>NC_089256.1:4800000-7302500 GCF_963930625.1 Muntiacus reevesi | reverse complement strand
CAGACGGCGCTGGAGGGGGCTCCTCAGGGAGGTCCCACAGGGGTCAGTACGGGACACAGACGGCTCTGGAGGGGGCGCCTCAGGGAGGTCCCACAGGGTCAGTATGGGACACAGACGGCTCTGGAGGGGGCTCCTCAGGGAGGTCCCACAGGGGTCAGTATGGGACACAGCCGGCTCTGGAGGGGGCTCCTCAGGGAGGTCCCACAGGGTCAGTATGGGACACAGACGGCTCTGGACGGGGCGCCTCGGGGAGGTCTCACAGGGGTCAGTATGGGACACAGACGGCTCTGGAGGGGGCGCCTCAGGGAGGTCCCACAGGGTCAGTATGGGACACAGACGGCTCTGGAGGGGGCTCCTCAGGGAGGTCCCACAGGGGTCAGTATGGGACACAGACATGGAAGAGCAAGGAAAAGAGAGGTGCCTGACGAGGACGGAGCGTCCTCCCGGGGCTCTCTGTGCTGGGGCTCTGCTCCACCTGCGGCTGCTCCGGTCCCTGCTGGCTTCCTCCCACCCTGCCCTTCCATACCACACACAGCCAACAGTCTGCTCCTGCCTCTCTGATGTGTACTCGAAGATGAAAAAACAAACAAAAAATAAGGATCAAGAAAGGAAAAACAAAAATCTGGAATATGTACGAATACTTAACCTATTCTGTTCATGAGAGAAAGTATTTTAGGGAGGGAAAAAAACACAAAAAAACTGTTACGATTATTTGGTAACTTATTGCTCCCTTTATTTCTGAAAAATGGACTATATCAACAATGAAATAGGACCTATGGTTGCTCAAATCAAAACGGGTTTTATGATTGGCTGAAAGCTCTTCATATAAAGACATTTTGCTGATTAAAAACAAAAGTATAAAGACTTGCTGGCTCATTTTAAAAAGTTTTTCTGATTGGTTTGAAAATGTCTTGCTGTACTGCTCAAAGTAAATTTCTCCACCAACTGAAATGACCAAAAGTAGGGTAAAAAAAAAAAGCCCATCTACCCTGTGATTTTACCCCACATGATTTTCTACAAAGCCTCTATTTTTTAAATTACCCAAATTCTAGACAATTATTTTAAAAAGTATAAATACAGGGATCTCCATTACACTATAAAATTTAATTTTCCTAAATGGAAATGCATTTTAAGTTTTGGTATTGCTACAAAGCTGAATATGTCATAACGTCATCCACAGATAATAAGTATTAACATTATAGGTGGATCTGATTATTTTACTAAAGTGGGTAGTCATTCCCTTCTCCAGGGCATCTTCCCAATCCAGGGTCTCCTGCATTGCAGGTAGATTCTTTACCATTTGAACCACCAGGGAAGCCCGTTTTTACTTAAAACACCTAAAATTTAATTAGCCTTACTCCTTCATATTCCAAATAAGGGCTAAAATAATTTCTGCTCAGAGTAGGAATAAAAGTCAAAAATAAACTGCTGAGTAATATGTTCCACATTAGAGCTGCCAAGAGACCCCAGATGATAGTGAGATGGGACCATCTTCTTAATTAACTTTTTATTTTATATTGAAGTACAACTGACTAACAATGTTGTGATAGTTTCAGGTGGACAGAAAAGTGACTCAGCCATACACATACATGTATCCATTCTCCCCCAAACTTCCCTGAGATGGACCATCTTAAAGACAGATCGTGTGGAGAGTCATGACCTCAGGCCTTGGGGACGATGCGCTAGTACAGCCCCACCAGGTATTTGAAGGCAACCAAAGTAGAAAACACAGACTCAGAACAAGTCAGGGGAGAAGCAGAACACAGGCAGAGAAGGTAATGAACACATCTCAGCTTCTTTACCTGCAGGAGAAGTTCTTGAAGCTGGGCCCGCTTCTGCTTTATCCGTTCTATCCGCCTCTGCTTCTCTATCTTTAAAACACAGGTTATAAAATAGCATGAGCATGTAGAGTAGAAAATGCTGCTCACTTTTAAGCTCCTAGTTCTGAGACATCAAGAATGTTCCTTAAAGATAGGCAACCTATTTAACTATTGACACTAGTAAAGGTAGATTCCACCTTCCGGGATCAGGTAAGCAAGCAGGCGAGACAGCAGAATTGTAGCAATCGCCATCAAATGACATCCATCCCCCTAACGAACACTTGATCTGTGGGACCAGCTCTATTTCACAAGCACCAATCAGAGTCACAGGTAACACTTGAAAAAGTGAAAGTGAAGTCACTCAGTCGTGTCTGATCCTTTGAGACCCCATGGACTGTAGTCTACCAGGCTTCTCTGTCCATGAGATTTCCAATCAGAGTCACAGCTAACACTTGGTGAATACCTATTCTACGTGTCAGCGATCACCTGAGTGCTAGACACACGGTCTCTTAATTTGTGTTCACAAAACCCTAGACATAAGTATGGCTGTTATCCTCTTTGCAGTAAGGAAATGGAGGCACAGAGGGTGAAGAACCTGTCTGAGGTCACACCGCTGGTGGATGGCAAGAACCAGGATTTGAATCAAAGCCACCTGGTTACAGAAATCCCATTATTAATTGCTTTGCGCTATTAACCTCTCAGAATGAGATAAGATCTCATTTAAGATCTCCGTTTAACTGCTTTTTTTAGTGTGACTTGTGGGATTTTAATTCCCAGACCAGGGATCAAACTCACGCTCTCTGCACTAAGAGCACAGAGTCTTAACCACTGGTCCACCAGGGAAGACAGTCCCTAGAGTAGTTTAATTTCCTCTCTTAAACAGGCATGGCTGCTAATACAGGGCTCCTATATTCAATACGCAATTCCTACCTGCAGTAAGAGACATGGTTATGGGACAAATTTCCTAGCTTCAACCAACTACTGTTTTCCTCAACCTCACAACTACCTAGAAAACACAGATTAAGGTCTGGAATATCCCTGTAGATGAGTTCCTCACTGTGTTTTTGGGCAAAAGCCAGTGACATCTAATATCTTTCTTGTCTATTCCAACAGCATCTTACTTGCTTCCCATCTAGTCCCCACCAGGAGTCTCTCTCATGATTCCTCTGATCACAAACACTTGAACCCCGAGACACTTAAGATCCACTGTGAGATCTGTGTGCTCTTTCACATGTGAAAAGATGCTACTGAGGTTTTCCCTAGCATCTGACACGGTTGACAGAGCAGCTCCCACCTCATGCCTTGCATCCAACCAGGCCAAGTGGTATTGATTCTGCCTCTAAAACACTTCTCCAGCCTCACTGTCATGGCCAGAACTCAGCCCCTCTCCGACCCACCCCCTCACTTTCCCTCCTAATCTTCCTGTCAGTCCGGCTTCCAGCCCACTGGCAGACTGACCCTTTTGATTACACTACCTCAGCTCTCTTCTTTATAATTTTCCAGTAGCTCCTACTGTCTATAGGATCAGGTCCCAACTACTTAACACTCAGGAACCTACCCTCTCTTTCACCTGCACTCTGGCCACAACCAGCTGTGGGCAAGCCTTCCTCAACCTGCCTCAGTCTGGGCAATGTCCCTGCCTCCCTGCCCTAAACCACTTGGCAAACTCCTCCTTCATGACTGAGCACAAGGATTTTTTTTTCTCTTGGTAAAGCACCCCCACTCCCTCCCTTATACCCCTTTTCCAGAGAATCTGTACACACTTCTTTCATAGGAGTCATCACAATTTTGGTAAGTCCTTTTACATTTCTGCTCTCCTCAATTAGAATGAAAGCTGCTTGGGATTGGAATCTCATATAATCTTTCATTTAAGCACATGGGAGATGTTAAGAGATTTTTGCTTACTTAGGCTTTGATACCAGCTTAATATTACTGGTAATTAAAATAACCCTCAAATATTTCTCTATCAGGAGGAGAAAAAAGGACATTTCCATTACAGCACATGAATGACATTATTTTATAACTTCTGATGACTGCCAGGTTTTCTCCCTCCATCCACAAGAATATTAATACCAAAATTTTTTGATTTGCTAGGGTAAAAAAGGGACTAGGAAAAACATGAAATCAACAATAGTCACATCTAAAGCTGCCTTTTGGTTATGACAGTAAAATTATGTCAAATCAATTTACAAATAATATGTCAGGGCACATGCTTATTTAGGAAAGATTTTGTATAATTTTTTTTTTTTTTTTGTATAATGCTTTTTTGTATAATGTATAAGTTCAAAGAATAAAACATGCTTTTTGCACACATCACCCCAAATTCTTGTAAGCTGCACATTCTACCCATTCTGAAGAAGATTTAAAGGAAATTCCATACCATTCTCCTGCCACTAACTCTAGAGTTGAAGGTAAAAGTTCAAATACAAGAAATACACAGCCAACTTGAATCCATTCTTTCAGATCTATACAGCAAGTATTTCATCAAATAAGATCATTTCTAGTACACGAGTCAATGAAAATTTATTAGTAGAGTGCTCAGAATTAAATTAGAATAAAGCAAAGATGTTCACCAAAAAAAAGAGAAAAAAAAAATCAAGTCATTTCATTTCATGTTTCATCAGGACATCAGTCAGACTAGACCTCTCAAAATCTCCTTCCAGTTCTGAAATTCTACCTAGGAGAGACTTTAAAGAAAAAAGGCATACTATGAATGAATAAATAGCTATGAATATTTAATACTATATGACTGTATTTCCAAATTAAAACATCTATGATGTAAAATAAAGCAAAGTACTATCTGTAAACAGATTTTCTTCACTTACCTCCAGGTTTTGACATTCCTGAGCAGAATTGGTAGGCAGGCCAATCCACTTGATTTCTTTTTTTTCCTTTGAAATTATGTTCATTGCCATCAGCACATTTAAAGCATCATAAACTCTTCGCCTAATGTTCTTCTGATCATAAGCCTGCTAAAAGAAATATGTTTATTAAGTGATAAACTTTAAAGGTCATGATATAATCACAAGGTATTAAAATATTTAATAATAATTTCATAAATATCTTCAAAGTTCTGAAAGAATTCTTCACCCAGTGAAAGTATCTTTAAAAGTAACGACAAAAAAAGTAAAGATTAAATAAAGATACTTTCAAGAAATCTAAAGCATAAAACAATCTTAAGGATTATGTTCCTAATAGATCTAAATTAAATGATGCGAAAGAGCCTCTTCTAAGTAAAAGGAAAAGAATCTAAGATAGGAACTTGGAGATGATGTAGGATAACATGAAGACCAACTCAAAAGGTAAATCTCAATTAATACTGTATAAAGTACAATGTCTTGGGGAGTCTAGAAATAAAAAGAACTAATATACAGGACAGTAATACAAGACTACCTGACTTGCCTCTTGAGAAACCTGTACACAGGTCAGGAAGCAACAGTTAGAACTGGACATGAAACAACAGACTGGTTCCAAATAGGAAAAGGAGTATGTTAAGGCTGTATATTGTCACCCTGCTTATTTAACTTATATGCAGAGTACATCATGAGAAACACTGGGCTGGAGGAACCACAAGCTGGACTCAAGATTGCCAGGAGAAAGATCAACACCCTTAGATATGCAAATGACACCACCCTTATGGCAGAAAGTAAAGAAGAACTAAAGAGCCTCTTGATGAAAGTGAAAGAGGAGAGTGAAAAAGTTGGCTTAAAGCTCAACATTCAGAAAACTAAGATCATGGCATCTAGTCCTATCACTTCATGGCAAATAGATGGGGAAACAATGGCTGATTTTATTTTTCTGGGCTCCAAAATCACTGTGGATGGTGATTGCAGCCATGAAATTAAAAGAC
Source organism: Muntiacus reevesi (assembly GCF_963930625.1). Classification (NCBI taxonomy): domain Eukaryota; kingdom Metazoa; phylum Chordata; class Mammalia; order Artiodactyla; family Cervidae; genus Muntiacus; species Muntiacus reevesi. The sequence continues at coordinate 7,296,830 of NC_089256.1, read as the reverse complement.
GCTTACTCCTTGGAAGGAAAGTTATGACCAACCTAGACAGCATATTGAAAAGCAGAGACATTACTTTATCAACAAAGGTCCGTCTAATCAAGGCTATGGTTTTTCCAGTAGTCATGTATGGATGTGAGAGTTGGACTATAAAGAAAGCTGAGCACCGAAGAATTGATGCTTTTGAACTGTGGTGTTGGAGAAGACTCTTGAGAGTTCCTTGAACTGCAAGGAGATCCAACCAGTCCATCCTAAAGGAAATCAGTCCTGAATAGTCATTGGAAGGACTGAAGTTGAAGCTCCAATACTTTGGCCACCTGATGCGAAGAGCTGACTCATCTGAAAAGACCCTGATGCTGGGAAAGATTGAGGGCAGGAGAAGGGGCCGACAGAGGATGAGATGGTTGGATGGTATCACCGACTCAATGGACATGGGTTTGGGGGGACTCTGGGAGTTGGTGATGGACAGGGAGGCCTGGCGTGCTGCAGTTCATGGGGTCGCCAAGAGTTGGACATGACTAAGCAACTGAACTGAACTGAACTGAATAGTATATATAGGAGAAAGGGGTAATGGAGTTAAAGTGGGCTAAGATCCTGTAGTTTCTCTGAGGATGTCAGACTGAAAAGTCAAGGATGCATCCTTTAAGTTCTAGTTAGCAGTGCTTCTCAAAATGTGGTCCACACACTAGTGCTGATCTGCAAAAAATGAAAATGGTGAACCTGCACCAAAATGTAATCATATAAATCACTAGGCACACTGTGTAGTTCAGCTGATTTTTTTTCGGTAGCAAGACTTAATAGTAACAGAAACTTACACTGTGGGAAAGCCCCTTATCTTTTGGGGGACAGGCAGTTCGTAAGAACTGAATCCAACCAATCAAATGCCATGATAATAAAAGATGGTGGACAACAATGAATCTACTTAAATATAGAAGTAAACTTAAATAAAAGGGAGATTTTAAGTTATAGAACTGAATGTAAATATTAGAAATCCCAATACTGTAGAAACAATGACAAAATAACAACAGATGTAAGGAGGAGGCAACAGCAAGTCTGCTGATTTCCTCTTCTTTAGAAATAGTTTGTGCTTTTGTTTTTTGAAAGTACTTTTTGATTGCGCTGGGTCTTGGTTGCAAAACGAGGGAACTATTCATTGCGGCTTGTGGGATCTTTAGTCGCAGCATGCGAACTCTTAGTTGGAGCATGTGAGATCTAGTTCCCTGACCAGGGATTGAACCAGGGCCCCCCTGCATTGGAAGCGAGGAGTCTTAGCCACTGGACCACCAGGGAAGTACCCGATTTCCTCTCCTTTGATACTGGAAGGAATATGAATTCAAAGCAGATAAACTATTCAAAACAGATGAACTATGCAATAATTTTAGCACAATATATTCAAAGTCATAAAAACAACTATAATTTTCTTTTAACAACGGTCACTAATATATTCAACTGAATCCTGTGGTAGAGGGGAAAGATGGGAGATGGGAATACAACAGGCATATGGATTTATTTTTTCCTTCATAATCAATTATAGTCCATAAGTGATAACTCAAGAAATGAAATACTGAAAGTACTGAAATTATAAAATACTGAAGTTATAATAAAAATAACTCTAAAGAACTACAGACCACAGAGCTTCCAAATCATGAGAAAAACAAAGTAGTGAATCAACAGAAAGAAAAATCCTTGCTTATATTCAGGAGTGGGGGATGGGGGCGTGGTTATTAAAAATGTGTGTTAGATATTGAAAAGTGCTAAGAAGAAATGCTTCACTTTAGTGACATCTGAGTGAAAATTAGATGGAGAAGAGAAACTACATGGAAATCCCCAGCAAAGAACACATGTAGTGTAGTAACTGCGTGTAGTAACAGAGGGTGCATGGTAGGCGATGAGAGGTAGTAGAGGCCAGGTCACACAGCATCTGTTAGACCATCAGAGAACTCTCACTCACTCAAATTCAGAAAGCCATATACTTTCAAGTGCCCAGGGAAATTAAACAGAAATCACCATATAACGGCTCACAAGAAAAATCTCAAAGCAATCCCCCCCTAAAAGAAACAGTTTGACTCAAAATTTCTGATCACAGGTAATAAAAGTAAAAATTCATGACAATAAGCAAAAATTCCTATCACCTGGAACTGTAAGAAACTTTTCAATGCAATTCTTAAGCCAAAGTTACAGAATAAAGAGTAACATACCAGAATCAATGGGGGTATGGGTAGTGTACAAGAGCAAAATAACAGCCATAAAGACTTTCAATACGAAACAAAGAAAATAAAAGTAAATAAAGCATATAGCGTAAAGAAATAATAAAAGTAACTTCAGGAAAGAGAACAGAATATTAAATACAGATAAAAACAGAAATTAACTTCAGAACCGGAAGTCTATACAAACAAATCCAAGAGATGGTTTTTTTGGGGAAATATAATTGCAAATAATTTGGAAAACATGGATGAAATGGAGAATGTTCTAAGAAAACAAAAAAAACACCAAACTGACTCAAAGGGAGATAGCAATTTTAAACAGATGGATTACCAAATAAGAAATGGAGAAAGTTATCTAAACCCCCCACCAAATCACCACAGAGTATCTCAGGTGATTTCCATCAGATTGCAGGGAACAAAACTAGACATCCCATGCCATTAAATCTGTGATGGAGTAAAGCGAAAGAGAAAGCGAAGTCCTCTAAATTCATTTTATAAAGCCAGCACGACACTACTTATCAAAACTGCAAAGATGGTACAGATTGCAAACAGGTGCCACGGAGGCGGGCAAGCAGGTCCAAAGTGGGCTCTTGAGTCTAAAAGGCACCGCAGAGCTCGGTGTGACCAAGGAGGAGGAACAGGACAAAGACAAGGCGAAACTTGAGGAAGCGATGCGGATGAGCATGAAGAGCAAGGAGGAGGGACTTCCCTGGTGGCCAGTGATTAAGACTCCGAACTTTAATGCAAAGGGTGCAGGTTCAAACCCTTTTCAGGAAGGTAAGCTCCCACATGCCACAGGGTGTGGCCAAAAAATAAAAAGCACAAGAAGCAGTGTGGCCTGGGACAAGGGTACCTTGGCCCAGTTGGCCTTCGAGGAGATGCAGTAGAAATGGCAAACGGAGAGGATCCTGAAGAAAGCAACCAAAACTCACAAGCCAAAAGCAGAGGGCTCAAGAGGCACCTGGACACGCTCACTGAGCACCGTGACAGGCCCAGAGTCCGCTGGGGGAAGCAGCGCCCCTGCCTGGGGCATGGAAGGGTGTGGAGGGTAACTGGGTCATGTTTGGTGCCCTAAACATTCTTTTACACACACCCTGTATCTTCTCCTGGGGCAGCGCTTTCCAAAGCAGTGTGCCTTCATTGTGGAATTTGATTAAAGTCAGACTAATACTCTATTTTGATTTTTCAGTAGCACACAGGCAATAAGCCATTTTAGTCTGGACTGGGGATTTTTGAGAGTTTATCCAGAGATTAAGGTTATTTCAGTGTATATGCAATGGAAACGTGTTTTCACCTCCGAGTTGCACCTAACTCTTTGAAGCCAGCCAGCTGGCTCTGCCTGGATGAACCTGACTCCGGAGGATAAGGAGTCAATGCCAGGATGGCCTGCAGCACATAGATCCCTGGGGGCCCTGCATGGGCTTCCCTGCCAGGCTCCTGATAGCTTGGGGCCTGTGCTCTTCCCTCCAGGCCCTGGGGAAGCCAGCTGAAGCTTCATGGCCTTCAGCCTGCCTTCCCAGTCAACTGGCCAATGAGACAATGCAGCCTGGGAACCAGCACAACCACCTAAGGGAAGGACGGAACATACAGCTTGTCCCTTTCTGAGCCTGGTCAGTTTGCAGCCTCTTCTCCCAATGTCTTCATTCCAGACATGTGTCTAGTGGGTGTTGCCATGGCAGATGTCACTAATCAAGCACAGCATTCTCTGTAATAGAACGCAGGCACAGTCTGCCTCCTTATCCTTGACCCTAAGGTCCAAGTAGCTCCTGAATTTACTCAGGGCTGACACATAACATGTTTGACATTCCTGGCCTAAGGATACATCTAGGGCAACAGGACCAAAGAGGCAGAGTCCCAGCACAGAAAGACAAGGGTGCGGTCAGAAGGGAGCACCAAGTCCCAATGCTGGAGAGCCAGGATCTATGAGGGCCTATGTGTACCCACTGGATAAGGCTCAAACTGTGCCACTGCGAGAAATACCTACGTGACACAGACACTGAAAGAATAACAGAGTCAGAAGAAGAAACCAAGTGTTGTGTTTGGGATATCATAGAATGTGAAAGCATCAGCTGCTCAGTTATGTCCAATTCTTTGTGACCCCATGGACGGTAGCCCACCAGGCTCCTCTGTTTATGTAATTTTCCAGGCAAGAATACTGGAGTAGGTTGCCAGTCCCTTCTCCAGGGATCGAATCTGCATCTCCTGCATTGCAGGCAGATTCTTTACCATCTGAGCTACTGAAACGCAGAATAAAGGAAAAAATGTTATTTAAAAAATTGCAAAGATTATAAAAACAAAAGCAAATAACCCCACCAGTTTCATTCATGAATACCACTGTAAAAATCCTAAAACGTCAGGAAGCTATCTTCCTGACAGAATTAAGTTCAACTCCATTTCTGATTTTTTTAAATTAAGCAAAAAGAAATGTTCATTAAGAAAAAAATCAAGTTATGGTTACTACCATCTTAAAACCTTTATCACAATTAATGCTGCAAAACTACAAATATTTCCACTAACGTTAAGAAGTGAAGATTCAATATGACTAGAGTTACTACTATTATTTAATATTGTTCTGGAATACATAAAGTATGACTACATTTAAGTAAAATGCAAACTAGCTTATAAAAAGTATATCAGCAGCTGCCTGGGGCTAGAGGGCGAGGGAGGGATGGATTACAAAAGGCAGGAAGAGGCTTTGGGAACAACGGAAACATTTTGTGTCCTGAGCATGGTGGTGGCTTCACACGTGCGTACAAATGTCAAAACTCACTGAATTTTACACTTGAATACATCTTATTGTATGTAAACTAGCCACAATAAATAAAAAAATAATTTAAGTTTAATTGTATACTTAAGACATGTACATTCCCCTCCCTGAATGTAAATTTATCTCCATTTAAAAAAAAATGAGAATGATTTTTATGTGCTAAAAATGAGGCTCTAGATATATTACTAAGAAAATAAAATTAAGAATGAAGCATGCAAAGCACAGCCATATTTATGTTTAAAATAACAAATTTTATTATATAGGTGTATAAAGAATTTCTGGAATGATACTCAAGAATCTGGTAATAGTGAACAGTTCCTTGTGGAGTCAGATTAGAGTCTGTGGTAGAAGAGAAAATTTTTTTTATCATACAGCCTTTGGTACAACTGAATTTCTATAAACATGTTTATGTAGTATTTTTTCAATTAAAAATAAGATAAAATTTTCTTACTGACTTAAAACACTGGAAGATTCAGATGTATCTAAAGTCATTCAAAAATAAAAAGTATACTTTTTAAAAAGTATGTTTCTTCAATAACCACCAAAGATATTTAAAAAATACTTGTCCACCTTTATGTTTAAATAAGTAAGAATCCTTTTCAAAACAAAACAACAAAAAAATCAAAACAACAGAATTCCCCAATAGATAATATGAAACCCTCAGGTAAAGGAAAATTTGAGGATTCCCTGGCTTGTCTGAGTCCTCAATTTGACAGACAATTCAGAGAGGTACCACTGCTGCATCACTTTCACAGTCAACATCAAGGGCATGATCTACCTACCGAATCAGCTGCCAAATGGTTATTTGAATTGGTGAACTCGGACACCAGCTCATCAGCTACTTCATTATATGACGTTGTACCTTTCCGCTGAACTTTCTCACACACTTTCATTGAAAAGTGTCTCAAGCCTTTTCCATTTTTATCTCCTTTTTTGCTTCGTTTGCTAAAAGAGAAAATAAAATTATACTCCATTATACTTACCAGAGACTTCCTTTATAAAACTATAAACTAATGTGAGAAGACAGGAATTTGATTATTTGTTCCCAGTGCTCAATTTTACATTGAATTAGAGATAAGGAAATGTTTTAAACTTAATTTTTACCTTAAAAGCCTGATAAAGTGTGCAGCAAGAGTGCCTTTTTATGCTCCCTCATGAATATTTACTGACTTACTATTAAGTGTCAGACGCTGTCCTACACATTGGGAAAAGACTTGCGAAAACAGCAGACAAAAACTCTGTCCATGTAGAGTTTATATTCCTAATACTTATCTTTTTGTATTCTACGTATGCTATAGCTTTTTTTTTTCCCCTGTGAAGAAAGCTGAGCACTGAAAAACTGATGCTTTTGAACTGTGGTGTTGGAGAAGACTCTTGAGAGTCCCTTGGGCTGCAAGGAGATCCAACCAGTCCATCCTAAAGGAGATCAGTCCTGGGTGTTCATTGGTAGGACTGATGCTAAAGCTGAAACTCCAATACTTTGGCCACCTCATGTGAAGAGTTCACTCATTGGAAAAGACTCTGATGCTGGGAGGGATTGGGGGCAGGAGGAGAAGGGGATGACAGAGGATGAGATGGCTGGATGGCATCACCAACTCGATGGACATGAGTTTGAGTAAACTCCGGGAGTCGGTGATGGACAGGGAGGCCTGGCGTGCTGCGATTCATGGGGTCACAGAGTTGGACACGACTGAGCAACTGCACTGAACTGAACTGAAAATTAAAACTACCGCTATGCTAGAGTTCTATTATCTACTCAATTTTCAATCAGAAGTCATTGGTGTTGGGTGGGGAGGGAGGTGGGAGGGGGGTTCAGGATAGGGAACACATGTTCACCCATGATTGATTCATGTCAATGTATGGCAAAAACCACTACAATACTGTAAAGTAATTAGCCTCCAATTAAAATAAATACATTATTTTTTTTTTAAAAAGAAGTCATTGGTGTTAGTAATGGACCTACATCTTCAGTTATCTTAAGTTAGGTTAATGCCTAGGCCTAACCTTTGATAGGAGAAGGCAATGGCACCCCACTCCAGTACTCTTGCCTGGAAAATCCCATGGACGGGGGAGCCTGGTAGGCTGCAGTCCATGGGGTCGCGAAGAGTCAGACATGACTGAGCGACTTCACTTTCACTTTGCACTTTTACGCATTGGAGAAGGAAATGGCAACCCACTCTAGTGTTCTTGCCTGGAGAATCCCAGGGATGGGGTCACACAGAGTCGAACACGACTGAAGTGACTTAGCAGTAGCAGTAACCTTTGACAATTCAATCATTAAAATTTCAGAGGTCAGTTTAGTTCTACTAATATCCAAGTACCAATTATATGCTAGGAACTGTGTGTCTTAGGGGCTGGACGTACAAAAACAGTAATTGATGCAAAATCCTTTCCCTCAGTGAGATCTAAGGCTGGAAGAGAGACAAAACTAATATATAATGACAGATAATTCCACTATAATAAGGTAAGTGCCAAGTCAGTTATTCACAATGTTTTATGGGAAATGGTAAGAGGAGTATCTAGTCTAACCTAAAGGAGGAAGATTCCTGAAGTAAGAATCAATGAAAACAATCCACAGAAAGAAAAGGCAATCTATAGAAAGGGAGAAAATATTTGCAAACCCTTTATGTGATACGTGGTTAATATCTGAAATATCTAAGAAACTCCCACAACTCAACAGTAAAACATGTAACACAAAAAATGGGCAAAGGACATGAATAGACATTTCTTCAAAGAAAACATATAAACGACCAGGAGTTATATGAAATGGTGCTCAACATCACTACTCCTAAGAGAAACACAAATCAAAGCCACAATGACATTGTCCCCACACCTGTCATGTTCACTGCAGCTCTATTCATCCAACCAGTCTAAAGGATGTCAGTCCTGGGTGTTCACTGGAAGGACTGATGTTGAAGCTGAAACTCCAATATTCTGGCCACCTGATGCAAAGAGCTGACTCATTTGAAAAGACCCTGATGTTGGGAAAGATTGAAGGCAGGAGGACAAGGGGATGACAGAGGATGAGATGGTTAGATGGCATCACCAACTCAATGGACATGGAGTTTACATGGGTAAACTCCAGGAGTTGGTGATAGACAGGGAGGCCTGGTGTGCCGCGGTTCATGGGGTCGCAAAGAGTCAGACACAATTGAGCGACTGAACTGAACTGAACCAAGACAAGGAAAACTCAAATATCCATAGATGGATAAATGGATAAAGAAAATGTAGTATGTGTATACATATATATTCACATAGACATATACACATATTTATATATATATATACAACAAAATACTATTCAGCCTTAAAAAAAAAAATTCTGCCATATGCAACAACGTGGATGAACCTAGAGGACATCATGATAAGTGAAATAAACCAGTCACTGAAGGACAAATGTTGCATGATTTCACTTATATGAAATATCTGAAACAGTCAAGCTTCCAAAAGCAGAGGCTGGGGGGAAAGGGGAAATGGGGAGTCTGCTGTACAGAGGAACCTAGACCTCATCATATTCCATCAGTATAATGGCATTCATTTATAAGTTATTTACATGTTCTACTGTGTTATGTCCATTAAGAAATAGAAGCTAAACGTACTTTTCAAAAGAGTAAGGGAAGATATCTACTTTCTTTCCCTGCATTCCCAAAGAGTTCTCTCTCTGTATTCACTGTGGGTCACAGACTACTGAAATACTGTCATCCCACTCAGTGGTATTGAGGGGTGGAGTGGCATGGTAAAATTTTCAGTGAGGTGGAGATTTTGGCTGCAGAGTAATTTATGGAGGGCAGAAGCAGGAACAGGAAGACCCACTGACAGGTTACTGTAACAGTCCTAGCAAGCAATGCCGAGTCCTGGAATTTGAGCAACAGGTAGGACTGGATAAGAAGAGATGGATTTGCAAAAATGTTAAAGATAAAAATCAGTAGAACGAAGTCTGACTGCTGTGGATGGTAAGGAAGAGGGAAACAGGACAATAATCCTTAAAAGGAGGGATCATTTACTGAGATCAAGGAATTTGGAACAAATTCATGAATTTCATTTTAAACCTTTTCACTTGCATTGTCTAATACTCTGGGCATATTCTACTTGTGGCTATCAAACACCTGAAATGGGACAAGTCTGAATCAAGTATGTTGTTAATTTCAAAGACCTACATGAGAAATGAAGGTATAATTTTTATATTAATTACAAATTGAAATATATTACTTCAGATATACTAGATTAAATAAAAGATGTAACATCAGTCTCACATATTCCAGTTTACTTTTTATAAACTGACTGTTGGAAAATTAAAACTCACATGTGGCTTGTATTACATTCTATCGGGCAGCAATGAGGTTGAGTTTGACATGCCTATAGAATATCCAAATGGGTATATTCAGCAGACAGGAGAATAATACATAAGTCTACAGCCAGCGTGAGAGGCCACTTATAAACCTATCAGCACCTGCCCCCAGTTCTTCTCAGTCCCAGAGATTAGGCAACCCTCTCTTCCTTTTCAAATCTAACTTCCTTTTTCAAGGCAACAGCTTTATTGAAATATAATTCACACACCATAAACTTCACCTTTTCAAGTATAAAATTCAGTGGTTTTGTTCAGGAGTTATGCAACCATCACCATAACCTAATTTTTCCACCTTAAAAAGAAATTCTGTCCCCATGAACAGTCACTCCCCATCCCCCTGTCCTCAAGCCCTTGGCAACCACTGTTTTACTTTCTGTTTCTATGAGTTTGCCTGGTTTTCAATGTCAACTTTGCAATTGGAGATTCTCACTTCAGTGCTTCTGATCCTGTATTATTTGCTTTCCTTGACCTGTCCCATTCAGTTGTTTGTTTTTCAAGTGTACAACCTATCATGGAACCTGAATATGATCAAGACACAAGATCCACCTACCAGTTTAAAGGAAACACTGTAGACAGAAGAACATGTTAAACTATACTAAAGAGATGCTATGGGACGTCCCTGGTGGTCCAGGGGTTGAGAGTCTGCCTGCCAATGCAGGGGACGTGGGTTCCATCTCTGGTAAGGGAAGATCCCACTTGCCTCAGAGTGGCTGGCCCTGTGTGCCTCAACTACTGAGCCTGTGAGCTGCAACTACTGAAGCCCAGCAGCAGCCAAAAATCAATCAATTAATTTAAAAAAAGAGAGATGCAGTAAGCAAAATCTTTAGAATCTTTCTTTAGGATTAATGTGGTTTCTTCAACTAATAATTTGGAAGGGAAAAAGTGAGGAAAATACAGAGGGAAAATCTACAGATTATGAAAGACTTAAAATTTATTTAAATTCTGATTCATATAGACTGTAAACACACACACACATATACCCATATAGGAGAGTGTGGAAAGACAGCAACAGCAGCATAGTTCTCACACTCTCCAAATCCCCATACAAAAACAGAGCAAGCAGCTATCCAAAAGTCTACAAGCAATAAACGCTGGAGAGGGTGTGGAGAAAAGGAACCCTCTTACACTGCTGGTGGGAATGCAAACTAGTACAGCCACTATGGAGAACAGTGTGGAGATTCCTTAAAAAACTGGAAATAGAACTGCCATATGACCCAGCAATCCCGCTCCTGGGCATACACACCGAGGAAACCAGATCTGAAAGAGACACATGTACCCCAATGTTCATCGCAGCACTGTTTATAATAGCCAGGACATGGAAGCAACCTAGATGCCCATCAGTAGACGAATGGATAAGGAAGCTGTGGTACATATACACTATGGAATATTACTCAGCCATTAAAGAGAATACATTTGAATCAGTTCTAATGAGATGGATGAAACTGGAGCCCATCATACAGCATGAAGTAAGCCAGAAAGATAAACACCAATACAGTATACCAACGCATATATATGGAATTTAGAAAGATGGTAACGATAACCCTATATGCAAGACAGAAAAAGAGACCCATGTATAGAACAGACTCTTGGACTCTGTGGGAGAAGGCAAGGGTGGGATGATCTGAGAGAATAGCATTGAAACATGTATATTATCAAGTGTGAAACAGATCGCCAGTCCAGGTTGGATGCAGGAGACAAGTGCTCAGGGCTGGTGCACTGGGATGACCCAGAGGGATGGGATGCGGAGGGATGTGGGGGGGGGTGGTCAGGATGGGGAATACATGTAAATCCATGGCTGATTCATGTCAATGTATGGCAAAAACCACTATAATATTGTAATTAGCCTCCAACTAATAAAAATAAATGAAAAAAAAATGCTAAATGGGAAGGAAACCCCAAAAAGAGGAGATAAATGTATACACATAGCTGATTCACTTGCTGTACAGTAGGAACTAACACAACACTGTAAAGCCACTATACTTCAATAAAAATTATTTTTAAAAGGAAAAAAAAAAAAAACCAGAGCAAGTAAACAGCAAAACCTGAACCCTTGACAACATTTACAACAAAACTAGCTGACGAGGTATCTTCAACCAACCCCAGATTACAAACTGGGGCCAAAGGCTTACACAGTAGTGTCTGTGTTGGTAGAAAAATAAATACTCAGTGGAGCGGCATTTAATGGAACTAACAAGAATTTGTTAGAAAGAACAGGACAATTTGAGAGCAGCAGTTGAAATGAGAAGTTTTGCCCTCTTCAATACCAGCTGAGTGCAAGAGGCTGAAATAAAGACTGAGGAGGTTGCAACAATCTAGCCCATGTGACTCCCACTACTGATATTCAACAGCAAGTGAAAAACATTGAAGGTAGGCAAAGAATATATGGACAATAAGAGTTTCTGAAGAAGGAAATCAAGGCAAGGGAACAGAATAAATACTAAGTGCTGTTAAGTCAAGAAAATATTTATGAAATAAAAGAAGAAAAGAGACTATATCAACCCAGAATGACAAAGCCCAAAAGATTCTAGTAAAGTTGCTGGATTTCAACGAAAAAAAATTATTTAGACATTTAGGGGAAAAAAAAAAAGGAGTATCAGATTTTCCAAGAGCAAGCTGTTACACTAGAAGAAAATTAAGACATTTAAGAAACTGAAAGAAAGTATGAGCCAAAAATTTTTATATTTAGCAAAACTGACTCAGACAGTCAAAATGATTAGAGAAACACCGACATAAAGGTCTTGTGAGAAATTTACGTATAGTTAACTGTAGAAGTTAAGATTAAGTGAGAGCTAAAAGGCATATAGTATAGTGTATAAATAGGTATATGGTTCAAGACTGTAGGACTATTATCTATGATTATTAGAAAAATGAGAAAAGAATGGACAGAACATACACAGAAAATTTTTTAATGTTTTCAGTGCTTCACAGGTGAGTGAGTGAAAGTCACTCAGTCATGTCCGACTCTTTGTGACCCCATGGACTATACAGTCCATGTAATTCTCCAGGCCAGAATACTGGAGTGGTATCCTTTTCCTTCTCCAAGGGATCTTCCCAATCCAGGGATCGAACCCAGGTCTCGTGCACTGCAGGCGGAGGTGGACTCTTTATCGGCTGAGCCATATGGGAAGCCCTGGTACTGGTAAAGAACCTGTCTGCCAATGCAGAAAACTTAAGAGATGAGGGTTCAAACTCTGGTCAGGAAGATACCCTGAGAATCAGGAAGATACCTTGGAGGAGGACATGGCAACCCACTCTAGTACTCTTGCCTGGAGAATCCCATGGACAGAGGAGCCTGGCGGGCTACTGTCCATATCGTTGCAAAGAGTGGGATACAACTGAAGCACATTAGATTAGGTTACATTATTATTATTATTATTTGGGACTATTAAGCATGTAACATGGGATAAAGTCAATGAGTAATTACCATATACACTAATTCTATCGTCCTTTTCATCCTCAATGTCCTTAAAAATCAGGATTCTTGATATGGAAAAAAGAAAATTGAGATATAATAGAGAAGAAGTTTAATAAAATTTGAACTGGAAATATCAATGTGCTCCTTGGTAGGGGTCCTTATACATCACTGCTGCTGCTGCTGCTGCTAAGTCACTTCAGTCATGCCCGACTCTGTGCAACCCCATAGATAGCAGCCCACCGGGCTCCCCTGTCCCTGGGATTCTCCAGGCAAGAACACTGGAGTGGGATGCCATTTCCTTCTCCAATGCACGAAAGTGAAAAGTGAAAGTGAAGTCGCTCAGTCGTGTCCGACTCTTAGCGACCCCATGGACTGCAGCCCACCAGGCCCCTCTGTCCATGGGAATTTCCAGGTAAAAGAGTACTGGAGTGGGGTGCCATTGCCTTCTCCCTTATACATCACAATACCATATTAAAAATACAACAGGGAACTCAACATGCCAATACGTCACTTCTGATCCTACTGCAGTTCTCATCTACATGAGTGATAGCATTCATCCAACTGCCTGAAACAGAAACAACAGATTCATCCTAATCCTCCTTTCTATCTAATCACACTCTATCAAATGTAATCTAAGTCTTGTCTTAAAGAGCTCTTGAATTCAAGTCTTCTCTCTCTTTCCATGACCCTAGTCCAGGCTCTCATAATCTCTCACAGAATATAACTAGACATAAAAAAAAAATGAAATGATGACATCTCCAGCAACATGGATGGGCCTACAGATTATCACACTAAATGAAGTTCATAAGCAATACAAAACTGAAGGATACAACTCAACAGTGGCTGAACCAAGAAATGAAGCCTCATCTTTGGAAGGCTGGTGGATCATTACGCCAAAATCAATCAACATTTACATCAAATTCAACAGAATTTAGAATAGCTAATACCTGCAGTACACAGATAGGGGACTTGGTCCCACAACCAAATCTGTAAACCACTTTTTTCAAAGTTAAGTGTACAATGCCTCCAGTAAAAGAACTTTACAAGTTAAAGGCTAGATGAAGAACTTAACAACAACAACAACAACAACAAACATCTCAACTCAAAATGGACAAAAGACTTGAGTAGACATTTCTTCAGAATATATACAAATGGCCAATAAGTACATGAAAAGATGTTCAATATCACTAATCATTAGGGAAATGCAGAACAAAACCACAATGAGATATCATTCACACACATTAGGATGACTTTAATTAAACAAAACAAACAAACAAACAAACAAAAAAAAACCCAGCCAATAAGCATTGGGAGGACATGGAAAAACTGGACCCTTCATGCACCACTGGTGGGAATGTAAAGTGCTGCAGTCACTACAGAAAGTACTACGGTGGTTCCACAAAAACGAAGCATATAATTACCATACGATCCAGCAATTCCACTTCAGGGTGTATATCCAAAGAAATTTCAAGTAGGAGACTCAGACAGATGTTTGTACACCCACACTCATACCAGCAACACTCACAATAGTCAAATGGTGAAAACCTAAATGTCCATCAACAGATGAATGAATAAACAGAAAATGTGGTATATGCACAGAATAGAATACTATTCAGCTTTTAGAAAAATGAAATTCTGATAGATGTTACAATATGAATAAACTCTGAGGACATGGTAAGTGAAATAAGTCAGACACAAAGGATAAATATCCTATGATTTCTTTTATATAAGCTACCTAGAATTGTCAAATTTATAGAGACAGAAAGTAAAACTATGGTTATCAGAGACTGCAAGAGGAGAGAGTGAAGAGATGTTGCTTAATAGGTATGGGTTTCTAGTGGGGAATGGTGGAAAAGTTCTGGAGATGGATAGTGGTAATAGACGCACAATAATGTATTTTCTCAGTGTTTTTTTGTTTGTTTGTATGTTGTGAATTTATTAATTTATTTTCTTAGTGATTTTTTGTTATTTTAGTTTTGAATTTATATTTGTTGTCTTTTATGTTTGATGGCTTTTATGTATCCATAAAATAAGATGCTGAGGTTTCAGCACTTTGTTAATTAATTATTTCCAAAAAGCCAAACTCAATATACAAGGGATCATGCTTCTGAGCAAAACAAACTTTCTTGTTCTTCATTCTTTAAATTACTTTCATTGTCACATTTGGCTTACTATCACTGCTACCACATTCAGAGAAGATGTGCCTTTTCTTGACAAAAATAGTTCAGGAATACTTGATTCCCCATCACAAAATAAGGGTTAAGAACAAAATAATACAGAGTGTACTTTTAAAATTTAGCTAATAATTTAAAATAATAAACTTAAAACCAGGCTTATTTTAAAATTTTAAATGGTTGAAAAAATGTTATAAAAATAAATGTCTACATTTTCACAGATCTTCTATATGCTTTTGGGTTATATTAAACAAATAAACTTTAAAATGTCACATGCTACAAAAATTAACTCAAAATGGGTCAAAGATCTAAATGTAAGAGCAAAACCCATAAAACTGTTAAAATAAAATATTGGCATAAGTCTTTGTGATCTTGGGATTTGGCAATTCTTAAAGTAAGATATACCAAAAACATAAGGACCACAAGAAAATATAAACAAGATAAACACAGTCAAATTTTTAAAGTTGTGTGCTTCCTGTAGGTGAAAAATCAATCCAGAGATCAGGAGAACTTTTTTGCAAACCATGTATCTGACAACAGTCTTGTTATCTATAACCCGTAAAGAATTCTTATGACTCAATAACAAAACCAGCACCACCACCAACAAACCAAAAGATCTCAATAGAGTTCTTCAAAGAGATATTTAGCCTTCCTTTAAGCTGGAATGCCATCTTCTAGCAATTTGCCAAAATGACCAACATAAAAGGAAAGACGAAAGGCACCTGCTCTATGTTCTCTAGGCTTTTTGGAAAACACAGCGTTGTTCCTTTGGCCACAAACATGAGAATCTACAAGAAACACGACACTGTAGACATCAAAGGAATGGGCACTTCACAAAGCAACTCCCCACAAATGCTACCATGGCAACACTGGGAGGAGTCTACAGTGTCATCCAGCATGCCGCTGGCATTGTTGTAAACAAACTAAGAAGTTAAGGGCGAGATGCCTGCCCAAAGAGTGACTGTACACATGGAGCAAATTAATGGAGCTCTCTCTCTGAAAGTCGAGAGAGCTTCCAGAAACATGCGAAGGAAGATGATGAGAAAAAGAAAAAAGTCAAAGAAAAAGGTACTTGGGATCAACTGAGGCACCAGCCTGCCCCACCCAGAAAGGCACTTTATGAAAACCGATGGGAGGGAGCCAGAGCTGCCAGAATCCACTCCCTATGAATTCACGGCATGATTTTAAAAAACAAAAACCCACAAAAGATCTCCAGACTCTAAAAATATTTCTCTTAACTGAGTGAAAGTATGGTGTCCCTTCCTGCAAAGAAATACTTGAAGCAAATTTTACCTGTCCTAATTCAGTGGGTGATGCCATTACTATTCAAATTTAGTAGGTTTTTTTTTTTTTCTTCCTGGAAAATATGAGGAGGTTTACTGTGCAATATACTCCAGTGGTTAGAAACTGCCAAAAATTATTCATAAAATATTTGTACTAGGAAAATAAAAAGATATACAAACAGTCAATAAACACTTGAAAAAACGCTTAACAACATCAACCACTAGAAACTGCGAATTAAAACCAAAATGAGATACACTTCACATTCACAAGGATGGCTAAAATAAAAAGAGATGGATAGGACGTGTTGGTAAGGAGCTGGAGACATTATAACTTTTGTTGGTGGGAATGTACAAAGGTATAGCCACTCTAGAAAATACTGACAGTTACTCAAAAAGCTAAAGAAAGAATTGATATAGGTAATTTTATTCCTAGGTATATATTCAAGAGAAATGAGAACTGATTTGTTCACAAGTGTTCACAGCAGCATTTATAACAGCCAAAATAGAAAGTGAAAGTGAAGTCACTCAGTTGTGTCCAACTCTTTGTGACCCCATGGACTGTAGCCTACCAGGCTCCTCTGTCCATGGGATTTTCCAGGTAAGAGTAATGGAGTGGGGTGCCATTTCCTTCTTCAGGGGATCTTCCCGACCCAAGAATCAAACCTGGGTCTCCTGCATTGTAGGCAGATGCTTTTACCGTCTGAGCCACAAGGTTAAGTCAAAATGGAGAAACAACTCAAATGTCCATCATTAATGAACAAATACAGGAAAAATGTGATATATCCACACAATGTTCTATTGTATATAAAAAAGAAGGAAGTATAATTTACGCCACAACATGTAATTTCTAAGTGTGGAGACGGGTGGTAGATACAGGCTATCTGGAGGGTTGAGAAGGTCCCACTGGCCCAGGTGCTCCTTGGATAGGTGTCAATTCACTGCCCGCAGTCCTTCTCCCACCAATTTATTCTCACTTTTTAGACCTCTCAACTCTGGGCCTGGGACCTCACCACGTCAGCGCAAGTGAAAAAAGCTTCCGTTTCCCTGTCTGACTTCTCCTATGCGTATTTTGGGACATGGGTTTGTCCACTTTCACTTGTCATCTTTATAATCACACCAGCCTTCATCTCCTAATCCTTGGAGAAACCTACATCTCTATCATGTTTTACGGCAATTTAAGAGATTTCCTTTTTTTTTTTTTTAAATACACAAGAAATTTCAATAGGATCTTACGAAATGGAGATTAAAAATGGTTATTCAATCCATCATCTCAAACTGGAAGCTCCCTATCTAAAACTTTTTTTTAAGTGGGCCAGTTTTATTTATTTACTTTTGGCTGTGCTGTACAGCTTTTAAGATTTTAGTTTCCAACCAAAGATCATACCTGGGCCCTTGACAGTGAGAGCACACGGCCCCAACTGCTGGGCCACCAGGGAATTCCCTCGAAATCTCAAAAAGTAGAGTTTACATATTTTCTCAAACCTGAGCTCTTTGAACCACCCAAATCCTCTTTCCAAATAACATGAAAATCTGGTCACAGGCTGTAAACACTGTCATCTCTATTAGTCTCTTAAAAAAAAAAAAAGAACCAGTAGGAAGCATTCCTTGTCAAATAAAACCAAATTACCAAATTTAAAATGTTTTTAATATTTAAGAAAATAAAATTACCAATCTAGTAGTCTGAAAAGCAAGTTATATTTTATTTTATTTGAGGTCTTCATAATTTCATATTCACATTTAATTTGAAGTATTTAAAAGAACTGTTTCCAAGAGTATTTATCTTTCCAGACACTTAACTAGAATCAACAATCACTGTCTTTTTATATTTTGCCACAATAATTTATATTTATTTACAAAGGTAATGTAAAACTAAAATCTGTAATATAACAGTATATTCCAGGTGTACACTAATAAGTGTATCCCATTTAAACAAGAGATTATATACAATACACAATCAAAACTTCTTTTCTCATTAAAGTAAGTTAACCAGAATATTTAAATCAGCAAAGTAATTTAGTAACATAATTTAGGGGAAAAAAATCCAACCCAAATCCCATTTTCCTGTGTATTTATACCCACTGTGTGAGGGAGAGGGGAAATGGGAAAGAAATGTTTATTATTTACAGATCTTCACTTTCTCCCCCTTGCATTATGTCATCCAGGCCTGGGCTGGCCTCATCCAAGCTGAGGATACTACTGATACATCACATAGACAACTGAAAAACCTCTCAAACTTCATGTGTCCAGAACAAAAGTCAATTCCTCCCCAAACCTATTCCTAACTATTCCTATTATTATTCCTAACTATTCCTATTCCTAAACCTATTCCTAAATGCTAATGGCACCAGTATTCACCCAGTTCTTACTGCAAAAAATCAAGTCATCCTTTATTTCTCTCTTTCCTTCATTCAATCCATCAATAAATTCTGTTTCCAAATTCCAAAATTTACCCATTTTTTCCCCATCTCCATTGTCAGGTCACTGCCTCCTGCCTTCTAACTGATTTCTCCACTTTTGCTCTTATCTCCTTAGAGTCCAGATCCCTCTCAGCAGTCAGTATAAATCAGATCACATTATTTCCCTGCTTACGATCCTGTTTAGAATAAAAACCAAATTCTCTACCATGACCTACAAGCCCTTCATACGCTGGCCTGTATCTACCTCCCCATCCTCACCTCATGTCTAACTTGCTCGTGATCTCCAAGCCACTGTGCTTCCCTGAGTGTCACAGCCTGGCTCCTCACTGAGGAGCACTGCGTTTGCCATTCCCTATGCCTAGAACCCCAAGCTCCTCAAGGAACTAGCCTGTCTTCCTTGTATTCAAACACCACCCCTTAGAGAGACCTTTCTAAGGTAGTCACCATGCTTCCAATTATCTACAAATCATCCTTCTTAGTTTTTTGCATACCACCTATCACAATCTAGTTATCTTACTTCTTTATTGCACCCCCTCCCCAAATACAAGCTCTTCAAGGGTAGAGACTTATCTATCTTGCTTATTATTCTCATCCATGCCTAGAACTTACCAACACTTAGCAGATATTCAAAACACTTGTTGAATAAATAGACTTCATAAATATCGTCAAAGCAGTACAGATATTAATTACATTGATTTTTATTATTAGCTTATTATAGTTTAAATTGTATTAGTTTACTGTAAATAAAAGTTTTAACTATATTCCAACAGAATAAAAAATATATATATGAAGAGTACATGAGCACAAAGGAAGAGAAAAACACCACTGACCACTGTGCTAAATCCTACTCTTTTAAGACAGGAATAAAGTAAAACACATAGACGCTATTGCCACTGCCTGTCAAACACCCAGGACCTTTCTTCCCCCAAGGGAACTCTCAAATAGGATACTTCCCATTTGGAAGAGATGCATTTGTAAGACACCACCAGACTGTCCAAACGGAAAAAGACAAAAGGGAACAAACATCTTTCAGGATCAAAACTCCAGGCGAGACCAGAAAGGGGGCTTTCAAAGCAATTTCCACAACCTCCTTGCAAAGAAGTTCAGTGGATCAGAACACAAAGAAAAAACTAACGAGAATCCCTCAATGGATCCTTTATCCATCAACAAAATTTCTTCAGAAAGTGACTTGGTCTTGCAAAGGAGCTCAGCAAAGGAAGAGCTGTGTAAAACACACTTCAAGTTGTACTGTCAAGTGGTCAGATGAGGACAAAAACCTTATACAGTATACATCTATGTGGGAGTATGCATGTGTATTATGTATATAAATCTATGTCCCCAAGGAACACTAACAAAAATACTTACTATATTTAATCACTACAGAGATATTAAATCACTAAAGAGACAATGAAGAAGTTAAGAAGATTAGTTTGTGGTTGAGAGCTGGCTTTTTGAACCTTAGCACTGGGGAAAAGGGAACCCAAGACTTTTTACAGCATTATAGAAAAACACATTAATCTGGAGGAAAAGAACATGTGTAAGAACAACAACAAGAAGAAAACCACATGTAGTCAACCTGGTGGTTTGGTTAGGGAGGGGGATGGGATTCAATACAGAAAAGTTATATTAAAGAATAAAAAGAGAGTAACAGAAAGCACTAGGAAAAAAGGCCAATGAAGCAAATGCAGAAAAGCAAAGTCAAGTCAATGGCTATACCAACAAATCTAATATGGCACTTCTATATGCTATCTTTAGAGTTTTCTCTCTTATGAAGAATAAAAATAATCTTGCTTTTTGGTATTATTTGCATACACAGGTGATGTCAATCATAACAAGTGAACAGTTCCATTTTAGGGCCATACACACTGCCAAATACATGGTTAAAAAGTTGTACTGCTGCCTTTTCCCAGTATAAACATGAGGAAGAAATAGTATGAGCTGGAAAAATGAATTCCCATTGGAGAGAAAAGACCAACTCATCATACAGTTCTATGTAATGCAGCAGCTTCTCAGATATGATTTTATCTGTTCAAAGGAGTTAAGATCTGAGAACAACAAAGGCCACCAAGGAACTAAAGCAGAACTAGTGTCATGCAAGAAAACAAACATTTTTAAATACAGCCTCAAGGTCTTCACTTGGGGCCCATTCACTTTTATTTTAGATGGGATTCTAACGCATTTGACCAAGTAGTTTCTCAGTGTACAGCAAATCAGAGGTAGCAACTAGAAACTGGAAAAGACAGAAAACTGTGTTGAAAGCAGATGACCTAACAGGAGGAGACTAAACATCGTTGAAAAAAAGCAATTAAAAAAACTCAGAATCAATCTAGAAAGTGTTGCTGGCAAGGTTTTATATAAATAGCCTCTGAGATTATATTTTATTTTAGTTTAATGTGACATTAATATGATGCTTAGTATAGTGACTTGGGTGAAATACTGAGTTATAATGATCCTAAAGTGATAAGTTTTCAATCCTGGAGTTTCTGATTTAGTAAGCAATTACAGCTTATTCAACAGACCAAACGTGATTCTGCTGCACACCTAGAACTGAGAATCACTGTCCTGACAGTCTAAGGAAAGATTATACTACACTTATATTATTTAAGAAAGGAGATGTAATGTACAACATGGTAAGTTAACACTACTGTATTTCATGTGTGTGTGTGTGCATGTGCACTCAGTTGTGTCCAACTCTCAGTGATCCCATGGACGGAGCCCACCAGGTTCTTCAATCCATGGGATTTTCCAGGTAAGAGTATTGGAGCGGGAGGCCACTTCCTCCTCCAGGGGATCTTCCCGACCCAGGGATCAAACCCTCATTTTGTGTGTCTCCTACACTGGCAGGTGGGTTCTTTACCAACTGCACCACCTGGGAAGCCCTGCATGTTATACATGAAAGCTGTTAAGAGAGTAAATCCTAAGAGTTCTTGTCACAAGAAAAATTTTTACTTACTTCTTTTATTTTATATCTATATGAGATAGTTCACTAAACTTACTGTGATAACTGCTTCATGATATATGTATTAACAAATCAAATTATTGTGCTGTATTACCTTAAACTTATACAGGGCTGTATGTTAATTATATCTCAACAGAACTGGAAGGTTAAAAAAAAAACAAGTGAGGATTTACCATCATCTTTAAATGTGTTCAATAAAATTTGTTTTTAAAATCTGTGTATTTTGAGTTAATCAAGAATAGTCACATTAGCAGAACACTTCATCTCCCCAAAGGAGGGAGTGCACTGAACAGCATGCTGCCAAGAGCCCGTCTACCCACAGAACAGTATCTTTTGAAACTGCATAAACATAACACATTTATGCAGTGATGAGTGAAGCAGAATACTCAATGTGGAATGAAATAACAGTTGAAACTTAACAAACTTAGAGTTATATGAAGAAAAACATCTCATTACTTAAGAGTCTGGGTGTTAAACCCCTCTCTATGCAGTAGAATCTCTTGAACAAATTACTTAAAACTTTTACTCACCTTTCTGAAAAATCAGAGTCTATAAATTCTCTAGCCCGTTTTCTATCACTGAAAAGAAAAAAAAAACATGAAAATGCATAAGGAACTTTACTTCATGAATAATTTACTTTAACTTATCTAATTCCACTTTGAATATACATATCCAAACACAAAACTAACAATTACAAAAGATATATACATAAAATCAGAACTTAAATTTTGTCACTGGACCCAAGAAATCACAACAGTCATAGGTTTGAAATGAGCTCAACGAATCTCTAGGAAGAAATACTGCAGATTTATAAATGAGAAGGGCTTTCCCAGGAGACACACGTTCAATCCCTGGGTGACGAAGATCCCCTGGAGAAGGAAATGGCAACTCACTCCAGTATTCTAGCCTGGAAAATGCCATGGACCAGAGGAGCCTGGTGGGCTACAGTACATGGAGTCACAAAGAATCAGACATGACTTGTGTGTCTGACTTGTGTGTCTACCAATGAAACAACAACAATAAACGAAAAGGCACAGAAAAGTTTTATTCACTCTGGGATGACTGATTCTTAAAAATATTAGATAATCATACTACATACAGTATAAAGCACAGCTAGTTATTGAAAACAGCAAAACCCTGGTCATCTCCAAAGCAGGCCAGCATTACTGGCTCAGACTTGCCTTTCATTAAATTATCTTTCAAGGGTACAAAAAACTCCAGCCTAACTTGCAGATCTATATGAGGATATTGTTAAGGACTAAATGAAGGTCATGGTATTATTATTATTATTATGGACTTAACATGATACTGTTTCTATGTGTGTGTGCACACACACATGATGTTATGTGTTAACACATATTATTATGGACTTAACATGATATTGTTAAGGATGGAATAAAGAGCCTCTTGATGAAAGTGAAAGAGGAGAGTGAAAAAGCTGGCTTAAAACTCAACATTCAAAAAACGAAGATCATGGCATCTGGTTCCATCACTTCATGGCAAATAGATGGAGAAACAATGGAAACAGTGATGGACTTTTCTTGGGAGTCACTGTAGATGGTGATTGCAGCCATGAAATTCAAAGATGCTTGCTCCTTGGAAGAAAAGCTATGACTAACCTAGACAGCATATTAAAAAGCAGAGACACTACTTTGCTGACAAAGGTCCGTCTAGTCAAAGCTATGGTTTTTCCGGTAGTCATGTATGGATGTGAAAGTTGGACTATAAAGAAAGCTGAGTGCTAAAGAATTGATGCTTTTGTACTACGGTGTTGGAAAAGACTCTTGAGAGTCCCTTGGACTGCAAGGAGATCAAACCAGTTCATCCTGAAGGAAATCAGTCCTGAATATTCACTGGAAGGATTGATGCTGAAGCTGAAACTCCAATACTTGGACCACTTGATGCAAAGAACTGACTCATTGGAAAAGACCCTCATGCTGGTAAAGACTGAAGGCAGGAGGAGAAGGGGACAACGGAGGATGAGATGGTTGGATGGCATCACTGACTTGATGAACATGAGTTTGAGCAAGCTTTCAGAGTTGGTGATGAACAAGGAAGCCCGGCGTACTGCAGTCCATGGGGTCGCAAAGAGTCGGACACTACTGAGTGACTGAACTGAACTGAAAGGCCATAGAATTACAAGTGATTCTGTCACTTCATCTTACTTGATAATGGAAAAGACATTATGTATACACATGAAGCGATGTCCCAAGTGGTGCTAGGAGGAAAGAATCTGCCTGCCAATGCAGAGACGCATTGGGTAGGGAATATCCCCTGGAGAAGGAAATGGCAACCCACTCCCGTATTCTTGAATTCTAGAGAATTCCATGGACAGGAGAGCCGGGCAGGCTACAGTCCACAGGGTCACAAAGAGTCAGACATGACTAAGCGCACACACACACACAAAACTCTTTTGTCTCGTGTGTGTGTGTGTGTGTGTGTGTGTAACTTAAAGGACTTTGCCAGGATTGTTATTTCATTCTTTTCTTTAATATCCTTGAAGCAAGGAGATTCTTATTGAACCAAGATTTACTGTTTGCTTATCAGAACTCAAAACTGTAAGTCAATGACAGAACCATCAGTGTGGTATGCCATTTTGGAAATAATTTCTAAAGGGACAAAATAAAATTTTCAGTCACTTATTTTACTATTTCCTTTTATGGAGGGATGAGATGATAAAATGATAAGGAGGGGAGAAAGGTTGAATAAGGTTATTTTACAGGTAAAGATGGAACATGCAGAGATCTGATATTAAAAGTGGCAAATGAGTAACGAAGAAGGGATACTGATTTAATAGCCTAGTGTCCAAGATAAAACTCAATGAAACTTTTAATATATTTTGGTCTCTTTTCTTCCCTAGTTCTTTTTCTGGTTTTAAATGAAACAAAAACGCTAGTTTCAAGGGGAAAATCTAAGTGCACACACACATATACATAACTCCTTTCTTATGTTTGTTAAAACAATATAAAATGCAGTTTTTACATCTCCAAAGTGGCTAAAAGTCAAAATCATAAAAAGCAGCCTTCTTTCAGAGCTGAAGAAAGAAGTTTCAGTTATAAGTTATTGTTTTATTTTTCTGTTTAAAATGGTTGTTCCAGGGAATTCCCTGGTGGTTCAGTGGTTAAGACTCTACGCTTCCACTGTAGAGGACAAGGGTTCAATCCCTAGTTAGGGAACCAAGAACCAGAGGATATATCCTGGATGCCCATTTTATATCCTAGATACCCATTTTATACCTAGGACATAAAATGAAATACACAGGTGATCTTAAAGGAAACATACTAGTTTTTAAAACCATAAAAAAAAGAACAGAAGATAAGACAGTGAGCAAAAACAGATCAGAATTAAAAAAATCAAAGTCTTTAAAAACGGCAACTTGCAGCACTCCTCTTACCCTGGGGCCCAGCCAGCAGCTTCTGCTATGTGTGTCTGCGTGACCATCGCGGGTGCAGGGGTGTAGGGACTCCCAATCAGAACACTTCCTGAGCTGGTCAGTCTCTGCGGTGTGCTTATAATCTGCAAAGTCAAAACAAGGAGGAATACTCTCAGTTGTTAAGGTAAGCCTACAGGCAGGAAATAACTTCATAAGGAGGAAATCTTATTATCTAAATGTCCTTAATATCAATCATCTAAAATATAAGCAATACCTTTGACCCACTGTATATTCTAAGATCCTGAAGCACAAGTATCAACAGTGATACAAAGTACACTGTGGATTTCAGCAAGTGAACAGCAACTGGGAAGGATTAAGCTGGCGACTGACAGCATTTTAAAAATCAGAAAAACGAAAACCTTTCTTTAGAATTACGGAAACTAATTTTAGTTGAACTTGAGTAACTAGAACTGGGATAGCAGCAAATTAGATTTTCACAGTCCAAAACATATGCAAAGACATTACACAATTTAGATTCTTATATAGATGCAGTTTTATCTGTTTTTTTTTTTTTTTAAGAGCATTTCCTCATATCATTAAATATTCTTCAAACACATTTTAAAGACCATAAAACATTCTGTTATATGGATTAATTACGCCCTATTATTAGATTTTTACAAATATTCAATATTATAAATAATGCTGTGATAAACCTTTTTGCAAAATTATCTTGGCTTTAATTTCCTATGGACAGATTCCAGAAAGGGAATGAATAGAACTATGATTAAAGACTTTACTAAAACCCTATTTTCACACACACACACACACACACACAAAACAGTAAATAAAATAAAGGCATACTCCAGGGAATGGGAGTATTAGTGGGTCTGGGGAGATGTTACTACATACAAATGATTAGGAAACTATTTTAATAAATTAATTCTATAGTCAAACAAAACACAACAAATACTGACAGATAGCTGGGGAATTCTGATCCTCATAGTATGCCAAGGATTATTAAACAGGGCATTCAGAAATTTGCCTCGTGAGAAAAAAGGAACACTAGACAAGGCGATTGTACCTCCAAGCCTTCCACATTTTCCATACCACCATACTCCTCACCTCCATCTCAATGCAGGATCCTTAAAGGTGTTTGCAGGGCCTACCACAGTGCTAGGAGACACTCATAGGAAAGAATCAGTAAACATTTACTGAACTGAGACAGAAGACCCAGCTTTTAAAATGATGAAAAAAAGTAGCTTCTTTCTTCATTGATATGCTAGAAAGGATTATATAAAATCCAGTAAGAAAATACAACATAAAGGGTGTAGTTCTCACCAATCACTGCATCATACATTCTGTTCTCTATTATGCTGACCCGGAGCATGAGTGCTTGAGAAATAAAGTCTGAGTATTTGATCAGCCCCTGGTCTACTGTATTGCTAGAACAGGAGTCTCCACAAAGCAATTCTAAGTATTCCGACTTACCCTGAAACAGACTGCATTACTTGTGCAATCTGAAAAAAACAATGGAGTTTTTTTCTTTAGGACTCTACAGGCTCAGTTCTACCTAATTTTAAGGGCTTTGTAGAAAAAAACAAAAAGAAGAAGAAGAAGAAAGGAGGAAGGGAAATAGGACACAGAGAAGAGCTGGTTATTTTGATTGAGAATGACTTTGGACTAAGTTGTTATGTTTCAGTTCATTTTTTCTTCCTCAATGTCAGACTGTTAGCTGCTATTCTTTTCTGATCTGAGAGTGATTAGCAATACTCTGTTCCTTCCTCTTAGCAAGCAAGTCTTTAACAAACTTTTCATGAACAAAGAAACTGGAAGGATGCTAGACTTGAACTGGATCCATAAATTAGAAGTTCTTGTGAGATGTAGTAAGTTCTTAAACCAGAACAGTGACAGTGAGCCTTAAACAAAACCAAACAGAAGTCAACAGAACTTGACCAACCAATGAACACAGGAAAATTAGTTCATGTAGGTGATAAGTCACACATGCTTTATAAAACTGAACCTTAATTTTGAAGCCCCAAATTAAAATAATATTCAGTTGATCTGATAAGGGAAATGAACATTTACATTTAGCCTATGAAAGTCATATAGCAACTGAACCTCAGTCTGAAAATTTTCTACCTTCAATCAAGATATCTTATGTGCTACTGCCATCTACAGTAAGAAATGCCAAGAGAGCATGTATATTCTGAAAGGAAAGAATCTATAACTATAAACTATAAGGAATCTATTTAAATAGAAAGTGTTATATTTAAGGGTTCCATTATTTCACAAAATTTTCATTGTCATTGTAAGAGACATGCAGTTTTTAACTATGTTAAAATGATCATGAGATTATCTTATATAAATATATGTGTGTCTGTGCATGTGTGTGTATATATATAAAACCAGGTGCCTTTAAGAAAACAGTAAGAATCCCAAATCACAGTTACTTCTAAACTAGTTTCTATCAACACAGAAAATAAATTTTCTCTTGAGAACTTTTGAAATTTCTCTCTAACATGAACATCTAGTTTCCAAAGAGATATGTAAAAATTTTAAGAGCAAGTATGAGGCAAACAGGTGAAGTTTTACTTAAGAATTTTCTAATAAAATTGTTTTAAAAACCGTGGATAAGAGATTGAAAATTAGGGGACAACATACAAAAGAGACAAATAAGAAGAGAGAGAAATGGTTCTTACTGGGGCTCTAGAGTATATTAAGAAGTCAAATGACAATAAACTAGGAAATTAAAAAGAAAACTCTGATTCCTGCCTGAGGACCCAGAACTGCAAAACGTACCTGAGAATCAGGGATACTGGTCTTGGGCTGGCTCTTAAGGAGAGCCCCAAACCTCCTCTCCTTCTGACCTTTGTATCACTGATTCTGAGGTCTGCAGTAATCGAGTATGTCATATACACGAGTACGTATCACTGTCAAACTGAAGTGTGTAAAGGCTTATATGTACTTTAGCTCAAACTGACAGTGGGAAGGAAAATCATGTTTCCAAAAGAGGAATTCAAATTTGAGCCTTAGCAGCATCACTGAAATACCAAGAGGAAACAGTCTTTCAAAACAGAGGAGTACTGTAAGGGACAAACTCATGAAAGGTCACATACGCTTGTTTAATTCTGATGTTTATAGAATCACCTTTCAAAACATCGGCTTTCAAGTCAGGTGTGTCATCTCACTTGCACCCACTGCAGTGACTGGTGAGGGCTGAATGCTTAGCAAATGTTTGAAAATATACCCTGAACTACTTAGAATTGTGGCTCCTCACCTGAGCTAAAGTTTCTACGAGCTTGGGGCTAGATGACATTCTTCACATAGTTACAGAACTGGGCAACATCTTTAGCTTGGATTCTGCAGATGATTAACAGTCCTCAAGAGATCAAGAAAAATGTTATGTCTAGTATGTCTTAAGATCTCAAAGACTTTCTGAAGCCATTCAGTATGTTAAAAGAGATTTTTATCTAAGTAATTGTGCATTTAGCATAGCCTACAGTACTATATATTATGAACAAAATTTATGCTTATGGCTCTAGAGATAAGAAGATGTAAGTACTGACAAGGAAGAATTATTGTTCAAATGTTTACGTACTTTTGCTAATGGTGGGTGAGGCCATTTAAATTAGGTATAGTTTTTATTAATACATTAGTTGGATGTGACTGTTTATAAGTAAGGCTGTCTTAAAAGCACTGTCTACTTTAAGCTCTAGCATAATTAATGGAATACCTTCAGAGAAATGGTTAAATATTTTCCATTTAAATTCACTGTTTCTACTGCTAAAGATTGACATGAGTTGGTGAGTTGTTTCTTCCTAAATGTCCTTTCATCAAAGAGTTTTTCAAATTAGTAACTCCAGATACAGATTAACTGTTGGGTCATAATCAGTTTATATTACAGTATATAGTTTAATGCAGTAAAGGTTATTTTAAAAGAAAAAGGAGAAGAACATAAGACATAACAGATTTCAAATCAACTGAAAACAAGAGAAGCCTCGCAGAGGGGCAAAAAACTTAATATAACACATTCAGAATCCAGATTCAAAAACACATGAAAATTCAACACTGATGAGCACAATGTCTTTTTCTTAAGACTAACCAGTTAGACTCAGCTAAAAATAAAACTTTAAAAATTAAGTGACTGAGATAAGGTATTCACTGGAGTATTTCACCAAGTATCTTTAGTACTATCCTTTGAATTAGGATAAACTAAGCAAAGTTTCAAATCCTAAAATATGATGATTTTCTTACCATTTGGGGTCCAACATTCACATTTATTGGTCCTAAGGTTTTTGGTAAAATCTTTGTTGGTGAGTTGGTGCTGGAAACTGGAAATGCAACAAATGAAACGTTACCTGAAATGATATTAGAGCACTAGGTTAATGTTCTGCAATGTCAAGGTCACCTTCTATCAGGCTATACATCTGTGCTTTATTGTTGTTTAGTTGCTAAGTCGTTTCTCGCTCTTTTGCTACCCCATGGACTGCAGCCCACCAGGATGCTCTGTCTACGGGATTTTTCAGGCAATACTGGAGTGGATTGTCATTTCCTTCTCCAGCGGATCTTCCCAACCCAGGGACTGAACCTGTGTCTCCCGCACTGGCAGGCGGATTCTTTACCACCGAACCAGCTGAGAAGCCCACATTTGTGCTTAAGTAATTTATCAAGTTATGAACAAGAAGGCATGCAGAAAAGTCCCACTACTGCTTTGTTGTAGTGAGAATTAGCAAAATAAATTTGCAAAATACATAGTTCAGTCTATCTGATAACCGCTAAACTTTCAGTTGGTTTTCTAAAGGAAAAAATATTTACGAGTACATAATGTAAATCATAGTTTATATCACAGTTGAGAATCCCAGTTAGATGTTGATTATAAATGACAGAACACAACAACAAAGAGATGAAGTATAGCATGAGATAAAATAAATATCTATTAACATTTTTTAATAGTATAAAGCAAAATTTTAATATTAAAAGTTAACATCACTTCAAAATGTTGAGTTAGCCACTTTTTGAAATTTTTGTTATACTGGAAAAACAAATATAATGCTACCAAATTACTGATGGTGGAAACTACTGGGATCTTTACAGTGTCTTCAAGTGATCTCAACAAACTAAATTTCAAATTAAGGGAGCAAAATGCTATCCCTCCAAAGGAAAAGCCGACCAATAATTTTCTGAATGTGTCAACTGTTAATAGATAACTTTTCTGGACAAACTTCAGTTTATCAATATTTCTCTCAGAAGATAACAGTGGAATCCAACATAACAAATGAGATCACACAGGAAGTGTGTGAAAGGGGGTCAACACTGAAACTCTGGGGGAAAATCAACATTTAGAGTAGGACCAGAAAGACACCATCCTCAGATGGCCCTGTTAGCTCCTACAGAGCCTGCCCAACTCCTGAAGCCTGCTCTCCTCTCCTAGCTCTCAGCAGATCTGCAGGAAGGAGCTCCGGCCATGAGCCTGAATCACGGCTCCTCTTCCTCAGCCTGTGAGCTTACTTGCACCCTCAAAGTTTTTTACTTATTTCTCTCAGAGAGGAAGATTCTCATATAAATTACTTCTTTCATGTCTGCTCTGTACTTCCTGTCTTCTCAGGGAACTCTCGCATCAATCATTTCCTCTGTCTTCTGAGTTTTCAAGTATATTACTGGCTCCTTCCCCTCAGTTTCTTATATCATTTCCTTCAAATTCTACATTTCAAAATCAAATTCTTTAATCATATGACATCTCTTCTATGCAGAATCTAAAAAGAAACAATATAAATGAACTTATTTACAAACCAGAGTCACAGACCCAGAGAACAAACTTATGGTTGCAGGGTTTGGGGGGGAGGACTGGGGGAAGGGAAACCCAGGGAGTTGAAGATGGATATGTACACACCGCTACATCTAAAATGGACAGCCAACAAGGTCCTACTGTTCCGTGCATGGGATGTTGCTCAGTGTTATGTGGCAGCCTGGAGGGGAGAGGAGTTTGGGGGAGAATAGATAAATGTATATGTACGGCCGAGTGCCCCTGCTGTCCACCTGAAACTATCACGACACTGTTAATCGGCTGTACTCCAATACAAAAATAAAAAGCTTGAAAAAAATCAAATTCCTTACCCTTCTCATGCCCACTCAGCAAGGACCAGTACCCAAATCTGCTTCTCCTTCTTGGTATAGATCATCACGCACCAGCTACCCAAACCAGAAACCATCAACCCCCTCCTCATTCAACCAACCACCACATCCTACTTGTTATCTCCTTACCCTGGCTCCTTTATGTTGCCGGCATTTGTTTAATTTGGAACTTTATCAAATCTCATTTGAATGCAGTTACTTCTCTAATACAGAGGTTCACAGCCCTGGCTGTGCAATGGAATTATCTGGGAAGCAATAAAAAACTGCCAATGTCTGGGTCTCACCCCCAGGCTGCTGATATAATTGGAGTCAATCTGGGCATCAGACTGGTAAAGTTCTGCAGGAAGCTCCTAGGTGAAGCCAGGGTTGAGCACCACTTCCCCGACTGGATATCCTACCTCAAATGGCTTTCCTGGCGAATCTGCACATCCGTGAAGAACCAGTCTTTCCACTGATGAAACTGTTGTGGACACTCCCTATTTAAGGCATTTCTGAGGTTCCACAACGTTTTCTAAATGCCTTTCACACTCCTTAACATGGCACAAAAGCTCCCGCCTGGAGATTTCGGCCTCCCTAGGAAGCTTTGTGCTTAGCTACTCCATCCACATGCACCTTCCACTCCAATCAGATTAAATTCCCTGCAGTTCCAGAAAGGCCCCACTCAGGTCAACCACTCCACCTCTGGGGCACACAATTCCTTCTGGTGGGAAGTCTCTTTCTGCTGAGACAACTCCTACCTTTCAGCATTTCAAAATAGCACTCCATGCTATTTTCTGAGCCATGACTATGTGCCAAAGTGTGTTATAGAGGCTTTCCACATATACATCATCTCATTACTGGTTAAGACAAAAGTGTGAAGTATATTTTTACTGACTCCATTTTACTCATGAAGAAATTAAGACAGAGTGAGGTTAAATAATTTATACAAGGTCCTACAGTCTCTAAGCTTCTGTTCTGTGTCTCTAGCCTCTACGCTCTTCTTCTGGGTTTTCATAAAATCTATTATTTACTTGAAATTCTACTGTAAAGGAGATTGTGGTGTCAGTTGTGCATTCAAGTGCCTGGTTTAGTTCCTGGCATAAAAGAGGTGCACGAAACAATAAAAACTGTTTGACTTGTACAGATAGGAGCTATTACCTTTCCTAATCTGGATGTCATACTTCCCGTAATGTAGCCTAAACTGTATTTTTTGTTACTTTTTAACAGGTGAAATAAACTTACACACCCGGTCCTTTGTTTATTGTTTTTAAAACATGACTGAGCAATTAGTATAATCAAAGTGTCCTTACTCTCTAACTGCTCAACTGATCTTTCGTGTAATATGCATATCTTATCTGTTGCTAAAGATTGAGGTTATCATCAAAACTCCCCAAATGTGGTTATTCACCTGCTTAAAAATTCACCTAACTGGAGAGCAGTACTAATCTGTGATTCTAGGCGGACGAACTGTAACTGACAGACATGTGCCATGTGCTCAGTCCTGGGCAGGAGAGGGACACATCACGAATCCATATAAAGATGAATCCAGCCCTGAAACTGTCTGACTCTAAGATGAATTTTTTTTTTTTATAATAATCTTAGGGCTGCTGAATGTTTAAGATGAGATCATCTCTGATACACTGGGTAAGGAGCAAAAAAGTCAAAAATATGCAAATAACAGTGAAGCAAGAAACATATCAAAAAAAAGATGATGAATGTTAGGGAATAAATTGACCTCAATTTGAAACTTAACAGTAAAGGAAAATTAAGAATATAAAACTTAGGTCGAAAACAAAAAGAAAAATATTAAAGCCAGATCTGTTATGCCAGTTCATATCAAAGAATTTAGCAGGAAACAAATAAATTTGATTCTAAAGAGTATCTGGAAAAGTAAATACAGAGAACAGCTGAGAAAATTTTGAAAAAAATAAAGGAATAATGGGGAAAGAGAGAAACTTTAGACCCCCAGATTTCACAATTATTAGATAGCTAACGGGATTGAATTCATGTGACATTGGCTAAGATGCAGACAAAAAAACTGACAAAACAGAAATTGAAGTCCCAAATTTGCTTAATTTATATGTGGAAATTTTATATGTGGTAAAAGTAGCATTTCAAATGAATGGAGAAAGGGCAGATTAACAGAATTTAGAAAACTTAAGTGAAAGAATTGATGCTTTTGAACTAAGGTGTTGGAGAAGACTCTTGACAGTCCCTGGGACTGCAAGGGAATCCAACCAGTCCATCCTAAAGGAGGTCAGTCCTGAGTGTTCACTGGAAGGACTGATGCTGAAGCTGAAACTCCAGTACTTTGGCCACCTGATGCAAAGAGCTGACTAATTGGAAAAGACCCTGATGCTGGGCAAGATCGAGGGCAGGAGGACAAGGGGACGACAGAGGATGAGATGGCTGGATAGCATCACCGACTTAATGGACATGGAGTCTGAGTAGACTCCGGGAGTTGGTGATGGACAGCAAGCCCTGGCAGGCTGTGGTCCATGCGGTCGCGAAGAGCCAGACACGACTGCACTGAACTGAAGTGAAAACAGACTGACAGATATACTACCTAAAAATAAACATTTTTCTAAACAGCAAAAGACCCAATATACTTAACACAAATCTCAGACTTGGTAAACAAATTCACACAGGATAGATATGTGTAATTTTAATAACAACAAAAATTGACAATTAAAAAAGAGGAAAATATTTAATATACCTGATTGATAAAGGTTAAGAAGTGTGATAATGTCCTGAGCTAGTAAAGATGTGGCAAAACGGGTGCATTTAAAAAATATTTAGTTGGTACGTACTGTATACCAAGTACTAATGCTAATAAGCGCTACAGGTACTGAGCACAAGTGACCTGTCTGTGGAAGTTAAGGGGGTAAATAGGTCTCCTGGAGAGCCTTCAAGGAGGGCAGTCCAACACTGTAATTAGAGAGGAGTTTTGGGACTGTGTGCAAAGGTATAAAATTTTAAGCAAGTGTTCTAATAAACAACTATACACATTTTAAAGCCTTTTCTACCTCAACAAATAATCTTTCAACTGCCCTCCAGGGCCTAAGTGATGAGCTGATACCTAGCCTCTGCAACAATGTCACAGTGAAAAATGGTCATAGCTTCTGACCAGCAATTCCTCTGCTGGATTTGTAATCTAATAATCTAAGCAGACAAGAACATGTCCTAGGAGTACAGCGTTGTGGATAAAAGCAAAACCCGAGAAACAACTAAAAGTTTTAATTATGGAGTACTATAAAGTCCCTTAAAAAATTACAACATTCCCATTATAAAAGCTGAGGACTTTTCTGATTGAGGACTTCCCTTCCTGTGCAGGGGGTGTGGGTTTGACCCCACATGCCTCAGACCCAAAATAACAAAACATAAAAGAGAAGCAATATTGTAACAAATTTAATAAAGACTAAAAAGAAAAAAAGAGGATGATTAAATGGTATGATTCTGTCTATCTTAAAAACAACAGAGAAGGACCCCAGGCAAGGGAGTCCTCTAAGTGCCTGAGTGGGCGAGCTACGGAGGAAGACGGCCAAAGAGGCCTTCTGATCAACAGCTACCCGAGGCTGGAAAAGTCTTGATAGGGCCGAAACTCCAGTGGCTGAAGCAGTCTGTGTCCCTGCACACTTGGGGCTGCCAGGGTCCCTGTGACCCAAGCAACTATGCCTTCTTCATGCTCAGCCTTCACTGGGGCTGAGCTTCCACAGGCAAAAAAAAAAAGGCTTGTGTCTATGCACGTGGGGTCAGCTCGGTCGTGTCCAGCTCTCTGCAACCCTGTGGACTGTGGCCTGCCAGGCTTCTTTCTCAGAGATGGGGGTGGGGGTGGGTTCTCCAGGCAAGAATGCTGGAGTGTATCGGCCAGTACCAGTTGCCATGCCCTTCTAGAGCACTGTATTTCCTGCTGCCCTAGCTGCCAACTCCCCTGAGTACCTGGTGCTGCCAGAACCCCTGTGACCCAAGCAGTTGCACCACCTCCACACCTGGCCCTCACAGGGGTAAACCCAAGCCCTCCAGGGCAGCCCCAGGAGCAAACCCCAGAGGACGACCCACATGCAGAGGTGGAGATAAAACCACAAGTGAAACCCAGGGGCCGTGCGGCTAAAGGAGAAGACCCAAAACCTTCCCACCAGCTGTACAAGCTGCAGATTAAATCCACACGATCAACTAGGCAGACTCTGTGTCTATGGAACACATCAAAGGACATTGAGAGCTCCCACAAAAGAAAATGCACTGGCTCTGATAGCTGTGGACATTGGAGGCAAGAACACACAGGAGTAGGACCAGATAGAATCTGAGCTGCCCCCACCGCAGGTCCAGAGACCAGCACAGTGTTGGCGGGCATCCTAGGGAGGTGAGGTGGACTGTGACTCCCAGTGAGGAAAAGGACCTTGACAGCAGTGACTCACGAAAAAAACATTTATTATTCTTATGTTTTGACTTTTTCTGTAGTTTCTCTTGGATTTTTTTTTTCCTCCTCCCCACACCCCGTAGCTGCCAATTTTATTGGCATGATGAAATCTAATTAAGCTTTTGAGGTTTTTTTTTTTCTTCAATCACACTTTTTATTGTTATAAACCTCTGCCTCTACATTGAGCTTTTGCAGTTCTCTGGCACTTTCCTTTTTTCCCCCCACTTTCCTCTTAATTTTCTTTTTTCTTTTCTTTTAAAACAATTTTTAATTCTTTAAAACCTATTATTAATTTTCTACATTTATTCCTTTGCTTTTCCTACCATTCTTTTCCCCTTGCAGTTAATCTTTAATGCATATAAATCTTCTTTATCTGCCTCTATTTAGCTTTGCATATCTATTTTTCTTCCTTTTCTTTATTTCCTTTCCTCTCAATATATTTGTTAGTTTTGTTTTCATTGCTTTATTCTTCAGGTAGCACCTTGCTTTAGTTTTGCTTCCCAGTTTGTGCTTTAGTTAGTTTGTTCTTAACTGGTAGATATAATTTTTGGTTTCCTTTGTTCACCAAGTAAATCTATTGCACATTATTTTTGTTGGACTATTTTGATTTTGCTTATGGATGTATATGTATATGGGTATATTCCATTATTTTAATTATTATTTGCCTGATTTTATAACTGCTGTATATCTGGGGTTCATCTTTGGTTTCTCACTTTTGGGTATAGGCTTTATTTAATCTCACTTAAGAAAGGCAATGCCAAAGAATGCTCAAATTACTGCACAATTGCACTCATCTCACACGCTAGTAAAGTAATGCTCAAAATTCTCCAAGTCAGGCTTCAGTAATACCTGAACTGTGAACTTCCAGATGTTCAAGCTGGTTTTAGAAAAGGCACAGAAACCAGAGATCAAATTGCCAACATCCGCTGGATCATTGAAAACACAAGAGAGTTCCAGAAAAACATCTATTTCTGCTTTATTGATTATGCTAAAGCCTTTGACTGTGTGGGTTACAATAAACTGGAAAATTCTGAAAGAGATGGGAATACCAGACCACCTGACCTGTCTCTTGAGAAATCTGTATGCAGGTCAGGAAGCAACAGTTA
Organism: Muntiacus reevesi; assembly: GCF_963930625.1. Taxonomy (NCBI): domain Eukaryota; kingdom Metazoa; phylum Chordata; class Mammalia; order Artiodactyla; family Cervidae; genus Muntiacus; species Muntiacus reevesi. Next base: position 7,260,268 of record NC_089256.1, on the reverse strand, counting down.
GAACTGGACATGGAACAACAAACTGGTTCCAAATAGGAAAAGGAGTATGTCAAGGCTGTATATTGTCACCTTGCTTCTTTAACTTATATGCAGAGTACATCATGAGAAATGCTGGGCTGGAGGAAGCACAAGCTGTAATCAAGATTGCCAGGAGAAATATCAATAACCTCAGATATGCAGATGACACCACCCTTTTGGCAGAATGTGAAGACGAACTAAAAAGCCTCTTGATGAAAGTGAAAGTGGAGGTTGGCTTAAATGTTGGCTTAAAGCTCAGCATTCAGAAAACTAAGATCATGGCATCCGGTATCATCACTTCATGGCAAATAGATGGGGAAACAGTGGAAACAGTGATGGACTTTATTTTTGGGGCTCCAAAATCACTGCTGATGGTGATTGCAGCCATGAAATTAAAAGACGCTTACTCCTTGGAAGAAAAGCTATGACCAACCTAGACAGAATATTAAAAAGCAAAGACATCACTTTGCCAACAAAGGTTCGTCTAGTCAAGGCTATGGTTTTTCCAGTGGTCACGTATGGATGTAAGAGTTGGACTATAAAGAGAGCAGAGCTGAGAAGAATTGATGCTTTTGAACCATGTTGTCGGAGAAGACTCTTGAGAGTCCCTTGGACTGCAAGGAGATCCAACCAGTCCATCCTAAAAGAGATCAGTCCTGGGTGTTCATTGGAAGGACTGATGCTGAAGCTGAAACTCCAGTACTTTGGCCACCTGATGCAAACAGCTGACTCATTTGAAAAGACCCTGATGCTGGGATAGATTGAGGGCAGGAGGAGAAGGGGACAACCGAGGATGAGATGGTTGGATGGCATCACCAACTCAATGGACATGGGTTTGGGAGTATTCGGCGAATTGGTGATGGACAGGGAGGTTCATGGGGTCGCAAAGAGTTGGACACCACTGAGTGACTGAACTGAATGCCATAACAAACCACTTGTGGAATCTTCGTTCCCAACCAGAGATCAAGCCATGAGCCTTTGGAGTGGGAGCACTGACTCTAAGATTACAGACTACCAGAGAACTTACCCTAGGGAGTATCAAATAGTGAGAACTCCTACAAAGGAAACCACTTGAATAAAAGATCTGGCATCACCCAACCACCAGTAGCACCCTGTACATTCAAACAACAAACAAAACAAAAAAACAAACCCAATCATCAGACAGGATCCCATCAGAGGAAAAACAAACAAACAAAAAAAACTTAGCATAAATCTTACCCTATATGAAGCTTACACAAACCACTCCACCAATCTCAGACAGAAAACAAAAGGGAGAAAGAATTCAACCTTGAAGCCTGGGGAAAGGAGACCTCAAAACACAGTAAGCTTAAAAAAAAAAAATAATGAAAAGGCAGAGAAATACTGTACACATGAAGGAACCAGAAATACAGAAATCCAAATAAATGAAGAGGAAATAGAAAAACTACCTGAAAAATAATTCAGAATAATGATAGTACAGATGATCAAAAACCTTGAAAACAGAATGGAGAAAATGCAAAAATCAATTAACAAAGACCTAGAAGAAGTAAAGAATAAATATACAAACAACACAATTAACCGAAATTTAAAATACTCTAGAAGGCATCAATAGCAGAATATCAGAAGCAGAAGAACGAACCAGTGATGTGGAAGATAAAATGGTGGAAATAACTTCTGAAGAGCAGAATAAAATAAAATGAAAAGAACTGAGAATAGTCTCAGAGACCTCTGGGACAATACCAAATGCACCAAATTCGAATTATAGGGGTCCCAGAAAAAGAGAGAAAAAGAAAGGGTATGAGAAAATTTTTGAAGAGATTATAGTTGAAAATTTCCCCAACATGGAAAAGGAAATAGTCAATCGAGTCCAAGAGGTGCAAAGAGTCCCATACAGGATAAACCCAAGGAGAAACACACCAAGACACATACTAATCAAACTAACAAAGATTAAACACAAAGAAAGAATATTAAAAGCTGCAAGGGAAAAGCAAAAAGTAACAAACAGGGAAAACCCCATACGTTTAATAGCTGATCTTTCAGCAGAAACTCCACAGGCCAGAAGGTAATGGCAGGATATATTTAAAGTACTGAAAGGGAAAAATCTACAACCAAGATTACTCTACCTGGCAAGGATCTCATTGAAAATTGATGGAGACATCAAAAGCTTTTCAGACAAGCCCAAGTTAAGAGAATTCAATATCACCAAACCAGCTTTACAACAAATGTTAAAGGGGCTTACATAGTCAAGAAACAAAAGAGAAGAAAAAGATCTACAAATCAAACCCCAAACAATTAAGAAAATGACAACAGGAACATATATATCAATAATTATGGATTTTATATATCAATATATATATCAGCCATCTATGGATTCAATGCTACCCTATCAAATTACCAATGGCATTTTTCACAGGACTAAAAACAAATTTTCACAATTCATATGGAAACACAAAAGACCCTGAATAGCCAAAGCAGTCTTGAGAAAGAATGGAGTTGGAGCAATCAAACTTTCTGACTTCAGACTATACTACAAAGCTACAGTCATCAAGATGGTATGATACTGGTATAAAAACAGAAATATAGACCAATAGAACTAGATAGAAAGCCCAGAAATAAACCCATGCACCTATGGGTACCTTATTTTTGACAAAGGAGGCAAGAATATACAATGGGCCAAAGACAGCCTCTTCAATAAATGGTGCTGGGAAAACTGGACAGCTACACGCAAAAGAATCAAATTAGAACACTTCCTAATACCATACATAAAAGTAAACTCAAAATGGATTAAAGACCTAAATATAAGACCAGAAACTATAAAACCCATAGAGGAAAACATAGGCAGAACACTTCATGACATAAATCAAAGCAAGACCCTCTACAATCTACCTCTTAGAGTAATGGAAATAAAAACAGAAGTAAACAAGTGGGATCTGATTAAACCTAAAAGCTTTTACACAGCAAAGGAAACTATAAGCAAGGTGAAGACAACCCTCAGAATGGGAGAAAATAACACCAAATGAAACAATTGACAAAGGGTTAATTTCCAAAATATACAAGCAGCTCATACAACTCAATACCAGAAGAAGAAACAACCCAATCAAAAAGTGGGGGGAAAAAAAAAAAAAGTGGGAAAAAGACCTAAACAGACATTTCTCCAAGGAAGACATACAGATGGCTAACAAGCACATGAAAAGATGCTCAACACCGCTCATTATTACAGAAATGCAAATCAAAACTACAATGAGATATCACCTCACACCAGTCAGAATGGCCATCATCAAAAAGTCTACAAACAATAAATGCTGGGGAAGATGTGGAGAAATAGGAATGCTCTTGCCCTGTTGGTGGGAATGTAAATTGATAGAGCCACTGTGGAAGACGGTATGGAGATTCCTTAGAAAACTAGGAATAAAACCACCATATGACCCAGCAATCCACTCCTAGGCATATACCCTGAGGAAACCAAAATTGAAAAAGACACAGGTACCCCATTACTCACTGCAGCACTATTTACAATAGCTAGAACATGGAAGCAACCTAGATGTCCATCGACAGATGAATGGATAAAGAATTAGTGGTATATATACACAATAGAATATTACTCAGGCATAAAAAGGAATCCATTTGAGTCAGTTCTGATGAGGTGGGTGAACCTAGAGCCTATTATACAGAGTGAAGTAAGTCAGAAAGAGAGAAATATCGTAGTCTAATGCATATATACGGAATCTAGAAAAATGGTACTGAAGAATTTATTTACAGGGCAGCAATGGAGAAATAGACATAGAGAATAGATTTATGGACATGGGGAGAGGGGAGGAAGGGTGAGATGTATGGAAAGAGAAACATGGAAACTTACATTATCATATGGAAAATGGATAGCCAACGGGAATTTGCTGTATGTCTCAGGAAACCCAAATCGGGGGCTCTGTATCAACCTAGAGGGGTGGGATGGGGAGGGAGATGGGAGGGAGCTTCAAAGGGAAGGCGATATGTATACCTATTGATTCATGGTGAGGTCTGACAGAAAACAGCAAAAGCAACTATCTGTAAATTAAATTTGTAAATTTGTAAATCTGTAAATTCTGTAAAGCAACTATCCTTCAATTAAAAAAAAAACAATCTACATAAACACGTAAGTTTATAGATGCAGAAAGAGTCTGGCAAGATAACAAACTTAATAGAGGTTACCTTTGGGTGAGTTGGAGAAGGAAATGGCAACCCACTCCAGTACTCTTGCCTGGAGAATCCCATGGAGGGAGGAGCCTGGTAGGCTACAGTCCATGGGGTCGCAAAGAGTCAGACACGACAGAGCGAATTCACTTTCACTTTCTGGGTGAGTAGTAGGGAAAAATGTTTTCCTTTGTTTTATATTTTATTATTATTAAAAAGTTTTATGAACATGCATGCAGGTTGTTTTATAATGTAAAAACCTACTGCTACTCTGAACCAAAAAAAAACAGAGAGAGCGAATGACAGGGAGTCAGCCTGTACTGTTCACACAAGGTGAAGATCCACAAATGAAGCATCTCTGTTTTATAATTAGTAAAAATGAAATCTGTTTCAGGAGCAGTTAAAGGGACTCTACTGGGATTTCACAATTGTAATATCTAGAAATAAAAGAAATGTATTTAGACACAATTTAGTTTCATAAAATCAACTAGGCTCAGCAGCAGAAATATAATTTTTTGGATTCAAAAGACATTTAAATAGGCTACAAACATCCAGCCTCCTGAAATGTCAGCTCCATTAGGAGTAAACCAAACCGCGTCTAAATAATTTTTCATAACTGCTTGGCCTTAATTCACAGCTGCCTGGCAACAGGGTCCTGACACTGTCCCGAAGCCAATGTCTGGCACATGATGTATTTATTAAAAACAAAAACTTAAAGACCTGCCTGGATTTTGATCCTGGCAATTCCCTGAATTAACTAAAATGAGATCAATCACCTAGGAAAGGGGCTTGAAAAAGAGCTAAAACTTATGCTAAATCTTGGCAGAGGCACAAAATTTTGCCTCAAATTTTATCTTAATTTCTTGAATAACTGGAATCCTTCTGTTTTCCATTAGAATTGTCCAGACACCAAAGAGTTCTTTCAGTCGTAATTCTTGGGGGGTGGGAGTGGGGGCGGGAATTATAGTTATATTTAATCACCTTTAATATGTCAATTAAAATGAAAAATTCAAATAATTGTGGTTTGTTATGATGTCAGTGGACTTCCCAAATAGCGCTAGTGGTAAAGAACCCGCCTGCCAATGCAAGAGACATAAGAGGCGTGGGTCAGGAAGATTCCCCTGGAAACGGGCATGGCAACCCACCCCAGTATTCTTGCCTAGAGAATCCCATGGATAGAGGAGCCTGTGGGCTACAGTCCACGGGGTTGCAAAGAGTCAGACATGACTGAGTGACTAAGCACATATGATGCCAGTACAAGTTATATTTTATCTTCTGGGGAAAAAATTTTGGCCTTGAATTAGCTTTGGGGAAAACCTCCATCCAAGCCTATCACATCCTCCTAGAAGAACCATATTAGCAACTTATTATAGGAACAAATATGCTTATTTTATGGGTTTATAAATATTTCAAATCAGAAACTGTTATACAGGGTCCAATCTTCACAGGACAAGCTAAACCTACAGCCCTAAAGAAAAGTTTAAAAATGTGGTGGTGTACATATGTGTTTGTCAAACTCGTAGAACTCTAGCCTAAAAAGGGTTAATTCTACTGCATGTAAATTGCATCTTAATTTTTAAAAAATTGGAAAACAGTGCCCTATGCAATTTATTTACTTATTGCTAAGAAGCTAATTACAGATTAAAAATCCTCTTGCGTGTCCTCTTCTGTTACCTACTTTACAAATTTATTTTTTAAACAGGTAGTTCATGGATTTGTCTAAACTACATTTTTTCAGCTACTCTTTTGAAAACCTCTTGCATCATCACAATCTATCCCCTTCTGCTGGATCATTCTTATCAGCATATGAACACGCATTTTTTTCTTTCATCTTAAAAACAGAACACAAAAACATAGTTAAGTTTCCTTAACTACGTACACAGCTCTCCAGCTACCAATTCGTTTCTGTTGCCCTTCACAACAACAGAACTCAACAAAATCTGTCAACATCTGCTCTCTCTACTTCTCCACTCTGTTTTCTTTAACCCACTCCTGTGCCCACTCCCAAACTTCACTGAACTAGTTGTTACCAAGATCATCTCCATGTTGCTAAATCCAATGGTCAATTCTCAGTTTTCAACTTAACCTTAATCTATCAGCCATATCTGATGCTTTTCAAAATCCCATCTTCCTCTCAAACACTCTCCACTTGGCATCCAAACCTCCATTCTCTCTGGGCTCTCCTCTGAACCACTGGCTTCTCCTCACTCATGGTTGCTGGATCCTCCTCTCTAGAAATCCTCCTCTCTCGGATTCTCCTCTCTAGAAACATCTAGATCCTCCTCTCTAGAGAGCCTTTTCTATCAGTCCTCTGACTCTTCTCTGTCAACTCTTTCTCACGAGGTGGTACAACAGCTCCTGTCAGACTCATGTATACAACTGTCCTTTTGCATATCTCCATTTTGATGTTTAATCATTACCTCGAACTTAACACACTCGAAACTGAACTCTTAATACTCCAAATCTCTGACTGCTCCCCATCCCACACAGAAACCTCCTTCTCCCATCTCTCTCTCTGCCGCAGTAAATGTCAATTCCATTCTTCAACTCTTTATAGACCAGAAGAGATGACTATTGACATTGTCTTATATCCTACATACAATCCATTAACAAATCCTACTGGCCCTATCTTTAAAATGTGTTCTGACTAGAAAACAAAGTAGTGGTTACCAGTTGGGCGACGGGGCAGACAATATAGAGGTCGGGGAGTGGGAAGCACAAATTATTGGGTGTAAGATAGGCTCAAGCAAGTATTGTTCAACATGAGAAATATAGCCAGTGTCTTACAGTAACTGTTCATGGAAAGTAACCTTTGAAAACTACAGATTAAAAAAAAGAAAAAGCAGATGGACAATGAAAAATGTAACAATATGAACCCAAAGAAGTAATTTAAAAAAACCCACCCAAGCAATCTATGTACAAAGAGGTTGTGTCAGAACATTGCTGGTTTACATTTATGATGGTGGTCCTTATTTTGAATTTTCATTTAGTTCTTTGCTATATATCTGTATCCATACCCACAATAAAAATGATTTAATGTTTACAAAAAATAAAATAAATGTGGGACTTCCTTGGTGGTCCAGTAGCTAAAACTCTGTACTCCCAATGCAGGGGGCCTGGGTTCCATCCCTGGTCAGGGAACTAGATCCCACGTGTCACAACTAAGAGTCGTAACTAAAGATCCCACATCATGTGGCAATGAAGACCCAGCGCAGGCAAATAAATAATAATATCAAGCCCTCAATAAACTCACAGTTTAAAAAATAAATAAAACAAAATAAAATGTATCTTGAATGCAACCATTTCTCACCCACTCTGCTGCTACCAGTCTGATCCAAGTGACCATTTCTATCTGGAATTATTGTGAAGTGTTCCTGACTCATCCACCTGTCCTGCATTAGGCCCACCTAACCCCACAACTTTACTCCCAAGCTTTCCAATACAGTAGTCATTAGACAGAAGCTATAAGGCACTTGAAACGGAGTTAGCATGACTGAGGACCTCATTTCTAAGCTTCTGTTCTTGCTGCGTAGTCGCTAAGTCCGGCCGTAGCATCACTAACACCCTTTGCAACTCCATGGACTGTAGACCGCCAGGCTCCTCAAGCCTGGGAAATCCAGCGTGCGGGATTTCCCAGGTGAGGATACTGGAGTGAGTTGCCATTCCCCTCTCCAAATTCCTAAACTTTTAAAATTTTAATTAACTCAAATCTACAAACTGAAGCAGTAGAAAATATTTTGCCATTAAAAACAGCATGACTTAAAAAAAAAAAAAACAGCATGACTATTTTGGTAGTACTGCATTTCACCTCAATTGTTGAAACTTTAACATCTAAACTGAAATGTGCTTTAAATGTAAGGTAACAGATTTTAAAGGCTAAGTAACTAAAATCTATCTCACTAAAAATTTGATTATGTTGACTACATGTTCAACGATAAATGTTCTAGATACTGGGGTAAATAAAATTTATCATTCAGATTAATTTTATCCGTTTCTTTTCATCATTTTAACTTGGCTACTAGAAAATTTAAAATTATGTGACTTACGTCGTCCTACTGAACAGCACTGCTCTATCTGTCATCACACAGCCGAGGGATCCTGCTTTGTAGAGCAATTCTCTTCCAAACTCTCCAGCTGACTTTGCATCTCAGTTAGCGCAAGTCCTTAAGATGGGTAATGGGGCCCAAGGTCACTTGCCCCTCCCTTCTGACATCATCACCTGTCAGATCTCTCCCTATCTCTCCCTCTGTTGTACTGCATTCACCCAGGACTGTGTGCTGCTCCTCAAACCACGTCCAGCAATTTTCTCCCTCATGGCCTTTGTCTCTCAAGTTCCCTCTGTTGATAACTTTCTTCCCCTAGATACCTATCTTTGTGTCTTATTCCCCAGTTTCCTTCAAGGCTCTGCTCAGTTGTCAGTGCGTCAGAAATGCCTGACTACCCCATGTCAGCACTTCTTCATTCACCATTTTTCACCACAGTACTTCTCTGTTTGTACTGCAAATTTACATTTACTTGCTTGTATGATCATTATCTGCCCATAGCACACATGACACATCTGTCACAAAGACACAGGCACCCCGATTTTCACTGTAGCACTATCTTACAATAGCCAGGACATGGGAACAACCTAAATGTCCATCAATCCATTCCCCCTTCCCTAGTGACAGCTACGATGCCAGTTTCTATATAACCTTTCAGAAATATTCAAGGCATATACTAACATATATGCATATATACATCCTTTTCCCCTTACACATGTGGTTAAAAAAATATCAGCTTGCACATTGCTTTTTTACCACTTAACAATACTATATCTATTTTAGATGTCTTTCCCCACCTATTTACATACATATGTTATTTTGCTTCAACATTTACTTTGTTAGCTACATAATATTTCTTTTTATAGCTCTAGCAGCTTGAGTCCCTTAATAATAGAAAGCTTTTAATGTTACAAACATTAATAGCAAAATCTTTTTATTACTACCAAGAATGCTGCAATGACTACATATATCTTTACACACATCAGTTGTACCAAATATCTGTACAAATTCACCCTCTGTTCAGAAATGTATGAATGTATCCATTTCCGCATAACCTTACCAACTCAGTGTTTTATCAAACTTTATTTCTGTCAACCTTTAGGTTAAAAATAGCATCTCATTTTGATTTTATTTTGGTTTTATTATTATGAATAAGGCTAACATGCTTTGTTTAAAAGTCATCTAAATTTTCCTTCCTGAGAATTAGGACCATCTTTCTATTGGCTGTTGGTGATTCATTGGTGGACTCTCTTTAAATACTGAAAGGGTAAGAATATTCTTTGTTATACCTGGTGAAAATATTTTTCCCAATTTGACACTTGTCTTTGGCTTTTATATATGATTTTCTCTTCACATTTGAAAAGAATGCTGTCAATCTTATACTTCTTTCCTGTTATGACTTTAATGTCATATTTAAAAGGTCTGTGAACACATAAGAGATACGGGTTAAATCTCCAGATACGGGTTAAATCTCTGAGTTAGGAAGATCCCCTGAAGGAGGGCATGGCAACCCACTCCAGTATTCTTACCTGGAAAATCTCATGGACAGAGGAGACTGCTGGGTTACAGTCCACACGGTCACAAAATAGTCGGACAAGACTGAAGTGACTTAGCATGTACAAGTTTGGTATTTCCAGTTAGATATGCTATTCTTCAATTTAATTGTCATTCATTACATACTGAAGACTGTATTAAACATTCCCCATGTTTTCTACTTTAACACCTTCATTTTAAATTTTACACCCTTGACCATCTGGAATTTCTTTAATGTGAGAAATGAATGACGCAATTTTGCCCCCTAGATGGCTACTTTAGGCTACCTATGGTAGACGGCTACCATCTAATGAGAACCCTACTCCCCTTCCCCACGCTACATGAAAGTCTAGCTTATTGACTACCTTCATCCGTACCTTACTGACTGTTTGCTCCACCGATGCGCCTCATCACATGCTTCACTTCGTTCATGATTAACGTTTCCAACAGAGAATAAGGAGACTCAGAAAGTGTCAAGCGTTTCCCTCCTTCCCATACTACCCTATAATTATTTGTTAATAACAGTTTTAAAGGACTATAGATCAGTTTCAAATACAGTACTAATGAGGTCAAGTCACAGGTCAATTCTGGAAGAGGTGCGTTCATTCTGCAAAAAGGGAAGATCCCATAGTCTTCAGACTGTATTTCTAATTCTAGCCCGTCATCTAGCAAATAACATATGTCACTGAAGAGAGACTGGGACAGGGAGAACAATATGATGGCTCAGGGGATATTTATCATCTTTATGTGAAAAATAATTCAGGCCACACAGATCAACAGCACCATCTTCATAAATCAAGCACACATTAGTTTGCAAAGACAGCATATCCAACTGGAAATAGCAAATCTGTAAAGATAGTAAAATATAGCACATCCATATATAAGATGTATGTCAGGATTGGGGACTGAAGGTAAATAAATCTGCAGTCACTCTGACTTCATTTGTTAACTTTTATTTTTTTAAGTCTTCTTTCTATTTACAGTTTAGCTATATACTGGGCATTGCCTGTATGTGCCCCGTAACACTGCTGTGTTCTATATTGTTGAACCTGTACTCAATCATGCTCACCAAAGTTGCTACGATTAAATTCAACACCATTACTACACTTTGTAACATGGGTGACCGTGGTATCACTATAATTGGTAAGGCTGAGAAATAGAAAAGTTCATAAGATCTCCAAAGTTATGGTTAAAATGACCTTTAGTGTATGTGGTTCCAAAATGGAAATCAAGCATCCTTAGAGCATAAATGAAGACAGAAGAAGTGAAATGCACATTCCTATGTATCACAGGCATGGAAGCCAGAGTCGGAATGTTTTTGCAGCTGTCAAAAAACAAGACTTCTAGGATTCTGCCCCCCTCACCCAAAGGCCCACCTATCCAGAATCTTTCCAAGGAACCAGAGAGGATCCTTGAAGTGACCATAACCCCCACCCCCAAAAAAACCAACTCCACAGCCCTCAGAGCATACTCCCAATGGGCCAATAAATCTTTTATGTCAGTCCTTCCTTGCCCTGGGGGATCCAGTCTTTTCTCTTGGCTTTGATAAGCATTTTTACTTGGAGGACACCTTTTAAAACCATTAGCTAGCTCTCCCTTTTTCTGGGATCCATAACCATAAATACCCTGGATTCTTCAATCTGAAAGGAGAAAAACATTTCTTTCTCCTTCTCCTCACATGTCAGAATTTAAAGAGGGCCTACTAATTTCTTAAATGGACTGCTAATTCAAGCTCTGGTATCAGGAATATTATAATCATTTTCGTTTAGTTCATCAAATGTCAAAGCTAAAAGATCTTAGAAATCATATCATCCATTCTCCCTGGTTTCCTTTTGTAGGACTTTTCCTTTTCAATGTCCATCCAAAAACATTCAGCTCTTCTAGAGGCTGGAACCTACTGTTTTTCAATGGCTTATCTTTAGTTAAAATATGTCCCTTTGTCCTTTTTCTGTTTACCTTGCTGAGACAAGGACAACTTTTAATTCTTGATTTCCCCTTCCACCTCCTTAATTAGGATTTCCAAGTGTTGGACATTTAATCTTCTGATTAATAATTAAGTTTACCATATGGCCTCAAATGACTTGGTTCTTCCAAGCCTTCCCAGTAACTCTTCCCACCTGGTCCTAGGACGCAAAGAGGGTGACAACTGTGGGAGAGGGTAGTGTCCCTCTTCATCAAAATACGTTTCTGGGCTCCACTAGACACCTAAAGGATCAAAAACCAGGTGGCAATGAGTATTTTAAATAAGTACCTCAGATGTCTGAGGATCAAGCAAGACTGGGACAAACTGCTACCAGTACCCTTTTTCTCTGTGTTCAAATTCAGGAAGTGATGCCATCTAAGTAGACTCTACTCCACTCATGTCCCGTTTTCGTCTTAAAAAAAGAAAGGGCCAAGTGATCCTTATTTATTATTAATTATTATTATTTATTATCTCTAGTTCTTACATGTTATATCCTTTCAGAGTTTAGCCTATTTTCAGCCACCACTTTTAGCACCTCACCAAAGCCAACAGACCCACCAGATGGCACAGAGATGCTGTCTGTTGTCTAGAAAAGAGAGTGACGGAAAGCAGCATATTTTATCTTGGACCAGCAGCCACTGAATGGCTGGAGTAGATCGACACAGCTGGCGCAACCACAAGATCAGGCCCGCTGAGCATCAGGACACCCAAGGGCACTTAACTGGGAATCACTCTCACGAAGAAGCCCATAACCCCTCTGAGATGCTAACTTGCCCCAGACCCTGTTACAAATCAATCAGATGGTAAAGAATCTGCCTGCCATGCAGGAGACCTGGGTTCGATCTGTGGGTCAGGAAGATCCCCTGGAGAAGGGAATGGCTACCCACTCCAGTATTCTTGCCTGAAGAATCCCATGGACACAGGAGGCTGGGGAGCTATAGTCTGTGCAGTCATAAGGAGTCATACACAACCAAGCGACTAACACTTTCACATTTTCAAGAGAAGCTCTTTTTCTACTATTTACAAAAGATACCAAAGGCTACAGACAGATTTAGTTTAAAAGTTGCATTCTTAAAACAAATTTAAAACTTTAGGAAACAAACTCAAAAAGACCAAAGACCACCCATGAATTAGAATTTCAAAGCAGTTCTTTTCCTTAGCAAATAAAAACCAGGACTATTATATTCCATATGCCACTCTGTTAACTCATTCAAACCTGCATTGTTATCAATACTCTTATTTCAATACTATGTTTCACTTGAGACTATCACTGAAGCTACATTTAAACCATACTGTCAAGAGCACAAAATCTTAGACATCAGTATCAACAAACTCTTTTCTATTAAAATCTTACCCATGAAAAGATTCTGCAAATTTTTAAAAAATAAGTTCTACTGGGTCCAGTTGGCACACAGTAAGTGCTCAGTTAGAAGTCTCTTCATTTCTCTGTCAGAGAAATTGTCAAGAGAGCTGCCAAACTGTACAACAGAGAGCCAAGTGCCAAAAACAAAGCCCCTTGCTGATGATCTCCGGCTTCAGAGTCAAGAACCAAAAGTTCACTTGAAAACTGGTTGCTTAAAACTTGGTAGAAAGAAAGAATGTTATTACACCATAGGTTCCTGTAGCCACTTGCAAAACAGAGTTAGCTCTTCAGACACTTAAAGTACATACAGCACTTGTACCTGCTCCTTAACAACCATGTAAAAAGGTTTTCTTTTCAGAAAAACATAGGCATCCAGCAAATCTTCCCTATGACTTGCACACCAGAGATGAGAGAGTTCTAGGTCACCATGAATGGTTTCTAATAGCATAAAAATACGCAAAGCCAAGAGAACATCTAAATCAGCCACTCTCTGGGTCTTTGGAATTGGAGAGAAATGAATAGGAAAGAGTTTACATAGAAGGCAGGAACCACAGGTATTTCACTCCAGAAATCTTCATTCAGTATGGTATTCTTAAATTGAGGCTTAACAGTCTTAATGACTTCTGCACTGCTGTTGTTGATGTGGCAATGTACTGTCATACCTACATTATAATCATAAGTGACATATTTTTGATAACTATAACCCATGATGCTGTCAAAGTTATGTATCACATGTGAGGTCACCTTTTTTTTTTTTTTAGGGTTCTCTAGTCCATTAAAACTATATACATTCTTTGGTCAAAATGATAAAGATTCTTACTCTAATCAAACCTATAACTTGGTAAATCCATTTTAAGCTCCTGTAAGTTAGTTATCTTAGAGAAAAACAATTCAACTGCTACACACTGCTATTCTTTAAACCCTTAATCTTAATTCAAAAAATGGTCTGAAAAGTTTCAAAATCTTTGAATTCTGCTGTCATTACGTGAAGCAAAGAAAATCTGGGAAGCCCAGAGATCATAGTGAAGAGCAAGAGAAATTTTTAATAATCTCCTTTAACGTTGCTATCTTTCCCAGTCCTCTCCTTAGAGCAGCTAAACATTTAGAAAACCGTTTAACATTTGCTCCATATGCAAATTTGGAACTACGGTTCAAAGAATTTTCTGGCTAGCATATATTACTAACTTCATGGTGCAGGGTGGGGGCTACATTTTATTAAGTGCCTAATCAGAAATATCTGGTGCTCAGCACTGGTTTCCTAAGAGCTAACTTTAAGAGATGCATAAAATCGTAATATATATAAACACATACTATATGGGAGCACAGAGCCTCTCTATGTGTTACTTGTAAAAGGAGACATTTTTACTTTACTCATTATGAACTTTACCAAGTGAAAAGCCATTTTTTTTGACTGCTTTCATTTCATGCATATCGCTTCCAAGCTCTTCTTCCTTCTTACCCTTTTCAGCAGATAAACATTCTCCTCTTTCCACGAGCTTACTTGCTCTAAGCTTACTATCCTTTTTTTTTTTAAAGAGGGAAACTACAACACATCATTTCAATTAAACTCAAAATATTTCTCCCACATTTCCTATTCAAAGATCTTTAGGAATAAGTCTCATGCTTCTCACTGAAGATAAAATAATCTCTCACTAAATGTAAATGATGTCTCATGCTGCAATTTCATTTTGAGCCTTAATACCTACTGTGCAATTACAAACTTTTGCCACCTGAGTATTCCTTATATATTTTATAATGGCTTAGTTTTTCCCATCATGTTATATATGGTTTAATGATCATTCCTCTATCACTAACTTTCTCACATTTCCACTGACACATAAATTATTTTTAATTAAAAAAAAACCCACCTCTTCAAAAAGTATGTTACTTGGAATATGTTACTCTGTACTATTTCTCAAATCTCAATATAAAAGAATAGATTTTGAAAGACTATTTTTTCTTTATTCACTGATTAAGTCAGATTTATGACCGCCCCTCCCCATTCCAGCTACTGTGAATTTTGAATGAAACAACCTCAATTGTAACAGAAGAAACATCTGTTGCTTTTTTTCTTCATCAGGGCTTTCCAAACTGAAAGAAAGCCTCTGCCTGACCTCCTCTCCCTCTCCACCCGCCACCCCCCAACACTAAGCTCCTTCAAACTTTTTTTTAAGTAAATGTATTATTGAAAAGTATACCGTGTCCATTTAAAATGTCATAGTTTATCTAGAAACATTCACTTTACTGAAGTTCAAAGAACAAGTAAATGTTACATATACCACAAAACCAGAGATGTGACTGGGGGAATACTCATTGTAACTGAAATGCAGGCTTCAAGAGTACACTTGAAGAGATCAAGCTGTCACACATTCTGGGCTCAGGCAGGACTGTTTATGGCTAAAATTTTCTTCACAGGATCCAGATTCATATAGGATCTTGCACGCTGTATTTCCCTTGCCAATCCAATGCTAACATAATGGCAGTCCCTACCAAGAGGCAGACACCAAATGGTGCCACCCACACCCTCACACTGTGCCTGGTAATAAACCATAAAGCAGTGGAATGCACCGGCCCCTTTATGAGCAAACAATGCCTGAGCTTCATTAGAATACAGCTGACATTTTCAAAGCACAAATACTTTTAAGAAAAATGAACTAGGAAAAAAGGGAATGAAACAGCTATAAAAGCTGAAATATTTTTCTTAAGTGTCAGGTTTATTCCAAAGATCCTGAGGAAGCGGATTTTACTCTTGACAATTTCAAAGTTTTCATAAATGAGAAAAAAAAATTGTATGGTAAGAGGCAAAGCTTATTTTATTAACCACTAGAAAGAAATGAAAGTAAAAACTCCCTTCTGAATTGCAGTCACAAGTAAGAACCACGAAGTGCCTTTAAAAGGATTTCTTCCTTTAATTGCTTCTTTGGTTCTTGAACAGAGAAAATGGAGCTCCAGAATTATTTCTACATTTTAATTGATTCATATAAGTAACTGAGTGATGAACTAAGCTTACCCTACCCCTCCCCCCCTGCCCACCCCAACCCCCATACCCTGTAGTTTCCCTGTCTGCCACAAGCAAGGACGTCTTGAAATCGGCGTGCTCCTGGCTATTTATCAATTTAACATTGCTGCTGTTGAAAGAACATAAAATAAAGGCTGTAAAAACGCACCCAGCAGTAAGAAACAAAATGATCTCTCTTACCTGGTCTAAGGAAGCATGCCTCTCACTGCAGTACCAACAACACTCTACAGTCTTTGTTACCATTCAGAGGAAACTTGAGACTGTGTCAGACATGAGCAATCGAGCTCGGAGACGCTCAATTTAACACACTTCTCAGTAAAACTAAAAAGATGCTCAAGAAAATTGGTCACTGGCTTTTAAAAGAGGAGTACTGTCTAATGCCACAGAAACACTTAAGAAGAAACAAAGTCATATTAAAGCCTTTCAGAAACAGCCTTAAAATAAAAGTGGTGAAACAACACAACGCCTGACTCGATCCTAACGCTTTTCTAAAAATCACTTGAATTTTAACTGGCCAAAAAAGAGGATGGAACTTACTCATGAACTCTGCATACTTCGAATTATACATGTCAGGGTGTTTGCTGGCTCCGAAGCAGTCACAAAGGAGATTTTAGTGCATCTTGAAGGCAGAGCAAAAGCACCATGAGTTTGTGGGGCGGGCGGGGGGAGGAGAAACTCTTGAAAAACTGGTCAGCCTTTTCAGCCTATAATAACTGTCCAGCTCCTCTAGGAGGAAAGAAAAAAAAAGTCCTGGTTCTGCCCCCTGAGATAGGAGGCTATGCTTCAATGCCAAAATGAATGACAGGCCCATTTCTGATATCAACAAAGAGCAGCTTAATAGTGCTGGATTTTTTTTTTCACTTTCCCACACAGTTAGAAGTTCTAATTTTTTCAGGTTAGTACCTTTATATCTAGGGTTAAGTACCTTTCACTACTTTCCCAGGAGAGAACCCAATTATGTTGTCCTAGTTTTTTAAATGATTAATTAAAAATACATACCTAATTATCTCACTGTGTTTTCCTAGGCAGGAAGCTGAACAAAAGATGACCTCTTAAATTCCTTTCCAAATCTAACCTTTGCTGTATCAGATTACCATATGACTAATTATTAATATTAATAAGGTGCTCCTGCATCCTGCCATGAGGATACCAAGAGAAACAAAAAGTAGGTACCAAATATAAAAAGGTAAAGGAGATTATAAACTTTTCAACTAGCTAGGTGCAAAATCATTTATTAAAGTTCATGTCTCTGATTATACAAATTCAAAACAATACACACTTCTGATCAACAGACATATGAGCCAAGCACTATTTTGGGCTCTGGGATACAGCAGGGGACACAACAAACAAAAGTCAAATGTAATAAACCCCTGTCTCCAGTGGGCTTGCTTTTATCTCAGGTCCCTGAAGGTATAACTCCTAGATGACTAAGGTACCCTTCTTCCTTTGATTAGGTATCACCTAATGGGAAACATTCTCCCTTGAAAGTATAGCTTACTCCAGAGGGCAAGGATCTTCTGCTTGCTTCATTGCTATATCCCAAGTGGCTAAGACAGAGACTGTTAGACACTCAAATAAACATATACAGAATAAAAAATTCCAGCAGAGCTTTTTCTTAGTCAAATTTTTCTTTATAAATGGATCATGTATGTACCACATCTCACACACAGAGATCTGTCAAAAAGATACAGCACAATGTAAATTAAATTGAACTGCAAATACTTATTAGCTTAAAATGGAAAAATACAACTTCTATAGGCCTGTAGCTTTTTAGATTCTAAATCTGTTTTCAGTGACAGATATGAGGTCACTGTAATATTTGAGTAAAGGAATCAGTTAAAATTCTATACACTAAGGTTTTGTAGACCATCATTTCTCAGGGGCATTTTGAATTAAAAAAAACAACAACAAGAAACCTGAAAATTACACAGCACCCAATCAGTTTTGTGTACTAACATCTAGTATGAATACCTCTGTTTATACACCCACATTTGAAAATAACCCACATTTGAAAACAGTCTTCCTATCCCTGCTTGTCACTGTTCTTGATTGCCTTACCAGAAACAACACAATAAATAAGCACATACCTCTGACCTACCAGGTCAGCCCAAAGTGATATCCCATGTCACCCAAGGCCAGGATATTCTGGGGCTAGAAAAGGTCATACCTACTTTGTTACAGTCTTAAAGCGAAACGAAATTAAACTTTCTAATACTCAGGTACATGGATCCTACTTCTAGGATCCCTAGGATTAGACAGTGATTTACATGTTCAAATATTCTATCCGGAATAGTTAGTACAATAAATTAACAGTAACTTGAGGTCAGGAAGATGCTGTGATGACTGAGGTCAAGTAATCAATAAAATAACATGGAGCCAAGGCTTCCCTCGTGGTCCTGGGGTTAAGAATCTGCCTTGCAATGCAAGGGACACCGGTTCCATTCCCTTGCCAGGAAGATCCCACATGCACCCAAGAGCAACTAAGCCTGTGCAGCCCAACTACTGAAGCCCGCATGCCCCTAGAGCCCATGCTCTGTAACACGAGAAGCCACCGTAATAAAAAGCCCCCACACAACAGAGGAGATCCCACTCCCTGCAAGTAGGGAAAGCCCTTACAAAGCAACGAAGACCCAGTGCAGCCAAAAAATAAATAAATAAAACCTAAAAAAAAGAGCCCTGATCTTAGGCCTACCTCTATTCTTCCAAGTTTCCTCCCCTTATCTGCCCTCCTTGCCAGTGCCTTCTTTCAACTCCCAAATCCTTCACTCACACTATCCTTCAATCCACTCCCAAGCCGTCCTAAGAAGGCAGCTTGAGCACTTCCTTCGGTATAGCTTCATGAGCATGTGACACACTGCGGGGAAGCTCATGAGTCTTCCCATTTGCAGAGTAAAACGCATCCAGTGTAGGTTCTCCCAAACAGTTTCTCCTTAATCTTAGATGGAAAATCCATTTAAGGCAACTCCCTGTCAGGCCAGTGATTAGGGCTTGATTCTTGGTCAAGGAACTAAGATCCTATGAGCCACATAGCATGGGAGAAAGGGACAAGGAAGGAAGAGAGGAAGGAGGGAGGGTGAGAGAAAAGAAGGGAGGAAAGGAAGAAAAGGAAAAAAGTGAGGGAGGAAGGAGAGAGAGAAGAAAATACACTTATGCATCATATTATTTATAATACTGATTATACACACTGATTATCTAGCAAACATTAAAGGTCTCAAGGCATTCTCTTCCCCAGGTTTATAAGCTGATTTACTTGGACTAAGCTCTGCTATGTTTATTGGCAACCTGACCAAAGATTAATCATATTTTACAGGTACATGTATGACTCTACAGGCAGAAATGACACTGTGATAGCACATTGGTAGTTTTTACTTGCCCCATGCCTGCTTATTACAACTCTCCACCAGATCCATATCATGAGGGATATACTTATTTGCATTTTCAAGTAAAATGTCTAATCTCTCTGATGAGGGCTATGCCTAAAGCAAAGGGTTCCTGCTATGACTTGCAAGGCTAAGTGCTGGTTTCTTAGAAACATCACATAGTAACTTGACTTTTGCACCTCTTCTCCCTCTTTCTACCTTTTAAATGTAAACATTTTTCAAGCCTCTGCCCTTGATGCTCCTTTATCCAAGGTTTCTATTCCCTCTTTGGAGGATATAACCCATTTCTACAGCTTTATTACCTTTAGGTAGATGACTACAAACATGCACACGTCTAATTTCAGTCTCTGCTCTCAACTCTTATTTGTAGTTGCCTATTGGACATTTCTGTCTAAATGTCCCACAATGTCAATGCAACTTCTACAGGACTGAACTCCACCTCTACTGTCCCAAAGCAGCTCACCCACCTACGATCCCCATCCTTGTTACAAGCATATGATAGAAAGAGATTTTCCATTCTTGCCTCTTCCTTACCATCCAAAGGCCCACACTCTTTCCACAGTTCTCTTTTTTATAAAACACACATCACTTCCCTGATTTAAAAACAAAATAAATAAAAACTACACATTTTGGTGACTTCCTGATGGCTAGAGCTACACTATTAACATTGGTAGTCTCAGCCTCATGTGTGCATGTGAGCTAAGTCGCTTTAGCTGTGTCCAATGATACTGGAGTGGGTTACCATGCCCTCCTCCAGGAGATCCTCTCAACCCAGGGAAAAGCCCAGATCTCCCGCATTGCAGGCAGATTCTTCACCACTGAGCCACCAGGGAGGCCCCAGCCTTAGCTTTGGATGGCTATTTAAATTTAAACTGACTACAGCTAAATAAAATTAAAAATTCAATTTCCCAGTTGCACTAGACATATGTTAAGTCCTCAACATGTGGATAACAGCTTGCAGACACAGAACATTTCCATCATCACAGAAAGTTCTATTAAACATCTCTGGTCTAGGAATACGATAATAGCAAATGACTTAAGACTGCTGTCTAAATTTTCCTCAGTCTGGCCACAATCTATGACCTTTCTAAACTTCTATCAAAATCCTTCTGCATGCTTTAGTCACAAGTGAACTAATGGAGCCCAAAGAATAAAGTGCGATAGTTTGAGCATTCTTTGGCACTGCCTTTCTTTGGGATTGGAATGAAAACTGACCTTTTCCACTCCTCTGGCCACTGTTGAGTTTTCCAAATTGGCTGGCATACTGAGTGCAGCACTTTCACAGCATCATCTTTCAGGATTTGAAATAGTTCAACTGAAATTCCATCACCTCCACTAGCTTTGTTCGTAGTGATGCTTTCTAAGGCCCACTTGACTTCACATTCCAGGATGTCTGGCTCTAGGTGAGTGATCACACCATCGTGATTATCTGGGTCGTGAAGATCTTTTTTGTATAGTTCTTCTGTGTATTCTTGCCACCTCTTCTTAATATCTCCTGCTTCTGTTAGGTCCATAATATTTCTGTCCTTTATCGAACCCATCTTTGCATGAAATATTCCCTTGGTATCTCTAACTTTCTTGAAGAGATCTCTAGTCTTTCCCATTCTGTTGCTTTCCTCTGTTTCTTTGCATTGATCACTGAGGAAGGCTTTTTTAATCTCTCCTTGCTATTCTTTGGAACTCTGCATTCAAATGGGAATATCTTTCCATTTCTCCTTTGCTTTTCGCTTCTCTTCTTTTCACGGCTATTTGTAAGGCCTCCTCAGACAGCCATTTTGCTTTTTTGCATTTCTTTTCCATGGGGATGGTCTTAATCCCTGTCTCCTCACAATGTCATGAACCTCCATCCATAGTTCATCAGGCACTCTGTCTATCAGATCTAGTCCCTTAAATCTATTTCTCACTTCCACTGTGTAATCATAAGGGATCTGAAGCCAGGCTTCAGCAATATGTGAACCGTGAACTTCCAGAAGTTCAAGCTGGTTTTAGAAAAGGCAAAGGAACCAGAGATCAAATTGCCAACATCCACTGGATCACAGAAAAAGCAAGAGAGTTCCAGAAAAACATCTATTTCTGCTTTATTGACTATGCCAAAGGCTTTGACTGTGTGGATCACAATAAACTGTGGAAAATTTTGAAAGAGATGGGAATACCAGACCATCTGACCTGCCTCTTGAGAAACCTGTATGCAGGTCAGGAAGCAAGTTAGAACTCGACATGGAACAACAGACTGGTTCCAAACAGGAAAAGGAGTACGTCAAGGCTGTGTATTGTCACCCTGCTTATTTAACTTATATGCAGAGTACATCATGAGAAATGCTGGGCTGGAAGAAGCACAAGCTGGACTCAAGATTGCCGGGAGAAATATCAATAACCTCAGATATGCAGATGACACCACCCTTATGGCAGAAAGTGAAGAGGAACTAAAAAGCCTCTTGATGAAAGTGAAGGAGGAGAGTAAAAAGTTGGCTTAAAGCTCAACATTCAGAAAACTAAGATCATGGCATCTGGTCCCATCACTTCATGGGAAATAGATGGGGAGACAGTGGAAACAGTGTCAGACTTTATTTTGGGGGGCTCCAAAATCACTGCAGATGATGATTGCAGCCATGAAATTAAAAGATGCTTACTCCTTGGAAGCAAAGTTATGACCAACCTAGATAGCATATTTAAAAGCAGAGACATTACACTGCCAACAAAGGTCCGTCTAGTCAAGGCTATGGTTTTTCCAGTGATCATGTATGGATGAGAGAGTTTGACAGTGAAGAAAGCTGAGCACTGAAGAATTAATGCTTTTGAACTGTGGTGTTGGAGAAGACTCTTGAGAGTCCCTTGGACAGCAAGGAGATCCAACCAGTCCATCCTAAAGGAGATCAGTCCTGGGTGTTCATTGGAAGGACTGATGCTGAAGCTGAAACTCCAATACTTTGGCCACCTGATGCGAAGAGCTGACTCATTTGAAAAGACCCTGATGCTGGGAAGGATTGGGGGCAGGAGGAGAAGGGGACCACAGAGGATGAGATGGTTGGATGGCATCACTGACTCGATGGACATGAGTTTGAGTAAACTCCGGGAGTTGGTGATGGACAGGGAGGCCTGGCGTGCTGCGATTCATGGGGTCGCAAAGAGTCGGACACAACTGAGCAACTGAACTGAACTGAAAGAAAAAAGGCGAAGGCTTTCCAGGATGAGGGAGGCATTTGCCAGTACCTTGGAGAAGGATCTATGGAATGGGAAGAAACCAAAGGAGTTAGAACAGACTGGGGGTGGTGTGGTGGTGGTGGGGGAAAGAGTGTGCGCTCAGTCATGTCCGACTCTTTGCGACCCCATGAACTATAGCCTTCCAGGCTCCTCTGTCCATGGGATTCTCCAAGCAAGAATATTGGAGTGCGTTGCTATTTCCATCTCCAGGGGATCCTTCCTGACCTAGGGATTGAACCTGAGTCTCTTGTGTCTCCTGCATTTGCAGGCTTCAATACTTCACTACTGCGCCACCTAGAAAGCCCACAAGTTAGGAAGGAACGGAACTTCAGACCTAAGATTTTAGCCGTAGAGAAAGAATGTGTTGCAGGGGAGAAAACATGAGCACTGGAGTCAGAATATTTCATCGAAATTCAGGTGTTAGCTGAATTACAAGATAAACTCCTTTCAAGCTAGTCTGACCTGAACCGTAACACATTGCCTCACCCTGTTCACTGAATGCAAGAAAGAGTAACAGAATCAAACTAGGAGGGCCAAGAAAGCAGAGGGTCTCAGGAGCTCTAAGGGTGCTAGGACTGTGTCTGACCGACTCCTTTCTTTTCCCTCTGATTTTCTCTCATGTCAGCATGATTCTCTTTCACTATAGATCAGCATTCTCCAGCTGGTGGGAAACATGGCTACTGGTGTATCACTAGTTTATGTCTTATAGATTCCATTAACCTTCTCTCAGCCTGAGCCCTAACATATCAGGAAGTCACTCATTGGCTGAACTTGGTCAGGTCCTTGTCTTAGCGAAATGTTGTCAAAGCAATGATGTGCTGGGATAATCAGCTGTGGCCAGAAGGACATTATCTTGTAAAGTGTAATAGTTGGGGAGATGAGGAAGAGATCAGAATCTCACAGATGACACTAAAATCTCTAGCTGAGTATGCCCCATTTTGCCACTTGAATTTTGGTCAGGTGCATACATTACCAGGGCTTCCCTAGAGGCTCAGGGGTAAAGAATCTGCCCGCAGTGAAGGAAACACAGGAGATTAAGTTCCATCCCTGGGTCAGGAAGATCCCCTGGAAAAGGGAATGGCCACCCACTCCAGTATTCCTGCCTGCAAACCCCATGGGCAGAGAAGCCTGGAAGGCTGTAGTCCATGGGGTGGCAAAGAGTTGGACATGACTAAAGCGACTGAGCACACACACACGCATTCATTATCTGTTAAGCTTTTTTATTTTTTTGAAGAAAAAAGTCAACATCATTATAAGTATTAGCTTAGGGCCAAGAATTTCTGGGTTTAAAAAATAAAAAAAGTTAGCATGACATTAAAAAATTTTTACTCTAGTGTCTCATTTAATTAAATTTCAATTAAAAAATAAACTAAATCTCTGAGACATTTAAATATAGGAGAATACAGAATAGAATGATAGAATATAGACTAGAATGACTTGCCACTAATCTAGTAAAAGGTAAAGTCAAGATTTAGTCTAGATTTTCTGACTCCAATGACCGTATTCATAAATCTTCAAAAGTTGGGCAGTGCTGGGCAGAAGGTGGGGCTGAGGGCGGGGGAGGGGGTATTATCTTTACCTCTATAAGGCCACACTGTTCACTTCACAATAGATTCTTTTCCAAGCAGCAGAAACTTTAGGTTTCAAACTTTCTTCCCCTTTCAGAAAGTTTAATTTTCTCTCTTTGCTGAGTTCACCTTAACGTGTAAGATGAAGAGATCTTTCTTTCTAACTGCTGCCAAACTAAAAACATCCTCCTTTCCATTTGACTGAATTGTTTTTAAGTGTAGTATCTATAGCTACTATCTCACATTTTTATGAACTATTAATTATATTTCAATTCTTAAAAAATGCACCAAGTATTTCCTACATAACAACTACTGAGCTAGGCACTAAGGATATAAAAAAGAAAGACATGGCCCTTATCCTCAAAGAAACAAACCAATCTGACTTCCCTCCAGCTGCCCAAAAGAAACTGCACTATCTAGAGTAGACAAAGAGCTCTACCTTGATAAATTAATGTATGCTTATGGTCCATAACCTTGCCAATTTGACCTTGCTGATCTCACAAATCTCAACTCGTTAATACCATTAAAACTATTCTCTCTTGGGTTTTTAAAGACTATTTCTTCTGTTTCACTTCAACCAGAGGTTGGTTTCTTTGTTTTTTCTCATTACTTGTATTCTACATGGCTCAATCATGGCCCTTTGTTCTTACCATATCTTTGCTTTAGAAAGTGACTGGCCACATAATTTATTGTCCAAACTGTGTAAACCATTGAGCGTTAAAGGGGAGACACTATTAATAATTATACTGCGATACAACTTAAGCCATTTGGAAAAACAGGATCATATGGATTCCTGCTTAAACACCTTCAATGGCTCCCTTCTCCAGATCGTGATGCAAAGCACACAAAAGTCTATTTAGAACTAATTACCTCTTGTAAGTTAATTTACACCTTTTTTATGGCCATCTCTCAAATCTACCTCAAAACCTACCTTCACTCAGTCCTTAGAGTACTATAGTACATCTAGTGTCAAGTTTCATTTGCCTTCTTCCCCACCCAATGGAAACTTCATTACTTCCCCCCACTCAACAGGGCCCAGAAACAATTAAGAAGCTCCATTATCCAGATGAGAAAAGGGAGGTTTACCATATCCTCTTGGGAAGGAAATGGCTACTGGCTCCAGTATTCCTGCCTAGAGAATTGCATGAAGAGGAGCCTGGTGGGCTAGAGTCCATGGGGTTGCAGAGTCAGCCACGACAGAGAGTGTCACTCACACCACATCAAAAGCTTGAATAAATGCTACAGAGTGGTAGTACTGTGATTCTAAGCCAGTTCTTAACTCTCAAAGTCCACACATTTAATGACTATGGATATTAATTAAAGATATAAATTCAATGAGTAGATGTAATCAGAAGGCTTACTAAAATCTAGATATTGTTCTTCATGTCATATATTAAGGCCACATAAACTATTCTAAATGAGATAAAAAAATAAAATCATTTCAGTCCCCTGCCTTTACATCATTCATGGTTTCCTCATCAAACAGATCACATTAGGTCCTTAATGATGGGATCCCAAATTGCTTTTCAAGGTCTATTTCCCAGAACTCCAGAGGCATAAATTAGTTACCATTCCCTGAACAGACCATGACCTTACTGTTAAACCCTCAATATTTTTCACCTGCCAAACCAGTACTCCTCCCCACAAACCATAAAATGCTGCCTCTTCCATTAAGATATTCCCAACTCCCTGAAGGAGATTTGGCCTTATTTTAAGTTTCCACAACACTGTGGACATACATTTATTGTAACATCTATCACATTCCTTTGTAACTTACATGTCTATCACTTCTGATAGCATGTGAATTCTTCTACGACAGGTTTTTGGCTCGCCTTCCATCTCTGCACCCTTTCTGTCCAGAAAACTATACTGCACACAGTGTGTACTCAAATAGTATCTATTAAATAAATGAGTGGACAAGTGTCCTTTACTGATTAAACACCTTCAGTAGCTTCCCATCTGTTAAAAGAATGCCACTGACAACAGAAGAAATTTCATCTGCTATAGACTGAATTCCAGAGTCTTGATTAGATTTCAGATGAATTTTTATGACTGATAACTTTCCAATACTAACT
Organism: Muntiacus reevesi; assembly: GCF_963930625.1. Classification (NCBI taxonomy): domain Eukaryota; kingdom Metazoa; phylum Chordata; class Mammalia; order Artiodactyla; family Cervidae; genus Muntiacus; species Muntiacus reevesi. The sequence goes on along the minus strand of NC_089256.1, from coordinate 7,233,956 downwards.
AATTACCACCCACTGACTGTCTTCTGTAATGGTTTCCCAAACATGCCAGAGATACTCCCGAAGTCCTGTCCTAAACACTCATGTAGCAAAGAGGATTCTAGGGAGATGGCAGAACAGGAAGCAGCAGGAATCTGCTCACCTGAGTGACAACGGCAGGGGCACAGTCTGTCTCAGGCAACTATTTTGAAACTCTGGACTAATGAAGTCTTGTAACTTCCAGGGGAAGGTCTGCATGGTAAACTGCAGCTAACTCTGGTCCACGGAGACGGTGGTGCACGCGAAGCTCCCCCTCCCCCATCCCAGCCATGTGGCAGGCTGCTGAGCACGTGTTCCTGGAGCAGCCTGCACACAGCATGTGGGAACCAGGGTGGGCAAAAAGGACCCGGTTTCCAAGTACCAGGCATCTGTGTCCTGACTGCGGACTGCTGCTTCCAGCTCACAGAGGTGCAGACAAAGAAGTGGGTGCATCCCTGGTGCACCTCCCTCAATTGTTCCAACTCCTCCCCCTCTGGCTGAAGTGACTTCCAGGGGATTTAAAGGACTGGTGTCCCTCCCTCCCTCCCTCCTTCATTTTTTCTCTTTTTCCCCTTCCCAGAGCTGGACATTAAAAAATGAGAGCTTCTATGGGGAAAATTAGAAAGTGATCACACACACCCAGGGAAAGGCTCAGAAAAGACCTGAGAAGATCTTAAGTCTACACCTCAGGCTCATCTTTGGTAAAGTGACAGTCCACAACAATTCTTTTTTTTTTTTTTCTAATGAACAATACAAACAGCAAACCCCGGGGAAGAGTGAAATTCTGATTTCCAGAGTTACTGCATTATTAGATCTAAACGCCCAGTTTTCAATGAACAATCACAAGACATACAAAGAACAGGAAATTATGGCCAATTCAAGGGAAAAAAAAAAATCAGCAGAAACTATCCCTGAAAAAGTCCTGATGGTAGATAGATTAGATAGACATTAAAACAACTGTCTGAAAGATGCTCAAAGAACTAAAGGAAGATGTAGAGAAAGTCAGGAAAATGATACATGAATAAAATGAAAATATCAATAAACAGAGAGAAAAACCTAAAAAGAAATGGAAAAAAAACTCTGGAGCTGAAAAATAAAATAAATTAAATGAAGAAAGAATCAGCAAACATGAAGACAGGACAATGGAAATTATTAAGCTTGTGGAACTGAAAGAAAAAAAAAACATGAAGAAAGATGAACAGAGCCTAACGGACCTGTGGGAAACCATGAAGCAGGCCAACCATGTTCACTGTCAAATTTCCAGAAGGAGAAGACAGAAAAGGAAAAGTGAGTATTTGAAGAAACAGTGGCTGAAAATTTTCCAAATTTAATAAAAGATATGAATATGAACATCCAAGAAGCTGAACAAGCCCCAAATAAAATGTACTTAAAAGAGATGCATCATAATCAAACTTGATCTTTCAACAAAGAGAGGATCTTGAAAGCATCAAGTAAAAAGTGGATTGTCACATACAAATCATACATCTCACAAGGGGTTAATATCCAGAATATATAAAGAAATCTAAAACTCAACAATAACAAGAGGAAACAAACATTCAGATTAAAAAATGGGCAAAGGTTTTTAAAAGATGTTTCTACAAATAGCCAATATCCACATGAAAATATGTTCCACGCTGCTAATCATCATGGAAATACAAATCAAAATTACAATGAGGTAAGACCTCACGCTCATTAGGATGGGTCACTATAAAACATCCCAGAAAACAAGTGTTAGTGAAAATGTAAAGAAACAGGAATGCTTGTATACTATTGATGGGAAAGCAAAATGGTGCAGCTGCTATAGATATAGCAGAATGTTGACTGTCCAAAATATGAAAAATATAATTATCATGATTCTGCTGGGTCAATTCAACTGATAGACATATTTAATTAAAAGTAGGCTCTTAAAGAGATAAATGCACTCCTATGTTCATGGCAGCACTACCCACCATAGTTTAAAAATGAAAGCATCCCATTTGCCCACTGACAGATGAATGATAAGCAAAATGTAATATATACATACAATGGAATAGTATTCAGCCTTAAAAAGGAAGGAAATTCTGCCATATGCTATAACATGGATCAACCATGAAGGTACTAAGTGAAATAAGCCAGTTGCAAAAAGACAAATACTGTATGATTCAACTTATACAGGGACTTAAAAGTAATCAATACCATAGAGACAGAAAACAAATGGTGGTTACCAGGGACTCGAGACTTTGGAGTCTTACTTTGGACAGCAAGGAGATCCAACCAGTTCATCCTAAAGGAGATCAGTCCTGGGTGTTCATTGGAAGGACTGATGCTGAAGCTCCAATACTTTTACCACCTGATGCAAAGAACTGACACATTGGAAAAGACCCTGATGCTGGGCAAGACTGAAGGCAGGAGGAGAAGGGGATGACAGAGGATGAGATGGTTGGATGGCATCACCAACTCAATGGACATGAGTCTGAGTAGGCCCTGGGAGATGGTGATGGACAGGGAAGCCTGGCATGCTGCAGTCCATGGGGTCGCAAAGAGTCGGACACAACTGAGCAACTGAACTGAACTGAACTAAACCAGGGACTAGGGAGAAGAAATTGGGAGGTATTGCTTAAAAGGTATAGAAGTATTGTTTAAAAGGTTCAATTTTACATGATGAAAAAGTTATGGGGATGTATGGAATGATGGTTGCACATTATGAATATGTTCAGTACCACTGAACTGCATACTTAAAAAATGGTTAAGACGGTGGATATTATGTGACATGTATTTTACTACAACTTTTAAAACTGGGAAAAAAAAAGAAAAAACAACATATGTACAAGTGGGAACAAAGGATATATGGGAAATAGCTGTACTGTTTGCTCAATTTTCCTGTGAACCTAAAACTTTGCTAAATATATATATATATACACACACACACACACACACACACATATATATATAGTGTATTTAAAAAGTATACAAGAGTCTTGTCCAAAATGTCTTTCCTTCTTCTTCAACCTCCTCAAAGTCTATCCACTTCTGAGCAGCCGGCAATACTTCCACCTCTACTGTAAGAGCTTTTCTCCTCTCTAACTTAACTTTTCTCCTCTAAATTGCTACATGCATGCTGTGCATGCTAAGTCACTTCAGTTGTGTTCAACTCTTTGTGACCCCGTGGACTGTAGCCTGCCAGGCTCCTCTGTCCAAAGGATTCTCCAGGCAAGAATACCGGAGTGGGTTGCCATGCCCTCCTGCAGGGGATCTTCTTGACCCAAGGATGGAACAGGAATCTCTTACATGTCATCCTGTGTTGTCAGGCAGGTCCTTTACCACTAGCACCACCTGGGATGCCCAAATTCCTACATAAAATACATTAAACTATCAAGACCAATATAGATAAGATGAATTAAACACGTGTTATAAAAATAGCATCTGTATAATCTAAGTTAAACTCAATTAAAGTACATGACAAATTCTTAAAGAGCTGTTTACAGCTGTAAAAATTAAGTTTCCTCATTCAACCTACACATATTTACTGTTTAAAATGTGCCAGCCTAAAAATACACTGGTGAAGGGAAAAACAATCCCCAGCCTCAGGAAGACATTGTCTGATGGAGGAAACCAGCAACACATACGAAAATATCAACTGCATTCACGGCTAGGAAAGAAGCTAGTGGACGTTAGAGAGGGGAAGGAGTATGACAGGTATGCTCGCTCAGATAAAACAGGTGGTCAGGAAGATTTCTCTGAGGGAAGAGCTATTTAGCTGCCACCTGGAAGATGGGGAGGTGTCGACCATGGTAAAAGCAGGGAAAAGAGAAATTTATGTAGAAGAATAGAATTGTGAAAAGGTTCATATAATACCCATAACTAAGCCAGTAAACTGGGCTTCCCAGGTAGCTCAGTGGTAAAGGATCCACCTGCCAAGGCAGGAGACAAGAGTTCGATCCCTGGTCTGGGAAGATCCCACATGCTGTGGAGCAACTAAGCCTAAGCACCACAACTACTAAGCACACACACTGCAACGACTGCAGCCGTGTGCCCTGAAGCCCATGTCCCGCAGTAAGAGCAGCCGCTGCAACAAGAAATCCACAGACCTCAACTAGAGAGAAGCCCACACTCACTGCAACTAAAGGAAAGGAAGGAAGGCAGGAAGGAAGACGCAGCACAGCTAAAAATAAATAAATAATTTTTTTAAAAAATCAGCTTTTTAAAAAAAGTAAAGTCAATAAATGGAAACTGAGGAAGACAAGTAAAATGCACATAAGGGAGTGTTTGGGGGGAAATTTGCTAATTTTGGTTATTTACACGAAACAGTAGAAGGAACCCACTTCTTATTTTCTTATTTGGGGCTAAAAGCAAAGAACATGGAGAAAAAATTAGAGCCACGTGGAATCCAAAAATCAAAACAGAAAAACACAATTAAATGAACACACACTCATGGATGTAGAGAACAAACAGGTAGTTGCCATAAAGGAGAGAGGATGAAATAGGTGAAAGAGATTAGGAGTTACAAAACCTCTGGTTATAACATAAATAAACCACAGGGATGTAATAGACAGCACAACATTTGTGGTCACTAATATTGCAGTAACTTTGTATGGGGACAGATGGTGACTAGACTTATCATGGTGATAATTTCTTAGTATATGTAAATGTCAGATCACTAGGGAGCATACCTGAAACTAAAATAACACTGTATTAACAACTAAACTTCACTGAAAAAGCTCTAACTTTAGTCACTTACTAGCCATAAGACTTGGGCATCTCACTGAATATTTTCAAGTCCCTGTTTCCTCATCTATAAAATAATACAACCATCATTAAATGTTTTTTACTCTAATATATACTTAAAAAAAAAATCAGGATCATGAATGCCATTCTGACCAGAAAACTAAAACAGAAAAAGAAAGTTATCAGACCTTGATAAATATTCTCTAAAAACAATCATGAATGCATAATACTCCACTGAGTGGATGCATCATACTTTATTTCCTTATAAATGGATATTTACACAGTCTCTTTATTTTTGCCATAATAAACTCATGAAAGAATTACCTCTACACTCAAGTCTCTTACTCTTTTCTAGTGACAAAATGTCAGAAGGGTTTGCACTCGGTCAAGGAATGTATATTACTGCGAGGGGTTTGATAGGTATTATTACCACGGAGTCGTGAAGAGTTGGACACAACTGAGCGGCTGAACAACATCATTACCAGTTTGCTCCCCAGACTGCCTGTGTTAATTCACAGTCTTAGATTAAAAGATAAGAATAAATAGAATAAAAAGTGGATATGAAATGAAGATACCAACTTTTCTTACCTTTGCCAACACAGGTCATAAATCTAGAAAGTCTTTGCTAATTTGATAGAGGAAGATGTTGTCTTTAAGCTTTTTACATGGTTTTTCTAGTAGTCATGTATGGATGTGAGAGCTGGGCCATAAAGAAGGCTGAGAGCTGAAGAACTGATGCTTTTGAACTCTGGTGCTCGAGAAGACTCTAGAGTCCCTTGTACAGCAAGGAGATTAAACCAGTTAATCCTAAAGGAAATCAACCCTGAATATTCTTGGAGGGAATATTCTTGATGCTGAAGTTGAAGCTCCAATACTTTGGCCACCTGATGCGAAGAGCTGACTCACTGGAAAGGACCTTGATGCTGGGAAAACTGAGGACAGGAGGAGAAGGGGACCACAGAGGATGAGATGGTTGGACGGCATCACCGACTCAATGGACATGGGTTAGAGCAAACTCTGGGAGATAGTGAAGGACAGGGAAGCCTGACGTGCTGCAGTCCATGGAGTAGAAGAGTCGGACACAACTGAGTGACTGAACAACAACAATGGTATTTACTCTCCTCTTGTCTGTGGCCATTTCTCAGATCTGACCTGTTTCTGAAGACCTTGACAGTTTTGAGGAGTACTGGTCAGGCATTTTGTAAAAAGCCATACAGTCTGGATTTTTCCGTTTTTTTTTTTTCCCTCTCATTGTTAGATTAGGGTTATGGGTTATTGGGAAGATCTCGTTACATCATATCAAGGGCATATGCTATCAAAATAATTTATGACTATTAATGCTAACTTTGGGGATCACCTGGGCGAACTGCTGTTTCTAGGTTTCCCCACTGTCAATTACTGCCCCCATCTCCACCATATATTCACAGCAGCTACTCTCTGGAAGCACTCTAAGAAAGGGAGCAGTTGGAGGGTTTGAGCTCTACCTCCTTGAGCAGGAAGTAAACTATATCATCTTTCGGAATTCTGTACAGGAGACTTGTCTCTTCTCCCCTACTTATCTATTCAGTCACTTATTTATATGAATACCTATTTGTTTGTTGTTACTTTTTAACTTCAGGTTAAAATCCAACATTACGTTATTTATTTTGCTGCTCCAGTTGTTCCAGTTTTGGTCATTGGGATCTTTTTCAGGTTGGCTCCTGTGGCGGTTTGGCATGCTCCAACTTTTTTTTAAAAAATATTTCCTTACTTTCTCGTCCCATGAGACACTCCAGGTTCATTTTGTATATTTCCTGCCCATACGCAGATTAGCTATTTTTCCATGGAGCCCCTGAATATTTTTACTGGAGAACAGTATTAGAAACCAAGGTCTAGGTGGTGGGAGACATTACTAACTTTTTAAAACTCTAACAATATTTGATGGAAATGGCAATACATAATTTTTATTTGCTTTGGAAAGAACTGTCAACTTCAAAATATTTTTTTCAAGACTTGTCTTATACTAAGTTGTTTCTTAGTATACAATAAAACAATTGCTTTTCCTTTGTATCACAGAAATGATAATACTTTACCTATCACTGGTATTTTCTCTACCTGCTAATGCAAAATTTCCAGACACTTCAAAGTCTCCAACAGCTCACAGAATTTATGTGAGCCTTGACAGGAAATACCTTCAGCCTTAGCTGTACATTAGAATCAACTGGGAAACCTAAAAATCTCATGTCCAAAACACATCTCAAACCAACTCCATCAAAATCTCTGAGGGTGGGAAGTATTGTTCTAAAGGTCTCAGGTGACTACAGTTTGTATCTAAGCTAGAGAAACACCAATGCAGTCTTCCACATGGCCTCACTGAGAGTTCCTTGCCACTGAGAGTATTGCTGAGTAATGCCGCCTGCACCAGGCACAGATCACCTCCCGACTTCTCTGCAGAAACACTGTGTGTCCATAAAATGCCAGAGCTTCAGGTTCTGCCTTTTTTGAAACAAGGAAAAATATTCTGCTCCCTTGCTAGATTACCTCATAAGAAATACACATAAGCAGCACTGCTTGTGACTTAGTAAGATGATTTGTTAAGTTACATTTTTAAAGATAACTGTTGTTTTCATAAAAACTTATACCCACCCTATTCTCATAGGATTCACACATGACTTCAGAAGTCTGGCCATAAGATAAAACTCAGTAATTCCCATCATGCAATATGCAGAATTATTTCCCCTTTCCAAAGACCAAGATTTTTCTTAACGATTCAACCTATTTTTTCCTCTGAGGTACACTGAACATAATCATGGCAACATCAGAAGTCAAACCTAGCTCAGCTCCGGACTGACTCACTAAATCCCACAAATGCCATAACAGAAGTAGAAGCGTGCCCATTTCCATGTATAAATACTATTCTTATTTCAAGCTCTACTGTTCTTCTATACAAAGCATCAGGCATTAAATTAAAATTGCAAAATATACACAAGAGGGGAAAAAAAAAAACCCTACTAAAAGAAATATAGCAGCCAAGAAACACAGACTCATACATGACCTGGATGTTGAAAATATCAGAAAGGGACTTTAAAATAACTATATCCATTTTCTCTTTACTAGACTGGAAGAAACTTTTTTCCTAAGTTTAATCACTTGAAAAGATAATTGAGAGTCTAAACTAGAACACTAATAAGCTATTATAATAGGGCTTATAACATTTAAAATTAAATGCATGCTATTAATAGCACAAAAGAGGAGAAAGAAAAGGGAAGTATACAAAGTATGACAAAAATTCTATGAAAGCAGACTGTAATAACTTAAAGATGTATACTATAAACCCAAGGGCAAACCACATTAACAAACCGAAAAACAAAAGTCATATGATCATCTCAATAGATGTAGAAGAAACTTCTGACAAAACTCAACAGCCATTCACGATTAAAAAAAACTCTCATCAAAGTGGGTCTGGAGGGACATATCTCAACATAATAAAGACCATCTATGACAAAATCACAGCAGAAATTATACTCAAGGGTGAAAAGTACTCACAGCTAAAATTATACTCAAAGGTGAAAAGCTGAAAGTTTTTCCTCTAAGATTAAGAACAAGACAAGGATACACCCTCTCATAATTTTTATTTAACAGAGTATTGGAAGTCCTAATCAGGGCAATCAGACAAGAAAAAAATAAATAAAAGGAAGCTAATTAGAAAGGAAGAAGTAAAACCGTCACTGTTTGCAGATGTCATGACACTATATACAGAAAATTCTAGTCTCCAATAAAACCTAAATTCATCAATTAATTTGGTAAAGTGGCAGGATACTAAATTAATCTAATGATTGCGTTTATATACACTAACAGCACACTATCAGAAGGAGAAATTAAGGAAAAAAAAAATCACACTTACCACTGCATCAAAGAGAATAAAGTATCTTGGAATAAACTTAACTAAGAAGGTAAAAGACCTATACTTGGGAAACTGTAAGACAGTGTAAGATAACACAGAGAGATATGCTTGTTCATGGGTTGGAAGAATTAATATTGTCTAAATAAACATACTACCCAAGGCAACCTAAATATTCAATCCAACCCCATTAAAACAGTCATGGCATTTTACACAAACTATAACAAACAGTACTAAAAGATTCTGAATAACTGAAGCAATTTTGAAAAAGAAAAAATGAGCTGGTTATCATGCTCCCTGACTTCAGACAATACTACAAAGCTACAGTAAGCAAAACAGTACGTAACTGACACAAAAACAGATACACAGATCAACAGAACAGAGAGCCCAGAAATAAACTTATGTACTTACGGTCAATTAATTTATAACAAAGGAGGTAAGAATATACAAGGGGGAAAGTCAATCTCTTCAATAAGTTGTGCAGGGAAAACTGGACAGCTACATATAAAAGAATGAAATTAGAACATTTCCTTACACTGTACACAAATATTTAAGACCTGAAACCATGAAACTCCTAGGAGAAAACATAGAACACTACGTCATAAATCGCAGTAAGACCTTTTGGATCTGTCTCCTAAGTAAAGGAAACAAAAGTAAAATAAACAAATGAGACCTAATCAAACTTAAAATCTTTTGCAGAGCAAAGGAAACCAACAACAAACAAAAAGACAATCTACTGAATGGAAGAAAATATTTGCTAATGATATGACCAATAGGAGTTATATCCAAAATATATAAGCATCTCATACAATGTGGTATCTAAAAAGCAAAAAGCCCAATCAAAAAATGGGTAGAAGACCTACATAGATATTTTCCCAAAGAGACACACAGATGGCCAATAGGCATATGAAAAGATGCTCAACAATGCTAATCATCAGAGAAATGCACTCAAAAATCACAAGGAAGTATCACTTCATACCTGTCAGAATGGTTATTATCAGAGAGACCACAAATAACAAACGTTGATGAGGATATAGAAAAAAAAAGGAACTCTCATGCACTGTTGGTGGGAATGTAAATTGTTACAGCCACAATGGAAAATAGTATGAAGTTTCCTCAAAACACTAAAAATAGAACTACCACATGGTCCAGCAATTCTGCTCCTAGGTACATATTCATAGAAAATAAAAACAGCATTTGAAAAAATACACACAGCACAATATTCATAGCATTATTTACAAAACAGAAGCAACCTCAGTGTCCATCAATAGATGAATGGATAAAGAAGTGATATGCACACACATACACTGAAATACCACTCAATTATAAAAAGAATAAAATCTTGCTATTTGCAGCAACATGGGTGGATCAATTTCTACCAAACATTTATAGTAAAACTAACACTATACAAACCCTTCCAGAAAACAGAATAAGTAGAAAACAATTTCCAACTCATTTGCTAAGGCTAGCACAACCCTGATACCAAAACTGTTAACAAAGAAATACTAAGAAGATTTCCAGTCAATATCCTTCATGAACATGGTCTCAAAAAACCTTAACAAGCCTTAGAAAGGAATGAAATTCAGATACATACTCTGACATTGATGAACTCTGACAACAATATGCCAAGTACAAAAGACAGATACAAAAGGACAAACAATCTAAGTTTCTAATTATATAAGGTATCTAAAATCATCAAATTCAGAGACAGAAATTAGAACAATAGTCACCAGTAGCTAGAGGAAAACAGGGAATTATTATTTCATATGTATGGACTCAATAAAGGACAGAAATGGTATGGACATAACAGAAGCAGAAGATATTAAGAAGAGGCGGCAAGAATACACAGAAGAACTGTACAAAGAAGATATTCACGACCCAGATAATCATGATGGTGTGATCACTCACACTCACCTAGAGCCAGACATCCTGGAATGTGAAGTCAAGTGGGCCTTAGGAAGCATCACTACGAACAAAGCTAGTGGAGGTGATGGAATTCCAGTTAAGCTATTTCAAATCCTAAAAGATGATGCTGTGAAAGTGCTGCACTCAATATGTCAGCAAATTTGGAAAACTCAGCAGTGGCTATGAACTGGAAAAGGTCAGTTTTCATTCCAATTCCTAGGAAAGGCAATGCCAAAGAATGCTCAAACTACCACACAATTGCACTCCTCTCACATGCTAGTAAAGTGATGCTCAAAATTCTCCAAGCTAGGCTTCAGCAATACATGAACCATGAACTTCCAGATGTTCAAGCCGGTTTAAGAAAAGGTAGAGAAACCAGAGATCAAATTGCCAACATCCGCTGGATCATTGAAAAAGCAAGAGTTTCAGAAAAACATCTATTTCTGCTTTATTGACTAAGCCAAAGCCTTTGACTGTGTGGATCACAACAAACTGGAAAATTCTGAAGGAGATGGGAATATCAGACCACCTGACCTGCCTCTTGAGAAACCTGTATGCAGGTCAGGAAGTAAGTTAGAACTCGACATGGAACAACAGACTGGTTCCAAACAGGAAAAGAAGTACGTCAAGGCTGTATATTGTCACCCTGCTTATTTAACTTATATGCAGAGTACATCACGAGAAACAGCTGGAGGAAGCACAAGCTGGAATCAAGATTGCCGGGAGAAATATCAATAACCTCAGATATGCAGATGACACCATCCTTATGGCAGAAAGTGAAGAAGAACCTCTTGATAAAAGTGAAAGAGGAGAGTGGAAAAGTTGGCTTAAAGCTCAACATTCAGAAAAACTAAGATCATGGCATCCGGTCCCATCACTTCATGGCAAATAGACGGGGAAATACTGGAAACAGTGACTGACTTTATTTTTCTGGGCTCCAAAATCACTGCAGACAGTGACTACAGCCATGAAATTAAAAGATGCTTACTCCTTGGAAGGAAAGTTATGACCAACCTAGATAGCATATTAAAAAGCAAAGACATTAGTTTGTCAACAGTCTAGTAGTCAAGGCTATAGTTTTTCCAGTAGTCATGTATGGATGTGAGAGTTGGACTATAAAGAAAGCTGAGTGCCGAAGAATTGATGCTTTAGAACTGTGGTGTTGGAGAAGATTCTTGAGAGTCCTTTGGACTGCAAGGAGATTCAACCAATCCATCCTAAAAGAGATCAGTCCTGGGTGTTCACAGGAAGGACTGATGTTGAAGCTGAAACTCCAATACCTTGGTCACCTGATGCAAAGAGCTGACTCATCTGAGAAGACCCTGATGCTGGGAAAGATTGAGGGCAGGAGGAGAAGGGGATGGCAGAGAATGAGATGGTTGGATGGCATCACTGACTCAATGGACACTGGTTTGGGTAGACTCCGGCAGTTGGTGATGGATAGGGAGGCCTGGCGTGCTGAGGTTCACAGGGTCGCAAAGAGTTGGACATGACTGAGAGACTGAACTGAACTGAATTGATGTAGAGTTTCATTTTGAGATGATGAAAAAGTTCTGGAGATGGATAGTGGTAATGGCTGCCCTATGACTGTACTTAAAGCCACCAAATTACATCTTGAAAATGCCTAAACAATAAATTTTATGTTATGAATATTATAAAAATATTATTAAAAATCCTTAAATTGTTAGCAAACTTAATCTAGCCATAGATAAAAAAGGATAATACATTATGAAGCAACTGGTATCTACCCAAAGAATGCTACTTGATATAGATATTGGAAAAGAATCTACAAAGAGGCTATCAGAAGTAACAAATTTTAATAAGCTAATGAATTTATTACAAGATAGAAGCCCCCATATATACTATATTAAAAAAAAATAGTAAACTTTATTGCAAATAGATTATATCTCAATAAATCTAATTTTAAAAAACAAAACAACAGAAAACTAACTAAATAATAGTGTTGCCAGCAGACCTCCTTATCTTGTTCCTGTTTTAAACAAAAATATGTTTCTAAGGGAAATATATTAAATATAGCATTGACTAATAACTTAATCATGCGAAATGTCAGGCTGGATGAAGCACAAGCTGGAATCAAGGTTACCAGGAGAAATATCAATAACCTCAGGTATGCAGGTGACACCACCCATATGGCAGAAAGCAGTCCTTAAAGAGCCTCTTGATAAAAGTAAAAGAGGAGAGTGAAAAAATTGGCTTAAGACTCAACATTCAGAAAACGAAGATCATGGCATCTGGTCCTATCACTTCATGGCAAATAGATGGGGAAAGAATGGACATAGTGACAGACTTTATTTTGGGGGCCTACAAAATCACTGCAGATGATGACTGCAGCCAGGAAATTAAAAAACACTTGCTCTTTGGAGGAAAAGCTATGACCAATCTAGATAGCATATTAAAAAGCAGAGACACTACTTTGCCAACAAAGGTCCGTCTAGTCAAAGCTATGGTTTTTCCAGTAGTCATGTATGGATGTGAGAGTTGGACTATAAAGAAAGCTGAGCACCAAAGAATTGACGCTTTTGAACTGTGGTGTTGGAGAAGACTCTTGAGAGTCCCTTGGACTGTAAGGAGATCCAACCAGTCCATCCTAAAGGAAATCAGTCCTGAATATTCATTGGAAGGACTGATGCTGAAGCTGAAACTCCAATACTTTGGCCACCTGATGGGAAGAACTGACTCACTGGAAAAGACGCTGATGCGGTGAAAGACTGAAGGCGGGAAGAGAAGGGGACAACAGAGGATGAGATGGTTGATGGCATGACCTACTTGATGGACATGAGTTTGAGCAAGCTCCAGGAGTTGGTGATGGACAAGGAAGCCTGGTGTGCTGCAGTCCATGGGGTCACAGAGTCAGACACAACTGACTAAACTGAACTGAATAACTTAATAAAATGTGTGTGTGTGTGTGCTGAGTCATGTCCAACTCTGCAACCTCATACACAGTAACCCTCCAGGCTTCTCTGTCCATAGATTTCCCAGGCAAGAATACTAGAGTGGGTTGTCATTTCCTTCTCCAACGGATCTTCCCACCCCAGGGATCAAACTCGCGTCTCTTGTGCCTCCTGGGTTGGCAGGTGGATTCTTTACCATGGCACAAACTGGGAAGCAACTTAATGATAGATGTTTTAAAATATATTTTTAACTATCTTTAATCCATAGTCCATCAGCAGATTTTTTTTAAAGTGACCAAAATTTTTAAAATGTAGCCTGAAAAGTATTTCAGATAAAAATATGGTTCCTCTTTAACCAACCTATATAATTATTGATAATTTCTTAATATTAAATCAAACATCCTGAACACTTGAGACAAATTATACTTAGTTCATAGTATATAGTTCTCTTAATATAACATCAGTTTTATTTACTGATACTTAGGATTTTTGTTTCTATAGTTGTGTTGATAACTACTTGATTGATAACTTTCTGTATTGTTAAGTTTTATTTATGAGTCAAGTCAGTTTTGTTCCATGTATTAGAAGTCTTTGGTTTTATACTTTGCATGTTTTATTGCCTGGATAACCTATTCACAGAAACAGGAAAAAGTCTGCCCATAAAACCATCAGGAATAGGGTCTTTTTAAGTGATGTTTTTGTACATTTTCTATTTCTATTGCTATAGTAGACTTTTCAAATTTTCTACTTTTTATAAAATGAATCCTGGTGATTGATATTTCCTCCAAATCAATTTTTTATCAGCAATTTTTAAATTCTTCAATACAACTGATGCACGGTAATCTGGTAGTTTTTAAGTTTCTATATTAAAAATACTCTAATACTTCTAATACTCCTCTGAAGTTCCTAATGTCTCAACATTTTGCTAAATGACTTCCTAGAGTTTATTCTGATCACTATACCTGGATCTTTCAGTTCCACCGTTCATTCTATCTTCTGAGTTTGTTCAATTTTGTTTTCACTTTTATTATATGCTTCTTTTGGCTAACTTTGATAGGTGAATATCTTTTTTGTCTCATTTCACTTAAAAATATTAAATGCACATATACAACTTCTCCTATATCCTATATATATGTGTTTATAAAAAAGTATAATTTTTAAATTTTATTTAATTGGTATTGTTATTTTTAATACCTGCAGTTTAGGTTTCTGTGGACACCTTTCATTAATTTCAAATTTTACTGCACTGTAGTCAGATACAGTGGTCTATCAAATTTCTGCTTTGTAGACTCTATTGAGATTTTGCTGTTTTTCAGCATGATTACCTTCCATAAATGTTCTACAGATGCTTGAGAAGGAGTATTCTTTGTAATAGAAAAGAATTTCTTTTACACAGCGTCAGAGTTTGAGTAATGTGAGAAGGGCGTTCACTTGGGGATGGCAGAGATGAGAAACTGATTATATAAGAGGAGAGTAACACATAAACAGAGACATAAAGGATAATGAGATTCAGAATGACTCCTTCTAGAAGACTGTTTAGCTTTGTAAGGAACTACCAAACTGTCTTCCAAAGTGCCTGCATCATTTTGCATTCCCATCAACAATGAGTGAGAGTCCCTGTTGCTCTGCATCTTTGTCAACCATTTGGAATTGTCAGCTTTTCAGATTTTAGTCATTCTAAAAGGTATAATCCCTTAATTATAAAAGATATAGAGTATCTTCTTACATGACTTTATGTCTTCTGTACACATTATTCAGTGATGTATCTGTTCAGATCTTTTGTGCACTTCTTATTTGCGTGGTTTGTTTTCTTGTTCTTTTTATATTTTGGATACAAGTCTAGATAGTGAAGAATTTAATCTTACTCAAAGAGAGGTTTGGCTTTTCCCTCAGCTCCTGGTAGTCTCCAAACCCTTGGAAACTCTTGTCTGATAAAAGTGTCTTTGCTTAACTGGAGGCATTGGGCAGACCAGACCATAACAATACAATTTAGGGTGGAGGCTTTGAGTCATATCAACAATGAGATTTAGGCTGGGGCATTTGGGCCATGTGGTATCAGTTTGACCTCCTGAGGGACTAGAGACTTAAATCAGACAGTGAGTGGTTGGTTGGGGTTACATGATTAAATCCCAATAAAAACTCTGGACACCAAAGCTCAGGTGAGTTTCTCTGGTTGGCAATAATCCAAATGGGCTGTCAGAAATTAATACTGGAAAGTAACTCTGTCCATGATTCCATGGGGAGGACAACTGGACTCTTTCAGACTGCCCTACATGCCTTTTAACTTGGTTGATTTTAATCTGTATCCTTCAGCTATAATAAATCATAATCCTATGTATAACAGCTTTCAATGAATTCTATGAGTCTTTCCAGAGTATTAGTAAATCTAAAAGGGGGCTTTGAAGGAACGTGAATTCGCAACTGGTGCAAAGTAAGGGCAGCCTTTATGTACTCTTCCCAAAATTTGCAATCAGTTAACTCTGCAAAGTCCTTTGTCAGATATGTGTTTTGCTGTTTTATTTAAAAAATAAAAAAATATAAATAAAAAATAACTGCCACCCTCAACGTCACCTACATTTTCCTTTATTTTTCTTCTAGAAGTTTTATCTTTGTATGTTTACATTTAGGCCTGTGATCCATTTAGAGTTAATTTTTGTGACAGGTGTTAGGTCTGCATCTGAGCTGTTGTGTGGTTGTTTTTTTTCCCACAGGGGCTTCAATTATTCCAGCCTCAGTTATTGACAAGACTCTCCTTTTTCCATAGAACCGTCTTTCCTCTTTGTCAGCCATTAGTTGATATATCTGTGATATAAACAGGTCTGGTTTTGGGCTCTGTATTCTGCTCCACTGATCTATGTTTCTATTCTTTCCCTAATACTTTACCATCTTGATTATGGTTGCTTTACAGTAAGCCTCAAAATCAGGTAGTATGACTCTTGGATACTGCTTTTTCACTCAACCTGAGTCTGTCTTTTAAACTTACATGCTAATGTATTCACTTTTATTCTAATTACCACTGAGGTTGTCTTACATTCTGTCACTGTTACTCTTGGTGATCTTTAACATTATCTTCTTTATTTTCTATCCTTGGCTAATCACGCTGTAGACATTTTCTTTTTAATACACTATAAATATTGTTCCACTGTCTTTTACTATTTAGTAGTGAATAGATTGCTTTTTGTAGCAGTATCCTATTTACCTCTTGTTTGGATGTTTCCATTTTTTAATCCTCAAAATTTGCAGCCAGATATATCTAATATTTTCCCTGTATCAGTGAAATCCTTTGAACTGTAAACTTTGATCTTTCTTGAGCTCAAGGATGTTGTCTTTTACTTTACCTTTGAATAACACTTCTATCTATATTCTCCTTTTTCAGGAATACAACTTACCTACATACTGAGTCCTGACCCTCTGTACCAACCATTTTTATCTTTTTGACCCTTTTCCATCATTGCATTTTAGAAGACCTTCTCCACCTCCTCTCCACATCACTTAGTTGACTTTCACCATTCACCATCTTCTGAGTCCTTCACTGATTTTAACAGCATATTTAATCTCACTATCTTTATGAGTTTTGAGGAGTCTTCAGGAAAAATTAAAATGTAGGAAGTTAGAAAGAACTATATAAGATTCTCTGCAACCATCCTTATTTCCTCTAGTTCCAGGGCCCTGCATCAGTCTATCTGGATTCAGATAACCTCTGACTAGTTGTATAACCTCAAGGGGAAGTAATTTAACCTGTTTACTTCAACTTCCTTGAAAACAATCATTTAATTAGTTAGCTAATTCATGAAAGGTTTTACTATAGTATCTGGTACTCAATAAATGTTTATTTATTGTTAATATGTGCGTGCTAAGTCGCTTCAGTCGTGTCCGACTCTTTGAGACCCTATGGACTGAAGCCCAGCAGGCTCCTCTGTTCATGGGATTCTCCAGGCAAAAATACTGGAATGAGTTGCCATGCCCTCCTCCAGGGAATCATCCTGACCCAGGGATGGAACCTGCCTTTCTTATGTTTCCTGCACTGGCAGGCAGGTTCTTTACCAGTAGCACTCAGCTGGTTCCCTTCTGTGTTTATCTACTATCTTTTACATACTATTTCAGATTCAGTAGATAATTTTTCAAAAACAAACAAGTCCCACCTAATATTATCTTGTTTCCTTTATCTAAGTATGATTTTCCTATGTACTAAATGTAATATTTCCTTCTTTTATTCTGCAGAATTTCTTAATAAGCCCAAGATGCCTTTTAAAATAAATGCTCTCAATTATTTCAAATTTGGGAAAACTATCTAGGTTTGGTATTTGCTAAGAAAAAAGTAAGGCAAATTCTTAGTCTCTCCCTTTTACTGTCCATCTGAACATTATCTGACTTTTAATTCTTAGTTCTTAAGTTGGAGAAAAGACTGATTTACAGAACTATTAGCCAAATTCCTAGTGTTTGGCAGTCATATAATATTATAGCTCTCATCTATTTTCTAGATTAAGGATCTCTTTGAAGATGTCATTAAAATTATAAACTCCATCCCCATATCATGAAGTTTTGCTTACCGCCTCTGTCTTGTCATGACTTGAAATCAGTCAGTGGACTCTATTAAGAGGTAAGGATCACCTCCTTTACTATAGTTCTGATCAGTTAACGAAGGGTCTGCTGATCCTGTTGCCTTGTTATGTGACGCATATGACTAGTAATTTAATCCTGGTTACTTTGAAACAGAATATATTTCTTCCCTAGTCAAAAGTACGGCCTAACAAGGAATCCCCTGGCTGCCCAGTGGGTACGGCACTGCGCTCTCACTGCCAAGGGCCCAGGTTAATCCCTGATTGGGGAACTAAGATCCTGCATGCTGCGTGGCAAGGCCAGAGGGGGGAAAAAAAAGATAAAAGTAGAGCTGTTTAAGCTGGTGGCTGGTACAAGGGAGTTCTTCTCACTGCTGGTAAATATTAGAAAATTTTAAAATAAAAAGCCTTATTTGTGCATTTATTTGTGTGTAGGGCCTTAAAACAATGCATGCCACCCCCACGGCTTTTCCTCTCCCTGCCTCTTTCTACTTCACATCTGAAAATACAGCATAACCAGTCCACCTCTGCCCCCGCCCTTATAGAACTGTGGTCACTGGGGGAAGTAGAGAGGTAATGATAAGAGAGACGGGAGGGAGAAAAAGAGCCCTGGATGCTGCAGATAGCACTTGCAACAAACACTACAGGAGGTAGTTGGCAATTTTCTGGTTGGCAAAGAACCTACTTCCTTAAAATTGTAGGTATGCAGTAGAGATGGGTAGAAAATTACCTTTTTCCTGCCTATCCCTGCTATTCTGTCTTGGGGATCTGTCTTTACTTTACTGGAAGAAAATCCTCCTGATGCCTGGCATGTCTTAAATTGTATTTCTGGTTTCTGATTCTATTTGCAACTCTGCCTCCCTGTGTATTTTCACCTATTTGACCATGGGAGAGCAGAGGAGATTAAGTTGGGTCCCCCTAGCTGGCTGCCAGCTACACACAAGCTTCCCACAATTAAAATCTTGAGGCTAAAATATCCTACAACAATCTGGCATGTGTTCAACCTGGGAACTGCAGATAAGTGGAAGAAATAGCTTCTTATTTTCTCTTGCTTCCCTTAACTTTAAACTACAGTACAAATTTACATAAACAAATAAGTTTATTGATATTATTGAGCATACAGAATATACAGAATAGTTAAAAGGAAAAGTGTTATTTTTCTCTCAAGAAAGCTCTAATCCAGATTATAATGTCATGAAACTGCCAATAGATGTAAGGATTAAACCTAAGCATTATAGCAACCAATTAGAAACAGTCAAGTTCCTCCACAATAAAGTGTACATGATAAAACTTATGAACTAGTAATAATAAATAGGCCAGTTATCAGAGACACTCTCCAAATAAATAAAAAAGGTCGTTAGCACACAAATACTACTAAAACAATTAGCATGACAAAGGGGATTGAGATTACTTAAGAGACACAACTCTTTAAATTCCTTCTGCTCTTGTCAATAATGTGCGATGTTAATCAAAAATTTCCTGAGAGTGATATGAATGTGGAGCAATGTATTTAGAAGACCAACCTCTGATGTCAAAGACACGACCTGAACTGTTTGTACCACTTGGGAAAGTTAGTTAACTGCTCAAAGTCTCAGTTTTTCATCTCTAAAATGGATGCATTTATCTTGCAAGGAGGTCGTCAAGATTCTATGAAATAACGAACACAAATAGTTTAGCACAGTTCCTGACAAAAATAGCACTCAACACAAAACAGACGTTTTGTAAGCAAATTGACTTCTTCTGTTAGAGTGTTAATCCCCTGAAAATGCTGAAATTAAACAAGGTGGCAACTAAAGTCAAACGGTACTTCAGGAAAAGAACCAAGACAAAAACAAAAAATAAACAAAAACATTAAAAGTAATTATAGATCAAATTGCTCAAAAATTCTAAACAAAATGCTGGGAAACTGAATCCAAGAAAATATAAAAAGGATAACGTGCTTGTGCTTAGTCATTCAGTAGTGTCCAACTCTTTGCAACCCCGTGGACTGTAGCCCAAAAGGTTCCTCCGTCCATGGGATTTTCCAGACAAGAATCCTGGAGTGGGTTGCTATTTTCTCATCCAGGGACCTTCCCAACCCTAGGATCAAAACTGCAGGATCAAATCCTGCATTGGTAAGTGAATTCTTTACTACTGAGCCACCTGGGAAGCTCTGAAAACAATAATATATCATGCCTAATAAAGGATCCCGGGAATGCAATGCTGATTTAATATCAGAAACTCAATTGATGAAATTCACCATGTAGCAACAAAATAAAAATGAAAACTCCACTATCATCAGATACGGTATTTAACAAAATTCAACAACCATTCATGATAATAACTTTAAGCAGACAGGAATAAATGGGAACCTCCTCAATGTGCTGAAAGGTAACAATGAAAAACCTGTAGCTAAAAATCACACTTAATGGTAAAAATGAATATTTTCCCCCTAAGATGAGGAATAAGACAATGATGTCGACTTTTACTACTTCAACAGTGAACAGTTTTAGCCAGTACAATAAATCAGGAAAAAGGAAAAAAGGCATAAAACTAAGAAAGGAATAAGTAAAAGAGACAAAATGATGGTCTATGCAGAAAATCCTAGGTAAACTAGTGAGTCTGCTGTCAGCAAGATCACAGCAACAAGATCAATATTTGAAAAGATCAACTGTATTTCTATACTTTAGCAGTTAAAAAACCAGAGAATGAAATAAAAAGATGCAATTCATAATAATACCAAACATGAACATGAAATATTTAGGAATAAATCTAACAAAATATGTGCAAGGCCTGTACAATGAAAATTATAACTGTGCTGAGATAAATCATAGACGATTCAAATTAAGGGGCAGATAAATTTTGTTTATAAATTAGAAGATTCAGCATGATTAATTTATCAGAACATTCCATATTCATCTACAGATTCAATGTAATCTAAGTTAACATCTCAACAAGCAGTTTTGTAGAAATTTACATACTGTTTTTATCAATAATATTTATATTAAAATGCCACAGGACTTGAAAAGGTCAGTTTTCATTCCAATCCCAAAGAAAGGCAACGCCAAGGAATGCTCAAACCATCACGCAAGGGCACTCATCTCACACACTAGAACAGTTATGCTCAAAATCCTCCAAGCCAGGCTACAGCAGTACATGAACCATGAACTTCCAGATGCTCAAGTTGGATTTAGAAAAGGCAGAGGAACCAGAGATCAAATTGTCGACACCCACTGGATCATTAGAAAAGCAAAAGAGTTCCAGAAAAACATCTACTTCTGTTTTATTGACTGCACCAAAGCCTTTGACTGTGTGGATCACAACAAACTGTGGAAAATTCAAGAGATAGGACTACCAGACCACCTGACCTGTCTCCTGAGAAATCTGTGTGCAGGTCAAGAAGCAACAGTCAGAACTGGACATGGAACAACAGACTGGTTCCATATCAGGAAAGGAATACATCAAGGCTGTATATTGCCACCCTGCTTATTTAACTTATATGCAGAGTACATCATGAGAAACACCAGGCTGGAAGAAGCACAAGCTGGAATCAAGGTTGCCAGGAGAAATATCAACATCAGATATGCAGATGACACCACCCTTATGGCAGAAAGTGAAGAAGAACAAAAGAGCCTCTTGATGAAAGAGAGAGGAGAGAGGAAAAGTTGCCTTAAAACTCAACATTCAGAAAAAGAAGATCATGGCACCCAGGCCCATCACTTCATGGCAAATAGATGGGGAAAGAATGGACATAGTGACAGACTTTATTTTGGGGGGCTCCAAAATCACTGCAGATGGTGACTGCAGCCATGAAATGAAAAGACACTTGCTCCTTGGAAGACAAGCTATGACTAACCTAGACAGCTTATTAAAAAGCAGAGACACTACTTTGCCAACAGAGGTCCGTCTAGTCAAGGCTATGGTTTTTCCAGTGATCATGTACGGATGTGAGAGTTGGACTATAAAGAAAGCTGAGCATGGAAGAACTGATGCTTTTGAACTGTGGTGTTGGAGAAGACTCTTGAGAGTCCCTTGGACTGCAAGGAGATCCAACCGGTCCATCCTAAAGGAAATCAGTCCTGAATATTCATTGCAAGGACTGATGCTGAAGCTGAAACTCCAATTCTTTGGCCACCTGATGGGAAGAACTGACTCACCTGAAAAGACCCTGATGCTAGGAAAGTTAGAAGGCAGGAGGAGAAGGGGACGACGGGGTAAGATGGTTGGGTGGCATCACCTACTCGATGGACATGAGTTTGAGTAAACTCCAAGAGTTGGTAATGGACAGGGAAGCCTGGGGTGCTGCAGCCCATGGGGTCACAAAGAGTTGGACATGACTGAGTGACTGAACTGAAATTAAAATGCAGGACTTACTATAGCCAAAACAACTTTGAAAAAGAACAAAGTTGAAGGACTAAGACTACCCAATTTCAAGACTATACAGCTTAGCAGAATTTCTCAACTGTGGCACTGGCTTTGGCTAATTCTTTGTGATGGGGAACTGTCCTGTGTACTGAAGACTGTTGAGGAGCATCCAGCATCTACCGGGTGTAAATCTGCCACACTCCAAGTTTGACAACTAAAAATATCTCCAGACACTGCCAAATATTCCACAGGGAGGAAAACTGCCCCTTGAGGACCACTGAGCTACCTAAGTATAGTGTGTTACTATCATAAAGACAAATATTTAAATCAACAAAACAAAATATTAATAGACTTGAGAAACAGACCCTCAACCCTCAGTTGATATTTGAAAAAGGCACAAAGCAATTCTAACTGTTGTTTCTTTGTTAAGAAGCAACAGTTAGAAAGCTGTATGAAACTACAGACAGGTTCAGTATTGAGAAAGGAGTATAACAAGGCTTTTTATTGTCACCCTGATTATTTAACTTATACACAGAGCACATCATGGGAAATGTTGGGCTGGATGAGTTATAAGCTGAAATCAAGATTACTGGGAGAAATATCAACAACCTCAGATATGCAGATGATATCACTCTAATGGCAGAAGGCAAAGAGGAACTAAACAGCCTCCTGATGAGGGTGAAAGAGGAGAGTGAAAAAGCTGTCTTAAAATGCAACATTCCAAAAACTAAGATCTGGCATCTGGTCCTATCACTTCATGACAAACAAAAAGGGAAAAGGTGAAAGCAGTAACAGATTTCCTCTTCTTGGGCTCTAAAGTCAATGCAGATGGTGACTGCAGCCATGAAATTAGAAAACAATTGTTTCTTGGCAGTATGTTAACCTAGACAGTATGTTAAAAAGCAGACATCACTTTGCTGACAAAGGTCCATATAGTCAAGGCTATAGTCTTTCCAGTAGTCATGTACAGAAGTGAGAGCTGGACAACAAAAGAAGTCAGAGCACTGAAGAATTGATACTTTCTTTCTTTCTTTTTTTTAAAGAATTGATACTTTCAAACTGTGATGCTGGAGAAGACTCTGGAGACTCCCTTGGAAAGTAGGGAGATCAAACCAGTCAATCCTAAAGGATATCAACCCTGAATACTCTTTGGAAGGACTGATGCTGTAGCTGAAGCTCCAACACTTTGGCCACCTGATGAAAACAGCTGACTCACTGGAAAAGACCCTGATGCTGGGAAAGACTGAAGGCAGAAAAGGGTGAGAGAGGATGAGATGAGTGGATGGCATCACTGGTTCAATGGACATGATCTTGGACAAACTCTAGGAGATGTGAGGGACAGCGAAGTCTGGTATGCTGCTAACTATGTGGTCTCGAAGAGATGGACACGATTTGGTGATTGAACAACAACAAAAACCAATTCTATGGGAAAGGATATTCTTTTTTTTTTTTTTTTAATTTTTTTAATTTTTCAGTGGGTTTTGTCATACATTGACAGGGAAAGGATAATCTTTTCAGTAAATGACATTGTTACTCGTATGTAAGAAAGATACACCTCCCTCATCACCTCTCTTCATGTATAAAAATTTAACTCGAAACTCACCTCAAGCTTAAATTTAAAAGTCAAAACTATGAAACTCCAAGAAATAAAATAAAAGCAAAAATTTAGTAATCTGGCTTAAACAAGATCTCTCAAATAGAATTTAAAAAAACCAAACTTTTTTAAAATTGACAAACTGCACATGAAAACAGAAAAGGTGGGGAATTCCCTGGTGGTTCAGAGGCTAGGACCTAGCACTTTCACTGCCGGGGGTCTGGGTTCAATCCCTGTGTGGGGATTGAGCCTATGAATCCACAGGCTCCCAATCCTCATTCAATAAAGCAACTGGAATGTACTATGCATACTGTAATGCAATCAGGATACCATGATTCAAATCCCAGTGGACAACGTGGTTGACTTGCAGTAAGTCATTTAATCTCTATGAGATAAAAGTTTTCTTATTCATTAAACTGGGGTAAACTGGAAGAAAGACGGTGTTGAAGACTAGGGGTGGTATAACCAACAATTCTATATGCATGTGAGGCCAGTAAGAACAGAAACCTCCTGAGAAGCAAAGGGCCAAAATTTACACTTGAACTTGATTTTTTAGAAGTACCACAGACTGAGAAAGTGGGAACTCATGAGCCTTTTTATCCTTTGGCTCTTAAGCAGAAGATATCAGAAACGTTCCCACAGGGTAGAAAATCAATCACAAGGACTTCCACTTTTGTTCCTTCAATGAGGTTTCCTTCCATCACTGGGAACAGGATTCAACAAGAACTACATAAAGGGAAAATCAGCTATTTCAGACTGATATAGAACAAGTTAATTTCACTCTACTGATGTGTTGTTGCCATAGTAATCCATCTCAATAAGAGAAATCACAGGAGTAGGTATTTTGCATATGTAAAATTCTCAGCTGATAATTTATACTTAATGGCATTATGAATGCCTATAAATCAAAAGCCAAAGTCACTCAAGGAACTTCAATACAGTGGGGCCCAAAAGCTTCATTGGGGATTTGCTGGGTAAGTACCATGTGCCAAAAACACACACAAGGTCATATGCTTACCACTTAACCTTCACAATTGCCCTTATCAGGCATCAGCCAGTTGTTTTAGAGAGGAGATTATTATTCCTGCCTTAGAGATGAGAAAATTGACATTCTGAAACAAAATTTAGTAATTTGCCCTATTTTTTTTTTTTTCATTTATTTTTGTTAGTTGGAGGCTAATTGCTTTACAATATTGTAGTGGTTTTTGCCATACATTGACATGAATCAGCCATGAATTTACATGTGTTCCCCATCATGAACCCCCCTCCCACCTCCCTCCCCTGCCCTTTTTTTAAAAATAATATTTATTTTTATTTATTTGACCGTGCCAGGTCTTAGTTGCAGCATGTGGGATCTAGTTCCCTGACCAGGGATTGAACCCCGGGGCCCCTGCATTGGGAGCGTGGAACCTCAGTCACTGGACCACTAGGGAAGTCCTTAATTTGTCCTTTAGTATGGGACATTAATTTGGCAAAGATTCAAATTGAGAGCTTCTGATTCCATGTCCTCACCATTACTTAAAACATATTACCACTATATAAAAGCCCAGCTTTCAATTACTGAAGCTAGCACAACTCCTAGAACATAGTAGGCTTAAGAAATTTTGTTTTTCTTCTAAGGGAGACAAGAAGCAGATATGATGATCTAAGACAGGCAGGAAATTTTTTACCTCCATCTATCAGAGGGGGAAACTAAAGTTTGTATATAAAGTGATAAATCAAGTTTTTGAATCCTGAATCTGTAGTCATTTCTTTGAATTAGCATTTCCTTAATATTCATCACAATAATGATAGCGAAGAAGAAAAAAAGCACACAGAATTATAAGGCCAAGTGTTTTCCCATCTTTGAATGGTCTATGCATATTTAATGAGAACTGACAAAGGGTAAGCACAGTGCTCGGCACTGGGAGACATCAGTGAATAAAATAAACAAGACACAGCTCCTACCCAAAGAGAAGTTTCATCTAGTGGAAAGATACTGAAAACTAAACAGATAATTAAAATATAGTGCAGATGCAGAAATAGGACAGTACAGGGTTCCACAGAAGCACAGACATGACAAATTAAACCCAGAGTGGGTAGAAGTAGAAGTCATCCAGTTAAACTGAATTTCAAACAAACAATGAACACACTTCTAAGAATAAGCATGGCCCAAACACTGTCTTGTGTTTTTATTCGCTCTATCTGGCAATCCTAGGTGGGCATCATGTTTTAAAAGGTGTCAGAGGAAATGATACCTAAGATGGAAACTGAATTATTACTTATCTCCAGCAAATCTGGACCCTGAAAATGTATATTAGTTGCTGGGCCATGGAGACGCCAGCGCAGCAAGGATCTGAAACCCCTGACAACAGCCGGGGAGGAACTGAGGGCCCTTCCAAGAGCCACTTGAGTGAGTCATCTTGGAAGCAGATGTTCCAGCTGCAACCCAGCCCTCAGATGCGGACAGCCCTGGCCTAGGGCTTGATTACAAGAGACCCTGAGGCAGAATTAGCCAGCTAAGTTACTCCTGGCCCTCAGAAATTCTGTGGGATAATAAATGTTTGTTGTTATCTGTGAGGCTTCCCCAGTGGGCTCAGACAGTAGAGAATCTGCCTGCAATATGGGAGACCCAGGTTCAATCCCCGAGTTGGGAAGATCCCCTAGGGAAGGGAATTGCTACCCACTCCAGTCTTCTTGTCTGGGAAATCCCACGGACAGAGGCGCCTGGCAGGCTACAGTCCATGGGGTCACAGAGTCAGACACAGCTGAGCGCCTAACACAACAACCAAGGCTGCAGGGTACTTTGCTACGCAGCAAGAGAAACGCCGTGCCCAGAGAGGAGCTCCGCACCCTGTGAGAACGGGCATACACTGGCACCCCGATGCGCTCGTCCGGGGCTGAGGGCGCCACAAGTGGCCTGGGTGGCCTCAGCGAGAACGAGGTGGCGGGTCCAGGGGGCCACAGCTGCCAGCCAGTCAGCTCCGCCTGCCTCCAGTAGATCCGCGGGGGGGTGTTTCCACAGCCTCCACGGGATAACAAAGCTTATTCCTGACAGCCTATCCTTTCCGAAACAAAATAATTTTAAAAGATCTTTCAAAAATTACAAAGTAAAATATATTTTCCTGAGATCAGTTTAACTGCTTTAGGGAATTGTGTGAAAACAGAAACAAGCAGAGTAAGAGTAAAAGCTAGGAAAACTCCAAACTTGCTTCTCAGCTTGATTTCAATGTATGTTAAGAACTGACATTGCTCTGCCAACCAAGAAGATAGTTTGCTCCTGGGTGAGTTGTTTTGACTCCCCCACCCAGAAAGGAATTTCTGAAACTTAAAGATAACATGCAACTGCAAAGTTGTGAACTGTGGTTAATCAACTAATCAAGAATTTCAAAGAGTACTTTGCTGAAGTAATTTGAGTGTTATGAATTTTATGATTTTTTTCATAAATGATTTTATTCCAATAGATTAAGTTTAAGTGATTGAATCTAATATGAAGAGAAAAATATTTCCTCCCTTTTCTAAAAATACAGGATGAGTTGCAAGGGAGTGGGTATAACTGTAGAACTAAACGCGGCTGCAGAGAGATGTTAGAAGTTTTTTTTTCTTTTAGCCACAGCCCCCAGACTCAATCCCCTTAGCTTTTATAATAAGGTTTTCTATCCAAACCATCTCAGAGTTCAGATGCTATTATGACACATTATTCCCCAGGCCAGTTCAACTGAGCTCGGTGTGACTTAATGTTGAAATCCTTTAAAGTTGGAATCCTTTAAAGTCTGTGTTCCAGATACATCAGATGTTACCTTTCTCTTTATGGTTTGCAAAACAGTCACAATTATCTTAACAAGATCCCAAATTTAAATTGCAAAGAAAGTAAGATAAGGACTTTGCCTTAAAAACCTTACCTCTACCAAGTGTAAAATAAATAGCCAGTGGGAATTTGCCATATGACTCAGGGAACTCAAACCGGGGCTCTGTAACCACCTCGTGCGGTGGGAGGGAGTGGGAAGTCAAAGGGCGGTTAAAGAGGAAAGGGACTCATGTATACCTGTGGCTGGCTCATGCTGCTAGACGGCAGAGGCCAATGCAGTATCATGAAGCAATTTTCCTTCAATTAAAAACAAGTAAGTTTGGGCGCGGGGGGTGGGGGGGAGTTTATCTCTTCAGGCTAGTACAATTCACTTACCTAAATAACACCTCATTTAACCCATGTTTTCCAAACTTTATGCAAATTAATATTAAGTAGGCTTTTAAAATTTATTTTATTGAAGTCAGTTGTTTTACAATATTATATTAGTTTCAGGTATAATAAGTCTATTTTTAAAATATCCAATTCATTTAAAAATTACCTTGGGATACCAATCCAAGACAGAATACAGCAATCAAATCAAATCTAGAATATCTTTGAATTCAAGTATCTAATATTATAGAATAAAGCAACAGTTATTTAGAAACTTTTATACAGAATTAAGTAGCAGTTTTATATGTTTGATTTGATCAATTATATAAAATTGAAACACACATTAAACAAAGCACTGAAGTTTCAGGCCTAAGCCTTGTGCATTTTCCTTGGAGCCACTCTTAACACATATGGTTAAGATTTTCCAATGACTATATCCAATGCTTCTCAACAATTGGGTTGGTTCATTGTGAGGAATAACAATCTGGAATCAAAAACCAGGGAAAGCTTAAAAAATGGCAGCAAATAATCAACAATTTTGAGAGGATTAGCTGTTTTTTTCTAATACAGTACACTGTGAAATTCTGTGATCCAAAGTATTACAGAGTGGAGAGAAAAAACATTCAACACAAAACTCTTCATTATCTTCTAGGATAACAGATGCTGGTCACAGTTTCATTGTTCCTGATCTCTCAGCCTCCAGCTTTCTTTCCTCATATTTAGACTTTCTTTTATTTCCTCCTCTTAAAGCATTAGTTTTCCTTAATTCTCTTTGTTCAAAAGCAGTCAGTATACATTGTAAAATTTATTTCACTGATACATCTTAATTAACATTACAATAACATTATTTTTTCTTTTAATGGGAATTTGAATAGATTCTCCCAAAATTAGAACTATCAAAAAAAAAATCACTAAAATGCATAATAGCTTCTGTGATTTCACAATTTTACCTTTCTCTCTCTTCTCTGGAGAGAAAGTTCCACTTTAAAAAATTCTACTAATAACAATTTTCTGTTACTCATCCCAAATACCATTTTTAAACTAAAGATCCAAAATTGGAGGGGAAAGTAAAACTGGAAAGCCCAACAAAATCTGAAAAGAAAATTGACAATGGAATTTTATCTTTGTTTCATCCATTCAATAAATAGATATTAAGTCCCTATGAGTCACTTCCTAGAACTGCACTGGATACAAGCCCTATTTTGTCTCAAAAACCTGCCATTACAATATAATTTTAAAGTACCAAGGAGGCTAAAAAGGTTATACATATATATTTATATAATTTACACATTATATATATATATATATATATATATATATCAATGTATCAACTGGATTTTTTGGTACATTTTTTGATTATTTTGTGCTTTCCACCTTGTTCTAAAGACTCAGCAAATAGGAAAAAGGGAATGAATTGCAGAATTAGGAATAAAGGTATTAGTGGATAAAACAAAATCAAGATGATAACATTTCAAAATTATCACAGCTCTAAAAGTAATACAAAAATTTGTGTAGGGCTTTAAAAATATTATTTTGAATCTAGCAATGTTCCAGGTTAAATCGCCAACTTATCAACTTACTCATCTGTCTTTGACAAAAAAATCATTCTACTGAAGAATTTTCATATGAGAAAACTGTAGAAGTTACAAGGAAAATCAAATTCAAATACAAAAATACCCTTGACACACTCAAACCAAATCTCATTAGATGTCATATTATAGGACACGTTAATACTTGAGCCATATTTAACACTTCAAGCATGAAGTGTATAGCATTTTTAAGATTCACATCCATGACCTTGGCTCTGGTTATACCCCCCGCCTTTTTTAAATTGAAGTTGATTTACAGTTTTGCATTAGTTTCAGGTGTACAGCCAGTAGTTTAGTTTTTTTTTTTAAAGATAATATTCCATTATAAGTTATTATAAGATACTGGGTATAATTCCCTGTGTATGTGTGTTCAGTTGTGTCCGACTCTTTGCGACCCCATGGACTGTAGCCCGCCAGGCTCCTCTGTCCCTGGGATCTTCCAGGCAAGAACACTGGAGTGGGTTGCCATTTCCTACTCCAGTAATTCCTGGTGCTGTATAGTAAATCCTTGTTGCATCTCTGTTTTATGTACAGTACTTTGTGTCTGTTAATCCTACGCTCCTAATTCCCCCTCCTTCTCCCGCTGTCTTTGGTAACCATAAGTTTGTTTTCTAAGTCTGTGAGCTTGTTTCTGTTTTGTATATAAACTCATTTGTATTATTTTTCAGATTCTACATATAAGTGATACCATTAAGTTTTGTCTTTGTCTAACTTACTTCACCAAGCATAATATTCTCTAGATCCATGCTGCTGCAAACGGCAATATTTCATTCTTTTTTCTGACTAATATTTCACTGTGTGTGTCTTTGAAAAGGTGTGTGTATACATATATGTATACACACACCCATTCAAGATAATACTCCATTATATGTTATTATACAATATTGGGTATAATTGCCCATACATATACATGTATATATACATACACCGCATCTTCTTAAGCTAATTATCTGTTGATGGGCACTTGGGTTGTTCCCATGTCTTGGCTATTGTAAACTGTGCTTCTATGAACACTGGGGTGCATGTATCTTTTCAAACTACAGCATTTTCATTTTTTCCAGATGTACACCCAGGAGTAGGATCGCGGGATCATGTGGTAGCTCTATTTTTAGTTTTTAAAGGAAACTCCATCTATTTTTGATAGTGGCCACACGAACTTATATTCATACCAACAATGTAGAAGGGTTCTCTTTTTTCCCCACCATCTCCAGCATTATTATTTGTAGGCTTTTTGATGATAGTCATTCTAACCAGTATGAGGTGACACTTCATTATGGTTCTGATTTGCATTTCTCTAATAATATGCAATGTTGAGCATTTTTTCACATGCCTGTTGGCCATCTGCAACTTCTTTGGAGAAATGTCTACTTAGGTCTTCTCGTTTTTTGATTGAGTTATTTGGGCTATATCTTTTTATGTACAAATACTACTAAAATATTTGTTGTATACCAGTTCTCTGGAATAAAGCTAAAATGTATCTGATAGAGAATTGCATACTACAACATTGTTTCACCATAATTTACAACCAAAAATAAGGAAAAGATTCATCACTTCATTAATCATCGGGGAAATGCAAATTGAAACCACAGCATATTATCAGTACACATCCACTGGACCGAGTATAAGGAAAAAGATGAAAAATATCAAGTATTGGCAAGGATATGAGCTACAGGGAATCTTCATATACCACTGGTGGAAGTATAAACTGGTATTATCACTTTGAAAAAGTCATTCTAGAAGTATCTACTAAAGCTGAGTGTCTCAGTCATCAAGACAGTATGGTACTGGCACAAAGACAGAAATATAGATCAATGGAACAGAATAGAAAGCCCAGAGATAAATCCACGAACCTATGGACACCTTATCTTCGACAAAGGAGGCAAGGATATACAATGGAAAAAAGACAACCTCTTTAACAAGTGGTGCTGGGAAAACTGGTCAACCACTTGTAAAAGAATGAAACTAGAACACTTTCTAACACCACACACAATAATAAACTCAAAATGGATTAAAGATCTAAATGTAAGACCAGAAACTATAAAACTCCTAGAGGAGAACATAGGCAAAACACTCTCCGACATAAATCACAGCAAGATCCTCTATGACCCACCTCCCAGAATATTGGAAATAAAAGCAAAACTAAACAAATGGGACCTAATGAAAATTAAAAGCTTTTGCACAACAAAGGAAAGTATAAGTAAGGTGAAAAGACAGCCCTCAGATTGGGAGAAAATAATAGCAAATGAAGAAACAGACAAAGGATTAATCTCAAAAATATACAAGCAACTCCTGCAGCTCAATTCCAGAAAAATAAATGACCCAATCAAAAAATGGGCCAAAGAACTAAACAGACATTTCTCCAAAGAAGACATACAGATGGCTAACAAACACATGAAAAGATGCTCAACATCACTCATCATCAGAGAAATGCAAATCAAAACCTCAATGAGGTACCATTACACGCCAGTCAGGATGGCTGCTATCCAAAAGTCTACAAGCAATAAATGCTGGAGAGGGTGTGGAGAAAAGGGAACCCTCTTACACTGTTGGTGGGAATGCAAACTAGTACAGCCAGTATGGAAAACAGTGTGGAGATTTCTTAAAAAACTGGAAATAGAACTGCCATCTGACCCAGCAATACCACTTCTGGGCATACACACTGAGGAATCCAGATCTGAAAGAGACACGTGCACCCCAATGTTCATCGCAGCACTGTTTATAATAGCCAGGACATGGAAGCAACCTAGATGCCCATCAGCAGATGAATGGATAAGGAAGCTGTGGTACATATACACCATGGAATATTACTCAGCCATTAAAAAGAATTCATCTGAATCAGTTCTAATGAGATGGATGAAACTGGAGCCCATTATACAGAGTGAAGTAAGCCAGAAAGATAAAGAACATTACAGCATACTAACACATATATATGGAATTTAGAAAGATGGTAATGATAACCCTATATGCAAAACAGAAAAAGAGACACAGATGTACAGAACAGACTTTTGGACTCTGTGGGAGAAGGCGAGGGTAGGATGTTTTGAAAGAACAACATGTATATTATCTATGGTGAAACAGATCACCAGCCCAGGTGGGATGCATGAGACAAGTGCTCGGGCCTGGTGCGCTACGAAGACCCAGAGGAGTTGGGGGGAGAGGGAGGTGGGAGGGGAGATCGGGATGGGGAATACATGTAAATCCATGGCTGATTCATGTCAATGTATGGCAAAACCCACTGCAATGTTGTGAAGTAATTAGCCTCCAACTAATAAAAAAAAAAAAGATACAGTAAAAAATAAATAAATAAAATAAAGCTGAGGGTCTGTCTATATCAACCAAACAATTACAATCCTAGGAATATGCCCCACAGCAAACCAGCAAAGGACATGAACTAGAAAGTCTGTGACGATACTAATATCCCAAACGGAAAACTACCCCAAATGCCCAACTACATTAGAATAAATAAGTAAATAATAGTTTGGTTACATAATGAAATATTACATAGCAATGAGAAAGGTTCAATGACAACAACATTCAGTATGAACACACAAACAGGCTGAGCAAGAAAAGCAAGTCAGAAAGAATAAATGTCTTATGATTTCATATGTAAAGCACCAAAACAGACAAAAATAGCCTATCCTGTCAGAGGTCAAGATAGCACTTAGCCTTCAAAAGGAGCATCAAGCATGGTTCTGGGGTGCTGGCATTTTGCTTCTAGTTCCAAGTGCTGGTTTGTGAAATTTCACTGAGCTGGGACTTCCCTGGAGGTCCAGGGTTAAAAATCCACATTGCAACGCAGGGAACGTGGGTTCAATTCTTGGTCTGGGAACTAAGATTCCACATGCCACAGAGCAACTAAGCCTGCACAATACAACAACTGAGCCAGTACACTTCTGAATCCACATGCCACAACTAGAGAGTCCATGCACAGCAATTAAAGATCCCTCATGTCACAACCAAGACCCAAGGCAGCCAATAAATATTAAAAAAATTTCACTGGGCTGTGCACCTATATTTGTACTTTTCTCTATATATTTCAACTAAAACTTGAAATATATATACACATATGTAAATATATGACATGAATATCTTCATTAGAAAAGTAAATACCTATTATGGATGTATTACTAAATGCAGAAAAGAATATATAGAACCAATCAATCATTATCCCATCTTTTAAAAGATGCTTATAATTGGATATATTTCCTCATATTTTTCTGTAAATGTCATATAGTTTTTTGTTGTTCAGTCACTAAATAGTGTCCGACTCTTTGTGACTGCATGGACTACATCGCACCAGGCTTCCCTGTACCTTCACTATCTCCTGGAGTTTGCTCAAACTCATGTCCATTGAGTCTGTGGTGTTATTTAACCATCTCATCTACTGCCACTCCCTTCTCCTCTTGCCCTTAATCTTTCCCAGCATCAGGGTCTTTTCCAGTAAGTCGGGTCTGCATCAGGAAGCCAAGTATTGGAGCTTCAGTCATATAGTTAAGAACACATAATACATGCAATTTTACTTAAATGTGAGAGGTTAAATTATATCAAAACATCCCTACATAAAATAATTATGTGTATTAAGCATTTTCTATCTTGAAAATGTTTTGCTTCATAGGCAAAATCTGATGACAAAATTAGCTATCATATGCAAACATACATAACTTACTTTAAAAATCACCTAGTAATAATATACTTATGTGTGTGAGCTACTTTTTGTTACTTATAAATAATGCTATGATAAATATCTCTATCTTTCTCTATATTAATGGCTAGTCAAAATTTACATCCTTAGGACAGATACTTGGTTGAGTCGCTCAGTCCTGTCTGACTCTTCATGACCCCATGGACTGCAGCATGGCAGGCTGGATACGTAGAAGAGATACTTAGAGACAGAACTATAAGAGCCAATGTTTTTGCATTAAAATTAGCAAAAGATAAAATATTGCTATAACATGAGGACAGAGGTTTGAAAAAGCAACAGGATAGCGTGGGGGGCAATAAAATGGATAGCCTATGCTCCTTTCTTCACTAATCTTTTCTTTTAGAACTGCTCCTTATAGAGCCCCTTCAGTTCAGTTCAGTCGTCCAGTCGTGTCCGACTCTTTACGACCCCATGAATCGAAGCATACCAGGCCTCCTTGTCCATCACAAATTCCCGCTGTTTACTCAAACTCATGTCCATTGAGTTGGTGATGCCATCCAGCCATCTCATCCTCTGTCAGCCCCTTCTCCTCCTGCCCTCAATCCCTCCAAGTATCAGGGTCTTTTCCAATGAGTCAGCTCTTCTCATGAGGTGGCCAAAGTACTGGAGTTTCAGCTTCAGCATCAGTCCTTCCAATGAACATCCAGGACTGATCTCCTTTAGGATGGACTGGTTGGATCTCCTCACAGTCCAAGGGACTCTCAAGAGTCTTCTCCAACACCACAGTTCAAAAGCATCAATTTTTCGGCGCTCAGCTTTCTTCACAGTCCAACTCTCACATCCATACATGACCACTGGAAAAGAGACTAGATGGACCTTTGTTGGCAAAGTAATGTCTCTGCTTTTAAATATGCTGTCTAGGTTGGTCATAACTTTCCTTCCAAGGAGTAAGCGTCCTTTAATTTCATGGTTGCAATCACCATTTGCAGTAATTATGGAGCCCAAAAAAATAAAGTCTGACACTGTTTCCACTGTTTTCCCATCTATTTGCCATGAAGTGATGAGACTGGATGCCATGCTCTTAGTTTTCTGAATGTTGAGCTTTAAGCCAACTTTTTCACTCTCCTCTTTCACTTTCATCAAAGGCTTTTTAGTTCCTCTTCACTTTCTGCCATAAGGGTGGTGTCATCTGCATATCTGAGGTTATTGATATTTCTCCCGGCAATCTTGATTCCAGCTTGTGCTTCTTCCAGCCCAGTGTTTCGCATGATGTACTCTGCATATAAGTTAAATAAGCAGGGTGACAATATACAGCCTTGACGTACTCCTTTTCCTATTTGGAACCAGTCTGTTGTTCCATGGCCAGTTCTACCTGTTGATTCCTGACCTGCATATAGGTTTCTCAAGAGGCAGGTCAGGTGGTCTGGTATTCCCATCTCTTTCAGAATTTCCCACAGTTTATTGTGATCCACACAGTCAAAGGCTTTGGCATGGTCAATAAAGCAGAAATAGACGTTTTTCTGGAACTCTCTTGCTTTTTCGATGATCCAGCGGATATTGACAATTTGATTTCTGGTTCCTGTGCCTTTTCTAAAATCAGCTTGAACATCTGGAACTTCACGAAAGAATGAAGTTCCAGAAAGAATGAAGGGATGGAGTCAAAGCAAAAACAATATCCAGTTGTGGATGTGACTGGTGATAGAAGCAAGGTCCGGTGCTGTAAAGAGCAATATTGCATAGGAACCTGGAATGTTAGGTCCATGAATCAAGGCAAATTGGAAGTAGTCAAACAGGAGATGGCAAGAGTGAATGTCAACATTCTAGGAATCAGCGAACTAAAATGGACTAGAATGGGTGAATTTAACTCAGATGACCATTATATCTACTACTGTGGGCAGGAATCCCTTAGAAGAAATGAAGTAGCCATCATGGTCAACAAAAGAGTCTGAAATGCAGTACTTGGATGCAATCTCAAAAACGACAGTATGATCTCTGTTCGTTTCCAAGGCAAACCATTCAATATCACGGTAATTCAAGTCTATGCCCCAACCAGTAATGCTGAAGAAGTTGAAGTTGAATGGTTCTATGAAGATCTACAAGACCTTTCAGAACTAACACCCAAAAAAGATGTCCTTTTCATTATAGTGGACTGGAATGCAAAAGTAGGAAGTCAAGAAAAACCTGGAGTAACAGGCAAATTTGGCCTTGGAGTACAGAATGAAGCAGGGCAAACGCTAAGAGCGTTTTGCCAAGAGAACGCACTGGTCATAGCAAACACCCTCTTCCAACAACACAAGAGAAGATTCTACACATGGACATCACCAGATGGTCAACATCGAAATCAGACTGATTATATTCTTTACAGCCAAAGATGGAGAAGCTCTATACAGTCAGCAAAAACAAGACCAGGAGCTGACTGTGGCTCAGATCATGAACTTCTTATTGCCAAATTTAGACTGAAATTGAAGAAAGTAGGGGAAACCACTAACCTAAATCATATCCCTTATGACTATACAGTGGAAGTGAGAACAAATTTAAGGGACTAGATCTGATAGACAGATTGCCTGATGAACTATGGATAGAGGTTCATGACATTGTACAGGAGACAGGGATCAAGACCATCCCCATGGAAAAGAAATGCAAAAGGCAAAATGGTTGTCTGAGGTGGCCTTACAAATAGCTGTGAAAAGAAGAGAAGCAAAAAGCAAAGGAGAAAAGGAAAGATAGTCCCATTTGAATGCAGAGTTCCAAAGAATAGCAAGGAGAGATAAGAAAGCCTTCCTCAGGGATCAATGCAAAGAAATAGAGGAAAACAACAGAATGGAAAAGGCTAGAGATCTCTTCAAGAAAATTAGAGATACCAAGGAAACATTTCATGCAAAGATGGGCTCAATAAAGGACAGAAATGGTATGGACCTAACAGAAGCAGAAGATATTAAGAAGAGGTGGCAAGAATACACAGAAGAACTGTACAAAAAAAATCTTCATGACCCAGATAATCACAATGGTGGGATCACTTACCTAGAGCCAGACATCCTGGAATGTGAAGTCAAGTGGGCCTTAGAAAGCATCACCATGAACAAAGCCAGTGGAGGTGATGGAATTCCAGTTGAGCTATTTCAAATCCTGAAAGATGATGCTGTGAAAGTGCTGCACTCAATATGCCAGCCAATTTGGAAAACTCAGCAGTGGCCACAGGACTGGAAAAGGTCAGTTTTCATTCCAATCCCAAAGAAAGGCAATCCCAAAGAATGCTCAAACTACCGCACAATTGCACTCATCTCACACGATAGTAAAGTAATGCTCAAAATTCTCCAAGCCAGGCTTTAGCAACCTGGACTTATCTTTCCATTAATTGGATCTCTGATTTCTTTCATCACAATTTGATAGTTTTCGACATACAGATCTTATACATAAGAACTGGATATATCCTTAAGTATTTCATTTTTGGTGCTAATGTAAAATGGCTTTGTATTTTTAGTTTTAAACACCAATTATTCATTGCTGGTATATAAGAAAGTAGTTGACTTTTATACATTAGCCTTGTATCTTTTAACCTTGCTATAGTCATGCATTACTTTCAGTTTTTTAAATGGTATTTTAAATTTCAATTTCCAGTTTTTCTTTGCTAGTATGTAGACATTGTTGGTTTTTATACTTTTTTGTAACCTGCTGCCTCATGAAACTTATTTTTAGTAACTCGTAAAGATTCTTTAGGATTTTCCACACATACTGTCATGTGATCTGTAAATAAAATTAGTTTAACTTTTCCTTTCCAATTTTTATTTCTTTTTCTTTGTTAATGTCACTGATTAGGACTTCTAGTTCAGTGTTGAGTAGAAATGGTGAGAACAGAAATTCTTGCCTTGTTCCTGCTCTTAGGATGAAATTATGAAGTCTTTTTTTTTTTTTTTTTTTTAGTCTTTTATTATGTTAGCCAGGCTTCCCAGGTGGCTGAGTGGTAAAGAATTCACCTGTGAATTCCATTGCTGGCTTGGGAAGGTCCAGTGGAAATGGGAAATGGCAACCTTGTCCTTACCTGGGAAGTCCCATGGGCAGTGGAGCCTGGCTGGCTACAGTCTACAGGGTAACAAAAGAGTCAGACCCGACTCAACGACTAAACAACAACAACATGATGTTAGCTGTAGAGTTTTTATAGCTGCCGTGCATCTGGTTGAGTAGATTTCCCTTCTAAGTTTTCTGAGTACTTTGATAATGAGTGATTGTTAGATTTTGTGAAACACCTTTTTCTGCACCTATTGTAGTGACTACATGGTGGGATATTTTTAGCCTTGAATTTGGTGAATTACATTGACTTTTACATGTCACAAAAACTTTGAATTCTCTACAGATACACCACCTAATTTTGAGGGAAGCTTATGAATTATCTATTTGGAGAATATTAGAGCCTGTTTTGTACTATTTTTAATCCCTAATAATCTAGAGATGATTCTGGTTCTTGTGTAGCAGCAGGGAACCAATTGAGGCTAGAGTACATACATTTATAAAGAACCAGTTATTCAAGTTTTATGACATTTTTTGAAAAGATTTTCACAGCCTGGGAACAGAAATAAAAGAAAGCAAACTTGCGGGCAAGGCAGTAAGAACAGAAGGAATTCTGAGTTTTCCCAAAAGTGTTGTTGGAATGGCTCCTTGTAGGGACCATATGAATGCATGTCTGCCATGAAGGGAACATGAGAACTTCATTTTCTTGATGAGCAAAACTTTAAAAGGAACTGGAAAGGTGAAAGAGTCAGGAACTGGTGTTACAGATTATTTCAGTGCTCAAAATGTTAAAGGTAGAGTAGCTTGTATATTTTGGAATTATATGGTTAATTAAAGGGGCTGCAAACATTTGCCACAATTTTTTTTTTTAATTTCACAAGTTTAAGTACTCATATCTAGTAAGCTTTTGTTTTATTTTGTATTACTTTGCACAGTAGGTACAAGCAACATTTGGTTGCTATTTCTATAAAAATTCTTTGGCAGGCTTCTAAATCTGAGGTCACATTAGGGTAAGTTTGGCTTCTTTTGCTGTGTGGGGCTTAGTGAGAGATTATATTTTAATAAACACAGTGAATGGTTCTGGCTTTGCCTTTTGAATCTGAGTTTGGTGTCAGGATATTTAAAAATATCTTACTGGTCTGACAATTGACAATTAACCCATTCTACAAGTAGTTTTAT
This sequence comes from Muntiacus reevesi, assembly GCF_963930625.1. Classification (NCBI taxonomy): domain Eukaryota; kingdom Metazoa; phylum Chordata; class Mammalia; order Artiodactyla; family Cervidae; genus Muntiacus; species Muntiacus reevesi. The sequence continues at coordinate 7,194,472 of NC_089256.1, read as the reverse complement.
TGACCTGTTCAGTTCAGCAGCTTGCTTTTCCCATAGGACCAGTGCCATCTGATCTTTTTCTCTTTTGTATTTTTCCTGTTTATCTACAAGTTTTATTTAAAGAACTGTGGTTAGTATAGCTGACTCAGACAGTGAAGAATCTGCCTGCCATGCAGGAGACCCGGGTTTGATCCCTGGGTTGGGAAGATCCCTTGAAGAAGGAAAAGGCACCCTCTCCAGTATTCTTGCCTGGAGAATCCCATGGACAGAGAAGCCTGGTGAGCTGCAGTCTGTGGGTTCCCAAAGAATTGTACACAGCTGAGTGACTAACATTTTCCCTTTAATTTATCATACTACATAATTAACTATCAAAATAAGAATCTTTTAGAAACAAAGTTTGAGTTCCTGATTTAAAACAGAAAATAAAGGAAAAAGTAAAATGTTTAAAATAGGCTGTGCTTGCTCCATTTTTTATCTTCCTGTTAAGCTTCTTTCACAATGAATATTGTGGTTAGGTAGAATTACATAATTTTGTTCTGTGTTTTGATTGCATGTTGCAGATTTATAAATAATTTTGATAACAGTATATTGTACCTGAGACCCAATAAAATGACTTTTCCCCCCATTTTAAATATAAATTTGTATTCTCTATTCCGATAGTTAATGTAGGTTGCTTTATTATAGAGCATGACATGATGATCTTATTTTTTACGTTTTGAAATACCCAGTTGCTGTTTCTTATGAAAGGATAATAAACGGACATCATTCTTTTTTGGGGAAAGAATATCTGCAGTCTTGTTTCTGAAGTATTTCAAATTCCGTCTTCAGTGAATCAGCTTGTAACTCAGCCGGCAGAGTAGAATACTGTTGATGTTAAAAGGTCTTTCTTTTTGTGATTTCTTATTTGCTTAGTTGTTGGAAAATGGAGTTGATCTAAGTGTCCGTTTTTATTTCCTATTCCCATATGGCCCATTGTCTTCTAGAGGAAAACTGCTCCACAGTAAGCCCTGTTGCTTATTACTGGTAACAATTATTGGTACTGGTTAATTTCAAACCTACCGCACTAAGGGAAGAAGACAATTATGCTTGACACTTGGAATTTACTTCTAAAATCAATCTCTTAAATGCTTTCTTTCTCTGAATTTCCCCATTTAAACTTAACTTGCTTATGACCAACATGAAATTTGCATGAGCTGCGAAATCCAAGGCAAAATATCAAAAAGGATGCTATAAAACTGTTCAGCAGCTTAGTTGCCAACACTGTTTTTAAAGTTAAAACTAGCAATCGAAATCACAAATGTTATTTAGGAAAGGTTAAATTGCCATTTCAGACATTTACCCTGGCTTCTCCTCATTTTTATAAACTACATAGTAAATAAAATTGGTAGCTAATCTTTTTTAAAGCTATATGTGTCTTTAAGGAAACACTAAATAGGAAAGCTATTAATAAAAATTGCTAAAAATTTACTCACTGTATTTCTTTAGGATTTTTTTTTTAATTCATCCTAATGGAAACACATTGTATGTTGCTTCATGTTGCTAAGTAAGTTTGGTATATTTGAGAAGGCACAGGTTTTGGAACCACTGAAGCACAGCTTCAAATTTCAGCTTTGCTATTTACTAGGCCTACAACTGATAACACAGAAAATATACTACAACTCTTTGATTTTCACATTTGTGCTTTGGTGATCGTAATGCCTACCTCAGAGGGATTATATTTCCTCATTTGACTCCAACATGTAAAGCTTTGTGCATAATACTTAGCATGTATTGGGTACTCAGTCAAATATTAATTTTCTTCTTCTTCATTTCCTTCATTGTTCCTTTGATGTTTGAAACTTTCTTTATCATTTTATCAGATATGCAGGAAATATCCACCAGTTGCCAGTTAAATTATTGAAAAAGACCAGCCTGAATAAATTACAAGCTATATTTTGAAGGAAAAGGAAATTGCTACCAGGATTTACTGGTAATACAAATTGCTTCTTTCATTTTCTGCTTGTGAAACTAATTAAATCTAACATTGTGCATATCTCAGAGTAAGCTGGGAACTCTCTCATCATCCATTTCTCTGGGGACATTCTTTACAGCCCCTTCGGTGAGTCCGTCTGGGACCCATTAAAGTCTGACAAGTAGCAAGACTGACACGGCAGACACACAGATCACAAACATAGTGGAAATGGAACAGAAGATGAAAACACCCAACATGAAGGCCCTCAGCCTCCCAGATGAGCAAAACAGCAATTAGAATAATCGTTTCAAAAAACTTACCTTTTTTCCACTCCCTGATTATAAATGATGATGTTTTCTTAGAATGCCTGGAGGTTTGGAGTGCTGGGGTCCAGTCATCATTACATTTTAGCAAGCAGCAGTATCACCTGGAGGGCATCTTATAAAGATGGCCTCCAGAGTTTCTGATTCAGTAGGTCTGGGGTGGGGTCTGAGAATTCATATTTCTAACAGCTTCCTAGGTGAAGTTGCTACCCCTGTGCTGTAGGGGTATAGAGAAGTCTCCATTTCTTAAGCAAGAGACTGATTTTTCTGCCTGAGATTTTTCACTGAATTGAGAAAACTTTTTTTTTTCTTTTCAGTACTTTCTATGTGTCTAGTACTGAGATAGCCTCAAGCCTCATGTGTCTTATACTTTCAGACCATGGATTTTTGCTTAACTAAGGGACTCTACTGCACAGTTGCACTCATCTCACATGCTAGTAAAGTAATGCTCAAAATTCTCCAAGCCAGGCTTCAGCAATACGTGAACCGTGAACTTTCAGATATTCAAGCTGGTTTTAGAAAAGGCAGAGGAACCAGAGATCAAATTGCAAACACCAGCTGGATCACTGAAAAAGCAAGAGAGTTCCAGAAAAACATCTATTTCTGCTTTATTGACTATGCCAAGCCTTTGACTTTGTCAAAGTCAAGTACTGTCTCTCCCTAAAGAGGAGAAGACTCTTGAGAGTCCCTTGGGCTGCAAGGAGATCCAACCAGTCCATCCTAAAGGAGATCAGTCCTGGGTGTTCATTGGAAGGACTGATGCTGAAGCTGAAACTCCAGTACTTTGGCCACCTCATGTGAAGAGTTGACTCACTGGAAAAGACTCTGATGTTGGGAGGGATTGGAGGCAGGAGAAGGGGCCGACAGAGGAAGAGATGGCTGGATGGCATCACCTACTCGATGGACATGAGTTTGAGTAAACTCTGGGAGTTTGTGATGGACAGAGAGGCCTGGCGTGCTGTGATTCATGGGATCGTAAAGAGTCGGACATGACTGAGCGACTGAACTGAACTGAAGTCCATGTTCATGAATAGAAGAATCAATATCATTAAGGTGTCAGTTATTCCCAACTTGAGGTACAGACTCAATGCAACCTCAATTAAAATCCCAGTAAGTTACCTTGTGGATATCTCAAACTGATTCTAAAGTTTACATGGAAAGGCAAAAGACCCAGAATAGTCAACACAATATTAAAGAAGAAAGCTTGGAGAACTGGAGAATTATCAGTTCTCCAGCTTGAAGCTTGGAGAACCACCCAAAACACGTAAAATATAAAGACAGGGACTTGACATTCCTTATCTGGTAGTGAGAGAAATGATATCTTTCATAGAGAAGTTTTAATCTTAATGAAATCCAACATTAAAGCCCAATTTCTTCTTTCATGGATCATGCTTTTTTGTGTTGTATCTAAAAAGTCATTACCACACTGAAGATCAGTTAGATTTTCTTTTATTTTTATTCTAGGAGTTTTAAGGTGTACATTTAGGTCTATGATCCATTTTGAGTTAACTTTGTGATAGGTGCAAAGTCTGTGTCTGAATTCTTTTTTTTTTCCCTCATGTGAATATCTAGTTGTTCCAACCTCATTTGTTGAAAAGACTTCTCCCTTCAATTGTCTTTGAACCTTTGTCAAAGCTTAGTTGAATATATTTGTGTAAGTCTTTTTCTGGGCTCTCTGTTCCATCCCATTGACCGATTTTCTTATTTTTGTTGATACCACACTGTTTTGATTACTGGGATTATAAAGGAATGTCAAGTCTCTTTATATATTATTTGTGTCTACTTTTATATAATACGTGTTTATCTATCGCTTCTTTTTAAACAAATGGTTATTCAGCACATGTTCTGTACATCTCATTAATGTTTCTCTGCAGACATTGTATATTCATACATAGCTTTCTCACTCCCCATTTTACATCTGTGTAATGTTCCTTTATATGTACTGAACATAATTTATTTAACTAGATCTTACTGAAGGATTTACACTGTTGCCAGTATTCTGCTATACACACAATATTGCAAAGATTAAGTGTTATTTCCTAAATTTACAAGCATATCAGTAGAATACATTCCTAAAAAGGGATGGGTTGCTCAAAGGAAATGTGAATGTTAAATTAATAAATAGCACGAAACTGCTTCCCATAAAGGTTATGCTCTCACCAGCAGTATAAGATAGCAAATGATCCTACACCCTTGACAACAGTGATTTATCTAATTTCTGACACTCTCCAATCTTGTAGAGTGAAAAATGGTACTCAGTGTAATTTTAAATTATGTATGGTTTATGAATTAGGTATAGTGCCTTTTCATGTGTTAAGAGCCCTTGATATTTTTCTGTGAACAGTTTATTCATAAATTTTGCTCATTTTCTGAAAATTGGATTCCTGTTCCTTTTGTTACAATGCATATTTCTCTTCGTTTATATTTCTCTTTGTTCCTTTAACAGCTTGATGCTATTAGTATGTTTATTTGGTATTGATATTGTTCTGCTTACAGTACATCTTTGCCATATTTTATTTTCAATCTTCCTTAGATTTAAGGACTTTGAATATATTTTTAGTTCCAAAACAACTTTCTCTGTGCTGGTGACTATACCCTCAAGTCTCCATTCCCGTTTCTCGCTTTCTCTTACCTTTTCCACTAGTTTGGCCTCCATATAAGGATTCTGACTATCCCGTGATAGACTAGAGATCTCTTCAAGAAAACTAGAGATACCAGGGGAACATTTCATGCAAAGATGGGCTCAATAAAGGACAGAAATGGCATGGACCTAACAGAATCAGAAGATATTGAAAAGAGGTGGCAAGAATACACAGAACTGTACAAAAAAGATCTTCATGACCCAGATGATCACGATGATGTGATCACTTACCTAGAGTCAGACATTCTGGAGTGCAAAGTCCAGTGGGCCTTAGGAAGCATCACTACAAACAAAGCTAGTGGAGGTGATGGAATTCCAGTTGAGCTATTCCAAATCCTAAATGATGATGCTGTGAAAGTGCTGCACTCGATATGTCAGCAAATCTGGAAAACTCAGCAGTGGCCACAGGACTGGAAAAGGTCAGTTTTCATTCCAATCCCAAAGAAAGGCAATGTCAAAGAATGCTTGAACTACCGCACTTGATTCTTTAGGCTCCATTAATTCAGTTGTGACCAAAGCATGCAGAAGGATTTTGGTAGAAGGAAATGCCAAAGAATGCTCAAAGAAAATGCCAAAGGAAATGCCAAAGAATGCTCAAACTACCGCACAAGTGCATTCACCTCACACACTAGCACAGTAATGCTCAAATCCTCCAAGCCAGGCTTCAACTGTACGTGAACCCTGAACTTCCAGAGGAACCAGAGATCAAATTGTCAACATCTGCTGGATCATAGAAAAAGCAAGAGAGATCCAGAAACACATCTACTTCTGCTTTATTGACTACACTAAAGCCTTTGACTGTGTGGATCAAAACAAACTGTGGAAAATTCTGAAAGAGATGGGAATATCAGACCACCTGACCTGCCTCCTGAGAAATATGTATGCAGGACAAGAAGCAACAGTTAGAACTGGACATGGAACAGACTGGTTCCATATCGGGAAAAATAGCACATCAAGGCTGTATATTGTCAACCTGCTTATTTAACTTATATGCAGAGTACATCATGAGAAATGCTGGACTGGGTGAAGCACAAGCTGGAATCAAGACTGAATATCAATAACCTCAGATATGCAGATGACACCACCCTTATGGCAGAAAGCGAAGAACTAAAGAGCCTCTTGATAAAAGTGAAAGAGGAGAGTGAAAAAGTTGGCTTAAAATTCAACACTCAGAAAACTAAGATCATGGCATCTGGTCCCATCACTTCATGGAAAATAGATGTGGAAACAATGGAAATGGTGACCGATTTTATTTTCTTGGGCTCCAAAATCACTTCAGATGGTGACTGCAGCCATGAAATTAAAAGATACTTGCTCCTTGGAAGAAAAGTTACGACAAACCTGGAGAGCATATTAAAAAGCAGAGAGATTACTTTGCTGACAAAGGTCCATCTAGTCAAAGTTATGGTTTTTCCAGTTCTCATGTATGGATGTGAGAGATGGACTATAAAGAAAACTAAGCACCAAAGAATCGATGCTTTTGAACTGTGGTGTTGAAGAAGACTCTTGAGAGTCCCTTGGACTGCAAGGAGATCCAACCAGTCCATCCTAAAGGAGCTCAGTCCTGGGTGTTCATTGGAAGGATTGATGCTGAAGCTGAACCTCCAATACTTTGGCTACCTGATGCGAAGAACTGATTCACTAGAAAAGACCTTGATGCTGGGAAAGATCAAAGGTGGGAGGAGAAGGGGACAACAGAGGATGAGATGGTTGGATGGCATCACTGATTCAATGGACGTGAGTTTGAGTAAACTCCAGGAACCGGTGATGGACAGGGAAGCCTGGCGTGTTGCATGTGACCCCATGGATCACAAAGAGTTGGACATGACTGAGCAACTGAACTGAACTGATCCCCTCCTTTGAGCTGCTGTGTTCCTTTTAACAGGTTGACATTTCTTTTAGATGGAAGCCACCATATCTTGGATGGTATGGAACTGGCCGTCAGTAAGAGACACGCATATTTTAAATTTGATGTGTAAGCAAAGAAGGAGCTGGCAAGGGGGCATTGCTCTGCAAAGGACATAAAGGAACAAGAGGAGGATATGGGGCAGGTCTCATCTATCTGCAAGTCAGCCCACAGCAGCTGCTGATCCGGCAGCTGCTGGAGGACGGCATATAGCTTATGCGCAAATATGGCCTCTTTCCCTTGTTAGAACCACTCCTAATAGCCCAAGAAACAGCATGTGCCTCCCAGATAAGGGAGGAATCCCTGATCTTTCACAAAGGTGCCACTGGGCTTTCAAACATCATAGATAATGAAGCCCTGAGTTACAGTATCTTTTTCTCTCATTTTAAAAAATAATACAACTGCTTTTAAATCATCTGTTATTTGCATGGTTATGACAGAATACAATGATCTTCAGGCTTGTTCTTAACCAAAGAAGTAACTTTCAGACCTCCAATTCTTAGATAGATGCCCCAAGACAAAAAGCTCAGAAACCTTCCTCACTGAATACCTTAATGCTTTGCTTCAAAAAACACTGAAGGTTTCTTTTTTTTACACTCCTTCTTTATATACTTCTTGAAGGTTAGATAAATTAATATTTGCATTAAAAGTCTGGGAATATTACAAAACAAGCTCCTGCAGTTTATTATTTACTGAGTATACAAAGGGGAAGGGTGGGGAGGGATAAACTAGGATCTTGGATTAGCAGATAGAAACTACTATATACAAAATAAACAACAAGGTCCTACTGTATAGCATGGAGAACTATATTCAATATTTTATAATAACCTATACAACACCTTGTAAGAACCTATAAGGGAAAAAGAACATATTAAAAATAATGTATTTATAACTGAATCACTTGGATGTATACCAGAAACTAACACAGTATTTTAAATTAATTATATTTCAGTAAAAAATAATTTAAAAAATTTACTGGGTAAGTATGATTGTACTAGATGCTAAGCTAGACTCTAAAGACAAAAATATGAACTCTGAGCTTAAAGAGCTCAGTCTATTAAAAGAAAAGGAGAATCATATAAAGAAATACAATATTACATGATAAGGACAAGAATAAAATATGTGCAGGGTCCAAAGGTTAACACAAAGGAGGCACAGTGACATAACACAAAGGAGGTACAGAGGAATTCACAATCAGATAGACTTTAAATAGTAAATAGGATTTTGCCCAGGGGCCAGAGGGATTACAGGTCAAAGGAAAGACATAAACCAAGTTCCAATTTGGGATAGCCACTTTGAAAAATCTATCCTAGAGAAACAATGATGACTAATAAAAACTCTCTGACTTCATGGAAGTAGGTGGGGACCAATAAATAAATCAGTAATTAATGTTCAGTGTGATAAATACTGCAATAGGGGTGAGTAGAGAGTATTAGAGGTTTAAGGGCCAAGTGGAAATAAGATCTAAATTTAGATGCTAGGAGTGAACAGAAATTAGCCAGATGGGGATGTCCCTGGTGATCCAGAGGCTGAGAATCCACCTGCCGGTGCAGGGGACAAAGGTTCAATCCCTGGTTTGGGAAGATTCCCACATGCCAAGGGAGCAACTAAACCTGTGCGCCACAGCTACTGAGCCCACGAGCTCTAAGAGCCCATGAGTTGCAACAAGAGAAGCCACCGCAATGAGAAGCCTGCACACCACAACCAAGAGCGGCCACCACTTGCCACAAGTAGAGAAAATCCCGCTTGCAGCAACAAGGGCCCAGTGCAGTCAAAAATAAATAAATACTGAAAAAAAAACACAAAAGAAATGAGCCGGATGAAACATGTATCTATCAAGAGGGAAGTGTAGGATGGTGTCAGAGGAATAACATCATAGGCACAGAGAAGAGCATACGGCAAGACAGAGACAGGGATGGTGGGGTAAGGGAGGAAAGGAGAAGGATGGCAGAGCAGGGAGACAGGGATGGTCAGAAGGCAGCTCAGTGCGACAAGAGGCATAAAGGTCTGAGATAAGGCTGAAGAGGAAAGCAAGAATCATAATGGGAAGGATCTTTTAAACTGGAGTCTGGGCATTATCTTGAGGGCAATAAGGAACAAAAAATGTATCTAACTTGGGAAGACTTATTCAGATTTGTGTTTGAGAAAAAACATGTAACTATAATACAATGAATGAAACAGAAAAGAAACATAGAATCTTGAAGTAAATAAAATAGCTATAGTAGTCCAGGAAATAGCTTATGGCTTCTCTGGTGGCTCAGAGGGTAAAGCGTCTGTCTGCAATGCTGGAGACCCAGGTTCGATCCCTGGGTCGGGAAGATCCCCTGGAGAAGGAAATGGCAACCCACTCTAGTACTCTTGCCTGGAAAATCCCATGGAGAGAGGAGCCTGGTGGGCTACAGTCCATGGAGTCACAAAGACTCAGACACAACTGAGCGACTTTACAAGTCTGAACTAAGATAATAGCAACAAAATAAAGAAAATGGGTGGGAAGAACTGGGTGGGTAGAATCAACAAATCTTGCAAGGGATCTGATGTCAAAGAGAGAGAGGGAAAAAAGGAGGCAAAGATGAAACTTCTGATTTGGGCAAAGGGTAGAAGGCTGCACTGTCAAGTAAAATAAAGAAAAGGGGGAAATGGGTTTTGAGAAGGTGAAATAATCACTTTAATTACAGACAGAGTCTGAGATGTGTGTAAGTTAATCAACTGAAGGTGTCAAACAAGCAGCTGAAGATACAAAAACTCAAGACAAAGGTCTGGGCCAGAGATACAGATTTGAGAGTCAACCACATACAAAGTAAATGGAAACAAAAGCAATGAGAATAGATGAAATTGCCTAGGGAAAACGTACAAGGTGAAGAAAACAAAAACCCCACAGAACACTAACATTTAGAAGACAAACAGAAAAGCTAGGAGAGCAGACTGACGGGAATGGCCAAAAAGAAAGATGAAAAAGGGGTAAGAACATAATGAATGCTTACTGTGTGTTAGGTACTGAACCAAGTGATGCATGCACCTTACCTCATCTAATCCTTACAGGTGCTATGAGCAACTTAGCATCATGACCTGCATCATTACAGGTATTTTGGGTTAGAGAGATCATTTTGCTCAGGTTTACATTTTGTTGGGTATAAGAAATGCAAGGGCTTCCCAGATAGCTCAGTGGTTAAGAATCTACCTGCCAATGCAGAGGACATGGGTTCGATCCTTGAGTCAAAAAGATGCCCTGGTTAAAGAACTGACGACCCACTCCAGTATTCCTGCCTGGGAAATCCCATGGACAGAGGAGCCTGGCGGGCTACAGTCCAGGGAGCCTCAAGAGTCAGACATGACTGAGCAACTGAAAACAACAAACAAAAATAAGAAACGCAACCAGGATTACACCCTAAACCCCCAGAGCCCTTGTTCTTAGCTGCTACACTGTACTGCTTCCTATGAAGACTTAGAAAGTATGGAATCACAAACACAAAGAAAAGCAGTGATTCAAAAAGAAAGACGCCATCCCAGGAACAATCGTTCACTCAGCACCAAGATCCTGATGTTCTAACAACATTTTCTATTAAAAGGAGTCAGGACTCTGGGGAAATGGTTGATCTGAGGAATGGACAGGAAAATATGTCAAAGGGACACAGAAAAGCAACGGAACACTTCCTATGGCCATAGTTTTAATAATTTGAGCAAAAAACCAACAAACAAAAATATTGGGTTGGCCAAAAAGTTCATTTGGATTTTTCTATAAGATGTTATGGAGAAACCTGAACGAACTTTTGGCCGATCCAACAGAACTGGACTATGAACTGGCTGCTGCTGCTGCTGCTGCTAAGTCACTTCAGTCATGTCTGACTCTGTGCGAACCCACAGATGGCAGCCCACCAGGCTCCCCCGTCCCTGGGATTCTCCAGGCAAGAACACTGGAGTGGCCTGCCATTGTCTTCTCCTGGAGTATAAGCTAAATGCCTGTAAGTCCACATTGGTATAAACAAACAAACAAATGAATAAGGGAGAAAAGACAAATCTAGGGTGGAAGAAATCCAAATAAATTATGTAGATTCTCATAACTCAAAGAAGTGGAGCAAACTCTCCACTCCTCAAGTGTGACTCCACACAGTGACTTCTTTCAAAGACTATGGTATGCAGAAAGGGGGAAGGAGAAGAGTGACTTTACAGCAGAGAAACACGACAGACACTATGTCAGCCAAGTAAGTGATCAAGGTTCACACCAATAATGGTAAGTCATGTTGATACCCTTGATTATGTTGTAATGAAAATGGACTTTTATCTCTGCAGTCTTTCTCTCAAAAACCTATAACCCCAATCTAAGTATGAGAAAATTCCCTACCGAGGAACATTCTACAAAATCTCTAACCAGTACACCTCAAAACTGTCAAGTTATCAAACACATGGAAAGTCGAAGACACTGTCACAGCCAAAGAGGTAAAGGATACATGTTCATGAAATGTAACATGGTATCCTGAATGCTCTCCTGGAACAGAAAAGGTACAAGCTACAAACTAATGAAATCTGAATAAAGTATGGACTTCCATTTATTATAATGTATCAATATTGGCTCATTAATTGCAAAATCTGTACTAGATTAATGCAGGATATTAACAGTAGGGAAACTGAGTGATGGGTTTATGAGAACTCTATGCACTGTTTTTGTAATCTCTCTGTAAATCTAAAACTGTTGTAAAATTAAAAGGTTATTTTTTAGGGGCTTCCGCAGTGGCTAAGACTCTGTGCTCCCAATATAGTGGGCCTGGTTTCAATCCCTGGTCAGTGAACTAGGTCCCACATAGTGCAACTAAGGATCTCACATACCACTACTAAAGAAGATCCGACATGCCACAACTAATACCCAGCACAGCCAAATAAATAAATAACAATTATATATATATAGTTATTTTTAAAAAGAGGAGACACATTAACTGTGTCAAAAACTGATAACAACAACAAAAAAAGACAAAACCAAGGGCAGTTTCAAAGAATTAATGGAGTCAAAGCCAGATGACATCAGGCAGAAAAGTGAATAAAAGCTGAGAATGGGACTATAAGTACATACAGCTTCTTCCAAGAAGTTTGATAAAGACGGGGAGAATGAATCAGGGCCAGAAGTAGAGATTAAGCTGAAGATAGTGTTTTTGTTTTTAAGCACAGCATAATTCACATACACTAAAATTCATCTTTTAAAGTGTACAACTCAGTGGTTTCCAGTATATACACAAGGCTGTATAACTACAACCACTATGTCCAGAGCATTTTCAATACTTCAAAAAGAAATGATAAAAGTATCCCACTACTAGGCACATACCCTGAGAAAATTGTAATTCAAAAGGACATATGTACTCCAATGCTCATTGCAACCCTGTTTAAAATAATTAGGTCATGGAAGCAACCTAGATACCCACTGACAGATACATGGATAAAAAGTAGAGTTGTATGTACACACACACAAACAGTGGAATATTACTCAGCTATTAGAAGGAACAAATCTGAGTCAGTTCCAGCAAGGCAGATGAAACTAGAGCTTATTATATAGAGTGAAATAACTCACAAAGAGAAAGACAAATATGGTATATTAACGTATATATATATATGGAATCCAGAAAAATAACACCAATAGACCTATTTACTCGCAGGGAAAGAGAAACAGACAAAGAACAGACTTGTGGACACAAGAGAGGAAGGAGAGAGTGAAACATTTACATTACCATATGTGAAACAGTTAGCTAGTGGGAAGTTTCTGTGTAATACAGGGAGCTCAGTTTGGTGCTCTGTGACAACCTAGAGGGGTGGGATAGGGTGGAGGGTTGGAGGGCGGTTCAAGAGAGAGGGGACATGTGTATACTTATGGCCGATTCATTCTGCTGTGTGTCAGAAGCCAACACAACACTGTAAAGCAATTATCCTCCAATTAAAACAAAATTTTTAAGTAATTACTTAAATAAGTTGAATATGTTCATAAATAAGAAGATACAACACTATTATGATGGCAATAAAACCAAAATGATCCAGAGATTCAATGCAATTTTTATAAAAAAAAAAAAAAAACCTAAAAAAAAAAAAAGCCTTTATCACAGAAATGGAAAATGTAAACTTCAAATTCATGGGGAATTGCAAGAGTTCCTACATAGCCAAAACAATCTCAGAGGAGGAGGACTCACATTTTTCGAATTTGAACTTACGACAAAACTACAGTAATTATAACATTATGGTACTGACATATGGACAGACATATAGACCAATGGAATAGAATAAAAAGCCCAGAAATAAATCCTCACATATATGGCCAGTTGATTTTTGACAAGGGTGTTAAAAAGATCATTCAATGGTCAAACAACAGTCTTTTCAACAAATGCTATTGGGAAAACTGGGTATCAGTTTGAGTTTATATCATATACAAAAATTAACTCAAAATGGATCAAAGACCTAAACTTAAGAGCTAAAATTATAGAATTCATAGAAGAAAACACTGGGGAAAATCTTCGTGACACTGGTTTGGCAATCATTTAACAGAAATGACAAAAAGCAGAGGCAACAACAACAACAAAAAATAGATTAATTAGACTTCATCAAATCAAAGAACTTTTGGACATCAAAGGATACTATCAAGAAAGCAAAACGATAACCTAATGAATGGGAGAAAATCATTTCTCTCATATGGAATTAATATCCAGAATGTATAAAAAAATTCATAGAACTCAACAACAAAACATAAATAATCCAGTTAAAAAATGGGCAAGTGTCTTCTTGAATAGAGATTCCTACAAAGATACATGAATAGCAAATAAGCGCATGAAAAAATGCTCAATGTCACTAGTCATTAGGGAAATGCAAATCAAAACCACAGTGAGACATCACTTTACATACACGGTTGCCTCTGATAAAAAATATATGCTTGCAAGGATGTGAAGAAACTGGAACCCTTGTACACTGTTGATGGAAAGGTAAAATGGCATAGCTTCTATGAAAACTGAAACGCCAATTCCTCAAAAAAATTTAAAAAATAACAGAATTAACATATGACCCAGTAACTTTGCTTCTATGAATATATCCAAAAGACCCAAATGCAGGGTCTCAAAAAGATATTTCTACTCTTATGTTTATAGCAGCATCGTTAACAACAGCTAAAATATAGAAGCAACCAACAGGTTCATCGATAGGTGAGCAGAGAAGCAAAATGTGGTACACAGTTACAGCAGAATAGTACTCAGCCTTAAAAAGGAAGGAAATCCGTTGAGGACACCAAGCAAAGTATGCCAGTCACAAAAAACACAAATATGGTGTAACTCTTCTTATACGAGCTACGCAGAGTAGTGAAAATCATAGATACAGGAAGTAGGATGGTTCTTGCCAAAGGCTTAGAGGAGGAAGAAATAGGAAGTAGTTGTTTAATGGGTGCAGAACTGGAGTTTTGCAAGATGAATAATTACAGATATGAATGGTGATAATGGTGGCATAACATGAATGTACTTAAATACCACCAAATCATACACTTAAAAATGGCTGAGGTGTTTTTCTTTTATGTTTTGTGTATCTTACCACAATTTAGAAAACTGAGGAAAAAATGAGAAGCATTCAAGGCTTCAAGTACCTCTTTCACTGTTTGCTGCTGCTGCTGCTGCTAAGTCGCTTCAGTCGTACCCGACTCTGTGCAACGCCATAGACGGCAGCCCACCAGGCTCCCCTGTCCCTGGGATTCTCCAGGCAAGAACACTGGAGTGGGTTGCCATTTCCTTCTCCAATGCATGAAAGTGAAAAGTGAAAGTGAAGTCACTCAGTCGTGTCCGACTCTTAGCGACCCCATGGACTGCAGCCTACCAGGCTCCTCCATCCATGGGATTTTCCAGGCAAGAGTACTGGAGTGGGGTGTCTTCGCCTTCTCTGTCACTGTTTGCTAATACTTCTAAATTCTTAGAATACTTCTAGAGACCATTACAACTATTAAGCTGGACATTTTTATACTGAAATAGATTTCTTTAGCCTTCTGTCCACCTTCAACATATAAAGCCTACCTTAGACATAAAGCCTTTGAGAAAGCTGATGTTTCTCTCCTAGCTATCTGCATTGTAATAGCAGACACTTTGTTTCCACCATAGCATATGTACAATGGAAAAAATTCAAACATATGCAAAGGAAGAGAGAAAAGAATAATGAAACCTCATATAGCTATCACCCAGCTTAAACAATTAACCAACTCATATCCATCCACTCACTTTGCTCTTTTTTCCCCAGTGGATTATTTTGAAGCCAATCCCAAACATCGTATCAATTCAACCATGAAGATTTCAGTATTTCTACTTACTAAAAGATATTGTTTAAAGATACTGACAGTTTCCTGCACAAGTTCTTGTACTGATGCGTCAGATTTCGGATATACACATTCCTCCAGTAAACCATGTATTAGCAAAAGGAATTACATATATTCATTCATTCTACTGTATTCTTTACAAGTTAAATCACTGAAAGTAGGGTCTCTCAAACACACACACACACACCCTCTACTGTTCCATCTCTCAGAGGTAACTGAGTTTTAAAGGATAAAAGTTACTTGGTCTATGATAACCCAGTAATATTATATTATTATACACAAAGTAATTCTTCATGTAGCTGCATATTTTACAAAACAAATGCAGTAAAACTAGCCTGATGCAGAAAATTTTTATTCAACTGTCCTTACCTTTGGTTGGACTGAGATTCTGATCTATAAATCCTCTTAGTTCTGCATTTGTAGAATTCAAACCAACCTGAATAAAATAGTTTAAAAAATTATAAATAAGATTTTAAATAATATGTGATCACTTAATAAGCCATTATTAATAACTTCCTACCAGAAGTCCATATAAAATATTATACATAGTCACATAAAGATGAGCTAATTATATCAGATATAAGAACAGGGTTAAAATGCTGCCATACTGCTTGAAATGGGAAAAATATTGCATTGTCCACATTAAGACAAAAGTTAATGAAATAGTGTTACTTGTGAGCAGAAGTGAGATCTACACATTTTACTGATGGCTTTTTTTCTTAAGCAAGTAATGTAGCAGTTGTGAAGCTGCCAAAACATATTCCAAAATTCCACCCTCACTGCTGCCCACCAACATGCCTCTCCTCTTTAAGCTCTTCTACAAAAAGAAAAGAAAGGTGAAACCCTTGTTGGTGCTCTACTGTAAACAGAAAGCAAAGGCGGCAAAGGCAGCCTTTAATACATTCCATGATTAATACAATGGAATTGTTTAATCCAAGTATTACGATAACTTCAAAAGCATCAGTTTATATCTTTTTGTTATTATACAAAAGTAACGGCAAAAACCTCAACTAAAACCACACATTCACAGTCCAGAGTTCACAGTTACTGGATTACTGTTACGTTTAAACACCTGCTCTTACTGCTCAACTTCTGCAGAGTGAAGTAGCAAACAAATTCGGAAACTTTTAAGCAGCTGTACATCTGTGCCTTTGTAACCAACAGATTATACTCTAAAAAGATAAAGGTCAATTCTAGATCAACAATGTGTGTCATCTGGGTCTCATGGATGGAGAGGAGGTGTTTGTATTTAGAGCTTAGATAAATACTACTAAAATGTTTAAGTTCAAACTTCAAAAATATATTAATTTCTGTTTTCATAAACACAGTTTAAAGGTGCAAAGAAAAAGTAGATCATTTGAGAGTAGGAAAAGTTGGCGAGGAAAGGCATTTTAAAATATTAGCTATTCTTTTCTTATTTTATGTATTTAAAAAGGACCTCTCTATATAATGTGTCACAGATCAAGAGAAAAAAAGTAAACTCATTTTACATAAAATTTTTCATCAAATAAGATCCTGAGAAAAGTTTTCTATCTGGATGTTCAAACAATGTGTTGCCTAGTGTAAGCAGTCATTGTCTACTGAACAAAAAATGTCCAAAACTTAAATGTTTGAGTCAAATGCTACTCTCTAAGAATAGCAGTATAATTTCACTGATATTTAATGTTTCAGATAGATACAACTGAAAGAAAACAGGATTCAAAGCGAGATAATCTGTGCTCAAAGTTTACCTCTACCATTCATTCACAAGCAAGGTGCTCATGCAACATTGTCATGGGAATGACAATACATACACATACAACAAACTCATGCAGCTCTTTAAACAAATTTAAAAATTATGTAAACATGTTCATTAATGCAAAGCAGTATTCAAGCCTGAGTTGTTAACTCAAAGGGCAACAAGTTTATTACTTTAACACTGACGTAGACAATTCATAAGAGAGACACAAATGACCAATGAGTATATAGATAATAATATATGTAATACCAGTTTGATCTAACCAGCAATCAGAGAAATGTAGCAAATTACATACCATTTTTTGCTGACTAGATTGACAAAGATTAAAAATAAAGGGGAACTGGCACCTTCATATACCAATGGTGAATATACAATTGGTGGTCTTTCTGAGATTCAATTTAGTAATATAAATCAAAGGTCCCCTAAAAAGTACATGCCCTTTAGGCCAAAAATTTTGTAAGATTTTTGTTTCACAGAAATAACCCAATGAATTGACAAAAATTAAAAAGTTAAAAAAGGGGAAAAAAATGAAAATAATGGCCAATATTAGGAAACTGGTGTAAGGTCCATAGAACAGATAACATTAAAAAGCCATTTAAAATGACGTTACAGAGTTATCAAGACAGGAGAAGATACTCCTCATAGAGACTATGCTAAACAGTAAGTTACAAAACAATCTGGCCTCATTTTTATTAAAAAAAAAAAAAAAATATATATATATATATATATATATATATATGTAGGACTTCCCTGCTGGTCCAGTGGTTAAGACTCCACGCTTCCACTGCAGGGGACACAGGTTCAATCCCTGGTTGAGGAAGTTCTACATGTCACGTGGTACAGGCAAAAAAGATTGAAAAACTATATATAGATTTTGGTTCATATATATATACACACACACACACAAACACACACACATTTGTGTATATGATATCTAATCTCTAGACTAGTTTCTTTATCTCTATTTTCTAATTTTTTGTAATGAATATTATGGTTTACATATTTTTAAAAGATTCTTTGACAAGGCAAAAAAGTATCTTTCAAGTTCTGTATTGTACGCTAAGTGAACTTAGGAGAGAACACATCTGCATTTTTGGTCAAGAAGAGGATCAGTGGATACCTGGCTCGCTCGCTCACTCAGTTGTGTCCTATTCTTCTGTGACCCCATGAACTCCAGCCCGCCAGGCTCCTCTCTCCATGGGATTTCCCAGGCAAGAATCCTGGAGTGGGTTCCCATGTCCTCCTCCAGAGGATCTTCCCAACCTAGAATCAAACCCGTGTCTTCTGCATTGGCAAGTGGATTCTTTTATCACTGAGCTACCGGGAAAGCCCCATCAGTGGATAATAGATACTACTTGATACTACTTTATTTTACCCCAGATACAAAGAACATATCGCCAGCTCTGCAGAACCTCCTTTTGCAAAGTGATCCATCCCACAATCCATGCAGTTCTGGTAGGACTGCTCATCTTAGAGCCTCAACTGTGCCATGAGGGCCTGGCTGGCCCCACGACCCGCAGTGAGGCAGCAAACCACGTATGGAACCCTACTTCCTTCTCTACAATGACTTGTCTAAGAATGTGGGCCGAGCAGGGTCAACAAAAGCTCCTCCATGGAATCTGAAACATAGAAGTTAAAAGAAAAAAAAACTTCCTCTCTTCTGAGATTGAGCATTAGGATGCCAGTGTAGGCTATTCTGCCACCAGACAGAGCCAAAAGAGGGGAAAAGGAGACAGAGGTTGGACGCCCCTCATTTGATCCCCTGAAAGCAGCTTTATTTGAAGCCAGAGTACTCCAGGCTTTTCAGTTGTGCCAATCAATAAATGCCACTCTCTCTTTGCCCTAAGCTATTTTGAAAAGGGTTTCTAACACCTGCAACCATAAAAGACCTAGAAAGGCACCAAGACCAAGACAAAAGTAACTCTTCACAAGAAACTGTTCTCATAAGAGAAATGCAAAATGAGAACTAGAAAATAAGGATGTAAATATTTACACACACATTTGTTTTCACATACATTTATTAACGCTCCCATAAAACCATGGCAATCTCTTCCAGATCTAAGAGTCATTTTTCAGGGGCATATGATACGACTATCACTCCTTCCTTCTTGAAACACTTTCTTTACTTGGCTTCCACATCATCTGGGTAATGCTCTTTCCTTCCTTTCTGTCCATTTCTTCTGTTCTTTGCTGCCTCTCCTTCTCCGCAGTTGCTAGAGAATCCCTGTGTTCAGACCTTGGTCCTGATGGATTCTCTAGCCAAGCAAGAACTGTATAATCACATGAAGTCCCCCCACTTTAAAATAATCTAATATGAAATGACTTCGAAATTTCTATAACCAGCCCCAAGCTTTCCCTAGAGCTCCAGAGTCATTATTTATCATTATATTAACTGGCTGGCCAATATCTCCACCTGGATGTTTTCAGGTCCCTCAACTTTAATATGTTCAAAACAATTTTTGAGTTTGCCACAAAATCCTGTACTTCCCCAAGAGATCCTCTTCTCATGAAACCGCAAAACCACATACCCAGTTACACAAGTCAAATGCTGAGAAATCTTTAACATCTTCCCTGTCCCCATGTCCTAATTACTCAATAAGTCTTGCTGGCTGTTCCTTCTATACATCCTAGATTCAACCACTTTTCCCCATCTCCAGTATCATTACCCTAGCCGAGCTTACCATATTCTCCTGTCTGAACTACTGGGATAGGTACGAAATGAGTCCCTTGCATCTACTACGGCCTTCTTCAGTCGATTCACCCAGTAGCCAGAATAAACTTAAAAATACTAAGTTAGGTCTTGAAATCATCCTCAAAAACTCCATTAGCTCCCCACTGACATTTAAAATATAACCACTCAGGACTTCCCTGGTGATCCAGTGGCTAAGAACCCACCTTCCAATGCAAGAGACACAGGTTCAATCCCTGGTCTCGGAACTAAGATCCCACATGCCATGGAGTAACAAAGTCTGTTCTCCACAGCTACTGAGCCCACAAGCCACACACAACAAAGACCCAAGCACAGTCAAACAATAAATAAATTAATTAAACTAAATAAAACACATACTGCTCATCCCCATTTTCGAGGCTCCCCATGATCTGGCACCTGCTCTCTGGCTTCACCTCCTACCACTTGTGTGGCTTAGTTACTCTGTTCCACCTTGTCAACTGGTCATCTGCTGTTCTCTGATCAATCGCACTTTCTCCTGCCACTACCTGGAATGCTCTTTCCCCAGATATTCACATGGCTGACTCCTTCCTCCTGGATTGAGACTAAAGAGCATCCGTCTGTCTAAATGTCATTTCCTTAAAAAGGATGCTTCTGAATACCTTGCTGAAAGAGATCTCCACACTGCTATCGCTTTCTATCCTCTTACTCTGTTTTATTGTTCTTCGTAACAGGTATCATGAACATTACATATTTATCATCTCCTCTCACTACACTATAAATCCCAAGAAGGTAGGAGTCTGGAGTAGTGTTGAACATATTTATTTGCTGCAGAAAGATGGGGAGTGGAGAGATGAGAATGAATTGTTCATGGTGTTGTAAACTGATATGATCCCTCTAGTGAGTATCTCAACAAAATATATTAAAAGGCCATGAACATGTGCTTATCTATTTCAGATGGCTAGTGGGCTTTATCAGACACTCAGACTACTTCAGTTCTTTCCCCTATGGTTCCGCCCCGGCTGAGGCCTGACCTCCCAGGTCCCCAACTCCAGAGAATCAGGAGAGGGTCAGCTCATCAAACAGCCCTCTCCCCCAGTGATGCTGGAGCAGGAAGAGAAACGAACAGCATACTCTTTGATGACGTCCAAATACACAAACAAAATAATGGGAGGATAGTTACCACTGGTTCAAATGCTTTTTTACTTTAAGGAAACAACTGTTAATACAGCAAACTGTACGTATGGCAACGAAGATTTAAAGGACCTCTTTAAGCCAAAATATGCTTGTTAGTTGAATGGTAGTCATCCTTTCTGCTCAGGATAACTTTCACATTCTCTTTTTCCTGGAGGAGAGAAAAACAAGAAAAATCCCAATACACAGACTAAAACTTTGCTTCTTCTTTCTCCCAAACAGCAACTAAACAAATAGATACAAGAGCCACAGATTAAGGCAGGTGACACCTGATAATTTATCCTAAAAAAATTAATTATATGATAACAAAGCAAAGTCTGTATCTGCTTACAACAACTAGTGTGTACTGAAAGCCAGACCAATAACTGGAAAGTATAAGTTAGTAACCAGAGTGGGTGTTCTTACTTTTTTGATGCTCTTCTTTACCTGTATAATGGATATTATCTAGAAATATCTGTCTGGCTCACAAGATCTTTTTCCACAATAACACTTGTCTCTCTGGTCATAACTAACCAAACTACTAGTGGGTATCAGACTAGAGCTGTGCCAGAGGTCCTCCCCAAGGAGTTTGAAGTTAGAGCTGAAACAAGCAGACAGGATCTGTCAGGATACCCGCCTCCCTTCCTTGGTACTTCTCTCTCTCTTTCTCTGAACAGGCTGGTTCTCTAACAAGTAGAACGAGATGCTGCCTGACTGTGAACTCAGGAAGATGCTTTGCAGAGAGACACAGAGTCATGAAGCTAATGCACAGAAACACACAGAGATGACGCATGAAAACTAAATACTGCTTCAATTCCTGGTAGATTTCAAGTTTCTGGACCCACATCTTTCTGAGGGTCTGCTCAATTCCTACGCTTGCATTCCTTGAGACATCCTTTCATCCTTAAAATAAATTCCCTTTTGGTTTAAGGTAGCCCAAGCGGGTTTCTGTTACCTGCAATCAAAGAGTCTAAACTAATAATCTGGGTATAGTAATTATAATAAGTTATTTCCACATATGTTGTAGCATTTATTTTCTGGCATAATCCCTCCCCGTAACTGGAAACAAACCCACTGGTATAATAACAATATAACTTGAAAGGAAGTAGATTCAGAAATGACAGTCTTAAACAAAAGAAGAAAAAAGAATAACTTCCCCAAAACAACTGAAGTCAGGAATCACCTCAAGGAGGACAGCAGGCTGCTTCTGAACAACATCTGATTGTACACATTTTTAAGGGCAAATCCAAAAGAAAAAAACTGAGCCAAAGAAAACAGTGATTTTTCTCAATAATGCCAAGTAACTCTCCAGCAAGCACCAAAGCAAATTTATTAAGAGGACACCAAACAGGAGGGGGGTG
This sequence comes from Muntiacus reevesi, assembly GCF_963930625.1. Classification (NCBI taxonomy): domain Eukaryota; kingdom Metazoa; phylum Chordata; class Mammalia; order Artiodactyla; family Cervidae; genus Muntiacus; species Muntiacus reevesi. The sequence goes on along the minus strand of NC_089256.1, from coordinate 7,172,421 downwards.
GGAACATTTCTGGAGACAATTTGCAGCTGCTGAGTTGGAGCAACCTGGCAGCGGTTTGCAAGAAGGCTACCATGGCCGTGAGGGACGAGCTTCAGCAGTGTTCAAGTTCAGTCTCTTTCTTCGCAGAAACAAAAACAGGTAATACACCGCTGCCGGCAAACCGAACTTGATTAGCCAAAATGGTGAAGAAAATGTGCACAGGAAAAAGTATAACTCATTTTAAATACTTACATTTAAAAATTCACAAATACTTACATTTTTTGCCGTCATGTCAAACTGCATTCAATTTAAAATTCTGTAAAGCCATTAAAAAACAAATAAAAAAACTTCGTCTTCAATAATTCTTTAAAAGAATATCCTGTTAAAGGGAAAAAGAGGGAACAGTAATGTAATAGTCATCATCATAATAAGCAACATTTATGTCCTAATTACTATGTGATACTGTTTTTTAATTACCTAAATTAATCCTCATAACAACACTACGAGATGTGGACCATTCTGTCATTTTCCAGATAAAACTTGCAATTTAAAGATGTTAAATAATTCAACCAAACCAACTCAGAGCCTGGACTTTGAAATATTATACTATGCTGGTGTAGATAATCCACTGAAAGCAACACCAGGGATTCTGGGAGAAATAGCCAATTCCAGCAATGGGGCAGGAAATGCACAAGATAAACCTAGAACACTTTGAGTAGCTAAAGTAAGGAATGACAGAGACATATTAAAAGTATACAGGAGACAGATTAGAGAGTCCACAACATAAAGGGACAACTTAAGCCAGTTTAAAGGGGCAATTAAGCACTTAAGTACATACTAATAACAACAGACTGTAACAGATTCTAAACCCAATGAATAAAATAATAATCCAAGAGTTCACACTTATAGAAACAAATAACAAGGAAGGGAAACGTCTTCTTTGGAATACAATTCCAACTAATACGTACAAAGAAATGAAGCAGTTAGAAAACCACCAATCTGTAAACACTGTGATATTAATGGATAAGCTAAGAATCATCAAAAGATGCTAGAAAGATTAAATGAAATTTGGTGAGAAAAAGGATATTTATATAGTCTTGAAATATTTCCCTACAAGATACCTCTTACATCAAATTTTACAGTGAAGAAACCTGGCACATACACTACAGCCAAGGTGATGAAAGCTACATATGACCAATAACAGAATAAACCAACATCATGCATCTCCCCAGGTGCACTGTGACGGACACAGTGGAACATGGAAAAAGTGGAACTGGAAAAAGTGGAACATGGTTTACAGATTGGATAACTGCATTGTTTCATTTCCTGCTTCTGATCAGAGGATTGTGTTCTTTTTTTTTTTTTTTTTTTTTTTTTAAGTGAATGGGCTTCCCTGGTGGCTCAGACAGGAAAGAATTTGCCTGTAATGCAGGAGACCCAGGTTTGACCCCTGGGTTGGGAAGATGCCCTGGAGAAGGGAATAGTTAGGTACCCACTCCAGTATTCTTGGATGGAGAACCTCATGGACAGAGGAGTCTGGAGTGCTACAGTCCATGGAGTAGCAAAGAGTCTGACACAACTAAGTGATTAACACTTTCACTTTTTCACTTTCCTCAACCTTAAAAAAAATACACCAAAATATTTACTAGTGAAAGGGTATGACAGAAAAAACATACTTTCAAATGATCAATAAATGTATATAATTTGTATATATAGAGAAAGTAGAAGTGATAAAGCATGTGTGGCAAAATGTTGACAAACTAGTGATTCTAGGTCAGAGGTATTCAAAAGATCTTTTCCTATTTCTGCAACTTTTCTCTTATTTTAAAATTATTTCGGGACTTCCCTGACGGTCCAGTGGTTAAGAAGCTGCCTTGCAATGCAAAGGACATGGGTTCGATCCCTGGTCAGGGAACTGAGATCCCACATGCCACAGAGCAACTCAGCCTGTGTGCTACAACTACTGAGCCCTTGCACCGCAAATAGAGAATCCGTGTGCTGTTATGAAAGATCCCCCATGACATAAGGAAGATCCCACATGCCACAGCTTAGACCCAACACAGCCACAACATAAATAAATATTTAAAAATAAATAACAAATAAAATTATTTCAAAATTAAATCTTTAATAGGACATTCAAAGGGAAGAATAAAACCTAACTTTAAAAAGACAGTAAATAATAAGGGCTTAAAGCAATGGAGGCTCCAAACATCTGCCTCACATGCTAGAATTTGAATCTACAAGTAAAACTGTGGGGAAGGGGGTGGTGAGGAAACAGTTTCACTGAAACGGTGTGATTTTTCCAATGATAAAGAAAACATATGTTTAAAAGCCCAAGTAAGACCTGAAGTACAGCTGTGATTTTTGCTTTTCCACTGTAGCAGCAGATTTGATCACATCTACCATGAGTAAATATGAAAATCAAGTTCCTACACTGGAACTGTTTCACATTTATCAATTATCTGTTATATACTCTTCAGTGTTACAAATATGAGATAAATGTTCCTGAAATCCCACCTCATTCACCAAACCAGCAATAAGCCCAACTAAAACTACTACCTTCTGTCTCCCTCCCAGATGGGCGGGCCATGACATAATTCTGGTCAATGAAATATAAGCAGTCACTGTGAGGCTGGGCTACCAGATTCAGCTAAATGCCCTCTCCCCCTCCTCTCCCATTTCTTCATTTTCAGAGTATGGCTGTAATGGCTACAGCTCCTTGTCTCTGAGCATCTGCTTCCTTATTATACTCAGTGTTCCACACGGGATTATATTTCCTAAGGACTGGGTTAGTGAGTGGCACTGTTATTCAGGCAAACAACAAGAAATTAACAAGGTGTTATTATTTCAACACACAGTATCAAGAGGCGACCAATAAAAACACATCTTAGCTACAGTAACTGAGTTTAATAAGACAAAACATAATTTTGTTTAGCCTTCCCTTTGCATCTTCTCACCAGAGGCAAGCACAAACTGTAACTTCTAAATGTCACCTAAATGACAAATGCTTGAAATAGAGCCAAGTACATGAGTATCTTAAGCACACTTATATTAACATCATTGTACTTCAATCTCTTCATCTACAAAATAGTAGTAGCACAATACATCTACTTAATTAAACAAGTCAAGACGTGGAAAATAATTTGGACACTGCATAGCAAAAGTACTCATTAATATTAAGGAAAAAATGGCTCACTGACTTCTCATGACAAACTAAGGTTCCTTCCTCCAAAACAAATAATACATAATTCACACATAGTAGAAGTGATAAAGACCACAGCATAAATACAATTTCAAAGTAGGAGAAAAAAGAAAGCATTTAATTGTGGTTAAAAAAAAAAGCTCATCTAAAATTAACAAAGAGTCGACAATAACTTCATTCATTAATTTATTTACCCAACATTTACTGAACATACACTATGAGCAAAATACTAATCCAGACATTAGAGAGCTCCTAATAAATGAGAGAAACAGTAAGCATAAATCTTCAAGTGTAATTTAAATTATATAAAATTACATTAAGATAAATGTTATAAAAACACATGGGACTATGATAGAGATCTTCATTCAATTAAAAATGAAGAAGTATGCTGCACAGGCTTTGAGTGACAGCCTATAACCTTTCAATTTAAAAATATACATTTCTAAGTTATCTTTAAAGCTTTTTGTCTTGTTTCTACACTGTCTTTAATCTAAATGTTATTTGCAACATATTACTTAAATCAAAGGCCTAGAAAGTAAATAAACACAGCACTGAATGTTTCAACAAACAGCTACCTCGGCAGTACTGGCGATTGTCAAAGATTAAACCAGTCCTGTGCACTGATGCATTATGTTTCATCCAGACTCAACAATTGTACACTTCTTCCTGTCACCATGTTCTGTTGGTTAAAAAAACAAGTCGGATTTCTTCTTCCAGCTTCATGAGCACATTATGTCAAGCTCAAAAAGTCAATCTCAGTGACCTCACCATCTGCCATGATCTCTTGTCAGATTCAGACAATGCAACTCCCACAGATGGTCTCAAAAAGCAAGCCCCTTTCCTTTCCAATCACAACTTAGCAGCTGTGGGCATAAAGCCTTTTAAATTGGTACAACATTAATCAAAATATAAGGAGGAAAGCAAAAATAAATATGAATACATTTACTGAAGTAACGTGTCTTGAATCGAGATTTGCAGACACTGCTGAAAAGGATGTTCCTAAAAATTAAAATTTCAGCAAAATCAGCAAAGCATGCTTAAATGGAGGATGGTAGTAATTTTAAATATATGCTAATGTTTCTAAGTTTGGAAAATAGACACAACAATAAAACAGGTAACAAATAGCAGCTATAATTCCACCTCTGAAATGCAACTACAGAGTTGCTTTTGATATAACTTTCTAAAGAATTCTCTTTTTGCACTCTAACTTTTGATAGAGGATTAATTAAAAGATATTTTCATAGGAAGTGACAGTATGTAACTTTTTTCTTAGGTGATGAGAATATCTATCTAAGTGATTCACATATATTCTCTTATTCAATTCATACTGCAACTCTATCAGATAAATGTTAGTACTGTTCACATTTTACAAATGACAAAACTAAGCTTTAGAAAGTTGAATTAATTTGCCCAGTTAACCAGCTGTACAAATGGCAATGCTAGAATATCAACTCAGGATCTCAGCCCAGCAGACATATTCTAAACCACTATGCTACATTATAAAATATATTTTACCTTGGAAATATGACAAAATACATAATTATTATCACAATAAATCCATATACAGAAGGATAACTTACTTTACCAAAATAATTCTTTTTATTTATTTATTTTTTTTTTTAATTTTTTATTTTTTTCCAAAATAATTCTTTTCGTACAGGACAAATCATCCATCATTGGGTCAAGTTTTTCCCCCTTTTTAAAGTTCTATTTCTAAATTTCAATATGAAAGCTACAATTCTTTATTTTTCTGATTAGGTAGTAAACTTTCTCTCTTTTACAGCTATATAATATTCCTTTACATTGTTACACCGTAACTTATAGCACCAGTCCTCTACTGGTGGACAGTTAGATTTCCTACGTTTTTATACTGGTGACAAAAATTTTATACTGGTGACAAACAATCCTCAGAGTTTCATCTGCTCTCTGATCATTTCATCAGCTTTGTGCTGAACCACGTGCCCACACCCTTCTCTCGTCTACGTCCACTGGCCTTCCTGTCTGTTCCTCAAAGACACGCTCCTCCTGTCTCTGAGCCTCTGCCTGCTATTCTCTCTGCCTGGAATTTTCCCCAGGCATTAAGTCTCCTTCCTTCAGCTTTCTCTCAAATGTCACTTTGTCTGGGCAACTGTAATTCTCCCACTACAAAGACTAGGTTAGAGGGGCTTCTATTTAAAAATGCTCTCCTCCTTTCTCCTTTCCAAGTACACATCTGGTTGTCATTATCTATTTATTTGTGTGATAATCAGATCGTGGGCCATCTCTACAACTAAAGGGTGAATCACATGAGGGCAGGGACCCTCTGTCTTTTCATTTATCATACATCCAGTGTCTGATACCTGGTTGGAACCCAAGAAATATTTGTTTTGTGTTTGCTTTTTCAGCAATATTCTACTCAGTGCTCTGTGGTGATCTAAATGGGAAGGAAATCTGAAACAGAGGGATATATATATGTGTGTATATATAGGTACACACACACACACATACACACACACACACACACACACACACACACACACACACACACACACATACACACACATACACACACACACATACACACACGGCTGATTCACTTTGCTGTACAGCAGAAAATAACGCAACATTGTAAAGTAACTATACACCAATAAAAATTAAAAATAAAAGAAGCATAACTTTCAAAAAGTAATATTAAGTTATGCACTCAATATTTCCATGTTTATAAAAACGTGGCAATCTCATTTAATGTGATGCGGCGGCAGGAAACAAGAAGACACGAGCACTGAGCCCGTTCACACACGAGAAACAGCAGACTATTGGGTGTCACTTTCCTCTCATAAAGTGTTCTGGGGCTGGCATTATATCTGTGTTCATTAATTTCAAAAAATGCTATGGGAAAAGTTTTTATAATAGAATATATTTAATTTCACTAATGTTGAAGGCGAAAAGATCTCTAGCCAAGAGGGAAATTTAAAAAGAATTATTTACTAAAAGCTGCTCTTCTAAGGAACCATCAACATCTTACACTTAAAAAAAAAAAGATAATTGCTTTAATGCTCATTATTCACCTTTTAAATTGGGGTATGGTTGCTTTACAATGTTGTGTTAGTCTCCTCTGCACAACAAAGTGAATCAGCTATCTGTACACATACATCTTTCCCTCTTGGACCTCCCTCACAACCCGCATCATTGCTCATTTTTTTTAATTGAAAAAAAAAAATTCTGTCTGGGTGTACATAAGCTTTTACCCAGGACTCTCCACAATGGTAAAAACTGGTTAACACTACAAGCAATCAATAACAACTTTTAACAGCTTCTACATATGTGCAGGGGAGTACTGAATAGTGTTGTCTGAGCACCACTCATTTGGTTCACTTATTCAACAAATTCTGACAGCCTGCTGCAAGTCAAACAATAGGCTGAGCATTAAAGATGCTTTGAGAAACAATGACAGGCTCTGCCTTCATGGAGCCTACATTTTAACTCTAAAGGCAGCCATTCAGCAATAAACTCCCCAATTAACTATGTAATGACATATACTATAAGCGGTGCTACAGAACAAATATACAAAGGAAGCATGTACAGAAAGGGGCTGGAACTCTGGTGGTTTTACAGAAGATTCCTTTGAGGAAGCAAAGTTTGAACTAAGCTCAACAGCCAAATGGAACAAACCAATGGCAGAGAAGGGGACTCACAGCCAGAGGGTGCAAACATCATAGGAAAATGCTCAAAGGAAGAAAAACACACGGCTAGTTCCAGGAGATGAAGGAAGACCTATGTGCCTGAAATCAAAGGGCAAGACGGAACAAGACAGAGAGATATGGTTGGAAGCCCAGTCATGCAGGATATTCCTTTTTCTTTTCTTTTTAATTAAATTAGTGGGAAGCCAGACTTCCATGGTGGTTAAGAATTCACCTGCCAATGCAGGCTCAACCCCTGGTCTGGAGGATCCCAAATACTGCAGAGCAACTAAGCAAGTGTCCGCAACAAGAGAAGCCACCGCAGTGAAAAGCCCATGCACCAGAACTAAAGAGCAGCTCCCGCTCATAGCAGCTAGAGAAAGCCAAGCACAGCAACAAGGACCCAGTGCAGCCTAAAATAAATAAATACAAACATAAATTAATGGAAGCCTTGGAAAGATTTTAAGAGCTAAACATCTGAGCCAGGGATATTAAGTTACATTTACTAAAGATTAAGTAAAAATTATGTGCTTTCTAATTTTTATAAACCGGCAATATCACATATGACATTCTATAATTCTTTGGAAACCGAAATACTCATTTCTTGACTAAGCCCGGTAAGTTTATATTCATCATCCACAATTCAATTATCTAACAAGCACCTTATTCTGCTGGAATAAAACTCAAAGTTCAGAAATAAGCAAAAAAAAAAAAGTCCACAGCTCTCAAATTCGCTTTTACGAAACTAGTAACACAAGTACATAAGCCTTTCTTCATCTGCTTGATTTTATTTAACATAAAATTCTTACAAAATTTGCTTATCTCAATTTTCAGGCTTCAAGCCAACTATACTCTGTAAAAAGGATGCCCATAACAGGGACAAATGGGCTAGGCCTTGTTATAGACAAGTACATTAAGTAATTGACAACTGGCAGATTAATAGTAAGGAAAAGTAGACATATTATTACATTTTGACAAGTAAATTCACTGAAATACAATTCCTTCCTCATTCCCTGGCAAAACTGAATTAATGACATGTTCTTATACAAGCATCCACAATAAAACCAAAGGGATACTTTTGTTTCAAATATTTTCACAGGTAACATTTTTTATTTGTTCTTAATTACCGAAAACAAAAGTCTAAGAAAACTTATTTCCGCCCTGTCCAAAGAAGCAACATCAGAAAGTACCCAAATTTAGAACAACATCACATTTCAAGATCCTGCCAAGAATCTAATAGAAAGGCTCTTTAATCAAGTGGTGTACTAGCCAAATTTTACACCATTATTCAATTTACGCACAATGACTACATGGATTAGATCCATGTTACCCATATGCTCTTTAGCAAAGCCTCGTTTCCAGAAAACTGTAGCTCCAGATAAGTAATACAACTGTTAATATGTATCCTTAACTTGATACATCACAATATGCTACATGAGTTTATAAAACATCATTTGGGAATTCATGTAACTTACAGATACAGTATTGTACAAAAAACTACGTCAGCATAAAAAGTTCAACTCACCCAAGAGACCAAACAGAAATGAAAAGTGGGGCCAGACAAAAAGAAGCAATTGGTGAAGAAAACACCAGTTTCTAAACCTTTTTTTTTTTTAAGTTTTTCTTACATGTGTTTGTGCTGATTCTCCTGAAAAACACAATGTTTTTTTTCTAAATGTTCACCAATCCCATTTTATTTTATCTTGCGGCCATGACACGGCAATGTCATGAGGAGCTAAGATCATAGCTCCGACTGGCATTAGGGTGAGCCCTAACCCAATATGACTCCTGTTCTTAAAAGAGAAAAGATACAAAGACACAACAGGAAGTTGGCCAGATGAAGAGAGAGGTAAAGACTGGATGCATGCTGCCAGCTGAGAAATGCTAGGGATACCAGAAGCTGAAGAAGGCAAGGAAGGCTCCTTCCTTTGGCTTCAGAGGGAGGGTGGTCCCGCCAACACCTCAACTCAGACTTCTGGTGTGCAGAACAATGAAAGGATCGATTCCTCTTGCTATAAGCCACTCAGTGTGTGGCACTTTGTTATGGCAGCCCTAAAAAACTAATATAATAGGTTTTAGGCATTAACTGTTGTAGTCATCCCTAGAGTTTTTGTTTGGTTGGTTTTAGGGATTTTTTTATCTGATTTTTATTCTGGCTCTCCATATCTTCCAAGCTTTTTGTACATATGGATTTCTATTGATTAATTTTATACCGCACAATATAACTGAATTTTCTTTTAAAAAAAGTTTTCGTTGGCTGCACCCAGCTCTTAGTTGCAGTATGTGGGATCTAGTTACCTGACCAGAAATCAAACCCCAACCCCCTGCATCGGGAGCACAGAAGTCCCCCTGTAGACCCCCTGCATTAGCCACTGGACCACTAGGGAAGTCCCTGAATTCTCTTTTTGTCTGTAGTAGTTTTTCAGTTGACTCTTCTGGGTTTTTCAGGTATACAACCATATGAAAACAGGGACTGTTTTAAGTCTGCACAACAACAGAAAAAGCCATCGCTCTCAAAGTACAAATCTCTCTCTCAACTTCCCAAACAGATATAAAATAAACAAGGAGAATAAATAAAACCATAACAGAACCCATGCCTCAACCTTATGATTACCAGAAGACAGAGATCACAACATTCAAATTACCTATAAGTAGAGGGGAAAAAGAAATAAATCCATAAGAAATCCAACTGCCTACCTTCTGCAAGCCTATGGATGCAGAAAGTAAGAGGAGGTGAAAAAGAATCCATGAAAAACAGCAAACTCGACCAGGGGACTTAGACGAAGCACAAACAAAATGACCCCCAGGAAGAGTAAAATATAAAAGCAAATATAGTGAACACGAGTTAGGACTTGATGGTTTATAGCCCTAGTGACGTGAAAGTATCTCGAAACTTCTGGATCAACTGTGGGACCTCTGCGAAACCACTTCTGGAGGAATATTAGATATATATATGCAAGAGAAGAGATGGTATCTCTTGGAGACAGGGAAATGAATGGAAAGATGGGAGTAAGAGGCGGGAAACTAAGGACCCTGTAGAAAAGGAAATGGAAACAAACACACCAAGCCTTTCTCTACCTTTCTTCCTGATCAACACCACAAGTTCTTAAAAGATACTGAGAAGAAAAGGGAAGAGTGACAATAGAACTCTCAAACAAGGAACTCTATCCACAAAATGAATAGACACCACAACACAAAAAGTGCTAGAAAAAGTCAGAAAAACACTAGTGAAAGCTTTCGTTTCGATGGTTTTCTCCCTACAAATCAACTCTGAAGTTGGAAATAACTGTAACATTCATCTACTTTTGAATTCAGTTCAGTTCAGTTGAGTCACTCTGTCATGTCTGACTCTTTGCGACCCCATGGACTGCAGCACGCCAGGCTTTCCTGTCCGTCAGCAACTCCCAGAGCTTGCTCAAACTCATGTCCATTGAGTCAGTGATGCCATCCAACCATCTCATCCTGTCATCCCCTTCTCCTCCTGCCCTCAATCTTTCCCAACATCAGGGACTTTTCCAAGGAGTCAGTTCTTTGCATCAGGTGGCCAAAATACTAAGAGTTTCAGCTTCAGCATCAGTCCTTCCAATGAACACCCAGGACTAATCTCCTTCAGAATGGACTGGTTGGATCTCCTTGCAGTCCAAGGGACTCTCAAGAGTCTTCTCCAACACCACAGTTGAAATCATCAATTCTTTGGTGCTCAGCTTTCTTTATAGTCCAACTCTCACATCCATACATGACTGCTGGAAAGACCCTAGCTTTGACTAGGCAGACCTTGGTCGGCAAAGTAATGTCTCTGCTTTTTTTAATATGCTGTCTAGGTTGGTCATAGCTTTTCTCTCAAGGAGCAAGCGTCTTTTAATTTCATATCTGCAGTTACCATCTGCAGTAATTTTGGAGCCCCCAAAAATAAAGTCTGTAACTGTCTTCATTGTTTCCCCATCTATTTGCCATGAAGTGATGGGACTGGATGCCATGATCTTCATTTTCTGAAAGCTGAGTTTTAAGCCAGCTTTTTCACTCTCCTCTTTCCCTTTCATCAAGAGACTCTTTAGCTCTTCACTTTCTGCTGTAAGGGTGCTGTCGTCTGTGTATCTGAAGTTATTGATCAAAAAAGATTTTACAGATGTTTAAAAAAAAGCCCCTAAGTCAGAAATAAAAAAACTAATATCAAAATAGACAAAACCAAAGATAGGGATGTAATGAAATTCATGGAAAAGATAATTAACACTGCTGTATATTATATATGCAAGTTGTAAAGAGAGTAAATCCTAAGAGTTCTCATCACAAGGAAAAATACTTAAAAAATTTTTTTCATATTTCATTAACATTGTATCTATATGAGATGATGGATGATTATATAAGAGTAAACTTACTGTGGTAATCATTTTGTGATGTATGTAAGTCAAACCATTTTGCTGTGTACCTTAAATTTATACAGCACTGTGTGTCAATTACTTCTCAATAAAACTGAAAGAAAAAAATGGAAAAGATATTACAGTTGACTGTAGTGCAGGAAAAATCATCACATAAAATCATTGAAAAATGAAAGCTAAATTATGGCATAAGGGGGGAACAGATTTTAATGAAAACAAATAAAGGATGTTGAAGGTAAGGAGAAAAACAATAAAGAGAATGAAAATGAAATTAAGAAACAAAATAATCAGAGAGAAACTGGCTGACGAGATGACAGGCGAAAGTGGCAGAACATCACTGGTGTCCCTGGCAAAGAAACTCAAAACAATGAATCAGCACTAAAACTATGAAACAAGAAAACTTTCCAGAAATAAAAGAACTGAGTCTACATGCTTAAAAGGTCTACCAGATACTTGGGAAAACTGACCCAGAATAAGCAACTATAACACATATATTTGTAATATTGTTTAAAGGAAAAAAGAAAAAAATAAAACACTCTGGCGCATTCAGACAAAAAAATAAATAACTTACAAAGGCAAGGGAAGTAGACCATATCAAATGACTCAAAAATAACATATAAAGCAAGAAAACAGCATTTTCAAGAAATGTAAAGGAAAGAACATGTAAACCAAGGATATTATATCCTGTCAAACTGTACTTCAAGTTCCAGGGACATCAAAAAACAACTTTGGGGATAAGCTCCTTGATACTGGTCTTGGCAATAATTTTTTTGACCTGATACCAAAAGCAAAGGCAACAAAAGCAAAAATAAACAAGTGGGACTATATCAGATTAAAAACTTTATACAAAGCAAAGGAAAACATCATTTTGCAAATCATTTATCTGGTAAGTTAATATCTAAAATATATAAAGAACACACATAATTCAGGGACTTTCCTGGTGGTCCACAGGTTAAGAATCCACCTTGCAATGCAGAGGACACGGGTTCGATCCCTGGTCAGGGAATTAAGATTCCCACATGCCTCAGAGCAACTAAGCCCAGGTGTCACAGCTAGAAAGTCTGTATGCTGCAACGAGAGCCTCATGATGCAACAAAGACTCTAAGTGCCGCAACTAAGATCCCCACAGAGCCAAATTTTAAAAAATCTCATACAATAGCAAAAAAAAAAGAAAAAAATCCAAGTAACCAGATTAAAAAACGGGCAAAGAAGACACATGGATGATCAAGAGGTAGACAAAAAGTTGCTCAACAATACTAGAAATCAAGGAAATGCAAATCAAAACCAAAATGAGGTATCACCTCACACCTGTTACAGCACCTACTCTCTAAGTGTTGGCAAGGAGGTAGAGAAAAGAGAACCCTCATGTACTGTTGATCGGAATGTAAATTGGTGCAGTCCCTATGGAAAACAGCATGAAAGTTCCTCAAAAAATTAAAAATAGAACTAACATATGATCCAGCAATTCCACTTCTGAGTATGTGTCTGAAGGAAGCAAAATAATTCTCTCAAAGAGATATCTGCACCCCCATGTTCACTGAAGCATTATTTATAATAACCAAGACATGGAAACACCCTAACAGTGCACTAATGGATGCATGGATAAATAAAATCTGGTACAGACACAATGGGATATTACTCAATCACAAAAAAGAAAGAAATCCCGTCATTTGCAATAACATAGTACACCATGAGGGTATTGTCCTAAGCAGAATAAATCAGAGAAAGACAAATACTGTATGATTTTACTCACCTGAGGAATCTTAAAAAACTAGACTCATAGAAAAAGAGAGCAGATTAATGATTTCTGGGGGACAGTGGGAAGGGGGAGACTGGGTAGAGGTGGTCAAAGGTACAAACTTCTAGCTACAAAACAAATAAGCTCTGGGATATAATGTACTGTATGGTGACTAGAGTTAACACTGTATAGCATATCTGAAATTTGCTTAAAAGTCCTCATCACAAGAAATACATGTTTTTACTTATATAAACTGATAAGTTAAACTCATGTGTGGTCATCATTTTGAAACATAAACTTGTATACTGCGCACCTTTACACTCATACAATGTTATATGTTGATTCAGTTCAGTTCAGTTCAGTAGCTCAGCCATGTCCGACTCTTCGTGACCCCATGGACCACAGCACGCCAGGCGTCCTTGTCCATCACAAACTCCCAGAGTCTATTCAAACTCATCTCCATTCAGTCGGTGATGCCATCCAACCATCTCATCCTCTGTCGTCCCTTTCTCCTCCCACCTTCAATCTTTCCCAGCATCAGGGTCTTTTCAAATGAGTCAGCTCTTCATCAGGTGGCCAAAGTACTGGAGTTTCAGCTTCAGCATCAATCCTTCCAATAAACACTCAGGACTGATCTCCTTTAGGATGGACTGGTTGGATTTCCTTGCAGTCCAAGAGACTCTCAAGAGTCTTCTCCAACACCACAGTTCAAAAGCATCAATTCTTCAGCGTTCATCTTTCTTTATAGTCCAACTCTCACATCCATACATGACTACAGGAAAAACCATAGCCTTGATGAGACAGACCTGTGTTGGCAAAGTAGTGTCTGCTTTTAAATATACTGTCTAGGTTGGCCATAACTTTCCTTCCAAGGAGTAATCTCTTTTAATTTCATGGCTGCAATCACCACCTGCAGTGATTTTGGAGCCCCCAAAAATAAAGTCAGCCACTTCTTCCCCATCTATTTGCCATGAAGGGATGGGACCAGATGCCATAATCTTAGTTTTCTGAATGTTGAGCTTTAAGCCAACTTTGTCACTTTCCTCTTTCACTTTCATCAAGAGGCTCTTTAGTTCTACACTTTCTGCAATAAGGGTGGTGTCATCTGCATATCTGAGGTTATTGATACTTCTCCCAGCAATCTTGATTCCAGTTCGTGCTGCAGCCAGCCCAGCGTTTCTCACAAAGTACTCTGCATATAAGTTAAATAAGCAGGGTGAAGGTATACAGCTTTGACGTGCTCCTTTCCCGATCTGGAACCAGTCTGTTGTTCCATGTCCAGTTCTAACTGATGCTTCATGACCTGCACACAGATTTCTCAAGAGGCAGGTCAATTGGTCCGGTATTCCCATCTCTTTCAGAATTTTCCACAGTTTGTTGTGATCCACACGGTCAAAGGTTTTGGCATAGTCAATAAAGCAAAGGTAGATTTTTTTCTGGAACTCCCTTGTTTTTTTGATGATCCAGCGGATGTTGGCAATTTGATCTCTGGTTCCTTTGCTTTTCTAAACCCAGCTTGAACATCTGGAAGTTCACAGTTTGTGTATTGCTGAAGCCTGGCTTGGCGAATTTTGAGCATTGCTTTACTAGTGTGTGAGATGAGTGCAACTGCGGTAGTTTGAGCATTCTTTGGCATTGCCTTTCCTAGGGACTGGAATGAAAACTGACCTTTTCCAGTCCTGTGGCCACTGCTGAGTTTTCAGACTTGCTGGCATATTGAGTGCAGCCTTTCACAGCATGATCTTTCAGGATTTGAAATAGCTCAACCAGAATTCCATCACCTCCATTAGCTTTGTTCGTAGTGATGCTTCCTAAGGCCCACTTGACTTCGCATTCCAGGATGTCTGGTTCTAGGTGAGTGATCACACCATTGTGATTATCTAGGTTGTGAAGATCTTTTTATACAGTTGTTCTGTATATTCTTGCCACCTCTTCTTAATATCTTCTGCTTCTGTTAGGTCCATACCATTTTTGTCCTTTATCGAGCCCATCTTTGCATGAAATGTTCCATTGGTATCTCTAATTTTCTTGAAGAGATCTCTTAGTCTTCCCCATTCTATTGCTTTCCTCTATTTCTTTGCATTGAATACTGATGAAGGCTTTCTTATTTCTCTTTGCTATTCTTTGGAACTCTGCATTCAAATGGGAATATCTTTCCATTTCTCCTTTGCTTTTCACTTCTCTTCTTTTCACAGCTATTTGTAAGGCCTCCTCAGACAGCCATTTTGCATTTTTGTATTTCTTTTTCTTGGGGATGGTCTTGCTCCCTGTCTCCTGGACAATGTCACGAACCTCTGTCCATAGTTCATCAGTCACTCTGTCTATCAGATCTAATCCCTTAAATCTATTTCTCACTTCCACTGTATAATCGTTAGGGATTTGATTTAGGTCATACCTGAATGGTCTAGTGGTTTTCCCCCCTTTCTTCAATTTAAGTCTGAATTTAGCAATAAGGAGTTCATGATCTGAGCTACAGTCAGCTCCCAGTCTTGTTTTTGCTGACTGTATAGAGCTTCTCCATCTTTGGCTGCAAAGAATATAATCAATCTGATTTCAGTATTGACCATCTGGTGATGTCAACGTGTAGAGTCCTGTGTTGTTGGAAGAGGGTGTTTGCTATGACCAATGCGTTCTCTTGGCAAAACTCTCAATATAACTGGGAAAAAAACAGTCTGAATGGGAATACTATCAATGTGCACCCCTTCTGAGCAAACTGTTGGAAAACGAGCTACATCCTACAAAAACATGCCTGGGTAAATTTCACAAGAATACAAGCAGCGAACATGTTATATATTCAATTGTAGAGGTAAAACTAAAACAAGATTGAAGTCAAATGTTATCTTTTCTGCCAAAGAAAAAAGAATGCAACTAGAAACTAGGAGAGAATTCGCTGGTGGCCTAGTGGTTAGGATTCGGGATTTCACTGTTCTGGCCTGAGTTGCTAGTCAAAGTGAGATCCCTCCAGCCATGCAGAGAGCCAAAAATTTTTAAAAACACTGGCCAGTAAGAGGAGAGAAAAGGAGGAAAGTAGAATAAGATCGCTGACTGCTATATAGTTAATAGGTAGGAGTCAAATGATACCATTTAAAACTAACTAAAAAGTAAAGTAAGAGAAAAGATTAAGGGCACTATAAAAATTACTAACATAAATGATGCCATTAAAATAAAGATACATCAGTAGTTTGATAGGGATCACATTGAATTTGCAGATTGTGTTTGGTAGTATAGTCATTTTCACAATATTGATTCTTCCTACCCAGGAACATGGGATACCTCTCCATCTGTTTATGTCATCTTTGATTTCTTTCATCAGTGTCTTATAATTTTCTGTGCACAGTTCTTTTGTCTCCTTAGGTGTTTATTCTGAGATATTTAATTCTGTTTGTTGCAATGGTGAATGGGATTGATTCCTTAATTTCTGTTTCTGATTTTTCATTGTTAGTATATACAAATGCAAGTGATTTCTGTGTCTTGATTTTGTATCCTGCAACTTTGCTATATTCACTAACTAGCTCTAGTAACTTTCTGATACTATCTTTAGAGTTTTCTATGTACAGTATCATGTCATCCGCACACAGTGAGAGTTTTACTTCTTTTCCAATCTGGATTTCTTTTTTTTCTTTTTCTTCTCTGATTGCTGTAGCTAGGACTTCTAGAACTATGTTGAATAACAGTGATGAAAGTGTACACCCTTGTCTTGTTCCTGATCTTAGGGGTAATGCTTTCAGTTTCTCACCCTTGAGAATAATACTTGCTGTAGGCTAATCATATATGGCCTTTACTATTTTGACGTAGGTTCCTTCTATTCCCATTTTTCAAAGAGTTTTAATCATAAATAGGTGCTGAATTTTTTCAAAGGCTTTTTCTGCATCTACTGAGATTATCATATGGTTTTAATCTTTCAATTTGTTAATATGGTGTATCACATTGACTGATTTGTGTATATCAAAGAATCCCTCCATCCCTGGAATAAATCCAACTTGATCATGGTGTATGAGCTTTTTGATGTGTTGCTGAATTCTGTTTGCTAAAATTTTGTTAAGGATTTTTTCATCTACGTTCATCGGGGATGTTATATTGGCCTGCAGTTTTCTTCTTGTGTGTTGTCTTCGTCTAGTTTTGGTATCAGGGTGATGGTGGCCCTGTAGAATGAGTTTGGAAGTGTTCCTTTGCAATTTTCGGAGAGTTTTAGAGGGATAGGCATTAGCTCTTCTCTAAATGTTTGACAGAATTCTCCTGTGAAGTCATCTGGTCCTGGGCTTTTGTTTTTGGGGAGATTGTTGATCACAGCTTCAATTTCTGTGCTTGTAATTGGGTTGTTCATAATTTCTATTTCTTCCTGGTTCAGTCTTGGAAGATTGAACTTTTCTAAGAATTTGTCCATTTCTTCCAGGTTATCCATTTTACTGCCATATAGTTGTTCATAATAGTCTCTTATGACCCTCTACATTTCTGCATTATCTGCTATAATCTCTCCTTTTTCATTTCTAATTTTGTTGATTATTCTTCTCTCTTTTTCACTTGATAAATCTGGCTAAAGGTTTGTCAATTTTGAAATTGTTAGTTGTGAAACAAAACACTTCACAATTCACCTGGAAACACAAAAGACCCTGAATAGCCAAATCAGTCTTGAGAAAGAATGGAGCAGGAGGAATCAATCTTCCGGACTTCAGATTATACTACAAAGCTACAGTCATCAAGATGGTATGATACTGGTACAAAAACAGAAATATAGACCAACAGAACAAGATAGAAACCCCAGAAATAACCCCATGCACCTATGAGCACCTTATTTTTGACAAAGGAGGCAAGAATATACAATGGGGCAAAGACAACCTCTTCAATAAATGGTGCTGGGAAAACTGAACGGCTGCATGTAAAAGAATGAAATTAGAACACTTCCTAACACCATACACAGAGATACATTCGAAATGGAAAAAAAAAATTCAAAATGGATTAAAGACCTAAATGTAAGACCAGAAACTATAAAACTCTTAGAAGAAAACATACCAGAACACTCGATGACATAAATCAAAGCAAGATCCTCTATGACCCACCTTCTACAGTAACGGAAATAGAAACAGAAGGAAACAAGTGGGACCTGATTAAACTTACAAGCTTTTGCACAGCAAAGTAAACTATAAGAAAGGTGAACAGACAACGCTCAGAATGGGAGAAAGAATAGTAAGTGAAACAACTGACAAAGGATTAATTTCCAAAATATACAAGCAGCTCATACAACTCAATACCAGAAAAACAACCCGATCAAAAAGTGAGAAAAAGACCTAAACAGACATTTATCAAAGAAGACGTGCAGATGGCTAACAAACACATGAAAAAATGCTTGCTGAACATTGCTCATTATCAGAGAAATGCAAATCAAAACTACAATGAGCTATCACTTCACACTGGTCAGAATGGCCATCATCAAAAAGTCTATAAACAATAAATGCTGGAGAGGGTGTGGAGAAAAGGGAACACTCTTGCACTGTTGGTGGGAATGTAAATTGATACAGCCACTATGGAAGATGGTATAGCGATTCCTTAAAAAAATAGGAATAAAACCATCATATGACCCAGAAATCCCACTCCTAGGCATATACCCTGAGGAAACCAAAATTGAAAAAGACACAGGCATCCCATTGTTCACTGCAGCACTATTTACAATAGTTAGAATATGGAAGTGAACTAAATGTCTGTCGACAGATGAATGGATCAAGAAGTTGTGGTACATATACACAATAGAATATTACTCAGCCATGAAATTAAAAGACGTTTGCTCCTTGAAAAAAAAGTTATGACCAACCTAGACAACATATGAAAAAGCAGAAACATTACTTTGCTAACAAAGGTCTGTCTAGTCAAAGCTAGTTTTTCCAGTATTCATGTATGGATGTAAGAGTTGGACTATAAAGAAAGCTGAGCACCAAAGAATTGATGCTTTTGAACTGTGGTGTTGGAGAAGACTCTTGAGAGTTCCCTGGACTGCAAGGAGATCCAACCAGTCCATCCTAAAGGCAATCAGTCCTAGATATTCATTGGAAGGACTGATGCTGAAGCTGAAACTCCAAAATTTGGCCACCTGATGTGAAGAACTGACTCACTGGAAAAGACCCTGATGCTGGGAAAAAGTGAAGGCAAGAGAAGAAGGGGACGATGGAGGATGAGATGGTTGGATGGCATCACCGACTGAATGGATACGAGTTTGAGAAAGCTCCAGGCATTGGTTATGAACAGGGAAGGCGTGCTGCAGTCCATGAGGTCCCAAAAGAGTCAGACACGACTGAGTGACTGACCTGAACTGAACTGAACAGCCATAAAAAGGAAAGCATTTGAGTCAGTTCTAATGAGGTGGATGAACCTAGAACCTATTATACAGAGTGAAGTTAGTCAGAAAGAGAAAGATAAATGTTGTGTTCTAATGCATATATACAGAATCTAGAAAAATGGTACTGAAGAATTTATTTACAGGGCAGCAATGGAGAAATAGACAAAGAGAATAGATTTATGGACTTGGGGAGAAGAGGGGAGAGGGTGAGATGTATGGAAAGAGTAACATGGAAACTTACATTACCATATGGAAAACAGATAGCCAACGGGAATTTGCTGTATGGCTCAGGAAACTTTAACAGGGGCTTTGTATCAACCTAGAAGGGTGGGATGGGGAGGGAGGTTTAAAAGGGAGGGGATATATAAATACCTATGGTTGATTCATGCTGAGGTTTGATAGAAAACAACAAAGTTCTGTAAAGCAATTATTCTTCAATTTAAAAAATTAATTTGTAAAATAAATAAATTAATGAAATAAAGATACAAATGTTCCCAGATATCAAAAGAAGTGCTTAAAAAACAAAGATAATATATAAATAGAGAAAGACAGTAAACAATACATAATACACAAAGTACTGACAAACAGTACACAGCATCACAAGGCACAGGATATACTGCATTTACACTCTACAAAGTTGACTTAATAAAGGGTTACTTACACAATTCGCTATCCATCTGAAAGAAAATACCAAACTGTCTTAAACTCATTCCTTTGAAAAAGAGAGAGGAGGCCCAATGACTAGCATGCAGGAAGTTTCCTGGGAAGTGCTCTTAGGAGAAACACCTGGAAGTAAGTGAAGGAAGCTGAGGTGAGAATTGGGAGAAACTGGCCCAATGAGGGTGCAGTGAGGGCCTCAGGTAATGCTCATGGAGCTCCAGAGCTGGGATTGTCCCTAACAGAGGCGAGTTTGCTTGGAGCTTGTATCCCTGCCTCACCCAGTTAGCTCTCAAAGGATGTCTCTTAGATGGAGTATAATCTTGGCCAAGGGCAATTCCCAGTAAGCAATGCAGCTGTAAGCAACCAGCCTGTGTAGGTGGAGAACATGTAGCTCGGTGGGAAAGAAAAGGTCTAGCAGAATACTGTAACATCCACAACATCATATGGCAATAAAAATCCATTAACAGGCCACAACGAGGATAAACCTTGCAAATGTAGCAACAGGTTAAAAATTATATACACAACATGATTATATTTAAGGAAGTTAAGGCATGCAAAAAAATGCATAGTGCTTAAAAGGATAAAAATGTAAGATGCACACAGAAATTAACACACACAACACCAAATTTCTCTTCTCCATGTAAAAGATGAAAAGCATTTAAGCTAAGAAACAAAGGTTTCAGCTACATGTCAGACTGTATAAGGAGAATTACAGGTTATGAAGGGGATTCATTATATTATTCCATATAGTATTTAAATATCTCAGGTACAGCCTCCTCCCTGATGGCCCCCAATAAATATGTGAAAACCAAAAAAAAAAAAAAAAAACCAAAAACAAACCCAGGTATAGCAAACATTTAAGTAAAAAACATAAGAAAGGAATAATAATCTAACACCTGTGTCTTTTAAAACAATAATCAAATACACAGTACTTAAACAAATACATGGCATATGAAAAGATAAATAGGGAAAATTAACACCAAATCAGAGGAAACTGAAAAATCATAAGTGCTCCTTTTTAGCCTGGAAGCAGATAAGCTGAGGACCTGGACATATGAGTTACCAAAAACTATTTCCAGAAGGGATAAAAAATCTAAGCTGACAAGTTGCCACACAAAAAAATAAAGTGGTTAAAAGGTTGCCCATTTATAGAACAACTGGGGAATACTCTTACAAATAAGTTATATCAATAAGAACACATTTTAATTACTATTAATAATTTTAACTATTTTATTCTTAATTTTAACTATTAATGCCTTTAAAGCAAATATTAAACTAGACTTCTAAAGGATATCATAAGATTTAAGATGCATTCATTATACAGCTTTGTTAAATTTTCAACACCGAATAATAGAGAAAATGATTAATACTTGAGAAGATTATATTTTATGAAGAATGCATATGGAGTTTTATCACAAGCCCTTTCAGCACTTATGGAAATATTTCTCATTAGATATCATTAAAGAAACCGTCTGTTTAAAGAATAAGAAGGAAGAATGTTTATTATTATCACTCACCACTATTATTTAACACTGTACTGCAGATATCAGCCAACGCAATCACACAGAAGAATAACAGGTATATATACAGTGACTGAAGAGATGAAGTTATTATTAGATTATTATTATTATTAGATGATCTGACTGTTTACAGAGAAGCCTCAAGAGAATCAACTGGAAATATCTTTCAAACAAGTGATATGACAGATTGCAAAATTCATGCTCAGAAATTAACAGCTTTCTTATACATAAAAAATATGCCTTCTGATAGCAACTAGTTAGAAGAATTAATGGTGAAAATTTCCGCATTTACAGTAGCAAGGGGAAAAAAGGGAAAAAACTCAATAAGGAAAATATAGGGATTTAAAAAAAGGAAAAAATGCCAAGTTCTTACATAAAAAAATGCAAAATCATAACAAATCCAGCCCAGTTGCTCAGTCCTGTCCAACTCTTTGTGAAACCTTTCCATCACACATTCCTGGAGCCTACTCAAACTCAGGTCCATCGCATCAGTGATGCCATCCAACCAACTTATCCTCTGTCATCCCCTTCTCCTCCCACCTTCAACCTTTCCCAGCATCAGGGTCTTTTCCACTGAGTTAGTTCTTCACATCAGGTGGCCCAAGTATTGGAGTTTCAGCTTCAGCACCAGTCCTTCCAATGAATATTCAGGACTGATCTCCTTTAGGATTGACAGGTTGGATCTCCTTGCAGTCCAAGGGACTCTCAAGCGTCTTCTCCAACACCATAGTTCAAAAGCATCGTTTCTTTGGCACTCAGCTTTCTCTATAGTCCAACTCTCACATCCATACATGACCACTGGAAAAACCATAGCTTTGACTAGATGGACCTTTGTTGGTAATGTCTCTGCTTTTTAAAATGCTGTCTTTTTAAAATGTTGGTCGTAGCTTTTCTTCCAAGGAGCAAGTGTCTTTTAATTTCATGGCTGCAGTCGCCATCTGCAGTGATTTGGGGCCAAAAGAAATAAAGTCGCTCACTGTTTCCATTGTTTCCCCATCTATATGCCATGAAGCGATAGGACCGGATGCCATGATCTTAGTTTTCTGAACATTGAGTTTTAAGCTGGCTTTTTCACTCTCCTCTTTCACTTTCATCAAGAGGCTTTTTAGTTCTACGCTTTCTGTCATAAGGGTGGTGTCATCTGCATATCTGAGGTTATTGATATTTCTCCCGGCAATCTTGATTCCAGCTTGTGCTTCATCCAGCTGAGCATTTCGCATGACGTACTCTGCATATAAGTTAAATAAGCAAGGTGACAATATACATCCTTGACATACTCCTTTCCTGATTTGGAACCAGTTTGCTGTTCCATGTCCAGCTCTAACTGTTGCTTCTTGACCTTCTTACAGATTTCTCAGGAGGCAGGTCAGGTGGTCCAGTATTCCCATCTCTTTCAGAATTTTCCACAGTTTGCTGTGATCCACACAGTCAAAGGCTTTGGCATAGTCAAAAAAGCAAAGGTAGATTTTTTCTGGAACTCTCTTGCTTTTCCGATGATTCAGCGGATGTTGGCAATTCGATCTCTTATTCCTCTGCTTTTTGAAATCCAGCTTGAATATCTGGAAGCTCACAGTTCACGTACTGTTCGAGCCTGGCTTGAAGAATTTTGAGCATTACTTTACTAGCGTGTGAGATGAGTGCCACTGTGTGGTAGTTTGAACATTCTTTGGCATCGCCTTCCTTTGGGATTGGAATGAAAACTGACCTTTTCCAGTTCTGCAGCCACTGTTGAGTTTCCAGGTTTGCTGGCATATTGAATGCAGCACTTTCACAGCATCATCTTTGAGGATGGAATTCCATCACCTCCACTAGCTTTGTTCGTAGTGATGCTTCCTAAGACCCACTTGACTTCGCATTCCAGGATGTCTGGCTCTAGGTGAGTCATCACACCATCGTAGTTATCTGGGTTGTGAAGATCTTTTTTATACAGTTGTTCTGTATATTCTTGCCACCTCTTCTTTTTTTTTTTTTTTTTTTTTTAATATTATTTTATTAGTTGGAGGCCAATCACTTTACAACATTTCAGTGGGTTTTGTCATACATTGACATGAATCAGCCATATAGTTACATGTATTCCCCATCCCGATCCCCCCTCCCACCTCCCTCCCCACCCGACTCCTCAGGGTCCTCCCAGTGCACCAGGCCCGAGCACCTGACTCATGTATCCCACCTGGGCTGGTGGTCCGTTTCACCATAGATAATATACATGCTGTTCTTGCCACCTCTTCTTAATCTCTTCTGCTTCTGTTAGGTCCATGCCATTTCTGTCCTTTATTGTGCTCCTCTTTGCATGAAATGTTCCCTTAGTACCTCTAATTTTCTTGAAGAGATCTCTAGTCTTTCCCATTCATAACAAACTAACTTCTCCCAAATTAACCAACAGATACAATAAATCACAATAAAGTTAACAATATCTTATTTTCTAATTAGATTGAATGATTTAAAAATTAATTTGGAATGTAAGACCTAAAACTGTAAAACTCTTAAAACGCAGGGCAAAAGTTGTAAAATATTTCATGTGGCAATGATTTCTTGTAAATGACACCAGAGGTATAGACAACAAAAGAAAAAACAAATCATAAACATTAGAAAACTTTGTGCATCAAAAGACTCTATGCACAGAGTAAAAGAGCAACCCACAGAAGTGGGGGGTGGGCGTGGATCCTCAAATCAAAAATTTGATAGGAATTAATACCCAAAATACATAGAGAACTAAAACTCAATGACAATAAAACATACAACACAATTTGAAAACAAACAAAGAATCTGACTGGATATTACTCCAAAGAAAATATATGAATGGCCTATAAGCACATTTAAAAGTTGTACCATAAAGAAGCCTGAGTGCTAAAAAACTGATGCTTTTGAAGTGTGGTGTTGGAGAAGACTCTTGAGAGTCCCCTGGACTGCAAGGAGATCAAAACAGTCAATCCTAGAGGAAATCAACCTGAATATTCATTGGAAGGACTGATGCTGAAGCTGAAGCTCCAGTACTTTGGCCATCTGATGCCAAGAGCCAACTCACTGAAAAAGACCTTGGTGCTGGAAATGACTGAAGACATGGGGAGAAGGGGATGACAGAGGATGAGATGGTTGGATGGCATCACCAACTCAATGGACGTGAGTTTGAGCAAGCTCCAAGAGATGGTGAAGAACGGAGAAGCCTGGCGTGCGGCAGTCCATGGGGTCTCAGTTGAACATGACTGAGTGACAACATCAATAATCATAGGGTACTAAAAATCAAAACCACAGTGAGCTACCAGCTCACACCCAAGTGGCTACTATAAAAAAAAAAAAAAAAAAAAAAACAGAAAACACTGAGTGTGGTGAGGATGGTGAGAAAGTGGAATCCTTGCACCCTGTTGGCAAAATGTAAAGCAGTATAGCTGCTATGGAAAATAGTATGGCAGTTCCCCAAAAAACTAAAAACAGAATTATTATACAATCCAGCCATTCCACTTCTGGAATCATACCCTAAAGAACTGAAAGCAGCCTCAAAGAGGTATCTGTGCATTCATGTTCACAGTAGCATCATTCACAACAGTTGAAACATGGAAGCAATCATGACCATCGAAAGAATAGGTCAACAAAATGTGGTACACGTGTACATACAATGGAATATTATTCAGTCTTAAAAAGGAAGGGAATCATTAAGGGAATTCATTCATGCGACACCATGAATGAATCCCAAGGACATTATGCTAAGCAAAATAAGCCAATCAAGAAAAGACAAATACTCAATGATTCTACTTTTATGAAGTACTTAGAGTAGGCAAAATGAGAGCCAGAAAATGGTGATTGCTGGGTGCTAGGGCACAGGAGACAGGAATGGGGGATTAGTATTTACTGAGTATAGAGTTTCAGTTTTACAAGATGAAAAGAGTTATGATATGTATGCTGGCGGTTGCACAAAAATATGAACTACATACTAAAAAAGAGTTTTAAGTGGTAAATTTAATGTGTACTGATCGTGGTGGCTTAGAGGGTAAAGCGTCTGCCTGCAATGCAGGAGACTCGGGTTCGATCCCTGGGTCGGGAAGAGCCCCTGGAGAAGGAAATGGCACCCCACTCCAGTACTCTTGCCTGGAAAATCCCATGGACGGAGGAGCCTCGTAGGCTACAGTCCATACAAAGAGTCGGACACGACTGAGCGACAACACACGTTTAACCATAATAAATGGAGACGAAAATGGCAACCCACTCCAGTGTTCTTGCCTGGAGAATCCCATGGACAGAGGAGCCTAGCGGACTACAGTCCTTGGGGTCACAAAGAGTCGGACACAACTAAGTGACTAACACACACCATAATAAAAAAATAATTCTTCAATGGACAGAAAATAAAGTATGGGATAAGCAAAAATAAAAAACTTAATATGGAAAAATAAGCAAAACAACAACACAAATTCTGGAAATGAAGAGTAAGGATTAGCCCCATCTAATTATTAAACCAATTATAAAATTGCAATAATTAAAATGTACACTGTAAATGAAAAAGCATATAGGTCGATGGATCAGAAAAACAAGTGCAAGTATAGACCTAAATCTACAAAGAAACTTAGTATACATTAATGTTGATACTTCAAATTAGTAAAGTATAAATGGTTTACGTAGATTATTCAATAAATAGCAATGGGATATGTGACAATTGAGTAATCAACTGAAAAAAATGAACTGGAGCCATAATCTGTACCTCATTCAAAATAAATTTCAGATGCATCAAAAAATCCAATGCAATGTTTTGGTATTAGAAAAAAAAAAGTAAGCTAGATTTTTTTAATGTCTATGTAGAAAAATTCTTTTAAAATATGAACTCAGGGAATTCCCTGGTGGTCCAATGGCTAAGACTCTGCGCTCCTGATACAGGGGGCCTGGGTTCGATCCCTGGTCAGAGAACTAGATCCCACATGCCACAACTAAAGCTCTATGCAGCCAAATAAACAAAAATAAAATATGAACTCAAACCAGGAGTCATCAAGGGAAGAAAACTGATATAACTACTTTTTTTTAACATTTAAAGAAAACACAATAAAGAAACACCTAAGAAAATAAACTGGAAAAAAGTATCTGCAATTCACATTGCAGAAAAAGAACTACTTTCTAGCCTATGAAAACTCTTATAAATAAATAGAACAACAAGAGCCTAAAGAAAATGGGCAAAGGATACATGACAGAAAACAAATAGATTTTAAACATTGAAAAAAATATTCTATATATAAAATAAATAACTGATAAGAACCTATCATATAGCACAAGGAATTCTACTCAATACTCTGTAATGAGGCATATGGGAACAGAATCTAAAAAAAGAGATCTACTCTTTTTTTAGATACATACATATATATATACACTTAACCTCTCTTATAAGAGAAACACAAAATAATGTTGTAATATACAAGATGAAAAATATTGACACCAGTATCTGTACAGAGAAAGAAAACTACCTCCGAGGAAAGGAACTGTCTGGATATACAACAAAGAGTGGGAAAAACACCTTTTTCTTTTCTTTGATCAAATAATAAGATGAGCTATTTACATCTTTTATACATTCTATATTTTTATCATTAACACGAAGTATCTACATAACACCAACTTGACTTTTGATTCTGTATTTTCTTCCACAGAGAAATAATACTTCTATTTTCAAATAAGTAGAAATAATCATCTGAAGTACACAGCATCAGGATATGGTTTTTGTAGTATTGTAGACAGAATCCTTACTTAAGGAACTTGAAAAACTATAATTATTGCAAGCAAATTCTACCTAATGAAAAGTCTTTTTCTACAATAAGGCAGAGAACTAAACAAGACCAAATTCACCAAATCTGACACATGATACAATGTAGCAACAGGTGGGACTCCAAGATAAAATTATAGGAACATGGATTTTCAGACACCAGAAGATGGCGGTATTACCTCATTAATGCCTTACTGGTACCTACACCTAAGCAAGAACTCAACTTCTGTTATCATGAGATCCGTTTTTCCTTTTCTCTGTCTCTCTTCCACTGTCCTTCTGCACTCCCGCATATATCATATATCGACCTATCCTACGCTTCACCCAAGATATGAAACTGAAATAAACAATAGAGGAAAAGGAAGACAGAAGAAATTTCTGAATTTATAAAAACACTATTTTTAAGTGAATATAATATATTTAAAATGTATAAGGTTCTTCTTGTTTTAAAATCAAAGTATAAATGATTGGAAAATTCTGAAAGAGATGGGCATACCAGACCACCTGACCTGCCTCTTGAGAAACCTGTATGCAGGTCAGGAAGCAACAGTTAGAACTGGACATGGAACAACAGACTGGTTCCAAGTAGGAAAAGGAGTATGTCAAGGCTGTATATTGTCACCCTGATTATTTAACTTATATGCAGAGTATATCATGAGAAACGCTGGGCTGGTGGAAGCACAAGCTGGAATCAAGATTTCTGGGAGAAATATCAATAACCTCAGATATGCAGATGACACCACCCTTATGGCAGAAAGTGAAGAAGAACTAAACAGCCTCTTGATGAAAGTGAAAGAGGAGAGTGAAAAAGTTGACTTAAAGCTCAACATTCAGAAAACTAAGACAACGGCATCCGGTCCCATCACTTCACGGCAAATAGATGGGGAAAGTGTGTCAGATTTTGTTTTTCTGGGCTCCACAATCACTGCATATGGTGAGTGCAGCCATGAAATTAAAAGACGCTTACTCCTTGGAAGAAAAGTTATGACCAACCTAGACAGCATATTACAAAGCAGAGACACTACTTTGCCAAAAAAGGTCCATCTGGTCAAGGCTATGGTTTTTCCAGTGGTCATGTATGGATGTGAGAGGTGGACTATAAAGAAAGCTGAGTGCCAAAGAATTGATGCTTTTGAACTGTGGTGTTGGAGAAGACTCTTGAGAGTCCCTTGGACTGCAAGGAGATCCAACCAGTCCATCCTAAAGGAGATCAGTCCTGTGTGTTCATTGGAAGGACTGATGTTGAAGCTGAAACTCCAATACTTTGGCCTCCTGATGCGAAGAGCTGACTCATTGGAAAGACCCTGATGCTGGGAAAGATTGAGGGCAGACAGAGGGGACGACAAAGGGTGAGATGGTTGGATGGCATCACCAACTCGATGGACATGGGTTTGGGTGGACTCCAGGAGTTGGTGATGGACAGGGAAGCCTGGCATGCTACAGTTCACGGGGTCCCAAAGAGTCGAACATGACTGAGCAACTGAACTGAACTGAACTGATATGCTTAGATGTACAATATGATGATTCACAATTTTTAAACACTATACTCCATTTGTAGCTATTATAAAATACTGGCTTTATTCCTATGTTTTACAATATATCCTTGTAGCTTATTTATTTTACACCTAGTAGTTGGCACCTCTTAATCTTCTAATCCTATTTTACCCCTCTCTCTTCCCTCTCGCTAGAGGTAACGACTAGTTCGTTCTCTATGTCTGAGTCTGTTTCTTTTTATTATATTCACTAGTTTAACAATATTATTCATCACTAGTTAGATTCCACATGTAAATAATAACATACAGTAATTATTTTTCTCTACTTATTTCACTAAGTATAACATGCCCCTAGCTATCCATGTTGCTGCAAA
The DNA here is from genome assembly GCF_963930625.1 of Muntiacus reevesi. Classification (NCBI taxonomy): domain Eukaryota; kingdom Metazoa; phylum Chordata; class Mammalia; order Artiodactyla; family Cervidae; genus Muntiacus; species Muntiacus reevesi. Next base: position 7,143,358 of record NC_089256.1, on the reverse strand, counting down.
TGGAAATCTTTCATTCTTTTTTCTGGTTGAGGAGTATCTCAATGAAGAGAGAATAATCTTAAACGGTATAGATTACGTATACCACGTCTTCTTTACCCACTCATCTGGTGATGGACACTTAGACTGCTTTCATATCTCAGCTATTGTAACAATACTCCTGTTAAAACTGGGGTGCGTGCATCTTTTCTAATTAGTGGTTTCCATTTTCTTTGGATGTACACACAGGAATCGAATTGCTGGTAACTCTATTTTAGTTTTCTGGAGAACCTCTATCCTGTTTTCTCTAGTGGCTGCACCAATTCACATTTCCACTAACAGTGAGTGCACTTTTCTCCACATCTTCACCAACATTTGCTATTTGTGGTCTTTTTGATGATACCATTTATGACAAGTGTGAGATGATACCTCATTGTGGTTTTAATTTGCACTTCTCTGACAATTAGCAATGCTGAATATCTTTTGTGCCTACTAACCATCTCTATGTCTTCCTTGGAAAAAACGTCTATTAGGATCATCTGCCTATTTTTTAAAAAATATTTGTGTATGAGCTGTTTATATATTTTTCGTATTATCTATCATATCATTTGCAAATATTTTCTCCCATTTACTAGGCTTTTTCTTTTGTTGATGGTTTTATTTGCTCTGCAAAAGCTTTCTAAGTTTAATTAGGTCCTTTTATTTTTACTTCTGTTTCCTTTGCCTTAGGAGACAGATCCAAAAAAAATGTTGCTACAATTTATGTCAAAGAGTGTTCTGCCTGTCTTTTCTTCTAGGAGTTTTATGGTTTCCAGGTTTACATTTAGGTCTTTAGTCCATTTTTAAGTTTGTGTATATGCCGTGAAAAAATGTTCTAAAGTCATTCTTTTACTGTATATGTAGTTACCCATAAGATTCATTTGCTAAATATGAAAACAAAAGTTTACATCCATTCTCTTCTGAATCTACACTAAAATGAAGCTAAAGTACTTTTACCCATCTAAACACAAATACATTTGTATCATGAAAGGAGACATGACCTGATGAGGGACATACATAAAGCTTACTGAAGCTGGTCAGCGGAAAGGTGAAGCTGGCTTGGTAAAATAAAATAAGCCAAATGTATGCATGTGAGCATGGATGAGGGTATGAAACCAGTAAGCTGAAAACACAACAGAAAAGCTTGAAAAAAAGATACCTGAAGGTAGGGGTCTGGCTCACAGCTGAAAACAGAAACACTGGTTGAAAGGTTGAATAAAAACAGTTTTCAGGGGACTTCCCTGGTGGTCCCGTGCCTAAGACTCCATGCTCCTAATGCAGGGTGCCAGGGGTTCAATCTCTGGTCAGGGAAACAGACCTCACATGCCACAACTAAAGATCCCATGTGTTGCAATTAAGATCCAGCACAGCCAAATAAATACATTTTTTAAAAAAGACAACAGTTATCACTCAGAAGCCTGACCAGGTATGTAGCCAAGAAACTGCCTCTCCTGCACCCCAGCAAGAGACAAGTGATTTACCTTAAGACAGTAAACCAGACAGGATGTAGAAATCAGGTACACACAGGGGTGGTATGTCACAGCATACCACAAAGAGAATAAAGATTTGTTAGACCCCAACCCAAATCAGCTTCCAGAACACAAGCCAATCAATCAAGAGACTAGGAGATTTCTCCACAGGGAACCTGACCCAAAAGAAAAGACCTTCAATCACTCAGTCACCCTTTGTTAAGACTTGCAGTTAATAACTCCCTTCAAACCGAGTTTTTACTGCCTCACTCTTTAATCTGAACAGATGGCCAAAGCTTACTGAACAACTGAGGAAAGTCTAACATGAAATCAAGGGACCAAATTAACAAAACAGAAGAAATGAAAGAAAGATGAGAGAAAGGAAAGGAAGGGGAGAAGGAGGAAAAGTAACGAAACGGTAGGAAATTAACCACAAACTAGGACAAAAAGCCTTTCAACTTAGAAAAAAAAAAATCAGAGCACCAATCTAGAATGTCCAACTAAAAGGGAATTTCAGAAAAGAAAAGAGGAAAGAAATTATACTCCCCAAATGACATACTTGTTTCTGCCAATGTAGTGAGCTATAAATTGCACCTTCACAAACATCTAGAAATGCTGACTAAATTAAAACAAATGTTCCCTCAAATGCTGAGCTCACAAAAAAAAGCAAAGTTTTCAGCTGCCATGGAGGATTTTTATCAACACAAATAATCAAAACTTTTGACTTTCAATGGTGTTAAAATTAAGGTGACGAGAGACAAGTCCTTGGGAATCACATGAAGTGAAAAGTTGGAATACCAAAGGCACATGCAGCAAAAGAAAAAAGACAAATAGAACTTCATGAAAAAAACTTTAAAATTTGTGCATCAAAAGAGCCAATCCACAAAGAAAAAAAGCACTCTCACAGAATAGGAGCAAATATCTGCAAATCGCACATACAACAAGGGATCAATATCCAAAATATACAAAATACTACACAAAATTTAACATAATTCAACAATCAAAAGAAATCCAAACAACACTACTCCAAAGTGGGCAAAGACTTGAGTAGATTTCCCTCTGAGATGTACAAATGGCCAACAAGCACACGAAAAGATACTCAACGTCACAAATCAATAGAAAAAGGCAAAATAAAAGCACAGTGAGGTTCTACCTCACATCCATTAGAACGGCTTCTCTCAAAACGAGAAGTGTTGGCAAGAATGTACAAAAATTGAGACTCTTGCGCACTGCCCGTGGGAATATAAAATGGTACAACTAATGAGGCATTTAAACAGTATGGAAGCTCCTGAAAAAAGCCAAAGTAGAATTACCATGTGATCCAGTAAATTCCACTTCTGGGTATATACTCAAAAAACTGAAAGCAGGGTCCAGTTTTTTATTTCTGTACAAGAAGTATTTGTATAGTCACGTTCACAGCAGCCTTATTTACAACAGCTAAAATTTGGAAGTAACCCAAGTATCTATCAACAGATGAATGGGATAAGCAAAATATGATACATGCATACATACAGTGGGATACTAAACAACTTAGAGAAGAAGAAAATTATGACACTATAAAATGGACGAATCTTGAGGACACTATATTAAGTAAAATAAGCCAATCACACAAATACTGTATGATCCTACTTGTATGATTTATACAGCTACTTAGAGTAATCAAGTCATAGAGACAGAAAGCAGATGGTGGTTGTCAGGGGCTAGGGAAGGGGAGATATTATTTAATGGGTACAGAGTTTCAGATTTTAAGATGAAGACAGCTGTAGAAAGAAGCGAATACACTTAATAACAGTGAACTGTATACTTTAAAATGGTTAAGATAGCAAACTTGACGTGTATTTTGCCACAGTTTTTTTTAAATGGGGGGGAAATGAACGCAGAGAGAAAAGTGGATTATTTACAAACAAATGACAATCAGACTGCAGTAAATAGTCACTAGCAGTAAAACTAAAAACACCATGAAGTAATATCCTCAAGGTGTTAAGGGAAAATGATAGAGAATAGAACAGAGTTCTAAACTATTTTTCAAAAATAGGGGTGAAATTAAAAACATTTTCAGTGAGTTTATTTTCAACAGACATTCAATAAAGAGACATCCAAAAGATATACGTCAGGAAAATGGAAATGAAACTGAGAATGCAAAGGAAATTCAAGACAAATAAAACAATAAGAAAGGTATGAAAAATAAAAAATATATATATATAAGAATATCTCCAGAGAAAGTAACGGAATTAAAAAAAGACAATGTGACTCTATAAATAGACAAATGATCTTTATAATAATAGCATTATAGAGAATTAAAAGGATATAATGATTAAAGGTTCTTTTCAGCAGGAAGACACAAAACTTCTAAATTTGGATGTATTTTATAACAGTTCATAAATATATAAGGCAAAAAAAGGGGGCAAATTTACAAAGGGAAACTGAGAAATCTACAATTACAAAAGAGACTTTTTTAACATATACCTCTCAGTAATGATGAGGTAAACAGATAAAACAAGAAAGTCAGTGAGAGGATACACAAAACTTCATCAACACAATTAGGAAATGTGCTCTAAGAGATATATGTATTGCAAACTGCCCCCAAAATGGAAGAATACCCATTGTCTTCCAAAGAATTCTCTTCAAAACCTCATTTGATGAGGTCAGTATAACCTTTACACCAAAGTCAGACAACAGGACCCATGTGTTAAACTATAGTAGAGTTTAACTTATGTATAGCAACAAAATTAATACAGAAAAACCACAAAGGTCAATAAATACTAGGAGAATTATAATGGTAACATAGTCCAATAGCAGGAAAAATTAAATACTTAACAACAAGAAGAAACGTATAAAGAAACGTATAAAACTTGTATGAGGGAACTGAAAACATGTCTACACAGAAGCCCACACATCAATGATCACAGAAACATTATAATAGCCAAAACCTGAAAAAAAAAAAAAAAAAACACAAAATGTCCACCAACTGATGAATGGATAAATAAAATGGCTTTTATCTATACAATAGAATGTATATTGTTTGGCAATGAAGTGGAAATGAAGTATTGATACAAGTTACAGCATGTATAAACCTAGAAAATACTACCCTAAGTGAAAGAAGGCAGTTCATGAAAAGCTACATTTTATATGACTTCATCTATGTGAGATACTCACAGTGGGCAAACCCAAGAAACACAAAGTGAATTAGCAGTTGCCAAGGGCTAGAATGAACTGAACTGAACTGAACTGAACTGAAGGGCTAGAAGGGAGAAGGGAATGAGGAGCAATTGCTTTGGGGGGATGGAAATGTTCTGGAATTAGGTGACGGTGATGGTTGCTCGTAAACCACTGAATCATAAAGACATATCCTATTCTTGAATAAGACAACTGAACATTATAGATATGAATTCTCCCTAATTTATAAATTCAACGTAATCCCAATAAAAATACTAACTAGCCATTTTACAGAGTTAGACAAGTTGACAGGCAAGAATAACTAGGAAAGGACTGGAAAAGAAAAACTATGAAGGGAAAACAACCTTATCAGACATTAAAATACACTATAAAGCTTCTATAATTAAAACATCGTGGAACAAATGCACAAACAGGCCAGAGGACCAGTGGACGAAGTCCAGCATTAGATCTAAATACATATGAAATATTAGTGTATGACAAAGGTGGCATGTCCAATCATTGGGTAAAGATGAACTTTTTTCAGATTTTTTTTAAAATTGTGGTTAAAATACACATAACCTAAAATTGACTATCCTAACCATTTTTCAATTTAGAGTTCAGTAGCATCAAGTATATTCACATTGCTGTGCCAATCTCTAGACTGCTTTTCATCTTGAAAAACTGGAACTACGTAATCATTATCTCCACTTTAACATAAACAATAACTAAACATTCACCCTTCCCCCATCCCTTGACAAATACCATTCTACTTGGTCTCTATGATTTTGATTACTCTAAGTGCCTCACATAAGTGGAATCAAGCAGTATTTGTCTTTTTGTGACGGGCTTGTTTCACTTAGTACAACGTCCTCAGTCCATCCATGTTGTAGCACGTGTCAGAATTTTCTTCCTTTTCAAGGCTAAACAATATTCCACTGTATGCATATGCCACATTTTTCTAATCCTCATTCATCAATGGACACGTGGGTAGCCTCCATCTTCTACGAACAAGAGGGTACAAATATCGCTGTGAGACTCGGCTTTAAATGCTTTTGAGTATATACCCAGAAGTAGAATTACTGAATCACATAGTAATTCTACTCTGAACTTCTGAGGAACTTCCATACTGTTTTCCACACTGCATGTACCATTTTACATCACCAACGGTGCAAGAGTTTCAATTTCTCCACCAACCAAGGTTCCAATCTTCACTAATATTTGTTACTTTCTGTTTTTTATTCTTTTGATAGGTGTTCATCCTAATGGGCGTAAGGTGTCTCTTGCTGTGGTTTTGATTTGCATTTCCCTAATGATGAGTGGATGTTCAATATTTTTTCATGTGCTTTTTGGCCATCTGCATATTATATTTGGAGAAATGTCTTTTAAGTCTTTTGCTCATTTCTGAATCAGGTTGTTTGGGTTCTGGTAGAAGTACTTGACATGTTCCAGATATTAATCCCTTTTGAGATACATGATTTGCAAATATTTTCTCCCATTCCACAGGCTGCCTTCTACTCTATTAACAGTGTCTTTTGATGCAGTTTTTAATTCTGATATAGTACAGTTTATCTATTTTTACTTTTGTTACCTGTGCTTTTGTTACAATGTCCAAGAAATCAATCCCAAGTCATAAAGATTCCTACCTATGTTTTCTTCTAGGAGTTTAATAGTTTTAGGTCTCAAGCTTAGGTATTTGATTCATTTTTAGTCAATTTTCATATATGAAATAAAGGCCCAATTTTATTCTTTTTCATGTGATACCCAGTTTCCCCAACATCATTTGCTGAAAAGACTGCTCTTTCCCCAATGAATGGTCTTGGCATCCGTGTCAAAATCTGCCTGTATACGCAAAGGTTTATTCTGGGCTATTATATTTCACTGATTTATATGTCTGCCTTTATGCTAGTATCATATTGCTTGATTACTGTAGTTTTGTAATAAGTATTGAAATTGGGAAGTGTGAGTCCTCTAGCTTTGTTCCCTTTTAGGATTACTTTTGCTATTTGAGGTCCTCTAAGATTTTATATGAATTTTAGGACAAGGACTTCCTTGGTAGTCCAGTGGCTAAGACTCTGTGAAAGACAGAAAGACACATCATTTTTTGTGGTATTTTTAGTAAAAATGCATAACCATTTAGTAAAAAATCCAATCAGCAACACTGGACAAGATAAAATAAAGGTCAGTCTGAAAAATATATGATCAGTACTCTTCAAAAAGTATCAAGATCATGTAACAAAGAAAACCTGAAGGCTGTTAGAGAATACTAAGAAGAAACAACTAATTGCAATGTGGGATACTGAAAAGGATCCTGGAACAGAAAAACGTTATTACTGAAAAAAATGATGAAATTAAAATTAGGATCTGTAGTTTAGTTAATAATATTGCTGTTTGTTGCTGTTTAGTCACTAAGTCGCATCCAACTGTTTCTGATCCCATGGGTTGTAGCCCACCAGGCTCTTGTGTCCATGACTTAATGTTAATTTCTTGCTCCTGAATATTATACTATGGTTATGAAAATGTTAAGATTGGGAAATTGCATTTTTCCTGTAAGCCCAGAATTAGTTCAAAGTAAAAAGACCTTTAAAAAAAAGTACTGCAATTATTACACCATTAAGTGTGATAACCATCAAAAGAACTAAAAGCAGATATGGTCAAAGGTAGTCTTACCAATTCATACTGTTAAGTCAGTACAGTACAGCTCCCTTGGGGAGGAGGTGTTCATGAATGGAACGGGCCAGTAGGGTGCTGGCAATGGTCTGTTTCTGGATCTATGGTGCTAGTTACACAGAGGTGTTATTTAATCAGTGAAAATTTGTCCTATTTTAGAAACCTATCACCGTTCAGTAAAAACTTTAAAGAAAAAAAGTGGCTTTATCCCTGGAGAATGGGACTAAAAATAAGAAGACTTTTCTTGCAGAAAATTCTTGAATTGGTAACTTCCAAATATGTATTAATACAAGAAGTCAGAAAGGCAAACCTGCGACCCTAGGCCCAAAAGAATCCAGAAAACACAACTGGTCTTTTTTATTTCTGCATCCTCAGCAACTGATCTCTCACACTCCTTTTGAGATAAAATGGGATTTGTACAAGATAACAAGAACTAAGACTAAGAGTGGAGATAACAGGGAGTTCTCCAAGGAAACTACCAGACCAGTAAGATTCACACACAGCAAGCACTAGAAAATGTAAACTGTGAGAGAGTTTCTGACTTCTGCCAAACACACAGTGGTTACTTTAGGTGTAGTTTCAATGTGAAAAATTCAAAGATGCTATTAGTCACAATATGAAAAAATGCTTCATATTGTTACAGAAAGCCTAAAAAAAATAACTAGATGGTAAACTGAGAATTACTCTAACTTGGAGGTAATTCAGATGATAAAAACAGTCAGAAAAAGTTTTACACAAATTACTAAGTCAAATGAATGTAACTGTTTCCCCGTTTCCACTCAAGGCCAATCTGAGTCAAAGTGTTTCTTTCCAGGGTGAGATACTGGAATGAATTCTACACACAGAGCTAGTAAACAAGTCAGAGGCTTCTGACACTAAGACAGATACCTAATTAGATAGACGGAGAGACAGTCAGTCTGAGCTCTGTGGTGCAGTTGGTCAGAATGCTTCAAGAGGAAAACAAATCCTTCTGTACAATATTTTTAACTTTGGTGAAAAGATAGGTACTATCCCTTTAAAAACACATCTCCTTGCCGTCTGTGCAATTCACCAGACATATCCACACTCCCGTTGATAACAGCATCATTACGCACCGCTTCTCTGACTATGAAACACACGTGCTCTCTTTCCAAGACTAACAATAAACACTGCCCCTATTATCTGTTATTATAGGAGTATTCTTCTTACTTTTCACAACACTTTTAGCTTTTTTCTCTTCTTTCATTGCAACTTTAAGATTTTACATCATTTCCTAACACCCAAATTTTTTTCTTTTGGCCCACACATATTTAATTTTATACATGTCAAAAGAACATGTAGCAGATAGCATAAGCATTAAGATAAATTAAAAATTTATGTTACAAAGGAGCTAGCCTAATGTCTTATCTAAGCACGTACTTGTTTCTACTCACAGTAAATCAGTCACTATAAAAGATTCACACAGCTCATAATCAATATTTAACCAATTAACTGAAATACAGCTGAATTAAAGAAATCACATACATATGATACAGAAATGGTCTATTTTTAAATTAACTAGTGACACTTGAGAAAGGATGATCAATCAAAACTGGTGATTAATTTTCAAATCACCCACTTATATTGGGATAATTCACAATACTTTTAGGAAAAATAGCACACTGGAAAGGGCCAATTAAAAAGAAGCTACAAAGATATCTGGATGAATACTGAAGTAAGTATTTTACTTTTTTATTTTTCACTATTTTACAGTCAGAGCTTTTCTTTCTTAATTCATTCTGGTGGGTGATCAGAGGGACTTTTTAAAAAATGGGCATGTAGCTGACTTATAAAGTTGTGCTAAGCTCTGCTGTGCAGTAAAGTGTGAAAGCAAAGACCTAAGTATTTCAGCAAGGCAACAGAGAGGAGTGGTTACACTACAGTCAGACAGATTCATGCTCTGGCCCCAGCTCTGCCATCTCTATCTTTCTGGTTCCAGTAAAGCAAATTATGGCCTCACCTATAAAATGAAAAGCACCGAAGAATTGATGCTTTTGAACTGTGGTGTGGGAGAAGACTCTTGAGAGTCCCTTGGACTGCAAGGAGATCCAACCAGTCCATCCTAACGGAGATCAGTCCTGAGTGTTCATTGGAAGGACTGATGCTGAAGCTGAAACTCCAATACTTTGGCCACCTGATGCTCATTTGAAAAGACCCTGGTGCTGGGAAAGATTGAAGGTGGGAGAAGAAAGGGACAACAGAGGATGAGATGGCTGGATGGCATCACCGACTCAAAGGACATGGGTTTGGGTGAACTCCAGGAGTTGGTGATGGACAGGGAGGCCTGGCGTGCTGTGGTTCATGGGGTCGCAGACAGTCGGACACGACTGAGTGACTGAACTGATAAAATGAAAAACAAACTTCTCTATCACATTTCTGGGCAGGATTACATGAGGGCCTGATCACACTGTAGGTGTTTGGTAAAGTAAGCCATTAAAATTCATAATGAATACAAAGCTTTCAGATTATGGATCACTGTTTTCTTACTTAATCCTAAAAATATCTTGTGGTCTTTTATATTTTATAAGTTATGAAAGAACAGCCTTGTAAACAGGGTTTCACTTTTTTCAATGAGCTGCTTATAGCAACAGAATCTCTTATTTTCTTTACTATGATCTCTCTCATTTCTCTTGAAATTTCTTTCTGTCATACGGAAGGGCTTCAAAGGTAGTTAGTGACCCCCTTATAAAAGTGAAAAGCGATCAGTTGTGTCCAACTCTTTTCGACCCCTGGACTATACAGTCGGTGGAATTCTCCAGGCCAGAATACTGGAGTGGGTTACCTTGCCCTTCTCCAGGGGATCTTCCCAACCCAGGAATCGAACCAGGTCTCCAGCATTGCAGGCAGATTCTTTTACCAACTGAACCACAAGGGAAGCCCAACCCCTTTCTAAAGTCTCTTCCTTACCATTAGCCTTGCATGCTTTTGCTTAGGATTTCCGTTTCTTGAAATTTATTCTTATTTTATGTCACTTACATCAAGATCGAAAATTCAGTTGCCTTAAACTTTTTCCCCAGAGTGTAACTTCAATTAGCCTATGGAAATGTATAACTTAGAACAGATCTTAAGAGTTGCAGTATCTGATAGTCCAGATTATTCCAAGAATACTATTGGATTTGATATAAAAACAATAAAAGAAAATAATTTGACTTGGGAAGAGATAATTAAGTTTTTTCAGAAAGAACTCATTTATAAAAAATACTGGAACTTCTTTGGTGTTCCAGTGGCTAAAATCCCTTGCTCCCAATGCAGGGAGTTTAAGTTCAATCCCTGGTCAGGGAACTAGATCCCATATGCTGCAACTATAGCTCCCGTGTGCCAAAACTAAGGTCTGACGCAGCCACAAATATAAATATTTTCAAAATACTTAGCTGCTTTTACACTGTAATTAACTAGTTTACCAACTAAATTATCAAGTTTTTGCTCAAATTTTAAGGTCAACGGAAGAGGGTAGTACTACTGATAGACCTAAAATCATTCTGAAATGAATTAGAAAAGAAGCTAGCATCTGCTAACACCTAAATACAAATACTGGTACCTCGTAACAGAAATGTACACTATAGCATTTTCCAGGTTTAAAATAACTAATTGATAGTACTACTGAACTAATTTCAGCACTGAACTCATCTCTGACAATGTTTTTGCATTACCTCTTTTCACATAAATCCTGCTCATTCCCAGCTGCTTTGCTTAGTCCCAGTTTTGAAAAGTTGCAAGAAGCAAAACACAGAAACCATGCACTTCTATTTGAAAACAAAACAACTGCATCTACTAGTTTTTCCTGAGCTTCACTAAGTTTTTCATGCTTTATTTTATTTTTAACTTTTTGGCCGCACCCCATAGCATGAAGGATCTTAGTTCCCTGACCAGGGATCGAACCCATACACCCTGCAGTCAATGAGCGGAGTCGTAAGCACTGACCACCAGCGAATTCCCTCCATCTTTTAAAAAGGACAAAATCCGCTAAGTAACGATTAGCATTTTGGTACCTGAATTAAAATCAGATAATTCTGTTTGTCTTTGGCTTTTTCACTTGAAAAATAAGCTTATCTTAATTGTCTGAAACATTATTGGTCTGAAGTTCTTATTATGATTACAAAGATTTCAAGAGAACAAGGCTCAAGATTCTTTTTCCATATAATAATCAAGGAATTCATATAATTGTCTTTTTTAGATAAGAATTTAAATGGCCCTCATCCACCTCTTTTCCAACCAAAATGATTCTCTAATGAAAATCTATTTCAAAAACTACCTATTTAAAAAGCTTTTCAAAATGCTTTCAATATCAAAATAGTCAAGTCCTCTTGGAAAACCTTTCTAAAACAACTTTTCTGACTATTGTTAATCTCCCACAAATTATTTTCCTTAAAAGATCTATGGTTAGTAATTACTTTTTCCAGCAACTGTGATACAATATGGTCTTGAACAGTATAATTTTAATGGCAAAACTGTAGGCAGAGTTTAACATCAGTACGTATTCTACTGCTTTTCATGTGTAATTATGGCATTTTTACACAGATTTCCAGGGCATGTTTCTTAGAATGCCTACACAGGTGATATATTTTGTTACCTTTGAACACTGATCTGCTCAACTTAAAAATACATAATCACTATGCTCACAAAATGTTCTTATCTATGAAGACTTTATAGCTTAAAAGATATTAGTTAGTGTGGAATCATTATCTAGCAGTTTTACCAAACTTTCATTAGCCTAGAAATCATTTTATTGACTGCTATTCATTAGTTACCTTTTTTTTTCTTCCAGTTTTATTGAGACATAATTGTCAAAAAAATACTGTATACATCTCAGGTGGACAGCATAATGATTTACCTACATACATCATGAAAACATCAAGTGAATATCCATCATCTCATATAGACAAAAAATGAAAGAAACAGAAAAAAAAATTTGTGATGAGAGCTCTTAGGATTTACTCGCTTAACAACTTTCATATGCGACATACAATGTGTATGTGGGTGTGTGTTCAGTCATGTCTGATTCTTTGCAACCCCAGGGACTGCGGCCCGCCAGGCTCCTCTGTCCATGGGGATTCTCCAGGCAAGAATACTGGAGTGGGTTGCCCTGACCTCCTCCAGGCGATCTTCCCAACCCGGGGGTCCAAGCCACGTCTCCTGCATTACCGATTCCAGATACCACTGGGCCACCTGGGAAGCCCCAAGACATACACTAGTGTTAGTCACATTTATCATGTTGTATATTACATCCTAGCTCCTTTTTTAGTCTTTCCTAGGGGATCTGCACTGTGCTGCATGTGGGATCCTAGTTTTTTTAAACTTTTTGGTGCACCTCCAATCACGAAGGATCTTAGATCCCTGGATGGAATGGAACCTGGGTCTCCTGCAGTGGAAGGGCGGGCAGAGTCTTAACTGCTGGTCCACATCCCTGGTTCTAATAGCATCCATCTTCTCTTTGCCTCCTTGCTCACTTTTCCGTCTCTCCCATCCCCCCCCACTCCTTGAATACCATGTCATAAATCATTCTTTTTTTTTTTAATTGTTCTCTTTTATAGGCAGTTTTATATCACCACCACCATTTCAAGGATGCTGTGAAGAAAAACTTAGTAGGTTGATTTTTTTAACTGTTCCCTCTCGAGTAGTCTGTAAAAGAGAAGTTGATGCTTCCAGTTTTGATTAAGTATTTTATTTAGGCAGTTTTGAAATATATACTGTTCTTCCACATGTACAGATTGGTGATTTTATAATTTATTTAACTTAAATATAACTGAGTTGGTCACTTCAACAAAATCATTTTCGGTTGTTTGGACACGCAGGACGCAGGATCTGAGTTCCTAATAAGGTCACTCTTTTCAAAGTAAAATGGAATCTGTTACATAAACTTATTATGCTTTTGAGTATTAAAAAAAAATTAAAGAAAAGGATTTATTTAAATACTTTCTTCTATTCTATCTTTTCCTGCACTTAGAATTCTTCAACGACTGAGGCTATGTCATGCTCCTTTGTCAATTCAGAGCTTCATACGGTGCTGGTCACTTCATAAGGGCTTCTGTGACTGTCAGCTGAGTCACACACACTGACCAGCTGGTGGAGAACCACCATGTCTCCATCATCTCTAAGAATAAGAAAGGTGTTTTTTTTTTTTTTTAAAGTGGGGAACTTAAATTTAAAAGGATAATAAACAGAAAACAGAATAAAGGAGCTGCAAAATATTCAATAATAAAAATCTAATTATATCAGTATAGATTTTTCCAGTAGGGAAGAAAAGACTTTGAAAAAAAGAGGGATAAATGAGTTTGGGATTAACAGATACATGCTCCTATATATAAAATGAACAACAAGGACCTACTACATAACACAGGGAACTATATTCAATATCTTGTAAAACCTATGAAGGAAAACATCTACACACACACACACACACACACACACACACACACAGATACAACTGAATCACCCTGCTCTATACCTGACACGAAACACTATAAATCAACTATACCTCAATTTAAAAAAAAAAACATTTTTTTAAAAAAAGCAACGTGGACTCTGACTGCAATGATTAAAGACTAGAGTCAGGAAAAGAGGAAGGTCAAAAGGAAGCTACTATTGTAGAGAAAAGAAGGACTGGAGGCCAGAGCATGGTCACAACAGTGATAAAGGAGAGAAATAAACATGGATTACCTTTTTGCTTTAGGTATCTCTTATCAGGAAAAATTCTTGGACTTCCTTGGTGGCCCAGTGGATAGGAATCTGCCTGCCAATGCAGCAGACATAGTTCAATCCCTGGTCCAGGAAGATTCCACAGGCTGAGAGCAACTAAGCCCGGGAACCACAACTACTGAGCCTGAGTGCTGCAACTCCTGAAGCCTGTACACCCTAGAGCATGCTCCACGAGAAGCCGCCTCAAGGAGACGCCCAAGCAATGCACCTAGACAGCAGCCCTGCTCACCTGCATGCAGCACCCAACACAGCCAAAGAAGTTAAATTAATGTATTAAATTAAAAGGAAAATCCTCTTCAGATTGGATGGGTTTAAACAAGCATTGGCATCTTGCACAAAATGGGCATTTAATAAATTTAATCAATGAATTAATGGAAACCAAAGCTCAATATACATAAGATTAAAGAAAGTTGAGCTTCCTTGGCAGCTCAGCTGGTAAAGAATCCGCCTGCAATGCAGGAGACCCCAGTTCGATTCCCAGGTTAGGAAGATCCCCTGGAGAAGGGACAGGCTACCCGCTCTAGCATTCATGGGCTTCCCTGGTGGCTCAGATGGTCAAGAATCCACCTGCAATGTGGGAGACCGGGTTCGATCCCTGGGTTGGGAAGATCCCCCTGGAGGAGGGCAAGGCAACTCATTCCAGTATTCTTGCCTGGAGAATCCTATGGACAGAGGAGCCTGGTAGGCTACAGTCCATGGGGTTGCAAAGAGTCAGACACGACTGAGCGACTAAGCACACAGCACATCTGCTCTAAGTGCACCAGCAACAAGGTACAACATATCACTCCAGTTACAAAGCCCATCCAGCTGCAAGGGAAAGAGGATCCTGTCAACTACTGATCACTGAAGTTAAATGTAACTCTAGACAAGATTATCACTGAGATTAAACGTAACTCTAGGCAAGATTTCAGAGTCATGTCTGATAGAAGTCTATGAACACAGAAAAAGCAGCAACCAATCTAGGTGACGGGAAACCATTATAGTTTCATTAAGAACAAGCAATGTCAGATTAGTATGCTTTTTTTTCCCTGACATTTATTGAACAGATAGGATTTTTAAAGATGAAGGATATGAAATTATTTGGGTTTTAGGAAGGCAAGTGTTAAAGTTCCTTATAAATTCCTTGTGAAAACCTGGAAATATTTGAGATAGATAATGATAAATTAGCTTCATTTCTAATTGGCTGAACCACTTGAACCAAAGAACTAATTTTTTTCAAATCAACCCTCAGGTCTCTAGCAGGACAAGAACGCTCTTAGGCCCACCTCATCAACACTTTAAAAAAATTTGTATGAAAACTGTACCAGCATTATCAAACTTATAATTTATCAAAGGTATGGAAAAACAATAAGCTTTTTTACTGAATGATCAAATTAAGATCCTTTTTTTTTTTTTTTTTTAAAGAGTAAACATACTGGAACCAATCTGACAAGATAAAATTTAACTGGGATAGATGTGAAGTCCTACTGAAACATATTCTATTAAAGAACTTGGAGAGCAAGGACAAAAATTCAAATTTCAGCTGACTACAAAATCAATAATGGATAACGCACACAGCACCTAGATGGCAGGGACCATTCTAAATGCTTAACACATATATACACTCATTTATTCTTTAAAACAACCCTATGAGACAGGTACCATCATAAACTCCATTTTACAAATGAGAAAACTGAGGCCCGGGATGTTTACATAATTTACTCAAGGTTACCCAGCTGATATAGAGCCAGGATTTAAACCCAGGCAGGCTAGCTCCAGAATTCATTTCCTTAGACAGGACATTATCATAAATTAACAGTGCAATGTGGTTGCCAAAAGAAGCAAGACTACTCTTAAAGTATGTGCTTTAAAATCAGAGTGGTGACTTCTGGTTCTCTCCACAGGCTAATATCTAATTACAGGTATTACACTGCTAAGAAGGGTATGGACGAGCTGACACAAATCCACAAATAAGCCATCAGTATTGTGAAGAGGTGCAAATCAAAACAACAAATCCACTAGAGGAAGTTAAAGACGAGAATATTTTGTCCAGAGAAGAAAAGAATCAGGAAAACATAAGGAAGTGTCTTCGAATATTTGAAAACTCATAGAAGAGACAGAACTAGAGCCAGTGAAGAGATAACTTTAGTTCAATAAAAGAAATAATTTCTTAGAAGTTAAAGTTGTCCAAATATCTCTACCTCAGAACCTATGAACCTTCTCTCCACAAAATATCCAAATACATATAATTTTGTATAAAGTTTTCAAGGGTCCACAAATCTACCTTTAAATCTATTTATGTCCTACCCCTAGAATCATATACCTCAGATTAAAATGGAAAGGATTCAAGTATGAAGAGGTGAATATATTTAATCTAGAAAATTCATCACAACTTAAAATTTTAGGATTGAAAAAAACTCTGAACTCTATGCTTTCTAGTTTCTTCTAAGATACATTAAGATACACATTGCAATAAGAGCTTAAAATATGATGCTGAGTTCAGAAAAAAGTGAAATCAAGTTTGCCAAGTGACAATGTAAACTGACTACAAGATCTGACTATCAGTTATAATGGCTTATTGTTTAATCTTTTAAAGAAACATATCTAAGTTTAAAGATAAAAAATAAGATGCCAAGGTACTACTCAATAACTAATATTTAATGCCCAAATTAGAAAGTGCCTCCTTCTACTTTCAAGCCTTAAACTTTTCATCTTTCAGTCCCAGTTAACTGTTAAGGTTGACAAACTAAGAAAACGGACTAGAAGTTAAAATACCAGGTTCTAACCTATGCCATGAACTTAGGCTTAATTTTGGCTTAATCTGTTTCTTACCAAACTCTAAAAACTTTCATGTATCTAAATGGGCTTTAAAAATGGTAAAGTGCAGATGTAAATATAAACAACTCATGTATTATGCATAAAACATAAAAATGCCAACAACAACAAAACAAAAAACAGTTTTTCTATCATGCTAAAAAAAAAAAAAAGCAAAGGTATATGCACATTACAATTCCTAATTCCAAAAAGCAATCTTTGAATCCTTCAGCTTGTGTTTCAGTGAATAATTTTAATCCACAAACACTCTCCATATTAAGGATAAATCTATCTGTACATCCAATTTCAAGCTGCAAAGAGAGGACATAGCTCAGACAGTTAAGAATTTTGGCTGCAAGGGAAAAACTTGAAAGTGCCAGTTGGACGTCACCATTTCCAAGAGTTGGTGGGAAAGGTACATGATCACAAAATGGTAACATTAAGTATGACACACTTGAAAATTCTGTTTTCTCTCCTAATTAACCAACCACACATAATGGAACTCAAAAACAAGAGTTTAATAAGTCATGGGCCTTTATTAAATATAAGCACCATGCTGCTGAAACTGCAATTGCACTGCCAGAACAGGGCTACAAACACCATGTCTGCCATGAGACTAGACTCTAGTTCCAGGCACAAGATGTTCTAATAAATAACAAATGCATCAAGCGCCAGCATACAAGTGTGATAGAATCTGGGGCCTAGACATTTGATTTTTCTCCCGGTGCTACTTGAGAATGGCCACTGCCATTAAAGATTTATTACAGTAACAGGATAGTGATAAAACTTTAGCTAAACTGCAGGCCAACCAATGAAATGGAAAAGCAACATGCAATAACAGATCAACGAAATTAATTTCTATTTAATTTTGTACAGTAGGCTCATGATTACGCTGTATAAAGAACAGATGAAAAAAAAAAAAAGAACAGATGAATAACCTAAACTATACCTATTAGGTAAAGATGATTTCAAGCCATTAAGAGAAAAGTGGCCCAGAAAAAAATCAGGCTATAGAACTCAAGTGGAAAAAACACACTAAGATTTGGGAGACAAAGGGGAAGGAAGGGAATGAGCTACTGACTTACTAAAAAGAGAGCAAAGAAATGGGACAGGGAGTCTGAGCCCTCTGAGACGGAATGAGGAAAAAAAAAGAATTCAAAGGCTCAAAGGGAGCTTTAGCAGTGAATACGGAAAGGGATGAAGCTGTTAACTGTCTCAACAGAAAAACCAAAAACAATAGGGGGAACTTTTCTAAACCATCATGCAGGGTGGTCAATTCAATGCCTAACTCATGCAGGGCAGGGCACTTCGTAGGACGCGAACTTCGTTCCAAATAGTTCCACCGATTAGTCCATTTCCTCCTGACCACCCCCAATAGGGGGTTACTACTACAGATGAAGGAACTGAGACCACACAACGTCAGGGAACACAAGCTGGTACTGGGCGCTCATCTTAGCTGCACGCCTCCCTGCAAGATCCTACAAAACTCTTACACTTTTCTATGGAAAGGAACCTTAAATCTCCGGAATTTCTCAGAGTCAGGGCCCAAAAGTGATCCCCTACTTTAGAGGAAAGTTCCCTGCGGAGGTTGCAAGGCTCTTCCAAGCGCACGAGGCTTTGGAACTGTGAAATACACCTGGTAGAGACAGATGAAGGCATGTGGGTCACGAAAGGAGAAAAAGTCGGAAAAGTCAGACTTAGAAGCCATTCTTCTAAAGATACCGAAAAAAGTAGAAAGCAGCCCTTCCTCTCTTCCAGCAGGCGTGACTCAGGGACGGTGCCTCCCCGCAATTTGCTCTGTGTGTGTTGGGGGTGGAGGGTAGTCTCGGGTTTCCCACTCCCTTCCCCAGGCACTCAAGGGTTACTCGGCCAGGCCTGGAAGAACGCGTGGGAATAAACAGATGGGACCCAGAGTGACCAGGGGGCCCGGAGACGCAGGGAGGGAAACCTGCCCAGGACCACGCCGGGCGGGGTCCAGAGGCCCTCCGCACAGAGCCCGCGCCCGCGCCCCGGACCTTACCGCCGCTTGGCTGCAGGGGACAAGGCGGCCGCGCAGGACTGTTCTTCGAGCTTGGAGCGCGTTTTCAGGCGCCTCTGCTACAGTGGCGCCCGCGCTTGGCGGCACCCGGATCCCAGCGGACTCACACTCGCGGAAGGGTGGGCGAGCCGCGGCCTGCCTAGTCGAGGCCCTGGAGTTCTAAGCCCCAGGACGCCGACCGCGCGCGCGCGCCTTCGAGCCTGCCAAAGAGGAAGGGTCAGGGCGCGCCTGGAGAACCGAGCAGCGCCAGCGGCTGCAGCCGAATTCTCCGGCAGCTTCGTCCGCCCTCGCCCGGCCCAGACACTGCCCCGCTTCCCCCGCGCAAGCTTTGGCGGCGGAGCAGCACGGTGAGCGCCGATTGGCCCTCTGGATGAATGACGTACGGCGCCTCTCCCCACGGATTGGCCAGGCTGGCGGTGCGTGCACGGAGTAAACAAACCCCGCCCCCAGGCTTCCCAAAGAGAGGAGGGGGCCGCGAGGTGGAGGAGCGGGGTCTTAAGCACTCTGTGGGGTATCTGGGTAGTCCACTGGAGGTTCTCAGAGGATCGCCTGCAACGATCCTGCCGCGTGCTTCCCAGCCGCCTCCGGAGCCGGCTACAGGCCTGAGGCCTAAAATTATAGCCACACCCTCTCCCCCTTCCCCCGGCCTGGGTGGGAATCCTGATCCTGACTTTTCCATCCGCCCTCATCCCCCCGGCCCCTTACAATTAAACCCCGATCTTTCTTAGAAAAAGGGAAACGGGTGTCCCTAGTTCCCAGGGACATCTCGGTTCCCAGTCACTTGATCAGTCACCTCCGGGGGAGCAGCCTAGAGCGGACGAGTGATGAGGCCACGTGTGGGGCCAAGTTTGCAGTACCTTGTAAATTATGCAGACAGTGGGTTAAAGACTGCTAGGGTGTGAGGTCTTCAACAAACCGGCAAATAAGATCCAAACCCGGACAGGTCACCATGTCACATGGACGCTGAAGAGAAAATCGCAGATCCCACCCCCAAATACCTATTTAGTTTAATGTTAATAATACATTCTGTGCCTATCTGAAAAATCATGTGTAAGTTTACATTTTAGTGGGCTTCCCTTGTGGCTTGGTTGGTAAAGAATCCGCCTGTAACGCGGGAGACCTGGATTCGATCCCTGGGTTGGGAAGATCCCCTGGAGAAGAGAAAAGCTACCCACACCAGTATTCTGGCCTGGAGAACTCCATGGACTGTGTAATCGATAGGGTCACAAAGAGGCGTACGTGACCGAGAGACTTTCATTCCACTTCACTTACATTTTAGTGCGGTGGTAAAGATAATATGCAAAAGAAATAAGTAAAATATAAGCTATGTTACATGCTGGGACACGCTGTGGGGGAAAAATCTGGCAGACCAGGGATGGCTTTAAGGGATGGCCTGTTTTAGAGTGCCCAGACAAGGAGACAGGAACGTGCCATTTAAATAAATACCTAAAGGGAGTGGAGGCGGAGAGAACGCGCCTTTGGACCTCTCTCGGGTTGAGTGGAGAGATGATTTCTGCAAAACTGTACATAGATAAGTCCTAGGCGGTCAAGAAAGCCCAATGCAGTCTCCTTGGACTGATTCTAAAATGCAAAAGCCCCAAAGGAGTCATTACCTTGCATTTTTCAGTAATGGATCAATAGATGTAGTTTCCACAGAAATTTTATTGAGATTTCAACTTAAATACTTTTCAAACACTCTAGGGACAAAGATACAAAAATGAGCAAAACAGATGAAACCTCCATCCTCAAGAAGTCTAGCAGGAGAGCTGGATTGTAAACCACCTCGGTATATTGTATAAATAATCCAAGAAGTATTAATAGACGCATGGCTGTGCTTGGGCTAATTGGGGGGGGGGGGGAGTGGTGGATGTTAATTTAGGAAGAGTACTTAGGAAGAGTACTATGGGCTACAGTCCACGGGGCCGCAAAGAGTCAGACACGACTTAAAGCGACTAAACACACACACACACACACACATCTAATTGAATAAAACTGCTTTATTATATTATATAATGAAGTATAATATACTGGACATTATGTTTGGAATCTTTTTATCTATGAAGACAACTCCACTAAATATTGGAGTAAGGCTATGGATTTCAGTGATTCTCTGACTTCTGTAAATTTTTAAGGTGAGAGTCTGAAAATGATATCAAGTTAAACCATATAAAATAGTTAATATTTGGCAATTTACATGTTTCCTGTAGAGTTAATATGAGGATTTTGCTATGTAATACATATAGTAAGTGTTCAATAAATAATGATTATTATGATCATTTGATAATAGTGCTTTTGAAAAAAAAATGCTTTAAAAGTCAGTGTTTCATAACAGCTTCCAATACCATGAAGTAAAGTGGGCATGCAGGTTCAAATTTTCCATATACTGGTTTGATCTGGCTGTGAATTTCCATGACCTAATCAGGGTATGTTGTAAAAGACACTAAATGCTAGTTTCACAGCAGGCCAAGAAATTCAGAATAAGGAACAGCTTGATTTTGAAGCCAAAACCTGAAAATTCTCCAGAACAGAATAAATTGTCAAGTTGCTTCAGGGAGAAAAATTCATGTAAATCAATTTTTCATTCCCACTCACAGCTTCAATTTAGCAATTTGCACAACAGTCAGCTTTCTCTCTTCCTTCTCATTTCCCCCATTAAAAGATCTGATTTCCTTTGAAAGGGTAAATAAAGCTTCCACTATCTCCAAGGAAGGAGAGGTAGATGTTTGAAACATGACAGAACACTTACTGATTCCACAAACACTTACTAAGCACTTATTATACACCAACAGTGCAAGGTACTGGAAATACACACATAAATGTCCAAAGAACTTCCTTTGTTCATAGGTATTCCTGTGTGTAGAATAATCCCCCAGTTCACCCACACCTCATCTACACATGCTTTCTCGTCTAAGCTAAAACAACATTCTCTAGAAAAGCTCCTCTAACTCCAGCTCTTTGCCCATAAAATTGTCTTTCTAACATTCATGAAACTTGCAATTACTCATTTAGTACCTGTATCCTGTATCATTTAGTACCAGGGAAGCCCTTGTTAGACTGCAAGTTCCTTGCAATTTGGAGTTCTATCATCCTATTCACTGGGCTTCTCTGGTGGCTGGCTCAGTGGTAAAGAATCTGCCTGCAATGCAGGAGACACAGGTTCTATCCCTGAGTCAGGAAGATCCCCTGGAGAAGGGAATGTCAACCCACTCCAATATTCTTGTCTGGGAGATCCCTTGGACAGGGGAGCCTGGTGGGCTACAGTCCATGGGGCCGCAAAGAGTTGGACACGACTTAAAGCGACTAAACACACACACACACACATCTTATTCACTACAATATTCTCGGTGCCTTAGGGAAGCTCAGTAAGTTTTTATTGAATGGATGAGAGCGCCACAGCCTAGCACATTTGGAAAGAAGAGACAAACATAAATAAAAATTCTACTTGTAAATTTGTGGGCCAACAAGCCACCAGCCATGAAAGAGATCTGTTAAGAGTTAAACCTGAGAAACTGTCTGTGCTGCCTCTCTCCTGGGGCTGGCACTACTTTCAGTAGGTGGAGCGCTATGGCTCCTGGACCAGTGTCTCTCACACTTTAATGTGCCCAGGAATCACTCAGAGGTCTTATTAAAATTCAGACTCTAGATCGGCAGGTCTGAGGTGGGGTGTAGAATCTGTATTTCCAGCAAATTTCCAACTGCTTCATCAGATGCTACACTCTGAGTGACAAAGTCTTTCCTGATCCCTTTTTGCCATTTGCAAAGATCCATAGTTGTCTAGACTTTAGATATGACTTTTTTTTTAAACACGCTGTTTTCACATCTAATCCATCCAGTGACAAACAAAAGAAATAACTCTTAAGAGAACATCAAGGCCTTGTCTTCCAGAGACAGTCCTATTATATGCCCTTTAGTCACATTAAAAGGGCAGAGTGGAATCAAAGCCCTGGAATTTCTTTAGTGAGGGACACAACTTTCTCCTTATTACATTTCTGGAATGACTTGGTTTGTCCAGTGGGAAGATTTCACAGTCATCATTAGTAAAAGTAACCTCTTCTTAATATCAAACCCAAAATTATTTTTAGGATAAAATTTCACTTGTCCTAAAAACATAGAGTATATATGAGGTATAAGAAATAATGATAATATGATCCAGCAGTCCCACTCCTGGGCATATATCTGGATAGAACTATAACTCAAAAAAATACATGCACCTCTATGTTCATAGCGGCACTATTTACAATAACCAAGACATGGAAACAAACTAAATGTCCATCAACAGAAGAATGGATAAAGAAAATGCGGTACCTGTCTACAATGGAATATTACTCAGCCAAAAAAAAAACAAAACAATGAAATAATACCATTTGCAGTAACATGGGTGGACCTATTAAGTGAAGTGAGAGAAAAACAAATATCATGTGACATCACTTATATGTGGAATCTAAAATACGACACAAATGAACTTATCTATGAAAAAGAAATAGATTCACAGCTATAGAGAACAGACTTGTGGTTTCTATGGGGAATGGGGTAGGGGAGGGATGCAGTGGGAGGTTGGGATTAGCAGATACAAACTATTATATCTGCTAACTAATAGAGAGAGGTATATTTATACACTGGCTCCTGTCCCCATTGTTTACACATTATCATATGGTAGCAGCTCTCTAGCATTCCAGACTTAACCAGGGGTGAAAAATGACAGAATGAGTTTCAATGAGTATTCCAAGCTGGGAGGCAGAGAAATCCCAGCTCAGAAAACCAGAGATATGGTAAAGTGAGATGTTTTCATGTTACACTTGGGTAGCAGATTGCTACAACTGGAATAAAAATGTGGCCTAAGAGGATGTGGAATGGGGCAAGAGGTGACCAATAATGATATAAATAATTGAATAATAAATGGAGAATAGGCAACAGCTTTCCCTTGTAGAATTTCCAACAGTAGAATTCCAATGAATTAAATGTAAAGAAATAATGAAGTGGAAATAGAAAATTCCCAGTAATAGGCAAATAGTACAAGAATCATTGATGCAGAGAAGCAGCATCCATGGATGTTAAAACTAGTAAGTGAAACTGTGATGGGAAACAAAATTTACATGGTCTAAAAGTATCTCCTCACAAGATTCTTTAAAATTTATTTATTTATTTATTTGACTGTGATGGGTCTTAGTAGTGGCATGAGAACTTTCAGTTGCGGCATGTGGGATCTAATTACCTGATTAGGGATTGAACCCAGGCCCCCTGCAATGGGAGCATGAAGTCTTAGCACTAGACCACCAGGGAAGTCCCTCCTAACAAGATTCTTAACTGCAAAGGAGAAAACAGTAAACTTATGATGGAAAAACCTGGCAGTCATCCTCTTCACCAAAGGATCAAGGTTAACAACAATAATAAGACATACTGATGCCTTCCTGATAAGATGCACTGAGGCCATGGACATCACTTCTGCAGGATTCTAACAAAAATTCAGAACCTTAACCTAATCAGAAAAAAATATCAGGCCAACCTAAATGGAGGGCCATCTTATAAAATAACTACCAGTGTTCTTAAAAAATGTGAAGTTCATGAAAGAAAGACTAGGTGGTCACAGACTGCAGGAGATTAAGAAGACATGAAAATTAAATGAAATGTGGGATCCTGGATTGAATCCTGATCCAGAACAAGGACAATAGTGTGGAAACCAACAAAATTCAGGTAAGGTCTGTAGATTACTTTATACTACTGTATCAATGTGAATTTCCCACTTTGAGCAATTACAGTTATGTAAGATGTAAATTAGGAGAAGCTGGGGGACGGAACTCTGTGTACTATTAATACTTTTAGAACTTTCCTGTAAGTCTACAACTATTTCAAAATAAAAGAAAACCAAGTACTAGAAATCAACTATACTTCAATTTTTTTAAAAAAAATTCTAAATACTAGGGAATTTTAGATTTTAAACAGATTCTGTTCCAGTAGATCTGGAGTGAGGCCTGCAATGCAGTTTTTGTGAAAAGCACTCTGGTGACCCAGAGGCTGCTGGTCTCAATAGCATATCAGAGTAGCAAGACTTTTCCCCTTCTGCTGTATTAAGGTGAAACTGACATGCAATAAACTATGCATCAAGTCAGTAGTCTGATGATCTTAGACATATGTATCCACGGAACCCACCTGGTTTGCCCTTCCTTTCTCTGTCAATCCTAAAGGAAATCAACCCTGAATATTCCCTGGAAGGACTGATGCAGAAGCCGAAGCTCTAGTACTTTGGCCACCTTATGCAAAGAGGTGGCCACTCATTGGAAAGAGACCTGATGTTGGGAAAGTTTGAAGGCAAAAGGGGAAGGGGGCAACAGAGGAAGAGATGGTTAGATAGCATCACAGACTGAATGGACATGAATTTGAGCAAACTCTGAGAGATAGTGAGGGATGGAGGAGACTGGCATGCTGCAATCAGAGTCAGACACAACCTAGTGACTGAACAACAACCACCTAGGTGGCACAGTGGTAAAGAATCCACCTGCCAATTCGGGAGAGGCAGGTTCGACCCCTGGGTCAGGAAGATCCCCTGGAGGAGAGAAATGGCAACTCGCTCCAGTACTCTTCCTGGGAAAATCCATGGACAGAGGAGCCTGGTGGGCTACAGTCCATGGGGTCCCAAAGAGTCAGACACTAATGAGCAACTCTCTAACACACACACATGATAATTGCCTTATATTTTCCACCTCTTAATGGGTTGTTTCTAAATAGAAAAAAACTCACTATTACTCCCTATCATTTTCATTAAATTTTTCCTACAATTTCTTTTACAGTCACATTCTTTAAAAATAATTTTATATTATTTAGTATAATTTATAGTCACATGAATTTCAGAAAAGTCAGCTCCACGTATCTCCCCCTTCCTTGTCCTCTTTATCAAACTAATATGACTTGAATAACAAAAAACAAACCCCTTCCTTTCTTCTAATAACTGAATGTTTATCATCCTTCAAAATTCCTACTGCAGAATGAACCATGGCTCTACTTCCATCAGGAAATAGAATCTAGATTTGTCTGATGAATCCTCTACCACCATCATTGGGATATCAGTATTTATGTGTACATATGTGAAGCAACAGAGAAACATTAAATAAAATAAAAGTGGCTTTAAAACACAATATGTTCAGATCATCACTCACTATTTTATTGTAACTTTTGAAATAATCTTAATAATTTTCACAATGGATTTTTAAGAGCTGCTAGGTTAATTCCATCATATTAGCCTTTGAAATTGTTTCCTCCAGTTACTTAAAAACTTCCTAAACATTTAGGTATACAGTATATTTTCACAAGAGACTGTATCATCTTTTTCCCACTACAAAAAAATTACATCTCTTCTCTAGCAATTTCCTTTGTGCAAGAAAGTAGAATATAGAGTAAGTCTAAACAGTATCTAAAGAGGCAGAGTTACAGAAAACCTTTCTTCTCTAACCATATCAAGCCCCAATTTTTCTTCTAGTTAAAAGGAAAACACAAGCCCAAATTTACCTTGAGTCACAACAGAAGTTAACACATGCTTATTCTTCTGTGACATACTTAATGTTCAGAAACCAAAACAGGAAATAATATTAAATAAGAATTTCCAGGTAAAATTTTTAAATGAATCCAAAGTTAAAAACAGACAAAAAGTTAAGGGGAAAATTCACATATATATGAAAAAGATTCCTTTTATTTTGCATTCTCAATTTCATCTATAGATCTTAACAATGATTTGTGAGGTTTTCAATGACTATTTAATAAAACTATGAAGTTCATAAAGAACATCAGAAAAATAAAATGATAAATTTACTGATGCAGATGAATTGGGGTATTACAGTAACTGTCTTGCACAAATAGGAAAGTTCTAATTAATTTTCCACAAAATCATTCTGAAACATTTACACAAGTCAGCTTATTTAAAATAAGACTATTTTAGCATTATGATAGCTATGTTCAAGACATGTATTTGTATACTTAACATTCTAACTGAAGGTATCTTTAAAACTATTTTGCTATTATACAGTATTAGTATCACATTGTATAATGAGTATGAAAGGAATATGAAAGTTCTTCTGCTCAGTACATTACAAAATCCTGTTCAAATACTATGTACATTTTTGCCCAGGAGAATCTGAAAATACTACTTAGTGATTTCTTAAGTCACTGGACTGATTTTTTGTTTTTTTAGTTTTTAAAAAAGATATTCCTTTAAAGATATGGCTCATTTAGCAAACAACCCAATTAGCAAATGGACAAAAGATATGGACAGACATTTCACTGGCGGATAAACAGATGGCAAAAGAGCACATAAAAAGATATTCAATATTATTATTAATTAGGGAAATGCAAATTCAATCCACACTGAGTAAACCACATCCTCATCAAAGCGGCTAAAGTAAAAAATGGTGACAACATCAAATGCTGGTGAGTAGAGAGAGTAGATCACTCATACATTTCTGGTGGGAGTATAAAATGGTACAGCTACTCTGGAAAAGAGTTTGGCAGTTTCTTGTAAAGATATGGCTCATTTAAATTGGAAATCTTATCATGTATTTCCTTAACAATAGAGATATCTGTACAGACATGGCCATTTTAATAAACCAAATGTAAAGTGGGGAGTGAAAATAGAATAATAGCAAATTTTAGAAACATCTTATTTGGCAGGTTCCTGACTCTATCATTTCCACTCCCATGATCACCCTGCATCCCTCTAGGGGTAAGTGTCCCATGGAAGTATGGTGACAAAATGGCTAGCGACTCACAATCGATGCTGGTGCCAAACTACAACTATGAGGGTCCACGACTTTAAAAAACAACATGATTCTCGATGGCCTGTTTGGCTTCTTTGAGGCTATCCCTCAAGGTTGGCTTCAACCAGATGACCTGGGTATGCAGGATGAGGACCATGGGACCAAATAGGTCCAGGGTGTGTTTCAGGCTTTTAATTCTAATTGAGAAACATGATATAAATTTCCCAAAGGGATTCGGAATCCTTCAGGGTAGATTCAAGCCTTCTAAGCTATCTCTGAGATTACTTAAAATCACTTAAAGTTGAGGAACCCCAGGATTCTGGTATGGCCCCCCTCAAAGAGTTTTAAAATTACTGCCAAACTCCTGGACTAAATTATTTTTAATTAAGGACTGCATTTATATGCCTGGCAAAAGGGACTATTTCTGAAGTTTCTTCCCTCTAACATGAGAGTGTTTGGCATTCCTCAGATTCTGTGTGTTAGTCATCTGCAGTTAAATACACAAAACCTGTAAATAGAAAGACTTCAGTTAAAAAAAAAAAGGCTTCAGTTGTACCTTAGAAAGTTAATGTGTATTTATGGATGTGTATCCCTACACAAATAGATATGCAGAGGTATAAACATAAGAAGAATTTTAAAATAAACAGTATGAAGATTCTAGTAATAGCTCTCTTAATAAAGTAGTCCTTCTTAGTTCAAAAAAACATAGTCTACTGTAACAAACAGAAGTTGCTCCCTGTCAATACACATATGTAACATCAAGGATAAAATGTGTAGGTAAAAAAAAGTTGCACTTATAAACACAAAGTAAAAATTCACCCCAGGAATAGGAAGGCACAGAGTTAAGTTCTGTGGAAGCAGACATGGGTTCTGCTTGCAAGGATCTTCTAGTTTGGTAGAGGCTTGCACAAAGGCAGATAAAAGAGAATTCATCCCCTTTGTTCAGAGATGAAAAGGAAACAAAAAGGCAGATCAAATCAAAGATGATCTGGCGACTACATTAATTCTATACTGAAGTCATCAACACACTCATTAAGGCCACGGAGAATACAGACATGGGGGTGACGGGGGTCCTGCTGCTGCTAAGTCGCTTCAGTCATGTCTGGCTCTGTGCAACCCCACAGATGGCAGCCCACCAGGGTTCCCCGTTCCTGGGATTCTCCAGGCAAGAATACTGGAGTGGGTTGCTATGTCCTTCTCCAATGCATGAAAGTGAAAAGTGAAAGTGAAGTCGCTCAGTCGTGTCCAACTCCCAGCAACTCCATGGACTGCAGCCCACCAGGCCCCTCTGTCCATGGGATTTTCCAGGCAAGAGAACTGGAGTGGGGTGCCATTGCCTTCTCCGTGGGGTGAGGGTAGCTGGGTAAAAACAGCAGAAAACAACTACAACATGACATTTTTTCCCACCTTATTAACCAGCAAAGAAGAACCACTATTTATTTTAAAATAGTATCACTTCTTTTTGCTAACAACTGTTTCCTAAGGTAACAATGAAGCAGAGAGAAAAGGAGTAGGACAGACACTCTGAATTCACTGAGTCTTCAATTGTCTTCCAACAGCCTACCTCAGAGCTTCTCAGCTGGGGTAATTTGTCTCCCAGGCACATTTGGCGATGCTGGAGACATTTTGCCATAGTAAGTAGAGAGATGCTAGAGGGTGAAGCTCAGGGGTCTGCTACTAAGCAACATATAATACGAAGCACCCCAAAACAAAGAGTTATCTGCCCTCAAATGTCAATGGTGCTGAGGCTGAGAAGCCAAGGCGTGGTTGGATATTAAAAAATTTAAAAATCAGTAAGTCTAGAGTATAAAAGCATTTAGAACCACTTTAAGAAGGACTGCACAGTAAGATTCTCCTCCTTGACAAGATAGCTACAGCTCTCCTATGGATCTAGTAGATCCATAATGAGGAAATAAAACATGCTGAGAAATATTAACACAGAAATAGTTTTAACTTCAATTATCAGCATACACATGAAAAATAAACTAGAAAGATAGGACAATATTTTTGCTCAATTGATTTTGATAATCCACAGTTTCTACAACCACAGAAACCAATGTGGTCACGTTTGTGATTTAGATCAAATCTGACAAAAAATTAAATAACTCCGTTCCTAAGAAAAAAAGCCAGAAATACTAAAAATAAAAGATTATCTTCTAAACTAACAGAAGAAAAAACTTAGTGATTTTTGAGGAGATGCTCAACTCCAGTCAAAGATATTCAAAATTATTTTCCTGTACCCATTATTAAAATATATTTCTCCTTTATTTTGTGATTTTATGATAAGAAAGAATAATGTGGAAAATGAATAAACTAACAAACACTTAGGTGTTAATAATATCACAATGCATTATATCCTAATACAAAAAGAATGATTTCCTATGGAAATCATACCCTCTGAGAAGCAGTCAATAAGGAACAGCAAAACAACAGAGTAGCTTTCAAATGACTTCTATAAGAAAGCTTATAATTGGTCACTAAGTTTGTAAAAAAAAAAAAAAAGGATGTGAGAAACTGAAAGAATGAAAATATTACCTACATAAGGGAGCTGATTTATTATTGTAAACAAAACCCCTTCGTTTAACAAAAATATTTCCAAATCCAATATCTGTGATCTTACCTGTCTCTGACTCTGACTATTTTGGGCTTCCCTCGTGGCTCAGCTGCAAAAGAATCCTCCTACGATGCAGGACACCT
The DNA here is from genome assembly GCF_963930625.1 of Muntiacus reevesi. NCBI lineage: Eukaryota > Metazoa > Chordata > Mammalia > Artiodactyla > Cervidae > Muntiacus > Muntiacus reevesi. The sequence goes on along the minus strand of NC_089256.1, from coordinate 7,113,068 downwards.
GGGTTTGATCCCTGAATTGGGAAGTTTCCCTGGAGAAGGGAAAAGCTACCTACTGCAGTATTCTGGCCTGGAGATTCCATGGACTGTATAGTCCATGGAGTTGCAAAGAGTCGGACACAACCGAGCGACTTTCACTTCACTATCTGTCTCTGAGATGGACATATGTGATAGCAACAGCAAAATTCTCTAAGAAAGTCACTTCTTCATTACCATATGGAAAACAAACAGCCAATGGGAATTTGCTGTACAACTGGAACTCAAACTGGGGCTCTGTATCAACCTAGAGGGGTGGGATGGGGAGGGAGACGGGAGGGGACAATGTACACCTATGGTTGATCCATGTTGATGTCTGGCAGAAACCAACACAATTCTGTAAAGCAATTATGCTTTAATTAAAAAATAAATTAATTTAAAATTTTAAAAAGAGAAAAATAGTCACTTCTTTGATTATATTATCTAGCAGCTAGCTCTGTAACTGTAGGACTTTATGGGATAAAGTCTGACTAAGAGGGAAATACATTATTGCTACAAATCTAAAAGGAACTCGGGATGGGGGGGAGAAAGGAGGGAGGTCAAAGAGGAAGGGGATATATGTGTATATGTATACAGACAGCTGATTCATTTCATTGTACAGCAGAAACTAACAACATTGTAAATCAATCATACGCCAATTAAAAAAAAAAAGGAACCCAGTCCACAAGTAGGGAGGGGCAAATAACATGAGAAGATGCTGGAAGGTGATCAACTTGTCTTAGGACGATTTTACACCTGGCCTGAAGCTTCTCACAACTCTCACCTCTCTACCTTGTTTCTGTAAAGAGAGTTTGACAATGGAGACCTCTTCCTGGCTCCTCCCTGTGACCTCTGGCTCAGTGTGTGAGGGGCAGTCACTAGCACAACTGCACTCCCATCCCCTGTCAGCAGGGATCTTGGTGAGATGAGTAGACTGGACTAAAATAAGACACCAACACACAAGTAAAATACCCCCAGTGAAGGCAATTCTTGAGTCGCCAATCAATTAGGGCAACTGTCTTCAAAGGAAGCTCTGTCAACTAGGCACTTAATAAAAACAAAAGATGTTTACACTAGCATCTCAACAAATAACGAACAGGTGAAGAAAGGCAAGATTTGTATCTACTACCTGCATTTTATAAAAAATGAGATGTTATACTTCAGGCAGAAATTTTTGAAAGAAATGCTATGTGAGAAGTATTGGGTTGGCCAAAAAGTTCATTCAGGTTTTTCCATAAAATGTTATGGAAACTTCTGGCCAACCTAGTACTTTCTTGTTCCTTGTGAATCGATAACCTTTTTGGTTGTATTAACTAAAATTATTTTTTTCAGAGTTTCGCAATATATAAAAAAAGCTCAGATTTTAGTTAAACAAGGGAAAATTAAGGCAGTGCCTTTAAGCTCAATAAAGGAAACAACTGGCCATCAAGTAAGCCTATCTGAGAGAGACATATTGAGTTAGTATTGGATACAACATTGAACAATTATGGCTTTCAACAAAAAATATTGATGTTTCAAAATTCCATGCTTCCTCAGTCATTTTCTTTCTTTCTATCTATATGGACTTTGAGTAGCTCACTCAATTTTAAAGAATTAAGGGAACACTTTCCACATCATTTTGGAACAAACCTGGAATCATGAACTCAGACAATAAACAATTACTTTCATTGTAATTAAAAGGAGGCCCAGTATAAAAAGGAGGCCCAGTACAAAAAGGAGGAGGGCCCGTGAGAGTCAAAACATAGTTGGAAATGGCTAATGTCCTTTGGAATTTGGTACAAAATGAAGATTTAGAAATTCTGAGGTATTGTTGCCTTACAATCTCTCACCAAGGTTTAGATTTTTTTTTTTTAATGGGTATTTTGTTTTGTTTTACAAAAAGCAGGGCTTTTTCTCTGGGGTTGCAAAGCTCAGTTTAAGCCCCCTCTCGGTCACGGTCGGTCTCATTGTTATTCCTGAGTTTTGGCTCAGCTGCACATCACGACGATCAGCCCTCCGTGGTTTCAGTCATTCCACCAGTGTTATGTCTTATACCAATTCATGGAGCGTTTCACGGCTTTGACCCAGTTCCCCATATTCATTTCATATTCTTGCCATTTCTTCTGGGGCTTGAAAACCATTTCACTTTGCCTCAGTTTCTTTAGCTCCTCCTTGTCACTCCAAAACCCTATAGATGAAAAAATTTATTCTCAAGTTTGAAGGCAAATAATGAGCCCAAAAAGTTTACCTACAAACCTATGTGAACTGGTGCAAAGGTAAACAGTCACTACTTTAAAACACAATTCAAAATTTTTGTTGCTTTGAACTTTGATAGACTAACTATCCCTGGGAATAATATACACTAGGATTTAATAAAAATCTTTTGGTTTCTAACTAGCAGAGTAATTTCTGTATAGAAAGGCACCAAATCATTTCTAGAAAAACCATATCTTGCCATCATTTAATTTCATGACTAGCTATTAAGAAAGAAAAAAAAACCCAAGTAAGAAATAGTATACTTTGTTTTTATACAATTCTTAAAAAAAGATAAATTAAGATTTTTTTTGGTCATGCTGTGCAACTTGCACAGGACCTTAATTCCTTGACCAGGGATTGAATCCGGGCCCATGGCAATGAAAGCACTGAATACTAACCTCTCGACCACCAGGGGATTCCCTAAATTAAGATTTCTATCATTTATCTTGGAAGTTTGCTCTGCGTTCAGTTATTCTTTTGATGAATTTCTAGGAGAGAAAGTGGTCTCCCCGTCCTATTCCTCCGCCATCTTGACTCCTCCTCCAAGATTTCTATCATATATCTTGGAAGTAAGAAGCAATTCCCTAGGATAAGCACAAAATTCAAAATTGGGAATTAATATAATAAATAGTTTCTTTTTAAAACTATCACATTTCATGCAAGGCTTTTAAATTTCAGTTCAAGGAAATCTTGTAGTTCTGGCATATGCTGTTCTTTACAAAGAGGGACATGTGATTTCTAATAAAAAACGCATGCCTATGATCATTCCTAGTCTTAAAAGATAGGGATCTCTTGTTAATAAACTTGATACATCTCACCTACTCTGAAGTATTAACATAGTTGACAAGTTTCCAAAAGTATATTTTTCTTTTACCAATAAAGCTGACATATAAAATTCTTTCTTCTAACGTTTTCTGTCAGGTCACATTCTTCCTATTTACAAAGTCAGCATTTTAGATTGTATTTAAAGATATTAATTTATAGAAGTTATTAGAAGACTAGAAATAGTTTTTATTAGTATACTAGACAACTGGATAAATCTAGTCATGGAAATAAATACGTTCTTAAAATTCTTATTTTCAGAATTTATTATTTACACTTAAAGGCATATATATTTTTATGAGTTATTTTATTAAATATGTATTGAACACACCCAGTTTCTGGATGAATTTTGAAAATACAGAGAATCTACATAGCCTTCATGTCTCAATTTTCTGAGAGAGAAATAAACCAATCAGAAATTTCAGATTTTCTAGGACTTATCTGGTGGCCCAGTGGCTAACACTCTGCCCTCCCAATGCAGCGGGCGTGCATTCGATCCCTGGTCAGGGAACTAGGTCCTGTATGCAGCAACTAAAAGTTCACATGCCACAATTAAGACCTGACACAGCCAAATAAATATAAAATAATCTTTATTTAAAAAAAAGAAAAAAAGAAATTTCAAATTTTCCAAGAAGGTAAAACTGCTCCTTATAGCTAGTAAAGTATCTTTGTTTTGAAATTAAATACAGATGAAGTGAATACAATTCAAGCCACTATGTTATGTGTGAAAATAATCTGCCTGTGTTTTTTATTTAGTAGTAGTGTGTGCTCAGTCATGTCCAGCTCTTTGCTATACCACAGACTATAGCCTGCTTCAAGAGAATCTGACATACTTAGTTTCATATGGTGATAAGAGTAGAACAATTTGATTAACCTTATAAACTTATGAATGCTTATGAGCATTTGACTTACTGTAATGATAAGCTTAATTTATCCAATTTTCAAGAGTTGTTTACATACTTAGAACATTTTTCTTATTATAGTTCTACGTTTGCTCAGTTAGGCATGTGAAATTATTAAAAGCAACATCAACTATATTAAACTTAAGAGCTGAAATATACAGAGGAACTTAAATTTTTGAATGAGAATGACAATTTAAGGGAAAGTTATTTTCTTCAACTTGAATTAGTAAAACATCAATGAACAAATGAAAGTGACTATTTCAATTTTATTCCAAGATAACAGATTTTTAGTAGAATAAAGATTAAGATGAACTTAATTTGATTTGATGCTTTTTGGGTCCATAACTTTAATTAATAAATAGCCTAAACTTTTAAGTGTAAGATATCTTGTTTTGTACAAACACTCCTCCCTTCCATATAGAAACACACGAAAAAACACTCCCAGAGTCTCAAGCATCATCCTGCTCTCTACGGAACCCTCTAATTGGCCTCCCAACTAATTAGTGAAAACACTAATTGCCAAAGCGATCTGTTCAAATGTAGATCTATCCATATCCTTCTGCTTAAAATTCTTCAGTGGCTCGCCATGCATTCAAGATCAATTCCAAACTCCTCTTTATGAAGAGGCACCGTGCCTCGACATACCTATACCTCCCCGCTGTCCCCTCCAGCTCTCATCCTATCAGCACCAGAATGGGCCAGGACCTGTGCACCAGCTGCCTTCACTACTGGACCTTCACCCTCTGTTCTCTCCTCACCTGGCTGTCTGCTAACCCCTTCACAACTGAACTATACATTGTGTCCTCTGGGAAGACCTACACCTATTGCCTCATGCTACGGCTGTTCACTGGGTTCATCACATAATAATGGGTTGGTTTGCCTGAGTGCTCCCAATGGAGACTCCCATAACTGGGACTATGTAATTTAAACTTTAGTCCCAGCAGTGACTGTGGTAGCAGGAACTAGACAAATGTTCAAAAGTAGAAGAATAAAGTGGTTTCTAATACCAAAGATGGCTTCCCTGGTGGCTCAGTGGTAAAGAACCTGCCCGCTAATGCGGGAGACACAGTTTAATTCCTGCGTCAGAAAGACCCCCTTGAGAAGGAAACTGCAACCCACTCCAGTATTCTTGCCGGGGAAATTCCATGGATAGAGGAGCTGGCAGGCTACAGTCCATGGGGTTGCAAAAGAGTTGGATAGGACTTAGCAGCTAAACATTATCTAATCAGAAAGTTTACCCAGAGAGACTCCCATGCTAAAGACCAGAGCAGCTGAGAATTAATTTTCCTGGCCTCATACTTCTCACTGAGAGCAGCAAGAATGGAAGAGGTGCAGCTAAACCCACCATAGAAGAGTATGGGTCATAGGAGTATTTTATGAGTGAAGGGCATGCATGTATGGAGTATATGGCCGCCAAGGCTTTCCAGATCTTTGGTGTAATATTGTGCTTTAAGAGAAGAAATGCTATCTGCAAGAAATGGTTTTGCAAGACAGTTCTCATTTTCATAAAACCCACACATACCAACAGCAAGGCCAGCTAGAGAAGCTGCGCCTAAGCATGACATATCAACGTGGACGGGTCTGTCTATAGTCTCATTAATCAGGTCTGAAGTCATCTGCATCACAAAACTGTTCTTACAAACTCCTCCGTCTGCCCTGTGGGGAGCAAGATATTGGAGATAAATTACTGTAACAAAAGCATAAAAACATTATTCCTTTTTAAAAAGATCCACACATTTTTGTTTAGATCCTTGATTTTATTTTTAAAGTTTAACTTTTTAATTCCAAAATTATATCACTTAGCATTGACCTGAAGATCACAATTTTTAAACATTTTCCTTGTCCCTACCATCAGTTTTCCCACCTGCCCGGCTTGACCTGGGACTAGTGGCCAAGTGAATTAAGCTAACATAAAAATTCATTTGGACATTCCGGCAAAAAATACATGAAGCTTCCATGATAAAAGGATACCCGCACACTCAAAAAAGAAACATTAAAGATTTTTATAAAATACATATAGGTGCTAAGAGCCTCTCAAATTCCATATTGGTCTATATTTTCCTTAAATCCAAAATTAGCTTTCCATCCTCTCCAATTCCTATGACCAAGAATTTCATTGCAAAGAAGGTAAGCATAAGTTCTTTTTGAAATCCTGAATAACCATAATGATGAATATACCAATAGCAGCTAGCACTGATTTCTAATTTCTAATGAAATCTCTTAGAAACAAAGTGTACATACCGAATTTTTCTTACAGGAATATGGATCTCTTTCTGCATCATCTCATACAACTGTTTGTTTCTAGTTAAAAAAGAAAGAAAACTACATAGAGGCAATTCATATCATAATAATTTTCTATTTTTTCCAATCTAGAATAGTAGAAACTATGGTTTTATTTACATGATATTTATAAAATATGCAAAAGAAAACATTATATTATGCTAACTGGACATCAAGAACTGATGCTCAAATAAGCAAGAGATTCAGGGCCTTCTGTTTTTCACTCTGATACAAGAGAACATACTTTTTCTTTCAGAACTGAATTTAATCTATTACCATTCTTGCAAATACAAATGTAAAGCAAGTATCCATTTAATAGGTATGGATGACACACCATAAATGGCATTTTTAAAAAATCATAAAATATAAAAAATAATGATTTTATAATCAGAGAAACTGTAAACATTACAAGTGTTCCATTAGATCCATTCAAGACAGTTGCATTCTTAATTTTAATAAGCTACACCTGACCCATAACAAAAAGACCAAAGGGAATATACAGAAAGAATAATCTTGGTGAGTCAATCTTTGAGTATCACAGCAGCATTATTAGAATTCTCCTTCATGAATGAGAAAACAAAAACTTTTCAAATTTCAAATTTTGAATTTTTTATTCATAATAAATTTTAGTTTTAAAAATCATTCAATTTTCAGATATCAAATCTAAAGTGGTACTGGTACTATTAATTGTGGGAAAAAAGAGATGCAAAAAAACAGCAAATAGCAATAAGAACAGATTATATCATATAGTATGAACTAAGAGTCTCATGCTCTAATGACTGAGCTAGCTGGGCCATATAGAGTATGAATGAAAACTAAAGGTATAGAGAGTTAAAATTAAGAAAAAAAATTTAATTTAGTTTAGTAGAAATTAATAAAAGGAAATAGCAATACTGTATGAGGAGGGGGTAGTTTAGGGCAGGCTCTGGTACCTGAAAGCTATAGACTCCAAGATTGCTCGAACAAGGTGGTATTTATTGGTGGAAGGCTTCAAACCCATAAAAGAGGCACATGCACAGGGGTCATTTAATGGAGCCTAAAGTAAGAGACAATAAAAATATATAATTATTGCTCTAAATTATATCTATACACTTGAAAGCATATTATAGTAAAATAATAAAAATATAGCCATTTTAGGAAAAAAAGAATGCTTATTTAGAGACAGTTTTAACATAAATGACAGCCCCCAAATTATGCCAATTATTCAAATAACTTTTTGATAGGACTTAAGCAAGGTTGAGTCACAGATATTAGATTTGTGAGTCAGATCTTCTGTTTGTGCCTGTACAAAGAAAAGGGTTTGAAGCCCAGAGTAATAAATTATGAAATGTTTATCTAGATACATGAGGAAAATGAAAAGCAATGCTAGTATTTCCCCTTTTCTCCAACTGCAAAGTGTTTACACTGAAATTGTCTACTAAGTAGAAAGGCTTTTTGAAGATACTAAGTTAAGACTTCAAGAAAACTACAAGGCAAAAAATGTGTTTTTCAGTGTCATAATTTATATCCAATATAGTGTCAGGCTTTCAAACTAAACTCTATTTGTTAGTTTACATAGTATTATTGACTAACATCAGAAATGACTCAACCTAACATGTGCCTTGAAAAGGCCATAATCTTGAACTGGAATTATGCATTCATCAGATGAAGTCTGTATTCATCTCTGCATCGCCAGAAATCTAAGGCGATTCTGAGACAGGAAACTGAAACAGCAAGTTCTCAGTCAGAGCCTGCCATCTCTGAGGGAAACAGGCAGAACAGTTCCAACACACCTACACAAGGTCATGGCGGAGGGACACGCTGAGGCTGCAGGAAATAATGGTGCCCAGAAGCACCTTCTAACTTCAGGGCCTGACACACCTGTACCTGGAAGACTTTCTACCACACCTTCTACTAGTTAATCCTACTCCTCTTCCACAATTTGGCTCACTTTCTCTGGGAAAACTTCTCATCTCAGAGGCTAGATCAGGTCCCCCACTATCCATTTTTTCTGGGATCCTGTAACTCCTCATCATATCATGTGCCACCGTTCATCATCACATGTATCTGTGTTTGCTGAAACTGCATCTTCCCCGCTACAGTTAGCATCACAGGCAGACACTCATCTGATGTGTTCACGTGTATCTCTGGGGCCTGGCACTGCACCTGGCCCCCAACAAGGGATCAATACGCATCTGCTGGATCCACGAACAAACAATACTTTTCCTAACGTCTCAACTGAAGAAATTCTGCTTGACGTCTTATCTTTACCATGACCTGGCTGTTCTTCCTCCTGCGATTTTATTTTGATAATTTTCCACAATGATTAATACCTCTTGGTGATTTACACAGTAAAAGCTGACATACAGTAAAGCTGGTCTATATACCAAATGACAGGATATAGTAAAACAAAGATGGGTCAGACTCAACCAGTTCAATTAGTCCCTAGTAGTATGGTAGGGCTTTCCGGGTGGCTCAGATGGTAAAAAAATCCGCCTTCAATGTGGGAGACCTGGGTTCGATCCCCGGGTTGGGAAGACCCCCTAGAGGAGGACATGGCAACCCACTCCAGTATTCTTGCCTGGAGAATCCCCATGGACAGAAGAGCCTGGTGGGCTACAGTCCATGGGGTCGCAAAGAGTTGGACATGACTGAGCGACCAAGTACAGCACAGTATGCTATTTTTTTATTTTTATTTTTTGGGCACACCACGTGGCTTGTGGGATTTCAGCTCCTCCACCAGGGATTGAACCTACCCCCTGACAGTGAAATTTCCCTGGACTATCAGGGAATTCCTTTGCTATGGTTTTTTTCCTGCATAAAAATGACTTCCTCCAATATACCACATAAAATCTTGACAGAACTGGCCTGAAATCACTTTTGTACAAATAGCTATGAACATATTTTACCATTAGTAATAAGCCAACTTAAGGGGTTATAAATTCCATAGAAACCTAAAAATTTCTTTATAGGTTACAACGTCCCTGCATTTGTTAATCCAAGTAAATCTCTCTTTGGGAGGATAAAACAGGAAAAACAATGTCCTTTTAAAAGGCCTGGTCACATCTTGCCAGGGCAGACAGCCTCCAGCCACACCTTCAATCTATCACTGCCAAGCCCATCAAGGGAGCTCTCCAGAACCATCGACAGACCAGAAACAACAGGACTCAGCAAATTTCTGTGTGGTTCCCTGAGCAAAACCAGCAGACTCCTGCCTAGGGCACAGACTACCTGCCCCAGCAGGCCCTTGTCCCCAGCGGAACTTCAGCCTAATTTCCTGGGGGCTTGCAGGATGGTTCATGCCACCATGCCTCTTACCCTTGTCAATCTAGACCATAAAAGTAAGTTCCTCTGGCTCTAGTTGTCTTAGCATTGTAAGAATATTTTATGCTACACCAGGAAACAGCCTGGCAGAGTGGTTAAGAACTTGGACTTCAGAGTCCTAAAAGCTAGCTGTGTCACTCACTGGCTGTGTGAGGCTGCTGGTCTGGGGCTTGAAACAAGGCTGCTTTAGACAAGGATTCTTGTCCAAAGAATCTTTGTCTGCCAAGTGATAAAACAGCTCCAAATCTCAGTTTCCTCAGTTTCAGAATGGAATGATGCAAGTATTTTCTACCTTATTGAGTTACTGAGCATTAAATAAGACAACACATGTGAAGAATTTATGACAGTGCCTGAGACACAGTACATATTCCCAGGTTAGCTGCCACTACAATTTTCAGTTTAAGATTTATTTTTGATGAGGACCATTTTTAAAGTCTTTATTGATGTGTTACAATATTGCTTCTAATATTTATGTCTTGGTTTTTTTCTGGCCAGTGAGGCATGTAGCATCTTAGTTCCCTGACCAGGGTTCAAACCCACACACTCTGCACAGGAAGGTGAAGTCCAAATCCCTGGAGCACCAGGGAAGTCCTCTCACAATTTGAAATTTAGTTGTCATTTCTCATTCAAACCCTTCCCACTACTACTCAATTTCTTCCTAACTCTTTCACTATGCTTTCTCAAGATTTCCGTCCATGGTAAATCAACTCCCCTAGCCCTTAAGTAACTCTGAGATGTGTCTTCCACTGATTTTGTGGTTGGTTGCTCTAACAAGCCTGGCTCTGGGCTGGACAAATGGCATTCAGGGGCAGGTCCTCAGGCTTCCACACTCCAGGACCAGAGGACACTGTTCTAGTCTCCCATGACCACCATCAGCCACTGTACCTCTGCTGTCAGGGTTTGCTACGGTCTGTATCAACATCATGCTTTATCTCCCTTTACTTTTCCGTGGCTCAGACATCCCAGTCATCACAGAACTAGAGGGGGAGTTCACAGCCTCTGCTGGCCACAGGGAGAGGAGGTCTCAGCAAACCACCTGCATCCTTGTCTAAAGCAGCCGTGTTTCAAGCCCCAATCCCACTGCTGGCACCACAACTGCAGGGCGTGAACACAACTGACTCAACGTATACCAAGGCTTGAAATCACAAGGGAGCCCAGTCAGAGTCCTCCCCTGGAAATGTGAATGAGGAAACTCTTCAGAGGAAGCTGATGGGGAAAGGATGCACAAGGCGGAAGAAGGCTGTATTTATTTCCAAGCTGTGAAAAGGCAGAAAGTTGAAGGATATGAATGACAATAAACAGAAGCTATGAGGAAGAAATGGTACAGAGCAAAGCTGGTAAGGAGAAGAAAAAAGCAGAACCACAGAGAGGCAGAAACCACAGAGAAGAACACTGAGAATTCCCAAGTTAGCTGCTAACTCCTCTCCATTCCCAATGCTCAGGAGTGTGTGGATAGACAGCTCCTCTTGGGGGCGTGGAGGTAAGCAAGCCCGTCCCTTGCAAATCTAAGAACCCTCACTGGAGCGTGCCTACTCATCTGCTGAAGACTGGCACTTAGCTCAAGGTCCTGCCCAGACTGCTATGTACGGCCAATGTCACAGTAACTTCAGCATCAAGTAGATGATGACTGATGCTTGCCTCTGATACCTGTGAGGGGTGCTCTAGTTTAGCATGCCCCTCCCTAGACAGAGCCACAGTGACTGCACCAATCGATGTCATCCAGTGTACAACCCCAAGCTCTAGCCCTCCTGGCCCACTCCCTACTGTGGCTGTCCCACAAGTTCATCTGTCCGTGAAGTTCCTCCAAAGCCCCCTTCTCAGCTGACACCCGTGAGGTTATTAGGAGCCTTTAATATCCTGCCTTCCACTATCTGCAGCTGTGACAGTTTTCTAAAATCAAAGGCAGTATCACAGATACATGACCCTTCCTTCCTTCCATTCTCCTAGCCCGCATTTTCTCTAGTTGTTGATGCTGGCAGCTTATAAGTCATCTCCCCACTATTTTCTGAACAGCTTAGTATCAGCGCACTATTGTTGCTTGAATTAACTTTCAGTTTCCAACTGAGAGTTTCATTTTACATTAGGAAATAACTGTCCTGTGGTCCTCCCCCAGCCCACCTCAACACATGGCCAGCTTACACGCATGGCAGGACAGGGATTCTCTGTGAGCAACACAAAATTAAAAACCATACGAGTGATAGTGTCGTCCAATCTTCAGGACTCTAGCGTTACCTTGGGGTTTTTAATTATATATTTCATATTTTTTTTACAGGGATATGAGTTGGTCACAGCGAGGTCCCACAGCAGATTTTTCGAAAAGGGAAGGATCCACAGTCAACTAATTAAACCCTCCCTTGGAGAAGGCAATGGTACCCCACTCCAGTACTCTAGCCTGGAAAATCCCATGGACGGAGGAGCCTGGTAGGCTGCAGTCCATGGGGTTGCTACAAGTCGGACACGACTGAGCGACTTCAATTTGCTGATGACAACTCTTCATCTAATCTTCCCCTTCAAACCTCAATCAGACAAATACTTTGCGTTCCCTGTCCTAGCATGGATGATCGTCAGGTACCTCGCAATGCTCTGAAGAAGATGCAATGCAGTCTCTATATGTAGTCTATAACCTTTTAGTGTTTTACGATAAAGTATACAGAAGGAAATTATCATAGATATTAAAATAATGCTTGTCTAAAACTATAGTTTGAAAATGTGGTATTTTTAGGGATTTAAAACTATCCTGACCTAATTCTATCTAATTCTTTTTCACAAGGTTCTACATTATATTATCCAAACTTTTATTTTGTTTTTGTTATGTTTTCCCGGCTATGATGCATGGCATGCAGGATATTCGTTTCCCAGTCAGGGACTGAACCTATGCCCCTCACATTGAAAGTGGGGAGTCTTAACCACTGGACTGCCAAGGGAGTCCCCATCCAAACTTTTAAATTTGGGGTTTCTTGTAACTGATTGCTTGAGTATAGAATAGACTAGAAGGAGAAGAAATTTTTATTTTTAGAAAGAGGAAATATTTAGTGGAGAGATTTTGAGGAGTATTAACAGAACTAACTCCACCTCCCCACCCCCAAAAGGAATTTTGTTTATATAATACTACACCTGGAAACAATTTTTAAAAGTCTTTGTAACAATATGCTAAAATTAGAATCACAGATCTTTCAATTAAATACAAAATTAAATATTATAAAATCAAGCCTTTTACTGAGTTCACTTTTTAGTTAGGCAAAGTAAACACCATCCCACACTACAATTAACCAAAAGAAATTCTGATTTTTTTTTAAGTTAATTAAACAACTGAAAAATATTGGTGTAGTATATACCTTAACTTTTCTAATTCTCAGTGGTATACCTCATCTAAGTAAAGAATGCCAATTTACTGATCTATTTTCCCTCACTGAGAAATGGCTATTTTTAGTCATGATAAAGTAACCATGGGTCTTATGTAAAATTCTATAATAAACCTGCCAACTTTTAGTTTCCACAGAGATGGAGTTCTGAGCAGAAGCCAGGAGAATTTGCTCTTCCCTCTTGTGGAATTCATGCCAGATCAAAACACAACTTCCGGGATTTCCTTGATGGTCCAGTGCAGGGGGCACAGGTTCAACCCTGGTTGGGCAACTAAGATCCTGCATGCAACATGGTGCAGCCAAAAATAAAAATGAAATAAAACACTGTTTTAAAAAAAACACACACACTGTAACAAACTTAAAGCTTAATAATCATTAAAGAAAAAACACAACTTCTCAGCCTGAGAAAGTACCTTTTCCCCTTTAGTTCTGTTCAGTGCTCACAGTTTCAGATAAGGGAATAGCAGTTATATAATATTAAGTGTGATTAAGAAGAGGGAAGGGGCTTCCCAGGTGGCACAGCAATAAAGAATATGCCTGCAACGCAGGAAACATTGATACATGAGTTCAATCCCTGGAGTGGGAAGATCCCATGGAGGAGGAAATAGCAACCCACTCCACTATTCTTGCCAAGATAATCCCATGGACTGAGGAGTATAATGGGCTACAGTCCATGGGCTACAAAAGAGTCAGACATGAATGAGCAACTAGACAGCAAAACAACAAGGAAAGGGAAATGTTTGTAATTGCAATTAACTTTAAAAAAAAAATACCTGCAATCCACTAAAAGATGGAACAAAATAAACTCCTTCAGAATCTTCCAAGCTTTTGGCCATTTTTTCAGTTTCAGCAGCATCTGTGAACAGATCTGCAAAAACAAAAACAAACAACAACCAAAAAAAAAAACAACCCTAAAACAAAACGAAGAGGTTGGGGAGGGACAAACAGAATTATACTACATGACTAGTATTCACCTGCATCAACATTTATTACAAATATTATGTGAAAGGTTGCTCACTTAAAAGGGTCAACAAAAAGGCAAGCAGCTCTAGTGTTATGTGGGTTCTCCCACTGCAAAGGTTTACAGCCCATGGAAGGAGTAAGAGAAACAGAGAACCCTCATAGATGGGCTTTGTATGAGCAGGCCTTAGTTTTTCATTTAAATATATTTGGGCTGATTAAAAATCAATTCTATGTGTTTTTGGGCATTAAAAAAAAACTCTCCTAAAGATAACACTTATTCTAGTTTTCTGATGAAAAGGTCAGCTACTATAACAACTAGAACAGTCAACCATATTAACCTACAACAACTAAGAGAGTCAACTGAAAAACTATTCTAATGAGTTCTATAAAGGGCTGATAATACATACACTAAAAGTCAATCTTTATAAAACAAACAAAAATAAATCAAGATCCAATTTAGTATATTTTTTTTACTGAAGTATATAATATAGGAAGATGAACACAGGAAGACAAACAGGTTCTAAGTATAAAGCTGGAAGAATTTTCAGTGTGGATACACTCAGGAAGCCAACACCAAGATCGAGATACCAATTGCTTTTGTTCAACAACACGCTTTTGAGCTTCCTTCATTTTGTTACAAGCAGCTGTACTTCACTCATTCTCATAGCTGTATCATATTCCATTCTCACCAAACACAATTCATTCAACTATTCTACAGCTGATATATATGTACGTAGTTTCCAGTTTTTGGCTAATATAAACAGGCCACTTTAAATACACATGTATCTTCCTTTTGGTAAGTATATGTACATATTTCTGGTTGTTACATACCAAGGGATGGAATTGCGAGTCCTAGGATTTTCACATTTACACTAGCTTTAGCAGGCATTGCCAAATCATTTTCTAAAGTGGGTTTTTTTTTTAAACCAATTTAAGGCTCCTGTCAGCCATATGAGAGTTCCAGTTACTCTATATTCTTACTAACAATTGATACTGTCTACAATTTTCATTTTCACTATTAGTTGGAATTGCACAATAACTTGATTTCTTACTTCTCTGTTAACTAACAAAATTGAAATATTTTTCACTGGCCATTCAGATACATTTGTTTGTAAAGTGACTCCTGAATAAGCATGTGAGAATGACAGCATAGATCATGTGAAAAGGATCAACACTTGGTCATAATAAATATTGTTGACCTTACCCTGTAATAATGAAAAATTTATTAAAGACAAGAAGATTATGGAACATTTATGATAAAACTACAATGCAGGAGGTGCCAGAGATGCGTGTTCAATCCCTGGGTTGAGAAGATCCCCTGGAGAAGGAAATGGCAACCCACTCCAGTATTTTTGACTAGGAAAACCCATGCACAGAGGACCCTGGTGGGTTATGGTCCTTGGGGCCGCAAAGAGTTGGACATGATTGAGCATTCATGCATGTGTGATAAAACTAACATTAATATGGACTGCTCAATAATTATTGCAAATTTTACTCAAAATGATAGTCATTTAGATCCATAAGTTACATTCATTTGTTCAAAATGTCCAGATAACACTTCAAAAACTAATATATTAAGAAGAAAATACTGCTCTTAAAATCTATATATTTAAGAAATCATGTCCAAATGTCTAACTTTTAAAATCAAGATGTGGAAACTGTACTAAATGGCAGGTTTGAGGAAAGATTTTGGTAACAGACAGGAAAAAAATCTAGTTTGTTCACATTCTTTACTGGTTATTCTGTTCTTGCTTGAGGAATTTCTCTAAATAATCTTCTACTTAAACTGTTCTCATATGAGCTTCTTGACAGCAAGTCTTTAGGAGTAAACAGACTTCACTCAATCTCTCCCACTGAATGCAACTAAGAAGCCTGGATGGAATCCTGGATGGATTACAGCAGAGCTATCTAAGGACACAAAAGAATAAGCAGGCAGTCCAACCAGGGAACTGTGACTACCACCAAACCGGCAGTGAATTTCCTCTTCTTTATTTTCTCTGATATATCCTGTCCTAGAACCAGGGATAGTGTGAAACCTGAAACTTGGGTCTGCACACTGGGAGTAATCATGAAGAGCTCCTGAGGAAGCCCTTTCTTTCTGATTTGAGGAGAAGGAGGAGTCAGGGGTCTCCTACAGAACAGAGAGTGGGGAAATAATCCCCTTGTTCTTGATTTTTGAATGATTTTTCATTCTACCTGAATAAGAGAGAAAAAACATTGTATTTTCATGTTTTTGCAAAAACAAAGAGGAGAGATAAACCAAAAACCAATGAAGTGACTCTCTACAAGGGGAAGGAAGAGAGGATAAAGTAAAATTTGTAAAAGGAACAGTTGACTGGGAGAGGGAGTCAACTGTTCCTTTTACAAATTTTACTTAGAAATCACATTAAAATTCCACACTAAAAAAAAGGTGCTCAAAAAGGATGCAGCAGGGAAAACTAAAAATGAATGATAACAAAAACAAATAAACCCAATTCTTTTCAAATTAATAAACTCAGTGAAGGGAGAAGAAAAAGAATTAATCTAAGTAAATTTGAATAGCATGGTTTGACCATATATGCTTACTATAAAGAAAAAAGAAAAAACTCTTTAATGCTATTTGTTGCAGTGGTATAGGTCTAGTAATTCAAATTCTTTGGTGTATATTTAAAGACTGAGTAAATGAGTTTATAATATTGTGTTGGGAGCTTGGGTTCTCAGTGTGGAAAAAGGGAGATAAAAATATAAAACAGGGACCCTTCTCTCGTACACACACACACATTTCTATATTTCTAGCTCTAGTCATTGTTCTTATATATTTAAAATTTTTTTTAAATTTATGAAATTGTATACTTTATTTATTTTGGGGGACTGCACCCCATGGCATGTGGGATCTTAGTTTCCCAACCATGGATTGAACCCAGGTCCTCCCAGTAAAAGTGCGTCCTAACCCCCAGACCACTAGAGAATTCCCTTAGTCATTGGTTTTAAATACCATTTCCCCCTTAAAGGAGGCAGGACTCACTGGAAAACTTGATGGCAGGTATGAAAAACACAACATGAATTTATCATGTTGTGCCAGAAATTAAGCAAATGCTAAAAAAAAGAATACAGATAGACATTTCTAAGACATGGAAGCCAGTCTAAGGAGATTTTCACTGACCAAACCTGGGACTATTGAGAATTAAAACACATAAGTAAGAACTAGAAGTTATAACCTGCTGAATAAAATAAGAAACCATTAGTTTATATCAATAATAAAAGAGGAAATGGAGGGCTCTTCCTAATATAACAACATAATGTTAACTAATAAACAGAATGGAAAAATGGAACCAGAAAATACCATTTTTTGAGCCATCCCAGTAGAGACTGATTCAGGTATGAAACATCAATGAAACCTGAATTTAGGGGGTGGGGGAAGTTTGGTGAAAAAAGGGATATCACCTAATTGCAAATTATCTACCAACATATTACTTATGACAAAAAAAATAGTAATTATACAACAGAGAAATCAGAAAATATCTTATGCATGTGAACAAAATTAACAGAACCAAAACAGGAATAAGGAACATTCTGAATCTCCAGGTATGTATTCTGAGAAAGACACATTATCACTTATTTATAATTTCAACCCAAATACTTTACCTAGATCTAGACATGCAAGGGCTTTCCAGGTGGCATTAGGGGTAAAGACTCTGCCAGCCAATGCAGGAGACATAAGAGACATGGGTTTCAGGAGACGGGGTCAGGAAGATCTCCTGGAGGAAGGCATGGCAACCCACTCCAGTATTCTTACCTGGAGAGTCCCTATGGACAAACAAGCCTGGCGGGCTACAGTCCATGGTGGGAGAACATGAAAGACCCAAACTGAGAGACATTCTAGAAAATAACTGACATTCATCAAAAATATCAGTGGCATGAAAAACAAAGCAAAGCTGAGGAAACTATTCTAGATTACAGGAACTTATAAGCAATCATGGGCTTCCCTGGTGGCTAAAGAATCTGCCTGCAATGCAGGAGATGCATGTTCGATCCCTGGGTCAGGAAGAGCCCCTGGGGAATGGAATAGCTATCCATTCCACTGTTCTTGCCTGGAAAATCTCATAGACAAAGGAGCCTGGAGGGCTACAGTCCATGGAGTCACAAAGAATCAGACACAACTGAGTGACTAACACACACACACGCATAAGCAATCCTGGACTGGATTCTGTAGTGGAAAAAAATTGCCATGAACGACAGGATTGGGACATATGACAAAACTGGAATGTAGACTGTAAATCTGATGAAAGTACTGGACCCAATGTTAAATTTTCTGAAGTTAATAATCTCACTTGAGGGATTCGTGTTCTTAGGAAGATGATATTCCTAAGAATATAGGAAGAGGAGAATATTAGTAAGAGGATATTCTTGTTCTTAGGAAATAACACAGTGAAATACTACAGGAAAAGGAGTAAGATACATGCAATCTATTACCAAAGGGCTGAGAAAATTACATAGACATTTATCTATTTTATGGCATATTGGGGGTTTCGCTGGTGGCTCAGTGGTAAAAAATGCGCCTGCCAATACTGGGTATGACGATTTGACCCCTGGGTCAGAAAAGCCCCTGGAGAAGGAAATGGAAACCCACTCCATTATTCTTGCCTGGAGAATTTCAAGGACAAAGGAGCATGGCGGGCTACAGACCATGGGGTCACAAAGACTCAGACATGCCTGAGCAACTAAACAACAACAACAAGAGCATACTGGATGGAAAGATGAATGGGTGGATAATAGATAGATATAGTAGCCACGGCAAGATGCTGAAACATGGCAAATCTGGGATAAAGGGTATATAAGAATTTTTGCACTATTTTTACAATTTTGAAATTATTTCAAAACAAAAAGTTGAAACAGTTCTCATTGTCTCTTCCTTTCTTCTCTGTCTCTCCATATACATATTTATACCCTGGGTAACTTCAGTTCAGTTCAGTTCAGTCGCTCAGTCGTATCTGACTCTTTGCGACCACATGAATGGCAGCATGCCAGGACTCCCTGTCCATCACCAACTCCTGGAATTTACTCAAACTCATGCCCATCGAGTCGGTGATGCCATCCAGTCATCTCATCTTCTGTCGTCCCCTTCTCCTCCTGCCCCCAATCCCTCCCAGCAGCAGGGTCTTTTCCAACGAGTCAACTCTTCGCATGAGGGGGCCAAAGTATTGGAGTTTCAGCTTCAGCATCAGTCCTTCCAATGAACACTCAGGACTAATCTCCTTCAGAATGGACTGGTTGGATCTCCTTGCAGTCCAAGGGACTCTCAAGAGTCTTCTCCGACACCACAGTTTAAAAGCATCAATTTTTCGGCACTCAGCTTTCTTCACAGTCCAACTCTCACATCCATACATGACTACTGGAAAAACCACAGCCTTGACTAGACGGACCTTTGTTGGCAACGTAATGTCTCTGCTTTTTAATATGCTATCTAGGTTGGTCATAACTTTCCTTCCAAGGAGTAAGCGTCTTTTAATTTCATGGCTGCAATCACCATCTGCAGTGATTTTGGAGCCCAAAAAAATAAAGTCTGACACTGTTTTCACTGTCTCCCCATCTATTTCCCATGAGGTGATGGGACCAGATGCCATGATCTTAGTTTTCTGAATGTTGAGCTTTAAGCCAACTTGTTCACTTTCCTCTTTCACTTTCATCAAGAGGCTTTTTAGTTCCTCTTCACTTTCTGGCATAAGGGTGGTGTCATCTACATATCTGAGGTTATTGGTATTTCTCCCAGAAATCTTGATTCCAGCTTGTGCTTCCTCCAGCCCAGCATTTCTCATAATGTACTCTGCAAATAAATTAAACAAGCAGGGTGACAATATACAGCCTTGACATACTCCTTTTCCTATTTGGAACCAGTCTGTTGTTCCATGTCTAGTTCTACTTGTTGCTTCCTGATCTGCATACAGGTTTCTCAAGAGGCAGGTCAGGCAGTCTGATATGCCCATATCTTTCAGAATTTTCCACAGTTTATTGTGATCCACATAGTCAAAGGTTTTGGCATAGCCAATAAAGCAGAAATAGATGTTTTTCTGGAACTCTCTTGCTTTTTCGATGATCCAGCGGATATTGGCAATTTAATCTCTGGTTCCTCTGCCTTTTCTAAAACCAACTTGAACATCTGGAAGTTCCTGGTTCATGTATTGCTGAAGCCTGGCTTGGGGAATTTTGAGCATTACTTTACTAGCGTGTGAGATGAGTGCAATTGTGCAGTAGTTTGAGCGTTCTTTGGGATTGCCTTTCTTTGGAATTGGAATGAAAACTGACCTTTTCCAGTCCTGTGGTCACTGCTGAGTTTTCCAAATTTGCTGGCATACTAAGTGCAGCACTTTCACAGCATCATCTTTCAAGACTTGAAATAGCTCAACTGGAATTCCATCACATCCACTAGCTTTGTTCGTAGCGATGCTTTCTAAGGCCCACTTGACTTCACATTCCAGGATGTCTGGCTTTAGGTGTATGCTCACACCATTGTGATTATCTGGGTCGTGAAGATCTTTTTTGTACAGTTCTTCTGTGTATTCTTCCCACCTCTTCTTAATATCTTCTGCTTCTATTAGGTCCATACCATTTCTGTCCTTTATTGAGCCCATCTTTGCATGAAATATTCCCTTGGTATCTCTAATTTTCTTGAAGAGATCTCTAGTCTTTCCCATTCTGTTGTTTTCCTCTGTTTCTTTGCATTGATCACTGAGGAAGGCTTTCTTATCTCTCCTGGCTATTCTTTGGGACTCTGCATTCAAATGGGAATATCTTTCCTTTTCTCCTTTGCTTTTCGCTTCTCTTTGTTTCATAGCTATTTGTAAGGCCTCCTCAGACAACCGTTTTGCCTTTTTGCATTTCTTTTCCATGGGATGATCTTGATCCCTGTCTCCTGTACAGTGTCACGAACCTCCATCCATAGTTCATCGAGCTCTCTGTCTATCAGATCTAGTCTTGTAAATCTATTTCTCACTTCCACTGTATAGTCATTAGGGATTTGATTTAGGTCATACCTGAATGGTCTAGTGGTTATCCCTATAGCTTAGAGATGTTTAAAAGAAAAAATAGAAGAGATCAGTTTACCAATTTACTTTTTATTATTCTCTCTCAATTTCATGATTTGCATAACTTTGTCATTTTTGGCTTAGAAATTTAAAATGCTTCTCTTTATTTGCTTCTAATAAGCACTCATCATTTTCCTCCAAGTATCATTTTTAATTTTCTTTTTTATAGAATTACAGTCATTTTCTTTACTTTCTACTATTAAATTGTGTTTC
The DNA here is from genome assembly GCF_963930625.1 of Muntiacus reevesi. Lineage (NCBI taxonomy): Eukaryota > Metazoa > Chordata > Mammalia > Artiodactyla > Cervidae > Muntiacus > Muntiacus reevesi. Next base: position 7,091,915 of record NC_089256.1, on the reverse strand, counting down.
CAATGCTTTCCTTGGCCCTATGCTACCTTAGAAAAGATATTTTCAAATTTCCAAGTGGCTAAGTACTATTTAAATACTGTTTTTACTGTTCATTTTACTATTCTAACTGTATTACATAATACTGTATTCTAACTGTATTCTAACTGTATTACTTAACAAGCTGCAATGTTCCACTCTTGCTTTTCCAAGTATGGCACTGAGAAAAGGATTTGGTGGTGGTGGTGGTTGTGTCTGTGTGTGTGTGTGTGTGAGAGAGAGAAATGGGATTTACACAGACTTGAAACAAAAATATAAATGAAACAGAAAGAAGAACGAAAAACAGAAAACATGTACACTGTGTTGTCTATACTTGATCAACAATTTGCCCCACAAATGACACATCACAGAATTAAAAGCATTCATCAGTTCAGTTCAGTTCAGTCGTTCAGTCATGTCCGACTCTTTGTGACCCCATGAACTGCAGCACACCAGGCCTCCCTGTCCATCACCAACTCCCAGAGTTCACCCAAACCCATGTCCGTCAAGTCAGTGATGCCATCCAACCATCTTATCCTCTGTCGTCCCCTTCTCCTCCTGCCCTCAATCTTTCCCAGCAACAGGGTCTTTTCCAATGAGTCAGCTCTTCGCATGGGAAGGAAGAAAAAAAGAATACCATTTTGAAGCATTCAACAAAAATACTATTTTCTTTTGTAGACCAAGCATGAACACACATGAAATCTTAAAGCCTAGTTTAATTACGGGCTCTTGGTATTAAGATCAATTCAATCTCCTAAAAGGATATCCAAATGTTCTTAATGTATGAAAACAATGTGTTTACATTACAGTAAGAAAATTTAAGTAAGTTTGGTATAAGAGCAGCTCAAATAAAATAGAACAAAGAGAAGTCTGGCCTGCTACCAGGAAAAAATATATTTTTATTTGGAATCACTTTATTTGCATCCTTTGCTTTTTCCATTTTGAGATTTTCTGTTCTACTTCTTTTGTGTAATTTCTTCAGACAGAACTACTACAAGGCTAAGACATGTGCCTTCTGTACTTAATCTGAATGTCTTAGTCAGACCCTGGGAAACTGGCTAACTATTTTTTCCTCTGTAACGTGTAGATGTAGTTCCACTTTCCAAACTTTACAACTAACTTACATGCTGATCTGTTTCTCTCCTCTTTATAAACAAACTATTCTTTCTATCTTGACTCTTTTCTTTATTCTTGAGATTCAGACAATTCATCTACCTATGACTGTCTTAGTTTGTACCCTTTTTAACTTGGTAAAGCCATTTCACTCTGAAAACTTAGGTCTTTTTTCAGCTCAGGAAAGTTTATTCTCAATTCTCTCTTCAATTTTTACATTTTCCTAATTCTGTTTCCATAATTCCATTTTCACACTCCAGAAAAGAGACTATTGTTGGTCACATATTTTTTTCCCCTGATCTTTCCTCTATCAATATGTATCTCACATTTAGTTTGTTGTAGTTTATCGAACTTGGTCACCCTCCTTCAAGGGGCTGTGTATCCTCAAATATTTTGTGCTCTCTTTCAGGTCAGGGTTATTGGGACTAGCAGGCAGTGAAAGGTAAGGGAATGAACACCCTTGACTCTGGGGTTTCTCAAACTATGAGAAAGGTGAGACCTCTCCCTTCAGCCTGGAGGAGAAGTAATCAGACAAATAAATACTGGTGTCCATCTCTGTCAGGCTCTCCTAGGGTGATCAGGCCCAGCTCTTGCTTCTCTACAGCTGAGGGGATCTGCTCTTGACTCGGCAGGCTCAATCCATGGTGAACATCTATAGCATCCTCAACAGCCTCTAGTATATTCACCAGTAACATTCTGTTGGTGTCCTCTACAGGCCCTTTGTCTGCAGAGTCTCCTTGATAGCTCAAGGCTTCATTTATGGCTGGGCAGGCTCCACTCCAGCTGCAGCCATATTTATCTTACTGTTTGTCATCCCAGCAGGAAGCAAGAGGGATGCAAGACCACGAACAAAGACACTAGTCACTAGGAATAACATACAACCATTCACCACCACCTAATTAGTTCCTAGAGGACAGAATGTTTATCTCATCTTCTCTAATGAGAGAGGCTATTATCTCTCTTGGGAAGATACCCAGAGAGAAGAAATCAGTTTTACTTTATTTCTAGTAAACAAGAGTCCTGGGTAACTTTCAATGTATGCTCAGAGTCTGATGGGGATTTCCTGGAGCATGCAGATGTGACATGTAGCAATTAAAAATGAAACTGCTAGGGAAAAGATGTCTCCTGACCCACATCACTGGAGGACAACAGAGATGGGAACTGTCTCAGTTGTAGAAAAGAAACAGTGCATTCTTTCAGTTCCTTAAATGGCCCATGCTCCTCTCTCCTCAGGGCCTTCTTCACTGGTCTTCTCTGCTTGGGCTGCTCCTTGACCAACTGCCTCCCTCATCTGTCCAATCACTCTTGTTCCTCCTTCAGGGCTCAGCTGAAATATCACTTCTTTAAAGAAGCCTTCTGAGTCCCCATACCAGGCAAAGCCCTCTGTTTAGAAAAGGATCATTGATTCTATTTATACTTCTCCTTCCTGGTATTTTTTTTTCTCTGACACATTGTCTTCTTTTATTCAAATAGCAGTCCACTCACACATGGTCCAAGAACACTTGAATAATAAAGCAAATATAATCACATGTTAAAAATTGGTCTTCAAACATCATAGCCAATGATGCCACGCTTGCCTATGATCTCACCAACATAAAACCACATCCACACCTCAGTGGCCCAAACCATTCAGTAGAGCTTCCTTAACAGTGGGCTGTTTGAAGCTACCAGTTTTAGCACTGTTGATAATTTTTTTCAAGCTCTGAATTGCTGAAGGGGTCTCAGCAGGGGTTGGAGGAACCAGCTTAACCTTGGCATAGTACCAAAACGTGGCCAATCGAGGCTTCGAGTAAGTCACAGCAGCGTTGACTCGCGCTGGGGCCTTCTCCGCGAGGTTACGGACAAACTGGGCCATGGGACTAGGATGGAGAGCCCGTCGCCCCGACTGGCCGGCTGAATGTCACCCGCCCGGAAGGTATACTTCTCCTTCCTGGTATTGAACACTATTTTTTTGTTTTTTTTTCCCCAAATTATTCATTTAATTTACATCTTTCCTAGACTACACCTTTCCTAGACTTTCCTAGACTATGACCTTCATGAAGGCAAGAAGTATCTGTCTTACTCCTAGGTGTCTCCTAGCATGGAGTTCTGGGCTTGTACTTAGCACTCAATTACTTGTTATGTGAATAAAAGCAGGAAGACATAAACATATTTCTAAGTGTGATATACCAAAATAGAACAAAGAGTGATGGGGAGCAGAGATGGACCAGAGGAGAAGGAAAAAGAGATGATCCCACAGACTCAAATGGGGCAGTTAACAAAAGGAGTAAGGGGGAAAAGTGAGAGAGAACTGGCCTGTGTGAAAAGATTAAGAAAATAAATCTAAAAAATGAAGATGGAACTGGCTTAGAAGAGCTTTTACACCTAAGCCTGAGTGTTCAACCCAGAAAAGGGGTAGAAGGAAGCCACCATTCAGAGTGCAACAAATCCAGAACATCACACAGAGACATAAGGCTCAGAATACACATCTCCAAGGAAATGACCAGGTTATTTAGGCTCTGATACACTGCATTTCTCCTGAACATAATTCAGTTATTTTTTTTAATGTTACAGTGAATTCTCAGAACAGAAAGAGATACATTAAAATAAAGGTCAACTTTTTGCATGAATTTCAGACAGGTATATACCAGTAATTTTATAAATACCACTGAGTAGCTCTGTCAATGATAAAATTTTTAAAGTAAATAATTCAACTCTGAATTCTCTCTCTCTTCAATCAGACCAAAGGTTCCTTGTTTCCTGCCAGAGATGGGACTGGCCTTTGGGGGGCTCCTTATGCCTCCACTGGAAACACATCACTTTTCTAGGTCAGGGCCATTTTGCTCCATCTCCCAGAAAATAGTCTTCATCATTTGAGAGTCACAGTGACTGAGCCTCAAGCCAGCAAAGCAGCAGAAATGATTTCCACTGGCAACGTGTACATGCTGTCATAAGAAACTAGGGAATGATTTTTTTTTTAATGAGGAATGTGAAGTTATTCTGCTTTTCCATTGCATCTTTTAGGAAGGAGCAAAATTAATAAAAGGAACAACTAAAAAAGAAAAAATATTGATATGTAACCTATACTTTCTATTTATTTTTTGCTTGTTTTTTTTGGTCGCACTGTGCAGCTTGTGGGATCTTAGTTCTCTAACCAAGAATTGAACCCTCACCCTTGGCAGTGCAAGTGCAGAGGCTTACCTACTGGACCTTCAGAGAATTTCCCATATTTTCTATTTCCGATAAGTCTGAGTTGACTTAAAAACACTTAAAATTTGAAAGTAGTACATTTAAAGAAGAGATTTTAAGTGATAAAAACTTTTCAAGTAAACATTTGTTTTTTGGTAGCAAATATCTTAAGCTTATAACACAGGTTCACGTTTATAGAGAAAGAGAAAGAAAGAAAGGAAGAAGCAGAGATTGGTATTTTCCTCTAGATTGTTTGTTTTCTGCCAACAGAACTATTTTTGTCTTTAAACAAAATCAGCTTAGTTCAAATCAACAAAGTAAAAAGCCAGACCCTCTCAAAATCTAATATAATTTTTAAAATTTTATAAAATTTAATATAATAAAATGTAATATACAGGCTGTTCATGGTTCACAATAGCCAAAAAGTAGAAACAACCCAGATGCCCATCAGCTGATGAGTGGATAAACTGTGGCACATGCATACAATGGAAAATTAATCAGCAATAAAAAGAAATGAAGTAGTGATACATGCTAAAATATGGGTGAGTAAAAGATGCCAGTTATAACAGGCCACATATTGTTTGATTCCATCCATATGAAATTTCCAGAATACACAAATCTATTGAGACAGAAAGTAGATTAACAGTAGCTTTGGGCTGGGGGGGTGGGGTGTGAAATGGGGAACCACCACCAATGGGTATGCGGGTTTCTTTCAGGGAGAATAAAGAAGTTCTAAATTTAGATTGTGGTGCGGATATAAAGATCAGACTTGTGGTTGCCAAGAGGGAGCAGGGGAAAAGAGAGAGAGGGCTGGGAATTTGGAGTTGGTAGATGTAAACTATGACATTTAGAATGGATAAACAACAAAGTCCTACTGTATAGCACAGGGAACTATATCCAGTCTCCTGAGATAAATCATAATGGAAAAGAATGTTAAAAGAAAGAATGCACATATGTGTAAAAAGAAGTCACTTTGCTGTGCTAGCCCAGAGATTGGCACGACAATGTAAATCAACTATACTTCAATTCCACCAGGTCCTCTGTCCATGGAATTATCCAGGTAAGAATACTGGAATAGGTTGCCATTTCAATCTTCTCCAGGGGATTTTTCCAACCCAGGGATCGAACCTACATCTCCTGCATTGGCAGGGGGGTTCTTTACCACTGAATCACCTGTATACTCCAATATAAAGTAAAAATTAAAACAAACAAGAGGCTGATGGAACCAGGGCCATATTCTTATCCATGACACTGCATACCTCTTCCATAGTAGGTCATGACATTATTCATGACACTGAGAATATTATAAAGGCAACTTAAACTATTCTAAACAAAGAAATCAAAGACTTCTGAGCAGCCAGGGAAAAACAGGAGCATATTTTAAGTAGATAGAAGGAGAATAAAAGGAGGGCTCTCCAGGGAAAGCCAGGACAGGTCACAACTAGAAGGGAGAGGAGGTTTCTAGAGATCACTGAAATCCAACTTTGCAGACTCAGAATTTTGATTAGACACAGTCACAGACTAACTAGACAGTGAAGAACAAAGATGACAGATAACAAATGCATCACAAAATAGTGGCTCTATCCATGGAATTCTCCAGGCAAGAATATCACAGTGGGTAGCCATTTCCTTCTCCAGGGGATCTTCCCAACCCAGGGATCAAACCCGGGTCTCCTGCATTGCAGGCACATTCTCTACCATTTGAGCCATCAGGGAGGCCCATATTTTCTTCTAGCATGTGTAATTTTATTTTGAGTTTCATTCAAACAATCCATTCATTCCCTGCTGATGAGATCATGTGGTTGTCTTGAGTTAGGACTGGCCTATCTATGAAAGCCATTTAGAAGACAACTTACCTAACTGTTGAGCCCACGCTATGGCAGTGCCTGTGTCTCCCGCGTTGCCTTCAGCTAAGCACACCACTTCTTGTCCAATCTTCCACCCAATTAATGGATAAAAGCCTTAAAAACAAATAAGCAATATATGTCACATAATAAGGAGTGAATTCATCACAGAGGTGTCTGCAAGTGGAGCAATCTGATTATCTCAAAAACTAGCAACACGCCTGTGGAGACAGACTGCCTGAGTTCAAATCCCAGCCCTGTCTCATTTTCTAGGTGTGGTTTTACAAGTTTCTAACTTCTTAGCTTCAGTTTCCTTGACTATAAAACGGCGTACCTCAGAGAGCTCCTGTGAGAATAAACTGAGTTAATACAGAAAAAGAATTAGTGCCTGGCATAGAATATGAACAATAAATATTAGCTTTTATTAGCTACAAGCATATCTATGTCTCTAGAAACACAGAAACAATATTTTAACTGAGAAAGTAATGGTTATTATAAGATTTGTTTGTTAGAGAACTAACCATGTTATTGCATTTATCTGCAGTTTCTAAATAGAAACAATGATCATTTTCCTTTTTTATTTCACTTAATTTTTATAAAGATCATTTTTCTAGCTTTCATTTTCCCAATTAAGGGAAAATGAAGAACAGTAGGGAGGATGAAAGACAGGAAAAAGATTTTAAAATTCACCTCTAAGTAACCATGTTAGAGGACCAGGGCTCAGACTAAAAGCCCCAAGTGCTCCCAAGTGTAGTTACACAATCTATATTTCTTGGATTATGCATTCCAGGATTTCTTCAATTAGGGAGAACAAATTCTTAGTAGTTGTTATTAAAATCCTAAATATACAGGAGTTTCCACTCCTGTATTCTTGCCTAAAGAATTCCATGGACAGAAGAGCCTAGCGGGCTACAGTCCATATAGTCACAAAGAGTAGGACATGACAGAGTGACTAACACACTCCCTGGTAGTTCAGGGGTTAAGACTCCATGCTTTCACCACGGGGGCTAGGGGTTCCATCCCTGGTCAGCGAACTATTAATAAGATCCCGCATGCCACACAGTGAGCCAAAAAACAGATTAGAATGAAACCCTGAATACACATGCATCACTAGTTGAGAAGTACCGACTCCAAAAATATTCACGAAAAGAATAAATTCCAACACATGAAAGAAATTTTAGAGACCTAGAAAGATGATTTAAATAAATATAAAAAGTGTTAAAGGTAAATCTTTGAAAAACTGACCAAAATATCCTAATCTTTCTGAATTTTTCCATAAAATCCTTGTTATTTTTTAGTGCTTTTAATTAATAGAAAAAAAGCAAACTTGGTATTGACTATCTCGAAGAAGAATAATGAAAAATATCAGAGAATATCCTTAATATAAAATAGGAAAGTAGTGTCACAAAAGTTGAGTGGAAAAAAAGTGATATTTCATTAACAAATAAGATAAATTCTAACTCCTTACCTCCAACACTCTGTTGAGGCTTATTTCCAGTATTAATATCCAAAAATGTCCCAGTTCCCATGGTTAACTTCACATCTCCTGTCTGAAAGCAGCATTCTCCAAACATGGCTGATTGCTGGTCAGCGACCTGCCAAAGACAAACAAATATAAGATCTTTTTGCCTTTAGCAGTCTTCCATTTCACTGTATCCTACTGTCTTACTCACTACAGTCTCATGGTTCAATATTTTCTTTCCTTTTTTTCTTTTTCCTTTAAACAAACTCCCTGGTGAGAACATAGCAACAACTATATAACAGGAGTCTCCCTAGGACTATAACATTATGTGCAAAACTAACATGTCTCGGGAATTTTTAGTGGGCAATCTACTTGACCACTTTGAAGGATCATAAGAATAATCTTAATAACAAAAGTCAGAATAAAATATGTGCAGAAAAAACAGCTAAGGTTGGTCATTTGCAACTTGCAAGCACCTTCATTCATTAGTCAAAATAACAGACCACACAAATTTCCCTTTTAAGAAGTAGCATAGGTGAATAAGTAGATGTAGGTTAAAACCATATATTTCCCAACCATGCATTTTTGTTAAAAAGAAAAATTATAACTTTTTTTTTGGTCACAACACATGGCTTGTGGGATCTCAGTCCCCTAATCAGAAATTGAACTCCAGCCATGACAGTGAAAGTGTCAAATCCTAACTACCAGGTCACCAGGGAACTCCCTATAACATTTTGCTAATGTAACTACATGTAGATATATTTAATATATATACACAGCAATATTTTAAGAACCAAAACTCACATGAAGAATGCTTTCCACTAATCAATAAGTTTTCTAGCCATACCTTAATCTAAACCTGAGCCTACTCTGAGTTGAATAAGACTGATCTTCTCCAAGGAATTTGTAATTTGAGAATTAAATTCCCCTCCCCTCACTTGACTCCTTCACTTACTGGAGTGATTGTCTATCTAGGGTCAGATGTTCTATACCTCCTTCTTAAACTGTTACAGGAAATTAAAAGCAAGGCCTGAGTCTCTATAGTCAAGAAAGAAACCCCAGGGACTTTACTGGTGGTCCAGTGGCTACGACTATGCTCGCAATGCAGTGGGCCTGGGTTTGATCCCTAATCAGGAAACTAGATCCCACATGTTACAAGGAGTTCACATGCCACAACTAAAGATCCCGCATGTATCAGCTAAGATCTGGCACAGCCAAATTAATTAATTAATTGCTAAAAAGAAACAAAGAAACCTCAAAAACCAGAAACAGCTAATTTTTCACTCATCCACAGATTCTTTACTGTCTCAGTAGACGAAGGGTTTTATAAAATGTAAATACACTTTAAAAAATAATAAAAAATAAAATGCAAATATTTGTCTTCTTTATTTTAATTGCCCTCTCACAGTTTCTCATTATATTGAATATAAATTAAGCATTGGCCCTATCACTGCTTTCTATCTCAGAATATCAAATATAAACCACCCTGGTTTATATTTTACTCAGAATACATTTTCTAAAAATTTAACATAGTACTTTTCTGAAAAACGACATATACAGAAGTCAGGAAAACTTATGAAGAATTTCCATGATAGAACACTAGCCCATCGGTCCCTTCTGCAGAAAACAGAATCCTTCTGATTATATTCAGGGCCCTTTAACTTAAAAAGAGAAAAGACACTCTATTATGCAAGGATGTTTGTGTTTCTTAAACTAAACCCAACTATTCACAGATATTCATTTAGTTTATACTATACAAGGAAAAACCTCAAGTTTTCTACTTACCAAGGCCACTATTGGTATAGGCACACCAAATATCTCTTCATCTACTGATCCAAAATTGTGGCTTCAAATAAAATAGATTAAAAAGTAAGTTACAGCTCTAGAAATATTAATTCTAAAATTAAGCATAGCCGAAAAGTTACATAATGAACATACAAGCACCTTGGAGGTGTAATAATGATAAAATGCTTTTCCCCACAAAGGCAAGGTGAATTCAGGGACAATTTTGCTGGTTTCTATATCTGATTTTCATTATTACCTCGTATCCTTCACAGGAGGCAGGAGAGAGAGCGGGATTGAAAGCAGGGAGGTAATGATCTTGCTCCAACACATCTGGGCATAAAAACATGTCATCAGAATTCTAGCTAAATTACACAAAAATTGGTGATTCAAAAAGAAGGGGAAAAAATTTCACCTCATATGGATCAAAAAGTCCAGTTGTGCTGGCATTTGAAAAATCCGTGGCAAATTCAGAACCTAAATTTACATTGGAAATGATCTATTTATTATCAGGTAATGTCAATCTACACCCATATCCTTAGCAGTCTCAACCTTGCCTGCTCTCAAATTCATTTCAAATGCGCATTTCCAGTGCAAAGTCTCCAAAGTAATTTCCTGTTTAACACCTTTAGGCACATTGTCAGATCATGATTCCTAGTTTAAAGATGAGGAAAGGGGCTCAGAGAAGCAATGTGATTACCTACAGCTATATGTACTCTAGGTATAGTTGCAAAGAAGCAGATTCGGTATTGAACTCAAGTCTTACCAGGGTTCTCAGCCTTATGTTTGAGGTGTCATCACAATTTAAAAATCACTCTTCTCTTAGAAAATATCTGAAACTAATCTAGCTTTACTGTAACAGGAAGTTACTAGGGTCCCAAAAGAAAACAGGATGTCTGGGATATGGGGGAAAAAGTTTAAAACTTTCACTTCTTTAAGATGATTGATTTCTATCAGTCAAATTCCAGTTTCTTGAGCAGAACTATCAAATCACCTTTACCTTTTGTGAGCTTATGTAACAACCAGGTATCAACAGTCCCAAAGCAGCAATTTTCTTCTTCCACTGCCTTTCGCACCTTGAAAACACAACAGCACACGATCAGTTCTGTTAGGTAGTTAGAGTAGGAAACAGGAGTCCAAAACGGCGGTGGCTAAAAGACAAGGAAGGGAAAAGCCCGCGAAAATAGAACAAAGGAAGGTCAAAGGAAGGTCGGAGGACCGGAGTGAGGACTTCAGGTAGAACAAACAGCACTCCTGGGTAGCCCAATTTGCATAGGGTAGGCCCAGGGGGAGGGCAAAACATATAAAAAGAGGAACCAAAGGGCTCTTCCCCCGCCCCCCACCACAAGCGCGCTCTCTCTCTCTCTCTCTCTCTCTCTCTCTCTCTCTCGCTCTCGCTCTCGCTCTCGCTCTCGCTCTCGCTCTCGCTCTCACGCTCTCTCTCTCTCCCCCTCCCCCTCTCTCTCCCACGCACTGGTGTGCTCCCCCACTCTCTTCTCTTCACGTCTTTGGGTTGGCATGCCCTTGTGCTTCGAGCATGGATTCTCCTGCTATCTTCTAAATAAAATAGAGCTGTAATACTGCTTTGTCTAAAAGCTGTAACACGTTTGTCCAAGACCCGAGAGCTGTGACGTGCTAAGGGCTTTAATGTCCATCGCTCCAAATCTTTGTTGTGACGAGACAGAACCGAGGAGCATACACTCGCCACTGAGGAGCATACACTTGCCTGACACCCATGGTGCCATGACTCAGGTTTAACCTGACTGAGACAACCTCGGTGGGGGCCCCTCAAGGAGGAGGCCAAGCACAGCAGGAGCCCACCTCTGCCAAAGCTCCTGAGGTAGAAGCGGAATGCGAAGAAAACCCAGCGCAAGGGAAGTGACAAGAGGCCCATCGTGCTGGAGACCAGGAGAGCAAAAAACGAAAAACGAACTCAGCAGAAAGCTCACGCGACTCAGCCTGATTCCAGAAGACTTCTGGTTAAGGTAGGAGGTCCTTGCTCCTATGGCTGGAGGGACATATGCCTAACGAAATCTTAAGTCCTTTACAATCTCTCATTTCTTGTTTCCTTGAACCCCCCCGTGAAAAGATGGGCGGCAGTGGGCGCAATTGAGGGACTCTGGAGAGGCTACTCTTTGGTATGTCCCAAAGGCACTATCTGCTGAGCCCCAGTAGCTGTGACCCAAGCAGGTAGGGGTTCTTCTGTCCTTATTCTTCTCTGTGCCAAGGATCAGGCCAATGAAAACTATGAGCATAGGTCAGAAATTTAGCAGATTTTCCAGCAGGCTATGAAGGGGATTTCTTGGCACGTTTCTCCCACTGCTTTTTTCTCCTGTCCTTCAGCTACCTCCTGGGACTCGAGCTCGGCCAAAACCCAGGATGCCTGGCTTCAGGACCTAATGAAGCTCAGGCTCTGATGTCTCATTGCAAAAATTCATTGAGAGACAAAGTGTGTGCTCTTTCTCTCTCTCTCTCTCCCCCTCTCTCTCCCATATGCTGGCACACTCCCCCACTCTCTTCTCTTAGTGTCTTTGGGTTGGCATGCCCTCACGCTTCGAGAATGGATTCTCCTACTATCTTCTAAATAAAATAGAGCTGTAACTGATTTGTCTAAGAGCTATAACACAGTCTGTCCAAGACCCGAGAGCTGTGATGCGCCGAGGGTTTTAATGTCCATTGCTCCAAATCTTTGTTGTGACGAGACAGAACCGAGGAGCATACACTCACCCGACAGTTCAAAAAGGATAAATTATTAAGTGCATGATCAAGTACCAATCACTAAACACAGTATCATCCCATTTTTTATAAAAATTAATATATAGAGAAATAATTTCTAGAATTGACCCTCAACAATTCTAAGCAATTACTATAGAGTATGAAAGGCTTTAGTTTTACACTAAGTATGCTTACTTTTGTGATGAAGGAAAAGTGTATCTATTTTTTAGTTTACATATACAAATATGTCTAAATATAGAAAGTCTAAAATGGGATATAGCACAATAAAGCTCACATGTCAAATCAAACCAGTTGCCTGTTTCTGTATCACAAGTTAAGAATGCTTTTATAATTTTATAATGGTTAAAAAAACAAAAAGAATACTTTGTGACACATAAAACATGAAATTCAACTTTTCATTTCCTTAAAGTTTTACCAGACACAGAACACAGCCACGCTCCTTTCTTTATGTATTATTTATGGCTACTTTCATGCTAGAGTGGTGGACTAGTTGTGAGGGAATCCTCAGGATCTCTGAAAGTCTAAAATATTACTTAGTTGGCACATCACAGAAGAAATCTGCCAAAGCAAAAAAAGAATCAAAACCTCCTTAAACTAGCTAACAGAGAAACTGCCATGCTTGTAAAGATATCGTTAACTTACTGGAAAACAATTTCCCAAATCCTACTTGATTATCTCTCTAACTCTTATTTGTCCTTTAAGACTAGCATTTCCTGGATGTGCCCAACCCAGCATTCAAGGACATCTTCCATACAGTCATTACCTCACAACACCATTCATTCCCTAAGTTCCTTAAGAGCAGGAATTAGATTACATTTATAACTCCAACACCTAGGAACATCCCTTTCAAATAACAGATGTTAAAAAAAAAACAAAAAAACTTGCTAAATAAATGAGGTAAAAAAACAACAAATGAACACATTTAAGAATGAATTGTCTGGGAAGACCCAGAGGAATCAGGTGGAGAGGGAGGTGGGAGGGGGGATCGGGATGGGGAATACGTGTAACTCTAAGGCTGATTCATATCAATGTATGACAAAACCCACTGAAAAATTAAAAATTAAAAAAAAAAGAATGAATTGTATTTTAATAGTAGAAGGGATCAATAAAAGAAGATGAATGGGATAAGTTTTAAAAAGAGAAGTCATCTGTAGATTCCTTATAACAAGTATTTTGAAGAGTCAGGTATTATACCACTTAAATATGGAGTGTGTACATGCATGCTAAGCTGCTTCAGTCATGTCCAACTCTTTGCAACCCCTTAGACTGTAGCCCCCCGGGTTCTTCTGTCCATGGGATTCTCCAGGCAAGAATATGTAGTGGGTTGCCATGCCCTCCTCCAGGGGATCTTCCAGACTCAGTGACTGAACCTGTATCTCCTGTGACTCCTACACTGCAGGCGGATTCTTTACCGCTGAGCCACCCGGGAAACCCTAAATATGGAGTACTTAAAGTAAAATAATGATATTTGAAACTTTAAATTTAGAAATTGTGATTCTATAATTTGTTTCAAATTAGATGAAGGTTCATCTGCATCTTTCTTTTTTGCCATGCCATGTGTCATGATCCTAGTTCCCTGACCAGGGACTGAATCTGTGCCCCTGGCATTGGGAGTGCAGTCCTAACCCCTAGACCAACAGACAAGTCTCCAAAGGTTAGTCTGTATTTCAGCGAGTAGCAACAATGCCCACCAGGTAGTAAACTCACTTGTTAATTTAAAAACTACTTCAGGGTCAGCCCCTCTGATAGGCAGTAGGTCCTCATGAGGTTACCGAGGGACAGAGTGGTATCAGGGCTTCCCAAAGCAGGAGGATCAAGAGCAATCCTCTTTACACTGGGTTAAGACTCCAAATGACTCTACTCTAGGAGTAGGGGTAAACTAAAAGTTTCTTATAGGAACTCCATCTCAGCTTTGAATCATTTCAATCAAGCTGGATTTAGAAAAGGCGAGGAACCAGAGATCAAATTGCCAACATCCTCTGGATCACAGAAAAAGCAAGAGAATTCCAGAAAAATATCTACTTATGCTTCATTGACTACGCTAAAGCCTTTGACTGTGTGGATCACAACAAACTGTGGAAAATTCTTAGAGATGAGAATACCAGACCACCTTATCTGCTTTCTGAGAAACCCGTGTGCAGGTCAAGAAACAACAGTTAGAACCAGACATGAAACAATGGACTGCTTTAAAATTGAGAAAGGAGTCACCCTGAAATCAAACCAGTCAATCCTAAAGGAAATCAACCCTGATATTCATTAGAAGGACTGATGCTGAAGCTAAAGCTCCAATACTTTGGCCACCTGATGGGAAGAGCTGATTCATTGGAAAAGACTCTGATGCTGGGAAAGACTGAAAGCAGGAGGAAAAGGGGCAACAGAGGCTGAGATAGTTGGACAGCATCACCTACTCAATGGACATGAGTTTGAGCAAATCTGGGAGATGGTGAAGGACAGGGAAGCCTGGTGTACTGCAGCCCATGGCATCACAAGGAGTCAGACATGACTTAGTGACTGAATAATAACAAAGTAATCAGGCATATGAGGAAACAATAGAACATTATGGCAGGGGAAGCTGGTGAGGGTGGGAAGGAGAAAGAAACAAACCATAGGAGTTACAGATACTAGCCATGGACTTTTAAAATACCATGCTGATTTGGGGCATGAGGGTGGAAAGAAATCCTAAAACTAAAAAACTAAGAACTTAAGGGTTGGGTTTTAATAATAGTGTATTAGAAACAAAGACATAATAAAAGAGTTGGAAGACAGGTTAGATGAAAATACCCAAAATAAGGCCCAAAGAATGTAAAATATGTAATAAAGAGTAGGAGTCAAAAAGGATTTAGTCAAAAGATCTAACATACATGTAAGCAGACTTTTACAAGGAGAATGGAGCAGAAATTTACACTTGAAGATAACAGTTGATAAGTTTTCCAAATCAACAAGATATCAAGCAATGAATTTAAAACATCCTACAAGGCCCAAGCTTCCCAGGTGGCACTAGTGGTAAAGGACCCGCCTGCTAATGCAGGCAATGTAAGAGACATGAGTTCGAGCCCTGGGTTGGGAAGATCCCCTGGAGAAGGGAATGGTAACCCACTTCAGTATTTTTGCCTAGAGAATCCCATGAACAGAGGAGCCTGGTGGGCTATAGTCCATGGGGTCAGACATGGTTGAATACGACTGAAGCAACTCAGCACACATGCACGCATGAGGCCCAAGCGGGTTCTGCGCTGAGATAAGTGCAGAAAATGTGTTTGATAAAGTCAGCATCCACACATAACAAAACATCTTAGCAAACAGGAAAAGGAGAGTATTTCCTTAGATTTGATAAAAAATATCTAAAGAAAACCTATCATAGATTCATACTAAATGGTGAAATGTTGAAAGCTTTTGTTTCAAGATCAGGATGAGAAAAGGATCTTTGCAGTCATCCTTTCTAGTCAATATATCCTGCAGGTCCTTATCAACATAAAGAATAAGAAATACAAGTAGAGTCATATTTCTGTATCACATCTTACTAGGAAATTGTAAATTAAGCCAATGAGATACTACTTCACAACTATTGTGTGTTAGTCACTCAGTCATGTCCAACTCTTCGCAACCTCATGAACTGTGAAAGTGAAAGTGAATCCCTCAGTCGTGTCTGACAGTGTTAGTCACTCAGTCATGTCCAACTCTGCAACCCCATGAACTGTGAAAGTGAAAGTGAATCCCTCAGTCGTGTCTGACTCTTTGACTCTTTGCTACCCCACGGACTGTAGCCTACCAGGCTCCTCCATCCATGGAATTCTCCAGGAAAGAGTACTGGAGTGGGTTGCCATTTCCTTCTCCAGGGAATCTTTCCAACCCAGGGATTGAACCCAGGTCTCCCGCATTGCAGGCAGACGCTTTACCATCTGAGCCACCAGGTAAGCCCATGGACTGTAGCCCACCAGATTCCTCTGTCATGGGATTCTCCAGGCAAGAATAGTGGAGTGGGCTGCCATTTCCTTCTCCACTTCACAAACTCACAACTATTAGAATAGCTAAAATCCAAAGTACTGACATCAAACGTTAGCAAGGATATGAAGCAACTCCCATTCATCATAGGGATGAATGCAAAAAGGTAGAACCACTTTGGAAGACAATTTGGCAGTTTCTTAACAAATTTAAAACTACTCTTAGCTTATCATCCAGCAATTGCATACCTAGGTATTTACCCAAATGAGGTGACAATTTATGTTCATATAAAATCT
Source organism: Muntiacus reevesi (assembly GCF_963930625.1). Classification (NCBI taxonomy): domain Eukaryota; kingdom Metazoa; phylum Chordata; class Mammalia; order Artiodactyla; family Cervidae; genus Muntiacus; species Muntiacus reevesi. The sequence goes on along the minus strand of NC_089256.1, from coordinate 7,075,560 downwards.
GCACAGTGAAACCACTGTGAATGATACTGTAATTGTAGATATATCACAATAATACTTTATAATAATGTGTCACTATTAATTAATCAATTGTAACATGCAGCATATGAATGCAAAATGTTAATAATAGGAAAACTGTATTGGGGGAATATAGAAACTCTGTACTTTCTGCTCAAGGTTTCTGTAAACCTAAAACTCCTCTGAAATTAAAATGTATTAATTTCTTAAAGGACAAATGATTTATTCAGCTTGCATATATCTTCTTGAATCAGTCTGGGTAGTTTGTGCATTTCTAAGAAATTTCCCCTTTTATTAAAGTTATCTAATTTGCTGACATACACTTGTTCATAGTATTGTCTAATGCTTTTCACTTCAGTGAAGCTGGAATTAATATTAACTTTTTCATTCATAATTTTAGTTATCTGGATCTTCTTTTTTGTTTTTTTTTCTTTTTCTTTGTCAGTCTAGCTAATCTTTTCAAACCAACTTTTGATTCTGTTGATTTTTTTCAACTGTTTTTCTATTCTTTATTTGAACAGTTTTCACTCTAGTCTTTATATTACTTTCCTTCTGCTTGTTTGAGTTTAGTTTGCTCATTTTTTTTTTCAGTGTCTTAAGATAGAATATTAGATTTGTTTTAATGCAGTCTCTCTATGTAATATAGTCTTAATCAATATTTCCCTGTAAACACTATTCTTACTACATCACATTTTGGTATACTATGTTTTCATTCATTTTCATTCATCTCAAAATATTTTCTAATTTCTCTTGGGATTTCTTTTTTTAACTGATTATTTCAATTGCTTTGTTTAATTTCCACATAGTTTTGAACTTCCCAACTTCCTATTATTTATTTCAAATTTCATTCCTTTATAGTCATAGAAATACTTTGTATAATTTCTGTACTGAGACTGTATTATGGTGTAGAATATAGTCTATCCTAGAGAAGCTTCCATACACACGTAAGAAGAATGTATATCCTGCTGTTATTAGTTTTCTATAAAAGTCTATTAGGTCTAGTTAGTTTATGCTATTGTTCAAGTTTTCTGTTTCTTTATTGATCTTCTCTCCAGCTGTTCTACCAATTATTGAAGTGAGGTACTGACATCTCCAACTACCACTGATGGGAATTGTTTATTTTCACTTTTGGTTCTGCCAGTTTTTGTTCCTGTATTTTAGAACACTGTTATTAGGTGCATACAAGTTTGTAACTGTTGTATATTTCCGATGGATTGACTTATTATAAAATGCTCTTCTTTATCTTTAGTAAAATTTTTATTTGTTTTTAAAGTCTGTTTAATCTAATATTAGCATAGTCACTTAGCTTATGGTTGCTGTTTTCATGGACATCTTTTCTATCCATTGACTTTTTAAAAAAATACTTCACTGAGGTATAGCTGATTCACATTGTTGTATAAATTTCTGCTATATAGCGGAATGATTCAATTATATATGTATATATACTTTTTCATATTTTTTCCATTATAGTTTATCACAGAATATTGATTGTAGCTCTGTGTGCTACAGAGTAAGTCCTTGTCATCCTATATATTCTACTTTGCATCAGCTAATCTCAGACTCTCAATCCTTCCCTCAACAACTCCCTCTGTCCCTTGGCAATCATAAGTCTGTCTTCTATATGTCTGTGAGTCTGTTCTGTATAGTAGATTCCATCCATTTACTCTTTTATTTAAGTGTCATTTTGACTCATTTATTAGACTTTTGCATTTTCTTTTTTTGGGAGGGGCATGCTGATCAGGGACTGAATCTGGACCCCAGAAGTGAAAGCCTAGAACTCTAACTCCCTCTAGACCACAAGGGAAGTCCCCATTTAACCTTAACTGATCTGTTTTTTTGGTCTGAAGTATGTCTCCTGTAACACAGCACACAGTTTGATTTCATTTTTTTAATCTAGTCTAAAACCACAATGAAATATCACCACCCCACCCACCAAAATGGCTAAAATTAAAGACTGATACTATCAATTATGATGGTAAATGAAATTATAAACTTTCTCACTCACTGCTGAGGGGTGTGTAAACTGACAAAAAGTGGAAAAACATTTGATATTATCCACTAAAGGTGAAAATATATATACACCTTTATGCCCTAAAAAATTCCATTCCCATGTATAGATGCAATAGAAATACATTTACAGCAATAGAAATACACAGCATTATTCATAATGGCCCCAGACTGGAAATAACACAAATGTACATGAACAGAATGGATACATACACCATGGTAAAATCATATGCTGAACACTAAATAGCAATGAGAATATGAGAAAATTAATTTACACACAATGTGGGTATATTTCACAAATATAACACTAAGCAAAAGGAGTCAGACACAAAAGAATAAACACTGTATGAATCCATTTACAAAGTTCGAAAATATTCCAGCAAAGAAAGCTAAGTGTAGTGCCGAGGAATAAACATGTAAATTACAAAAATGGAAAGAAAATGTAACACACAGTGCCACAGTGTTCTATTTCTTGATTCAAGTAGTGTTAAACAGATGTTTGCTCCACAAAATATCACTGAGTGGTAGGTACATTTTAGTTCATTTACTTTTCTATATGTGACATGATTCACCATAAAAATGGTTTAAAGAAATATTTAAAGATTCCTTGTCTTCCATCCCAATGTGGTAGAAACAATTTTCCCTCAAATAATCAAACTAATATCCTTATTCTTTCAATTTTTTTCATCCCTCAAACACACACACACACACAGACACACACACACACACACACACACACACACACAAAATCTTTCCTTACCTCAGTCAGGTTCTGCAAAATCCAGGCCAATCTCAAAGAAACATGCTGAGTTGTGAAAGTGAACAAACTGGCTGCTAGAAATTGTTTACTTCTAGTGAAAAAGTGCAGTACTCGGCAGGAACTGTGAATGAGCTATTTTTTAAAAAAAAGATATTTTAGAAAAATGTGTTTAGTGGCATTTGATGTTTCTATATCAATTCTATACACATGCAAACAAACTCAACAGCAAACGACTTCTTTAACTCTTTCTAAGTGTCCTCAGCACACAGGAAATCAAGCAAAGCACCCCGAGGACAACTTGCAGTCTAAAATATGAAACGTGACACACCATGAATATCTTTAGAACATTAGAGGCTCAAGTACTTACAAAAACCTTCTAAAAAATAGTTTAAAAAAATGGTTATTTTTTACCTCTTTACCTATTTTTTAACTATGGAAGTAAAGCAAGAGAGTCAAGGGAAAAGGCTATTTTTCTATTAGAAATATATTTTTAATCAACTTAGTATTAACCCAGAAGGGAAGTTTCCCTACACATGTGTTTAAAATTTGGGATGAATTATTTTATTTAAATATACTATTTATATTTCTCTAATGATTGAAGATGAAATATACAGTTTTACATTTACTTCTTAGTATGCAAAATCTTTAATTGGAAAAAAAAAAAAGTCTTATACAAAAAACTAGCATCGAGTTTTAAGGTTTGTAAGACATACTAAAAAACCCCCCAAAACAACAAAATAAACACGTATCCTGCTACCTAATGACAAGGATGCAGATGGACGACTCAAACTTCTGAAACTGATGTTTTACAAAAAATTCAATTATAGAGAATTTATCTACTTGCATATTTTCCTCTGTTATTCCTACTCCTCCCCAAAAGACATTGAAAGATTTTGATTTATTTAAAATAGAAATACAAATTTATTTTTCTTTCATTTTTAACATAAGACATCAATCAATAAACATGTAGACTCAGTTCTCTCATTACAGTTTTGTTCTTCATTTTTTTTTTAACAAATAGACTTCAATTTTTTCCACCTTTTCTTGCTTTTTGATGAGAGCATTTAAGTTCTACTCCCTTAGCAAATTTCAGTTATACAATATAGAATTATTAACTATAGTCATCACATTACATGTTAGATTCCCAGATCTTATTCATCTTATAACTAGAAGTTGTACCCTCCTTTTCACCCTGTTCAGTACTCCAACCTTCCACACTCTGACCTTCTGTGCTTTACATTACTTATTAAATATAAGAGCTTTTTTAAAAGTATTTAATAATCCTCTTTCTGATGTGTTATATGTTAAGAAATGCTTCAAACTGAAGTAAGTTCTTCCTCTACAAGCAACTAGATTTTTCTCTATAAAAACTTAGATTTGGGATCCGTCAGGGATCTTCTATTAAAATGTAGATACTTTGGTGGGGGCACACCAAAAATATTAAGACTTCTAACACCTGCACTTTTAATCAACATACAAACAATGAACACTTTTGTTCATGTGAAAGTGAAGTTGCTCCGTCGTATCCGACTCTTTCCGATCCCATGGACTGTAGCCTACCAGGCTCCTCCGTCCATGGGATTTTCCAGGTAAGAGTACTGGAGTGGGTTGCTATTTCCTTTGTTCATATACTTAACAACTATTTATTGAGTGCCTTCCAAGTCCCAAGAACAGTGCTAAGGCCCTGAGAAAATAGACCAAACAACAGGCAGAATCCCCGTCTTCTTGAAATTTACATTCTAGCAGGAAGAGACAGGTAAATAAGTAATCAAATCAATAAATGAGATCATCCAAGAATACAATGGTTCTATAATGAGCCCCTATTTAATGTACTACTAAATAAGAAAAAATGCTGTAAGTTACATTATGACATAATGCTAAGATATAATTCACGGTTAAAATGACAAAAAAATCCCTGATGCATCCTGTTTAAAAATCATCAGGCTTCCCTGACAGTTCAGTTGGTAAAGAATCCGCCTGCAATTCAGGAGACCCCGGTTCAATTCCTGGGTTGGGAAGATCCCCTGAAGAAGGGATAGGCTACCCACTCCAGTATTCTTGGGCTTCCCTTGAGGTTCAGCTGGTAAAGAATCCACCCTCAATGTGGTAGACCTGGATTTGATCCCTGGGTTGGGAAGATCCCCTGGAGGAGGGAAAGGCTACCACACTCCAGTATTCTGGTCTGGAGAATTTCATGGACTGTATAGTCTGTGGGATAGCAAAGAGTCAGACACGACTGGGCAACTTTCACTTTAAAAGTCATTCTTTTCAAAATTAGAGAGAATATACATCTTATAACTCATACACTGATGGTGGAAATGTAAATGGTAAAACCACTCTGAAAAAGAAGTACAGCACTTATTTTCTTATAAACAAAATACACAATTACCCTATATTCTAGCAGTCATCCTCTTCGGGTACTTATCTCAGAGAAACGAAAACTTATGCTCGCAGAAAACCCCATAAGCAAATGTTCATAACAGCTTTATCGGTAACAGTCCCAAACTGAATCTAGCACAGATGTCCCTCAACAGGTGGCACATGAATAAAACTTGGCAATTAAGCAGAGAGGAGCTACTGACACATGTAACAACTTGTGTTCTCCAGGGAATCATACTAAGCGAAAAATGACCCAGATTCAAAAAGGTTATGCGGCATGATGCCACATGTCTCACATTTTTGAAACGAGAAAAATTTGTAATGAAGCACAGGTTAGTGGTTGCAATGAGCTAGGGACAGGAGAGGGTGGAGAGGAACGCAAGAGAGAGGCAGATGTGGTTATAAAAAAGCAGCATGAGTGATCCTTGTAGTGATGAAAGTATTCAGTGCCTTGACTGTGGTGTCAGGTAAATGAAGGTACAGTAAAAACCATAGACACTAAAACACATACACCTATAAACAGAAATGAGTACAAGTAAAACTGGGGAAATCTGAATAAGATCTATGGAATATATTAATGTCAATATTCTGGTTTAATATTATGCTATAGTTTTGTGAAATGTTACCACTTAAGAGAAACTGTAAAACATACAAGGGATCTCTGTATTATTTCTTACAACTGCATGTGAATCTACAATTGTCTCAATTAAGACTTCAGTTAAGAAATGTGTGTTAGATCTTTGAAGTTTGATGACTATTGTGAAAGAAAGTACAGTAATAAACATTGGACTGGAGGCAGGGGATGCTGCTATAAACAAGATGACAGAGAAGGGCGCCCACAGAGGAGGGGACGGTGAGCGGAGCCCTGAAGGATGAGAAGAGTTCAGCCATGATGGTGGAGGGAGTCCCTTGCAGGTATGAGGGCTTTAGGGCGAGAAAGGGCTCGAGGGCTGGCAAAGCTGGAGCCTAACTCTTAGCAGCTTCAGGGAGAGCGGGGTCTGGAAAAAGGTCAGGGTCAAACTATGATAAGAAGTTAGGATTTTATGCTAAAAGCAAAGAAAAGCCTTAGCAGCCATTAGGCAAGAATCAGGACCACAGTGAGAAGAAGCGTGGGTGTCTGGAGGAAAATGGTGCCAGGAGATGGCCACCATGCCTCAATGACGTCATCACTTTGCCTGGGGGCAGTGGTGGCTAAACTCATGGCCTTGGTGCCAGCTCTGGCATATTCTCCCTAAACATTTCCAAGAACTTCCATCACTGTTGTCACCAGAAGCATCTGGAAAAGGACAATTACAGGGTAGGGTTCCTTCAGCAGGACCAGCTCTGCAATTTTGTGTGCTAAACTCTTAAGAATCTGTTTGCATGCATTTCTCTGCTAGGAGAGGCCGAAAGTTACATCATAGACATGTTCAGTATCAAGTAGCTAAAGTCCTTTAAATGTTCAGTTTTGTGCTTGATGCCAATTTTATGTCACGACTTGAGATTTGGGGCTTATTCTACAGAAATAAAAGTTTTCACAATTTATTTTCAAAGGCATAAACATTTTAAACACTTCAGTGACCAACTTAAGGAATGTCTAATGAATTTACTGATTAAAAACTAAAATTATATGTTAAAGTATAACACTGCACATTATAAACAGCACAATTTTAAATTATACCAAAGTTCACAACATTTTCTTCTAACCACTTTCAACACCCTTGCTCTGTCTTTCTGTAAACAGCATCTCTGATATTCAGCTTCACAAGCTATTAAGGGCAAATACATTTTTATATATTAAACTAACAAAAAAAATCAGTGTGGGTGAGATTACAGCAGATATGCTTCATTCATGTATTACTGTCATATTTATAATATGTTGGGTTGGCCAAAAAGTTGGTTTGGCTTTCCCACATGATGTTATGAAAAAGCCAAACAAACTTTTTGGCCAACCCAATATTTGGACTTGCTTTTCATATAAAATTAATGTCTTCAAACACCTATCAAGGAAACCTGATGTTCCAGACACTCCCCTATACGTCATCTGGTAAGGGCAGCCTAGCTGAGAAAGCATTTAACTCTGTGGTATTGGAAGCTTTAAAATAATCAATATTGCATAGTTAGTCTTATAATTAATATTTGGTATAATATAATATAATAATATTTGGTCTTGGTTATAAGACCAAACATTGCAGGTATCACCACATGTGAGGAGCTGGAAATCTGCCTTCCTCTTTAACTCAGAAATCTCACACTTCTGAGGGACATATCGCCAACTGCTGCCGCTGTCGTTACCAGCGCTGTCACTGCCCCACCACATGCCCGGCATCATGCTGAAAGACTGCAGCAGTCACGCAGTCAGCTGGTTATCTACCCCGACATCCATTCTCCACTTTTATAGCTATGTCCAGATGATAAAATCTGGACATGGTCTGTACCTATTTCTGGACACAGTCTGTATTTTTTCTATTTCTCCAGGAATAAAAATGCATTTTCAATAACTTGTGAACCTCTGGCCCACCCCAAACCTCCTCAGGACTTCATGAAGAGCAGCTGTTAAGCACTTCAACCCACCACACGTACTTCTGGGTAACTTCTATTAAATTTCACTAGTATGGGAGTGTGCATGTGTGTATTCTCTTCTTAATGTCCTAAAACATCATCAGTAGATTATATAATTCAGCATACAGCTAAAGAATATATACAGGAAAAACAGTAACATCCAAATCACAGAACATAAGGAAAAGATTACCTTCATTAACAGAGAATTATTCCAAGATTTTACAAGTTCAATAGCTCTTAGGTCTTGCCAACTAATGAAGTTGTGGAAATGCTTTCCTGTTTTCCTAAGAAAGATGGAAACAGTATTTTGAGACTCATTATACATCAGTGACTACATTATTTAAAAGATCTGCCGCCATAAGAGGAAACAAATTTAGAGGCCAAACTGTAATTTCAACATATGATTTAACTAGGTGGGGCTCTCTGAATGTCTCTTCTTTTTGATTTGACAAATTGAGCACATTTTGTAACAATTACGTGATATATAGCAAAAAATTTTCAATCAGATTCTATCCAAAAAGCTATCCTTTTTGAAGCACGACAATGCTTCCAAAAACAAAGCAAAACTGACGAAACATCTTTAAAGATGCTGATACAACTTTAAAAGCAAGAAAAAGAAGCCAATGCTTTTTCCTTTCATTGTACTTATCTTGATGTACACAATCAGATAAAAACTGTACCTACAGGAGATCAGTCCTGGGTGCTCATTGGAAGGACTGATGTTGAAGCTGAAACTCCAATACTTTGACTACCTGGTGTGAAGAGCTGACTCATTTGAAAAGACCCTGATGCTGGGAAAGATTGAGGGCAGGAGGAGAAGGGGATGACGGAGGATGAGATGGTTGGATGGCATCACCGACTCAATGGACATGGGTTTGGGTGGACTCTGGGAGTTGCTGATGGACAGGGAGGCCTGGCGTGCTGCAGTTCATGGGGTCGCAAAGAGTCGGACACGACTGAGTGACTGAACTGAACTGAACAGGAGTGCTGAAATGTAGCTTTATCCTACTTTACGCTTCTCAACTTTAGGACTAGTTAGTCACTGGCAACCTACCAGGCTTCCCAAAATTTGTCCAAAAATAAATAAATCCAACAAACTGGGTCAACACTACAATAAAAGTATAGCTCTACGAAATATAGTAGAAATAAATACTTTTTCCTTTGAGGCTCCTGCAAATCAATCACTGTCATCCACTCAGCTCCAGCATCCAGCCCTGGCTGGCTTGCTGTCTTTCCTCCGGGAGGAAACATTACCCCTGCGTGACCATGAAAGTGAAAAAAGTCAGTGTTAGTTCCTCAGTCAAGTCCAACTCTTTGTGACCCCATGGACTATAGCCCATCAGACTCCTCTGTCCATCGAATTCTCCAGGCAAGAATACTGGAGTAGGTTACCATTTGCTTCTCCAGGGGATCTTCCTGACCCAGGGATTGAACCCAGGTCTCCCGCACTGCCGGCAAACTCTTTGCCGTCTGGGCCACCAGACCACGTGCAATTCCCCAGACTGTCATTTCCAACGCTTCTTTAGCAGTCCTCACCCAGGGTCACATCCTCAACTTTACCACCTGGAAACATTCTACCACTGGTATTCTATCACTTTGTTGTAAACCTGAAACATTGCAAATCAAGTATACTTCAACTGAAAATACAAAGTAGCTTAATGAGAGGAAAATTCTCACAGTATAATACTAAAGGGAAAAAATCAGGATTAAAAACTTTACATTCATTGCAATTCCAACTTGTTAAAAAAAAATAAGGTAAATTAACAACAACAACAACAAAACCCTCAAAACTTAACTTTGTAATATATCAGTAGGCACTGGATTGGCCAAAATGTCTGTTTGGGTTTTTCTGTACCACCTTATGGAAAAACCTGAATGAACTTTTTGGCCAACTCAATATTATTTCAGTTCTCTTAATCTTACCCCCTAAATACCTTCTGTTCCTTTAATCCCTCAAATATTCCCTTTTCTTCCTGAGAACCCCACCTAGGTTTACTCTCCTACTAGGCTTATTTACATGTTTTTCCACTTTAATGGGGGCTTCCCAGGTGACTCAGTGGTAAAGAAACCCCTGCCAATGCAGGAGACACAGGAGATGCAGTTTGATCCCCAGGTCGGGAAGATCCCTAGAGGAGGAAACGGCGACCCACTCCAGTACTCTTGCCTGGAAAATTCCATGGACAGAGGAGCCTGGTGGCTACAGTCCATAGGGTCACAGAGAGTTGGGAAGAAAAGAGTTAGACACAGCTTAGCCGCTGAACAACAACAAATCACTTTAACAACTTGCCTTCACATGCTCTCTATCAATTCTTTTTTTAATTGTGGTAAAATATACATAACATAAAGTTTACCATTTTAACCATTTTTAAGTGCACAATACAGTGGCATTAATGTTGTGTTAACATAGCCACTATCTCCAAACACTTGGGCTGTTTCCACCTTCTTGCTACTGTGAATAATGCTGCTATAAACACTGCTGTATAGTATTTGTTTGAGTCCCTGTTTTCAATTCCTTTGTGTATATATTGAGGATTAGAATTGCTGGGTCATATGGTAATTCTATGTTTAGTTTCTGAGGAACTGTCGGACAGTTTTCCACAGTGGCTGCACCATTTGACATTTCAACAACCAGTATATAACAGTTCCAATTTTTCCATATTCTTACCAACACTTGTTATTTTACATTTAAAAACTTAAAGTCATCCTGGGAGGTGTGAAGTGGTACCTCATTGTCGTTTTGGTTTGCATTTCCCCAACAAGAATTTTTCATGTGCTTATTGACCATTTGAATATTATTCAAGCCTTTGACCATTCATAAATTCATAACTGGGTCTAGGTTTTGGTGGTATGGTTCAGCTATAGGAGTTATTTATATATTCTCGATATTAATCCTTTATCAAAGGTACAATTTGCAATATTTTCTACCATTTTGTGAGTTTTCACTCAAAGTGTCCTTTTTTTTTTCCTGGTTTTCACTTTTATTAATGGATCACAGCATTCACCTACATCATGAACAGAGTACTTCTTTTTCCCTGAATGATCACCGTTATTAGTGGGGATCACCAGAGGTGGTCACCATTATTACTACTACCAGTCAGAAAAGTGATTCTCCGTTTGTCTAGTCCTCAGTCTTAAATGAAATTAGAAGCCAAACACAGCAAGACACACATCTTCCATATTACATGCTTCAGTTTTCAGAAATCAAATTTAAGATATCAATGGCTATAAACTTTTTCAGACACATTTTTAAATTGCAAATTATACATTATGCCACAATAATTTCAACACAACTTTATTTCTTATTATTTTGGATTAAATTAGGGTAATTCTGTTTCTATTTTGGAGAATTCTAATAGTTAAGAAAATTTTTTTAAATTACTCATCATAAATAGATAAAAACATATTAATAGCATTCTTTGATGCACAAAAGTTTTTAATTTTCATGAAGTTCAACTTATCTATTTTTTTCATTTGTTAGCTGCACTTTGGATGTCATTTCAGAAATCATAATAAATCCACAGTGGTGAAGATTTTCTCTACATTTTCTTGTAAGAGTTTTCTAGATTTGTATTTTAAATTTATTTGTTGATCCATTTTTAGTTACCTTTTCTTTAATAAATTTTTATCTTTTAAAATTTTTTGGCTGCATGGCATGCGGGATTCCAGTTCCCAACCAGAGACTGAATTTGTGCCCCGCAGAGTGGGAGTGCAAAGTCCCAACCACAGGACCACCAGGGAAGTCCCCTGACTTAATTTTTATATTTGGTATATGGTAAGGGTCTTACTTCATTCTTTTGCATGTCGATGTCCAGTTTTCTCAGTATCCTTTGTTAAAAAGACTCTTCTTTCCCCATTGCCTAGTCATGGCTCCCTAGTTTCTACGGATTGCCATAACAAAGTATCACAACCTGGGTGGCTAAAAGAACAGCAATTTATTGTCTCCCAGTTCTGGAGGCTAGAAGTCCAAAATTATGGTGTTGGGTAGGGTCATGCTCCCTCTGGAACCGTAAGAGAATCTGCCCTCATCTATCCCTAGTTTCGTAGTGTGTATTAGTCACTTGGTCATGGTCGACTCTTTCAAACCCCAAGGACTGTAGACCACCAGGATCCTCTGTGCATGGGATTTTCCAGGCCAGAATACTGGAGTGGGTAGCCATTCCCTTCTCCAGGGGACCTTCCCAACCCAGGGATCTGGGGGTCTGCAGCAATCTCTGGCTTCCCCTGGCTTATAGACACATCACTCCTATCCTCCTTCCTCAGATGGTGTTGTCCCTGTGTCTGTCTTCTCATGAGGCAATCAGTCATATTTGATGAAGAGTTCACCCTACTGCATTATGACCTCATCCTAATTAAAACACTACATTTGCAATGACCCTATTTCCAAAAGTGACCGCCAAGGCAGTACTGTTGCTTTTATTGGGCTACTCCCCCAAAGCTCCCCCACTTTTAAGTGTGAGATTACTGAATCAAAGAGTAAGCCAATTTTCCAGCTCCTTAAATGTGGCAAAACTTGCTATATTTGATCTTGTAATCAGTTCTGCATAATGACTGTTCTAAAGCCACACAGTCAAATGCCTTCTCACTTAGGGTGTCCCTACCAGGTGGTACATGGAGAAGTGTAGAACATCAGTTTTCCTTGATAAGTGTTTGGAGGTGTCAATTTGATATAAAGCAAGCATGAATATATTATAGAATATGACAGCAATGCGTGAGTGAAACAAATTTGCCATATAATCTCACCCACACTGATTTTTTTGTTAGTTTAATATTTAAAAACATATCTTGCTTTAATAACTTATGAGGCTGAATACATAGGGGCTGTTTACAGGAAAGGCAGGGCAATTAAGGGAGCTGAAAGTGGTTTTAAGAAAAGGCATGAATTCTGAACCATATGGTTTTATACTGTTTGTAATGTGTAATTTTATACCTTCATATATAATTTCAGTTTGTAAAAGATAAATCTATCAAACATTCCTTACATCAACTAGTTTTTAACTCAGGTCAGTGAGATTCTTCTCTTTTTATATTTTTTTGAGTTTATTTATTTACATACGTATGTATATGGCTGTGTTGGTCTTAGTTGCAGCGTGAGGGGTCTTCACTGCATCATACAGATCTGTCCTTGCAGCACGTGGGCTCAGTAGTTGTGGCACTCGGGCTTAGCTGCCCCGAGGCACGTGGGATCTTAATTCCCCAACTAGAGCCAGAATCCACATCCCCTGCATGGGCAGGCGGATTCTTAACTACCGGACCACCAGGGAGGTCCCTTGGTGAGATACTGTAAATTTTCCTTCTTTTGAAAATAAACCTGGTAGCTCTGGAAATCTGTTCTTCCCACTCCTCGGTTATTGCCAATTCTTCCTTGCTGAGAGCTGCAGCTATCAGTTTATGACTTTTCCAAACTGGTTTTGCATCCTGTGTATTCCTTGTTACGTGTGGCCACTGATGTTTCTGAAGCTTGTTATCTTTCCTATGTGATCAGCTAGTGATCTGACACGCATTTTCTAAAACGTGTGACCCCCAAACCCCCCAAAAAGGTAATGGCCCTTTAAATCTTCCAAGAGATGTGCCAAAGGAAGCCACTGTAGCTGAGAGGGCCCTAGCCTAGGTAAGCGTCTGTGCCAGTTCTGCACGGCACTGCAAAATCCGGCAGAGTATATAGGCCCAATTTTTTTAAGTTCAGTTTTAACTGGAGGATAATTGCTTTACGTTGTGTTGGTTTCTGCTGTACAATGTGAATGAGCTGTAAGTATACATGTATCTCCTCTCTCTTGAGCCTCCCCCCCATCTAGCCCCCCATCCCACCCCTCTAGGTTGTCACAAAGTACTGATCTGAGCTCCCTGAGCTACACAGCAGCTGCCCACTAGCTATTTTACACATGATAGTATACATATTGGAGAAGGAAATTCTCCAGTATTCTTGCCTAGAGAATCCCAGGGCCAGAGGAGCCTGGTGGGCTGCCGTATACCGGGTCAGAGTCGGACACGACTGAAGCGACGCAGCAGCAGCAGCAGCAGCAGTATACATATATGCCAGTGCTGCTCTCTCAATCTGTCCCACCTTCTCCTTCCCCCACTGTGTCCACATGTCTCTTCTCTACATCTGTGTCTCTATCCTGCCCTGCAGATAGGTTCATCAGTACCATTTTTCTAGATTCCATATGCAGGCATTAATATATTTGTTTCTCTCTTTCTGACTTACTTCACTCTGTTCAATAGGCTCTGCATGTGTGCATGCTAAATCTCTTCAGTCATGTCCGACTCTTTGTGACCCTGTGGACTGTAGCCCACCAGGCTACTCTGTCCATGGGATTTTCCAGGCAAGAACACTGGAGTGGGTTGCCAAGCCCTCCTCCAGGGGATCTTCCTGACCCGGGGATTGAACCTGTGTCTCTTATGTCTGCTGCATTGGCAGGCAGGTTCTTTACCACTAGAGCCACTAGGGGCCCCAGATCTTTGTGGGACAAGATTCCCATGACCTGCCCTGGCACCTGCCCTCAGTCCTGGAAGGTGGGCTCCCTTCCCCAAATATGCAGTAGGGCTGAAGAATGGAGCTGGTGACACATGCTGTCTCTTCCCCAAGGATAGGGGTCTCTACCTTCACCCAGCAGTCCATGAGTTAATATCAGGACAGGTCAGGTTCCAGAGTTTTGAAAGAGCTTGTTCCAATCTTTCCCAATCAGCAGTTGCTGTGGTGGAGGAACCAATCTCTACAGCTTCCCACTCCACTATTGTGGTGATGTCACTCTCTACCCCTAGACTTTCAAGTTACCTACCTACCTTTTCAATACCTAACCTGGGATCACTCTTTCCTCTGGGTTCACTTTCAATGTCAGAACCACTGAGAGAAGCTGGAAGAAAGTCATACAGCCTTGTTAATTGGTAGCAGCCCCTACTTATGAGATATAAGCTCATCTCCTCCCTCAGAGTCACTAAAACTGATGAATGTCTTTCTCCTATCACTAATTAGTTTCCTCTCCATTCCTCATCAAGGGCTCATCTAAGTGTTCACCAGATTTCTCCAGACCTAGGCCACCACTGGCTTCTTGTTTCTCAAAGGAAGTCAGGACACAGGGAATGATCTTCTTCCACTTACCACTCCTCCACCAGCTACACCTTCAGCCATTGTGGGTCTCTCTCTTGGTCCAGAGGAGAAGCTTTCTTTCTCCAAGTCTAAGGCTGGCACCTCCACTTGGCCTTCCTCTCTTCTACTACTTTATTTCACAAACACTACTTCAGCTGTCTTCTGTAAATATGCTTAAGTCTCCCCATCTTTGACCAAAACCAAAATTCCTGATACACCCAGCTAAGTTCTCTCAGTGTTTCCTCATCACCTCCCACTATCTCGACTACATACAATTCGAATGCAGTGTAGATTCCCAATCATTCATGAAAATTATATTCACCATGGCCAACAATATATTCCTTTCTATTTTTCTGGCAGCATGGCTTGTGGGATCTTAGTTCCCCAACCAGGGATTAAACCCACACCCTTGGCAGTGAAAGTGCAGAGTCCTAATCACTGGACTGCCAGGAAATTAACCCTAATGTATTTCTAATTCCCAGATTTACAGGATCCTTTTCCATCATCTGACTTGACCTTTCTGCAGTACTGGCTTCAGATGATCACTTCCTCCTTCCTAGAACAGTCACTGTCCTAAGTTTCCATGGTACCACTGTACTGTTTCTCCTCCTTCCTTTCTAAGCATGTCTCTTGAGTTTTCTCTGCAGATTTTTCTTCCACTGACTGCCAGGTACACGCTGGTGTTTGCTGAGGGCTGCATCTGTAGTCTCTCTCTTTTTAACTAGCTGCTCTCTCGGAAATCTGACCCACATTCACGGACTCTCCCAATCCTCATCTCTAGGGCAAGTCTCTCACTTAAGTTCCATCCCCTCACAAATAAATAACTGCTTTCCTCCTATCTCCCAAGACTGAACTTCCCTGGTGGTTCAGTGGTTAAGACTCCATGCTTCCAATGCAGGGGGCCCAGGTTCAACCCCTGGTTGGGGAAGTCCTGCACGTCTTGCAGTGCAGCTAAAACAAAACAAAACAAAGATTGTTCATGCCATCTCAAAAGCCACATGTCTAACCAATGCCCTTGTCTAACCAAACCTGCTGCTCCTCTCCCTCTGGTGTGTCACACCTGAGCTAACAGTATCTTTCCGCTGCTACAGCCAAAAACTTGGGCAGGGAAGGTTCATCCTAAGTCTTCAGAGAGATCCCTTAAATCCCAGGAGCTTACATACTACTAAAGAATGTACTGTGCAGTGGTGGTTCAGGAAGTCTTGCAAAGGAGACGAGACACCTTGAAGATGCAGAGGATAGAGGCTGGCCATTGGAAGTTAACAACAGACAAATTGAGAGCAATCTTCGAAGCTGATCCTTGTACAACTACATGAGAAGCTGCTGAAGACTCAATGTCAACCTTTCTAAGGTTGTTCAGCATTTGAAACAAATTTGAAAGGTGAAAAAGCTCAGTAAGTGGGTGCCTTGTGAGCTGACTGAAAAAAAAAATCGTCCTTTTGAAGTGTCATCTTTTCTTATTCTACACAACAATGAACTATTTCTCTATCAGACTGTGACATGTGATGAAAAGGGGATTGTATATGTCAACTGGCTATGACCAGCTCAGTGGCTGGACTGAGAAGCTCCAAAGAACTTCCCACAGTCAAATCAAACTTGCACCAAACAAAGGTTACGGTCACTGTTTGGTGGTCTTCTGCCCGTCTGAACCACTACAGCTTTCCAAATCCTGGAGAAACCATTACATCTGCGAAGTATGTTCAGCAAATCAATGAGATGCACCAAAAACTACAACGCCTGCAGCCAGGATTGGTCAACAGAAAGGACCAATTCTTCTCCACGACAATGCCCAATGGCACACTGTACAACCAACACTTCAAAAGTTGAACAAACTGGGCTTCCTATTCATCTGAATATTCATCCTTCACATTTACCTGTTCTCTGGCCAACCAACTACCACTTCTTCAAGCACCTCGACAGCTTTTTGCAGAAAAAACACTTCCACAACCAGCAGGATGCAGAAAATGCTTTCCAAGAGTTTGTCGAACCCCAAAGCACAGCTTTTTATGCTACAGGAATAAACAAACTTACTTTTTATTGGCAAATAAGTGTTGACTACAATGATTCCTATTTTGATTAATGTGTTTGAACCTAGTCATAATGATTTAAAATTCACAGTCCGAAACCATAATTACATTTGCACCAACCTAATAAAACAGTCAGGGAAGGTTCCTTAGAAATGCTCTTTGAGGTGAGATCCAAGTGAAAAGAAAGGTAATTTCTTGGGTAAGACAGCTGCAGGCAGGGGGAGGAGCAGGTGCAAAGCCTGCAGCTAGGAAAGTGTTCAAGAAACATTAGCAGGCAGATGCGGCTGTAGCACATGTAGTAATAACTCATGTTTCAACATTCACTTAGCAGTGACTTAGGTTTGCTTTCACTCTATCTGTGGAGAAAAGGAGGGAAAGCAGAAAAGGCAATATTGTAAACAAATTGCCCGAGACCTCTCTAACACAGTATACCATTCTGTGGCTCTAAATATATTTTGTATCATAAATAATTAGTGAGAGCCATTAACATAAGTAGCAAGTGCCACAATAAAAGCTGTATGCGGTACTGGAGGAACACAGAGCAATTGCAATACTTGCATCACCAGCATATAAATTCCTAGAGTGTGGCTGTTCTGATTCATTTTTATATTCAATTCAGTAGTCAGCACAATGCTTTACTTTCAATGAGCCAGTTACTGAGTGAACTGTGGTGCAATGATTCATGGTTTATATTACTAATTGGCACACACCCTGGTCCGAGGTTAGTTGGTAGAAGCTTCCCTGAGAGACACAGTGACAGAAGAAAGAAAACAGAAGAAAGAAAACAACTCAGGATTTTTTTTTTAGAGCACTCAGAATGGAAGAGATATTTACAGTTGTTTTAGAAAACAGGCTAACCACAAACACTGATCAAACAAATTGAAAAAATGTTTAACCTGAAGCATATGAAGAAAACAAGGACTGAAAAAAAAGGTAACAAATGAGTTTCTTGGCATCTGAAGGGGGGGAAAATGAGGAGGAAAAAATAAAAAGAGCGTTCAAAGTTTTAGACTTCCTAACATCAATTTTAAGGAAAACGACATTTCTGTGGCCATAACAGAATACACTATGGACACAGAAGGGGAAAACAATGAGCTATGAAGGGGAGGTGCTGGTTGTGACTGGAATGAACAACAGGTGGTTCCCCAGGGTCAAACCTGCCTCTCTTTTTCTCTCAAAAATGAAGAAGTACTTCCTGTTGGCTCAGGGCTGGGCCCATTCCTATGTTGTGTCTTAGCTGTTTGTTGGGGAGGTATAGAACCTGTCAGCATTATATGTCACCATGGCTCCTGGGAACCAGGGAACAGAATAAAACCCCATAATTTTAAGGAATTATAAAAGATGCAGGAAGCCTTATGTGTCCGGGTCTTGGGGGAAAATATCCAGTGTTTCAATTCCCATGAAGTTTTCAAAACGCATGAAAGAATACAGATATCTCACAAAAGACAGCAAAGAAGAAAATTCATAATTAATTGCTTTAGGAAAACAACACAACAGCAGCCCCAGTAAGGGAAATGAACTGTCTTGGAATCTGACTCTATTTCTCCTAAAAGTGAGGCAGCATGGTTCTACTGCTGCATAAAATCTTTGCTTCCGCCTAGGGTAAACTTGCTGCCACAAATGACCCTGCTTTGCAGGTTCTGATGAAAGCAATTTCTGTGGCCAATAACCCAATTTCCAAATCCAACTAAATGTGACACATGCAATTAGCTATCTTTAGGGACGCTCTCCTGCCCCCACTTCACCAATTTGCCTAGGTCCTGAATTGCCAGCATTGACATTCTGATTCCCTTTAATTTGGGGGGGGGTAGGCAGGACTTCCCTGGTGTTCCAGGGCTTAAGACTCCACATTTCCACTGCAGGAGGCCTGGGTTTGATCCCTGGTCCTAGAACTAATATCCTGCATGCCACTCAATGTATCCAAAAATAAATTAAAAAATCAGTTGGGGGGTTGGGAAGGGGGAAGAAACTCATTGTACAAATCCTCAGCCCTTGATTGGCCTCCAACTAATAAAATAATATTAAAAAAAAAAATCCTCAGCCTTCTTCTCTTCTATCCATATAATCTCTACCAGAGAACACACATTAATTCCTCACACTTCATCTGCATCAGTGGTTCTCAACTGGGAGTTCTCTGTCTCCCAGGCACATGTGGTAATGTGTGGAGACATTTTTAGTTGTGAAACTTAGGAAGCGGGGTGCTAATGGTATCTAATGGAGAGAGGCCAGGGAGGCTTCTAAACACACTACAATGCCCAGGATGTCCCCCAAGAACAAAGAATCATCTGGCCTAAAATGGCAACAGTGCCACTGGCTAGAAACGCTGAGCCCCACAGAAGACTTGAATCCACTTGCTCCTTCATCTGACTAATGTACTACTCTGTGTCCAAGACAACTAGGTGGAGAGTCGGGGTGAGGAGGAGGTTATGGGGCAACTGCAGATGCAGGCATCAACCTGTAATTCAGATTATGCTCTTAAAGAAAGAGTATCTATCTGGAGGAAATGAACCACCTGTCTGGGGAAAATTCACATCCCAAATCAAACACTTTATCGTGTTTCCTTCCACTCACCCTCATCACCACCTGACTCATTCCTTCTCTTATATTCTCTATAGTTTCTATCATGTCCTCCCAAAGATCAAAAACAGTAATATTGGGAAATTTTTAAAATTAAACAATTTTTTCCTGAAGTATATGTCACTTGCAATATTGTATTAGTTTCAGGTGGATAACACATTAATTCAATATTTTTATAGAATAAAATCCATAGAAAGATATTATCAAATACGGTCTCTATACCCTGTGCTGCACATAACATCCTTGTAACTTGGTATTTTTTAACTGGCACTTTGTAACTTAATCTCCTTCACCTATTTTTGACTGAACCCTCACACCTCTCCCCTCTGGTAACCACTCGTTTATTCTCTGTATTGGTGAGCCTGTTTCTGTCTTGTTATATTTGTTCATTTGTTTGCATATTTGATTGATTTGTTCTGCACAGTAAGTGAAAACACAGTACTTGTCTTTCTCTAACTTTATTTCACCAAGCATAATACATAATATTGTATAATTTTATGCAAACAGTTCTCTATGTATATTTGCTGATGTCCAGTCACTAAGCTGTGTCCACCTCTTTGCGACCCCATGGAGTGCAGCATGCCAGGCTCCTCTGTCCTCCACTCTCTCCTGGAGTTTGCTCAAATTCATGTTTATTGAGTCACCATTATCTAGCCATCTCATCCTCTGCCGCCCCCTTCTCCTTTTGCCTTTAATCTTTCTCAGCCTCAGAATCTTTTCCAATGAGGCAGCATTTCACATCAAATGACCAAAGTACTGGCGCTTCAGCTCTGGAATTAGTCCTTCCAATAAATATTCAAAGCTTATTTATATATTATAACTTATTTATCCTTACACCTGTTAACGGACATTTAGGGTGCTTCCATGTCTTGGCCACTGTAAATAATGCTGCCATAAGCACTAAGGTGACTATCTTTTCAAATCAGTGTTTTCATTAGATAAATAAATACCCAGAAGTGGGACTGCTGAACCATATTCATTGCTGCTGTTGTTCCATCGCTAAGTTGTGTCCAACTCTTTGTGACCCCATGGACTGTCGCCCACCAGGCTTCTCCATCCATGGGAAATCCTAACCAAGAATATATTGGTGACTTCAGACTATACTACAAAGCCACAGTCATCAAGACAGTATCGTACTGGCACAAAGACAGAAATATAGATCAATGGAACAGAATAGAAAGCCCAGAGATAAATCCACGAACCTATGGACACCTTATCTTCGACAAAGGAGGCAAGGATATACAATGGAAAAAAGACAACCTCTTTAACAAGTGGTGCTGGGAAAACTGGTCAACCACTTGTAAAAGAATGAAACTAGAACACTTTCTAACACCATACACAAAAATAAACTCAAAATGGACTAAAGATCTAAATGTAAGACCAGGAACTATAAAACTCCTAGAGGAGAACATAGGCAAAACACTCTCTGACATAAATCACAGCAAGATCCTCTATGACCCACCTCCCAGAATATTGGAAATAAAAGCAAAAATAAACAAATGGGACCTAATGAAACTTAAAAGCTTTTGCACAACAAAGGAAACTATAGGTGAAAAGACAGCCCTCAGACTGGGAGAAAATAATAGCAAACGAAGCAACAGACAAAGGATTAATCTCAAAAATATACAAGCAACTCCTGCAGCTCAATTCCAGAAATATAAATGACCCAATCAAAAAATGGGCCAAAGAACTAAACAGACATTTCTCCAAAGAAGACATACAGATGGCTAACAAACACATGAAAAGATGCTCAACATCACTCATTATCAGAGAAATGCAAATCAAAACCACAATGAGGTACCATTACACACCAGTCAGGATGGCTGCTATCCAAAAGTCTACAAGCAATAAATGCTGGAGAGGGTGTGGAGAAAAGGGAACCCTCTTACACTGTTGGTGGGAATGCAAACTAGTACAGCCGCTATGGAGAATAGTGTGGAGATTTCTTAAAAAACTGGAAATAGAACTGCCATATGACCCAGCAATCCCACTCCTGGGCATACACACCGAGGAAACCAGATCTGAAAGAGACACGTGCACCCCAGTGTTCATCGCAGAACTGTTTATAATAGCCAGGACATGGAAGCAACCTAGATGCCCATCAGCAGACGAATGGATAAGGAAGCTGTGGTACATATACACCATGGAATATTACTCAGCCATTAAAAAGAATTCATTTGAATCAATTCTAATGAGATGGATGAAGCTGGAGCCCATTATACAGAGTGAAGTAAGCCAGAAAGATAAAGACCATTACAGTATACTAACACATATATATGGAATTTAGAATGATGGTAATGATAACCCTATATGCAAAACAGAAAAAGAGACACAGATGTACAGAACAGACTTTGGGACTCTGTGGGAGAAGATAAGGGTGGGATGTTTCGAGAGAACAGCATTGAAACATGTATATTATTTAGGGTGAAACAGATCACCAGCCCAGGTTGGATGCATGAGACAAGTGCTCGGGCCTGGTGCACTGGGAAGACCTAGAGGGATCGGGTAGAGAGGGAGGTGGGAGGGGGGATCAGGATGGGGAATACATGTAAATCCATGGCTGATTCATGTCAATGTATGACAAAAACCACTACAATACTGTAAAGTAATTAGCCTCCAACTAATAAAGATTAAAAAAAAAAAAAGAATATATTGGAAGTGGTTGCCATTTCCTTCTCCAGGGGATACTCCCAACCCAGGGACTGAACCCACATCTCCTGCTTGGCAGGAGGATTCTTTACCACTGTACTATCTGGGAAGTCTGCTGAATCATATGGTAGTTCTTAATTTTTTTTAGTTTTTAATTTTTAAAGAACTTCCATACTGATTTTCATAGTGGCTGCACCAATTTACATTCTCACCAACAGTACACAAGGGTTCCCTTTTCTCCACATCATTGCCAACAATTGTTACTTTTTATCTTTTTGATAACAATCATTCTAATACATGTGAAGTGACATCTTGTTGTGATTCTGAATTGCATTTCCCTGATAAGTGATGTTGAGCATCTTTTCACGTGTATGTTGGGCATGTCTTCTTTAAAAAAAATGTCTGTTAAGATTTTCTGCCCATTTTTAAATTGGATTGGCTAGGCTATTTTTTTCATATTTTGGTGTATGAAGTGAAATGAAAACTACTCAGTCGTGTCAGACTCTTTGCAACCCTATGGACATAGAATTCCCCAGGCAAGAATATACTGGTGTGGGTAGTCATTACCTTCTCCAGGGGATCTTCCCAAGTCAGGGATCAAACCCACATCTCCCACATTGCAGGTGGATTCTTTACCGTCTGAACCACCAGCAAATACATTGTGTTGTATGAGTCCTTTTTACATTTTGGATATTAAACCCTTACCAGACTATCATTTGCAACTATCTTCTCCCATTTGGTGGGTTCCTTGTTTCGTGATGGTTTCCTTCACTGTGCAGAAGCTTTTGAGTTTGATTAGCTCCCATTTATTTTTCCTTTTTTTCCCCCTCGCCTGAAGAAACAGAACCAAAGAAACAAAGCCTTAGCCAGTGTCAAAGAGTGAACTGCCTGTGTTTTCTTCCAGTTTTATGATTTTAGGCCTTTCATTTAGGTCTTTATTCATTTTGAGTTAATTTTTGTAAATGAGGTGAGAAAATGTTCTAATTTCATTCTTTTATGTGTATCTGTCTAGTTTTCCCAATAGCACTTATTGAAGAGTCTTTTTTAAAAAAATTATATATTTTTGCCTCCTTTACTATAGATTAATTGAGCATGTGTGCATGGGTTTATTTCTGGGCTCTTTATTCTATATGTCTGTTTTTGTGCTGGTACCACATTGCTTTGATTACTTTAGCCTTGTAGTATAGTCTGAGGTCAGAGACCACGACCCGCAACTTTGTTCTTTATGCTCAAGACTACTTTACTATTCAGGGTCTTTTTGGTTTCATACAAATTTTAGGACTATTTGTTTTAGTTCTGTGAAAAATGTCATAAGTATTTTGATAGGGACTGCATTAGATCTGTAGACTGTTTTGGGTAGTATGGGTATTTTAATAGTATTAATTCTTCTAACTCAGAAACATGAGATATTTTTCCATTTATTTATATTGTCTTCAATTTCCTTCATCAATGTCTTATAGGTTTCAGAATACAGGTCCTTCACTTCCTTCATTAAATTTATACCTAGATATTTTATTCTTTTTGATTTGATTATAAATTGAATTGTTTTCTTATTAGTGTATAGAAATGCAACAAATTTCTGTACATTAATCTGGTATTCTGAAACTTTACTGAATTCATTTATTAGTCAAATAGGTTTTTTTTTTTTTTTTGGTGGAGTCCAAGATTTTCCTTTATATAGTATTATATCATCTGCAAACAGTGGTAGTTTTACTTCTTTCCTTCCAATCTAAATGCCTTTTCTTTTTCTGGTGTGATTGCTGTGGCTAGGACTTCCAATACTATATTAAATAGAAATGGCAAGAGTGGGCATCCTCATCTGTTCCTGATCTTATAGGAAACACTTCCAGCTTTTCACCATTGAGTATGAGGCCAAGTGTTGATAGGTCATATGGCCTTTATTATGTTGATGTTTGTTCCTTTTATACCAACTTTGTTCAGAGTTTTTATCATGAATGCATATTGAGTTTTGCTAAATGCTTTTTCGGAATCTATTGAGATGATCATGTGATTTTTATCCTTGATTTTGTTAATCATGTTAATTGATTTGCAGATATTAAACCACCTTTGCATTCCTAGAATAAATACTACTTGATCATGATGTATGATTTTTTTTAATATATTGCTGATTTGGTTTGCTCATATTTTGTTGTGTATTCTTGTATCTATTTCATCAGAGATATAGGCTTGTAACTTCTTTTATAGTATCTTTATCTGATTTTGGTATCAGGGTAATGCTGGCCTCATAGGATGAGGTGGGAAGTGTTCTCTCCTCATTAATTTTTTAAAACTGTTTGTTTGAGAAGGCTATAGATAATAACTCTTCTTAAAATTTTGGTAGAATTGATCCATGAAGTCATCTAGTCCCAGACTTTTGTTTGTTGGGAGTCCTTTGATTGCTGATTCAATACTAATAAACAATCTATTCAGATTTTCTATTTATTCCTGATATTGTCTTGGAAAACTGTGTTTCTAGTAATTTATTCACTTACTCTAGGTTATCCAGTTTGTTGGCATATTACTGTTTGCTGTATTCTCTTATGATTGTATTTCTGTGATGTTAGTTCCAATTTCTTTCTCATTTCTTATTTTCTTTACATTTGAGCACTCTTTTGATTTATATGTCTGACTAAAGTTTATCAATTTTATCTTTTCAAAAACTACAGCTCTTGGTTTATCTTTTCTATTTTTTTTTTTTTTTGGTCTCTATTCTATTTCCACTCTGATCTTTATTATTTTCTTCTTTCTACTGATTTTGTGCTGTTCTTTTTTTGTGTGTTGCTTTAGATGGAAAGTTAGGTTATTAATTTGAGATTTTTCTTATTTCTTGAGGGAGGCTTCTATCACTATAAATTTCCCTCTTAGAATCATTTTTGCTGTGTCCTATAGATTTTAGAAGGTTGTATTTCTACATTGTTCATTCATCCCAAGGTATTTTTAAAATTTCTTTATTGACCCAATGGCTTTTGGGTAGCATGTTTTCAGTCTCCACTTGTTTGCGTTTTTGCCAGTTTTATTCATGCAATTGATTTCTAGTTTCTTATTGTTGTAGTCAGAAAAGAGGCTGGACTTAATTTCAATCTTCTTAAATTTACTGAGATTTTTCTTGTGGCCTAGCATGTGATCTATCCTGGAGAATGTTCCATATGCCCTTAAGAAGAATGGGTATTGTGCTGTTTTTGAATGGAATGTTCTATAGATATTTATTAACTCCATCTGGCCTAATATGTCATTTAAGCCCATTCTTTCCTTATTGGTTTTTTGCCTGATCTATTCATTAATGTGACTGGGGTATTCAAGTTCTCTATTATTATTTTATTACTGTCAATTTCTCCCTTTATGTCTGATAATATTTACTCTATCTATTTAGGTGCTCTTGTGTTGGGTGTATAAATATTAACAAGTCTAATATCCTCCTCTTAGATTGAGGATCCTCCCTTTATCATTATTTAATGCCCTAAATAATGTCTTGGTATATATTTTGTTTTAAAGTCTACATGAGTCTGTCTGATATGAGCACTGATACCCAGGCTTCCCATTTCCACTTGCATGAAATATCTTTTTCTAATCTCTTCACTCTCAGTGTGTGTTTTAAGCTCTGAAGTAAGTCTTGTGTAGGTTGCATATACATGGACCTTGTTTTTTCATCCAGTCAGGTACCCTATGTCTTTTGATTGGAGCATTTAGCCTATTTACATTAGAAGTGATAATTAATAGGCACATACCTTTGGCCATTTCGTTACATGTCTTCTGGTTGTTTTGTAGTTCTTTGTTCTTACGTTCTTTTTCTAATCTCTTCTCTTTTGGTTTGATAATTTTTTAAAATTATGTTTGGGTTCCTTTGTCTTTGTTTTTGTGTATCTATTGGAGAACTTTGATCTGCAGTTACTATAAGGTTTATATATACATATCAACCTATAAATATATCTGCTTATTTTAGAATGACTTCCCTGGTGGCTCAGATGGTAAAGCATTTGCTTACAATGCAGGAGACCCAGGTTCAATCCCTGGGTCGGGAAGATCCACTGGAGAAGGAAATGGCAACCCACCCCAGTACTCTTGCCTGGAAAATCCCATGGACGGAGGAACCTAGTAGGCTACAGTCCATGGGGTCGCAGAGTTGGACACAACTGAGTGACTTCACTTTTCACTTTCTTTAGAATGATAGTCATTTAAGTTCAAACACATTCTAAAAGCTCTACTTTTTTAACTAACCAGCCCACAACATTTTATGTTTTGGTGTTATATTTTATATTTTCATGAATATCCATTAACTGTTCCCTGGTGGCTCAGACGGTAAAGAATCAGCCTGCAATGCAGAAGAACTGGGTTTGATCCCTGGGTCAGGAAGATCCCCTGGAGAAGAGAATGGCTACTCACTTCAGTATTCTTACCTGGAGAATTCCATGGACAGAGAAGCCTGGCGGGCTACAGTACATGGGGTCACATAGAGTTGGACACTGCTGAGTGACTAACATTTTCACATTAACTGTTTATTGCAGTTATAGTTGATTAATAGTTAACTTTGCAATTTTGTTTTTTAACCTTCATTGCTGCTTATTTAAGTGGTTCATCAACTGCCTTTACAGTATATTTACATATGTCAGTGAGATTTTTTTCCCTTCAAATATATTTTCTTATTTCTTGCTATAGGCTTTTCTTTTTCACTTAAAGATCCTTTAATATTTCTTGTAAGGCCAGTTTAGTGGTGATTAACTTAAGTTTTTGATTGTCTGGGAAACTGTTTTTCCTTCCTTTCTGAACGATAACATTGCTGGGTGGAGTATCTTAGGTTGCAGATTTTTCCCTTTCAGCGTTTTAAGTATATCATGCCACTTCATTTTGGCTTACAAAGTTTCTGCTGAAAAAATCAGCAGGTAGCACTATGCGGGTTCCTTTGTATGTGATTTTGCTTTTCTTTGCTGCCTTTAGAATTCTCTCTAATGTTTGCCATTTCAATTATGATATGTCTTCATGTGATCTCTTTGGGTTTATCTTGTTTGGGACTCTCTGTGCTTCCTAGATCTGGGTATCCGTTTCCTTCTTCAAGTTATGGAAATTTTCAGCCATAATTTCATCAAATATGTGATGAAATATTTTTATCTCTATCTCCTTCCAAGAGCCCTATAACCTGAATGTTAGTATGCTTGATGTTATCTTACAAATCTCTTAAAGTTTCCTTTAAAAATTGTTTTTTCTTTTTGCTGTTTTGATTGGTTGGTTTCCAATATTTTGTCTTCCAAGTCGCTTATGCAATCTTCTGTATTACTTAATCTGCTGGAAATTCTTTCTAGTGAAATTTTCATTTCAATTATTGTATTCTTCAGCTCTGACTGGTTTTTATATTTTCCAGTTCTTTGCTGAAGTTCTCACTTGGTTCCTCTATTCTTTTCCTGAGTTTGTGAGCATTTTTATTATTGTTGTTTTAAACTCTTTATCAAGTAAATTACTATCTCTGTTTCATTAGGGGTACTTTTGTTTGTGGGGAAGTTATTCTTTCGTTTGGAATATAGTCATTTGTCTTCTCACTTTTTGTTTCTATCAAGTTATGTGAAACAGTTACCTATCCCAGTCTTAAAGGCATGTCCTTGTGTGGGAGCATCCCTGTGCAATCTGCAATGTACCCAGTTTTTGGTGAGAGACCTGGACCTGAAGTAAGCAGTAACTGTGTCTTCATTTGGGGTGCATGGGAAGCTGTCACCTTAGCAGGGCATAGAGTTGGAATAGGAATGCTTAGAAGTGGAGCCAGATGTGAGCTGGGGCCTCTCCCAGGGTTAGGGCAGGCCCACAAGCAAAGGGGTTAGAGCTGTAAATCTGAGCCAGCACCTCTTCTCTCCAGTGTGATGGTGGTCACTCCTTTGGCCAGAGGCATGGCTGAGGCCCAAGGGGCTGGAACCTTAAATCTGAGCTAACTCAACTTCTCCCTGGTACAGTGGTTATTTGTACTTGGTTGGGAGCAGTGCTGGAGCAGGCAAGGCTGGAGCAGCAACCCAGTGCAGGGTGGGACGTGTTCTGGAGCAGTCCTGGAAAGGCAACCCCAGACCATGAGGTGTTTTCAATCCGCTCCTTCTGCACTGGAACTGGGAGCAGGTGAGTCTGTAGCATGCTCTTCAAGTCTGGAGTCTCGGTTTCTACAGCTCTCTGATAAGCCCTACTGGTTTTCAAGCCAAGCAGGCTTGTATTCTTGGTGCTGGACTTCAGGGTTAGGATGCCCAATATGGGACTAAACCCCTTGTTTCTTAGGGATGATGCACAAGCCTGTATCCCCCTCCTCTTCTGGGTCACCCACTAGGGGTGTAGATCCTGATTAGATTGCTTATCTTTCCTTCCTCCCAGACTCCACATGGTCCCTCCTTTAATAACCTTGGTTGTAGAAGAGCCTTTCTAATAGTCTTCAGACTGTTCTCAGAAAGTACTCAATAAGTAGTTGTAGTTTTGATATGTTTGTTAGGGAAGTTCAAGGTCTACCTATTTCACCATCTTAATCCCATACAATCAAATATTTAAAAATTTAAACTTCTTTCTCTTTCCCAACACTGAATTAAAGGTAAAGCTCTTGTGAATTCAGCTTGATTATAGTTCTTAGACTTACCCTTACCCCTTACATCCACCACTTTTCAGCCCCACTGCCCCAAGCTCAAGATGCCCTTTGGAGCCTAGAGCTCTGTAACAAATATTTTATAGTGATTTTGTTGTTTTTCTTAAAATAACAAGAAATACATGTTGAAGGAAATATAGGAGTCGTGGAAAGAGTATATTTTCTGGAACCAAAAAGATAATTTCGAATTTTGGCTTAATTTATTAATGAGTGACTGTGAATAACATAGTTTTTCTCTGAGCTTCAGTTTCTTTCTTTGTAAAATAGATGTAACAACTAACAAACTAGGTTTGTTTCTAAGGATACTGAAACCTGAAGAAAATATCACAAGTATTCACTGTATGGTATCCATTATACTATTATAATCGTGTTTAATTCATACATACCTCATATGCTGTAAGTATTTAAAATTAAATTTGAAATGGACTAAAATATAAATCATTTCATAGTCTTGTATATCCAAAATTTGTCAGGTTCTCCTGAATCTTTTTAGGTATAAGCTAATTTTTTAAAACTTCAATCCATGCTTTATCTGAATTGTATTGAAAGCAATAGTCTTTTTACTACTATTACTTTATATAAGTTAAGCCCAGGTGACATGCAGAGAGCTTGTATAATAAGCCAGAAAGTAGACCCAATTTCTTCTCTCTTAATCAAGCAACACTGTTCTTTCTTCACAAACTTTAAAACTCCCCAAACAGGTTTCAAAGCAATCTGTTCACCATGGCATGAACTTAGCAATAGAGTTCTTATCACACAATGCACTTACTTGTCCCATGTGATAAAAGTTGCTCTCTGTGTTGAAATGCCAAGACCAACAATTTGTTTCATTTCTATTCCTGCAGCTAAAAATGAAGATAGATAAAACACATTTAAAAGCCAAGGAAGTTTTTCTCTATAATAGTATCATATGGAAAAGAAATTATTTAATATAATCTATGAGAAAAGCAACTGGGTTCAGCATTTTAATAACACAATTGGAGCTAATAAATAAAACATTACTAGGATGATTTTGTAGTATTTTTTTTTACTTAAAGGGAAAAGAAGTTATAATCTAAAATAATAAAAATGGACTTTTTGCTTGAAAGATTAGAAAGAAAACAAACACTGTTTAAAGTAAGTTACATGCTATTTTCTTCTTGATAACACTAAAAAATAGGATCTTCATTTAAGCAACGATCAACTATAACAGAACTGGTTGATGGCAACAAAGGAAACCCTCATGGAAAGTAGCATAAATACTGAAGCACAGATCTTATTTACTACACAAACTCATGCTAGGATGCAAATAAAAACATGGATTTTGCAAAGTCCAAATTTCTTGAAATACAGCAGCTCACATGTTTCTGTGACATTCTTTTAAAAAAGCAATTTGTCCCACTGAACAAATTAGGGACAGCTTCAATTTGAGCTGTGTTCAATTTAAGGATGACACACCACCTCCTGTATAGTACTCCTTCCTAACCTGAAAATAGGAAATAACCAGACAATCCCCAGATGCAGGATAGTCTATTAAACTGATCTGTACTTTGGAAAATTGTCAGTGTCATGAGGACGTGATCTATACTAAAGGAGACTAGACTGACTACTAAAGGCAATGCCTCATCTTTGTTGGATTCTGGATTGAAAAAAAAAATATTCAAGACTGAGATAAGAGGGGAATACTGAGGATCAAGTATTAGAAAATATCACTGGGTTAATGTTAAATTTCCTGTGTGATGATTACATCATGTTTATGCAAGAGACTACTCCTTATCTTTGGAGATAACGCTTAAATTAAGTATTTGAGGATGACAAGTTATTACATCATAACCAACTCTCACCTCGGGCAGCTAATGTGAGTCTAGGAGAAAGCACACAAGTATTCTTCCAACTTTTTAAAAAAGGGTTTGAAATACTTCAAACCAGAAAAGTTACGAGAAGCAATTCAGTCAGAGAAATGAAGTGAAAGACCTTTTTGAAATTACAAGTCCTCTTTCGCCATGTTCTTAAAGAAGGCTGTACTGAGACTGTTCTTAAAGAGCTAAGATTCTAGACTCTGGCTGCAGCCAGGAGAACACTTGCCCTAAGAGGTTGCAGAGGAAAAAAAACAAAACAAAAACTTATTTTACAATAAAGGTAACTCAAATGTAAACTCCTGAGAGCAGGAACTGAGCATTGCAATTTTGTTTACAACTCTCTGATATTTTGTACGAAACAGGAAATGGAATGGGCACTGGCTACAACCTGGAATAAACAGTAACGTGAGCCTTTAATACTGCAGCTCAAAAAGACTTCAAGCAGAGGAGTTGCTGCTACCCTCCCTTGACAAAGTGGGTTCACTATAAACCACAAATGTCCTTCCTCCCCAAACTACTGGGAAGCTGCGACTCCAATAAAATATTGTATGTATAATTTAGGAAACCCACAAAATTCTTATTATATACAAAATACACATTACCATCTCTACTTTTATAAATCCAATTACCTTTGACAGATTCTTTTATTACAGCAACAAACTGAAGCCAGAGAGCATCAGGATCAATTTCAACCCAGCCAGCCTGAGGATAAAGACTTTCTACCTATTAAGGAAAAGAGAAAATTTAGTAAAAACAAATTAGAACAAGTCAATAGCATCCAGGCTGTAAGGGTACCAGTTAAAATAATTAAAAACAAGATTTTATTTATTACCTAATTCACTTTTATTGTTAAGATGGAAAAAAATATGAAATAAAAAAGGATGATACACCAAAAGAGCAGTTTTATTCAGTTCATGAATTTACAGAAAATTTATCTTTATTTCCCAGGCTTTCTACAATGAAAATGCATTATTTCTGTAATTAAAAAAAAAAGTCAAACTTAAAAAAAAAAAAAAAACCTGGACAGGATGCATGGAGCAGCTATTTGTAACCTCCAAAACGTATATAGTGGCAGGCAGGGACGGAAGATAAGAGTTAGAGTACCACCAAAGTGGTAGTGAGTTTCCCATTTTTCTTCTAGTATCACCTGGCCTAGACTCAAGGCAGCCTGAAAACCCAGAAGCAGGTACCAAGGTGCACTGGAAAAGCCAGGAGAATGTTGGTTACCACTCAGAGAGGAACAGAACAAATCTCTCACTTTTCTTTTTTACCCACCATCTTCACCCTTTTATATGCTGGCTATCTCACAGTGGCAGCTACAGCAGTATCCACAAGCACCCCAAATACTGAGGGAGGTAAAATTTCCTCTCTCAAAATAGGTGCTGGAGACCCACCAGGGTGAGGTGAACCCCCTATGGCTTTTTCCTCTTTGTGTCCTCCTGATGCCTAGCCTTGGACGTGGGCATAGGGAGTGCACTGCAGAATGGGATGGTGAAAGCTCCAGCCTCCAAATGAGGCGGCTCAGGGAACCACAAAGTCCCAGGAAGATCTCAAAGAGGGAAGAGCTTGGAACAGCTACTCCAGAAAGACGTGGATGAACTCCCAGGCTCTCCTGGAAGCTGCACATGTATGAATACACTCCTAGACAGCATTTTGTTGTTGTTTAAGTCGCTAAGTGTCCAATTCTTTTGCAACCCCATGGGCTTGTAGCCCAGGGCTTCCCAGGTGGCGCTAGGGGGTAAAGAACCTGCCTGTCCATCTCATTAGAACTGATTCAAATGAATTCTTTTTAACGGCTGAGTAATATTCCATGGTGTATATGTACCACAGCTTCCTTATCCATTCATCTGCGGATGGGCATCTAGGCTGCTTCCATGTCCTGGCTATTATAAACAGTGCTGCGATGAACATTGGGGTGCACGTGTCTCTTTCAGATCTGGTTTCCTCGGTGTATATGCCCAGAAGTGGTATTGCTGGGTCATATGGCAGTTCTATTTCCAGTTTTTTAAGAAATCTCCACACTGTTTTCCATAGTGGCTGTACTAGTTTGCATTCCCACCAACAGTGTAAGAGGGTTCCCTTTTCTCCACACCCTCTCCAGCATTTATTGCTTGTAGACTTTTGGATAGCAGCCATCCTGACTGGCGTGTAATGGTATCTCATTGTGGTTTTGATTTGCATTTCTCTAATAATGAGTGATGTTGAGCATCTTTTCATGTGTTTGTTAGCCATCTGTATGTCTTCTTTGGAGAAATGTCTGTTTAGTTCTTTGGCCCATTTTTTGATTGGGTCATTTATTTTTCTGGAATTGAGCTGCAGGAGTTGCTTGTATATTTTTGAGATTAATCCTTTGTCTGTTTCTTCATTTGCTATTATTTTCTCCCAATCTGAGGGCTGTCTTTTCACCTTACTTATAGTTTCCTTTGTAGTGCAAAAGCTTTTAAGTTTCATTAGGTCCCATTTGTTTAGTTTTGCTCTTATTTCCAATATTCTGGGAACTGGAGCCCATTATACAGAGTGAAGTAAGCCAGAAAGATAAAGAACATTACAGCATACTAACACATATATACGGAATTTAGAAAGATGGTTATGATAACCCTATATGCAAAACAGAAAAAGAAACACAGAAGTACAGAACAGACTTTTGAACTCCGTGGGAGAAGGTGAGGGTGGGATGTTTCAAAAGAACAGCATGTATATTATCTATGGTGAATCAGATCACTAGCCCAGGTGGGACGCATGAGACGAGTGCTCGGGCCTGGTGCACTGGGAGGACCCAGAGGAGTCGGGTGGAGAGGGAGGTGGGAGGGGGGATCGGGATGGGGAATACGTGTAACTCAATGGCTGATTCGTGTCAATGTATGACAAAACCCACTGAAATGTTGTGAAGTAATTGGCCTCCAACTAATAAAATAAAATTAAAAAAAAAAAAAAAAAAAAGAACCTGCCTGTCAATGCAGGAGACTTAAGAGATGCAGTTTCAATCCCTGAGTCGGGAAGATCCCCAGAGGAGGAAATGGCAACCACCCCAGTGTTCCTGCCTGGGAAATCCCATGGACAGGGGAGCCCGGCCGGCTACAGTCCATCGCGTTGCAAGAGTCAGAGACAACTGAAGCAACGTAGCACACGTGGACTGTAGCCGGCCAGGCTCCTCTGTCCATGGGATTTCCCAGGCAGGAGCACTGGGGTGGGTTGTCATTTCTTTCTCCAGGATCTTCCCGACCCAGAGTTCAAACCTGTGTCTCCTGCATTGGAAGGCAGATTCTTTACCACTGAGCCACCAGGGAAGCCCTCCTAGATAGCATAGCAAAGATGCTGAAAGCAGAACTTGAAACAAAAAAAGAAAAAAACAGATCACTGCCCAAGTCCTGGGGCTTTCTAGATGGTGCAGCTGGTAAAGAATCTGCCTGCCAATGCAGGAGACACGAGACACAGGTTTGATCCCTGGGTGGGGAAGATGGCAACCCACTCCAGTATTCTTGCTTGGAGAATCCCATGGACAGAGGAGCCTGGTGGGCTGCAATCCATGGTGTCGCAAAGTCAGACACAACTGAGCACGCATGCACGCCCAGGTCCCAGACTGACCTCTAGGTGGCATAGGACATATCTAAATAGCACTTCCAAGATCTTAAAAGCAGAATTAACAGTGAAATCAAAATCCAAGGAAGGCTGGTCAGACTGTGTAGCTCGAACACAACTGCATTAACTGCCTATTAAAGAAAAGTATCAACATTTGTCAGAGGCCTTATATAAGACTTAGAGGTTTATAACATGAATTCAAAATGTCCAGGATACAATCCAAAATTACAAGGTACATTAAGAATCAGAAAAATTTCAGCTCATATAGCAAAAGATAATAGATACCAGTATCAACATAACAGATAATTTTGACAAAAAAAAAAAAACTGGAGAAGGAAATGGCAACTCACTCCAATATTCTTGCCTTGAGAATCCCATGGACAGAGGGCCCTGGCGGGCTACAGTCCATGGGATTACAAACAGTCGGACACGACTGAGTGACTAAACTCAACTCAACTTATTATAAAAATGCTCCAAGAAGTAAGGGTGAATTCTTTTGAAACAAATAGGAACATAGAAAATTTTAGCAAAGAAATAAAAGACATAAGGAAAAACAAAAATCTCACCATTTTGAAATTAAAAATACAATAATTAGGGACCTCTGGTGGTCTAGTGGCTAAGACTCCATGCTCCTGCTCCCAGTGCAGCGGCCCTGGGTTCAATCCCTGGTCAGGGAACTAGATCCCACATGCTACAACTAAGAGTTTGCAACTAAGAAAGACCCATCACAGTCAAATAAAAATAAATATTAAAAAAAAAAAATACAATAATTAAGTGGGGGAAATGGAGAGATGTTGGTCAAAGGATACAAACTTTCAGTTATAAGATGAATAAGGTCTACGGACTTAATTTACAGTATGGTAACTAGAGTTAATAATAATGTATTATACACTCAAAATTTGCAAAGAGATCAGTTAAGTGTTCTCAACACACACACACACACACACACACAAATACAAATGATAACCTTGTGAGATGAAGTGGTTTAATTAACATTAATTATGTTATTTCATTAACAATGTATATGTATGCCAAAAGATCAATTTGCACACCTTAAATACGTACAACTTTTGTCAACTGTACCTTAATAAAACTAGAAAAAATTAATTAGAAAAAGAAAATGATTAAAACACATACTTGATCAGCTCGATGGTAGAATGGAGATAACCAAAGTCAATAAGCTTAAAGACAGATCAATAGAAATTCTCTAATCTGAACAACAGAAAAAAAAAAAAAAAAAAAAGAAGAAAACCTCAGGGATCTGTGGGACAGAGAAAATGGTCTAATATTCATGTCAGCAGAGGCCTCAAAGAAGAAAAGAAAGACTTCAGTGCCTAAACAAATTACTTAAGGGAAGTAATAGTGCTGAGAATTCCCAAGCCCAGTAAAAGATTTAAAATCTATATATTCAGGAAGCTTAAAAAATCCCCACCAGGATAAGTCCAAAGCAGTTCACAGCCAGGTTCAACATAATTCAAATGCTAAAAACTGAAAACAAAACAAAACAAAACTGAAAGCAACCAGACAGAATAAACACACAGAATAATAATTCAAATGACTGTGGACTTCTCATCAAAATGAAGACCAGGAGGAAGCGGCTCGACATTTTTAGAGTGCAAAAAACTTTCATCTACAATTCCATATCAAAATTCTAGGATTTTTAATAGATATAGATATGATCATTCTAAAATTTACATGGAAAGGTGAAAGAACTAAAATAGCCAAAACAATACTGAAAAAGAATAAAATTGGAGGACTCACACTATACAATTTGAAGGCTTACTCTAAAGCCATAGTAATCAAAATAGTGTAATTATAAAAACAGACAAATAGATCATGGAGCACAAGAGAATCCAGAAGTAGACCAACACGAATATGGCTAGTTGATTTCTGACAAATACACAAGGCAATTCAATGGAGAAAAATAGCAAAAAAAAAAAAAACAAAAAACAAACAAAAAAAAAGAAAAATAGCTTTTTCAACAGAGTTGGAATAATTTGACATCCATATGCAAAAAAATTAACCTCAATCTTAAAACACCTCACTTCTTACACAAAAAACTAACTCAAAATAGATCCCAGATGTAAATGTAAAACTGTAAAATGCTTATAGGAAATCACAGCAAAAAATCTTTGTGACTTAGGATTAGGTGAAGAGTTCTTAGACATGACACCAAAAGTATGATTAATAAAACAATAAAAATTGATAAACTGAGTTTCATCAGAATTAAAAATGTGTACTCTGCAAATGATATTGTTAAGAAAATGAAAAAGCCAAGTACAGACTAGTTGAAAATACCTGAAAATCATGTATTCAACACAGGATTTATATCCAGAATATATTTTTAAAAATTGCAAAACAACAGTTAGAAAATAATTCAATTAAAAAATGGCCAAATAACTTGAACTAGCACTTTATCAAAGAGTACATATGGATAGAAAATATGCACATGGAAATATTCAACATCACTAGGTAAATGCAAATCAAAACCACAGTGAGATAACACTACATCTAAAATAAAAAAAATACTAACAATATCAAGTGTTGATGAAAAACAGAATTCATAGACATTGCTGGTGGGAATGCAAAATGATAAGAGTCACTCTGGAAAAGTTTGGCAATTTCTTGTTAAGTTAAATATTCACCTACCATGTGACACAACAATCCCACTCCTACATATTTATCCCAGAGAAATGAAAATTTACATTCACATTAAAATCTGTACACAAATGTTTACAGCTGTTCTATTCAAGATCACCAGAACCTGAAAACAATGCAAATATACTTCAACAGGTGAATGAATTTGGTATATTCATATAATGGATTACTACTCAGAAATAAAAAGGAATGAATTACTGACACACATAATATATATGACTCTCAAAGGCATTATGTTGAAAAAAAGTCAGTCTCCATAGGTTACTTACTGTATTTTTCCACTTATAAGATATTTTCAGAAGGACAGAAAAAAAAACCAAACCATAGTCATGCAAAACAGATCAGTGGTTTTCAGAGATTAGGTGTGGGAGGAAAGTGACTATAAACGGTTGCACAAGGGTTTTTCGGTTACTTCCACACATGTGCTAAAACTCACAGAACTTATTAACCAAAGAAATCTCATCTTACTCTGCTAATTTAAAAAATAAGATAAAAAAGAATCTTTGGCTTCAGGTTAAAACAATGGCTTGAACATAAGTGTTTTATTTCCAATTCCTCTCAAGACTCCCATCAAACTAAAAACATGAAAAAGGTTTATGCAGAAAGACCAGAAGAGAGCAAGGAGGCTCAGACCAGGTTTTAACAAATGTCTTTAACACTATCAGTGAGTGGGTAGGTGGTACAGAGCTAAGTACAGAGGAGACAACTGAACACCTCACTACCCACTCAGATTATACATCTCTGCTCAACCCCGGGCAGAATCTCAGGTTGAACTCTGAAAATTAGAGATACCTCCGAAGAGTGGGATGCCAGATGCTGCTGAACAGAGGAGTGATTCAATCTTTATAAGGACGCTCAAACTCCTTGTCCAGTCAGATCCACTGTCCCTCCCTAACACAGCAGAAGGTACGAGATTTACTCTCTGGAGAAGCTAAACCAGAGACATTCTTTTTTTTTTTTTTTTTTTCAGAGACATTCTTTACTTGCAAATACTAGAGAAAAGTAAGACATGGTACTGAAAATATGAATGGATAAACAACCAAAGATCATCATTTAAGGAAAATCTCTAACACATAAGAAAAGGCCAAAATAAACAGAAAAAAGGGAACTGTGAGAAAACACTGACAATGTGGGGAGCGTGAGGGTGACACAGAGATGATACGAAAAAAGAATCTATATTATCAATCAATCAATATTATTCCCCAGTGAGCCCACTGGAAATAAACAGATTTAACAAAATCTATTCCCATTCTTTAGGTACTTCCCCAGTGACAATTGAATCCCAAAGGAAATCAATCCTGAATCAGTCCTGAATTAGAAGGACTGATGCTGAAGCCGATGCTCCAATACTTTGGCCATCTGATGCAAAGAGCCGACTCTTTGGAAAAGACCCTGATGCTGGGAAAGACTGAAGGCAAGAGGAGAAGAAGACGACAGATGAGATGGTTGGATGGCATCACTGACTTAATGGACATGAGTTTGAGCAAGCTCCGGGAGAGAGTGAAGGACAGGGAAGCCTGGCACACTGCAGTCCATGAAGCTGCAGAGTCAGACATGACTTAGTGACTGAACAACAATTCCCCTTCTATCAAATAACATTTCTCTTCTTTCCATGCAAAACTTTCATGACCACAGACTGTATGTAATGACTCAACTGTAATAAATACTTCCGCATCCTAAAAAATTCAATATGGCCATCATGTCAAGTCAACAACTTAAACTTGGCAGTGGCACTCCAGGGTCACGTCCCCCCACTTCACCAACCCAGACAGCTCACCATCACCAAACATGTCACAACAGTTTAGAAGATCAAACTGAAATACAAGATCAAGAATATATTCAAAGCTAAGAAGAAAACGTGTTCTGTTGATTAAAAACAAAAGACAACAACTAGTTCTTTTCAAGAATGTACAGAGGGAACACAGTATTGGAAAGTCCAGTGTTCTTCGGAGTGGTCTTTCTGTCCTGTTCTTCCAACCAAAATCTTATTATCTTTTACAGTTTCTCACAATGGCTTGATGTTCCAATGGGGAACATGATGAACTTTCTTTACTTTGAAAAACTAAAAACATCAAACATTCACATGTAGGATTCCCAAAACTCTGAACACTACTCTCGTATATAACACCAATATTTAAGAGTTCACAGAAAGATTTTTTTAACTTATGGGGACTTTCCTAGTAGTCCAGTAGCTAAGATTCTGTGCTCCCAATGCAGGGGGCCCAGGTTCGATCTTAGGTCAGGGAACTAGATCCCACATGCTACAACTAAGAGTTCACATGTTGCAACTTAAAAAAAAAAAAATCCCACATGTTGCAAGGAAGATTGAGGATCCTCAGTGCTGCAACTAAGAACAGTAGGGTCAAATGAATAAATAAAAATAAATATTAAAAAAGAAAGAAAAAAATACAGCTTATAGAAAAAGGCTACAAATGTGGGTCTCTGCTATTAAAAAAAGAATACCATAAGAGATAAAATTAAAGTCTTCTGAGAGGCCTTAGTACTAGCCTTCTCAAGTAAAAGTTCCTGTTTGGGATTTCCATTTTAATGAAAAGACCAATAAAGCCTATTTTGTTCATATCTCTAAAGAGTGATTTCTTCAGTTTTTCTTTCTCAAGCTATTTATTTGGCAGTACCAATCAAATCCTATGCTAAGTGTGGGTTTCTATTATATATTCTTTCCAACATAATTCAGCAGAGGTGTGATTTTCATTTGAGAAAACAAATACAAGTTCTGTGTCTAATCTATAGAGTCCCATGAAGGAAACTGATCTCCTAATATTTTCCTAATATGACTAAATGTAATTCAATTATTTATTCTGTACCCAAGAAATAATAAACTAGGCGCTAAGAAGCTGGATTTAGAAAAGGCTGAGGAGTGCTCGCTTCGGCAGCACATATACTAAAATTAGAAAAGGCCAAGGAACCAGAGATCAAATTGCCAACATCTGCTGGATCATAGAAAAAGCAAGAGAATTCCAGAAAAACACCTACTTTTGCTTTATTGACTACACCAAAGCTGTTGACTGTGTGGGTCACAACAAACTGTGGAAAATTCTGAAAGAGATGGGAATACCAGACCACCTGACCTGCCTCCTGAGAAATCTGTATGGAAGTCAAGAAGCAACAGTTAGAACCAGGCATGGAACAACAGACTGGTTTCTAGTTGGGAAAGGAGTACATCAAGGCTGTATATTGTCATCCTGCTTATTTAAGTTATATGCAGAGTACATCATGCGAAATGCCAGGCTGGATAAAGCACAAGCTGGAATCAAGATTGCTGGGAGAAATATCAAAAACCTCAGACACCCAGATAATAACACCTCTATGGCAGAAAATGAAGAGGACCTAATGAATCTCTTAAGGAAAGTGAAAAGGAGAGTGAAAAAGCTGGCTTAAAACTCAACATTCAGAAAACGAAGATCATGGCATCTGGTCCCATCACTTCATGGCAAATAGATGGGGCAATAATGGAAACAGTGAGAGATTTTCTTTTCTTGGGCTCCAAAATCACTGCAAACAGTGACTGCAGCCATGAAATTAAAAGATGCTTGCTCCTCGGAAGAAAAGCTATGACCAACCTAGCCAGCATACTAAAAAGCAGAGACATTACTTTGCCGACAAAGGTCTGTCTAGTTAAAGCTATGGTTTTTCCAGCAATCATGTATGGA
Organism: Muntiacus reevesi; assembly: GCF_963930625.1. NCBI lineage: Eukaryota > Metazoa > Chordata > Mammalia > Artiodactyla > Cervidae > Muntiacus > Muntiacus reevesi. The sequence goes on along the minus strand of NC_089256.1, from coordinate 7,035,177 downwards.
TGTGACAGTTGGACCATAAAGAAAACTGAGTGCCGAAGAATTGATACTTTTGAACTATGGTGTTGGAGAAGACTCTCAAGAGTCCCTTGGACTGCACGGAGATCAAACCAGTCAATCTTAAAGGAAATCAGTCCTGAATATTCATTGGGAGGACTGATGCTGAAGCTGAAACTCCAATACTTCCGGTCACCTGATGTGAAGAACTGAGTCACTGGAAAAGACCCTGATTCTGGGAAAGATTGAAGGCAGGAGAAGAAGGGGACAGCAGAGGATGAGACGGTTGGATGGCATCACTGACTCAATGGACATGAGTTTGAGCAAGCTCCCGTAGTGTGTGATGGACGGGGAAGCCTAGCGTGCAGCAGTCCATTGTGTGCAAAGAATTGGACACGACTGAGCAACTGAACTGAACTGAAGAAGCAATGGAGGCCAAGAAGACCATTTTTCCCAAAGAAATCAAGATATCTGAAGCAAAGGACCAGTTGCTGTTGGGTTTTTTTCTGATTTCTAATTCATTGTAGACCAACAATTTTTAAGACATAATTAAAACAACTTTCTAGGGAAAAAATGACATACAAAGTAAAATCCCAAATGTTTTATTACTATGGTCAACAAATATAAAATGACTTTGCTAAACTGCTACACAAGTTTCTCAATCTTAGTTTCTCTGTTGCAACCCCCACAGCCTGCAAACCACGCTTTCAAGAAGCACTGCTGTAACCTTGTATCAGTTTGAGAGGCATTGCTTTCAACTCCTTAATTTAAGATACAATGCTTCACCCTTGAAGGGCAAGGAATTTTTGTATTTTTATTTACTTACATACCTTTCCAGACACCAGTTTCAAGTCTGGGCAAACCATTCTAGTCTCCTGCTACTTAACAGCAATCTTGATTCATCTTTGAGATTCTTACCTCATTTCTAAAAAAAATAATAATAATTTCTCCCAAATTATATAGCAACTATGAAATTTGTTATCTTCTTACAATTTCTGTATCCCTTTGGTTCTATACACTTCAACTTCTTTTTAAAAAAAAAATCACTGCTTAAAACAAAAGTACTTTGTGTCTAGAATTATAAGGGAGACTATGAAAATATCACTGTGTTCTGATTAAGACTCATAAAGAGATAAGGAGCACATAGTGGCTGAAGCAGAAAATCCACCTTTCATCTGTCCTTTCAGGTGGGATTAGGGGTGGGGTATGGGGTGGGGTATGTGGTGGAGAGGTGGGCAGTGTTCATGCACAGGTGAACAGGTCTCTGTTCAGGTCCTAAAACCAGAATGAGGAAGTCCTCAAACAAACAAACAAAAATGCTCAAAGCATTCTTTTGAATGGACCTGCTCCTGAGCAACCCCTGCGGCTGAAAAACACTTCTAAGGGGATGGGAAGAGGGGTAGAAACCAAGCAAATGAGGGAGTCCAGTGCTGCTGGGAATGGATTAGGTAACTAACAGCTTCTGTACCCCTGAAATTACTAACATAAATATGTTGAGGGTCTTCCCTGGTGGGCCAGTGGTTAAGAGTCAACACTCCCAATGCTAGGGGCCTGGTTGGGGAACTAGATACTGCATGCTGCAACTAAGACTTGGCATAGCCAAATAAGCGCTTTTTTTTTTTAAGATATTGGTGTTGGAAAGAAGAGTAAATAAAAACATCATATGGAATTCACATTATTTTTTGTTTACTGGCAACTGTCAGAAATCAACACTTCATGGAAACAAGATCAGACGAATATCAATCTGTTAGTTGCCTTACTAGTAACAACTAATGACTTGGCAGTTTTCTCAAACCAGAAAAAGTTCTTTTCATGAACTGTCAAAGACGGAAAGGAGAAAGGTAATGACAACACAACCTTCAAAATTTGTGCGATACTTATATTCCTGGAAGTCAGTTGCTCTGCACTTTGAGAAGCAGTTCATGATGACAACTGAATGACAAACATAAAGTTAAATTCCATTAAGTCTTGAAAATCTCAAATGTAAATAAAGACAGGGTTGGAGGTCTATCAAGGAAGTACAGGAAAAACCAAGCAAATCAAAAAGCATCCTCTCTGGCTGGATACGCGTAGCCAGCCCTGCCCTGCCCTGTCACTCACCGCAGGGCCACCCAGGTAAGGCCAGAGAGCCGAATCCTCAGGTGAGCGGAAGCGAGTGAGTGATCCGAGGTCACCATGCGAGCCCCTAATGTCTTCAGCCAGGACCGAAAGAGCGCGCAGGTTTAAGGCTGGCCCGGGGAGGGAAGGCGGAGATCTGGCCGGTCCAGGCTCGCCGCTCAGGACCGGGGGCCCGCGGTGCCGCAGGTGGCCGCGTCCAGGCCAGATAGGCGGTGCAGCCCTCTCGTCCCCCCAGCGACCAGATCCCGGGTGCCCTGCGCGACCTAGACCCGCTGCCCCGACGCCCGCTCCCCGGTCACCTTCTGCGCGCTGGAGCCGCAGATCCGTGCCGCGCGGTCATAGACGTGGCAGCGAATCACCGAGCTGCCTACGTCCATCCCCAGCACGAAGCCTGCGCGCCGCGAGTCCGGCGCGCTCTGCTCCGGGATCGTAGGCTGTTCTGACATCCCGACCCGCACGCCTCTCAGCCGTAGCCGCCAGCTAAGCCGACGCGCTCTGAACTCCCGCACCTCAGGGCCCGAGCGCGCCCCGCCGGGCCACCGCCCCCGGTCCGCCCCTCGGCAAGATCCGGCAGCGGCCCCGCCCCGACGCCGTGACGTCACGGCTGCGCAATGACTCTTTGCAGGCGAGCCCGCGGGCGAGGCGGCCTCGCGGGGAGTGGAGGTGAACGGGAAAGTGGTGGGTCCTCGGAGTCCAGGCCACCCGGCTCCGCCCCGTTTTCCAAACACTAGCCTCTCTCAAAGTTACCTTGGCCCGTAGTTTTAATGATTTCCCTCCTAACTCTAAGCGCCCTGCGACAGTGCCCGCATTTCTTTTAACTGGTTACATATTATGAATCTATTAACGAAAATAGTAACCTGAAAAGAAAAAAATTCGGCCGAAGGTATTTATTCATAAACTGAAAGTTTCTCCCCAGGACTTATCCCCCAGAAAACCTGGTCAGGTTTGCTAAATGGAATAACACTCTAGAACTTCCCCAGCCCTCTGGTGGGGCAAAAGGGACAAAGTGCCGGGTGGCTGTTTTTACCATCAACCTCCACCCCCAATGACTGCTTTTTCAGGAGTCTGAAGGTCCCTCGGGGGGTCCTTTACCTTTCACTCGGGCTTTAAGTGCTTGGGCTCTTCCACGCATGGGGCAGGAAGGAGGCCTGTGGGAATTTCGAGTTTCCTGCAGCTCTGGTCACCAGCCTGGAGCCCAGGGGGATTACCATGTGGCGGTCCAGCTCCCAGTTACTTATCTGTGGACAGTGAGACAGTGTTCATGTCTTCTTCGGCTACTTTTCCACCAGCACTACAAAAAACCCAGTGCCTGAACATATTCAATATCTTTTAATAAAATTATGAAAGTAATATGGATATGTGCTCTTGGTGAAAAAGTTTTAACAGTGTAGAGTGGTATATTAATTAAAAAGCAAAAGATACTCGTTTTGAACCAAACAGTTCTTTTGACCAACTTGTCACGTTAGCCCACTTGCTTTCAGCCCATTTGACCAAATTGGGGTCTTTGGCCATATTACTTGAAACTTAGAACAAGCACCTGGGAGAGTATGGTTTGGGTTTTTGCCTTTGTATCCTCTTCTTGTCTCGAAAGGAGAAAGCTTAGTCCCTCAATCGTGCCCGACCCGTTGCAACCCATGGACTGTAGCCCACCAGGCTCCTCTGTTCATGGGATTTTCCAGGCGAGAATACTTAAGTGGGTTGCCATTTCCTCTTCCAGGAACCCTGTTCCTGCCTAATAGTACTAATTTGTTCCAAATGGTCCCATGTCTGCTTTCACCAGTGCTGGCCATTTGGTGAGTCATCTACTATGTTAATCCCCATATTGTAATTTGAAATAAATGACTAATAGGTCATGGAGTCCAGCCAGAGTTCTATTAGAAAGAGAACTAATAGGATAAAGATTGAGATAAAGATTGAGACATATTTTAAGGAACTGGCTCACATGCTTCTGAGGACTGGCAAGTCCTGGAACTCTTAGGGCAGGCTGAAAGTCTAGAACTTCAGATAAGAGTTGATTTTACAATTTGAGTCTAACGTCTGCTGACAGTAGGCTGGAAACTCAGGTGGTTTTCCTACCTTGCAGTTTTAAGGATAATTCTTCTTTGGGAATGCTCAATCTTTGCTCTTAAGGCCTTCAACTAATTGGATGAGACCAACCAACATCATGAAGGGTCATTTGCTTTACTCAAAGTTTATTGATTTATTTTTTTAATTTATATTTATTTTTGACTGTGCTGAGTCTTCATTGCCGTGCAGTCCTTTCTGTAGTAGTAGCGAGCAGGGTCTACTCTAGTTGCAGTGCGTGGACTTCTCATTGCAGTGGCTTCTTTTGTTGTGTATCTCAGGGCTTCCCTGGTGGCTCAGACAGTGAAGAATCTGTCTGCAATGTGGGAGACCTGGATTCGATCCCTGGCTTGGGAAGATCCCCTGGAGAAGGAAATGGCTACCCACTCCAGTTTTCTAGCCTGGAGATTTCCATGGACAGAGGAGCCTGGCAGGCTACTGTCCATGGGGTGGCAGAGTGGGACATGACTGAGTGATCTTTCACTCACTTCAAGGGCCCTAGGGGCCGCAGGCTTCAGTAGTCGAGGTTCCTAGACTCTAGAGCTCAGGCTCAATAGTTGTGCTGCACAGGCTTAGTTTCTCCACAGCATGTAGAATCTTCCCAGACCAGGGGCCGAAGCCGTGTCTCCTGCATTGGCAGGTAGATTCTTTATCACCCAGCCACCAGAGAGGTCCTCAGAATTCATCGATTTAAATGTTAATCACATCTAGAAAATATCTGACATCTAGGTTGATGCTTGTCCAAACAATTGGGCACCCACACAGTGTGCCCACTAGCCTGGTCTAGTTGACATATGAAGTTAACCATCACAGATATCCTTTCACAAGAGAAAACTGTTTTGTATTCCCTGATATGAATATTTAGTATATTTCTCAAAGTGATAATTCTTGGGCTTCTTGGACACCTGCACTTTACTGTGTGATCATTTTTATACATTCACATCAAATATCTTGAGTATTATCAAAGAATCACAGACTATGAAAATAGGGGATGCACGCGTGCTCTCAGAAACATGGTTTCTGGGAAGCTACTGCTTTTCTAAGAAGCCGTGGTGGTGGGGTGCGATGCACAGGAGGGAGGAGAAAGGAACTAGAAGTCCCAAGTCCATTTGCTGATCTGGCCTAGTTAGAGCTGAGAGTGGGAGAAGAGAGAGCTCGGCTTCCTTCAAAAGGGACGAATTTACCTTGAGAAGATGACAGTAGTGAAGAGCGCATTTATCTTCCACGTTGCAAGGACTCCTCTGTCTATGAGTTTAAAGGCCATAGGGTCTGCAGTGAGGCATGCTGTGCTAGTAGTGGTCGCTGGGATGTTCCTTTACGCCTGGACGAGGAACACTGAAAGATCATGCCCTAAGAGGTCCTAGGTTGACCACAGGTAAAAATGAACAAGATTCATCCCTAAAATGAATTAAAAGAAATCCTCTCCTAGCCCCCTGCAGATTGGAGAGTCCATCTTCCTGGGGTCAGGAATTCTTTGAAGCAACATTTTATCTTTGGGGTTTGAACAAAATCAACTTGTGGGCAAAAAAATAAATTCGTTGAAAACACACACACACACACATACACTAAATAGGGGCCTTAGAAACCACTTAGTCTTATGTTTCTTAGTCTGTTTCTGATCTTGAACAACTTAAAAAAATTTTTTTAAATATTTATTTAGCTGCACTGGATCTTAGTTGCAGCATGAGGATCTTTAGTTGTTTCATGAGGACTCTACTTCCTCAACCAGGAACTGAACCCCGGGCCCCCTGCATTGGGAGCTTGAAATCTTAGCCACTGGACCACCAGGGAAGTCCCTTGAACAACTTCAAGACCCTGGTGAATGCTGTCTTCTCAAGAACTTGCTTATATACACAATATTTGGCATGTGGTTTTAAGCAGGTGTGGGATAAACGAAATGTGAAGATCTCAGATTAAAAATCTAGAGCCAGTTCCCTAATCTGGACAGACCATTGCATAGGAGAGGCCTAGGGGGACAAAGGGTTGCTGTATTCCTTCCAAGTTCCTTGTTCTCTGCTGTCTGTTCTAACCCTGCTCTGTCCTCAGGAAAAGGAGCAAGTGGTTACAGGGCTCAGAAACTCTGAAAGTCCCTTTGCTAGTGGATTGGTTTATTGTTCTTCATTAACTGCGCGGAGTGGCATATGGAATCTTAGTTCCCTGACCAGGGATGGAACCCATCCCCCTGCGTTGTGAGCTTGGAATCTTAGCCACTGGACTTCCAGAGAAGCCCCTCGGTTCATTGTTCTTGATTCAGAGAATTGCTCTGAACTCTGTCACATGGTGGTGTGCATCTGACTCGGTTGCTGCTTCCCCTCCATTCTGGGCTCAGGCCCCAGAGGTGGCCACTAAGGCTTTCTTCCAGGCTCATTCTCAGCCACTGTCTGTCCTTACACTTTCTCGTCTGGTGGCAGGTCCAGAATTAAAACTTGCAGCAGCCTCCCACGCTCTTGGGAAACGTGGATTCATTCCTCAGGGCTGGACCAGAAAGTCTATGAGGCCACCATTCCTTGCCACTCCCTGAAGGGAAATGAATGGGGCTTTAGGGCTGAACCAAGGGACACCACCCTGCCTACGCCCCCACCACCACCCGATGCCCTCCTCCCTCCAAGGAAACTTGTCACTGTCCCTCCCTCCTAGGGTGACCAACTGTCCCTATTTGCCTGGTCTGAGGGGTTTCTTGAAACACGGGACTTTTGATGCTAAAACCAGAACAGTTTTCCTCACTACTCAGAGACTCTTGGGGTCCACAGGTGACTTCCTTTGGGATCCTGGTTACTTCGCGCTTAGGTGTCAGTCACTGCTTTTAGACAGTGAGCACCCTGAGCACAGAAACAGGTCCTTAGTCTTTTCCCCTCCAAGACGCACAAAGTAACTGCTGAATGAATAAGTGAACAAGTTAATATTTGCAAGTCCTTATCAGACCTTACCTTCTGCCTGATGTGGTCACAAGACGCAGAGAGCAGTGCGACCTTCCTAACGTCTGCACTTCATCTGGGCATGTTGTCATCTGACCACAGATGCAGCCCTTCTCATGTGGAGGGGGGCTCTGGAGCTGCCAGCCCTGAGCCTGGCATCTGGAACACCAGGACTGAGCTCCAGAACCCCACCTGAGCCTCCTTTCTCTTCACTGTTGTTCATGAACTCAGTCTAACTTGGGTTGGGCTCCTGCCTCAGTACCTCTGCTCATGACTGTGTCTGCAGTCCTGGCCGCAACACCTCTATCAGACACGGGTAGACTTGGGTGGTATGGCTTCATGTCCCCCACTTTGCAGAGGCCCCTGCCAAGGCCCTGAGCAGAGCCCTAGCAGACAGTTCAGTGTCCTGTGCTAAGTTATGGCATCTGCAAAAGTGGATTCTTTTTGTATTATTTTCTTAATCGGTGCCCTCCAAATTGTACAGGCTTCAATTCCCAGAGAACCATAATCCTCCCACCAGGGGGAAAATGGGGGAAGGGAGAGATAAATTGGGAGATTGAGACTAACATATACACACTGCTATATATACAATAGATAGCTAATAAGGACCTACTGTACAGCATAGGGAACTCTACCCAATACTCTGTAATGACCTATATATGGCAAAAGAATCCAAAAAAGGGTGGATATATGTATATGCGTACCTGAGTCACATTACTGTACACTCAAAACTAACACAATCTTGTAAAACAACTATACTCCAATAAAAACTGTAAAAAATGCCATAATCCTCCCCATCTTTGCAGAACCCTCAAAGCCTGGACACCCTCATCTGGACCCCCAGGTGGTCTGGAAAGCTGCCTGCACACACTCTGACTACCACAGTCCCCGATTCACCATTCAGAAATCCCCGAATACTGACATCAGCAAGGATGAAGGCTGTCCACCGTATCCAGACTACTCAGAACTGGCTTCCTCCATCTGGGCAAATATAAGATCCAGCCCCTGACAATTCTCCCCATTGTTCTGCTGAGGTCCTTGCTTGCCTGCTTGTTAAGCCCATTCACTCCCCAAAGCAGTCAAACTGGAAAGGTGGGAGGGGGGGAATCCAGAAATTCAAGTTCTCAGGCTAGATGTCCATCAAGACCTGAAAATAAAAGAGGACTTTGGGTCAGACCAAAATCTAGGGGAGAACTGGAAACTGAAATTGAAAAACTATACCAAAAAACACCAGCTAAAGGAAGTTAATTTTTTAATAAAAAAAGGAAAGCTTAGTTCCTTGCTTCCTAGCAAACAAAGTATAAAGGGAAACATAAATTTCATATCTGTGCAGAGAGAAAGAAGTCATGTGAGCAACAGTTGTGCCAGTCGCTATGACCTTACATGTACAATCCTGAACTAATTCTCTCCAGAACCCAGGGAGGTACACTGTGCTGTTACTCTGGGGAAAAAAACCACCCCCTCAAGGCTGCACGGCTTGTTCGTAAAGAAAGCAGGCTTCTTCCCCTATAGAGCAGGCCTTCAGAGAGCCTGAAATATCAACTTGTTTCCAGAAGTAAACAAGAACATATCCTGCCACCTGATAGGTCTGTACAAACTCCACGGCATAGTTGCCACCGTGTGAAAGGTGTCTCCTATCCTTAGCTGAGAGGGAGTTGAAAAGGTCCATGTCATGTCTAGACCTTGCGGGGGTCCTGGTGAAAAGAGTGGCCTCTACATGACTGAGCTGCTGGGAGCCTCAGAAAAGATTGCCATCTAATCTCTGGGAAACCAGAGCCACAGCTGCCACACCTGCCCAGGTATCTGGCCAACTCCATGCCCTTCTGAGGCATTCAGTGTAAGAAACATGAGCTGACCCATTTGTCTGTGTCTTATATTCTTCCCTCCTGAAGGGGATTAAGTGCCAGGAAACCTTTTCATTCACTCACCTGTCTGTATACCTTGTGGGAGGAGAAGGAGCCTTCTGTGACCAGGTTTCTATTTTTTTTTTCCTGTTTTAAAAAGTGTTTTGCTTATTTTTTTTTTTTCATTTATTTTTATTAGTTGGAGGCTAATTACTTTACAATATTGTAGTGGTTTTTGCCATACATTAACATGAATCAGCCATTACAACAAAAAGAATAAAATACTTAGGAGTATATCTACCTAAAGAAACAAAAGACCTATACATAGAAAACTATAAAACACTGATGAAAGAAATCAAAGAGGACACAAATAAATGGAGAAATATACCGTGTTCATGGATTGGAAGAACCAATATTATGAAAATAAGTATACTACCCAAAGCAATCTATAGAGTCAATGCAATCTCTATCAAGCTACCAATGGTATTCTTCACAGAACTAGAACAAATAATTTCACAATTTGTATGGAAATGCAAAAAACCTCAAATAGCCAAAGCAATATTGAGAAAGAAGAATGGAACTGGAGGAATCAACCTGCCTGACTTCAGGCTCTACTACAAAGCCACAGTCATCAAGACAGTATCGTACTGGCACAAAGACAGAAATATAGATCAATGGAACAGAATAGAAAGCCCAGAGATAAATCCATGTACCTATGGACACCTTATCTTCGACAAAGGAGGCAAGAATATACAATGGAAAAAAGACAACCTCTTTAACAAGTGGTGCTGGGAAAACTGGTCAACCACTTGTAAAAGAATGAAACTAGAACACTTTCTAACACCATACACAAAAATAAACTCAAGATGGATTAAAGATCTAAAAGTAAGACCAGAAACTATAAAACTCTTAGAGGTGAACATAGGCAAAAGACTCTCTGACATAAATCACAGCAAGATCCTGTATGACCAACCTCCCAGTGTACTGGGGGGAAAAAGCCAAAATAAACAAATAGGACCTAATTAAACTTAAAAGCTTTCGCACAACAAAGTAAATTATAAGCAAGGTGTGACCAGGTTTTTAAACACAACTTTCATGCTTGTGAACACCCAGAGGCTGAAAAATTCTGAAGCAATGCCACTGCTTTAAAAGGAGCATTCTGCCTCCCTTCCTCATGAAGTCATCCTGTTTTCACTCATGGTCAGAATCCTTTATTCAATGAGTTGTTGTTTAGTCACTCAGTCACGTCTGACTCTTTGCGACCCCGTGGACTGTAGCATGCTAGGCTCCTCAGTCCATGAGATTTTTGAAACAAGAACACTGGAGTGGGTTGCCATTTCTTTTTCCAGGAGATCTGCCCAACCCAGGGAACGAACCTGGTTCTCTGCATCTCCTGCATTGGTGGACAGATTCTTTACTACTGAGCCACTGCAGAAGCCTTTCTTCAACTAGGGACATTATAAAATATCAGATAAATGAGTTCTGTGAGTTAAGATTTAAACCACATTCAAGAATGGCTGAAAATTCTTGGATACAAATAAAACTTTGTTTTTGGAGGAAAATTCTGAATTTTTGGTAGAAGGCAATTTTAATTCCAAAATAAAAGATGATACTGTGGAAGAAAATGTGGAAAACTAGCTGTTACTAGATTTAAGGTAAGTTTTCAAAAATAAAACTATCCCAGCCTTTTGACTAAGAATAAGCCAAACTAAAGAAGGAAACTCCTCTCTACATACTGCTTAGCTTCTGTTGGCATTATTTTCTTCCCAAATTCCACAGGATTCTTTTTTTTTTGAAGTCATATTTATTGAGATGTACAGTTCGATGAATTTTGACAAACATATGCAGCCACTTAACCACAGCCACCACCATTAAGATAGAAAATGTCTCCATCACCCTAAAAAGCCCCTTTTGCACACAGTACCCCACATCCTTTGCTATAAGGTGATGTCATCTACATATGTAACTCAGAACTCTTTACTTTAGCTGATTGACCTCAGTCATTTTAGATGCACCCCATCCCAAAAAGAAGTTGCCAGTTCTTAAGAGCCAGATGTTTGACCCTAGGGGTTTTGGAGCTTCCTAGGTTGCTGTAGTGGTAAAGAAACTGCCTGACAATGCAGGAGACATAAGAGACACCAGTTCAATCCCGGGGTTGGGAAGATCCCCTGGAGGAGGGCATGGCAACCCACTCCAGTATTCTTGCCTGGAGAATCCCATGGACCGAGGAGGCTGGCGGGCTACAGTCCACAGGGTCACACAGACTTGGACATGACTGAAGCAACTTAGCACAGGCACGGGTTTTTTTTTTTTCAGACACAGATTTTTACCAAATGAAATTTTTATGTAAAATTAAACATAATAGCTGGAAAATTCCTGATTAATTCCTATGACTTGAGTGAATCCACACTGCTTGATATGATTCTTAGCAATGAACATTCAGTAGGCATGCTTACACTTTATCCTGTCAAGGAAGGAAAAGCCCTCTTTTGTAAACTCTAGATATTATGCTTTAATAAACTATTATGCTTAAATATTAAGATAGATCCTTTAATTATAAAAGGGATGAAACTCAGAATAAAATCTAATTAATTCAGAACACAAAGTAAAGAAAGTAGAAATAAAGCGTCATAAAGAGTAAACAGTAGATGCTAGGTTAACTGAAAAAGAATTGTAGTAGACTCTCATAATTTGCAGTAGTTATGTTCTATAAAGTTATGACCAACACTGAATTGGCCAATCCTGAATCATTTCTCCCAGAGGAAATACAAGGTTAGGCTCCTGCATTTTCTGGTCACATTTGCAACGGCTTGTCAATATGCAACCTTGTTCAATGTGTGTTTCCATTTATGTGTGTGTGCTCAGCTGTTCGGTTTTTAAAGACATGTTATTTAATATTGTCAATTCATTACCATTGAACTTAGAGTCAACAACACTATAACTGATGCCTGAGTGAAGTTTATCTAACACAAGTATTCTCCCTGCAGGGCTTATTGTGGCTTGTCTGGGCTGAAGAGAACTTCAGAGCATTTCAGTACTATACTTGGGGCCATTTTAAACATAAAATCACCAACAAAAAGCACAAGCATGTGAAAAAATGTGGCACTGAATAGACTATAGAAAGGACATCTGTTTACAGTATGAAGGCTGAAACAAGAAGGCAGAATGTCTTATTTGAGCTCAGCTAGAATGTGCACTCACTGTCTCTAAGTCTCTCCATATTTAGATTTAGTAACACATTTATTGGGCTTCCCTGGTGGCTCAGATTGTAAAAAATCTGCCTGTAGTTTGGTCCTTAGTTCGGGAAGATCCCCTGAAGAAAGGCATGGCAACCCACTCCAATATTCTTGTCTGGAGAGTTTCATGGACAGAGGAGCCTGGCAGTCTACAGTCCGTGGAGTCACAAAGAACTGGACACGACTGAGCAACTAACACTTTCATTATCTTATTTTCTCAGCAATGCTTTTCATATCTCAGTCAATTTTCATCTTTCTAGGCCAGTTTCCTTTTTCTCAGATTATACCAGTAAGTAGTGTCATGGTCCATGAGCAGCTTGGAAAAGAATTTCCAGACATGAGACAGAATGAGAAGAGAATAAAGTTTATTAGAGAGGGAGACATGGTTAGAACAGCAGGCTGGCTCAAGGGAAAGCTGAACCTTTTTGCAGACTAGTAGCCAATTGTTATAGCCTCAAGACAGAGAAAATTCCTACTAGAATGCTGGCATCAGGTCATTGATTAGGATGTTATAGGCCTTGGACTACAAAGAGATCCAACCAGTCCATCCTAAAGGAGATCAGTCCTGGATGTTCACTGGAAGGACTGATGGTGAAGCTGAAACTCCAATACTTTGGCCACCTGATGTGAAGAGCTGACTCATTTGAAAAGACCCTGATGCTGGGAAAGATTGAGGGCAGGAGGAGAAGGGGATGACAGAGGATGAGATGGTTGGATGATATCACCGACTCAATGGACATGAGTTTGGGTAGGCTCTGGGAGTTGGTGATTGACAGGGAGGCCTTGCGTGCTACAGTTCATGGGGTCGCAAAGAGTCGGACATGACTGAACTACTGAACTGAACTGAACTGAACAGGGTGGGTAATAAGTGATTGTTAGTAGCTCAGTCATATCTGACTCTTCGGGACCCCATTTACTGAAACCTGCCAGGTTCCTCTGTCCATGGAATCCTTCAGACGAGAATACTGGAGTGGGTTGCCGTTCTTTCTCCATGGGATCTTCCTGACCCAGGTCTTCTGCATTGTAGGTAGATTGTTTACTATCTGAGCCACCAGGGAAGCCCAGGGTGGGTAAAAAGGTGGGTACTTTACTTAAAATGGAGTCAGGGAACTTGCTGGTTTAGATCTGGCTCATGGCCACAGTTGTTATGGGGCTTGATCAATTCCAGAAATTTTTGTCCTGTGACCCTGATGCAGGGCTCCACACCTGTGACCTTGATATAGGTCTCAACAAGCAGTTCTTTCAGTGAGGATCTTAGAGGAATAACCCACATTAGTTTCTGAATATCTAAACATATATCTTCACTCTTAAAAGATAGTTTGACATAGTGGAGAATACTAGTTTCACACTGTTGGCACTCTGAAAATATTGTTTAATTGGCTTCTAGCTGTAATTACTAATGAGAAGTCTGTTGCCAGTTTAATTCTCATTGTTTTGTGGGGACTCCATCTTTTCTTTCTGGGGCCTTTAAGATTTTCTATTAAAACTCAATGTTCTGGTCTTCTTATGTGTGGTCTTCTTAGGTGTGATTCTTCAGATTGAGGCCCCGGCCTTTAGTTCTGGAAAATGTACTGCTGCTTTGTACATGTTGCCTCCTCCTATTCTCCGTAATTTCTCCTATTTGAGATTTGATTTTAAAAATTATTTTGACACAGCTTCAGACTTACAGAAAAGTTACAAGATAGCACAAAGAATTCCCATATACCCTTTACCCAGATTTCTGAAACATTAATATTTTACCATATTAAACTTATCTTTTTCTATTTATCTATTTACCTATATTTTTTTCTGAACTATTTGAAAGGAAGTTGCTGGCATGATGCCCACTTGTGTCAGACCTTCCTAAAAACAAGTATATTCTCTTGCATAATCATTGTACACAAAGCCATTAGCTAATCTAGTGTTCTTACTCAGATTTCACCAATAGTCACAACAGTGTCCCTCACGGAAAATGAAAATCCCACATTGTGTGTTGCATTTAGTGTCATATTTTTTAATCTCCTTTCGCTTGGGATGATTGCTGTGCTTTTGTCTTTAGAGATACTGACATATTTGAAAAGTATAAGGCAGTCATTTTGTAGATAGTCCTTCATTTTAAAAATAATTTTAAAATTTTATTTATAATATTTATTTGGCAGCACCTGGTCTTAATTGTGGCATGTAAAATCTGTTCCCTGACCAGGGGATCAAACAGGAGTATGTGAATGTGTTAGTCACTCAGTCGTGTCCAACTCTTTACGACCCCATGGACTGTAGCCCACCATACTCCTCTGTCCATGGGATTCTCCAGGCAAGAATACTGGAGTGGGTTGCCATGTCCTCCTCCAGGGGACCTTCCCAACCCAGAGATCAAACCTGTGTCTCCTGCACTGCAGGCAGATTCTTTACCGTCTGAGCCACCAGGGAAGCCTGGATCAAACCAGGGCCTCCTGCATTCAGAGCGCAGGGTCTTAGCCAGTGAACCACCAGGGAAGTCCCAAAAGTCCTTCATTTTGAGTTCATCTGATGTTTCTTTGTGATTTGATTCGGGTTATGCACTTTGGGCCAGAGCAGCACAAAAGCAACTTCTCTTCTTAAACAGGGCTGGGACTTGGATAAAGCAGAGGAGGTACCCAGTGCACAACATTTAAGGAGATATTCTTTCTTAGCTACATGCAAATACAAGGTCAGCCCTAAATGCCTCATTTCTCCCACCTGAGTCCAATCCTGCTTGCCAGTACATCATCTTAAGAAGTATGTGGTATCTATTAGTCTAATATGATGTTTGTTGGTCTTTTGATAATGTGGTGCCAGATTTCTTCATTATACAGAAATCTGAAATGAATAAATGTCTTTTACAGTTAATAAACATCTGATACGGAGATACTTTGAGACTATATCCTATCACTCTTCAAACTTTCACCCAGTAAGTTTAACATCCATTGATGATCCTTGCTTTAATCAGTGAAAAAAAAGTGAAAGTGTTTGTCACTCAGTCGTGTTCAACTCTTCGTAACTCTGTAGACTTTCAGGCTCCTTTGTCCATGGTATTTGCCAGGCAAGAATACTGGAGTGGGTTGCCATCCCCTCCTCCAGGGGATCTTCCCAACCCAGGGATCAAACTTGGGTTTCCTGAGTTGCAGGCAGATTCTTTACTGTTTGAGCCTCCAGGGAAGCTCTAATAAATTATTAAGATGGTTGCCAAATGGTGATATTTTAAAATTCCATCATTCTTTCTGCATTTATTGATTGACATTTTTACTTATTATTGTGTGTGTGTGTAATAAAGTTTTATTAAAGTATAAAGGAGATAGAAAAAGCTTCTGATACAGACATCAGAAGGTGCAGAAAGAGTACCTGCTTGCTAGTGTTAGCAATGGAGTTATATACTCTCCAATAAATCCAAAGAATGTCTGGAGGTTGTAAAGACCTCACCAGACCTACTCTCATGATTTACATTTTAAGATAACAGGATTAGCCAGAAGGTTTAATCCAGAGACTGTGCTCAGGCAGGATACACTGCTGTTATACAATCCTAAGGAATGTAGAGGGGGGGAAAGGTTGTCCTTTCTTCCTCCTTGAGAATTCCAGACCCTCCTCTCCTTGGGGACCCCTAGACTTCTTATCAACCTACCTAGGAAATGACTCTCTCATTCCCCCCTTTTCTTTTAGGAGAATTATGTTGCCAAGGGAAAGGGGTGTCGTTTTCATTCCATAACTACTTCCTGCTGTTTAGGGGCTTGGTCCCTAAATGGTTGAGGCAACATATTCTCCTAACCCTCATATTGATGGTCTCTGATCCGGGGGCCCCAAGCAATAGTTAAAGGAGGCTGTGGCACTCGTAGGAGCTTGGACAACCTTTTGTAACTTAAAAGCTTTTAGACAGTTAGAAAACCCCATTATACAGTTACAAACGTAAGGCAAAATAGTCATTAAGCCAAGTAAAAATCAAAATGAAAAGTCACATTATGTCCATAGTTGCATCAGTCCATCTTAGGGCTGTTAGATGTCATCAGTTTAAGAAGAGGCATCATATGCGATTGTTGTCGAAGGTGTTTGCAGATTTGAAGAAAGTCTTTTCCTTGAAATGGAGATGTCCACCATGGAAGCCTTTCACTGATGAAGGGGGGAGTGCTCCGCAGACCCAGCAGTTAGACTGATTATGAAATGCAGCGTAGGAGTGAGCCCAGGACAGGAAGGCGTTGTCTTGAGGATCAAACAGCAGACTCAGGATTTTTGGAGTCAGCAGAAGTAGGCTCACATAGAGATTATCTGGCCCATCTTTTGACTTGTCCAGACAGTCCCATTACAGAAGTGAATCGGGAAGAAAGTGGGCCAGGGGCTTCAGTAAGCACGGAGTAAGTTGCCCCAGTATCTAAAAGGAAATCGATGGATTGGCCCCCCCCACAGCTATTAATACCTGTGGTTCCTCAGGTGTAATTAGGATGGGAGCTTGTGTGGGGACCCCCAGGAACCTTCAGACCTTATTATCTTGAGAGTCCGACCCCTGAAACCTACGCCTCTGGGGGCAGTCTCTCTTCCAGTGTGGTCCCTTGCAGACTGGACATGGAGTCAGGGGCGGCTTAGATGCCTGAGGGCAATCCCGCTTGAGGTGCCCCTCCTTTCCACAGTAATAGCAAGCCGATCACTTTTCACCTGGGTCCCTCTGGGCATTTTTCTCAGGCTGTTTAAGAACCGGTTTTCAAAGCCATTGCGAGGGCTTCCGCCTGTTCCTTTGTCTTTTCCTGCCTTTCTTTCTTTTCCTCATATTCCCTACCATAATAGACGGTCTGAGCCAGTTGTAACAGATTATCTACAGACTGATTTGGTCCATATGCCAGTTTTAATAGCTTGTGAGGGGTTTCTGTCAGTCTATCTGGGAATTTACCAGGAGCTTCCTTCTCCTCCTGTTCTATGTTTGCCAATTTGCCATAGTTCAAAGGCTTAGCCTGCGCCTGCCTGAGTCCTTCAAAAATACATCTGACAAAATGAGTCTGATCCCATCGTCCTTTAGCTGTGTTGTAGTTCCAGTCTGGTTCTGTAATTGGGACCGCCTGATTCCCAATGGGGAGGGTGGTTATCTTGTCCTCCCTCTTCCCTACTGATTCATTACCAAGTCATTCATCTCCATAAGCAACCACTTTTCCCAAAACTTGGGTTTTTGAGTTGGGAGTCAATGTTTGTCCCAAGATATACATCACATATTTCCAAGTAAGATCATAAAGCAGAGTAACACCTTTAAAAGCTCTAATATATTTTTCTGGGTCCTCTAAATAGTCTCCCAGATCCTCCTTAATTCTTCGTATTTCTTGATAAGAAAAAGGCTTATTAACTCTCATAGACTGATTATTTCTCCCGGTGGGTGCTTCATGAAGAGGCAATAACTTCTGTGGCTGTTCCTCAGTCTCCCTGGCTGCTCTGCGCATATGATCCCAGGGATAGATTGCAGAAACCTGCTTTTCTTTATCTGTTTGTCTTCTGTCTTCCATCTCATCTAGCAAAGTAGGAGGACAGGAGGGAGCTGAAGGAGTCACATCCAAATCTATACCCTTAGGACATAAGTCTGGCATATTTCACAGAGAGAAAAAAGAGCAACACATATGCTACTTCTACCCATTTCCCTTGTTCTCCACAGAACAGGTCTAATTGTAAAACAGTTATTGTACTTCAGAGACCCTCCAACTGGCCACCATTTGCCGTCCTCCAGTGGGTACTGTGGCCATGTAGTATCACATAGGAAGACCAGGTGTGTCTTCTTTAAGCCCTGGGGATCAAATGTATCCCAGTTTTTCAGGATACAGTTCAAAGGAGTGAGGCTGGAATTGTTAGCTCCCGTCTTGTCCTTCTTCAGAATCTCAGATGAGCCTCCAAGATGAAAGATTGTTGCTTAACCTCTAAAAGATGCCGGGATTCTTGGCCTCTGGAGGAGAGGAATTCAATCTGAGGCCAGAGATGAGGCTTGATTGATCAGAACTTTTGTGTAATAAAGTTTTATTAAAGTATAAAGGAGATAGAGAAAGCTTCTGACATAGACAGCAGAAGGGGGCAGAAAGAGTATCCCTGGTTGACATTTTTATAATGGAAAAATTCGGGTTCATCAAACAACCTATATGTAACAATGAACTTCCTCTCCCAGACTGAATACCAAAATGTTAAATGAAACATGTGAGATTGAAAGAGGAGTCCATTCTTTCTTGCCCTGTTTCTCATCTGTAAGGTAGATATCCAGATAAATTTTCCTTAAGATCAAGGAAACTTTTTTTAAAAAGAGATATCGATATAAAGCCTAGTTGCACTCATGTTTCTAGACTAAATAAATTTTATCCTTGTTTATATGTTTTGTGGCCACTTATTTAGCACTTGAAAGTCCAGAGTCTATTCGACTGCTCTGCCCTGTTTTCCCGCTTTGAGAAACTGTGGTCCCTAAATGGGTTGAATTCAATTGATACTTACTAGAAGTTCGTTTTTGTGTGTTCCCTGATGCTTGGGTGTTTGCAATTTGATATATACGTGAAAATTAAATCCCTCAGTTGGTCATGTTGGCTGTGATTTTCCTGATTATGATACAGTTTGTCTGATGCAGGCAAAAAAACTGACTAGAATTATAGTGGCAAAGGCCTGTTTTTGATTAATTTTTATAGTATTAAAATTTAGCATTTATTGCTACAGCTTGATGGGCTTTTGCCCACATTTAAAATATGATTTGGAGGATTAATGAGGTTTAATTGAGGAGACTCATCGCTTCTCCATTGTATTTAGCATCTCTGGTTACAAGAACAATGTTGTTGCTACCTGTTTTGATAATAAGATAAGATTTGAATTTCAGTTTAATGTAATGCCTCCTAATCATAATATTCAGTTCTTTTTCTGAAAACTAGAATAATGTCATCTGAAAAGTTGATCCTTTTATGTAAACAAGGCACACATTTTGTTTAAGCATGTTTTAAAAAATACCACATGTTGGAGTAAGCAAACCTTAATCTTTTATTAAGTTAGAATTACAAATGCAGGCAGGCTTCCTTTATAGTTTATACTTTGCAGAAATTGCATTTTGTACAAACTGAAGGTTTGTGGCAGCCTCATTTGACCATATATAACAGCATCATTTTCCCAATAGCATTACTTTTAAATTAAGGTATGTACATTGTTTTTTTAGCCATAATGCTATTGCACACATAAGAGTCTACAATATAGTGCAAACATAACCTGTATATGCACTGAGATACCATAAATTGATATAACTCACTTTGTTGTGATACTTGCTTTATTGTGGTAGCCTGGAACTGAACCTGCAATACTGTTTTTATCTCCGAGGCATGCTTATATTGAAAATAAGAGGAAATTATTTGGGGGAAAAAGTTGCTTAATGGAGTTAAGATAGACAAACAACCCAGTTTAGTAAAGGGCAAGGGAGTTGAATTGACAACTCTGCAAAGAAAGTATGCAGATGGGTAACAAGCACAGGAAAAGTGCTCACCATTATCAGTTATTAGGAAGATGCAAATCAAAACTGCAGAGAGGTACCACTTCATACCCACTGTCATACTTAAAAAATGGAAAACAATAAGTGTTTGTGAGAATGTAGGGGAATTCGAAACTTTGTACATTTCTGGTAGAAATGTAAAATCATGTAGCTTCTGGGAAGAACAGTTTAGAGATTCCTCAGTATTCTACCTACCACCCAGAAATTCCACTCCTACAATTATACTCTAAAGAATTGAACGTAAGTATTTATTTATTTATTTATTTGAACGTAAGTATCTAAATAAAAACTTTTATGTGAATGTTCATAGCAGCACTCTTCATAATAGCCAAAAGATGGAAACAATCCAAAAATCCATTACACAGATGAAGGAATAAAAAATATATCTATACAATGGAATCATATTCAGTCATAGCAAAGAATGAAGTAGTGACACATGCCACAACGTGGATGAGGCTTGAAAACACTGTACTAAATGAAAGAAGCCTGACACAAAAAGTTGCTGTACTATATTTCACAAGTGTCTTGACCCAGTTTGAAGTCATGGTGAAAATTCTCATTTCCTCTTCGTGGGCAATTTGCTAAGCCTCCACCCTAACTGCTTCCTTCTGAGCCTCTGACACTCCTGGGGTATAAATGCACATTCCCTGTTGCCAGAGGTCCCCAGATACCCAACAGCAGTGACCTCTTAGACCTACATGATTTTTCAAAATTCCCAATTCCCAGGAAGCCCATAAAATCAAGTTAATCTCACCCTGCTTGTTTTATGTGAGATGTTTCCTACAGCTGCAGCTTCTTCCTACCCTGTCTCAGGTGCAAACCTAGTTTGGTCCTTCAGGGAAGCCTTCTCTCATTTAGAGCAGGAAGTAACGAAGTGTTCTGCCTTTCCTCTACCCAGAATGTCTTTGTGTTGTGTCCTGTCATCCAAAGAATCTATAGTTATACTTAATATCTTGTAATTATTATCCTATTTTTATGAAATATCCAGAATAGGAAAATCCATAGAGATGAAGATCAACTTCGTGGCTGCCAGGGGCCTTGAGGAAGGAGAAGGGAGAGTGGCAAGTAGGGTTTCCATTTGGGCTGATGGAAAACTTGTGCAGCCACACAGAGTAGCGGATGCCCAGCATCACACATGTCCTTAATACCCCTGTGTTGTAAACTTTAAAATTGTTAAAACGCTAAGTGTTGCTGTGTGTGTGTGTGTGTGTGTGTGCTTAGTGTATTTTACCACGATTTTAAAAAACTACAAGACAAAAATTAAGACCAAGTCAAAAAAAAAAAAAGAGATAGGCTAGAGGTACATATTTTAAAGTATGTCAGTTCCGGTGAGTGCAAGAAAAGAAAGTCTTAACTTCTTTGACGGTACACTTTTGTTCTAAAACTAGATTGACTCTGGGAATTCCCTGGCAGTTCACTGATTGACTTCGCCTTAAATGCAGGGAGTGTGGGTTCAGTCCCTGGTCAGGTAACTAAGATCCTGCACTTCACAGGGTCAAAAAAAAAAAAAAAGAAAGAAAGACTAACTTTAATGGCAATGCATTTATCAAAGAATAAATAATACTCCACATTCCAACAGAATGGCTAATATTAAAGATGACTAAAACAAAGTTTGGTGGACATGTGGGATAAATTGAATTCTCACCCATGGATGGTGAGATGGTATGACTACTTTGAAAAAATTCTTGCAGTTCCTTATGTTACTAAACATATGCATATCATATAACCCACAAATTCCATTCTTAGGTATTTACCCAAGATAAATGAAAACAAATGTCAACAAAAAGACTTGTATAAAGACATTCATAATAGCTTTATTCATAAGAGCCCCAAACTGGAAGCAGATCAGCTGTTTATCAGTTGGAGAATAAATCTCAAACTATGTTCTTCTCACAATGGACTACTATTGGGAAATAAAGAAAATCAAATTACTGATATACACAATAAGATGAATGAATCCTAAAACATTGAGTAAAAGAAACCTAGCATAAAGTGTGTATACTCTATATTGAATCCCTATTTTTATACATCTGAAACTAATAATATTGTTTATACTTCAATTTTTAAACTCTACTTCAGTTTTTTTTTTTAAGAAAACATACTGTATTTTTCTGTTGACATAAAGTTCGAGAGCTGACACAGTTAATTTTTGGTGAAAAAATTTCAGAATAATGGGTGCCTCTGGGTACTTGGGAATTTATTGGGAAAGGGTGCAAGGGAATTTTCTGTGTATGATGTTCCTGTTCTGTATCTTGGTGATGATTTACATTGCACATGTGTTTACTGTTTATCAGACCTCACAGCCCACTTAAGATTTGTACATTTCATGGAAATTTTACCTGTAGAGAAACAAAAATGAACCACAAAATATTGAATTCTATTTAGTGATACACATGCTGAAGTGTTTGGGGGAAACAAACTAACATCTGCAACTTACGTTGAAATGCCTACAACAATAAGATGGATTGGTAAATGGAAAGAGAGATGAACTGATGCATAGGTAATAACATAACAATAGTAAAATATTAATGGTAGAATTAGGTGATGTGTATATGAATGTTCAGAAGTTGTTTAATTTTTTACCTTTTATGTATGTTTGGAAGCTTTTTATAGTAAGATATAGGAGGGACTTCCCTGGTGGTCCAGTGGCTAAGACTGCACTTTCCCAATGCAGGGGCCTAGGTTCCATCCCTGGTCACGGAACTAGATCCCACATCCTGTAACTAAAACATCCTGCATGTGGCAACTAAGACCCAGTGCACCAAATAAGGAAATAAATAAACTTAACAAAACAAAGGTATTGGAGAAAATAGTAAAATATACATTGTCAAATCCACCCTTATTGTCTGGAGTCTTAAAATGTCGCAAGAAAATTGGACAAATATTCTTTAAAACTAGCCAAGTATCCCAAATTCTAAAAACTGTTTCTCTTTGTCTAAAAACCTCAGTGATCACCAAGAGCTGTTACAAAGCTTCTTTGTCTATCTGGACTGCACGGATTTTTGACAGCTGGGACAAATGTTCAGAGTCAAGCTTCTTCGAATCAATTACTAAGCTTTAATGGCCAATTACATTGTGAACTGATGAAACCCTGATGAAATTTGGTGAAATGGATCCTTTACTGCCTAAGGGTAACTACTCTTCATTGTCAGTCTCCATTTCCCTACCAGCCAATATCCAACTGTGGTCTTTGCAGCCTCCTGGTTTTTCCTCTTCCTCCTTTTTCACATCTGTTGCTGTCAGCTTTCTTGAGAAAGCGCAGAGATTACTGCTGAGTTGAGTGCTCTCTATGCAGTAATACTATACAATAGAAGATGACCGATTCATGATACGTAAAGGAAAGGTTCCTGAAGCAGATGTGTGGTGATCCTAGACCTGGCCCTGCTGCTTCGTAGGTGTGTGACCTTGGGCAAGTCACTCAACTCCTCTGAGCCTCACTTTATCAATCTCTGCAATGGATGAAGCAGGCTGAGAGGTTCTCCAGGCAAGTTTTAGCCCTAAAACTCACCTGCAATTCTTTTCTTGGCCAAACTTTAGCGCAGTTCAGTCACTCAGTCGTGTCCAACTCTTTGTGACCCCATGGACTGCAGGACACCAGGCTTCCCTGTCCATCACACACTACGGGAGCTTGCGCAAACTCATGTCCATCCAGTTGGTGATGCCATCCAACCATCTTATCCTCTGTCGTACCCTTCTCCTCCTGCTTTCAATCTTTCCCAGCATCAGGGTCTTTTCTAGTGAGTTAGTTCTTCGCATCAGGTGGCCAAAGTATTGAAGTTTCAGCTTCAGCATCAGTCCTTCCAATGAACATTCAGGACTGATTTCCTTTAAGATTAACTGGTTTGATATCCTTCCAGTCCAAGAGACTCTCAAACATCTTCTCCAACACCACAGTACAAAAGCATCAATTCTTCAGTGCTCAGCTTTCTTTATGGTCCAACTGTCACATCCATACATGACCACTGGAAAAACCATGGCTTTGACTAGATGGACCTTTGTTGACAAAGTAATGTCTCTGCTTTTTAGTATGCTGGCTAGGTTGGTCATAGCTTTTCATCTGAGGAGCAAGCGTCTTTTATTTTTATTTTTTATTTATTTTTTTTTAAATATGGAACGCTTCACGAATTTGCGTGTCATCCTTGCTCAAGGGCCATGCTAATCTTCTCTGTATCATTCCAATTTTAGTATATGTGCTGCCGAAGTGAGCACACACACAAGTGTCTTTTAATTTCATGGCTGCAGTCACCATCAGCAGTGATTTTGGAGCCCAGAAAAATAGTGTCTCACCGTTTCCATTGTTGCCCCATCTATTTGCCATGAAGGGATGCGACCGGGTGCCGTGATCTTCGTTTTCTGAATGTTGAGTTTTAAGCCAGCTTTTTCACTCTCCTCTTTCACTTTCCTTAAGAGACTCTTTAGGTCCTCTTCATTTTCTGCCATAGAGGTGTTATTATCTGGATGTCTGAGGTTATTGATATTTCTCCTGGCAATCTTGATTCCAGCTTGTGCTTCATCCAGCCTGGCATTTCGCAGGATGTACTCTGCATATAAGTTAAATAATCAGGGTGATAATATACAGCCTTGATGTAACCCTTTCTTGATTTGTAACCTGTCCATTGTTCCATGTTTGGTTCTAACTGTTGCTTCTTGACTTCCATACAGATTTCTCAGGAGGCAGGTCAGGTGGTCTGGTATTCCCATTTCTTTCAGAATTTTCCACAGTTTGTGGTGATCCACATAGTCAAAGGCTTTGACGTAGTCAATAAAGCAGAAGTAGACGTTTTTCTGGAATTCTCTTGCTTTCTCTATGATCTATCGGATATTTGCAATTTGATCTCTTGTTCCTCTGCCTTTTCTAAATCCAGCTTGAACATATGGAATTTCATGGTTCACATACTGTTGAAGCCTGGCTTGGAGAATGCTTTTGAGCATTACTTTACTAGCATGTGAAATGAGTGCAATTGTGTGGTTGAACATTCTTTGGCATTGCCCTTCTTTGGAATTGGAACGAAAACTGACCTTTTCCAGTCCTGTGGCCAGGACTGGAGTTCTCAAAATTTGCTGGCATATTGAGTGCAGCACTTTAACAGCATCATCTTTTGGTCAAACTTAAAAAGTACTAATTTCCAAATGATATTTCCCAAAATTGTAATGTTTCTCCTGTTGACTTTGACCAATTTTATTTTATTACTTTTTCTCAAGGTTTAACATGTACTGTGTAGATAGAGTTCATTCTCAACAAGGCTTGTTTATGAAACAGCAGCCCACTCATCCTCACATTTGTCCCTCCTCAGAAGGGACCTGAATAGTCCTCATCTAAAGGGCTCTTGCTGACATCTGACCATGCTCCATCTTTTTCTACACTTCTTTTATGCCAGGCCATTTGAAAGTGGGAGACACATATATGACATTTCACCCCTAAATACAACAGCGTGCAACTTCCAAAATTATGAACATCTCCTACATAACTGCAGCATCATTGTTGTACCTGAAAAAACTGACCCTAATTCAATGGGGTCAGGTCAATAACATCACTCATTTTCAAAGATACCCATTGTTTCATAAAATGCCTTAGAAATGTGAATTTTTCCTAACCTAGGTCCAGTCAAGGTTCACACATTGCATCTGATTGTTGGTTTTCTTTCAGCTCTCCCTGTCCTCCCTGCCCCTGAAGAGAGCAGGCCAGCTACCTGGCCTGGATAGATGCCATAAAGTTTCCCTCTACTAGAGTCAGCACAAGCATTTTTGGCAAGAATACCACATTGGAAATGCTTTGTCCTCCCCTGACATCATGTCAAGAAGCACGGAAGGTCAGTCCTTTTCTACTATTTTTGCAACTATTGCCACACTCAACCACATGCTTCAAAAATAGTGCCTGCCACTGTGAAGGTACCTACTCCCCTTTGTACTTAATAAGTCATCTGTGGAATGATATTTTTGAGACTGTGAGAACATCTAATTCAGGATTTTTAAATGACTAATTGTTCTTGAGGTGGTGGTTTCACTTGTCAAATGCAGAATTTTCCACCTATGGGCCATGAGAATAATAATAATAATAATGTGTTAGGGCTGAGAAAGATGTGAAAGATCTTCCCAGTTGATTTCTTTATTGTTCTATTTCATTTTCTCATAGGCATTCATACTAAATCTTTCATATTTCCTTCCATTAGTGACATATTTGATCAGTTTTGGGGCATGATTCTTTCACCATGGAAGAATATACACATATTTCTATCCACCACCACATATGTGTACTCTTCCCATCTTCCTAATTCAGTTATAACATGATGTTGTTTAGATCGTTATTTGGCTTCCATTATTACACCATATGTTACAATATGGTTATTATAGCCATAATCCACAGTTGACCCAGTGTATCTACACTATGTTCTATCTCTTCTGTTTACTTTTCTAGACTCACTCTTCATCCTTCTCCATCCCACTGTGTCTTCAAGGTTGATAGGCATGAACTCCACCAAAGGGGTTGCTTGCCCCAGAGTTGCTCAGTTGGTTTTGACCAATAGAAAGCACCAATAGGAACTGGAGAGAGAAACAATGAGGTCATAGTAGTTCTTCCCCAGATCCTGCATTGCTAGGTTGGCGTGCATTAGCTGCTTAGTTCTACAAAAGTCACAGTTCGTGTGGGGCAACACCCTCTGCATGATAGTCTCCTTGGAGTTGAGTGATGGCATGTTCCTTTTGCCTTTTTTGTCCTGGAGTGGTAGCATTCCTTAGGATTCCCAGGCGGCACAATGGTAAAGAACTCACCTGCCAGCACAGGAGACACAGGAGGCTTGGGTCAGGAAGATCCCTTGGAGTAGGAAATGGCAGTCACTCCAGTATTCTCGCCTGGAAAATTCCATGGACAGAGGAGACCGGCAAACTACAGACCACGGGGCTGCAAAGAGTTGGACACAACTGAGCATGCACATCCAATAACAATTCTTATGTTGTTATTAGTCTTTTTAGTTTTCTTAACCTACCTACACCTTTACCAGTTTTCAGTGTCTTTATTAAAGTCTCCTGAATTATGCTATTTTCTGCTGTACCTAAGCTATGATTATTTTCCTTTCCTGGAAAAGTTTTCTGTTTTCTTTGGAGTTAATATTTAATCTGATTTTTCTGTTTTTCTACAAGTTTATTATTAATTCAACCCAAATATCTTTTGTAATTTTCTACATCTCCTCTTAAGATGGTCAGAAACATCAGGAATTTTGTTTCAACTTCTTAAAGCCATCTCTTTTGGAGCTCTCTAACTTTTTCCAATTTGTACCAGTCAACTTCTAGACCTGATGGACAACTTTCATATTGGGATCTCACTTTGTTATCATTAAGGAATTTATCTTGTGTAAATTAGAATTTCTCTTTCCATCTAGTTTAAATCTTTAGTCTTGGCTTGCAGTTTCATGTTGTTTGTGCATATCCTCTAGTAGTTTCCTCAGAAAGGACACTTAAAAGTTACACTATTTGAGGTTTTTATGTTAGAAAATTTCTTTCTTATATCCTAACATTTTCTTGATAATTCAGCTAAGTATAGAATTCTATGTTAGAAATTATTTCCTTTCAGAATGTGGAAGAGATTGCTCCACTATACTCTAGCATCTGGCACTGTCTTCCAGATGCGTGTGTGAGTGTGTGTGTTAGTCACTCAGTCATGTCCGACTCTTTTTGACCCCATGGACTATAACCCACCAGGCTCCTCTGTCCATGGAATTCTCCAGGTAAGGATTCTGCAGTGGATAGCCATTCTCTTCTCCAGGGGATATTCCCAACTCAGGAACTGAAACCAGGTCTCCTGCATTGCAGGCAGATTCTTTACCATCTGAGCCACGAGGGAAGCCCACCTTTGAGATATCTTTGAATCATTATTATTCCTAATTGTTTGTATGTGATTTTTTTTTTCTTGAGGCTTTCAAGAGCTCCTTTGTCTCAATGCCATTGTGATAGACCTTAGCATATGTTCATTCATCGCAGGTAGTTGAGGAAAACTTTGATCTGAAGAAATCTCAGAAAAAACTTCAATCTGAGGTGGTTGAAAGGAGGAGTGAGTAGAGAATTACTAATTAATGAACATACAGTTTTAGTTAAGTTCTACATGAATTCAGCTTAGAGGAATAAGATCTAGAGTTCTGCTGTACAATACTGCATCGATAGTCAACAATGTCATGTTGTACATTTAAAATCTTGTAAAGACAGTAGATCTCATGTTGTATTTTTACTGTAACAAAAGAAAAAGCTGGGAGAGGAGCTAAGATGGTGGAGGAATAGTACGGGGAGACCAGTTTCTCCCCAACAAATTCGTCAAAAGAACATTTGAATGCTGAGCAAACTCCACAAAACAACTTCTGATCACTAGCAGAGGACATCAGGCGCCCAGAAAAGTCTTTGAAAGGAGGTAGGACAAGATAAAAAGAGAGACAAAAGAGTTAGGGATGGAGACCCGTCTTGGGAAGGGAGTCTTAATAGAGGAAGTTTCCAAACACCAGGAAACCCTCTCACTGGCGTGTCTGGGGAAAGTTTTTGAATCTCAGAGGGCAACCTAACTGAGAGGAAAAATAAATAACACCCACAGATTACATGCCTAAAAGCAACTCCCAGCAGAAAAGTACCCCAGATGCTCGCATCTGCCACCAGCAAGTGGGGGTTGACGGCATCCCCTACCAAGCTGCAAACAGGCTCCTAGGTTCTAACCAAAGACTTCCTGAGATTCTGGACGGTTGACATCCACCGGGAGGATCACGGCGGAGAGACCAGCTTCCCAGAACAGACACAAGGTGCTCCAGACCTGCGCACAGAATCTGAGGCCAGGACCGCGGAGGGGAGAAGGCGCACCGCACCCGGGAAGAGTGCGCTCAAGCTCCTGGCTGCCTGAGCTGCTCTGGCGGGGAAGGCACAAACGCAGACCCAGCCGAGTCTGCGCTTTTGTGGAGAACCCGAAAACTGGAACTGTCTGCAACTCAGGGCCCGCTCCCTGGAGAGCAGCCTGGAGCCTGAGCAGTGTGGACGGGGAAGGCATGCACGCCGCGAGCGGGGGCAAACCCAGTGTGGCCGGAACACTGCGAGTGCGCCCCGCACAGGCCAGTGACTTTGTCTGCAGCGCCCCTCCCTCCCCACAGCACGACTGAACAGCGGACCTAAACGAGAGACCACCTCCGCCCGCTTGTGTCAGGGCGGAAATTAGACACTGAAGAGACCTGCAAACAGAAGCCAAACAAAGGGAACCGCTTCGGAAGTGACAGGGCAACGGATTAAAATCTCTGGAGTTAACACTGACTACACCAGAAGGGGCCTATAGTTATCGAGAAGTGTAAGCTGGAACAAGGAGCTATCTGAAACTGAACCGAACCCATATTGCCCACAACAGCTCCAGAGAAATTCCTAGATATATTTTTACTATTTTTTTTAAATTAAAACCATTTTTTTTTCTTTTTTCCTATTTTTAAAAGTCCTCTAGGGACTTCCCTGGTGGTCCGGTGGCTAAGTTCCCAAGGAAGGGGGCCAGGGTTCCGTCCCTGGTCAGGGAACTAGATCCCATGTGCCACAACTAAGACCCAGTGCAGCCAAAATCATAAATAAATAAAATTATTAAAAAGTCCTCTATTATTCCTCTATTACTCTTTAATTTTCATTTTCATAACCCACTATAACCTTGCAAAAAAAAAAGACCCTATCTTAAAGCAAACTTCATATATATTTCCTAAATTTTTTGTTTTTAATATTGTATTTTTAAGAGTCTAACCTCTACTCTAGATTTTTAATCTTTGTTTTTCAGTATTTGATATCAATTTTGGACATTTAAGAGCCCAATATTCGGTACCCATTTTTACTCATGAGTGTGATGATTACTCTCTTCCCCTTTTGACTCTCCTTTTTCCCCCCCAGATCACCTCTATTTCCTCCCTCCCCCTTCTCATCTCAATTAAATTCTGTGAATCTCTGTGGGTGTTCTGGGCTACGGAGAACACTTTGGGAACAGACAACTTTGTAGATCTGTCTCTCTCCTCTTGAGTCCCCCCTTTTCTCCTCCTGCTCATCTATATCACCCTCCTCCCTCTCCTCTTTTTCATGTAACTCTGTGAACCTCTCTGGGTGTCCCTCACAGTGGAGAACCTTTTCACCATTAACCTAGAAGCTTTATTATCAGTGCTGTATAATTGGATAAGTCTTGAGGCTACTGGAAGAATAAAACTGAAATCCAGAGGCAGGAGACTTAAGCCCAAAACCTGAGAACACCAGAGAACTCCTGACTACAGGGAACATTAAGTAACAAGAGACCATCCAAAAGCCTCCACACCTACACTGAAACCAACCACCACCTAAGCGCCAATAAGTTCCAGAGCAAGACATACCACGCAAATTCTCCAGCAAGTCAAGAACATAGACCTGAGCGTCAACATACAGGCTGCCCAAAGTCACACCAAAGACCCCACACACATAGACCCATCTCAAAACTCACTACTGGACACTCCATTGCACTCCAGAGACAAGAAATCCAGTTCCACGCACCAGAACACCGACGCAAGCTTCCCTAACCAGGAAGCCTTGACAAGCCAATTGTCCAACCCCACCCACTGGGTAAAACCTCCACAATAAAAAGGAACCACAGACCTCCAGAATACAGAAAGGCCACCCCAAACACAGCAATCTAAACAAGATGAAAAGGCAGAGAAATACCCAGCAGGTAAAGGAAGATGAAAAATGCCCACCAAGCCAAACAAATAAGAAAAAGCTTTGAAAATGCCCTTCTCAGAACACTGTGATGAGAATTAAATGACAATACTATAAAGCACTTCGTCTGTGAGCAGCATTGTTACTTTTCCTTGGCAATAGGCCAATTCTTAGAAGAGGAGGACCTGCATAAAGGCAATAACCATGAGGATGGAGAGAAAAGAGCACCTATAGGAGATGACATTGCATCACGGCTTGAGAACTACATGTGGGGGTGAAGAAAAGGAGAAATCGAAGATGACTCATGTGATTGTGACCATGCTTATTTACTAGTAAAAAGTGTAGAAATAATCATATGATGATACTTCAGCCAAAAATGATGACTTCCTTCACTTAATGGCACTCAGAAAGTGTCATTGGAAAATTATCTTCTGACAACCCCAGAGATACTCTTTAAAAGTCCACTGATGTTTGATTAAGTTATAGAGGTGGGGGAAGTGGTTTGTGTGTGTTGAATTCAGGAAGCATTTATCTAGCAATGTTGGAGAGTGTGCATGCCTGCTGAGTCTCTCAGTCATATCTGTTTCTCTGCAACTCCATGGACTGTAGCCCACCTCTGTTTGCAAGAATACTGGAGTGGGTTGCCATTTCCTCTTCCAGGGGGTCTTCTTGACTTAGGGATCGAACCTGAGTCTCCTTTGTTTCCGGCATTGACAGCTGGATGCTTTACCACTGAGCCACCTGGGAATCTCTACCAATGGTGGACTACAGCTTAAAGAAGGAAAGCAAAGATCGCAAAAGCTGCATTAATCATTTGTCTCACAGCTTATTCTGTAATACATGCAGACCCTGGGGTTTTAGTTCCTGGATTCCTTGCTATGGACACCCGCATTTGTCTGATACAGTTAACTTGAGCTTTGCTTCATTTTCTCAGTCAAGTCTCTTTATGGGGACTCTACGTTACCCCTTATGGGTTTATTACCCCTTATGGCTTTTTTCTTTCCAGAGAGGAATAAATGAAATCAATGAGCTCTGACTAATATCTACTTAGGCAAGCATCTATGTGCTCATTCTCTAGAAAAGACATATTATTTTGCAACAAAATTCCCAATCAAAAGTCCCTCTTTGGCTGGAAATTGTCAGCTTACTTTTAAATGTTCTGATTAAAAAGAGAGAGAAAAAGAAAACTTTCCCTCAAGGGTCCTGAATGAGGTAGGAGCCTTGTGTGATAAATACACAGTCATCTCTTTGTGAAGGGAATAAAGACTGTATGCTGGCTGATTTCTGGCTTCTCTTCTTGCTCCTTTGAAGTTCTTTCCTGGAAACCTGGGTTTCCTGACAGCACCCAGCACATAGTAGGCCCTCAACTAACACTTATGGAACCGTATCAAAGCATCTCCTTCAGGAGGTGTTGCAGGTTCTCCCTTCTGCACTGCCAGCCCTGCTAAATCTACACCTGGTCTCTGCTGGCATTTCCTCCACTAATTTATTGTCTTCTGCTAGAAAGCTCACCTTTTCTGGTACTGTATCACTCCTTGCATCCTTTTTTTTTTTTTTTTTTTAAATAATCTTTCAATAGTATTTTTATTTATTTAGGTCGTACCATGTAGCATGTGGGATCTTAATTCCCAGACCAGGGATCAAACCTGTGCCCCCTGCAGTGAAAGCGCAGAGTCTTAACCACTGAGCCACCAGGGAAGCCTCACCTCCTTCATTCTTGGAGGAACACTTCTGCCTCAGCTATGTGTGGGAACACCCACTGGCCTGTTTGTACTTGTCACAGGCCCTATAACCCAAGTCACAGGAGTTGGAATGTATTCCTGGAAAGAACTGACCTTAAGCACCCCTACAGACAGAACTGCAACCAGAAGGCTGTATGCGCATTAAGTTTTGCTGCAAGTAGTCAAAGCCAGTTTTGAGATAATGTTGTTTTTTAAAATCTTGGTTCATTCATTCACTCTTGGCCACATTCTTTTAAAAATATCAGGTATGGAGGGCCACAAGACCTGGCAAGTTTGTGCCTAGAGATCTGTACTGTCTTTGCAGTCTGTCCAGCTGTACTGCACACTAAGGATCTTGACCACAAATTTTCTCTTGTCAAATGAAATAAAGATAGATATACTGTCATATATATGTTTTTCCAGTGGTCATGAGTGGATTTGAGAATTGGACTATAAAAAAGGCTGAGCGCCAAAGAATTGATGCTTTTGAACTGTGGTGTTGGAGAAGGTTCTTGAGAGTCCCTTGCACTGCAAGGAGATCCAACCAGTCCATCTTAAAGGAGATCAGTCCTGGATGTTCATTGGAAGGACTGATGTTGAAGCTGAAACTCCAAAACTTTGGCCACCTGATGCAAAGAGCTGACTCAATTGAAAAGACCCTGATGTTGGGAAAGATTGAGGGCAGGAGGAGAAGGGGACGACAGAGGATGAGACAACAGAGGATGTCGATGGACATGGGTTTGGGTGGACTCCGGGAGTTGGTGATGGACAGGGAGGCCTGGCATGCTGCGGTTCATGGGGTCACAAAGAGTCAGACAGGACTGAGCGACTGAACTGACTGTCATAAATAGTTGTTCCTGCCATCCCGGTGCTGCAAATGGTTGTCTCTCTCGGGGCTGTTGCTCCAGAGGTGTGAGTTGGATAGGGGAAGACCTGGATCCATTTTGAAAAGCTATCAACCATGAGGGCTTTCTTGAGTATCTAGATTCCTGATGGTGCTGCCTCCAGGGACCCAGGACAGTTTGCTTTTGGTCTGATGAGTAATCCATTCTCTTTGGTCTTCCCAACTTTAAGTACAATTCTAGGCCATTCTGAGTGATTCCTTCACTCAAATAGTCTTGGGTGTCCAGCAGGGTAGGTTGTTTTTCTGTAAAGGACCTCCATTCCAGGATAGAGAACTCTGCTGACATCTAACAAACTCTTTGGGTTCCACAGGTAGTTTGACCCCTGTGCCCCACTCATCCAGTTAGGTGTCCTATCAGTCATTTGACAACCTGAGCAGAGCTAATTGCTCAATGAGGTGCTTGAGGGAGCTCTGCTAATGTGGATGGATGGATCTTTAATAAAGCAAGCATAGTAATATGTTAATGGTATTATCTAGGTATTGGTTATGATCCCCTGGTAGCTCAGAGGTAAAGAATCTGCCTGCAGTGCAAAGGACACAGGAGACTCGGGTTTGACCCTTGGGTCGGGAAGATCCCCTGGAGGAGGAAATGACAGCCTACTTCAGTATCTGTGCTGGGGAAATCCTATGGACAGAGGAGCTTGGCAGGCTAGTCCATGGGGTCACAAAGAGTCGTACATGACTGAGCACATACAGGTATTGGGTATGTTGACATTTACTGTATACTATTTTAAACTTTGCTATCTATTAGAAAAGTTTCATAGCGAAACACTGGAAAAGAGAAAAAAAATCCTTTCAAGTGTCTAGCACTGTGAGTGGTGATCAGCTATCTTTAGCTGTTCTACTTGGTGTTCAGAGAAGCCTGTGGACCTAGGAAGGGGAACATCATAGTGGCAGAGCATGCCAAGATTCAGAGATATTTGTTGAAGGAAACAGACAAGTTTCAGAATGATGCCCAAAACATGACACCATTTACATGTGCAGATAGTGTGTGTAGCATCAAAAAAGGATACATACCTTCTTTGTGCAGGATACACATCACATGCTCACAGCAATTACCTCTAGAAAGTAGTGAAAAGATTTTACTCTTATTTGCTTTCAAAATTTGTAGGAAACTTAGCCATGTAATATTTAAATGGTTAAAAATTAATTTAAAAGGAAGAAGTAGACTAGAACATGAATTTGGGCATTCAACAGATCTCTTCTGAATTTCAGCTCAGGAACATATTGTATCTTCGGGCAACTCAGCCTTTTATCTTACTTTCCTTATGTGTGAAATGAGTTAATACTATTTTTATGTTACTATGTTTTGAAGATCGAAAGTGTTATATAAAGTGAATGGTACCTAGTGGATAGCCTGTACATAGTAACTGTTACTATCACTAAGCCTGGAGCACAAACCTTCAGTGCTATATTCATAGAGGCATAATGAATGATAGGATGTGGGAGAAAGTAATTCTCAGGAAGACTTGGAGCTCTTGTTGTGTTGTTTCTAGATCCAATATGCCATGAACTGCAGAGAGAATCTCTGGTAGAACATTAATGGGTCAGCCTGAGAAGGTGATGCTGGAAACTCTGATTCTACATTTCTGTTTCTCTTTGCTGTCCAACATGCTACACAATATAGGGAGTTTCTAAGAGTTAGTGAGGTTGTATCATTCTTCCTGAATGACTGAAACGGCTTTCTGTTTGTCTATCATTTCCACTCTCTCTAATCTGTTCTCTGCAATGACACCAGTTTTCATCTTGAAAGAAAACAACCCATTCTTAAAATCATGTGATGGCTGTTATGAGAATAGCATTTAGGAGTATGTCACATCCTTACCTTTTTTGCTTCAAAGAACATAGCTCTTTAGGAATGGGCTGCGGCAGCCACATTTGTGTTAGTTGATCTTACTTGCTTACATGGTGATGGACATCTGACCCAAACTTAGCTCATTCGGAGTTGAGATGGGGAAATGCTAGTCTTATGCTGGTTGCTGGAACTGAAGCAATGTTCAAAGGGAATATGGAAGCCTTGAGTGTTAAACAGAAAGGCAGAGGTGAGACTAGAGAATGAAGGTATCTTCTGATAGCTTTCTATTCTTGGTCCAGGCCCCTGTGAAGCTCAGGCATTTTTCTGCTTTTTGGTTCTAGATTTTCTGCATTCATATAATACATTCTATTCCCTCTTTATTTTTTTCTTGAGTTACTTTAAATGGGATTTTGTTACATCCAAACAACAAAGCTTGGACTAAGCTTTTGGTCCAAAACTCAAGACACTTTAGCATGATCTGCCAGTGGTATGGTCTTATGCCTACCTTCACCTCCATTTTCCCTCTGATCCCTCTTAATCTGCACTATATATAATTCAGCTCTGATCAATTTCCTTCCCTTGCTTGGCTCCTTTAAGTTTCAGTCCTCTAGAAGAGACCCTGATATCTTCCCAGTCTGTGAGATATCTCTTTCTTATATGTACTTGTTATACTTGTATTACACTTGGTGGTTTAATTTTTCCTTCTCTGCTAGACTTCATGGATGATCAAGACTAGGTCTAGGTCTAATTCATAACTCTATGCCTGAGCTAAACCCTTAAAAGATACCACTAAATAGCAAATGAAATGAATGAAATAATGTTTAAAATAAAACTAGAGAGAATTGGTATAGAAACTAGATTAGAAAGCCTAAGCTTTAGAGTAAAGCAAAGTAAAGACCATAGGATTTGCAATCAGACTACTGCAGAGGCGAAACCTGCCTACAGTGTAAGGTCCTGAGAATTAAGGAGACAATTTTCATAGACAAGGTAGTATATTGGCCTGTGATATTAAATCCCTAATAAGGATTTAATAAATAGTAGGTATATTTATTGTTCCTATATTTAGGAAGTCAGTGAAACATGGCTAAGACTCTTACCACTGTAGGAATACATGACTGCATAAAGCACCTCAAAAATCTAAAGGCAACCATTTCCTAAGCTGAAGGAGTTGACCTGGGATTACCCTTGTATGAAGGCTGTTTGCAGGCACATCAGAGAGTAAGCTCCAATTACCAGTAGGGCAAAGCTGTTTTACTGAGCTTCTTTTATGTATAAACTATAAGGACTGATTGCCAGCTCAGAATGTGGTTGTTTCTTAACAGCCTGCCTTTGAGAGGTCTAGGTTTCCTCAACAACCCAGAGTCCAGGAGCAGTAGCCCTTCAAGGTGACCTGCCCCCATCCCCAACTACAGATGCTGGAACCTGACCTACAGAGGGTCACACCTCAGAGCCCATGCCCCATGGAGAGTAAGAGTGTGAATTGGAAAGGAACACCTCAATTAAGGTTCAGTTCCCAAGAAGCCTCGTTGTACTTTCTGGATTGGATTCTCTGAGACAGTCCCGAACTCTTAAAACAAATGTCCTTTTCTTAAGCTAACGTGAGAGGATTTTGATTTGTTTACTGATTTTCAATTAAAAAAGTGGCACTAAGTACCCAGTGCTTTAAATACATTACCCATACAAGGGGTGTTGTTTTCTTCCCTTAGGACATGAAGAAACTGAGGCATAAGCATTACCTAACTTGCCAATCCTAATGTAATGACATATTTACAACTAGAGGCAGAGCCAGAGTGTCTGAACTGTGGCCATCAGAATCTCCAGTTCAGACTTTCTCCACCAACCATGCTGTCAAGTTTATGCTAATTCACACGGACTCAAAATGCCAATATAAAAGGATATGAGGTTTAAGTGAATCCTGTAATCTATTTTAAATATCACTGCAAACATAAGAACAAAAGCTTATGAAATCATTCTCAAATGTTTAATTAAAATCCATATAGCATTTAACATGTATAGATGTTTAAATTCTTTCAGTGACTCATATTTTAGAATCCTTTTACACAACATTTTGAGGCTAACTTCATGCCAAAAATCTACAAATGTACAGTTTAACACAAAAATACATTTGGAGTCCATTCCAATGCAAGTTGAAAACACTTCAATTGCAGACGATGTATAGATATTTAAAAAAGAAAAGCTACAAAATGAGCACATAAAAGTCTTCCCTTTTGAATTTTTAATAAAATACTGCTCTGTATAAGATCTAATGAAAAATTCCAGTTACTTATAAAATACTTATGTGAGGAAAAAAAAGAATTAAGATCTATATGCATGAATTATACTTACTTACATTGTTTAAATGAAAAAAATGCTGAACATGTTGATGATACAGTACACTATCTATTACTCATATATCAAAATAGATGCAAACACTCAAAGAAGCAATTGGATGCAGGCAAAAGAAAATATAAGACTTTAAGGCCAAAAAAGCCCCTAAGTTCCAAAACAAACAAAAAATTCACTCCTATTACTTCATGAGAAAACAGTATGAAGATTTGGCTCCAATTACTAAAACATCTACAGGCATTTAATTATTTGGCCTGGGCAATTTACTAGTACATCAACTGCTGAAATAACAGCAATATGTGTATTGTTGGAAAAAAATTAATTTTTATAGGTTTAAATATGTAAAACTTTATCTACTGGAAACCAGAGTCTCCATTACGAATTGCACTTGAGATGGCTGAATGCATTGATTGAGCAAGGCATTATTGTTGGTTCACTGAAACACACACAGAAACACAAAAGCAGCTATGGATTTCTGATATTCTTAACTATGAAGACTACTGTCTGTTTTCCTCTCTCTAAAAGATGCATCAGTGGTGTTGGAGATAAGTCAGTGAAACTCCAGCCTGTCCTCGTTCTGATCGTCATGGTCTCTTACTGCTCCCTGGCGGAAGATGGAACAATCTGAGGGAAATATGAGCCAGCTCTGTCTGAAACATATTCATTTCTAGAATTTTTAAGCATTATCCTAACTAGGAAAGGAAGCTCCTGCAAAAAAAGACTGCTTCACTGACAAAGCTTATTAAGGTGTACAGAAAGAACACTGCCAGTTTAAGTTCTGTCACTCTCTAGAAAAATGATAAGGGGACTTCTGTGATTGGTTTTTTTTTCAGAGGTAGAGAATGTCTGTTATTTCTCTCCAATAAATGAATTCCCCTCCCCAGTAAAAACACAATTTGGAAGCAAGATGGTACTAAGAAATATAGCAAGCTCAAAAAGCTGGGAAATTATACATAGTGGCTTTAAAAAAAGAGGCTCTGGACAATGAGATGAAGTATATTAGAATGAACTTTAGTGGAGAGGGGGACAATTCTAGCTATCTTAAACTAGACAATCACTATGATACTGTATGATTTACTAGTACAAACAGAACAGATGATTTGAAAGTGAGTAAACAAATCACTGCAATTCATCTATGTCCTTGAGCTAGGAAGAGTATAGTCTGAAAATGCAGTGAGGGACAGGTCTTATTTAACTGGTCTCCTTCCAACTGCCTCCCTATCTGTCCCTCCTCCCAAATCCAGATTAGTTTGAAATATATCAGTTTAAAACCAAAGCAAGTACCTGATCATGAAAAAGGAAATAAACAACAAAACCTGCACCAAGAGTTCTTCATCTCTCCCACCAATAGGAAAAAAAAGATCAAACTTTTGTTTTTCAGTTCTAAAAGAACTACTTATCCCTCTGAACAGCAAGGAAAGTCTTAAATTGAAACCAAAGTACATATAGAGGTGAAATTAATTTTTCAGGCAACTGAGTCTCAGATGTTTACAAACGAGCCTGCATGATGTTTAAATCAATTAATACAGTCTATCAGTAAAATTATAAGACTCAGGTAATGTATTGGAAATGGTGAAAAGGACTGCAAGGACCAAACTTCACAACTCACTTAATCTGCTCAAAAAAAAAAAAAGGGAAAACTTTATTGAACAAGGTTATCTAGAAATACTGTTTTAGTAAGGAGAGGAAAGTTTAAATAGATCTAACTGCTCTTGTGACGTGGAAACATGAAGCATTTTGGGGAACCTGCCCTTCTGTGCCTTACACAGTCCAGGGTTTCCACACAAAGTCCACAACAGATTCAACAGTTGAATAAGCATATTTCTAAATTTTGGGGTAGTCTGAGTCTGTGCCATCCACAAAGGGAAAATTGTTAAGTTTCCCAAATCTTTCAGTGGATCTAGACTCCTCAAGACTGTCATGAGATACAAACAGTCTCTGCTTCTTACATCCTCTCCAGAGAGGGCGCATCTATTGCTCTCAGGCCCACCTCTGGAATAGGTGTACAAAGGAAGAAAATATAGATGAATGCATGACACCATTTAGTCATTATGGATTTCTCTCCCATTTTAATCTCTCTTTAGTCTTGAGTTGCTTTAGGAGAAGAATGAAAAGAAAAACACTTTTATTGCCTATCCATCTAGAATTGTCAGTTTGCTTTGTTTGACTATTGAGAAAACCTCCTTATATGGGTTCAGTGGTACTATGCTTATCAAAGTTTCTCTTGAAGTTTTTGGAAGATGGCATGTGCTCCTTCTTCGGTGCTTTAATAAAGATGTGGGCTGTACCCTGTTTATATAGGGTGGTCACAGAGGAATGATGAGTGAGGCAATTCTTGAATGCTGGAGTTTGTACAGTTACATAAGATGGAAAATATCATACACTTTAAAGTAGTAGAGGTTAACATAATCTTATTGTCACAATTCAACTTTTTTGTATTTCCATAAAAGACATTTCCTTAAAAAAAAAACAACTTTGTGAGGCAAAAAGGACAAACTCTGAGAATTACTTGAGCCTCATTACTTCAGATCCTCCTACAGAGAAACATGTATTTCCAAAAACAAAATGTTGGGAACCAATGAACATCTAAATCTAGGAAAATTAATAGAAAACAAAATCACAGAAACTCACATGACTATCATAAATGACAAATAATGAACACTTATCTCATACTAAAGGCACTACTAATATACAAATATCCTATTAACACTTAGAGAAACTCTAACATTTAGCAGTTAGAGAAAGAAATTCATTTAACTCAATACTAGCATTTTAAAAAACAAATAAGACTAAGACTCATGGCAGTTTTCAATAAGCCAAATGAAACTAGATATAATAATAAGCAGCTCCATACAAAGATTGTGGTTCCTACTTTTAAAATACTTTTTAAAAAGTATGATAACTTACTTCCTTAAAAATATAAGCATATCACAAAAACTAAAGCATAAATATATATATATATATATATATATATATGTATGTATGTATGTATATAAATCCAGGCCCTGGTACCGCTGAGAAATTTTCATCAACTCTGATACAATTTCAACAGCCACAGACTGAATAACACACACCCACATATGACATGTACAGACAAAATGCCAGAGTCACTGCACAGTCCAGCATAAAGCTAAAAGTATCGAAAGAGAATGAGGACGGGCATTTGTCATGTAAATAATGCATATTATTTAGAATAATGCATAAAAATTTAGAATTTCATCATCCCAGGAAACACTACACATGGACCAACAACGGAGCTGTCATGTATGCTTAAGTGAGCAAGTAAAAAGCTAAACAAAAGGATAAAACACTTTAATTAATGACATGATTAATATTTTGTACTTCTATCAGAAGATTAATTTGTAATCATTATACCCTGTAGATTTTGAAACTTAATTTTTTATTAGAGGTTAACTAATGCTGGTTCTTGAATAATCTAAAAAATTGTAATTATTTCCTCAAATCTAGATCGCTATGTATAGTTCTAAGCAGTTAAATGAAATATTCTGACCAAAATTCTGAAATTGCTTTGGTACAAAACGGAGAATAAAGCAAAACTGGCAGC
This sequence comes from Muntiacus reevesi, assembly GCF_963930625.1. Taxonomy (NCBI): domain Eukaryota; kingdom Metazoa; phylum Chordata; class Mammalia; order Artiodactyla; family Cervidae; genus Muntiacus; species Muntiacus reevesi. The sequence goes on along the minus strand of NC_089256.1, from coordinate 6,994,545 downwards.
ACCACCACAATGTGCTCACGTCACAACAGGTCTAAAGGACCCTCAGAGATAACAGAGCATAAGTTAAAATACCTATAAATAAGCGCCACTCTCCTGACAATTCTATTACATCATTAAAAAGAGAAATAAAATCTACATTCAGTAAATTATACTTGAGGCCCAATTTTCATGCTCCATTTAATTATCCCTCAATGATAGTGTAAAAAAAATGTTTATTATTATTGCAGTACCATGTCTAATTCATAGTTCAAGATGCTTTTAATGACAAGGTCAATGGTTAGAGTGGTACATGTGAATGCTCAGTCCACTGGTAGTTTTTTAACACAAGGTTTTTTTTTTACACCTTTATTGAGGTATAATTGATGTAGAACAAATTGCACATACTTAAGATGCACAATTTGATTTAGTCTTTTAAATAGCATGAAAGTGCCTGACAACTAGAAAATTAAAAAATTTAATTTAAATGTATTGTTTTAAAATAGTACATTGCAATTTCTCATGAGACACAGACATGGATTTATAAAAAGGTGGGAGGAAAGGAAAGAAATTTAATTCCAAGTACCAAATTTATTCAGAAGGTTTAGAAACGCCAAAATTGACAGCCAGTTTTCTTGATTTTCTTCTTGAAGAGCTTGGTGCTGACTTCTGGTGAGGCACACTATGGCCTGGGGAGGCAGCTGCAACTTGGAAAGAAGATGCAGGTTGAGGGATCTGAGAGGGTGGTAAGGAAGCTGATGAAGTCTCCTGTGGAATTCCTTTGGTGACATCAGAAGATGCTGACTGGCGAGTGTGAAGCGGGGTGACTTGATAACTCTGGGCCTCCTTATTCTCAAAGTTCTTTTTGTTTGCAACTCTTTTTTTAGTTACCTTTGAGGAATAAAAGAATGATTAATTCACAATGTAGGCAAAAAAACTAGTGTCAGGAAATACCATAAATCATGCTGCTAATACTTGTCAAGCACTGCTGACTTGTGACTTTCACTTCTAATCTCCAAACCAGACTTTAGAAATTCAAGGAATTTAGTTATGAATAAGATATCTTAAATTTATCCATAATTTCTGTATAAAGTAAATTTATATTCCTGAGTTTAAATGACTGTTTTAGAAAAGGATATTATTACTTGCTACAATTATTTATTAGAACACAGACTCAGACAGCAGGAACTAGGTTAGACGGTTCACTAGTGGTCAAAACATATTCTCAGCACCGACTCCAGTACTGATCAGGCTTCTACTTGGCACTGTGTATGATATCACTGAATAAATAAAATTTTATCAATAGCTTTTGAACAGTAAAATATTCTCTTAAAAATATAGCAATTCTCTTCTAGGTCTCACCTGTAGAGGTATGAACTGATTGTGCACACCAGCTGGCATTCCCCCAGCCATGGGCATGGTCCCAGCATACGGTGTATGATGGAAGGGCTTCCCAGGAACTGGCATTGGTGGTCCCCATGGCACTGAGCCAAAGAGATGAGATGATGAAGGCATGACATTAGCTATTAAAAATCATGGAAAAGCTATTTTAGTAAAATGGCATCATTAAAGCCCTGAAATTTAAGACCTCCCTTTGCTACTTTTCTTTTTAGCTTATTTCACTTTGGCAAAGAGTATACACTTAAGTTCTGTTTAACCTTGCTTACAACATTCAAAGTCCTCTTATGGACTGTGAACCACCTACATTCAGCTTATCATTATGCTGTCTGGCCTATGAAGGCCAATAGTACCTTATACTGATACAAGCCTTAGGAATATTTGTAATACTATTTAAAAAAAAAATAATAGGGTCATAAATCTGTCCCTTGGGGGAGAAAAGCCAGGGCAGAAAGAGAGAAATCTTAAGGATCTCACCTGCCCCCAATGCTAAGTTGCTTCCATAGTGATCCCAGCCTACAAAAAAAAACCAGAAAAGCTCAAGTCTTGAAATTTGATCACTTTCATATGATACACACAATCTTTCTTTTCCCTATTCTAACATTTGTAACTCAAGAATTAAAAAAAAAAATTTCACTGCTTGTTTCCTGCTGAAAGTGCACTGAATCAGTGGTTCCCAAAACTGATTTGTTTATCTGAATCACACGGAGCTTGTTAAATACAGATTCCTGGGCAAAGCTCCAGACCTACTAGTCAGACTCTGAGGGCCCAGGAACCTGTGTTGTGAATAAGCTCCACAGGTGATCCTTACACAGCCAGCACCAGTGCAGTATCTGGGACTCGCACACTGCCGCCAAGAGGGTCTGTGCTGTGCTCAAAGCTGCTTTTTAGAGAGAGAAAAAAGCAGACAGAATTTAAGACTATACAGCCTCACTAAAACTCAGCTACGTTTGAGGGAAGCTTGCGAGTATACCTTTAGATATATGTACTAATTACTTAAAACTAATTTATATATAGTTTCTGCATTTTTTTGATGTGGGTAATTTGTAAAATTTTTACTGAATTCATTACAATATTACTTCTGTTTTATGTTTTTGATGTTTTGGGCCATCAGGCATATGAGATCCTAGCTCCCCAACCAGGTATTGAACCTGCATTGGAAGGTGAAGTGTTAACCAACAGACTGCCAGGGAAATCCCCTGGATTCATTTTTGAAAGTGAAAAAGCAATCAAAATAGATTTTCTAAGTTATAGTGGACTTATTACCTTGAGTTATATGAAAACATCAGATTTATTGTGTCATAAAAATTCTATGACTAACCATTGTTCATACAGGCAAAGGAATGCCAGTGTAGTATAGTAACAAAATTGTGGGTTTTGTTACCAGGTAGATTTGCTTTTGAATGCTAGTACTGCTACTTAGTAAGTTATGGCCTTAGAAAAATTACATTTTTTAAACAAATCAAAGTAAAAATAATTATACACATAGGTACTGTAATAAAAAGGGCTTTCAACAAAATATAGCAATCATCTTGTCCATCCCAGGTTTAACTGTTTTAGCTATTTATTTGCACACTGTTCAATAATTTGCTTATACTACCAGCTGATTTTTCAACTTTAGGCATTTTTAGACTAAAACTACTATGATAGATCAAAATTCAGTTCTTTTATACCACCCTTCACTACTTGCCCTGTCCTCCCAATATATTATAATATTCGTTTAAAAAATATAGAGTTTGTGGTATGTCACTATATACATATTATCACTTCCAAGTCAAGTAGGGTACTCTGATTATTTTTTTTTCCTTGTAAAACTTAAAAAACTCTTTTAAGAGTAATTACCTTTTACAAGCACCTCAGTCTTTTATACACCTATCCTTCACGTTTTTTTCCAAATGCTGCCCATCTATCAGATCATTATCTCACCTGCCAAGACCTTCCCCTGCCCTTTCAATTGAAACCAGTTACTTTCTACACCTGCTGAGCAGCTGGCATTATGGAATTTCCATTCATTGCATAAGTATATTAGGTATTGTGTAGTTTAGTTTCATGTGTGTGTGTGAAAGTCACTCAGTTGTGTCTGACTCTTTGCAAACCCCATGGACAATTCTCCAGGCCAGAATACTGGAGTGGGTAGCCTTTCCCTTCTCCAGGAGATCTTCCTGACCCAGGAATTGAACCGGGGTCTCCTGCATTGCATGCAGATTCTTTGCCAACTGACCTATCAGGTAAGTCCTTAGTTTCATGGTTTTCTTTAAAACAAACAAACAAACAAACAAAAACTATTGCTTTGCTTTTTGGAGTGCAGAATTCAGTAACTTCTAAAGAACAGTGCATAATAAGTAAATCTGCTTGTCTGAAACGTCTTCATTCTACCCTTGCACTAGATTCACACTTTGGCTTTAGAGAGAAATCTAAGATGAAACTAATTCTGTCTCAGCATTTTGAGGTAATCAATGTTCAACTGCTTTCTAGCTTCTAGTCTATGTTCAATGATGCAATAACATTTTGATTTTTGATCTTTTATTTGTATTTTTCCTTCATCTCTGACCTCTCTTTATTCAGTTCAGTCGCTCAGTTGTGTCCGACTCTTTGCTACCCCGTGGACTGCAGGATGCCAGGCCTCCCTGTCCATCACCAACTCCTAGAATTTACCCAAACTCATGTCCATGGAGTCAGTGATGCCATCCAACCATCTCATCCTCTGTCGTCCCCTTCTCCTCCCACCTTCAATCTTTCCCAGCATCAGGGTCTTTTCAAATGAGTCAGTTCTTCACATCAGATAGCCAAGGTATTGGAGTTTCAGCTTCAGCATCAATCTTTTCAATGAGTATTCAGCATTGATTTTCCTTTAGGATGGACTGGTTGGATTTCCTTGCAGTCCAAGTAACTCTCAAGAGTTTTCTCCAACAACACAGTTCAAAAGCATCAATTCTTCGGTGCTCAGCTTTCTATATTGTCCAACTCTCATATCCATACATGACTACTGGAAAAACCATAGCCTTGAAAAGATGGACCTTTGCTGGCAAAGCAATGGCTCTGCTTTTTAATATGCTATCTAGGTTGGTTATAACTTTTCTTCCGAGGAGCAAGCATCTTTTAATTTCATGGCTACAGTCACCATCTGCAGTGATTTTGGAGCCCAAGAAAATAAAGTCTCTCACTGTTTCCCCATCTATTTGCCATGAAGTGATGGGACCAGATGCAACGATCTTCGTTTTCTGAATGTTGAGTTTTAAGCCAAGTTTTTCCACTCTCCTCTTTCACTTTCATCAAGAGGCTCTTTAGTTCTTCTTCACTTTCTGCCATAAGTGATTCATGTCAATGTATGGCAAAAACCACTACAATATTGTAAAGTAATTAGCCTCCAACTAATAAAAATAAATGAAGAAAAAAAAAAACACACAACAACAATAAAATATGACAATATCATAGAAGGAAAAAACAAAAGTGTGGTGTCATCTGAGTACCTGAGGTTATTGATATATCTCCCAGGAATCTTAATTCCAGCTTGTGCTTCATCCAGACCAGTGTTTCTCATGATATTCTGCATATTAGTTAAATAAGCAGGGTGACAATATACAGCCTTGACTTACTCCTTTCTTGATTTGGAACCAGTCTGTTATTCCATGTCCAGTTCTAACTGTTGCTTCATGACCTGCACACAGATTTCTCAGGAGGCAGATCAGGTGGTCTGGTATGCCCATCTCTTTCAAAATTTTCCACAGTTTTTTGTGATCCACATAGTCAAAGCCTTTGGCATAGTCAATAAAACAGATGTTTTTCTGTAACTCTTTTTCAATGATCCACTGGATGTTGGCAATTTGATCTCTGGTTCCTCTGCCTTTTCTAAAACCAGCTTGAACACCTGGAAGTTCATGGTTCATGTACTGTTGAAGTCTGACTTGGAGAATTTTGAGCATTACTTTGCTAGCATGTGAAATAAATGCATCTGTGTGGTAGTTGGAGCATTCTTTGGCATTGCCTTTCTTTGGGATTGGAATGAAAACTGACCTTTTCCAGTCCTGTGGCCACTGCTGAGTTTCCAAATTTGCTGGCATATTGAGTGCAGCACTTTCACAGCATCATCTTTTAGGATCTGGAATAGCTCAACTGGAATTCCATCACCTCCACTAGCTTTGTTCGTAGTGATGCTTCCTATGGCCCGCTTGGTTTCTCATTCCAGGATGTCTGGCTCTAGGTGAGTGATCACACCATCGTCACTTTCTGGATCGTGAAGATCTTTTTTGTATAGTTTTTCTGTGTATTCTTGCCACCTCTTCTTAATATCTTCTGCTTCTGTTAGGTTCATACCATTTCTGTCCTTTATTGAGCTCATCTGTGCATGAAAAGTTCCCTTGGCATCTCTAATTTTCTTGAAGAGATCTCTAGTCTTTCCCCTTCTATTGTTTTCCTCTACTTCTTTGCATTGATCACTGAGGAAGGCTTTCTTATCTTTCCTTGTTATTCTTTGGAACTGCATTCAGATGGGTATATCTTTCCTTTTCTCCTTTGCCTTTCACTTCTCTTCTTTTCATAGCTGTTGTAAGGCCTTCTCAGACAACTGCTTTGCGTTTTTGCACTTCTTTTTCTTGGGGATGGTCTTTATCACTGCCTCTTGTACAATGTCACGAACCTCCGTCTATAGTTCTTCAGGCACTCTGCCTATCAGATCTAATCCCTTGAATCTATTTGTCACTTTCACTGTATAATTGTAAGGGATTTGATTTAGGTCATACCTGAATGGTCTAGTGGTTTTCCCTACTTTCTTCAATTTAAGCCTGAATTTGTCAGTAAGGAGTTCATGATCTGAGCCACAGTCAGCTCCCAGTCTTGTTTTTGCTGACTATATAGAGCTTCTCCATCTTCGACTGCTAAGAATACAATCAATCTGATTTCGGTATTGATCATCTGGTGATGTCCATGTGTAGAGTATTCTCTTGTGCTGTTTGTTACGACCAGTGCATTCTCTTGGCGAAACTTTGCTAGCCTTTCCCCTGCTTCATTTTATACTCCATGGCCAAACTTGCCTGTTACTCCAGGTATTTCTTGATTTCCTACTTTTGCATTCCAGTCCCTATAATCTTTTTTGGGTGTTAGTTCTAAAAGGTCTTGTAGGTTTTCATAGAACCGTTCAACTTCAGCTTCTTCAGCATTACTGGTCAGGGCTTAGACTTAAATTACGGTGAAACTGAATGGTTTGCCTCGGAAATGAACAGAGATCATTCTGTCATTTTACAGACTGCATCTAAGTACTGCATTTCAGATTCTGTTGTTGACTATGATGGCTGCTCCATTTCTTCTAAGGAATTCTTGCCCACAGTAGTAGATATAATGGTCATCTGAGTTAAATTCACCCATTCCAGTCCATTTTAGTTCGCAGATTCCTAAAATGTTGAAGTTCATTGTTGCCATCTCCTGTGTGACCACTTCCAATTTGCCTTGATTCATGGACCTAACATTCCAGGTTCCTAAGCAATACTGCTTTTAACAGGACTGGACTTTACTTCCATAGCAGTCACATCCACAACTGAGTGCCGTTTTTGCTCTGTTTATTGTTTCCCTTTACTGCTGGTATTCTAAATCCCAAGGCAATCTGTGTCTCTTTTCATTTAGTGCTAAGCATCTGGTGGCTCTTTCAGTTTACAGATGCATGTCCCTTGGTCAGAAGAAACTATTTCTTTGATAACTTTCCTCCTTCCCATGATCTCTGGTCACTTTTTCTGGAACTCCAATTAGATAGGTATTGGATCTACGGACCATTCCTCTAAATCTCTCTTACTTTTTATTTTCCTCCTTTTATGTTGATCTTTTTCCTGAGATTTCTGTGGCTTTGCTTTACCTATTGAATTTTAAAATTTTTGCTCAACAATTTTTGTTCTCCAATTATTCTTTTATTGATGAATTCTTGTTCTTAATTTTTTTTTTGGGGGGGGGGTTCAATACTGTTTCATTTCATAAGAATGCTAACCAAAGCTGTCTCTGAAGTTCTCTTCTTTCTAACACTATCTCCAGGTCTCTTTCATTTATCTTTGTTTAACCTCTTATAGAGATTTTCCTAAAATGTTCAGTGGTTTCTCACAGTCTATTATTTCTTCATATTAAAGAGCAAGACATTAAAACTATGATTAGAAGCAGTATGTGTGTTGGGAGGGTTCAGGGCTAGATGACTTGAGATCCTCAGCTTCTCTCTAGGATGACTGAATAGAGAGCCAGCCTTTTGGTTGGGACATCCTCCAAAAGTTGGTGGGTCTTTCGCTTGGAATTCAATGAATTTCTCAAAAAACCATCCTCTAACTTCCTATCTGGGCTAAGGCTTGTTACAGCCAGGGAATAGGAACTTCATGTAGCCTCAGTTTCCAGCCTACTATCTCATATCTATTCTGTACCTGCTGTCTCATATGTATGGAGCTTTCTGGAGACCATACCTCCAGGCTTTTGCCTGAAGATGTTAACTGCTTGACTGTGTGGGGGAAGGCTCTGGGGAGGAGTTTCATCATTCTTGCTACACATATTGAACTGATTCCCTCTTTTCAGGCCATGCCTCTGATAGCGTTTGACACTTTCAAGTTCTGAATCTCTTGGGAACTGTGAGGGACAATCTGCTCATCTGTCGGTTTGTATCCTCTTTTATACACTCTTCAGTTGAGCATAACCCTACTCTGTTGCTGAAAAAAAAAAAAAATCGGTTTCTATTTCTCTTCTTTTCTCATCACAAACTCTTTTCAAATTCTAATGTGCTGATATTTCTTCTCTCATCTCTTTGTCCTTACAGGTTCACACTTAAAATAGTTCATTATTCAGTTTAAGGGAGTCTGGGCAAAGAGAAGAGATAACCAGTTTAATACTCCCTGAATTTCTAGATGAATCTGCAGGCTCTGGTTTCAGGCTTACCCCTTACAACTCCTTACATTACCGAGACATTTAGATCATTTTTTGGTTCCTTGAAGTGATGCTTCTTAAAAGAACTTTCTAAAAACAATAATTAAATGGTAAATATTTAGACAAGAAAGATACCTTACCAGTAGGTTGGGGGAAAACTGGAGGAATGGTTCCAGGTGGTACAGCTGGAGGATAACTTGGAAATATTCGTGGAGGCAAAGGGAAATTCACTCCTAAGGAGCCCTATGAAAGTATTTAAAGTTATAAAACAATGCAGCAAAAACATCTAGAGGGATTACTTAAAGATTTAGTAGAGAATTCATGGACAGTTCTCACCAATTGTTGTATAGCAAAAAGTGCAGCTTTTTCCTTGGCTTCATTTTCAGAATGGCACTGTGGCCCATGTACCAGTAAGCCGTTAGATAATTTTACCTGGCAAACTGTCATTGTCTAAAAAAAGAGAACAGGAATGTTTATTAAGTTATCTGTCCAGGAAGTTGACCTCCTCCTAGAAAGCTTAAACAAGGAGAATAATTTCATCTAACATTCTGTAAAAAACAATTTCAAGAATTCAAAGAAGGACTATAGCTTAAGTTTTCAGTTATGATGCAAAAACTTTAAAACTGTTCCCTTGTCTTTCAGTGTTTACAAAGTTAAAATGATCTCTAAGCTAGCTGAAGGGTCAGGAATCCTAGTGTAAATGAAAGTCAGCTAAACTTTCTTCTTTACATCTAGGATCAGGAAACTAGGTTTCCTATTTGTTTTTGTATGTAAGATTTTACTGGAGCACAGCCAAGTCTACTCTTATGGCTGGCCTATACCTACTATAACTGCAGAGGAAAGCAGTTGTGACAGAGACCATATGGCCCACAAAGCCTGAAATATTTACTATCTGGCTGTTTATGGAAAAAATTTGCTGACCCCTGCTTTCCACCATCCTTTAAATAGCAGACATTTTGCTAACATGAATTAACTGCCAAAATCTTAAAAACTCAGAAGTTCTGACTGATTTTATATTTACATTTGAATGACAATTCTTTATAGTATACTCTTTTCCTTTATAAAAAAGACTTTTAGAAAAATGCTTTTTCAAAAAGTACTCATATTTATGTAGTAGTATTACTAAGTACAGTATTATTACTATCATTATTAATATTATGTTCATATCATTATACTAACATAGTATTATTACCATTATTATTAACGGTTGTTTTAGGTAAGAATATGTCAAGAGTTTGGATGTAAAAAGGATAAAACAGATTTCCTGTAGTGGTTCTCAAGGTGTGGTATGGGGACCTCAGAGGTCCCTGAGACCCTTTCCAGAGCTTCAAACTATTTTTATAATAATACAAAAATGTTATTTGTTCTTTTCACTCTCACTTTCTCATAAGTATAGAGAGAACCAAACGTTTATTAATATAATTTCACATTCTACAATTGCACTAACTATAAAGAAAATACCATGTTTTAATGTTGTTTATCAAAAAATATCCACAATGATATGAAAAGACTATTAAAATTTTCTTCCTTTTTTCCAACTATTCGTGTGAGGTCAGATTTTCTTCATGTATTTCAACCAAAACCACATATTACAAGAGATGGATAGTAAGAAGCAGATATGAGAATCTAGCTTCTTCTATTAATCTAGAAGATGGAAAAGACTTGCAAAAATGTAGGGCAATAACATTCTTCTCACTAAATTTTTTCAAAAAGTCATTTTTAATTAACAACTTAAATTTTTTTTCATTTTTAATTTGGTAAATATGGATATAATACAAGTAAACAAAAGTTCTTTGGGGTTCTCAAAAAAAAAAAAAAGATGGGTAGTTTCTGAAACCAGTTTGACAGATGCACTGTACACCAAGACCCCTACCCCTATCATCACTCTGAAGAATCCTGCGAGGCAACCTGCTGCCCAAGTTCCTGTCAGTGTGACTGAGGGCTCTGGTTATGCATACATGGAAAAGCCAGAGGGATAAGTATTCATCTATGCTTCTCATAAAGTCAAAAATACCAGCTCCACTTTATTATTTCCAGCCGAGATTTTCAGTTGATTTGCTTAAGCTCAGTGATCAATAACTTATGCAAATAGAAGAACAGTAGTATACTATACCTGTGGTGTTCTCAGAAAGGAGAAATCTGGTTGTGGCATTCCAACAAGGGAACAAATTCGAGAAAGTTCAGTTACTGGTGTAGACACAGGAGGAATCTGGCCAGTAGGCCAGCAAACACTGTCCATAGACTGAACATTATGGTACTCACTAGCACTGTGAGGCTTGTTCATATAAGATGCTACAAAGAAAGAGAAAAGGACATATCTACATTAAATGATACTTCAAACTACGCAACTATGGCAGGGCTTTACAGAATAGCAAGTAAGACACAGTTAAAAAGTGAAAAGAGGAACTTCCCATGAAGCAAATGTAAAAACTATTTAGTCTTGCCTAAAATAACTAGAACTAAATGAAGATTTTTAGATGATTATAATTAATTATTGACATATAATTAAGATAAAGATTTAAAAATATAAGTTGATGACTGCCAAAAATTAACATCGTGAGAGATCAACACGTTGTAGGCAAAATCTAAACAAGCAAATGGCTTTCTTGAGCTGATTTATAATTAATTCTTAAGGTTTTTTTCTTTAATTTCTATTGGAGTATAGTTGCTTTACAGTGTTGTGCTAGCTTCTGCTGTACGGTAAAACAAATCAGTTATACGTATACATATATTCACTCTTTTGTAGATTTGTTCCCATTTAGTCACCACAGACCACTGAGGAGAGTTCCCTGTGTTAAAACTCTTAAGTTTTGAGGCTTCAGCTTTGGTTTTCTCAAAATCCATCTTACTTTTTGAGCCACATGGATCAATGTTTTTTGCTCTAAAATAGTGATTCTTGAATGTTTTTTTCTGAACTTAAACCTTCCAAGTGCCTTTATATAGAATATTATTTAAAAATTCTGAAAGATCACATTCTTTATAATCAAGAAACTCACCAACAGAACAAAAGCACACCCTAGTGGAGAATGAATCTAAACCTCTAACTATCATAGATTAAAAAATAAGTGGCTTGCCCAAAGTCACACATTAGTTCTGTTACATGGGCTGGATTCTGAGATTTTCATTCTAAGGTATATGATATTTTTTACTATACTGAAATATAGTAAAAGTTACTTGTTTTTGACAGTGGGATCATACTTACCTGATACTGTTTTAAAATTTTATTTTGCTCTATTTCAAGCATATATCTGTCACTATGATATATATTGTTTCCTGAGAGTTATTGGAATTTTAATTATTTATCCTGATACTCAGTGGATAAATGAAGTTAGGCTCTGATGTTGTTCCAGATTTTGATCCTTAATAAATTCAAATTGGCTTATTTAAAAATGCTTTTTACCTGAGAAACTTCTGTCCCCACCTACCATTATTCCTGGTGGACTTTTGAAGATAATTACAGAGACAAAATAATAAGTATAGTGGACACAGAATTAGGGGCGATGATCGACAACTAGTGAAGTCCAGTTGTGCGCCAGCTGTTATGCTGCAGGCTTCACAGACTTATGGTAAGTGCCACTTTCCAATGTGTGCCTCCATTAATTATTTTCAATTGATTTTATAGCTTCTTTTTTATGTGAGTCAAGTTATTTTAACATAACACTAATACCAACTATTGGCAACTAGGATGTGTTAGACACAGTGCTAACTGCTTTATCTATGTCATATAATTATTGCAACAGACATCTGCAATGTTATTTCACAGATAAAAGAAAAGGTAAATAATATATTTAAATTACATAATAATTTTTAAATTATTGAGAAAAAGCTAAAATGTAAAAACTTTTCTAGGTTTGGAATCTACAGGATGAGTATATGATACAATTTAAGTAGCTACAAGAAGATAATGAGAGATCTACTGGTTACAGTTATTTAATACATTGTTATGTAATGACATAAGCATAAGAAAACATACTCTTATTACCCTTCATTATACTTAAAAAAATAAAAGTAGTCTTATCTTTAAAAATTACAAGATTAAAAAAACAAATGAACTGAATTTTTGAAGCTGGCTATTAGCTTACTTAATTTCTTATTAAGTACTTAGTTTACTTACTCAATTTCCTATTTTGTTTAGGTTGTGAGGAAGATCCATATTCATCTCTTCTACTAGAGGAAACAGTGACTTCATTACCAAACTGTTTCATTTCATTCTTATGGTCCATACTGTCAGAGCTGTCAATTTTTAGAATTTCTTTAAGCATCCGAGTTCCCTTCTGCTTTGAAAATGATTGGTATGAGATAGTGGGGGTAGAGAGAAAAGTTAAACAGAGTTACAGAGCTTACTGATCCTCCTTTTAATAAGTTCTGTTGTTAAAAATTAAGACAATAACTACATTCAGATAAAGAATAAGGAAAATCAAGAGAGTTGAAAAAAAATCCACATTTCCTGGCAAAGAAATAATAATTATCATTCCTGCTTAATTTCTGACCAAATAGTCTGGGAACAATGTTTGAAAAACAAGGGGAAAAAAAAAGAAAAGAAAAACAAGGGAGTTATGGTGGCTAAACTGCCCAGGACAGCCCGGTTTTCCTCACAGGATGACAATAATATGCATCACATCAGTCTATGTAAAAGAAGGTGTCTTAACTGTTGCACAGGGTACGTATGGCCAACAATAATGAAATTACCATATTGTACAAGCTCCTATAAAATACGAACCATAGCAAATGACTGTGGTGACAAATGTTCTTCACTTGGAGGCTCTTCATGATGAGATGACTGTATTTCATTTTCTTTGGAGATATTCAAGGATGCTAAGAAGTTCTCAATTCCAGGATTAGGCTAAAAGAATGAATATTTTGTGCATGAAGTTTTGAAAGTACACGGACCTGAAAATCACTAAGAGTTTTATATACAAAAACGATCATTTAATTTTCACTCACTCGTCTTTCGAAGTGTTAAAGTGTGGAAGAGAAACTGAATGAATGGTCTTTTACCTTATCAACAGCACTTGGATGACCAGTCACAACCTTTTGATTTTCTGAGACTTCTGAACTTTCATTTCTCTTCATTAGCTTAATATTACATTTGGCAGGCCCTCCAAATGTCTATAAAAGAGTAAGAATGGGTTTTTGTGTAAATAAAATTATAGTTACTACTTAACAGTATTCTAAATAAATCACTGCAAACTTTTTGGAGTGTTATTTTTTCTTTTATATCATAGGAAAAAAGGGGGGGCCCATAAACTTGATGAGGGAAAAAATTACATCTTAACCTCCATTAATTTCTAAATAAGATTTAGCATTCCCTTCAATTATGAATGTAGGCAATAAACTATTAATACAATGGTGGTGATTTTAATGGCATTTCAATATAATTGGTTTTCTTTCAAATGTTATGTATTTTATTGTAGCATTAATACTATTATTCTCAGAAAGAGTCCATACGCTTCACCAAAGAGGCCCACAGCACTAAAGAGTTTATGAACTCCTTTTCTAGAAGAAAGGAAGTTATAGCATATGAGTTTCAGAAGGAGAGGGCTTTCAAAGTCATGTAATTCAACCCTTTATTGGTATCTGAAAATTATTGGGCTCCATTACTGACAACTGTTATGTGCCAAGATATCTGCTAAGATATCTTTTATAAATATATTATAGCTTATAAGAGATCTAACTTTTAAAAAAACTTTGTTATAAAACATAATATGTATATAAAATACACACATGAGAAGTATACATGTATATTTTTAGATTTAAAGTGTTTTTTTAATTATCAAATGTATATACACTCTTTATCAATCAGCAGAAACTCTTAATATAAAACATAAATGATCTCAGTTTTTCTTATTAACCTAACTCCACAGAATTAACTGTTAACTTTTCCATGTTGGTCTATATACTTTCACTGAATATACAAACATGCGTGCATGCTTAGCCGCTCAGTCGTGTCCAACTCTTTGTGACCCCATGGACAGCAGCCCGTATTTCCAAATAGTTTATAAATAAAATGTACACACACTCATACAAGTAGGCATGTTTGTATGTATTTATATAGGGCTTTCCTGGTAGCTCAGCTGGTAAAGAATTCCCATGGAAAGAGGAGCCTTGAGGGCTGCAGTTCATACGGTAGCAAAGAGTCAGACAAGAGTGAGGGACTAAGCACTAGCACCAGACTATACATAATGAATGAGAAGGACAAGTGATATATTTTAGTCTCCATTTTAAAGATGAAGAAATTGAGGCTGTGAAAAGTGCAGTGACTTGCTCAAGGCCACTGAACCATTACACGGCAGAACCAGAATGTATCTCTAATTCCAAGTCTTAGACTCGAGCTGTGCAACCTCCCATCCAAGGGACTGACAGGCTCAGCAACCACCTTGCCACACACATTATGAATCTGGTTGAAAGGGCTGCAAAGTTAAGGCAGATGCCACCAATTCCAATAAAAAGTGGGCTACTAGAAATTTGATTTTAAGAAGCTTACCTGCCTATTTGACATCTTCTGTGACCGACTCTCAGTTTTAGGACTCTTACACTCTTCTTTAACTAGGCAAAGAAAATAGAAATTCTGTTAAATGAAATTTGTTGCATACCTATTAAATTTACCAAATATTTACCACAGCAAGGCACAGTGATAAAAAATTCACTGAATTTCACAGAGGGAGACAAAGGCCCTGCTTTTGAGGAACTTGTAATCTAGATGAGGGGGAGAAAAGATACAGGCAACAACAAGGGAAAAAGAAAGGTGGCATCTAATTGAGTCTTGCAGACGGCAAGTCTCCAAAGGGCAGAATAGGGGGCTAAGTATTCCAGCAAAGAAAATAATAAGAGAAAAGACAAATAATAGGAGAAGCAGAAAGCAAAGAATATTTGTGGCACTCTAAATAGACAAGTTCTGCTGGAGGCTAAGAAGTATAATGCAGCTTAGTTGAACTAGAGGAGCAGGCTGCAGGCATAATCTGCCAAGGACTGAAGACTATGGAATTACACTGGAGGTAATGGGCATAATCACAGAAAAGTTTTGATCACGTAGGAATCTGATCAGAATTGTGCTTTAAGAAAATTAAAATATAGCAGTGGCTTATTATATAGAAAGAGTAAGAGACCAATGAGGAAGCTATGTTAGTATTCTTGTTAACAGGAAATTAAAACAGAAAGAAAATGAAAAAGGATAGATTAGAAGAGGAAGGAGGGAAGGGAAAAAGGATGAAGGAAAGAAAAGAAGGAAGAAAGAAAAAAAGGAAGGAGGAAGAAAGAGAGGGACACAAGAGGAAAGAGAGGATGAGGAAAGAAGTAGAGGGAAGGGATGGGAGGGAGGGGATGGAATGAGAGAAAAGGGAAGTGAGGCACAAAGATGAGAAGGGAAGGGAAGAGAGAGAAAGAGAGGGTAAAAGAAGAAAGGAAGGAGAGGAAGAATTCTTGCAAAAAAGGAGGAAAAGTAAAAGTAACATGACATGATTCAACATTAAGCCTTTGTTGAGACACACAAGAAAACTAATTGGAATTCCACATAATGTAAATGGCTTACATACTTTTATATAAAGAATAACTTGAAGAAAAATCACAAACATTTTAATTAACTATAAAATCTTGAAGCTTTAATTATCAGATTTATGGGGACATGAATCTATATTTAACTTAAAATGTAAAAGAAACAACATATAGATACTGGTGCAAAACAAAAACAAAAATCTGAACCAAAGTTATAAAACAAGAAAAGTTTTTTCAAAATAGTTTTTAGAAAAACATTTTATAAACACTATTCTTAAACTATAGGAAATATATAAATACATAAAATACCATGTGCATATAAAATATAATCAATTAGATTCAGGACTCGGCACTTGGTATTTCCTCTGCTGGAAAGCTCTTCAGCAAGCTGATTCCACTTCCCTTTCATTTGGGTCCCTATTCAAACGTATCCTTGGAGAGGTATTACTTGACTACCCAATTTAAAACAGCATCTGCATCACTCAATCTTCTTACTCTGCTTTATTTTTCATCATAGATTTATTATTACTACAGATTACAGAATTTATTCTTTGCCTATTGTTAGTCTCAACCTTAGAATATAAAGTCCATTAGGTCAGAAAACTTGTCTGACTTATCCCCAGCACCTAAAACAATACCTTGCACATAATACAACTGAATAAATAAATGAATAACAAAAGAGCCATATTTTGCACATGAAGAGCAATCTGATACAATTTGGGAATACTATGATCAAGAGAAGAGAAAAAGTAACTGTAAGATGAGGGTTCTCATCTGTGTATCTGTATTCCCTACTGTGCCTAAAACACAGTGGACTACTGAAATGAATGAAAAGAGTCAAAATATATAAAATATGTTAGAGAATATGAACAACAAAATACTCGCACATATTCTTAACAAAAATCTGTAATATAGTTTGAATTTATTTACATATTTATTTTACATTTTTTGGCCATGTCTTGCAGCATGTAAGATCTTAGCTTCCCCAACCAAAGACTACACTTGTGCCCCTGTAGTGGAAGCATGACGTCTTAACCACTGGACTGCCAGGGAAGTCCCTGGAGTAATGTAATAGGCAAGTGTTTATATACACAAAAAGGTAACTGGGTTACTCTAAATACAATTTAAATTTATCTCAAAATGTGGTTAGTGAGGTGACATCAGCAAAAATACTGAAGGACCTCTACAAATTCTTTCCTCCATAAAAGCAACAAGAAAATGAATATAAATATTACCAGAATCCTAATTTTCAGAATGATGGAAATTAATCAAAGACCTGCAACAATCTGGGATGTATTTCTTCAAGAAAAAAGACTGAATCTTAGTAAAAGCAGTGAGCTTTGTGACATTTGAACTTGCCCAACTCAGTTCCATCCCTTACTCTCCAGTTCCATGAAGCCTTGGAAAAAAAAACAGGTAGTATTTTTTTTGTGTGAAAATCCATACCCTGGCTGCTACTTGAGATTAGAATGAGGCTAGAGCTCTTTCAAAATGCTATTCCAACATTCTATGAGCCCAGTATTACCATGATACCAAAACTAAAGACATCACAAGAAAATTACAAATGTCTTTTATGAATACAGATGCAAAGATCCTCAACAAAATACCAGTGAATAGAATCTTGTAGTGTATAAGGAGGATTATACACCAAGATCTAGTGGGATTTATCCCAGGTATGCAAGGTTGGTTCAACATATGAAAAACAATCAATGAAAAAAAACACATCGAATACACAAAGGACAGAAACCATATGATCATCTCAAAAGTCAAAGAAACAGCATGTGACAAAAACTAACATCTCTCCAAGGTTAAAAAAAATCAACAATCTAGGAATACAAAGAAACTTCTTCACCTAATAAAGGGCAGCTATCAAAACCCCACAGTTAACATTATATTTAATGATGAAAGACTGAAAGCTTACCCTTAAGATCAAGACAAGGATGCTTACCCTCACCACTTCTATTTAACTGGTGATTTTAGCCACACAATTAGGCAAGAAAAATAAACAAGGCATCCGGATTGTATAGGAAGAAGTAAAACTACATTTGTGGAAGCCACAAAAAACTAGGGCTAATAAATAAGTTCAACAAGGTGGAGGAATACAAAATTAATATACAAAAGTTAGTTTTATTTCTATAAATAGTAATGAATAATATGCTCTCAAAATTAAGAAAACAGCTCTACTGACAACTGCGATAGAATAAAATACTTAGTAATAAATTTAACAAAAAATTCAAGACTTATACACTGAATACTACAAGACATCATTGAAAGAAATAGAAAGGCTTACTGAAGATGACAATACTACCCAAAGTGGTCTACAGATTCAGTATAATCCCTATAGAAATTCCAGCTGCCATATTTGCAAAAATAGACAAGCTGATCCTAAAATTTACATGGAAATGCAAGAGACCAGAACTTGACAATATAATCTTGAAAAACAAAGGTGGAGGATTCAAATTTTCCAATTGCAAAACTGATAACAAAACTATGGTAATGAAGATGGTGTGTTGTGTACAAAAATATGGAATGTAGATCTGTGAAATGCAATTAGAAACTAGAAATAAACCTATGTGTCTATGGTCAACTGATTTCTGACAAGGGTGCCAAGACAATTCAATGGAGTGCAAAGAAAATTCAACGAGCAAAGAACAGTCTTTTAATACATAGTGCTGGGACAACTAGATGTCTGTATGCAAAAGAGTGAATGTGGACTTATACCATATATGCAGTTATTCAAAAACGGAAAAGAGACCTAAATGTTACAGATAAAACTGTAATGCTCTTAGAAGAAAACACAGGTGTAAATTTTTGTGACCTTGAATTAGGTAATGGTTGCTTAGATGATTCCTAAAGCACAAGCAACTAAAGAAAAAGTAGAAATAGATAAATTGGACTCGGTCAAAATTAAAAACTTCTGTGCTTCAAGGACACTGTAAAGAAAGTTAAAAGACAACCACAGAATGATAGCACATATCTGCAAATCAAATATCTGAACAGCATATAGTATATAGAACATAAAAAGTACTTCATAGGATATGGAATATTAAAAGTACTCTTACAACTCAAGAACGAAAAGACAACCTAACTTTTTAAATTTTATTTTCAAGCAGTGTATTTTTAACTTGGATGCAAACAAACAACCAAAAAAAAAAAAGAGAGAGAGAGAGAGAAAGAAAATCCCCTGGAGACCAAAACTGTAAATCAAGGTAGGATTAGTTGATTTGTCCCTCTGGGCAGTGTTCCTGACCTGGTTTGATTTAAACTTCGCTTTGCAGGTGAAGAACTGAAGGCTCATAAGGAGCGTGGCATTTCACATGCATGTGACTTCTCAGGGGCGTGGTTTCCTAGGAGAGGTGATCTGAGGCTTTGAACTCAACTGCCACAGCATATGAAAGTGCAAGGTCATGGTTCTTATGTTCTCACACTAGTCCTCCCATTACTGTTATTACTACTATTGCTGCTGCTGTCATTAATAAAAGCACTGAGTATTCCTGATGGAACCCAGAACCCAGTGGCTGTTCCGAGGAGTCAATAAGGGCAGTTCAGCTGATTCAGTCTTTTCTGGGTACAAACACCCTTAAACTTGACCACTGTCCACTGAGGACGAGGCTATTGTTCCATCGTCCAGAAGAGAAGCCTGAGGCCCAGCATGGAGGAGCCCGGGCTTGGCCAGGATTCTTGAAAGCCCAGTGTACAAGGAGAGGGCAGGCTGCATCCCAATACACTCCTGCTCCTACCAGAATTCAGGGTGGAGTGGCCACAGGTCACCAAGGCTTGGCCACTGACACAGGCACTCCCTTGCCAGGGCTGCCACTGCTGGGGGCAGGGTACCAGGAGCAGTGGGGTACAGGTTGGCATACTTTCCCAGCTGGGTGCATGCCTGACTGGGGTGCACGCTTCTTTCAGGGTACCCACACTTGCCTCTGGCCTACACCTTCTGGCCTGAGAGACACATTAGCTGTGACCCCCCATCTTCCCCCAGACCCTGGAAACCACAAACCCACTCTTTATCTCTGTGGATTTTCTTGTTCTGGACATTTTGTAGAAATGGAATCACACATTCTATGGCTTTTTCTGTGTCTGGCTTTTCTTACCTGCATTGTATCTGGGGGCTCACCTGCTTTGCAGGGTGTGTCACCGCCAAAGTTTGAATTTGTACTGCCTACCCTGTGTCCCTGGGACCCCAGCAGCACTAGCACCTTCCCAAAGCCCAGGATCTGGAGAGGCACCCCACCACACCCCTGGCACGGAGTGTGGTGTTGCACACACACCCTGGGCCCAGTGGCTACTCACACCTGGTCCTCTAACCTCTGCCCAGAACCCTTTGTCCTTTCCTTTCCACAAGCTAACACTCACACACCCTCTTGGCCTCATCTCACATGCCTCCTCCTCAGGGAAGCCCTCCATGCAGGCATGGACCTCTGAAAGCTTGTCTCTTGGCTACGTCCACTCCCCCCACCTCGTCCCTATCTTGTAGGGTTTGGAATGACACTTCATCCTGCCACCCTCTGTGCCTTATCTGTCTCCTGGGTTAGGTTGCAGATTCAAGTGGGCTGGGTGTGTGTGTTAGTCACTCGGTCATGTCCGACTCTTTGTGATCCCATGGACTATGGCCTGCCAGGCTTCTCTGTCCATGGAATTCTCCAGGCAAGAATACTGGAGTGGGTACCTCCTCCAGTGAAGACAACCTAATTTTAAAATGAGCAAAGGATTTGAACGTTTCTCCAAAGAAGATAAACAGCCAATAAGCACATGAAAACACGTTCAGCACTATTAGTTACTAATGAATTAGAAATGAAAACCACAAGGAGACTCCACTTTACATTTACTAGGATGACTATAACAAAAAAGCTGGATAACAACACTCCATAGCAAGTGTTGTGGAGGATGTGAAGAAACTGGACCCTCATATATTGCTGGTGGGAATGCAAAATGGTACAGCCATTTTGGAAAACAGCGTGGTAGTTCCACAAAAAGTTAGGCATAGAGTTAACTCAGTTAACTCAGTAAATAAATAAAAGACTCAGTTATTTCTTAACTTCATATATACTCAAGAGACCTGTAACTATATGTTCACACAAAAGTGAAGTCACTCAGTCGTGTCTGACTCTTTGCGACCCCATGGACTGTAGCCTAGCAGGCTCCTCCATCCATGGGATTTTCCAGGCAAGAATACTGGAGTGGGTTGCCATTTCCTTCTCCAGAGGATCTTCCTGACCCAGGGATCGAACCTGGGTCTCCTGCATTGTAGGCAGACACTTTACCATCTGTGCCACCAGGTGTTCACACAAAAACTTGTACATAAATATCCACAGTAGCATTATTTATTATAACACAAAAGTGCAAATGACCAAAATAGCCATCAATGGGAGGATGGATCAACAAAACGTTGTATTCATATAATAGAAAATTGTTTCGTCCTAAAAAGGAATGAAGTACTGATATATGCTACAACATGGATGAATCTTGAAAAGATTATGCTGAGTGAGTGGAATCAGTCTCAAAGATCACATATTTTATGTTTCTATTTATAGGAAATGTCCAGAACAGGTCAATCCACAGAGGCAGAAGTAATTAGCAGTTGCCAGGGATAGGGGAATGACTACTAGTAAGTACAGAATAATGAGTATGACTACTAATAAGTATGATATTTCTTTTTGGGGTTATGAAAATGTTCTAAATTTAGATACTAGCATTGGTTGTACAACTTTGTGAAAACACTAAAAACACTGATTGAACTATAAAAGGATGAATTTTATGATATGTGAATTATAACAATAAAGCTGTTAATTTATAAAAATAAAAGGAAGCACTTAGCACCATATATATACTTTCTAACTAATAACTTACATTTTCTGTGAGGCTCATGTTTTCTCTGCTTAACGCTGTTGTCATTAAAGCCAGTTTTATGATGTTGAGTTACTTGACTTATTTCTTGAGGTAGAACTGCACCCTGAAAGTTAAAATTCTTATAAATGATTTAAATAAACTCTTAATATTAAAACTACTTCTCTTCCTCAATGCTTAACACTTTATTACTTTTTTGTAAAAATTATAGACTTCACCAGAAAAAGACTTAAGGAATTCAGAAAAGTAAAGAGAATTTAAGAAAACCATTCAAATTCTACCACCCTTGAAATAACTATTATTGACATTATGATCATCACTCCAGATACTTCTCTATGCACTAGATATAAAGGTACATAGAAAACAATCACTTTATAAAAATGCTTTCAACAGAAAGAATTAAGTTTAATTTTGTTTGAAGTTAATTCAGAAACCAACGATCAAACTTTAGTTGAATGTTTCTTCACAACAGAAATATCAGCCTCTAAAGATCTTTCTAAATTTGCTTCAAAGTAACCCTACCTCTAGAGTATGTGAGATGAGAGATGAGTAGGTGTTAAGAAGAGAGAACTGAACATGTTCAAGGTAAAGGATCAGTACTATTCTCTTGACTTCATTACTTTAAACATTTCCATTAATGAATTTTTAAAAATTTATTATTCCTGCCCCTATGTTATAAAAGTTGAGGATATTAGTCCTTCCACATCCCTTCCCCCAGCACCTGATCTTTATTAATTAATATTTATGTTGTCAAGGTATCCAAGTGCTGGAAGACTACTACTACCAGATAGCAAGACTGATTATAAAGCTACTGTAACTGAGACAGCACATGAATGGACAAAATTAGCAAAATGACATATGAGTAAGTTTCATATAAAGATCGTATCTAATCTTTTTGCTTTCTGATAGGGAGAAGAGGCGTGAAGGCAAAAAGAGACAGATAACTTGCCATAGCTGAAGTGGGAGGCAGAAGCAGAGTAGAGGCTGGAGATGTTCAATATAAATTAATCTTTCTATAATGATTAATTTTGCTTCTGGTGGACCCTATTTATTTTCTTCTGAGCACAGATGAATGAACACTGGGTATGAGCAAAGGCATCTCATGTTCTAGTTGGCAGTGGACATGCTCCAAAACAGTTGTGATATGCACCAAAGTGTGAAGGAAGGTCTAGTGAATTCACATGCACAGGAACATCTAGGGTTCTTTGGTCTTTAAGACTAAAGAAAAGGGCCAGGAGATTTCCATCTGCACAGCACAATGGCTGGTGGGAATTTGGGCTATAGCAGTTCATTTCAGGGAATTCTGATGCTAAAAAGGGAATCAAAATATCAGGATCAATAGATTGGTTTGAACAAATATTGTGTGTCTATTATGTGCCAGGCATAGTAAGATGTACTTTGCATCCATTATCTTAACATCATTATAATAATGCTACAATCATAAAAATGCTATGGTGTATTCAGATTCTATGTTACAGATGACAGAACTGAGGCTCAAAATGATAATGGTTATAGGAGAGCTGACATCTGAGCCCTAATTCTAAAACCCATGTTCACAGTATGATTTCAGAGAAAAAGTGCCATAACTTTAATAAGAAAGAAAATATTCCACTTTTAAGTGTAGTTTTTTGAATTATTCTGTTTGATGTCTATATGTCTATTTATGTTAGTTGTACTGTTATATTCTGCCAATAAAAACTTGAACGTTTCTTAAAAGACTTTTAAAAAAGCAGTTTTATCAACAGGTTCACAATAACACTGAGAGGAAGGTACAAAGATTCCCCTACCCCCCGCACCCCCACCTCCATACACGCATAGCCTTCCCCATTATCATCATCTCCCACTGGAGCAGTACATTTGTGACAACTGATGAACCTACACTGACACATAACTGCTACTTAAAGTCCATATTTTACATTGGTTCCACTCTCCTTGTTATATATTCTGTGGGTCTGGACAAATGTGTAATGACATGTATCTACCATTATACAGAATATATTCATGGCTCCAAAAGTCTTCTGTGCTCCACCTATTACCTCTCCCTTTCCCAATAATCCCTGGCGACCACTGTTATTTTTACTGTCTCTGTAGTTTTGCCTTTCCCAGAAGCTTGAATACCTTAAAAAAAAAAAATCATGTTGAGTTCTCTTGAATTTGCTTATTAGATGAATAGCAGGCTGCTTATTAATGCTTCATGGATATAAGGGTTATATGTGGTAGCTCATAATTCTTAGAATATAGAGGAGAAAAAACATGGGAGTGTTCGGTTGATATGAATAATGAAATAGCACCTTAATAACAGGAGATGCATACAGAAGATTCTATGGAAATACAAAATATCAAGTGTTGAGTTCCATCTAAAGGAAATTGGTGGTAATATGCCAGTAGACCTTTTGGCAGTGAGAGAGGAAAGAGAAGGAAGGAACAATACAAACATGAAACCTGAAATGGAAATTATCTGTTTATGGGAGAGGGAAAGTAAGGAGATCAATTTGACTGGAAGAGAGCATTTTACCAAACAGCTGGACATATTTTATATAAGAACTGTGCAGGGTTGGATTATAGAAGACCTAGATATTAGTTTGAGTTGAGGCTGAACTCCAGTAGTTTTAAACAGGGAGCCCTATACATTCTAGAATATTTGAGTAAAATTGTTTTAGGGTTTGAAAAGACCTCAGAGTTCATCTAAGTCCAATGCCTTAATTTTATACCTGAGGCCAAAGAAGCCCAGGGAAATTAGATTTGTGCAATTTGAGGCACAAAACCTGATTTCCTAATTCAGAGTCTAATATCAGGTTTATCTTCACTATACTGCCTCAGGGTATAAAGTGAGTACAAAACTAGGAATCTTGGACTTCCCTGCAGGTACAGTGGATAGGAAACTGCATGTCAATGTAGGGGTCATGGGTTCGATCCCTGGTCTGGGGAAGATTTCACATGCCGTCGAGCAACTAAGCCCATGTGCCACAACTACTGAGCCTGAGAAGCCACAGCAATGAGAAGCCTGCACACCACAACTAGAGAATAACCCCCGTTCACTACGACTAGAGAAAGCCCACGCAAAAGGACGAAGACCCAACACAGCCAAAAAATAAATAAATAAAAATTATAAAAAAACCCCAGGAGTTCTTATTAATTAGATACTTGACTCAATTATGCCATGGGGCCAACACAGGTGAAAAGATCTTTAGGAAAGATCATGTAGGTAGTACTACGCAAGAAGGGCTAGAAAGACATAACAAACAGGAAGCACAGACAGGAGGTTTATCTAGGGCTAGGGGCACAATTTAAGGTCCCGTTGTAAAAACTGAGAAGGGGCAAAAAGATTTGGGATCTCAATGCAAAAAATATTAGAAAGAAGCAAAAACTTTTAACTTCATGCTTTTCAGATTATATGCCCAGGTAAATGGTTATGCTGGAAAGAAGGTATAAGAGGTTTTAGGTGAGGTCAGTTGTGAGATATCTTAAAGTTGAGGTGATGGTGTAGCATCCATCTATACCCGTCTTCTAGAAAGTGGAGATACTGCTTGATCCTGATTGAAAGGTTGGAATCAGAGACACAGACCGAGTGCTAAATAGCAGAGAAGTAAGAGTCACCGTTAAGCAATGAGGCAACAGGGAAAACAAATCTGTTGTGTTTTGGTAACAGTCTCCAATGAAAGGTTGAAAGCATACAAAGAACTTGAACACACAGGGAAGGGAAAGAGGAGACTCAGGGTAATGTTTTCTCTTAGAGCAGAATTCCTTGAAAGAATTACCTATATTTGCTTCCTCCGACTTCTCTCTTCCTCTTCTCTCTTAAACCCACTCTTATCAGTATTTCACTCCTATCATTCAACGGAAACTGCTCTTGTCACGGTTCCCAATGGCCTTCATGTGTTAAATTCTGTATGTAGGCAATTCTCAGCTTTCATCTTAACTGATCCATCTACAGCTGATTACTCTATTATAACATCTATTCTTCACTTGGCATGTAGAAACCACCCTTCCCTGGCTTCCTTTCTGTCTCACGGGCCATTCCTTCTCAGTCTTCTTTTTAGTCTCTCCAACTCTTGAAGGGTGGAATGCTCTAAGTTTAAGTTACTGAACCCCTTTTCTATCTATATCCAAGAAAGTGGATATAGATAACATCAGTTCAGTTCAGTTGCTCAGTCATGTCCAACTCTTTGCGACCCCATGAACTGCAGCATGCCAGGCCTCCCTGTCCATCACCAACTCCCGGAGTTTACTCAAACTCATGTCCATCGAGTCGGTGATGCCATCCAGCCATCTCATCTTCTGTCGTCCTCTTCTCCTCCTGCTCCCAATCCCTCCCAGCATCAGGGTCTTTCCCAGTGAGTCAACTCTTCACATGAGGTGGCCAAAGTATTGGAGTTTCAGCTTCAGTATCAGTCCTTCCAATGAACACCCAGGACTGATCTCCTTTAGGATGGACTGGTTGGATCTCCTTGCAGTCCAAGGAACTCTCAAGAGGCTTCTCCAACACCACAGTTCAAAAGCATCACTTTTTTGGTGCTCAGCTTTCTTCACAGTCCAATTCTCACATCCATACATGACCACTGGAAAAACCATAGCCTTGAGTAGACGGACCTTTGTTGGCAAAGTAATGTCTCTGCTTTTTAATATGCTATCTAGGTTGGTCGTAACTTTCCTTCCAAGGTGTAAGCGTCTTTTAATTTCATGGCAGCAGTCATCATCTGCAGTGATTTTGAAGCCCCCCAAAATAAAGTCTGACACTATTTCCCCGTCTATAGATAACATATATATATATACATATCTTGGGTATATTTAAATATATGTATATATATATGCACATATATTCACATCTGCACATACATAAAACGACTTCCAAATTTCAAATTTATCTCGCTAGCCTGAACATTTATGACTTTCAGACTCAAATGTCCAACTCTTCATCTCCACTCAGATATCTAACTCTGATATCTCTTCTTAAATGTTTAACATGCATCTCAAACTGATCTTCCCCCACAGATCTACCAGACCTTCAGTTTCTCCCATCTCAGTTAACAGCCCACCTATCATTTTAGTTACTCAGACCTGAAGAGTCATATCCTTTAATACATTATTTCTCTTTTACCCCATATCCATTTCATCATCAGCTGGAAATCCCTTCCAAATATGTTAAGAATTTGACTACTTCTCACAGGGTCCTACTATCCTGATCCAAGTCAATATCAACTCAATCTTGATGATTTCAGTAGTTTCTGAACTACCCTGTTTCCATCTTGGTTTCTCTACATTCTATTCTCAAGGTAGCAGGCAGAGTGATAGAATTAAAATATAAGTCAAATCATGTCACTCTGCTGTGCAAAACCCTCTACTGATTCCTTGTCTGAGTAAAAGCCAATGTCCTTATAATGATCCAGAAGGACTTACTAGTATCTATCTGTTAGCTCTCTAATTACATTTCCTACAACTCATTGTACTGATTCAGACAAATGGTCTTCTTCCTTGTGTATGTCAGAGATCACCACTCCCAACAGGAGCTTTGACTTCGTCTGGAATACTCTCTCCTCAGATATCTATATATTCTACTCTTCATTTCATTCAAATCTTTGCCCAATGTTACTAGAACATTCCATTTAAAATTACAAAACCTAACCTGCCCTCTCCACTAAATTCCCTATCCTGCTTCCCTACATTTTTTTCTCAAACTTATATTATCATCTAATACCATTTATTTTTTTTGGTCTTATTTATTATCCTTTTCTCTCTACTATACTAATTGTATGCAAGCCCGGATTTTTGTTTTGTTTACAGCTGTATTCTTGGTGCATAGAACAATGCCTGGCACATGGTAGGCACTTAAATGTATTGAATGAATGAAAGAATGATTTAAAAAAGCACTCCTGAAGAATGAGTGGTTGGCAATAGTAAATAGAGGAAAAAAAGGTTTAAAAATCTGGATATGGGTTACATTTATGTAGAAAGCATTTATGAATGATCTAAGGAAAACTTAAAATATAGTATATTGGCAGAGGTGACTTGTGCACTGTCACTCTCACCCTTTTTTTTTAAATTTTAGATTTTTCCCCCCATTTTATTATTTATTTATTTTAAAATTGAAGTATAGCTGACCTAAAATGTTGTTATCACTCTCATTTTTATTTAAATTTCACCATCACTGCCTTTGCTATTTTCCCCTCTCTAGCACTGATAATGCCACCATCACTGGAGATATTAGAATAAATTAGGCCCTCATGGTGCAGGCCACCATGAGGGGACATTCCTTTTTGACTGAAGCTGAGAAGAAGGTAACTAGCAAAAAATGTAGTAGGAATTTGTTCCTTTTCATCTTCCTTTGTTTGGTGCCTGAGTCTCCTCTTTTAGCAGAATTTCTTTCCTTTTCTTAATCTTGATCATGCAATGTGAATTCGCTCATTCATATTTAAGACAACCAACTGCCAGCATAAAGCTATACATTCAAGTGGAAGAGAATAAGTTAATGAATGCCATTAAAGCCTTTATTAAATTTAAAATATAGTTATTATGATTTGTAAACAACTAGAAAAAATCCCAAACTGATTTAAAATAAAAATTTTCTATAGTCTTACTCATTGGTCCAAAAACATATGTGGCTGAAGAGAACTATGAAAATTTAAGATCAAAAGTGTTATTTCTCTTTTATGAGATTTCATAAGAAAAACTAATCACTGCATACCTAAAAGAGAAATATAAGATAAATTAAAAAAAAAACAAAATGTCCATTAAGCAAGGTATACTAACCTTCTCTTGTAGCAGTGGCTGAAAGTGTTGAACCTTTCCGGATCCTTGTAAGGACTGCCAAATGTTACAAAAT
This sequence comes from Muntiacus reevesi, assembly GCF_963930625.1. Taxonomy (NCBI): domain Eukaryota; kingdom Metazoa; phylum Chordata; class Mammalia; order Artiodactyla; family Cervidae; genus Muntiacus; species Muntiacus reevesi. The sequence goes on along the minus strand of NC_089256.1, from coordinate 6,966,128 downwards.
TCATCATCATCTCTAGCAGGTACCTGAGGAAGTACAAAAAACTTCTTAAGGAAAACTGAAACATAAATATGCACCAAAAAGACTAGTAGTTACCTACAAGATTTGAGAGGATTTTTGCTTGTTTCCTTTGTTATCATTTACTTACCTGTTTCCTAATTAGTCTATAATAAACCTGTTATTTGGATTTAAAAGTTTGGTTAAAATTTTAGGCCATGAAATTAAATCAAGTTAAGTATCTCACATAAAACAATTCAAGTTCTGCCCTCAGGCAGATGAAACAAAGGAAATCACACATGAGTTATATGGTGGGCATTTGAAAACTGCTTTTGATAAACATGATATCGTCCCCTCCTTTTTACCTTTCAAATTAATGTCATTTCGTAGGGGATAACATAGATCATTTGGGTGATATAATTCAAAATATAAGAGTTAATCCATGAAGTAAATGTATAAAGAGAAAACAGTTATTTTCAAGCTCATTATTTAAATAAAAATCTTACTTGAGTAGGAACAAAAAGTGATTGAGGAGAATGGTTCAGGCCTCGCAAATGCCCAGATGAAACTGATGAATTTGAGCTATAGTGATTCACAGCTGGCTGTGGTTTCACAATGGCTGTCAACTTCTGATTTCCAGTTTCAGAGCGACTCCCATGAGAAAGGTTCACCAAGGCACTTGTTGGCAGTCGATAACCTCTACCAGGTGAGCACCTAAAAGTAAAAGGTTGTATCAGGGTAAGAGGGAACTAAAACTAAATGTGCTAGAGAAGAATCTCACATGAGAAGAAGCAAATAATTTCGGGTGGACTGTTCATAATTTAGTTAATAAATATTATTTGTATTTTCAGTTAACTGACTGATTTATGGTTGCACCAGGTCTTAGTTGCTGTGTGAAGGCTTTCGCTAGTTGCGGCAAGCAGGGGCTACCCTCTCAGTAGGCGGTGGCTTCTCAAAGTTGGGCAGCTCTAAGGCTGTGGGCTCAGCAGTTGTGGTGCACAGGCTTAGTGTCCTCCCCGCCCTCCTGCATGTGCAATCTTTCTGGACCAGAGACTGAACCTGTGTTCCCTGCATTAACCACTGGACCATCAGGGAAGTTCTGAATATTACTTTTAAATTCAGGAACTTGAAATTGGAGAAAGATCTCAATTTGTAAGATGATATATCTCTGGAAAGTTTTTGAATAGACTATTTAGTGCTATTAAGTGGGAGACAAAAGTTCCAGAGGTGTAGGGGAGTGTGTGTGAGCTAAGCTTGTCCTTGAAAAGGCTTGCAACAGAATAGCTTAGTTAACTAATGAATTAAATTTCAAACTTCTTTAAAAAAAAAAAAATAGTGGTTTATACAGTCTGGGTTATGAAGCTACCCAATGTGCAGCTAGTGTGGCTCTATTGATACAACAGGAAAAATGTTAGCTTTGATCACTTCCATTTCCTGATCAATTGTTGAGTTGAGCTCTTTTTATCCTCATCTTCCCATCTTAAAGTTCTAGACCTGGGAAGGCTAAGAGACAAGCATTTGTGATTTCTTCCTTCTTGGTCATGATAAAAGTGTTTAGATATTAAAATAAGCCCTCTGTGGTCAAAAGCTTTCAACTCTGTCACTTCTTTAGAATGTAATATTCTTATAGTCTGAGATCATGGGAAAGTAGAATTCTTTCATAAGAAATCTTTGTAAGATTTCCAGAAAATATTTTTGTGAGAACAATACTGTAAGATTCTGCATTTTGAAATGAATATACTGCAGGTAGGCAATCTTTTATATAACTTTCAATCAATCAAGAAATCCAGTGTCTCTACCTAGGAGGAGAAAAACAAACCCTGAGAAAGAAGTTAATCTTAAGAACATATTTCAAAAGTTATTTGGCTAAGGTTATTGGTAACCAACTGAAAATCAAAATCAGATATGGGATCCAGACTCTGCTGCTGCATTTAAAGGCACAGACAATGCCTTTGGCTAACAGGCACATTCAGGTTGCAAAACAATAATACCATTCTGAAGGTGATCACTTGCTGTAAGAACTGAAGATTGTGACTCTATGCAAAGAGATTAACTAAGAGTAATTCACTTTTAATTTTAATTACCACTAATCAAAACAGAAAAGAAACTAAACAAACTTCAGTTGAGTTTTCCAGCTGGTGTTTAGAAAAGAAAGGAAAACTGGAAAGGATTTCACTGAATCCTCACAATCACCTAGTGAAGTGTACACCTTCATTATGGATGAGGATACTGAGGGTCAGAATGCCTTTAACTAACCTACCCAAGGAAACACCAAAGTTGAGTGAGAGAGCTCACAATTTTAATATTCGATGGTGCCCCTCATTCTAACAATCCTTTTTTCTGTCACTTTAAACTTTCCATTAATGGCTGCCCAAAATAGACTTGAGGAGGTCTCCGCCATGGTAAGCTAAAAACAAACAATACAACCTTTTTGCTTTAAACCTCCTAGTTCAGTTCAATAGCTGTCATGTCCAACTCTTTGTGACCTCATGGACTGTAGCACGCCAGGCCTCCCTGTCTATCACCAACTCCTGGAGTTTACTCAAACTCATGTCCATTGAGTCGGTGATGCAATCCAACCATCTCATACTCCATCCAACCATCTCATCCCTTTCTCCTCCCGCCTTCAATCTTTCCCAGCATCAGGGTCTTTTCAAATGAGTCAGCTCTTCTGGACATCGGGTGGCCAAAGTATTGGAGTTTCAGCTTCAACATCAGTCCTTCCAATGAATATTCAGCACTGATTTCCTTTAGGATGGACTGGTTGGATCTCCTTGCAGTCCAAGGGACTCTCGAGTCTTCTCCAACACCACAGTTCAAAGGCATCAATTCTTTGGTGCTTAGCTTTCTTTATAGTTCAACTCTAACATCCATACATGACTACTGGAAAAACCATAGCCTTGACTAGATGGACCTTTGTTGGCAAAGTAATGTCTCTGCTTTTTAATATGCTATCTAGGTTGGTCATAACTTTCCTTCCAAGGAGTAAATGTCTTTTAATTTCTTGGCTGCAATCACCATCTGCAGTGATTTTGGAGCCCCCCAAAATAAAGTCTGACACTGTTTCCTCATCTATTGGCATGAAGTGATGGGACCAGATGCCATGATCTTAGTTTTCTGAATGTTGAGCTTTAAGCCAACTTTTTCACTCTCCTCAAGAGGCTTTTTAGTTCTTCACTTTCTACCATAAGTGTGGTGTCATCTGCATATCTGAGGTTATTGATCTTTCTCCCGGCAATCTTGATTCTAGCTTGTGCTTCATCCAGACCAGTGTTTCTCATGATGTACTCTGCATATAAGTTAAGTAAGCAGGATGACAATATACAGCCGTGTCATACTTCTTTCCTGATTTGGAACCAGTCTGTTGTTCCATGGCTGGTTCTGTTGCTCCCTAACCTGCATACAGATTTCTCAAGAGGCAGGTCAGATGGTCTGGTATGCCCATCTCTTTCAGAGTTTACCACAGTTTGGGGGGTATAGCTCAGGGGCAGAGCATTTGACTGCAGAGTTTACCACAGTTTGTTGTGATCCACATAGTCAAAGGCTTTGGCATAGCCAATAAAGCAGAAATAGATGTTTTTCTGGAACTCTCTTGCTTTTTCAATGATCCAGTGGATGTTGGCAACTTGACCTCAGGTTCCTCTGCCTTTTCTAAAACCAGCTTGAACATCTGGAAGTTCACAATTCATGTACTGTTGAACCCTGGCTTGGAGAATTTTGAGCATTAGTTTGCTAGCATGTGAGATGAGTGCAATTGTGCAGAGGTTCGAGCATTCTTTGGCACTGTCTCTCTTTGGGATTAGAATGAAAACTGACCTTTTCCAGTCCTGTGGCCACTGCTGAGTTTTCCAAATTTGCTGGCATATTGAGTGCAGCACCTTTACAGCATCATCTTTTAGGATTTGAAATAGCTCAACTGGAATTTCATTACTGCCTCTAGCTTTGTTCATAGTGATGTTTCCTAAGGCCCAATTGACTTCACATTCCAGGATGTCTGGCTCTAGGTGAGTGATCACACCACCGTGAATATCTGGGTCGTGAAGATCTTTTTTTGTATAGTTCTTCTGTGTATTCTTGCCACCTCTTCTTCTTTTTTTAAATTAATTTATTTATTCTAATTGAAGGCTAATTACTTTACAATACTGTAGTGGTTTTTGCCATAGATCAACATGAATCAGCCATGGGCGCACATGTGTTCCCCATCCAGAACCCCCCTCCCACCTCCCTCCCCATCCCACCCCTCAGGGTCATCCCAGTGCACCAGCCCTGAGCACCCTGTCTCATGCATCAAACCTGGACTGGTGATCCGCTTCACATATGATAATATACACATTTCAACGCTACCCTCTCTAATCATCCCACCCTCGCCTTCTCCCAGAGTCCAAAAGACTGTTCTTTACATCTGTGTCTCTTTTGCTGTCTCGCATATAGTGTCATCATTACCATCTTTCTAAATTCCATATGTATGTGTTAGTATACTATATGGTGATTTTCTTTCTGACTTACTTCACTCTGTATAATAGGCTCCAGTTTCATCCACCTCATTTAAATGCATTCTTTTTAATGGCTGAGTAACATTCCATTGTGCATATGTACCACAGCTTTCTTACCCATTCATCTGCTGATGGACATCTTGGCTGCTTCCATGTCCTGGCTATTGTAAACAGTGCTGTGATGAACACTGGGGTACAGCTGTCTCTTTCAATTCTGGTTTCCTCAGTGTGTATGCCCAGCAGTGGGATTGCTGAGTCATATTTGCCACCTCTCCTAAGTATCTTCTGCTTCTGTTAGGTCCATACCGTTTCTGTCCTTTATTGAGCCCATCTTTGCATGAAATTTCTCTTGGCATCTCTAATTTTCTTGAAGAGATCTCTAGTCTTTCCCATTCTATTGTTTTCCTCTATTTCTCTGCACTGATCACCAAGGAAGTCTTTCTTATCTCTCCTTGCTATTCTTTGGAACTCTGCGTTCAAATGGGTATATCTTTCATTTTCTCCTTTGCCAGTTATCCTAACTGCCAGTTAGCTTTTCTCCTCTTCAAGTTCAAACTTCTCAAGGGTCAGCTGTTTCTTGTCTCCTTTACTCCACTTGCTGTTCACTCCTCAAACCATTCTAACCTAGCCTAAGCGTCTACAATTTCACTAAAACAAATGACAAAGAGTTATTATGTCTCTCAATTCAAAGAATGTTTCTATTCCTCAAGTTATTTAAGCATTAAAAAAATGCAATCTGATCATGTCACCCTTCTGGTTTTGGTAGTTTCACACTGCTTTAAGGATAAAGACCAAGACACCACAATCCTTAGCATGTCCTGAAAGCAGGTTACCAATTCCTGCAGTGTGGTCCTTGTTCTTTTCCCTTACTCTAATCTTACATAGTTGCTGAGGCTGACACACCTGCATTCTTTTAGTCTTTTAAATAAGTGAAAATGTCCTCTGCTGCATATGCTATTGTTTTTCTGACCACCTGTTACTACTCTTTCAGTACCTAGTCTTCATGTCCCATTTTAAACATCACTTCAAGAAAGCCTTTCTAGAACTCTCAGAACAGATCACACTCTATTATAGACACCTGAACTATTAATACTTCTTCCCAGCATTTGTCACATTTTAATTAAAAATTATTGTTTTTAGTAAGTTAGTTATATCCCTTACTAAAGTGAAAGCTCTGTGAAGGTAGAAACCATGTCTGTCTTATTAACTGTTACAACCCTAGTAATAAGTATGATGTCTCATATGTACTAGGAACTGAAATTGTGGACAAATAAGCAAGTAATGTAAAGTCATTGGCCATATGGACATATTTACGAAGTGTAATTATCATCTGGAAATACAAACCTTATTGTTAAGCCTCCAGGAAATTCTTCATCAAATAATACTTCAAATAGTACATCAGCTTCTCTATTAGCTGTTTAAAAAAGAGAGATTGAAAAATCATATGATAAAAAAAATAAAATGTGAGTTTTTGGAGTTTTAGAAGCATTACAACTATCAATACAGATGCAAATGAAAAGAAGATAAGCTCACAGATTCCCTTACCGGTATTAACTTAAAGAAAAATAATACTATTTTAAATTAGATGCTGTGAGAATTAATTATATTTTTATCTGTTTTTTATATGTTGGAAATTATTCACAAAAAGAGAGTTAATAAAAGAGATAACTCTGGAATTTGTAGTTTAGAAAGTTTTACAGTTAGACAAAGGAAATGAAGATTTGAAGACATGGCAGTAATGAGAGAAAGAGAATGGAGAGAAAGGATATATTACTAGATAGAATTGGCAGGAGTTTGTGAACTGTATAGATAAAAAGATTGGAGATGGCAAAGATGACTCCAAGGTTCTGGCAGGAGATGACTTGGTAGATAAAGTATGTCATGATTGAGACATGATACATGTGAGGAAGACTATGGTACAATAAACCTTAAAGAGGAGCAGAGAAGAATAAATTTGGTAGACAGGATGATAGGATAAAACTGGAGAGTTTAAATTTACTGAAGTTCCAAGGTAAAGTGAACTCATTAGCTGTAACAACATTTGAATTCTAAGCCCAAACTAATCAGAGAGTCTATCACATAAGTTAAGAACGGAATCTCTCTCTCTCCCCACCTCCACCTCCACCCTTTCCATTCCTTTGGTTCTGATTTTCTGGAGGACTCTGACTAATATCATATCTGATACTGTGTTAACCCAGGGTAGGCACTAGGGGATATGTCCCTCATTCTCAGTCTTTCATTGTCCAATTGGAACCAGGCCTGCAGAGCTTTGAAGGCTATATCCTTCATCTGACACTTTTACCCAAGAAAGTGGGGCTCAATGAGAGGCAAGAGTCTCTTCTGTGAAGGTTTAAGATCCACTTTTCAGGTTTCTTTTCTTGTCTGAGGGAGGAGCCACTTACTGAAAAGATTATTGACCAAAGGATTGTTCACCCCCCTTTAGTGGAGATTTCTATGGAGATGAGGCATCAGGTGAAGGCAGTAAGACAAATATTCCCCTTTACATTCCATGTCCATGGGATGTATGCTTAATAAATGACAAAGCTTTTTCCACTCAGTGTAGATACAGCTTTAAAATTCTTCTCTAGACAAAATTCTAACTGGTCACTACTACTGACTGGGGTTGTCAGAAGAAAGGAAACTTCTGTTATCAGTACTAAGGTCTTTTCAGGACAACCTAATCAGACTAGACTTCACTAAGCTCAGAATTTGAACTGCCAATGCGTGAGGCCGGGCAGACAGCAGCAGGAGGGTTGCTTCATGACATGCATGTGCCCCTTACCATACCTAGCCTGGGTGTGTTAACCTACTTGACTTTCTTGTTTTCGTTTTAAGCACCAAAAAATACATGCAAAAAATTCAAAGAAGAATCAGGGAAGAAAATTCTGTTTTAGAGATAGACCCCAGGAAGATGTGCAAAATATGGAGAACCAGTGCTCAAAGTTAGAAAAGAATCAGGGGAAAGAGTTCAAATCCCAGCTCTGTCACTTACTTGTGTAAACTTGGGCAAGTCACTTAAACTCTTGGATGAAATAGTATCAGGACTTCCCTAGTGGCTCACTGGTAAAAAATTCGCCTGCCAACACAGCAGACATGGGTTTGATCCCTGATCCGGGAAGATCAGAGATGCCTCAGAGCAACTAGGCCATGCACAACTATTGAGCCTGTGCTCTAGAGCTGGAGAGCCACAACAACTGAGGCCATGTTCTGCAACTACTGAAGCCCAAGCACCTAGAGCTGGTGCTCCACAACAAGAAAAGCCACCACAATGAGAAGCCCACGCACCACAACCAGAGAGTAGCCCCCACTTGCCACAACTAGAGAAAAGCCCACGCAGCAACAAAGACCCAGCACCGCCAACAATAAATAAATAAATAAATAAAATTATAATTAAAAAAAGAAACAATATCTACTTCTCACGTGGACGGGAGGGTTAAACATAAACGTGCCCCGCACCTGCACACCGTTGCCAATAAATAAGTAGTTCTCTTAGGCTCATGGCCTGTCTGCTCTTCCGTCTTTCTGGAGAGTGAGACCAGGACTGAGTGCCTGAGATGCGGAAGGACAGAGCTGCCGGTGCCCTAGCCTCTAGGTACCTGATATGTTCCTTTGTGTTGGGTTGACTAGTTTTAGAATCTATATTGCAAAGCTTCTCACTCCAGGCATCCCTTTGAAGAATTTTTAGATTCTTAGCTAATTCTTCCCTTTTCTTTCCATACTCATTTTTCCTTTTGTAAAAAACACAACATAAAATTTATCATTGAAACCATTTTTAAGTGTACAGTACTATAGTGTTAACTACATGTACATTGTTGCACAATGTATAGATTTCTTTTATATACATAATCTAGTTGTATTCATAAAATTCAAATTAACATGCAAATCTTTTAACTGTAAATAAGCTCATACATCATGTTTGTTTATTTCTCTGCAGAAATCAAGTGATTACAAGGACTATTAAGGCAAAGCCCGGACACGGTAAGATGAAACCCAACAAAATGTTTGTCTTAGTTTCATGAAAACACATATATGTATTAAAATTTAGATAATTTTAATGTGTTACACATAAGCTACCAAATTTTCAGCAGTCCTTCTCCAACTTTCACATCTTTTAATTATTTCCCAGATGATTATACAGATGGAAAAGGAGAACTTCCTTTGAAAACTGAAGCTGGAAAAAATTAACTAAAACATAAAAGGATTTAGTGTTTTTACTGAGTTACAGTTGCTTTCTGCTTGTATATAAGACATACGGTATATATATATATATAAGACATACAGTATAAATGCAGATGGAGACATATCAAGTATTGAGTTATTACCCCCTTTAATTCCTATGATGGTGCCCCGAAGGCCAACTGGAACGGAAAAGTTCTCTCTCACATTTACAACACGGTCAAAGAGACGAAATTCTGCATCCCGATCAGGAATAACCCCATGTTGCTGTTCCAAAGGCTGAAAAGAAAGATGTAAATATAATTATCAACTCTCATTTAAAATTTTTCTACTAATATACTGAAAACATTTTGTTCCTTCTGTACTTTCAAAGCAAAACAACAACTTTGAATTCTCTGAGAGGAAACTTACTCTGTATAGCAAATGGGGCTTCACTGTCACTCGAACTTTCTTATTATTCTTTCTTTGCTGAGGAAAAAAAATTTTAAAAAAATTTTAAAAATAATAAAATTAAAACCTATTATTTAGTATTTGCACATGCCTAAATTTTAAAAAGCCAAAAGAAGTGAGTAATTTTAAGACTTTATGACTTTTTTCAGATGCAAGCAAGGATGAATAAATTAATTCTCGAATCTTTTTAAAGTAAAACTTATTTGTTAACATATAAGACATATAGAAAAATTTTTAATATGATAAAAAAATGACGGGCTTACTGACAAGTTTTCAGCCCAAGGCAGATGCCTACTGAAAACAGCAAGAAAGAAAGATATGAGAAGAAATTTAAAGCAGTTTAAAAGAACTGTGCCTGGAAGATTGCATATGAAAATACAACCCATATGCTTAACACATCCCTAGGCATTATTACTCGGAGAAGGTGATGGCACCCCACTCCAGTACTCTTGCCTGGAAAATCCCATGGATGGAGGAGCCTGGTAGGCTGCAGTCCATGGGGTCGCTAAGAGTCAGACACGATTGAGCGACTTCACTTTTACTTTTCACTTTCATGCATTGAAGAAGGAAATGGCAACCCACTCCAGTATTCTTGCCTGGAGAATCCCAGGGACGGGGGAGCCCGGTGGGCTGCTGTTTATGGGGTCGCGCAGAGTTGGACATGACTGAAGTGACTTAGCAGTAGCAGGCATTATTACTATCAATAAAATTATAGCATTGATTAGAAAATATGGCATTCAAACCTGATTATGAGGCAAATTAACAAACAAGGGCATTTTCACTATAGGTCCCAATCCACAGCTACTGAATAAAAAATTATGGGGAATAACTACTCAAAGTGTGATCACTTGGGAGCTTGTTAGAAATGCAGAACATCAAGAGCTGCTCATCTGAGAGCTACTGAATCAGAACCTATATTTTAACAAGATCCTCCAGTGATTCATTTAGACATAAAGTTTAAGAAGTACTGCTCTGAGGGTGGAATCCAGAATGTATGTTTTTTAAAAAATTTCTCCAGTAATTTTGATAATTAGTTGAGTTTGGGAACCACTGTCCACTAAAAAAACTATGGATACTTTTAATCATGACCCTGCATTAAAAAGAAAAGTTTAAATTATATTCAGAATGTTAAGTTCAGTTTTTAGTTTTTCTCCTTCTTTAATTACCTAATAACACTATAAAACTGAAAAGGGGAAAAAAATCACTCATAACTGCTCTTCCTTGACTCGTTAACAGGTTTAAAAAAAAAATCTTGTCTTATCTATATGTACACACATTTTTAAAATGCTATCATCAAAATGACAGACTACAACTTTGCATGTGTATTATCAGTTTGCAAAATAAGGGGAGAATGTGTAAAACATTTTATAATGCTCTGCATCCAAATGGGTTCAGATAAAATTTGGGGACTTAAAAGTTATAAACTTTTGTTAAGTGGAAAACTCATTTCAAAAGTAATGCTGGACAAATAGACTTTACATTGAAAGACAATTATTAAAAAGAAATGCAGATTTTCTATCTTCAACTGAATATCATTAACCTTTCAAAATATCAAACTCTTGGCTCCAAGCCTTATGTTATTTTCTCAAGAGTCATCTAGTGGTGATTTTTCAGGCTGTATTCACAGCTCTTCAGCACATGACAAAAGAATTCAAATAATAACAGCTAAGTATTATTAAACATCAGCAATGGCCAGGCATTATTACAAGGAGTTTATATGTATTAATGTAGGTAATTTTTTTTTTTGAGGACTATATGAGATGGCACTATTTTATTCTTATTTTACCAGTCAGGAAATGCAGGCACGGAAAGGTTAACTATCTTGCCTAAGGTTTTAAGCATTGAAAGAGGGATGGGGGACCAGGGCTTCAGACCCAGTTCTTAACTTACTCTGCTGTTAGTTCAAACAAGAGAGCACTGTGTGAGCAAACAACATTATTTTAATAAAAAGGCAAATGTGTGAAAAATAAAATTGTAGGCTTAGAAAAGGAACATAATTAACCCATCTTCTATTGCATCAAGGCAGAGAATCAAAATCGGGTGGAGAGGGAGGTGGGATGGGAGACCGGGATGGGGAATTCGTGTAACTCTATGGCTGATTCACATCAATGTATGACAAAACCCACTGAAAACTAAAAAAATAAAAAAAAATAAAAAATAAAATCAAGACATAAAAACGGAGAGTTTAAGTGGAATTTCAAAAATACACAGTAGTTGAATGAATTTATCAGTTGGAAAGTACATTTTAGGAGTGATTCTGTAAAAGTGAAATAAACGTAATTTTTATGTTCTATAAAAAGATGGGAACTTCCCTGGTGGCACAGTGGACAATGATGAGAACATGGGTTCAATCCCTGGTTCTGGATGATTCCACATGCCGTGGAGCTAGGCATTATGTTCCACAACTACTGAGCTCAAGTGCTGCGACTACTGAAGCCAAGCGCCTAGAGCTTGTGCTCCACAACAAGAGAAGCCACCACGAGAAGCCAGTGCACTGCAACTAAGAGTATCCCCCACTCACAGAAACTAGAGAAAGCCCATGCACAACAACAAAGACCCAGTGCAGCCACAAAATAAATAATTAAAATAAAAATGAATTGTATCTTTAAAGAACTCAGAATAGGAAAGAACTGAGAATTAACCTTATTTCTCAATCACAAACTTTTTATTGACTAGACTCATAAAATATTAATTCTTAAAATCAGAAACAGTCCATGGAATTCTCTAGGCCAGAATACTCGAGTGGGTAGCCTTTCCCTTCTCCAGGGGATCTTCCCAACACAGAGATTGAACCCAGGTCTCCCACACCTGCAGGCGGATTCTTTACCAGCTGAGCCACAAGGGAAACCCAAGAATACTGGAGTGGGTGGCCTATCCTTTCTCCAGTGCATCTTCCTGACCCAGGAATTGAACTGGGATCTACTGTATTGCAGGCAGATTCTTTACCAACTGAGATTATCAGGGAAGCCCTCAGAGACACTACAAGGACATAAAAATTTAAACACTATGGGCTTTCTTATATTGACATACATTTATATTTATGTAGACAAACTTGATGGACACTAGAAAAGGCTGGAATACTTTTTAAAATTATAGAATAATTTGATATCATTTAGAATCACTAAATATATGTTTTATTTGACTGATACAAATTATTCATAGGATAACAAATAGTTCATTTAACTTCAAATCTCATCAGTAATCTTCACTATTGAAAATCATACCTTGCACTTTTCAATTTCTTCTTCAATTTTCTCTACAATAGCTGCATCCAGAATTTGTAAATCGCAAGAAGACCGAGACAAAGTACTGACAGGATGTCCCTTTAGCCAAGTAATAATTTCTTGAACTTTCTCAGCACTATATTAAAAACAATAATTTTTTCACATTAATTAAAACTTTCTGAGGACTTATATAAAAAGCTTGATATAAACTTTCTGAAGGCTGTGAATTATAAATGATATAAAATATTTAATTAACCACTATACTTAACTGGGACTAATTATAAATCTAATGTAAATATGGACATTGCTTCTCAGTAATTAACAAAACACAAAAATTAGTTTAAAAGTACTTTACTGATATAAATGAAAGAAAAAATCATTTTAAGATCTTAAAGCAAGAACAAAACAATACAAAATCCTCCCCCAAAAATAATATAAATTCTTGAGAAACTAACTACTACTCAACAGTGGAACCACTAAATTGAGCTATGAGGCAATTAATCTCGTAAATTTTGCTTACCCATTCTCATTTTCTCCAGGCCAAATGTCATCTTCATAGAATACATCTTCTTGGCTATTTTTGGCTATATAACTGAATAGTTCTGGAGCTCTAGCCAAAGAAACAAATGATAGCATTGCTTTTAAAAATATACATGCCAAATTTCATAAAAACTTCTGAACAAATAATTCTGCGTCTTAAGGGGATATATTAAATATATTGAGAACTGATTACTACACACACATAAGGGATAGAGAGTAAAAAATTCAAAGTATTCACAGGCCCTCAAAAAAAGATGATGGAGAAATAACAATTTATAAATATAATAAACTATTACAAATACTTATAAACTTCAGTCACTGATTCTGTCCTCCTTGGACTATAATGACAGGTGATAAATATACAAAATAATATGTACAGGTTCACAATAAAGCTAGAGCACTTCACAATAGAATGAATGAAAATCCATTAAAAGTTTCTTCTGATATTCTTCAAAATTCCATTGTTCCCTGAACACTGTAGCAGTATTTCCAAATACATATACCAGACGGAATATATGTGCTTAATTTTGCTCCTTACCCAGCCCACGATAAGAATAGTAAAGGATAAAAAAGGGCATGGACCTAGAAGACAGATGAAGAAAGAAGCAGAGAATCTGAGAGCATATGTTAGCTAACAAAACTTTAGAAACTGAAAACTGAATAGAGAAGTGTGAAATGATTTGATGGATGGGAATAAGCTGTACCCTAAGCCACCAGAGTGGGAAGTCAACAAGAAGTAAGTTGATGCGAACTGTGGAAATCTGCAAAAGCTCAGGAGATATGAACTCTGTATGTTTTAATGCCACACTATGGGGTGAGGTTTATGAGGCTTTTAGTTGAAAAATCTGTATAATAAACAGTTAGGCAGTCATCTCTACCTCAGTGTAACTCCTGTAGTTTATTTTTGGAGAAGTTGAACAGGGGCTGCTCAAGCTTTGTATATTCCAGGCACAGGAAATTGGATGCGAGGGGCATGAGGAGGAGAGGATAGGTGCTCTACTGAAAACAGGGCATAAATGAAAGTATAACTACTATATGTGCCACTAGGAAGCAGGCTAGGAAGTATAACATCTTTAAGAAGCAGACCCTGAGATGAAGATAAACATGGAGGAAGTTTATTAGTGTGGTCTGTGAAAATAACACCTGTGGAAGGGAAGGAAGCAGAACTGGGCACATGTAGAAGTTGGGCTGTGGTTCATTCTTAATGAACTCCTTGGCCAACAGCTTAAAGATCTCAAACCAGGATGGCTCCCCAGACTTATTCTGAACTGGGACAATCAGGATGGCTGAGCCTTTATATCACTGTATTTATTTTTTTAAACATATCTCCTTATTGATGAGGTACTGGATATGACGCTATTGCAGGAAAGGGATGTAACTGTACGTGAGGCAGTTCTCTTCTGCCAGGCAATTTCTGCAGAGGTCTTACTGCCGAGGGCTGAGAGACAGCAGCATTCCTGCCGCCCAGGGAATAGATTTTCAGTCCTGAAGAGGCATCTGGGGGTGTACTACAGAATCCACTATGTAATGAAACCCCATTCCTCTGGTTAATTTCCAGAACACTTGAAGTTTGTTTTGTTCTCCACATCTGTGCTCCAAGTAAAACATTGGAGAACACATTTCTGGGAAAACTACTCAGCCCAACAGAAAAGATATACATATAGGTAGTGATATTTGGAGATGCTCTGCCAAAATAGCCCAGTCCCACTGAACAAGGCTAATTGAAGTGCATTAAATTTCCAATCAGTTTTTTAACACTGCACACTAAAATATGGTAAGACACTAAAGAACTACCAGGCCAAAAGAAAAAGAAAAAGAAAAAAAAAAAAAAGCTTCAAAACAAACAAACAACCCCTTCCCACCCCAAATCCAAAACACTTTAACATGAAAGGAGAGATAAAATCAAAAAGAAAAGAAAAAAAAGAAAAGCAATCTGTAGAAAACAGAAAATATTGAGAACAGAAGAAAATCTAGATTGCTATCATTAGATAATAAAAGATATTTCATTTATTATAAGAACAAGATGCTATATATTAGGAATGTCAGAGAATGAGGACACTCTTTTAGAAATTAAAAATGGTTAAATAAAAATAAAAACCGGTGTCAGTTAAAGGTGAAGAAATCTCCCACAGAGTAGAACAGGAGTATAACAATATAAAAAATGGATAAGAAGAGAGAAGAAAATTAGGAGAATTAATCCTGTAGGTCTAACATCTATCAAAAGGAATCTTGGAAAGAAAACAACAACAAAATGGTGACAAGGAAATTATCAAAGAAATAATACGAGAAAGTTTTTTGGAATGGAAGGGCATCAGTTTCAAGTCTGAAAGGGCTGAACAGCAAAATGAAAGAAAAATGACACACCATCGTATTATTAAACAGCTTTGGTAAAGGAACATTCTAGAAAGGTTTCAGAAAATGAAAATAGATCATCCATAAAGATTCAGAATCAGAATGGCACAAGACTTCTTGACAGCAAAGCAAACAAGAGAATGGAGCAGTGCTTTTCAAATTCTGAATGAAGAGAATCTCCAATTCAGGACTCTAGACCCAGGTGAGCTATCAATCAAGTATCAGGGAGGTTTGAAGAAATGTCCAGACGTGTAGGCTTTCTCAGGAAGCTACCTGCAACTTTTCAAGTTGAAAAGTCAAGAAAAAGCAGGCTAAATAAAAGAAATGTGGAGGTAAATGGAAGAAATAATCTAAATTTTCAGATGGTAATTTGGTTGAAATGTATCCCCTCCATCCCTCTCAAATAAGAGTTGAAGTTTCAACTCCTAGTACCTCAGAATGTGACTTTACTGTGAGGTAGGGTTTTTTTTTTTTAATGTCTTAAAAAAAAAAAACTGAAGTACAGTTGATTTACAATGTTGTACCAATCTCTGCTGCAAAGTGACTTAGTTATAAACATACATACATTCTTTTTTTTTTTTTTTAAATTATTTATTTGGCCATTCCGGGTCTTGTTGCGGCAGGCAGGGTCTTAGGTTGTGGCATGTGAACGCTTAGTTGAGGTATGCTGGGATCTAGTTCCCTGACCAGGGAGCGAACCTGAGCCCCTTCCATTGGAAGCCTGAAGTCTTAGCCACTCAGCTATCAGGGAAGTCCCTACATACATTCTTTTATATTCATTTCCATTATGGTTTATCACAGGATATTGAATACATGAAGTAGGGTTTTAAAAAAAGTAATCAAACTAAATGTCATTAGGATAAGCCCCAATCCAATATGACCAGTGTTCTTATAAAAGGGGAAATTTGGACAAAGAGATAGACACAAAGGAAAGATGATATGTAGCAAAGGAAACCACAGACCAAACAAAAAGATAACCCACAGAATGGGAGAAAATATTTGCAAACAAAGTGACTGACAAAGGATTAATCTCTTAAATACACAAAAAGTTTACATAGCTCTATGTTAGAAAAACAAACTACTCAATCAAAAAATGGGCAGATCTATGAGAAATAGACATTTCTCCAAAGAGGACACACAGATGGCCAAAAGGTACATGAAAATATGTCCTACAGTGCTAGAGAGAGTGTGGAGAAAGGGGGCCCTCCTACACTGCTGGTGGGAACGTTAATTGATACAGCCACTATGGCAAACAGTATGGAGGTTCCACGAAAGACTGAAAACAGAATTACTATCGGCTCCAGCAATCTCACTCCTGGGCCAGTATCTTAGGAAAAACATAATCCAAAAAGATAAACGCACCCTAATGTTCACTGCAGCACTATTAATTTACAACAGCCAAGACAGGGAAGCAACAGAAATGTCCATCGGCAGAACAGTGGATAAAGAAGATGTATACATATATTCAATGGAATATTATTCAGCCATAAAAAGGTATGAAATAATGCCACTTACAGCAACATGCATGGACCTAGATTATCATACTAAGTGAAATCAGACAGAGAAAGACAAATATAATATGGTATCATTCATATGTGGAATCTAATTTTAAAAAAATGATACAAATGAACTTATGTATTTGTACACTATATAAATGTACAAAACAGAAACAGACTTTCAAAAACAAACTTATTGATTACCAATGGGGAAACGTGGGGGACAGGGATAAATCAGGAGCTTGGGATGAACACACATACACTACCATATGTAAGATAGATAACCAACAAGGACAGAGCAGCCTGGCAGGCTAGAGTTCATAGGGTCGCACAGAGTTGGACACAACTCAAGTGACTCAGCATGCATGCATAACCAACAAGGACATATTATATAGCACAAGGAACACTAGTCAATGTTCTGTGATAACCTGTAAGGGAAAAGAATGTAAAAAAGAATGAATATATATATGTTTTAATATAACTGAATCACTTTGCTGTACACCTGAAAGACAATGCTGTAAATCAAGTGCACTCCAGTAAAATTAAAAGAAAAAGATGGTATTAAGACACATAGGGAGAAAAACCATGTGAAGACGGAGGATTGGGGTAATACAGCTACAGGCTAAGGAACAAAACTTGTGAGGCTACAAGAAGCTAGGGGGGAGGCATGGACAGTTCCTTCCCTAGCACCTCCAGGGGAGGTATGGCCCTATCAACACCTTGATTTTGGACTCTGGTCTCCAGAACTGTGAGACAATAAATTCTTGTCATTTTAAGCCACGCAGTTTGTGGTACTTTGGCAAAGCAGCCCTAGAAAACTAATGATTCTCAAATATGAGAGAGAAATCAGTGAAACAATGGAGAGAACATTCAATCATTTAACAGAAATAAGAGATATTTCCTGTAAATCTTTGACACTGAGTAAAATCAGTAAATCCTGGTACTCAGATTTCTCACTTTTATAATGAGGAGTTGAGACCTTTTGATTTCTCAGACTATTTCAGTAATAAAAATCAATAATTCTAGGATAGTAATCGACTGTCCAGCTGGAGTTTTAAGAAAATTCACTATGCCAAGGGTTGTTGTGTTTATACATATTAATTTTATTACTACTGACACAGACATTTAGACTAGTAAAAAATTTATGACAGTAAATTAAGGAAATTTTTAATTAAAAATTAAATTCTCATTATCCTTTTTCACTATGAATAATTTAAGTACAGTATTTTCCCACTCTATTTTAGTTAATGTCTATAACACTCCATGACATTAAATTAATTTATATGTATCATGTTTTACTAAAGGAAACACTTTCCTTATCAGCAAGGGAAAATCCTTACCACATTCTTATGTTTTTGGATGCCTCGTAGGATCCTGCCATAGGAACTTACCTCTCCAAGTACTCTGCAAGAAGCTGTTCTGCCGCAGATGAATACATCCATTCGTTTCCAACTTTCTTAGTATATCCAGGTACCTCCTCATTTTTTTTGTTGAATTTGAGATTCAAACCCACATTTGCTTTATGGTCTCCATGAGGGCTGAATTTAAACCACACACACACATACACACAAAAGTTTTAAAATTTTGTTCAAAGAATACAAAGCTTGCTTTCAATTTTTAGAAAAGTTTTCTATGTTTTAGCTATCATGGTTATTTCCAAAGTAGTAGAAGTAGAAAAACTAGAGGAAAGGCTTCAAAACCCAAGTTATCAAAGCATATAAATAGATTATATAATTAGAGAGGAGAATGAAATAGGAAAATTCAGGGAAATATATTATGAGATTCACACACACCTTCTGATACCTTTTTTCAAGGTTCAATTTGTTAGCTGCTAAAAATAAGAACTGTCTTTCCAACCACCTACAGCACGTGCCATTTAGATGAAAGATCACCATCAGAGGATTTATACGTAATTTTTAAGGAAAATTCAAAGCAATAAGAGAAAATAAATACTGAAATATTAACCATTTTATTTTTATCATTTTTTTCTGCCACTTTAAGTAAATTTCTCTAACATAAACTTACTTTCTCCTAGATCCTCTTCCAATAAAAATACTTCCTGTAAACCTTGAAACAAGGTATCCACTCACTCCAAGGCGACTGGCCAACACATATCCTGGGTTGTACTTTATAGAATATTTCTTTAAATATAAAAACAAAAAAGTCAATTATGGAAACAAAATGCATTAAAGCAGTATATCTTTACCTTTAAAATCTGGAGACAATCAAGACACCACTAACATTTTGGATTGTGGCAATGAAAAGATTTTTTTAAAAGTAAGTGACCTATTTTCCCACCCTACCCCCAGCTTTTTTTAAAGAGGATTTCTAGGTAGAATTTTTCTGCTCTTTTCTATCCTTAAAGGACAGGATTCCCAAGGATGAATGAAAGGGGGAGGAAATAACACAGTTTGTGAAACTGTCTCAAGACATAAACTCTACTGTAAGTACTAAATGGCAAGTTCTATAGGTGAGAACTAATTTTAAAAAATTACTTTTCATATTCTAAGAAGGACCCGGTAAAGTACCAGGGACAAAATGAGGTCTTGATAATTACAACACTGAATTAAAACATGAGTATGTCATCAAAATAGTTGCTACTGAGCAAGACTGAGTGCCCTTCATATGTGGATAAATGTAACATTTATTTCTCCTAATTTTTAATTGTCATGTGAAAATAACAAGTATGTAGAGGCTCATAATAGCATCATTAATATAATTCAGTCAATGAAATGTAACCTTTATTTATGTATTTAGGGGAAGAAACTATGAAGATAATCAAATTAAAAAGAAGTATCAGATCATATAATTTTTAACCAGGAGGCAAATTACTCACACATTCAGTACCAACGTGGGTAAGCTATAACATACTAACATCATGTGTGCAATAATACACACATACTTATTTTATATAAATTTCATATACTATATTCTTGTAAATGAATATATAAATACAATAAATGCTATATTTATTAATAAATTATATAATTATTTTAAATTCTTATTTCATGGGAATATAAGGATAGTTTATCATCAGTAAAGTGAAATTTCCAGGGATTTGTTAAGGAATTATTTTCCACCATTATTTTTCTTAATGATCATGTCTATAATGACCCCTAAATGAACAAACTCTTTAGGCACTTGAGACATAGAGTCACTTTTTTTAAAAAAGTCACTCAGTTGTGTTCACTCTTTGTGACCCCATGGACTATATACAATCCTTGGAATTCTCCAGGCCAGAATACTGGAGTGGGTAGCCTTTCCCTTCTCCAGGGAATCCTCACAACCCAGGGATCGAACCCAGGTCTCCTGCATTGTAGGCGGATTCTTAACCAGCTGAGCCACCAGGGAAGCCCAAGAATACTGGAGTGGGCAGCCTATCCCTTCTCCAGCAGATCTTCCCAACCCATGAATCGAACCAGGGTCTCCTGCATTGCAGGCAGATTCTTTACCAACTGAGCTACTAGGGAAGCCCCACAAAGTCACTATCACAATACATTAATATGCTAGTAAAGAATGCAATTTTTCCATCAAATCATTATCAGATTTAGAAATAATACAAACAAATCAAGTAATGCTTTCCAGAATAGAAAGAAAGCATTAAGGCAGTAGTTCTCTATCAGAGATCGTACTGCTTTTTGAATAAGCATTTGAACAACAACTAATGACACAGGCTACAAAGTACTTAGTGTCCAGGGACCAAGGATGCCAACTGTCCTGGCATATACAGGGCAGTTCTCTTTAACACACAGTTGACCCACTCAAGAAAAGAATTAGTACTCCTTTTGAAAAATGCTGGGTTATAGTATGGTTAAAATTAATTAAATCACCATAAATATCCTAGTATATGTAAAATAAGAAGTAGAAAAAGAAAAGGTTTGAGTGAAAGTTAAAGAAGGCATGTAAAGAGAAAGAAAATATACTGGAGAAGGCATGCCTGTACCCTTAGAACTGGGCGGGCTGTTTCAGATCTAGAAAAAGCCAAGGATGAAGCAACACAAGTTCTACCTCCACTGACTCTCAAACAAAGGTCTAGCTTCTTCATTTAAAGGTTCACTTTCCTGATTTCCTGACTACGACTTCTGAATTATTTCTCCAAAAGAGACCCCATGGCAGGATTTTAGGGTCTTCT
Organism: Muntiacus reevesi; assembly: GCF_963930625.1. NCBI lineage: Eukaryota > Metazoa > Chordata > Mammalia > Artiodactyla > Cervidae > Muntiacus > Muntiacus reevesi. The sequence goes on along the minus strand of NC_089256.1, from coordinate 6,945,271 downwards.
CTGCTCTTCATAAAGGTTCCTCATGTGTATGCTGATAACTAACGCCTTAAATTCATTTCTTAGGAAATAAAGTTTTAGATTTTATCACTAGTGAAAATAAAATATAAGTAGCAACAGTTGGCTAAATGTGAATTAATTTCAGTCAAGTTAATTATCTAATCAATCAGTATGAACAAATGACAGATATCAGGATTATCACCTTATTTTAAAAGGGAAAAATAAAAGAATGTCATGAACTTAAATGCAGTTTCTAATTTTGTCCAGCGACTGTTCATCTTTAGCTGAATAGAGATGCATAACCTTTGCAAGAAAGTCATTTGTCACTTGTAACCAAAAGTTCAGGCTTTAACTATGAAAAGCTTTAAAAAACGGGTCTATTCCCAGAAGGTATACTAATCAATGAGCCACTTACAAGCTTGAACAAAATAACCCATAACAACTATTACAGATTAATAATAGGATTTCAGCAGTTTTTTTTCACCCCAAAGATCTGCATGAAGTTTTGAGCACAGATGCCATACTTATTTCTAAAAAATACTACAGGCAACTGTGAAAGAATTTAATCAGTGTTAAATAAAACATTTGCAATAACTCAAAGGAAGTACCAAAAATATCCTTCTAACATTTTAAAAGTTAATTCTAAATTAAACAATATGGACTATCATACTCACATGCTGGTTCTGTATTAAAGCATCAAGATTGGGTTCACATGGAATGCTGAAAACCACACGAATTCTGCCTTCTGTAATCACATCCCCTGAATCCTGAACCTTAGAGTGAAAAAAAAAATCACAATATATTTGAGTCTCTTTCATTACATTTTATTTACTTATTCTTCTACTTATTTGAACAGTTTATTATTTCTGAAATACAGTAAAACAAGGTGGATAGTGGAAATTTTCTTGGAACTTATAAGTGAATGTGCTTATATTATAAATTTGAGTCACTGTACTTTGCTTTAACCAGTTGTTAACCAGTCTTTTTATTAAAAAAAAAAAAAAACACAAAAAACTAACTTCAATTTGCAAATAAGTTCCAACTACCAAAAAGTTGCAAAAATAATAAGTCGAAGAACATTTACCCAGATTCACCTAATTATCAGCATTTTACTAACATTTGTGCTCTATGTGTATTTGTGTGTTTCCATACTCAGTCATTAAGTTGTGTCCAACTCTTTGTGACCCCAAGGACTGTAGCCCAACCAGGCTCCTCTGTCCATGGGATTTCCAAGACCAGAATACTGGAGTGGGTTGCCATTTCTTTCTCCAGGGGATGTTCCTGACCCAGGAATAGAACCCAGGTCTCCTGCTTGGCAGGAGGATTCTTTACTCCTGAGTCACCAGGAAGCCCCCATGTGTGTATTTACATACACATAATTATTTTCTGGAAATTTCTGAGGGTGTATTATATATATCATATATGGGTTTCCCTGGTGGTTCATGGTAGGGAATCTGCCTGCAATGCAGGAGACACTTGGATCAGGAAGATCCCTTAGAGAAGGGAATGGCAAATCACTCCAGCATTCTTGCCTGGAGAATTCCATGGACAGAGGAGCCTGCAGGCTATATACAGTCCAAGAGGTTGCAGAGTTGGACATAACTAAGTGACGAACACTTTCACCATGTGTATATTTCAGTTCAGTTCAGTTGCTCAGTCGTGTCCGACTCTTTGCGACCCCATGAATTGCAGTATGCCAGGTCTCCCTGTCCATCACCAACTCTAGGAGTCCACTCAAACTCATGTCCATCGAGTTGGTCATGCCATCCAGTCATCTCATCCTCTGTCGTCCCCTTCTCCTGCCCCCAATCCCTCCCAGCATCATTTCCAATGAATCAACTCTTCGCATGAGGTAGCCAAAGTATTGGAGTTTCAGCTTCAACATCAGTCCTTCCAATGAACACCCAGGACTGATCTCCTTTAGGATGGACTGGTTGGATCTCCTTGCAGTCCAAGGGACTCTCAAGAGGCTTCTCCAACAATACAGTTCAAAAGCATCAATTCCTCAGCTTTCTTTACAGTCCAACTCTCACATCCAAACATGACCACTGGAAAAACCACAGCCTTGACTAAACGGACCTTTGTTGGCAAAGTAATGTCTCTGCTTTTTAATATGCTGTCTAGGTTGGTCATAACTTTCCTTCCAAGGAGTAAGCGTCTTTTAATTTCATGGCTGCAATCACCATCTGCAGTGATTTTGGAGCCCCCCAAAATAAAGTCTGACACTGTTTCCACTGTTTCCCCATCTATTTCCCATGAAGTGATGGGACCAGATGCCATGATCTTAGTTTTCTGAATGTTGAGCTTTAAGCCAACTTTTGCACTCTCCTCTTTCACTTTCATCAAGAGGCTTTTTAGTTCCTCTTTACTTTCTGCCATATGGGTGGTGTCATCTGCATATCTGAGGTTATTGGTATTTCTCCTGGCAATCTTGATTCCAGCTTGTGCTTCATCCAGCCCAGCGTTTCTCATGATGTACTCTGCGTATAAGTTAAATAAGCAGGGTGACAATATACAGCCCTGACATACTCCTTTTCCTATATGGAAGCAGTCTGTTGTTCCATGTCCAGTTCCAACTGTTGCTTCCTGACCTGCATACAGGTTTCTCAAAAGGCAGGTCAGGTGGTCTGGTATGCCCATATCTTTCAGAATTTTCCACAGTTTATTGTGATCCACACAGTCAAAGGCTTTGGCATAGTCAATAAAGCAGAAATAGATGTTTTTCTGGAACTCTCTGGCTTTTTTGATGATCCAGTGGATATTGGCAATTTGATCTCTGGTTCCTCTGCCTTTTCTAAAACTAGCTTGAACATCTGGAAGTTCACAGTTCACGTATTGCTGAAGACTGGCTTGGAGAATTTTGAGCATTGCTTTACTAGCATGTGAGATGAGTGCAATTGTGTGGTAGTCTGAGCATTCTTTGGCATTGCCTTTCTTAGGGATTGGAATGAAAACTGACCTTTTCCAGTCCTGTGGCCACTGCTGAGTTTTCCAAATTTGCTGGCATATTGAGTGCAGCACTTTCACAGCATCATCTTTCAGCATTTGAAGTAGCTCAACTGGAATTCCATCACCTCCACTAGCTTTGTTCATAGTGATGCTTTCTAAGGCCCGCTTGACTTCACATTCCAGGATGTCTGGCTCTAGGTGAGCTATCACACCATTGTGATTATCTGGGTTGTGAAGATCTTTTTTGTACAGTTCTTCTGTGTATTCTTGCCACCTCTTCTTAATATCTTCTGCTTCTTTAGGTCCATACCATTTCTGTCCTTTATTGAACTCATCTTTGCATGAAATGTACATAATTACTTTTTGGAAATTTCCGAGAGTGTATTAAATACATCACACCTGTAACCACTAAATATTTTGGTAAATAAGGATATTTTATTATATTACCATAGTATAGTTATCAAGTACATAAACTTACAACAAATACTTTAATCTACTGCCTGGATATCAATTTTGTCTGTTGACCTAAAAATGACTATATTTAAAGAAAAGTCTTTTTCTCCCTCTACTACAGGACCAAGCAAGGATCAGATATTGCATTTTTTGTCATATCTCTTTAGCCTCCTTTAATCTAGAATTTACCCAGAGTGCCTTTTATACACTAACCTTTCAAAGAATACATTTCATTCCTCCCTCTCCACTCTGTGTTTTAAAAAAAAGTTCTACAATTTGGATTTTTCTAGTGCTTTTTTGTGATTAGGTTAGTGTTATATATTCTCAGCCAGAAGAGTACACAGAGAACACGTCCTTTGTAGGCTACCCCGTCTGGAGGTACAGAATATTCATCTGCCCCTCAATGATATTAATATTAATCATATAATCAAGATGTTGCTCAACTTCTTAATTATACAATGATAGTTTTTTGTTTTCCCTGCAAATAAATAAACAACCTATGGGGAGACATTTTCTAAGACCATGAAAATATCTTGCTCCTGGATCAAAGGCTCCCCTTAGATTTATCTTCCAATGACTGTCGCCTGATCTAACCTGAATCACAATGCGTATTAAATGGTGGTTTTCGAACTCCTTCACTCCCTCCACAATTATCCTTGAAATAATACTAGAAGCAAAAGCTCTTCCCCTCCTCATTTATCTATTTCTTATCATTATGGAATCATGCATTCCTAATGTTTTATAATTAACATGTACTCGATTAGTTTAGTACTTAAACAGTCCCACATTTGGCCAGTTGGAGGCTCTTCAACCTGGTTCCTGTGTTTGTGTGATATGCTCACATCATTCTTGTGAATACTTTCTTACTTTCCCACATAACTAGAGGTTCTAGGCTCATCTTGAACTTATTCTGCCCCAGCCCTGTATTCAGCCTTTTCTTTGAGAAGCCTCATTCCTTTTATTGGGATATGGTGTTAGAGATCAAGATCAACATGTTACATGGTACCACGGTGTCTTTGCTCCAATTCTTAAAGCAAATAGAGCCAGAAAATATATCTATGTGTGGAGACATATACATTTATGCATCTACAAATACACACACACAGACATATACACACACGTGCCGATATACATACCTATAAACCTTTAAAGGTATTTTAGTAATCATGAGTTCACATTACTACCTCCAATTTTAATCTTTCCTCACACGTTCTTCCTTGCATTTTCCTGTTCTATACATGCATGTACCTCTTCTCATGTGAGAGGTGGAGTTCCCCAAAACATCAACATGTATATAAATTCATCATAATTTACATCTAAAATACACAATAATACATCTAAAATAATTTCAGAACTGCCTCATGGATACTACCACAATAAATAAATCTACAAAAAAAGAGATCAGAATCTGAATTCTTTTTCCATCACCTCCTGATCTCAATGTGCTCAACACTAAAAATATACAGCCAAATACTGTGCTTATAAATTAGATGAATAAATTTTTTCTTATTTTTCCCCTTCAGTATTACATTTTCACTTTACATCTAAATGAAGAGAAGTTAAATAATTGTATGAACTTGAAACCAGGAAGAATTTTAGTCAGTAATAATAACAGAAACTAACCTCTCCAGCACACCCATAGTAGGGTGTCCCCAGCATAAAGACCATACTCCTAGGAGGAAACAAGTCGCCCAGTGTTTTTATACTGGAGAAACGGGAGTCAAAAGCTCGGATGTCCTATGTAGAATGAAGCATAAAAGTGAGTCATCATGGTCAAAATTTCTGTAGATTGCATATCAAGATTTTTGTCCTATGAGATTATGACTATGTGGTCTACAAATGTCAAATGTAAAGATTTTCTACGTAACAATACTAGAAATGAAATTTTATCTCCTTATATGCCAGCCACTCTTCTAGGTACTTCACACATTTATTAGCTCACTTCATCCTCAAGACAACTCTCTGTAGCAAAGACCATTACTAGACCCACGCTATAGATGAGGAAACTAAAGCATGGGAAGAGGTGATCTTGTCTTAGGTTATACAGCTAAGAAAGAAACTCAGTCGGTGCTCTTACTCACTATGCTACACTATTTCCCCCAAATTACATTATTGCTACATGCTTTTAGAAAACTTGGTCCCCTCACAACATCTAAGATCACAAACACAATAGCAATAAATGTACTAGTTTACTTAAAGCAAGATTTTTTTTGAGGATAAAAATAAATAAATACAAAAGACAAGTTTCCTAGACATACCCAGAATGAGTACCTGAGCATGTTATAATCCTTTTAAAGACCATAGTATCTTGCAAATTACATTAAATAACAATATCAATTATATATTGCTGCATATTAATATGATTTAGTCTTTTTTTATACAGTGTACAACAGTGTACATTAAGATAGGATGGAGACCTGATGGAGACTTACTTTGACAATGGTTTGATAAACAAATGGAAGAACTTGTTTTGACCACTGTTTCTCTAGACGGACTTCTCCATTTTGATTTATTTGATATTTACGACCTGTGAGTAACTGACCATATACAACTGCAGATGTTTCATTTATTATTATTCCTTTTCTTCTCAGGTAGCTCAAAGAAGAAATGAAAAAGAAAGTTGTGTATGAGTGTATATACATTCTATAATGATAGTCAACATCAAACCACCAACTCATAATCAAATGCATAAATAAATTTTAAATAAATGTGCTAGTAGTTCTGAGTACCTAATAAGACTTTTTACACTATTCTGTGGCTACCCTTCCCAAAGTCTGTAAGATTAAATAAGAACTCAGAGAGTTATAAGAAACTCCCACGTTTCATACCCACTCGGCTGGCTCTAACAAAAAGCAGCAAAAACAAGAATGGTGGAAAGGATATGGAGAAACTGAAACACTTGTACACTGCTGATGGGAGTGTAAAATGGTGCAGCCACTGTGGAAAACAGTTTTGACAGTTCCTCAGAAAGTTAAACACAGAACTGCTAAACAGCCCAGCAATTTCACTTCTAGGTATATAACCAAAGAACTGGAAACAGTTCTAAATATTTATAGACCAATGCTCATAGCAGCGCTATTCACAATAGCAAAAGGGTGGAAAGAAACCATATGTCCACCAAAAGATGAACGCATAAACAAAAGGTGACACATACATAAAATGAAATATTTGGCCATAAAAAGAAGTAAGTACTGATATATACTACAATGTGTATGAACCCCTTAAACATGCTATGTGAAATCAGCCAGATAGAAAAGGTCACATATTATGTGATTCCATTTATATGAAATATCCAGAACAGGTGAATCCAAAAAGACAGGAAATAGAGACTGACTGGGAGAGGCATTCAGTGGGTCTTTTCAGTCTAAACCAGGGGTTGGCAAGCTATGGCCATGGGCCAAATTCAGACTGCTTCCTGTTGTTATAAATAAATTTTATTCATTTATTTATTTAATGTCAATGGCTGCTTTTGTGATACAACAACAGAGTTGAGTAGTTGTAACAAAAACCATAAAATCCACAAAGTCTAAAGTATTTACTCTCCAGCCTTTACAGAAAAAGTTTGCTGATCCTTTCTCAGCTTGATCTTTTAGCTCACTGATTCAGTCTTCAGTATGCCCATATTTATACTTAGAACACCTACTGAACTAATTATGAAAATCACAATTTTAATTTTTGTATACATGCTTATACTTAAACATATGTATTATATAATATGTATTATAGTTACCTACATAGTACATAGTTTAATAACATTACTATATATATTTTCTATAGCAAAATTTAAATTATGGTAAAAAAAACCAGATGTGTTCCCTATCCTTATGGAGCATACTATCCATGAAAAGAATCATTAGAGTAATCACACTCATAAATCTATTAATATGATTCTATTTATGTGCTATAAGAACTGCCATATGACCCAGCAATCCCACTTCGGGTCATACACACTGAGGAATCCAGATCTGAAAGAGACACGTGCACCCCAATGTTCATCGCAGCACTGTTTATAATAGCCAGGACATGGAAGCAACCTAGATGCCCATCAGCAGACGAATGGATAAGGAAGCTGTGGTACATATACACCATGGAATATTACTCAGCCGTTAAAAAGAATTCATTTGAATCAGTTCTAATGAGATGGATGAAGTTGGAGCCCATTATACAGAGTGAAGTAAGCCAGAAAGATAAAGAACATTACAGCATACTAGCACATATATATGGAATTTAGAAAGATGGTAACGATAACCCTATATGCAAAACAGAAAAAGAGACGCAGAAGTACAGAACAGACTTTTGACTCTGTGGGAGAAGGTGAGGGTGGGATGTTTCGAAAGAACAGCATGTATATTATCTATGGTGAAACAGATCACCAGCCCAGGTGGGATGCATGAGATGAGTGCTCGGGCCTGGTGGGCTGGGAGGACCCAGAGGAGTCGGGTGCAGAGGGAGGTGGGATGGGGGATCGGGATGGGGAATACGTGTAACTCTATGGCTGATTCATATCAATGTATGACAAAACCCACTGAAAAATAAAAAATTTTAAAAAAATGATTCTATTTATGTGCTATAAAAGATAATTCAGAATAATGTGAGCTATGACAAGGGTATTTAACTTATACTACTGGGAGGCAAAAAATGCTCTACTTTTCCCTCTAACAGCTATGTTTATCTCCTTTTATGCTGGATAGCTTTTCATGGTCATTTAAAATTTTTCCTGTTTAATAATTTTAGAATAAGGATATTATGGCCTGGTATTAGCTCTTAAATTACAGAAGAGATATCTTCTTGAGTTCTCATTTATCAGTAGATGCTATTACAGTTTAAACAGGACTGATGGATATACATTTATAACAACACTTTATGTGCCACTGCCAGTTTCTATTACTCTATCTTGATTTAGGGAATTCCAGTGTTTGGATGAAAAAAGAGAAGTACTATTAAAGTGGGCTCACGGGACACAAAGCATCCTGAAAATTCAGCGCTAGCTTCTTCAATACTTAGTTGGTACAGAACTTACATTTCTGAATTCAGGGGCATAAAGGGTTTGGATATATGGAAGACAGAAGAGTAGGGAGGAGGGAAGGGTGAAAAACAAAGGAGAGTATTCCGTCTTATTCTTATTACTTACATGTGGGCAAGAAATTTATGACCTTGTGGTTAGTTAAATTAATGCTCAAATTCAGGCAACTTAGTAACTGTGTATTCCTAGGGTAAGTGATTATGTCTTTCCTTCCTTCCTTCCTTTATTTTTTGGTACATCGTGAAGTATTTTACTGACAAACTGGACAAGGTTGTAACTGCTGCTAATTAGATTTTATTTTAAATTAGAACTCATTACTTTTTTAATATATAAAATGAAGATGCACTCAGTATTCAGAGTAACCACAGTGTTAAGTGAAAAATCAGTTAAAGAATAAGTACACTAGACCACCACATTCTAGTTCAATGACATTAAATACTATTTATAATACTCACTATTCTGAAATTCCTTGTACTTCCTTTGTCCAATTACATTGTTCTTTGTCGCCGAGATGGACCACTTTAGACGGTGGTGCAGTTCTTCCCAAATAAAGCTTCTGTGTTCCTGGAGGTTCTTCCAAGTAAAACCTTGAAAATTAAAATAAAAATTAAATTACCCCCAAATTTGTGGTTTAACATAGAGTTCCAGTAGTGTGAGTCTTCAAAGTGAAAAGATTTCTACATGGTATAATAGAAAGAAAAAAAAAAGCCTCCTTTTTTAAAACTGCAAAAGGAATTTCAGAACAAGGACTTGTAAAATATTTTAATCAAAATTTAAAAACAAATAGTATTCTTTCTCTTTAAGAAATTAAAATACATAATAAAATACAAATTTTTAAAGAATTAATACTCTCAAATTCAATACAATATTTTTGCTAAAAAAAGTTTAACTTGATCCTAATCAAGCCACCATACCTAATTCCCAGTTTACAGGAAATACGTGGGATGGAGAACCAATTTAAATGACACTAATAGGAAACAACTACGTAAATTCAGAATTCTACAAAATAACTGACCTGAACTCTAAGAAAAAAAGGCAGGAAAGTAAGTTTAGCTAGGTCTTAGGATAAAAAATTAATATACAGGATCAATTACATTTCTGTATACTAGCAGGGGAAATGGAATCTTAAAATATAATACTATCTATGGTCATGTCCGACTTTTTCAACCTCATAGACGGCAGCCTGCCAGGCTCCTCTGTCCATGGAACTCTCCAGGCAAGAATACTGGAATGGGTAGCCATTCCCTTCTCAAGGGGATCGGCCTGACCCAGGGATTGAACCTACATCTCCTGCACTTTAGGCGCATTCTTTATCACTGATCCATCTGGGAAGCCCAATACCATTTATAGGTGCTTCAAAAATTTTAAATACTTATGTAGGTATAAATCTAACAAGATATGTACAGGTTCAGTATGCTGAAAAAACAAAATAGCGATAAAAGAAATCAAAGATTAAAATAAATGGAGCGATAAAAGGAGATTCATTCAGATCAGAAAATTCAACAAAGATGTCAAATCTCCCCAAATTATAAGTTTAATACAATTCCTATCAAAATCTCTCAAAGATTTTTTATAGATATTAAAAAAATTCTAAAATATATATGGAAAGGCAAAGGACCAAAAATATCTTAAATAATTTTGAAAAGTAAAAAAATGGTGGAAGGAATCCTCTACCTAAGGTTAAGACTCACTACATAGCTACAGTAACAACACAATGTGGTGCTGGCATAAAAAACAGACACAGAGACAAATGGAACAAAATGGAAAACCCACAATGTAGATCCATACAAATATGCTCAACTTATTTTTGACAAAGATGTAAAAGCAATCTAATGGAGGAAGGAGAGTTTTTTCAACAAACAGTGCTAGAGCAAGCAATTCAATATACATAGGTAAACATATGAAACTTGACCTTATACCTTATATAAAAATTGATACAAAATAGATCATGGATTTAAGTGCAAAAGGAGGAAAAACTATAAAAAAATTTCAAGATAATCTTTGGGACTTAGGGTTAGGTGAAGAGTGCTTAAACCAAAAGCATGATCCATTAAAAAAAAAAAAACAACTAATAAAAAACTAAACTTCAACAAAAAGGCAGGGGAAGTGAATTCTGGTGATTAAAAAAGAATCCTCAAGATTCATATTAGCGTTGACTTCTCACCAACAAAATTAAATGATAAGACAAACTGAGATATGTTTGCAGAGATTTGAGGAAAAAGATTAGGCTTCTAATTCTAAACCTATGTGGGGGAAAAACAACACAAAAAATCTTTTGGATAAGTAATAATCCAGAAAGCATTAACATCCTTACATTTTCTCTGGAAAAAAAATTACTTTAGGAAGTTTTAGACATGAAAAATAAAAGAACAAGATGTCAGGCCCAGTTTACATGAAATAAACATAAAAGATGCCAAAGAATAGATTGTCTAAATACTCACTGATAAAATAATTGTGAAATTTAATAAAGTGTTAAGAAATTGTCTTTAGAATAGAAGATATGTGTTTTAAAAATTACATATTATTTAAATGAAACCTGGGAAGGGTATGGAAAAGGTAAAGTTACCTTTACCTTTTTTGATATTCAATCTTGTCAGAAATAAATATATTTGCTAACAATGACAACTGGTAGGAAAGAATTAGGCTATGGAACTTTCAAGCTATTAAAAGGAAAAGAAGGCAAAAGGGTAAAAATAATATATGCATCTAAAATATATGCATCTCAAGGGATGTACAATAAACTGTCAACAGTGGTTGAACTTGAAGTGTGTGATTAGAGAACTTTCATTTCCACTATAGAGTGTAAATATTTTACACATATTGTATCAGTTAAAATGTACGAATCCTGCTGCTGCTGCTAAGTCGCTTCAGTTGTGTCTGACTCTGTGTGACCCCATAGATGGCAGCCCAGCCCACCAGGCTCCTCTGTCAATGGGATTCTCCAGGCAAGAATACTGGAGTGGGCTGCCATTTCCTTCGCTAAGGCATGCATGCATGCTAAGTTGCTTTAGTCGTGTCTGATTCTGTGCGACCCTATGGACAACAGCCCACCAGGCTCCTCTGTCCACAGGATTCTCTAGGCAAGAATACTGGAGTGGGTTGCCATTTCCTTCTCCAAAATGTATGAATAAACGCCATCAAATAGCAAAGCATACACACACTTTCAAATTACAAATAAAATCTTACTTAGTTTCTCCATCTGATACACCAACAACTCTAGCTTCTTCAAGATGAGGCCAATTAACAAAGACAGACTTCCCAAGCACTGACGAAGCTATATTTTCTACACTCTTAAAGTAAAAGCAGAAAAGTTCATTATTGTTTTAGGTCCAAGAGAAAATTTTACAGAGGCAAAATTAAATAATTAAAAACTGATTTGTGTTTATAACTGTGTACTTAAAATCTACAAAACCCCACCTTAGTAATATAAAAATATTTGATCGCTCGAGCCAATTATTCCCTGCTAGTAACTGCTCTTCACAGCTTTATTTCAAGTTAATTATTCTATCCAGTCAAATTTTGTTTTTTAAATTTTTCTTCTTTAAGATGTGCCTTTATTTAAGCTAACTACTCTTTTTTTTTTTTCTTTCTAGTACATTTTCAAGGATTTCTGTTCCTTTAGAGTTTTGGTTTTTTTCCCCCTTTCCTTTTTTTTTAAAAATAGTTTTAAGTTGTTTTTACCTATCTGCCTTTTTTTACTCTTTATAATTTATTATGAATCTGTGGAAGTTTACCAATATAACCTTCCCCTCTGCCAATCTCTTATTAGATGGGAACTATGACCAACTTAAGCACTTTTCAACAGTATAAACATCACACTAGGAAGCTTGCCTCCTCATTTCTTCAACGGCATTGGCAGTTATTAGTGATGTGTAGCCCACTGATTTTTTTACTTGGTGAGAAAACAGATTTCAGTAACTTCAAACAAAAGAACACTAACCTATAATGTGAGTATTACTGCTCATGATATAGCCAGCATTAATAGAAATATTGTCACCAAGAAACTCAGGTTTTTAGTTCTGCTTCTAACTAGCTGAGCCAATGTCTGCTTTTCAATCTCCTTAATTTTTTTTAATTTGTAAAACTAATGAGCTGGATTAGTTGCTTTACAAAATTCCATCCAGTAGTAAAATTCTATGATTCTATTATTCTCATGATTATCTGTTTATTTTTCTCATGGGAACTGAAAAAAGTGAAAAGAACAGCACAGATGTCTAGAAAAGAGCTATTATTCATTATTTCATATCAGAGAGCATAAAAAGAATCTAAGAAATGTGATTTCATTTGTGATTGGTATGATTAAATAAGAACACTAGACTTATCTCAAGTTAGAAACCACGGGTTCAAAATTGGGTTCTAGTTCTTTTCAGCTATAGAGTGTTAAGCAAATCCTTTAATCCCACCGAGTCTCAGTTTTCTTTTGTGAGAAGCTATAACATCTATCTCACAATATTCATTTAAGGATAAAATAATATGCACAAAAACCTTTGTAAACCATAAAATGCTGTACAGTCAGCCTTTTGTATCCATGGGTTCCATATCTGCAGACTCAACTAACCTCTGATGGAGAATACTTTGGGGGAAAAAAAACAACTTCAGAAAGTTTCAAAAAGCAAAACTTGAATCTGCCAAATGTTGGCAACTACTTACATAGCATACAAATTGCATTTATAATTATTTATACTGTACTAGGTAATATAGGCAACAAAGATGATTTAAAGTGTAAGGGAGAATATATGTAGGTCATATGCAAACGTGATAGCTTTTTTTTGGGGGGGGGGTACATGGATGTAGCTGTTCCACAGGCATGTGGAATCTTCTTGTATCAGGGACTGAACCCACTTTCTCCTGCATTGGCTAACGGATTCTTTACCAAGGAAGCTGCAACACCATTTTATATAAGAGACTTGAGCATCCACTAGATTTTAGGATCAATTGAGAGTCCTGGAACCAATGCTCCATGGATACCAACTGGTTACTGTATAAATATTCTGTATGAAAAATATCTTAAATAAAAATTCTTAAAAGGAAACATTACTACTATTGGTTAGACAACAACAACTCTGTAGTAGAAACTGAAGTTGAAATATAAATTTTCATCCCCTTTTTATTACACTTGATCATTATAAGCAAATATTTCTTTAATAATTAGAGATGACTATTTTTAGACTTTGGGAGATAATTTTATTTTATTTATTATATGTAGACATTTCTTACTGTGAACATATAAAAGAATGACTATTCTGATAAAACAAATTTCAACATTATTAGAATTAGGCGCCCTTGTACTTTTCCTTTCTATATATCTAATTTCATTCTCCCACACTTCCTTCATGTGGAGGAAAAGTTATCCTACTTGCCCAGATTAATCCTTTCACTTAAGCCCTACAGGAAATCCCTTATTTCTTCACATCCCTTCCCTCCATAGTGACTTTAAGACCTCCGTTGTTCTTCAGCTCTACTGCTCTGCTTAACAAGCTGCCTCTTCTTTACCTACAGCTATGTTTCCAGCCTTTTCAATGAGAAACTTCTGAACTAGGGGCTTAAGATCTGCTTCCTTTGCTTTCCATCTAACTAGTTGCAGACTAGTACTCAGGAACTGGACTTCTGCCTCCAACAACCTACTGGAATGGAATTCTCAAAGTCCAATAATGGTGACCAAAGGACCTAGTTTAATTCACTAGGTCTAATTTACAGACCTAGTTTTCACTCTTCTTGAACTGCATGTACCATGTACTCATGCTTTTGTGATACTACTTAACTTGGGAATCATTCTCTTTCTTCTCTGAGCACTGTCACTTTTACTGGCTCCTTTTCTACCCTTTATACCTGTATTTCTTTACAATGAGGCCTTGAATCCTCAGAATTCCCTTTTATTAGGGAAGTCAGCCCCAAGGCCCCAGCCATCACTTCCCTGCTCATGACCTGCATATCCCTATTGCCCTCCAAGCCTTAGCTCTATGTATTCAACTGTGTATAATCATCTTTCTTGACTGAAAGTTTTTCATCTGAACCACAGAACACAAAAAACAATCTGACTAGGGATTTTATCAATTCTCCTAAGGATGATACTTAACTAGTACTATTCCAAATGCATAAAAACTAATTTAATTTTTATAAGCAAATGGATGACTTAGGGCATTAGGGCTTAAATCTCTTGTGGAACCCTGCTAAGAAAGGCTGACAGGGCAGCTCCAGATAAATGTTCTAGGACCAACTTAAAATTCTATTACTGATCATTTATCCACTCAAACAAGTGCCTCTCCCATTTTAACCTCTTTATTCCAATAAACAGTTTAACTATTTTTCAATTGATTAGTCTGATATTTAGAGTCAGTCATAGTTAATATTTTCTTTTTCTTTGCATCCCCTATTTTTGAACAAATGACAGAACTTGTGAATTTAGTCTTGTTCATCTAGATCTATTACCACTTTCATAGTTTATGTCTTTATTATCTAAGGCTTCTATAACCACAACCTCAACTTACAGGCTTTTCCATTTTCTTCCATTTCTCTTTTATGCAATTTAGTCTATTATGCTGCTACCAAATTAATTTTTATGAAAATACCAATTTCAAGATAACAGTCACGAAAAAATAAGTCCAAATTCCTTAGCCTGGTATTCAAGGTCCTCCATAATCTGGCCTCAATCTGTTTTTTCAACCTTATCTTCTACTATTTCCCAATACAAGTCCTCTGCTTCAGTCAGGTTTATCTATTCCTTCTCCTCAAATACATCACATTTACTCTAAAAAAAGAAAAAGTATTAAAAATTTCAGACATACAAAAAGGTTAAAAAGATAATGTGTTACTATCACATTTACTTTTGACTATAATTTCCAACTCATGTTATTTTTTTCAACTGGCATACCCTTCCCCTCATTTTTCCTCTGTGATAATCTATTAGTACCCTGCTTAAGTCTATTCCCATCTATAGATCTGTATTTAACTTAAATTCACACAGCTCATCTTTTCAAAATTCTTCCAGAATTTTTTGCTCATTATGTCACAATTATACACATCCTTTAATCTGTGTAAATGTTTCTTTACTCTATCCTTATTTCCTGTGAATTTCTGGAGTCCTACATGTTATACCGCTTTGGCAAACACGTTGCAGCTAGAACACTTTTATGCATAATATACAATAAAGAAAATACTTACAAGCTCATCTGACTCAGCATTCACTAAGATTTCCAACATCATGTTTTCTCCACGACTGCTTTGCTGGAATACTTGAACCCCACTTTTCTTCAAAAAAAACTTTAAAAGAATTCATAGAATTTAATTTTTAATTATTTTTCCATAATTACTTCACTTTCAATAAAGTAAAAAAAATTCTGAACTAAATAGTCACTGACTTTGTGTTTGATGTGTTTCAAAGTAGGAAATCCACAGAAATATAATGCCTTCTGGTCAACCTTGGTTATTTTGTTCTTGCTTATATCTATACGCCAAGCATCTAATGATATTATTTTATACCTGGAAAATAAATAAAGGTATTTGATTTAAAATTCATACATTACAAGCAATCACAGTTTTTCAGCATCCTTTCAGTATTTTGCAAGAGTTATCCTTGCTTTTAAACAGGAGAATAACAATTTGCCCTTTAAGACAAAGAAAATATACAGCAGCAGATTCTCCGTTGTTACTAACTCAGACACAACGATGACTGTAACATACTGAGTGGAAATTTTCCCATTTATTTAAAAATACATATAATATATATATGCATAAATATATAATATATATAAAGTATATAAATTATACATGTATATATGATTTTCATACTAAAGGAATATATAACACATATTACAAACCTCTACATCCTCCATGTTCCAAAACCCAGAATGGAAAATAAACACTTTATAATGTCTATTTCATCTTTCTCTTTAAGAAAAGGAAAAATCATAATAGAGAGAAGTTTACTTTATCTGCAACTCAACTTCCATCTGTGTATTACTGCAGGGAAGATGAGAAAAGAGAAAAAACAAGGAAAACATTTTAATGAAGAAGAGAAAGAAGAAATGGACTGAAATGGATTTGAGGTAAGAAAACAGAGGAGCTCTTTTATTTCTTGTTTTTCTTCTTTCCTGTTGGGTGGTTAGGGAATGTAAAAGGTAAAGTCATAGCATGTCAAATAATGCTGGGAGCAGACACTGGCAATGAAAACAAAAATTCACACATTTCTTGAGGAAGAGAAGATATATACACTGTGGGGAATGCCAGGGGCAGTAGGGTAGGGAACAACTTTAACAGAAGACAGAAAGAGAGAAGCAGAATTGGATCAAAGCAGAGAACTACAGAAACAACTGAGACAGACAGAGATGCTATGATTCTTGGAAAGTTGGATGTAATTCATTATCAGTTGCATACAAATGTCATAAATTATCTGTTAATTCTCGAAATAGATATTCAAAAGCTTTTTAAAAGTTAATTTTAATATTATTTTTTCTGCACCCTCTGTTTTTGAAGAATTACCACACAACATTACCTTGCACAGCATCGCTCTACGGGAGGAAACTTTTCTGGCCATGGAGAGGGGTAGGTGAACTCTGTGTCGCTGTCAAACCAGCACATTAGGCACTCACTATGTTGATTTCTTTTTCTCTCTTCTTTTTTGAGGGAGTGGTTACATGTCTCCATGGCTTCTAACAATCGCTTCTGAATATAAATATTGAAGAGAGGGGTCAAAAACATAAAAATTCTGTAATCTTAACACATAGAATGAATCTTTTCCCTCAAAAAACAAATTTACTATTTGTGCTCTTAAAAAGCAAAAATCTTAGTAACAGAATTCTTTTCAACTTAATTACATGAAAAACTGATGTGCTATTCTTGTTTCTAAGGGCAATAGAATATTTCTTGTCACTATAAGTTCCTCTGAAAATATTACTCCAACAGCAGCCACTAAAGTGTGGCTAAGAACAGCAGAGAATCAAAATTTAAATATGAATTTGTCATAATTCACTGCTCCTTAATCTCTCACATTGCAAATCTGCATTAATATAGAAATGTTCATCTTTATGATTATCTTTTATATTTAATGCAATTCCAATGAAAATCACAATGGTTTAAAATATATTTTTCAAAGGAAAAATGATGTTAGTGTTCATACTGGAAGAATAAAGGTTGAACTGCAAAGTTATCAAGAACTCGTCTTATGAGGTCCCATCACTTTTTACAAAATCACCTATAAGCAAAACACTTAAGTACGGACACCACAAAAGACCCACAGACCAGAAGAACAAAATAAATAGTTAAAAAACAAATCCAAATATATGTCAAACATAGTACACCAGACACTTTTAAAATAATGCTTTTGTCCAGTTGGAAAAAAAAAGCACACATATATTTCAATATCATACTATATACAAAACAAGTAGTAATGAGACAACAAAGTATTAGAAGAAAATCTAGAAAAGTATTGATAATTTTTTTTTAAAGTATTGATAATTAGTAGTGAAAAATTCTTAAGTAAGGCAGAAAAAAGCCTAGCCACTTTAAGGAAAAAGACATTTTTAAGTAAAAGAAAATGTATGTGATAAAAGAGGTCATGAACAAATCAACAAGCAAATGCCACACTAGGAAAAAATATTCCTAGCATACAAAGAGCTGCTCAAAATAAAAAAAAAAATGAGGGAAAGGATATAAACAGACAATTTATAAAAGGGAAAATGCAAAAGACAAACACACATAAAAATATATCAAATTAGGGATCAGATAAAAATAAACTTGAATAATAATAAAATGGCATTCTTTATCATCAGTAGACTGGTCAAAATTAAACAGTAACATTCAGGACTAGAAAAGCAGAGAAGTAGGTACTCTCAAGTACTGATGGTGTGAATTAGACCAGTCTTTTTGAAAAAGAATCTGGTAAAATTAATTAAAACAAAAACCATACACTCCCATTAACCAAGCATTTCTGCTTTGGGGATTCTACCTTATAAAAATAAAACTACCAATACATAAGAATGTATTAACAAACAAAAAGAAAACATAAATACATAAGTACTTTTATCATAGCATTGTGTACAATAGCAAAAACACGAAGAGTTGTAAGAATTTGCAAAATCAGTATGGTGTGTTCCCATGTACTTTTCACCCAATGATAGCATCTTACACACAGCGTTGTGTGTTGACACTGGTACACCATCACTACAGACTTATTAAGATTTCAGTGTGCTTAGTCGCTCAGTTGTGTCCGACTCTTAGGGACCCTACAGACTGTAGCCTGCCGGGTTCCTCTGTCCATGGGGATTCTCCAGGCAAGAATACTGGAGTGGGTTGCCATGCCCTCCTCCAGGGGATCTTCCCAACCCAGGGATCGAACCCAGGATACCTGCATTGCAGGTGGATTCTTTACTGTCTGAGCCACCAGGGAAGCTCCAGATTTCACTAGTTTTTATATGTAAATACTGTGATGAGATGGCTGGATGGCATCTCCGACTCGATGGACATGAGTTTGAGTAAACTCTGGGAGTTGGTAATGGACAGGGAGGCCTGGAGTGCTGTGATTCATGGGGTCACAAAGAGTCGGAGACGACTGAGCGACTGAACTGAACTGAACTGAACTGTGTATGTACAGCAGTATGGAATTCTTATGAAAAGTGCAGATTCATGTGTGTGCGCTCAGTCGCTCAGTGGTGTCTGACTCTTTGCGACCCCTATGGACTGTAGCCTGCCAGGCTCCTATGTCCACAGGGTATTCTTCAGGCAAGAACACTGGAGTGGGTTGCCATGCCCTCCTCCAGGGGATCTTTCCAACTCAGGGATCGAACCCAGGTTTCCTGCATTGCAGGCGGATTCTTTACCATCTGAGTCACCAGGGAAGCTTCATGTAACCACCTCTAAAACTGGAATACAGGACTGTCACGAAGCTTCATGTAACCACCTCTAAAACTGGAATACAGGACTGTCACATCACTGTAAAGAAACTCCTTCACATTATCCCTTTATACCCATACGCATATATTGCTCAGTCATGTCTGACTCTTTGCGACCCCGTGGACTGTAGCCCGTCAGGCTCCGCCATCCATGGGATTCTCCGGGCAAGAATACTGGAGTGGGTTGCCATTTCCTCCTCCAGGGGATCTTCCCGACCCAGGGATTGAACTCAGGTCTCCCGCATTGCAGGCAGACGCTTTAACCTCTGAGCCACCAGGGAAGCCCTTATCCCTTTAGAGTCACACCCTATCCCCCAATGATCTGTTTTATATTATAATAATTTCATCATTTCAAACATAATACATAAATGGAACCGTCTAAGATTGACTTTTTCAGTCAAATGAACTTTTTCCCATCCATTGTTTATAGAAATAGTTCTTTTTATTGCTGAGTAGTATGCCATTTTATGAATGTACTACAGGTTTTTCTAAATCCATTCACTCATTGAAGGATATCTGAATTTTTTTCCAGTTTGGAGTTATCACAAATAACTTGCTCTGGACAATAATGTACAGGTTTTTACAAAAATATATAGCCAGTTGTTTCAGTACCAATTGTTAAAAAGCTTTTTCTTTACCTATTGAATAGCTCTGATGTCTTAATTGAAAATTTATTCACTGGTCAAGTATAGATCTAGGTTGTTTGGCCTCTATTCTGTTTCACTGATCTATGTCTATTATGATGTAGGAAACATACTGCCTTGATTACTTTAGCCTAAAGGTAAGTCATGAAATCAGATAATGAAAGTCTTTCAGTATTGTTCTTCTTACAGATTGTTTTGGCTACTCTAGATACTTTGCAATTTCATCAAAACTTTAAAACTGGACTTTTGATTTTTATACAAAAATTTGCTGCATTTTTGCTAGGATTATGTTGAGCCCAAAGATCAATATGGGAAGAGGTTATGTCTTAACAATATTAAATCTTCTATTCCCTGAACATGGTATATTCTTCCATTTATTTAGGTCTCCATAACTCAACACTATTTGCAGTTTTCAGTGTGCATGCTGTTAAATTTATAAATGTGAATTTTATATTTCTTAATGCTACTGAAAGTAAAAGTCTTTTTAAAAAATTTATATTTTCCAATTTTTTGTTGCTAGTATATACAAACATAATTGAATTTTGTATAGATTTTATAGTTTGTGACCTTGTTAAATTTACTTATTGTTAATACTATCTTTTTGAAGATTCCTTAGAATTTTCTATTTTTGTAGTAATGCTATGTGCATATAAAAACAATTTTTCTTCTTCCTTTCTAATCTACATGACTTTATTTCTTTCCCTTGACTTAATACAGTGGACTCCTAGTACAGTATTAGAAAGAATTGATTAGAATGAACATCCTTGTCTTAAACTTGATTTTACAAAGAAAACATTCAAAATTTTACTATTAAGTATACTGTTAGCAGTGCACATGTGTGTGCTAAATCACTTCAGTTGCATCCAACTCTTTGTGACCCTATGGACTATAGCCCACCAGGTTCCTCTCTCCATGGGTTTTTAAAGCATGCATTCGGTTTTGACTTCCCTGGTGGCTCAGACAGTAAAAGCATCTGCCTACAATGAGGGAGACCCGGATTTGATCCCCGGGTCGGGAAGATTCCCTGGAGAAGGAAATGGCAACCCACTCCAGTACTCTTGCCTGGAAAATCCCATGGATGGAGGAGCCTGGTAGGCTACAGTCCATGGGGTCGCAAAGAGTCAGACACAACTGAGCAACTTCACTTCTTTGGTTGAGGACGTTTCCTCTTATTTCTAGTAGTTGAGCATTTCTATTAAAATTGGACGTTGAATACTCAAATGTGGTAAATCACATTGAAAACCAACACTGTATTTCTAAAATAAATCTCATTTGGTTAGGAGTATTATCCTTCTATATTACTGGATCCCATCTGGCTTGACTTTGTTAAAAGTTTTGCATCTACTTTAGGATGGATATTATCAAGTAATTTTCTTTTCTTGTAGTATCATTGACTATTATGCTGGCCTAATATGATATACTGGGAAGTGATTATTTCTCTTCTATGTTCTCAAAGTTTGTATAAAATTGGTATTATTTCTTTCATGAAGGCTTACCAGAATTCACAAGTCAAGACATCTGAGCCTAGAATTTTTCTCTGTGAGACGATTTAAAATTATGAACTAAATGTCTTTAAAAGATATAGGATTACTTAGATTTTTTTTTTTTCTGTCAGTTTTGTTGAATCGTGTTTAAAGAACCGTATTCACTTCATTTAGGTTGTTAAATTTGTTGGCATAAAATAGTTCACAATACGCCTTATCGATTTTTTTCGTAACTATAGGATTTATAGGACACCTCTTCTTTCATTCTAAATTTATGTGTTCTCCCCTGGTGCTCTAGTTTTTTTTAAGCCTTTTTTGATATGTCTTTCTAGGATTTATCAATTTTATTAATCTTTCAAGAGGATCAACTTTTGGTTTCATTGATTTTTCCCTATTGTTTGTTCAGTTTCCATGGATTTCTGCTCCTGACTTTTTGTTTTCTTCATTCTGCTTAGTTTGGATTTAAATTGCTCTTGTTTTCCTAGCTTCTTATGGTAGGAAGTTTAATTTACTTCAAAATATTTTCTTGTTTAGTATAAGCATCTAGAACCTGAAGTTTCCCTTTTCGGCCTTGCTTTAGTTTTATCACACAGATTATGATATGTGTTCTCATATCATTCATATAAAACATTTCAAATATTCCTTTAAGTTTCTTTAATATATGGATTATTTAGAAGTGTGTTATTTGATTTCAAAATTTTTATAAATTTTCAGAGATCTGTTGCTGATTTTTAACTTAATTCTATGTGGTCAGAGAACATTCACCTTATGATTTCACCCTTTTAAATTTACTGAGATATTTTTATGCCTTACCAAATAATCTTGGTGAACAGTCTTTCACTTAAAAATGTGTATTCCTTAGTTGCTAAGTATACTGTCCTACAAATATTAATGAGGTTAAGTAGGTTTATAGTGTTATTTAAGTCTTTCATCTTTGGTAACTCTGTTCTGAAGCCTACTTGGTCTAATATTAGTAAAGCAATGCCAGCTTCCTTATAATTAGCATACACAGAAGTTTTGATGCACAGAACAAAGATGAGAATAGTTAAAACTCATTAACACAAATGGTGATTAAAATCCACTGCTCATTCATTTATGTGAAGTAATCTCTACAAGTGTATATATAACCATTTAATTACTGACCTCATCAATAAAAGGTATTAGTACCACAGCTTCCCATTCCTGTTGTTTCCCATTTAGGTCAGTTTTAAAATCAGGTGGATAATATTCTATAATTGGTGAGTCGTCACTGGTCATCAAATGCTGTGAAAACATAAAATAGTGTAATAGAAATGTAAGAACTAATATCAGTGTAGCTTTCTGTTAATATATTTATAATATTTGTTTACCTATTACAATATAAAATTTATAAGCAAGGCAAAAGTAAGTTTTCACATCTTAGATATGCTATAGTATACTTGTTATATTTTGATTTTCAAATATGAGACTTCTAATTTCACTGCCACTCATCACTTTCTCATTCCACTAAGCTAGTTATATAGCCAAACTATCCTTACTCTGAATTTTATCATTTCTATCTTCTACAGTCTTTTCACTCTACAAGGCTCATCTAAATTCTGTTTTTCCATTCAGATTTCAGTTCATTTCACACACTCCATTTTTAATCTTAGACAATTTATTTTCATGTCATAATCAACTAATTTTATTAAGTTATATAACTGTCATCTAAGATAATTTAAAAAGAAACAGAAATCCAAAAATACAAGAATCTCCTTACCACCAGTAGCAAAGATAGAAAGTCCAATAAGACATGTTTTTATTAGAGATTTTATAACAGAAGTAGATAAAGAAACCTAAAGATATCCTCTAGGAAATGAATATAGAAGATCATGGCATAAAAAATTTTAAAGAAATAAAAGCATATTTCTCAGAGTAATATTCAAAATAAAATAGTCAGTATGTCATGGGTACAGAAGAATCAAAACATATGTGGCTATAAAAACCTGCATGGCTATATTAGTCCTGAGTGGTTTAATATCAATTCTTAATGTATTGAAGGTAGGAAAAAAAGCATCAAAGAAACTAAAGGAAGGAAGGCCATGGGCCAGGATGAAGGACAGGTTAAGTTTCAGAAAGATTTAGAAGGAAGCTGGACACTGTTCAAACAGCGAAGGTATGTGGTATGTATATATTTATGTGTGTCTATTTCAATTCCTGGCACCAGACCACAGAGTTAGAACAGATTGATGCTCTAGAAGAACTAAAATGAAGTTTACCCTCAAAATCAGTTTAGTAGGCTTAGTGTAATTTTGGTGACCCAATCACCACTGAAACAGCTTTCTCCTGTTATAGGAAGTACATTAATCAGAGAGAAGTTTTTTATTCCATAATTTGATAAATGAAATTCTTAAAATCCAAATATAAATGGAAGTAGCAATTTTGTTGAGATAAACAACTTATCAGAATAATCCATATTCTAATAGGTAAAGGGTAAAAGAGAACAGAAACGAAATCTGCAATATCTGGACAGAGTAGATGGCTTTAGATTTTGCCAAGCTCAATTTACTTTCATCAGTGCAGAGACAACTGGAGATGTGCTTAAAGATACTGAAAACAAAGCTGCCATGCTTTGAATGGTTTATGAAATGTGTTTGCATTTTTAAAACAAAGTTAACTTTAAATCAAGGAATTACTTTTCAAGAGACTTAAGGAATACTATATTTGAAACTGAAAATAAATATATTTAGCTATTAAAGAAATTTGGGTATGATGTTTCTAGGTTTGGAGGAGGAACTCCTAAATATTAAAAAGAACACAAATACATTTAATTCTATAACCCACCTGGTAGCATGCAGGGAGTAAATTTTTGCTAGCTGCTGGAAGTACAGCAAGAAGCTGTTCAAATGGCTTAAAAGGTTTTCCCAGTTCAAAATGGATTTTGAGTGTACTGATGTTGCGGATATCAGACAGGAAAGGTGCATAATGGTATGGATAAAACCTGTAAGACAAAACTGAGCTCTAAACAATTGGCAAACTTTATGAAACAGATCAATAGTTAGTACATACTTTTCAATATTCTATTTTAACAGCTGTGCCTCTGTGCGTGTGTTCAAGTCATGTCCACAAACAGCAATAATTCTAAAGAAAAAAAATCACTCATAATTCTGCCACATGAATATAAGAAATCAGCAATGTTGAAAAATGTAGATTATTTGATGACAACAAGTATTTTATTTCCTTAATTTTTAAAGTGCAGTTTGTATTTCAAAAATTTAGATGTATGTAATTGAAGGGTATATATATTAATAACACATATAAAAATAATTTATTTTTTATATAAATAATACAATGACTCCAGTTTCAGAAGTATTGAGGGTGAATCTTCCAAACAATAGATTCTCAGAATGAACTAATGAGGCAGTCAGAAGACATTCAGTTACTTCATGTGGGCCTGAGCTTCTCTCATGAAGACACAGGGAAGTCTGAGCTCATATGGTTGTTACTAGTCAGCTCTAAGAATCATCATCTTTGAATTAGTGTGTATACATATATATTGTGTTCGTGATAACGATTAAACCATTTGTCACTCATGCATACCAACTTTTGTTTTTAAAATCTTCCCATATTTAACATGAAGAAATATTTTTAGAAATTTCAAACATATAATTTTTTTTCATTTTTTGTTAAAAATTAAAATTTTTTAAAAAGCCAGTTACCCTAAATATATAATTTTAAAAAAATTTAAAAATAATTTCAATGTTCTTAATGTCTGACTAAAAACATCAAAATAAAAGCCAACAAAATAATTTTATATTCCACAATTATGGTATACTTCAAAAGAATGGGAAAGTTTAGGAGGCAGAATTGCATGTAGAACAACAGACTTTGGAAATCAGATAGGCATGTACTTGAATACTGGTGTGTGACACTGGAAAGGTTATTTAATCCTCTGAGCCTCATCTATCAAAAGCAGAAAATATTTACTTTAAACAGCTTTGAGGACTATATGAGCACACGCTTTACAAGTGCTTGGCCTCAATGCCTGGTAATATAATAGGTATAACTTACACTCACTCTCTTAAAAAAGGGCAAAAAGGATATTTTTTGTCACTAGAGTGCTCTTCAGAGATGCCCTGAGAATCCTGTTAGTTATTGAAGATATTTTTTAAAGGCTATTAGTAAGCAAAATTCTATTAATAATTAATGCCACATTATTTTGCACTGGTATGTTTTACTGTTGGTGCTTTAAAACAGAGCCTAGAAGGTGCTCTGAAAACAAAACAAAACAAGCTATCTCATCACTTGAAAGTGTCTAGTTTTCCTTGTATCATTTTTTGACTTGTTTTCTATTTCGGTGGATGGTTTGGAAATGTAGATGGCACTTGCTGGAATAGGAAACATGAGATAAATAGAGAATTATTACTATTCCAGGAGAAGTAAATTCTTTTCTCCTTTCTTCATTACCCTTCCCAGTCTAACATTCATATAATTCATTCTTCATTACTCCTAACAGAAACATTTTTCAAACATATAAAGATGTAGAGAAGAATATAATAAACAATCCCACTTAACCATCACTCAGACCCAGTAATTGTCAAGACTTTGTGACACTTCATTCATTATGATAGAAAATTTAAATCCTTAGATTAACAGAGAGCTTTTTATTATGGGCCATCTACTACAGTTGGAAGTATCTTTATTATAAAAGGATCTTTTTAAAATATTACAATACTAAAAAAGATTCTTTTTCCTTTAAACTTGGCTGTATGTACCTTTTTAAAAATACCATTAATATCATAAATAGAAGTAAAAAGGAGAGATTGTCAAATGAGCTTACAGTAGAATGAGTCATTATAAAATACAAAACTTTATTTTTGTTTTTATTCCCTCACCAGCTCCAGGACTGAACGCCATGATAGTAATAGTGCAAAATCCACTGTATCGCCTGAACATAACATGCAGCTTGATCAGCCAGAAAGTCACTGAAAACAGAAAAGAGTATTTTCATTTTAACATTATTTCCTGAAGACAGGTCATTGTGTTTAAAACATGGTATCTCCTAATATCACATTCTGCCTCACACGTTTTATTTAATCAATGAATAAGCCAGAAACTGCAATCAGAAAAAACTCTAAAATATTATTGTAAAAAATTCTATCATACAAGATTAAAAATTTGCCTTAAAGTTTTCCTAAACCAACTATTTGATTACTTAAACCTGCTGTGCATACTTACAGTCAATGTACTATATCTTTGGCATCAAGTTTGAAGGTTTAATAAAGCTTTCTAAACAGTGGCACTACCACTTTGTTAAATATTCAGAGTGTGACGGAAAACAAAGATGGAAATCTTATTTGGCAGGATGTCTGAGCGAATCACAGGAGGAAATCAAGAAGATTTTAAAATCTGGTTAGAGGAGCTAGAACGTATTTTGAAAAGTGTTATATTCACTGAAAAATATTCCCTTTAATGTCTTTTTCTCAAAAAACTATCATTTAAGGTAAAATAATCACACACACACACAAAAGAGCACCCTGAGGACTTCCCCGGTGGTACAGTGGCTGGGAGTCCGCCTCCTAATGAAGGGCACAAGAGACTGATACCTGGTCTGGGAAGATCAAGGCTATGGTTTTTCTAGTGGTCATGTATGGATGTGAGAGTTGGACTGTAAAGAAAGCTGAGCACTGAAGAACTGATGCTTTTGAACTGTGTTGTTGGAGAAGACTCTTGAGAGTCCCTTGGACTGCAAGGAGATCCAACCAGTCCATCCTAAAGATCAATCCTGGGTGTTCATTGGAAGGACTGATGCTGAAGCTGAAACTCCAACACTCTGGCCACCTGATGTGAAGAACTGACTCATTTGAAAAGATCCTGATGCTGGGAAAGATTGAGGGCAGGAGCAGAAGGGGACGACAGAGGGGAGATGGATGGATGGCATCACCAATCAATGGATATGAGTTTGGGTAGGCTCCGGGAGTTGGTGATGGACAGAGAGGCCTGGCCTGCTGCAGTTCATGGGGTTGCAAAGAGTCAGACACGACTGAGTGACTGAACTGAACTGAACTGAAATGGGAAGATCCCACAGGCTGGGGAGCAACTAAGCCTGTAAGCCACAACTACTGAAGCCTGCAAGCCCAAGCCTGTGCTCCACAAGAGAAGCCACCACAATGAGAAGCCTGTGCACTGAGATGAAGAGTAGCCCCCGCTTGCTGCAACCAGAGAAAGCCCGTGATCAGCAACAAAGACTCAGAGCAAATAAGAATAAAATTAATTAAAAAATGAGCACCCTAGGTAAACCCCAAAGTGGCTATAAAACTTGTTAGTGTTTGTTGGTGGAGGTTTACCATCTGAGCCAACAGGGAGGCCCTCAGGCAGATATTTCTAAGTGAAATTGTAGATCTACATATTTCTGGAAGTTACATTTTTTAAATGAAATGAATGACTATTATAAAAGAACTGTTTCATTATTGAAAACTGAGACAATGATGAAAAGTGTTTTTATTACCTTATAGTAATTTTGGTATGCTGTGGTATGTAATTTTGGTATGACATTTTGGTATGTTTTTCTCAGTCTTTTTATCCCCAAGTTTTTCCTTTTTAAATATAAATGACAGTATACTCTGTATATGATTTTGTATCCTCTTTTAAAATTTATATTTAATAATTTAATAATAGAAAGTATCTTTCTAAATTTTTATTAACTTTTCGTAACTACCAGTTTAACAGTTCTCTATATTCTGGAAGCACTAGAGATGGCAGAGATAGTGACTGTAATGAGGAGAAAGTGGAGACAATTATGATGAACCTTCTCACTGGACAAGTATATTGTTTCTAATTTTCTACTATTTAAAAAAATTTCCTTGTGTATAAAGATCATCTGTGTCTAAGTTTATATTTTTATGATAGATTAACAATTAGAATTATTGGGTCAAAGGCTTTTAGATACATACCTTCCAAAATATTTTTTAAAAATAATTTCCATTTATTTATTTTTGGCTGTGCTGGATCTTCACTGCTGTTCAGGCTTTTCTCCAGTTGCAGTGTGTGGGCTTTTCATTGCAGTGGCTTCTCTTTTTATTTTTTTTCTTTTTTTTTTAAATATTATTTTATTAGTTGGAGGCCAATCACTTCACAACATTTCAGTGGGTTTTGTCATACATTGACACGAATCAGCCATATAGTTACATGTATTCCCCATCCCGATCCCCCCTCCCACCTCCCTCTCCACCCGACTCCTCTGGGTCCTCCCAGTGCACCAGGCCCGAGCACTTGACTCATGCATCCCACCTGGGCTGGTGGTCTGTTTCACCATAGATAATATACATGCTGTTCTTTCAAAACATCCCACCCTCACGTTCTCCCCCAGAGTTCAAAAGTCTGTTCTGTACTTCTGTGTCTCTTTTTCTGTTTTGCATATAGGGTTATTGCTACCATCTACCTAAATTCCGTATATATGTGTTAGTATACTGTAATGTTCTTTATCTTTCTGGCTTACTTCACTCTGTATAATGGGCTTCTCTTTTTACAGAGAATGGCTCAGCCGTTGCGGTTCCCGGGCTCTAGAGGACAGGCTCAGGAGCTGTGGTGCATGGACTGAGTTGCTCTGCATCATATGGGAACTTCCCAGATCAGGGATCAGACTCGTGTCCCATGCATTGGCAGGTGGACTCTTTACCACTGAGCCACCAGCAAAGCCCTCCAAAATAATTTTGCCTACTTATATTTCCATCAGAAATCAAGGGAAGAAATCTACCATCACTCCTGGACCACTGAATATAACAACTTAAAAAGATTTGCTTATTTGCTAGGCAAACAAACAGTATCTCATTTTTATAACCTCATATTTTAATAAATAAAAAGAAAAGGAAATAAAACAGAAGAGTAGTCCCCTAGCAAATCAAGCATTTAATTGCAGCTACTATACTTCTCTATAACATAATCAAGGAAATATTAAGAACTAAGGAATAAAGAATTAAATGCATAACTATTATAAATATTTTATTTCTAAGTCTCAAAAGTCCTACTTGCTAATAATATCTGACAAAACTTCAAATGACCTGATAGCTGTGCTACAATTTCTTCCTCTCTAGCTGCCAGAGATAAGTATGAATACAGGCCTTACACAAAGACTATGTCTAGACTAGAAAGCAGTCTGAGTAAATGGAGCAACACGGAAATCTTGGGTCTTTTCTTGGGCAGTCTCTAGGAAAGATTCTTAGTATTTTATTTTTTTAAAAGTAAAAATAATAGTATAGAAAATATCTAAGTATAGTGTATATAATAAGGGTACAAAGAATTTTATGAAACTTTATCTCACTGACAGAAAAACAGCCTCATTTCATGGTTAAGGATGGGCTCCGGGGCCAGATTGCCTGTTACTTATAGTTTGGCTTTGCCATTCATTACCTTTGCATATCACCTGGAGCAAATCACTTAAATCTCTCTATTCCTTAACTTCCTCTATTTTAAAATAATAATAATAATTCTACTTAAAAAACTGTTGTGAGAATTACAATTTAACATTTTCACATTATTACATATATTTATATATGCTTATATTTTTAAATTATAAATGAGTTAATATTTTTTAAATGTTTAGGATAGTGCCTGGCACTAGACCAATAGTCAATATCAAGATCAGATTGATTATGTTCTTTGTAGCCAAAGATGGAGAAGCTCTATACAGTAAGCAAACTGGAGCTGACTGTGGCTCAGATCATGAGCTCCTGAGTGCAAATTCAGGCTTAAACTGAAGACAGTAGGGAAAACCACTAGGCCACTCAGGTTCGACCTAAATCAAATCCCTTATGATCATACAGTGGCAGTGACAAATAGATTCAAGGGATTACATCTGAAAGAGTGCCTGAAGAACTATGGACAGAGGTTTATAACACTGTACAGGAGGCAGTGACTGAAAGCATCCCAAAGAAAAAGAAATGTAAAAAGGCAAACTGGTTGGTTGAGGAGGCTTTACAAATAACTGAGGAAAGAAGAAAAGCAAAAGGCAAGAGAGAATGGGAAAGATATACCCAATAGAATGCAGAAGTCCAGAGAACAGCAGTAGAGATAAGTAAATGAAAAATGCATAGAAATAGAGGAAAACAACAGAATAGGAAGGATGAGATCTATTCAAGAAAACTGGAGATACCAAGGGGACATCTCATGTAAGGACAGGCATGATACAGGACAGAAATGGTAAGGTCCTAACAGAAGTAGAAGAGATTAAGAGATGGCAAGAATACACAGAAGAACTATACAAAAAAGGTCTTAATAACCTTGATAACCGTGACTGTGTAGTCACTCAATTAGAGGCAGCCATCCTGGACTGTGAAGTCAAGTGGGCCTTAAGAAGCATTACTACAAACAATGCTAGTGGAGGTGATGGAATTCCAGCTGAGCTATTTCAAATCCTAAAAGATGATGCTATAAAAGTGCTGCACTCAGCATGTCAGCAAATTTGGAAAACTCAGCAGTGGCCACAGGACTGGAAAACGTCAGTTTTCATTCCAATCCCAAGGAAAAGCAATGCCAAAGAATGCTCCAATGACCAGATAATTGTGCTCATTTCACATGCTAGCAAGGTTATGCTCAAAATCCTTTAAGCGAGGCTTTAGTATACATGAACCGAGAACATCTAGATGTACATGTTGGGTTTCAAAGATGCAGAGGAACCAGAGATCAAATTGCCAACATTTGTTGGGTGGATCATGGAGAAAGCAAAGGAATTCCAGAAAATCATCTGCTTCATTGACTACGTGAAAGCCTTTGACTGTGTGGATCACAACAAGCTGTGGAAAATTCTTAAAGAGATGGGAGTACCAGACCACCTTACCTGTTTCCTGAGAAACCTGTATGCAGGTCAAGAATCAACAATTAGAACTGGACATGGAACAACGGACTGGTTCAAAATTGGGAAAGCAGTATGACAAGGCTGTATATTGTCATCCGGCTTATTTATCTTATATGCAGAGTTCAGTTCAGTTCAGTTCAGTTGCTCAGTCGTGTCCGATTCTTTGCGACCCCATGAATCGCAGCACGCCAGGCCTCCCTGTCCATTACCAACTCCCGGAGTTTACCCAAACTCATGTCCATCAAGTCGGTGATGCCATCCAGCCATCTCATCCTCTGTCGTCCCCTTCTCCTCCTGTCTCCAATCCCTCCCAGCATCACGGTTTTTTCCAATGAGTCAACTCTTCTCATGAGGTGACCAAAGTATTGGAGTTTCAGCTTCAGTGTCAGTCCTTCCAATGAACACCCAGGACTGATCTCCTTTAGGATGGACTGGTTGGATCTCCCTGCAGTCCAAGGGACTCTCAAGAGGCTTCTCCAACAACACAGTTCAAAAGCATCAATTCTTCGGCGCTCAGCTTTCTTCACAGTCCAACTCTCACATCCATACATGACTACTGGAAAAACCATAGCCTTGACTAGATGGACCTGTGTTGGCAAAGTAATGTTTCTGCTTTTTAATATGCTATCTAGGTTGGTCATAACTTTCCTTCCAAGGAGTAAGCGTCTTTTAATTTCATGGCTGCAATCACCATCTGCAGTAATTTTGGAGCCCCCCAAAATAAAGTCTGACACTGTTTCCACTGTTTCCCCATCTATTTCCCATGAAGTGATGGGACCAGATGCCATGACCTTAGTTTTCTGAATGTTGAGCAGAGTACATCATGTGAAATGCCAGGCTGGATGAATCACAAGCTGGAATCAAGATGGCCAGGAGAAATATCAGCAGCCTCAAATATGCAGATGACACCACCCTTATGGCAGAAAGTGATGAGGAACTAAAGAGCCTCTTGAGGAGATGAAAGAGGAGAGTGAAAAGCTGGCTTACAACTCAACATTCAAAAAACTAAGATCATGGCATCTGGTCCCAAGGCAAATAAGGGAAAAAAAGGAAGCAGTTACAGATTTTATTTTCTTAGGCTTCAAGATCACTGCAGACAGTGACTGTAGATATGAAATTAAAAGATGCTTGCTCCTTGGAAGAAAAGCTATGCAAACCTAGACAGCGTATTAAAAAGCAGAGACATCACTTTGCCAATAAAAGTTCGTATAGTCAAAGCTATGGCTTTCCAGTAGTCATGTATGGACGTGAGATTTGGACCATAAAGATGGCTGAGCGCTAAAGAACTGATGCTTTCTAACTGAGGTGTTGGAGAAGACTCTTGAGAGTCTTGAGAGTCCCTTGGACTGCAAGGAGATCAAATCCTAAAAGAAATCAGTCCTGAATATTCGTTGGAAGGACTGATACAGAAGCTGATGCTCCAATACTGTGGCCATCTGATGTAAAGAGCTGACTCACTGGAAAAGACCCTGATGCTGGTAAAGACTGAAGGCAGGAGGAGAAGGGGATGACAGAGTTTGAGATGGTTGGATGGCATCACTGACTCTGTGGACCTGAGTTTGAGCAAGCTCCGGGAGTTGGTGATGGACAGGGAAGTCTGGTGTCCTGCAGTCCACAGGGTTGCAAAGAGTTGGACACAACTGAGTGACTGAACTGAACTGAACTGTTATAGAGGGCTGTAGTTCAGAATGTGAGCCACCATTTTAGAGGTCAAGCTGTTAAGGAACTTTTATACTAGTTCCTAACCTGAGGCTGAGCCAGGTAGCCTTTGAGATAAGTGTGATGTGAGCTTTAGAAGAAATGAAGCAAAACACTAACCATTTTCTATCTGGCAATTTTTATCATAGGCATACAGCTGAGACTTGAACAATGCAGAAGTTAGGGACGCTAACCCTCTTGCAGTAGAAAATCCACTCATAACTTTAGATAGCTCTCTGTATCTGCAGTTCCACATCTATGGATTCAACCAACTGGGAAAAATGTAGTACTGTATTAAGTCTTCAGTAAAAACAATCCACATGTAAGTGGACCTATGCAGAGCAAGCCCATGTTATTCAAGGGTATACTGCATAATACATGCCAATGAATATTATCTTCTCCAAAACCACAGTAGTTGAAAGGTCTACAATAATTTGCAAAACAAAAAATCCTTTCTTCCCATTACCGTAACCATCAAAATCATGCTGTTTTCTGTAGAACTGCAAAGTCTACTTTTTCCTACTTTAAAGTAAAAGCAATGGCAAGAACATACTCAGAAACTACGTCAACTCCCATCTTTGTCATGTAATATGTTCTTTTATATTGCCTAAACTCGGTTTCAAATAGGTCATCATCTTCCATCTCTTCTTCTAAATTATCTGGAAAAAAGATAAACAGATAGTGGCTGACAATTAAGAACATTCCATTTTTCCATTTAATGCTTTGATAAATACACGTCAAAGTAGATGTTTATAGACTATCATAGAAATCTGTTTCATCCAATATTACTGAATTAGTCCCAGTAATGGAATATAATAACTATTCTGTCAAAAAAAAACAACATATATTAAAATACAGTTTGTACTCACCCTTAGAAGTTACCACTTCTTCTCCACTTTTGTCTAAAGCAGCCCAACATATGGAATTTTCCTGGCCCTATTAAAAATTATATATCAATATAAAAGCAAGATATGCTTCAAGATGAGACATTTAACAGAAAGATTTACAAAATATTAAAGATAAATGAATGATCTTTAAGTGACATACTGTAAAAGTTTATTTTAAAAATAATCCTCAAATGCTGTGTAAATGTTTTTGGTTTTATATCACTTGTTTCCTGAAGCTAAAATCTTTATTATTACAACTTAACATTTAGGCTCCTCAATGATAAGTAACAATGCTCACCAATACAAAAGAAAAATATTTTTCTAAGAAAAAAACATTTGAAAAACATTTCATTTACTTAGAGAAAAGTACACAATCAATATCAAATCCTTTCAACTTCAACACTTTTATATGTCAAATTCCACGCTACTGTTAACAAGAAACAATCTGTTTATAACTGAATCCAATAATTACAACTATTACCTATTTTTTATATATCTGGTTCCCATCGTTCCTGTAACTCTACCCTCCACTTCTATTTTCTTCCACGCAACTCATCTGCTTTTCTAAAGTTCTTCCATTTCATCACATTGTTCATATCCTGCCCATCTATTTTTCCACTCTTGTGATTTCATCCTTTCTCTTCTCTATTTTCCGATTGCCTACCAACTGCCAGTGACTTTCACTAGTTCTTCCAATCTAGGGTCTCTGCCAAATTTCTTGTCTGGGCTGTTCCTTCAGTTTCTTTGTTTTACCTGTGTCTCTAAAGTTAACTACATACCCCCAGACGACTTGTGAAGTTTAAGGAATGAGCTGAGGTGGGTGGAGCCAGGGAATACTGATATTTACGTTTGGAGTAAACATCCCCCAAAAGTTGCAGAGCCTGTTTTATTAAGATAAAAAACAGAGTAGAATGCAGACTGCTGCTAAGTTCCACAGAGGAAAAGCTAAGCAGTTAGAAAGACTACACTAAGATCAGGATAGCTGCCCTTTCTGGAGCAAGAGCTATTAGGCTTGAACTTAAATAGAAGCAGTACAGCCGAGAGACTGCAGAAAGCTCAACAATTTCACCAGAATCCAATAACTATGGACTGGCTGAGGAAAATTTCCGAAGAGGTTTATTTTCCAAGCTAACACACATAAGACATTCTTTACGGCTTACAAAAGGTGTTTTACAGGGTACTAGCATATTCTAAGTGGCTCTATTATTCATTTATCAAGCACCTAACATTTACCATATATTATGACACTGTATTTTATATATGATTTTATATATAAATTATTTCTAGAGAAAAATAAGTGATCTTATAACATTAAATGCTATTATAAATATCCACATTTTTAAAGAGATAACTAATTTTCTGGGTTCTTAAAATGTCTCTACACTTATTAATAGAATGGAAGAGCAAAAAAAAATGCAATGCTTTTCAATGGCAAAAATAAACTGCTTTTCAAAGATCAGATTTAAATGATGGTATCTAATACAGAAAAAGAAACCAAGCAATTTTTAAAATGAACATAAAGGAAAAGAGGAAACGAAACCAAAATGAGGAACCCCAAAATCATAAGAAAGAAAATGAGAAACAAGGAATATCAGTTTTACCTTTACAGGTAAAAAAATGAAAGGACACCTAAAAAAATGGACACCTTTGATTTTTTCTTTTCCTTGAAGTTCTTGGCTTCTTCTGCTGCAACACCTGCTGCTTCATTGAGGTACTTGTTACCAACTTTGCTTTCAAACCACTTGAGGTCCACAAAAACTTCACTGAAGTGTTCTCGATCAAACTATACAGAAATATTTAAATTTATTTTAAAATAACTTAAGTATGTCTAGAAGAAAATAAAACAAACTTTTAACAATGACTGCTTCTAGGGCATGGGAAATCAGAAGATATTACTTTTGATGCATACAGGGACTTTATTTACTACTCTGAAAACTAAAAATAAAAAGTGAGTAGAAATAAAAATAATTTAGATGAAATTATTCATACAAAATAACCAACTGGAGTAGAACTATAGAAATTTTTTCTTCTGGTATTATGTAATTGGTTACTGACCATTTACAGCTACCCTGGGACAGAAAAACAAAAACTTATAGTTACTTACATCTGATAGTTTCACAAGGTATTTCTCAAATCGAGGTAAGTTGAGATGCCCACTTTCATTAATATAACCTAAACGGAACAAAAAATGAATTTGCACTAAATGTTGACATTCAAAAAAAATAATTTTATAAATTCCTTTTTTTACAAAACGTTGAGTTTCGATTAATCAAGAAAAAACACAGTGCTGGACCATATAAGTGACCCTAGTTTCTACAGACTTGATGTTACTGTAATACACAATATGTAAGAATTGAAGCAAAATAGAAAAAGTTTCAGGTTTACATAATAAGAATCCTCCCAAATTTCCAAACACTGGGGTGACAGTTAATTAAATTAAGTAAAGTTCTAGAATTGAGGTCATTTATTTGATATGGTAACTTAAGAAGAAAAAGACAAATATCCTGCTACTCGATTGATTGATTGATTGATTCACTGTATGGTTTGCAAGATCTTAGTTCCCTGGCCAGAGACTGAACCTGTGCCTTTGACAGTGTATGTGTGGCGTCCTAACCACTGGACTGCCAGGGAATTCGGCTGTCTGCTTTATTCAGCATCAGCACTACCTGTCAGTTTCCCACTGTAAACTTAAAAGTCTCTCCCTGATAGTAAATACTCTGATGTTTATCCATTCAGAAAACTGAATTTCTACAGTTAAATATGAAAAGAGTTAAGTGAAACCAACAACCTCTGTAGGCTTTTGTAAGCTATTAAAGGTAAGAGATTAGTTAGGTATCTATGAATAAATGAGATTGCTTAACTTGTGTCATCTTCTCTGTTTGTGAACCATTGAAAATTGCAACTTTAGAACTTGGTGCCTTAGACTAAAAGAAACTCCAAATTCTTTTCCTACTTTAGCTGTGCATGCAATAATCTAATAAACTGAGTGACATTTCCAGGGTTAGTTGAGTTTTAAATTAAAGTAGCCTCAAATGAATATTAAACTTTTCTTACCCCCAAGTTCTGGCAGGATGGTAATATATGTTCCATAAAGAAGAGGCAGTGCATCATGATTAATATGTAAATGAGGTAGATGAGGGATAAAATCATTGCCAACAAGAAATCCCATCAAAATCCAATCATCTATTATCCTTTCAATATCATATTTAAATGTGATCTTGTCCTATAGCAATATGAAGAAAAGAGTCAAATCCTTTGGAAATTTCTGCATGTTCACCTCTGATCTATTTATGTTAATACTTACTTTTAATGCTGAAAACTCATAGTCAATATACTCTCTCATTAAAGACAAGTGTAGGAGGTGAAATGTGGTTTCTTCTGGTGCGCATACCCTGTAATTAGTCAGATGATCAACACAGAGTTAATTATATTTTTAAGGTTCAAGTTTAAAAGTGTGGCTTAAAATAAAATTTATCACTACAGTATAATTAATTCTTGTCATTAAGGCATGTAATTTATATGTAAGCTGCAGGGTAATGGTAAGATAAAAACATAATAACAATTATAATAGATATAAAGTTCAAAATAATTGGTTTACAGCACGCTTTCTGTGGAAGGACTCACAGAATTAAGAAAGTCTAAATAATAAATAACAAATGTGAGAAATCAATGGGATTTGTTCTGGCCCACTCAAGGATGGCCACCAGCAAAAAGCATACAGATGAGTGAGTACATACACTTTTATGTCTACTGCAGTATAGGCTAAGGCTTCAGTGGTGCAGCACTGTTACTTTCTCCTCTTACCTTTCCCTGGCTTGGTCCAGGGCTCTATATTCCTCGCTGTTGGCTTATATTCCAAGATTAATTACAAGTAAGAATGTAAGTTTTTTAGAGCATATTAAAAGCATTTATCCACCATGAACAAGTGGCATTTTCACAGGAATGCAAAAATGGTTCAACATAAGATAAATCAATGTAATACACCATATTAATAAACAAAGGAAAAAAACCCACATACTCATTCAACAGAAAAAACCTATGTCAAAATTCAACACCCTTTCATGATAAAAATACTCAGCAACGCAGAAATAGAAAGGAATTTCCTTAGAATGATTAAGGGAATTTATGAAAAATCCACCACTAATCAATGCTGAGAGACTGAAATTAACTTGACATGGATCAAAGACTTAAATGTAAGAGGTAAAACTTATAAAACGCTTAGACTAAAATGGGAAAAAGCTTTATGACATTGGATTTGGCAATGATTTCTTGGATACTACACTAAGAACTGTACATGACAATGGACATGAATTTGAGCCAACTCTGGAGACAGTGAAGGACAGGGAAGGCTGGCGTGCTGCAGTCCATGGGGTCGCAAAGAGCTGAACATGACTGAATGACTGAACAACACTAAAATGTATACACAACAAAAGAAAAATATAGACCGGAACTCATCAAATTTAAAAATTTTGTACATCAAATGACACTATCAACAGGGTCAAAAGGCAGTCCACAGAATGGGAGAAAATATTTACAGATCATATGCCTGTTAAGGGATTACTATTCCTAATTTAATTTCTGGTCTACCTTCCAATTTATAGGCAGTATGATTTACCTTTGCATCTTTTTGCCACCAAATCGAACTTCTTCTCTTAAAAGAGAGAAATGTGCCTCATGACTTGTTAATCCAAGCATAATCTGTTGAAAAATGATTAAGAAATGCTTTTATTCTCTCATTTTTTATAGCATCAGGTTCACAAAAGCAATCAACAACATTTCTATATAAAGAAGAACATGCTTATTTAAGGAAAATAATTAGCAAGTTAAATATATAAACTTCAAAATATGATCCATTTATAGGTGATGAATGGGGTAAATTGTGTGTACTTTCCTAAGAAAACAATGTTCACCTTAGACTCACATAACCTTTACAACCACACCACTGCATCCCTATAATAATAATCTCTCTTGGTTTTTATTTCTTTCTACTTGCCATGGGGGAATGGGAAGGAATTAGAGGCAATAGCATTTCCAAATCAGAAAAATACAGGACTCTTCTGAAGGTCAGGATACCTTTAGAAGGTGAAAACTTCGGAAAAAAAAAACTAGGAAAGGATCTTTTCAGTTAATATTCTCACATAGTATTCTAATCCCCAAAGTAAGTCAAATAGTTTAGTGAGACATATCAACCAACTGCAATGCAGAGTTTAATTTAATCCTGATTCACACAAAATAAAACATTTATGAATCAATCAGGGAAATGAGAATGCTAAATGGTTTTCTATATATTAAAGAGTGATTTATTAATATTGTTTTATATGGGATAATGACACTGGAGCTATTTTATTATTTTTAATATTCTCGATCATGAAATATTTATAGATTAAATAATATAATGTCATATACTTCAAGAATCCAGAGGAGGAGGAGGAAGGATACAGATGTTAGGAAAAGGAGCTGAAAGTAATCGAAGGAGGAAGGAGGACACAAAGACGTTCATTATGCTCGCTCTTCTATTTTTGTTCATTCTTGCAAATTTCTGTAATAAGAAGTTAAAAAACGTCTAGCAGGGACTTCCCTTGGTGGTCCAATGGTTACGAATCCACCTGCCAATGCAGGGGACACAGCTCAATCCCTAGTTCGGGAAGTTCTGACGCTGCTGTGGAGCAGCTGAGCCCTGGAGCCACAACTACTAAGCCCATGCTCTACAGCCCATGCTCTGCAACAAGAGAAGCCATTGCAATAAGAACCCTGCAGAATGCAATGAAAAGTAGCCCCCACTCACTGCAATTAGAGAAAGCCTGAGTGCAGCAATGAAGACTCTGTGCAGCAGCAACAACAACAAAAAAGTCTAGCAAACTTGGGTTGCGGAGTTATCAGGTGGTATTAAAAACCCTGTATTAAGCATGAAAATAAAAAGGGTCCTCTACCCAGAACTCGACAGTGAATTCACGGCACTAGGGTCAGTCAGGTGTGAATACTAACTATATGCACCTGTTGATCATAAAAAAGGCAAAAGAACACCTTTTCCAAATGTTTTGAACTTTGTTAACAGCATAAGTAGCAATTATTATCATGTCTCTAATATCTCTTTCCATAACCAGAAATCTGCTAATATTAAGACTAAGTTTCCTAAACAGATATTTATCATAATGGCATAAAACTACAATAACAATAAGCATTTTACCTACCAAGTCAGCATCTAAGCCATAAAGACAGTGCCTGGTGTTTGGATCATGATCTGGCTTTGCCTTCTCGGATCTGATAAACTCCATGATTTTATGCTCTCCTTCTCCAGGAGTCTAGATATAATGTTAAAAAAAAAAAATGCAGTAATATGCTACATTTCTCAAGATTCAGTTGAAAAACTGTTTAAATAAGAAAAGATAATAACCTCATGGCCTGAGAAGTAGATGGTAACTCCTTGCCACGATTTGTCTGTAGAAATTTTCATATTTACAAAGTACTTCAGATGTTCATGTAACCTGGCCATGAATTCAGTCCCTTTAAATAAAAGGATTTTAGAAATTTAATCTGAATGAGATATAAAAACAGAGTTATCAGTGATAGCATGAAACTGGATATGGGTGGGGAGGTTGAAAGCTCTCTTGCTTATCTTGAAAAGCAAATCATGTTGCATCTTTCCCGAGGAAATATCACAACTATTTCCAATTTCACTACTCAGCCCTATATGAGGTTAATGTCAGATATAGAAAGTCGAAGAATTTTACTACTGCCTTGGGACTATACTTCAAATATTTTCACACAAGGGCAGAGTTTCAACTATCTAACAAACTTCAATCTTCTATCTCCTCTGCTGGATTCTAAAAGTTTTTGTTTTCTTTTTGTAAGATTGCCAATAACAACAACAACTGTTATTATTACTACTTTTTTTTTCTTTTTTTTTCAGTGGGTTTTGTCATACATTGATATGAATCAGCCAAAGAGTTACATGTATTCCCCATCCCGATCCTCCCTCCCTATTACTACTTTAAACTCAAAAAAATTAGTATTAATCTGGAAACAGAGTATACAATGATTATGTTTTAGGAAAAGCCTAGATGATCAACAGTCAAAGGCAACACAGTCTTAAACCACATAATGATAAACTGCTTATTAAATTGAGCACTGTCATTAGGGCACGTAATGAAAGAGAAAACTACCACAGTAAGAAATTAATGAGAAGGTACAATTTTAAGACTTTTCTTCAATGTGAAGGGTTATAATGATGTTAGACTCTAGGAAGTGCAGACTATGCTGTTGCATTTAAAATTAAATTTGTAATACTGATAATTAATCCTTAAAGTCACAGAAGTCTTAACCACCTCTGAGGAACAGAACAGTAAGCATTCTAGATAAGGAAAATGGGTTTCTTATCCTGAATAAAACAAGCTGGCTAGATGAACCTGGGTGAGCTACAACCTCACCGAGTCAGTTCTCATACAAATAAATGTCAAGAGTAGTAGGACTGATCTTGTAAGTTCGTTCTAGGTCAGGAATTCTGTGCATGTGGGAGAATCCTGTCCATAGTTGCTCTTATCAGCATCTGTAAATTCCTACAGTGGGTCTTCATAAGGGCATTTATAACCAAGGTGACCAATCCATCTTATGAAGTGACATAACTGGGAAAATATAACAAATGGAATTCTAAGGACAAAAAAAAAAGAGGTTACAAAAGAAAATTAAATTTACATTTTAAATTTTCTAGAATTTTTCTCTCAGTGAATTTACCTGGTGTAATGCAGTTGGAATCAAATCTGGCCTCTGCAGGAAGAGTTTCTCCTTTTTCTATTGCCTTTTTAATTTTGTCTTCAGCCTCCTTTGCTGACCTTAAATGTTAAGGGGGAAAAAAGAGTCCTCAACTTTCTGGGAAAAAAAGAGATCTCTACATACAGTAAATTGTCATTTAGAAGCTTTTGTAACTAAAATACTAATTCATCAATTTTAAGTTCAAAACATGTAAGTTTTGAAATGACTATAACCAATAAAAATGAGCCTCAGATTTGCTTGTTTTATTTATTTAAAGAATTAAGTTTTTCAGCTATGGACTATAGAAGCAGAACATTATAATGGTATAAAACTGATATAGAATGATATAAATGATTATAAAATAATTCTTTTATCATCACAAATACACATATTGGTTCTAGAAATAATTTCAAAAGTATAGCATAAACATTCATTATGCACACTACATTTAATAACATCAAACAAGAAGTACGTTACTAAAATGATCTCTAAGAATATTACATAAAAATAATTATAAAATTATAATGTACACCTTTGGATTCCCTCATGAAAATATCTAAAATGAAAGCCTAATAAGATTAATGACATCAGCAGCCAAAATGATTTCATTTTTGAGGCAACAGAATTTACCAGGAAGAAGATGATTATTTTAGAGTCTGACAGAAATAGATTTGAATATCAGCATCCCAATTCCAGTATGGTTTCTCTGGTAACTCATGTGTGGCACACAAATATGCCACAAGGCACATAATTTAGTAAGTCCTGCTTTATGTACATTTTCTACAGCCCTGTTACTAGTTCTAACTACTGTGCTCTGTTGAATTCTATTTCTGTGATAAACTCTTCTTTGTTTGAAAGAAGAGTTCACCTCTCTCTCACCAACCTCTTCAATATAACAAAAACTTTGAAGATAACAATTCATTTGTAATCTCTCCAATAGAAGCCATTCTTTCCTCATTTCTCCTCTTCTCTCAAGAAATGATTATTCAATGTTACTATGTGATAAGTTCTTGGGCTACAACAAAAAAGAAATGATTCCTCTTCTTAGAGTTTACACACTAGACAGAGTATAAGAAAACAGTGAAGAGATAGTCGCTCAGTCGTGTCCGACTCTTTGCGACCCCATGGACTGTAGCCTGCCAGGCTCCTCTGTCCATGGAATTCTCCAGGCACTAGAGTAGCCATTCCCTTCTCCAGGGGATCCTCCAGACCTAGGGATCAAATCCAGGTCTCCTGC
The DNA here is from genome assembly GCF_963930625.1 of Muntiacus reevesi. Taxonomy (NCBI): domain Eukaryota; kingdom Metazoa; phylum Chordata; class Mammalia; order Artiodactyla; family Cervidae; genus Muntiacus; species Muntiacus reevesi. Next base: position 6,902,453 of record NC_089256.1, on the reverse strand, counting down.
ATTGCAGGCAGATTCTTTACTATCTGAGCCATCAGGGAAGCCCTAGAGTATAAGAAATAGATAGTAATTAAATACACTGTTTAATGTAGCTGTAATACAGAGAATGTCTGGGACAGGAATCAGGTAAAACTACTATTCTAGGTAGAAGATTATGAAGGCCAGACTGATGCAGTAGCAGTAAAGATGAAAAGAAGTAAATAGATATGACTTAGATGTGAGGAATGAGGAAGAGGGAGAGGTCCAAATTTCTCTTGGACTTTGGAGTTGAGCAGCTATTTGCATGCTGCTTTCACAGAAATAGGGACATAGAAGAAAGGCAAGTTTGAGGCAAAGGTGAGTTCAATTCTGAATATGTTAAGCCTGAAATATATCTGTGGTATCCAGAAAGAGTCATTTAGCAGGCATTTGGATATATAGAAGTTCTGAGAAGAGATATCCACCAAAAGATAATTTGGGAGTCAGTACAGTTTCAGTAATTAAAGCCATTGGATAAAATCTCTCAGGACATAGGACAGAACCTTAAGAAACATCAGTTGTTAAGGAAAAAAAAGGAGGGGAAGAGAAGATAAAGATATTAAGAAGGTAGAGTCGGGGACCTCCCTGGTGGTCCAGGGGCTAAGACTCTGTGCTCTCAATGCAGGTGGCCAGGGTTCAGTCTCTGGACAGGGAACTAAATTCCGCATGCCACAACTAAGGCCCAGCACAACCAAATAAATAAACTTTTGTTTTTCTTTTTAAAGGTAGTGTTGGAGGGAATTCCCTGGTGGTCCAATGGTTAGGACTCAGTGCTTCCATTCCTGGGGCCCAGGCTTGACTCCTGGTCAAAGACAGTAGTTACCTGAAGGTTATAGGAAAGAAGTTCAAGAGAGAAATAATGGTCAACACTGCTAAATACAGGAGATAAATGAAGCAATATAAAAACAGAATTATTCTTTAGATCTAGTCTCTTTAAGAAATTTATTTGTAATTTTGTAAGGAAATTTCAGTGGCATGAGGGGGATGAAAGGAGCAGACTTAAAAATGAGTAAGAGATGTGTAGAGATTATGATCAGAGAATACGAATGAAGGAAACAGTCACTACGGAGAATGAGATAGGGCTAGCTGGGGGACTTTGGGGAAACATGGAGCGCGGGATGCCACCACAGTATTGAGTAAATGCTTGTGGTGGTTATGGTGAATTGGCCCTCAACATCCACTCCTTTCTTCTAGTTCATCTTCTGAGGTGGGAAAGCTATAAAAAATTAAACTCTCAGGTTTCCTTCAGCTAGGTTTCTGGATGTGACTTAGATTTTGTCAGATGTTTCCATAAAACATTTGGAAGGGAGAAGTTTGGTAAGTGTACATGACAGTTGTGGCACTGGGGGTGTAGGCAGGGGTGTGTTTTACCAACAGCAAAAGAGATTTCAATATTTAGCAACTTTATAAGTGCTGAGAAGCAAGGTGCAGGGCATCTGTTTTTTTTTTTTTTCCAGTATAGATATGGCAGGTATATTGGGGCCTTGGAACTAAGAGATAAATTTATGGCTTCTTTATTGTTGAATTACAACTAAATTGACCCCTTCATGGATCACAGCCTTGTCATGGTGAAGGGACTTACATAACTTGATGAAGCTATGAACCATGCTGTGCAGGCCACACAAGACGGACGGGTCACAGTGAAGAGTTCTGACAAAATGTGGTACACTGGAGGAGGAAACAGCAACCCACTCCAGTATTCTTGCCTAGAGAACCTCATGAATAGCACAGAAAGGCAAAGATATGACACTCGAACAGGAGTCCCCCAGGTTGGAAGGTGTTCAATATGCTACTGGGGATGGGTGGAGGGCAATTACAAATAGCTCCAGAAAGAATGAAGCAGCTGGGCCAAAGTGGAAATGACACTCAGTTGTGGGTGTGTCTGGTGGTGAAAGTAAAGCCAGTGCTATAAAGAACAATACCACATTGGAACCTGGAATGTTAGGTCCATGAATGAAGGTAAATTGGATATGAGCAAGGAGATGGCAAGATTGAATAGCAACATCTTAGGAATCAGTGAACTAAAATGGACAGGATTGGGCAAATTTAATCTAGATGGTTATTATATCTACTACTGGGGGACAGAAATCTTTTGACTTTCACAATGATTTTATAAGTACCCAATTCTCTGTATTATATCCCTTTCTGCTTAAACCAAACGTCTATTACCTGTAACTGAACAGTGACTGATACAGTGGGCTTATACAATCCCTTTTCAACACTAGATTTTCTAACCCAGCAGCTCCCCAAAATTAGCTTAACAATTATCAGGAGAATCTGGTAAAAAAAGAAAAAAAAAACAGTTTCCAGGGCACAGTTTTTGGAGATTCAGATTAAAGTCTTGGGTGGTACTTGAGAATCTAAATTTGAGTAAGAGATGGCCCCTGTCTTCAAGGAGTTCATTGTTTCAGTATCTTCAGTGTCTTTTCTCTTTTGATATTTAAATCTCTATAGTTTACCATCCTCTTCCCATTCTCAGGGCTAAACTCCTCCGAAGTCCTCTCCCAACCTTCCTTGATCTTTTCCACGTTTGATTCAACAGAGCCCTTTCTCTCCTTTACCTACGACTGTGATAAAAGGAAAGGATCCACACTCGCTGGCTCTTCGCTGGGTTGCTGTGTTTCGTTTTTTTCTTTTTTTTTCCTCCGCCTTCTCTGCCTCTTCTCATCCTTTCTCGCTCTCCAGCTCTGCGGTGTGACGAGGCCGAATCCTCTCCGCACCCAGCCCTCTCGCCTTCCTTCTTCCTCTGCCCGCGCCGTTGTTCCATTTCTCTCTCTCGGCCGCCGCCGCCGCTGTTGCACAGCTGGTGTCGGTGCCGCGCTTTTCCCCCCACGTCGTCCCTGCAGCCTATGGCCCAGGCCGCCTTGGGTATTTCTGCTCAAGGTAACCACATCCCTCTTTAAAAATTCCGCCGAAAAAGAGAAGACGCTTTACCCGACTCTTTGGGCCGTTATCTCACGGCGAACTTTCTGACCAAGTATACAACTACCCAGAGGGCCTAGGAGAAGTGCTGTATAGAGAACAGTTCGACTTTAACGCTGAGCCACCTTGGGAACCTAGCTGATGATAGGGGGGTTCCATCTCCTAACTTGTCCATTTTGTTGCATATTCTAAGGACCCAGACGTAAGGCTTGGTGGCCCGTCTCTTGTTTTTCCTGGTTTATGACTTTCGGCTTTGTGGAATACGGCTGAGATGAAAGGATTTATTGACGATGCAAACTACTCCGTTGGCCTGTTGGATGAAGGCACAAACCTTGGAAATGTTATTGATAACTATGTTTATGAACATACCCTGACAGGGAAAAATGCATTTTTTGTGGGAGATCTTGGAAAGATTGTGAAGAAGCACAGTCAGTGGCAGAACATAGTGGCTCAGATAAAGCCATTCTACACGGTGAAGTGCAACTCCACTCCCGCTGTGCTTGAGATTTTGGCAGCTCTTGGAACTGGATTTGCTTGTTCTAGTAAAACTGAAATGGCTTTAGTGCAAGAATTGGGTGTATCTCCAGAAAACATTATTTACATAAGTCCTTGCAAGCAAGTGTCTCAGATAAAGTATGCAGCAAAAGTTGGAGTTAATATCATGACATGTGACAATGAAGTTGAATTGAAGAAAATTGCACGTAACCACCCAAATGCCAAGGTCTTACTACATATTGCAACAGAAGATAGTATGGGAGGTGAAGAGGGTAACCTGAAGTTTGGCACTACCCTGAAGAACTGTAGGCATCTTTTGGAATGTGCTAAGGAACTTGATGTCCAAATTATTGGAGTTAAATTTCATGTTTCAAGTGCTTGCAAAGAATCTCAAGTATATGTACATGCTCTATCTGATGCGCGATGTGTGTTTGACATGGCTGGAGAATTTGGCTTCACAATGAACATGTTAGACATTGGTGGAGGCTTCACAGGAACTGAATTTCAATTGGAAGAGGTTAATCATGTTATCAGCCCTTTGCTGGATGTCTACTTTCCTGAAGGATCTGGCATCAAGATAATTTCTGAACCTGGAAGCTACTTTGTGTCTTCTGCATTTACACTTGCAGTTAATATCGTTGCAAAGAAAGTTGTTGAAAATGATAAGTTTTCCTCTGGAGTAGGAAAGACCGGAAGTGATGAACCAGCCTTCATGTATTATATGAATGATGGTGTTTATGGTTCTTTTGCAAGTAAACTGTCTGAGGACTTGAATACCATTCCAGAGGTTCACAAGAAATGCAAGGCAGATGAGCCTCTGTTTACAAGCAGCCTTTGGGGTCCATCCTGTGATGAGCTTGATCAAATTGTGGAAAACTGTCTTCTTCCTGAGCTGAATGTGGGAGATTGGCTTATCTTTGATAACATGGGAGCAGATTCTGTACATGAACCATCTGCTTTCAATGATTTTCAGAGGCCAGCTATTTATTACATGATGTCATACAGTGATTGGTATGAGATGCAAGATGCTGGAATTACTTCAGACACAATGATGAAGAACTTCTTCTTTGTGCCTTCTTGCATTCAGCTGAGCCAAGAAGACAACTTTTCCACTGAAGCTTAAGCAGGCATTAACGCTTCTGTAGATCTGAAGTTGCAGGTTAATAAGCTTGTCTGGTCTACATTCCAGTGTGGAAAAAATTTGAACAATCTTAGTCTGTTAATTCTCTTGGAAACAAAAACTACTAGTAATAGCTATTTGGGACCAGACAAAATCAGCTCTATAATTCACTGGGGGTAATTGGGAGATTAAGATAATGTATCCAGATTTAAACCTACCAGTTTGCCCTACCCCTTAAGCGTTTAAAATAAAATATGCAACAAAATGGATGACTTAGTGGAGATGGAAGCCCATTAATTGGGTTCCCCATTAAACCGTTTACATACAAGTACACAGTTTTTATACTAAGGATTCGTGTTAAAAAGTCTTGTAAAGTTAATGTCTTTCACCCAGATATATCAAATGTCAGTGGAAGACCAGTGTGACTTCATTAGATACGTTTAGTGTATTTAGAATGTGTAAATTTGTGCTTTGAACTGTAGTTTAATAAATGTAAAATTGCATCATAGTATTTGTTGTATTTGACCTAATGTAACCCTTGTATGATTGCAATAAAATTTTGTGTAGATTTTAAAAAAAAAAAAAAAAAAAAAAAAAGGAAAGGATCCATTATGCTATTGACCTATCAAACTCACTAGACTCAGGGTTTCTTTCCTTCACCTCCAACAACCCTCTTAACTTTACTTTTGCTACTCAAAACAAGGACACAGCATGTTTTCACTGTTATTTAGAAATATCCCACAGGTACAGGATTTTTACTTTAGCACTGTTTTTCTGTGTACAACCCTTTTCCAACCTTTTACTTCTCTTACTCCCCAAGTTATCCAAAGGGTTGATAATACTTAAGTGTCCTAACTCAGCTCTCTTCTACTCCCTAATCACCTTCCAGTTTCATTTGCCTTTCTATTCAGAGGACCCATATTCAAGCAGAGTCAGAATCAAGCCCAAGGTCAAATTAAATGTCAGTGACATCCTCATTAGCACAATCTCTCATTCACTACACAGTTCCATAGCTCAGGATGAAATACTATAGGAACTTTACTACGACTATTCCAAATAACTAAGTTTTGAGAAGTCTGAAAAATTTGTGACAGAGAACAGAATAACTTTATCTAATCCAACATATACCCTGAGAAATAACATGTCATTTGAATAATTAATTTGTTTACTTGGTAAAATGTGCCATGGTAAGTGTGAGATACTTCCATTTCTGCAAGGGATTTAAGCAGAAAAGAAACATGAAAAGGAGACGCACTGTGTTAAGCCAAGCCAGTTATCTTTAAAATATTATATTTTATTAATCTAAATGACATTCTAAAACAAATCATAAATGTTTTACCTAAAACGCCTCCCACGCTGTTGGTTCATCTTTGCTCGAGGAGCCACACCATCAACAGCCATGAAGAATACTTTCCTGGGTTTAATAATGCGGAACAACACCTCCAAGTAGTGAAAAATATCAGTGAAGATTTTATCATCTGAAATTCTGAAGTGAACATCATCATCATTAGGATGGGAACACTGATGTATAATTCCATTCATATCCAGGTATAAGTTATCAAATTCAGGAATCTAAAAAACAAAAAAATGACCAAGACCATTATTATAATCACATATACATAAGCATCTGATAAAAAGCAGGATATAGGGGATTATTCTGATTATATAAAAACTCAGTAAACACAGTTGAATAAATAAACAAACAGGAGGAATAAGGAAGACAGAGACATATTATGTGGTTACACTATGCACCAAAAGCTTGATCACATTTACTGCCAGGAAATTATTTACTTATTTAAAATATGATAACCTGAGAATACATCAAATAAAGTACTTGATTGATCTGGTACTCAAAATATTAGTCTCCTTTCTTCCGTTTGAGATTAATTTCTAAAAGCCTCAATTTTCTCTATAAATGGGTAACATGATACATATTTATATCAAATGGCTATATGCACATGGTCATAAAAGGTTTTACAAGCAATTTAAAGCCTCAATGAATATTTGGTTTCACTGAAGTGTGCGTGCGTGTGTGTGTGTGTGTGTGTGTGTGTGTGTGTGTGTGTGCGTGCACGTGCGCACTCAGTTGCTTCAGTAGTGTCCAACTCTTTGCAACCCCATGGACTGTGGCCTGCCAGAATTCTCTGTCCATGGAATTTTCCAGGGAAGAATCCTGGAATGGGTCGCTATGCCTTCCTCCAGGGGATGTTCCCAACCCAGGGATTGAACCTGCATCTCTTATGTCTCCTGCACTGGCAGGCAGGTTCTTTATCACTAGCACCACCTAGAAAGCTTTCACTGAAAGTAGAATCACTAATTTAGTTATATTAATTTAAAAAGCTTACATTATGCCAAGAAATTTAGGAAATTTTGAAAACTGATTTTTCATTCATGGATTAAATAATTTCTAAATTTTGGCTAAGAGGCATCTCCTATTACAGAAAGGCCTTCATGGTTCTGATTCTGATCTACTTTTCCTCCATTTAAATATTTATGAGCAAGGCTTCCCTCATGGCTCAGACTCAGGTAAATAATATGCCTATAATGCAGAAGATCCAGCTTCCTTCCCTGAGTTGGGAAGATCCCCAGGAGAAGGGAATGGCAACCACCCCAGTATTCTTGCCTGGAGAATTCCATGGACAGAGGAGCCTGGCAAGCTATAGTCTGTGGGGTCACAAAAAGTTGGACACGACTGAGCAACTAACACTTCACTTCAAGGCAAACTAACACTTTACTTCAAGGTGAACGCTCTGAAACAAATATACAACACAAAAAACTGAAACAGGCACAACTTTATATCTAGTAAAATAAAGAAACGTGAGAGGAGCCTGCCTTATATGCTAATGAAGAAAGGTAGTTTGGATTTTCAAATATAAAAACATAATGGGCTTTCTTAAACTTAATGAAAACTATCTCTGAAACAAATATTCAAATTTTACCACAGGCATAGGTAACAAAGGGGCTTCCCTGGTAGCTCTGCTGGTAAAGAATCCACCTGGCAATGCTGGAGACCTGGGTTCGATCCCTGGGTTGGGAAGATGCCCTGGAGAAGGGAAAGTGCTCCAGTATTCTGGCCTGGAGAATTCCATGGACTGTATAGTCCATGGGGTCTCAGAGAATCAGACACTACTGAATGACTTTCACTTTCACTTCACTTAGGTAACAATATATTTTCTTATTATTGAGAAAACAGTATGCCTTTGAGTTTTAGGGGTAAAGTTTTGGTCTTTGAATCAATGAACACCACAAAAACATATTTAAAAAATACCCCTTTACATAAGATTGTACTAAGTATTACACAAAAAATAACTTAAATGCTCTTACTGAGTAACAGGTTCAAATGAAATGGCAGTTGCGACCATGAGGTTCGAGATGCACGTTTCAGCTTTACTGTTTGGGGCTTCCCTGTGGCTCAGTGGTGACGTCCTAACAGCGCAGCGGCACAGGCCCCTTCGATCCCGGCCTGGGAAGACCCCGCCTGCCTCAGGACAGCCACGCCTGTGCCCCAGAGCTACCGAGCCCGCACGACGCAACCGCTGAAGCCCCTGTGCCAGGCCGCGTGCTGCGCAACAAGGAAACCACGGGGGGAGAAGCCCGAGAACTTCAACCAGAGAGGCGTCCCCCTCACTGCAACTGGAGAAGGCCTACCACAGCAACAAAGCCCAACACAGCCATAAGGAAATAAACGTAAAAAAAAAATTACTGTTTCAAGAAATCTAAAAACCTCAACCAAAATCTCAATGTGATTATTTTTTTGGAGGGGGTGGAGGTACTTTATAAAATGATTACAAAGTTTCCTTAGGAAATAATCAATCAGGCATGCATATTAAAGGGAGAGTAATGACAGAAAACCTGCCCTATATGATATTTTAAATTAAAAAATAGTTTAATTGAACCAAATAGTTTTAGCTGTAGTCCAAGGAGACACAGAAATGTAATACATAAGAGACATTCCAAATCAGTGAAAAAAAGGGATGGGACACCTAGCTAACTACTTGGAAACAAAACTGTAATTCAACTTATAACAAAATAATGTCAGAAGGATTAGACATTTTAATGTGAGAAATATAAGTCAGAAAATTATATACAAATACATTGGTAGTTTTCAGGTGGGGAAAGTCAGAAATCATAAATCAAACAAATGATGAAGTTGGCTACCTGAAAACGTATTTTTAAAATCTTGTAGGGTTAACAAGAAAGTGTCATAAACAAACTCAACTGAAAAATGACAAAATGCAGGAAGATGCTTGCAAATTAGGACAAAGTCAATACTTCTAATATACAAAAAAACCCCTAAAATATTAAGTAAGAAAAACATTATATGTTAAAGGCATGTAAAATGCAAAGCAATTCAAAAGGAAGAAACATAAAAGTTTAAATCACATGAAAAAAATGTTCAACATACCCGATTTCTAATTAATATGATACATCATTTTTCCCATAATGTTTGCAAAAGACTAATGTTACCCAGTATAGGTAAGGGTTTGGAGAAATGCATATTTCATGTTAATAAAAGCAAGAGCTGGCATTTATTTAGTACTTATTAGGTGTCAAACATTGGGTTAAACACATATTCATTCTCTCAAATATGGTTAAAAATCTTAAAAGATATTTAGATTTCCCATTTTACATTAGAGGAAAATCAGAGTCAGAAAAGAGAGGTGGCATTTACACACAACAGTCTGGGATGGTAATATAAACTGGTATAATGAACATGAAAACATATATCAAAATCTGAGGTGTGCAATCTTTGACTCAGGATTTCTACTATTAGAAATTTATTCTGAGAAATAATCAGAAATGTGAAATGTGCACAAATATATAACTACAAAATTATTCACGGTAGTATGCTCAGAAAAGATAAAAAATGAAAACAATGCCTAATAATAAGGAAAACTGAAAATGGTACATTAACACAACTGAGTATTACAAAGCAATTACAAATTATGACATTATTATTCATATTTGGTACGGGATAATGTACAAAATGATTTCCAGGTGGCGCAGTAGTAAAGAATCGGCCTGCCAATGAGGGGATCTGAGAGATGTGGGTTTGATCCCTGGATTGGGAACATCCCATGGAGGAAGGCATGGCAACTAACTCCAGTATTCCCTGGAGAATCCCATGGACAGAGGAGCCTGCTGGGCTACTAACTGGGCATGCACACACAAATTACATAATATATATGGTCAAGTGACAAAAGTAGGTTATAAAACAGCAGGTAAATTATTCTCCCATGTTTTGAAAATACTTATCTACATGTGTATCTGCATAGAAAAGTTAGAAGGATATAGAAACAAGATGCTACTAGTCTTTAATCCTGGATGATTAATCTCATTTGCTCTTTTCTTTCCTCTAGACTATACACTGGTCTTCCCAGGGAGCCCAGACTGTAAATAATCAGCCTGCAATTTTGGAGACCTGGGTTTGATCCCTGGGTTGGGAAGATCCCCTGGAGAAGGCAACGGCTACCCAATCCAGTATTCTGGCACGGAGAACTCCATGGACAGAGAAGCCTGGCAGGCCATAGTCCATGGGGTCGCAAAAAGTACAAGACAACTGAGTGACTTTCACTGACTGACTGTGACTATATGATACCTTTCACATCTTTCTGCATTATATGAACTTTTATATAATGAGCACCTTTATAAACTGAAAAAACCGTAATTTTCCTTTTTGACAAAAAATTTTTAATTCCCTTAGGTTTCAGATTAGTAAGAAAGATATGGAATGATAATCATCGGCCAATGTGGTGAAGAAAATGATCACACACAGAAGAATCCTGTTCTTTTACTAAGACATAATATTGCAAGTTAGAAAGTATCTTATACTTTCTTTCCCCTCTCCTTCTACTCTATATCTAATTAGCCATGAAGATTTCATTTTGTTTTTAACATCTTAAATGTTCCCAGAATATCACCTTCCTACCCATTCTCATTGTCTTAGGCAACCCAATCTTTTTCCCCATCCCCAGATTCCCCACCTTACTTCATACCTTCAGTTTTCCATCTGTAGTACCTGTTTCTAGTTTTCACACCACAGCTTAGCCATTTTCCTAAAGCATAATCTGATCACATGGCTGCCTTTTTAAACTTATACTACAAATTCTTTTCTTTTTTTTACTACAAATTCTTAACGTCAGAAAATGTCCTATATGATTTGGCTGTTATCTCTCCCACCAGTTGCCACATTCCTTTCTGTTTCCACATATATCCTACAAACTAAAGGCAGTAAATTACTCAGTTCAGCTCAGTCACTCAGTCGTGTCAGACTCTTTGCGACCCCATGGACTGCAGCACTCCAGGCTTCCCTGTCCATCAGCAACTCCCAGAGCTTGCTCAAACTTATGTCCATCAAGTCAGTGATGCCATTCAACCATCTCATCCTCTATCGTCCCCTTCTCCGCCCGCCTTCAATCTTTCCCAGCATCATGGTCTTTTCTAAGGAGTCAGTTCTTCGCATCAGGTAGCCAAAGTATTGGAGTTTCAGTTTCAGCATCTGTCTTCCAATGAATATTCAGGACTAATCTCCTTTAGGATTGACTGGTTTGATCTCCTTGCGGTGCAAGGGACTCTCAAGAGTCTTCTCCAACAACACAGTTCAAAAGCATCAATTCTTCAGTGCTCAGCTTTATTTATGGTCCAACTTTCACATCCATACATGACTACTGGGATGTATAGCTAGTACATCTAGCTTTGACTAGATGGACATATGTCGGCGAAGTAATGGCCCTGCTATTTAATATGCTGTCTCAGTTGGTCATAGCTTTTCTTCCGAAGAGCAAGTGTCTTTTAATTTCATGGCTGTAGTCACCATATGCAGTGATTTTGGAGTCCAAGAAAATAGGCTCTCAATGTTTCAATTGTTTCCCCATCTATTTGCAATGAAGTGATGGGACCGGATGCCATGATCTTAGTTTTCTGAATGTTGAGTTTTAAGCTGGCTTTTTCCTCTCCTCTTTCACTTTCATCAAGAGGCTCTTCAGTACCTCTTCTCTTTCAGCCATGGGGTGGTGTCATGTGTTTCTGAGGTTATTGATATTTCACTTGGCAATCTTGATTCCAGCTTGTGCTTTATCCAGCCTGGCATTTCGCATGATGTACTCTGCATATAAGTTAAATAAGCAGGGTGACAATATACAGCCTTGAAGGACTCCTTTCCCAGTTTGGAACCAGTCTGTTGTTCCATGTCCAGTTCTAACTGTTGCTTCTTGACTTGCATACAGATTTCTCAGGAGGCAGGTCAGGTGGTCTGCTATTCTCATCTCTTTTAAGAATTTTCCACAGTTTCTTGTGATCCACACAGTCAAAGGCTTTGGCATAGTCAATAAAGCAGAAGTAAATGTTTTTCTGGAATTCTCTTGCTTTTACGATGATCCAGCGGATATTGGCAATTTGATCTCTGGTTCCTCTGCCTCTTCTAAATCCAGCATTAACATCTGAAAGTTCTTGGATCACATACTGTTGAAGTCTGGCTTGGGGAATTTTGAGCATTACTTTACTAGCGTGTGAGCTGGGTGCAATTGTGCAGTAGTTTGAACATTCTCTGGCATTGCCTTTCTTTGGGATTGGAATGAAAACTGACCTTTTCCAGTCCTGTGGCCACTGCTGAGTTTTCCAAATTTGCTGGCATGTTGAGTGCAGCACTTTCACAGCATTATCTTTTAGGATTTGGAATAGCTCAACTGGTATTCCATCATCTCCACTAGCTTTGTTCGCAGTGATGCTTCCTAAGGTCCACTTGACTTCACATTCCAGGATGTCTGGCTCTAGGTGAGTGATCACACCATAGTGATCATCTGGGCTGTGAAGATCTTTTTTGTACAGTTCTGTGTATTCTTGCCAACTCTTCTTAATATCTTCCACTTTCTGTTAGGTCCATACCATTTCTGTCCTTTATTGAGCCCATCTTTGCATGAAATATTCCCTTGGTATCTCTAATTTTCTTGAAGAGATCTCTAGTGTTTCCCTTTCTATTGTTTTTCTCTATTTCTTTGCACTGATCATTGTGGAAGGCTTTTCTTCCTATTATTATTATTCCTTCCTATTTCCTTCTCCCTACTATTCTTTGGAACTCTGCATTCAAATGGGTATATCTTTTCTTTTCTCCTTTGTTTTTTGCTTCGCTTCTTTTCACAGCTGTTTCTAAGGCCTCCTCAGAGAGCCATTTTGGTTTTTTGCATTTCTTTTTCTTGGCGAATCCTCTTGATCCCTGTCTCCTATACAATGTCACTAACCTCCTTTGATAGTAAGGGGTGGTGGGCGGTGGCTGCATGGCGCTGGAGCGGTGACCAGCCAAGAGGAGATAGCCCACGTCCAAGGTCAGGAGCAGAGGTCATGAGGAGATACCCCACGTCCAGGGTCCCAGCAAGACGGCAGGCACCGAGTGAAGGTGTCAGAGGGCAGACAGACAGAAACCACAATCACAGAAAACTAACCAATCCAATCACATCACCACAGCCTTATCTAACTCAATGAAACTATGACCCATGCCACGTAGGGTCACCCAAGACAGATGGGTCATGGTGGAGAGTTCTGACAAAATGTAGCCCACTGGAGAAAAGAATGGCAAACCACTTCAGTATTCTTGCCTTGAGAACCCCATGAACAGCATGAAAAGGCAAAAAGATAGGACACTGAAAGATGAACTCCCCAGATCGGCAGTTGCCCAACATGCTACTGGAGATCATCAGAGAAATAACTCCAGAAAGAAAGAAGAGATGGAGCCACAGCAAAAACAACACCCAGTTGTGGAGTGACTGGTGATGGAAGCAAGGTCCGATGCTGTAAAGGGCAATATTGCATAGGAACCGGAATGTTAAGTCCATGTATCAAGGCAAATTGGAAGAGGTCAAACAGGAGATGGCAACAATGAACTTTGACATTTTAGGGATCAGCGAACTAAAATGGACTGCAATGGGTGAATTTAACTTAGATGACCATCATATCTAATACTGTGGGCAAGAATCCCTTAGAAGAAATGGAGTAGCCCTCATAGTCAACAAAAGAGTTCGAAATGCAGTACTTGGATGCAATCTCAAAAACAACAGAATGATCTCTGTTCATTTCCAAGGCAAACCATTTAACATCACGGTAATCCAAGTCTATGCCCCGACCAGTAATGCTGAAGAAGCTGAAGTTGAACAGTTCTATGAAGACCTACAAGACCTTTTAGAACTAACACCCCAAAAAGATGTCCTTTTCATTATTGGGGACTGGAATGCAAAAGTAGGAAGTCAAGAAACACCTGGAGTAACAAGGCATATTTGGCCTTGGAGTACAGAATGAAGCAGGGCAAACGCTCAGAGTTCTGCCAAGAGAATGCACTGGTCATAGCAAACACCTTCTTCCAACAACACAAGAGAAGACTCTACACATGGACATCACCATATGGTCAATACCAAAATTAGATTGATTATATTCTTTGCAGCCAAAGATGAGAAGCTCTATACAGTCAGCAAAAACAAGACTGGGAGTTGAACTCCTGATTGCCAAATTCAGACTTAAATTGAAGTAGGGAAAATCACTAGACCATTCAGGTATGACCTAAATCAAATCCCTTACGATGATACAGGGGAAATGGGAAATAGACTTAAGGGACTAGATCCGATAGAGTGCCTGATGAACTATACTTGATCAGCTTATACTTAAAATTGAGTATAGTATCCTTATGTTACTCCATAAAGTACTACTGTGAAAAATTGTGATGGGAACCTAATTTCCTTTCCTTTAAAAGTCATGTTTCTTTTTTCTAGGTGACAAAGCTTTTTTCTCTTTTTTCTTTTTAAAGTCCATGAATTTTACTAGAACATACTAAAACATGTCTTGATGTTGGTCATGTGTCAATATTCTTGGGTACATGGTATATTCTTTCAACATAATTTCAATTTGTTTTCTAACTTCAGGAAAGTTTTCTTTAATTATAGTTTTCATATTTTTCTATTATTTTGCTTTGATTTTCTTTTTCAAGAATGCCTATTATTTGTGTTCTTTGACTATATTTATCATTACTTTCACTCGAATCTTTTTTATCTTTTAAAATTTTCTTTTATTTCCACCTTCTATCTTTTTTCTTATGGTTAATTTGCTTTTTCCTTGCTACTAGGCTTCATTTCTGACATGATTTTGTCATTTACATCTAATTTTCTCTAGGTTCTATCATCTTATTCCTGAATTTCTGTAATTGATTATATGTTGTTTTTCACGTCTTATATAATTTTCTTAGTGCCTTTTTAGCTCATTCTGAAGTAGGAGGTTATAAGTTTGATCTGTTTTGTGTGCATCTTTATTGCAAGCTTTTATTATGTCTCTGTGTGTGTGTGCTAAGTCGCTTTAGTCGTGTCTGACTCTTAGCAATCCTATGGACTGTAGCCCTCCAGGCTCCTTTGTCCATGGGATTCTCCAGGTAAGAATACTCGAGTGGGTTGTTATGTCCTCCTCCATAGGATTTTCCCAACCCAGGGATCGAACCTGGTCTCTAATGTCTCCACTGGCAGACAGGTTCTTCATCACTAGGGTCACTAGGGTTATTGCCTGTACGAATGTTATTTTGTTCCCCTTTCCCCCGTAAGTTTGCATACTATACACCCTTGACATTTTTCTATTGTTTATCTTTATGTAAATTTAATTTTTCCTGAACTTTTGGAAGAACGATGCATTTAGAAAAACTTTAAAGCTTCCTCTTCTGCTACTTTGGGATAGTATTAAAAATATGGTGGTTTGCTTGGTTTGTTTTCTAAGATTTCTTGACTCTGTAATTCTTCCCCACTTTTATCTTCACTTTCTTCTCTTATCTCTCTTGTCCCGTTTGTGATAAAATTTTATTTCACTCCTGGCAGTTTTTCTTTAGGGTAGGCTGTGCCTTAGAATGGTGCCTTGGCAAGTCAGTTTTGAAGGTTCACAGGAGTTAGTCTGCTCTTGCCGTTCAAAACCCTTCAGTTACAGCTACTGCTACTAATAGGCCTGGAGAGTCTTAGTAAATATCCTGGAGTTCCATTCTCAGGTTCATTAGATGTTGCCCCATTTTCTTCTTCTCCCTCTTGTAGAGATGCTAATATCAACAAGGTCTAGAGGTTATTGGTAGTCTGTCCCCACTTATTTTATCTTGGAATTCTTGGGGATACCCTGTCACAGGGTTTTCTTGCAACTGTTTTATCAATTTAAATTTTGCAATCTAGTATCTGTTTCTGTTTTTAAATAAGTTTTCAGAGAAATCAAAAACTATGCCCTGTCATTACTACCATCATTTTACTAGAACCCTCTCCTCCATCCAATCCCTTCCCCCAAGGACTAGCTTTTGAACTACTGTGACTTACTTAGCACTACCATCTTTTAAGTACTGCTTGAGAGAATAGCTAGTGATTGCTTTTTGAAAGACATCACTTTGATGAACAAAGTTTTAAACCTATTATTAGTGCTCATGTTATAAAACTGCCTGAGAGCTATTATTTTTGTTCAGCAACAAAATTTCTCAAGATGGAGAAAATCCAAGATCCTTACATCAAACCAAATTCTTTGCCAAAGGGTAGGGAGGTAAAATAATACTGAACAGATTGCATATTATCAAGTTAGTCTGAATGTCTTAATTTAGAGAGAAAGTGACTGATACATGGCAGATACTCAAATGTTTGTTGAGTGAAGGATCCAGGAAAAACCTAAGTTAGTTGTCACTATTTTCATCCTCTTCTCTGAAAGAAATGTTTTCCTGTCTAACTCAAACTACGTTTCAGATAAATTAAAGACAAACTACCATTCTGCAAGTTTTGGTAAGCTTTTCCTCATATACCAAATCTGATAGGAATCCGACAACAAAGAATACCTCTGGGAAGTTTAACCCTACCTTCACACTTATAGTATTTTTTAAAAAGAATAAATAATAATTTAAGAGATTAAATCATAACACCAGCATGATGGTGTTCACTGGATTATTTCCCCTCATATTAAACAATGCTATCATCACAACTAAGTCAATTAGCTATACAAATTATAAAAATAATTTTTCCCCTGTAAAATGTAAAATGGACAAGAGATCTACCAAAACCATTAAATAAACACAAGCAACAAACACTAGCCCCAGATTCTAGTTTATCTAATATACTATTGTCGTTCAGTTGCTAAGTCGTGTCGGAGTCTTTGCCCATCTATTGCAGCACTCCAGGCTTTCCTGTCCTTCACTATCTCCCGGAGTTTGTTGGCTTAATATTTTTTGCCACAGTTCCAATACATGAACTACATTTTTGAGGCGTGCACATAAACTCTGCTCTGGGGTCATTATATACCGAATAAGACGATTACAAGTATTAGTGCTCTTATAATCTGCTCCTCTTTCCGTTCTCCCTACTTCTCTCCCTTTCCCCCCCTTTCTCTAACACTAACACACACACATACACGCACGCACATACACGCACAATGAAGCCTTCAAATAAGTGCCCTGGTCCCGTCCAAATGTATTTTTATTTCTTTCGGAACGGGGGGTTGGTACGGTTCTTGGGGTAATAGAAAAAATGTACCGAAAGGCATCATAAATATGAACCATCAGCCACGTCAGAAAGTCTAGGCGTTGGGGGTAGGGCGGGATGCAGCTCGAGATAAGGAAAAGTAAACAGGGGTATTCAACGGCTGAGGCCGTTAGTAATTTTCGTAGGTTGGTCTGCTGGCTCTGGTGGGGACCCGGGGGAGGCCCTAAGAGAACACCCACTCCTCTTCGAAACGTCCAGAAAGAAAAACGAAACCTGCAACTTCCTGGGAAGGAAGGCGAAGCACTCCGGAGAGCGTCGCTCCCCCGGACTTGATGTCGGAGTCACGCAGGCCCTGCCCCGGCAGGAGCTGTCAGAACCGTCGCATCCCCGCGGCTCTGCCCACAGGAGGGCGACCTGCGCGTTCGCTCCCACTCAGATCACCAGGGTGTCCTTAAATGTCCTGCTCCCCTCCCTTCGGCGCTCAGCCAGCTGACGACGAGCAGCAGGAGGCGGCTGGGATCCCAGGTCCCAGGGCGGAGAGAGGGCCGCCGAGCCCCGGGTCCTCCGCCTTCTCAGCCGCTGACCCCGTGCTCACCCACCTGATGCTCCTTCACCACTTCGCTGAGGCAGGGATATCGCTCCGAGATCCATCGGTAAAACTTGGGGACTCCCATTTCGGCCGTCAATATTAACTCCAGGCAGGGCCAAACCGAAACCAAACGCCCCGCCGGGGCCTACGCAGCCGCCTCCGGCCGTCGCTCCGCGGATGACAACACACCGCCCGCCTGACCATAGAGAGCGGCCGCCGGGCCTAGAGCGGCCGGCTCCGAGGCCGCATCCCCGGGGCGGGGCTCTAGTCCCGGCCGAAAGGCTCGACGCAGAGCTTCCTGGTGGGTTACTCGGCTGAAACCCAAAGCGCGTTTGAATACGCGTGCGAAATTCAGTCATGAGACTGTCCGTTGATGGAGCCGTGCGCTATCAGTGGATTTGGAAATGGTGTGGAAATCCCATGAGACGACTGTAAGAATCCTGGCTCTTTCCGTCTCTTACAAATCTCAGTGGTTTTCAACATGCATTTGTAAAGGTCCGATGATTTATTTGGTTTACTTTGTGAGCGGAAATTTTTCGAGATTACAACAGTTTCTTTTCAAAACTTTCTTTTTTCAAATTACTTGCTTAAAATAATTTCCTAATACCCCTCCATCCAGCTTACTCTACAACTCTTTCCATTATACTTTCCTTGAATAGGAAAGTGTATGTTTAGTTTTGACATTTATACCTCTTGGGTTACCCCCGTCACACTTAAACTATACAAAAGGCAGAATTTTGTAAGGTGAACTTAAGTGAAATTACCTGTTATGAAAAGTTTTCCATTTATTTCTGTATAATCTCATTGCTTTGTAATTACCATGAGTTATTTTACATCTTCTGTAATAAAACATACCCCCAAATTTATTATTAAAATTGCTTAGATTTTAAAACCTGTGAAATGTTAAGTACTGCTTTTCCCCCAAACTATAGGATTCTGCATTCTGGTGCACTTTTAGTACGGTAGTATCTTTAAAATTACAGATTGTTTTCATATTCATGCTAATTGACTAACTTTTCTCTCCCTATCATATTTTAGACCATACCAAAAAATAAAAAGGAGTTTTACTAAGTGAACTTAATAATGTGCTATTTATGTTTACATCTCTCTTACTAGGCAATTCCCAGAGGGCAGGGCAAGTATTGTTAGCTAGCTCTGTGCACAAATATAGCACAGTGTTAACATAAAGAGTATTTATTCAATGTAATTTTTTGTTCAAATGAATCCTTACGCTAGCACTTATAATCAGTGAAAATTGTGAAATGAAATTAGGCTGGCTTGTTTTTTGCAAATATCTTTTTAGAGCATAAAAACATACAATATTCCATTTCTCCAGTTATAATACACAGTATATATTAAGAAAACAGTTTATTTTGTAACAACATATATTATTTTAAATATTATTAACAATCAGGGAGAAATATCAGTTACTCTGAGAATATAAACATATGTTGTACTTTGGAATTGAATAGATACAACCACAGATTAACACACCAAATGCATTAAATTTAGATTATTAACATATTCTTTAAAGTAATTCCATTTTACATATATGGGGTCCAACCGAGGTACATCTGGCATAGCAAATTTTCATCAGTAGCTTCTTGTATAAGGTAATGCACGTGTCCTTCGATAGATAATGGCAGCCCTGTCACTCTATTTCGGGTCTTGATTACACCTTGCAGTCGCTGCTCGATGTCAAGAACATGAGTCTTGGCCTAAAAGGAAATGGAAGATCATAAGAACGAAGGACCCAATGACATGTGGATATATGTTTATAAACTGGAATTACTGACTTTCTGTTATTTAACAAATATTAATGCCATTTTACTGACCTTTACTGCTTTTATAAGAGCAAATAAGACAAAAGAGAGAAGAAACAAATATGATAACTCGAGCTACTGATCTTAAAACTTGCAATGTTGACCTAATATCAACTGCATGGATGTTTTTCAGGACTAAGTGAAATATCAATAATCTCTTCCACATTAGAAGTCTAGAACAATAATATAAAAAACCTACCCTAAAAAGTGTTTAGGACATAAACATTTGAATATTAATATTCTAGGAATAGCAATAATACTCTGATGCCTAATATTTTCCATTAGTATATGCAAATGGGAGTTCTACATGAGCATCTGGAATCCTACACATTTCTCTCAATCAGAACAGCATATCAGAATGCAAGTGAGAATGATGTTATTAGAATAACAATTCTCAACCCATTCTAACTTATTTAAAATAACTATCTGGAAAATTTGAGTCTTCAACCAATATAGTCATCTCACTGCAGCCAATGATTCAACCAACAGTGGATTGAAAAAATTCAGGGGAAAAAAATTCCAGAAAGTTCCAAAACAGAAAACTTGAATTTGCCATGTACCAGCAACTATTTACATAGCATTTACACTATATTTATAACTATTTACATGGTATTTACTCTGTACTAGGTACTATAAGTAATCTAGAGATGACTTAAAGTATATGGGATGATATACACAGGTTATATACAACGCCATGTCATTTTATATAAGGGATTTGAGCAATCCAGGATTTTGGTATCCACTCCAAGGGGGTCCTGGAACCTATCTCCAATGGAAACCAAGGGAAAAAGGACTACTCTGTTAGTAGAGTGACTTCTACATATTGAAGCTGAGACCTGCTGCTCTATAAATTCAGGCAATTTGTGTTCACGTTTTTCCCAC
Organism: Muntiacus reevesi; assembly: GCF_963930625.1. NCBI lineage: Eukaryota > Metazoa > Chordata > Mammalia > Artiodactyla > Cervidae > Muntiacus > Muntiacus reevesi. The sequence continues at coordinate 6,882,149 of NC_089256.1, read as the reverse complement.
TCTTTATCATATTGTGAATTGTTATGATTAAACAGGCATATCTTGAACTACTTTTATTACATGATGGATAATAGTGTTAACATTAGTAATGACAAAACTTACAGCATTGTCATACTACATGGAGAACTAAATTTCAGCGTATTCAGTAGTCAGTCACTGAAAGTATTTAGAATCAGTTTCCATTTGCAGAGAAATACAATATCAGTTCATATCCAGCTACACCTTCTACTAACCTTTTCATTGACAACTTCCCCTGTTTCATTCAGTGCTGCTTTGGAATGCCCTTTCACTGGTTTACTCCATTCCACAAGAGGATCATGTAGAAAAGTCTTTAAGACACTAAAATGGAAACAAATATTATGATAATACAGTGTTGTTTTTATAAAAAAGAATTCTCATTAAAGTCAACACTTAGGTGAAGGGTAACTGAAGGATGAGAAAGCTAATCATAATACTTTACTAAACACATTACTACTATTTCAGAAAATGCTGTACTTCCTTTTTCAGAGAATTTGCCTTTGCCTACACATAACCAATGTATTCTACCATAATGCCTGGTAGACAGTTCTTAAATAAAAAAAGTGGGTAAGTAAGCTTTAAATGTTTTTCTAAAAAACTACTTCCCACAACTAACATTATATATAATGGTGAAAGACTGGCTTCTTTACCCCTAAGGTTAGGAACAAGACAGGATGTAGATGTCTCCCCACTGCTATTTGATGTTGATCTAGCTAGGACAATTAGGTAAGAAAAAGAAAAGGCACTGAGATTAGATTGGAAAGAAGTAAAATTCTATCTACAGATGACCTGCTGTTGTAGAGAGAAAAATCTTAGGGCATCTATAAAAATAACTATTACAACAAATAAATGGGTCATGTAAGATTGCAGGATACAAGATCAATATATAAATTTAGTTATGTTTCTATACACTAGCAGTGAACAAACATGAAATTAAGAAAAAAATTCCTTTCAGAATAGCATTAGAAGGAATAAAATACTTAGGAACACATTTTTAAAAAGTTAACTACAAGATTTGCAAACTAAAAATTATAAAACATTGTTGAAAGAAATTGAAGAAGACTTAAATAAATAGAAAGACTTATCAACTTCATGGATCAGAAGACAATATTGTTAAGATGGCACTGCTCCCTAAATTGATTTACAGATTTAATGTCATTCCTATCAAAATTTAGGCTGGCCATTGCTGAAAATGACAATATGATCTTACAGTGTATATGGAAATGCAAGATACTTGTAACAGTTAAATAATCTTGAAAAAAAAAAGTTGGAGGATTCACACTTCCTGATTTCAAAGTGAAAGCGAAGTTGCTCAGTCGTATTGGACTCTGCGACCCCACGGACTGTAGCCTACCAGGCTTCTCCATCAGTGGGATTTTCCAGGCAAGAGTACTGGAGTGGGTTGCCATTTCCTTCTCCAGGGAATCTTCCAGACCCAGGAATTGAACCTGGGTCTCCCTCATTGTAGGCAGACGCTTTTACCATCTGAGCCACCAGGGAAGTCCTTACTACAAATCTACAGTAATCAGGACAGTGTGCTGTTGGCATAAGGTCAGACATACAGATCAATGGAATAAAACTGAGAATCTAGAAATAAGCCTTTGCATGTATGGTCAATTTGTTTTCAACAGAAGTGTCAAGACAATTAAATAAGAGAAAAATAATCTTTTCAAAAATGGTGCTGAAACAACTGGATATATATATTTAAATGAATAGAGCCCTACTTCACTCTAGATGCACAAAATAACTAAAAATGATCAAAGATTTAAATAAGAGCTACGTGGAGAAGGAAATGGCAACCCACTCCACTACTCTTGCCTGGAAAATTCCACGGAGGAGCCTGGTAGGCTACAGTCCATGGGTTTGCAAAGAGTCAGACATGACTGAGCAACTTCACTTTCTTTCTTTCTATAGTTCCTTTTGGAGAAGGAAATGGCAACCCACTCTAGTACTCTTGCCTGGAGAATCCCAGGGATGGAGGGGCCTGGTGGGCTACAGTCTGTGGGGTTGCACAGAGTTGGACACGACTAAGCAACTAACACACACACACACACACACACATATACATACTCTGCAAATATTGGTGCATGAGGTATGCAAACATGTTTACTTTTAGAAGTAAACAGCACAAAGTATTGTAAACAATCCCCAAAAAAGCCGTTTTGTATTATGGTTAGTTTTTTTTTTTTGTATCCAGCAAATAGTTGCATTTTAATTGCAACCTGAAATTGTCCTTGTAAGAAGAGATTTCATCCGTTCACAATAAACCACAGTTTTGGTGTATTTTGTATATTTGGGTTTTAAAAAAATTAAATAAGAGCTAAAACTGTAAAACACTTAAGACATACATGTGACTCTTCATGACTTTGAATTATACAGTAGTTTCTTAGATATGACACCAAAAAGTACAAATAACAACAACAAATGTAGATAAATTAGTCATCAAAGGTAAAAACTGTTTTGCTTCAAAGGGCATCATCAAAAATGAATCAGCAATTCATGTATCAGAGAAAATATTTGCAAATCATATATTCATGAAGGTCTGTATCCAGAGTATTTAAAGAACTCTCACAATTCAAAGACTAATAATCCAATTTTTTAAATGGGCAAAGGATTTAAATAGACATTTGTCCAAAGAATATATGCAAGTGATCAATAAATACATGAAAAGATGATCAACATAATTGATCATTAGGGAAATGTAATCTGAAACAATGACATACAATTTCACACCCACCAACATTGTTATTGTTTAGTCGCTAAATCATGTCCGACTCTTTTGTGATCCCATGAACTGTAACCTGCCAGGCTCCTCTGTCCATGGGATTTTCTAGTCAAGAATACTATAGTAGGTTGTCATTTCCTTCTCCAGGGGATCTTCCCAACCCAGGGATCAAACCTGCGTCTCCTGCATTGGCAGGCGGATTCTTTACCATTGAGCCACGTGGGAAACCCCAAATAAAATAGACAATAACAAGTTCTGGTAAGGATGTGGAGAAATTGGAACCCTCAGACACTGCTAGTAGGACTATAATGTATTACATCTGCTTTTCAAAACAGCTTGAAAGCTCCTCAAAATGTTAAGCTTAGAGTTAACTCATGATCAGGATTCTACTCCTAGGTATAACCAAAAGAAAACATGTATCAACATGAAACTTGTACTCAAATGTTCACAGCCACAGTATACACAATGGCTAAAACAATCCAAATTTTAACTGATGAACTGATAAACAAAAGGTGGTATATCCATATAATAGAATATTATTTGGCAATAAAAAAGAATGAAGTATTGATACATGCTACAGCACAGATAAAACCTTAACATTATGCTAGTGAAAGATGACACACATGAAAGGTCACATTGTGTGTAATTCCATTTATATGTGAAATATTCAGAATAGGCAAATCTATAGAGACAGAAACAGTGACAGATTTTTTGGGTTCCCAAATCACTTCAGACAGTGACTGCAGCCATGAAAAGACACTTCTTGAAGGAAAGCTATGACAAACCTAGACAATGTATTAAAAAAGCAGAGACATCACTCTGCCCACAAAGGTCCTTATAGTTAAAGCTTTGGTTTTTTCAATAGTTATGTATGAATGTGAGAGCTAGACCATAAAGAAGTCTGAGCACTGAAGAACTGATGCTTTCAAACTGTGATGCTGGAGAAGACTCTCAAGAGTCTCTTGGACTGCAAGGAGATCAAATCAGTCCATCCTGAAAGATCAACCCTGACTATTCATTGGGAGGACTGATGCTGAAGCGGAAGCTCCAATACTTTGGCCTGATGTAAGGAGCCGACTCATTGGAAAAGACCCTGATGCTGGGAAAGACTGAGAGCAGGAGAGAAGGGGGCGGCAGAGGATGAGATGCGTAGAGAACATCACAGATTCAGCGGAAGTGAATTAGGGGAAACTCCAGGAGTTAGTGTAGTCTGGCGTGCCATGCGGTTGCAAAGAGTAGCACACGATTTAGCAACTGAACAACAACAAGAAATAGAGACAGAAAGAGATCAGTGGTTACCAGGAGATGGTGGGGGAGTAGAATTGTGGAGTGACTGCTAATTTCTTTCGGAAGTGATGAAAATATTTTATAATTAGATAGTAATAGTCACACAATCTTGTGAATATACTAAAACCACTATCGTATATGTATTAAGACTGAATTTTTTGTTATGTAAAATCTTATCTTAATGAAAGGTATCATTAAAGAAAAGCTTCAACCAGTACAAAGTAGCTTCTGTATAAAGAAAACATACTTAAGAACCAATAGTCACATCCAAAGTGACTATTAAATTGTTTACAGAATATAAAGGATTACCTCATTAAAGGTTCTCTCTGATCTCGCATTAGTCTCATTGTAACTTCACAAGCTCTTCGAAAAAGACCTTCTGTTCCCATCGGACCCATTCCATTAACCATATTATGAGTCAGGCGAAATGGAACAATTTCTGGGACCTCAAAGGTTTCTCCCTTAAAACAAGGCATTTCATTAAAAAGTAAAAATGCTGTAATTTTAAAATATGCAAAAAATTTGGAGCTTCATATTTAGACTCTTAGCAAAAAGCAAACATACTCTCAAAATATTTATATTTGCAACTTACATTAGTGGCCTATATCATGAGTCATATGACTACCTCTGCTTTTGAGGAACTGAAACACAACTCCTTGGATAAGATTTAGAGGATGGGTAGATTCATCTTTCACTGAATTACTAAAGTGAATAGCATTATAGAGAAATATTTATGATTTATTATTTAGCCTTATATTAACGGGGCTTCCCTGTGGCTCAGACAGTAAAGAGTGCAACACAGGAGACCCAGGTTCAATCCCTGGGTTGGGAAGATCCCCTGGAGAAGGGAATGGCAACCCATTCCAGCATTCTTGCCTGGAGAATTCCATGGGCAGAGGAGCCTGGTGGGCTATAGTCTATGGAGTCGCAAAGAATCAAGACATGACTGAGCAACTCACACACACACATCCCTGAGACAGGAAATGTATATAACATGTATTATGATGAAGTCCATTCTCTAACCTGCCTTTCCTAGAGTGTTTTCATCCCTCTGGTCAGTTTCCCTAAGGTCCTCTCTTGTATGAATTCCCTATACCAGTGGTTTATCTCTGATTTGTTTTCTGTTGAGTCTGTGGCTTTTCATGGTTTCCAAACAGCAGATGGCAACCCATAGAGAATCAGGATGAAGAAAAGAGTGGGTTTAATTACCAGTTTGCCTTTCAGGATCATAACATTGGAAAATTGGAGGGTGGCCTTAAGGGGAGTCCAACTACCTTCATTTATTACCAAACCCCAGTCTGGACCTACAGAATCTGAATTTCCTGGGATGTCTCCTAGGTATTTGCATTACAAAAAATTTCTTAGATGATTCTGATGTGCTGCCAGGTTTGGAAACAATCACATAAATTACTATCTCTTTAAAACTGAGTCTTAGTAAAATGAACTGTTCATTTAAGAGAACTATGAGTCAGAACTTAGATCTATACTTTTGGATTTATAATTTCAGTGCTTTACTTTTACTGTATCACTCTTTTGAGTTCTCTCCAACCTAAGTTGCTTTACTGAGGGATATGGGATCCACTGACTAAAACCAACTCACAGTGTCACTTAACTGAGACTGTAACTGCTACAAATTGTCTAGGAAGAACAGCTGTTGAGGAAAGGATATTAGGAGAAAACATACAATTAACTATGGTAAGTCATATGACATACCTTATTGAAGAGACAGTTGAAATCCACATGTACACATTCACCAGTCAAAGAATCAAAGAGAATGTTTTCACCATGACGGTCTCCAAGGCCCAGGATATAACCGACCATTGACATAACTGCGGTGGAACGACAGTATGCTGATCTGCTACTGTACCTAAAGGAAATATAATGCCTATCAAATATCCTTGTATCATATGAGGCAACATACATACATACATACATATATATATATATATATATTTTTTTTTTTTTTTAAAGCTAGCCCTAACAGTATATTATATTCTTGGTAACTAACCATGAGGTAGGATCAGGGAATGTTCTCAGAAACCACTCATGAAAAACAGGAGGATGCCTGGGCAGGAGAAATTCTTGGAATACTTTGAGTTTTTCAGACAAAGCTGCTGATTTTGGTAGCATACACTGCCGAAGTTCCTTCCCTGTCATATAAACTCCTGCAAGGTAAAGTGATTTCCATTAATCACACAAGCCAAATGGAAAAAGGGGCAATTTTCTTTTGGTGAAAATAGGACAGGAAAATATCTACTTTTAATCAAATTGTATTCAATTTTATTCAAGTTATTTTATTCCATGGGTTATAATCTAATACTGTCACTGTTTATTTTGGTGCTTAAATTAGTCGAGGTTTGGCCTGTGGGAGAGTCTAATCCTAGTCTAACACTCTGGTTTCATTCTAGCTTTATCTTTCCTTTTCTTTCTCTAATAATGTAAAACTAGCTCTCATTAACCATAGTGTATTTATTTACTTACTCAAGTTCAGTTTACACATAAAGTAGTTTAAGTTAGCTAACCAATAACTCCTAAAAAAACATTTTCATATACATATTTGTAAGCTATCTCAAATCTTTTTGTAATAAATAAAAAGACTTAAAACACAAGGAAGGAAGGAAGGAAGAAATGTCTTAAGTATTTCTGTATATAGTACCCAGAAATTTTACTATGGCTTATACCCCAAAAATGTACAATGATATATGTTAATAATCATTATACCTATATTGTATGTTTATACCATAAGAATTAATTTTAGTACCCTTTTCTTTATATAGTTTGGTCAGAATAGGTCTCAAACCAGCAGTGTTGTTGACCCATTCAATAATCCCACATTCATCGTTCAGTGGAATAACTGCATATGTTCGAATATGAAGTTCTCTTCTACGAGATTCTGCATCTTTTCTTAAGCACTATTAAAAAAAAAAACACATACACTTAAAAGTTAAAAATTTCTAAATGTTAGGTCAAATCTATCTAAAGATTTTTCTTTTCATAGCAAAAGAATGTCAATAAAAGCTTACTATATAGTATAGATGAATAATTCTTCAGAATGGTAGAGCAAGAAACTATTGGGACAGTATCCATAATTTATTTCCAAATCATTAAAAATGCCTTGGGTAAGTACTTCTTTAAATTATTCACTATTAATGTGACAACAATACAGCCTTCAAAATTATTATAATTATGACAAATAATGACAAAATAATCTTTAAAAATTGCTTCCAAGATATTCCTGAAACATTAAGTCCTTAGTCACAGAGAATCTGTTTAATTTTATCCAAAAGATGCATGATCAAAAAAATATGAGTTTTACGATATCCCCATATAGCTTCATTTGAAAAATCATCTAGCAGAGGAAAGCTTTTCACATCTCATCTGCTTAATCCTAAAATATACTAGGTAAGGATAAACTGTTATTTAATTCTGGAACTGTATGAAATGAACAAACTATGCACAGATCTATGATTGTAACCTGTCAAATTCAAAAACACAAGCAACTGATCAAAAATACATTTTTAAGTGTTAGGAATAAATAGGCTACACAAATGTCAGCAAAATAGTATGGCATGAGAGTCACACAGCAAGATCAGTAATATGGCCTCCTAGACCAAGATAATGAGACTAGTTTTTTACCATCAGGCTATTTGACCATGTTAATGTGGGGGAATGGTAATGAAACAACTTAATTGGTAACAAAGCTGATTAAGCTAAATTTATAAATGAGATCCAGGCCACTTGATACTCCCAACTAGAAAAATACTCAAGGAGCTTTAGAACAAACACACTGATGGTTTAATATCAGTAAATTAAGTTACCAAACAACATTTTAAATAAAGACTATTCCTTCCCTTCATAATACCTTTGAAATGGGTTTTTAATATGGAATTAGTTTTTAAACTACCTTTGGTTAAACAGCACAAATCATAGTTCTCCTTAAAAAAACAAACAGAACAAAACAAAACTCATCTGCTGCTATATGTTTTCTATGTTAAAGGTCCATAACTTTTCCTGCTAATAAAAGAGGTACCAGTAAAATGTAGGAAGGGGATAGAGGGGAAGAATGAAGAGCATATTAAAAAAAGGTAAGGTTTTCACAGTATGGTTTAATTTTTTACCAATATAAAAATAGATGCACTTATAAAAACCTGGCTAGAGAATAATTCAAAACACCTAAAGACCATACATTTATAATAACCTTTTAATGAGATTTTTCATACCATCTCTGAGACAGAGATCAAGCACTTACCAATAGCACTGGAAAAAAAAATAATAATGATCACCTTTAAAAAGAGTACTGGTAAAAACAGAACTAACATTTTTTTCTAGCACTGAAACATAAAACACAAATAAATCTGATGGAAAAAGTACATTACAGATAATTTAAACATTACATAGAAAATATTATCCCTTGTTAATATGTCTTTTACTTTTTTTTCTCAATATAACAAAAGTATCTTACTTTTAAAAAATTAAGTGAAACCAGCAATTCCACTTCAGGACACATTTCCAAAAGACAGCAGGGACTCGAATAGACATCTATATCTATCTATGTTCATGGCAGCATTATTCACAACAGTCAAAAGGTAGAAGCAACCCATGTGTCCACTGATGGGTGAATGGATAAATAAAATGTGGTATACACATTCAATTGTATATTATCCAACTTTATAAAGGAAAGAAATTCTGACATGCTATATATAACATGGATGAACTTGACGACATAATGCTAAGTGAAAAAGCCAGCAATGTAGGCTTCCCTGGTGGCTCAGATGATAAAGAATCCACCTGCAATGTAGGAGACCTGGGTTCAATCCTGGGTTGGGAGAAGGGCATGACAACCCACTCTAGTATTCTTGCCTGGAGAATCCCCATGGACAGAGGTGCCTGGTGGGCTACAGTCCACAAGGTTGCAAAGAGTTGTACACGACTCAGTGACTGAGCAAAAAGGACAAATACTATTTGACTCCACTTATATGAGATATCTAGAGTAGTTAAATTCAGAGACATAAAGTAGAATGGTGGTTAGCAAAGCCTGGGCCAGGACAGGAATAGAGAGTTTACTATTCAATAGATACAGAGTTTCAGTTTGAGAAGATGAAAAAAGTTCAGGAGAAGGATGACTACACAATAATGTGAATGTACTTAATACCACTAAATTGAACTGAACACTTAAAAATGATTAAGATGGTAATAAATTTTATGTTAAGTATACTTTATCCTGATAAATTAAGTGAACATGAAAAAGGCAGTATAGTTCATTTCTTCTTCAAGAGGAATCTACTTGCCCATATCTCATTGATAGTAATTATGGCAATTCTAAAATAAAAGCAAACTGTATCCAAACCTTATTAATCAAGGAATTGAATTCCATTAGTCTGCAATCCTTTCTCAAGTCATCTTTTGGCTTACACATCATAATGTAGAACTTTCCATCAGATCCTTTTAAAGAGATCTTCTTTGGTTTTTGAAGAGAAGCAAGAATTTCTACCTGAAAGATGATGAGTTATATATAAATTAAGGTCAAATTTTTTGCTTAAATTTCTTTTTTTTTTTTTTTTTTGCTTTTTTAAGAAAAATTATTTCTTTTTAATTGAAGGATAATTGGTTTATGATATTGAGTTGGTTTCTGCCATACATCAACATGAATCAGCCATAGGTATATGCATGCCCCTCTCTCTTGAACCTTTCTCCCCAAAACTTTTTGTTTAAATTTCTATGTGTATTATATTGTGTAACCTCACATAATTAAAGGAAAATATAATAACCTGTATTATATAGAAAGTTTACTATTTTATTAATTTATCTTTATCTATGATCTATGAAGAGAATGGTTGCCCATAAGTAGAGACACATTTTCACCCATTAGACATGCTACTGAAGTAAAAGGATTACTTTGTCAGCAATGTAAGCTCATATTATCCAAATTTAGGCAGCCTCTTAAAGCAGCCAGAATGTTTAAATGATTTTTGAAACATTTTCCTTAGAACTATTCTGTAGAACCTAAGACAGTTTTTAAATGCCTTTAATGGTAAGAAATCAGAAAGAAATGGCAAGAAATCAGATTGATTATATTCTTTGCAACCAAAGATGGAGAAGCTCTATAAAGTCAGCAAGAACAAGACCGGGAGCTGACTGTGGCTCAGATCATGAACTCTTTATTGCCAAATTCAGACTTAAATTGAAGAAAGTAGGGAAAATCACTAGACCATTCAGGTATGACCTAAATCAAATTCCTTACAACTATACAGTGGAAGTGACAAATAGACTCAAGGAATTAGATCTGATAGAGTGTCTGAAGAACTATGGATGGAGGTTCAAGACATAGTACAAGAGGCAGGGCTCAAGACCATCCCAAAGAAAAAGAAATGCAAAAAGGCAAAATGGCTATCTGAGGAGGTCTTACAAACTGCTATGAAAAGAAGAGATGCAAAAGGCAAAGGAGCAAAGGAGAGATATGCCCATTTGAATGCAGAGTTCCAAAGAATAGCAAGGAGAGATAAGAAAGTCTTCCTCAGTGATCAATGCAAAGAAATAGAGGAAAACAATAGAATGGGAAAGACTAGCTATCTCTTCAAGAAAATTAGATACCAAGGGAACTTTTCATGCAGAGATGGGCATAATAAAGACAGAAATGGTATGGACCTAACAGAAGCAGAAGATATTAAAAAGAGGTGGCAAGAATACACAGAAGAACTATACAAAAAAGATCTTCATGACCCAGATGATCACAATGGTGTGATCACTGACCTAGAGCCAGACATCCTGGAAAGTGCAGTCAAGCAGGCCTTAGGAAGCATCACTACGAACAAAGCTACTGCTACTGCTGCAAAGTCACTTCAGTAATGTCTGACTCTGTGCGACCCCGTAGATGGCAGGCCATCCGGCTCCCCCGTCCGTGGGATTCTCCAGGCAAGAACACTGGAGTGGGTTGCCATTTCCTTCTCCAATGCATGAAAGTGAAAAGTGAAAGTGAAGTCGCTCAGTCGTGTCCGACTCTTAGCGACCCCGTGGACCACAGCCTACCAGGATGCTCCATCCATGGGATTTTCCAGGCAAGAGTACTGGAGTGGGGTGCAATTGCTTACTCTGACGAACAAAGCTAGTGGAGGTGACAGAATTCCAGTTGAGCTATTTCAAATCCTAAAAGATGATACTGTGAAAGTGCCGCATTCAATATGCCAGCAAGTTTGGAAAACACAGCAGTGGCCACAGGACTGGAAAAGGTCAGTTTTCATTCCAATCCCAAAGAAAGGCAATGCCAAAGAATGCTCAAACTACTGCACAATTGCACTCATCTCACTAGCAACGTAATGCTCAAAATTCTACAAGCCAGGCTTCAACAGTACGTGAACCATGAACTTCCAAGTCTTCAAGCTGGATTTAGAAAAGGCAGAGGAACCAGAGATCAAATTGCTAACATCCGTTGGATCATCAAAAAAGCAAGAGAGTTCCAGAAAAACACCTATTTCTGCTTTACTGACTATGCCAAAGCTTTTGATGTGTGAATCACAACCAACTGTGGAAAATTCTTCAAGAGATGGGAATAGCAGACCACCTGACCTGCCTCCTGAGAAATCTGTATGCAGGCCAAGAAGCAACAGTTAGAACTGGACTAGAACAACAGACTGGTTCCAAATCGGGAAAGGAGTACATCAAGGCTGTATACTGTCACCCTGCTTATTTAACTCATATGCAGAGTACATCATGAGAAATGCTGGACTGGATGAAGCACAAACTGGAATTAAGATTTCTGGGAGAAATATTAATAACCTCAGATATGCAGATGACAACCACCTTTATGGCAGAAAGCAAAGAACTAAGGAGCCTCTTGATGAAAGTGGAAGAGGAGAGTGAAAAAGTTGGCTTAAAGCTCAACATTCAGAAAACTAAGATAATGGCATCCAGTCCCATCACTCCATAGTAAATATGTGGGGAAACAGTGGAAACAGTGACAGACTTTATATTTTGGGGCTCCAAAATCACTGCAGATGGTGACTGCAGCCATGAAATTAAAAGAGGCTTGTTCCTTGGAAGAAAAGCTGTGACCAAGCCAGATAGCATATTAAAAACAGAGACATTACTTTACCAACAAAGGTCCTTCTAGTAAAAGCTATGGTTTTTCCAGTAGTCATGTATGATGTGAGAGTTGGACTATAAAGAAAGCTGAGTGCCAAAGAATTGATGCTTTTGAACTGTGGTGTTGAAGAAGACTCTTGAGAGTACCTAGGACAGCAAGGAGATCCAACCAGTCAATCCTAAAGGAAATCAGTCTTGAATATTCATTGCAAGGACTAATGCTGAAGCTGAAACTCGGAGACTTTGGCCACCTGATACGAAGAACTGACTCATCTGAAAAGACCCTGATGCTGGGAAAGATTGAAGGCTGGAGGAAAAGGGGACGACAGAGGATGAGATGGTTGGATGGCATCATAGACTCAAGGGACATGAGTTTGAGTAAACTCCAGGAATTGGCGATGGACAGGGAGGCTTGACATGCTGCAGTCCATGGGGTCGCAAAAAGTCTGACATGACTGAGCGACTGAACTGATACTAATACTGAATGGTAAGAAATGTTGATCAATAGAAAGTAATTTGATTTTTGACAAAAGAACTCCTTCAAAATCAGGTCCAATTAAAGATGTAAGTTAATAAGCTGAATAATATTCTTAAGAACAAAGCATGATTATAAGTAACAAGAATGATTTCATTATGTGGCTTAATAGCTGGATCTGAAGCTAACAGTTAAAACAGAAGTACTAGAATAAATCTAGAGTTTTCAAAAGTATTTATTTTGAAGTACTTTGGTACTATTTCTCTAAGAGAGCAACAGCAACAATAAATCAAGCTCCTCCTAGCTGAATTTCACTTCTTTCCAAAACATAAATTACAAACAAAATTGTGTTTTGTTCTCTTTCTCTCTCCATTTTTAGGACAAAGAAGAATTTAGAAAAAGAAAATTATGGAAAAATAAAGATTTTAGTCATACTAAGAGAAAATGAACATCTGAAAAATCAAAATACTAGATTGAACGTGGGATTTTTATCACTTAATTTTGTTCCATTAGTATAATAGAGTATTAATTTTCTGTATTTCTAATCATTTTTTTCTTTACAAACACAAAAAATTCACTTAGTCTCTGAGAAAAACAGTTTTAAACTTAATTTGCAATTTTTTAACAATCTTAAAAACACAGCAACATAAAAATGCAGTTTACCGTATCATCAAAGCCTGCAATATAGGCCCAATGTCCAGGAAATGGCTCATGGTTAGCATGGGCACCCGGGATTGATGGAAGAGTAGGTATCATGACTGACTGTAAAGGAATGAGGATTTCACTAAACGTTGCTTCTTGTACCAGCTTTTTAAGCATTCTAAAGTGAGTGCTCATGCTCAGTGTGGAACTACTTCCATCCACCTGGGGGGAAAAGTAGTACATTTTAATTTCTCTGTTTACCTTCAATTACAGAATGCTTAATTTTACCCAGAGAAAAATTTCACTTCTATAATATCTTAATTTCAATGGCTCAGCAGTCTGTAGTTTTCTAATTTAAAAAAAAATACATCATCTCATTTAAACCTCTTTGTACTCCTTGACCTCATCAATAATAAGAGTACCTACATTATAGGATATTAAATGACAAGATAATAGTGGCCTACAATTTGTTAGCACACATTACAAATTCCGAAGGGATCCTTACATCAAACTTTTTTTTGTACCAGATTTCATTTGGTAGCAAAAAGGTACCTGAATTTCTCACTTAGTGCAAATATTAACATGTTTCACTGCAGAAATAGTTATGTATCTGATTATGGGATACCCTGTCAGATTACCCCTAGTGATGATACTTAAAAGTATATGTATTATAATACCTTTAAAAATCTTAAAAATCCTGAGTTTCTAATGTATCTGGCCATAAAGATTTTACATAAAGAACTAGAAGTTTGTACATGTAAAGCACTTAAAAAAGTGCCAGTGTTTTATAAATGCTGGCCATTATCATAACATTATCTTTCACAATGTCAAGTGCATCAGAGGTCACATAGGATTAATGCAGACAGCCAAAACAGATTACTCTTTCAAGATGTTTATTGAAGGGAAGGTGAGAAATAGGGTATTTTATATTTTCTCACCTGTAAATAGATGATAGAGTGAATATTTGTAAAGTGAGGTCTAGCTATTTATCTTATAGTCTGTCCCTCCTTATAAATACCTTTATCCTCACTTTTACCTTTCCTACATATTCTTTAGGTATTTTCCCCTCCAATTCCTTAGGAAGAACAGCAGTTCATTCCTATAAGTACATCCATATTCCAGTCATACACCTACTAAAAAGGTAGCTATTACACTAGATGACAACCATCTGTGTGGTTTCCCATGTGACCATGAGTATCTCAGGGCAGGAGAACATGTCTTATTCATCTTTGTTTCCCTTAGCACAGTGCCTATCCCCTGGAAGATTATGAAATGTGTACTAACAAGAATGAAACTCAAAACTTTCCTCTTGCATGTGTAGGTTACTGTATATGAATTTTGAAAGTTTGAAGATATGACAGAAAACAGAGAGAAAACTCTGGATATTTTATATACTTGTATTTCATATCTGCCACTTTAAAAAATTTCTAATAAATACAGATAATTCACTCTCAGAAGAATTTATAAACTTTTAGAAATTTAGAGAATATTTGAGAGAGGGTATAAGTTAGAAATTAAACAAACAGTTTCATTAAGATAAACTGCACATATTTAAAGTACATGGTTTGATAACTTTTGATGTATGTGTATACTAAGATGTGAGAATTTGAATTTAACTAATCAAAATAAAACCCACTAAAATCATATGGAAGTTTTGTATAAAGTCACCCAACTTGATTTATAAGTAGTAAGATTTATGATAGTACCGATTTGTTGCACAGTTCTAGAAGTTTATCTGTTAGGCGAGTTGCATCTCCAACAAACTTTTCTAAGGATTTTTTCATTTGAATAGCTTTATTTAGGATTTCCTTGCATCTGTTTACACGCATGGGATAAGAAGACTGTCATAAAAAAAGTTCAATTGTTAAAAGATTTTTAAGAGATAACAAAATCTTTTTTTTTAAGAGAACAAAACTTTGGTTGACAAAAATCAGCTTAAACAATATACATGATGAAAGTTTACAGTGATACAAATTTCCTAGAAATCAATTTGGCAATACTATCAACAGCCACAGAAAAGCTGCTCCTGTGACCTGATGAATCCTCCTCCTAGGATCTACCCTGAAGAAATAATCAGAAATTAGAATAAATACAGGTGTGTCCAGATGTTTTGTAACAGCAAAGAAAGTGAACAACCTTAATAATCCATAAGAGTTGAACATAGATGGGTAACCATTATAGAATTTTACAAAATTTAAAAAATTGTGTCTTCAAAGGAATATTTAATTACATGGGAACATGATTATGGTAACAGTCTTAAGTGAAAAATATGAAATCATATACCTATGTAATTCAAATTTAGTGCTAAAATATGCAGAGATAATAAAAATACAAAAATACATCAAAATATTAATGATCTAAACAGTGAATTTTAATTATCTTTTTTTTAATATCTGTATATATTCTAAATCTCCTAATACACTAATTAAATATATTTACCAACTTGTACATTCCTATTAATAATGCACTAAAAACTTTCTAGTAACTTTTAATTTAAAAAAACTTGAAAAAAAAAACTGGTTACCATTTTACACCAAGCACTAACAGTTTACTATACTTTCATAAAGAAAATGCATGATAAATCCTTTGATCTTAAACACACTATTTACTTAATTTGATATATATTTCTGAATTTTATAATGAGAAATAGTGCTACAATTTCTTTTTAAAAATACTTAAAATGTATTTCTTGCTACAAATCTAATATAAGAGAAACACCCTGGACATGTATCAGCATTAAATAATCAATGCCACATAAAATGGAAAAAGACAATGGCTTTGTGTTTAATATATCACCTTTGACACAGCTGTCATCATCCACATTGCTTGCTGAGGATAGGCCAGAAGCACTTTGGCTATAATTTCCATCAAGACAACAAAAACTTCATCATGAGAATGACAAATTCGGGAGATCAACTGTGAAAAGGCAGTCAAAAACTGATACGGAGCTAACTGATTTGTGTGCTCTGTGATAACTTTGTTTATTTTAACTAAATCATTTCTCATTTGTACACGATCAGAGCGGCCAGCTGGAAAAAAAAACACAAAAATCAAAGTTAAAAATACCAGCAAAAAAAAAACACAAGAAACCCCAAAACAGTGTCTCAGTTTCACAGAAAACAATTTTGCTTTAAAAACAGATTTAAGATATATGTTATTCCCAAGTCCAAAGCTGCAAAACTTGCCAATTTGTGAAAAGATAATTTTTCTGTCCTTGTAGGAAACAATGGCAACTCACTCCAGTACTCTTGCCTGGAAAATCCCATGGACGGAGGAGCCTGGTAGGCTGCAGTCCATGGGGTCGCTAAGAGTTGGACATGACTAAGCGACTTCACTTTCACTTCTCACTTTCACGTACCGGAGAAAGAAATGGCAACCCACTCCAGTGTTCTTGCCTGGAGAATCCCAGGGACGGGGGAGCCTGGTGGGCCGCCGTCTATGGGGTCGCACAGAATCGGACATGACTGAAGTGACTTAGCAGCAGCAGCAGCAGGAAAAAATATTTAAGTTCACTGAAAAACTCAAGGCCCATTAATTTTCACTAGAAGCAAAGAAAACAAGCCACAAGCCATAGTAATTTTTAAGGTCAACTATTTGGCTTAAACTAGTATTTTTCAATATGTATTAGGTTGACCAAGGAATGAGAGAGGCTTTGCAACTGCAACAACTTTAAAAAGGCTTTGTTTAGTCTTTCTCCTCTTTTTTAACACTTGATTTCTTGCTCACATGTAAATTATAATTCTTCTCAGTCCCTTAAAATTTTTTATCAAAAAAATCATACCTTTTTCCCATTCGTATGCCTTAGCACCAAAATCAAGCCATAATGATAACATTCGTGGCATTGATTGATATATGAACTGATTTCCATACTGTAAAGATCTGCAATTATATAGAAAAGGTATTAACATAGTATTAATTTTTATATCATATGAATTAAAATTTAAAGACTCTACCACTTAAGGAATATACTTTTTATATTAAGGAAAATAATTTTTGCCCATAATTGTAGTATCAGTATTTTTCCTCTCTTCCCATTTGACTCATCTCTTCCCATTTTTTCCTTTATAACTTCCTCACTAAGTTCTACATTACAGGGACCAAAAATAACTCAGGTATTGACCAAGTCAAAGTCCTGTCAATACTTGTTTCAAATTGTCCTTGGGATTTGTACCTTTATTTGTATTCCATGGCCATAAGCGTAGGTTAGGCCTAATCACTTCATTTCTGGGAAACCAGAGTAACTTCGTCTTCCTAATTCGACATTTCTTCCTTTCAATAAATTCCAGACTAACATTCCTGAAATTCTAGCTTTATTATACTTCCTCCTCTTCAAAAACAGGAATCAATTATCTATATATAAGACTATATGAATGACTCTGCTGAGGATTCAAATATATACAACCTTTTCTCTTTAAAACTTTGCAGTCTTAGTCTCTCATTATTCACCAGCATACATCTTCTATCAAAGTCTGATTTCCTCATGATCCTCTCAGCAAACCATGCAACCCTGTCTCTCTGCCAAATCTGTGAAAAGTTAATACAGGCATCAGTTCAGTTCAGTCGCTCAGTCGTGTCCAACTCTTTGTGACCCCATGAACTGCAGCATGCCAGGCTTCCGTGTCCATCACCAACTCCTGGAGCTTGCTCAAACTTATGTCCATTGAGTCAGTGATGCCATCCAACCATCTCATCCTTTGTCATCCCTGTCTCTTCCTGCCTTCAGTCTTTCCCATCATCAGGGTCTTTTCCAATGAGTGAGTTCTTCACTGACCAAAGTATTCACTGGCCTAAGTACTGGAGCTTCAGCTTCGTCCTTCCAACGAACATGATTGTCTTCCTTTAGGATTGACTGGTTGGATCTCCTTGAAGTCCAAGGGACTCTCAAGAGTCTTCTCTAACACCACAGTTCAAAAGCATCAGTTCTTCAGTGCTCAGCTTTCCATATGGTCCAACTCTCACACCCATACATGACCACTGGAAAAACTATAGCTTTGACTAGATGGACCTCTGTCAGCAAAGTAAGGTCTCTGCTTTTTAATATGCTGTCTAGGTTGGTCATAGCTTTTCTTCTGAGGAGCAAGTGACTTTTAATTTAATGGCTGCAGTCACCATGTGCAGTGATTTTGGAGCCCAAGAAAATAAAGTCTCTCACTGTTTCCAGTGTTTCTCCATCTATTTGCCATGAAGTGATGGGACCACATGCCATGATCTTAGTTTTCTGAATGTTGAGTTTTAAGCCGGCTTTTTCACTCTCCTCTTTCATTTTCATTAAGAGGCTCCTTCCTTAGTTCTTCTTTGCTTTCTGCCATAAGGGTGGTTGTCATCTGTATATCTGAGGTTACTGATATTTCTCCTGGCAATCTTGATTCCAGCTCATACTTCACCCAGCCTGGCATTTTGCATGATGTACTCTGCATATAAGTTAAATAAGCAGGGTGACAATATACAGCCTTGAAGTACTATTTTCCCAATTTGGAATCAGTCTGTTGTTCTAGTCCAGTTCTAACTGTTGCTTCTTGACTTGCATACAGATTTCTCAGGAGGCAGGTAAGGTGGGCTGGTATTCCCATCTCTTGAAGAATTTTCCACAGTTTACTGTGATCCACATAGTCAAAGACTTTGGCATAGTCAATAAAGTAGAAGTAGGTGTTTTTCTGGAACTCTTTTGCTTTTCCTATAAGTCAACGGATGTTGGCAATTTGATCTCTGGTTCCCCTGCGTATCTCAGAAATATTTCATGTTTGGTACCAGACCACTGCGACAAATTAAATATCATAGTAGAGTAAGTCAAACATTTTTTGGTCTCTCAGTGCATATAAAAGTCACGTTTATACTATACTGTATAGTCTACTAAGTGTGCAATAGCATGGTTGACTATAATGTTAGCTGTGGGTTTGATGTATATGGCCTTAACTATGTTGAGGTATGTTTCTACTATAACAACTTTATTGAGACTTTTTATCATAAATGGGTTTTGAATCTTCTCAAATGTTTTTCTCTACATCTATTGAGAGGATCATATGGTTTTTACCCTTCATTTTATTAATGTGATGTACCAAGTTAATTGATTTGTGGATGTTGAATCATTCCTGCATCCTTGGAATAAATCCCACTTGATCACGTGTTTAATCTTTTTAATGAAATATAGCAGCTGATTTGCTAGTTATTTTATTGAGGATTTTCGTGTCTATGTTAATTAGAGATAACAGCCTGTAATTTTCATTTTTGTGTGTTGTCATTGTCTGATTTTGGTATCAGAGTGATGTTGGCCTCATAAACAGTGTTTCTTCCTCTTCAATTTTTGGGAAGAATTTGAAAGGGATAGTGTTAAAATCTTCTTTGAATGTTTGGTAGAATGGACCTGTGAAGCTGTCTGCTCCTGTTTCTTCATCATTCAGTCTTGGAAGGGTATATATGGTTCTAAGAATTTTTCCATTTCTTCTACTTCATCCAATTTGTTCAAACAGCTGTCCATAATATTCTCTTACAATCATTTGTATTTCTGTTATATCTGTTGCTATTTCTCCTCTCTTATTTCTAATTTTGCAGAGGCTTCTCTCTTTTTTTCTTGGTGAGTCTAGATAATGGTTGGTCAATTTTCTTTACCTTTTCAGAGAATCAGCTTTTATTTTCACTGACCTTTTCTGCTGTCTTTTTAGTCTCTATTTCATTTAATAATTTCCACTCTGATATTTTCTTCCTTCTATGAACTTTGGGCATTGTTTGTTCTTCTTTTTCTAGTTCCTTTAGGTTGTAAGGTTAGATTGTTTGAGATTTTTCTTGTTTCTTAAGGTAGGCCTGTACTGCTATAAATTTCCCTCTTAGTACTGCTTTTGTTGCATCCCATATATTTTTGGTATACCATATTTTCATTTTCATTTGTCTTCAGGTAATTTTAAATTAAATTAAATTTAAATTTAATTAAATTCTTCTTTGATTTCTTTGTTGACCTAATAGTTGTTCAGTAGCATGCTGTTCAGTCTCCATATACTTGCCATTTTTTCACCTTTCTTCTTGTAGTTATTTCCAGTTTCATACCATACCTTTGGGATAGATACTTGATATGATTTTAATCTTCTTAAATTTACTGAGCTTGTTCTGTGGCTCAAGATATGGCCTGTCCTTGAGAATGTTCCATGTGCACTTGAGAAGAATATGTATTCTGCTGCATTTGGATGTTCTGTACAGATCTATCAAATCCACCTTCTTCTGCTGTTGCCTTGTTGAATTTCTCTATAGATGATTTATCCATTGATGCAAGTGAGACGTTAAAATCCCCTGTTGTTATTGTGCTGCTGTCAATTTCCATTTGCTTGTACTATCATCTTCCATTCCTTCAATTTGAGCTTATGTTTGTCTTCAGAGCTGATCTAGAGGCAGCATATCATTGGGTCTTGTTTTTTTAATCCATCCAACCACTTTGTGGCTTTTGGTTGGTGAATTCAATCCATTTACATTTTTGGTGATAGATGAGGACTTAGTACTGTCATTTTAGCTTTCGTTTTCTGGTTGTTCTAGATCTCTCTTTTTTTTTTTTTTCCCTTATGTGATGTCTGCCATTTTGGTTTAGAGGTTTTCTGTCTTTCATAGTTTCCTCCTTTTTTATGTTTCATGCTTGTACTCTAGATTTATGTTTTGTGGTTCTCATGGAATCTGTATGAAACCTCTTATAGATAGGATCTGCTGGTAGGATCTTATCTTCATTTAACTACATAGGATCTGTCCTTTCCTCTTTCCCTTTTGTATTTTTTGTTGTTTCAAATTATCCCTTTTTATGTTGTGAATCTGTCACTGAATTGAAGTAACTATAGTTGTTTTTTCAACTATTTCCCCCCTTTAACTGCTATGCTACAACAGAGTGAGTATTTAAAAACCTATTGTAAAATAGATGGAGAAATATACCATGTTCATGGATTGGAAGAATCAATATAGTGAAAATGAGTATACTATCTAAAGCAATCTATAGATTCAGTGCAACCCCTATCAAGCTACCAATGGTATTTTTCAGAAAACAATTTCACAGTTTTCATGGAAATACAAAAAACCTCGCATAGCCAAAGCAATCTTCAGAAAGAAGAATGGAACTAGAGGAATCAACCTGCCTGACTTCAGGCTATACTACAAAGCTGCAGTCATCAAGACAGTATGGTACTGGCACAAAGACAGAAACATAGATCAATGGAGCAAAATAGAAAGCCCAGAGATAAGTCCACACACCTATGGACACTTTATCTTTGACAGAGGAGGCAAGAATATACAATAGAGAAAAAACAATCTCTTTAACAAATGGTGCCGGGAAAACTGGTTAACTATTTGTAAAAGAATCAAACTAGAACACTTTCTAACACTATACACAAAAATAAACTCAAAATGGATTAAAGATCTAAATGTAAGACCAGAAACTATAAAACTCCTAGAGGAAAACATAGGCAAAACACTCTGATGTAAATCATAGCAGGATCCTCTATGACCCACCTCCCAGAGTAATGGCAATAAAAGCAAAAATTAACAAATGGGACCTAATTAAACTTAAAAGCTTTTGCACAATGAAGGAAACTATAAGCAAGGTGAAAAGACAACCTTCAGAATGGGAGAAAATAATAGCAAATTAAGCAACAGACAAAGGATTAATCTCAAAAATATACAAGCAGTTCATGCAGCTCAATTCCAGAAAAATAAGTGACCCAATCAAAAAATGGGCCAAAGAACTAAACAGACACTTCTCCAAAGAAGACATACAGGTGGCTAACAAACACATGAAAAGATGCTCAACATCACTCATTATCAGAGAAATGCCAATCAAAACCACAATGAGGTACCATCCCACGCCAGTCAGAATGGCTGCTATCAAAAAGTCTACAAGCAATAAATGCTGGAGAGGGTGTAGAGAAAAAGGAACACTCTTACACTGTTGGTGGGAATGCAAACTAGAACAGCCACCATGGAGAACAGTGTGGAGATTCCTTAAAAAACAAAATAGAACTGCCATATGACCCAGCAATCCCACTCCTGGGCATACACACCGAGGAAACCAGATCTGAAAAAGACACGTGCACCCCAATGTTCATTGCAGCACTGTTTATAATAGCCAGGACATGGAAGCAACCTAGATGCCCATCAGCAGACGAATGGATAAGAAAGCTGTGGTACATATACACAATGGAA
The DNA here is from genome assembly GCF_963930625.1 of Muntiacus reevesi. Classification (NCBI taxonomy): domain Eukaryota; kingdom Metazoa; phylum Chordata; class Mammalia; order Artiodactyla; family Cervidae; genus Muntiacus; species Muntiacus reevesi. Next base: position 6,859,758 of record NC_089256.1, on the reverse strand, counting down.
TATTACTCAGCCATTAAAAAGAATACATATGAATCAGTTCTAATGAGATGGATGAAACTGGAGCCCATTATACAGGGTGAAGTAAGCCAGAAAGATAAACACCAATACAGTATACTAACGCATATATATGGAATCTTAAAAGATGGTAACCGTAACCCTATATGCAAGACAGAAAGAGACACAGATGTATAGAACAGACTTTTGGACTCTATGGGAGAAGGCAAGGGTGGGATGATCTGAGAGAACAGCATCAAAACATGTATATTATCAAGTGTGAAACAGATCGCCAGTCCAGGTTGGATGCAAGAGACAAGTGCTCGGGGCTGCTGCACTCAGATGACCCAGAAGGATGGGGTGGGGAGGGAGGTGGGAGGGGGGATCGGGATGGGGAACACATGTAACTCCATGGCTGCTTCATGTCAATGTATGGTAAAAACCACTACAATATTGTAAAGTAATTAGCCTCCAACTAATAAAAAAAAAAAATGAAAAAAAAAAAAGCATCATTTCTTCGGTGCTCAGCTTTCTTTATAGTCCAACTCTCATCCATACATGACTACTGGAAAAACCATAGCTTTGACCAGACGGACCTTTGTTGGCAAAGTAATGTCTCTGCTTTTTGGTTTAATTACCTCTTAAATCCTACCTTCTTCATGAGGCCTAACAAACTTCTGCAGCAATTCAGTGCAAAGAGCTATATTACTTTTGATATCATGACACCAGAGGCTTCAGTTTTTTACTTCAGATTTGCCCCAAATACATGGCTCCTGGACTTGTTTGGCTCATTTTTGGTATCTTGCTAATATCAAGAAGATATTTCTAATATCTCTACCATTTATTTTGATATTCAATCACATTCTACTATGTACCATTAGTTAAACATTTTGTGTGCTAATCTTTCTTTATCCAGTTGGACTGTAGCTCCTTGAGGGAAAACACTAATGATATTAGTAATAACATAGTAATTCAGTCACTCAGGGGATAAGCATCAATAGATGAGTTTATTTACACCTTTAAACACACAAATGTTTTATTTTAACTACTATGGATAAAATATGTTCTAAAATAGTCTTACATTTTTTTAGCCCTGCTTTTTAAACTGTACTTTTAAAAATCTCACATTACCTAATAGTTTTAAGCAGTCAAGGACTCTAAATAACTCATTGTTTTAGAAGAAATGTGTTAAATAAATTCTGTATATCAATCACATGATACATGTCAAAACTAAAGAGCAAATGAAAGGCATTACTCATTTTAGAAAAGAAAAATGCATTTAATAACTATGCTCTGCTTATGCTTCCATTTCAAAATGGCAAAATGCCAGAAATTCTTCCTCAATAATAAGCTATTAGTAATCAATGATAAATTAAATTAGGTTTGAATTTTATAAAACTTGAATTCCAAGGAGTTCCCTGGTAGGCTTAGTGGTTAGGATTCCAGGCTTTTCAGGACTGCTGTGGCCCTTGTTTAATCCCTGGTTGGGGAACTGAGATCCCACAAGCCATGCAGTAGGGCCAAAAAATAAACAAACAAAAAAACAAACAGCAACAACAAAAACCCCTCTGAATTCCATTTTGGGAAGAAAGGCTTTGCCAAATCTTACAATCTTAACACTGACAATGAATAAACAAATACTGCCTTAATTCCTAAAAATACTGAATTGAGAAACCAAAATACCAAGTAATAGGTAAATTTATGTAGGTTTATTGCTCTGAAGTAGGTTACTTTTCAAGGTAAAGCAATGGTACATGAGTATGATAAGAAGAATGAGTAGAATGTTATTATTACTTCTCAGGAATTAACAATTTGTAACAATATAAACTGTAGGCATGAGATAATATACTATATGACTATAATACACTAATATATGAAATTCAGTTACATTTTACCTGTTATCTAGTTTAAAGATAAGCTCTTTCTACAAGTCTAGTGTCAGAACTGGGCTTCCCAAGTGGCACTAGTGGTAAAGAACCTGCCTGCCAATTTAGGAGACATAAGAGATGTGGGTTCTATTCCTGGGTCGGCAAGATACCCTGGAAGAAGGCACGTCAACCCACTCCAGTATTCTAGTGGAGAATCCCATGGACAGGGGAGCCTGGCAGGCTACAGTCCATAGGGTTGCAAAGAGACAAACATGATTCACATGACTTAGCATACACAATGTAAGAACCACTTTTATATGTACTACTACTTAGCAGAATGGTCTGGAAGGAGACATTTCACTGCAATTAAATACAACCGTTAAATACATTAGAATTAGGATCTTCTAAAATTCTAGGCAAGGGGACTCAGAGGATGAGGGTCCAGAGTTGAAAGGAGACAATTTTCATTGTATGTTCTTGGTACTACTGAGCTTTAAAAACACATGAATATATTACTTACTCCATTAAAATAGTTGTTATTTAAAGGGAAGGGAAAAAATTGTATAAAGAAAAAACTTACATCTCATCTAAAGTGATAGTCTGAACCAATGGTAAAGCAAAAAATATCCTACGTATGCAAAGATCTGTGATAACACAGTATCAACAGAACCATCCTGATCTATTTAATCAGCAAATATGCAGTTCTTACTCTCACCTTCCGAAGTGAAGAAGTATATATCGAATGAGATCACCCTGCTTTTCCATCTTGTTATCTGTGACCATGGGCATCAACTTGTCATAGTACTTGGCAAGGTAGAAATGTCCATCCTCCCACTCTGGCAGAAACAAGGTCACATCCTGTAGAAGAGAACACAGAATACTCACTTAAGAAAATCCCCCATTATGCTGGTAAGTAAAGCATCAATAGATAATTAGGGATCAAAAGTATGAAACCCACATCTAGTCAGGGTAAAGTTAAAGGCAGACTGACACTTTGGTGTAAATAAGAGCTACTTTCTTACAAAGCTCTTCTCAGGATGGCTGATGTTCTGATGGGTTGCCTGCTGACCAGCATGTCATGATAATTAGCTATGTAGGGGGAAAAAAACTCCACTGGCACTCTATATAATACATCAGAATAATTTTCAGATGGATTAAAGTATTTCATATATGTGTGCACATGTTTATTTTTATTGTTTTCAAAAAAACCTCAGAGAAAGAAGAAGTAATATCAAATCTCTGAAGAGGACAGGACTTTAAAAGCAAACAGATATGGTTAAAAAAACCACATATCTTATTTTTCTCTAAGATCTCTCATAAGTTATTGCTCCCCTCTTCTCAACTACTTCATAACCAGGCTTCTAAAAAGAATTCTCCATCTCACATTCATTCCTCAAACTGTTTCTTTTCACCTTCAGTCAACACCACTCCACTAAAGCAGCAACTTAAACAGATACTTTCTGATTCTGAACTCACGTGAGCTCTCTTCAGCATCCTGCTGTTGGCTATGCCATTTCTCCTTTGAATCCCTTTCTTCCTTTTGCTTTTGTGAGGCCACAACCTTCCAAGTTTTCTCCTACCTTTCTGGCCACTCCTTCTGAATTGCCTTTGTCATTTCCTCTCCTTTTCCTTTATATTTGTATATTTGTGTGATTTATTAATTTTTCAATGATATTATTTAAAATGCGATGAAAAATACATAGAATAGCTGAGTAAAAATTAAATAAAGCTGTGCTCTTAATTCAAGAACATGGTTTAGGCCAGGAACCTTTAAATAAGATCTTAAATTTTCTCTTAATTTAATCCTAAAACCTTCCAGATACAAACCTGCTTGTGGACAGAGGAGAGAATGACAGGACTAGATGGATGGAACAGAGATGCTGGATTCATGTGCCTAAAACTGGCCACAGGGACAAGGATTCCAGTGTGCTTTTACCATCTAGTCATGAAAAGTGTGACAGTGTTACTCAGTCGTGTCCAACTCCTTGCAACACCATGGACTGTAGCCCACCAGGCTCCTCTGTCTAAGGAATTTTCCAGGCAAGAATACTGGAGGGGGTTGCCATTCCCTTCTCCAAGGGATCTTCCCAAACCAGGGATCAAACCCAGGTCTCCCGAAATGCACAACTGAATAACTGAACAACAACAATTGCTATACATACAGTATTCCATTAAAGGAATATGTTATAATTTATCTATTCTATAAATGAATGACAATTTTACTTCCAGTTTAAAATCTACAAATAATGTTGGTACAAACATTTTTATTTCTTTGTATGTGTCATATGCAGACATGTTGAGCATTGGTAAAGTGGCTATCATAGTGTTATCCCCTTTAGGAGAAAACATCAAGCTGTTTTCCAAAATGACTGACAATTTATATGTCCATCAGCACTGTATGAGCATCTAAATGCTCCACAGTCTTTCTAACCCTTTAAAATATCAATCTTTTACATTTTAACCATTCTTGTAGGTATATAGTGTTAGGTCATAATACCTTTAAAACTGAACTACAGTTGATTTACAATATTTTATTAGTTTTATCATAATACTTTTTAAATTTACATCTATTCTTATCTACTCAATGAGCATTTTTTTTTTTGGTGGGGTCATTTATATATTTACTTCCGTGAAGTTTTCTATTCAACATTAAAATTGAACTATCTGTATTTTTATTGCCTTTTAAGAGTTCTTATTATATTCTGGATATGAGTCTCTTGTCATTTATATACTGGAAAATATCTTGTAATCTACAGCTTGTCTTTACAGTCTTTAAAAAATATTTATATTAGGGGCTTTCCTGGTGGTTCAATGGTAAAGAATCAGCCTGCTAAGAGATACTGGTTTGATCTCTGATTTGGGAAGATCCCACATGTTGTGGAGCAACTAAGCCCATGTGCCACAATTACTGAGCCTCTGCTCTAGAGCCCAAGAGCTGCAACTACTGAGCCCACATGTCACAACTGCTGAAGCCCACGTGCCCTAGAGACTGTGCTCTGCAACAAGAGAAGCCACTGCAATGAGAAGCCCGCACACTGCCACTAGAGTCACCCCTGCTGCTGTACCTAGAGAGAAACCCACACAGCAATGGAGACCCAGCATGGCCAAAATAAATAAATAAAAGTATTCATAATTATTAATAAATATATATTTATTTTAAATTGAAATACAGTTGATGTATAATATTATGTTAGTTTCAGGTGTACTACACAGTGATTTGACATTTGCATATACTATGAAATGATCACTATAAGTCTAGTAAACATCTGTCCCCATACAAAATTATTACAATATTTTTTACCGTATTCCTTACACTGTATATCTTCATGACTTATTTATTATAACTGAAGGTTTGTACCTCTTAATCCCCTTCATCTATTCCCCCTCCACCCACCTCCCCTCACTCTTGCATTTACCTTCTTAATGATACCTTTCCATGAACAGAAATTAATAATTTTAATTTAGTCAAATTTATTAATTGTTTCCTTTTATGGTTGTTGCTTTTGGTCTGTTTAAGATGTCCTGAGCTACCTCTAGGTTTGAAGATACTCTCCTATGTTCTATTTTGGGAAATTTATTATTTTGCCTTTTACATTTAGATCTATAACCTCCTTGAAGTTTATTTTTATGTTATAAAGAAGACATAAAGTTTGATTTCTCCCACATAAGATATCCAAATGACACAACACCTTTATTGCAAAGAGTATTTCTCACAATTGTCTAATATCATCAAGAATACATTTCTGAGTTCTCTCTACTGTCCTACTGGTTGTCTAACCTTACCTGAACACAACATCATTTGGAATTCTATACCTTTATAATAAGTCTTAAAAACACATGCTGGTTATTCTTGGTTGTTTGCCCTTCCAAACTATAGTTGTCACACTTAATTATTTTCTACCCTGCTCTGTGTCCCAAAAGACTGACACTGTTGATTTATATCAATGGGCCTACTTGCCTTCTGAAAATTGTTTTTCTTATAGTTTCCTCATGATTATTCCTGCCTTAGCAGCTGCTTCCATCTGGACTTTACACACAGTTTTAGTTATATGTACGTATATTGGTATTTAGTTAAAGAATCTAGAACTTTTCATTTAACTCCTTTTTCTCAGGTAGTCTACCTCACAATTCTAGCCATCTGTCTTATTTTATTATTCTTTATCTTTTATATTCTAAGTTTTTAGGGCTTATTTTTTTGTTCCTTTTCTAATGCCTTGAAATTGATTCTTAGGTCATTAACATATGTAAATAAAATTTCAAATTCTCTTTAAGAATGGCTTTAGCTGAATCCAAGTTTTGCTATGTCTTATTTTTATGATCATTCAGTTCAAAGTATTTTTAAATTTCTACTGTAGTTTTTTCTTTGACCCATGGGTTACTGAGAAGTATCCCTTTTGTAACACCATCTATGTAAGTCTTACTTTCTAGTGAGGAAGATATTCATTGTGTTCAAAAGTTTTCAGGCTAGGATATGGTTAACTTTGGGGAGGAGGGTGAAAGGGTAAGTTGAGGAGTGCTAATACTCTACTTCATGACATGAGTGGTGGTTTCATGAGTATATTTATTTTGTGATAATTCCTCCAACTATATACTTACATTACATACTCACTAAAAAGTCAAAAAAGCTTCCTGGCTATTTTTCTACATGTTCTTCCATATGGAATTTAAAATAACTTTTCTGTTTTCAAAAACAACAAAAAAGTGAGAAATTGCATTATACATACACTTACCTTATATTTTTTCATAATTGCATTGCTTTCAAAGTTAGCTGTTTCTTCCATAAAACGGCCCACTAGTAGCGTAGCTCGACCATGGATTAACATGTTCTTACCCTCAGGTGGGGTTTTATTTTCAGGAAAACATAACTCAACACCCTTTTGAAGAACAATTAGTGCCTGGTGAACATCACCCTGAAAGAAAAAAGGCAATAAAAGATTTTTAACTTAGGAACAAATTTTCATATTCTGAAAAGTAAATAATATTGTTAGAATTTACAGTTCATTAGGTATTGTATGTATAAATTTGTTTGTAATTTCATGTTCATCTTGCATTTTCCTTCTATGAAAGTAAAATCCTAAAAAGAAATTATTGCTTCATTTCATGTAGAACTCCTATATTCATTTATTCAATTTTTTTTTTACAATCAAAGTATAGGGCACTAAAGATATAAGTAGATGGTTAGAAATAAACATAAATATGTCAAAATCTCCAGCTTAAAAAAGTTCATTGTCAAGTGAGGAAATAAACTATAAAACAACAACACAATGTGCCAAATGCAATTAATAGAAGGATATACATGGGTATTATGGAAGTGTCTGCTAAATCTACCTAAAAATATAAGAAAATAGAGTTGAGCTATGGTCAGGCAGGATAATCAAATGAGGAAAACCTGAATTAGATCTTAAAGAATGAACAGTAATTTTCCTGGCAAAGAATTCAGTGAAGGACTTTCTTGGTAGAAGGAACAATGATTTTAATTGGGAGAAGGCAAGTAGTCTGGTTTTAGCTGAAGACTAAAAGGTTTGTGAGGTAGTGACAAATGAAGCCAAAGAGGAAGTGTGGACTCAATGAGAAAGAGCCTTGTGTACTTAGTAGAGTTCTGACTTAACCCTAAAGCTGCGAAGAATACTTTGAAGGATTTTAATGGGGGAGCAGTGTGCACTTTAGAAAGAGGATAGACTGTAGTAATGAACACCAAGAAGTGGTGAGATCTCAAGAAAAAAAAAAAAAACCTGTTACTATTGTCAGAGGTTGTAAATGCTAAGGGCACGAAGGAAAATAGTAAAGATAAAGTAAGAGAGAAAGGATTCAAAAGATATTTTTAAGATACATTTAGTCTTCCATTAGATGTAGAAAGTGAGGGAGAGGAAGGGCCAGATTTCTGTCATAGATAAGAGGATGTGCCAGGGCTCTACTTAGATGAATTGGGAATATGGGAGGGGAAAGAGACACTGAATTTTACATACTGAATTGCATTTTGAGCATAATGAGTTTAAGGTTCTACAATATACACATGGATCATCATTAGTTCTGAAAATGATAAGATACTGACTAATGCAGGCTCTGCCTGCCATAAGCTATGCCTCTGTTAATTCTAGACTGGTGGCAAGCATGAAGAGATATAAGGAAGAGCCATTTAAATCTGGGGCACAAATTTTTCAAGGAGTTTAGATATTTAAAAAAGTCCCCTTCCTATAATTGTAGCTTTAATCTGAGGATTGCTGAGAATTTTTGTTCTGAAGCTAAGCCCTTCCTGACAGACTAGATTACAAGTGAATTTTCACAGCAACGCTGGCAAGTCTACACAAAACTAATTATCTGCCAAGAATGTAAGTAAGGACAGGGTTATGCTCACTTAAATATTTTTTAAGTACCTACTATATGCACTCATGTAAACATATAGAAGGTAAAATCCAAGTAAAAATTGGTCATTTCCCTCAAGAAAAAAATGAAAGACAAGATGAAAACTGAAAGAACTGCATTTTCAGTCTTAAAATGGGAAAATATTTGGGACTTCAGTACAGAAGGAAGTTTCTTCCAAATGATGGTAGATAAATGATGCAGAAAGGTGACAGAAAAGGAAGGTTCTGAATTTAGATGAGGGATCTTCTCTGTCAGGACTTTGTAGGAAGTACCCAATCTACAACAGAAGATATATATGATGATGTGCCCTTGGCCATTACCTTGGACCATAGCCACTTTGCTCTTTCCACATATAGTTCAGCGAGTCGTGAATCTCCAGCATTGAGGAGAGCATTATAGGCTGTCTGGTGGTGACCAGCCTTTCGAGCTACTCTGGCACTCTGTAGCCAGCATTCTCCAACCATTTCACTATAATCTGGTCTAATGAAACGTGACAAAACAGAGGGAAAAGAGCATTTTTAAGTATATTCAGTAATTTAATTGTACTATCCCTTCCCAATATGGAACCCTCTCAGTGTATCTTTTCAAAGGAATCAAGATTAATTTGTTAAAAGACTAATTTTCATTTTCTTAGAGTTCTCCATTGTTATCAATTACAAGGCTATGAAGATTTTACTACTGACTTATACCTGTACCTCCCTCAAGTGTTTTTAATACCCAAAAATATGATATATAGCACATAAAAGTAATTTTTAAGTTCTAGGTTCAACTATATAGTGCAGTCTTGGCAATTGACAATAGAAAAAACAGATTCAGAGACAAATTAGGAAAGACAAATACTCCAAATAATATGAAAATATAATACTAAATACACAGTAACTGACATAAAAAAAAAAGTGTGTAAAACCTTTTGTTGAGGCTTAATAAAGCTCTCCGGAGAGCCAGAATAGGCTCTTTCGCTCTGTAGGAATTCTGGGTCATTTCTAGCCGGGCTACCCAGTTTAGTGAGTCTTCTTGAATACTGTCACCTGGAGACTGGTGAAAGAGTGGCTTGATGCTATGCTCCAACTCACACAACATGTGCAATCTGAAGACAGACAGAGCCTATATTAATATCTTGTCATATATTTAGTTAAATTAATCTGACATATAAAGCATATACTTTAACCATGAAGAATATGGAATGTGAAGTTTTCTTTGGAAGAACTTTAACCGATATATATTCTTGATATATAAACACTAACATTTATAACGTTTCAAATTGAGTATAAACACCAATTTATGTTGATTTGAATATTTAGTGCTATGCTATGATTCCCAGATTACCCTAGTTAAACTGGAGAAGGATATATAAAACTAAATTCAAATGTATGAAAGCCATTTTAATGTATAAAATTCAAATGTATAAATATAAAGAAGATAATGTTGTTTAGTTGCTAAGTTGTATTCAACTCTTTGAGACCCGATGGACTGTAGCCTGCCAGGCTCCTCTGTCCATGGGATTTCCCAGGCAAGAATACTGGAGTGGGTTGCCATTTTGTTCTACAGGGGATCTTCCTGACCCTGACCTGCATCTCTTGCTTGGCAGAGGATTCTTTACCACTGAGTTACCTGGGAAAACTCAACATAAATATTTGTGTATATTGCTGGTGCTATTGTAAGAGGACCTGGTATGGTAGATGCCAGTAAAAAATTGTGAAATGAATACAATTTTAATTGCTAGTTTTCCTCAGGCTGATGGAAACATTTGTGATGCATTCATACCAGCTTCTTCCCATTTCTATGACAGCATTCAAGCATACAGTTGAGTAGCTACAGAGCTAAATTAATCTCAGTGGTCCAATCTCTGGTTTCATTAAGCTGTTATCAAAGGGGCTGATACAAATTTTAATAAATTTTTCTGGACTAAAAAAAAAAAAACTGCTTATTTTTCAGTTCCTACAGTTCAGTTATAACATGTTTTATCATTTTCTTCAGGTAAATTAACAAACCTAAAATGTTTTCCATCATTGTCTTCTCTACCTCTAAAAGGCAATATTACTTGTGAGTAATGTAATGCCTACATTTAAGGGGGGAAATTTGAGCTGGGAAATGTCAAATGCATTTCTAAATGAGAAAAAGGAAAAGGAACCAAAAGTACTGACACCAATGTGCCAGGCAGAGTAGGTGTCTAGTTATTTAGGCTATAAAGAAAAGAAACTATGACACTATACCAGGATAAATGTAAGATCCTTTTACAACTTTTTAGCAGTCTCATAATTGCCTTTCTAAGTAAAAGGATATACATTAAAAAAAAAAAAAAACTATAGATAGGGTGATTATGAGGTTAAAAAAATGCAAGAGCCATTTTGTGTAGCTATGCATGACACCAAACATACTACCACTTATATAGTAAGCACAAAATTCCAAGTCAGTCATAGACACCTACAAACCAGGAATATAAAAATGGAAACCTCAAAATACCTAACAATATATTCATATCCACGTTGATAAGAGCCTCTTTCAAAGCTTGCAGCTGAAAGCGGCACAATTTGCTCTGCTCTCACTAGTTTCAATGTGTCATAAAAAACTGTGATATCTCTTTTCTTAGCTGATAATAATAGCTGTCCCAGTCTGACACTCCATGTTGTAGATTTCCCATCTGAAAAACAATTGACAAAGAGTCAAGGATTGCCATGATAGCTGGTCCCAGAACAAGCTTTATTTCATTTGGTAAAACAGTCAACAGAAATTTGGAACAGATGCTTTCATTCCACTTTGAACTAAACAAGGCAATCATAAGAAAAGCTGACAGATTAATTACAAATATTGCTTCACTACTTAGGTCTGAATATTTATGTCATATTAAAACTGGTTATTTTTTAAAAAGTAATTGTACCTTCTGCCAAATAGTTTTCTACTAAATCCCACTGTGACAATTTCCAAGCTGCTTCCACCCTGTATGTGTTTAATTCATCTGTCCATTCAGACCTATTAAAAGAAATCCATATCAATTAAACACTTATTTAAATATAAGGTGGTATTTACAGACTTTTTATTGGTTTAGATACTCTATTTATTATATTTTGTACTTAAGTATAAAATAATTAATTTCTATCTGCAACAATCCCAATTTTAATCTTTCCAGTCCCCAAAAATGTTTTTTCAATAATTACAATTGAAATTGTATTTTACAGCAATTACAATTGAAATTTTCAATAATTACAATTGAAATTGAATTACAATTTCAATAATTCAATTATTTTCAATAATTACTTCTGATAGGGCCATTTAAAAATATCATTTTTGACAAATTTGCCATATATTAAATCAGAATTAATGCCTGGATAATTACAAAGAACAGTTGTACGATTAGCTGCAGGTTTAACGTTAACAAAGAGCACGAGGAAAAAGAGCCAACTGAACATATATGTATCACGCTAAGTAATTCTAATAACCTGGGATTTTGAACTAAATTAAAGACAAAAACATAGAAACTGGTGGTGTGGACTGAGCATTAGGGAACACAGGACACTCAGTAAGAGCATAACCAAGTTACACATTATGTGTCAACAGTATAAAAAAAGATACAAAATTAGCTACCTAAAATACTTCTCTATTCTTAAATTATTTTCAGTTACTTTAAAATTGGGGTTTGTAAAAGCAGTATGATATAGGTTACTATTTTTTCTAAGCATCCTACTTATGTGATACTAAGATGGCTAGTGATATTTAGTGATATTTAGATCATGACTGTATAGAAGAAGCTACACTTTCCCCATGTTTCTTCTTTATTAAATCATATTATGTGAATACCTGCTATATGTTAGACCTTAGGCCAGGCACATTTTTCCATTTAATTAGCTAATAATACCAAAATGTACCCATATCCCCATATTATAAATAAGGTAACAGATTCAGACAGGCTGGGATCAATGCCCTTAAAAGCCCTCTTTGTTCTTTCTGTGGTAAAAACACATAAAGAAAGCATAACAAACAAATCAATTAATTATTTCAAAAAATATAAAGTAGTAGCATACATACTGAATTTTTTCTAATTTCTGAATACAACCAAAAATGATTTAGAACAAAGCTAAAAGAAACACAATAGAAATATAACTTTCAAAAATCCAACTTTGAATAACTTCACAAGTTTATTACAACATGCTGAAGTATCAAAAATTTTAGGATCTAAATCTGAGTAGAATTAGCAAGAGCTGCTCTCTAGAGGGGACTGTTGTTTTTGTTCAGTCACTAAGCCATGTCCAACTATTTGCAACCCCATGGACTGTAGCACATGAGGCTCCCCTGTCCTCCACCATCTCCCAGAGTTTGCTGGGAGTACATTGAGTTAGTGATGCCACCCAACCATTTCGTCCTCTGTCATCCCCTTCTCCTCCTGCCTTCAATCCCTCTGAGCATCAGGGTCTTTTTCAGTAAGTCAGCTCTTCACATCGGGTGGCCAAAGTATTGGAGCTTCAGCTTTAGCATCAGTCCTTCCAATGAATATTCAGGACTGATTTCCTTTAGGATTGACAGGTTTGATCTTGCAGTGCGAGGGACTTTCAAGTGTCTTCTCCAGCAACACAATCTGAAATTATCAATTCTTCAGCTCTCAGTCTTCTTTATGGTTCAACTCTCACATTCATACATGTCTATTGGAATAGCTTTGACTATATGGACCTTTGTCAGCAAAGTGATGTCTCTGCTTTTTAATATGCTGTCTAGGTTTGTCCTAGCTTTAATTGCAAGAAGCAAGTGTCTTTTAATTCCATGGTTGCAGTCACCATCTGCAGTGATTCTGGAGCCCAAGAAAATAAAATTGCCAATGCTTCCACTTCTTCCCCTTTTATCTGCCATGAAGTGATGGAACTAGATGCCATGACCTTAACCCAGAGGGTCACACCAAGCACTGTACCAAATGGCCATAAGGATCAGGCTGTGATAACTTACTTCCATAAATGCATTAAAAAGATGACTATGTACTGCTGTATTTAAAATGGATAACCAACAAAGGACTTACTGTACAACAAGGGAACACAGCTCAATGTTATATGGAAGAGTGGATGAGAAGAGAGTTTGGGGGAGAATGGATACAGGTATAATAAGCATGGCTGTGCTGTCTACCTGAAACTATTGTTTCATTGTTAATTGTTAATCTGCTTTAGCCTTGTTAATCTGCTATACTCCAATACAAAATTTAAAAACAGAAAAGACTGTGTACTTTACACAGTCAATAATTTTGGAGAAATATTTATTTAAACGCAAGTATTCTCCCCAAGAAAAACACATCCCCTCAATGACCACTTGCACCAGTAATATAGTATCCTTCGTTGAATACTGAAGCTTGCCTTTTCACAGACCAATGATCAGGAGGCTCTATGTACCCCAGATCCAAAAAGAAGAGCATGCAGTGTGCATCATAAGGAATTAAGACACACTGTTTGAGCCACGACAAACTTTCCCAAATTCCTGAAACCCTTTTATTCATCAGGTCTCTCAAATAATCTGGAGAAACAAGTCTAAAACATATATCCAATCTTTCCCTGCTTCTATAAAGCTTTTTCCCCCCATCATTTTATAAATTCTACTACTTTGAAACCACATAACTAAGACTGAGTTTCTCTGCTCTCAGACACCGTAGAACAGTGGTCTTTAAAATCATAGTTTGGAATTTATAGAACCTGTATTTAGAAGTACTGCATGAACTAACTAAAAACAGTGGCCTGTGCTCTTTGGTAAAGTAAGATGATCCCATCCGTTTGACCAGATATCACTGTCCAGACACTCACCTAGAGCCAGACATCCTGGAATGTGAAGTCAAATGGGCCTTAGGAAGAATCATTAAGAACAAAGCTAGTGGAAGTGATGGAATTCCAGTTAAGCTATTTCAAACCCTACAAGATGATGCTGTGAAAGTCCTGCACTCAATATGCCAGCAAATTTGGAAAACTCAGCAGTGGCCACAGGACTGGAAAAGGTCAGTTTTCATTCCAATCCTTAAGAAAGGCAATGCCAGAGAATGCTCAAACTACCACACAGTTGCACTCATCTCACACGCTAGTAAAGTAATGCCCAAAATTCTCCAAGCCAGGCTTCAGCAATACGTGAACCATGAACTTCCAGATGTTCAAGCTGGCTTTAGAAAAGGCAGAGGAACCAGAGATCAAATTGTCAACATCCGCTGGATCATTGAAAAAGCAAGAGAGTTCCAGAAAAACAACTATTTCTGCTTTATTGACTATGCCAAAGCCTTTGACTGTGTGGATCACAACAAACTGTGGAAAATTCTTCAAGAGATGGGAATACCAGACCACCTGATCTGCCTCTTGAGAAACCACATGCAGGTCAGGAAGCAACAGTTAGAACTGGACATGGAACAACAGACTGGTTCCAAAGAGGAAAAGGAGTGTGTCAAGGCTGTATATTGTCACCCTACTCATTTAACTTATATGTAGAATACATCATGAGAAATGCTGGGCTGGAAGAAGCACAAGCTGGAGTTAAGATTGCCTGGAGAAATATCAGATATGCAGGTGATACTACCCTTATGGCAGAAAGCAAAGAATAACTAGAGAGTCTTTTGATGAAGGTGAAGGAAGAGAGTGAAAAAGTTGGCTTAAAGCTCAACATTCAGAAAACTAGATCATGGCATCTGGTTCTGTCACTTCATGGCAAACAGATGGGGAAACAGTGGAAACAGTGGCTGACTTTATTTTGGGGGGCTCCTAAATCACTGCAGATGGTGATTGCAGCCATGAAATTAAAAGACGCTTACTCCTTGGAAGGAAAGTTATGACCAACCTAGACAGCATATTAAAAAGCAGAGACATTACTTTGTCAAGAAACATCCATATAGTCAAGGCTATGGTTTTTCCAGTAGTCATGTATGGATGTGAGGGTTAGACTATGAAGAAAGCTGAGCGCCGAAGAATTGATGCTTTTGAATTGCGGTGTTGGAGAAGACTCTTGAGAGTCCCTTGGACTGCAAGGAGATCCAACCAGTCCTCCTAAAGGAGATCAGTCCTGGGTGTTCACCGGAAGGACTGATGTTGAAGCTGAAACTCCAATACTTTGGCCACCTGTTGCGAAGAGCTGATGCATTTGAAAAGACCCCAATGCTGGGAAAGATTGAGGGCAGAAGGAGAAGGGGACGACAGAGGATGAGATGGTTGGATGGCATCACCGACTGGACATGGGTTTGGGTAACTCCGGGAGTTGGTGATGGACAGGGAGGCCTGGCGTGCTGAGGTTCATGGGGTCGCAAAGAGTCGGACACGACTGAGCGACTGAACTGAACTGAACTGAACTGAACACTGTCCTGAAAAGTCATTTGGGGTCTGGCAAACATATTAAGGAAAAAGGCTTTCAACTGGCAGAGCCAAGGAAGTTTCAAAAGCAAAACCAACCTTCCTAATTATTCTTTATATTAAAAGAAACATGCATGACTTAATCTTTGCCACATATAAGTACTTTTTGGGGGGTATCATTTGGTTTGCTATAAGAAACCTATTTTCTTTAGGAAAGGAAGGTTGTTTTCATTTTTATTAGTCTTTTAGGGGAAAACAACCCTTAAATTTTAGAGTGGTATTCTTTAATTCAGTCACAAAATTTCCCTCTCTCCAACACATAAAATAACTGGTGCTGATTATGTAGGCAGAGCTTAGATACCCTTTGGAAGTATGAATATGAACTCCACCCATAGTAGGTAAAGACAGGCAGGTTCCTGTCATAAAGCAGATTTAATTCAAAGATGATTGTTTGCACAAAAGATAAGCTGTTAAGTGCTAGACTGACTTACGAGAGAGAGAGTAGGACAAAATATTTTTTGGTGCTTATGTCCAGAACCATGAAAACAGAAAAGATTTCATTACTTTAGTAAACATTATTTCAATCCAATCAGTCAATTTAAAATTTCCCATTTCAAAACAATACAAAAAAAATTCTTTTAAAAAGCATTACCTGAAAAAAAAAAAAAAGCATTACCTGTTAGCATGTACTCCATTCACCTGAGTGATTACAGTAGACAGTTGACCAAGACCTAACATGGACTTCACAACACCATGATAGTGAATGATCTGGAAATTTAAAAGTATTTAAAATAGCAATTGTTACTTCAAATACATCTTAGGAACCAAAAAGTGTTTAAACTGCTAGTCCTTAGAAAATGCTATCTTCTTCACTGAGCCTACCTTTCTTAGTTTAACAAGTGACTTGCTTGGCTATATGGCAGAGTCCTCTGCCGATGTCCTATACACATCTGAATTGGTTTTTTTTTTTTAATTCAGACAACCTAAAAAATATCTCAGATTGAATTTATTATTTTTCCCAGATAAGGTCTAATTTTTGGCTCAGAACAAATATAAAAGTAACAGTATTTCTTAATACTTCGTTTAAAGACTGTCATTATTTCGCATGTAAAAATTAAACTCAAAGGTTACAATATTATTAGTATAGATTTTAGGCTATAGAAACTGAAAAGTTAAATAGGATTATGAAGTAGTCTTTAAAATTGAGAACAAGATTGTGAAAAATAAAGGACCTATACACTGAACTTCTGAGAAAATGAACAGGCCAATTATGACAAAAAATGAATACCTAAGATTAGAGAGATTCTAAGCCAATATTGTAACCCAATGATTCTAAACCTCTTTCCTGTTCTAATATACATGAGATACATGATGTGCCCCCATTAGTAACTGTAGCTCAGTGATACTAAGGGATCATTTCAGAGACTCCCAGATGGTGATGGGGCATGTGTAATCTGAAAAAGTTTCTTATGCTATAGAGAATCACTATTATTATTAAAAATTGGTGCAAATCTTATACTTTTAATAGTAAAGCAAAATTACATTAATTTCAGAGTAACTGAACATACAGCTTAAAACTAAGTATATTCCACAATAAATTTCATTCATTTGGGGGATTTGTAAGGTCATAGAAATTTGGTACTGGAAAGGATCTTTGAGATCATCTAACATGTCTGTAATTTTATCAATCAGGAAACTCAAGTTCAGAGATGGTTAAATATTTTCCAGACACAGAGTGACACTGGTAGAGACAGTACTGAAATTAAGGTTTCCAGAGATTCTAGTTCATAGTTCTTTTTATTATGTTGCCTTTCATTTCTTTTCTTACCTCGTCTGGTTCTAACTGAATAGCCCTGTCATAACAAGCAGTGGCATCCCTCAGTAAGCCGATGCTTTCATGTTCAAGGATCTGTTCTTTCAGAGATGGTTCTGCCTTTCGAATTGCGCTTACTCCAGCCACTCCATCTGGTTCATGCATAGCAGCATATAATTTCTTTGTTCAATCATTAAAGAAACAATGAAATAAGAAAAAAGACACAACTAGAAATAAAACCACCCGTTCATGTAAAAAAGCATATAAGCATTTTTTTTCCTCAAAGCAGCAAAAAATATTTGTTTCAGGGTAGATTCACATTAAAACTGCAAACTTATTTCAAGTCATTTTGTTCCACTTAAATATACCCATATTCCACTTAAATACAAATCTCTACTAGTAACTGCTAGTGACAATGAGAACTGTAAAGACTCTCAAGGTCTTGAACTCTTGTAAAAATCCAATCTATAATAAATTCTGTTGAGTATAGAATATAAGTTACATTCTAAAATTTAAAAATATTTTAAACAAGCATTTAATATATTGGTATTAACATACTTTCAAGAAACACACTGATGCTTCGAAAGACTGAAGGCAAAAAGAAGAGGGCAACAGTAGATGAGATGGTTAGATAGCATCACTGACTCAATGGACATGAATTTGAGCCAACTCTGAGATATTGGGAAGGACAAGTGAGCCTGTTGTGCTGCAGTCCATGGGGTCACAAAGAGTTGGACACGACTTAGAGACTGAATAACAAGAAACACAAGACACTAAATCTGGGTTCAAAGGAGATATTCAGGCTGAAGATAAAAATTTGGGACCAGTTAGCACAAAGATGGAAGGGGAAAGGATGAAATGATTTATGAAATGAACAGAGGGAGAGAAAAGAGGACACTAGAGTACTTTTATATTTATAGATGAGGAAGAACTAGCAAATGAAACTGAGAGGAGACTAGCTTGAAGAAACCTAGAATATGTGGTATCCCAGAAGTTGTGGGAGAAAAGACAATATCTTAATAAAGGAGTGGTCAAATGATCCCATGAGGTTAAGAAAATGAGGACTGGGAGGTATTTATTGGATTTGGCAACATGGAGGCCACCAATTTTCTTTCTTTTTAAACTTTTATTGGTGAATAGTTGCTTTACAACGTTGTGTTAGTTTCTGTTGTGCAACAAAGTGAATCAGCTATGTCGTTGCTGTTCAGTCACCCAGCCATGTATAACTTTTTGCAAATGCAGGGACTGTAGCACGCCAGACTGCCCTGTCCCTCACCATCTTCTGGAGTTTGCCTAAATTCATGTCTACTGCATTGGGGATGCCATCCAGCCATCTCATCCTCTGAAGCCCTCTTCTTCTGCCCTCAATCTTTTCCAGCATCAGAGTCTTTTCCATTGAGTCAGTTCTTCACATCAGGTGGCCAAAGTACTGGAGTTTCAGCTTCAGCATCAGTCCTTTCAATGAGTATTTAGGGTTGATTTCCTTTAATATTGACTGGTTTGATCTCCTTGCTGTCCAAGGGACCCATAGGAATCTTCTCCAGCACCACAGTTTGAAGGCACCAATTCTTTGGCTCTCTGGCTTCTTTATGGTCCAGCTCTCACAACAGTATGTGACCATGGAGAAGACCATAACCTTGGCTATAGAGACGTTTGTCAGCAGAGTAATGAATCAGCTAACCATATACACATATCCCCTCTTTTTAAGATTTCTTTCCCATTTAGGTCACCACAGAGCAGAGTATTGAGTACAGTTTTCTATGCCATACAGTAGGTTCTCATTCAGTTCAGTTGAGTCGCTCAGTTGTGTCCGACTCTTTGCGACCCCATGACTGCTGCACACCAGGCTTCCCTGTCCATCACCAACTCCCAGAGCCTAGTCAAACTCATATCCATCGTGTCAGTGATGCCATCCATCTCATCCTCTGTCATCCCCTTCTCCTCCCACCTTCAATCTTTCCCAGCATCAGGGTCTTTTCCAATGAGTCAGTTCTTTGCATCAGGTGCCCAAAATATTGGAGTTTCAGCTTCAGAATCAGTCCTTCCAATGAATATTCAGGACTGATTTCTTTCAGATTGACTGTTTGTATCTCTTTGCAGTCCAAGGGACTCTCAAGAGTCTTCTCCAATACCACAGTTCAAAAGCATCAATTCTTCAGTGCTCAGCTTTCTTTGTAGCCCAACTCTCATATCCATACATGACTATTGGAAAAACCATAGCTTTGACCAGATGGGTGTTTCTTGACAAAGGAACGTCACTGCTTTTTAACATGCTATCTACGTTGGTCATAGCTTTTCTTCCAAGGAGCAAATGTCTTTTAATTTCATGGCTGCAGTCACCATCTGCAGTGATTTTGGAGTCCCAAAAAATAGTGTCTCACTGTTTCCATTGTTTCCCCATCTATTTGCCATGAAGTGATGGGACCGGATGCCATGATCTTAGTTTTCTGAATGTTGAGTTTTAAGTGAACTTTTTCCCCTCTCCTCTATCACTTTCATCAAGAGGCTCTTTTTCTGCCATAACGGTGGTGTCATCTGCATATCTGAGGTTATTGATATTTGTCCAGGCAACCTTGATTCCAGCTTATGCTTCATCCCATGAACAGTATAAAAAGGTTCTCATTAGTTGTCTATTTTATACATAATAGTATATATATATATATATATATATATATATGTCAGTGATTTTCTTAGCAAAAATAGAGTCAGATGAATGGAGAAAGAACTCTTATTGGAATGCGCAAAGAGTAAATAAGAAACAAAGGTCTATAGAGAAGATGGGCAATTCTTTTAAAAACTGGCTATGGATGGAAATAGAAAGTTGGGAGGTATCTGAAAAAAGATACTGTAAGATCTTTTCAAGGGAATTACCAAAAAATTAAAATAGGTGATACCAGAACATGTCTATATACCCTATGTACTCTGGTTGAGAAAGAAAAGTTAATCATACTGGAGAAAGAAGGAATATCTGAAGGAGTGAAATACTTGAAATAAAAAATAAAAGTAGAAGAACTGAATTTTGGCAGGAAGGGATTCTTCCTTAGGAACAGAATAGAGAAGAAAAAGAATGTGGTGCAGAATCCAATGAATTTTCAGATTTGGTAGATTTGGCTTCTATTTTCCTAATGAACAATAAAACAAGGTCATCAATTGAGAGTAAGTGAAGTGAGAAGAGACATGAAGAGAAGGTAAGAAATAGTCATCATGAAGAGAGGGAAAGTAGTCTTAACTAGAGACACATAGACTTAAGGCAGTGTTAAAGAGTTCTGCGGAAGTTTGAGATTATGAATGTAAAGGAAAACCAGTTAAATATTCACTGTGTGATTTTTCTCTAGTGATGTTCAGCTGCTTACATGCAAACAATGGGAAAACACATGGGTGAGTTTATTCAGGATTGGAGTCTTACAAAGTGAATACAACACAGAGGGAGAAAGACATGGGAGTTGAATGCCCTTCTAAAGGAATGACTTTAACAATTAAGGAGAGACTAATGCTAGACAAGGAGGCAAACAAAGACAGGAGAGACTGTCACCAAAAGACTACAAGCTACTTATTTTCCAGTTCTCTCACAGCATTCTGTTTTTCAACCTGAAAAGAAGCCCACCAATCTTGACGTCTTATTTAATTCACTGTATTACCCTACTGGTCCTAACTTTCTTTTCTTCCATACACAATCATAGTATTATCATCTAAACCAATAAAATGAACAATCTAAACATAAAAGACTAGCAATATTAAACATTATTATTAAGTTCACTATATTAATTTCAAACCTGTAAAAATCCAAGATGCTCTTGAATGTTTTGCTTCTTTTCTGTAATAAATGATTCAAAGTGCATTACAGCTCGTGTGTATGCTTTGGAGCGAAAGGATGCTACTGCCAGAGTATCCTGAGGTATGAGGTCTAGAAAACGAGTTACACTCTGATAGTCTTCATAATCCACAGTAGACACTAGATCATAAAAAGATAATTGAGTAATTAAAGACTTAGAAGATAAAATTTTAAATGTATACATTTAAATTTATTCTAAATTTATTCTATTTTATGAAATAAATTAATCTACATGTACCAGTGTATCTTATTGAGAATGTAACTACGAGCAAGAGGACTGCTCAGAGGACTCTTGCTCCAACAGCAATTATTACTTACCTTACCTTAAACAGTCATTTAACTTATCTGGACTTCTGTTTCTATGGACAGAGGAGCCTGGGGAGCTAAAGTCCATGGTGTTGCAAAGAATCAGTCACGACTGAGCAACTAACACACACACTTTCCTATAAATATTAGCATCTGTTTTGCTTTCCTTAAAGGTTATAAGGATCAAATGTAAATTCACATTAAATGTTGAGGATATATAAAGATGATGCAAAAGATCTAGTGTGCAAAGAATCCTCCTGCCAATGCAGGTTAGACGTAAGAGATGCAGGTTCAATCCCTGTGGTGGGAAGATCCCCTGGAGGAGGGCAAGGCAACCCACTACAGCATTCTTGCCTGGAGAATCCCATGGACAGAAGAGCCTGGCAGGCTGCAGTCCAGAGAGTCGCACAGAGTTGGATACGACTGATGTGACTTAGCATACATGCACAAAAGATACAAAGATGAGTTTATTATTAATAACTATAAAAACTGATAAAAAAAAAAAAAAAAAACTGATAAAATATGAGTTGGGAAAAAGCAAAATTATGGAAATAGCTTTCTTTTTAAAGTTTAGAATTCTTTATTAACAATCTATTTCTTTCCTGTGTTGCTATATCTACAACATTAACTATTAAGCTGGAAATAGAAAGTAAAAGTGCCTTTCAAGTAAAATCACAAATACTTTAAAATGGTAATTTTTTTTAAAAGAATCTAAGAAAAGACCTAACTGAAAAACATCTGGACTAGCTAGTTTAAGAAGTCTTATTTAAAAGCCATAGCTTTTAATAATGACTTATAACAGCATGTAGAAAACAGAAAACAAATTTCATAATCCAGATAATAAATTTAAATGAAATTATATTTAAAATAAGTTTCTTACTTCCATCAAAATTTGTAATTCATTTCAAATTATGAGAAATGTTAAAGGTATTATACTTTTGAAACATTACAAATGTTACTCTTAAAAGCTAGAATTTTCATTACAATGTTAGTAAGAAATGATAACAGTTTGTGCTTGGTTTTTTTAATGTACCATTTTCACATGCAGAAACAGAAAACAAACATTTAATTGTAGAGTTAACATAAAACATATCAATATGTTGTAGAGAAAAAAAAGTCATATTGTAGAGAAAAACATTCCTCTAAAAAGATAATTATCTGTCAGTCCAAAATATCCTAAAAAAAATAAACTATTGTGCTTAACAATAGTTTAACAATTGTTAATAGCTTAACAATAACAATAGCTTAACAATAACTATTGTGCTTAACAGGAATGTATGTGTTTCCACTGATAGAGGAACGAGAAGGAGATGCTCACAAGTGGAGAACTTAATAAAGGCCTCTTTAAGGATCTTAGTCAGTTTTTCCAATTAGTCTCAAAGCTTTGGGGGAAAATCATGTTTTCTCACTAAAATGGCTGAAGTACAGAGAAGCAAAATGATCATATACTTTACCCATTTGCCACAAGGATGAAAAGTACAAAAGTTTAAAGACATTAAGTGTACCTATTAATGTCTGAAGAATGTAATTCATCAAAATCTTACCAAATGATTATATCATAGGGGAAAGTATCATTTTAGACTCTAATGAGATTCCTCTTTTAGTCACCTTAGTGGGAGATGTAATATCAAAGGGAAAAAAATATCATGTTAGCAGGTGTAACAGGGTATTAGTGTTGTAATATATACTAACCATATTTTCTTTTTTTGGTGAGAGAATCTGTATTTTATTTTCTTGTATTGGTGTTTTTTTAATTGTACATAATTGCTTTACAATGTTGTGTTAGTTTCTGCTGTACAACAAAGGGAATTAGCTATATGTATACATTTATCCCCTCCATCTTGGAGAGAATCTTCAGACTCAAATTAAAAGATATAACAATGCTGAACTGAAAGAAACTGTAAAGTGTGAATATTGTTTGTAAATTAATTCAAACAAATTATTTAAAAATATGACATTCATGAGATAATTAGAACTTCGGAAACTGGATATTTGATATTAAGGGATAATGACCAGTTTTTTTAGGTATCATATTTGCAAAGAGTCCTTACCTTTCAGAGCTACACTCTCAAATATTATAGATGAAATAATGATACCTAGGATTTGTTTACAAACAATACGGGGTAGATAAGTACATAGCAGTACAGATTAACAATATTACTAATTCCTTTTATTATTAATTAATTTTAATTGGAGGCTAATTACTTTACAACATTGTGGTGGTTTTAGCCATTTATTGACATGAATCAGCCATGGGTGTATGTGTCACCCTGCCCTGAACCCCTCTCCCTCCTCCCTCCCCATACTAAGCATATTTGGAGAGGCTGTTGGATACCAAACACTACCAGAGACAGGGAAAAAAAGAATAAAATAAGTGAAATGAATTAAAAAAAAAAATAGGTCATGAAATGAATGAAAGTAAAATCTTTGAAATGTAAAACTTAAATGTGAAAATGACTACAAAGAGTATCTCATAAGTAAAAAAAGATAAAGAACACTTATATACATACACATATATGTATACATACAATGTATACACACATTGAGGGAACATGGAATAAATGAGTTAACAGTGAGGAGTGGGTTAATAACATTAACCTAGCATTTATTTCACACTTTACAATTTACTATATATAATCATCAACCCACTTAATCCTCAATCTTCTAGGGGAGATAATATAAACCTTACTTTATGCAAAGAAAAATTAGGTATATGTTTTGCTTAAGGAACTGAGAGTAAGAGTTTAAAGAGAGGCTTTCTTACTATAAAGTAACCACCTTTTCTCAGACAAGGCCATCTCCTGGGGAGGTAGGGGTAAAAGGCATGCAAGAAAATATAGGTCTTTTAAAATCTTATGCTTAAATTATAGAATTGATATAGGAAGGAGCTAACTGGTTAATAATAAAGAGAAGGAAGTATATAGAACTTATGACTTACCCACAGAGTCCACCTTATCTCTATTTGATTTGCCTTGTGCAAATTTTTCAGCATTCAGTGCCTGAAACTTGTGCCTTGCCCATTGTGTGAGATGGTCAAGCATGGAGAACACAGTCTGTGTACTGAGTTGACACAGATCAGATGCACTGTCTTGGGTACTTAAGGTATGATGATCATCATGCTTTAGAACTGCCATAATTTCTGCATAAACCTAAGAAGAACCGTTTTATGGTTAATGATCTATCTACATAATACCATTTTACTATTACCTGATATATAAGGTTGACCTTATAAGGTTGATATATAAGGTTGACCATTTTAAGGGAATAATTTTCAAAAGAAAAAAAATCCATGATGGATTAATAATAAATTATCTTTCTCATTAAAATTAAGCCAATAAAATGCTTCTCTGAAGAGAAAATATACTGTAAAAGAGTCACAAAAATAGACTTGGCCAAGATGGTTGAGACTATCCAAGCGCCTGTGAGAGATTATGATGTCTTTTTCGTGCTTTATCCGCAAACAGACACTTCAAACAAAAGGAAAGCCCGCTGCTCACTGTGGCAGTTTCTAGGATGTCACTGTCAAACAGGCAGGTAGATATTCATGTGCAAAGCCCTGTGGTAGGATTCAGACATTCTCCAGCTATGGGTTCTGCTCCAAGGAAGCCCCCTTGTGTGTACACATGATGTGCACACATGAGCAATACAAGGTAGCATATGATAAGGTGTAAATAGAGTGACAATATCATGGAGCACTTAAGCAATGAATATACACAGGTTCAAGGGAGGCAGTCATGAGAAGTTAGGGTACTAGCCTGCAGTTTGATTTTCTTAATTAAGGTGGGCCCTTTTCTCAAAGCAAAACTTTTTTGCCTCCAAAATCTGATCTGTGTTAATTCTAAGGTCCCTTGTACTCAAAGAGTCTGTGTTTCCATGTCATTTAACCTCTCTGTGTCTTAATTTCCTCATCAATAAAATGGAATTACAGACCATGCTCTGTAATGATACACCAATTCTAAAGCAAAACAAAATCACTCTGCAAAGTTGCTTTGTTGCTTTACTGAATCAGATCAAAAGGGCACAGAGTGCCCTTCTTTTCATTTTCTAAGGTTTCTTGGTTTTGACAGTAGGAAATCTGTCAAGCTTGAACCTGCAAGCCTCTTAAGGCCTTTTAAACTAAAATGATATATTTGAAATAAAAAGTTAATAGTGACTTTTGTCATATTTTGGATTTGTGCCAAATGCTTAGTATATTAGTTAATATTTAAGAAAATAAAGCAGAGTTCCTATTAAAACAAACAAAACAAAAAACAAAAAAAGAGAGTCACAAAAATAAATACAGTATCTGCAGAAATCATTTCAGAGTAATTGAAGGGCATGTACAAACAAAAAAAAATCAAAAGAAAATATGTTCATGATACTGGATAAGAGAAGGCACCGCATAAAAGGTTTAACATTAAAAAGTTATAAAAGATATACAAATTTGGCACTTATATTTAAAATTTCTCATGGCAAAAGATATAAGCAAAGATTAAAAAGAAAACCATAAACTGGAAAAAAATTTTCTACAACACGACTGGCACAAATTGGTATCCAGAATACATATCAAACTCCTACTAATTATTTAAAAAGGCACACACATACACAACCCCAAATAGGTAAAGGATATGAACTAGGCATTAAACAACTCTTTGATAAATAAAAGCTTAAAAAAGGATTTTGTAAGTGTTTAGATATGTCATTACATAGCATACATTGATCTACATTTCCAACTAATACATAGCCTTTTTAATACTAACTACATTTCCCAAATGTTTGTACAAACAGAAACCAAATAAAATGATGTATCTCACCTCTTGTTGATCTTCTTGATTACACCCCAACAAAACATATACTAAAATATGTGGAAGAAGATAGATGGTCACCTTGAAATCATGCTTCATCATAATGCTACAGCAGGTGAAGATTTTACTGGCAAGATCATGCCGAACCTATAAACTCCAATGGTTTAGAGACAGTGAGTAGTTTTGTACATTTTATTCTTTTGATTAACACCAAAACACAACATGTGAGCTAGTCTATCACTGTAGAGTAGGTATTCTCCTATGAAGAAAGGCACTCAAGTAGGGAGGATTTAGCTCACCATCCCTCTGGTCAAGTGTCTAAACTGCTGAGACCCCTACAAGAGCAACATAGCTACTTAGGCTGCCAACTATCTCAGCAAAAATGGTCTTTCCCCCCTAGACTTCATTTTAAAATGCATCACGTTTTGTTACAGAT
This sequence comes from Muntiacus reevesi, assembly GCF_963930625.1. Lineage (NCBI taxonomy): Eukaryota > Metazoa > Chordata > Mammalia > Artiodactyla > Cervidae > Muntiacus > Muntiacus reevesi. The sequence continues at coordinate 6,833,073 of NC_089256.1, read as the reverse complement.
TAATTTTGCTAATCACATTATCTTTTACTTAGCTACATTAAATTTAGTATATTTATTCCCTGAACAAATAGATGAGGAAAGTAACCAGAAAGTATTTCCTGGGCCAGCAAATTACACACAAGACCACATTTTTATTAAGTAATCAACAATGATTAACTATAGGAAAGAAAATAAAAGAAATAAAAAGTTTACATTACTTGGTGTTAGAGTCAAATTTTATTGGTATGATCCAACCCTCAATTTACCAGCATTAATGTTCTCCTATAAAAGTTTAAAGGTTTTTCCTTCTTCAAATACAAATCCTTCACTTAAAAAAAAAAAAAACTAAATACAGCTACATAAAATATTCCACAGCTGACGGTAATTAATTTAATAGTATTAATTTAACATTTCACATATCATATTTTCGGTATATTCACTAAAAAAGAGAAAAACTTTATTGAAATTATCAGATATAATTTATTATAATGCTTTAAAACACTAATAGAAATATGAATAAACAACAAAAGTTGTGAAATTTAAATACACATTAAACATTTTGGGGGAACACAAAGGTACTTTTTTTCTGTCAGATATGTAAAAATTTCATATTAACGAAAATATCAGGAACATATCTCTGTTTTTCCATGAAATTTCATTTTTAAAAAACCTTTACTTTTATTTGGGCTTCCCTGGTGGCTCAGCTGGTAAAGAATCTACCTGCAATGCAGGAGACCTGGGTTCGATTCCTGGGTTGGGAAGAACCCCTGGAGAAGGGAAAGGCTACCCACTCCAGTATTCTGACCTGGAGAATTCCATGGACAGGATAGTCCATGGGGTCACAAAGAGTCAGATACGACTGAAGAACTTTCACATTCACATTACTTTTATTCCGGAGGAAGTTCACATAATGTATTCTCTTTTAGAAATGGCCACTGAGGGATAATATATCTTTTTATTACCTGATAAATCTTTTTATTTATATAAAAAAGTCTGATAAGGCATTTATATTCTTTTAAACAATATTATTTAAAACATAAAATGATAGGATGTAATGTAATAAACATTTTATAAACACACTAAGAACACAATTATTTGTTTGATTAGAAAACTTTCTTCTTACTCAGAAACTGTTACAAAGAGAAACTCTCTATTAGTTAACGTTTTCTACAAAAATTTCTACCACTAACAGCACAAATATTTCAGTACCTACTGTGTGTGCTATGCATTCAGATAAATGTTCTCATTTCCTTTACAATTTCTATTCAGTTAAATTCTGGACAAGGCTCTCTTACCTTTGTTATAAGATAACCTGCCCAAGACGCTGACCATTCCGCAAAATTATTACCTAATTTACTTAAGTAAATTGGCTTCTTTACTCCAGACCAATCTGTTGATTTCTGAGAACTCTTATATCTGTAATTTAAAAATTATTTATTAAAAAATAAATATATATCCATCTGTCTAGAACTTTAGCATAAGGAATTATATCAACTCTTTTGCTGACGACCCCAATACAGCCTTGCCTTTACTGAAATCTGACGAGACGCCACTTTCCCTAAAGCCTTCTTAGTGACGGGGTGATAGGTCATCCTTGAACGCCCCAAGCACATCACTATTTGAGTCTGCTTCTTCCCTTCCTCAACGCTCCTTTCAGACCCTTCCAGCCCCAGCCTGGAACAAAAAGATCTGTTCCTTTGAGGTTCAAGTCATCCACATATATATACTATACCCAACTCAGCATGGACATCTACCAACTCACTGATAAATTTAGTAGATTGCTCAGCATTTTCCTTCCTCCCCAAGTCTTGTCATCCTGAGTGACTTCAATGTCTGGTTGGACCATCTAGTCAAACTGAAAACTTCTCAATGACCTTCTCCTCTACTTCTTTTTCAGGACTCCCTTGCCAAAACAAAGAAACTTCTTCACTTCCAAAATGTACTATTTAGACCCCACTTTTCGGCCACAGTTTCCCAAAGTTCCAGTTCTTTCACCCAGTTACTGACACATCTGTTCTCTCTCACTGAGATCTTCTGTCTCTTGATTCTGCTAAACTCTTTTAATCTATAATACCTCCTTTTCATTTACTTCTTTCCCTAACCAGCTTGGTTTCTATGGTCCTTCACTTCAAGCATTCTCTTAGTAATATCCTCTATACACTCCACTGCCACACTGTCTTTACCAGGTGGAGCCATCCACCAAGCTTCAAATCTTGAATCAGTCTAAATGCTTGCCCTCACTGAAATGATATCAAGGCCACTGCACTGACAGAGGAAACATCATGAAATTGCTTATGAGATCAGTACTACTACATATCTTAGTTTTCAACCTCAATGGACTTCTGTGCTGCCCAGAAATCCTATATATTCCTTATCAGCTCTCTCTTCTGTTTTCCACAGTGGCTATTTCAAATGATCATTATTCTCCTTACATGACCTATTACCACTGAACTGCTACTTTCAGCCAATAATCTTATCTCTTATACCTCTTACTTCATGGAGAAAAAAGAAACCATTAACACAACCCCACAGCTAAATTTGTAAATAAGTTCTATCCATCATTTTATCTTCCCCTATTACAAAGAAAGAGACTTCACTTCCTTTAATCACCCATGAGATATATGGCTAGTATATTCTGGATGCTACTTGGAGCCTTATTTTATCAATTATCACTTCTCTCTCTTATATAACTTCAACATGATTCTATTTGCTCCTCAGCACTAACATTTAAACCTGTTCAAACAGGTCTCATCTTACACATGTATTCAGCAATTATTGAGGTGAGTGGGTTCCTTTTTAATCACCAGTGTAAGGTTTGGAAATGACAAATATAGTTAATGCCCTACACTCAAGGTTCTCAGCAAACATTATGTATTTCACTATATCGTAAATTGCTAAAAAATGAAAAATCCAGTGTCTCTCAGTTAACCATCATTATTTTGAACCATCATGAATATAATTCTCTGGATGATTTTTACAGGTTTTATGCTAAACTTAGAAAACGATGGATATTGGGGAACAAGTAAGGCTCTGTCAAGTCACATCCTGATATTTTCTCCTAAAATTATTTCTGTGGCAATTGTGAACCATAGTTCACAGATCTATCTATCTAGTTCACAGAAACTCTTAAGCATCTACAAGTGCTATAAAATACAGATAAAGAAATGGAGAAGTATAGAGTTCTCAAAAAAGAAAAACCAAATTTTATTTTATCTTAATAAACTATATCTTTAAATAGTACTATTCATGAGAAATAAAATGATGTTTAAAAGGCTTCTAAATATTAAAAGGTATGTAGCAAATAAGTATACATACTTAAGGGCTCTTATAAAGAATTTTACTATGTGCCTAGGTTCTGTACTAGAATTCAAAAGCTAATTTATCCAAGGTCAAATATCCAATAATTTTGGGACTTAGACTACCTAAAACTAAAGTTTCTAACTAAAAATAATTAATGGACTTCAATCAAAGTTGAAGTTTTAAAAACAAAGTTTTTAAAATGGTAAAAAAAAAAAAGGTAAGAAATTTTTTTTTTTAAGAAGAAAATATTTTCACAGGGCTTCCCAGATGGCGCTAGTGGTAAAGAACCCGCCTGCCCATGTAGGAGATTTAAGAAACACGAGTTCAATCTCTTGGTCAGGGAAGATCCCCTGGAGGACGGCATGGCAACCCACTCCAGTATTTGTGCCTGAAGAATCCCACGGACAGAGGAGCCTGGCAGGCTATAGTCCAAAGGGTCACAAAGAGTTGGACACAATTGAAGTGACTTAGCACATACACATCAAAAGTTTCAACTCATACTCAATTTAAAGTAGATTTTTTCCAAAGTACTACTGACAGTTGAATTAAAAGATAATCCTTTCAGCTTCAATGAATTTGTCTAAATATTCAAAGTTATAGAATTTAAACAATGAGCAGATTGTTCTCATTTTGACTAGATTATAAACATAAATCATAATGAAAAAAATTAGAACATATTAAAAACACTTTTAATGCTAAAAAGTTATATCAAAAGTAACATTTATTTTATAAAGTTAAAAACAATTCTATCAAAATAATACTAATGAGTTTACAGACCTAGTATTTAGATGTGGTTCCAGTATTTCCCGAACATGCTCAGGAAATCGCCTCCACAATTGGTGACCGGGGCCATCAGTTTGCATCTCTCTGCAGTCATAAATGGAAAGTAACTCCTACAAATATATATTTTACAATTGTAAATCATCAATGAAACAGATACATCTTTACATCCACCAACATTCTACATACTACAGCTATAAAAATACATAGAAAAATATATAAAATTATAACATTTTGCAATTATGAACTTGCTTAGATTTATCTCAATGCTTAAAACCATTCAGGTGACTTACTCAAGGTCACAAAGCTGTGGTAGTACCAATAATGGAACATGTAATTTGCATGCTACATATAACATGTTCTAAAATGACAGTTATTTGGAGGAAAAAATTTGAATCTTCTATACTTGCAGGATTTTTAGAGTGTGACCTTTTCTGAATTTTAATTCAGTTCAGTTCAGTTCAACTCAGTTCAGTCGCTCAGTCGTGTCCGACTCTTTGCGATCCCATGAATCGTGGCACACCAGGCCTCCCTGTCCATCACCAACTCCCGGAGTTTACTCAAACTCATGTCCATCGAGTCAGTGATGCCATCCAGCCATCTCATCCTCTGTCGTCCCCTTTTCCTCCTGCCCTCAATCCCTCCCAGCATCAGGGTCTTTTCCAATGAGTCAACTCTTCGCATGAGGTGGCCAAAGTACTGGAGTTTCAGCTTCATCATCTGTCCTTCCAATGAACACCCAGGACTGATCTCCTTTAGGATGGACTGGTTGGATCTCCTCCTTGCAGTCCAAGGGACTCTCAAGAGTCTTCTCCGACACCATAGTCCAAAAGCATCAATTTTTCAGTGCTCAGCTTTCTTCACAGTTCAACTCTCATATTCATACATGACTACTGGAAAAACCATAGCCTTGACTAGACGGACCTTTGTTGGCAAAGTAATGTCTCTGCTTTTTAATATGCTATCTAGGTTGGTCATAAGTTTCCTTCCAAGGAGTAAGCGTCTTTTAACTTCATGGCTGCAGTCACCATCTGCAGGGATTTTGGAGCCCCAAAAAATAAAGTCTGACACTGTTTCTACTGTTTCCTCATCTATTTCCCATGAAGTGATGGGAGCAGATGCCATGATCTTAGTTTCTGAATTTTAATTAAAGTACTATAAATCCAAAATAGTTCAAAAATTCAAGGTATTTCAAATTCTAGATATAATTTTACTGAGCTTAAAATTCTGAAAATAAGATGCAAATGTTAAAGACCAATTTATTAGTCAAATCCAGCAATGAAATGGTTATATTTTACTTTCCTGAAAATAAAACAAGTGGGATTTTATAGATGAAGAAAAAAACTTTTCTAATATCAATCTTTAAAACAAGACAAATGTTAGGATATTATCTTTTATCACCTACTATTCTTTCTTTACAATTCCACTATAAAGGACCATATGCAACAGATATATTCCTATTAATAACAATTATAAACACTAACAGAATATGTACTTTATATTTAGAATTAGATCAATCAAAAGGTACAAACTTCCAGTTATAAATAAATATTAGAGATATAATGTATAACATGATAAATATAATTAACACTGCTATATGTTATATATGAAAGCTGTTAAGGTAAATCTGAGTTCTAATCACAAGGGAAAACATTCCTTGTGCTAAAAAAATTTAACTTTTTAAAAATTTAATTTTGTATTTATATGAGATAAATGAATGTTCATTAAACTTGTGATAATCATTTCATGATGTACCTAAGTCAAATCATTATGCTATGCACCTTAAACTTATACAGTACTGTATGTCAATTATATCTCTACAAAGTTGGAAGAAAAAACAAACAAAAAACACTAATATACTTACAGTTGTACATCTTGCTTCATATTTCACTGAGAAAATAAGCAATCACAAGAGACCTCTACAACTTCCATGCTAATATCTCCCCAGCGTGACAATACCACATCAGTGCTTATATGCTCTGCTTCCTCTCTTGCTACTAAAGATGAACTGTTTTTGCTTTTAATTAAGGCTATTCTTCCCACTTGTACACTGTATTCCACATCTCTTTACCTAGTTAAAATAGTGTTACATCAGTTCTCTTCTATATCATCACTATTCTCCCCTCGCTGAACTGTTACCAAGCACATGTAAACACATTGTCATTTTTTCCATCTTTACCCCTATTTCCTCCCTAGCTGCAATCTCATTCTTCTGCTCTCCTTGACAGCAACACTCTTCAAAAGAATTTCTGTAATTTTTCTAATTCCTCTCCTCCCACATGTTCTTAAAAATACTCTAATGAGGCTTTCTAAACTACACTGAAACTGCTTTTTTCAAGGACAGCAATGATCTCTATGTTACTATAGCCAATGGTCAATTGTTAGTTCTGAAATTATTATACCTACAGAATATGGTCAGCATTTAGATCATTCCATACTTCCTGAAGGGGCTTCCCTGGTGGCTCAGACAGTAAAGAATCTGCTTGCAATGTGGGAGACCTGGGTCATATCCCTGGGTTGGAAAGATCCCCTGGAGTAGGAAATGGCAACCCACTCAGTAGTCTTGCCTGGAAAATTTCATGGATGGAGGAGCCTGGTAGGCTTTCAGTTCATGGGGTTGCAAAGAGTCCAACATGACTGAATAACTAACACACACACAGACATACTTTCTGAAACACTTTCTTGTCTTCCAGAACACCATCTTCTTCCACCTTATTGGTAGCTCCTTCTGCATTTTCTTACTTTTTCCCTCTTCTCAGTGACTCCTCATTATCCAGGTCTCAGTTACTAGAACCTTTTTACCTATACATACTTCCTTAGAAACACAGTTTTAAATACCACATCTACTATGAACTACGAACACCTCCAATTTGTATCTTTAACTCAGGCCTCTAATCATGAATTTCAGACCTGAATATCTAACAAAATAAAAAAATATTTTAATTGAAAAAATATCATGAAAGGGGGCAAAGAAAATCAAACTGGAAAAGTGTTTGTTACATGTATGGAAGACATAGGATTAATTTCCACTACATCCAAATAGGTCTTAAAAGGTCAATTAAAAAAATAGACCATTACCAAGTGAAAAATGGGAAAGAGATCATTTAGAGAAAATTCACAAAAAAGCAATAAATATGTAAAAGATGTTATACTGCTCTTATAATTAAGCATAAATTAATATGAAACAATATCATATTTTGTCTGTCACACTGGCAAAGATTTAAAATTTTAATTAAAGGCAGGTTTGTCAAGGGAGTATAAAGTGGTGAAGCTTTTTTGATAATCAAATGTAAGCTCTGTATTTGTTCTGAGATTTTAATTTCAAGATATCTATATTATTGATATACTCACTCAAATACTCAGAAATTGTATATACGTTTTCTAAATAATTTTTTTGTAAAAACAAGATATTGAACAGAACCTACTTATCTTAAGTTTTTCAAACAAATTACAGTATGTTATATTGAATATAAAGTCACCGAAAAGAATGAATTAGAGCTATATGTACTGACATGGAAAATTACACAAGATATACTGTTAAACACAAAAGAAAATCAACAAATATGATCTCCTTGTTTGCTGGAGAACACATATATATTTGTATATAAATAGAAAAAATGTCAAAGTACGTATAATAATCGGTTAGGAGGGTGCATTTCTGTACTCTTGAAATTTTTGTCAAGAACTTGTATACTTGTATTACTTTGATAATAAAAATGATAGTTAAAAATTAAGAGTTCCTAAAGTATAGAATTTACAACTTTCTTAATAGAATTTAATAACATAAAGCCAGTAAGGTCTACATACACTCTTACCTGAATGGCATAAGCAGCTGAATCTTGAGCTCGGCTGTTATCTGCATACGCAAGGTAAGCTCTTGTTAGTTCCATCAATAATCCATAGGCAAAATTTGAATCTTCTACTCCAGTCTCAAAAAAAAAAGAGAAAAAATTATAGGATAATTTGTATACATTTCCTTAAATTGTACAGTGCATACCATGGTGAATTTAACTTAGTTACTTAAGTGAATTTAACTTAGAGAAGGAAAGCTCAGTAAGGTTCAAATGAAGTTTCGTACCAAGTCTAAAATATAATCTGTAGCTAAGAAGCCAAATCTAATGCTTTTAGACTATTTTTAAAGTGTTAGACTCATTCGATTTTTACAGAGACAGCAATTTGCATATTTTGGTTTTTTCACTCTTAAAAAGAAAACTTGTTCTACAGAATTTCCTAAATTGCATTCTGTAGAACCTTGATCACTTGAGAAGCTTCAAAAAATAATTTTAACATGCCCTTCTATAGGAGATTCATAATGTTCTCCATTATGTTAAAAGTTCTGTTTAATTTTGTTTTATAAGATTTCCCACATTCATTTGACCATGGAAACATTTTTATATACACACTATTAAAACATCCTGGGAAATTAGTTTCTCATGGAGACACTGAGCAATTGGGTTTAAATAGTAAAATTTAAATAATCAATTAGATTTTAAGTATTTGTCACAATTATGTTAGAAAGTTTATTTAAAAGAATGCAGCACTCCAGACTAGACTTCAACTTTATATTTTTTGGCTAAAGGTCTCTGCAGTAGTATTAAGGAATAAACTCAGAAATCACCTAAATTATCTAGTTTAGATCAAGTTGCCACTAAAGACAAAATGGGTCGGCGGTGGTCTGCTGCAGGGACAGGGGCTCTGGGTACAGTTGACTTGGGTATGGCATTGGCCTCTTGGAGGAGGTCGCCATTAACCCCACCACAGAGCTGCCAGAACTTAAACCGGACTGAGAAATAGACTCTTGGAGGGCACAACAGAACCACATGTACCAGGACCCAGGAGAAAGGAGGAGTGAGCCCACAGGAGACTGTCCCGGACTTGGCTGTGGGTGTCCGAGAGTCTCCAGTGGAGGCCTGGGTCAGTGGTGGCCTGCTGCAGGGTTGGGGGCACTAAGTACAGCAATACATGCACAGGATCTTTTGAGGGAGGTCACCATTATCTTCATTACCTCCACCACAGTTTGGCGCCAGGTTCCCTCCACCCATCAACAGAAAATTGAATTAAAGATTTACTGAGCATGGCCCCACCCATCAGAACAAGATCCAGTTTCCCCCACAGTCAGTCTTTACCATAAGGAACCTTTCATAAGCCTCTTATCTTTCTCCATCAGAGGGCAGACACTCTGAAAACCACATTCACAGAAAACTAACCAATCTAATCACAGGGACCACAGCCTTGTCTAACTCAAGGAAACTATGAGCTATGCCATGTAGGGCCACCCAAGACAGACGGGTCATGGTGGAGAGTTCTGACTATGGTCCACTGGAGAAGGGAATGGCAAACCACTTCAGTATTCTTGCCTTGAGAACCCCATAAACAGTATGAAAAGGCAAAAAGACAGGACACTGAAAGATGAACTCCCCAGGTCGGTAGGTGCCCAATATGCTACCGGAGATCAGTGGAAACCTAACTCCAGAAAGAATGAAGGGATGGAGCCAAAGCAAAATTAACACCCAGTTGCAGATGGGACTAGTGATAGAAGCAAGGTCCGATGCTGTAAACAGCAATATTGCATAGGAACCTGGAATGCTAGGTCCATGAATCAATGCAAATTGGAAGTGGTCAAACAGGAGATGGCAACAACAAACTTCAACATTTTAGGAATCAGCAAACTAAAATGGACTGGAATGGGTGAATTTAACTCAGATGACCATTCTATCTACTACTGTGGGCAAGAATTCCTTAGAAGAAATAGAGTAGCCCTCATATTCAACAAAAGGGTCCGAAATGCAGTACTTGGATGCAATCGCAAATATGAAGAATGATCTCTGTTCATTTCCAAGGCAAACCATTGAACATCACAGTAATTCAAGTCTATGCCCCCACTAGTAATGCTGAAGAAGCTGAAGCTGAATGGTTCTATGAAGATCTACAAGACCTTTTATAACTAACAACCACAAAAGATGCCCTTTTCATTATCGGGGACTGGAATGCAAAAATAGGAAGTCAAGAAACACCTGGAGTAACAGGTAAATTTGGCCTTGGAGTACAGAATGAAGCAGGGCAAAGGCTAATAGAGTTTTGCGAAGAGAATGCATTGGTCATAGCAAACACCCTCTTCCAACAATACATGAGAAGACGCTACACATGGACATCACCAGATGGTCAACACCGAAATCAGACAGATTATATTTCTTTGCAGCCAAAGATGGAGAAGCTCTATACAGTCAGGAAGAAAAGACTGGGAGCTGACTGTGGCTCAAATCATGAACTCCTTATTGCCAAATTCAAACTTAAATTGAATAAAGTAGGGAAAACCACTGGACCATTCAGGTATGACCTAAATCAAATCCTTAACGATTATACAGGGGAAGTGAGAAATAGATTTAAGGGGCTAGATCTGATAAACAGAGTGCCTGGTGAACTATGGACAGAGGTTCGTGACACTGTACAAGAGACAGGGATCAAGACCATCCCCAAGAAAAAGAAATTAAAAAAGGCAAAATGGTTGTCTGAGGGGGCCTTACAAATAGCTATGAAAAGAAGAGAAGCAAAACGCAAAGGAGAAAAGACGAGATATACCCATTTGAATGCAGAGTTCCAAAGAATAGCAAGGAGAGACAAGAAAGCCTTCCTCAGTGATCAGTGCAAAGAAATAGAGGAAAACAATAGAATGGGAAAGACTAGAGATCTCTTCAAGAAAATTAGAGATACCAAGGGAACATTTCATGCAAAGACGGCTCAATAAAGAACAGAAATGTTATGAACCTAACAGAAGCAGAAGATATTAAGAAGAGGTGGTGAGAATACACAAGAACTGTACAAAAAAGATCTTCATGACACAGATAATCATGATGGTGTGATCACTCACCTAGAGCCAGACATCCTGGAATGCGCAGTCAAGCAGGCCTTAGGAAGCATCATCATGAACAAAGCTAGTGGAGGTGATGGAATTCCACTTGAGCTATTTCAAATCCTAAAAGATGATGCTGTGAAAGTGCTGCACTCAATATGCCAGCAAATTTGGAAAACTCGGCAGTGGCCACAGGACTGGAAAAGGTCAGTTTTCATTTCAAGCCCTAATAAAGGCAATGCCAAAGAATGCTCAAACTACCACACAGTTGCACTCATCTCACACACTAGTAATGTTCAAAATTCTCCAAGCCAGGCTTCAACAATATGTGAACCATGAACTTCCAGATGTTCAAGCTGGCTTTAGAAAAGGCAGTGGAACCAGAAATCAAATTGCCAACATCCGCTGGATCATCGAAAAAGCAAGAAAGTTCCAGAAAAACATCTATTTCTGCTTTATTGACTATGCCAAAGCCTTTGACTGTGTGGATCACAAGAAACTGTGGATAATTCTGAAAGAGATGAGAATACCAGGCCACCTGACCTGCCTCTTGAGAAACCTGTATGTAGGTCAGGAAGTAACAGTTAGAACTGAACATGGAACAACAGACTGGCTCCAAATAGGAAAAGGAGTGTGTCAAGGCTGTATATTGTCACTGTGCTTATTTAACTTATATGCAGAGTACATAATGTGAAATGCTGGGCTGGGTGAAGCACAAGCTGGAATCAAGATTGCTGGAAGAAATATTAATAACCTCAGATATGCAGATGGTACCACCCTTATGGCAGAAAGTGATGAAGACCTAAAGAGCCTCTTGATGAATGTGAAGGAGGAGAGTGAAAAAGTTGGCTTAAAGCTCAACATTCAGAAAACAAAGATCATGGCATCTGATCTTACGAAGTCATGGCAAACAGATGGGGAAACTGGAAACAGTGAGAGGCTTTATTTTCGGGGGCTCCAAAATCACTGCAGATGGTGACTGCAGCCATGAAATTAAAAGACACTTGCTCCTTGGAAGAAAAGTTATGACCAACCTAGACAGCATATTAAAAAGCAGAGACATTACTTTGCCAACAAAGGTCTGCCTAGTTAAAGCTATGGTTTTTCTGGTAGTCACGTATGGATATGAGAGTTGGGCTATAATGAAAGCTGAGCACCGAAGAACTGATGCTTTTGAACTGTGGTGTTGGAGAAGACTCTTGAGAGTCCCTTGGATTCCAAAGAGATCCAAGCAGTCCATCCTAAAGGAAATCAATCTGAACATTCATTGGAAGGACTGATGTTGAAGCTGAAACTCCTATACTTTGGCCACATGATGCGAAGAGCTGACTCATTTGAAAAGACCCTGATGCTGGGAAAGACTGAAGGCGAGAGGAAAAGGGGACGACAGAGGCTGAGATGGTTGGCATCACTGAAACAATGGACATGAATTTGAATAAGCTCCGGGAGTTCATGATGGACAGGGAGGCCTGGCGTGCCACGATTCATGGGGTCGCAAAGAGTCGGACACGACTGAGCGACTGAACTGAACTGAACTGAAGGACAAACTGAATAGTTTCTTGTAAATGGAAAGCAGAAATCCCATTAGGAGAGAGAACTCTTCTTTTCATTTCAAATTATCATAACTTACCACAAATGTAAAATCTTTTCCTTGGGTGTCAGTGGTTGAGAAATCTAGTCGACCTGGATCTATTGCCCCCAATTCCCCTAAACATTCCCCACAGAGCAACCGAGCTTGAGAGTTTGCATCTTGGCAACCTTTCAAGAGCACTGTCACTAACTGTGAGATAACAGGTTCCACTGTTTCACTATCTGTTGCATATTTGATCAGTTTTTCCTAAAATAAAAGTAGAAAGAAAGTTTATATGTATCTTCTACATACTTTCCTAACTAGAAAGCTTAAAAACATTAAGGAATATCTGATAAATATTGACAAAATTAAACTCGTGTTCTGCAATCTTTTCACTGAGTTTTTGCTGAGTTCACATACTATAATTCACAATATGTTCTGTAGGATTAGAATCATTAAGTGTGTTTAAGAGTTTTAATTATTAATCTACTAAATAAATAGGTACTGAGTATTATTACATCAGTATACAGAAGTAAGACATGGTTTTATTCCAATGAGTTCACAACCTAAAGGGAAAACAGACATACAAACAAATAATTAAAATATCATACAATATGTGCATTAACAAATACGTGTACAAGGTAAGAAGCAGTGAAAAAGATGAAAAAGAGCCCAGAGTAATTTTTCAAGCATAATAGGTATTTCAGTAAATAATTCAAGAAGGAAGAGTTATTAGTTCAAATAAGAAAACTGAAGAGTACAAAAAGCAAGTACAGGAGAAAAAGATACAGGAAAAGAATTTGATGGGGATGATTTTTTTTTTAAAAGACACAGGAAAAAAAGGTAGGTTTTATGAAAAAAACACGTTGGTTCAAGTAATCTTTCTTCATCCACCTCCTGAGGATGCTGCAATAAAAAACTTAGGGATAAGAAGTGACTGCTCTCAAGCCAGGTAAGATTTAGATATTGTATCTTTTTAACCATTTTAGAACTACTTCATTTACATAATTTTCCTGCTAGCAAAAGTAATGCACATACAAGCATTTCAAACTCCACATTAAAACTGTGATTCAAATTAGAGTAATATATTTAGAAAGAAAAATAAAAAGACAACTTTATCTCACCTAGAATCTTTAATAGTAGCTCACTTAAAACATTATAGGTTAATTCAGGCATAAATACTTAAAAGAGATGAACCAGTAACCAATAAACAGCAAAACTAATACAATTATAGGCATTTATTACCTTGCTTAAACTAGACAGTAAGGAAAAGAACATTTTAGTTGTAAAAGATAAATGTAGTTCATACTAAACATATAAATGAGACACTAAAAGAAAGATAATTTTAAAATATACTTATTTAATACGTTCTTAAGAATGTTTTACTTTACTTCTAGGTTACATAAACTGGGTTTGTATTTTCAACAAAAATTATCCAATCCCAAAAGAATTATGTGTTCAATGCATCTATTTAGAAAGCATTTTTAATGTATGAATCCAATTTTATCATTTTCCAAATACCTAACCAGTTTTCAAAAAAATCCATGTTTGCTCTAATTATTTGAAATGTTACTTTTATATCATAAATGTCCATATATGCTTGGGTCTATTTTCAGACTTTGTTTCTTCCCACTGGTCTGTTTATTCATGTATCAGTATCACACTTTTATATTTTTCCTAGCTATTTTTACACATCTGTTCTTTCATCTGAACATTAGTATGAAGTTTTCTGGTTTAAAAAAAACCAACTTAGCATCTTTGGGATGGCATTAAATTTATATATCATACTAGGGAGAACTAAAATCTTCATAATATTGAGCTAACTTAATAAATAAGGGGTATTTCTGTTTAAATCAATTATATTTTTGCATCTATCAGAAGTGTTTCAAAGTTTTCCTTACTGGTTTATACAATTTTTGTTACGCTTATTTGTAAGTATATTACCTCTTTCTGTTACTACTACAAATTGGGTTTTCCAACAAGTCTTCTACCTACTACTGCTAGTTATATGAAGATTATGATTTTTATATTCTCTTTACTGAATTTGTTTGTTGTCTGAGTTAGTTTATTGATATTTTCTATCGTTTTCCAAGTATATTACATGGCATCTGTAAATAGGGCTAGTTTCATGTCTTTTCGAAATCTTATGCCTCTGATGGTCTTCTCTAATCTAAGTTCATTGGCCAATACTTCCAACTGAATATTAAACTGCAGTGGAGATAATGAGCAAGTTTGTTGTTAGTGGGAAGGTGTCTTATTTCCTCATCAAGCATGCATGTGTGTATACACACATGTGTATGTTGTACACATATACATATATATGTATATGTATACATTTATGATATATCAAAGTACTATCCATCAATTCCTATTTTCTTGTGTGCTTTTATCTGAAATGGATGTTATAGTTTGTCAAAGGCTATTTCAGCATTTATGAAAATAACAGCATTATATTTTCTGTTTAATTCTGTTATTAGTTCCCTCATCATTTTCCCTCAATCTCTGAGCCCCAGGCAACCATTAATCTATCTTCTCTAGTTTAGTTCCTCACAAGTATATATATTCATAATGTATCTTCTTTGTAAGTTCTGTATCTTCTCTTGTATCTTTGTGAATTACAGGGTTTAGCATTATAAAGTGCCCCCTCTTTGTCACATTTGATACTTTTTGGTTTCTATTCTACTTTGCCTAGTGGCAGAATCAGAATTCCTACTTTCTTATTTCAATTTATCTGTCATAAATTTGCTCCTTCCTTTACTTTTAGCCTTTCTAAATAATTTATTTTATATGTGTGTATTACAGAGTTGTTTTCTGCTTTGTAAAACAATTTGTAATTTTTTTTCTTTTAAGGTCTTTTCACATTTATTAATATGATTGATATGTTGGGCCTCAATTCTATCAGCTTTTTAAAATTATAATACTATATAAATTATAATCAGTTCCTAAGATTTAATTTCTTTTGGTACAAAAGAAAACTTATACTTTTGTTCTAGAGATACCCTTTATATAAATAGGCTTCCCTGGTGGCTCAGATGGTAAAGAACCAGCCTGCAATACAGAAGACCCAGGTTTAATCCCTGGGTCAGGAAGATCCCTTGGAGAAGGCAATGGCAATCCACTCCAGTATTCTTGCCTGGAGAATCCCATGCCTTTTAGAATTATAATACTGTATGTATTATAACTAGCTTCTAAAATTTAACTTCTTTTGGTATAGAAGAAAATTTATACTTTTGTTCTAGAGGTATCCTTTATATAGAGGTATCCTTTACATAAATAAAAAAGTATCTTTATTTAATCTTCTTTAACCAGTTTTAAATAGTATATTTTGACTCCCAGTTATTGTCTACACAAAAGGGACTAAGCTCATTTTACTTATATCTTAGTCTCTTCTTCTCTCATTTAAAAAAAATGTATACTTTCTATCTTATTAAAATCTATAGCACTTACGTAGAATTCTCCTGAAGTTGTCCCCATTGTTGTTAAATATATAACTAATAACCATCAGTTCTTTTGCCAAAGTCTCTCCAGTCATCTCTTTATGGAAGGAAGCCATTCTCTAGCCCATCTCTTAGGAAGGGCTTGCTTGTGAAACTTTTATTTCTTCAGTTCTTATATGTTAAAACCCTGTTTATTATTCATGATACTGTAAGGACAGCTTGCCTTATTCTTTATGTCCTTTACATTTTTGAAAATGCTGCTATCCTCTAGGTCTATTCTGTATATTACTGTTGAGAATAATGATACTAACTTACTTTTCTTGCCCTTTTAAGTGATTTTTAAAGAATATTCTTTTACCTGTAGGTCCTGAAGATTTCTTATTATTAAATTCTAAGATATGTCTCAGAGTTGACTATGCTGAGGTCAATTTTTACAGGTACACAATGGGTCCTTTCAATATACAGACTTAGGTCTTTTATTTACAGAAAAATTACTTGGATTATAGCTTTAAATATTAGAACTATTATTTTATTTTTCTTCTTTACAAACTCCATTTGTATGTGAAATCTTTGCCGAATTTCCATTTCATCTGCTTCTCTGATCCTCTGTACTCCTTTCTCTAACCTCATTTTTGTTCTCTTGATTATTCTCCTGCCTTTCTTCAATGCTCCTTCCTAAAGTTTTAGTCACATATACTCCTCCTGTATGCTCCTCATAATTTAACCTTCATTTCTTCAATTTTTTTCTTCAGTTCAGTCACTTCTTGTTTCATATCTTGGTTTTTTGCCCATTTTTCTTTTTAAATTCTTCATTCAATTCCTCTTTTTTTTGGGGGGGGGGCATGCCAGATAGCTTGTGATATATTAGATGATGTTACCTGCTTGTCACAGTTGGGAAAGAAATCATTTTTCTTGTTTGTCCTAGATGTTTTGGGTCAGTGTGCTGATTATATTTTCTACTGATAATGCAGAACTACAGTTAGAAGACCGTGATATCTACATTCAAAGAGATTCAAGGCTCCTCCATGTGGTAGCATCATGTCCACACTGGTTGCTTCCCACCTTGGGTATATACAAGCTCACTGACCCAGAAGAATGTACTTGCTACCATCATGTGTATCTTTTATCCTGAGAAAATGCTTCTTTCTATCATGAAAACAAATACAACCCAGCTTGCAATCCACTAACTCCTGAGGGTCTTAGGCCTCACATCTTATCATAGGAGTTCTTGATATGCAAAAATGAAAACTTCATTGAAAATTTTTTTCCATTTTATAGATTTACAGTGATCTGATATTTTAAATACCAAGTCTCACTCTCACTAAGGTTAGGGATAATCTATATTATGCTGACAAGGAAAATAATAAAGGTCACTGGCCTCATAAAAACTTAAAATTTAGCTTTATTAAAACTAACAGAATTAATTCCATCAAATTCAAAAATGGCAAAATTATTGAAATTTTACATGGAAGATATCTACAGGAAATACATGAGAAGACGCATATAAACTGCATACATCCTTCCTTAGGAAGGTGTAGTAACCTAAAACATAACTGCCAAATCATGATCCTTCAAAAAAAACAAGAAAAAAAATATGTAAACCTCTTCAGCCTTAAAGGGCATCTCATGAATTTACTGATTCTAGGTCAGATCTGATAATCTTGGTAAAATAAAAATCACTTTTTTCATTGAACCTACTGAATCTCAAGCAAATATGCCTATCGTTTTTTCTTGAAAGCCACCCTTTCTTTCCTGTAGCTCTTTAATTATATCTTAGGCTTCCCTGGTAGCTTAAACTGTAAAGAATCTGCCTGCAATGCAGGAGACTCGGGTTTGATCCCAGGGTAGGGAAGATTCCCTGGAGAAAGGAATGGGTACCCACTCCAGTATTCTTGCCTGGAGAATCCCAAGGACAGGGAAGCCTGGTGGGCTACAGTCCATGGGATCGCAAAGAGTTGGATACAATTGAGCAACTGACACTTTCACTTTTCATACCTGATTTTTATACAAGGTTTCCTTTAAGCTCGTAAGAGCATGAATACGGACGTCTACATTTTCATGCTGAATTGCTTTCATGGATAGCTGAAGAGTTGTCTGAAGATCAGTACTCTCAGAGGTCTCCTATAAAAAGAGCACAGAGAGATACACCTTATCATTTAACTATATCAGGAACCATTTCAGAAGGTCTGGATTTCCTACACCATTACCATTAAAGTAGTTAAACGGTACCCCAATTGAATGCAGTTTTAAAGAGTAATTTCTATCTCTTCTTTTGTATAGCATATCAATTTTCAGTAATTCTCAGGGAAAGGGATTTTCTTCTAAAATTTTTAGTTTTTAGAGAAAAATTTTATATCAGCTAAATAAGAATTTATTTATCCAAAATAAATCCTTCTTGGTAAGAAATTCAAGTTTCCCTTAATTTAAAAAGGGCTACATAAAAGCCTTGAACAAGGTCTACAGATTATGCAAATAACTCACTCCTTATTTTGACTACTTACTGTCTTATGACTGATGATTTACCCAGTAAAAAAGCATATAAAGTATTCAAAATCAATCTTGGGATCTGTAATAAATACATTTTCTACTCTGACCCATGCTCAGGTGTCCCACTTTCTGCCCTAAAATAAAATCACCAACAATCTTTTTTAAATTTCAGAGAGTTCACTAAACTTCCAGATGTTGGAATGACAGATGATTCTCCTTCTAAAGCTCAGAATTAGTCAGACCTGACATATCTATACCATGGTTTATAGCACAAAGTAATTGGCATCGTCCCACAGCATTTTTTTTCCTTTACTCAGAGTATGCCGCTATGGTCACTTCTTTTAGGGACTGTAAGTAAGAACATATTGATCTGGGTATGGATGGCACAAAAACTGTATCCTTTGCTCTCTGTTCTATCTAATTCTATATTACATCTTTGATCCAGATGCTAAAACTTCCTTCTAAAAATCAGACTCAAGATAGGATTATACAGTAATCAGAAATTAGGCATCAGAATATGACTATAATAGCCCCAGACATCATTCTAAAGAATCTCTATTCAGTGTTTTAGCACTTGGAAATAATTTTGTGTGAACGATCTCCTAAACCATACATAAAAAATTGAATACCTTTCTATATTCCTGTAGAACCGCTTTTATCTTTTTTAATTCTTGATGATCAGGTAAAAAATATATTTCATGAAGAAAATCTTGCACAGCATCCCTAACAGTCAGTTGAAAGAAAAAGAATTATTTACCAAATATGAACACTAAAAAAAAACCACAAAGCAGAGGTTGAAACTAAAGCCAACTTAATTCACACTTAAAAGTGCTAACTGATTGTTGACAAGTCGAGGATGCTCAGCCAATACTGGCAAATAATCAAACCGGAGAAAATCACCCTGTAGCAGTCTGCTACATTAGTGGCTCTGAAAAATCTCTGTCTTGATATACACTCCCATGTAGAGTCACTTCAGCTTCAATTTGGGCTAGGTGTGTGATTTGTTTTAAAAATTAGAATGTGGAAGAGATGCTGAACTGACTTTGGGCCTAAGTGTTAAAAAGGTCTGGCAGCTTCTGGTTTTGTTCTCATGAGAGTCCTGAGTCACCATGTGAGAAGTCTGGTCACCATCAAGGACAAGCTACATGGAGACAGTGAGAAGCTCTGAGACTAAATGGAAAGAGGGAGAAGTCCAGACAAGTCTACCTGCTGGCTGATTGCAATGACCACTGGTAAGAACAGCCAAGGAATTGACCAGATGAACCCCAGTCCAGACTGCAAAATTATGAGTACTAGGTTTTGAAGTGGTTTATAATGCAGCAATAGAAACTCAATCCCAAAATATAAATTCTCACAAAGATATATTAGAGAAAAATACGTAAGTAATTCTTACTGGAGGTTACTATTTTTAACATGCTTCAAACATACAGCTCTAATATTTCTAGGTCCAAATAAAAGGGTTTCTAAATTCTATCTTTACTAACTCATGCAACAAACACGTATTAAGTAACTTCTATGTGCTACTATTTCCTAAAAACTGGGGATGTAACAACCAAGAAAATTGCAATAATTCCTTCACTCAGAAACTTAAAGTCTTCTCTCTAGTAGAGTGAAAGAGAATTGCTTCATTATATGAAAAGGCAGAGAAATGATTCCTCTATAATAAATAGCAAAGATAAACTATTTGCATAATAATCCAAAAGGTATTTGAAAAGTGATCTAGATCAGTGATAATGTTGTTCTACTATGTTCAGAATACCAAAAATAGAAGTATTTTAATTGGAAAAAACTCCATTAACTTTTTATTCTTTATTTACTCCTTGATTGGATAGTTCCTGAAAATGACTAATGGAAGTGCAATAGCATATGGATAAGTAAGTAAATAGTACTTAAATTCTAATTTTTCAGAAGCAAAGGAACACTGATATATAACAGTATGTGCAAAAATGAAAAACAAAAATAAAAACAGGTGTACAGAAAGACATTCCAAACTAAAGAGCATCCTAAGTGAAAAATAAAAATGGAAAGGAGTAATGCAATATTCTTGCATTAGCAATGTGGATTGACTACAGCCTGGTATCTGCTTTGAAAAATCTTGGCAAAGAATTTTAAGAAATAAGATGTAGCCAGATTTTAGAAAGCTTTAAACATCCAGATAAACAATTTGGAATTCAGAAATGGAGAATCACAGAATGTCTCTCCATGATGGAATGATAAAGAGATGTTTTAAAACATGAATAATACAAAGAAACATAATAAAAACTTAAACGAAGGGAGGCTGGTTAAAGGGTTATTGCAATGAATAAGGGTTTGAAATAAGGCAAGCTGTAGAAACTATGTGATTAGCCCTCCTAATCTTTTTCATGCATTCAACTGTCTGCCTTTTAACTGTGAGAAGAAAGGTAAATTTAGCTTCACCTCTTTCAAAACTGATGAAAAATAATTTTGAGCTATTATTGATCTACTAACTATTAACCTAAAATATAATTACAATAAAAGCCATGTCACAACTGAAAGCCAGATATGTATTGACTTTAAGCATGTCAATTACTTCTATTTATTAATGGACTCTAAATTAAAAAGAATGTGAACAGTTTACCACAGTAATCCTAATACCTTGATACAAAAATGCAGTAATAAAAAGCTGCTATCTCTATTTCAGTTACAATACCTGTTTTCAATTATGAGGTAGTGAAATATAGCTGCAGTTTCTTTAGGCTGGATGTTTATGAGTGGTAACAAAGCTACTATTACATGACTGAGAAGGGAGCCTAGATAAGCATGATCCAGGCAACGAACAAAGCAGTCCCAAGCTCTATGTGGAAAAAAAAAAGTTAAAAGTCACATGAGTTAATTATTAGCTGAACAAACAATGGTAAATACAAAGAATAAGACTATAAGGCAGCTGTAAAGTAAGAAAGATCAGTCAGTATACTGAAATCAAGTGACCTCTATAACACACTAAGTCGAAAAAAGCAAGAAGAAAAACAAAGCTTATAATATGCTACCTTTTGGGGCAGGATAAATATTTTTAAAAAAAAGCATCTGTGAGTGTGTATGCATTTGCTGATACTTTTAGAAAAGGGGGGACTACACAAAATAAAATTAGACACATCTATTTTTGAGCAATTTAGGAACGATGGCTAGATTCTCTGAGTGTAACTTATTACACAAATCTGAATTTAAGACAAAGTAAATGTGTTATGTGATTTTTAAATTAAATAAAATAGAAGAAAAAATCAACCTCTAAAAATATTAGGCAAACTGAAACAACTGAACATCACAATACCAAGTAGATGGCACAGGCACATAGGAAAGAATTATTTTACATGACTTTAAAACATGACTTTATTCTTAAAAAAATTATCTTTCATATTCTTTTCCATTATAATTTATTACAGAATTCTGAATAGAGTAAAACATTATTCTGACTGTACATCTCCAGTAAAATTTAGTCAAGAACAAAAAGAAACTTTAAGAAGCTTAAACTGCATTCAGGAGTTTTATTGTTAGCAGTAATACTGAAATTAAACTAAATTAGCAATCAGCCAAATCCTACATGCCAAAATCTCAATGGCCGAAAAGAAGTGTCGAGAGGGTGTTTAAGGGATTAATCTATTTATAGGACTTACTTAGGGGGCCATACAATCAAATGTGTGACATTTTATTTGGATTTTAATTCAAACAAGTCAACATCTTTGGGGAAAACATCTCTGAGACAACTGGGGAAATCTGAATTTTAGACGGTATTAAGGAAATCCTTATTAATTCTGCTAAGTATAATAATTTATGATGGTTACATATTTTTAAGATGCCCTTATCCATTAGATACCTCTAAGGTTTTAGAAATAAAATGATATGATATTGGGTTTTCTTTAAAACATTCTAAGTAACAATAAGTAGAAGTAGAAGGATTAAATAAAATAAGATTAACAAAGTTGCTAACTACCGAGGTTGGGAAGTGAGTATGCAGCGGTTCATTATACTATTCTATTTCTCAGGATATTAAAAGATTTCACAGCAAAATGTTTTAAAAGAAGTAAACACATTCCCTTTTCAGTGCAAATACCTCTCTATATTACATCTGGTTTGAACCCAATTTCCCTCAAAGGGATAAGAATTCAAGTTAGTGTTACTGGGAGATGCAAAATATCTAATGAACTCAGGTCGCCATTTACCTGCAACACAATTCAGGAAAATCATCCTTGAATCGAAGGCCAGTTCTCAGCGTGGTCATCATCTTCACCCTCACAGAACTGACATGTTTGGGTCCCATCAATTTCATTAAAGACATTAAACTGTTCAAGGCCTGAAAAGTAAGTAGGGCTTCAAAATAAAGCCACAAACACACTGGCAGGAGCAGATGAGCCCTAAGGACAAGTGCTTTCCATCCTAATCTCAGTGTATGTCTATTCTCTGACAACACAAAGCCTAATGGTGGTAGTTTATTTTGTTCAAGTGCTTATGTAAGAATTACAATTTGAAAAATACAAGTTGGGTTCCTTGCTTTTTATTTTCCTGCTTTTGAAAGTGATTTGTTATTTTGGTCCTTGTGGTCCTCTTAAGCAGTAATTTTCATTTATTAAAACCATAATACCTATTTTTTTCTCCATATCCATCTTAAGCAGCTATGCAACACATGCATTTATGTCCTAACGGTACTAAATTCAAATGCTCTAATTTAGTAAAACAGGTAACTAATGACATACTCAGAAAATAGTACACACATTTTATTGTGTGGAACACAGAATCAGACTTGTATGAACAGCTTCAGATTCTAACAAATGGGTAAAGAAACACTCTGGTCAACCTTAACTATGTGGAAAAACACGAAAGCTCTTTATGTTTTAAAAAACAAACTCTAGTTTTCTTAGACTTGAGGTTATCCTTTCACTTGGGATAACAATAAGAAAGATTTTACATAGACAGAAGTAATTTTGGGGATTAAATTCACCAGTTTACACTAAAAGAACAAGTATTTGTTGCTGAAATTTTTATAGATTAATATTGTACCCCGTCTTTCCTAGCTCTTTAAGGTCATTAAGAATGTGGAGTATAGATTGGAAAAAAAGCATCTATTCATGGGCTTTTATTATAATTTTACTGACTGCAGAGTGGGAAGCAATAAAAATGAAAATTTAATCAGTATCTAAAATACTATCCCAAACTACAGACAAAACTTTCCATTTGTGATAGCAATCATAATGAAACTACACTGAATGCGTTTAAATATATACAGATAAATACAGAAGTTACTTTACTTTCTAAAGCCCAACACTTTTGGTATTCGAAAACACCATGAGACATGACTCACATGAGACCAATTTGGGTTAATGAATTTAATGATGCAACTTTTGTTGGTGCTGTCAGGGAATGCTGGTCTCTTTTTTTCCCATCGACCTAGATATTGTGATGATGTAAGCCTGAAGCTGCTGGAGCCATCACCTGGCACTTAAGTTAGAGCTAATCCAAGTAAATTTGAGTTAAGTGATTAATTCTGAGAATAAAATACTGAAAATCAAGTTATGCCATAGGCTATGTATTATCTTTATACTTTTAGTTACATAGGCAACAAATTACTTCAAGTCACTTTGGGTGAGTTTTCTGTCCCTTATAAACAAAAGAACAGTAAATGATAACATTTTCTTTTCAGATTCCTCAAAAGCATATGTGAGTTGTTCAGGAATACAGAATATCATGTTTGACAATTTTTTTTCTTTCACTGTTTGCAGCTAGAAGCAGATATCTCCTACATATTCTATATGAATTCTGTTCTGGCCCTTTGTAACCAACTACCATCACCTACCATTTTCTTATCTTCAATACCAACACTGGAGCTTAGTAACTGCATATTGAAAAAAGCCAAAATGCCCAACAACTTGGGTTGCAAATAATCAGCCTAAGGGGAAAAAAACCAACACATAAAAAAGGTATTACATAGTTTCATACAGACCAAATTTCATAAGTCAACCATTTATTTAATATCATTTCTGTTTTATCTAACTACATTAGAATACTGGAAATAACCAGTGGCAGAATTACATTTCCCCCAAAGCATATATTTTCACATGTAATACTTTAAAAATGATAATATATGAGATAATATATGATTAAATAGTTCTGTACCGAGAGAAAATCATAAGCTTTTGAATTAGAGTTGAGCTATGGTAGAATCCTCAGGATCTGACTCATGTCAGGATCCAGGGTGGTGAGGATATTTATCCTAAGGGGAAGAATAGAAAAAGACAAGTGAACGTCCTTATTTAGAGCATTTAGATAGAGCATTTAGAGCTAAGGTGGGAAAAACAAGTTACTTGAACAAGGAACAGGTACTCTGCCAGAGGGGCTTTTCCCAGGTGCCACTAGTGGTAAAGAACCTGCCTGCCAATGCAGGAGACATAGAGATACAGGTTCGATCCCTGGGTTGGAAAGATCCCCTGGAGGAGGAAATGGCAACCCATTCCAGTATTCTTGCCTGCAGAATCCCTGTAGAGGAGCCTGGTGAACTATAGTCCAAAGTGTCACAAAGAGTCAGACACGACTGAAGCAACTTAGCACACATGCACACGCATCCTGCCAGAGTGACGGTCTGCCATAGCAGTCAATATCCCCTGAGGAAATAGTAAAAGGGCTACAAACCTTGGGCATCAATAGCTACAAGATAGGTATCACTAATTATGGCATTTGGGGTCTCCTGAAGTGGACAGGGTTAACTCTTTCTTGCAAGAGGGGCATAGAGGACAGGGTATGGACTTTAAGTCAGCCAAACCTGGGTCCAAATCCCAATTTTAAAACCTCGTATTTAGAAAGATGGTAATGATAACCCTATATGCAAAACAGAAAAAGAGACACAGATGTACAGAACAGACTTTTGGACTCTGTGTGAGAAGGTGAAGGTGGGATGTTTCGAGAGAACAGCATCGAAACATATATATTATCCAGGGTGAAACAGATCACCAGCCCAGGTGGGATGCATGAGACAAGTGCTCCGGCCTGGTGGCACTGGGAAGACCCAGAGGGATCGGGTAGAGAGGGAGGTGGGAGGGGGGATCGGGATGGGGAATACATGTAAATCCATGGCTGATTCATGTCAATGTATGACAAAAACTACTACAATATTGTAAAGTAATTAGCCTCCAACTAATAAAAGTAAATGGGAAAAAAAACTTCCTAGTTTATGATGTTGGATGAGCTACTCAGCTCTTCTGAGTCTATAAGATGGGAACAATGAAAGTATCAACTGCATAAAGCTACTGTAGAGATTAAATAAGATAATATGTACTAAATGCTTAGAATACAGCAAATGTTAAATAAAACTTAATATTATTACAAACTGGGACTGTGAGTATTCTGCAAAGAAGAACTTTCCTCTCTATAAAAAGTCTTCAACAGGGGGCTTCCCTGGTGGCTTGGGGGTAAAGAATTCATCCGTCAGTACAGGAGACAAGGATTCAAGCCCTGGTCCAGGAAAAATCTCACATGCTGTGGAGCAACTAGACTTCTGAACCACAACTACTGAGCCCACGTGCTGTAACTACTGAAACCTGACAGCCCGTGCTCCGCAACAAGGGAAGCAACTGCAATGAGAGGCCAGCACACCACACTGAGGAAAAGCTTCTGCTCACCACAACTAGAGAAAAGCCTGCACAGCAGCAAAGATCCAGCAGAGCCAAAAATAAATAAACAAAAATTTTAAAAATCTTTAACAAAATTAGTTAGGACAAGGACATGAGTAATGTGCATGTTTAAGCTACCACAATAAACACAATGAAGATGTGATTAAAAAAAAAACAAACAAACAACTTCATATATTGGCAAGAAAAGGGACCAAAAACAAGGAGGGGAGCTGGGGAGAAGCAGCAATTAGAATATTTTCCAACTCCAGGAAAAAACTGCATTGTTTGACACTGAGGTACCTAATTCAAGTATCTTTAGGTCACACACGCTACCGGGTTGGGTGCGGAGGTAAGAAAGGTGTACACTAGCTCACTGTAGAGAGGAAGCTTAGTGTCCAACACTTTCTCCAGATTAAATGTTGGGATAAACTTTTTTCTCTTGCAGAGCACAGAGAATCATCTGTTTACCAAAGCCTAAAACTGCACTTAATTTACAAACTTCCAATTTGGATTAAGACTCAAGTTTAATATGTCATAATTCGCTAACTGCAAGGTTCTAGCTCATTCCTAAATGAAAAGTTGATATAGGTGATACTCACATAAACTATGTCAACATTCTAATTTTAAAGTTCTTACATTTAGACAAATAGTTCATTTATATGCCATTCACCAAATATTTATTATGTATGTCTAGAACACTCTGCTAGGTACAAGTGTACAAGATAAGCAGTCATTTTCTCCCTACTAAGCTTACACGGGAGACTGATAGAAGATGATGACATGTAATAATTAAGTATGTAAATGAGTTTGTAATAAGTGCTATAAAGAAATAGACATGGTCACATGAGAGAGAAAAACTGGAATGAAGTGATTCGGAATTTAGATGGGATGATCAGGAAACTCTGAGATCTAAAGAATGAGAAACATCCAGGAGAAAATTCCAAGTAAAGAGACTATCTACTGCAAAGGTTGTGAAGGAGGAAAAAGCTTGACATCTTTAAGAAACATAAACGATACTGAAACATAGGCAGGAAGGAAGGTAAAAGTTGTATAATATGTGAGGGTGGAAAAGTATGCACCACGTAGAGCCTTATAGATTAATGAAAATCCCAGAAGAAATTTAACCAAGGGAATGAGTTTAAGCTGTCAGAAGAGTATTTCAACTGCTGTGTAAGTAACTGATTAAAGACGTAGGAAAGAAAGAGCAAAAAGAGAGAATAATTAGGAAGTTATCACAGTTGTCCTGGAGAAACATGATGGTCACTTGTATAAGGGTGGTGGCTGCAGATAAGGAAAGACAGACTTGGGGGACAGACTTGAAAGGACTTGTTGATACTTAATTTTAAAGGATACAGGAAATGGAGGGCTCATGAATGCCTTCCAGGTTTTGATCTGAGGAACTGATATCCGAGGACAGATATTGTAAATATTGGTACCATTTCCTGAGAAGTAAAGAGGAACAGGTCAGGGAAGGAAAATAGAGATTTTTATCATTTGGGCTTCCATAGTGGCTCAAATGGTAAAGAATTTGCCTGCAAGGCAGGAGACCCAGATTCAATCCCTGGGTCGTGAAGATCCCCTGGACAAGGAAACCAGTGGCAAACCACTCCATTATTTTTGCCTCGAGAATTCCATGGACAAAGGAGCCTGGCAAGCTACAGTCCATGGTGTCACAAAGAGTCAGACATGACTGACTGACTAACATTGGGGAATAGAAATGTAATGTTTGGACTTGTTTGACATGTTTAAAAAGACAGGCAAACATAGATGACAAACAGGAGGTTGGACAGTCTCGGTTTGTCAATTTCCTCATCCTCAGATCCATTCTCTGTCCTTTTCTGCCTGCCTATCTCTGTTTATTTCCAATGCAAACCATTCAATATCACAGTAATCCAAGTATATGCCCCAAACAGTACTGCTGAAGAAGCTGAAGTTAAACGGTTCTTTGAAGACCTATAAGACCTTATAGAACTGACACCCAAAAAAGATGTCCTTTTCATCAGAGGGGACTGGCATGCAAAAGGAGGAAGTCAAGAGATAACTGGAGTAACAGGCAAATTTGGCCTTGGAGTACAAGCTGAAGCAGGACAAAGGCTAACAGAGTTTTGCCAAGAAAATGCACTGGTCATAGCAAACACCATCTTCCAACAACACATGAGAAGACTACACATGGACATCACCAGATGGTCAATACAGAAATTAGATTGATTACATTCTTTTCAGCCAAAGATGGAGAAGCTCTATATAGTCAGCAAAAACAAGACCGGGAACTGAAGGTGGCTCAGATCATGAACTCCTTACTGTCAAATTCAGACTGAAATTGAAGAAAGTAGGGAAAACCATTAGACCATTCAGATATAACCTAAATCAAATCCCTTATGATTATACAGTGGAAGTGACAAATAGATTCAAGGGATTAGATCTGATAGACAGAGTGCCTGAAACTATAGACAGGGGTTCATGGCATTGTACAGGAGGCAGTAATCAAAACCATCCCCAAGAAAAAGAAATGCAAAAGGCAAAATGGTTGTCTGACGAGGCCTTACAAATAGCTGAGAAAAGAAAAGAAGTAAAAAGCAAGAGAGAAAAGGAAAGATATGTCCATCTGAATGTAGAGTTCCAAAGAATAGCAAGGAGAGATAAAAAACCCTTCCTCAGTGATCAATGCAAAGAAATAGAGGAAAACAATAGAATGGGAAAGGCTAGAGATCTCTTCAAGAAAATTAGAGATACCAAGGAACATTTCATGCAAATATAGACACAATAAAGGACAGAAATGGTAAAGACCTAACAGAAGCAGAAGATATTAAGGAGAGGTGGCAAGAATACACAGAAAAACTGTACAAAAAAGATCTTCACGACACAGATAATCATGATGGTGTGATCACTCACCTAGAGCCAGACATCCTGGAATGCGAAGTCAAGTGGGCCTTAGGAAACATCACTACGAACAAAATTAGTGGAGGTGATCGAATTCTAGTTGAGCTATTTCAAATCCTAAAAGATGATGATATGTAAGTGCTGCACTCAATATGCCAGCAAATTTGGAAAACTCAGCAGTGGCCACAGGACTGGAAAAGGTCAGTTTTCATTCCAATTCCAAAGAAAGGCAATGCCAAAGAATGTTCAAACTACCACACAATTGCACTTATCTCACACGCTAGTAAAGTAATGCTCAAAATTCTCCAAGCCAGGCTTCAACAGTATGTGAATGGTGAACTTCTAGATGTTCAAGTTGGATTTAGAAAAGGCAGAGGAACCAGAGACCAAGTTGCCAACATCCACTGGATCATCGAAAAAGCAAGAGAGTTCCAAAAAAACATCTATTTCTGCTTTATTGACTACGCCAAAGCCTTTGACTGTGTGATCACAATAAACTGTGGAAAATTCTGAAAGAGATGGGAATACCAGACCACCTGACCTGCCTCCTGAGAAATATGTATTTAGGTCAAGAAGCAACAGTTAGAACCAGACATGGAACAACAGACTGGTTCCAAATTGGGAAAGGAGTACGTCAAGGCTGTATATTGTCACTGTGCTTATTTAACTTATATGCAGAATACATAATGTGAAATGCTGGACTGGATGAATGACAAGCTGGAATCAAGATTGCTAGGAGAAATATCAATAGCCTCAGATACATAGATGACACTACTCTTATGGCAGAAAGGGAAGAACTAAAGAGCCTCTTGATGAAAGTGAAAGAGGACAGTGAAAAAGTTGGCTTAAATCTCAACATCCAGAAAACAAAGATCATGGCATCTGGTCCCATCACTTCACGGCAAACAGATGGAGAAACAGTGGAAACAGTAAGAGGCTTTATATTTTTGGGCTCCGAAATCACTGCAGATGGTGACTGCAGCCATGAAATTAAAAGATGTTTGCTGCTTGGAATGAAAGCTATGACCAACCTAGATAACATATTAAAAAGCAGAGACATAATTTTTGACTTTGACTGTGTGGACCTTTGTCAGCTAATTGCTGGGGTGAAGCAGCAATTAGAGTATTTTCCAAACCCAGGAAAAAGATGCATTGTTTGACACTGAGGTACCTAATTCATGTATCTTTAGGTCACACACGATACCAGGTTGGGTGAGGAGGTAAGAAAGGTATACACTAGGTCACTATAGAGAGGAAGCTTAGGGTCCGCCTAGTCAAAGCTATGGTTTTTCCAGTAGTCCTATATGGATGTGAGAGTTGGACTATAAAGGAAGTTGAGAGCAAAAGAACTGATGCTTTTGAACTGTCGTGTTGGAGAAGACTCTTGAGAGTCCCTTGGACTGCAAGGAGATCAAAGAGTCAATCCTAAAGGAAATCAGTCCTGAATATTCATTGCAAGGATTGATACTGAAGCTGAAACTCCAATACTTTGGCCACCTGATTGTGAAGAACTGATTCATTGGAAAAGACCCTGATGCTGGGAAAGGTTGAAGGCAGGAGAAGGGGACGACAGAGGATGAGATAGCTGGATGGCATCACCGACTTGATGGACATGAGTTTGAGCAAGCTCCAGGAGTTGGTGATAGACAAGGAAGCCTAGTGTGCTGCAGTCCATGGGGTGGCAAAGCGTCAGACATGACTGAGCGACTAAACTGAACTGTACTGATGTGCCTGGGAGGCCAACCAGATTTCATCACTCAAGATTCCTTTTCCTCTGGGTTTCCGGCTAAATTCAGTCAAGTGGAGCCACCAATAGGAGAACACAGGGCAGGAGTAGAGAGTGTGAATTTTATAACTTCCTGCACTATGTGGGTTGTGAGGTGCTTCTGGTAGTGGTTATATTCCTCCACGACAAGAGCCCTTCCCAAGCACCATGGTTCTAGCTCTCTGGTGATACCATTTCTTCTTGCCCAGGAGTAAGGGGAGCATATGTTTCCTGCTGTTTCTAGTCTTGGGTTTCTTAACATTCCCTGCTAGTTCTCTTAACCTTGCTTATGTCAATGAAAATAGCCCCTTCATTAAATTATTTTCAATGAAACATTTGTGTGTGTGCCATCTGTTTCCTGCCAGGACCTAACTTGCATTAAGTCCACAAGCCCAAAGTTCAAGAGAGTTCTGGACTAGAATTTCAATTACAGAATCATCAAAATATAAATCATATTAAAGAACCAGAGGAATTCAGATTCCCTCTCATTTAAGGAGAGAATATTTATAGAGAAAAAGACCCAATTACATAGTACTGAATCTAACATATAGAGAATAAGTAGACAAAGTACGGATTAAGAATGAGTGGACAATCACCAATGAATGAATATATGAATGAATATTATACACACACACACATATATGTATATACAATGGAATACTGTGCTTAGTTGCTCAGTCATGTCTGACTCTGTTATGCCATAGACTATAGTCTGCCAAGCTCCTACGTCCATAAGGATTCTCCAGGCAAGAATGCTGGAGTGGGTTGCCACACCTTCCTCCAGGGGATCTTCCCAACCCAGGGATCCAACCCAGTCTCCTGCACTGCATGAGGATCTTTAGTGTCTGAGCTACCAGGGAAGCCCAAGAATACTGAGTGGGAAGCCTGTCCCTTCTACAGGGGAACTTCCTAACCCAGGAATTGAACCAGGGTCTCCTACATTGGATTCCTGACCAGCTGAACTACCTGGGAAGCCCAGTGGAATACCACTCAGCCATAAAAAGAATGAAATAATGCCACTTGCAGCAACATGGGTGAACCTAGAGATTATCACACTAAACGAAATGTCAGAAAGAGAAAGACAAACACTATATGCTATCACTTATACATGGAATCTAAAATATGGCACAAATGAAGTTATCTATGAAAAGAAACAGATTCACAGACATAGAGAACAGACTTGTGGTTACAGGAGTGGGAGAGGGATGGACTGGGAGTTTGTGATTAGCAGATGCAAACTATTATATATAGAAAGAATAAATAGCAAGGCCCTATTGTATAACATAGGGAACTATAGTCAGTATCATGTAACAGACCATAACAGAAAGGAATATGAAAAAGAATAGATATATATGTGTAACTGAATCACTGTGCTTCACAACAGAAATTAACAAAACATTGTAAATCAACCATACTTCAATAAAATAAATTAAGAAATAAAGAATGAGTGGACAGTGAAGCAAAAAGAAAATCAAGAAAATATGGTATCACAGATGCACAGAGGAAGGGATGGTCAGCTGTACTGAACACCAGTGAAAGTCGAATAAGACAGAAAAAGAGAAGCAACCACCGGATTTGATAGCTGCTGCTGCTGCTAAGTCACGTCAGTCGTGTCCAACTCTGTGTGACCCCATAGACGGCAGCCCTCCAGGCTCCCTGGGATTCTCCAGGCAAGAATACTGGAGTGGGTTGCCACTTCCTTCTCCAGTGCAGGAAAGTGAAAAGTGAAAGTGAAGTCGCTCAGTCATGTCTGACTCTTCGCAACCCCATGGACTGTAGCCTACCAGGCTCCTCCATCCATGGGATTTTCCAGGCAAGAGTACTGGAGTGGGGTGCCATTGCGTTCTCCGGGATTTGATAGCAGGAAGATCATTTTTGACCCTGACAAGATGAAAATTTCAGTAGAATATTTCAAACAGAGTCAGAGTTGAATGAGTTAAAGAATGGTGGTAAATGAGAAAGCCAAGACAGAAACCTCTCAAGATATTCTGCTGATAGTACTTTGAATATCTTCAAAGAATGAAGACAATCAAAAGAAAAAAATAGTAAGTCTGAGATTTATATGTTTTTTCTACATGAAGAAATAAAGCAGTAATATGATTTCAGATACAAATTTAAGACAGGGAAAGACAAAAAGGAATATTTCCTAACCTGCCTTAAATCCAACAAAGAATTTAAATATAGTTTAGAACTGATAAAGTTAGTATGTTGTGCCAAGGAAGGGACAGTGCCACCAGGGGAGCTATGAATGTATTCTGATCCATAGTTAAAAGGTAGTGAAGAAAAATAAACAGCTTGACCCAATGAAAAAATAAAACCTAAAATCATTTGAAAATGTATATTTTTCATTCTGATATGTATGCTGTGACCATGCAATTTAAATAAACAGTCTTTTCAAGACAAAAATTCAAATTTAAAATTTAAATAAATCTCTAGCATTTGGGAAATACATAAAACACCTGTTTTTCAACAGTATTTTTCACAGAACTAGAACAAATAACTTCACAATTTGTATGGAAATACAAAAAACCTCAAATAGCCAAAGTAATCTTGAGAAAGAAGAATGGAACTGGAGGAATCAACCTGCCTGACTTCAGACTCTACTACAAAGCCACAGTCATCAAGACAGTATGGTACTGGCACAAAGACAGAAATATAGATCAATGGAACAAAATAGAAAGCCCAGAGATAAATCCACCAACCTATGGATACCTTATCTTTGACAAAGGAGGCAAGGATATACAATGGAAAAAAGACAACCTCTTTAACAAGTGGTGCTGGGAAAACTGGTCAACCACTTGTAAAAGAATGAAACTAGAACACTTTCTAACACCATACACAAAAATAAACTCAAAATGGATTAAAGATCTAAATGTAAGGCCAGAAACTATAAAACTCCTAGAGGAGAACATAGGCAAAACACTCTCCGACATGAATCACAGCAGGATCCTCTATGACCCACCTCCCAGAATATTGGAAATAAAAGCAAAACTAAACAAATGGGACCTAATGAAACTTAAAAGCTTTTGCACAACAAAGGAAACTATAAGCAAGGTGAAAAGGCAGCCCTCAGATTGGGAGAAAATAATAGCAAATGAAGCAACAGACAAAGGATTAATCTCAAAAATATACAAGCAACTCCTGAGGCTCAATTCCAGAAAAATAAATGACCCAATCAAAAAATGGGCCAAAGAACTAAACAGACATTTCTCCAAAGAAGACATACAGATGCTAACAAACACATGAAAAGATGCTCAACATCACTCATTATCAGAGAAATGCAAATCAAAACCACAATGAGGTACCATTACACGCCAGTCAGGATGGCTGCTATCCAAAAGTCTACAAGCAATAAATGCTGGAGAGGGTGTGGAGAAAAGGGAACCCTCTTACACTGTTGGTGGGAATGCAAACTAGTATAGCCACTATGGAAAACAGTGTGGAGATTCCTTAAAAAACTGGAAATAGAACTGCCATAAGACCCAGTAATGCCACTTCTGGGCATACACACTGAGGAAACCAGATCTGAAAGAGACACGTGCACCCCAATGTTCATCGCAGCACTGTTTATAATAGCCATGACATGGAAGCAACCTAGATGCCCATCAGTAGACAAATGGATAAGGAAGCTGTGGTACATATACACCATGGAATATTACTCAGCCATTAAAAAGAATTCATTTGAATCAGTTCTAATGAGATGGATGAAACTGGAGCCCATTATACAGAGTGAAGTAAGCCAGAAAGATAAAGACCATTACAGCATACTAACACATATATACGGAATTTAGAAAGATGGTAATGATAACCCTATATGCAAAACAGAAAAAGAGACACAGATGTACAGAACAGACTTTTGGACTCTGTGGGAGAAGGCGAGGGTGGGATGTTTCAAGAAAACAACATGTATATTATCTATAGTGAAACAGATCACCAGTCCAGGTGGGATGCATGAGACAAGTGCTCGGGTCTGGTACACTGGGAAGACCCAGAGGAATCGGGTGGAGAGGGAGGTGGTAGGGGGGATCGGGATGGGGAATACATGTAACTCCATGGCTGATTCATGTCAATGTATGACAAAACCCACTGCAATGTTGTGAAGTAATTAGCCTCCAACTAATAAAAATAAATGAAAAACAAAACAAAACAAACCCCTGTTTTTTCAATTCCATAAAGCTACAAAAAG
Organism: Muntiacus reevesi; assembly: GCF_963930625.1. Lineage (NCBI taxonomy): Eukaryota > Metazoa > Chordata > Mammalia > Artiodactyla > Cervidae > Muntiacus > Muntiacus reevesi. The sequence continues at coordinate 6,798,223 of NC_089256.1, read as the reverse complement.
GAGAAAAACAAACCAAAAAACCCAAATAATGTATTCCTTACCATAAGCTCAGGTGATGTGATATCTCTTGGACCTTGATATGGATCATCACTAGATGCAAATGAGGCAAGTATTGACAAACCATTGAAAACCTGTTGATAGTGTTCACCAATACGGAGCAATAATTCATTATGCAGTCCTTGGAAATCTTGTCTCAGCAGGCTCCCCAGTTCAATTTCTGTTTCATTCTAACCCAAAGATTCATTAAAAAAAAAAAAAGTTGTTTTTTTCCTCCATACTAACATCTTAGAAATAAGTGTATTGATTTTAATACACTATAGTTAATCAGGAGCTCTGGATCAGGTGACAAGAATTACTAGTGATATTAAAAAGGCATTGTAAAAGGATTCTAATCTTGACTTTTCCTGGTAGGTTTGCCATGGACTACAGGTAAAAAAGAGAAGTGATCAGGCTTTATTTTGAAACAAAATTTTTAAAAGGGAGGTATAGTTTTTTTATTAAGTTTTAAAATGTCATTACATTCAAAGAAATGTAACCCCTGAGAAGAAAATTAGTGGCTCTGCCTCTCTCTGCCTTAGCTTTCTCATCCACAAAATGGAAAAATAATAGTACTTTATCTCACTGGGTAGCTGAGAGGAGTTATGCAAGTGAAATAATCCATAAAAATTGCTTAGCAAAGTTTCTGACACGTAAGCATTGGAATGCTGTTACCATTCCACTTTCATAATACAGATTTTCTTTCTCAAAATGAATAAATACAGTTAATATTCAAAAAGACTCATGAGAAAGAGATCCATAGCTGGCATATCATGAAATACAGGAAATAAATGAACATTGGAGAAAACAATAGCTACATATGCATATCTGACAGGTTCTCTTGTTCCCAGGTAGCCTCTTATTCGTCAGATTTCATTGCTACTACACTACTACAACGCCAAAAAAAGCAGCATTGGCTATAATTTTAAATTTGAAAACTAGCAAGAAAGTGGGCCAAACTGTAATCAGAGCACTAAGTAACTAAATTCAATGCTGTCATTATACTACAGTTGAACGATATTGCCTCTTCTGACAGATATAATTATCTATCATTAGTCATTGATAGTTCCAATCAATTAATAAATTCTAAAATGAAATTAGTTGTGAAGCTGATCCATGAATGGATGGCTATCATATACCATCATGGTAAAACAATAAAAAAAATAACAAAAGAATAATTCTATTTAATACTCTCCTTTGGCCCAGGACAATACTTATTTATGTACCACTTGAACTTATATTACCCTAAGATAGATTATAAACTACTCACTCTACTTCCATAAGAATGTCACAACAGCTTTCCTATAATGCTAATTTATACAAAAGAGTAAAACATATACAAATATTCAATTACCTTTAGATAATGAAGGGCACGTTCTAATTCATCCTTGGAACAGGAACAGACCAAATGGGAAAAAATATACTTGAAGTTATTTATTAAAATCTCTCTACGATTGACATTTAATTGTTTTCCTAAAGTTCGAATGAGAGCAGAAGCTGCAGGGCTTGCTTTGGCAGCAAGGTCAGGTAGCAACACTTGTAATGTCCTCTGAAAAAGAAACACTTACAATTACCAAAGAGCACATCTGACCAGGTGATAAAACATTCACATGAGCTATGTACAAAAACACTTAAAAATACCACTCAAATTTGGAGTCCACCTACAACACATCTGAGTTCAGATTTACCACTTACTCACTCAACAGACATGTACTAAGCATCTACCATGGCACAGGCACTGCAGATACAGCAGTGAAAAATGGGCAAGGTTCCTGATGGCATAAAGTTTACACTGGAGGTGGGGAGAGACAGAAATAAATAAGCTGATATTCAAGTAGCAAAGAAAATAATTTCTCATTAGTACATATTCATGCTCTTAATTAGAGCAGAGGTTCCAAGCTTGATCTATTATTTGAGCTAACTAGTATTTAGACAATAAACAAGAGGAGCCATAAATACAGTATTTTAACTTCTTCAAATTAAGAAGTTGATGCTACAATATTAAAGAAAACCTTTTTAATACACTGCCATCCCAACATGGCAACAAATCTATTTTGATTTTGGTCTATTTCCTTTAAGATCTTGTTCTTAAATAATATACAAAATTCCAAACATAAAATGATTGGCCTTTCATTTATTCACATATCTAACAAACAACTACTGCATGTCAGTGACTATTCTAGGCTATGAAGATGTGACAGTAAACAAGACCCAAGCCCTCCCCTCAGAGGCTCTTATACCTTATTTGTGTTATGTCTTTCAACTTAATGTTAATCCAGGAAGACTGGACATTATAGGGTAGTTTCTACCAAGTATTTATAATTATTGTGTTACAGTGCATAACATTTTATGACCTAATTATTAGATACTTAAGTTTCTTCTCAGGGTTTTGTTTATTTGATACTTGGAAAATGCTGCAATAAACCTCTGAGCTTTGAGGCCCCCAGATGAAATTACTGAATGAAAAGGTAAAAATATCTTTGTGGTCCTTAGTGTATAGTATCATAGTTCCTTCTAAGCTTTGCCCAATTTACACACGATTTAATTTTGTTAAAATATAAAACACAGTAGGGAAAAATTTTGCATAGATCATTATTATAATTTATTAACTAATAATAATAAACTTTGCCTTTGGGAAAACATAAGATAACCTATACCATCCATTTTTGAAACCTCAGCCCCACTAATGACTTTTCAAAGTCTTCCCAAACCACTACATACTACAAACTCGATTATCTGAATTCACATGTCATCTATAGCATTAGTTTGTACTTCCACTCCTTAGGGATAGATATGATCATATTAGACTTTGCATTACCGATGAAACCCATCATAGCACTAAAGACATAAACGCTTGGTAAACTGAATTAATTAGCATTAATTAATTAGCATTAACTTTTCAAGATAACCATAAAGAGCAATGACTCAAAACAACACATATTTCACTTTTATAACATAAGTAATATTATCATATCAAAGTCAAAAGATAACATGTAAATTTGAAAATCTATGGTCCTCATTATACTTGCCAGATAAATAAACAATGCCAGATTTTCTTAAAAAATAGAGAGAGAATGGAATAAACACAAAATACTGAACTGAAAACCTCAATAAAATCAACTGTAGTATGCAACATACAGTAAGGAAACGATTAAGATCAGGAAAGTCAAAAACATTGGCAATTTCAGACAAGGTATTTAAAGCCATTTCTCGCTGGTGAGCCACATCTTGTTTTCGCATCTCGGCATTCTGGCATGGAGTACTAGGAAGTGCCGTCATCTGACTGGAGTGGAGGGATTCTACCAAAAACTAGAGCAAAATGATGTCAGTTTTTACACAAGGAAGAACATTTAGCTATTATGTTTTAGGCTAACATAAAGGCCAGTATCAGAGTTCTAAACATATTACCTGACTAGTTCATTTAATTTTTATAACAACCTTAATGAGGTATATATAAACACCCTTTTACAGATAAAGTAACCAGGCGTAGTTAAACTGGAATATGTTCTTAAGGACTACACCACTAGCACAGAGCAAAGCCTGTATTTTTACATTTCCCAACTTTTCAGACTGAACCTTTCTTGAATGAACCTTTCTTAAAACAAAGTACCTTATCCATAATATCAAAGCATAAAAAAGTTTATCACTCTATTAAGGTTTTAATTTATGTAACCGGAATCATACTATGTATAATTATAAAATGCACTCTGTTTGATGACTAAATTATAAGGCAACTTGTTTTTGGAAAAAAAAAAAAAGTTTATCACTAAAAGAAAGACTAATAAAAAAAAAGACTTCTCTTAATAGATTAACAATAGAGTGTAATAATTATTATAAGATGATCTTTTTCCCCTCTCCCATTTATAGCCTAAATCTTCAGACTAGGATGCTAAAATATAAAAATGACAAGATGTAGGGTCTTTTAAATAAACCAAATACATCATTAAAAAAGAAATATCTCTCTTAAAACAAGAAAAGTAAAATATATATATGTTCTTTTTTTAGCTTTTGCAAAGTACTGCTATTTTCTTTAGTCAAGGCCAGTGCTGAATCTCACCTGACAGATGGGTTTCTTATACTGGCTGAAAAAGCTCTGCAGTTTAACACTTTTAGCCGCAGCCAGTGCTCTAATTTCTGTGTACGCTGCTCCAGAGACAGACGCTGACTTGGATAATAAACAATGCAATAAGTGCAAGAGGGCAAAAGGTACCAAATCTCCTTTTGCTGCCCTAAAATTATTAAAAAAAAAATTATTATCAATGTCTTGAAAATAAAAATCTATAAATAAATGCAAACTGTTATCACACTTCTCTCTGTAACATCACAACTCTCATATCACCATTTCTAACAGCAGGCAAACAAAAAAGGTGAATGGCCAAAATAAATAAGGAAGCATACGAAAGCTGCCAAACTTACCTTCCAATATCCCCTGTTGTAAGAATCAAGGTATCCTTCAATTCATTATTTCTTGAGATCTGAGCGTGTGTATATGCTTCCTTCATCCTTAGGACAAAAAGCTAGAACAATAATATTAACTAGTTAAAGAAATTTTTAGAACCAGGTTTATGAAAATACATAAAAATAAAAATTTAAAATAAAAGTCATCAACCTCTTTTATAAATCCATCCTCAGCATCCAAGGATTCCAATATATACTTGATATTTCCACTAAAAGCCACTCTAACATCCTTGTCTGGATCTTCCATTAAATTTAATAAAGCTCCAAGAACCGTTTTTACGTCTGTTTCATCTTCTCTAAAATCAAGATGCTTACAAAGATGATGCAGATTTTCTATGAAAGCTAAAAACAAGAGCATATAATACCTAAGTTAACACATTAAATTTAAAAGTTGTACTATAAAAATATTGCCAATAAATAATACACTACAAAGAACGTTAAGTTGTCTTATAAAGTCAATATTTTGTGTTTAAATTTGTAAAGCATATAGAACTATGGAGGATTAAAATGAATACTTGAAAAACTAATACCTATAAATTTAAATTTACTTTAGGGATTTCACTGGTGGTCCAATGGTTAAGAATCTGCCTGCCAATGCAGGGGACATGGGTTCCATCCCTAGTCGGGAAAGACCTCACTTGCCACAGAGCAACTATGCCAATGCACTACAACTATTGAGCTTGAACTCTAGAAGCCGTGAGCCACAGCTTCTGAAGCCTGCCCTATAGAGTCTGTGCTCCACAAGAGAAGCCACCACAATGAGAAGCCTGCACACCTCAACAAAGGATAGCCCTGCTCACCTTAATTATAGAAAGATGGCATGCAGCAAGAAAGACCCAGCACAGGCAAAAATAAATAAATAATCTTTTATATTAAAAAAATTTATGTTATGTTTTTAGTAGAAGTTATACGTAATTTAAATCTAAAATAAATTCTGAAATTTTTAAAGTTATAAAATGATTACTCACTCAGATTTTTTAAATTACTGGGATAGACTTAAAAGCACATTACCATAATCTAAAGAAGTGTGAATAAAGGGAAAGCTTGTTGTTTTTGTTGTTTAGTCACTAAGTCATGTCCAACTCTTTTGCGACCCCACAGACTGTAGCCCACCAGGTTCCTCTGTCCACAGGATTTCCGAGGCAAAAATACTGGAATGGATTGCCATGTTCTTCTCCAGGGAATCTTCCCCACCCAGGGATCAAACCCTCCCGCTCTGGTAGATAAGTTCTTCACCACTGAGCCAGAGAGTTTCTTGGACTGTAAGGAGATCCAACCAGTCAATCCTAAAGGAAATCAGCTCTGAATATTCACTGGAAGGACCAATGCTGAAGCTGAAACTCCAATACTTTGGCCACCTGATGTGAAGAACTGACTCATTGGAAAAGACCCTGGTGCTGGGAAACATTGAAGGCAGGAGGAGAAGGGGACGACAGAGGATGAGACAGTTGGATGGCATCACTGACTTGATGGACATGAGTTTGAGTAAGCTCTGGGAGTTGGTGATGGACAGAGAACTCTGGCGTGCTGCAGTCCATGGGGTCACAGAGTCTGACACAACTTAGTGACTCAACAAGAATAACCACCCAAAGCAAGCCGTCATCCAAGTATGTGTATACATTTCATGCTCCCAACAAATTCATACACCATTACCATTGGAAAGTGGTAAAGATATAATCTATACTCCTCAGGGGGCAAAGTATTGGATTATTTGAAGTTCTGAAGGTCCAAAGCAGTGGCAGGGGACACATTAAGAAGGTCCCTGGGATCACTAAAGAGATACAGGATACTGAACCTCACAGTATTGAACCAAACAATAGGTATGTCCCTTACACTGTCCAATCACAAGAGCATTTTAAAACTCTAAAAATTACTTCCTTTGTTAGTTCTGTGATACAGTCTATCAGACATCCTGTTTATGAATAATTACATAAGCACTGAATCTATCAAGCAAGTCTAATTTTTTAAGGCTTCAGGCTAACTCTACCATTGTTTGTTTGTTTTTTTAAAGGATCTTAAATAGGTTTTAAAACATTAAATAAATCATAACAAACCACTTACCAAGTTTCACTGGGCTAGGTGTTTTTTTTTTCAGTAGGAAAAGGAATGGCTTGCAAACAGAAGCTTTTAGTCGAGAAGATGAACATTCATGTTGAGAAGCGACTTTTAGGCTCTTACATAAGAGGTCAATATGCCCATATTCAGAGAAAGGTTCTGTTAAAGAACTTGTCAAATAAAACTTGCCATGAAGTGTACAGACAAGCTGACCAAGTACAGATGCAAATTCTTTTTTGACAATGTCAGAATCATCTTTGACTTTATCTCTGGGGGGAAAAAAAAGGACTAAATCTTTTGTTTTATTTTGTGGTCTAAATAGTCTTGCTTCATTTGGTGCAAAAGTACTGATTAAACAAAGAACAGAAGCAAAAAAATTTTAATTCTAAAACTAAAAGCAACATTTGTTCTATATATCCAGCAATAAACATAAATTTGTATATATGAAATCTGTCCAATCAAATTGTATACTCAAATTAAAATATTAATACATACACAAGAATCTTGGGAACTCTGTTATAAGGACTCTGCTGCTGCAGTAAGATAAAGAATCCATTAATACAACTTGTCCGGATTACTTCATGAGAGCTCTGCAGGGCCCAGCTGTAAACTGCTGTTCTCCACTCAAGGTGTATTCTTCTTGGAAACAGAGTTAGAAGAAATACACATTGTGATTGGGCCTGTGGTGCTAAAAAAATTAAGCCTATTAATCAAGATTTCTAAGTGTTAATTTTACATACACACACCATATATATTTATTTCTTATTGTAAAATCAAATAACATTTAAAATACATACAGCATTTAATTAAAAGCTCCTTTTCCATATATCAAGCACATGCACTGAAAAAGGTCCATGTATAATCCTACTAGTAACAGTGAAATCTAAATTGAAAATTACACCCATCAAATACCAAAAAATATATACTTGTTTAGGTAGTTACATCTTTGACTTTTTTTTTGGCTACACCATGCAGCCTGTGGCATTTTAGCTCCCTGACTAGGGATCAAATCTGGGCCCTCCACAGTGAAAGCACAGTCTTAACCACTGTACTGCCAAGGAATTCCCTCTCTTAAGATAGCAAAAAATTTAAAATTTGATAATGCCAAGTGCTGGTGAAGATGTGAAACAAAAGGAACTCATATTTTGCTAACAGCGATGTAATTTGGAATGACATCTTTGGAGAACAATGTGCCAGAATAGAGCTGAGCATGCATAAATCCTACAATTTATCCCTTTCTACATGTCTAACTCCTTTTTGAATTATTAAAAAATGTACCTTATTTTGTAATTATTAAAAAACAGAAATGATAACTGTTAGAAGTCTTATATAGAGATAAGTTAAAACAAAACAAATCACACATATAGAATTTTATGACCACTTACAGTAGCTATCTGAAATCCTCTGGCTTAATGTTAGAAGACTGGTGGTAAATGTGGTCAACTTTAAAGAGTCATCATCAGAATGGAAACAAATCCATGGAAGTGAGAGCACTCCACATAAATCTTCCAGGATATGATCTTCAAATGAAGTGTTTACTACAGAAACACATAATAGGTGATTAATGGTATCTTTTCCTTAAAAGATGTCTTCTTTCAATTAAAAAAAAAGACATTCTACACATCAAATGGAATTACAACAAACATTCAATAAACAGGGGTTCTTAACATAACGATGATGTTCTGAGGTCTGTGAATCCAAAGGAATTAAATGTGACTTTATGAAAATATGCGATTATATTTTTAGGAGAATCATAGCATTCTTTAGATTCTCAAAATAAAATTTAAAATTTGTAAATAATTTCTACTGACTGAAAAAGAATACTAAAAGTATTATACAAATAAATTTAGAACTTATATAAATTACTGATATGCTTAACAGAACTGAAATCAAGAATAAACTTTTGGGCATTCCCAACACTGGTTCATTTAGGCCTTAGGCAAAAAAGAAAACTTATTTCCATACTGATTACTGGTTATTTTGATCCATTGCTTTTTTGTACTCACCTTGAATATACATCAAAGAATCATATATTTTTACCACTTTGTCAATAGTTGTCTCCAGATCAGGTTTCTGAACAGATTCTAACAAAGTTCTACAGCTCCTAAGCACTTTTGTGTAAAAATCCACAGACATCCAAGTTATCCTTACTGAAGGTTTCTTCTTACACTTCTGTTGACAGTCCTTGAAATTATAGCTGCAGTTAAAACATTTTTTAAGACAATTAAAATGAATTTTATTATAGTCAAAACTAATATTGTAGTAAGCCAAAAGAAATTGTGAGTATAAAACTAACCTAAAACTTTAAACCAATTCAAAGTAAATATGCATATCAATTAATATATCATTATTATTTTAAGTTTAATCTCTTTATGTCAGTCTAAATCACACATGATTTGATAATTAACGTTAATCTATGCTATTTAAATGTGATACCACCAGGCTTTAAAACAACAGAAGATATAGCTGTATAAACCCTTTCTTAACAATATGAAAAAGCAGACTTTATCCAAATTAGCTATTACTTTAAGTTATTTCAAATTCCAAATTTAGGGCAATCTGAATTAATACAGCTTCTTTAATCTCCTTCATAACTTTGTATTAGCTAGTTAAGAGTGACTCAGGAAAATTAAAAGATTGAAAAAAAAAAAAAAGAAAAAGAGTGAGTCAGGAAACACAGAATAAATGATCATATTAAAAATGATCAAGGAGTGTTGGTGTATAACATGGCAGTAAAAAAAGACTAAATCTTCATAGAGGGTTCACACTTTATTTCTTCTGATAGAGTAATTAACCTATATTAAGAATGCTAAACTAAAAATATCTCTAATGAGTTTTAAATTCCTACTTTTATTATCAAAGGGAAAAGTTCTTTTGATGAAATATTTGGCTTGAAGAGCACTGAATTTTGAGTTGTATAAAAAAATATTCTACCTTTCCACCCCAGAAAGTTAGTTCAGGCTTCAGACAAAAAGGAGCCTCAATTTTGAATGTGTAAAGAGGACATAAAAACACTTACTTCACAGAATTGTTGTAAAGATTAAATAAGATACATACAGTACTTAACATAGTATCTGGTATTTTGCAGACGCTCAATACAAAACAAATTTCTCTTTCACTGAAAAATTTTGTGTTCTAAGGTCACAAAAATCAAGTGAATAAAGAGGTCTTCCAAAACAATAAATTTAAATGTATTACATCCAGAAAATACAAGTTGTTTTTACCAGTCCATGTTTTGATGAGAACAATGAACAGTACACAGAGCAGTCAGTTGTAGAATGACAGCAATTCCTTCTAAAACCTCAATAATAGGATGCTTCACATTATTGGATTCAAGGAAAATTTGAAGGTCCTCAGCCTTCTGTTTCAGTGCACTCCATAATAGGCTCTTTTTGTTCATATCCACATGTTTAATTCTGTAATTAATTATAACCAGAGTGTAAAGATTCATATTCATATGAATTTATATAATCTTGTTTGTACATGAAAAATATTTTAAACAAAAGACAGCATGTAATGGCAACCACTGACATTTTGTTTGTTTGTTTTTTGCTATACCATATGGCTTGCGGGATCTTAGTTCCCCAACCAGGAATTGAACCCAGGCCATGGCAGTGAAAGCACTGAGTCCTCATCACTGGACCACCAGGGAAATCCCTACAACTACTGAAATTTATAATAACTTTTACAGTTGGCTAAAATATGGGAATTCTTTGGCTACATTACAAAAAAAATAATTTGTTAACATTTTTTAAATTGTTGATAGATGTATAGTCACAGAGATTTTTTAATGTATTAAAAAGTCAAATCAGGCAAGTAAATACTTTTAACTAACCATATTTAGTCATGGAATCTTTTATACTAAAATAGACTACAAGAACTATTAGACTTTTCAAGCACTCCTTCGACTACTTATAGAAAGAACAAATGTTCTTCGTGTATTTAAGGCAAAGCACTTAAATAAAGGTGATTTTTAAGTCACTAAAGTTTTATTAAGTGGCTAAATACAAAGTGAATGAAAGTCTTACTCCTCAGTCTGTTTTGGTGCTCTTTTGGAAGAGTTTAAAGATGAGCTGAGTCGACGCCTTTTGGGTGACAGTCCACTGCTATTACTGCTGAGGTTTTCCTGTTGAATTTGGCACTGAACTTCATCAATGATTTCCATACTTTCCATTTTTAAGGCAGCATAAAGTGGGCCCAACAAATACTGAGCAAGCAAAAATAATTTAAAAAACTATTTCTTAGAAAATAAGTTTATATGTATTATTCATAGGTAGCAAAAATGCATTAGGTATTAAGAATCCAAAGAAGGTAAATTATTTTCAGAGTCTCATCAAACAAAACAAAAACCTAAGTTAATCTAATTATTTCACAGTGTATACATAGACACATATATAGCTCTCTATCTAGAACTATGATTCTATAGTTTTAGAAGGCCTAAGACAAACCCTTCTATAACCTGTTTTCCCTTGACCAAAATGCCACAAAGAAAAATTCTACAAGGAAATGACTAACTTCTTTTATACAACAAATCTAGCAATATTTACAGATAAAGTAAACTAAAATATTTAATCAATTTATTGCATAACTATTGTATCACACTCCCACAGTTCAAATAGAAAAAAAGGCATAATTTGGCATGACTAGTACTATATACTCATAGGTTTTCTAGAAGTGATTGATTATAACCTGTCAAAGAAAAAGTTTAGGTGAGTGCTCAAAGTTTTTGCAATGAAGTTGATACCTTGAATTCAATGAAGATGAATTAAAAGGGGCCCCCTTTTAATTAATAATGCAACAAACACGTTAACTCTTCACAAACTCTACTTTAAAACATTCTACTCCATTGGCAATTTATTACCAACATAGTGAACAAATCTTTCTGAAACCAAGTTAAAAATCTGTAATAGGAAGCCAAAATAGATTATAAAAAGTATCCCATTCTGAATGTACATTATTATAGATATTCTAGCAACCAAGAAAAGATATTCTATTTCTTCTTTATTACTCTTGCACAATGCATACACTTAAGGCAAAAATATATGCTTAACAAGTAACCTTAAAAATGACTTACCTCCACATCTGCCTGAACTCCAAGCACATCTACAAGAGCTTTACAAATATTTCTCACATAAACCTTCCTGACTTGTAAAGCAGATTCATACCCAGCTGGCACATATTTAAGGAAATACTGCAGTAAGTGGCACAAAGCTGCTTTTAGCAAATCAGACTTGAGCTGCAAAAGCACACCATCTTCAAACATGACACAGAGTTTTTCTAGCAGCATATTTAAGTAGACAGGCTCAATATTTCTATAAGCTTCTGTTTCAGAAGAGAACAGGGTCTTTATCAGTTTTGATAATGGCTCTTCATAGAGTTTCAATTGGTCAGCATCCATTTCTACTAGTTGTTTTAATAATTCCAAAAATGAGCTGAAAAAAGTGCTGGCTGGTTGTGCTGGTAGTCCTCCAAGCTCAAAGAGTTCACTTAAAAGGCTAATTGCTAAGGATTTAACTTTTGGACTCCCATACTCTAGCAGAACACAACCTATCTGCCAAAGTAAGAGTTCCTGCCTTCTAAAAAACACAATTGCAATAATACGAATAAGAACCGTCAATAAAGTGACTTCAATAAACTCTAAATTTTGCATGTTCATGAGCTGCAAAGGAGCTGGCTGTAAATATCCTACAAGTTCATCAAACTGACTTAAAAATCGGTGAACTACAACTGGCCATTCCACAAAGTGTTCTACTGCATCTCTTTTGTGCAGGTAAATCAAGTCTTCAAAAAGATGTAATAATTCCTTCATCAGGACTCCAAAAATAGCAGGACTCTTGCTTTTAAAAAGAAATAATAATGCACAGATGACTTCACAGATTTTTTTGTGTAACATATGACAGGATGGAGTGGCTGCAATCCGCAGAAGTCTTGTTATGATCCAATTACTGAATTCTTTGAAATAAACAGAAAAAGATATTAAATAAATAAGTATATTAGAGTGCTACTTAATTTGCTAAATGCTTGATTTATTTTTAAAGTATAAACTTCATTGACAAAATAGTCTAAAACATTCCCTACACAATGGAAACATAATAATTTAGAATGCCAATTTGGAGTCAGACAAGATCCTAGCTTTCCACTTAGTACTTGTGTGAACTTTTCATTTCTCTAAACTTCTGTAACTTCATCTTTGAAAAGGGGACAATGACACCTACTTTATATGTTACCCTGACCAAGTAAGATAATATACATGGAATTTTCCACATAGTGCCCAAAGTTAACTAAATGCTCAATAAATAGTTATCATTCCCAACAAATGTTATTGAATGGTGACTCTGCCTCAGATGCATAAGAACAAATCAGTCATAGTCTTGTTCTCCTAAATCCTACAATATAATTTCTCGAACTTTTAAACTGCAACTAAGAGATGTATTTTATATCACAGTGTAGCATAAATATGCATATTATTTTATTTAATAAATGATACAAGTTTCATAAAATATTACTTATTCTGCAATGTACTATGATATTTCTAGTCAATTATATTTCATCTTCAATACCCACTAAATGGCATATAACCTGTTGTTTAAAAGTCAATGTAGCAAAGAATATAGATTAACAAGTATTTATAATGTATTAATAGTTTAATAAGTACCATGACAGAAGAAATGTAGAGCACTTTGTATCAACAGAGCATAAAGAAAGAGCAACTAAGCTAGTCCTAGCATAGACCATCAGTAATGGTCAGAAAAGATTTTTTAGAGGATATACTATCAAAGTTGACTCTTAAGATTCAAGCAAAAAAAAAAGATTCAAGCAAAAAATTTTAAAATACTCTATGCATTGTACAGAAAAAAAGATATTTGCTTTACATCTCTTTATGATGAATCCAACAAAGGGACAAAAGTAGTGAGAATAAGGAGAAAAGCCTGGAAAAAAGTTTCAACATCCAGAATGGGAGTAGTAAGCTTGTTCTGAGAGGGCCAAATATGAAATATTTCAGGCTTAAGGGCATATGATCTCCATGTCAACTACTCAGTTGCCTTTGAAGTAGCTGCAGACAATACATAAATGAATGATCATGGCTATGTTCCAACAAAACTTTGTTTCCAGAAACAGGCAGCCAGCCTATGAGTTATGGTTTGCTAATGCGCGATATAAAAAGACATTATCAAAAACAGAAAAAGGAAAACTGCTCAAATGTTCAATGGCATATAAACATATTCAGTTACTTCTGCTCCATTCGTATTTAGTTCATAATAAAAGAAAACAAGGATGTATGAAATAAAACCATTTTGCTCCCTCAACTTACAGCAAATTTGACCAAAATATGCATAACAATGTGTTTGTGACATTTCAGAAGAGCAGAAGAGGCAGAATTCATAAAAGAGATTGCAAATGAATGTACAAACAGGAGAGCTTACCAATACAACTGCCTTTGGCTTCATTTTGCCCATGGTTTCCATTCACATTTACAAACATAAGTGGGGAGGACTTCATGATATGCTGGATGAAATCAAGCAACATCACAGAGGTTGGCTGAGAGTCAGTTTTCTTCACAAGTTCCAGAGCAACTGAAACAACAAAAGATTCATTTTAAAGAGTCATAACAAATTAAATGGCAGTCTTTTTGTTAAGAAACTAGTCTCTGGTGACAAGAATTATGTCCAACACAATGTTTATGATAAATTCATGGGATTAAACACTACAATCCCATCTTCCTAATTTTAAATGTTTAATAATTACATGTATCCATCTATCGTATATCCATTTACCAAACATGTAGGCTATAGGCCTGTAATATTCTTGGCACTGTGTTAAAACCTGAGGATTAAAAAAAAACCCTAACAATCAGGTGAGGGAGTCAGACAAATAAACTAGTAATTGTATCAATAATATGATGTGTTAACTACACTAATCCACAATAAATGAAACAAAGGTCTGCAAAGAGCCTGTGAAGGAGCTGATTCTCAGATGATGAGAAGTTGGTCAAACAGACAGGGTAAGGACAAGTGGTCTAAACAGATGGAGTACCATATAAAAACACATTTTGCAAGTACTCAGTAGCCCTTTGTTATTTTTCAGGAACTCAAAATTTTACTGATTGAAAAAGAAAGGCTAGATGACTATTGTAATTCTTAAAATATATGTCAAATTTGGAGTTAAATTTATAAATCATGAGCCACATGCCACTCCAGATTATCCCTTCCATGTAATTTCAGCAGACATGGTACATATGACACCATCTTACCAAGTTGGTAGTATTTGTCTTTTAGATTGTCAAAAACAGTAAATAGTTGATTCTTATTTACCTTATTTACCTGGACAGAATCTTATTACCTTTCATAGACAAAGTGGCCAAATTTTATACAGAGTTTCTTAAAATGACATCTGCTTTTTTTCAACCACTGACATAAGATCTATCTAAAAGAGAACTGGCCAAATACTTTTATTTAAAATAATTCATATATCAAAGAATAATCAATGGCAAGAAGTATCTAGATAACAAAGAGGAAAACAGAATTATTTTAAAAGTGTAAATCACATTATGTAATAAGTAATACATACTTTAATACGAACAACAACAAGTAACTATCATAAATCCTAACTATATACCTAAAGCTACACGGAGAAAAATGCTATTATAATGTGCATACATGAAAAAGAAAACAATTCTTAAGATTTGTATCAGAAATAATTGTTTCTTACCAACATTTACGTCTGTAAGTATTCGGTCAATGAACTGACATAGAATTTGTCTTGGCTTCTGTACAACAGTACTGTATTCCTCTGGACTGGCACTAAAACACAAATAAAATGCTTTTAACCCTTAAAGGGATGATACCATGGATGATACCACTCTAACGGCAGCAAGCAAAGAGGAATTAAAGACCCTCTTGATGAGGGTGAAGGAGGAGACTGAAAAAGCCAGCTTAAAACTAAATATTAAAAAAACTAAAATCATGGCATCCAGCCCCATTACTTCATGGCAAATAGAAGGGGAGAAGGTGGCAACAGTGACAGATTCCCTCATCTTGAGCTCTAAAATCCCTGTGGATGGTGACTGCAGCCATGAAATCAGAAGACAACTGCTTCTTGGCAGGAAAGCTATGACAAACCTAGACAGTGTGTCGAAAAGCAGAGACATCACTCAGCCAACAAAGGTCCATACAGTCAAGGCTATGGTCTTCCCAATGGTCACGTAGGGTTGTGAGAGCTGGACTGTAAAGAAGGCAGAGCACCAAAGAATTAATGCCTCTGAACTGTGGTGCTAGAGAAGACTCTTGAGAGTCCCTTGGACAGTAAGGAGATCAAACCAGGCAATCTTGAAGGAAATCAACCCTGAATACTAAGGACTGATGTTGAAGCTGAAGCACTGGTATTTTGGTCACCTGATATGAACAGCCAGTTCTCGAAAAGTCCCTGATGCTGGGAAAGACTGAGGGCAGAAAGAAAGAGGGTGTCAGAGGATAAGATGGCTGGATAGCATCACCAATGCCATGGACATGAACTTGGGCAAACTCTGGGAGATGACGAAGGACAAGGAGGCCTGGCATGCTGCAATCCATGGGGTCACAAACAGTTGGACACAACTGGGCGAATGAACAAAAACCCTTAAAGAGACTCACAATTTCATCTGTAAAAAATTCTCTAAAGTTGAACTTACCAAATGTGTTTAGTTTTAATGTTGACACTGATAGTATTCTGCAAAGTATACAATCTGCAAAGTCTAGACCTGTCTTGCCCAATATGGTAAATCTTTATCACATGCTATTGAGAACCTGATATATAGTTAGTCCAAAATGAAATGTGCTACAACTATGAAATACACATTGGATTTGGAATATTCACTACCAAAAATATGTAATAATGCATTAATAATTTTATATTAATTACATGTTAAAATGATAACATCTGGATATACTGAGTTAAATAATATATTTTGGGTTTCTTTAGTTTCTTTTATTTTAATTGAAGCATAATTGACTTATGACATTGTATTAGTTTCTGATATACAGCAAACTGAATCAGTTATCATATCTTCTTTTTCATATTATTTTCTATTATGATTTATTACAGGATATTCAATACAGCTTTCTGTGCTATACAATAGGATGTTGTTGTTTATCCATCTGTATATAATAATGGCATCTGCTAACCCCAAACTCCTTGTCCAACTCTCCCCTGCTCCCCACCTTTGGCAGCCACAAGTCTGTTCTCTATGTCTGAGTCTGTTTCTGATTCATAAATAAGTTCATTTACATTTGTATTTTAAATTACACATATAAGTGATATATACAATATGGTAATAATATATATTGCTAAAATTAATTTCAGCTATTTCCATTTTGTAATGTAGCATTTTGTAATGTGGGAAATTTTCAATTATATATGTGACATCCTTCATGTTTCTATTGAATAGATCTAGACTTCTAGAAAAATCAAAAGACAACAGTTTCTTCAACAAAGAAATTCCAAAGGAAAAAAAGAGAGAAGAAACTTATAATGAAGACTTAAGAGCTGTATCGACCAAGTACAATGGCTGATCCTACACTGGATTCTGAATCAAGAATAAAAACTAATAGCAAACTATAAATGACAACTGGGGAAATTTGAGCAGACTAGATATTTAATGTTTTTAAGAAATTAAAGTTTTAGGTACGATAATGATATTGTGGTGTCTAAAAAGTTTTTACACTCTAGAAATAAATAGTGGTATTTATTGATAAAATGATGTCTGGAATTTGCTGCTAAGTACTCTGAGGAGAAGATTTAAATCTATTAAGAAATCTATTTAAATCTCTTGAGAAATAAGGGACTAGATCTGATAGAGTGCTTGATGAACTATGGACGGAGGTTCGTGACATTGTAGAGGAGACAGGGACCAAGACCATCCCCAAGAAAAAGAAAAGCAAAAAAGCAAAATGGCTGTCTGAGAAGGCCTTACAAGCAGCTGTGAAAAGAAGAGTAGCAAAAAACAAAGGAGAAAAGGACCCATTTGAATGCAGAGTTCCAAAGAATAGCAAGGAGAGATAAGAAAGACTTTCTCAGTGATCAGTGCAAAGAAAACAGAGGAAAACAATAGAATGGGAAAGACTAGAGATCTCTTAAGAAAATCAGAGACACTAAGGGAACATTTCACGCAAAGATAGGCTCAATGAAGGACAGAAATGGTAGGGACCTAACAGAAGCAGAAGATATTAAGAGGTGATGGCAAGATTACACAGAAGAACTGTACAAAAAAGATCTTCACGACCCAGATAATCATGAGGGTGTCATCACTCACGTAGAGCCAGACATCCTGGAATGTGAAGTCAAGTGGGCCTTAGGAAGAATCACTATGAACAAAGCTAGTGCAGGTGATGGAATTCCAGTTGAGCTATTTCAAATCCTAAAAGATGATGATATGAAAGTGCTGCACTCAATATGCCAACAAATTTGGAAAACTCAGCAGTGGCCATAGGACTGGAAAAGGTCAGTTTTCATTCCAATCCCTAAGAAAGGCAATGCCAAAGAATGTTCAAACTACCACACAATTGCACTCATCTCACATGCCAGTAAAATAATGCTCAAAATTTTCCAAGCCAGGCTTCAGCAATACGTGAACTGTGAACTTCCAGATGTTCAAGCTGGTTTTAGAAAAGCAGAGGAACCAGAGATCAAATTGCCAACATCTGCCGGATCATCGAAAAAGCAAGAGAGTTCCAGAAAAACATCTATTTCTGCTTTATTGACTATGCCAAAGCCTTTGACTGTGTGGATCACAATAAACTGTGGGTAAGTCTGAAAGAGATGGGAATCCCAGACCACCTGACCTGCCTCTTGAGAAATCTGTATGCAGCTCAGGAAGCAACAGTTAGAAGTGAACATGGAACAACAGACTGGTTCCAAATAGGAAAAGGAGTACGTCAAGGCTGTATATTGTCACTGTGTTTATTTAACTTATATGCAGAATACATCATGAGAAACACTGGGCTGGATGAAGCACAAGCTGGAATCAAGATTGCCAGGAGAAATATCATTAATCTCAGACATGCAGATGACACCTCAGATGTGCAGATGACACCACCCTATGGCAGAAAATGAAGAAGAAGTAAAGAGCCTCTTGATGAAACTGAAAGAGGAGAGTGAAAAAGTTGTCTTAAAGCTCAACATTCAGAAAGCTAAGATCATGGCATCTGGTCCCATCACTTCATGGCAAATAGATGGGCAAACAGTGGAAACAGGGAGAGGCTTTATTTTGGGGGGCTTCAAAGTCACTGCAAATGGTGATTGCAGCCATGAAATTAAAAGACGCGTACTCCTTGGAAAGAAAGTTATGACCGACCTAGACAGCATATTAAAAAGCAGAGACATTACTTTGTCAACAAAGGTCCGTCTAGTCAAGGCTATTGTTTTTCCAGTAGTCGTGTATGGATGTGAGAGTTGGACTATACAGAAAGCTGAGTGCCAAAGAATTGATGCTTTTGAACTGTGGTGCTGGAGAAGACTCTTCAGAGTCCCTAGGACTGCAAGGAGATACAACCAGTTCATCCTAAAGGAGATCAGTCCTGAGTGTTCACTGGAAGGACTAATGTTGAAGCTGAAATTCCAATACTTTGGCCACCTGATTCGAGAAGCTGACTCATTTGAAAAGACTCTGATGCTGGGAAAGATGGAGGGCAGGAGGAGAAGGGGACAACGGAGGATGAGATGGTTGGATGGCATCACTGACTCAATGGACATGAGTTTGGCTAAACTCCAGGGGTTGGTGATGGACAGGGAAGCTTGGCATGCTGTGGTCCATGGGTTCGCAAAGAGTCAGACATGACTGAGCAACTGAACTGAACTGAACTGAACTCTGAGGAGAGGAAGAGAGCCATGAATTGATTATTATCATTATGGGAAGTGGGAAATCTATATACTATTTTTTATTTTATGTTCAAAACTTTCCACAATAAAAATTCAATAATAAGAAAAAATAAACATAAGAGTCCTAAGAACAACCAAGAAAAAGTAATATTAAAAGGAGATACAATAATTAATCAGAGGAAGAGTATCCTAGAATCCTGAATGAATTCAATTTGAGTTCTATAATTTTATGTAAGTAACCAAGCCAGTCCATCCTGAAGGAGATACGTCCTGGGTGTTCACTGGAAGGACTGATGCTGAAGCTGAAACTCCAATACTTTGGCCACCTCATATGAAGAGTTGACTCATTGGAAAACACCCTGATGCTGGGAGGGATTGGGGGCAGGAGGAGAAGGGGACGACAGAGGATGAGATAGATGGACGGCATCACCGACTCAATGGACATGAGTTTGAGTAAATTCCGGGAGTTTGTGATGGACAGGGAGGCCTGGCATGCTGCGATTCATGGGGTCGCAAAGAGTTGGACATGACTGAGTGACTGAACTGAACTGAACTGACTGAACCAAGGAATAGAACATAAGAATATAATAGAAAGTCTGTGTTCCACTACGTGACAAGGAATCATAGAGTCATTCATGTAATCAACAAAACACTTACTGAGTGCCTATAATGTACCAAAGAACTCATCAGAAGCTACTACTGGGAAGGTAAAAGATAGTTTAATGGAGGAGACTGATAAGTCAATCTAGCCCTCTATTCAGGCCAGATTATGACGCTAATCACCAAAACAGTTAACACAGGTGGAAACACAGGTATGGGGAGGAAAAAATTCCAGTTTCAGAAATAGCGAGTTTAAGGTCTCAAGGGAACTAAGTGGGATGTCCAAAAGACTGCTGGAATTACAGTTATAGACCTCAAGTGAAACAGGATATAGACTAACTAGCCTAGAGATATAGACTAAGTTATTGATATATAATAGTACATATGAAGCAAAGCTAAACATACTGTATTATGTCATATTTCACATGAAATAAAATCAGGAAATTAGACCCTAATTTTCACATGAGGAAACTGATTCTTATGCAGATTATATAATCTACCAGTATTAGAGCTAGTAGTAGTGGAAGCCTTGAATAAGAATGCAAATGTAGTAACAGGAAAGCCAAAGACAGAACCTTAAGTTAAGGTTAGAGGAGCCAAGGGGAGAAAAAAAAAAGGGTCAGAGAAACAGAAAAGTCATGAGAAATATGTTCTAGAATCCAAGGAGAATTTTAGGAGGGAGCTGTCAACAAGATCAAATAAAAGTAGTTTAAATGTCCTTTGCATATATATTTAAATGGTAAAATACATTTAACATAAAATTTACCATCTTAACCTTTAAGAGTACAGTTCTGTGGCATTAAGCACATTCACGTTATCCTACACCATCACCACCATCCCTCTCTAGCACTTTTTCGTCTTCCCAAACTGAAACTGTACTCGATAAACAATTATCTCCCGACTTCCTCCTCTTCCTCCTACAATTCTGTTTCTATGAATTCGACTACATCATACAAGTTGCATTCTCTATTTGTCCATTGTGACTGACTTATTTCACTTAGCATGTCTTCACAGTTCATGCGTGTTGTAACATGTGTCAGAATTTCCTTCTTTTTTAAGGCTAAATAATATTCTATATACTGTGTGTATATATCACATTTTATCTATCTTTCCACAGACACTTGAACTACTTTCACCATTTAGCTATTGTGAATAATGCCCCTACAAAGGTGAGAACACAATATCTGTTTCATTCCCTTTCAGTTATTTTGGGTATATACATAGACGTGAAATGCAAGATTGTAGGGTAATTCTACGTTTAATTTTTTGGAGAAACTGCCATACTGCTTCCACAATAGCTGCATCATTTTACAGCCCTACTAACAATTTACAATTTACTTATCCTCACCAACACTTGTTATTTTGTTGGTTTTCTTTTTTTTTAAATAGTACCCATCCTCATGGAGTTACAATGATATCTCTTTGTAGTTTTGATTCACAATTTCCCAGTAATTAGGGATGTTGAACATCTTTTCATGTGCTTTTTGCCCATTAGTCTTTCTTCTTTGGAGAAAGTCTATTCAAGACCTTTCTTTCTTTTTAAGTCTCATGCTCCACTGACCCTCTCCTCATTTTTAAGTCAGGTTAATTTTGCTGTTGCTGTTGATAATGAGTTGTAGTTCTTAATATTTTTTGGCTGATAACTCCTTACAGATATATGATTTGCAAACATTTTCTTCCCTTCCATGGGTAGTCCTTTCACTCTGCTGATAACTGTGCTGTGTAAAATTTTTAATTTTGATAATTTAAAATTTATTTTTTGATATGCTGTCATGCTTTTGGTGTCATATTCAAGAAATCACTGCCAAATCCAATGTCATGAAGCTTTTACCCTAAGAGTTCTAAAAGTTTTACAGTTTTTACTCTTTCATTTAGGTCTTTGATCCATTTTAAGTTAAATTTTTTTAATGTCCTTTGGATTTTAAAATTTTAATGTAGAGGTAAAGGCAGAAGTCAGATTTTAAAGGGTTGAAAAACAAATGAAATGTGAATATTGAGAGGAGCATGCTCTTTCTAAATAAAGCTTGACCATGAAATGAAAAGAATTGGAGTTGGTGCTAACTAAATGAATACATGAGATCAAGACAATTTTGTTTTGTTTCCCTCAAGATGAAGAGACTTGAACAACTAATTTTTGAAACTTGGCTTTCCTTCCTGGGATCCAAGTTCAAGTAGAGATAATCCTTGGACAGTATGATTATCATTAATCATAATGATAATCATTAATATATATTTATTAATATAGGATGAAAGGATGAGTAAAGGTACTAATAATATAATAAATTCAAAAGACAAAGCAAGATGCCTTGCTTCAAGGAAGTTGCTGAGGAGAGGGGAAGAATGCACATAAATAATTTTAATCAGTACACACCTGCAGCAGGAAACAACTAACTCTGCCTAGAGGATTCATGGAAGGCTGTGTATAAGTGATGAACTTACTCCATCACTTCTACTGGCAAAACAGCTGAGGATATATTCGGTAAGCTGGTTATTTACAAAAAATAAAATTAAGTATTTCATATAAATAACTTATAACATCTACATAGTACTGTAAATAGGAGAAGGCAATGGCACCCCACTCCAGTACTCTTGCCTGGAAAGCCCCATGGACGGAGGAGCCTGGTAGGCTGCAGTCTATGGGGTCGCTAAGAGTTGCACATGACTGAGCGGCTTCACTTTCACTTTACACTTTCATGCATTGGAGAAGGAAATGTCAACCCACTCCAGTGTTCTTGCCTGGAGAATCCCAGGGACAAGGAAGCCTGGTGGGCTGCGGTCTATGGGGTCGCAAAGAGTCAGACACGACTGAAGTGACTTAGCAGCAGCGGCAGCAGTACTGTAAATGTACATATATTTTCCCACTTAAACAATGCTAACAGAAAAAATGAGAAAGGTAATTATTTTCTTGATTATTCAATCACAAAGTCCAATTATAATTGATTACATACAGGACCCAAGGCATCTACAGTTTATAACTGCCATGATGGAAATGGTCCTGATACATAGTAAATAGTCCAAAAAACTTTGTTGAATGAATCGATGGTTCATAATATTCTTTCTGAATCTTATGCCTCCTTCATCCTTAATGTATAATCTTTTCCGAACCTGTGGAATATCTACCAATAGACCATAGGATCCCAGAGGTGGGAGATTATGTTTCTCTGTGAATTTCTGCCCTACCAAGAGACCATAAGCTGCTGCAGAAGAGAAACTGTGTTTTAATTCTCTTTGCATCGCCTACATCCCACCTAGAATTGTGTCCTGTTTGACAAAAAACCACTAAGTAACTGAAATAATAAATATTTACAAATAATGTAAACCCTAGGCACACAGAATCAAAGAACAAGTAGTTGTATTTATACATGAAAGAGAAAGAACTTTGTGTTATTTATCTTATTATTTAAACCAGACCTGGCCAATAGAAATATAATGCAAGCCACATGCATAATTATAAATTTTCTAATAATCACATTAAGAATGTAAAGAGAAACAGGCAATTTTCATCACAATAATATGTCAAAAATATTATCTGAAAATGTAATCAATATAAAAATTATTAATGAGATTGTCTATACTCCTTTTGGGAACTTACTCTTTGAAATCTAGTATCTCATATTTATAGCATATCTCAATTTTAGATTAGACACATGTGAAATGCTCAATGGCCACATAAAGTTGGTGTCTATAGTATACTACAGGATATCACAGATTTAAATATAACCAAAAATTTTTCAAGTCTGAAATTACAAGGTAACATGACTTGTCTTAGACAAAATCAAGATTTTGTCATAAACCAAGTGTAATTTGACAAGTGTCACTTCAAAACGTGAAAGAGGAGGTCTGTGGTGAAGAGGAACTAGGATTGTGGGTGGTGGTGAGAGTTTCCTATAAAGTCTAAGTTTGTAAAAAAGACTATGCATTCATGTGTCATTTGCATAATTTTTAAAAATCAGTTTATAAAGGTGAAGTCATTATCATTTATTATATGTACTATTAGAATAAAGAAATTCATGGGAGGGTAAGCATTTCTTATTTTGCAACCTCTACCTTAGAACTGAGCTGAAGAGGGTATACTTTTTCAAAAGTATACAATAATATTTGGGTGGTAATTTTAGTATCACATGGAGTTTGGATACATTTAACAAACACTGGAACACCTTGCCTGGGGCAAGCATCAAATGCTAGGAAAACCAAGATACCATGTATTTGCCAAGTTGATGATTTTGAAGTGTGGTGTTGGAGAAGACTCCTGAGAGTCCCTTGGACTGCAAGGAGATCAAACCAGTCAATCCTAAAGGAAATCAGTTCTCAATATTCATTGGAAGGACTGATGCTGAAGCTGACGCTCCAATACTTTGGCCACCTGATGTAAAAGGCTGACTCATTAGAAAAAACCCTGATGCTGGGAAAGACTGAAGGCAGGAGGAGAAGGAGACAACAGAGGATGAGACAGTTGGATGGCATCACAGACTCGATGGACATTGAGTTTGAGCAAGCTCCGGGAGCTGGTGATGGACAGGGAAGCCTGGCGTGCTGCAGTCCATAGTGTTGCAAAGAGTCGGACACAACTGAGCAACTCAACTGAACTGATGTATCTGCCCTAAACCAATGAGTAGTTTAAAGGACAAAAAAGTAAAAAGGCAATTTTAACACAGTGTGGTTAAGAGTTAATACAGCCAAGACAGAATATAAAAGAGATACTAAGTCCTGAGCAGGACCTGGAGGAGTCAAGGCTCCTTGGAGGAGTCAAGGCTCCCTGAAGGAGGTGACACAAAGTAGAATCCCTAGGGGGCTAGGCAGGTAAAATAAGGTAAGGAAGGGGGGTATTCCTGGGGAGGAAACATGTGTAAAGGCTCAGGAAAAAGAACATAAGCTGCTCTAGAAACTGTCAGAGGGTCTGAATGGCCAAAGACCAGGGAGACATTATCTGGAAATGAAGCTGAAGAGGGACAATAAGGTCAAAGCTCAAAGAACCGACTAAGGAGTTTGAATTCTGTATGGAAGGGGATGGGACAGCAAAAGGTTCTAGGTAGGTGAATGAATTTACATGTTTTTAAAATATGAATTCAATTATGTTAATTCCATGGCTTCCTATTGAACTTAAATTCTACCCTATAAAATGCTAAAGTATCTGGCCTCTGCGTACCTCTCCATCCTTAATGCTACTGTCCTCTTTGCTCCCTATGTTCCAGGCTTCTTCCTCTTCTTTACAAAGCAGGCTTATTCCCACCTAGGGATCTTTGTATTTCCTATTCCATCTCAGACATTTCTCCTCCCAGTTTCACATTATGAGCTTTTTCTCCCACATTATGAGCGTCTTCTCACCATCTAAACCTTCTCTAGTGGCTAATGTTGCTGCTCTCCAGTCCCTCATCTCCCTCCCATTGTCTCATTTAACATTTTAATGGGAACTATCACTACTGGAAGATATTTAGTGATTACAAAGTAATTGTAAACAGGAAAGTCAGAGAAGGTTCTTGGAAATGATATCTGAATGGAATCAGCCGGTGTTTAGATAGAAGAAACAAGTGTAAAGGAATGAAGGCAGGAACGACCTTGGTGTACTCTAAAATAAGGCCAATGTCATTGGAGTAGAGAGGGCAAGGGATGAATACACGGCTGTGAGGTCAGAGGTAGGCAGAAGCCAGATTATGGTGGACCTTAGAGGCTCTGGGAAGGAGTTTGCATTTTATTCTAAGTATGCTGGAAAACCAAGGGAAGATTTTGAGCAGGGGAATAATGTTATATAATCTACAATATGATTCATGGTTGTAAAAATCACTTTGGTTGCTGAGAAGGAAATCCACTGTGAGTGGGTAAGAGTAGAAATGAAGAGATTAACTGAGAAATTACTTTAATAGTCTAGATAAGAAATTATGGTGATAGCAGTGGAGATGGTGAAAAGTGTTTTTTTAAAGGTAGGGTGGACAGGATTTGCTGATGGATTACTAAGGCATAAAGGAAAAAAAATTAAGGATAACTCTCAGGCTTTTGGTTGGTAAATTTATAATAACCTGGGGAAGGAACAGATTTAAGAACAGTAAATCATAAGTGTTGCTTTGAATATATTAATTTTAATTTCTGGGTGTAGATGTTGAGTAAGAACCTAACATATATCTTTGGGCTAGAGATATAAATTTGGGAGCCTTCAGCATATGCATGCATGTGTGCTAAGTCACTTCAGTCATGTCTGATTCATTTTTGATCATTTTTGATGCTATGGACCATAGTCCACCAGGCTCCTGTGTCCGTGGGATTCTCCAAGCAGAAATAATGGAGTAGGTTGCCACGCCCTCCCCTAGGGGATCTTCCCGACCCAAGGAACAAACCCATGTCTTTTACATCTCCTGCATTGGCAGGTGGAGTCTTTACTACTAGCACCATCTGGGAAACCCCATCCGCACATAGGCAATATTTAAAGCCACGGGACTAGACAAGCTGCTGAGGAATAAGATGGAATGAGGGGTTTGTGTGGTTAAGAATCCACCTTGCAATGCAGGGGACACTGGTTTGATCCCTAGTCTGGTAAGATTCCACAGGCTGTGAAGCAACTAAGCCCATGTGCCACAACTACTGAGCCCACACACTAGAGCCCATGCTCCAAAACAAGAGAAGCCTCTGCAATGAGAAGACCTCACACTGCAACTAGAGAGCAGCCCCAGCTCGCCACAACTGGAGAGAGGCTGTGTGCAGCAACGAAGACCCATCACAGCCAAAAATAAATAAAATAACAATAAATGAATATTAAAAAGAAAAAAGATGGAAAGAAGACTAAGGATATAGCCTGAAAGCACATACAGAGTCAAGAACGATGCCCAGATTTCTGGTTTGGAAAAATGAATGAACATGATATCATTTACTGAAATATCCCTACCTCAGCAAATGAGAGAATTAAAAAAAAAAAAACTTGGGGAGGTTGGGATATGTGGAGAATTTGTATTGGATACATTGAGTCTTAATTGTACACAGGACATCCAGGGAACAAGTGGGTTACACTAACAATTGCCAATATACAGTTGCATTTTGGTTCTGCAGGAAGGAAATATGGTTTGGAGACACACATCTGGAGTCATCAAATAGCAGATGGTAGTCAAAAGCAGCAGAATGGATGAGAATACCAGAAAGACTATGCATAGAAAAAAAAGTTCAACCAGCAAAAAACAGGAGCAAAATTTATCCCTGAGAGACAGAGGAGGAAGAGACTACACATTAAAACAGTAACAACTTACTTTTTTCAGAAATGTAACTACTGTGATCAATTAAAGGGGGGGGGGCGGGGAAATGGGGCAATAAAGCTTTGATGGCTTGACTCTGCAAACCTAGCTCCAATAACTGCTTTCTCTTTGACTTTAATTCTTCAATTTTCATGACTCCATTTCTTAATCAAGTGATAGTATTTGCTCCATTCCACCAGATCATGGAGATACTGGGAGACTGAGTAAGCTTGAATGAAGCAGTTGCAATGAAAAAATCATGATCATTAAGAACTATTACTAGACAATTCTCTATGTGTCAGTTTTTCTACTCCTTCTATTAGAATGGCTACAAATGAGTAAAAGGTAACCTAAGTACTGTTGATGAAAGAGAGTATAAATAAATCCAAGATACTATTTTTTCATTAACAAGTATTACAGAGGAAGACAGAAAAGGGAAGAGAAGTATTAATCAGTAAGTTCTATATTAAAGCCAGGTGGGGAAAACACACTGACCTTCACACTGGGCCCGAAAGATGAAATCTGTATATCAGTTTCCCATATGAACACCTGCCTTCATCTTATTTTAGAAAGGCAGATGTTACTTTACAAAATGTTAACACAAGTATGCTTGCAACATTCATGCAAAGTGGGAAAAAATTATACACACAACAACACGATGATTCAGTTAAGACAAGTATGGTCCCTTCATTTACATACTCCTATTTACGTAACTGAGGAAGACTAAATGTTAATGTCTGCAGGATGTACAAGTGGAGACAGACACAAATGTATGGCAAAAAGAAAAGGAATTAGATATCCCATGGGATGAATGTCAGTTGTGGCTGTGTGCTAAGTTTCCAAGCAGTTTAAGAAATGGAAAAGCTTTCGTGTCAATGTATGACAAAACCCACTGAATTGTTGTGAAGTAATTGGCCTCCAACTAATAAAATAAAATTTAAAAAAAATAAATAAATAAAAATAAAAAATAAAAAAATAAAAAAAAGAAATGGAAAAGCAACTATTCCAATTGACAGTTCAACTGCAGCAGTGGTACAAGCCCACTTATTTTCTATTCACAGTGTATTACAAAAATTAAACAAATAAAAACCCTGTCTCTCGTCTTCAGGTCAGGTTTAGGAAAGGCTATGTGTGTGATGAATGGGGACAGCAGCCACTGACATCTGTCCCCTCTCTTTCAGCAGCTCGTTTACAGAATTTTACTTTTACTTGGGTGGTAAAGAATCCACCTGCCAATGCAGGAAACATGGATTCGTTCCATTGCTGGGTCGGAAAGACCCACTCCAGTATTCTTGTCTGGAAAATCCCATGGATAAAGGAGCCTTGGTGGGCTGCAGACAAAAATGTCATCGACAGAGGAGCCTGGCAGTCTGCAGTCCATGGGGTCACAAAGAGTCAGACACGACGTTTACGGGAAATAACAACTTGCAACTGGAAAATTAAGCTATCTTCAAATTTTGGCAACAATCTGTGAACATTTATGTTTTGTGAACGTTGTGGGAGATCCCTGGGATTGCTGAGTAAAATAACGTTTTGAAGAGTGGATGATCAGTACGAAAAGGTCCCATTTCCAGAATGGCCTATGGTTTCATTCAGAAACTTTTTCAAACAACTGGGCTTCCTTGCACAAAATCAGAACGAGTGATTTTTCTTCCGACGGTAGTTTTGGGTCAAAAAGCTAAATACCAATACCAAATACTAAATACCACCAGTGATCATAAAGCATAGGAACTAGGGGAAGTGCAGGGGGCAAGCACCCTATCTAAGGGACGAGGCTTTCGAGAAGCAGATGAGTGAAGGAAAGTGACAAGAAAGTGATCAGAAGGCACCTTCCCTCCCGAGGCTGAAGCAATTCCCTGGGGGCTCGGGATGGGGGGTGGGGGAAGAACTCCCGCCCGCGGCTGAGGTAAAGTGGGACCAACAGACGACCCGTCCCCTCCAACCCGCATCCCGCAGGTCTGCGGCGACTCCCTGCGCCCCGCGACCTTTCAACGGCCTTTCTGAGGGAGAAGCGCTCCAGTCAACCCTGGAGCGTCTCTACAAGGGCCGCGGCCGGGGTTGAGGGGATCGGAGCCGGGGCGCGCGCGACCGGTGAGGGGGAGAGCACGTTAGACTCCAGCCTGGCCCTACCTGCCCAGCTCCCGGAGGGCTGGGATCATAGACGCCAGTTCCAAGCCATGCTCGCCCATCCTGAGGACTCGCGGCACTCTTCAGTTACAACCAGGCGGGCTCCTCGCGTCTCCACAGCTACTTCTGGTGAGGAGGCGCGGCGCCCGACGGAGCCTCACGGGGCCCAAAACTCCTCCCGGAAGCCGCGGCCGGTCAGCTCTCTAGGTCTGCGTCCGTTTCCGCTTAGGACCCGGGGGAGGCCTGGAGGCCGTGAGGGGGCGTGGCGAGGGGCGGGATGCGCTCCGGTCAGGTTTCCCGGGTAAGGTTCTCGCTGAGCCTGGAGCGCCCAGCAGGCGAGATTTGCTAGTTTTGGTTTGTAGCTGCTCTGCTCTACCACTCCCAGCCACAAAGGCTCAGAGGAGCCTGACCCCTGAATCTGGGGGCCACAGGGGCGTGGTGGGGACCAACCCAGAATTCCTCGCATCATAAACTTGAAAACAGGCAATTCAGCAGCTAAAGGCCCGGAATTAGATCGCAGGTTTCCTACCCATGGAGTCACGCTCCCAGGTTCCTCATTTTCTACCACTCTCTTGACATCCGTTCTGAGAGATACGGGGCAGAAATTGGGCTCCTCCTTCTTTTTGTTTCAGCAGATTTCACCTCCCCGCCCTCCTCCGTCAACTAGACGTCTCCCTTAGGTTTCTTTGAGGATTGTCGCAACTTTTAATATTGAAAAAGAGGGTTGAAATGTATTTATTTGTGTCTCATAAAGTAAGCAACAGTACTATGTATTTAATATATTTATGTCACCGTTACGGGCATCTATTACCTGTGATTTAATTTTTAAAGTAAAATCAGTGACTTTTGACTGTGGATATTTTCTAGCTCAACCCAGTTTGTTTATGAAAAAATGGTCATAATAAGAGACTGTTAATATGTCAAAATTATGTATTTAATCAGACAAGGCGAGCGGTGTGCTTACATTTGTTACTTCGCAAATGAGAATAATCATTATACAGTATCTTAAAAAAAAAAAAAACTCAAAGTGATGGAGTGAGTCAAATGCACTCCTGCCTCAGGGATTTTTGCATTTGTTGCACCCTTTGTCACCCTGCTTATTTAACTTATATGCAGAGTACGTCATGAGAAATGCTGGACTGGAGGAAGCACAAGCTGTCATCAAGATTGCCAGGAGAAATATCAATAACCTCAGATATGCAGATGACACCACCCTATGGCAGAAAGTGAAGAGGAACTAAAGAGCCTCTTGATGAAACTGAAAGAGGAGAGTCAAAAAGTTGGCTTAAAGCTCAACATTCAGAAAGTTAAGATCATGGCATCCGGTCCCATCACTTCATGGCAAATAGATGGGGAAACGGTGGAATCAGTGGCTGACTTTATTTTTCTGGGCTCCAAAATCACTGCAGATGGTGATTGCAGTCATGAAATTAAGACGCTTACTCCTTGGAAGGAAAGTTATGATCAACCTAGATAGCATATTAAAAAGCAGAGACATTACTTTGTCAACAAAAGCCCATCTAGTCAAGGCTGTGTTTGTTTTTTGTTTTTTCCATTTATTTTTATTAGTTTGAGGCTAATTACTTTACAATATTGTAGTGGCTTTTGCCATACATTGACATGAATCAAGGCTGTGGTTTTTCCAGTAGTCATGTATGGATGTGAGAGTTGGACTGTAAAGAAAGCTGAGTGCCAAAGAATTGATGCTTTTGAACTGTGGTGTTGAAGAAGACTCTTGAGAGTCCCTTGGACTGCAAGGAGATCCAACCAGTTCATCCTAAAGGAGATCAGCCCTGGGTGTTCATTGGAAGGACTGCTGTTGAAGCTGAAACTCCAATACTTTGGCCACCTGATGTGAAGAGCTGACTCATTGGAAAAGACCCTGATGCTGGGAAAGATTGAGGGCAGGAGGAGAAGGGGACAGCAGAGGATGAGATGGTTGGATGGCATCACCGACTCAATGGACATGGGTTTGGGTGGACTCTGGGAGTTGGTGATGGACAGGGAGGCCTGGCGTGCTGAGGTTCATGGGGTCGAAAAGAGTCAGACAGGACTGAGTGACTGAACTGACTTGTCTTGACTTCTTTCATGCTGAAATGTCCCTTGAGAGCTTCATATAGACTAGCACACTTAAACTCACTCTTTTCTTCTCCATCCTGATTTATTTCTTCATGACACATAGAACCAAATTACATACAGTTTATTGGCTGTCTCCTCCAATTAGAATATAAGCTCCTTTGAGAGCAGGATTTTGTCTGTTTTATTCACTGCTGAGTTATCCCGGGATCTAAAACAGTGCCTCGTACATAGCTGGTGTGTACTAAATATTTGTAAAATAGTAGAATGCTTCACAGGGAACTCTACTCAACTCTACTCTATTCTACTGCATGGGAAAAGAATCTTGAAAAAAAAAAAAGAATGGATATATGTATATGTATAACTGATTCATATTGCTGTTCACCTGAAACTAACACAACATTGTAAATCAACTATACTCAGATTAGAAAAAAATTTAAGTAATAAAAATAGCCATTAAAATAAAAAGAAATGGAGAAAAAGAACACAGCAGGCCTCACCAAAGGAGTAACCCATTCTTAATGAAAGTCCTCTAACAAAGTCAACGTATTCTTGGTTTATCACAAAAATTCACTTACAGGACAGTTCACTGTAGATGATATTTTGCTAAAGGTGGTATTTGCAGAGGGAGATGTAGAGCCAGTAACTGTTTTGTAAAAGTTTAAGGTTAAATTTTAGTCTTATTTTAAAAAAAAAAGTGGAATGCTATAGTGGGAAGAACATGGGATTAGGCTTTGAGGCCTTATGCAAGTTCTCTTTTCATCTGCTAGAAAACTATAAAGTTATTCAGTAAAGTTACTTAACCTCTCTGTACTTGTTTTTCCATCTATAAAATAAGATTAATAGTACCTATCTTGTAAGATTACAGTAAATATTAAATAAGAGGTGGTAGTGTCCTACAGCAAAATACCATTTTTTGTTCTTTAAAAAAATTTTTAATTGACGGATAATTGCCTCACAGTGTGGTGTTAGTTTCTGCTGCACAGCAAAGTGAATCAGCTATGAGTTTGTGTGTATATATCTCTCTCTCCTCTCCCTCTTGAGCCTTCATCCCACCTACCCCTTATCCCACCCCTCTAGGTCATGACAGAGCACCAAACTGAGCTATAAAGCAGCTTCCCACTACTGTCTGTTTTACACATAGTAGTGTATACATCTCAATGCTACTCTCCCAATTCGTCCCACTGTCTCCTTTCCCCTCTGTGCCCACAAGTCCATCCTCTGCCTCTGCATCTCTATTCCTGCCCTGCAAATATGTTCATCAGTGCCATTTTTCTAGAGTCCATACGTAATATATGGTATTTGTTTTTCTCTTTCTGACTTTGTTCTGTGTGACAGATTCTAGGTTCATCCACTTCACTACAACTGACTCTATTTCATTCCTTTTTATGGCTGAATAATATTCCATTGTATATTGTATATACAACTTCTTTATCTAATGTGTACTATATATACAACTTTATACAAGAATACCATTTCTTGGGTAAAATGAAGTATGAATTCTGAAGATGATAAGTGGAAAAAAGTAAAGTGCAAAGAGATACATAGCAATATTAAATTACACACCATTTTAAAACCAGACTTTGTGTGAGTGAATCATGTATGCATACATGTCTGATAAAAGTATAGAAACATGGTTGGGGAGGATATACATCAATTCCTAGAGAATAATACCTCTGGATAGGGATAGAAGGGAATGAAATGATAAGGTTTCAACACATTTGTGAAGGTTTTCTTTTAGTAGGATTAGATTAATCATGATAAATTTGACATTTGTTGTATTTGAGTGACCTTTGACCGCTCCCAAATTCTTCCTTCTGTTCAGCTGGTTCTCTGAGCTTTATATGTCATATGTCGACCTTTCTGCTGCATTTTTTTCTTGAATTTTTCCCAGGCATTTTATTTTTGTTTACATTTTTATTATGGCAATTTTCAACTATACACAAAAATAGTGATGTTGGAGAAGACTCTTGAGAGTCCCTTGGACTGCAAGGAGATCCAACCAGTCCATCCTAAAGGAAATCAGTCCTGAATATTCATTGAAAGGACTGATGCTGAAGCTGAAACTCCAATATTTTGGCCACATGATGCGAAGAACTAACTCATTAGAAAAGACCCTGATGTTGGGAAAGATTGAAGGCAGGAGGAGAAGGGTACAACAGAGGATGAGATGGTTGGATGGCATCACCGACTCAATGGACATGAGTTTGAGTAAACTCCAGGGGTTGGTGATGGACAGGGAGGCCTGGTGTGCTGCAGTTCATGGGGTCGCAAAGAGTCAGATACAACTGAGCAACTGAACTGAACTGAGACAGAGTAGGATAAGGAATGCGTCCCCCCCCCCCCCCCGCCCCCGGCACCCCGCCCCATGACCATCCTCCAACTCAACAACTAGCATCATATGGCCAGCCTTTGTTTCATCTATAACCACCCCTCTTGTTTTGTCTCTCTCTGATTGGATGATTTTAAAGAAAATCTCAGACAACTCATCAATTTATCTGTAAACACTATTTTGTGTCTCTTAATGATAAGGACTCAATTCTACCTCCTGTAAGTGTCACACCCATCCACTTCTCTCTCAATCCCAGTGCCGTATTGCCATTCTAGTTTCAGACCATCGGATGTCTTATGCCCAAATTACTTCAGTGACATTCTTGCTTGTCTTTCTTCCCTTGGGCTTGTTTTTTCTCCAATCTATTCTCCTCACTGAAGTGTTCCAACTTTTTTTGATCAACTGTATTATTGAAAACATTTGAAATATGTACACTGACATATGCATATTTATTAAGCACATATATTTAGAGCTATATTTATGCTATATATTAAGCACATATATTTAGTGCACATATATTTAGTCCACTATATTTAGTGGACATAAGTCAACTATTGATTGCCTCTTGTCTTCCTCTCATCCTCTCCCCCTCTGTCTCATTTGGGGTAGTGGAGTGTGTGGGGAGAGAAGCAGGAAGCAGAGAAGCTGAGGTGAGTGGGTTCCTGCGTCCTTGGGACCTTGGTTTCCTAACCCCAGCATCTCAGGTCAATTGACAATAGGACACCTACCAATGTCCTAGAAGTTTCAGCCAGCCTGTGTATACTATTATTCTATAATAATTATAGAATTGTCCCCACTGATGATTAAACTTCCCTGTTGGCTCAGACAGTAAAGAATCTGCCTGCCAATGCAGGAGATGCTGGTTCGATCTCTGGGTCAGGAAGATCCCCTGGAGAAGTGAATGGCAACCCACTCCAGTATTCTTGCCTGGAGAATCCGGTGAACAGAGGACCCTAGCGGTCCCTGGGATCGCAGAGAGTCTGACATGACTGAGCAACCAACACTTTCACATGATTAAACTAGAGTGAGAAATGACCACCAGGTGGCACAGCAACCCAAGAGACCAAGATGAACTTGTTCTGTCAGAAGCCCAAATTCCTGGCTGCTTACCTCAGCAAGTTCCACTGTAATGCAGTGGACTTTTTGTTTTAAATTCCGTTTTCTCAGGATTTTACTGTATATACTAAAATAGAAATCTTTAAGAAACGAGCTTAAGAAATATAAACAATTTTACAAGTTCCTTTCTACAACTGAATGGACTTCAATACACACCTCCTTGGTACACATGCACACACAGATTCACATTTCAAATTATTTTTAATAACTTTCATTTCTTAAAAAAATTTTAAGTTATTTCTTTTTTACTACTTAGTAATTTTCATTTTTAATGGTTTTAAAACTTTGCTCCAAGGTGATGCCAATGCTGTTTGGAATTGTTCTACACAGCAGACAGAGCATCTTTCCAAAATCTGAATGTGATTATGCCATTCATGTGCTTCAGTAGCTTGACCATGTGTTGAATATTGCCAGTTTAGTGGGTAAGAAGGGGCACATGTCTGTTGGTTTTCATTGGATAAAGCCTCAAGTAGCAGACCAACATAACCACAAGTCAACATTCTGAAACTTAATAATGCAGAGCAAGTGATTCTGTACAGCCAAGCTGCATTAATGAATTAGTTTAATTCTATTAAATCCATTTAAGAGAAACATTGAAAAAGTACATTATCAAAAAAATACCTTATTTTCATAAAGGAACTTAAAATATTGAAGAAACTTAAACCATTTATCTTCCTATCCATGTGTACATCTACTAAAGCTGTATTACAAGAGTAGGACTCCATTGTATTTGGAGATAATTCGGAAATGACATGGAGTACTTTTGTATGTGTCCAGGAGGTTTCTATCTCAGTAATGAATTATTGGCATTTACATTGCTAAGCTCTGAACTATGACCCTAAGATTATATCAAATGTATTTGAATGGTAAGGATTATCTACATTTGCAACCATTATTTTTTGTGTGTGCTCAGGCATATTCAACTCTTTGCAACCCTATGTACTGTAGCCCGCCAGGCTCCTCTGTCCATAGGATTTATCTGGCAAGAATACTGGAGTGGGTTGCCATTTCCTCTTCCAGGGGATCTTCCTTTCTCAGGGATTGAATCCGAATCTCCTTTGTCTCCTGAATTGCCAGGCGGATTCTTTACCACTGAGCCAGGAGGTGGTGCAGGTTTGATCCCTGGGTCAGGAAGATCTCCTGGAGGAAGAAATGGCAACTTACTCCAGTATTCTTGCCTGGGAAATCCCTTGGACAGAGGAGCCTGACAGGCTACAGTCCATGGGGTTGCAGAGAATTGGACACAATTTAGCAACTGAGCACAAGAAGCTCTGTGATACAAATAAAGCTTGAAGAGATGATTCTGAGTTCTCCAACTTGAGCATGCATCAGAATCACCTGAAAGGCTTATTAAAACAGATTCCTGAGCACCAGCCCATTCTAATTCAATGGGTCTGAAAGGGACCTCAATGACTTGCATTTTTAATGGGCTCTTAGGTAATGCTGATGCTGCTTGTCTGTGTACCACACTTTGGGTTAGCACTATTTTAGAGTAGTGTTTCTTACCCTTGACCACACATTGAAATTATGTGAGTGAGAAGCTTTTTCAAAGTATCTGGGTGATGGTAAACCTCATTAGAATCCAAGAAGGCAGAGTAGGAAGACCTTGAGCTAACCTCATCCCACAGGCACATCAGAATTATTGATGTAATTATTTACAGAGTAACTATTGTTGAGAAAGACTGGAAGATCAGCAGAAAAGATTTCTACAACTAAAGATATAAGGAAGGAACCACAATGTGATAGGTAAGAGGGGTGGAAACATGGTATAGTTAAGACCCAGGTGGGCAACACACAAACTGAAGCATAATCGCAACTGCCCACCCAAGGAGCGAGGGGTTTGAGCCCCACATCGGGCTCCCCAAACTAGGGGTTTTGCACCAGGAAGACAAGGCCTCAGAAAGTTTGGCTTTGAAGACAAGTGTGGGAGAGCCAGAGGGCTGGGGGAAATAGAGACTCTAAAAGGGCATACAGAATATGTCACACGCTCCAGAACTCAGGGCAGAATGAGAACTTGAAATGAGCCTGGGTCAGCCTCCCAGAGAGGCACAGCAATTAGAGTTCACCCTGGAGACATAGACAGTGGTAGCAGCCATTTTGGGGAGCACCGTCTATCACAAGGACACTGGAGCTGACAAATGCCATTTGGAATCCTGTCACTGGCAGGATTGGCACCAGGACTCAGCCCTGCCCACTGGCATTTGACAGTCTCATCTACCAGCAGCATCTACCAGTGCTGCCTTAAAACCCCCTGAGCACACAGCCACCCTAACTCAGCCCCACACACCAGGGGGCCCTGGCCCTGGCCCTGAACACCAGTGCATCAGCATTAGCCTTAGGGCCCCATAGCCAGAGCCCCTGGGATCTGGTTCCATCCACCAGTGGGCTGGTATTAGCCCAGGGACTGGCCTCAGCCATCAGTAGGTAGACACCAGCCCTAGGACCCCCTGGGCCCCAGTTCCACCCACTAGTAGGCCAAAACACCAGCTCAAGGACCTCAGACTCTGCAACCAGAGACCCTAGGGTGCAGCTCTGTCCACTAGTGGGCTGGTACTAGCCCTAGGAAGTGGCCTTACTCACCATGGGTGAACGCTAGTCCCAGGACTGCCACCGCCCTGCAGCTTGCTGTACCAGGACCCAACCCACTCATCAGCAGGCCAGCACCAGTCCCAAGGCCCCCTGGGTCCTAGTCCAGCCCACCAGCAGACCAACACCAGCCTTAGGACACCCTACCCCCACCCCAGACCCTGGCCTTGCCCACCAGCAGATGGATGACAGATCTGAGACAAATTAGACCCCTCACCCATCTGCCCTGGGATTGAGCCACACCCACCAGTGTGCCAACACTAGCTTTGGGACACCTTGTATCAGGAACTGGCCACACCCACCAGCAGGCCAATACTAGATCCCGCACCCACAGCCCAGCAATCATGCACCCCAGAACCTGACCCCACCTACCAGGGGCCAGTACTAGTCCCCAGACCCACCAGGGCCCCACAGACAGCAGCCTCTACACAAAGCAGGACCTGGCAACTAACCAGATCAGGGACCAGCCATGCCTACAGACCAGCCGCAGTAGTCAGCACGTCCCAACAGAAGGCATAGCCCAAATAGGGAGCACTCCTAGAATAGAGGTCTGGTGACCAGAGGGCAGTGTGCTGTTGGAACTCATAGGACATCTACAAGAAGCCACTTCTCCAAGGTCAGGAAACATAACCAACCTACCAGATACATACAAATAAAGGCAAAAAATTAGGCCAACCCAGGCAATAGAGGAATATGTTCTAAATGAAGGAAGAAGACAAACCCCCAGAAGAAGAACTAAATGGAGATAGGCAATCTACCTGATAGACAGTTCAAGGTAATGATTATAAAGATGTTCAAAAAACTAGGGAGAAGATTGGGTGAGCAGAGTGAGATGTGAGGTTTTTAACAAAGAGAAAATATAAAGAAGAAACTGATGAAGAATAATTGAAATGAAAAGTACACTAGAAGGAATCAAAGTAGATGGTACAGAGGAACGGATCAGCAAGCTGGAAAACAGAGTAGTGGAAATGCTGAAACTGAACAGAGAAAAGAAAAAAAAAAGAAAAGAAATGAGAACAATTTAAGAGGTCTCTGAGACAACAACAAGCATACTAACATTTCTATAAAGATTCCAGAAGAAGAGAGAAAGGAAGAGAAAACATCCTTGAACACATAATAGCCAAAAACTTCCCTAACATGGGAAAGGAAACAGACAAACAAGCTCAAGAAGCACAGAGAGTCCCAAACAGGATCAACCCAAAAGAGACCACACCAAGACACGCTGTAATTAAAATGACAAAAATTAAAGGTAAAGAAAATATTGAAATCGGTATAGGAAAAGCCACAAATTATGGGCAGGGAAACTCCCATCAGTCTATCAGCTGACTTCTCAGCAGAAACTCTGCAGGCCAGAATGGAGTGGTGTGATGTATTTAAAGAGATAAAAGGGGGAACCTGCAATCAAGAATATACAAGCCAG
Organism: Muntiacus reevesi; assembly: GCF_963930625.1. Classification (NCBI taxonomy): domain Eukaryota; kingdom Metazoa; phylum Chordata; class Mammalia; order Artiodactyla; family Cervidae; genus Muntiacus; species Muntiacus reevesi. The sequence goes on along the minus strand of NC_089256.1, from coordinate 6,759,351 downwards.
GAAGAGCTTGCTTGCCTGCCAGCTTGCATCTTTTACAAGCGTCCTATGTTAATAAATCTGTTTCTTGCCTGTTACTTGGCCTCTCACTGAATTCCTTCTGTGCTGAGACACAAAGAAACTGAACCTCAGTAAGTCCAGACACCAAGCAAGACTCCAGCCTCTGTGACCTTTCCTGAGTTCCAAAGGGCTGATCAACAGTTGCTAATCGAGGGAGGAGTGGCCAAGAAACCACCTGACACAAGATTATAGGGACCAGAGAAGCACATCAAGTTTAGGGGACCAACCACCCAAAAGGCAGAGGGGGGAATTAGATGAAGGTGGTCAAAAGTTACCAGCTTTCAGTTATAAGTAAGTATTTGTGATGTAATGTGCATGGGTGTGTATATGCTCAGTTGCTCAGTCGTGTCCAACTCTTAGCGACCCCATGGACTGTAGCTCTCCATGCTCCCCTGTCTGTGAGTCTCCAGGCAAGAATGCTGGAGTGGGTTGCCATTTTCTCCTCCAGGGAATCTTCCTGACCCAGGGATCAAACCTGCATCTCCTGCATTGGCAGGCAGGTTCTTTACCATTGAGCCACCAGGGAAGTCCCAGTAAGACATAAATATATAAATATACAGAGTGGGTTGCCATTTCCTACTCCAGGGGATCTTCCCAACTTAGGGATCAAACGTGCATCCCTTATGTCTCCTGCATTAGCAGGCAGGTTCTTTACCACTAGCGCCACCTGGGAAGCCCAAAGATATTTTATTTTATAATATATAACTTATTTATATATATAAAAATTACTTTATATATTTATTTATATATTACAACATAATATGAAAAATTAAAGGTATTGGGCATCCTCAGAGATTATGATTTGATTGATTTGGAGTAAGATATATATATATATACATATACACATACATATTTATGTATATACATAAATGCATTTATCTTCTTGCCAACAAGTTCAAGGATCTACTCATATGTCTATTAATTATTTGGATTTCTTTTTCTGTTAATTACCTACTTAAGACTTTATCAGTTTTATTTTGGTTGCATCTTCTTATTGATTTATAGGAGCATTTTAATATATTATGGACATTAACTCTTTTCTGATAGATACTCTAAAAATACTTTTTCTTTGTCAGTTGCTTGTCATACAGAAATTTTATTTTTTATTGTATCAAATCTGTCCATAGTTTCCCTAATGTCTTCTGAGTTTTGAGTATTCCTTAGGAAGAGCTTCCCTGGTGGTGGTAGTTTATTTGCTAAATCATGTCCTACTCTTGTGAACCTATGGACTGTAGCCTGCCAGGCTCCTCTGTCCATAGGATTCTCCAGGCAAGGATATTGGAGTGGGTTGCCATTTCCTTCCCCAGGGGATCTTCCTGACCCAGGAATCAAACCTGGGTCTCCTGCATTGCAGGCAGATTATTTACTGACTGAGCTACAAGGGAAGCTGGTGGTTTTAAGTAAAGAATCTGCCTGCAATGCAGGAGATACAGAAGACTCGGGTTTGATCCCTGGGTCAGGAAGGATCATGTATATGTTGTCATGCCCCGGAGGAGGGCATGGCAACCCGCTCCAGTATTCTTGCCTGGAGAATCCCATGGACAGGGGAGCCTTGTGGTCTATAGTCCATACAGTTGCAAAGAGTCGGACAGGACTGAAGCAACTTAGCACACATGCAGGAAGATTAACCCCAAGGTTAAAAGTGTTCTTTTATAGTTTTTACCAAGATCTTTGTATTTGAGTTTCCTGGTATTTGTTTATTTATTGATCATTTTTGAGTAAGACAACATGTTCCCCATATGGACCATATATTTGTTGGGATTGAAGTCCCTTTTGCTAGTTTATGAATAAAGAGGTTTATTACAAGATGTAGATAATATACAGAATTGTTGGGAGAAATGGGCTTCATCATGAGAATTCAAGAACTCCCCAGATTATCTGTAAAAGTGGTTGTGAACTCTGAAAAGGATCAGGAAACTGCCAAAAGAGGATTACGCCTTCCCTTTCTTCTCATACAATTCAATTTTCAACCAAAAGGTCTTACATGACTTGAAAGTGAAAGTATTAGTCGCTCAGTCATGTCTGACTCTTTGTAATCCCATGGATGATTTTTATTTTCTTTAAAAATCCTGCCAGGCTTGGTCTATGAAATTCTCCAGGCAAGAATACTGGAATGAGCAGCCATTTCCTTCAGCGATATTCCTGATCCAGGGATTGAACCCAGGTCTCCTGCATTGCAGGCAGATTCTTTACTATCTGACCCACCATGGAAGTCCACAATGACTTGATGAAGCCTTACATGCCTTGATGAATCCTAAATCGTATCTGGAACCATACCGATAAGTAAATTTGGGTCTTTAGAGTTTGGCTCTCCAAACTTCTTTAAGGCAGTCAAGAAGGTAGCTGGGACAATCCACAGTGTCAGTATATTATTGACTAGTCTCTCACTTTCCCATTTAAAAAAAAAATCACTTATTTAGTTTTGACTGTGTTAGGTCTTTGTTGCAGCACATGGGCTTTCTCTAGTTGCAAAGAGCAGGGGCTACTCTCTAGTTCTGTTGCAAGGGCTTTTCATTGGGGTGGGTTCTCTTGTTTCAGAGCAGGGGCTCTAGGGTGTGTGGGTTTCAGTAGTTGCAGCATGTATGCCCAATAGTTGTGGTACACAAACTTAGTTGTCCTAAGGCATATGGAATCATCCTGGACCAGGGATCGAACCCGTGTCCCCTGCATTGGGAGGCAGATTCCCAACCACTGGACCGACAGGGAAGTCCACTTCCTCATTATTCTGATGTATCATCGTCTGCATAAATACATGATAGATGAAAAAATATGTGGAGACAGTCTGTCACACCCACAGCTGTTTTCCTTTCCTATTTCTCATGTGTTTCATTTCATGTTGCACATTAGTTTATTTTTTTCAACTGAGGATGTGGAAGGTGTGCGGGAGGATAGAGAATGTAGTAAACAGTCCCAGATCACCCTTCCATCCCCTCAAGTGATTTCCCCTCTGTGTCTGTTAGGCTGACTTAGTCCTGGAAAAATTCCTCAGCTGGTTCTTCCAGTTCCTACCTGCTCACCTACATCTATGGGATCATCTATTTCATTCTTTATCTCAGTCATCGAAGTTTTAAATTCCCAACTATCTAATCAAAATTTTTGTACTTGAAATATGTTATTATTCTTTGAAGTTATCAATAATATTTTTCAAATGTTATCTTCTGATTATTGCCTAGCTCTATTTTCTCTAATATTATTTGTAGAGATGGTGCTTCCCACAGTCATTTTTTCTCAAATGTGTGATATAATGTATAGTTATCTGTTTAATTTTGTATTTCATTTATTTTTATTGAAGTATTGTTGATTTAACAATTTTGTATTTTAGAATTTTTTTTTCTGTTTATTAAATTTTTGGGGATCTTAGCTCCCTGACCAGAGATCAAATGCGCGCCCCCTTTGGTGGAAGCATGTGGTCTTAAACACTGGACCGCCCATAAAGGCCTCATTTTACCTTTTTATTCACTGTAGCCATCCTCAGGGCTTCCCAGGTGGCTCAGTGGTAAACAATTCACCTGCCAATGAAGGAGATGCAGGAGATTCAGGTTTGATCCCTGGGCAACCCACTCCAGTATTCTTGCCCGGGAAATCCCATGGAAAGAGAAACCTGGTGGGCTTATAGTCCATAAGTCACGAAGAGTTAGACACAGCTTAGTCACTGAGCATGTCCATAGCCATCCTCTGCCAATCTGGGGTAAAGAACAGTACTTGAGAGGTAAGAATGTGTTGGTAGCTCACCCTCCAGGTGTGGAAGACTGTTCTTATTCCTGGAACTCTGTAGCTAATTGGATCACAGTTTAGACCCCACTGAGCTGTAGAAAGGTGTTGGCTAACCTGGCCACTCTAAACCTCTCAGGGCCCTCTTTCCATTTCTTGATCTGTTAGCTGACCTTGCACACCTTCCCTTCAACTGTTCCATCCTTTGCCTTAACCCCCTCCTCTGCATGATTTGAGATGAACTCTCCTTCCATTTTCTTTCCCTGAGATGTGATCTTTCTGTATTCTGTTTTTTTTTTTTTTAATTAATTATTTATTTATTTGTTTTTGGCTGTGCTGGGTCTTCACCACTGCACAGGCTTTTTCAGTGAGTGGGGGCTACTCTCCAACTGCAGTGCGCAGGCTTCTCATTTGGGTGGCCTCTCTCACTGTGGAGCACAGCCTCTGGGGCATGAAGGCTTCCGTAGCTGTGGTATGTGGACTTCAGAAGTTGCGGTTCCTGGGCTCCAGAGCACAGAATCAGTTTTTGTGGTGCATGGTCTTAGTTGCTTGAGGCATGTGGGACTTTCCCAGCGCAGGGATCAAAACTGTCTTCTGCGTTGGCAGGTGGATTCTTTACCACTGAGCCACCAGGAAAGGCCTGTATTCTGTTTTCTCAACATTTCTGGTTTGTTGATGGCAGTTTTTCTTGTTTTCCTAGGATTTTTTTAAACTTCTTAAAGGTATCTTCTCTATCATTTCTTGAACTTTTATGTGGTAGGTATGGTACAGGTGCATGTGTTTGGTTGGCTATTTTGACCCAATTTCTATTAAATAGTGTATCTATGTGTGTGAGTGTGAGTGTGAGTGTGTGTGTGTGTGTGTGTGTGTGTGTGTGTGTGTGAGAGAGAGAGAGAGGGAGATTTTGCATTATTTACTATTTCATTTCTCAGATTATTCTTTTCTTCTCCAAATGACATAAAAAAATAAAGCTAGAGTTACACTGAATCTTAGCCTTTTTCACTTGTATTATTCTTCTTTATTCTGAAAAAAAGATAAAGATCAAATAAAAATGTTCCTACCATACCTCTTGGTATTATTCAATGTCATTCTAAATGCTCCTAATTTAGGGGAGCATTTTGCAAGGGGGCATGGGTTTGATGGTTGGGGAATGATCCCACATGCTGCATAGCGTGGCCAAATTTTTTTAAATTTTAAATTTAAAAAATTAAAATGCTCCTACTTTTCCTGAAATAGTAGGTAAACTGGTAGGAGCTGACTTCAGGATTAGGATCAGGGGATGGGTAGCAATTAGTATGATTATAAACATTTTAGAAAACACCAGACTTTGGGGAACTAACACTAACCACATTCACAGAAACTCACTTTATAACCCCAAATATCTGGTTGGTTTTTTTTTTCCTTGAGTATGGGATATACTTGCCTAGTGGTTCAGTCAGTAAAGAGTCTGCCTGCAATGTGGGAGACCCGGGTTCCATCCCTGGGTTGTGAAGATCCCCTGGAGAAGGAAATGGCCATCCACTCCAGTATTCTTGCCTGGAAAATTCCATGGACAGAGGAGCTTGGTGGGTCGGACTCGACTGAGTGACTAACTCTTTCCTTCACTTTTCTTTCGTTCAAGGGATATGTTGTAAATTTGCAGGGACTTGTGATAACACAAATTTGGAGTTGGATTTGAGTTGGAATCCTAGTCCACCACTCATTCATTCTCTCTCTGTTTTTAATATTTCTGAATCTCAACCTTTGTCCTTTGTTGTTGTTCAGTTGCTAAGTCTTGTCCGACTCTTTGAGACCCCACGAACTGCAGCTTGCCAGGTTCCCTGTCCTTCACTATCTCCCTGAGTTTGCTTAAACTCATGTCCATGGAGTCAATGATGCCATCCAACTGTCTCATACTCTGTTGCCCGCTTCTCCTCCTGCCCTCAATCTTTCCCAGCATCAGGGTCTTCTCCAATGAGTTAGCTCTTTGCATTAGGTGGCCAAAGTATTGGAACTTATGTATTATTCTTATTATTATATTACTAATATTTTTATAAGCTGTAGAAGAGCCAGAAAATGATCCCTATTTCAATTGAAGTTAGTGATTTTATTTTCTTTAACCTACAGGTAGAGCATATAATTGGGCATAAATTCTTGTGATTGTAAACAAATGTTTAAAATTGGGACTACTGTGGAAAAACAGGAACATAAGGTGATGATAACTTGAGTGTATACTTTTGAGGGTATACTTCTGACACAACCAGAATACTTGTGCCAACCAAATACAACATCTTTTCTCTGTGACTTCTTCCTGCCTGATGGCATTATTTCCATTGCTTTCAAACTATTACTCTTTCAATTAATAGTGGGATCTTCTTATCAAATAAATTCTCATAGTATACCTGGATATGAAAGTAATAGTGCTCTGGTTGGACTGGGATCCTTAACCCAGAGTTCTGCTTATTTATCATCTCCATGACACCCCAGGCTCCTGGAAACACAATTTGGAGAACTTATTTCTCACTGGTGGATATATAATCAGTTTAGCAGGTAACAGTTTTATCATTATTATGCATTGGTGTGCATTTCTAATTATATACTTTGTTCACTTTTATTTTTGCGAGATACTTTGGGGAAATACTTTATTTTTTCAGCAATACATTTACAAATCACATTTGGGAGTTTGTTACTTTTAGAGGTGGGTTGTTTCAGATATTTTATATTAATTATGTTTAACTTCTTCTACAGACAGTGATTTTTTGTTGTTGTTTTTGCCTTCTCTAAAAATCAGGTTACACCATATTTAGAGTTTACACTTCCCCAAGACCTCATCTTGGTCAATATCCCCACTAACTAAAGAACTCATAGGAGTCTTTGATTAAATTTTCCTTACCTTTATTGGAAAATATATAAAATGAATGTCATAAATTTAAAGTGTATAATTTAGTTTTGACAGTTGTACTTTTCTGTGAAATTTCCACTATAATCAATAAAAGCTTGCTTTTCCATCATCCCCAAAAGATTATTACTGCCTCTTGACAGCCCACTCCTTCCTTCACTCCTGGCTCTAGGCAATTACTAGTTTGCTTTTTGTCAATTTAGGTTATTTTGAACTTCATATAATGGAATCATTTATTTGTCTCTGGCCTCTTTAACTCAGCATAATAATTTTGAAATTTATCCATGTTGGAGCCTGTATGAGTAACTCTCCCCTTGCCCTTTTTCTGATGAGTAGTATTCCATTGCATAGATGCACCACAATTTGTTTATCCATTCACCTGTTGGTGGGCATTTGGATTCCTTCTGATTGGGCCTAGTGTGAAAAATAGGCCTTCCCAGATGGCTCAGTTGTAATGAATCCACCTGCCATCACAGGAGATGCAGGGAACTTGGGTTCCATCCCTGGGTCAGGAAGATTCCCTGGAGGAGGAAATGGCAATCCACTCCAATATTCTTGCCTAGGAAAACCCACAGACAGAGGAGCCTGGCGGGCTACAGTTCTTAGATTCGCAAAGAGTGGGACAGGACTGAGCACGCACGCAAGAATATTGTGAAAAAAAAGCTGCCATGAACATTCGTATTCAAGTCTTTGTATGATTATATTTTAGTTTCTCTTGGGTAATATCTGTGAATGGAATGGCTGGATTACATGGCAGATGTGTGTTTAACCTTTACGTTGTGAGAACTTACACCTCCTCTTGTACATCTGGGCTCAGATAAGGATACTGAAGCCACTGATTTCTCCAGGTTTAACACAGGGAAAAATCCTCATCCTCCTCAGCCTTAGCCTTGCTCAGTCGTGTCCGACTGTGACCCCATGGACTATAGCCCCCCAGGCTCCTCTGTCCATGGGATTCTCCAGACAAGAATACTGGAATGGATTGCCATGCCCTCCTCCAGGGGATCTCCCCAACCCAGGGATCGAACCCAGATCTGCATTGCAGTCAGATTCTTTACCACTCAGCCACCAGAGAAGACCAGCCTTAGCCCATCTCCTTCCAATTGCTATCACCTCCTTTGGGTTTCTAAAATAACTCCAACATCCTTCTTCTTCTCTCAAGCTGTACTAATATCAACGCAGGATTTCTTGAGCAGCTGTTTCGTACCCAGCACTGTGCTAAACGCTAAACGGTCACACAAAACTTAGAATTAAATGGGGACCCCCTCTTGTTGCCCAGACACAGTCCTAGAGACCACAACAATAGCTTATGCTACAGGCAAAATACATGAGTACTCTTGTGGTTGCATTCCACTCACTTGACTCACATCCTAGAGGAAATATTCCACCTTTATTTGCTTGTGAGCTGTAGTTATTTATTTATTTTTAAAGTAGGTGTGGCTGTTAAATGAAGAGGAAGTGCTATGTGAAATACCAGAGAGGAGGAGAGAGAAAACTTTCTCTTTTAATATCTATATCTATATATTTTTCTCTGGACCAGAGGTCAAGAGAAATATGTAATTTGATATGTGCACTGTGCTCAGTCACTTTTCGTGGCTGACTCTTTGTCATCCAATGGACTGTAGCCGGCCAGGCTCCTCTGAACGTGGAATTTTCCTGTCAAGGATACTGGAGTGGGTTGCCATTTCCTTCTCCAATTTGATATATACATATGTTTAATATGTATTAAATTACATACATATATTACATAAATTTATACATATACATGAGGCTTCCAGGTGGCTCAGTGGGTGTAGAATCTACCTGCGATGCTGGAGATGCAGGAGACGCAGTTTTGATCCCTGGGTGGGCAAGATACCCTGGAGGAGGGCATGGTGTCTGTGCTCTGCTTAGTCGCTCAGTCGTGTCCAACTCTTTGCGACCCTATAGCCCAAGAGGCCCCTTGTCCATGGGGATTCTCTAGGTAAGAATACTGGAATGGGTTACCATACCCTCCGCCAGGGGATCTTCCCAACCCAGGGATCGAACCCAGGTCTCCTGCGAGGATGCTTTACTATCTGAGCCACCAAGGAAGCCCGTGTGTGTGTGTGTGTGTGTGTGTGTGTGTGTGTGTGTGTGTGTGTGTGTGTGTGTGTGTGTGTGTGTGTGTGTGTGTGTGTGTGTGTGTGTGTGTGTGTGTGTGTGTGTGTGTGTGTGTGTATCTTTTCTCTTGATTAGAAGTTCGTAGCATGTGGTATCCCAGTTAGCAGAGCCAGTTTCCCCTGAGAAAATGTCAGACATGCAGATGGTGGGTCCTTATCTAGATCTACTTGAATCTGAACTCTTGAGAGTGGGATCTGTGGTTCAACAATCCCTCCAGGTGATTCCTATCCACGATCAAGCTCGCGAAGCCCTTGTAAGCGCATCCAAGTGGTGCAGATGGTCATCTTTAGGCTTGGCGGAGGATGAGTCCTGGGTCGCTTTGGGCAGTAGGGATAAAGTTGCTCAGTGCCCCTCCCCCCTCCCCCTCTCTCCCTCGCCTCTCCCAGGACCTGCAACTCCACTTCAGCTCTTGGCCTCCGGTCCTTTCCCCCGGGAGCCGCAGTCAAAACGCGGCAAGTGGATTCGGAGTCCGCCTGCCAGAGTGCCGGCGGGCATGCGTAGTGGCGCCAGGGCAGCAGCTAGGCAGGCGCGACTGGGGAGCCGCAGAGCAGACCTGCGTGTGCCGGGATCCGGAGCGGCAGCTGCGGGCTCGAGGGCGGAACGGCGGCTGCAGGTACGTGCGCGGTGCGGCGGAGGGGGTCCGAGCGAGAGGAAGTCTCCACCGATAGGCAGAAAACAGAGCTTTACTTCCTCGCCGGCGCTCGGCGGCTCCAGAGGAGTCTCTGAGGTTTCCCTCGCTGGAGAGGTGTCTCCGGCGCCCGCTGTGCAGCGCGGCGCCCGCCGACCTCGGGGTGCGCTTGTCCCAGTCTGGGCAGCAAGTAATGTGGACAGGTGTTAGTTACATCCTGTATATATGCTGTTTGCACAGTAAGCTGGAGAACGGCATTATGATTCTTTGCATGAAGTTAGGCATTTTGTTAACTTTTCTCTTTTCCTCTCTCTTAAACGTTGGATGGCTACTGATGAGGCTTTTTGATCCAGCCTCTTTTGCTTGTGTGACTGGTTTATTTGCCTTTGGCCTTTTGCTGCATAGCATCAATAGGACTGGAGTGAGATCTGTGGTTTCTGGTTTGGGTGCCTTTTCCGGAGCGGGGGTCTCCTGGATGCGGCATTAAAAAAAAAAAAAAAAAAAAAAAAAAAAAAGCCAACTTTCAGCGTATTTCAGTGCCAAAAACTTTATGCATTTCAGCTGCACTTTAAAGTAGAGACGTTCTGTGTTTGCTTCGGCAGTACATATAATACAGACTTCGTAAAGTCCAAGATGTATTTCCGCCTTACTTTTCTACATTACTGTTTTTTTCCGGCATCGTTTGGTACTCTTGAAAGGGAGCTGCCTCTTAGATGAGTAACAGAGCCCTCACTTTCTCCCCTTTCTTTACTCAGTCACATTTTCTAACTCAGACAGAAATATTTTATCCTGGGTCTGCCGTGTTGGACACACTGGTAAGATTTTAAGGCTGTGCCGCACACATTTCTTGGATAACCTGTGAGCCATAAATAAAATTTTGGGACTGCACAGTGAACATTTTTAAGTGTTAAATTTGCAAGATGGGAGGCAGATACATAGAATTAATAAGTTTAGAAGAAAGAAATTTGTAGTTCAGGAGGAGACACCTTTATGGAAAGATAATACAGATATTGCTGTTTCCTTCAACTCCCCCCAGCCCTCCCCGCTACCATGATGAATGTTTTAATGGAAGAAATAATATACAGTTGGTTTAGTTTTGGCCTGTGGAGACCTTCGAGGTCAGCCAGTTCAGCTGCTTCAGTTTACAAGTGAGAAAACCGAAACCAACCAGGTTAAATGACTCGACGTGGCCGTGGAGCCCCTCCTTGGCAAAGCTGGACCTCGGACCCAGGTTTTCTGATTTGCAGGGCTCTTTATGCCATCCCCTGCTGATACTGTCCTCAGAGTTTAGTGAGATTATTGCACTTCCTTTTTCTCTTCTACCTCCTTACCTTGTGTGTGTGCGCGCGTACACACACATGAGCACGCACGCACTTAGTTGCTCAGTGATGGCCAACTCTTTGTGACCTCATGGACGGAATCCCGCCAGGCTCCTCTGTCCATGGGATTCTCCAGGCAAGAGTGCTAGAGTGGGTTACCATGCCCTCCTCCAGGAGATCTTCCCCACTGAGAGACTGAACCCAAGTCTCTTATGTCTCCTGCATTGCAGGCGGATTCTTTACCTTCTGAGCCATTCGGGAAGCCCCCTCTTATTTTGTAGTCTGGCTTAAACTGAAAATTAGCTATTCCTGCTACTAAACTTGCTTACCTTGTGAACTCATTTCAAACAGTACCTTCTAGGGACTTCACTGAAGGTCCAGTGGTTAAGATGTCAAGCATCCAATGCAGGGAGTGCAGTTTGATCCCTGGTCAGGGAACTAAGATCTCGAATGTCGGGTGGTATAGCCAACTCCCACCCCCCGACAAAACAAAGAGTACCCTCTCAAGCCCCCACTAACAATTGACTGATCTTGAAATTGCCATCTTTCCTTGTCTCAGAGTACCTGTTTGCCTCTTTCTCTGTTGAAGTCTTGCCTACGAAGCAAGGTGTAGCTCAGGTGAGCCTCTTCCTAGAAGGCTTCTTCTATTACTATAGCCAGAAAGTAGGTCTCCCCCTTCTGAAGCCTCTAACATTTGTTAGTGTTGTCTGTGCTAGTATCCCCCTTCATCTTTAGTATCCTGAATTGTTGAATTTTAATACATGTCCCAACTTCCTGACCAGTGTGTGTAAGCTCTGGGAGCTTCAAGTCTATGATGTAGACATCCCGAACGGAACTAAGCAAAAATAATGCTCTTGGTACTATTTGTGGGAGGAAGTGAAACAGGGACAGTTTGGTAAAGGGATTTAATGTGGATGTTCTGTGAAATGAAGGAGGTTACCTTAGAGCTCTAGCAAGACAGTGGACAAGTCAAACCAGTCTGATGGGATGTTTCTCATATCTTCATTAGAGGTCATCGATCATGACCTCTAAGTTCTGGGGATAGGGGTCAATCCATAATAGAGAAGAGTTGCCTAAGGCCTGGACGTAAGCATGTGATTCTAAGTGCAGAGTGAAGAATACAGATTTAAGAAATCATACAAAGGGGGAGGCATTTGGTAAAAGACTAGGTGCAGGAACATCCCTGGCGATCCAATGATTAAGATTCAGAGCTTCCACTGCAAGGGGCACAGGTGTGTTTGGTCTCTGGTCAGAGAACTAAGATCCCTCATGCCTTGCCACATGCCCCCCACCCCAAAAAAAGGCTAGATGCAGAGAAGAAAAGATATTTTGAAAATCGCTTTAGTTTCAGGTTTGGGGTGTTGGTAATGATAATTTTCTCCGTATATTATAAATAATACCCAGTTATGACATTATCTGCTTCTCTTTTTCATATGTGTGGTTGTCTCACTTCCTGTTTGAGATGATAAGTTCTTTGGGGGATGTTCTTTAATTCCTCACAATGCCAGGCACGTAGATTTGCAGTATTAGATACTCAACTGTTATTGCATGAATAAACAAGTGTCTTTGACCTGGGGAAGGTGGGCTTTGAGGATCTTACAGCTGTGTGTTGTGCTTGGTCACTCAGCCATGTCCGACTCTTTGCAACCCCATGGACTATACAGTCCATGCAATTCTCCAGGCCCGAATACTGGAGTGGGTAGTCTGTCCCTTCTCCAGGGGATCTTCCAGACCCAGAAATCAAACCGAGGTCTCCTGCATTGCAGGTGGTATTCTTCACCAGCTGAGCTACCAGAGCTATGAGGTAGCCCTTCATCCAGGCCATCATCCCCTCATGATGTAGAGGAGGAGCTGAGAGATATGTAACTAAGCTAATTAGTGGTGTAGCCAGATCTTCTGCTATACTTTCATTAACCCTAACTTTTCAAGGTTAACAATCCCAAGATTCATTTGCCATGGAGATATTCTGTGGATTTGGGGGGATCTTGGTAGCTAGTGGGAGGATATCTGTGTAACTGGGAGAGATGAGACACTAGAGGTGACTGGCTAATTCAGTGTTGAGTGCACAGAATAGGGGCATGATTGCAGACTTGGGGACCTCCTCATGATAAAGTTGAGGACTTCCTTTCATCGAGGGAAAGGATGTGGTAGCTTATCTTGTCAGGGGCAGCAGATGGGCCCCAGGTGGGCCCCAGATCCTTGGACTGAGAGTGTGTTTGAGAGGGACATTTTACATTACCAGGAGCAATGCTTCTGAGAGTGGTGTTTATGGCCCAGGAATGTGGGGCTAAGTTTGAGATAGAGTTGTGATCAGACTTTCCACCTGGAAAAAAACAGAAAGAAGGCAGTGCTTCCCAACCCATCTTGGATCAAGAAGTAGTTTGCTATATTTTGTTTATTTTGAACAGATGTTGCAAATAGCTGTTTTGCAAATCAAAACACAGTCTTTTCATTGAGCTTTCCATGAGCACACAGCATCAAGGGAGCTGTTGGAAGGCATTCCTCCTTTCTGTTGTCAGTCACACTGTGGTTGATCACCGTCTTCAACTGGCAGTGTTGTCTCTTCTCTCTCTCTCTTTTTTAAAATACTTATTTGTTTGGCTGTGCTGACCTTAGTCACGGCACACCAGATCTTTTAGTTGCAGCATACAGGATCTAGTTCCCTGACCAGTGATTGAACCCAGGTCCCCTGCATTGGGAGTTGAGAGTCTTAGCCACTGGATCACCAGGGAAGGCCTGATATCTCCTCTTGTAAGAGTCAAGAAGAAAGAGCAGTTGAGCAGAGAAACAGCTTGAGAGATGGTTAATCGTGGGAAGGAAAGGCTTGGTCAAATATAGAGGAATTACTTTTTTAAAAAAACCATGACATTAGTCAAAATTGATTGGTCAGCCAAACGCAAAATCAGGCAGTACATTGAAGTTAATGTCTCATACACTTAAACAATACCCATTGGAATTGGGTATTGGAATTGGAATTCTAGAGTAATATATCATAGCCCTGTGTAAAATGACTACATTATGTAACTTTTTAAAAATAATAATATTATTTATAGCTTGTATTTTAGGATGTTTTCTATAGACCAGACACTGTACTGAACACTTTACCAGAAATATATCATTGAATCTCTACAAACCATTCTGAGAGATTGGTGCAGTTATTCTCGTTTTATAGCCTAGAAGACTGAGACTTATGTAGAAATCACATTTCTGATGTCACGTCATTAACAAGTGGCTGAGCTGAGCTTGAATCCCAGGCTCCCGTGACTTCAAGCACAGAGAGCTAAAGTAAAATGCAAAACTTTATCCATGGTAACCCTAACAGATGCTTAGAATGGCTACAGATTTTAGCTGGTGACACTCCCAACGATCTATGAGCCAGGATTTCATAAGAGAAACAAAACAACAGAGATACATCTTTCTGGGTTTTGTCCACTCAGTCTTTATCTTCTTTTTACCCTCAAAGCCTTTCTGGAGGCCGCAGAGATGGCATCTCCTCCTCTGAGTGCACATAAAGCTCATTTGAGGTGATGGATGTGAGTTGGTGGTGATCCAGGAAATGCCTCTGGGGTATGGAAGTGAGACACCCACCTTGTGTATGAGCCTAAGGACGCTAGGGTGAACAGTTCACAAGGACTTTTTCACCTTGGATCCACGGTGGGAGTTCCTGGAAGATCTTTAGGTCCTGCCCCTTACCCTGGTCTCAGATCTTTGAACTGTGGTCAAAATCCTCAGGCTGAATGCATACCTGGACACCTCCTCCAGGATCCTTCAGTCCAGAGAATTCTGAAGTCAGTGTTGCAGGTGGAGGTGGGTGTCGATACCTCAGGGAATGCCGCAGGTCAGGGGCCTGAGTCATCTAGATCATTTAGGTGATTTAGAGGCAAGACTGGCAGGCCTCACACTTGACCAGCTGACTTGGCTGTAAGAGAATGTCCCGTCCCTCCTTCCTTAATGGACCTCATTACTCTCTCCTGGGAGCCTCAGCCTGGAACCCAGTGAGCACATTTCTCTCCTCCCTGTGCTGCCTGAGCCCCTCTGTTTCTGGTCTCTGCCTCCGTTGAGCTCATCCTGTGCATCCTCAGGGTCAGTCTCTGGACATGAAAGAGAAGGCCGCCTGCCTCAGGCCCTTACTCAATACGTTTCAATATCCAACTATCTCAGTCCACCTTTTGATGAAAATCAGGGAGAAAGAGGCCTTTGTGCTGTCTGTTGGTTTATTGGTTATAAAATGATTATGCAATTTTGATTGCTGGAAATTTTGCTGACTTAAAACCACATGAGATGTAAGGCTGTCAACTTTGATCATCTTCTTTCTTTCCAGTGCTACAGTGTCTGAAAGTGCCTACTTGCCATTTTTTTGGTGAGAAATATAGAGGGTGTCTTCTGTGAAGGCAGGTTGCTTTTTGGTAATACTGTAGATGCAGAAAGGGTGAGAAAGGGCTAATTAGGAGAGTTTTTCTCTTATGTAAAACATGCGTTTCATCAGAAAGTATCGATGTTCTTTTGTAGGAGAGTTAAAGATAATCTGTTCATAAATTCCAGTTGTGAAGGAGACTTTAGACTTTACAACAAACTAAATTTTTACAATTGACTCTTTTGAGCAATTCAGAGCTATAAAACTAGAATATTTGGGTTATAACTCACTGCACAGAGTCATGTCTGCTTCAGAAATTCCAAGAAATTCCAAAGATAACAGGAGAAACTGACTTTTCCCGATAGTAAGATAGATGGCTATCTACCTTAGTAAGGTGGAAGAGGGTTTTGCCTTGGTGTGGGATGGGATGACTTTCACTATAAAAAACAAAAGGTTTTGGGGGGAATGGTTGACAGCAGAAACTCAGTATTAGAGGAAACCAGAATTGTTATTGAGAAACTCAAATTGTTTAAATAACCAGTCCCAGGAAATAACATTTAAGAGAAAAATAATGAAAGTCCCTTCAATTTGTTGGAGAAGTAAGAAACAGGAGATGTTAGCAGTGCTGAAAAAATAGAACTTCTGTTGAATTTGAGATTAAAACATCGGTAAATGTGTGTAGAAGAATGTTGTTTAATTACAGACCTTTCCCACTTGCCCATCCCTGACAATGAATTCCCACTGTGGGGCCCTCTGCATTCCATAAATAAAACAGTAGACTTATCTTCATGGATCACAGTTGAAAAGTCTCAAATGATGCATGACAATCTGTGACCTAAAACTGATGTTGATCAAACAGATTTGAATGCCTTAGACAGAAAGTACTGGCTGTATTCACACTTTGTTCCCATAGCTAGTGCTCAGAATCCAGATTAAATTGTTGAAATGAAAAAAAAAACCAGGTTCAGAACCCACTCATTTACAGTGAATGATCAAAGGCACATGGTTTCATTTCACTTTGTCATCTTAAATGCCACCATTTATGGCTCTATTGGTTTCTTTTTTGTCCTTGATGATATATATTTTGTACTGTTTATAGATAAAAATCAATGCAAACTAGAATTCTGAGGTTTGATAAATGTGACTCTGCTTAGGGTTTTAATGCTATTCATCAATAATTTGGTGGAAAAACAGTATCAAATAAGTACATAATTGAACGTTTATGTCTATAGCAAGTTAGTATTTATAACCATTGGGAACAAATCAAAAGTTCTCAAGACTCTGAAATTCTTTCACCTGAAAGCACTCTCAGCATTCTATCCTGGTAAAATCTCCCTTTTCTCTTAGTCTTAGAGTCATTGGGGCACTGTTTTGGTTCAAGAGTATAGTCAAGAGTGGCCCAGTTCTTGCAGAGTTGAAGTGTTATTGGGTCAATGAGATGCCAGCCATGAAACACAGCTCACAGAAACCCAGTGATGTTTTTTAGCAAAAGTTTTCATGCCAAGTGAATTAATTTTGGTAAAACAACTGTAGCAGCAATTGACTTGATCACTTTTTCTATCAAGTTAAACCCTAGATCACCATCAGTGGAAAAGAGGTAAACTGAGAAGCTCTGAATGTTTAGTGGTCAATCAGAATGAGCTCCTTAAGGTAATTTAAAGTTTAGATAGCTGAAATCAGTTGGCCTATGATCAGGGCCATGCATGAGAAGTCAAAGTCTATGATTCTGTTTCTGACCCCTTGAGAAGAGAGGCCTTCTCTTCAGCTGCAGGTTTGATGATTAATCAAGATAGTAAATGTGAAAGCAATTAGTAAACTGTAAGGTAAGGAGGTAAGGTATTTATTGATATAATAGTTTTCCATCTTTGCTGCCTTTCGTTGTTAAGTGACCAAGACTTTGAGAATGAATGACTTGCCTGTTTGAGTCTACCTGGCTTGAAAAAATGGTAGAGATGGAATGCACATCTGTGTCTTTTAATTTTGACATTTGATAAAATGTCAGGGCTCAGGGTTGGGACCCCAGTGATGGCCAAGACAGATACAAGATCCCTGTCCACATGGAGCGTCAGTCTATCCCAAATACAGTGCTCTTTCAGTCAATCCATATTTTCTTTAACTGACAAGAGGGAATACTTTTTCTATGAATTGATATTTGGCTTTTGTAAGATGTTAAATGTGTTTATGGCTAAGCCTTGACTATGGAGCCCTTTAAGTGGTTTCTCTGTTCCTAAAGGTACCTTCAATAGCTGCCCACTAAACTTAAGATCTCACTGGATGGGCCTTTCATTCATCTCCACTGTGGAGAGAAGAGTCGGATGCCTCTTAGCATCCTTCTCATGGTCAATCAGAGGCTTGTTGCAGAAGAATACTTTTCTCTCCTACTCTGCAGAATCAAAGGAATTGGATGGCCTAAAGGGCTGGGGACAGCACAGTGAGTGAAGCATAGTCCTTCTACTCACAGGTTCTCAGCCAGTTGGAGGAGGCAGACACAGGACCAGGCTGTGACAGGAGTGAGCACCAGGAGGAAGGGCAGAATGAAGCTTTGAGGGAGCTTGAATGTGGAGAGCAGATCATTCTGTTAAATTTCTTGAGGAAAGTGTTAAGATTTTTGAGCTGATCCTTGAAAGGAAAGCACACGTTCAATCTACAGGGACTAGATAGAGGAAAAGGCATTCCTTGGAGAAGGAACAGCATGAGCAAAAGCATGGAAACAGGGTGGAGCTGATCTGTTTAGGAAAATTCAGGTCCTTTAATGTGTTCTAAAACGTGAGCAGGATAAGAATCAGCTGGAGAGCTTGTAAAAGAAGGAGTTGCTGAATCCCAGCTGCTGGTTCTCATTCTTTAGGTCTGAGGTGGGGTTGGAGAATTTCATTTCAACAAATTCCCAGGTGATGCTGAGGCTGATGATCTGGGAATTTTGAGAGCCACCAGACTAGAGTGTAGTGTAGGTGAGATAAGAGAGCTAGAAGAATAGAAACAAACGGTTTTCTTTTGTAACTGTACTATCTATCTTCATAGAATTGATGTTTCAAGGTATTTTTTTGGTTTTGTTTTCTTTTTAAATTAGCCTCATTTCCAGTATTCTTGTCTGGAGAATCCCACGGACAGAGGAGCCTGGCAGGCTACAGTTCATAGCATCACAAAGAATAAGACATGACTGAAGTGACTTGGCACACATGCACCAGTGGTTGCTGTCTGTGCCCCTTGCCATCCTCTGGAAGTTCCATACCTGCTCCACCCCACCCCAACCCCCCAGCTCTCCCTCAAAATCAGACCTTTTCTTTCTTTCTTTTTTTTTTTAATATCATTTTATATTTTTTAGTTAGTTTTGACTGTGCTGGGTCTTGGTTGCTGTGCATGGGCTTTCTGTAGTTGTGATGAGCAGGGGCTACTCTTCATTGCCATGTGCAAGCTTCTCATTGTGGTGGCTTCTCTTGTGGAGCACAGGCTCCAGGTGCATGGGCCTCCATACTTGTAGCACGTGGGCTTAGTAGTTGTGGCACAGGGGCTCAGTAGCTCCATGAGAAACCAGCTCTTTTCTTGCATTCCATGTTTTAAAGTAACTGCTGTTCAGCAAGAATGACATTCCACCCGTGATGTGCTAAACAGCTGACATCAGCCAGAAGATGTTAGGAGCTGACCCACACTAAGAGTGAATGACGAATATACCCAAGGAGTATATGTTTGTATTTTATTTTGTTAATCTGAATATAATGTTAAACTTCATCCAGTAAGTAATTTTGGAATAGCTTGCAAGATCTGAGCTCAGAGGTAGGATGTACACAATTGAAGAAAGTTCCTTTCTTGCTCTCAGAAAATGTGCAGTCCTATAGTAAGGTTAAGAGAGTTGAATTCTTGGCTCCAGTACAGGGCAGCTTGTGCTAAGTGCTATAAGAATGTAAGAAACCACAATGACAGGTCTGAGAAGGGGAAAGGTTTACTTTCCATTGGGACAGTTAGGGAAAGCAGAGCAGGGTTGAGGATAATGTTTTATCTATCTTTGTGAGCCAGCTGATCATTTATCTATGTAAAGAAAATAGTGGAGGAGGGGCATATGAAGTAGACAGTGAAGGATGGGCAGGTGCTCATAGGTAGAGTGGGCCCTGGGGGAATTACTGGAGAGACGTGCCAGACAGAGAGACAACTGAACCTCAGAACAGAAGTGAAGCAGGAAGTGCAGGTTCAGCCAGTGCTCGGGTCTCTGATTCATTCTGGCAAGTACAGGGAGGTAAGACTGGAAAGG
The DNA here is from genome assembly GCF_963930625.1 of Muntiacus reevesi. Taxonomy (NCBI): domain Eukaryota; kingdom Metazoa; phylum Chordata; class Mammalia; order Artiodactyla; family Cervidae; genus Muntiacus; species Muntiacus reevesi. The sequence goes on along the minus strand of NC_089256.1, from coordinate 6,740,019 downwards.
CATTTAGGGAAGATTGTAGAACCTTTTGAGTATGATGCTGCAGAATTTGGACTTTTATTCTATAGGCAGTGTGAGTCACAGGCTTGCTTATCTATCGACTGACTTACTTTTACTTCTACTTCCCTCTTAACCCTCAATACCTCAGAGGAGGAGGAGCCCCATTTTTCGCTGAGCATTGATCTGTGGTTCATACTCTTGTGGAAAAACACCCCAAAATGCTTTTCCCTGGCTCTGATTTTAACTCTTTGGGGGGGGGGGTGCACCCCATGCCTTGAAGCTTCTGGGATCTTAGTTTCTCAACCAGAGATCGAACCCATGCCCTTGGCAGTGAAAACATAGTCTTAACTACTGAACCACCAAGGAATCCCCTGACTTTAATATGTGTATTTCAGTCATCTTACAGACTTGCAAAAATGAATCCATCATGTTAAAGGTTTCTGTGGCTCTCAAAATACGTAAAATATGAAAGGACAACCAATTTCCATTTCTGAGTGACAATTTATAAAAATAAGATAAAAGTAATTGAATCATCAGGTAAAAGTGATTATAGTACTTGTTCAGTGTTGTTCTGGGAAGAGAAGGGAATTCAAAAGTGAAGGCTGAAACTGAGGGAGAATCTCCAAGTCATTCAGCCTATCTGAACCTTGGTTTTTGTCATGAAGTTACTGTTTGTATTTTGTTGATCTTTGTGTTGTGGATGAAATAAGGTACAATAGGAATGAAAGGATATACATTTTATTTTATTTTTAATTTTAAAAAATTTTGTTATTGGCGTATAATTGCTTTTGGGGTTCCCAGGTGGCTCAGTGATAAAGAATTCACCTGCCAATGCGGGAGACATGAGTTCGATCCCTGGTTGGGGAAGATAGTCTGGAGTAGGGAATGGCAACCCACTTCAGTATTCTTGCCTGGGAAATCCCCTGGACAGAGGAGCCTGGCAGGCTATTGTCCATGGGGTCGCAAAAGGGTAAAACACAACTTAGTGACTAAACAGCAACAACAACAGTAATTGCTCTATAATGTTGTTAGTTTCTGCTACACAACCAAGGGATTCAGCTATATACATACACATATACATCTACCTCCTCCCTTTTGAACCTCTTTCTCACCCCACCTCCATCCCGCCCCTCTAGGTCATCCTAGAGCACCAAATTGAGCTCCCTGTAGTATACAGCGGCTTCCCACTAGCTATTTCTTTTACACATGGTGGTGTATATATGTCAGTGCTTTTCTTTTAATTTGGCCTACCCTCCATTTCCCCAGCTGTGTCCACATGTCCTTTCTTTACATCTGTGTCCTCTATTTCTGCCCCCTGCAAAATAGATTCATCTGTACCATTTTTCTAGATTTTGTATATATATGTTAACATACGATACTTGTTTTTCTCTTTCTGACTTCACTTTGTGATATACATTTTAGATCAGAATCTTCTAGTAGGAAGATTTACTTTTTCTTGTGGCCACATGTGTGCCCACACCTGGCCCTGTAGAGTGTCTGTTTCTTGAGGGCAGGGTTATGTCTATTTCAGTTTGTATCCTCATTGCCTGAATGCCGACGACTATACAAGGAGGCACTTGATAAATTGTTGAATGAATGGAACATGAAAATGAATGAATGAATGGATGAAAATCTGTACCCACCTCCACCCACATACTTAATGTTTTCTAGCTTCCACTTGCTTGTAGAGACTTAAGATCCATGGTGCCTTATTTTCAGACTGCTAATCCCAGGCCTGGGTTTTACTGACAGTAAATCATGATACTCCAGCCTTATGCAAGAGACAGCTGCATAGCTTGAATTCAAAGTATAAGGATCTTTGTGGATTCATAAGTGTTCTAAACTAATTCCAGAAATGAATTAAATAGTATTATTTAATAATAATGTTTTACATGTCGATAACGCTTATATGGAAAATTGAGTCACCTCCAAAAGAAACTGACAAATATAAATTGAGGTTGTATTCTTCTTGAAGTGTTTCTTATTGTTTAAAAGAAATCAGATTAGAGGTGAGTAGGACAGTAACTTATGAAGATGCTCAAAGAAATGTGTATTAATACTCTAATCTGCTAGAGACTTGAGTACCTGTTTTACCTGCAGTTAAATGAAACAAGAACGAAAACTTTATTATACCTTAGGTTTTACAATTTCTCTAATGTTGACAGAAATTCAGTTCTTGATTCATGAAGTTCCATGTGATTTATATGGGAGAAAAGTTCATCTCTTTCATTCTGAACAAAGTAGTTTGGTTTTCAAAATTATTGTATTTCCTGTTAATATACACCTGGAATGTGGAGGATAAAGAAGATGAACCTTTCTAAATTTTCACTGAGTTATGATCTACCTATGTGATATGTCTTGTGCTGTGGGAGACTAAGCTAATTTGCATATTTCTGAGTGAGTTTTACATTTCTCATAGAACTAGGACAACAAATGATAGAAGAACTGAAAGTGTTATAATTTTCTAGTAATTCAGAGGAAATGACTCCATTCTGAGGTAGTAGGCTAAAAAAAGGACACAGTGATACCCACCCTTTTGGTAAGCTAGCCAATCACTCGCTCAGTTGTGTCCGACTCTTTGCAACCGCGTGGGCTGTAGCCCGCCAGGCTTCTCTGTCCATGGGATTTCCCAGGCAAGAATACTGGAGTGGGTTGCCATTTCCTCCTCTAAGGGATCTTCCTGACCCACGGATTGAACCTGTGTCTCCTGCATTGGCAGGAGGATTCTTTACCACTGGGCCACATGGGAAGCCCTTTTGTAAGCTAATTATAATATCAACAGGAATTTTCTTTTGCATCCTCTTTTACATCTCAGGCACACTTTAGGGAGGCCTTATGTTTATGTATCAGTAGTTTGCTCATTTAATCTGAGAAGCCTCATTCAGACCTTCTGTGTGCACAGGTTCTTTTCATTATGTTCTGCCCTTAGTCATTATACTAAGGGTATTACAAAATTAAACAGAAGGCTTCCCAGGGAAATTAAAGGTTTCATATCAGCCAGACATTGTCAGAGCTTCCCTTGTAGCTCAGTTGGTAAAGAATCTGCCTGCAGTGCAGGAGACAGAGGTTCATTTCCTGGGCCAGGAAGATTCCCTGGAGAAGAAAATGTCAACCCATTCCAGTATTCTTGCTTGGAGAATCCCATGGACAGAAGACCCTGGCAGGCTACAGCGCATGGGGTCACAAGAGTCATACACAACTTAGCGACTAAACCACAACTATCAGACATTGTCAAAATATTCGCCTTGAATAGGATTGAATGTGTTCCATCAGTGTTCTTGGCGCACATGATGTGTTTTTTTTTAAGCTAATAGCTTTCTTTATTTATCAAGGTATAATTCACACACCATACAGTCCATTCATTTAAAGTATAAGGGTGTTTTAGGGTATTTTCATCACCCTATATCCATTAGCATGCACTCCTCATTTCCCCATTTTTCTAAAAATATAGTGGACAGTACTTTATTTGGAAATGTGCCTTCCTATAATTAAAATCCTGTTAGTCATGCTCTACCTCTCCCCAGGCAATGACACATGTTTCTGTCTCTATAGTCTGCATATGCTTGACATTTCATATAAATGGAATCATACAGTGTGTGGCCTTTTGTGTCTGCTTATTTCACTTAGCATAATGTTTTCAAGGTTTATTCATTTTGTAGCACCAATACTTCACTTTTTATGGCTGAATAATAGTCCATTGTGTTGATCTACCACAGTTTATTCATTCATTCATCAGCTGATGAACATTGAGTTGTTTTCACTTTTTGGCTACTATGGATAAGGCTGCTATGAACATTTGTGAACAAGTTTCAATGGGACATGTGTTTTCATTTCTCTTGGGTATATACCTTGAAGTGGAATTGCTGGTTCATTTGATGACACAACATTAAACAGAGGAACTGCCAGACTGTTTTCCAAGGTAACTGCACCATTTTATATTCCTACTATCAGTGTATGAAGGTTCTAGTTTCTCCACATCCTCACCAGCACTTGTTATTTTGTCATTTTGATTATAACCATCTGGCTGTGAAGTGTGTCTTATTGTGTTGACATTTACAGTTCTAGATTGATAGAGAAAATGCACAGAGGTTTTCCGTGTCCCTCACACTGATATGCAGTTTATGCTGTCATTAACATTTTACATTAGTTTGGTACATTTATTATAATTAGTGAAACTGATTTTGCTATATTATTGTTATTTATAGTCTATGATTTATTCACATTTCCTTAGTTTTTGCCTAAAGTCCTTTTTCTGTTCCTTTTTCTAATCCTGATAGATTCCTGATGAACTCACATTATATTTAGTTGACATTTAGCTCCTTAGGCTCCTCTTGCTTGTGACAATTTTTCAGACTTCTTCCTTGTTTTTTGATGACCACAAGTGTTTTTTTTTTCCTTAAAAAAATTTTTTTTAATTGGATGTTACCTGCATTACGATATTCTATTGGTTTCTGCCATATATCAACGTGAATCAACCATAGGTGTATGTATGCCCCCTCTCTCTCAAACTTCCCTCACATCGATGGTACTGATGAACCTATCTTCAGGGCAGCAATGGAGATGCCGAGATAGAGAACAGATTTGTGGACCCATGAGGGGAAGGAGAGGGTGGGAAGAATTGAGAGAGTAACATTGAAACGTATATATTACCATATGTAAAATTGTATAGCCAGTGCAAATTTGCTATATGATGCAGGGAGTTCAAGTCAACAATGCTCTATGACAATAATGAGTGTTTTGAGGAACTGTTTCCCAGGTGGCTCAGTGGTAGAGAATCCACCTGCCAATGTAGGAGATGTGGGGTTGGTCCCTGGGTCAGGAAGATCCCCTGGAGAAGGAAATAGCAACTCACTCCAGTATTTTTGCCTGGAAAATCCCATGGACAGAGGAGCCTGGTAGGATGCAGTCCATGAGATTGTGAAGAGTCGGCTATGCCTTAGCAACTGAGCATGTGTGCACACACACATACGCACACACACACAGAGTTAGGTACATTGTTAGATGCCCCTCAGTTGGAATTTGTCTGATTTTTCTTTTTTATGATTAGGCTACATTGACATTAATTTTTAGTATTAAAAAATAACTGAGAGCAATTTACTTGGAGCATAAAAATACATAATCAGAACTGAAAATCAGCAGAAGTATGGGTAATAGGAAATTCTTAGAAATTTTAAAAGTTCATTTACCCCTGGAAAATGGGCAGAAATTTAATTCCAAGATATATTTTCCTACCAAGGACTTGATCATATTGTGAAAGGACCAAATTAAGTAATAGAATTTATTTTCATGTCTGTCATAGACAGCATCTACTCTAAGGATAAAGTCAAAGGTATATTTTTTGCTGCTTTAAATGTACCTGAGAAAGTTGTTTCATTTGTAATAAAACATAAAGGAAATATAAAGCTTAATTGGCTTTAAGGAGAATGCCATGGTTCTGAGGAATTTTCTGTGGTCCAATGGTTAAGACTCCATGCTTCCACTACAGGGGGCACAGATTTGATCCCTGATTACTGAACTAAGATCCCACATGGTGAAGGGTCAAAAAAAAATTTTTTTTTAAAAAACAATTCCACAGTTCTGAGGCATTAAAAAAAAAACCAATCCCACAGTTCTGAGGCAGCAGCAGTCCAACATGCAGTCAATATTTCCATCTATGTTCGTTCTGTTGATCCTCACAGATTCCTTGTGGTGTGGGGCAGGGAACTGAGGCTCTTACGGGCTCTATCTTTGTCTTTTGGCCTGACTCACAGAGCTGTCAGTTGTTGAGCTGAGATTTGAACCCAGGGCTATGGAAGTTTATACCCTACTGTTTGCCAGGCCAGGCTCCAGATTTTCCAGTGGTTTTAAATCAGGCATGTACCTTATCTTAGTGGATTTTTCCTGCCAGCTGGAGGAGATAGCATCTCTCTGAGTTCAAAGCCCCACCAACATCAGTGTGTCCAATGAACAGCTTACTTGTTGACTGCTAACAAAAGAGAACTGGGCTAGCTCTGCTCAGAGCTCTCTACCATCTTGTCCATGGAGTGTAACCCCACTGCTACATGTGTCTGCTGAAAATGAAGAGTCATAAAGTAGGACATGAACCATGTGGGAGAACAGCATATTCAGCTAAGGTTTGTCAGTGGTTAGTTACATTGTTAAGTGAACATCACTCAAGGTACATTGCTTGGTGTGTGTCTCGGTAAGATCTTAAGTTTTATTAATAAGTAAGTTTTATTAATAAAGATGCTTTGGTTGTAAATACTGATTTTTGAAATAGGAGTAGGTATGGCAATAATCTGTGAATGCGCTTGAAGTGAAATAAGAAAGTTGCACACATACCTGTCTGAGGAAGTTTTGGAAATTTTCCCTATTTAATCCTTGTAAATGGCTCAAGTTGGTTGATCACAGATTATAGGGCTTCTTTCTGCTCAGCTTTTCTGTACACGTCAAGATGGAGTCAGTCAGTTCAGTTCAGTTGCTCAGTCATGTCCAACTCTTTGTGACCCCATGAACTGCAGCACGCCAGACCTCCCTGTCCATCACCAACTCCCGGAGTTTACTCAACCTCATGTCCATCGAGTTGGTGATGCCATCCAGCCATCTCATCCTCTGTTGTCCCCTTCTCCTCCTTCCCCCAATCCCTCCCAGCACCACAGTCTTTTCCAGTGAGTCAACTCTTCACATCAGGTGGCCAAAGTATTGGAGTTTCAGCTTCAGCATCAGTCTTTCCAGTGAACATGCAGGACTGATCTCTTTTAGGATGGACTGGTTGGATCTCCTTGCAGTCCAAGGGACTCTCTAGAGTCTTTTTTCTTCACAGTCCAACTCTCACATCCATACATGACTACTGGAAAAACCATAGCCTTGACTAGACAGACCTTTGTCGGCAAAGTAATGTCTCTGCTTTTTAATATGCTATCTAGGTTGGTCGTAACTTTCCTTCCAAGGAGTAAGCGTCTTTTAATTTCATGGCTGCAATCACCATCTGCAGTGATTTTGGAGCCCCCCAAAATAAAGTCTGACACTGTTTCCACTGTTTCCCCATCTATTTCCCATGAGGTGATGGGACCAGATGCCATGATCTTAATTTTCTGAATGTTGAGCTTTAAGCCAACCTTTTCACTCTCCTCTTTCACTTTCATCAAGAGGCTCTTTAGTTCCTCCTCCCTTTCTGCCATAAGGGTGGTGTCATCTGCATATCTGAGGTTATTGATGTTTCTCCTGGCAATCTTGATTCCAGCTTGTGCTTCCTCCAGCCCAGCGTTTTCTCATGATGTACTCTGTATATAAGTGAAATAAGCAGGATGACAATATACAGCCTTGACGTTCTCCTTTTCCTATTTGGAACCAGTCTGTTGTTCCATGTCCAATTCTAACTGTTGCTTCCTGACCTGCATATAGGTTTCTCAGCAGGCAGGTCAGGTGGTCTGGTATGTTCATTACATTCATAATTTTCCAGAGTTTATTGTGATCCACACAGTAAAAGACTTTGACATAGTCAATAAAGCAGAAATAGATGTTTTTCTGGAACTCTCTTGCTTTTTTGATGATTCAGCGGATGTTGGCAATTTGATTCTAAAATTCTACTGCTAGAATTAGCTAGGATATCAAAAGACCCTAGCTGAACCTTACGGGTAATGTTTAAGAAGATCTAGAAAACTCTGTGGTTTTAACTTATTCATGTCTGTTAAAAATTTCCTCAGGCTTCCCTGGTGGCTCAGTAGTAGAGAATCTGCCTGCCAGTGCAGGAAACATGGGTTCGTTTTCTGATGAGGGAAGATCCTGCATGCTGTGGAGCAACTAAGCCCGTGTGCCACAGCTAGTGGGCCTGTGCTCTGGAGCCCAGGAACTGCAACTACTGAAGCTCACCTTCCACAGCTACTGGAGCTTGTGCGCCCTAGAGCCCATGCTCTGCAGCAAGAGAAAAGCCCATGCAGCAGTGAAGACCCAGCATAGCCAAAAATAAAGCATAAATAAATTATAAAAAGTTAAAAAAATAATGTCCTCATTAAAAGGGAGTTCTCAGATTGGGACTCTTCTGGGGGAAGGTGTCACCATGCACAACAGACTAACTTTAAAAAGCATGTTGATTAAAAAAAAAATTTAAGTGCACTTGGGAATTCCTTGAATTCTGTGCAATAAACATTTTTAAAACAAAAAACCAGCAAAACAAAAAACAAAAAAATCCTAGCTGAGCTGTATAGATTGGAGCAGCCCATTTTTGTTCTCCATCTGAAAATGGCTCTCTGTTGTTTGAGAACAGCTCTTAAGCACATAGGAGGAGCCCCACCTCAGGCTTTTTATGTTGATGTCATGTTCACTCATCAAATGTTTACTGAATACAGTCTGGGCCAGGCACCGAGCTAGGCCCTACAGCCTCTGCCCTCGTAGAAACAGTAGTCTAGACCAAAGGTCGGCAAACTCTGTCTGTAAAGGGACAGATAAGTATTTATCTGGGTTATGGTCTCTGTCTTGACTACCTAATTCTGCTCTTGTAGCACAAAAGCTGTTGTAGACAGCATGTAAGTGAATGAGCTTGTCTGTGTTCCAGTGAACTTTATTTGTGGACACTCACATTTTGATTTCTTACTGTCACATGTCACAAACTATTATTCTTTTGATTTTTTGAAAAAATTATGTATTTATTTGATTGCACAGGATCTTAATTGCTGCATGCAGGCTTTTCATTGAGGCATGTGGGATCTGGGTCCCTGACCAGGGCTTGAACTTGGGCCCCTGGCATTGGGAGTGCAGAGTCTTAGCCACTGGACCACCAGGGAAGTCCCTATTCTTTTGATTTTTTAAGAAAACTGTTGAGAAATGTAAAAACCATTCTTAGTTCACAGGTAGTATACAAATAGGCAGTTGGCCAGATTTGGCCTTCCAGCTGACTTTGTTGATCCCTGGTCTAGAATTAGCTTTTCTTCTGCTGCTGCTGCTTTTTTTTTTTTTTTAAAGCATATCTCTAATAAAGAATCCATATGAGTATTTGAATTTAGTTATAAAGCTCTGTATGAATTTCTTCTCACAGATAGGGAACTACCTTAATGATTATTTACATTATTCAAGTTCACTGTTTAAAGATAATTAACTTCATCCAGGCCTTTACTTAATAAAGAAGTCTCCCATCAGTTATTGGGAGACTTTCCAATAACTTTCCAATAATAATTTTCTGATATTTGCAGAAAATATCATTTCTGTACATACATACATACATATGTGTACATACATGTACACATAATATACAAGTGTGTTCACAACTGTATTACTTTTGAGGACTGTTGTGGTCAGTGTGCAGGTTGGTAAAGAATTTCCAGACATGAGGCATAATGGAAGGAGAATAAAGTTTATTCGAGTGGAAGTCGCTCTCTCAAGGGAGAGCCAAGCCCTTTCATAGGGTAGCAGCCAATTTTCATAGTCTCAAGACAGAGAAAATTCCTACTGGAATGGTGACATTAGGTAATTGGTTAGGATGCTATAGGGTGGATAATAGGGAGGTATTTTACCTAATATGGGGTCAGCGAACTGGCCAGTTTAGATCTGGATCCTGGGTACTAAAATATATGCATGAAAGTAGTTAAACTTTGTCTTTAAGTTTTATATAAGAAAATAGAAGTGGTGAATAAAGATTAAAAATTATTTTTTTCTGAGAAGCAAGTGGATGATTACAAAAGGAAACATTTAGGAAGCAAGTATTCTAATAGTTTTTCACTGATTTAATTTTAATTTGTTTCTGTCCATGAGCGAAGATAATTAACTTTGACTCTCAGTATGCTGAGAACTTTCTCTTTCCTAAATTATCACAGAATCAGGGCGGGGTTGGATTTACAATAGTATGGTGCGTCACGTCCGCCTCAAATATCATAGTATGGCTACTTTATATTTGTATATACATTTATAAAATACTCTCTTGTTTGTGATACTCTAGGTGGAAGCACTGTGTAACCTGCAAATCATATTCCAAAGTGATCATTGCTAGTCATTCCAGTGGCCCATTCCACTATAGATACAGCCTTAGTCCTACTTTCATTGCTCCTGAAGCTGGATCAGTAGAAAAGGTTAGGTCTCAAGGGAACACAACCTGCGAAAGATTCCTAGTGGACCATTGACCATTTCCCTCATTTACTTTTGGACCAGCTTTATGTTGAACCAGGAGGAAAAAGACTATAAAATCTATTCTTGTCCTGGGAAGTTTCTGAGAAGTAGGGCTGGACACATTATGTTTTCCCATTCAACTACTGGCCTTAGAGGGAGAGAGGTGAGAAAGAGCAGGAAGTATTCTGGAAATCAAATATTTACCTTGACACTGACTCATTTATCTAATCTTACGGACAAAGACCAGGAATTCCAAAGGTACCCTAACTTGTACCCCTCTGGGGTGAGTCTCTGCCTATGGCACTGCAGTCATTTGGCGGTAGCATTGCAATGCTTTCAGCCAGCTCATGGTGCATGCCAATAACAGGTGATTTGAGACAAGGAAAGATCTTTTTACATTTTTATTGCACAGTGATTGTTTCTTAATTAATAATTCTCTGAGTTTTTCTGTGGTCTAGCATATTGCTAAATAAAAAGGGCCAGCAGGTGACAGGGTCTTTCTGAAAACAAACTTTAATTTGCTTTATATATAATTTATAAGTAAATGGGCCATAAAGTTCTATATCTGGTGACTTCAGATTATGGATATTTTGTCTTGTAGCAATACAGGATGTAGCTACTTTTTCTTTCTGAGTCCTCATCTTTTAAAGACCTCAAGATGTTGGAAGAGGGATTGCCTTTTAAAAATATATTTGACTACCCCAAGTCTTAGTTTTGGCATATGGAGTCTAGTTTCCTGATCAGGGATTGAACCCAGGCCCCCTGCACTGGGAGTGGGAAAGTCCTGGGAATGACTTTTTATTTTGTGTTTCTTCACCCTCTCTCTCTCCTCACCCTTCGTGAATCTGGGCCCCTTTGGAGTAAACATTTGCCCATTTGTTCATAATTCCTGTAATTACAGCTTCATGACTGAGAATGGAAGCAACCACCAAGTGAAGAGAAAAAAATAATGTTTCTTTCTCTCATGATCATAGCAATTTGATTTGAGTATCCCCTCCTCGGGGATATCTGAGAAAGTTCACAGCAGTAGGTAGTAGAGCTTGTGCCTAGTCACTGTTGGTTCGTGTATGTTCTGTGGGAGAATGGGGATGGTAGGGGATATAAGGCTGATGGGGAACTTTACCTCTTGTCTAAAGGGCGTGATTGTCATTGGCCTAGTCCAGTGTTACCATGTGAAAATGTGGGCTAACTATTGCCAGTTGTTCTGATCTGAAAAGAGAAAATAGAAATCTGAATTTTATGTTAATCTTCTCATTTTTATATATTTGCTCCAAAATTTAACAAACACTCAGTGAGCCACAGAGGACACATGTCCAGGCAGGATTTGGCCCATGGTACCCTCTGGCAGCCAGGAGGGGCCTCTCAGTTTGGTGAAAATGTTGTAAGAGCCCTGAGATGAGTGCACCAGGGCATGGAGGCCATAGAATGCAAGACCTGGCTTGACTTTCACCCTCTTCCCTCTTTTTTGTTTGGCTGACAAGGTTGTGTTGTAATTTTTCTGCTCATCTGAAGGAAAACCTTGTGCTTCCAGATTTCCAGAATCCAGATTTCCCTCCTGGAGAAGAAGAGAATGGGGATGTTGAACTCAGCTGGGCACTTCAGTAGCTGAGTGCAACCGAACAGAGGTGGGGCAAGGCTGGTTACACCACAGGATTTGAAACCAGGCTGCCTTCTGAGAACTGAGACGCAAATGCATCTCTGCAGGATCTGGGCAGGCGGACAAAACATGGCACAAAACAGAGCTGCCAGGCCCAAGGATGGAGCAAGGCTTGAAAGGGTGGCTGAGAGATGTCCAGGGAGCTGAAGCATAGCTCAAGGGCTTGGCTTAGCTGTGGGTGAGGAGGGAGTTGGTAAGCCAGTCAACCTGGTCTGGATGGTTGTTGATCATTGACCCAGAGAAGTAATCTAGGCTGAATTTCATGAAGGTCTTCTATCTTCTCATCTCCGTCTACACCACTTGGGTGACAACTCTGTGTTCTCCAAGAGCAGGAACATGTGTGTTTTTGATAGTTGCCCAGTTGTGTCTGACTCTTTCAGACCCCATGAACTGTAGTCCACCAGGCTTCTCTGTCCATGGGATTTTCCAGGCAAAATACTGGAGTGGGTTGCCATTTCCTTCTCCAGGGGATCTTCCCAACCCAGGGATTGAACCCGCATCTCCTGAATTAGCAGGCAGATTTTGCATCTGCTGTGCCACCAGGGAAGCCTGAAAAAAAGAGATACATTTCCCAAATGCTTGTACTTGGGGAAGATGTCTTTTGGCTTCATCTCACCTTTCTAGAGGCTTGGTATAAAATTATGCCTCCTTGGGTATATGCAACCTCAACGAAATAGAGAGATTATGGTTCCCTTTATTTTCCCCACAACATAACCTCTTGTAAACACAGCCAGTCTAAAGGGGAAGCTTGTTTCCATTAAATATTTAATCTTTCTAGATACTGTTCCAGGAATGAAAATTGCTAAAAAATTCAAACTACCTCTGCTTATAAATATTTTGCTTTGGTTTCATCTGGAAATGGAATTATGGTGGTGTTAAAATCACATGAATTGAATAGTTGCTTGTTCCCAAGAACTGTGTTCAACCTGTTTCCACAACCCTGTGGGTAGGTAGATCATTCCCTTTGTACAAATGAGACAACTGAGGCACAGAGAACTTAAGTGACTTTCCCCAAACACTCAAAACACTCCCTCCTTAAGAATTTAAAGCAGAATCAAATCCAGATTTGTTTATATGAAAGTTATACCCTTGGCCTTCTTGTCTACTAGATGGGCCAGCTCCCGGGTTAACTCCCAATATGAATTGCATTTTGGGCTTTGGTCAGAATAGCAGAGGTCTCCAGTGGTTGGTGGGAGAAGTGGATAATGTTTCAGCAACATTAGTCATTTGTTAGATGAAAAAATTCAGAAATTCTCCATTTTGATTCTATCCAGATTACTGAGCCCTACTCTAAAACTTTGGAATAAATGTCTCTGGAGATGAGATCCAGGAATCTGCGTTTACTATAAGCTCCACTGGTTGTTCCTGTGACTGCTGATGAGAACCATCGTGTTGAATTGCTGGGTAGCACTTAATGTTTACTGCAGGGATCTTCAAGCTCCAGTAGGATTCAGACAGGCATTTCTGTTCACCATTATTGGCAGAATATTGAATATTTGAATTTTTGTCATGTTTTTCTCTTTAAGTGGCTAACATGAATATTTGACTTCCAATATGAGGGTATGTATATCCTACTGGAGGGAAAATTTTAGGAGAATTGTAAAGCTGATGTTGGCCCCTATCCCCAAATATACTCTTCCTTTCCCTCTGCTTCACCCAAATGCTAACTGTTCTCTGTTGTGGACAATCCAAGGCCTAGATGATAAGAACAAAACTGTCTAAACTTGTTTTAGTTTTCTGTTGCTCTTGTAACAGAATACCACACATTCAGTAGTTTAAACAACACAAATTTATTATCTTATAGTTCTGTAGGTCAAAAGTCCAATATGGGTCTCATTGGGCTAAAATCAAAGAGTCATCAGGAGACACTGTGTTCCTCTATGGAGGCCCTAGAGAAAGATCCTTTCCATGGCTCCTTCAGAGTGTTGGCGGAATTCAGTTTCTTGAGGTGGTGAGCCTGAGAGCCCCGTTTTTCTACAGGAGGCCATTCCCAGCTTCTAGAAGTCACCCGCATTCCTCAGCTGTGATCTGTTTCCTCCATTTTCAAAGCTGGCAGCTGCCCTTCTCACTCATTGAAGTTGTTCCACTTTTTCCTATTTCTTCTCTCAGCCCAGCAGGGGACAGTTCTTTGCTCTTAATGGTTCAGGTGATTAGATTGGCCCTATCTATATAATCTAAGATACTCAACTCTTTTCCAAAACCCATGCATATCCTTAGTCACTTCTGCTAAGTTACATGTTGCCATGTAGGATAAGAAGTTCACAGGCTCTGGGGATTAGGACGTGGGCCTCTTTGCGTGTGTGCTCAGTCGCTTCAGTTGTGTCTGACTCTTTGTCATCCTATGGACCATAGCCCACCAGGCTCCTTTGTCCATGGGATTCTCCAGACAAGAATACTGGAGTGGGTTGCCATGCCCTCCTCCAAGGGATCTCCCCAACCCAGACTCGAACCTGAGTCTCTTATGTCTCTTGCATTGGCAGGTGTGTTCTTTACCACTAATGATGGGCCTCTTTGGGGGAGTATTATTCTGCCTGTCACAGACATATTGCCTGCCTTTGTTTGACAAATAAGACAGTAGGAGTTGTCATTGACACTGGGACTTCAGGCATTCATGTTGATGCGTAGGAGAAAATGTGACAACAGGATCGTTTTCTCAGTTGAAATAATCTCATGGTCAATTTCTAAAGCATGTAATTTGAGAAAGGATGTTTCAGGACTTTTGTCCAATCAAGCAGAGCTGCAGCATCATTTATCTCTGTGTGTTACAAAGTGGGTAATGCCCAGAGTGCCTGCTTTTCTGGTCATTTAGAGTCAGAAAAAAATGGTATTGATGTGAAATAGGCACATTCAGCCAGGATATTGGCTTTCATTTGGCCACTGATGCCACTCACTCTCAGGCTTCTGTAGTTTTGATTGTATCCTTCTGATTTCCTAGTCTGCCCTTCTAGCTTTTTGCCCATTTATCTGTAACAGTACATATTTATGGCAAATTCTGATACCTCCTCATTCTAAGAAACACTTTCCAAGGTGCTGAAAAGTATATCTACTCATTTTTCCCAGTTGCTCAATTCAAATGATAAAAAGAATCCATGTTATCTCCCAGTCTTTCAAAGGCTCTTTTTGAGTTCTTCTCTGGATGTCTTCCTTCATAAGTTCCTGTTCAACACTGAAGAAGCCCATCATATCTTGGACATAGTCGGTACCCAAAACTACTTATGGATTTGAAGAAGTAAAACTTAAAACATTAGCAATTGTATTGTCTGTACACCCCAATTCTGCAAGATGTGTGTACTTATTGTTTCCTTACAATGTTGTTAAGAAAGAACATTGCTAAGAATGTCAAGAGTAGGTGAGGAAAACAGGGATTGTTGGAGATGAAGTTTCCAATTCTCCTTTACTGAATATATTAAATTATATTCAGTCAGTACCTAGAAGTATATTGGGAGTAAGGGAATAGACTAAAAAGGGAGTCTGTTTTTGAATATTCAATGATGTATAGTATGTGAGCAGAAAAATATACATATGGTAAATGTGTAACGATGAATTTTTACAAAATGATACTCCCATGAAATCAGCATCTATATCAAGAAACCAGAATTGTTATCAGCCCCCCAGAAACCCTCCTGCTTCCTTTTAGTGGTTACTACTGTCAAGGGTAATCACTACCCTGATGCTTTAGAAGTTTGAGAAATGGACTGTTTTTAGAATAGAGAAAAATTCTTATAATTATGGTGAAAATACTTCTTTTGAACAAATTCCCAAGCAAAGGTATGTGGGTTTGTTGTTGTTGTTTTGTTGCTCAGTTGTGTCTGACTGTTTGCAACCCCATATACTGTAGCCTGCCACACTCCTCTGTCCATGGAATTCTCCAGGCAAGAACACTGGAGTGGGTTACCATTCCCTTTGCTAGAGAATCTTCCCGACCCAGGGATCAGACTCGGCCTCCTGCCTTGGAGGCAGGTTCTTTATCCCTGAGCCACCTGAAGCCCCATGTGGGTTTACAAAGATTTAAAAAATCTCTCCTGCCCTGAATGTGCATTTAAGTACAAAATGGTAAATTCTTTTCTAAATATTCTTGCTTTATTTGATAGTTTGAGCTAAAAAGCAACTTTGAGTCAGATTACTTCCTCAATATTTATTGAATATTTTAAGGGTTCAAACAACCCCTTTGCCTCAAATACTCCCAAGTTGTTAAAACTGTACCAGGCACTTGACCCTGATTGATGACTTGGCACCACATCTGTTTCTAAATATTTTTTTATTGTGATAAAATTAGTATATTTTATATTTTCTCTGGAACTTTGGTTGAGGTTCATAGTAGTGTACTCAAAAAAAAAAAAACTGTTGTCAGCAAGGGTGGCAGTCCCCATACCACATATTTTAACTGTCTACCACAACACTTTCTTAGCTGAGTGTAAAGTGAAATTGCTTGTAGCAAAATGAAATGGATAAAATGTTAGAAAAATTGGATTCAGGGCTGTAGTTCTCTTATTCCCTATTCATTCTCTGTATTCAAGGATGTCAAAACATTATTTCTAAATGTAAAACATTGGGAACAACCTTGCCTAACCAACATGAGTGCTTAAGTAAATCGTGGTATAGTCATAGTGTGGACCGTTATGAAACTGTAAAGGCATGTTTCAAAAAAATGCTTAACTATATGGAAAACTTCTTAATAGAATTAACTATGTACTGAAAAATACCAGCTTTGTAAAAAAAAAAAAAAAAAAAAGGTGCATCCTTTCACATGTGTGTAGACGAAAGACTCGAAATTCATAACCCGTTGGCTCTAGTTGTTTCTAAATAGTGTACTTGAGTGCAATTTAAATTTTTTTATTTTACAAATATTTTCATTTTATAGATTTCTTTTCAAAAATCAGAAAATACACAGAATCCTTTTTTTTTTTTTTTTAAGATATGTTGGGCAGATAATGACTTCTACTGAGAAGCAAAGTCTTTGGGGGAAATAAGACATGGCAAATAAAATGGCCTAGTCAAGAGGTGGACAGAATTCCGCACCACAGCCACAGGGTCACAAGCATCTATTCATGAATAATCATCCTTGAAATAATGGAATTTTCAGTGCAAGAAACGTTAATGTTCACTTCATCCAATTTTCTATGTAAGAAACCCCAAAGCAACAACATCTGCCCCAAATGTACTTTGAGCCTAAGTTGGAGCAGACCCAGTGAAGAGACCCCCCAGTGTTCCAGAGACAGCCCAGGTTGGTTGTGGAGCACTTGGCTAGGATATGTTTCCTTATGTTGATGTGGAATTTGTTTCTTGGTATTTCTGCTTGATGGATCTAGTTCTAGCATCTTGTGGCCATACAGAGCAAGAGAAAGCCTTTCTTCATTACAGGTGCCTTTCAAATATTTAAATATATGTATGTGTATTTTTAGCAATCATTGAAGGGTAAGTTAGATATAATAGGCTGTACCCATTTAAAGTGTACTTTTTTTGTTTTTGGATGTGCTGGATCTTCATTGCTGCAAGCAAACTTTCCCTAGTTGCAGTGAGAGCGGCGGTCTACTCTCTAGGTGTTGTGTGGACCCCTCATTGCTGTGGCTTCTCTTGTTGTGGCTCACAGGCTCTAGAGTACACTGGTTTCGGTACCTGTGGCATAGGAGCTCATCTGCCCTGCTCTGTGGCATGTGGAATCTTCCCGGACTAGGGATTAAACACATGTCCCCCACACTAGGGTCCCAAGTGGCGCAATGGTAAAGAATCTACTGCCAATTCAGGAGACACAAGGGGCTCAGGTTTGATCCCTGGGTTGGGAAGATCCCCTGGAGAAGGAAATGGCAACCCACTCCAGTATTCCTTCCTGGAAAATTCCATGGATGGAGGAGCCTGATGGGCTACAGTCCATGGGATCGCAGAGAGCTGGACACGACTGAGCGTGGAGGCACCTACCACCCTCCCAACCCCCTCAGCGGCATGTGGATCCCCAACCCCTGGGCCCCCAGGGAAGTCCTTGGTGTGCTGTGACAGAGCATACACCCTTAAAATCACCAGCACAATCACAATGCAGAACATTTTCATCACTCCTTAAAGTTTCCTCATGTCCCTTTGCAATCCATCCCTCCTTCAGACCCTATTCTAGGCAACCATAGATCTACCTTCTGTAACCATCGATTAGTTTGCATTTTATAAAATTTCGTATAAATGGAATCATACAGTAGGTACTTTCTTTTTTTTTAAAACTGGCTTGTAGCATAACTTTTTCTTTCACTTCGTGAAGCAGTTTTGCTCCATTCTTCACTTTTATGGAGCCATCATAAAAGGTGTTTCAGACTTTGTCTTCAGAGTACTAACCATTTAGTGAAAATGTATTATAAGCTTTATGAGTAAACCTTCACTCACTTAAAAAGTAGAGTTGAATTATAATCCTTGAGGGTACTTTCCAGCTTTAACACTGTTTCATTCTATGTAATGTTTCTGTTTACTGCTCAAAGCTAATGCTGTACATTTGATTGAAATTAGTCCAGTGACAATTTTTTTTTTTTTAAACTCAGTAGGCCGTAGGGTTTTGTTGTTTCAACTTTTAAAGTTTAACACAGTTTCCTTGTCATTTTATGAATCTCAATGTATACATAATTACTTAATGATTTTTCACATGGGGAAGGAAAGCTACAGTGGCAAAGGAACATTTATAAAATTCATGTCAGACCTCTTAGGGCAGGCAGTCCCATGTTGTAGGAACTTCTTCCTTCTACCTGTTTTAGTAGAATCTAAAAGGTGAGTATCCTGACATATATATGTACTTAAATATGTATATGGTGAATATCGTGGTATATTTTAAGCTGTACAGTCATAATCAAACAGATAAGATGATGACATTCACATTTTTGTCTTTTTTTTTTATAGTTCCAAACCACACCCAGTGCAAATTGGCCTTACTACTTGAGACCAATCATTTTTTGAGATTGAAATCTATAGTAGTAGGCAGAACACTTTAGTGTGGAGTTTGTTGCTTGTTTTCTTTGGTCAGATACTGACTTTGACAGAAGATTATTTGAAAATAGACAGTTTAAAGTGACTGAATTTTGAATCTTCTGAATTGTTCTCTTGGATGTCCAAATCTCAGGTGATCACACCAACAGAAACAGGTATGCAAAAATATCCCTTATGTTGATAGGAAAATACAGCCTCAGATTCTAGAGCTGGTTTTTTAAAATGTGATTGTTAAATTGAGATAAACCTCCTCATGTTTGTTGTTGTTTTTAGTGCATTCTTGCTTTGGGAGTCTAGGTAACTCTCCATAATCAATGCACAGTGACCATGATGTGAGGGTCACATAATTTTTAATTCTCTTAATCTTTCTGTCTTAAAAATTATTTCTTTCTTAAGTGATACTTGTTGGGTAAGAAAGGACTGTTTAGATTTATTCAGGATTTGATAAAAAATTAAGTTCATAATTTTGTTTTGGCGTTAAGTTTCCCTTTAGAAAGATATATGCAATTTTAGGAAAATGCTAAAATGACTGAACATTCTCTTTTTGTGTCATCTAGAGTGTATATGTATTATTGCTTCGAAGCCTGATTCTTTCATTCTGATGAAACAGCACTTGTCGTCTATAGTTTAGTCATGTAGAAGTGAAACTCCTCTTTTTTTCCTAAAGAATTTCTATAGATATATAAAACAAATGTAGGTGCTAGGGCTATGACATGATTATATACATCCACCTGGAGTCTGAGGAAGACATCTTATTTGAAATAAATTCTGTACCATTATTTTTGCTCACCTATATTTTGAAGTCTTGGAGATAGTGCTTCTGCTTCAAAGCTTGTTTTCACTGTTTCACTGAATTTGAGAAGAGACTGTAGGTTTTCAGAAAGGGCTTCCTGTAAACTGTGTACAAATTCTAAAAAGCAGGTTGCCTTTCATAGTGAGCCTTTTTAATGATTTCTGAAATTGGCTGAAGAATCTACGTATCTTTACCCCACACAGTCTTGGTGTCTGTAGCTGCCTTAGTTTAGCTCTTTTTCTCAGTAAAGCAGAAAATGTACAGTTCCCAGCCCTGTAACACTGAGACGCTCTTGAATGATACATGTCGAGGAAACCTAGATACTGGTATCACTGGAGATTTGCATCGGTCTTATTGCCAGAGAATGAAAGACTCTCGAGTTTTCTTGAGAGAGACCAGCTTTTACAAAGTTAAGTGTGTTTCCTCTGTGCAGTGACCTGAGTTCTCACACTGAAGCAGAAAGTTAAGGCTTATCTGTTCAGCTCTGTGAAGCAGTCAGCTGTTAATTCACAGTAGGGTGACTCTGGCTCTTATTAGAGAGACAAACACATCATGACCAATTAACTCTGGAGACTGAGTGCCATGGACAAATTCCACATAATTCTTAAAAAAAAAAAAAAAAAAAAAAGAGGCACCAACTCTTGAAGGCTTTCTCAGGAGCCAGAATTGAATTCTCTTTCCTGTATTATGCCCAGAGTCCAACAAAGGCTGTGCCCTCCTGCCAGTCCTTTCACAATGAACAAGCCAAGTGTTCAATTGTGTTCTTGTGGAGGAGGGGGATAACATTCCTTTATGATCCCCAGTTTAGATCAGCTTACCACCCAAAGCATGATATTTGATTACCCTTATTATGTTACTTTGCGTAGCTACAAATGTTGCTAATGGTGTGGCCTTATCTAGCCATTTAAAAGTCCCTGTTCATGCTGCTTTACTGGTGAATGCTATAAAAGCCCCTATTGCTAAGGACCCTTGTAATAAGTAATATGAACCGATGAAGAGGGAGCTGTACTTGGGTTAGGCGTGCACTGCAGGCACATGCATCTTGAATTCCTGAATATATTCCACTGAGTTCCTGATGCCCATTTTTTCTTCTAAGTACTGATTTTAATCTCTAATATTCAGTGCCTGGGCCTGAATTGCTTTGAGAATGATAAAAGTTTGCTAACGTTTTCTGATAACATTCTTCTTTAGCATTGAGGTTTCTATAGTTCCTTCTTTTTCATTCCTTCCAAAGGTCTTGCAGGATAGAAGACATGCTGTCATTAACCAGTAGGAGCAAATGGGGAGAATTATCCTTTTGCCTATTCCAGTGGAGGTGGAAAGTTAAGCGGTTTTTCCTTGGAGTAGTGGCCTTTAGGCTTTTTTTCTATTTCTGTTTTCTTTACATTTTAATTTTATATGTACTATAATTGACTTACAATGTTGGGTTAGTTTCAGGTGAACATAGGCTTTTTTCATTGTTCTACTCCCATTAGTTAAAAAACAACTTTGTTTTGTGTACACAACACTTTCAAGGTATACATTTTTAACTTACTATTATATTCAAGTGCTACTTAATGTATATGTGATATATACTAGAGAAAGTCCATGTAAAAATAAATTTGAAAGAATAAGGTAAAAGTGAAAGAATACACTTTTTTTTTTAAAGTGTATTGTTAATTAGAAGGATTTTATAATACCCTTAGCAGATATGATGCAAGAGGCAATATGGTTTATTTTATTTTTTAATTAGAGGAAAATTGCCTTACAATGTTGTATTGGTTTCTGTGGTCCAACAGTGTAAATCAGTCATAACACTATATATATATATGTATCTCCCCTCCCCAGGAGCCTCCCTCCCCTCCCCCCACCCTCCATGGAACAGGAGCCTGGGCCCCAAGCACAATGAAAATAGTACCATCTTTGATACCAGCAGATGACCTAGGCTGTGTAGGTTTACCTTACCTGTTTACCTCTTTTATTCTCATGTAAAATGAGAACAAAATAATATGAGGAAACATAATATTGGGTTGGCCAAAAACCTTTTTCCATAAGATATTGCAGAAAAATCTGAGCAAACTTTTTGGTCAGCCCAATACTATTATAGTGTGTGTGTGTTTATGTATGTGTATGTATATATAATCATGATAATAATGTTTTCAGTTTTGTTTAACTCACTGGGTTGATGGGAGAGTTGAAGGTCATATGTGAAAGTGCTTTATGAGTTAGCATGTAAGACTTAATTCTCTTGCATATGGGACATGTTGGTCATTTTTCTTTAGTCTTTGCTTTTAGGCCACTATGAAAAGTCAGTTTCATGCTTATTTTTTCTCTCACAAAGTTGAGGTCATTGTTATTAGCTAAGAATAAAATCTCTAGTAAATTTGCCTGGCATGCTTATACTAACTGAATAAACAGAGTTATAGGAAAAACCCATCACATTAAAACATACAAACAAAAAAACATGGAATCAGCCTATTAAAGTTATTTTAAGGTACTAGAATTAAGTAAAAATTTCCAAGATTGCGGAAGTTTGGTAGGGTCAGACTAACTCTGTAAGCAGAATGATTAAATTACCCTGGGGCAGGTCCAGCATACCTTCCTGGGCCCAGCCTTATATGGAACAGTGGAAACATGGACCTTGACACTTGTTTGAATTATATGACTCTAGTGCTCACCCGGCTGAGTGGTGTTGGGCAAGTTTCTTAACCTTAGAGAGCTTGAGTTTCTTTATCAGTAAAAATAGATGTGATCACTACTTTGGGAGGTTGTTTTAAGGGTTAGAGATAATTTATATCAAGTGCTGGCAGTAGATTCTCTTAGTGTGTGCATAGTATCAACTTAAAAAAAAATTACACTGTTCCATGTTTGTGCATTCCTGTGTCCACGAAGATCTGCTGTTATAACCACCATCCATCATTTAGCCTTTCATTCCAGATGTTTTTTAATTTAAACTTAGAGGATGAAATGGTTGGAAGGCATCACCGACTCAATGGACATGGGTTTGGGTAGACTCTGGCAGTGGTGATGGACAGGGAGACCTGGCGTGCTGCGGTCCATGGGGTCACAAAGAGTCGGACACAACTGAGCGACTGAACTGAAGAACAAAATCCTGACACTCTTAAGCATTTCCTCTTATTTCCAAATTTAAATATTACCTTAGGGAAGTTGCTATATAATTTACTCTGAAAACAGGCTTTCTACTATATTTTCTGAAGACCGAATAAAGAGGATGATTAAGTAAGATGCTCTATGGAAAGCAGGACCACTGTATACATATGGTTGTAGGATGTTCCCTAATGTAATATTATTCTGTTCAAGTTTTCTTTAATATTTTTAATTATAAAATAAAGCATGCAGAAGAATAGAATAATATAATAAACGCGCATTTTCTCTACCCCGATTTAAGAAATGTCAGCAATTTGTATGTATCAGCTCTTTATTTCTCTAAGAAATAAAACACTAATGATATGATTGAAGGCCCTCTCCTGTTTAATCCCTTTCCTCATCTGAAATTGGCATGTGTTAGTTATTCTTTCTGTCCATCTTACTATTTTTCCATGAACATTTTTCATTAATAATATAAAGTACTTGAAACTTTTTACAAATATCTGCTATACAGCTTTCTCATTTAACATATGTGTTCATGATTTTTTTTCTTATTAATACAGATAACTACTTCATTTTAACTTGTGGAGTATTTCACTAAATGAATATTCTAAAATTATCTAGTCTTCTGATGATAGACATTCAGGTTGTTTCCAGTTTTTTGATACTATAAATAATGGTGTGTTTTTACCTATATTTTGACTTATTTATACAAGATTTTCTCTGGGATGAATTACTAGAAGTAGAGTTGTGGGCCATAGAATATGCATATCTTCACCTCTTTTAGATGTACTACTTTGGAGAGCAATATGGCAGCAAGAGTGATGATCTCTTATGCTCTCTCCAGCATGTGGTATCTCCGTCAGTTTTATTTTTGGCAGCCTGATGGGTTGAGGATGTTAGGTCATTGTTTTCATTTGTCTTTTCTGTTTTATGTAGCTATTAAAAGAATGTTTAAAATCTGTGCCATCACTCCATTAAATAATCATACATGTACCTAGGTATGTATATATAAATGAGTATTTGTAAATTTAAATAGTTTAAAAAGGTATTGGATAGACTATTCAGAAGCACCTTACCTCAGTATTAATAGTGGGGCATTATTAGCCCTTTGAGCATGATTTGTCAGCCTCAGCACTGTGGAAATTTTGGACTGGATAACTCTTTGTTACAAGGGGATCTTCTGTTCATGGTATGGTATTTAGCAGCATCTCTGGTCTCAACACACTAGATGCCTATAACACCTCTTCACTCATGAGAGTCAGAAATGTCTCTAGACATTGCCAGATGTCCTCTGGAGAGCATAATCATTTCCTGCTGAGGAACCACAGCCCAAGACTAAACTCTGCTTTGTCCTGCCTAACAGAGCTTAAACATAAGACCCCCAAAGAATTAAACCCTTCCCAAGGATTTTTCTGCATTTGAGAACAAAGATCAAGAGTGGTTATAGGGCCTTTTTTTTTTTCTGCAGAAACAGAAAAAAAGTTAAATCAAATGAGATCTCAGTGGGTACTAAGTAGCCAAAACAATCTTAAAAAAGGAGGACAAGGTTGTAGGACTCACATTTCCCAATTTCAAAACTTACTACAAAACAATATTAATCAAAATGGTACTGTACTGGAATATAGACCAATGGGCCAGAATAGAGAGCCCAGGAATTCACCCTTGTGTATCTGGTCAAATGATTTTTGATAACGGTCCCAAGACTATACAACGGGGAGAAGACAGCCTCTTTAATAACTGGTGTTAGGAAAACTGGATATCTACATTCAGAAAAAATGAAGTTGGACTCTCCTAATACAATACACAGAAATTAAAGTGCATCAAAGACCTAAAAGTAATACCTAAAATTGCAAAACTCCTAGAAAAATACAGAGAGGAAAAGCTTCAGGACATTACATTTGGTGATGATTTGTTGAATATGACAACAAAAGCAAAAGTAGACAGGTGGGACTACATCAAACTTTAAAACTTCTGTGTATCAAAGGAAACAGTCATTAGAAAAGGCAACTATGAAATGGAAGAAAATATTTGCAAATAATATAACTGACACAAGTTTAATATCAGTTCCCTATAAAACATACAGGGAACTTCTGCAAGGTACAGGCATACCTTGGAAATATTGTGGGTTTGGCTCCAGACCACCATGAGAATGCAAATATTGCAATAAAGTAAGTCATATGAATTTTTTCATTTCTTAGTACATGTAAAAGTTATGTTTATACTATACTATAGTTTATTAAGTGTGCATAGCATTATGCCCCAATGTATATAATTAATTTAAAAATACGCTATTGCTAAAAACTGCTAATCATCTGACAATGAAGGGTTGCCACAAATCTTCCATGTGTAAAAAAAAAATGCAAATTCTATGAAGTGCAATAAAGCAAAGCACAATAAAATGAAGTATGCCTATAACCCTGTTAAAAATGAGCAAAGGACTTGCATTAACAGTTCTCCAAAGAATATACCCATGTGG
The DNA here is from genome assembly GCF_963930625.1 of Muntiacus reevesi. Taxonomy (NCBI): domain Eukaryota; kingdom Metazoa; phylum Chordata; class Mammalia; order Artiodactyla; family Cervidae; genus Muntiacus; species Muntiacus reevesi. Next base: position 6,714,972 of record NC_089256.1, on the reverse strand, counting down.
CCAATAAGCATATAAAAAGATGTTCAATATTACTATTCATAAGAGAAATGTAAATTAAACCCACAAAAGCACCTCACACTCATTAGAATGGCTAATATCAAAGGAACAAGTGTTGTCATGGGTGTGGTGAAATTGAAACCTTTGTGCACTGCTGGTGGGAATGTAAAATGATGAAGCTATTATGGAAAACAGTATGCTTCCTCAAAAAATAAAATTTAGAATTATCATATGATCCAGTAACCCCACTTCTGGGTGTATATTGAAAAGAATTTAAAGCAATACATCAAAGAGATATATTTGCACACCTATGTTCATCACAGGACTTCCCTGATAGCTCAGTTGGTAAAAATCCGCCTGCAATGCAGTAGACCCCAGTTGGATTCCTGGGTCAGGAAGATCCGCTGAAGAAGGGTTAGGCTACCCACTCCAATATTCCTGGGCTTCCCTTGTGGCTCAGCTAGTAAAGAATCGACCTGCAATGCAGGAAACCTAGGTTCGATCCCTAGGTTGGGAAGATCCCCTGGAGAAGGGAAAGACTACCCTCTCCAGTATCCTGGCCTGGAGAATTCCATGGACTGTGTAGTCTGTGGGGTCGCAAAGAGTCGGACCCAACTGAGTGACTTTCACTTTCATGTTCATTGCAACATTATTTACACTAGCCAAAAGATGGAAGCAACCTAAATGTCCATCAAGAGGTGAATGGATAAAGACTATGTGATATATATACAATGAAATAATATGCACCTTAAAAAAATAAGGAAGTCCTGTCACATGCTGCAACATGGGTGAACCTCAAGGACATTATGCTAAGTGAAATAACAAAAGGACAAATACTATATGACTCCATTCATATGAAGTATTTAAATTAATCAAAGCCATAGAAACAGGAAGTAGAAAGATAGTTGCCAAGGGCTTGGGCAAGGGGAGTGCTAGTATTTTATGAGTATAGAGTTTCACTTTTTCAAGATGAAAAATTTTAGAGATCACTTGTATGACAATGTGAATATACTTAGCTTACTGAACTGTAAACTTAAAAGTGGTTAAAATGGAAGCTTTAATGTTCAGTCTTTTTAATCACAGTAAAAAGTTAAGAATAATTATAGGGATGCAAGAATATCAGTTACTCAACAAAGTAAATTTTACAGTGTCTCATCCAATCAAAATTTACCAGGCATGCAAAGAAGCAGGAAAATAATGACCCATAATGAGAGAAGAAATCTATCAAACAAAACTGACCTGGAAACTGAGACAGGTATTATGATTATCAGACAATGACAATAAAAGGATTGTTAGATTCCATATATAGAGAGAAAATTATAACATCTGATATGAACAATACAGTAGATTGGTTTAAGGGCAGATTAGACATTGTAGAAGAAAAGAATAGTGACTTTGAAGTCAGGGCATTAGAAACTATCCAGAATACAATAGAGAAAAGAATTACAAAAAAAATTAAAATATCAGTGATCTGTGGGACAAGTTCTAGTCACCTAATATACATGTATTTAGAGTCCCTGAAAGATGAGGGAGAACAGGAAAAATATTTGAAGAAATCATGGTTAAAAAATTTCCAGATTTGATGAAAACTGTAATCCTACAGATCTAAGAAGCTCAATTAACCCCGGCAAAAGATGTGTAAGGAAGATTACATCAAAGCATATTACAGTTCAGTTGTTGAAAAGCAGTGATAACAATCTTAAAAGATGCCAAAGAACAAAGGCATATTACATATAGAGGAAGAAAGATAAAGATGATACAAATTTCTTGTTGAAAACAAAGTACTCAAGACAGTTGAGGACCATCATTAAAGCACTGGAAGAAAAACCTTTGACCTATAAATTTTTTTTTTTTTGGCCACACTAAACAGTATGTGGGATCCTAGTTCTCCAGCAAGGGATTGAACCCACATCCCCTGCATTGAAAGCGTAGAGTCTTAACCACTGGACATCCATGTAAGTCCCTAACCTACAATTCTATACTTAACAAAAATATATTTCAAAAACAAAGATGAATTAGACTTTTCAAACATGTGAAAATTGAAAAAATTCATCACCAGCAGACCTGCACTACAAGAAATGTTACAGGAAGGCCATCAGGCAGAAAGAAAATGATACCACATGGCAATATAGAAATACAGATCTATACAAAGGACTCAAGAGCACCAGAAATGGACCTATATAAGTAAACATAAGACCTGCTTAAACTGCTTGGATGTGGTGTTTAGTATGTATACGCTACATTCTAGCCTTACCATCTTTGTCTTTGAGGCTCATTTTGGAATGTAATGATATACTACCTTGTATTATATTTGATGTTAAGAACCTCTGTAGCAGAATTTTATTTTATTTTTTTTTTTTTTTTTTTTTTTTTTTAATTTATTTTTTTTTTAATTTTATTTTATTAGTTGGAGGCCAATTACTTCACAACATTTCAGTGGGTTTTGTCATACATTGACATGAATCAGCCATTGAGTTACACGTATTCCCCATCCCGATCCCCCCTCCCACCTCCCTCTCCACCGGACTCCTCTGGGTCCTCCCAGTGCACCAGGCCCGAGCACTCGTCTCATGCATCCCACCTGGGCTAGTGATCTGATTCACCATAGATAATATACATGCTGTTCTTTTGAAACATCCCACCCTCACCTTCTCCCACAGAGTTCAAAAGTCTGTTCTGTACTTCTGTGTTTCTTTTTCTGTTTTGCATATAGGGTCATCGTTACCATCTTTCTAAATTCCGTATATATGTGTTAGTATGCTGTAATGTTCTTTATCTTTCTGGCTTACTTCACTCTGTATAATGGGCTCCAGTCTCGTCCATCTCATTAGAACTGATTCAAATGAATTCTTTTTAACGGCTGAGTAATATTCCATGGTGTATATGTACCACAGCTTCCTTATCCATTCATCTGCTGATGGGCATCTAGGTTGCTTCCATGTCCTGGCTATTATAAACAGTGCTGCGATGAACATTGGGGTGCACGTGTCTCTTTCAGATCTGGTTTCCTTGGTGTGTATGCCCAGAAGTGGTATTGCTGGGTCATATGGTAGTTCTATTTCCAGTTTTTTAAGAAATCTCCACACTGTTTTCCATAGTGGCTGTACTAGTTTGCATTCCCACCAACAGTGTAAGAGGGTTCCCTTTTCTCCACACCCTCTCCAGCATTTATTGCTTGTAGACTTTTGGATAGCAGCCATCCTGACTGGTGTGTAATGGTATCTCATTGTGGTTTTGATTTGCATTTCTCTAATAATGAGTGATGTTGAGCATCTTTTCGTGTGTTTGTTAGCCATCTGTATGTCTTCTTTGGAGAAATGTCTGTTTAGTTCTTTGGCCCATTTTTTGATTGGGTCATTTATTTTTCTGGAATTGAGCTTCAGGAGTTGCTTGTATATTTTTGAGATTAATCCTTTGTCTGTTTCTTCATTTGCTATTATTTTCTCCCAATCTGAGGGCTGTCTTTTCACCTTACTTATAGTTTCCTTTGTAGTGCAAAAGCTTTTAAGTTTCATTAGGTCCCATTTGTTTAGTTTTGCTTTTATTTCCAATATTCTGGGAGGTGGGTCATAGAGGATCCTGCTGAGATTTATGTCAGAGAGTGTTTTGCCTATGTTCTCCTCTAGGAGTTTTATAGTTTCTGGTCTTACATTTAGATCTTTAATCCATTTTGAGTTTATTTTTGTGTATGGTGTTAGAAAGTGTTCTAGTTTCATTCTTTTACAAGTGGTTGACCAGTTTTCCCAGCACCACTTGTTAAAGAGGTTGTCTTTTTTCCATTGTATATCCTTGCCTCCTTTGTCAAAGATAAGGTATCCATAGGTTCGTGGATTTATCTCTGGGCTTTCTATTCTGTTCCATTGATCTATATTTCTGTCTTTGTGCCAGTACCATACTGTCTTGATAACTGTGGCTTTGTAGTAGAGTCTGAAGTCAGGGAGGGTGATTCCTCCAGAAAACTACAGGCCAATATCACTGATGAACATAGATGCAAAAATCCTTAACAAAATTCTAGCAAACAGAATCCAACAGCATATTAAAAAAATCATACACCATGACCAAGTGGGCTTTATCCCAGGAATGCAAGGATTCTTTAATATCCGCAAGTCAATCAATGTAATACACCACATTAACAAATTGAAAGATAAAAACCATATGATTATCTCAATAGATGCAGAGAAAGCCTTTGACAAAATTCAACACCCATTTATGATTAAAACTCTCCAGAAAGCAGGAATAGAGGGAACATACCTCAACATAATAAAAGCTATATATGACAAACCCACAGCAAGCATCACCCTCAATGGTGAAAAATTGAAAGCATTTCCCCTGAAATCAGGAACAAGACAGGGGTGCCCACTCTCACCACTACTATTCAACATAGTCTTGGAAGTTTTGGCCACAGCAATCAGAGCAGAAAAAGAAGTAAAAGGAATCCAGATAGGAAAAGAAGAAGTGAAACTCTCGCTGTTTGCAGATGACATGATCCTCTACATAGCAAACCCTAAAGACTCTACCAGAAAATTACTAGAGCTAATCAACGAATATAGTAAAGTTGCAGGATATAAAATTAATACACAGAAATCCCTTGCATTTCTATACACTAACAATGAGAAAACAGAAAGAGAAATTAAGGAAACAATACCATTCACCATTGCAACAAAAAGAATAAAATACTTAGGAGTATATCTACCTAAAGAAACAAAAGACCTGTACATAGAAAACTATAAAACACTGATGAAAGAAATCAAAGAGGACACAAACAGATGGAGAAACATACCATGTTCATGGATTGGAAGAATCAATATTGTCAAAATGGCTATTCTACCCAAAGCAATCTATAGATTCAATGCAATCCCTATCAAGCTACCAACGGTATTTTTCACAGAACTAGAACAAATAATTTCACAATTTGTATGGAAATACAGAAAACCACGAATAGCCAAAGTAATCTTGAGAAAGAAGAATGTAGCAGAATTTTAATTCCCAAGCCTCAAATTTTGTTGTGTAAGAAATATTTTTTATTTTTCTACACTGTCTCTGTCATCAGTACCCGTAAAAGGAAGACTCTTTTAGTTGTACAGGGTAAAATTCAGTCACTTAAAACTGAACTCAGGTGTCTTTCCTGGGTGGTATTCAGTTTTCAGAAATTTCATGTGTATGAGAGTAAGGAGTTTAGTTCAGGGCTGTGTTTCTCTGTCACTGGCTTCTGCTGAGACTTCAGTTCCTGCTTAGCCCCTGGGTGTGGCTGTCTCTCTCTGCTGCCATCTGCAGAAGTGTCTGAATCTCCACTTCATCTGCAGTCCACGTGGTGTCCCTTCTTTAAGACCTTGAATCCCTTTCAAGTCCACCTGGTGGTAGTGAAATGATGGAGGGTATGGGAAGAGGGAATGTAAACGGTAAGTTACTATTTATCAACTTCACTCTGTTGCACCTGAGATAACATATTGCCTGTCCCCAATTCTCATTTCTCCCTGAAACACTTTCTGGATCGTTGGGGTACACATAAACCTCTCCCTCTTAATTCTTTGTGTCCAGACCACAACCATGCCATCTACCTAGTGACATCTCTCGGAACATCTTAAAAGTGATCTTAACATCATCTATAATGTTTTTAACACTTTTCCCTGATGAATGCTATTTATTACATGTGTAACACTAACATTGCAATTTAACTTTCTATTTGTGTTTTTTACATCCCCCTTGACTTGTGTGTAAGTTCCTGGAATGCCCAGATCAGAGATTTGATGTCTTGATGCTTTTCTTAGTGCTTAGCATTGGGCAAAGTGCATAGTTGGTCTTCAGTAATTATTGGCTGAATGAACAAATGAATGAATGTAAACTTTTTGAGTACAGAGAATTCATCTAATATTTCTTTTACATCTCTTATGATGCTTAACATAGTATTGAATACTGAGCAATCCCAAATGATTTACTTAGTTTAATTGAACTGAGAGTCATTTTAACTTAATTAAAAAAAAATTTTTTTTAAATTATTTATGTGGCTGCACCAGGTGTTAGTTGCAGCATGTGGGATCTGGTTCACTGACCAGGGATTGAACTCAGGTCCTCTGCATTGGGAGCATGGAGTCTTAGCAACTGGACCACCAGGGAGGTCCCTAAAACAATTTTTTTGGCTGCACCATGCAGCATGTGGGATCTTAGTTCCCCAACCAGGGATTGAACCTGGGACCCCTGCGTTGGAAGGGTAAAGTCTTAACCACTGGACCACCAGGGAAGTCCTTGAGAGTCATTTTATGTTAACTCTTTCTACATATATTTACAGTACCTGAAGAAATCTAGAGAAGCCAGGTCTTCTACAGACTGCTCATTGAAAATAATTTAAAGTATTGGTTAAAATCAGCTGGGAGAGTTTTATATAATAGAGAAGGAAGGTAAAATGAGTGTGATTGTATACAAGGTGTAATCATTTCATCAATAAGAAATAAAACTAGGCCGGAAAAATAAAAAACCTAGCCAGTATTATTTGTGATGTAATTGCCATCACAAATAGTACTGGCTAGGTTTGTGATGGCAATTTCTCAAGAGGATATAGGACTTCCCTGGTGGCTCAGACGGTAAAGCGTCTTCCTACAATGTGGGAGACCTAGGTTCAATCCCTGGATCAGGACGATCTCCTGGAGAAGGAAATGGCAACCCATTCCAGTATTCTTGCCTGGAAAATTCCATGGACGGAGGAGCCTGGTAGGCTACAGTTCATGGGGTCACAAGGAGTCAGACAGGACTGAGCGACTTCACTTTTCAAGAGAATGTAAGCAGACAGATGAATCCAGTTCATTTCTGTGAGGCTAAAGGAGAAAAATTGCTGAGCAAATGATTCCCCTAGTTTTATTTTGGTAGGATTTTAATACTCTTCTACACTTCTACACTACATTCATACAGCAAATGTTCATTGAACACCAACTATAGGTAAGCAGTGTGTTGGACAGTCAGTATTCAGCTATGATCTGACAGAAGTTGTTTCTTACATCCCCAAATGCTTAGTCCTTGATGGAGTTATGGTGGACAGAAAACACAATGTGCAAAATGGCATTTACCAGAGTGTTGAGTGACTTTCTTTGGCATCACTGAGCAAAACATCTGCTCAGGGAGGAAGATTCCCCTGGGGTATGGTCTTTGACCTGGATCTGGAATGATTACTGGGAATGTGCACCCCACCAGTGGGGTCTGGTTTGCACCCCATATAGCAAGTTTTTATGTTTCCTGGCACCATTGCTCTAACTGACTCTTATACTTTTAAAATTATGGGTGCTAGATTTCTGGGCAGAACAATGAAATTTCATTGTTTTGGCTTAATTTTCATTTAGCTCTTGGGTGGTGGTGTTCAGTCGTGTCTCTCTGCGACCCCATGGACTGCAGCACTCCAGGCTTCCCTGTCCTTAAATGTCTCCTGTAGTTAGCTCAATCTCGTGTCCATTGAGTCGGTCATGCCAGTCATTTAGCTTAATGGTCATTTAAAAAAGATATTTTCAGGGACTTTCCTGGAAGTCCAGTGGTTAAGACTCCAGTGCTCCCAATGCAGGCGTCTTGGGTTTGACCCCTGGTTGGGGAACTAAGATCCTGCATGCCATATGGTGCAAGGAAAAAAAAAAGATCTTTCAGTAGGTTAGTGATTTCTCAGTTAAAATTTTTTCTTAAACAGTCACATTTGGAGCTTGTCCTCTAACTATCTTGTCCTCCTTTGTTACTTGCTATTCCCCTGCTGTCTTGTAAGGAAGTTAGATCCTTAGGTGGGAGTTGTGTTGGGTGATGGGTGAAAGGCTGTACATGGTAGAAGCTGAGGAAAGAGTTGGACTGCTCCATGTAAGATAAATGATTAGGGTTAGAAACTAAGGACAGCAGACTGAAGCCCAGATGATTAGGGTTAGAAACTAAGGACAGCAGACTGAAGCCCAGAGAGGGGACAGTTCAGGAGTTGTGGTAGAGAAGGAGGCTTTCTCCCAGAGGGGAGTTTTCAGGACAGATGGGATAATTAAAGGAAAATTAGCAGAGTTTTTCCCAGTGGTGTGCAAATTGATGCTTTTGAACTGTGGTGTTGGAGAAGACTCTTGAGAGGCCCTTGGACTGCAAGGAGATCAAATCAGTCCATCCTAAAGGAGATCAGTCCTGCATATTCATTGGAAGGACTGGTGCTGAAGCTGAAGGTCCAATGGTTTGGCCACCTGATATGAAGAACTGACTTATTGGAAAGGACCCTGATGTTGGGAAAGATTGAAGGCAGGAGAAGGGGATAATAGAGGATGAGACAGTTTGATGGCATCACTGCTTTGATGGACATGAGTTTGAGCAAGCTCCAGGAGTTGGTGATAGACTGGGAAGCCTGGTGTGCTGCAGTCAGTGGGGTCTCAAAGAGTCAGACATGACTGAGCTACTGAACTGAACTGTGCAATGTAAATTTTCTTCTCTACCTCTCCATGTTTCTTTTTTTTTTTTCCTACCTCTCCATATTTCTTTTTTTTTTTTCCTACCTCTCCATATTTCTTTGTTTTTTTCCTACCTCTCCATATTTCTGACTAAGGCAGTGGAGTGGAGAGGAATATTCCAGAATTTGGTTTTGGTGGTAAGTTACTAGTTTTGGAAGGGAGAGAGTTATAGAGTCAAGATGACTTTGAGGCTTACAGCTGGGGAGAGTGCAGCTGTAGGAGATGTCCCAAGTGACTGGGACTGACCCTGGGAGGAAAGGTCACTGTTTCTGGCTTGTAACGGGGAGGGTGGATGCCAATGACTTTCTCCTTCTTTTTTAGTTTAGTTTAAAATTTTTTTTCTCTTTTGGCCCCAGGACTTGGCTCCATCATGTGGCCTATCTGATCTTAGTTTCCCAACCAGGAGAACCCACACACTTTCTGCTGGAAATGAAGAATCTTAACCACTCGACCACCAGGATGTCCGATGCCTGTGCTTTTAAATGTATGACATAAATCTAAAAGAGGAAGCATCTCTCTTGCTTACTGATGATGCAAGGGTTCTTCTTGTTGTTCCTGTTCTCGTATATTCTCTGAGGTCCTGTTATAACTCAAGAGAGTGGAAAAGAATCTATGTGACAACTGGTGTTGGTCTTCTCAAGTGATACTGAGTAGGCCTTAGAGCTGACTTTGATTTAATTTAAGAAAACAAAGGGTATATTCTGAGGGTCGAAGAAAATATTATACCCTTACAAGTTAATTTTTTTTTCCTATTTTTTTTTGGCCACACCACAAGGCGAGCAGAATCTTAGTTCCCTGACCAGGAGTCAAATCTGTGCCCCCTGCCTTGAAAACGTGGTGTCTTAACCACTAGACTGCCAGGGAAGTTGCTACAACTTAATTTTTTTTTTCAAATTCTTTTGTCCTTATTTGTTTTGACTAATTAAACTATCAATACTTAGCATCTTTTATAGTAATAGTGCTCTTGTTAATTTCTAAAGCTATATAACTGATGGCATATAAACATTAATGCCTGTGTGTCTTAATTTTGACTGTATTTTTCTTTAATGGTTTTTCCTTTGAGTTCTCATTTGATGTACATCTTCTCATCCAGCATTGCTGATGACTTGTCTGGAACTCTGAACACATTTTACTCCTCAGTCTGAGTGCCAGCTCTTTCTCTGTGGAGTAAGAAGTGTGGACTGGATTTTATCAGTGTTATAAATAATTAAAATTCATTGTGTCTGGATTTCTTTATGTCTAAGAATGAGGTGATCACTGTGAATCTACTTTGGAAAGTATAAAATACTTGGCAAATATATAGTGCTGTTATTAATTTTTGTAGTGCCAAGATTCTGGTGAGAAAATTTCCTGAGCTGGTAGTGAGTACTGCTTTCTTCCATTCTCTGATAGCAAAGGAACGTCATAATTCTTGAGCAAATACCTAGTTGTACTGTGAGGGTACCCATCTCTTGTGAATAGGAAAAGACTTTAACTTGTTCTGTTTGGCTGTTAGAACCCTTCACTGGCAGCACACAGGCTGTTAAAAGAATGATAAAACTATAGATTTGTTTTCTAGTGGTACTTTTTAAGAAAATCGTGTTACATTTTGATAGTTGAATTTTTGTCTTATGGTATCCTTTGCACTTGAAAATATTTTTCAGTACTAATGATTTTTATTCATAATTTGTAGAAACTTAGGGTTTTAGGTAAGACTTCTATGGATCCTTGAAAACACACACTTATAAATGATAATTCCTTCCTTGTTAATAAAGAAATGTCAGAGTTGGATTCTGCCAGTTGTAATGTAAAGGACCTCAGAGGGTCAATTCTGGAAAATACTAGTTTAATTTTTCTGCATAAAACATGAAGACTTTATAGTGCGTTCCGAGCACCAGCCGTGTGTGCTTTGGGGGTTGAAGTTCAGACGCTGACACAGAAGCACCCTGGGGAGGACTCCACTGCTCACTTGGACACAAGTTGGACCGGAATTTCTGTGTTGCTGTGAATTATTTACATAGAGTTTCTTGGCTAGAATCAGGAGAAAAGGAATAATAAACTAGCAGCAGGTAAGGCCCAGTTTATTCCAGAGCACTGGGAAATGACTCATGGATTCCTTTCTCTGACAGCACTTTGATATTGGTGTTGAGGCAGTCATTCTAAATGAGATATTTGGCAATATAGGCTGTAACCATCTAGGCAGTTATCTCCCTAGTGTATACTTTCCCATGACTGAGTCATACATGGAAAATAGGAGCAAAGTACTTGTCCAGAGACAAAAAAAAAAAAAAAAAAAAGGTGTTGTGAAATAATTCATATCACTTCCCCAAAGCTCATTCAAACCCTTCCACCCATTCCATGAGTTTCTAGCAAGACAGATCACCCTGTATCCACACTTCATCCTAACAGTTTATCCTGACAAGGAGGGTTCAAGGGCAGCTTGTAACAGGAAAAGACCTCAGGATGTATAACTTGAGATATAGGGATGGGAAGGAATAGATGGAGTCTACTGCTGTGAAGGCAATATGTAGTGAAGGATCTGGACTTGGCAGACTCCCTGAGTTTGAATCCCAGCTCTGCCACTTATTGGGAAGCTTTTGGCCTCAATTGCTTTAATTGTAAAATGGGGACTATAATATTACCAACCTGATACTGTTGCAATGAGGATTAAATGAGACAGTATGTGTACTGCTCAGAACAGAGCTTGGCCTTTGTGACCGCCCAAGTCTCCCTTGCTTTGTTGGGACTTCCGTTGTGTGTGAGTGCTGTGTCTTGTTTGGAGATGGGGATCTTGGGGGAGATTTTATGAGTCAGGTTTATATGACCTTCTGGTGTCTTCTTCAATCTTAATCTGTATTTATTTATTTAGTTTTGGTTGTGCTGGGTCTTCGTTGCTGTGCCGGCTTTCTCTAGTCTTGGTGAGCCAGGACTCTTCATTGCAGATCTTGGGCTCTAGGATGTGCCAGCTTCTGTAGTTGCAGCACATGGGCTCAGTAGTAGCAGCTCCCAGGCTCTGGAGCGCAGGCTTAGTAGTTGTGGCACATGGGTTTAGTTGCTCCCCGACATGTGGGATCTTCCCAGATCAAGGATCGAATTGGCAGGTGGGTTCTTTACCCCTGAGTCACCAGAGAAGCACCTTCAGGTGTTTTTGATTGCGTGAGATTAGTTCAGGTCAGGAGATTGTCAGGAGTGCTTGCATTTGCTTTGGAATCAGATTTAAACTTTTATCTTGGCTTCATGCAAACACAGAGGCGTGAAGGCAAATGAGATTCTCTACAGCTGCAGGTCTTGTTTTCCTGGTATCCTCTGATCACTGGGATGGGCATGAGGCCTGGGCTCTGCCAGTCAGACTCTCCATCCTGGGAATGAGCCTGTCCTCCATGGATGGCTGATGCATCTGGAGCTAGCATTCCAAAGTGGAACATCATAGTGTCTACTGTGGGTCTCCTTAGACCTTCCAGGCACCAGCCCTTCGAGAGCCTGCTTGTTTAACCCTCTCTCCATTCTTTGAGCCAACCCCCAGTGCAGGCCCTTATTGCTTGCAATCAAAATACCTTAATTGGCACCAATGCCAAGCAGATAGGTTAACGTTTCTATTGTCAGTAGGTAAGGGAACACACATGAAGCCAAGAGACCTAGAAGTCATAGAAAAGTCCTCTCTAGACAGTGTGACTTGAAGAATATAATTTGTTTCTTGAGGTGCAAAAAAGGTGACTTTTGTCTTACTTGAATGGAAAAAAGAAGAGATTTCAGATTGGTCTATGTGGGTCTGTTCCAAATACAAAGTGTTGCATGCAGCCATCTTTAAAGATAGCAGGGTTTTTTTTTTTAATGTCAGAAATGGAAATTACCATTAAAAAAAAGGAAATTATCATAGGCAAAAGGGCTAAGAGAAAAGTTAAAGACTTTCAAAGGAGTGACACTTTTTGAATAGGATCACTCAACATCATTGTCATCAAGGAGTTAAAAATGGATTTTTAAAATAAGTATTTACATTGTATTGCATCATCTTATCACCCTGAAAATTTTAAGTTTCTTGAAGGCAATGGTATATCTTACATTTCTTCTGTAATTAAAACTTAGATGGTGATAAGATTCTCTAATATGACATAGATACTTAGTTAAGGATTCCCAGAGGTGCAGACATAGAAAACAGACTTGTAGACACAACAAGGGAAGGAGAGGCTGGGACGAATTGAGCGAGTAGCATTGAAACATGCATATTGCTGCTGCTGCTGCTAGGTCATGTTACCATATGTGAAATATATAGCATCTTCCCACTAGCTATCTAACGCTGTGAGCTCAACCCAGTGCTCTGTGACAACCTAGAGGGGTAGAGTGGGGAGGGGTGGGAGTAGGTATATGTGTACTTATGGTTTACAAGAGGGAGGGACAGAGGGGACATATGTATACTTATGGCTGGTACACATTTTTGTATGACAAAAACCAACAAAACATTATAAAGCAGTTATCCTCCAATTAAAAATAAATTAAAAAAAAATTCTGTTTTGTCATACCTGTGCCCTGAGGGGAGACTTTTGTAAGACTTTTCTCCCTTAACTGGGATTTGCATGTTTCTCTCTATAATTATTCATTTTTCAAGGTCTCAAATGGTGCCTCTTCTGTAAAGTTTTCCTTGAATCTTCCAGAAGATTCTTTCCTGTTTTTTTCATTCCAACCTGTACTGGGGTTGTGGAGGTGGCTTTCAGTTCATTTTGAGGCCTGACCCGCTCGTAGGAGCTTTGTGAAGGGTCATATTGAAAAGGGGATTCTGAGGGCACTCCAGGCTCTGTGGGTAAGAACTGGCAGTTGGACTCATGTTGGCAGTGGGTGAGGGAGTCTCATGCGTTTGCCATTGCTGTCAGCTATGGTTTATTGACTCCCTTCCTAGATTGTAAATTCTCTGTGGTCCCTGTGTTAGTCAGCATTTGATTGCCTCTAGAACTTAGTACAACTTCAAGCACCACAGATGTTCTCAATAAACATGTGCTAAAATGAAATGAAGGCAATGAAGGAAGTCATGGTGGAGTTTGAGCTGTGCTTAGAAATAGGAAGTAACATGAAGGAAAATTATGGGACCATCAAGAAGAGGCCTCAAGAGAAAAAGAAGGCCCTTCTCAGGATACAGTGGGAAACAAGAATCGCTCACAGGGAAAGAGTAGAGTCTGGAGGCATAGGTTTAGTCAAAATTGTTGAGGCTGTAATCTGATGAGGGAAATTGAATGTAGTTTAGAGGGACAAAAAGGACAAGAGGGAATACTTTCTGGGAAACATGAACTTTTGGAATGATTTCCTTCTCTAGAATTTCTTTCTTTCTTTTTTTTTTACTCATATACATGTATCTATTCTTTTTAAAATTCATTTCCCATTAAGCTATTACATAATATTGAGCAGAGTTCCCTGAGCTATACAGCAGTTCTTGTTTATTCATTTTAAATATAGCAGTGTATACATGTTTACACCAAACTCCCTAATTATACCTTCCCCCCATCCATACCCTCTGATGGTAACCATAAATTCATCCTCAGTCTGTGAGTCTGTTTCTGTTTTGTAAATAAGTTCATTTGTATCATTTCTTTCAAGATTCCGCATATAAGGGATATGGTACGATATTTCTCTTTCTCTGACTTCCTTCACTCAATATGATAATCATATATGACAATCCATTCATGTTGCTGCAAATAGCATTATTTCATTCTTATTAATGACTGAGTAATAGCCTGTTGTATATGCATGCCACATCTTTATCTGTTCCTCTATAGATGGACATTTAGGTTGCTTCCATGTCTTGGTTGTTGCAGGTGGTGCTGCAATGGACATTGGGGTGCATGTATCTTTTTGGACCATGTTTTCCTCTGAATATATGCCCAAGAGTGGGATGGCAGGGAAAAGAGGATAATTAGGCAGCTTGTGTAATTTTAAACAGCAATATAGTGTTGTCTCAGGAAATTTTTGTAAACTGGAAGTCCAAAACAATGATAAAAGCAGGAAATAGACTTGATAAAGAAGCTAATAGAGGAGAAAACTAGAAAAAAAGAAGATACTCTATTAATTCCAAAGAAATCAAGAAAGGGTAGAAAGATAAAACAGGTGGGAAAATAGAAAACAAATTATAAGGTGGTAGCCTTATGTCTAAACACATCAGTAATTACATTAGGTTTAGTTAAGTAAATATTCCTGTTTAAAGATAAAAATTGCTTGAATATTTGCTATTAAATTGATAATATAATGCTTATAAGAGCTATGTCTTAAATATAGGGATTCAGAAAAATTGAAAGAAAGAAGCACTAATCCAAAGAAAGTTGTAGTACTGTCAAAGAAAGTTTTGAGGCAAGAAGTCCTAAAGTGTAGCATTTTAATAAAGTCTGTTGTTTATTAGTCATATCAACATTAATTTCTTGGATTTGATGTGTACTATGTTTATATAAAATGTTAACATTTGGGGAAGATGGGTAAAAGGTATATGGAGACACTTTTCACAATTTTTACAACTTTTTGTAAGCCTGAATTTATTTCAAAATAGCAAAGTTAAAGTTTAGCATTTTCTAATAGAAATGGGTCAGTCCATCAGAGGATATAACAGTTCCACATTTATATGCACCTAACACACACATACACAGAGGGAGAGCAAAAATTAAACAAAAAGGAGAAAGACACAAGTTTGCAATTACATTGGGAAATTTACAACAATGAGAAAATTCTCAGTAACCGATAGAAGACAAAAAAAAAAATCAGGAAGGGTTTAGATGATTTAAACAGTATTAAATCTGGTCTATGTACAGAAAAGAAAGAAAGATCTGTCATTTCTAATATTCATACCCAAAGTTTATTTCAGGCCAATTTCCTTGAGAAGCCATATGATATCTGATAATGTATAAAAATGCTATTATAAGAATAGATAAAGAGTTTTATTTATTCATCCTCATTCATTCCTAAATCCTGTCTGCCATGCATCTTTCTTGTTCCCTTTGTATATTGGAAGCACATTACTGTTCCACACAGCAGATTATAGTGTGAGTCCTACTGCGGTCTGGGTTAAGTATCCCTTTGGAAATTGCACTAACTTACAGGGACTTGATGCCTGAGGGTACCTATTTTGGGTTAAGCATGGGATAAATCTGCAAACGTCTTGTGTGTTTATTTTTTTTCTCTCAGATATTATGTAAATTACTTGTTTTTTTCCCTTCTACGTGCATTGAGTTAGTAATTTCCTGATTTTAATGATTTGTTGACTTTGAATGTTCCTTATTGTAGCTAGATTGCCGTGCCCTGCCTCATACCAGAAATATCTGTCATTTCTCATACTATATTACTACTTAGTTTATCATCTCCAGTTAGAAGTGACTTATGAGTGCTCGCTTCGGCAGCACATATACTAAAATTGGAACGATACAGAGAAGATTAGCATGGCCCCTGCGCAAGGATGATACTCAAATTCGTGAAGTGTTCCATATTAAAAAAAAAAAAAAAAGCCCCCCTCCAAAAAAAAAAAGAAGTGACTTATGAGAGAAGTAGAAAAAACCTTTGTGGATAAAGAGAAGGAAAAAATAGTACAAAGAAGCCATAGACTGGGAGGCATTTAGGCTATGAATATAATCTTAACGCTGATGATTGCTGTGGGAGCAATTGTAAACTAACTGATGCCCTGAATTTCTGGGATTAGGTGTGGTGGGGGTAAATTACAAGTTGTGAAAAAATGTTTCTTATCTAAGTGTAACTCTATTCAGAAAATATAACTATGGTTAATTTCTTTCCTAATTCAGGATGTCCAAATATCTATCCTTTGAGGAAATGACACCCACCTTTATCATTTTCTTTTTGTAAATTATGTATATCATTGCTCTTTGTTATCAGTTTGGACTCATTGTTGCAAGTAACAGAAACCCAGTTGAATTGGCGTTAAAATATAGTTTCAAGTAGCTGGAAAAAGCACAAAGGCTTTAGCATGGTGGGATTCAAGATTCAGCCCTGCCAGATGTGTTTTCTCTTTACTCATTGTCTCTGCTTTCTTCTGAGTGTTGGTTTTAGCCTCATTCTCAGTCCTGGGTTCTTTCTTCATGGAGGCAGAATGGCTACAGATGCTCTAGCCTCTATATCCTCGTCAATAGGGATCCAGGGCAGTGTGTAGGCCTCCCATGATAGAAAGTTTCAGAAAAGCTTTCTTCTGTCTTGTTGGCTCCAACTAGGTGATATGCCTGTCCCTAAACCAAATCACTGTGGCTGAAAAGGACCTGGAGCTTTGCTCAAATGGCTTGGATAGATTATAGGGAACGAGTAGAACCCCCAAAATAAAATTAATGCTGTTACCAAAAGTTCAGAGACAGTTGCTAGAGAAGAAACAAAGCATGTGAAGAAAATAATACTTGAAGTGTTGATATTGTAACACAATATGATAGGAACTTGGGTAACACTTTGTATTGAATTTTCTCAGCCAGAGAAGTCCTAAAGTGAGGGTGGGGGTGGGGGAGAGTTGATGGGATATAAAAAATAAATGAGAAGAAAATATCCTGGGGTGGAAGGCAGATCCAGTTACCTGACTGGGAATCTGATTGATGGGCTCATGACATGCTGGCCCCTCTTCTCGCAGTGGAACTGACCCTTGGAAATGTCCCTCCTTGGAATCAGGGATGTCGTGAGTGGTACACAACTGAGGTTGTGTTTTCACACATCAAGGGATTAAATATTTTCCTCTGGCCCTTAGAATGAGCTAATTTGTTTGGAGTGTTTCTAGAGAGACACAGCCCTTAGAGGGGCCAAGTGGGATAACTGAAAATTAGGGAGCTGCAGAACCAAAGTTAATAGACCAGAGTTCTAGTTTGATAACCCTGGTGTTATAATAATTCAAATTGTTTGCTAAATTTGAAAATCAAAGTTCACATAAAAATGTGGATTTCTGAAGGAAAAAAAAAAGAATTTCTGGCTTCCCTTTAAACACCAGAAGATCAGGCAACTTTGGGCCTGATTTTGCTAGACAACAGTTCATTGGAGCTCTGCCTTGGCTTTCCCTTTTAAAGCCCCGGTTAGCATCATGGACACATCAAGAAAAGGGGTGGAGAATGGGGAGTCAGATATAGGGACCTCCTATACAGGTTGTAGCGACCTCTCCCCTCATCTTGGACTTCATTAACTGGGAAGAATTTCCATGGCTTGCAGAACAAAGATATTGCTGATCTTGGGGTCATGGGGCTTCATTGGCCAGTAAGCTCTGAGAAGTACTGATTGCCACTTCATAGATCATAATGACCTCAGTTTTCAAGTTAGTTATATTAATTTAATTTTGAATTTAGAGCTTGAAGCTTCAGGAAGACTGGGGACTAAGGCTTCCCTTTGTTTCACACCTCCAGTAGTTCTAATCACAATCTCCTATATATATTCTTGACTTAAGCTTTGATCAATAAACTCTATTTTGTATATTTTCAGTTCAGTTCAGTCATTCAGTTGTGTCCAACTCTTTGCAACCCCATGAACCGCAGCACACCAGACTTCCCTGTCCATCACCAACTCCTGGAGTTTACCCTAAACTCTTGTCCACTGAGTTGGTGATGCCATCCAACCATCTCGTCCTCTGTCGTCCCCTTCTCCTGACCTCAATCTTTCCCGGCATCAGGGTCTTTTCAAATGAGTCAGCTCTTTGCAACAGGTGGCCAAAGTATTGGAGTTTCAGCTTCAGCATCAGTCCTTCCAATGAATATTCAGGACTCATTTCCTTTAGGATGGCCTGGTTGGATCTCCTTGCAGTCCAAGGGACTCTCAAGAGTCTTCTCCAACACCACAGTTCAAAAGCATCAATTCTTCGGTGCTCAGCTTTCTTTATAGTCCAACTCATACATGACTACTGGAAAAACCATAGCCTTGACTACGGACATTTCTTGACAAAGTAATGTCTCTGCTTTTCATATGCTGTCTAGGTTGGTCATAACTTTCCTTCTTTTAGCTATCCATTTAATGTAGTTTTCTATTTCTCAACTTAAAAAAAATGACTAACCTTGGCTAACAGAGGGGCAGAGCTTTCCCTGCCCCTTAGGCTGCAGTGGAGGAGCTGTGTCTACCCCGTGGAGGCATGGCGGGTCCTTTAGTACACCTGTCCGGGTGGACCTGAGGGCATAGCATGGGAGATGAGCGTTGCATATTGTCCCTCTCTGCCTAAGCTAGTGCCTTATCACTTCTGCACTTGCACCCACTCTAAGTATTAGGGTTTCAGAACTGAGCCAGCACTTACTTGGTTTCAGTCAGGAATAATGAGGAGAACTCGGATGAGGGCATTGTGAGAAGAGACCAAATTATTATTATTTTTTTACACACTCATTTAATCATTCAGTGGGCAACACAAACACTTCACAACTACTCATTCAGTTGCATAAGTCACATGATGTTTGAACCTCTGTGCTCTAATGACCGAATCCTATACACAAAGTATTGAAGGTCAGAGTTGTGGTGCCAGCAGCTTCTGGTGTCTGTCCTTTGGAAAGTTATTTTTTCCAAGTCCTTCTGTATAATCTGCTTTTTTTGGGTCTGAGTCCACTTTTGGACTCCAAATACTTGTTGACTCACCACATGCTTTTACATAAGTATTTTGATTTGGGTCATGCCCAGCTCTGATTTGTACTTTGTTTTAATAAAGAAGGAGAAATAAAGAAAGAATTTTGATGCAGCATGAGTCCTTCACCTGCTAAATGCTTCTCTGAGAACTCCTGTTTGTTTTCTTCAAAAGTCTTTGGTCTCTTTCTCTCATTCTTGTTTTCTCTCCAATGCATATGTTTGCATGTGCTGTGTATATACACATGCATGTGTACAGACACACACACACACCCTTTTCGCCTTCTTGTATTCTATTCCATATGCTATGATTGCCTTGGCTACAATTCATCCAGAAAGTTCCAACCCAGGATTATATGTGATATATACTGAATGACCCCAACAGGAAGTGATACATTGTGTATAAGAGGTGCCTTTAAATCTGGATTAAAACAGGAAATGAATTAGGAGTTGATTCTAATTTGTTTATCAGAGAGAAGTAATCATAAGATTACTTTGTCATTTACCCCAAACTCAGTTTTAGTTAAGCTGAGTTTAGTTAAGCTTCTCAGGTGTTTATAGTTGAACCTGGTCAGTATTATATTGAATGTTGTTTTGGAAGAGACTGATTCTTATTCATCTTTAAATCTCATTAGTCCAGTCAAATAATACGTATTCATTGAGTACTTGAATGAATGTAAGTTCCCCAACTAGGGGCTTCATAATAGGGCTTTGAAGTAAGTGGATATAGAAAGATCTTGGTGGAAACTCTAGCAGCCACTCAATGCTCAGAAGCCAACCCCAACTCTATGCCCAGGTATACAGAAACACAGAACTGCGATGAATGTAACTGAGGCTGGTCACGGAGGTGACCCGTGCAGTGAGTGGGGACAAGATGTATCCAGATTCTCTCTGTTATTCTCTACTTTGCTGATGGAGCTGGTGATGGACAGGGAAGCCTGGTGTACTGCAGTCCATGGAGTTGCAAAGAGTAGGACATGACTGAACAACTGAATTGAACTAGGAAAAAGCTGCCAAAAATTATTTTGCAAGATTTAAGGGAAAGACTGACTAAAGATTATTTTGAAAGACTTTGAACCCATTTGGGTTCAAAATTTCAGTGCCATCTTTGTGCCTATAATACTCAGCACCATGAACAGGTGCTCATAAGTCATTGTTGAATACAAAATAAGGAGGTGAGTGAATACAGACTGGTTACTGAGGTGCTGAAACCCCCGCTCAGTCTTTTCACCCATCTGTTGGTGACACATTTCCCATGGACCATTGTTTGGTTTGGCCTTTTTTGACCTAGTACCATCCCTGCTCTTGGGGCTTCCCTGGTGGCTCAGATGGTAAAGAATCTGCCTGCTAATGCAGGAGACCTGGGTTTGATCTCTGGGTTGGGAGGATCCCCTGGGGAAGGGCGTGGCACCCCACTCCAATATTCCTGCCTGGAGAATTCCATGGACAGAGGAGCCTGGCAGTCTTAAGTCTATGGGGTTGCAAAGAGTTGGACACGACTAAGCAACTGACACTTTCACTTTTTCATTCCTGCTCTATGAAAGGAAATATTGCTATTAATAAATTTTACTAATCTCTTCCCACATATATAATATGATAAGATCATGGGGAACACAAAAAGAAGAAAACATATATCTTTTACCTGCAAAGAGACAGCAATGTTAGGAAGATAAGAATAAAATAGCAAAATGTGACTGTTACAAGACAACACATTTTCAAGAATACAATAATGAATGTATTATTGTATCCATCACCATCACAATAATGTATGTAGATAATACATAAGAGGCAAGGAAAAGACAGAGGTGCTTATATCTACGGCAGGTGGGAAGGAGTTAAGGACATGTCAGAAGTGGTGAGTGAACTGTTGGTTGAGAATTAGGGGCAGAAATTATGTTAACTTGGTAGTGTGGGGAGTAATGAGATGGTTAAGACTTGGGAAAACTAAAGGGGGGAAGAGCCCCAATGTTAAGATAGCAATAACAATATTGTTATTTTTTGTCTTGTTTGTTTTTGCAGGAGATTGGCAGGCCTCACTTTGAGAGGTCACAAATGAGTCAGCTTGGAGCCAAACCCCTTCATCCCAGGTGTTAATCCTGGCTTAACTCCTCATAATGGTGTCTAATTATGTTTTCTAGGATGGTGCAGGCAGGCACTTAGGAAGTTATTTTGCTTATTTGAGAAAAAGTTAATTCATAGTAACCATAACTACTATTTTAAAAAATAGTTTGGGGTTTAAAAAATTCTAGCTGTTAGCAATCAAATTAATCACTTTTTAGGAATGTTTACCTAACATGTCTGCCCCTTGTAGAATGAATAAGGAAGTTGAGTTCAGTTCTGTCAGACCAGAAGGATGCTCAGGGAAAATTTGAATTAGTGTACCTATTAAAAATTCTCTGTCCAAAGGGCTATCCAGGTTGGTATGTAGAGTAGGAGACTAATATTTAACAAACTCAGGGTATCCCAATTTATACTTACATTAGTGAGTTGGTGGACTTTCCTGTTAACTAAAGAAAGTCTGATTTGAAAAACTGAACAAGTTGATATGGAACATGAATGTTTGCTTTTTACAAAATAAATGATGCGGTGAAATGTGATCAGAAAAGGGAATTGCTGGAAATAGTACAGACAGATGAAAATATTTTTCCAGGTTTCCTTTACACCAGAAAGAAAACTCTTCAATTAATTTATATTTCTTCGCCATTTACTTTTTCACATAGGGATATATTCCAGTGACCTTGTGATCTTTCAACTGTAGTGGAGAGTTGAATATAGGATGTAACAGGCCAAGAGGAGGGCTGTGGTGGGAGCTAGGATCACAGCTGGTGAAGAAGGGAAGGAGGGGCCACCAGTAGAAGGTACTGAAATGCCCTGGAACCTCTGATCCTAGTCACTTCTCTAGAGAGACACCGTCAAGGCTTTTACCATTAAAAAAAAGTCAGGTAGGAAAGAAATATCACATTTCTTTATATTCTATTTTTTGGCCGCATGACTTGGGGGCTCTTAGTTCCCGGAACAGGGATTGAACCCACACCATCGGCAGCAAGAGTGTGGAGTCCAGACAGCTGGACAGCCAAGGAATTCCCTCTTTGTGTTATTGAAAGCCTCTTTGTTTTGACTGTGATGCCTCATCCTACCTGAGTCCTGTCAACTCTTAGGCACCTGGAATCTGCCTATCAGCCTCTGTTGTCTTGGGATCTTAGAGACGGCAGAGGCTGGGAGGGAGTACTTCCATCCTTGGCCTTTCATCCTCTGAGGGGGCCTGGGAAACACCCACGCGGCTCAGCCCATGGGTCCCTCCAGCAGAGGTTCTGTGGCATTTCGTCCCTTCTCTCTGCCTTCCCTGCGGCTCTTTGCTCATATCCACGGCTTCCCCTCCGTTTCCACCAGGATAATCTTTCTTCCTCTCCATCTTACTCAGAGGTGGTCTTCTCCTGCCGCCCCATTCCCAGCACAACCAGCCTAAGTGAGCCCCGAGAAGGTTTGTGCTTCTGTCCAAAGACTGAAGGGACCACCACTTCCAATCTGCTTTTGCCTTCTGGGCTGCTGGAACTCCTAAGACAAGAGTTAGTTATTGCTTTTTAAATGGGGCGGGAGAATAAATACAAGTTTGTGTTTCAATAAATTATTCTGCCCCAATATTATTAACTATTTTTATTGCTTATGATTAAAGTATTAAAGAGATTCCCCCCCCCCAAAACCTTGAGGGGCTTTGGGAAATTTCCTCCTTTTCAAAACACATTCTTTTGTTACCTTTATTATTTTATTTATTATTTTTATTGAGTTTAAAAATTAAAGTAATGCATTATTTAAAACAGATGTTAAAAGTTTACCATAACTGTTTCAAATTTATCATTAAAAAAAAAAAAGATCAGCTGTAGCCCACAGATGTGTCCCTTACCTCCTGCTCCACATGCATGCACGTGCCAAGTCACTTCAATCATGTCCGAGTCTTTTTGACCCTGTGGATCGTAGCCCGCCAGGCTCCGCTGTCCATGGGATTCTCCATGCAAGAGTACTGGAGTGGGTTGCTATGCTCTCCTCTGGGGAATCTTCCCTACCCACGGATCGAATCCACATCTCTTAAGTCTCTTGCACTGGCAGGTGGGTTCTTTGCCACTAGCACTACCTGGGAAACTTCTTCTCCATAGACAAACACTATTATTAATTTGTTGTGTCTTTCCCATGTGTTTTTAAGTTTTACTACATATGTATGGTAATGTAAATGGCATATATTCTGTGTTTCATAATTTACAATAATTGGTATACTGTTTGTATCCTTTAGCACTTAGCTTTTTTCATTTAATATTTTTTTTAAGAAGCAGATGGATGTAGTTCATTTAATCTACTGTTGTATAAATAATCTGTTGATTACACAATCATGTATTTACCCATTATTCAACTAAAGAAAACAGGCAGTTGCCCTTAAAATATAAATACGGTTGGAATAATTTAACACCTTGAGGGTTTGTTAGCCACTCATACATAAGTGTCAATTGGTCATCAACCATTTCTTCAAAACTACGTGTGTGTAGGAACTACCTGTGATGCTTGGAGTGAGAGAATAGGGATAGGGATGTTAATTGAACTGTATATAGAATTTGAGAGCTTAGGTTAATAAACTGATTTGTTTTTTAATCTTTTATTTTGCCTGCCTTCCTTGGGCAGGTTATCTAATCTCAATAGTCTTCTAATTTACATTTTAAGGGAGGATATTTGTTCCATCAGTAGAAGAATGGTAAATGGTGAGCTTAGCATAGTTCCAGCCTCATTGAAAGTTCTAGGTATTTGCCATTGTTGTTTACAATACTAGAGAAGGGGGAGTGAGGGAAAGAGGGAATTTTGGAAGATGGACTGGGGGAATGCTGCATCCCCTGAGTCAGTGGCTCCCTCAAGAATTCAGAATTTCGGGTGACCTGGACCTAGGACCACAGTGAGAGGAGGGAAAGCAGAAGAGCTGGGAAGCCAGGAAGTACCAGTGAAGACTGCTCTGGTCCCTCACAGTTTGGGCCTTTGGGGTTGGCAGAAAGGCATCAAAGTCTTGGTGGTCTCAGAGTTGTTTCTGATGCCTTTTTTTCTGAAACTGTCCAAAGAACTTTAGAACTTGCCAACCATAAAGAGCTACGTAGACTAATTTAGTAAAGCTTTCAGAGGTTCAAGGAAGCTAGAAATTTGAGGGAGGAGAAAAGATCAGATCCAATTTCATCTAAATTAAGAAGTCCGTTTTTAGAATATACTTTTAGCTTTCCAAATTTATGTTTGGTTGTGTCATGGTACACTTAAGAATTAAGACAGGGAAGGAAGGTTTTACTTGGTGAAAGAAGGTGTTATTTAAAATTATGTGGGCTAAAAAAAGAAAAAACAGGAGGAAGGAAGAGTTGAAATTATTGAAGATGTATAGGACATAGGTCAAAAGCCATGGGAAGATGTACCTGTCTAGAAAATCCAGCATAACCTTCTCTGCTGTTGAGTCCCTGACAGTGATCCTGGCTGTCTCTGGGCTCCTTTTTATAGGACTGACTTTGGAAAGCTATGCTGTTCTGAGCTGTCTCAGGCATCCGGGTAGGTGAGCATCAGTGCCAGGTGTTTGGTAACCAGTTAGTGATGTGTGCTTCATTTCTAAAACTGCAGAGTGGATTCTAGTGACTCTGGGTTTTAGTGTTTTAGGACTGACAAGTTATATGCTCGATAAGTATGAGTTGATCTAATTAGAAGTTTTTCCCCAAAACTTTACAAAGAATTTTACAGAGGCTGATTTCTTTTAAAATGCAAATTCTTATTTCACAGGTATATATGCTTCATATGTTACATAAATTATTGTATGATTATTGGACAATTACATATTTATACATTTTATGGTTTGATATAAAAACCATAAACATTGGGGAGACTTCAGAACGTACTGGCCTAGGGGAAGGAATAAGACACAGTAGGGTTCTGCTACAACTTTGTTAGGCGCCTCTGAGAGTTCTTCACTTTGGGACATTGAGAAGGTTATTCAATCCTCTGAACCATCCCTTTGTCAATTACAAAATGAGGACAGTACCTGCCTTATGGAGTGGTGAGGAAAGAGAATGGACACAAAGCATTTAAGAGAGTGTATTAATCATCTAACTATGGGACTAGTAAGAAAAATAAATATTGGGCTACTAGCTATAGGGTGATTGGGGTTTTCTTCTGAAATGTTACATACTACTTTGAAATTTTAATTCTCTTCCATAAAGTTTTAGGGGCTTTCTTGGTGGCTCAGACAGTAAAGAATTTGCTGGCAGTGTATCCTTGGGTTGGGAAGATCCCCTGAGAAGGAAATGGCAACTCTAGTATTCTTGCCTGGAGAATTCCATGGACAGAGGAGCCTGGTGGGCTACAGTCCATGGGGTCGCAAAGTTTTAAAAAGTCTGTGCTATGTTATTGTGGCAGAAACATTTTCCCATGGAGAAACATCATAGTAAGCAAATTATTTGGGATCATGTAGCTAGAATAGTTTTTTATACATCAAATTCAACAGCTGTATTTCCTCAGCAAACATTATGTTACTCCTGATAAGTTTATTGTGCAATATAAAAATGCTTGTTAAGGCACACTATGTAGTGTACTTAGTTTTTCGTAGTGTACTTAATTATTATCATAATTTTGCAAAAATCTAGAGAAGTGTTAATACTGTATGTTTATGCATAATTCTGCACTTATGAAAGAGGCAAAATGTTTTCCATTAACCATTCTACTGCTAAATCTTCATGCCTTTGTAGAAAGCTATAAATTATTTTGCTATTTTAATCATAGTATTTTGCCTCATAAGGAAATATTTTAGTATTTATTTTAAATACTAATTTCTCATAAGGAAATATCTAGTATTTATTTGTTTCCATTGTCTTTCCACAATTACTTCTTAAAAAAAATATATTTCTGACTGTGCCGGGTCTTAGTTATGGCATGCAAACTGTTGGTTGCAGCATGTGGGATCTAGTTCCCTGACCAGGCATCAAACCCGGGTCCCCTGCATTGGAAACGTGGAGTGTTAGCCACTGGACCACCCGCGAAGTTCCATCACAATTACTTCTATTGTTTTACAGTTATTTTTTATTTTGGCTGCCTTTAGTCTAAAAAAATGACTAAAAATATGTAATGAAAAATAAGCCCCCTTTTCACCTGGCCTCCAATTCCCCATTTCCCCTAGAAAGGCAATCACTATTACCTTTCTTTGTATCCTTCTGGAAATGCTTTTATAAATATGCAACTGATATAGCTCCCCCTCCCCCAGCTATACTTAATCTTCTGCCCCTTGCTTTGTTCTTTTAATAATATATATTAAAGGGACTTCCCTGGTAGTCCAGTAGTTAAGACTCTGTTTCCAATGCAGGGGGCGAAGATGCTATTCCTGGATAGGGAACTAAGATCTTGCATGTCACTGCCAAAAAAAAAAAACACACCAAAAACTGAAGAAGAATATATTTTAAAGATTGTTCTGTATCTATAATATTTGCTTCATTTAAATACTAAAGGACTTGTATAATGCTACAAACTTCTTTATACTAATAATAACATTTGGGTAAATTGCTTTTTCACTAATTTTATGTGCTGGTTCTGCTGGATTATGGGAGAATAAAAATATTTTATGTAATTAACAAGTGACATACATTTAAATAGGCTTGAGCAAAGAATAGAACCCCAGGTGTATTTGTCATTTCATTTGCAAGATCAACACAAGAATCGTTAATTTGCAGCATTTCTGTGGAGTGCAAATGCTAAAATTGGACCACTATTTTTAAAACTTGAGGCAAGGGATAGAAACCATTCTTGAATATGGGAAAGGATATGCAGGATGACCAAAACCACAGAAATTTGAAGCCAGCCACAACAGAATTAGCATTTTGCAGACTGGGGGATTATTTTTAAATGTCCTAAAAGGACTGTTTCATCTCTTTCAACACAAAATAAGTAAACATTCTAAAAGTGAGAATTCAATAAAATGTGAATATGTACTTACTGCTAACATAAAAGAAATTGCATTTACTGCCTTTTTCTTACTCTACAGAACTGAGCTCTTCAGATTTTTTTTAAACAGTGTGAAATGAAATAGAGGGCAATGGTGTGTGTATGTATTTAAAACTAAACAATTTAATTACATATTTAGTTAGAATCAGGCCCCAGAGTAACGGTAAGAGATAGAAATCTGTCATTTTGCAACCTACTCAATGGGAGAACAGATTTCCAAATGATAGGACTGATAAGGGGTTAATATCCAACATATATAAGCAGTTCATATAACTCAAGATCAAAAAGAGAAACAGCTCAATTAAAAAACAAAGAGAAGAACTCAATAGACATTTTTCCAAAGAGGAATTACAGGTGGTCATAGTCACATGAAAAGATGCTCAACTCCATTTCCTGATCATCAGGGAAATGAAAATTAAAACAAAAATGAGATATCACCTCACACCTGTCAGAATGGATATCATCAAAATGACCACAGATAACAAATGTTGAAGAGAATGTGGAGAAAAGAGAACCCTTCTATGCTGTTGGTGAGAATGTAAATAGTGAAAGTGTTAGTCACTCAGTTATATTGACTCTTTGGGACTCCATGACTGTAGCCTGCCAGGCTCCTCTGTCCATGGGATTCTCCAGGCAAGAATACTGAAGTGGGTAGCCATCCCTTCCCCCAGGGAATCTTCCTGACCCAGGGATCAAACCTGGATCTTCCACATTGTGGGCAGATTCTTTACCATCTGAGCCACCAGGGAAGCCCACCGTGGACAACAGTAGGGAGGTTGCTCAAAAAACTAAATATAGAGCTACCATAAAACCCCAAAATTCCACTCCTGGGTATATAACCAAAAACCCCCCAAAACACTTTCTGAAAGATACTTACACCTCAATGTTCCTAATAGTTTTGTTTGCAGTAGCCAAGATATGGAAGCAACCTAGGTGTCCATCAGTAGATGAATGGCTAAAGAAGATGTATGTACACATACACACAATGGAATGCTACTCAGCTGTAAAAGAGAATGAAGTTTTGCCATATGCAGCAACCTGGATGGACTTGGAGGGCATTATGCTAAGTGAAATAAATCAGAGAAAGACAAAACTATGATATCACATGCATGTGGGATCTAGAAAATACAATAAACTAGTGAATATAACAACAACAAAAAAGAAAGAGACTCCCAGATTTAGAGAAGAAACCAATGGTTACCAGTGGGGAAAGAGAAGGGTGAGGGGCAACACAGGGATAAGGGATTACAAAGTCAAACTATTAGGTATGGAGTAAGCGACAAGGATTTACTGTACAGCACAGGGAATATAGCCAATATTTTATAATAACTATAATGGAGTATAACCTTTAAAAATTGTGAATCACTATATTGTATACCAACTGTACTTTAATAAAAAAAAATGTCCTTTTGAAAGAACAACAAAACTCCTAAACAAGTTGGTTTACAGATCATGAATGACAAATACACTGTACGCTTTAGAAGGATTCACATAATTTAATATGATTTTTAAGTAATCAGTGAAAATTTTAATTCAATTATTTCAAAAAACTATATGCTTCCCCCCAAATTAGAGATGTTCAGGGATGATGTTGAACTTCTTATATAAATATGTGTATAAAAAATTTTTTCCTACTTAGCTTCAGTACTTATTTATTTCATTTTCACTTTGTGAAATACACATCAACTCTAAAGTAATTAGGTGTGTATAAGAGGTATACATAATTTGTCTTCACCTTTAGCTTTATATTGAAGAGTCAAACCACGAAGTCACTTTAAAAATAAGAGCTGCCTGGTTACATATCAGAAGTATTAAAAATATAAGTAATTCTTGGGACTTCTCTGGCAGTCCAGTGATTGGGACTTGGCACTTTCACTGCTGTGGCCTGAGTTCAGTCCCTCGTTGGGGAGATAAGATCACTGCAAGACATGAGGTGTGGCCAAAAAAAAAAGTCAGTAATTCCTCCTTAGATATTTATTTACAGCAATAAACATGGATATGTTCAGAGATTTATCTGTAAGGCTGTTCATTGTAGCATTCATTTACAATGCAAAATAATTGGAAGCAATGCAAACACTGTGAAACAAGGGATTTAACAAATAAGTTATTATGTGGCCACTAAATATTACGTTGATACATATTATATGTTAGCACAAAATATTATGCTCACATTTTCACACCTCAATAAAGGTACAGGTGCATTTGAAAAGCAGACCAGAAAGATGTAGATGACAAGAAGTACTAGCTGATATTTCTGGACAGTAGGCTTGTGGATAAGTTACATTTCTGATTTGGGCATTTGTTACCCATTATTTTCTACAGTGACTATTACATGGCTGCTTTTCTTACAATCCAGTTTTACATCAGTTTTCTTTTTTTGGTTTTAGTTTGTTTCTCCTGCTTGGCATAAGAAAGGCCCCACTGATCTGGGAAAGACCCTGCACGAGGAAGGGGAGAGGAGGCGGCAGTGGTTGAATAACGTAGAGTTGAACGTTTGAGCCACAAGCTCCATCCCAAAATCATCAGCCTCTAACTCACTGTATTCTTTTTTGGACATGATGCACGTCCTAAAATTTTACTTTTCGACCACATCCTGAGTATTTTTAAATGCTATACTTTTCTCAGCTTGAAATGCTTATTTTACTGAAACAGTGAAGTCAAATGGACAGGAAAATTATACAAGCCATTGAGAAATGCCTTTGCTTTGGAAAAGCACAGGGTGTGAAAAACCAGTGTTTCTTCCCTTTACTGAATCTCAGTTATTGTCTGGCTGACCTATGTTGGGAAAGAGTGTTACCAGGAAATCTTTTCCTATTTATTCCTTTTCAGCCTTACCTCTCAGGAGGTTTCTTCCAGATGCTTGACTGCCTGTGTCCTTTGTTCTTGTTTAGATAAATGTTTCCAAAGGGCTCATGTTCTTTTTTCTCACATTGCTTTTTCCAGATATAAAGACCTGAAGGTAGTCTTTCCTATTCAGAGATGGAGAACAGTACCACCACCATTTCTCGGGAGGAGCTGGAAGAACTACAAGAAGCGTTTAATAAAATAGGTATGCTTGAGAAAACCTAAATACATAGTTACTATTCTGCTGGATACCAGCCTTCCAGGAATGGAACAATGCCTTCTATTGCTCCTACTGCACTCTAACCCCCAGATGTATTCCCTTTTTCTTTTGTGTCCCATCTGGGTTTCACTGGATTCTTTCTTTCTTTCTAAAAGATAAACTAAGACTGGCTTGAATTTCTGGGAGAATTGGACTTTGAATTCTTTGATCATTTCTTTGCAGAGAATACTCCAGGTTAATGAATGACAGAGTAACTGAATATGCTTAATGTGATATCCTCATTACAGAGAAAAAAATATGGGAACACTTCCTTGTGTGTAAACTGAACTCTGGCCTCCGTGTGTTTGCAATGAATAATAACACGTTCTGACTTCATGCAGAGTATTTTAAAAGCTCGATATGATTTTCAAAGACCATATGTCTTATTTTTCTCCTCCCTTGAGCATAATTTTTTTTTAAAGTGTTGTTTTTAAAGGCTGCATGCCTTATACTTCTCCTTTCACTTTTATTTATTTATTTATTCTTCTTTCACTTTAAAAGCCATCCAGTGTTTTTTGTCTTTATGATGTCATTTTGACAGCTTGGTCTTTTTCTTCCAAAAAACTCTCCCATCCTCTGATGGATCGTGATTCTCCTGCATTTTGCTTGTAGGAGACCTGTAGCAAACCAAGACAGTGTTGATACCATCTTTTGCTGTAGTCTGCAAGTGGTAAAAGATGAGCACAGTAAATAGACATGAAAACGTGACACCCCCAAAGTTGCTCCTGCCTCAGTGGGCTCCTGCCTTGGTGTGTTAGAGCACTCCCCCAAAAAAGGTCAGACCAGGGAGGATGGGGTGATCACAGTTGGTCTTGGGCCTCAATTTCTCTTAAACTTAGTGAATAATGTCTAAAATTAATGTAGATGAAATGTAGTACAGAAGTTTTAGAAACCAAGATAAAGAAAGGAAGATTTAACTTAAAAACAAAAACAAGGCTCACTCTCTCTCAAAAAAAAAGCAAAAGTAATGCTTTCTGGAAGCTCATGACTTACAAAACATTGATATGAAATAAAGTGAATTCTGCAAATCTCTGGGCCTTTCCACTGCTCCTTGCTTAGCTGTTTAGAGAGTAACTCAGACCTTGAGAATACTGTCCACATGTGGCCACCTTTGGCTCATAATGAATTCCTTAACCTTGATCTTTTCTTGATTCTAATGGGCTTCCCTGGTGGCTCAGACAGTAATGCGTCTGCCTGCAATGTGAAAGACCTGGGTTCAATCCCTGGGTCGGGAAGATCCCTGGAGAAGGAAATGGCAACCCACTCCAGCACTCTTGCCTGGAAAATTCCATGGATCGAGGAGCCTGGTAGGCTACCATCCATGCGGTTGCAAAGAGTCGGACACAACTGAGCGACTTCACTTTCACTTTCTTTATTTTGCCCATGCTAGAGCACTGTATGACTATGATGTGATTTCTAAAACGTTATTGTTAAAAATACATTTTGGGCTTCCCTGGTGGAGCAGTGGTTAGGAATCCGCCTGGCAATGTAAGAGACACGGGTTTGATCCCTGACCCAGGAAGATTTCATATAACGAAGCCCATGTGCCATGACTATTGAGCCTGTGCTCTAGAGCCCAGGAGCCACAACTACTGAGCCCATGTGCCACAAGCACTGAAGCCCACACAGCCTGGAGCCCGCTCTCTGCAATTGGAGTGTAGCTTCCACTTACTGCAACGAGAGAAAAAGTCCCAGCAGCAATGAAGACCCATCACAACCAAAAATAAAATAAATCAGTAAAATTAAAAAAAATTTTATGGAACATTGTATGCAGTGCACAGAGTCATTTCAAGGAAAAAAAAAAAAACTGGGAGCAATGTTGGAATATTCTGCTAATTCGGAGCACTGAAAGAAAGGAAGTAGTGAAAACATAGCTCCAGAACTTGCCTGCTGGTCCAGTGGTGAGGACTCTGTGCTTCCACTACAGGGGGCCTGGGTTCCATCCTTGGTCAGGGAACTGAGATCCTGCAGGGTTTGTAGTGCAGCCAAAAAACAAAACAAATCCTGCCCCCCACCCCTCCATATCTCCTAGTTTGGTTGTTTTTGTTATGTTATAGGAGCAGTTTGGCAGCTTGAATAAAAATGCTACCTTGGTCCTAGTGAAATAAATTAGTAGTCTGTTTTCTTTCACACACCAGCTTTAATCTTTATAACTCATGGATGTATAATCTTGCCATATTTATTTAATGGTATTTTTGATAAATCATTGATGAAACAATTCTGACAGCAAGGTAATTTGTTCTGTGTGAGGGAAGTTCTAATACTAGCAGAATATATACTTCCTTACTTTATTTACAAGATAAATTGCTACTCATGGACTCTGTAACCCTCTGCTAATTTGTCCCAAACAGCTTTTCTCAGAGACAGAGAAACATGCCCATCTAACCTTGCTAGATGGGATATTTTTTTGGGTCTCTAGGGAAAAGTGAGAAGTTAAAATATTTGCCCTGTTTTTCTGCAATTGTGGTAAAATACACATAACATAAAATTTACCATTTTAACAATGTTTTCAAATATACAGTTTGTTGACTAAAAAAAAATTGCACAGGGTGAAATTTGCAAGTTATGTTTTACTTGATGAGGACTGCAGCCTGAGATACAGCACCTCAGATGGCTCTGAGAAACTGCTCCAGAGAGGCAGCGGGGGGGAAGGTCAATATATGTGATTTTGGTGAAGGGAGAGGTCCTTTAATCAAGCACTTATCTTTACAGAAGATTTTCTGCTAGTCACGAGAAGCTGATGTTACCTTGAAAGAATTTAGTGCTTTTCTAAATATGAGGAGGTGAAAGGATTGGGCTTATAAAATCAGTTCCTGAAAATATCTAACTAACTGTTAGGAAGACCTGTGCCACAAGTTTCCCTGGAGCAGAGAGAGCCTCATTTCTGCTCTCCATCCTGCACTCCCTTCAGGGCGTGTGGAGACAGGATTCACTCCTGGTTGAGGCAGATGGCAAATGCCCTTGGCTAGCACCAGTGTAGTAGACAAGTTTATTGGCATTAAGTATATTCACCTTGTTATGCAACCTTCGCCACCATCTATTTCTAGAACCTTTTCATTTTCCCAAACTGAAGCTGTACTGTTCAAGACTAACTCCTCAACAATCCACCTTCCCCCAACCCCCGTCCTCTGGGGCTACCGCCATTCTACTTTCTGTCTGTGTGAATTTGGCTACACTAGGTAACGTATATAAGTGGAATCATATAATATTTGTTTTTCTGTGACTGGCTGATTTCACTTAGCGTGATGTCTTGAAGATTCATCTGTATTGTGGCATGTGTCAGAAGTGTCTTACTTTTTAAGACTGAGTGACATTTCATTGTTTCTACTAAATTTTGTTTATCCATTCATCTGTTGACAGGCTTCTGATTTGTTTCTACCTTTTGGCTATTGTGAGTAATGTTGCCGTGAACACGGGTATTTCAAATATTTGTTCAAGTCTTTCTCCTCAGTTATTTTTGGCATATACTCAGAAGTGAAATTGCTGAATCATTTACTTTTGTTTAATTTTTTGAGGAACTAACAAATAGTTTCCAATTGTGGTTGTACCATTTTGCATTCCTACCAGCAATGCACAAAGGTTTCAATTTCTTCAAATTATGCCAATGATTATTACTTCTGTTTTTGTTTGTTTTTACAGTAGCTATTCTCGTGAATATAAAATATCTCATTGTGGTTTTGATTTGCATTTCCCTGATGATTAGTGATGTTGAATATCTTTTTATGTGCTTATTGGCTGTTTGTATGTCTTCTTTGGAGAAATGTCTATTCACGTCCTTTGCCCATTTTAAAATCAGGTTGTGTATTGTTTTGTTGCAGAGTTGTAAGAAAGTCTTATTTCTTTTTAAACTGTGACTTTATGGCTATTTAACCTAAGCCTTGACTACCTCATCTTTAAAATGAGAATGTTAACTACCTCAAAGTTATTGTATGGATTTCATTAGACAAGTTCTTTTTTTAAAAAAAAGATTATTATTTATTTTTGGTTGTGCTGTGTCTTTGTTGCTGCATGAGCTTTTCTCTAGTTGTGACGATTGGGGGCTACTGTCTAGTTGCAGTGGCTTCTCTTGTTGCAGAGCATGGGCTCAGAAGTTGTGCATGGGCTTAGTTGCTCTTCAGCTTGTGGCATCTTCCTGGATCAGGGATCAAACCTGTGTCTCCTGCATTGGCAGGTGGATTCTTTACCACTGAACCACCAGGGAAGCCCTCAAGTTCTTAACAAATCACTTGACCCAGAATATGTGCTCATTAAGTGGTATCTATTATTTCTTGTTCCATCATACCCAAACCACAGAGGTTCTAAGGAAGGAGCTGGCATTTAAGCACACAGATGTGTCCATCTTCAGAGCTCAACTCTTAATGTTAGTTTACTGTGATGGTTAGCACATAACTTTTTCATGATCTTGTTTAAATACTCTTCGCCACAGTGCTATTAGGCAGTGGGTCTGCCTCGTCTATTTGTCTATTTCATAATTATAGGAAGCAATTCTGAACTGGTGATGTACTAAGTAATGAGATTTTACTCTAAATTCAAAGAAAGCAATTATTGCAATATCATGCAATTTAGCTTTCTTTACAGATCACAGCACTATTTTGGTTCTTGAAAGATTCTAGTTTAGAAAATCTTCACCATTCTGAACAGTATTAATTCTAAAACTTGTGTTTGAGAGTTTAAAAGAAAGGTTTCTGTCTTATCTTTCATTCAGTTAATAGTGATGACAGCTCTTTTACTGAGAGGAAAAAGAGACATAGGAAGCAAAGTAACTACTACCAGGTGAGTGAAGAGAGCCAATACAAGGTGGATCCAGGCAACTAACCAATCAATCCTAAGCCCTGTTGCCAACTCTGGCCACAAGTGTTTAATGTTGCTTTTCTTCTGTGTCAAGAATTGATAATCCAGTCTCTCAGGAAAACCCAGGGAAGGTTATATCAGTGATAATATGAAAACGCACAGAAACCTATTTCCCTAAGTCCAAATGTAGGTGTGAAATTATTTCTTGAACACTTAATCTCAAAATGACATCAAACATGATTCAGCCTACATAATGGTATCATAAATACATAATGAAGAGGCAATGAATTATTGACAAGTGAAACAGAACTGCCACCAAGTGAAATGTAGAACAGAAGTGCCTTATGTGCATTTTACATTATGTACGAATTTTGTATGAAAGGTGGGGCCAGCAGATCCATTTGGTAGGTTCCATGAAGAAGTCAAAGTCTGGGTGGGTGTTCCTCTATGACTGTTGCTGCTGTATTTCCCTTAGATATCTGAGACTTCCCCATTCTTAATTCTTTGAAAATTAGTCATGTGCCAAACTTGAGTTTTTCATCTGTCAGTGCAATGTTCTTATTACACACTTAAAATATATATGCTAACCCTGAGTCTATGGATGGCGGGTGAAGTTCATTAAGAATCTGCCCACAATGCAGGAGACTCGGGTTCAATCCCTGGGTTGAGAATATCCTCTGGAAGGGAATGGCTACCCACTCCAGTAATCTTGCCTGAGAAATCCCATGGACAGAGGAGACTGGCAGGCTACAGTCCATGGGTTCAGAGAGTCGTACACGACTGAGCGACTAACACTTTCACTTTCAAAGTTCGTGAAATATGAGTTTGTTTGATAAAGTATATAGCTTACCTTGTACAATTTAGGTGCAGAAGAAAAGGTTACTGCCAATTATGAAACAAACCTGGAAGGTTCTGCCTGCCCATGAATCTCCCAAGCAGCCTTCAGAGTGCACATCTCCAACAGAGTACAGATAAGATCTGATCTCTGATAATTTATCTTTTTAGATATTGACAACAGTGGGTATGTCAGTGACTATGAACTCCAGGACCTGTTTAAGGAAGCAAGCCTTCCTCTGCCTGGCTACAAGGTGCGTGAGATCGTGGAGAAAATTCTAGCAGTTGCTGACAACAACAAAGATAGCAGAATCAGCTTTGAAGAGTTTGTGTCGGTAAGTGATCTAAATCCTCTCCTTGGCTACTGATGGGTTTGCTTCGAGCAGAATTTTAGTAATGTCATTGCTTTCTTTGGTTGAATCTGGCTTCAGAAACCAGAAAAAGCACTGCTTTTAAATGATAATGATGGTAACAATAACAGCAATTTCCACAAATAATTCATAAAACAAAGGAAAAATTATTCTTAAATTGTTGGAATTGAAATTAGGTTTAGATAATAATCATTTATCCTGTAGTAAAACTACAGTTGAGTTTAAATGCTTATTGGCTTTCTCTGTAAGCAAAGTATTTTCATATCTTAGTACTTAGTCTTGAGAAGTGAAATATCTTTGTAATTGAAATAACTAAGATTTGGAAGATATACCTCCTAGAAACTGGTTGTTTTCTTGTGATAAGTTATATGTTCAGTTTCTGTAAATGCCACCGGTGAATATTGATACCAGTTATGGGTTCATTATTAAACCACCTGGAGACTCAGGGAACTGAACAAGATTCAGAATAATATATGACTCCACCACTAAAAGAAAGATAGAACTGGATATTGAGTATCATGTATTTTAAACCTCTCAGGCTGAGAGCAATGACTAAGTTGCCACTGCCAGCTGACAGTTGAGCAAGGGCTGTCACTACCATCTATCAACAGCACCATGACTGTGCTTTTTGTGCAAAAATTAATGAAATAGTTTATTCACTAATACAAGTGAACAGATATTTATGAAATAGTAATTGTCTGCTTTTACATTCTTTGTTCATTGAGCTCCTTTCATACCAGGAAGTCTGGTATTATGAGTGATGTGATGAACACAAAGAGATGAAGTTTGTAGGTGGAGGGGAAGACAGAATCTCACAGATAGGTAGAAGATAACTGATAGTTGCTCTGACAGAGCAAGACAGGTCACTTGAAAGTTGGTGTAGGAGGAATTGAACTTGGTGGGGAGATTAGAGAACGCAGAGATTCAGTGAAATGGAACTATCTCCAATGCTGTGAAGACTGAATTGCTGTCTGAAGGAAGATGTTAAACAGATAAAAGGAGTGGGTGGGGGAAATAAGTAATGTGTAACGGGCTGAGGTGATGGCATGTGTAGAGGCTCTTTGGCTTTAGGGGTGGTAGATGCTTTCAAGCACTTGGGGAAAAAAGCATCCTTGTGGTTGGAGCTGAAATGTTGAGGGTTAGGAATGTGTTTAGACAAGTGAGTCAGGGTCAGATAATCAGGCCCTTGTAGAATTTTTTGTTTTTATCTAAAGCAATAGGAAGCCATTGATGTGGGAAGAATGATCAGATATGCATTGTTTAAAACTCACTCTGGCTGTTGCATGGAGAACTGATTGAATTCAGCTTAGCCCGGCTCTAGAGTGGCCAGTGACAGGAACTGGCAGAGGGCACTTGTTGAAGCCTGTGTAATTTCCTACAAACGCTGACTTCTTGACTTTAACATATACAATGAAGCTGTTCAGATTGGAAAATATCTCATTAAGACATTTAAAAATCTTTATCATGTAGTTAGTTATTCTTTAGTTGTTAGTACAAGAGATCACGGCAAGTCTAGATGAACAATTTCAATGTGTACAATTTGAGCTTAATTATAGGTTGTGGTGCAAACATTTTTCCATTTCGTGTTATTATAAGATGACATGAGGGTTATCTGCCTACACAAGCAATAAATGTGAGAACAACTGATTCGTATTTAATTTTATGTCATTCCAAATAAATAACTATCTTTTACACAGCAAGGATTTTAATGGCTATCTAATCAAGGGTCACTTTTACTTCTCTCCCATTCCAGCTAATGCAAGAGTTAAAAAGCAAAGACATCAGCAAAACATTCAGAAAAATAATTAACAAGAGGGAAGGGATTACTGCTATTGGAGGAACTTCATCCATTTCCAGTGAGGGCACACAGCATTCTTATTCAGGTAACCAACCACTTGCTCCAAATTTAATCTTTCAGTCATTGGTTCATTCAACAAGTCCTGTATTTCACAGGATCTAAGATGTCATTTATTGTAATTTACACTATTTTATATACCATTGTTTTATAATGAGACTAAATTATAATGTGCCATTAGACTTGAAATGTATCATAATTTCAGAAGTGTCAGAATGAAAAATCCTGGAATTATTTAAGATAGATAATAGTACGTGAATGTTTACTGTGTGTTAGGCACAGTGGACAAGAGATTAGAAACAGCAAAATAGGAGTTGTTTATATTTTCAGCATTGAATGTGTTTAATCATGACCTTGGGATGGATTTTTCTTCCTGACTGGTGATATGAGTTTAGTTTAGACCTATAATTTTAGGAATGGTGGAGAGGTTTATTCCATTTTGGAGGAGCTGAGATTCCTGATTCATCTTTTATCAAGCAACCCAGTAACTAGTAGAGCACAGCGCTTGGTTTGCTTGATCTGATAGAATCACTGGACTGTTGCCCAGTGGGAGATACAGAGTCACATGAGCTCCTAAGAGGAGACAGCTTGCCCCGTGCTAAGGTTGCTTCTCAGGATCAAGATGCCTAAAAACCTTTGGCCAAGTTCTTTTTGTTCATGTTAACATAATTAGAACTATACTTTTGGAATTTTCTAATAAAAACTCACTTTAACTTTTCCCTCTTTCTTTCTTTGAGATCTGAATCTGTTAATTATCCTCTTGATTCTTTTGCTTTCTTTTTTTTTTTTTTAGGTTGTTGACTAAGCCTTTTATTTATTTTTTTAAAAAATTTTCAGTGGGTTTTGTCATACATTGATATGAATCAGCCACAGAGTTACACGTATTCCCCATCCCGATCCCCCCTCCCACCTCCCTCTCCACCCGATTCCTCTGGGTCTTCCCAGCCCACCAGGCCCGATCACTTGACTCATGCATCCCACCTGGGCTGG
Source organism: Muntiacus reevesi (assembly GCF_963930625.1). Taxonomy (NCBI): domain Eukaryota; kingdom Metazoa; phylum Chordata; class Mammalia; order Artiodactyla; family Cervidae; genus Muntiacus; species Muntiacus reevesi. The sequence continues at coordinate 6,676,077 of NC_089256.1, read as the reverse complement.
TGATCTGTTTCACCATAGATAATATACATGCTGTTCTTTCGAAACATCCCACCCTCACCTTCTCCCACAGAGTTCAAAAGTCTGTTCTGTACTTCTGTGTCTCTTTTTCTGTTTTGCATATAGGGTTATCGTTACCATCTTTCTAAATTCCATATATATGTGTTAGTATGCTGTAATGTTCTTTATCTTTCTGATTCTTTTGCTTTCTAAATGGATTTTCCTCTAATAATACACTCATACTTCTACTCACTGTATATATTTTCCTCACTTTTTCCCACCAGGGAAGTGCAGTGGTGAAGGCAGTGTTCTATAACTCCTACCTCCTTTTTTGAAAGGTACTTACTGTTTAGCTCTGTTTCTGCCTGTCCATTCTAATGGAATGGCATCTTCATTTTTTATTAAGGTATAATATGCCATTTAGCGAATTGCTGCAATCGTTATGTGTGTAGTTCAATGAGTTTTCACGTGTGTACGCATCTTGTAGCTACATTCATGCAGCTGCCAAGTAGATTAACATATAACATTTCCTTCACCAGGATTATTTCTAGATTATTTAAATCTAATAATATGTAAATTATTATAATACATAAATACAAAAATTCTATGAAAGTAAATGTGCACCATTTTGAGCATTTTATATTTCAAAGATTTTCTTGCTTAAAGGACTTTAAATAAAGTAAAATCAGATTTTTTCCCTTACATTGAAGGAAAAAGAGAAAGTGAGGAAAGGGAGGAAGAGAAGAAGTGAGAGGTTCTGGGCTTGTAGAGCTACATGAAGGACAGGAGTAATTTTTCCATTGATTTAAAACAATTCTTTTTGATCTTGTTGGTTCTAGCAGTCATTGCTGATTATAAAGGTAACCCAAATGAATGAACCTATAACCAGTTCACAGATATGGTCATTTAAAAATTTTTAAATTCAGTTTATTTAAGATAAAAAAAATTCACTGATTTCTTCCACTCTCCATCACCCCTTGCTTCTTGTAATCACCAGTCTGCTCTCTGTATCTATGGCTTCAGTTCTGTTTTCCAGATTCTACATTAAAAAAATGAGATCATACAGTAAAACACACATATAAGTGTGTATGTATATATAACATATATGTATATGTATATATATGTTTTATATATGTAATAAACATACATCACACATATAAAACATATACATATATATGTATGCAAAGCATATGTATATATAAAGCATTAATATTTCCTTCGCCCTGAGTGGCTCCCTCATGCCTCTAGCCGTAACTCTTCACTTTTCTGATGTCTGTCACAATAGATTTTTTTTTTTTACTTGTTTATTGAGGTATAAGATGTACAGAGTAAAGTGCATACAGTGCCCTATTGTTAAGTATGTGTCTTGATGATTTTTTTACATATGAATACACCCACATAACCATTATTTAGAACCCAACACAGAACATTTAGGGGCTTCCCAGGTGCACTAATGATAAAGAACTTGCCAGCCAACGCAGGAGATATAAGAGACTTGGCTTCAATCCCTGGGTAAGGAAGATCCCCTGGAGGAGGTCAGGGCAACCCACTCCAGTTTCTTGCCTGGAGAATCCCATGGACAGAGGAGCCTGGTGGGCCATAGTCCATAGAGTTGCAAAGAGTCGGACACAACCGAAGTGACTTTTCACACATGTGCAGAACATTTAACAGGTTTTAAGAAAAGAACAACTTTATTGAGACATAATTGAAATACCATGAATCTTTGAAAGTACAATTAAGTAGTTTTTAGTATATTCACAGAATCGTAGTATATCAGAACCATGTAATTTGGGGATACTTTCATTACCCCGAAGGGAAACCCCATGACTGTTAGCAATCACTACCCATTTTCCCCTTCCCCCAGCCTTGGGTGACCATTAATCTACTTTTTATTTCCATAGATTTGCCTATTCTGGAAATCTTAAATGAATGGAATTATACAGTAACAGCTTTTCACTTGACAGGCTTCTTCCCTAGCAGAATATTTTTGAGGATCATTCATGTTGTGGCATGTATTGTACATCCTTCTTTTTTATGGCTGAATCATTTCTGTTCTGTTGCTAATATCATGTTTTGTTTATCCTTTCATTGGCTGATAGACATTTGAGTTGTTTCCACTTTTTGGCTATCATGAATAATACTGTGTGAACACTTGTGTCCACATTTTAGTGTGGACATATGCTTTGAATTTTCTAAGGTATATACCCAGGGGTGGTCATTTGTTAACTCTATGTTTAACATTTTAAAGAACTACCAAACTATTTTCCAGAGTGACCATTTACATTCCCACAAGCAATGTATGAAAGTTCCAATTTCTTCCCATTCTTGACGACATTTGTTTTTGTCAGTTTTGTTTATTACAACCATCCAGGTGTTGTTAAGTGATATCTCATTCCTGTTTCCTATCAGTTCAGGTCAGTTCAGTCGCTCAGTCATGTCCGACTCTTTGTGACCCCATGAACTGCAGCACGCCAGGCCTCCCTGTCCATCACCAACTCCCTGAGTTGACTCAAACTCATGTCCATTGAGTCCATGATGCCTTCCAACCATCTCATCCCCACTTGTCCCCTTCTTCTCCCGCCTTCAATCTTTCCCAGCATCAGGGTCTTTTCTAATGAGTCAGTTCTTCGCATCAGGTGGCCAAAATATTGGAGTTTCAGCTTCAGCATCAGTCCTTCCAATGAATATTCAGGACTGATTTCCTTTAGGATGGACTGGTTGGATCTCTTTGCAGTCCAAGGGACTATCAAGAGTCTTCTCCAACATCACAGTTCAAAAGCATCAATTCTTTGGTGCTCAGCTTTCTTCATAGTCCAGCTATAAAGAAATAATAATTTCTTTCCCTTTTCCTGCCCATTTTTTCATACCTATTAAAAATGTATCTTTTAAATAGTTCCTTCTCTGGAATTTAGAAAGATGGTAATGATAACCCTATATGCAAAACAGAAAAAGAGACACAGATGTACAGAACAGACTTTTGGACTCTGTGGGAGAAGGCAAGGGTGGGATGTTTCGAGAGAACAGCATCAAAACATGTATATTATCTATAGTGAAACAGATCACCAGCCCAGGTGGGATGCATGAGACAAGTGCTCGGGCCTGGTGCACTGGGAAGACCCAGAGGGATCGGGTGGAGAGGGAGGTGGGAGGGGGGATCGGGATGGGGAATACATGTAAATCCATGGTTGATTCATGTCAATGTATGACAAAATCCACTACAATATGGTAAAGTAATTAGCCTCCAACTAATAAAAATAAATGGAAAAAAAAATAAATAGTTCCTTCTCCATAAATAGCCTTTTGTTGATCAACCTGATGAGAAATTATTCTTTCTTTAAATTCTTTGAAACATTGCTTGTATCTCTCTTGTGGTATGTTCATTTATTTCATTTCTTCATATATCTGTTTTATCATTACCCTTAAAATTCCTTGATGGGAGTTGCAACATCTTAGTGATCCTTAAATCCATTGATTCTAAGTCCGTAAGGAGGTATGTATAGTGAGGCAAGAAGATAAGAGGGCAGATAATGATCTGTACAAAAGTAAATGTTTATGTCTTTATTGATTGTTTGTGATAGATTACATTTTGAGAGTACCTGCCAAATATGCCTTTAGGAAAGTTACCTAGTTCTAGGAATTAGGGCATATAGAGGAAGTCCAGCTACCCTGTGATAGAAATGGGCATTATTTTCTTTTAGATTTTGTTAAATCATTTTTATGCTTACAGAATAATAATAAAGCAGTAGAACATTTTTCCTTTAAGTTCCTTCCTACTTTCTTCACTGCATAGCCCACCAGTGTTTTTCTGCCTAAAGATAAATATTCCCATACTAGAAGCCACAGCTTGAGAAGTTGAGGATGAAGATGACTGATAGTCATACTGGTATTTAGATATGTCAGTTTCCTTATAATAGAAATTCCACAGAAATGGAGCTATTTTATTCATTCAAATAACTCAATTAAAATTATTATTTCTGTTGTAAGTTGCAAATCACAACTTTATAAAAAAATTTTTTCTGGGGAAGGTGGAACTGATTGAAGTAGTTGTTTGTTTCTTACATTTTCCCCTTGGCGTGTGTGTGTGTGCATGTGCATGATCTGACCTCTGATGTTTGGTTCTTGATCCATTAATTCTCAGAAGAAGTATATGTGAAAAGTTTTAGAATCAAACTGAATATTTATTGTGCTCATTTAAGCTATATGCCTTCCTCGTCCCTAGTATATTGATGAAAAAGTGGAATGAATTCCTCTTTCTCCTTAAACCTAAGCTCTCTTACATCCTTTAGTGTTTTGGTAGAGTTTCTAAAATTGGCATTTGTTATTTTTGAACAGAAATTTAAAAGTATATTTTTGTAGTGCAGTAGGTGAAATGAGGTATGCCAACTAAGATTTTCTGTTTTCAGAGGAAGAAAAAGTGGCTTTTGTTAACTGGATAAACAAAGCCCTGGAGAATGACCCTGACTGTAAGCACCTCCTACCGATGAACCCCAATGATGGCAGTCTTTTCAAATCACTTGCTGATGGCATCCTTCTTTGGTGAGCTGAGCACTGGGTTAAGGCAGCTGTGTTCTTACTGTCTCCACTGAAGAGTAGTCAGTGAAAACTACAATTCAATGAGTCCATTGTTTTTTGAAATTAGTTAACAAGTAGTATACAGTTCTTGAAGTTTTTATATTGCATAGACAATTAAGTACAATATGTTTTCCAAGATTTTCCTTCAAATGCAATCTCTTATTTGGTATCTTTTCATTTATTTTCTTAATTATGCAGGAAACCTTTACCTCTCCGATACATTTAATAATGTTCAAAGGGTTTCTTTTTTCTTTTTTTTGGCTGCATGTGGCACGTGGGATCTTAGTTCCCTGACCAGAGACTGAACCCGGGCCACAGCAGTGAAAGCTCTGAGTCCAAACCACTGGACTGCCAGGAAATTCCCCAGAATTTTTTTTTTCCACTTATCAATAAGGGAGTATTGATCATTGACTAGGACTGAAACTTGAGGAACTATAATAGAAATATATATCTCATTTGTGCTTAAATCAGATTAATATTTTAATTCAGTCTTGTATTCATGGCTGTTTGCAATCTGTTTCTGCTTACTAGACTGTAAACTCTCTAAATGCATTATCTTTGCCCTTGGTTGTGTGTACTTAAGTCCCAGCATACTTCTTTGTAAAAACTAGATGTCTTTTACTTTTTAAGTTTATAAAAATACAGAAAACGTTCAAAGAAGAAAATAACCACCATGAATATTAACAGCCGTAAAAAGCTATTATTGATATTTTGGCACATTTCCTCAGTCTTTTTTCTGTTTACTTAAAAAGAAAAAACTACCCACAATTATGGGATATTAGTTTTCAAGACATTATATCTAAAATATATCTTATTCCACCTACAGTTCAGATCTCTTCCTCTAACCTTCAGAAGAAATTCCTATTATGAATTGAATGGGTGTTTGCTTATCTGCGTTTCATAATATAAAATGTATTTTAAAACAGAGAAGTAAAATTTATATTAGTTTCTTTTAAAATGTGTGAATTATTGAAATTTTCGGTCAAGTCTCTGCTCTTTATTTTTCTGCAACAACAGTAATTTTAACACTGTTGATACCACTTTATGAAATTTGACTTCTTGAGGATTTTTTTGTTTTATATTTCAGGCTGCTGAATGTCAATGATCATTAAATGAAATAAAGGCAAGATTCACATAAAGATAATGCAAGACTTTGAAAAAATTAGAAAGAAATGCTAAGATTACTATTACAGTGAATGATGAATCTGATTTAGATTAGGGAATATTTCTTAGATTTTTAAAATTAAATCCCTGAGATGAAGTATATTTTAAAGAAATGGATTATTACTTTTCAAAATTAAACTTTATTGTTTACTTACAAAAATCAACTAAAAACATTTCTGAGTGTCTTAAACTGATTTATTCCCATTTTCTCTTTAGCAAAATGATCAACTTGTCTGAACCAGATACGATTGATGAAAGAGCCATTAATAAGAAAAAGCTCACCCCCTTCACTATTTCTGTAAGTATTTGTCCTTTGCTGGTAATCATCTTACATATAAGGATCATGGATCCCTTATGAATTGATCTTTAGGTCCAGGCAAAACCATTCATTTAACATACTTTTGGTTTCCTATAAAAGCTAGATTTTTACTAAGTAAAAATTCAGCTGAATTTTTTAATGAAGAAATTAAGATTCAGACTATGTTGGATGAAATTTCTTAAGAAAATAGTATTCAGATTAAGTTACTATGGTTATTAAGTTATTTTTATTAATGAATATTTGCTTGATGCTAGTGTTCTTGTTGGTTGAGATAAAAATACTCCATAGTTTAATACATCTTTTACCACTGCACAAAATTTTAACCATTTTTTTGTACCAAACTGTTTTGTAGTCAGTTTCTCCATTCAGATCTTGTTAAAATTCAGGAATTTATAGTCACCACAGTTTTCCCCTTAAAATCTCTGGCTCAATAGGAGAATATTATAGTAAGTACATTTTAGGTATCAGACACTGTCCTAAACACACCACATGAATTACCATGTGACTTCTCCCAGCACCCTTAAAATAAAGTAGGTTCTCTGATTTTACAGATGAGGAAACCGAGGCACTGAAAGGTTACAATTGGACGAGCCATGATCCCAGTGGTCTTGCTCCAGAGCCCATCCTTTAAGGAATTTTGTTTATATGTATTTAATATTTTTTTTTGGCTGCATGTGTGGGATCTCAGTTCCCAGACTAGGGATTGGAACCCACGTCCCCTGAGTGGAAGTGCAGAGTCTTAACCTCTGGACGGCCAGGGAGGTCCCTGTATCCATCCTTTTAATCATCATGCTATACTGCCACTCTCTGTGGTGGTGGCGATAAGCGACCTGTTAATGTGCAAATCACAGCTGTAGCTATTAGAAATGAGCTACTGCTAAGCTGTTTCCTTCATTTCTATCGGCAGGGTATGACTCTTGATTTTGCTGAGGTTGTTAAGTCTCTTCTCTAAGAAAGCCTCATCCTTTAGAGCAGTGGTACTGGTTACTCTCAGACTAAGGGTTCCTCCCATTTCCCGTTATCCTGAAGAAGTGTATAATTGTCTGTTGACTAACACAGCTTTCTTGACCCTCACTTTCCAGTAACATTTCATGCTCCTAGCAGAAACTATTCTTGAAGAAGCTCCTTTCTGATTGTAATGGCCAGAAGTTTATTTTCTTTCTCAACTTGTGTCAGATGTGAAAGAAATACCTACCATCTAATAATACCTATCATTGTTGAAAATACTCATATTTATCTTTTTAGGATACATGTCACACAATTTTTTATGTTCCTGAATCTGAAATGCAACATCTCTTACTATTGTATAAATTAATTTTTAATTAATTTATTAAAAAGGATTGCTTCTAATACTTCCATGCCATGCATTTGGAGAAAATAAAGAAAAAATGTCCTACAACTATTTTGCAATAACTATAGGATGCATCTGAGGGGCTAAGTGTTTTATATTTCTATTTTTAAAGGTAACATTCTTCCACCAATATGAGTAGTGTTAATAGTCTAGGTCTCTAGGATGCTTGAAAAAGAGTACTAATGTAGAATGAGAAAAGACAGTCCTCTGGGAAGAGGCAAAGTGTTACTGTGATTATTAAATCAGTTTTGTTTCCTCAGTAATTTTAGAGGTCTGGGAATAGATCTGCCAGAAAGCTACCAGTTTCCCATGAAACTTTATCTCGAAGAAGCCTAATTCATTTGTAAAAGATTGTGATAGTATAGTTTTTCACCTCATGATGATAGGCTTATGAAGTATCAAGATGTATAAAAGAAGAGAAATATAAAAGGATGAAAATGATATACAGTAACTGTGAAACCAAGGGAAAGGGACAGATCAAGTAGCTAGTAGCAGAATTCATTTATGATTTTGGAGACTGTCATCTCTCTTCCTACCCAGTGTGTTACAGGGCTACATTCTTTGGATTGTTTATCATTAGTGGAAAAAATAATTATGTAAAAGTATGAAAAACAGATGTCAATGATTTAAGGGCTTAAAAGCAGGAAGTTAATGCAAGAGTAGGTTAGGGTTATACTTCACCCTTACATATGTATACAAATGTACAAACACATGTATAGTCTTCATTTCAATTATAGTTTAAGTAGGGAAAACATAAATCTCATTTGTATGTTGCAAATGGAGTAAAAGTGATGGTATGTAAGATAAGAATGAAATCTGAATAACGAATAATGCCTTTGACCTTATTGACCCAATAAGTGCATAACAGAGTCCTCTAAAAAATGATTAACAAAAGTGGACTTATCTGGAATTGAAGCCTTATTGGAAATGAAAGTTTGCAAGGTGGAATGAATGAAAAGAAAGAAAAGTTGCAGTCCCTGTTTGAGACTGTTAAAACTGCCATGTTTACTTGAGTCTTTTGTTAATATCTCTATGAGGTAAGATGCCCTATTGTCCAGGTTAAGACATTGAAACACAAAGAGGAACAAGCACTTCTCTAATGTCTCCGTTCTTGGAGGTTTCCTAGTGTCCCTGTCTATCCCCACCAACACAGGTCTTCAGGAAGAAAGGCTGAGCGTGAGGGGCAGTTGTCCATGATAGAACTTGGAGAACAACCTCTGTGTGGGATTTTCCTGTTACTTCTCATTCTTCAGAATTGTCTTGAGACAATAGCGGTCATTCTAGTCCCTCATCACCAGTAGGGCAATACTGTATTTCAGTTCAGTCAGTCAGTTCAGTTACTCAGTTGTGTCTGACTCTTTGCAACCCTGTGGACTGCAGCACACCAGGCTTCCCTGTCCATCACCAGCTTCTGGAGCTTGCTCAAACTCATGTCTATACAGTTGGTGATGCCATCCAACCATCTCATCCTCTTTTGTCCCCTTCTCCTCCTGCCTTCAATCTTTCCCAACATCAGGGTCTTTTTCCAGTGAGTCAGCTCTTCGCATCAGGTGGCCAAAGTATTGGAGTTTCAGCTTCTACATCAGTCCTTCCAATGAATATTCAGGGTTGATTTCCTTTAGGATGGACTGGTTGGATCTCCTTGCGGTCCAAGGGATTCTCAAGAGTCTTCTCCAACATCACAATTCAAAAGCATCAATTCTTCGGTGCTCAGCTTTCTTTATGGTCAAACTCTCACATCCATACATGACTACTGGAAAAACCATAGCTTTGACTATATGGACCATTGTTGGTATTGTATTTACCAATTAGAAACTACCATTTATTTGAGGAAGCACATTTTCACTCCTTATTTTCAATCCATTTTTTGCCAATTACTTGTAAGTCATTTGCAATACTTGTAAAACCAACATCTCTGAGTAAAATTAACATCAAAAACTGGTTCTCCACATGTCACCAACATAACCTGTAGATATGACAAAGCTGAGTTTCACTGCTTACAGCAGTGAGAGAAAACACCACCTGCAAGCCCGTGGCAGTGTCTTTAGGCTGAGACTGGAACTGGAGATTTGGAATTGTGGTTGAAGGTGGGTCTTTCACTGTGGGCAGGGGGAAGGGAGGGGATGGATGACTAGGTAAGGATCATGACACAGCAGTCAGGACTGGTGGAGATTGCAAGGGACAGATTTGAAGGTGAGGGAGTCAAAGAATCTTTAGAGTATTAACTGTCTATTGATGTTTTCTACTGAAGATCCTCCAAGTAGTGCCTGCAATGAACAAACAAGTACTTTGCTGCCTTTTTCCTAGAAGAGTAAAATCATGCCAGTAAGATAGACAAATAAGTGCAAAATCATGTTAAGATATGGCTTCCTTATTGCTGTCCAGGCTGAGAGAAGCAATGAAAGATTTTGGTTCTCACTAGTTGTTACAGTCAGTTTGGTGAAATCACATTTTTTTTTGGCTACAGTACCATGATGTCAATGTAAGGTATCACTGTAAGATTAACACTATTCCTGGAATCATTTTCAGTACGGTTCTTTCCCCAACATTCAGGGGAATCACAACTGGAGCAAACATCCTATATGTTCTTGAAAAAGAAGACAGAAAAATATTACTGGTCTAGCATGAATTGGTAGAGGCTCTTGAAAATTAAGTTGATTTGATTTAAGATAATTAAACATATCTGAAGGTATGAAAAAAACCTTCTGAATATCTAGAAAATATTTCAAATTTACCAATAATATTGTCATATTTATCATGTTTATTTAGGTTGTATATATATTGAAGAATCCTCTGGTTCTGCCTTCTTTTGGGAGAACTGCACTTTAAATGAACATTGCTTAATTCCACTACAAAATAATTTAATTGCAAATGCTTACTTTAATTACCCTTGACTGAACCCCAAGAGACGCAGCCATTTACTTGGAGCCAGCAAGATAAACTGCTTCAGCATACTGCAAGAGGAAGCCACTAAAACAATTACTCTGCTTTGTAAGCCTTTGTGTAGCTTCTGGCTAATAAACATGAAAATTTAAACAAACATGGGAGCAGGGGTCCCACCCTAACATGGACTATAGAAATAAAAGAGGAAAAGACAATCTCTACTTTCTCCCAAAAGAAAATCAAACACAGTTAACAAGAAGTCCCCTAGCTGTTAAAGTTACTGCTTCTTAACTTCGGTGAATTTAAAGTCTGACTGTATTGATTAAACGGCCACAATAACAATGCCTAGTAGCAAATGGTGTCTTTCCAAAGGGTGAAAAAGTGATTGGGAAAAAAGTCATCGCTACATACTGTGCATCTGTTATTTCTAGGGAAGAAATTTGCAAAGGGAATTTAAAAAATAGCTAAAAACCAAGGTAACTGAATTTTTCTAGTTCTTTGTCTTTTGCAATTTGCTGCCGTGTGTTGTCCCAAACTATTTTTTTATTGCTGTTTGGTGGTTCTTTTCTGGTCACTGGTACAGCATTGATAGATGACAACTAAAGGAAAAATTAATATTAATTAAACATTGCTTTCAGTTAAGCTTTTAGATTAAAATTAATGGCATATTTGGATAAAAAAATCTTTGAGTTACTTGCCCCTACCCCCCTATTTTATTCCCTTCTGTCACACTGAGTGGATCTTAGTTCCCCAAGCAGGGATCACACCTGCCCCCCTATAATGGAAGCACAAGTCTTAACCTCTGGACCACCAGGAAAGTCCCTCTAACCTAGCCTTTACCATGATGGTTGTGAAATTGCTTCTTCAACTCCAGCCCTTCTCCACATGCACCAGTCATTTATTATTTGGCATTCTTCTGTAACCCAGAGACCTCTTTTCTCTCTCTCCTTCTTTCTCCTTTTCTATCATTGATATGGACTTAGATATTCCTATTTTTTCCAGTAGCTTAATTCATTAGTGTTCTTGATTATTTTGGTACTTAAATCATTCCAGGTTTGACCATAGAGAGCACCTTCAAGGTGTTTCTTTTCCCTTTTTTTCATTGTAGTAAATTACACATAACATAAAATTTACCATTTTAGTCATTTTTGAGTGTATAGATCTGTGGCATTAAATTCATTCACATTGCTATGCATTCATCGATAGCATTCTTCTCAAAAACCCTTCTCATCTTCCTAAACTATAACTCTATACCCATTATGTAATAATTCCCCATTCTCCACTCCCCTATCCCCTGGCTATCATCATTCTTTCTGTCTCCGTGAATTTGGCTATTCCAGGTACCTCATATTGGAATAAGACAATAATTATTTTTTGTGTGTGTGACCAGCTTATTTCACTTAGCATAATATCTTCAGTGGAGAAGGAAATGGTAACCCACTCCAGTGTTCTTGCCTGGAGAATTCCATGGGCAGAGGAGCCTGGTGGGCTACAGTCCATAGGATCACAGAGAGTCAGAAATGACTGAATGACTTTCACTTTAATGTCTTCAAGGTTCACCCATTTCATAGCATATGTCAGTTTTCTCTTCATTTCTAAAGCTGAATAGTATTCTGTTGTATGTCTACACTATATTTTACCTGTCTGTTTAAGTCGATGGACGCTTGGATTGTTTCCACCTTTTGACTTTTGTGAATAATGCTGCTACGAACGTGGGTATACAAATAATCTAAGTCCTAGCTCACAGCTTTTTGAGTATATACCTAGAAGTAGATTTGCTGAATTACATGGTTCCACCATACTTTTTGCTCAGTTGGGTCTGACTCTTTGTGACCCCAAGGACTGTAGCCTGCCAGACTTCTCTGTCCATGGATTTTTCCAGGCAAGAATACTGGAGTGGTTTGCCATTCCCATCTCCATGGTATCTTCCTGACCCCAGGTTCAAACTCGGATTTCATGTATTGCAGGCAGATTCTTTACCATCTGAGCCACTAGGGAAGTCCCAAAATGACATGGTAATTCTATGTTTAATTTTTTGAAGAATCGGCATACAGTTTTCCATAGAAATTCCACTATTTTATATTCTCACTAGGAATGCACTAGGGTTCCAATTTATGCGCATCCCCTCTAACACTTGTTAGCTTGTTTGTTTAATAACAGACATCCTGATGGATCTAAAACGGTGTCTCATTGTGGGTTTGATTGACATTTCCCTAATGATTTCTCCTGCTGATCATCTGTTCAGGTGTTTACTGTCCATTTGATATCTTCTTCAGAGAAATTCATGTCCTTTGCCCATATTTTAATCAGGTTGTTTGGGTTTTTTTTTTTTTGGTTGTTTGGTTTTTTGTTGTTGGGTTGTAGGTAGTCTTCCTCTGTTGACATAATCAGAGCTCGTATTCTTAATAATAATAATAAATATGTAAAAATAATATGTAAATATATGTAATAAAATTATTTAATAATGAATATTATTATATCAATATATGTTATATTATTAGTTAATAATAAATATGTAACTATATAATATGTTAGGGAATGATAAAGAGTAAAATAAAGAATAATGAGTGCCAGCAAAGAGTGTGGTGATGTGGTGATGCTTGTTATTTCATGTAGAATAATCAGAGCAAGCCATTTGTTGCATTTCAGCAGTCTTAAAGGAATTGTGGATATTTGAAGAAACTGTGTTCCAGGCAGAGGGGAGGACAAGTTCAAAGGCCTTTTAGAGCTGGAACAGAGTGAGTGACAGGACACAGTGGGACATAGAGGACATTTGAAGGGTTTTAAAGCCAGGGAACATGGTCAGGTTCTTATTTTCTCAAGATCACAGGGTACTTAAAGTACCTAAGTATAGGTGGATTGTAGAAAGTAAGTCTGAGCATGGGTGTTAGGAAGGAATTAAGAAACTTGAAGAAAGACAGTTTTCAGAGGTTTTTAGAAGGTGAAATTACACAGCAATTGCTCACGGGCTATAGGAGGCAAGAAGAGCAAGGATTCTGCTCAGGTTGCCTTCTTAGGAAGAAAGAATGCAAGAATGAAGGTTGGGCCTATGGACCAAAACAGAAAATAAAGGAAAACCTAGTTTTAACAGAGGATTAGAGGGAGATTAGGGAAGTATAGCCAGAAAATTGCTTCAGTCTTGGACACATTGACTTGGAGGTACTTGTGAAACATCCAGGTGGACATAGCCAAGTGTGTCTATCGGTGTAGAGCTTACAGCGGGGGCTGGGCAGAAGTGTGGCCTGGAGATAGGTTTCTGAAAGTCATTGGCACATAGAGGTGACGTAAGTACTCATTATGTTTAAAAATCTTAAGTTTTAGCCCCGATTGTTTATTTACCTCCACAACTTGTTGACAAGAGTTTAGAAAGCACTTTCTAACATTTGTTTTTCTTTGTGGCAATTTAGGAAAATTTAAACCTAGCTCTGAATTCTGCCTCAGCCATTGGTTGTACTGTAGTCAACATTGGGGCACAGGATCTCACGGAAGGAAAGCCTCACTTGGTCTTGGGACTTCTCTGGCAGATCATCAAAGTTGGTCTTTTTGCTGATATTGAGATTTCCAGGAATGAAGGTAAGGTCATATTTATGCATATTTGCTTTTCATTGACATATATTGACTGCGGGAAGAATTTATACTTCATTATTTTCCTCTCAGCTCTGATTGCGTTGCTAAAGGAAGGTGAGGATCTAGAAGAACTAATGAGGCTGTCTCCAGAGGAATTACTGCTGCAATGGGTGAACTACCATCTGACAAACGCGGGATGGCCTACTGTCAGCAACTTCAGCCACGACATTAAGGTTCATATTTTAATGCTCAGATTTGTGACATTAAAAAAGAATGTCAAACCACATGTCAAATTTGTTTTGAATGTTAAATGGGATTTAGAAGTAAATTAGAACTGAAGTTTAATTCTCAAGGACACAGTATAGAAAATGAAAATTTGCATTTTTCCGTCTGAGGTGATGCCCCACTTAACAATCACAAAATCTTTTGCTAAAATAAAAAAGCCAAACTGTTTTATTGGCTTGTAATAAGAAATACAGCTGGGGAATTCCTTGTCTGTCCAGTGGTTAGGACTTGGCACTTTCACTGCTGAGGACCCAGGTTCAATCCCTGATTAGGGAACATAGGTCATGCAAGCCAAGTGGTGTGGTCAAAAAATAAGTAAATTAGAAAAAAGAGATACAGCTGGTTGTAAGAGGAAAGAGATGCTAGCATTAGCAAATTAAAGCATCCTTTTCCATTTTCTGTGACACTAATAGACAAAGTTATAATGAGGACATCAGTCTGTTAGAGTGAGAATTATGTCTGTTTGCTAGACTAGAGGCCCTGCTGGGCATAACCTGTTTCTTACTCTTACTTCCACTTTACCAATAACCAGTTAAGAGGAAACCAAAGGGACTCCCTTGGTGGTACAGTGGATAAAAATCTGACTGCCAGCGCAGGGGACATGGGTTTGATCCCTGATCTAGGAAGATCCCACATACTGGGGAGCAGCTAAGCCTGTGGCCACAACGACTGAGTCTATGCTCTGGAGCACATAACCACAAGTACTGAGCCCATGTGCTGCAACGACTGAAGGCAGTGCCGCTAGAGCCAGTTCTCTGACACAAGAGAAGCCACCACAATGAGGAGCCCGCACACTGCAACAAAGAGGAGCTGCCGATCACTGCAACTAGAGGAAGCCCGTGTGCAGCAGTGAAGGCCCAGTGCAAGCAAACGTGTAATTAATTAACTTAAAAAAAGGAAACCAAAGTATCTGAGGGCATAGGGAATCAGTAGACAGAAGGAAGTCTTCAGGCTTGTCTCTGAACCAAAGTAACTTGTAACCCCATCCCTCCCCATCACCCCCACCCACTGGGGATGCTGATGCTTAGGAGTGTAAACAAATGAAAAAGGTGAGGAAGGGCAATGAAAGGGTGTGGGAGACAGTGTTGCTAGAAGCTCTGAGGTGCGAAACAGGATTGCCAGAAGCTCTAAAGTGTGAAACAACATAGTGCATTCAGGATCCTGGAGTAACAAGTAAAGGTTGCTAAGTTATTGAATAACTCATTCTTTGAAATGAAGGCAATTTCTTCAATGAGTACTTTTTCCCTAAATCCAATTGTGATTTTATTCACTTTTAAAATTCTGTTGTGTTTCTTTCCTTAAAGGATTCAAGAGCCTATTTTCATCTGTTGGATCAGATTGCACCTAAAGGTGACCGGGATGATGGACCTGCCATTGCCATTGATCTTACAGGATTTAGTGTGAGTATAATTTTTAATTAAAATTAAAAAAAATTTTTTTGTAAAATATGCACAGCATAAAACTTAGCATTTTAACCATTTTTAAGTGTACAGCTCAGTGGCATTAAGTACATTTGCATTATGTGCCATTATTACCACCTTCCCTTTCTGGAATTTCTTCCTCATCACCTAGTAAAGTCTATAGGCATTAAACAATAACCCCCTTTCCCCTCTCTCTCAAGCTCCGGGTAACCACTGTTCGACTTCGTCCCTCTATGAATTTGAGTAGTGAGTAGAGGCACAGAATCCAGTTCTCTACAGGGGCATTCCCTGGTAGAGTCCTCAGTCCTTCATTAAAGGACTGAAAAAAAAGCCCTTGGCTTTTATGTTTTTCAGAAGCTTTTCTCTGTGCCCTAGGCTCCAAATTTCTATGCTAAGCCACTGGCTATCATGAGTGAAGAAAGGGAATTGCAGGATCCTGACATCTAGTATGTGTAGAATCAACTTTATACCCACCTATATGTCCCTGGTGCAACATCACTGGAACTCCCTAGGGTGCTTTTGTAGCTGTGACAGTGTACAAGGAAAGGGAGCAACAAGCTGGTAATGGATTCATAAGCAATCAATTACCATTTCTTCCAATGTATATTTGGTAACACACAAAATAAAAGATGGAAATTCTAGTATTTATGATGTAGAAAGGACTGATGTAAATGCTGGCTCATGTAACAAATTTCCTAGGGAAGTCCATTCTTTTAGCATAAGCTGTAAATACCAGGGTTACATCTAAATGTTAAAATCTGGTCAGACTATACAGTTCGTATAAAAATCTATTAAGTGCTTAAAGTGTAACATCCAAGTTTAGTTTTAAAGGCAATTTGAGTCATCACTAATTAATTATATTTCACATTATTATAAAATCTAAAAACAATTATGCAAAATTTGCAAATTCACTTGAGTCCTAATATTAGGAACTGAAAAAAACTTATGGAAAGTTTCAAACTTACCCAAAAGTGAACAGACAGTATACTGAACTACCACATGTTCATTCCTCAGGTTCAACAGCCATCAATGCATGGTCAGTCTTGTTTCTGCATTTATTACCTACCTATTTCCTTCATCTTCCATATTATTTTGAAGCAAATTCTAGACATATTATCATTTCATGAATAAGTATTTTAATATGTATTTCTAAAAGATAAAGACACTTTGAAAATATAACCATAATACCTAAAAAAAACACAGTAGTCTGTAATATCAAAATGATTAATCAATGTTGACATTTCCAGTTGCCTCATAAATGTCAGATTTTCTTTTTATCATTTATTTGAATTAAAATCTAAGGTACACATATTATGCCTTGTTCATGTCTACCCAAGATGCTTTTATGGTTGTTTAATAGCACTGAACTTATTGCTTTCTCTGATTTCAGTTACATTTTATTTACAACTCTGGTGCACAGAATTAGATAAACCTTCATCTTTGGTCATGATATACTCTCATCATGGGTCCATGCATGTTTTTGTTTAAATTTATTTTTCTTTGGTAGTTGTTTGTTGTATTGAAATTGTAACAAGTTCGTGCAGACCCTCAATCCAACAAGAATGCTAGGACGTTTACATCAGATTATATTAAGCTGTGTAGTTCTTTCCTGTCCCATCTTTCTGCCTGCCTTTAATGTGATAATCATTATCTTTATTCTTATGCTCATTGTTCTTTTGCTTTTAATACAATTTTCTTTCAACTAAGTGTATTTCTTACAGATTTAAACTTTTCATTTTATTTTTTAACTTCATATACAGTTTATCATGTTGTACTTAAATTTCTACTACTTATTTTGAATATATTATATTACTGAGAGTCATTCCTATTGTATGTTCTGGTGTGACTATTAACAGTTTCAGTTTTCATCTGCTCTCCTGTTGATAAGCATTTGGTTTGTTTCCAAGGTTTTGCATTTGTGAGAAGTGCTGTTCCTTCTGATTTTAGTATTTTTTTAATATGTATCCCAACTTGTTTTTCCTTGAGAAAAGAATACACTGGAAATATCAGAGTAGATATTTTTTTATTAGTACCATTTGTAAGTAAGTCTCTTGGCCAGAAGACACTCTAATATATGGCCCTGAACAAGTTACCTATAATTCAGCCAGTAGCAGCTTACTGATACGATATTTGAGAGTTTTGTTGAGTACTTTAGCCCTGAGGATGAAATATTCTTCTGATTCCAGCAAGAAACCTCGGAGACTTGTTCTTACTGATTTAAAAGAAATGGGGAAGTTGATTTGGAATTGCTGTGCATCCTGATCTCCTTTTAAGCCATTTGTTGATTTATTTCCAGAAAAGTAATTGCTTATAAATATGTATATAAATAAGAAATTATGCTAATCAAAAGTTTAATCTTTACCGTTTTCATTTTATTTCATTGTTTAGGAGAAAAATGACTTGAAGCGTGCTGAATTCATGCTTCAGGAAGCAGATAAACTGGGCTGCAGACAGTTTGTTACTCCTGCAGATGTGGTTTCAGGCAATCCTAAACTTAACCTTGCTTTTGTAGCTAATCTGTTTAACACGTACCCAGGCCTCCACAAGCCTGATAATAATGACATCGATATGAATTTATTGGAAGGTATGCTTTTTCTGTCTTTAATTGATTCACTGTGTGTACCTTTTTATGATATCGTCCTACTTCATTGTCGGAGGTAGGGGATTGTGGAGGGAGATGTGGTTGACTGTGTGCTGGCATGTGCATCCATTAAGAAGTTAAAGAAAATTGTTGTTCATTTGGGTTAAAAGCATATGCTGAGGTAAATCTTACTTGTCTGTCATTTCTCCATAAGAGTTTAGTGAAAACCATCATACATTTAAAATATTCTCTTAAATGACTACATAATTCCACCACCAATATGTACAATGAAATATAGCCATTGAAAAAATAATTATTTGAAATTTTTTCCTCCTTTGAAAGCTTCAGTTTGACTCCAGTATTGTTCTCTTTTTTCTGTGTTTAGTTCACTTGAAAAAATTTACAGTATTCATTACTTGTCTTGTGTGTGGGCTGTTGTTTTCTGTCTCATAATTTATAATACTTTCCTATTTTGCTTCATGAAATGCAGATTTGACCCCTCCTAATGTAGGTACTGTATTTAGTACTTTTCTATACTCTATAAATATATTCATTCTGAATGTGCTTTTTATCAGTACCATTTGTTCTTTCTATCTGGATTGATATTTTTTGCATTGTTCATGTTGTGTTTTTGTTTTTTTTTAATCTCTCTTAATATGCCTAAAGAATGAAGGATGACAAGCAAGACACAAATGAAACTTAATTAGAACAGCAGGGCAAGACTTGATTATGTAAACTGTATCTAATTTGCCTTCTATAATTATGGGATAGTGGAGTTGTAAACACATTAGGGATCAGTTTTGACAATTGGATGTCATGATTTGATGGAAGCCTTTATCCCTCTGCTATGAATAAGCACACTTATTTTTTATCTCAAGAATTTCTGAAAGGATTGATTTAGGATCTATAACATATATCATTTTGTATTGCTTAGCTATGTTACTTACATTTACTAAATGTCATTGACGCTTACAATATATGAATCATCATAATGACAAAAACATGCTCAATGTCTCATTCTTTCTCATCTTTTTCAGCCTCTCTCCTTTCCCTCTCATCCTCACAACTACTCACATGTATACCAAGACCCACATTCGTACTAGAACTGAAAGTAAACATAGTGGCAGAGTAGTGGCAGTTATCAGTGGTAGGGACTACTCCTACAATAATAGCCTTGATAGTTGCCCTGTTCGGAGAAGCTGGTTCTGAGGTGAGGATTCTTCCTGGTGGGGAGAACTTGACACTTCAGGGGTCACTGCCTCACATCACCCATCTTACTCCCTTCTTCACCTGTGAGACGGAGTGAGAAATTAGCCCTATCATCTTTTTCTCTTTGACTACCACAACCAGAGTTCCAATGTCCTGGTCAGTTTATAATGACAGCCTTTTGATTAATGAAGGAAGCTTCAGATTTAACAAATACGTTGTTGGAGGACTATGATTTTACCTCACTCTTTCTGATATTCAGTAAAGTAAAGATTGTGTTCTCTACATAGACATGTAACTGAGAGGTCAGATAGATTAAGAAAGGATGATTTTTCAGCAGAGAAATTTAGGGTGAGGGGCTAGAACTTTTAAAAAAAACTAAAAAGAGAGATGGCTATGTTTTTTTTATCAGTCTGGAAAATTTCAAAATTCCTCTCTGCCTTATAGTAGAAGGCATTGTTTAGAGTGGCATATTAAAAATGACCTGCTTTTTATAGTCACTGAATTCTTGCTAGATATCTTTTCCAACTTGCTCGCTCTCCTATTTGTCACGTTTGAATTCTTTTGCTGGTGTTCAGCATGCTTTTGGGATTTTTCAGTGTGAACAGGATTGCTAAATATTTCCATTAGTATTTACTTTATTTATATAAAAAATACTGTGGGAAATATTTATCAGTCATCTTTATTTAGAACATATGTATGTCCTGATACATCTGCCAAAAATGAATTTGACTTTGACTGTCATTGGAATTTTTTCCTCTGTACATTAGTTTTTGTAGATCCTTATGAAATTTGATGCTTGACCTTATCACCTTCATATTCATGTATTAGTATGTCCTCAGTGGCAAAGAATTTTATCTGTATGGAATTAAAGAAAATTAAAGGCCCAATTAAATAATAAATCTTCATATTAAATTGAGCCAAATATGGGGGCTACAGATACAGACAATCTCAAAATTCATTTGTGGTAATGGAAAATACATAGACCATGGAATTAGACTTTGTCTAAATCACGATACCCCCAATTTAATAACTGAGTACCTTTATGAACCTTGGTTTTCTCATATATAAAACCAGACTTAATAATACTTATTTGAAGAATTCCAGAGCAAGTTAAAGTGACCTTTCGTTAGTGAACAAATTTTGTGTGCTCAATAATGGTCGGGAAGAGGAAAACAATACGCCACTTTAGCACATGTAGTGTTCCTTTCCTATCCTCTAAGTAGTCTGCTTTTGTTATTTTCTCTAAACTTTTATCAATTGCAATGTCAGTTTAGTCCTAAAAATGAAGAGAATGTCTTACAATTCTTTCTCTCTTTTATATCTGCCTTTAAGATTTTACTTCCAAGATTGCTTTAGTTGTCTGAAATCCAGACAGCATTTCCAGTCTGGAATACATATGTTTTTGTAATGCTTTACCATGACTCCTGCACAATTGCATAGTGCTTCTGGCCTTGAGCATTTATTTACCAAGACAACTTGGAATGGTAGTAGATAAATAGATGCTCACTTTTAAAATCTCTTTTACTTTCTAGGCATCAAAAATTAAAATAATGATATAACTAGTTTAGAGCAATAGGAAGAAACAGAAAACACCTTAAGTCTATAATAGCTATAGAACTCAATGAAAATGCAAGTTTAGTGTCTTGTATCATCAGGTCCAGCAGAAACTGGATATTGTTTTAGTAAAAGTTAAACTGTTGTTACACTATTGATGTTTGAAACCTTAAAACATAATTTGGATTTTGCTAGATGAAAATAATGTAAAAATTCTCTAATTACTAGAAAAAATTTATACATATAGCAGAATAACAGAATGTAATAGAGAAATAACTAAAAGAAAAATTCAAGTCACATGCATCAAGCTGCTAATCATAGTACGGTTACATTTATGTCACTTCCAGGAAAGCTGAAATATTTAATTTGCACCTATTTCAGTTCAGTCACTCAGTCATATCTGACTCTTTGCGACCCTATGGACTGTAGCACGCCAGGCTTCCCTGTCCATCACCAACTCCCGAAGCTTGCTCAAACTCATGTCCATCCAGTCAGTGATGCCATCCATCTCACCTGTCATCCCCTTCTCCTCCCACCTTCAATCTTTCCCAGCATCAGGGTCTTTTCCAATGAGTCAGTTCTTCACATCAGGTGGTCAAAGTATTGAAGCTTCAGCATCAGTCCTTCCAATGAATTTTCAGGACTGAATTCCTTTAGGATGGACTGGTAGCAAGTCCTTACAGTACAAGGGACTCACAAGAGTCTTCTCTAACACCACAGTTCAAAAGCATCAAGTCTTCAGTGCTCAGCTTTCTTTATGGACCAACTCACGCTTTCATACATGCACCTTTTAATAACGCCCAAAACAAGGCAAGCATGAGTTCTAGTAGTTAAACTTTGTTCTTTTAAAAAAGATTCTCATATCAGTTATGTATTATAAAATGACTGTGGCAGATACAACAGATGGATCAGTTACCTTTTATGCAGACCAGAGGAAACAAAATTCCAGCAAGAAATTATATGGCTATATAATTGAATAGAGCAAGAATTAAAGCAGATTATGGGAAAGGCTTTAGATAATGGTATTGAAAACCACATGAAAATGCAAAGAGCAGTCAACACAAAAACCAGAATCTTTTAAATTTTACAAGGTGTGGATTTCTGTGCTGGGCGTGTAGGTTTACTCTGTGTGTGACACTCAGTCTGGAGAAGACTGCAAGGATGATGTGATAGGAATGGGCCCCTGATGCTCAGATGGTCAAATGTGATAAATTGTCCTGGGGATCCCCCATGAACCAAAGTTCAGATGGTGATCTGGACTTGTCCAAGTCTCAGAAGTTATGAGAGGTATAAATGTTTCCATTTTCAAGAGTCTATAGTGATGAGAGGTAGGCAAGGCCATTCCACTGTCCCCTAACTTAGCTGAAAAACAAACAATAATATTTCTAGATGGCCCCTTAGGACAATCTGCAATGCTAGGGATGCTTAAAAGGTAGATGTGGCAAAAAGAGCCTCCGTCTCTCTCTGCCCACACCAGAGCCCACATTCCCCCTATGGATGGGGTAAGCACTGCTATGAAGGGGATGCTCAAGGACCATAGGTAATCACAGGTTAAATAAGACTGCCTGCAGGAATTACTTCTTGAGGTGATCTTTGAGGTCTAGTGACTTACTATACTATGATGAAATGTCTTTTCCCACTATGTCCTTTATGTGTTTTCTGTAGGGATGAGCTAAAATAACCCAGGAAGCCTATAAAATAGTTACAGCCCCTCATTGCTTGTTTTTATATTACCTGTAATGCCCTCTCCCCTTCATTGCTGCTTGGTGTGATGAAAATGTAGGTTTGTGTGCTCAGATACTTTCCTGTGTAAAGCCACAATCTGTACAGATTTAGAGATACCACACTGGGAAAGGTAGGGCTTTTCTATTTCTGTTTAAAGTGCTAATGTTACTCTAAAAGGTTGTTTTATTAATTTTTAGCCAGTCCCCTTTGCATGAACTCATAACTACAGATAGGACCACATAGGTTTACCTGTTACTTTTCTGAACACAGAAACTAATGGCTCAATAATTTACAAACATCAAGTAAGGGACTCTAGATGAAGACATTTAGAAAGCAAATGGAGACTTTCTAGACAGGGGGGAAGGAAGCTTTGGCAGAAAGAGATTTCTTTTTCTTGCCTAAAAAGATTGTCCTGGAGAAGGAAATGGCAACCCACTCTAGTATTCTTGCCTGGGGAATCCCATGGACACAGGAGCCTGGTGGGCTACAGTCCATGGGGTTGCGAAGAGTCAGACATGAATTAGTGACTAAACAACAAACAAAAAGATTGTTGTATCATAGGAACCATGGCAAAATATGTATGACCAGTTTGTGCCTACCAGAATGGTTTAAAATGCAGTTATTGATTCCTTTTTTGTCTTGAATCATCAGTGTAAACTTCTGTCTACTTTAGGAGAGAGCAAGGAAGAGAGGACATTTCGGAACTGGATGAATTCCTTGGGAGTCAGCCCATATATTAATCATTTGTACAGGTAAATATTTTATATGTTTTAACTTTCTGGCTAGAGTCCAACTTTTCTAGTTTTAAACTGTAGGTGTGTTTACATGAGACTTTTGTAAAAATCTCAAAAATTTTAGCCAACATTTATAGTTTCAGAATCCTGAGGATTGGCAATACACTGGATTTTAATAAAAAAGTATTATTTGAAGAGATAATATTATGTTGTTGTTAGTTATAATTTTTGATGATATAAATAATTTAGTAAAGATAATTCATCCTGATTTTTTATAATTGCTAATCAGGAAAATAATAAATTATTTCAAGTTTAACAGATTAGAAGAACAGTAATATTAATTGCTGTTATTTTATCAGTATTCATCATTATAATTCACATTCTATTTATTTTTGCACCAAACTTCAATTAACCCATAATTTGTTCTGAATATTTTTTTCTAATTTGTAGAAATAACTTTGTTTCCCTTAGTACGTGTTGTTTGTTTTATTATTTTTTGTTTAAAAATGATAACACATTATTAACATTGGTAGGATTAAGAAAATATTTTACTGAATCATTTCGTGTGCTCTCCGATAGTGCAAATAAGGAGTCTTTCTAGGTGTAGATGAGAGGAAACCATCCTTCTCCAATATAAGATCTACCTGAGCATGCCTAAAAATGCAAAAGAACTCAGCTCCAGCTAATTGTATATTTTGCTAATTAACTAAACCTATTAATAATTTACACACCAAGGAAACTTCTTAATGAACAATAACTGCTTTTATTTAAATATGAACTGGAGATTAATACCACAAAAGACCATGTTCACTGGATGAGATTTATGGTGTAGTTATTTCTTGGTGTATATTCAAAATAGTCTTTAAAATCAGTATTGCCTGGTTGTGGAAACTAGCTTTGATGTGATAGACTTAAATTTCATAAAGTCTTTAATAGGAATGTGTGAATTCCAACTGGATGACAAAAGACATATGTCTTTTAGACTGGAACTTCTCAGCGTAGTGGCACAGTAAAGAACTCCAATACTGGAGGTAAAAAGGGATGCTAGTTAAGCTTATTCTTCTAAAGGGATAGCAGTTTAATAAGACTGCAAACTCTATTGCCTTATTTATCTTGCTAAGTGTGCTATCTCACTAAAAATCCTTGATTCAGAATCCTCAGGTGAAATATTACTTTTCTGAACCCATTGAATATTGCCACAATTAAAAGGCAGAAAATACATAAGTCAGAGAGTCTCAATTTTTCTCTTGTGATATACTTGTTACTTGATGTAAATATATAATATGATACTGCTTTATCATTACTTTTGTACTTATAATAAAGAAATTTTCTTCTAAAAAAAATAGGTTAGATCTTTATGGACTCATTTGAAAGAATGTCTACAATGTATAACTGAGAACATAATGATACAATAGGACTACTATAATCTCACTTTTATTTAAAGTTTAGTATATACATATATATATTTGAATTTTTAAAAAATCTAGAGGGATTAATACCAAACTGTATACAACCTAGAGAGGAGGGTTAAGGTAGTAAGGAGACTTAGTTTTCATGTTAGTAACTTAAATATGGTTTTGGAGGGTTTTTCTTTGTTTTTTACAATAAACATGTATTTTCTTTTTAAATTAAGAAGGACATGTAAAACTAGGAGATTAGAATTTATTGAGACTTCATGGTAGCTTCATAAATGTCAGGAATACTAGAGATCTCTGTGGTTGGCAGTGAAGAATAATTGACCAATTTTTTTTTTAGCTAAAGATGATTATTTTTATTTAGTTCCTGAACTGCTAGCATAGGGTTTCCAGGTATAGGTAATTTTTGGAGGGGTAAGGCAAGTTCAGAAAATTCTCAAAAATCACCTTAAAAAGAACCATCAGGATATAGAAAAACAAGAACCAGAGGTCTAGTTAGCACCAGAACTATATGTCCATATATTTATGTCTGGGTCATATTCCTAAACCAACCCCTAAGTGATTTGCTCCCCACCTGCAGTATACCAAACCCAACCTAAACCAAAACAAAAGAATCATTTAGATTGTTTTTAACTGAAAATTCTCTCCTCTCAGGTTATTAAATATATTTTAAGAATTACTAACCCTAGAATTTTTCTATGACAGGTTGGTTCTAAAACACACCTGGAAATCGTTTCAACTCTCTGGGCCTCAGTTTCCCTATTTGTGAAACATGAGTATTAATACCTTACTACATAGAAATAAGAATGAATTCTTTTAAAGTAAAAAACAAAAAAATTCATGAAATGAGATTTTAGAACCTATACAACTACTTCAGTGATTTACTTTTCATATAGATGACTTAGCTCTTGATTACCTTCATCAAAAGAGGACTCTTCTTTTAAGACAGGAGGACTTTTTCTCTCCTTCACTCAGTTCAGGGCGCAGCCCCCTGCATGGCCATATGGTGTGTGCTCATAGATGCAAAGTAACTTTAATATGAACCTTAGCAAAACAGAGCTCAATGAACAAGCTGTTGAGGGAGAAAACTCATGTAATTCAGTATGGAGCTAGCAATTTAAAAATCAGTCACTGTTCCTTTATGGCCTTCCCATACAGAATTGAAAACAGATAAAATAGATGAGGAGAACATGTTTTTTTGAATCCCAAGTAGCAGTGTTTTTACTTCAGTAACTCCTACTTTTTCCTAAATTCCTTCCTCTTAACCCTCACTGTTTAATATGAGCAGCTTCCTACTGAGTAGCTATTGTGATTTTTATATAATTATTTTTTAAAGTTTTAAAAATCATAATACATAAGTAATAGATGAACTCATTCTCACCATACAAGCTTCAGGAAGTATGTAAGTATGTAGAAGAGCAACAAAAAAAACCCATGATAATCCCATCTTACCCATCCCATGTTCCTTTTTTTCCTGCCCAGAGGTAATGGCCATGAATAGAGGTATTTAAACACTACTAACTCTGAAAATATTTTTAATATTTTAAAAGACTAAAATGCATTAATAGAATTAAAATATATTTAATAATATCTTAAATAGAAATATTTTAAAATAATATTTTAAATAAATAAATAACTGCCTCTTGCTTTTTTAAACTTAGTGTGTTGTATAAAACTTTCATGTTAGTACATAGGGGTCTACCTTGTCCTGTCTTATGGTGGTCCAGGAGTCCAGGGTAAGGTTAATTTACTCAACAGCCCCTACTGTCAGGCATTTAAATCATCTCTAAATTTATAAATACCATGGGAGTGAATATCCATGTACATATATCTTTGTACATATTTATCAAAAAAATTTGGACAGATTCCTAGATTAGAAGTTCTGGGTCAAATGATCTATTCTGCCTGCCATTCTTTAAGCATTCAATAGTCCTGTTGTATTTTTATAGACATAAGCCCATTTCCAGTGTGCTTAGTAAAACCAGATCATACCAACATTTCCTCTTCCTTCATTTTCCTCTT
Organism: Muntiacus reevesi; assembly: GCF_963930625.1. Classification (NCBI taxonomy): domain Eukaryota; kingdom Metazoa; phylum Chordata; class Mammalia; order Artiodactyla; family Cervidae; genus Muntiacus; species Muntiacus reevesi. The sequence continues at coordinate 6,649,278 of NC_089256.1, read as the reverse complement.
GTCTTAGTGACCTTGCAGATGCATTAGTCATCTTTCAGCTCTACGAAATGATCCGCGTGCCAGTTGACTGGAACCTTGTCAACAAACCTCCTTATCCTGCTCTTGGAGGGAACATGAAGAAGGTGAATGAAATAATGCCCATGGATCTGTTGTTATTGTTCTCATATAAAACAGGTCTTAAGAGTTTCATAAAGCTTAGTTAAGTGTAATCTGTCCCCACAGATTTATCCCAAAATGTGTTACGTTTATTATCCTTAATACAGGTGAGCTTTCATGTTTGGAAAGATGAAGCTAGTCCTCTAAGTCAGACACTTTGTATAACTACAACTTTAGCAAGTTGTAGTACTTAATGTTCTTGGAGATCCATCATCCATGAATTCCTATTTTATAATCGCCAAAACTTGCCAGATATTTACTGGCTGTTTGTTAATATTTTCAGTAAATATTAATTGATTACCTACAACCTGTACATACTGTACAATGCAGAATATAAAATAGAACAAGTCATGGAGTTGGTCCTCAGGAAACCCTAAAGAAATTAGATAAGATATGTGTGTGTGCATGCGTGCTAAGTCGCTTCAGCTGTGGTCAACTCTGTGACCTCATGGACTGTAGCCTGCCAGGTTCCTCTGTCCATGGGATTCTCCAGGCAGAATACTGCAGTGGTTTGCCATGCCCTCCTCCAGGGGACCTTCCTGACCCTGGGATCGAACTCGCATCTCTCTCTTACATCTCCTGCATTGGCAAGCAGGTTCTTTACCACTAGAACCATCTGCAAAGCTCAAGAAATGTGTGCAAATAACTATAATACAATGCAATGTAGGCAAAAGTGAATATTATGAGTTCTAAGGAAGCCTTTGACAGATCACAACAAACTGGAAAATTCTTAAGGAGATGGGAATACCAGACTACCTGACCTGCCTCCTAAGAAATCTGTATGCAGGTCAAGAAGCAACAGTTAGAACTGGACATGGAACAAAGACTGGTTCCAAATCAGGAAAGAAGTACATCAAGGCTGTATATTGTCACCCTGCTTATTTAACTTATATGCACAGTACATAATGAGAAATGCTGGTCTGGATGAAGCACAAGCTGGAATCAAGATTGCCGGGAGAAATATCAATAACCTCAGATATGCAGATGACACCACCCTGATGGCAGAAAGTGAAGAAGAACTAAAGAGCCTCCTGATGAAAGTGAAAGAGGAAAGTTAAAGAAGTTGGCTTAAAGCTCAACATTCAGAAAACTAAGATCATGGCATCTGATCCCATCACTTCATGGGAAATAGGTGGGGAAACAATGGAAACAGTGAGAGACTTTATTTTGGGGGTCTGCAAAATCACTGCAGATGGTGACTGCTGCCATGAAATTAAAAGACACTTGCTCCTTGGAAGAAAAGCTGTAACAAACCTAGACAGCATATTAAAGAGCAGAGACATTACTTTGCTAAAAAGGGTCTGTCTAGTCAAAGCTATGGCTTTTCCAGTAGTCATGTATGGATGTGAGAGTTGGACTATAAAGAAAGCTGAGCAACAAAGAAGTGATGCTTTTGAACTGTGGTGTTGGAGAATACTCTTGAGAGTCCCTTGGACTGCAAGGAGATCCAACCAGTCAATCCTAAAGGAAATCAATCCTGAATATTCATTGGAAGGACTGATGCTGAAGCTGAAACTCCAATACTTTGGCCACTTGATGCGAAGAACTGATTCATTGGAAAAGACCCAAATGCTAGGAAAGATTGAAGGCAGGAGGAGAAGGGGACGACAGAGGATGAGATGGTTGGATGGCATCACTGACTCAATGGACATGAGTTTGAATAAGCTCCTGGAGTTGGTGATGGACAGGGATGCCTGGTGTGCTGCGATTCATGGGGTTGCAAAGAGTCAGACACAACTGAATGAGTTAACTGATTGAAGGAAGAAAAAGCCATAGGCTACACTCATCATGAGAGGGTTCATGCCAGAGGTGGGTTTGGAGTTATACCCTGAGAAATGGATAGAATTTTGTCAGAAGGAGACTGGAGAGGGGGCTGATGGGCAGGAAGAACAGTTTGACTATTGTAGAGGATTCTCTTAGGTAAGAAGTGAGTGTGAATGCTAAAAATTTAGATTGAAGCCAATGTTGAAAGCTTTGAATGTCAGAAGAAAAGAGTTTGGGTTTTAAACAGTTAAGTACTGGGAAGCCATTAAATGTCTTTGAGCGGAGCAGTGACTTGATAACAGTTGATAGGAGAACATCTGACAGGTGGATGGTAAAAGCAGTGCTTTTCTTCAGTGTTCTTCCTCAAATATGGGATCTGTGGGGTCCTTGCTGTTCAAGATTGCTATGTTGAATTACTGCTTTAATGTTCAGCTTTTCATTTCTACCTTCTGTATCAAGTTCATTTGTTTTTCAAAGTACAAGTTTGTAGGACTTTAAAATTTTTATACTTTCATTTAACTTTATCCTTTCATTTAAAATGATGTATATATTTTAAATATGTAATACAAATTAATGGACTCAAATCGCTATAACTTATTAGTATGGCTACAGTGAAATTAACCTGCAGTCTCATGAGTTAAAAATTATCTCTAGTGAAATATAATCAATGGAACTATAACCATATTCCTGGATAGAAATCTAAATATTATAAAGATATTAAAATTCTTCAAATTGGCTTATAGGTAGGAAATAATTCTAGTTAAAATTACAATAAATCTCCTTATGCATATGTGGGCATGTGTGTGTACTGGAGGATGGGATTATAAAAATGATTCTAAAGTTCAACTGGAAGAAGAAATAGGCCCCAATCATCAAGAACATTTTCTAGGAATATTGAGGGAGAAGCTGTTAGCAAACATAAAGATCTTATTATAAAGCTAAAGTAACTGAAATAATTTAATATGCATATAAAAATCAAGTGAATTATAGTAGCCTAGAAACCTATCCTAAAATATAAGAACTTAATATATAACAAATTGTTTACTGAATCCAGTAGGGAGAGAAAGGATTATCCAAAATATGATGCCAGAAAAACTGGGTAAATATTTTGTAGGGAAAAAAGTACTTTTCACCATATATTATCCACTCAAATAAATTCCACTGGAATGAAAGTGAAGACTTAAAGGCTTAAATGTAACAAATAAAACTTTAAGAAAATAAAAGTGAATTATAATTTACTCTTACAATGATAAATTACAAAGAAATAATTGATGTAGTAGATTACATATGAATTTAAAACTTCTTATGCAAAAAAAAAGCACCATAAACAACACTTAAAAGTAAATAAGAACAATACACTATGAAACATCTTTGCAGCAGAACAACAAATGGTTAATATCCTTAACATGAAAATAGTTTATACAAATCAGTTATTATTACTAAAATTGTAATAGCAAAATTGGAGAGTAAACAATATGAATGAACAATTCACAGAAAAAGAAATAATGATGGATAACATACACATGAAAAAATTTTCACCCACAGTAAAGAAATGCAATTTAAGAAAAAAAACAGTTGGGAACTCCTTGGTGGTCCAATGGTTAGGACCTGCTGTGGCCTGATTCTATCCCTGGTTGGGAACTAAGATCCCACATGCAACGTGGTGTAACCAAAGAAAATAAAAGGAAAGAAATGGATGGTACTACATCCAATGTTAGAGGGAGTGTTCATTTGTATAAACTTTCTAAAACTGTTTGGTAATATACATCAATGCTCTTCCAAAAGTCCTTTTAATTGACCTATAATTTCACTTATTATTTGTCATTATTAGTTATGTTTTATATGTAATAGTGTGTATCTGTCAATCCTAATCTCCTGATTTATCCTCCTCCCTTTACCCCTGGCATAACTCTAAGTTTGTTTTCTACATCTGTGACTCTATTTCTGTTTTGTAGCTAGGTTCATTTGTACTCTTTTTTTTTAGATTCTTCATATAAGTGATATCATATGATGTGGCTTCCTCTGTCTGACTTACTTCACTCAGTATGGCACACACAGACACGTGTTCAAAATGGACTTCTTCCTCTTGATCTCTAGACTGTGTATTTATAGACTTTGGAATTTAAAAAAAATCCTATTTTTGAAAGAAAGACAAGAAAGAAAACCATCATAATATTAAAAGTAATTAAATGGATAGTATAATTATAAGAGGTTTATATATATTCACATTTTTCAGTATTTCTAGTGGTTGGACTATCTGTGTTTTATATTTTATTTGATATGCCTGTAATTATCATGGGAGTAAAATTCAGGAAATTTTGTTACCTAATCTCATATAAGTTTGTTAAATCAAAATTTCAGATGCAAAATGTAACAGGAAAACAAACTCAACCCTCATTCATTATACCTGGAGGTTTTTAATGTTAATTAGATGATGTCACAAATTAATCATACATAGAATATTCCCTTTCAACAAATACTAGCTATTTATAGAATGAAACACAAGTCCTGAAATAAGTTCAAGATATTTAAAAAATAAAGAAGCAGTACTTTCATGACACAGTATCCAGGGACTTCTTTTATGGACTTTGGGCATTCATCAGAGGATGTCACTTAGCTTCATTTGTGCAGTTCGTAAAACTGCACCACTTAAATAGCCTTTCTTCACTGTTTCTTTGGTATTTCTTTTCCCTTGGAACTCTGTCTCCCATTATATAGTTTTTTCATTTTCAAATTATCTGAGCTTCACTTCTGAAATGCTTGGTAATCATTTCTTCCATTAATTCTATGAGACTATATACACTCCAGTTTTTTCATGCTTTGTGCTCTTCTTACCTTTCACAGGGTTTTAAACTTTTAGCCTGACAACTCTAGGCTTAGTTCCAAGGCTCAGTTCTTGGTCTAATGCTCTTAACTTTCTGTATTTACATTCTCAGGGAGCAGATCCTTTTTTAGAGTGTTAAGTAACATCATAAACATGGCTTACTTCTAGGAACCTAACTTCTTACTCTTTCTCTAGTTTGGTACCTCTCTTCATCTTAGAACTATTTTGCCCAACTTGGAATCAAATGTTGCCAAAAAGTAGGACTCATCTTTTCTCTTATGCTAGCATCCATTTCCATTTTCTCTTTCATTGCTCGTCACATCAGAATCTTGGCCCTCTAAACTATTAACCCCGAGCTCTTTGCTCACCATCATTCTCATCAGGAATTTTACCCAAACTAACCATAAAATAGATAACCTTTTGTTGAAATACATTTTACATGAAGAATTATTACAATTTGTTCAAAAATTCTCCTGCTGAGATGACTGGCAGTGAAAAACTTGCTTTTTTAAAAAAATCTTTTGCCCACACTTTGTAGCATATGGGATCGTATTAATATTTCCGTGGCCAGGGATCAAACCAATGCCTCCTGCATGGAGGTCCCACTGGACCACTAGGGAAGTGCCCCAAATATTCTGGTTTTTCTCTCTTCTATCCACACTATTACATAAACAGAGCTCTGATGCTGTGTTCCATAAATAGGAATTCATTTTTTCAGTTATGTGCATACTTCTATTTAGAAGCCTAAGTCTATAATCCTGGGAAAGAGAAAGAATTTTATAACATTATCTCCATGCATTAAAAAAATGAATGCACATCAAAGATTTGATTTAACTCATTAAGGGAGCAAGGCAGATATTACAGCAGGTTCAGAGTATCTTCTTACATTTTTATTTGTAACAAACTGACTTCTGGAAATTTGCATTCTTTTTTTTAAAGAACAGTACCCATTAATTTATACAAATTCTGTTATTGTGTAGTGCTTTTCTCACTTTTACTGGAAACATTTTCTTCTTCTTAGAAAAAAAAAAGTATATCTTTGTTTCTCAGGTTTACTTGTTTTGTAATGATGTCTTAACTAACTTGGGAAAGAAAATTAGGAGAAATCAGTCATACCGTTTTTCTTAACTAAATGTTCAAAAGTGGAAGTGTTAGTCATTTAGTGGTGTCCAGTTCTTTGCGACCTCATGGACTACAGCACGCCAGCCTTCCCTGTCCTTCACTATCTCATGGAGTTTGCTCAAATTCATGTCCATTGAGTCAATGTGAAAGTGAAAGAAAGTGAAGTCGCTCAGTCATGTCTGACTCTTTGTGACCCCATGGACTGTAGCCTACCAGTTGTGTCAGACTCTTTGTGACCCCATGGACTGTAGCCTACCAGGCTCCTCCCTCCATGGGATTCTCCAGGCAGGAATACTGGAGTGGGTTGCCATTTCCTCCTCCAGGGGATCTTCCCAACCCAGGGATCGAACCCGGGTCTCCCTCATCCCAGGCAGGCGCTTTAACCTCTGAGCCACCAAGGAAGTGGCATTGAGTCAATCATGCCATCCAAACATCTCATCCTTTGTTGCCCCTTTCTCCTCCCCTCACTCTTTCCCAGCATCAGGGTCTTTTCTGTGAGTCAGCTCTTTGCATCAGGTGGCCAAAGATTTGCAGCTTCAGCTTCAGTCCTTCCAATCAATATTCAGGATTGATTTCCTTTAGGATTGACTGGTTGGATTTTCTTGCAGTCCAGGGGACTCTCAAGAGTCTTCTCCAACACCATAGTTCAAAAGCATCAATTCTTTGGTGATCATCCTTCTTTATGGTCCAACTCTCACATCTGTACATGACTACTGGAAAAACCACAGTTTTGACTGTATGGACCTTTGTTGGCAAAGTAATGTCTTTGCTTTTCAATACACTAAGTTTGTCATAGCTTTTTTTCCAAGGAGCAAGTGTCTTTTAATTTCATGGCTGCAGTCACCATCTGCAGTGATTTTGGAGGCCAAGAAAATAAAGTCTGTTACTGTTTCCATTATTTCCCCATCTATTTGCTGTGAAGTGATAGGACCAGATGCCACGATCTACGTTATTTGACTGTTGAGTTTTAAGCCAGCATTTTCACTCTTCTCTTTCACCTTCATCAAGAGGCTCTTTAGTTCTTCACTTTCTGCCATTTAGGGTGGTGTCATCTGCATATCTGAGGTTATAGATATTTCTCCCTGCAATCTTGATTCCAGCTTGAGCTTCATCCAGCCCAGCATTTCACATGATGTACTCTGCATATAAGTGAAATAAGCAGGGTGACAGTACACAGCCTTGATGTACTCCTTTCCCAATTTGGAACCAGTTGGTTGTTCCATGTCTGGTTCTAACTGTTGCTTCTTGACCTGCATACAGATGTCTCAGGAGGCAGGTAAGGTGATCTGGTATTCCCCTCTCTTTAAGAATTTTCCACAGTGTTTTGTGATCCTAACAGTCAAAGGATTTAGCATAGTCAGTGAAGCAGAGTTAGATGTTTCTCTGGAATTCTTTTGCTTTTTCATTGACCCAACGGATGTTGGCAATTTGATTTCTGGTTCCTCTGCCTTTCCTCAATCCAGCTTGTACATCTGGACGTTCTCAGTTCATGTATTGTTGAAGTCTCACTTGAAGGATTTTGAGCATTACCTTGCTAGCTTGTGAAATGAGCACAATTGTGTGGCAGTCTGAATATTCTTTGGCATTGCCCTTCCTTGGGATTTGGCATATATGTGTGCATACACATATGGGGCATATATATATGTGTGTATGTATATATATACATATACACACACACAAATGAGTGCGTGTTCTGAGATAAGTATAGTACTAGATGACTGGAAATAGTGAACTTCTGTAGAGGCTAGGATAGACAAAAACTTTTAAATTGTACTTTTATCACTGGAAAGAAGTAGTTAGATAGTTTACTTGGTGTTCATGCATCAGATTCTTACTATAGGGGACAGGGCTTCCCTGGTGGCTCAGATGGTAAAGAATCTGCCTGCAATGCAGGAGACCTGGGTTCGATCCCTGGCTTGGGAAAATTCCCTGGAGAAGGAAATGGCTATCCTCTCCTGTATTCCGGCCTGGGAAATCCAATGGACAAAGGAGCCTGGCAGGGTACAGTCCATGGGGTCACAAGAGTAAGGCATGCCTTAGTGATTAAACCACTGCCATGCATCCGATTCTTACTGCAGACAGGACACTGTGCTGAGTCCTGGGCTAGGGGTGGGGAGAATATGATACAGGTTTGTGCATTTTATAGTTTTTTTCCTTTACAAGGAGCTTACGTATGATTGGCAAAAGAAAGTTCATAAAATGCTAAGTAGAAGGTGGTGCATAAGCACTATAAAATAACCATGATTGGAAGTTCAACAAAGGATGCAGATGATACAGTTAAGGTTAATCCTTTTTTGAAAATCATTGGCTAAAAGCTTAATTTTAAAGGATGCATGAGATCTAAATATAAAATATTAGAGATGAAGTTAGATTCTTAAACAATTTTGCTGTTCACTAATTTTAAATGTAGACAAAATAACACTGATTACCTCAATTGATGGAATACAGAAAACTAGGTTTTTAGTTTCAGATTTGCCACTAATTCACTGTGTAATCTTGGACAGCCAAGACTTTTAAGAGTAAGAGAGGATCTTTAAACTTTTCAGTCAGTTGTTTCCTTACCTAGTTAACCCCTCAGTGCTCTGATATTTTCAGCTATAAAATGGAATAGTTATTTCCCTAATTTCACTGGTTACTAGGATATGAAATTGTCATAAATTTGCAGTGTCATCACAAGTATTTTTCAGACTACTGAACTGGGCTGGCCTATTCAAGAAATATGCTAAAAAATTTGTCATTATACCCAAACTTTTACTTACTATTTACAGATCGAAAACTGTAACTATGCAGTGGAACTTGGGAAGAATAAGGCCAAATTCTCCTTGGTTGGCATTGCTGGGCAGGACTTAAATGAAGGAAATTCAACACTTACTTTGGCATTGGTGTGGCAGCTGATGAGAAGGTAAAGACTGACTTGTTTGTGGCATCACTATCAGTTTCCTTCAACAAGTCATTTGAAGTAAAATTTCAGCTACTTTTGTAGAATAGCAAACACAGAAGAAATATACAATGCAAAATATATTGTTAATGATTTCTTGTTGACAATAAATTTTTTATAAATTTACTGTTTTGAAAGTGACTCAATCTCTAGAAACACAATTATTCTTATTTAATGCCTCTGAAAAACTGCTTAGTAAAGAGTTGTTTTAATTTTTTAATATACCAGATAGTAGTTTTTGTTTCTGATTACTGAATTCTGTGACTTTGGAATCTACTTAGTGCAAACACCAGAGTAAAATTAGAAATATTTATTAGAATTGAAATGTTTCTTAAATATTCATCTAAATATTGATATAAATGATGTAAGAGTAAATTTCACCACTCTCAGCCTTAAATATTTATCTTTTCTGTTACAGGTACACACTGAATGTGTTATCGGATCTTGGAGAGGGTGAAAAAGTAAATGATGCAATTATCATTGAATGGGTCAATCAGACTCTTAAAAGTGCAAACAAAAATACTTTCATTTCCAGCTTCAAGGTAATCAAAAGCTATTTTAAAATTTGGGAGGGGTAAGAAATTACGTTTAGGGAAGAATTTTTATTGGGGATTACACTGACTTGGGTTTTGTTAAAACAGTTGATGAGCTTAGGCATACTGATTATTTGGGATGTGTAAGCCAGAAATATTCAATTTGAATTCATATATTTTGACTGGTTATCCTATTGAATATAAATGCAGGTTAATATTATTTGACTCCAGTAATATAATGTTCAAGAAGAAATTGAACCAAAAATCCAATTGTCAAAAGAAAAAGAAAGATAAATAGCTATTGTTTATACAGGATTATAATGTTTTGTGCTCCCTAGCAGCAGTCTCAGAATTGTATTGACATCATTTCCAAGGCATAACAGAGCCAACCAAAGCGATTCAAGTGGGGATTGAGAAAACTGGTAGGAAAAAAAAATCAAATCTTGTCATCTGGCTTCATAATGGCACTTAACACTCACTTCCGAGCATTTGTGGATGATTCATAAAGCACTCAGAATGTAGCCTGCACATACATACTGACTAATTTTCATGCATTTCCATTGTGTTTTGCTTTTGCATGCAAGCTGATAGTAGCTACAAATAAGCATGTCTGCTTGTTCACATCCATTCAGTGAGCCTTGTTTGTGATTTTATTATATGTGAAAAATTAGCCTTCAATTTGTATTTTTTTTAGTGACTTAAGAGTACAAACAGATGAAACCTTAAGCTTGCCCCAAAGTTATCTACCCATTCTTATTTTCTTGTCTTTGCTATGTATGTTTGACAATATGGTAGAGCAGAAGAAATGTCAGAAATTGATAAATTCAATCTTCTGTTCTTTACCAAAAACCGAGCTGGATGTTGGCAGAGATGTTACCCAGTCCTAGTTCAACAGTGTTTCTTTCTTTTCCATCTTGTAAGGAACTAATTACATTGAGTTTTTATTGTTGTTTATTTAAAAAGAAAAGAATTTTTAGGCCATGATTTGTCTTTATATAAAACACAACTTAAAATGTAAGGCAGGAAGGGGGATATATGAAACTCTCTAATTGACAGATACTCTTTAAAATTGTTATACTGAAATTAAACTCATTTGTATGTTAATTTGTGAAAAATAATAAGCATATAGATCATTTAAGTAAATATAATAGATAATATCTAGAAGCAAATTAATAAACATTTTTGAGGTCTTAGCTATTAAGTAACATTTTTTGGTAAAGAAAGGATCTAAGAAATTATTTCGGCTCTCAAAGTGTTTGCCATTTCTTTGAAAGATAAAATTTGTATAACTGAGAAGGTAACACTACTACAGGGTAAACATTAAAATCCAAAGATATAATACAACTAATATTATGGGAAGATCTAACTAATTTCCAAATGAATGGTCAGTTGAAGGGTAGATGGAGAAAGTTGGATTTTATTTGAGCATCAGAGATGCAGGCAGGATTTGAATTCATGGAGAACAAGGCTTCCCAGGTGGTGCAGTGGTGAAGCCTGCAAAGAGTTGGATGCGACCTACACACAGGCACCAAAGGACAGAAGGGTAATGATAAGCTAGAAGGGGCTCCACCTTGAATAAAGGTGAGTCTGAGAAAGTTAGGAGGAGTAGTTTGGACAGACAGGATGGTTCCTAAGGGATGTCGTGCAGGATATAGGCTGGGCCAAGACTGTGGAGCTGTTGCAGGAAGGGGGACCCCTTCTAGATAGGGCCCGAGAATGGGGTCTTGTCACTTGTAAATGAATTGTCTGAGGAGACACATGTGCTGACAAAGCAAGAGATTTTATTGGGAAGGGGCGCCTGGGCGGAGAGCGCCAGGGTAAGGGAACCCAGGAGGACTGCTCTGCCACGTGGCTCTTACTCTCAGGTTTTATGGTAATTGGTTAGTTTCTGGATTGTCTTTGGCCAATCATTCTGACTTAGGGTCTTTCCTGGTGGTGCACACATCACTCAGCCAAGATGGATTCCAGAGAGGAGGATTCTGGGAGGTTGGTAGGACATGTGGCACCTCCTTTCGACCTTTCCCGAATGCTTCCGGTGGGTGGTGGCTTGTTAGTTCCATGTTTGTTACCAGGACATCCTGTCATAAAATAACTCATGCAAATGGTTATTGTGGTGCCTGGCCAGGGTGGGCGGTTTCAGTCAGTGTTTCCCCTAACAGAGAAATCTGGCTTTAAAGAGGATATTGATAAGGCGAGTAACGTAAGCAAAGTACTTTAGAAATACTGTTCTGAAGGTAGGGAGTATGATAGGAGGAAGAGTCGTGTAAGTGCGAGGAAGCTGTTGAGGCAGAACTCAAGGTAATACAGATCCTGGTAGGGGTGGGGAATGGGCACTGGGATCTGTAGGAATGGATGTGTGTCTGTGTGTGTTAATCAGTCATGTCTGACTCTTTGTGACCCCATGGACTGTAGCCCACCAGGCTCCTCTGTCCATGGGATTCTCCAGGCAGGAATACTGGAGTGAGTAGCCATTCCCTTCTCCAGGGGATCTTCCCAACCTAGAGATCTAATCACAGTTTCCTGCAGATTCTTTACTATCTAAGCCACCAGGGAAGCCCAAGAATGGATAGTTACTTGCAAAAAAACAGGTAGGATTTGGCTACTTAACTTAGGGATGCACAGGAATGAGAGGAGTTATTTAAACGGACAAATTATTTAACTTTTCTAATACTCTTGCTTATAAAGTTGAGAGAATTAAAAGAAAGAATAATGTGTTAGTATAGTGACACATAGGAATCAGTCAATGGTAATTATGATTATTGTTATTGGCTGACATACCACCTCCTTATATTCTTGGTGAGGGAAAAAAACTGGATGTTTAGGGCCTGGGTAACAAAAAGTGGGGATGTCTGAGGTACAGCTGCTTTCTAAACAGGCAGTGAATTTAACAATCCATTTTCAACTTATTGAATTTGAGGTAATTCTCAGGAAATGAGTTGGATTAAAAGAGATATTAAAACTAGAATTACAACTTGGTGATCAGTTGAACAGAAGAGATAGTTGAAAAATGGAGCTTCCTTGATGGCTCAGTGGGTAAAGAATCCACCTACAATGAAGGAGGCACAGGAGACTGGGGTTCGATTCCTGGGTTGGGAAGATTCCCTGGAGGAGGAAATGCCAACCCATTGCCTGAAAAATCCTATGGACAGAGGAGTCCCGGGCTACAGTCCAAAGGGTCACATAGAGTCGGACATGACTGAGTGACTAACACACACACACACACACAGACACACACACAGACACGCACACAAACCATTTAAGGAAGATGGCTCAAGAGAAAAGCGGACTTGAGACTATGAGTTTACTAGAACTGAGGTGGTAAAAACATATTGCAAAAGTGCTTGGCATTTATATATGTTTGATAATAAAACCTTTAGACAGAATATAAATAATTAAGAAATATAGCAGTGAATGCTAAAAAAATAGCTGGGCTAGGGAGGTTTCTTCCAGCTTGGTGTGTTATATTTGAAAGCTATAATAAGTGGTACTAGTAAGACCCTATTAATCAAGGCAGTGCTGTACCCAAAAATTTTAGAAAAGACAAATTTACCTCTTTTAGTTGCAATGTTATTTTTCCTCACCAAGAAGATAAGGAGGTGGTATGTCAGCCAATAACGATAATCATAATTACCACTGACTGATTCCTATGTGTCACTATACTAACACATTATTGTTTAATTCTCTCAACTCTATAAGCAAAAAAGTATTAGAAAAGTTAAATGACTTGTCCACTATCATTGAATGTTAAGCAGAATAGCTGGATTTCACATCCAGATCTAACTGCAGGTTGAAAACCAAGCTATGGTGTTGTTCAGCCCTGGGTTTGACATAGGCTTAGCTACTTATTAGCTGTGTGACATATTGCTCATTAATTCTGTAAATATTCAAAGCTTCTTACTCTGTGTCAGATGCTTTGCTAGGCGCTGTGGCTATAAAATGCCCTTAGAGAGCTCACTGTCCAGGAAAGGAGGCAAATAAGAAACCAGGAATCACAGCATGGGGTGATAACACTACAGAAGTAATGCTATAGAAATCAGCTAAGGAGAATAGGGGACAGGTGAGAAGGACCTGCGTTTTCCAGAAATCTTAATGGTTTATATTGCTATCTGGGTTACATCTCTGGATGACTAGAACTGAATTTACTTCTGGCTCACATTTAGTATCTATGTAACTTTGGGCAAGTTAGAAATTCCTCTATGCCCGAGTTTCCCCATAATTAAAATGGGGGTATTAATAATACCTATCTTCTGGGTTTGTTGTCAAGCTAAATAAGTTACCACATGTAAACATCTTGGTCACACCTGGCACATATTAACAGCTCAATAAATGGGGCTTACTACACTACACTCTCAGCACTGCTAATAATAACGGACATTATGGAGAGGTTTCTACTGAGTTTTTCTGGAATTCTGGCAACCACAACACTGTTTTTCCACTTTTATTTTAAAAAATGACAGGAGGAACAATGGAATAGAATGTTCTAATAGTAATGTGTACCAAATTAAGAAATGTGTATCAAATTAACAAAACAATAATTTTCACTATCTTGAAAATCAAGCCAAACTCTAGACAAGTTGTCTTTAAGATTCTGGCATTCTTTTTGCTTAAGTAATTTCTATACGATTAACTCAAAGAAAATGAAAGAAAAATGATGAAAATGTATTTATATACTAAACTAAGGGTTTTACCATAACTCCTGCTCCTTTTGCAGTAAAATATCTTTCACTGATCATATGCAAATCAGAGAAGCTGGAGGATACATCTGTTGGTTTTTTCTGGAAATAGGAAGATAAGGGATCCAATGTAATCTTTAGAAACTTAAATTTTTCATTCAACTTAGTAAGAGTTTTTCACAAGATGAATCATAAGGAAACAGGTGAGAAAATCCTTGTTTCCTAAATCTAAGTTAAGAAATATCTAAAATGCCACAAAAAGGTATAAACTTTCAGCTATAAGATGAATTGAGGGGAGGAGAAGGGGGAGACAGAGGATGAGATGGTTGGATGGCATCTCAATCGACAGTATTTTGAGCAACCTCCAGGAGATGGTGAAGGACAGGGAAGCCTGGCATACTGCAGTCCATGGGGTCTCAAAAAGTTGGACACAACTGAGCAACTGAATAACAACAAAAAGATGAATAAGGTCCGAAGATCTAATGTATAACATGGCAACTATAGTTAACACTATTTTAATATAATTGAGATTGGGTGAGAGAGCAGAACTTAAATGTTTTCACACACAATATATATATACATAAGAGAGAGTCACAGATGTATTAATTAACTAAATGGGAGGGATCTTTTCACAATGTGTACATATACCAAATAATCAAGATGTACATTTTAAGTATCTTAGAATTTTGTCAGTTTTAACTCAATAAACCTGAAAAAAAGAACAGTTTTTCCCAAACCTAAAAAACTCTCATAAGTATGTAAATAAGTAATCAAAATATAACAAAATTAAGCTACGTGTCTTCTTTTGAACCACCATAGAAACATTATATGAAAATAAGCACATAGAAAATTTTAGTTTATTATAGAATGACATGCATGTTAAGCTTTTAGAAAGTGTAATATGTAATTAGATTCTTCTAGAAAGCTTATTAACCCACTCCAGTGTTCTTGCCTGGAGAATCCCAGGGACAGGGGAGCCTGGTGGGCTGCCATCTATGGGGTCGCACAGAGTCAGACACGACTGAAGTGACTTAGCAGCAGCAGCGAGCTTATTAAAAATGTAGATTCCTAGCCCCATCCACAAATAACCTCTCATTACTCTAAGTGCAGGGATTAATTTGTACTTTTAATAAGCATCTTAGGTGACTTTCATGTAGGTGGTCTTCAGACTGTACATTAAGGAAACATGTGTGAGATTTTTTCGGAAATAGAAAAGATGCCCCTTAAACAGCATCTGGATTACCAGCATCATAAATGACCCTAATATCTTGCTATTTCTTCTTCACTCCAAAAACCCCATATGAACATTTTAGAAAATGAAGAATATAAATGTAGCAGTTCATAGATCCCAGCCCTCAAAAAGAACTCTGTATTCTTCACATAGCTTCATATTGTTTTATCAAACAGTTATTAAAAACCACATTTGGCCGGGAACTATACTAGATGTTCTCATTTAATGTTCCCAAGAATCCTGTGACATTTCCATTGTAGTGATTAGGAAAAGAGTGCTTTTGGCTTCAAGTAAGAGATACTCAACTTAAGGTGAGTTAAACCAAAAGGAAAGGTACAGGAAAATAGCTGAGATCCAGAAGTGGGGCAGGCATCAGGATTGGCTGAGCCAGTAATTGAAGAATGTCTTTTAGGTCTTTATCATCTCTGCTTCGCCATCCAAAGGGTCAGCTTCCTTCTAAAGGAAAGGAAGCTGGTTTTCCTCTTATCTTTGGATAGTTGCTGGTTGTGACAAACATTTCATCCTCTTATTTACATTCAGGAGGGGGTGCTGCTAGCTTTCCATAGCTCTTCTTGAATATGAAAATTAGGCCCAGATAAATCACTGTAGCAATCAGATGGGATTCCTCTCTTTGACCCTTTTAGACTATTTTTTCCAACCTTTTTCATTCTTGTCTGCCTAATGAGTCTTTTAAACACTTTCTTCCTAAATTTCCGCCCCCACCAAAATTTTAATGCCGTAGATATTAGTGTACCTGTTATTTACAGTATGCTCTATACATAAAAAGAATAAGTTTATCACCTCACCCACAGAATAAATGGTCTACACTAATTCAGGGTCACCCTTGGAGCTGTGGTAGGGTTAGTTTTCCTTGAAGCACACATCCATGTGTCGGAAGTATGCATTCAGAGTAAAAATGTGGGTTCTGTCAGGCTGGAGAAAGTAGTGAGGAATGAGTGGACTCTGGTGCAAGCAACAGGTGCCACTATTCATACTGAGAAACAGAACAAATAATTTGTTCAAGTACTGGTAAATGGTGAAATCAATTCAGACCATGATTTCTGACTTCAATAGCAAAGTTCTATCCATTAGAATTTCGTTGTCCATTTTTAGTTGCTTTGGAGGTAACATCAAAAGTGAAGACTTTTGGGCATTAGAGTTGGACAGTTGTATGTTCAAATACTGGTTATGTATGGACTGGTTGTAAAATAGGTCTTTTGAGTTCTCTGACCTTCGTGTTGTTCATCTTTAAAAGAGAGATTCTAATTTATTACCAGACTGTTAGGATTAAACGAAAACATGTAAAGCAAGAAGAATAATGCCTTTGTAAATATTAGTTCCTTTTCATTATTATTTTCATTTTTCTTTCTGAAAAATATTAAGTGAAGCCTTAGGAATCCATGGTCTAAGATAAATACTACTAGAATTTGCAAAACTGTTCATTTAAATTTCATCTATTCCCTTTTGAAAGTTGTTTGTTTTTTATAGAATGGATACTGTAGTTAGCATATTTCAGGAACTGTCATATCCCCAAACCTTATTACAGGTACGGTGACCATTCAATATGCTGTAAGCTCTGCAAGGATAAAAGGAAAAGCATATTTTAAATGGTTTGTGATGTTTGTTCATTGAAGAATAGCTGAATGTTAAGTATAATGAAAATTTTTGAATTGCTTTTACTTATATGGTTATGACCTTCCAGTCTAACATGTACCAAAGATGTTTATGAATGTTCATCTTTATTTTCTAGGACAAATCCATTAGCACTAGCTTACCTGTCTTAGATTTAATAGATGCCATTGCACCAAATGCAGTTCGTCAAGAAATGATTAAGAGAGAAGACCTTTCTGATGAGGACAAGCTGAACAATGCTAAGTAAGCCTTATGGTTTATATTAGAACACAGTGGCTCTTTCATTTTTAGTCCTTACATGTGAAGTATTATGTCCTAAAAATTGATGTTTTTAAATACAACTTATATGGGGAATATGATTTAAAGACTCAGAAACTTAACTTTCTTGTAAAGTTAATTGTGTCAAAATACTTCATTCTTTTGTTAACATATATTAAGTGAAAACAAATACCAAGATATTTTTCTTGTCTTTTCAAGATACGCCATTTCTGTTGCTCGAAAGATTGGTGCCCGGATATATGCTTTACCTGACGACCTTGTGGAAGTGAAACCAAAGATGGTTATGACAGTGTTTGCATGCTTAATGGGAAAAGGACTAAACAAAATAAAATAATAAAGCATTTAATATGATTTTCTGCCACATTAAACACATTGAATGTCTCACAGTTTACAGAATTCTGAAATGTAGTGGGTATAAAACCAGAGATTATTTGTATGCTCAAAATAGTTGTAGAAATCATTAATGATTTTAATAGCCTGTTCATACTAGTTAGGATTTGTTGGTCTTTTTGGATGACACAATTAAATTTACCAGTTGATACTGATAATAGAATACGTTTATTTTCAAGATGATACTTTATGATTATTTTCATTTCCTTGAAGTCTCCTTAAAACAAGACTAATTCATTCTTTTTCATGGTTCAAAAATGATCAATACAAAAATTTTTCTGCAGGTCCTGATGTGAAATATGTTTTGATTTTGTGTGTGTGTTGATTTTGATCATAAATGTATTCAGAGTCAAAATCCAGTTTAATCCTTTTATTTTTTCCCTCCTACTATGTAAAGTGGTCCAAAACTTAAACTTTTCTGTAAATTTCTATACTGTCTAAAATTTTTAAGTGACAAGTATTGTTAACACTAAACTTTTTTTATGTAAGGACTAACTCATGAATAAACTTCAAAGTTCATTCTCTCATATAAGTATTAATAGCAGGAGCTTTTTACTTAACACTTAATTTTAACTACATGATACTTTATATATACTGCATGACATGCAGATACATATATATAGAGAGAAAGATAAGATGTTATTAGAGAAATATGTGTGTGTACGTATATATATTTTGCACCTGAATTACCCAGGTTTTCTTAAATAGTATGTATACAGACAGCCCTCCATATCCGATGCATGCATATCAGATGGTCCCACATCCACAGATTCCCATGACGTCAGATCAAAGATATTTGAAAAAAAAAGAATTCCAGGAAGTTAGGAAAAGCAAAACTTAAATTTGCCAAGTGCCAGCAATAATTTCCATCTCATTTACATTGTATTTACAACTATTTACACAGTATTTACATTGTATATTAGGTATAAGTAATCTAGAGATGATTTAAAGTACATGGGAGAATATGTGTAGGTTATATACAAATACTGTTTCATATTAAGGATCTGAGCACCTGTGGTATCCTTGTGGCGGGTGGCGAGGCGGGGGTTGGTTCCTGGAACCAATCCTCTGTATACTGAAGGAGGACTGTATTGGTCAGTTAGCCAACCATGAAATAAGTATTGTGCCCCCACTAGCTGTGTAACACTTTTCAGATGTAGCTATCGGGTTCATGAAGATTTCTTTTAGAAATATTCATTTTGGATATGCATATACTTACTTTTCAACTGACTTCTTTCAAATATTTGTAGCCAAACACTGTGGCTACAGCTCTCAAGACATGTTGATGCTGTATTGTTAGCTTCATGTTATACATGCTAATTTTTGATATTCTAGCCCTAAATAATTTAGAATATGCCCATTAAATATCTTTAAAAGAAAGTAACACAAAGCTAATAATCAGCATATTTTCACATTTTCCCAGTTTCCTTCAAATTGGCAATGTTTGATTAATACTTATGTCACTTGGGAGTAGCGATGCTTCAGATGTATTTTTGTCTAAATTTTTGGCAACAACCGATTCTGCTCCTAACAACTGAATCCACAAGTCTAGTTCCTTCATCTTCCACCATTTGCGCCAGTGAGCAGTACTGCTGTACTACAAAAAATGCTGTCATTCTATCTCACTGTGAATGAGTAATCTAAATCCCCCATCTACCATGTATTAAAACACACATGTTGGTAAGACATTGGTAAGAGTGAGACTACTCATGTGTTTAGAATAGCAATTTTTTTGAATGAAATCATCAAAAGGTGGGACTTGGAAATATATTCTCCTATAAAAGAAAAAAGATTTCCTTTCCTAATTTTATAGTTTGATGATGATTGTCTTATATGAAGATGTGTTCTTGCACTTTTGTGAGATTATTTAAATCATTTTTCCCCTCTTGATTTTTTTTTCCACCATATTTGCTAAGTTCTCTATTTTACATGAAATTTGGCACTTTAGAGTGTTCTTTTTCTCACAAAAAATTTAATAAAATTCTGTGTATGTACAAATGTGTCAGTATTTATTTCATTTAAAGAAAAATACATAACTTTGAAAATTAATCTCACAGACTTATTTTCCAGAAAAGATTTTGTCATAAATGGGTGTTGAATTTTGCCAGAAGCTTTTTCTGCATCTACTAAGATGATCATATGGTTTTTATCTTTTAGTTTGTTGATACGGTGCATCACATTGATTGATTTGCATATACTGAAGAATCCTTGCATCCCTGGGATATATCCCACTTGATCTTGGGGTATGATCCCTTTAAATTAAAAAAAAAAAGAACAATCCCTATGCTTGAGTAAAACAAACAAAATTTATTATTTTTGGAGGAGCAAAGGTGGTTCTATGATTCTTTAGTAGGAAGAATTTTTGGAAAGATCAACTGCATGGTTACTACAAATTTAGTTTGTAATGAAATAACAAGTTAATTAACTCATTAAAATAAATTCATCTATTATGATCCAGGTATAATGCTAGACACTTGAGATTCAATTGAGAAAAATATAGACAAAAGTTTCCTGGCCTCATGAATCTTATTTCCTAGTGGATAAAGATGGTAAACAATAAGAGTTGCAGATGGTGATAATGCAATAAGAGAAATAAAACAGGATAATGTGATACAGACTTCGGAACTGGGGTAAAGATGATTTTAGTTTGGTAGGTCAGGAAAGGTGACTCTAGCTAGCATTGCGATACTCAGGCTGAGATTTGAATAAGGAGAAGTCAGATGATAACTATTCAATAGAAGGAACAAGTGCAAGGCTCTGAGGCAGGAAGAGTCTTGCAGGCATTTTAGGAAAAGAAATATGTAAATGTGGCCTAAGAATAGTGAGGGAGAAGAAGAGAGTTTGGAGATGAAGATAGGGCCTGTTACGTATAGAAGTAGATCTGAACCTGGATTTTCTCTCCAACTGGAGTTGTAATGGCTCTTCTCTTTGGTACCTGAGGTTCCGAGTTACTTTAAGTAATGTGCTGCTTTTGAATCTTGCATGTCATTGTTCATTATAATTCTATCACTGATTTCATATCAAAGATGAAAAATATATAGAGGATCCTAAAATACCCCAATTTATGCTGGATAAAAATGAACACGAGAAACAAGGGAATCTTTTGCATCTGGGATGATTCAAAAAAAGACATCTGAAAATACAGGTGCAACACTAGCTTACTTTGAAGGAGGAAAAACCCTCTAATTGTTAGAATGTTTCCTAAGACAGCTCCTAAAGTACATTGGAATTCCCCTGAATCTAAGAAATCAGTCCAGCCCCTGAGGGAGTTCTATGGATAAGAAATCATCTAAACCCAGAAGCTTGAAAAAACTACTGATCATAGTTCTGAGCCACCTGAATTTTTACCGTTAAACACTCTGGAACTTTTGGATGGGTCAGGGTTAGAGTTGTTTGGCTACTGAGAAAAAATATTTTACTGAACTACAAAGAGTGTGTAAGCACACACACATGTAAACAAATATGTACCACTGTGTTCACTGGCCAGATTTATTATGAGCAATTTTGACAGTCCACCAGATACACAAACTTAGAACTGTGTTAAGCATTAGAGAAGGGCAGATTTATGATCTACTAGGGATAAGAGAGGAAAAGCTAACATGATTCAGGAGATAACTATTTTGAAGTAAACAGATGAAAATGTTTGGAAAGGTGGGCAGTCTAGTCTACTAAAGGTCTCAGAGATGATTGAAACAGGACTCTGCATACCGAGGAAGATGTATTTAGGAAATTTGGGAGTTAGTGTTGGCAGGACAGGGATGGAGCAAGTCAACCTGAAAAGAACAGGAAGTATTTCTCTCGAATATATGATACTCAAGTAAATTTATATATTGCCTTAAAAACCCAAGCACTAAGGGCACAATTTAGATTTTTGCACAGTTGGCTGTGGAAAGCAATGAAAACGATTCGGGATACAATTTTCAGCCCCCCTCCCCCAGTTCTTAAAGGTGAAAAAATATGCTTTAAATCAAGCTTAATTTTAAAAAAAAAAATATTCAAGGAAGCAGCACTTACTGCATTCAGTTAGCTTTTGCTTACATAACACTCATCCTCTCAAATCTGAGTTATAAAAGTAAATGTGAAGATGAACAAGAAACCACTGGAAGGACTGTGACGTAGATAGATCCTAATGATGTGCTTATCCAATGGTTACAGGCAAATAAATGTATGACACCAGAAATGTTATGCAAATTTTATATCACAAACTAGCTTTAAAAAAAGTGCAGTTTTAGAAACGAGGGTAGCTAGCCCAGTATACTTGCTCACAAACAGGTGTAGTGATGTGGCAAGGGTCCCGTCCTTTTTGCTTTAGCCAGAGGACAAAGGAATATGCAACATATTCGACAATTACACTGGGGGTTTCGACTCAGCGTTAAGTCGCCAGAGGCTCAACAAACCACCCCGCCACATGTTTACATGTGTGCACCCAGAGACCGCGAGGGAAATTACCTCAAACTTGCAGCCCGGGTGTCGAGAGGGTGCACCCAACCGTTCTCCTTTTCCTGGGCTACAAGGATGCTTTCCAGCGGGCAGCGCCAGGGGTAGAGGGCGGGGCGTTCGCAGGCCCCGCCTCCGTCGCAGGCCCCACCCACTGCCGAGCCCACTCAGTCGTCGTCGCTAGCGCTGAGCGGAAGATGACGTGAGGAGAGCCGCGAACATCTCCCTTTGCATTGCTCGGCCGGTGATTCCCAGGGCCCTGGAGCCCGGCGCGTGTAGAATCTCCTCTTGGAGCTCCTCTCCCACCGATTTTCGCCGTCCTCTCTGGCCGGGCCGCCCTCCGCGCGGCCCTCGCGGCTCCTGGCACGGCCCCGCGCTCGGCTGCCGCCCTGGCGCGCTCCACCCTGTCGTCCCCGGACGGGCGCGGACCCGCTCGGCCTGGGCGCCGGCGGCTGGGGAGGGGGCGCTGGCCCCGGGGCCGCGCATGCGCTGCCACCAGTCTGGGGCTGTCAGTGGAAGGCGAGTGCTGGCTCCGTGGGGAGGCGACGCCCTTCGGGGCCAACGGGCCTCGAGCCGAGGCGGCCGTGGGAACGACTCATCCCTTTTCCAGCCGGGGGGCGGGGCTGGGATCGGGGTCGGGGCTGGCGGCGGCCCCGCCCCCGTCCCCTGGCCTGCCCCCTTCATGGGCCGCGATGATGGCGGCCCTGTACCCGAGCACGGACCTCTCGGGCGCCTCCTCCTCCTCCCTGCCTTCTTCCCCATCCTCCTCTTCGTCGCCAAACGAGGTGATGGCGCTGAAGGATGTGCGGGAGGTGAAGGAGGAGAACACCCTGAATGAGAAGCTTTTCTTGCTGGCGTGCGACAAGGGTGAGAGCGAGGCCCCTTTCTCCGCTTTTGGATGCCCCTGCCCTCCACACTCCTCATCCTGTTCCCGGCCTCAACTTGGGGCATTCCCTCTTGCTCTCCCGCCGAGCGTCTGTTCCCCCCGCGCCCGCCGCATCACTGGGGCCGCCGGGCACCGCCTCTGCCTCGTGTGTGCGGAGCTGAAGGGCGGGAGCAGCCGTGGGTGCCGCCCTCGGAGCCCCGCGCCCCTCTGCGCTCGGTCTCCTTTCGTAGGGTCCGGAGTTCAGGTAGCGTCGTGGGAGCCCAGACGCTGCTAGGGTTTCAGCCTCCCATCCGCTACTCCCCCCTGAGTCTCCTGATCTCCCCTTTGGGGTGTCAGTTCTTTCTGGAAGCCCAGAGGTTTTGTCTAGTTTGGGACTTTTCGGTCCTAAAATCCCATGCTTGGGGTTTCTCTTGCTTATGGCCTTTCAGTTGTTTTTTGTTTTGTTTTGTTTTGTTTTTAAACGTTACTTGTATTATTTAACTCCAGCCACCCAGTGTTCTGTGATTGTTGGGTGGGATTAGGCATATAAGTATCCTAGGTGGACATAAAGACAGGATTTTACCGAAAATTCTAAGTTCCAAAGTTTCTCCACATTTAGGGAAACAGCTTTGTTCATGCGTTTTTATTGGAGAGAAAGATTTATTGCTCCTCATTCTTTTTCGGGAAATACAGGTAGTACAAAATGATTCGGGATCGGACAGGATTTCGCGACTAAACAACGACAAACAATTACAGGGCAAAAATGTGGAATATATTTAATGTGTTTCTTTTTTTTTTTAATTTGGAAATCGATCACTTTTATGGCCATAATAAAGTTTCTTCACTTAAGCATTCATCTATTGATGAATATAATAAAAAGAATGGGAAATTGATTGCCCGAAGACTGCTTTTATTTCCTACATGTAAAAAAGCATTCTAACTTCTCGAAATTTATTCAGCTTGGCTTCCAATGGCCATCCTTACTTAGGAAAAATGTTTAGGATCATGCAAACTTCCAAAACATAAACCCAAAGGGCAGCTTACACTGTGAAAAGATTACAGAGGATTTTTTTGTCTCCTTTTTTTTTAATAAATGACAGCCTCCTTAACTGCTGCTACTGCTTTTGAGATAGGATTTTATTTACACAACTTTTAGAAAACTAAGTATAAGCGAAGTCTACCTGTGTCCATTGTGAGTAACTTTTATGATCTTATGTAATAGTATTAAATTATATGATGAAAGCGTATGTGGAAGTCCACCATGGACACAGTTTGGAGTAGTCTTGAAAATGTAAAGAAACGTATAACCTCATAAGTATCACTTGTCTGTGTATTATGTAAAATTTTTAGTATTTCTGGAGTGGATAGTCTGAATTCTCTTCCTTTGAAATTTCTCTGAGAGGGGGAAAAAAAAACTCGGAGTGAGGGGTGGAGTGAGGGGTGGATTGTGTTATACTAGAATTACTAAGTGGCTGCTGCTTCTTTCTACCCAGCTTTCTGAGCAATGGTTATTTTTAAAGCAAACAGAGTATTATGTCAAGAGAGGCAATTTAATATTCTTGTCAAACTGAGGACAGAGGAATGTCATAATGGAACATAGCTTGAGTAAATACTTGTATGGTGTGTATATTTAGGATTATTGCATGACATATCTCAAAGGAGTTTTAATGTATGATAGCTTTGTAGCCTATCAAGTCGTGCCAGTTGAAATAGCCTTGGTATTCTTTGTTAGTTTCCTTTTTATAACAAGAGTAAGATCCTTGGAGAGATTTGGCTTTTGGAGGTAGGGTGAAAAGTAAATATGCTTTTTCTCTCCCATATAGATTAAAAAATTTTTTAACAAGTGAGATGAAATAGGTATTTTTGTCTGAAACAAAAATGTTGAAATGAATTCTTGGGTTAGATATTAAAAAATGGCTTCTTTCTTACATGTATTTATGATATACATTTATGCTAAAAAATAAATTTTAGTGATAGCAGGGATTTTTTTTTGTTTATATTCACTAATATTGTTAAACCTTTTTCAGTGTTACCCAATCCAAATCTAAAAGTGAAAAATTTCCTAAAGTGGCTGTAGTGTCCACTATTACTTTGTACTTTCATCAAACCAAATGGCAAACATTTACTGAGACAGCTTTCTGGGTGGAGTCATATGCTTTTCATAGATGATTTTGTTTAATCCTCACAACCCCATGAGCCAGATATGTTGTTATCCCCCATTTTACAAATGAGGAAAATGAGGCTTAGCAAAACTTTATAATTACTTTGCCTAAGGTTACGTTAGCTAGGAAGTAGTAGAACTAGGATCTATTTTGAGTCTATACTCTTTAAACTACTGAGTTTTATTGATCTAGTTGTAGTTGAATGAATGAAAATCATTTGTGTTAGAAAAGACACATCCATATTTGGAACTTACTGGTTGGAAATTACACTTGCTCTCTATGTCTCTTATTAACTGAGATTTCCATGGATTATACTTGTCCAGTAAAAGTAAAAAAGGATGAGAGCAAATTTGCTCTAGATTATCTGTGTTTCTCATCCTCTTTCATTTAGCAGTTTTTCTCTATATGTGTAAAATGTTCATAATGTATACCACTTGAGAATTCCTAAAGCAGAAATTGTGAAGATGCGGTCGTATGTGTTTGTTAGTAGATGGGTGGCTCTTTGAAGTTGTGTACAGTTTAAGGAGTAAAGGAAAAAAATAGGAAATAAAAATGATTTTATAGTTTGATTTTATAGTGTGTATAGCTGACTTTTATGTAAATTATTTCTATAGATCTAGGCAAGTGCTGATCCAGGTAGTGGCCACTTAATAGTGACTGTTGGTGATCTTGAAAGTGTGTCAGAATCATCTTAAAGGTAACATTGGTTCTTTTCTTTCTGAAAAATTTAGAAGTAAAAGTAAATAGAAGATTTCTGTGCCAGTTTTGTAAAGTTAAGTCTGCCCCAACCACCTAGTAAAATTCTGAGTACGCATGTTCTTTTTAGACATAGAATGTTGCAATTCAGAGGTAAAAGTTAATTGAAATAAGAGCAGCTAGCTATACATGTGTTGTTATATGAAGTATTAAGCAGTGATTCTTACCACCCATTGTCTTTTTCCTTTCTCATTGAAAGTTAAGTGTGGTAATGAGCCACTTTAATTTTTGGGATACAGTGGTCTACTTCAGGCCTTTGGGCTGGAGAAAAGATTAATACCTTTATTTAGGGAGCACCCAAGCTTTGAAAGTAACTTGAGTAGATGGTAGCTTTAATATAAATCCCTTAATTTGCTGATGATCGGTCATCAGTTCTTGTGCAGAAAAAGAAAATGATGAAAGGACTCAGTCTGGATTCAGTCCCTGTCAGCTTTTCATGAAGAGCGTTTTCTGGAAATTCGATTTGCAATTAATGTCAGGAGGCCCTTGTATTTCAGCATTCAGGAGTCAGGGGAGGGATGGAAAGAATCGAATTTCACCCTTATTCTTGGGCTTAATCTTAATAGTCTAGAGTCTTGTGTCACCTTTGTGGTATGATTTGTTGCATTGTATAGAGCATGCTTTGATGCCTGGATTCCACTTAAATTTTGCTTGCCTTTGTTTCAGCGTGCTTTTAAAATGGGTAACATTTCCAGGAAAGGTGATGTCAAGCTGCTGTTTTAATAGCACTTTTACTTAATGTATTTAGTGGGACTTTTAAAGAAGCTGTTTGAAAAGAGACTTTGAAGTGTTTGGGGTTGGAGAAGATGGAGTGGGAAGAAAAAGTGTGGAGTACTGGTAAAACTGCCGAGAAGTTTTATGTTGACAAGGGACACCTAATGCAAAGAGGTATGTGACGTGACGAGAGAAGACTTTGCAGCAAGGAGAGGTAAAGAGGGTACTGTAGACACAATTCTACAAACATTTCACAAATTATCATTAGTGTAAGTATTTGGACAAGAGAGTTTTTCAAATCACCAGTTATTTTAACAAAAAAGACTCTTAAATGACCAAGATCTTGTGGAGAGTATGTAACAGACTAATCATTGAGCAGCTAGCTGCTTCTTAGTTCTGTACTGCTGGTATTTCTTTGTAGTGATTCCACAAGTGTTTCTTTATTTCATTTTTAATTCGCTGCTCTTTTCTACAGTTCATCATCTGAATGTATAATATTTATCAAACTAATTTTGTTAAGGCACTGTAAAGGTGCTTTATCAAGAAATAACTGACTATATCCCTGTCTTTTAGTAGTTTTCTGTGTAGTGAAGATGCTCTCTTGTGAGGAGCAGTAAGGAAAAAAAAGTATGTTTGGGCCTAATAAATCTGTCTGAAGGGAAGAAACAAATGCTCAATTTAACTACATGGCCTATTTGTGATTTGGAAGATGGGATATTCTTAGTATTCAGTCAATCTTTTATCTGGGAAGTTAAACAAGTGTAACCCAAGCCAAACCCCTTACCTAGTATATTATAAACTTTGGGGAGGATACTAAAAGGTTAGGTTTTATTGCATGGATATTGTTGCAACCTAGAAATAATTCCTCTTCTTCCCTGCTTCCAGTATTGTAAATATCTTCCTTATAACTTACTTCACCAGATATATTGATACTAAGAAGTTTAAATTCTAGGATTAGTAATTTAATATGCAATGAGTTCAAAAGCTGTCACTAAGAGGTGATTAAGTAGTGACTTTTAAAGACATAAATTATCAGGACTAATATGTGGTATTATCCAATACCATGTCCTATAGTTGTGAAATTCAGTGGAATTTTTTTGGATGCCCTAACTTTGTGACCTATAAAATGGTGATCAGCACTGTTATTAATAGCTTCTGTTAAAGAAAAACAAACTCATGTTTGTTTTTTGGTCATATTTGCTTCATTACTAATCCTTTTATATTTTTGTAGCTTCATTTATATTGATCATTAGTGTACTTTTTCAGTTCTATAAATATGTATAATTTAAATGTATGTGAGATTAAATTTAAGCAACACAGTAAATCATTTATGAAACTGTAATACTGCATACCTGATATTAACTAAAGTTTTATAGTACTTGTAACATCACTGTGAATTGCATCTCAAATCATATTCCAGACTGTAATTACAAAGTAAACATTGCTTCTAATAGATTCAAGAATATATTAGCAGTTTTAAATTTGTAAACTAATTTACTCTAAAAAAATAACCAATACCTTCTACACTGTTAATGTAATATTTTCCTGAAGCATTTCAGCTTTGCTCTTTTGTCAGGTGATATTCATTATCATTAACTGTCTTCATTAACAGATATAAATGACTAAGAAATTACAGTAATAATTGTCTTTTTACAAAAATATTCAGAGTACTATGGGATGGACAGTTCAGTATACCATGCTTCTGTACCTAATTTTGAAGATTTCATTCACAGCAATGTGGAAATACATTAGGGGTCTATGATAAATATTGGCTTTTGCAAGTTTGGTAAATCTACATTTTTAAATCATTTTCACTCTAAAAGTCTTGCATGTAGTTTTTTGTTTTTGTTTTTTTTTTTTTAAGAATTTGGTTCAAACTAATTTGAAGTTTGCTGTGGAGTTAACATTTTAATCAGTGTTGTTACTACTTATATTTCTAGAGCCAACAATTGGATTTGATCATGGCACTGTATTTTTTATCTCATTATTCTTTTTCCTCTTAATAAATAAAATTTGTTTTAAGAGTCGTTAGTAATGGTTCAACTAGAATGTTGAATGTGCCATAGTCAAAAAGTTATAGAAACTTGGTTTGAAAAACAGATTTTTTTGGCAGATATATCATCCCATGCTTCATAACTAACTGAAAATTTGGTTACCATAAAATTAAACTGACCAACATGAGTGCTCCCATTTCAGTGATGTTGAAATTTACCATCATATGCCAGAAAATAAAATGAGATGCCACCAGTTATTCATTAATACCATAAAATTTCTCCACTTTCTCAAGTTAAAAGTGAAAGTGAAGTCACTCAGTTGTGTCCGACTCTTTGTGACCCCATGGACTGTATGTAGCCTACCAGGCTCCTCTGTCCATAGGATTTTCCAGGCAAGAGTACTGGAGTGGATTGCCATTTCCTCCTCCAGGAGATCTTCCCAACCTAGGGATCAAACCCAGGTCTCCCACATTGTAGGCAAACGCTTTGCGATCTGAGCCACCAGGGATGTCCTCAAGTTGGCCAGGGTGAATATATCAAGTTGGTCAGAGAAAATTTGTTGCTAAGGATCTGTGGAATTACCGTGGTATTTTTATATATGATTTCAGTTTTTAAAATTGTTGGTTAGGACTTGCTGCATTGATTTCGTGACTGCAAATTGGTTGCAAACTGCAGTTTGGAAAACTCTGGTATAGAAAGATCATAGTGGGTAAGAGGGAGAGTGTCTCCTAGGTAAATTCAGAATGGTAGCAAGCCCTAGGTCCCACAGGGCTTAGTAAGCCATAGTAAAGATTATAGAATTTACTAACGTGTGATTAAAAGTCTTGAGGATTAAAACCTGATTTTCATATGATCACTCTGGCTGCTGGGTGGAGAGTGGATTAAAGGGCTGATGCCAGGGTAGAGGTGGGCCCACAGGCCAAATCCACCCGCCACCTGTCTCTGTAAAGCCTGTGAGCAAAGAATGGTTTTTACATACATTTCAAATGGTCAGGAATAAATCAAAAGAATAATAATATTTCATAATGTGAAGGTTATATGGAATTTAAACTTGAGTGTCCATAAATGAAGTTCTGTTAGAACACATTGAAGCTCATTGTGTACATATGGTCTATGGCCGCTTTGTGCAACAAGAGCAGAGTTGAGTACTTACAATGAGGATAGTATGGCCCACAAAGCCTAAATATTTACTATATGGCCCTTTAGAGAAAAAGTTTGTTGACCCCTGTGGTAGAGTTTAGGCAGCCATGTCAGTCCAGGAGAGATATGATGGTGTCTTGGACTGAGGGTAGTAGTGTATGTACATGGATACAAGTAGATTAGTATGGGAGACATTTTGGAGAAGGGACTGAGAAGTTTTGCCTTTGAGTTTGTTTACTGGTGGAATTGATTGAAAGTTTCTTTTTCCTTCACTGAATAAAGACAACCATCTAGCCAAAAAAGTAAATGGATCATGTTGCATTTCCTTCTGTATGTGGTATTCAAAAAGATGTATGTAACTTTCAAAAGCAACTTCAGTGTAAAATGAAAAACATTGCTATGTTTGCCTGACCCATAAGACTTGTAATCCTTCTCTATAACTAGCTTCTTGCTATGTATTTTAAACTTACTAACCTCTTCTTACGTATACACTCCTTATAAATGTTAAGACTGTTCTGGGCTTTCTGAATACAGTACATTGTTTTAAATGGCTTGAAAATTTAAACTTAGGTAGAATGCTTAGGAACCACTCTAGGTCTCCTATTGGTTCTGTGACTATAATTTGTGGTTGTTCTTTTGCATGAGTTTGTCAGCTGTGGCAGGGTGGAAATTTTAATAAAGTTTTTATTATAAATTTTATTTATATTTTCCTTGTATAGCCCCTGACTGTAATGGAAATAGTCTTTGAAACCATAAATCCGTAGAATCTGAATTTGCAATACAAATTACTTTTTAAACAGTAATCCAAACTTTTAAATGTGTAGCAGTTGTTTTTGATCATTTATTATACATGAAATTTATAAAATTATGTAAAAATTATATTTATATAGTTCTTTATACCTTTCTGTCTCTAACAGTATGGCTGACTAAATAATCTGAAGACCCTTCTGTTTCAAATCACCTAGAAATTTTAGATAAAATATACCAAACATCCATTTAAATGAACAACTGAGCTTTCAAGAGAGTAAGAAAAACAAATTCAAACATAAAGAAAAGACTGAAAAACAGAGGAGTGTGTAAGCTGACATTTGACTGCTCTGTGGGTGGGAGCAAGAGTTAATGGTCTGGGCATTGTTGGGATTAGAATTTTAATGCCCACGTGGAAATAAGTTACAGAGCTTTGAGTTTGTACAAAGTGGAGAGTTGGAACAGCATACAAGCATGAAACCAGGATCTTTAAAGGACTGTATACTTCCAGCAAAGGGGTAGATGAGGAAAAGGACCTATCCGTCAGCAAAGGGAGACTACAAAGAAGCTTTTAAATAAGATTTCCCTAAGAATTTGTAACTATGTTCCTGCCTCTTGTTGGCTTGGAATTTAAATTAATATTAACTTCTTGTTCTGGGAAAACCTAAACTGAGAAATTAATATAAAAAAAGATTCCTAGTGTAGCAAAACCTCTGAGTTATTTGGAAGAAGCGAACACATACATCCTTGGTGGGGCAAGCTTTCAAACTAGGCTGCCTAGTTTCCCAAAGTTAAACTGCATGAAGTTGAGTTTGCAATACCCAATTGAAAATTTCATTATCCCAAGTGATGCAATGAATAGGGTTAAATCCATAAGGCCCTCAGATAATTACTGTGTTTTGTTGTTATTTAGACACTAAGTCATGTGACTCTTTTGCAACCCTTGGACTGTAGCCTGCCAGGCTCCTCTGTCCATCAGAGTTTCCAGGCAAGAATACTGAAATAGGTTGCCATTTTCTTCTCCAGGGGATCTTCCTGACCCAGGGATCGAACCCATGTCTCCTGTATTGGCAAGGGATTTCTTTATCACTGAGCCACCAGGGAAGCCCAGTTGTCATATGGAGACCATAAAATAAGTGTTTAAATGAAAAAAAGCTTAAAATAATGAAATGAAAACATAAGAAAGTAGATCAAAAGATTTGGGAAGGAATCCAATAAAGCTTAGAGAAATAAAAAATATAGTCATCAAAAAAAAAAAGGAGTAATCAGCAGAAACAGTTAAAGGAGGAATAAATGACTTAAGAGAAATGTGAAGAATTTATCCTGAAGCAGAAAAGAGAGGAAGAAAGAAGAAAAATATACCTTTAGAGACACAGAATTTGGAATGGGATGATCTAACATAATACCTAAAGAAGTTCCAATAGGAGAAAAAGTAATATGGAAATGAAGCAATATTTCAAGAGAAAACGGCTGAAAATATTGCATATTAATGACGGGCAGAGTCAGATTAAGAAGTGAGTCCCAAGGATAAAGGAAAAAACTGTTCCTCACCTAGGCGCATCATGAAATCAAAGAAAATAGAGCCAGAGTTTTTATGGGTAGTATTCTACAACTAAGACACTGAAATAAATTCAGGTTTTAAAGTTATTTTCTAGGATTAGTGATAAATTTTCACTGATCTATCTGCATGTTCACTGTTGGTTCAACTTGTGATTCAGAACTTCACTTTGCGAAGTGTTTGCTAAGTTTTTGCCATGGAGCATTAGTATTTAAATATAAATTAATAGTGCTTTGAGGAAATAATTTCTTTTTCTGACCAGTTTTCTTGAGGGAAATAAGGAATACACCATCAAGAAAACTACCATTCAGCACCTTCCAAAAATGAGGACTTAAAAGTCACTGGTTAAAAATAATAGTGTAATTTGAAATGTTAACAACAACAACAAAAAAATCTGTTACCTTTCTTTGTTATTCACTCAGTCCAGTTTTAGAATTTCTCTTTCTGTATCATGAAATCATTCATTTCTTTTTCCTTCTGGTTTCCACTCTGATTGTTCTCTTCCTGTTTCTTATTCATAGACTGCCAAGGAACAGCTATATTTGCAAGTCACTTTAAATGGTTTATTCATCTTATGTTTAAAAAGCAAGATGAAATAAAGGAAAACCCACTTAGCTTTTTTCCTCCATTTAATTAGCATTTCTCTTTTGATTTTTTCCCCTTTTACTTACTGCACCAGCTGGTTAGCAGACAAGTATAGTGGGCCCTCTGTGAAAATGATTACTCCGTAATTATTCTCATTTTCCCCCATTCATTAGCTGTTTTGATGTGGGGCAGAGTGAGGCAGAAGCTAATCTGCATAATCCTGACAGGTCAGATTTCATTTTGAAATAGTCTGAAATTGGCCTCTGCGAGCATTAATCATAGTCCTGCTTTCAGGTTCTGTGAACTGAATATCCTATCATTTAATCTAAACAGCTTCATTAATGAGGTGTGTGTGTGTGTGTGTGTGTGTGTGTGTGTGTGTGTGTGTGCGCGTGTGCGCGTGTGTGCGTGTGCGCGTGTGCGCGCGCTGGTAGAGTGGGGAGGAGACTAGGAATTTTGGGCATCTTTCCCTCTTACTGTGCATACCCACAAGCATATATACATTCACACTGCTTTTCCAAAGTGTATTTTCCCCTGTAAAAACCTCTTCATAACAGCCTCCATTTATTACTAGAGCCTCAATTAAATTTGTGTATGTATTTGAGATATAAAACATAAATCCTTTCTATCTTATTTCTCTAGCACTCAGTCTGTACTTTTAGACATTCTTTATTACTTTAAATATCTTCTAAAAGTTTTTCTCCTTATCAATCAGTTTTGAATTTTAAACAACTTATATTTTAAACTGTACATTTAAATTTTTTTCTATTTTTTCTGTTTGTTACTGATGTACATATCTTTTTTAAATCAGGGTATAAGTTTTCAGCAAGGAAGTGTTCACATTTTCTTTGCGCAGTTCCATATACAAAAATGAGTTTAGGTGTTTTAATCTTTTAAATCATCAAGCTAAGTTTTCTTTATAGTTGTTCTTATTTAATGTGTTATGGATATTAAATTATGTTTGTGTATTGTTATTTAGGTGACTATTATATGGTTAAAAAGATTTTGGAGGAAAACAGTTCAGGTGACTTGAACATAAATTGCGTAGATGTGCTTGGGAGAAATGCTGTTACCATAACTATTGAAAACGAAAACTTGGATATACTGCAGCTCCTTTTGGACTACGGTTGTCAGGTACAAGGCTAGATAATTTTATCCAGTAGCTTTTAAGTACTGTTAGATATGCCATGTTCTGTCCTTTCTCTCTAGTTTTCTTCCTCCCTCCCTTCCTTCCTTCCTTTTTTTCCTTCTTCCTTTCTGTTTTTCTTCTCTCTTTCACCTTTTGTTTTGAGCTACTAAAAATTTAAAAACAAACCAAAAAAAGCCTTTTTAAAAAATATAATATTTTGACTTGATTTTTTCCCCCAATTTTCACTCCTCCTCATCTTATATGTTTTAAAACATCCAACAGAGGTAAATTATTATGACTTATTAAAGATGACTTTGTTTTTATTACTTATATTGTTACTATCTATCTTATATATCTAAAAATAGTACAAGTGTTCTGGAAGTGTCAGGGCAACAGGTATTTCTGTGGCCCGTATAACTTACAAGCATAAGAACAAAGTACTTCTCACATACAAAGCAATTTTCAATTTGACTTTGATTTTCTCCTAAGTTTAATTAAATTTTTCTTTTTGTCTGAAATTTAGTGTTTACTTATAACTAAATGTGAATGAAATTTTTTAAATTGGGAGATATTGAGCTTTCTTGCTTGTCTTCATATCAGTTCAGGTAAAAAAGTAGGCATGTGTATCTTGAAAGAATTTAGTTCAGAGATGTGAAGGAAATATAATGTTATTTTCCTTCGTTTTTGTTTTGGTTCTCATGGGACTTTGCATTTGAATTCTGGCTCTTTTTTCCTTTCAAATAGTTTGAGCATTTGCTGTGTTGTAGCTTTAAATTAATGAGCCTTTTTAAAGAGTGATATCAGGAAATACTCATAGATTTTAAAAAAATAAATAGGTTAGTCCTATATACATTTCTATTATAAATATTATATATATATATGTATTACAACATCTGGTATCATCTCTGTATATACATATTTAAGTAGAAAAAAATTGCTTTTCCAGAAATTTCATTTATCCAGAATACCACCAAGAACCAGAAAGAAAGTAAAAAGTACCCCTGAGCAGCCAGATTAGATGTGATGAGGTTTCCCATATATGAACTTTATCTGGAATCTTCTCTCAAAGTCTATTTTTTCTCATTTTAGATTACACTTTTAACAAACTTACTTAGTTTTCTAATCCATAGAGAATTATGGGAGCAACAGAAGAGGCATGAGGCTACAGTGGAACAGAGTTAGGCACAGTACCTCTGACTCTATTTAAGGAGATCAACAGCCTTCCATACCTGATAATCTCTAAGGGAACTGTATGTTCAAGTGGTAATTAATGTTTATAACAATAGCCCAGAGTCAGTAAGGGAAACTTAAATTACATTCAATATATATTGCTTGAGAAGAAAGAGGAATATATATAGTACTTCTGAAAGCAGAAAAATTCTGTCAAAATTGTTTAAATTTTAAAGTTAAATACTTAAAAGCATAAGCTTCAGTTACCTAGAAAATAAGGTTACAAGGAAAGTCTCTGATGATTCCATATACAAGAGGTATTATGGTACAGTAATCATTTTCTTTTTATATATAAGTCTGTATATACAATTTCTGTAATTTACATGGTTCTTTCAGATACCTGAACATATTTGAACGTCATAGCCAGCCTATACAGATGTTATATTTTTTAGAGCAGAAAACTGAGGCTCACAGATTGTAATGTATTGCCCAAAGTTCTAAAATAAATAAGGGCAAAGCTAAGATTTGAACCAAATCTTTTGTCTGCAAATCCCATGCTCTTTCTAGTTCACTGTGTCCTGTCCTGGGTTACCTGTGTCTTATTTCTCAGTCAACAAATGTCTGAAACCTTTGATTGGGTGTCATTGTGGAAATGAATAAGTAAAACATGAGTTCTGTACAAAAGTATGTTAAAACAAATTGAACAATGAATTTTAAATCAATTAAATAATAGAAAAGTGTATTTCATATGTACTGAGTGGTAATGATAATTGATCCTTGTATATTGCTTAGGGGTTATAAATTGCTTTCATGTATTTTATCTTGTGTCATACTAGTGACTCTCAACTGGGCAGTTTTGTCCCTCAGGGACATTTGGCAATATCTGGGAACATTTTTGCTTTTGCAGTTAAGGGTTGGGTTTGTACCTGGCCTCTGGTGGGTAGAAGGTAACGATGCTGTTAATGATCCTATGGTGAATAGGACAGCCCCTCAACAAAGATTGATCTGGTCCAAAATGTCAGTAGTGCCACTATTGAGAAACCCTATTTTATTCTTAAACTTTAGTGGTTTACCATAAGTGTTTTGGAAACATAGGAAAGAGAAGATCACTGTGGATTGGCACTATCAAGAAAGCTTTCATGGAAGTGTCAATTGAGCTCAAGCCTTGAAATATTAATAATTGCAAATATAGTCATTTAATCCCTACAAAAGCCCTATGAGTTGGGTACTACTATCATCCTTGTTTTATAGAGGTGGAAACCGAGGTACAGAAAGCTTCAGTAACATGCACAAACTTATTTCATAAATGCCAGATCTGGAATTTGAACTCAGGTTCTGACTGCCAGAGTCGATGCTTTTACACTATTACCTAAAACTACTGTAAAAAATATGTATTTAATACATAGGGGAACAGGATATAGAGAAGGATATAAACAAAGATATGTTCAATGTATGTTCTTGAGACAGTGAATTGACTTAGTCTTTTTGAACAAGATATTTGGGTTGGATGGTAGTGGAAATATCTGGAAAAATAACTAAAACAAAACTGATGAAAAGGGCTTGAATGCTGGTCTCAGGAATTTGGGTTTTATGTGATAAATAATGGGATCATTACAAGATTTTTGAGAAAGGATGTAATGTATACAGTGATATTTTAGGAAAACTAGTGGCTGTGTTCAGTGTAGATTAAAAAAACAGGAAATGGGGAAGGCTATAAACAGCTTGGGTGAGCAGTTTTTTATAGTAATCCAGATACAAAGAGGTTAAAGCCTGACCAGAATAGTGGCTATGAGAATAGGAGGAAAATAATGGCAAATGTAGGAGATACTGTGAAGGAAGAATTGATAGAACTTAGTGAGTATTTAACTTTGGAAGGGAGGATTGAGAAAGAGTCCAAGATGACCTGAAAATCATAAACATGGGTTACTGGGAGAATGATGAAAGAAAAACAGGAAGTTACAGAGCTAAGTCAAACTTGCGGCAGAGAACTGTGATTTCTGGCTTTAGCCTTGTTTATTTTGGGGCTATCAGGCAGTTTTCAGTGGAAAGCTTACATCTCTAGGGAGAGGTTGGGCTGGAGAAATACCGCAGTCATGGGCATGGGGATGGTCCGACACCATGAGAATGGATGAAATCACAAAGAAGAGCAAACAACTAGTGCTGATTCCTTCTCCGGGAGCATCTATGTTAATAGACGTCTTTAGAAGGAGAGGATTTCATTAAAGGAGTTAGGATCATGGACCATTGTGAAAAACCAAAGAAACAGTTTTCTTAGTTGGTTAGAATCAGGAAAATGATAGGAAAGGCCATTGGATTTTGAAACTCTGGCATCAGTAGAACTAGAGAAAATGACACGCATGAATTTGAGAAGTTTGGCAGAATGAGAAAAAGAAAGGAGAAGGGAATGGTAACCCACTCCATTCTTGCCTGGGAAATCCCATGGACAGAGGAGCTGGCAGGCTGCAGTCAATGGGGTTGCAAAGAGCTAAACAATAATGACAACTTCTCTCACCAAATAAGCTGCTTGACAGCAGGGACCTTGTTTGTCTTGCTCAAGAGAAAGGGATCAAGTCAAGTTAGCAAAGAGTGAGGAAGTATTTCATGTTTTGGGAAGTAGGGGCTAGGATTTGGTATTTCTGCGAATGACAGACCAGGGTCCTATAGAAGACAAGAGCAGTAAATAGAATACCAAGGTGGAAAATTTATCGTTGGTAAGAAAATAGATAATTTATGAGAATCTGAACTTAGAGAAAAGAGTATGGGAATTGTTGACAAAGTCTGAGATGAGAAGGGAGGGAGTAACTCCATTAATACATGATAAATATGTACTAAGCAGATTTAATAAAGAATAGCCAAATATCTAAGAAATTGGGAAATAAAACTTAGGACATTTTGTGTACATACGGATATTTTAAAAATAATTTTTCCCCTTTAGAACTACCTTTTTATGTATCAAGTAACAACATTTGTATAGAACATGTCAATGGCAACTCCTTATTTACTTGACTTTTTTATGTAAATAAATATTTCTCTACCTGAAGCTTATCCTTTTAAGCTTTGAAAGATTTAACATGAATCTTTATTCTTTACTAAATAGTGTATCTGAATATAATTTAACTTTAGCATCATAAGTGGGACTCATCAAGAGTATAATCATTTTATTTGCTTCTAACAGTCTGAAATTATTGATGTTTTTCCTTACATCAAATGGTTTCACACTGCTTTGAATTGATAGTGTTTTTGCTATGCTGATATTTTATCTTCTCAATGATCAACTTTTAGCCATTTTTCGTCCTTCCTCCCTTCTTTGTTGATTTTAATCTAGCTGTTCCCTTATTCAATAAAGACCAGAAGGGTACTTGGGAGAGCCAGATATCTGTTATTTATATACAACTCTTAAGTCAGTGTGGTTGAGGCAGTTCCTTCTAAGGAATAATGCCCATGAAGTTAGTTTGTGACAGCTCAGTATGGTTTGGGAAGAAATTTACAGCTGAATTCATGATGATGTTTTAGATGATTGGAGTTGTGTGGTATTTGGACTTTGAGAGCAGTGGCATTACTATAGTTAGCTAGCTTTATAGGTTAAAATTAAAAATCATAAGTGAACTGTTTAATAGAATGGAACACATGGTTCTTTTTGTTTGTTTCACTTGACCAAGTATCAAACTGAAGCTATAAATGTATGCAAAGCAGAAGAAGAATAACGCTAGATTTTAAAGAATAGGCTACAGCTCAATGAAACTTAAAAGTTTTAAGGGATAAAATAATGAATTAAATTTCCCATGACAGTGAGGAGTTTTTCCTATGGGAAGAGACAGGCAGTTCCTAATGGTTGAATGTGGCCCCATCCCATTCCTTGGGGTTCTTAGTCCTATTTTTAGACATCCAGATAAAGTCTGCCATTTTTAGTCCTATTTTTAACATCCAGATAAAGTGGATGAAAGCTTTATTCTTTTCAGCTACAAAGACTAAAGAGCTGATACAGTTTCATTTTTATGGGAGATAATGTTAATTTAAATAGTTATTAAAGATTATAATAGTTTTAAAAATGTATATACTGAAAATAATCAGAGTGTTTTCTTAGATTAAATTGTTACCTATCCCCACTTTTTGCTTCTGCCTTTATGGTTTTCCTTAAGCCAAACAAAATGAAACTGAAAATCTGATCTCAGTTGCTAAGTACCATAATAGGACTGAAGATTTTGTTACACTGAAAAGCTGAAAAGTCTCCATTTACTCTTCTTCTATTTACTTTCTTCCTCCTATCAGAGTTGAAGCTTCAAAATGAGCTATCGTTTGGGAGTAAAACTGTAAAGTCACTTCTCCTTGTCTCTGAGGACATTGATTCCTCAGAGAAAATTCTTTGTGATTTTTACTTGATAAGATTGCTAATATTGGGAATTTCCTGGCTGTCCCATCGTTAAGACTCAGAGCTTTCACTGCCGTGGCCTGGGTTCAATCCCTGGTCAGGGAACTAAGAAAACACAAGCAGTGCAGCAAGGCCAAAAAAAAAAGGTTGCTAATATTAATGTCAGGGTTTACATGATTTCAGCCAGCCATATGTGCTTTACAGATGAGAACGGCGGGCTCCTCCTGTTTTCATTTTCCGTTGTCCCCTGACTTCATGGTTATACTGATTATTGCTTTTATTAGACTGACCACAGTCCTTTACTTGTAGTAATTTTTCTTGGCAATTTCTTTTATAGATTTGGAATGTTAAGATTCTTTTGATCTAAAGTTCAAGAGTAAATAAACATCTTGGAAAAAATAACACATCAACTTTAAATACTACCTATATCAGCCCTGTTTCATTAATAAACCCCACTATCAAGCAGTCATTATTTGATCAGCTCATGCAGTGAAACCAGGATAAAAATGTGTGTGTTGTGGTACACAGAAGTACTGCTAAGGCAAGCAAATGTTCTATTTGGATAGTCTAAATTTTTAAAAATTCAGTATTACTGTATATAATACAGTTTAAATTAAAAAAAAATAGTTTTCTTTATGAATTAGTAAAAATAGTTTACCTTTTTATCCTCCATTTTCATTTTTAACTTTTTTTTTTTTTAAAGTCCGCAGATGCACTTTTGGTGGCAATCGACTCTGAAGTAGTGGGAGCTGTTGATATACTACTTAATCATCGACCAAAACGATCATCAAGACCAACTATAGTAGTTAGTACTCTTAAATGTTTATTAATTTGAATTTTTAAACCAAAATAGATCTGCCCCATTGCCATTTTTTCTTCCCCTCCAATTTACTTTGTTTTAAAGAAATAGGTTTTTTTACTCTGTAAAAATATTACTTTAAAGTAAGTAGACATTTGCAAGAATAACTAATACTGCTCTCAGGAAACCTTAAAATTCGTGATATTTCTAGAATTTTGTTGGTGCAGTCCATTATTTTTAGTTTGGAACATTCTGCAGGTTAAGTTGAAAATACAGATCAGTTTCCAGGTGGATTTAAGATTTAAATATAAATAATGAAACTATAAAATTGGAAGAAAATATAGGTGAATACTTAACTGTTTGAGAGGGAAGGACTTTGAACAAAAATCACAGTAGCACAGCCTTTGGTTGTATAGAAGTTAAACATCTGAAATCAAGACCTCAGGAAAAATTAGAAAGCAGATGGGTAACTTTCAAAAGCTATTTTTAGCATATATCTCAAATTCATAATCTTAATATTAGATAAATTGATGAAAAACTTAAACATCAGTAAAAGATGTGGAAAAATCTCAAAGTGCAAAATGATAATCTTATTAATAATTAAATATGAAATGCCAAATTTTGCTTATCAGATAGCAAAGATTGTTTAAAAAGTATTAACTATTGATAGCAAAGGAGTAGTACAGTCTCATACACCACTGGAAGAGAAGGTAGTTTGAAAAGTGATTTGGCAGGAAGTGTCAATAACAAGAAATATGTTCATATTCTTTAAACTAGCACTTCCTCCTCTAGGAATTTGTCAAGGAGATGGTCAGAAATGTAGACAAAAATGTTACATGTAATCTTATTTGTAGCAATGAAAAAACCATGTGACATAATCTAAACATCCCAAAATAGATTTGAATATAAATAACTACCTGTATATTAAAATAGTGTTTTTAAAGGAATAATTAGGAGCACCTAACATTCTAACATTGGTATAGAATGGTAAAAAATGAGTATAGTAAACTGTATATATAGTATGATCCAAGGTTAAAAATATGCATAGAAGAGAAATTGTATGGAAATGTAGCAAAATGTTACCTAACAGCAGTCATCACATTACCAAATTAAGGATATTGTTTTCTTTATTGCTTTTGTGGTTAAGAAGATAGTCACTAATAATGCAATAAATTCTACTGTAAAAATGAGATATTTGCTGTGTATGTATCAAAATGTAACAGTTATAACATTCATTATTGGTGAGGATATAGTGAAATAATCATTAAAAATAATTTCTGGGAGTGCTGTAAACTGGCTATAATCAGAAGAAAAATATTGTTTAAGAAAGAATTATAAATTGATTGCAAATGATCTGCCATTCTCTGAGAAAGATGAGAAGCTTCCCTAACTTGAATACTTTATCATATATTAACTGAAATATTTTTCCCTCATTTAAACTATGACAAAGTTTGTATAAGCATAATTTTCTCCCAAGGATAGTTCCAGCTAATTTTAAGTGGTAGCAAGCAACCAACAGAGTAGAGAAAAAGAGCTAATAGTATAGTTCCTGTTCAAAAGATCAGAAATGTCTAGAACCCTATTCAATTTTCTATCACCCGTCCTCCAGTTACTAGTATATATATATTTTGGTATCCCTACCTGTTCAACATTGTAACCTTTTAACCGTTTTATTCCCTTGAGGAGGTTGAGTGTAGAGTCCCAGGGTACTGGAGCAACTGACTGATATTATTTCATCACCATTACCACTGCCAATCGAATCTTGAGTTGTAAGGCCAGGCAGTCCTCACCTACTCAGTAAGAGAACACTTTTCAGTGTCTCTAACAAAAAAGGTTATCCAGCCTTTGCTTTGAATACTTCTAGTGACAGCAAAATCACTTTTTAACAGGTTGATTACCTCTAGACAGGCAATGTCAAGTATTTTTATATACTTCAAAGATTTGTCATCTCAGTGAATTCTTTCTAGATTCTTGGCTTATCAAAATTGTTTTTTGATAAAGTTTGACTTTCAAATACAGGGTTTTTTTTAATAGTATGTAGATTATATTTTGCGCAATGAAATTAGGAATTTTTATCATCTATGTCTGTTTTTCACATAGTTAAGTATGTCTCATGGGAAAAATAAGGACCATTTTTTCCATTAGAGATTAAATATGACTTCCTCCTCTTTATAACCTCTTCTTTTGTAACTAGGGGGAATGGAGTAAATTTTTATAGATTTCTCTGTAATTTTTAAATAAATTCATTAATTTGAAGACCCCAATAAATAGAAGGAAAGTATATACACAAACTATTCATAAAAGAAGGAAAAAAATAAGAATGTCAGAAAATAATAAAATGTACCAGTAATCAAAGAAAAGTAAATTAATATTCATGATAGTTTTTTTGCTCATAAATTGGGAATGATCATGCCCAGTGCTAGTGAAGAAATCTTAGTGTGTGGGTACATTCCTGTATTATTAGTAATGTAAACTATTAAAAGGTCTTGATAATACATATCAGAAGCGTCAAAATTGTTCATGGCCTTTAGACCTATAATTCTACTTCAAGGGTTCTACTTTAAAGAGGTAATCCTAAAGTATGAAAAAACTGTATTCATAAAGATGTTTGTGGTAGTAGTATTTATAGTAGCAAAATAAAATACCTTGAACATAGAGTCTATGAACTTCCTTAAATTGCATGCAAAATTCTGTACAAAAAATTTTTTTCCGGAAGAGTCTTTGTTATAGCTTCCTTGAAGTTGCCCTTAAAAGCAGGTGTGGTGGCAAAAAGATTAAAAGCAAGTACTATAAAAAATGTTTTAAGGTAGTAGAAATATGGGTATTTTTATTCTTTCTGTTTTTGTATA
The DNA here is from genome assembly GCF_963930625.1 of Muntiacus reevesi. NCBI lineage: Eukaryota > Metazoa > Chordata > Mammalia > Artiodactyla > Cervidae > Muntiacus > Muntiacus reevesi. The sequence continues at coordinate 6,606,462 of NC_089256.1, read as the reverse complement.
TTTTTCAGGTATTTTATAATGTGTGTACTATTAACAATGTTAGTAAAAATTACAAAAATTAACTGTGAACTTGATGATCTTATACTATGGAATCAAACAGCTCACAGGAAAACATCTGTGAAAAAGTGATAAGTATTAGAAAGAATATACAGCAGTCATAATATAGTCAACCTTACTTACTTTACCTGGCTCTTATTTACTGATGTTTTTTCCCTCATGTTATGCAGTCGCCAAGCATGAGCCCATGTAGTGAAAGGAGCTCAGGCTCCAGAGGACCAGACACCTGGGTTCTATCTACACTTTGCCACTCTGTTGTATAGCTCGGGCACATTAATTTCTCTGAGCCTCAGTTTCTTCATGGGGATTATAATGCTCAATTTTGCAGGCTATTGTGGGGATTAAATGAGATAATAAATATAAACTGCCTAATGGTTCCAGGAGCTACGATTGTTAGTGTTTTTGTGCATTTGTAACAGGAAGTGGTATAAGTGGTGTTTGAAAATATGTAGAGAATTATGCAAAATAAAGAGTGCCTCCTATTATTCTTTACAAGTAACTTCATTGCTATCAATGTGGCAAGGTTTTGTCGTAGAGGTGGATATAAAATTTTTTTTCTCATGCCTTTATACTTTGCCTATTTTTAACACTTCCTTTTTTCCATTATATTCTCTTTCTAAAATTCTTGTTCTTTATCCTTGTCATGCATGTTTCCATAATCTTGTGAAAATGAAACACTTTCCTAAAGTATTTCTCCAGATATCCACACTTCTTCTTTGTTAGGAAAACAAAACTCTGGCTATATGAATATTTCCTAGTGAAGATTTTGTCTGTCATGATTATACTGCATTTACTAACTGAAGTTGTTTTGAGGTTTCAGAAAAGATTTAATCCTAGTAAAATGTGATTATATTTCTCAAAATAATTTTTATATTCTTTGTGTCTTTTGTTCATTACATTCTTTAGATAAATGTTTTTTTGATGTCACAAATAAGAACTTTTTGATGTTTATATAAATATTTTTCAGAAACTAATGGAGAGAATTCAGAATCCTGAGTATTCAACAACTATGGATGTTGCACCTGTCATTTTAGCTGCTCATCGTAACAATTATGAAATTCTTACAATGCTGTTAAAACAGGATGTATCTCTACCTAAGCCCCATGCAGTTGGCTGTGAATGTACATTGTGTTCTGCAAAAAACAAAAAGGACAGCCTCCGACATTCCAGGTCAGAAAATTAAGATTTAAATTAAGATGTGTGATGCAGTAAGGTATATGTCAATACAGTTTTTATCGTTGTTCTGTTTAGACTTCTAAGAAATCTGGTATTGAAATGAGTAATGAAAGCCAAACTTCTAGCTCCTTTGCTTAATACAATGAGTTCTATATTTTAAAGAAATGTTTACTAAATGATGAATAAGCAAGAAAACTTTTCAGATTATAAATAAGGTTTATCTCATAATTCTGCTGGTCAGAGATAGGGTCACTATCTGCTTTTTAGAAGCAGGGTGTATTAATCTAAAAGAATTTCCAAGTAGTGGAAGGGATGAAGAAAACTACTTCCTATCTTATTTATAAGAAAATAAATATTGTTATCTATCTAACTAAATACTCAGCCTGTTATGCCTCTTTGTCCCCTCTCACACAATATTTAAGTCTTTTTCTCTTGCCTTCCCATTCTCCCCAGTCAAAAATATTAACAACTGAGGAGTGAATGAACTCAAGAAAGTATCTCTTCCTGGACAGGTTGAGCAAGATCACACATGTGCATGTTGTATAACATGTGTGGTTTTGAACTAGACTTGAAAATCTCATTTTCAGCATAGCCTTTATGTATATATTATCTTTACAGTGGTCAAATGTAGTTGAGATAGTGTCAGACAAAGCTTTTACTACAGAAAATGTGGTTGGAAGTCCCAGGCCATCTGTTGTCAGTGTTTTCTAGTTAAGGCTTCTTATACAGTATGTATGAAGTTAGCTTTAAAGCTGCGAGCCATCTACCTTACCTCATTCCTATCCTTAAGAACAGATCTTTGGTGGATCAACAGATAGTCACAAATCCATAAATTGGAAAAGTCCTCTGAGAATCAATTTAATGTTTACTTACAGATATTGTACTGAAAATTTTTTCTATTTTCGTCAATTTTGCAATGAGATCTGTGTTTCTCTTTGATAAGATCTGGTTGATAGTTATGGCAATGTTAAAAACAATTTTAAAAATAATTTTATTTATTTGACTGTGCTGGGTCCTCGCTGCTACACGTGGGCTTTCTCTTAGTTGGGGGAGCCGGGGCTACTCTCTAGTGCACAGGCTTCTCACTGTGGTGGCTTCTCTTGTTGTGGAGCATGGGCTCTAGGGCAGTCAGGCTTCAGTAGTTGCGGCACGTGGGCTCAGTAGTTACTACTCGCAGGTTCTAGAGCAGCAGGCTCAGTAGTTGTGGTGCACAGGCTTAGTTGCTCCATGGCATATAGATCTTCTTGGATCAAGGAATTAACCCCTGTCCCTTACATGGGCAGGCAGATTCTTTACCACTGAGCACCAGGGAAGCCCAGCTATGGCAATTTATCTAATTTTTTAGCTTTAAAATGACTAGTCTATGAGAAATTCCCTGGCAATCCAGTGGTTAGGACACCACGCTTCCACTGCCAAAGGTGAAGGTTCAATCCCTGATCAGGGAACTAAGTATTAAGATTCTTTATTAATGTTAAATATAAATTATTTTCCAATAGTATGCTTATGTGTGGTGTAAGCATTTGGAGATGGGGTTTGAGGCTAGAGAGAACACAACACCACTTTGATTTGAGGTGTGAAAAAAGCTTGTTCTGAAAGCTTTTAGAGAAGCTGTGGCTTGAGCTCAGTGTTTAAGTATGAATAAATACTAAAGGTAAAAGGCATTTTACACAGTACATGAATGTGGTTTATTTAGGGAACTGCAAGTGGTTAGGTATATTTGTTGAAGGCTTTGAGAGAGTTTGTTATTGATGTTTGAGAAAACAGTTATAGCAAATGTCAAAAGAGCTCTGACTAAAGTCATTTTCAGGAATTGCTAAGCAGAGCTGCAGGAGAAAAAAAGTTGACAAAAAAGGAGATAGTTTAAGGTTTCAGGGGAGTTGAAGAGCCAGTATACAATCAATAAGGAAGAGAGACAGTCTGTATTTGTGAGATACTGGTTTTTAAATTTCAGAGATGATGCAGTGCTAGGTGATACCATCTTTCCATTTGTAAACAATATGGTTAGACCTTGAGAGCTTTATGCTAAATGAAACAAGTCAGATGGAGGAGGACAAATACTGTATGTTTTCACTCGTTTGTGGAATATAAAGCATGAACAAACAATCTGCGGATTAGTTGGGGAATGCATTCAAAGTTGCAGCCATTTCTTAAGAGTTCCTTGTATTTTTCTTTTTACCAGACTTCCTGATGCTCTGCACACATGCCTAATTTTTTAGTCAGCCAGGAATTTGTGGAGACTTTGTATATCTTTTCTCATTTCCGAGATCTCCCTATTAAATTTCTGTTTGGTCCACTGTTTCCCTCACCTCAACCTGCAAACTTGGACTTAACAAAAAGCTGCGGGTTTTCCTTGGTCATCTGTACTAAGTCCAATCCTTTCAGCCAGCAGAGCTGTCGGTTTTTACCTCCCAACGAATTGATTTATACCCCGTTAGCATAGAGGTACAGATTTTACCAGTTTCAAAATGGAAAACTACAGTTCTCCTTAAATGAACTGAAGGCAGAGATGATGGATGTGGCCTTAGGCAAGAAGGCCACAGGTTCCAGCCATTCCTGCCTGAAGTTCTGGTAGTTTTCCAGTAATTGATTCTCAATAGATAATTTTGAGTGACCCAAAATAGTTGATTTTTTTTTTAAATGATTTTGTCCATTTTATGCATATTTTTGTGCAGTAAAATCATTGATCTCTTTATATTCCACCATTACTTTTGATAGTGTTTGAATACCAAAATGTCAGACTTTGTTTTATTTTCATTTACTGAAGTATAGTTGGTTTATAACATGATACCGATATTAGCTACACACCAGTGTGACTCAGAGATGCACACATGTACATTGCTTTTTATATTCTTTTCTTTATGGTTTATTAGAGGGTATTGAATATAGTTCCCTGTGCTCAACAGGAGGACTTTGTTGTTAATCCATTCTACATACAGTAGTTTGCATCTACCAACCCCAAACTCCCCGTCCATCTTCTTCCCCCCTCCCCCCTTGTCAACCACAAATCTATTCTCTATGCCCAGAATGACAGATTTTATAAAGTGGTGCAGCCTCATTATTTTTCTGACTCTATCTAATTGCTTTCCATACTATGGCACTTCATTGTTATACAGCCACTTGTCTGCCACCAATACGAGCAGTTTTTCTGTGCATTATGTCCCTAATCCATATTTTTAGACATGATAATGTAGGTTAATACAAAAGTCATTTTTACAAACAACCTGCTAAAATTAATTACCATAAAAAATTACTACAGACATAATGATGGAAACAAATTAGTTGCTTAATTGTATATACTTTTTCTCAAGTTTTTGGAGCAGTTTTGGTATAGCTAAATACCCCTTTAGAAATCCTTACTTAAGATAAAATAATGGTACTTCTTTATTAAATAGCTAGATCAAAGTTGGATTTTATAAATATTGTTTTCTAAAAAATGCATTATATAGAGCCTATTTTTGTGTCTAAGACATGAGACCTAGCAGTCCTTATTTAAAGGAATAGTTCAATAAATTTATTTCATAAAAGTTTTAAATTTTTATACAGAAAAATTCCATTGCAAAGTAAAAAGACAACCAGCCAACTGGGGAAAAGTATTTAAAACACCTTGACTAGACAGAGGACTAATTTCTTTGGTATATAAAGAGATTTTACAAATTGATGAATTTTTTTAAAAAATCACCAGAAAAATAGGGAACTACAAATGAACAGATAGTTTACAGATCATGAAAAGTAAACAGGAAAGCTTGTAAAAGTAAATGAAATGTAAATATGCTTAAGCTTTCAGAGAAATTTAAAGTAATACAACTCTTAAAATTCCATTTTTCATCCTTTAGGGTGGCAGCATGAAGATGTGGGGGGGAAAAGAGCTTTCCTTATTGTTTGTGCTTTGGAAACATCCTCCAGATTTTAAGATACACGTGCCATTTTTTCCAGCAATTCTGAGTGTGCAAAGGATATTTGAACTAAAGAATAATTATTAATTGAAGTAAAAAATTAGAAGCAACCTAAATTTCCATTAAGTTGGACTGCCGTTAAATGGAAAACCATCCAGTTTTAGGAAATAATGAGGTGACTCTGTATGTAGTGACATAGAAATAATTGTCCCTGTATACATTATGTCTGAGTACTTTTGTGTATAACTAGAAAATATCAGGAAAGATTTTTCACAATTCTCTGAAATGTGACTATGTTTGAGGAGTATGCTTGGTGGAAGAAGAAAAATTGCAGAGCATTATGTTTCTAAACTGCTTGCTTTTTTAAAAGAAGCAGGCATATATTAAATTTTTGTTTAAAACTGAGAATATATAATAGTTACCAAATTTTAAATTAAGAATTATATGTTTATAAATGGAAGAATAATAGCAAAACTTTTTTGATTTGGTTCCTGTTAGATATTGAATATGAACATTAATTAGTTCATGGAAGGTAAGGGAATACTTTTCTATTAGCCAGAAATTAGGCATAAATGAATGATTTTATTCTTAAGATTTGAAAATGTCTTTCAAAAATAACCTGATTGAATGCGTCATATGTTATATATATGTAGCATATTAAAGTAAATTTATTGCTGGAGAAGGAAAATTTAATAAGCATCCATATATTCAATTAGTTATTAGCAGATTTCATTTAAAATAATACTAAGTTCAGGAATAGAAATTTTTTAATTAAATTGAAGGATGCAGAGTTTTAAATCTATGAAAAGAAATACTAAAATGATTTCTTTTAAAGCAATGGTATAAAATTTTTCAATAATTATATCTCAGAATATTTATTTTTGTCTTTCTTTTTATGTAGGTTACTTTATAATAAGTGTATTATAAATGTTTTATTTTCTTTTAATTTTATCATACTTTACATTTATGAAAATTATAGGTTAAAAATACTAATCACATGTATATAATAAATGTTTTACATAATGGAATCAAATTTTATCCCAGGTTTCGTCTTGATATATATCGCTGCTTGGCCAGTCCAGCTCTAATAATGTTAACAGAGGAGGATCCTATTCTGAGAGCGTTTGAACTTAGTGCTGATTTAAAAGAACTAAGCCTCGTGGAGGTGGAATTCAGGTGGGAATGAATGGAAATTGTAAATTATCTCTTTTTTTTCCAGAATATTTTCAGCATGAGTTTTCTCATAGGCCAAATTCTCACTTAATGTTTATTTACATTTGATCCAAAATGATCAGGCCTTGCTGCCACGTACTTAGGATTTTCCTTTTCGCTCAGTGGAGTAGATCCTAGTATCACTTAGGTCACTCTTTACCCATCTTCTCTCTTCCACTCTTCCACCCACCCTTAAATCCCTACTTTGTTCAACGTTACCAGAGCCTTCTAGGGCAATGTGAAGAATAAAGGGAATGGTAGCTATAAACAAGAGCAAACTTATAACTACTCTCTTTCCTCATTTCCAGATTCTATAACCATCCTTGGAACCCAGCCCTTCATAACTTTCAGAAGCATATTGAATGCTTTTTTGTATGTCAGGTACATTTCACACACCCAGACATTGTCCCATTTCCCAGTTTGGTGAGATTTTCTAGTAGGAGAAACGTAACATGTAGACATAAAACTAATTAGATAAGACTACAACTAAATACCTAGACTAAGAAGTAGATAATACTTTGTTAAAGAAATTCAGCTACTTATTCTACCAAACTTAGGTAGTTTTGGTTATGCGGTAAATGCAAAGGACGGAGAAGGCAATGGCACCCCACTCCAGTACTCTTGCCTGGAAAATCCCATGGACGGAGGAGCCTGGTAGGCTGCAGTCCATGGGGTCACGAAGAGTCGGACATGACTGAGCGAATTCACTTTCACTTTTCACTTTTATGCATTGGAGAAGGAATGGCAACCCACTCCAGTGTTCTTGCCTGGAGAATCTCAGGGATGGGGTCGCACAGAGTCGGACACGACTGAAATGACTTAGCAGCAGCAGCAGCAAATGCAAAGAATAGATGAAAAAATATTAGCCAGTAAGGAAAAGTTTTTAATTCTTTGAGTTATAACTTTATGCAGCCAGTTCATGGGAAACCCCATTGAATAGAAAATTAATCAGTGAGAAATTCTTCATATTTTCCCTTCCTTTCACTTTAAAAACACTGAATAAAAAATTAGTTTCTGAAATCTGATCCCAATTGTTTCATAACTCTTTATTTCTAACTTTATTCTTAAGTTGTTCCACTCAGGTTTAAGCTTAACATAATTGATATTTTACAAAGAATTGTCTATTAAAACTTCTTAGTTTCTCACAAGTGATTTAGGCTTGCCTTTAATAAGCAGGTAAGTTCTAAGTTTCAAGGAATAGTGATTCTGTACTAGGAATGTTTCAGTGTTTCTTTCTAACTTGAATTTTGTTCAAAGGAGCATCTTAAAAATGAAACAAAATACTATTTTGTTATCAGAAGTAGTGTAAACACGTTTCAAACTATCATAGAAAAAATTTCTGGTTAAAAATCATATAATAATATTTATTGGATAGCATCAAAATATTATTATTTATTGTTTAGATAAATAATATAAAAGAAAGCTTTATACAGAACTTATAGAGAATAAAGGCAAATGAGTTAAATGAACATGTTGAAAATATTATCAAAATTTCTAGGAATATCAATATATATAAGAAAACACTTTGCTCTTCTGAGATTATCAGTGTGAATGCAGAGAACACAATTGTGTTACAGTTTTCCCCAAAGCTGGGCTTTATGTACCAGCAGGTTCCTTTGACAGAACAAAATGACTTAAGATGTTGTGTAGCACTATCAGAATTAAAATGTTACTGAGTAATATTTCTTGTGAAAACACCTTAATTAGAAGATGGAAGTGGCATTTCTAATAATAGACTGTGCACTTTGCAGGAATGATTATGAGGAACTAGCCCGGCAGTGTAAAATGTTTGCTAAAGATTTGCTTGCCCAAGCCCGGAATTCACGTGAATTAGAAGTTATCCTAAACCATACATCCAGTGATGAGCCTCTTGACAAACGGGGATTACTAGAAGAAAGAATGAACTTAAGTCGTCTAAAACTTGCTATCAAATATAACCAAAAGGAGGTATGAAGTTTTCTGTGATATATTTAAATTATTTTCTCCACAGTGGTCTAGTGGCTCAGGGCAAAGGCTTTGGAGCAATACATCTACATTGAGATCCTAGTTCTGCTTCATAAAAACTGTGTGTCCTTGGGAAAGTTATTGAATCTGTCTGAGCTTTAGTTTTAAGAATTAATTAAGGATATGCATATTTAAAGAGTTTAGTACAATGAGTATTACCTTTAAGCAAGTACTCAATAAATGGTAGTTGCTATTATTTTTAACAATAATAATAGTATGGATATTAATATAATGTTTTTGCTAAATAGTAGCTATGCAGGTAAGATTTTGAATAGTAAATACCTTCCTAATGCAGTTTCCACCTTGTGTTTTGTCTGTTACGAGTTCATATTATTAATCTAGTTATAAATAGTCCTTTCTACAGATATAGGGCCTTTCTGTTTAAAAATAAAAGCATCAGATATTATGTTCCTTATTCTTATTTGTTAATTCATTGTGAAACCCAAAGGTGGAGAGACGTATGCTATGATAACTAAGTTGAATCTGGCTCTTCTGGCATCATCCCTTCCTATTAAGGGAAATACCTATTTCTACTCCCCATACACTCACATGCATATGATTCAGGAACTTGAAGAAGGAAGGTATGCATTTTTAATTTCATTTTTTGAGATAACGTAATAGACATGAATGTTGATATGCAGACAATGATGTTCAGTTGGGGAGTGCTGGCATATGATACTTTTAAGGTATTGCTTCTAAGACCCATTATTCTTATTATCAACATAGATGTTGGAGTAAAACTTACTTATCACAATTATATTAATATAAAAATGGGGCCCCAAATAGATTATGGTAGAAGGCAAGATATAGGACCTTTGTTGCTTGGAGCAGAGTTTTTTATTATCTTGGTTGACAGTTTGAGCCGCCGAATAGCTTTGTGACTTGGGAGATTGATATAGGAATTGTAAGATGTTACTTTAAGATTACCTAGATATTATATTTCTTATCCAGATCTCTTGACTTCAAATCCTATACTTTTTCTAGTTCTCTGAGGTTTCTTACTTAAGGTAGAACATTCATAGGAAAAAAATTAAGTATAAGAATTTGGATCTAGGTAGCTATAAGATTCGGAGAAGGCAGTGGCACCCCACTCCAGTACTCTTGCCTGGAAGATCCCATGGGGCGGAGGAGCCTGGTGGGCTGCAGACCATGGGGTCGCTAAGAGTCAGACACGACTGAGGGACTTCACTTTCACTTTTCACTTTTGTGCATTGGAGAAGGAGATGGCAACCCACTCCAGTGTTCTAACCTGGAGAATCCCAGGGATGGGGTCGCACAGAGTCGGACACGACTAAAGTGACTTAGCAGCAGCAGCAGCTATAAGATTATAAATCAATAATATACCTATGTGGCTTAAGAAGGAAATACAATGTTAATATGTATACCTAAAAACAGAGAACTCTGATATAATCTTCTTCTAATATACATTTGAATAGATCTTATGTTTATTTACTTTTGTGTTCCACAACCTAAAATAGACATGAAATACTAGAAAATAACAGAAAAGATATAGCATGATACAAAATCAGCTTAAGTGATTGGAAAAAGAATCTCAAAGAAAGGTGGAAAAAAACCAAGATTATCCTGGTAAGGGGAGAATAACTAAGGAAGTTTCCTAATGAGATATATGTATATATATATATGCCTGAAGAATTTACAGAGGATAACCAAATGTTCCATTCTAAAGAAGATTAGAGAAAAGGAATAAGGAGTAATGGTAATACTTTTAGTTGGGAGGAAGATATTCTATAATTTTAAAAATGAATGAAATATAAATTAGTTTTTCACATTGGATTTCTAAATATAATCAAAGGGAAAGATAATATTTTCTCCAATAGTTGATATATTTTGTTCTGGTGCTACATTCTGAATAACAAACTGTCCTGATACTCACGTGGCATAAAACAATGCTTCGTAGTCATTTTGTGATAATTTCATGATCATTTTATTATGCTCTTGAGTTTTGTGAGGCCACAAACCTCTTGAGGTCAGGAATTTCTAGGAAAGGGCACAGCAAGGTTGATTTGTCTCTGCTTCACCATGTCAATGATCTCAGCTACAGTTATTTGGGAGATTTCTTCACTCATATGCCTAGTGCTTGAGCAGCACCTGAGGTTTCAGACTGGGAGCTCTGAGTGGGCAGGATGCTCAGTAGGCTGGGTCCATTGAGGGCAGTCCTCCTGAGAGCTCAGGACTGGAACTATGGAAGAGTATGGCCCTCATGGTTTGCTGGCTGCAAGGAGATGGTCTGAGAAGCCTCTGAGGGTTAATCAGAGTGACTACATGTAGCCTCAGCTTCTTTGTAGGCTGGTGGCTTCAGGGCAGTAGGACGTTTTATATGCCATCTTTTGGCTCCAAGAGCAAGTGTTTCTCAGACAAGGAGGAAGCTGAATGTCCTTTTAAGATCAACCTTCAGAATTCACATAGCATGACTTCTTCCAGAATCTACTTGTTAAAGCAATAACAACCTTGGTGAATTGAAGGGTAGGAAATATTGGTAGCCTCTCCGTTGTTGATGAGAAGAGTATCAAAGAATTTGTGTCTGTATTTTAAAACCACCACAGATTTAGAATATCTCCAATTGAAAGTTCTTCCAATTACATATTTAACATTATGGTTAATTAAATCATCATTGTATAGAGAGATGATGAGGGCAGCAGTCAGTCCTGAGATTGCTTTGATACTTGGGGGAAGGAGGAAACCACTGAGTTTGGGATGCTACCAAACTGGGTAATTGGTGGGAAGAAAAGCTGTGTTTTTTTCCCTGATAGTTCCTTTTGAGGGACAAATTAACAATTCCATAACAACTAGCTTTCCTTCTGAAAGTTAAGCAGAAGGACATATATTAATTACCAAAAGTAGATATGGCTTACTAGGAAATTTCTTGATAAGCACAATGAACAACAAAACTATGTCCAGGTTTTTTAAGTACACTGTTGCATTCTATAAATTATTTTCTGTCTTGGGATGAATCATTTTAAAACAGAACATTGACCAAATGTTATTGAATATCTGAATGATGTTATGGTCATTTGTGCTTTACTTCAATGATTTTCAAGCCTGATTACATTACTGAGTCCAGAGTCATCAGAATCCTTAACTTATACTTCCCAGCAAGAACATTATATTGGGAAAATATTACTTCTGAATTTTGCAAACTAAGAATCTTTGTAAACTTTAGTAAATTAATTTCTATATTTGAACTAGAATTTTCCTCTTATTTGGGAACATTTTTCCTTTTCTTCTCACACAGAATTTCATTTTATGAGGATTTAAAAGCGTCTTTAATACATTTTAAGAAATTCTCAGTGTTTTCATGGAACATAAATATATGTGGTGTTTAGCCTTTAATTGCTTTGCTGTGCTTGACATGTTGGTTTCTTGTAACTGAAACCATTAATTTTTCTAGGCTGAAGTCTCTTTCTGTGGATTATGCTTGTTAATTTTGAAATTTCATAAACACTGTTATGAGTCTTTATAAAGTAAGTGTTTCATAATGGCTAAGCAGGCTAGTATTGGAGAAGGAAATGGCAACCCACTCCAGTGTTCTTGCCTGGAGAATCCCAGGGACGGCAGAGCCTGGTGGGGTTGCACAGAGTCGGACACGACTGAAGCGACTTAGCAGCAGTTAGCAGCAAGCAGGCTAGTGGGCTTCCTTGGTGGCTCAGAGGGTAAAACAGGCTAGTAATAGTCACGGATACTTCAATGATGCATGCTATGACCAGGCTCTATTCTAAGAGCTTTACTTTTAATCCTCATAACCAGTGTTTGACTAGATACTATTATTATCCTCATTTTATAGATGGAGAATTTGAGGCTGAGAGAGATTTAAAAACTTGCTCAAGGTCATTTAGTAAGTAAGTGGCAGAGCCTGGATTTAAAAATAGATAATCTGGCTCCAGAGTCTATGCTCTTAACCACTATACTCTATTATTGCATGTAAGAAAAATAAACTGGACTATATAGAATTGGTTTCAAACCATAATTAAAACTTTGAATATCAATTAAATAATAGCACTATTGGATCCTAGTTACAAGTTACATTTTACTTGTGTGTGTGTGCTTCCTTTTCAGTTTGTTTCCCAGTCCAACTGTCAGCAGTTCCTGAACACTGTTTGGTTTGGACAGATGTCAGGTTACCGTCGTAAGCCTACCTGTAAGAAGATAATGACTGTTTTGACAGTTGGCATCTTTTGGCCAGTTTTGTCACTTTGTTATTTGATAGCTCCCAAATCTCAGTTTGGCAGAATTATCCACACACCTTTTATGAAATTTATTATTCATGGAGCATCATATTTCACATTCCTACTGTTACTAAACCTATACTCTCTGGTCTACAATGAGGATAAGAAAAACACAATGGGGCCAGCCCTTGAAAGAATAGACTATCTCCTTATACTGTGGATTATTGGTAGGTATCAAGTTAGTTTAAAAGGTTCTGCGTTTATTTAGCCCGTTAATTCTCCCCTGGTTGGTGGCGTCATAAACTGCATTCAACTTATAATTTTACACAGTTTATACAGCAGAAATTTGAACACTTTGACTGCTTGCTTGAATCATTGACTGCTTGCTTCAGCAGCACATATACTCAAATTGGAACAATACAGAGAAGGTGACTGTATTCGTGAAGCGTTCCATATTTTGGGGGGCTTCCCTGGTGGCTTAGATGGTAAAGAATCTGCCTGCAATGCGGGAGACCTGGGTTCAAAACCTGGGTTGGGAATATCCTCTGGAGGAGGGCATGGCAATCCACTCCCAGTATTCTTGCCTGGACAGTCCCCATGGAGAGAGGGGCCTGGCGGGTTACAGTTCAAGGGGCTGCAAAGAGTCGGACGTGACTGAGCGACTAAGCACGTGATCACTGGAGACGTAGACTACGTTTTTTTTAAAAGATAAATGTTCTTAAACTTGATAATAAGGAAGCAGATCTCTTCATATGATTTAATTACATGAGAGCTACAAATTCTCAGTTTCTAAAATTGTTCATGATTGTTAAAGACGGATTTTACTGATGAATTTTTTCTGTTATAAGAATATGAACATTTTCTTAGGTATTTTAAAATATAATACATTTTATACTTGGTTGCATTTTAAGAGTTAACTATTTTGTTATATCATTAGTTTTCTTTTAAGAGCCTATGAGCTTTACATATGCATATTACCTTACCTCTGTTTGTGCTCAGTTGCTCAGTCATGTCTGACTCTTTGAATTGTAGCCCTCCAGGCTTCTCTGCCCATGGGATTTTCCAGGCAAGAATATTGGAGTAGGCTGCCATTTCCTCCTCCAGGGTATCTTCCTGATCCAGGGATCAAACCCACGTCTCCTGCATTGTAGGCGGATTCTTTACTGCCGAGGCATCGGGGAAGCCCATCTGTATTATAGAACCATTACTTAAATTTGGATTTAAAGCATTCCCTGGTGACTCACTCTGTAAATCAGTTCTTTACAATGATAGCCATATCTCTTTAGAAATAACAGTCTTTTAAAAAGATATTTTATTAGCTGAAAAAAATTTTTTTAATAACTATTATGCTATAAAGTAAATAATGACCTTCTGCAGTTTTTATTGCCCTTGCCCTTTTTGAGAGGGGTTGTGGGAGGAGGGGAGTTGAGGTATAACTACATTGTCCATTTATGGTCTTTTAATGACATCTCCTTAATTTCCCTCTGGATCGTCAACCTTGTTTTTAACCTCAGCATTTCCCACCTTGTTTTTTTTTTACTATTTGCTGTAAAATAAAAAGGAATGTTGAGATTTCATTTTTTTTAATGTTATGAAGCTCTACTTAATATGTTCTGACTTTCAGTTATTAAATAATTTGAAAAAAGTTAATTATAATGTTCACTTTTAGTTCTTTAGATATAAAAATAATTTGTATTTGGAATTTTTTTATTAATTTATTTTTAATTAAAGGATAATTGCTTTACAGTATTATGTTGGTTTTTGCCATACATCAACATGAACCAGCCCATAGGAATTTGGGGATTTTTATTTTATATGGAAATTAGTTGAAGTAACTTGACTTTAAATCAGTTTTACTTTTAGCAGTATTCAATTCATGATGCATTAATGTTTAAAATTAGGTAGATATAGTAAAAAATAATGTAATCTGAACTTTAGGTTAAAGAGAATTAAATAATTTCTTCTTGTTAATATTTTCCTGTTTCTAATATTTCACTATCATATCTAAAATTCAGTATTTAATTTAGGAAATAATTTATACTTTGTCATATTTGGTTTCAAACTGCATTATTGTAGATCTTTTGAATGTAAACTTTGTTTCTCTTTTTAATTGAATAGGTTAGACTGAAAGGAATCTCTTAAGAAACCTTTCCTCTATTAAACTATTTCTGAAAGATTGCTGTATATACCTTAGTTGTGAAGAAAGGACATTTTACATTATTTATCTATAATTTATTGTTTAAATGAAGTGAGAGAGAGAGAATATCTTCTTTGTTTTGTAAAGTAAAGATTCAGTGTAGCCAGCTCTTTGTAAGATTAAAGTTTATATTTCTTAGCAGTGAGTAAAAAACTCACTGGTCAAAGAGTCAGCCCATTCTTTGGATAGCATAAATATTACTGTTATCATTGAATTTCATAAGAGATGTAAAACTATGGCTACTCTTTTCTAATCACAATGGCTTTGTTTCCAATAACATTGAACACACACATAAACACACGTACCTACAATATTATTAATTTTCTAAACATATTCTTTCTCAGTAGGAAAGTACAGTGTGAATTAATCCAGTAAAATTCCTGAAAGTATTTTATTTTTCACAGCACAGCTTCTGCTTTGAAACAATTAGATCTGAATAAACTTTGCCCAGGATGTCTTCTGAACCTGTTGTGTCATTAGATCACTCTGTGTTACTTAAATATATAGATCTGAAATTGCTGTAAGAAAACATGTAGGAATCATTTGCCTGCTTGTTTAAAGGCATTCCTTGGTTCAGTTTACTTTTTCATGCAATGAATACAGTGACTCCTGACTCATGATACCTGGCTTTTGTATATTTATTTTTTGTTATTTTCCTTAACCCTCCAAAAAAATAAATAGGGTTGAATTACAAAGAGCAAAGTAAAAAGAGAAAACAGTGTGTTGTTGAATCCGCAGACTATTAATGGTATCCATTTAGTTAGGTATTTTTTTTTTAATCATTGGAATATAATAGAACAGCCCTTACAAAAAGGTACATTTTGAAATGTTATACACCTGCTTTGTCCCGGCACAGGCAGTAACAGATATGGCCTAACATGCATGGTGCTTATGATCTAATTATTATTTTTAAAAGACACAGTAACTTGAGAATCACACAGATAAAATAAATAATTATATATGAGCTAAATTCTGCTAAGTAAAGATCATGGAGCTAAGAGGGCAAGGATATTATAAGGGCTGTTTACCTAGTTGGGGGATTGGGAAGGCTGTCCTGAAGAAGTAATTAATAAGCTAAAATTTAAAGAATAAATAGCAGTTAACTTGGAGAATTGGGAAAGAAAATTATTCTAGGAGAATTGGGAGAGAAAATATTCTAGGCTGATGTAAAAGTTGTATTCAAGGAACATGTGGCAAGAGGCACAAAGAAGGGACTGAGTAATGGTGGAGCAAGGAGAGCAAGAGAAGTGGAATTCAGGGTGAAGCCATAGATGCGGATTTTGCACTAGACCCAGGACAGCCTTGTCGGCCATGTTAAGTAATTTTGACTTAATACTAAGAACAGTGGGAAACCACTGATTTTTTTAGTGGGTAAGTGACAAGATCATTTTGGCTACAGTATAGAGAATGGGTTGGGAGGAAGAGCTATGGCAAGAGTAGCTGGAGGGAGACCAGTAAAGAGCCTGCTGCAGTAAGCTGATGGATACCTTGAACTTAGGGTGGTTGTGATAGAAAAAGAGAGAAAGAAACAGATTCAGGAGATATTTATAAAGTAAAGCAAATAGAACATGGAAATATATATATACCACATATACATATCACATACATACATGTATATACATATATATTTCCATATATATATGTGTGTATATATATATATAGGAGGAGAGGAGGTGGGACATTATTAAGCAATGTAAGTATTCTGGAAGAGTACTAAGTTTGGGAATTTGTGAGAGACTAGACTCTGAGAGTGGTTTTGGATATGTTGAAGTTAAAAAGTCTTTGAGATACTCAAGAGAGATAGCAATCATCCAATTGGTTGATTTCATAGTCTATTTTTAAAAAATTTTTTTTGTTTTTATTTCATAGTCTAGAATTGAAGAGGAAGTTTAAGTGTGAGTTGGCAGTATGCACGTAATCTATATATATGTTGTATATGAAACTATGGGCATGCATGAGACACTTGAGAAAGTATAAAATGAGACGAGGGGACCTAGGAGCAAGCCTTGAGGAATCCCCAAATGATGGGATTACAGTTTTGCTAATATTAATAATTCTATATATGTATATATAGTCCATTGATTATGTAGTGATTGCATTGCTTATAATAGTTTAAAATTGTTGTGTTCTTCTAATCCAATTCAGAAATGTGAAATAGATCAAGTATATTAGCGTCATAGATCAAGTATATTAGCTTCATTTTGGTGTGGAGTGTTGCATAAGAGATGGGAAAACACCTGTCAGTGGTACTTAATATTCTTTCATATATCTGCCTTTTTTAAATCAAAATCTTATCCAATCCATGTTGTAATTTTTGTCAAGAGTTCCATTTAGGTATAATATTGCATTTTACAGAAATAAAACACTTATTTCTTTAAGCATCTTAGTTTAGTGTTTTAGTGTTACAGTGTTTGGGTTAATAAAATAAGTTATTTTATTTGATTTAGCATTAAAGTTATTTGCTTTAACATTTTTGATAGTTTTTATCTATTTTCAATTTTTAAAAATATTTATTTGGCTGTGCCAACTCTTAGTTGCAGTATAAAGGATCTTTAGTTGTGGCATGTGGGATCTAATTCCCTGACCAGGGATTGAACATGGGCCCCCTGCATTGGGAGTATGGACTTTTAGCCACTGGACTACCAGGGAAGTCTCTATTCATTTTAAATAAAAACTCATTCAAATGGAATTTTTAAAAAAGTATTTTCTGTGTTGGATCTGCAAATATTTAAAAATGATCTTGTACATAAATTATGTGTTCTGTATAATTAAGATATTATGAACAGAGTTTTTCAAGAATACTCTCGAAATATTTTTCCCAGGGGACTTATTCAGTCTACTGGTAAGCCAGAGGATGATTCTAATGGCTTAACTTGATCTTCACCCATATGTAGGTTGTAGCATTCTATTCTTTTGTCATTTATTGTTGTTCAGTCACTAAGTCATGTCCAAATCCTTGTGACCCCACGAACTGCAACATGCTAGGCTTCCCTGTCTTCCACTGTCTCCCCAGAGTTTGCTCAAGTTCATGTCCATTGAGTCAGTGATGCTATCTAACCATCTCGTCTTCTGTTGCCCTCTTCTCTTTTTGCCTTCATTTTTTCCTAGCATCAGGGTCTTTTCCAATGAGTTGGTTCTTCGCATCATGTGGCCAAAGTATTGGAGCTTCAGCTTTAGCATCAGTCCTTCTGATGAATATTCAGGGTTGATTTCTTTTAGGATTGACTGATTTGATCTCCTTGCAGTCACTTTACATTCTCCTTAAAAATATCTCAATGGAGGAATGTATCATAAAGCAATCCTCGATTGCGGTACTGTTCTCTGGTACTTCTAGGAATATAAAACTGGAGAAACTTCTGGCCAAAGAAGAGGAAGGAAGTTTTGGTTTGGTTGGTATTTATTTATGTGTATTTATTCACTGAGCAAGTTTTTTGAGCACCTTCTGTGTATCAGGCACTATTTAGGACATTCAGGACTTTGGTTGATAAATATTCTTACCTTTGAAGAGTTTTTACCCAAAGTGGGAGAAAGATAGTTAATAATAGACATAATAAGTAAACTATGTCCATTGTTTAAAAGTGATAAGTACTAAGGGAAAAGAAAGAGAAGCAGAGTTGGAGGATTGGGAGTGACGGGCATAAATTTGCTATTTTAAATAGGATGATCAGAGCAGGTGGTGAGGAAAGATGCAGGATGGATGTCTGGATGAGGAGCTTCCAGCTGGAAGAAGAGCCAGTGTCCAGCTGGGGAGTTTTGGGTGTTCAGAGAACAGCAAGGAAGCCAGGAGGCCAGCGTGACTAGGGTAGTGGAAGGAAAGATTCAGAGGAGAGGAGATCCAAGAGAAGTAATGTAGGGCCTCAGAGGCCGTTGTAAAAAATTTGATTTTGACTCTGAATAAAAGGAGATGTAAGGGAAGGTGCAGTGTGCAGTGCCTGCTATGCACGGTCAGCGGCAGTGGTCTTAGGTTCTTAACATTCACACTTGCCAGACACCAAAGGCAGAATCTGATGCCAGATTTGCTTAGCTCTGTAGAAGGATATAAGGCAGGAAATAAAGCATGACAGCTTCAAATTGCAAAAGAGTGGGGCTTCTTCTCAGCCCCATAGGGGGCACACTCAGTTGTGTGGAATGAGGCCATATTAATGGGTGTGGGTTACCCCAGCCAGGGAAGCCTGAAAACTGCAGGATTTCTTATAAATCTGGATATCTTACAAAACCTCAGAGTGTAGTTCCCCCTACAGGCACACTTCAAGTTAAAGAAACATCACACAGAGAAGCTGAAACCTGTGTTTCTTAACATGTTTTTATATAGTCCTGTTTGTGTATACTTTTGAGGTCTATGATTCCACTTATGCAGTTTCCCAGTCAGTGATTGTTTTTATAACAATGTTGAACACAGCTGACTTTCCATACTTTCCTTAACATAGTACGTTTCCAAGGAAACCACTTTAATAGATGATAACATGAGGTTTTGTTCCCATGGGGAAAGAGTTCTAGCTTGCAGTTAATTTTTTTTCCTCTGGGACTTGCTACAGGGTTTTGATGAGAGAAATAACACTTGGATTTTAAAAAGATTGTTCTGATCACTGTGTTGAGAATAGATTTCAGGGAAAACAGGATAGAAGCAGGGAGACCAAGTAGGTTTTTTCAGACATTCAGGCCAGAGAAGATAGTGGCTTAAATTTGAAGTAGTGGTGAGAAAATTTAGATCCTAACTATATTTTGAAAATAGAACCAATGGATTTACTATTCAGTGTGTGGTTTAAGAGAATATCAGTCAAGGGTGAGGCAAGGACATTTAGAGTGAGCATCTAGGATGGAGTTGCCATCAGCTGAGATACCGAAGTCTTCAAGTGCTGTGGGCTTGGGGGCAGAGATTAGGAGTTCAGTTTGGACATGTTAGGACATCCAGTTTGAGATAGCCAAGTACCTGTGCAAGTTAAGTTTAGGAGAGGGGTGTAGAGATACTTATTATTGTGTAAATACAGGTTGAGTTAAAAAACTTGAGAGTCTACCACATAGATACTATTTAAAGCCATTAGACCAGACGGGATGAGGTCACTGTAAGGGTGAGTGTAGATAAAGAAAATAATCAGGCACGGAGCCTTTGGAGAGGGGACATTTAATAATGACTTATTTGTTTTCTTATGCTTGTTTCACGTCACTTATTAAAATCCCTCTCTGGGAAAGATATTGTCAGATGAAGCTTAAGATTCCTTCTCTTTCAAATTTTAAGAACTTTTTACTAATGTTATTTTTTTCTTCTGAATGAGGTTACAGGTGACACATGTTATTTATTTAATACTTTGAATCTTAATGTATTTTTTTTGTTTATTATTGAATTAAGAGCATCATCTGATTTTTTTTCTTTTTTTTAGGAATGATATGGTCAGACATTAAAAGACTCTGGTATGAAGGGTTGGAAGACTTTTTAGAAGAATCTCGTAATCAGCTCAGTTTTGTCATGAATTCACTTTATTTGGCAACCTTTGCCCTCAAAGTGGTTGCTCACAACAAGGTGACTATTAACTATGTCAACTGAAGGCACAAGTGAAGTTTATTTAGGGAAAACCCAAGACATTAGCTGTGGATCTCAGAGTTACTTCGGCCCAAGTCTGTGTCTGATGTGTTTTCATTTTAAACCTATCTTTGGCAAGGAAATAGTGCCCATTGTTTCCTTCCTTTCTAATACTTTCAAGGGTGTTCATTACCTTTAAATGTTGGTTACCTTTTATGTGCCAGGTACCTTGGTTGATACTTGCTATACTTTATCTCATTTTATTCTCACAGGGATTCTATGAGAAAGATGTCCTTATCCCCATTTTGCAAATAAGGAAAAGGAAGCTCAGAGATAATATAAGTAACTTGTCCAAGACCACACAGTAAGAAACCAAGACTGGATTTAAATCCAGGTCTGTCCAGGCATTTTCTTTCTACCAAATGCCAGTTCCTTACATCTGAGCGAGGTTCATTTACCTATTACTTAAAATGAGAACACAAAGTTATTTAAATTGGTTATATTTACCAGGGAAAAGTTTATCTGAATGGAACTCATAGTGTTTTACACATTCCAAATCATGATGGTTATTTCCCATAGCTTAAAAAGTGATGTAAATTTAATTATTTTCTGATGCCTATAGTTTTATATTTAAAATTTGATAAAAATCCAACCTTATAGACATCTTACAATGTTACTTTTATAAAGATTAATTTAAAGCCCAGGAAAGGTAACGGAGATTATGTTGACTATCTTTGTTTACATCTGAGTTTAGAATTCTGAAGTGTCACATTCAAGGAACTATTATATAATATTTTTTGAGTTTTGGCTGATTTACAGACTAGAGAGAAAGCAAACTGGTTTTCTTATACCACTTTATTAAAAACTCCATTCCTATATTTGATCAGTAGTAGAGAACATGTTTATTAGGTATGTTCAGTGACCAGAGTTGTGAGGTTATTAAGAAAATAAAAGTTGATCACATATAGATAAATGGTTGGATAGAGAGGTTGATGGTCATTGGTCTTTTTAGACTGGTCCCTTTTTTAGACTGGTCTCTTAGACTACCCTCTAGAAGCAGGGTACCCATATAATTTTATTATTTCAAACCAAGACACACAAATGAAGGAAAGCACAGTTAATAATTATGCCAGGAAGACCGGTATGTAATCTGGGAGTGTCCCAGGCAGTTGAAACATGTGGTTACTCTGTGTCTAGGTATAATAATACACCCTTTTTTTTTTTCTTGTTTAGAAGGGAGAAGAGCGTCTATGGTGCATTGTAGAATCTTGAGTCAAGTAGCTAGCTTAATTTAATGTGAATGCTAATTAATTTCAAGCTTGTGTTGTGGAATTTAAGAAAGACTAGCAAAAATTTCATTCATAAAAAGTTTAATGACCATCTTTAAAAAATTATTTCGTTTTTTAAAGCATGAGAATTTCTGAGAAAACCTCTTCATGAAACACAATTGGTATTGCTCCACATATGTAGAAATCATCTATTTATTTAAAACAATGTTATTTCTATTAAAAGAGAAGTTTATGAAACATAAGTGGAGTTCTGACACAAGGAGAGACAAAATGGTTTTCTTTCAACGGTCAGAGTATTTGTTTTTATTTTCCTAAGTTGAGAGAGCCACTTACCCTTGGCTTTTTCTTCCTAATCTTAGTTTCATGATTTTGCGGATCGGAAGGACTGGGATGCATTCCACCCTACACTGGTAGCAGAGGGACTTTTTGCATTTGCCAACGTTCTGAGTTATCTTCGTCTCTTTTTTATGTATACCACAAGCTCTATCTTGGGTCCATTACAGGTAAGCAGTTACAGTTTCTTAAAGAATATTTGTTAAAGCTTCTACACCTTTTTCTTGTCCACTGGAATATTGTTTCTCATGATGTCAAAGCTAACCTTTGCTTTTGAAAATAATTAGCAGTTGAAAAAGTAACAGCGTGTTCATCTGCTTTGTTTCGGGCTGAATGATAATCCTTTGCTTTCAGATATCCAGAGTTTTATTAAGTTGTGGTCCATTGTCCCTCTTTCCCAAGTCCACGAACATGGATGTATTTGAAATAAATACTTCAGACAGTAGAGGGACATAAAAATTTGCTTTTTCCCAAGATGAACTTCATATTTAAAGTTTTAAGTGATAAATATAAGGGAGATATTGTACAGAGTTCATACTTGATGATGGTTTTGAAAATAAGTTATATTTCATAAAATACTTCCTTACATAATAACTATTAAACATAATAAGTTAGAAAATGGCTTATTTAATTTTTTTTAAAGATATGTTTATTTTGGCTGTGCTAGATCCTTGTTGCTAGGTGCAGACTTCCTGTGATTGTGGCAAGCGGGGGCTCCTCTCCAGCTGCAGATGTGTGTCCTCTCACCGTGGCGGCTTCCCTGCTTGTGGAACACAGCCTCTAATGCAGTCTCTCAGGCTTGGTAGCTGTGGCTCCCAGGCTCTAGAGCACAGGCCCAGTTATTGTGTTCAATAACTGGCTTAGTTGCTCCTCGGCATGTGGGATCTTTCTGGAGCAGGGATTGAACCCGTGTCCCCTGCATTGGCAGGCAGATTCTTAACCACTGGACCACAAATGAAGCCCAGAAAATGCATATTTAGAGCTAAAAATTTCAGTTTATGTAGTCTAGCTTTACACTTTATAGTACTTTTACAGTTAAGGAAATTGAGCTTTTATTTATTCAAAGTAATATGATTATTTTTTTGAGAGAGTCCAGGGATAAATTCTGAGTCTCTTTACACTAAAGAAAGGACTCAGAGTACCGCACAGTTGCACTCATCTCACACGCTAGTAAAGTAATGCTCAAAATTCTCCAAGCCAGGCTTCAGCAATATGTGAACCGAGAACTTCCAGATGTTCAAGCTGGTTTTAGAAAAGGTAGAGGAACCAGAGATCAAATTGCCAATATCCGCTGGATCATCAAAAAAGCAAGAGAGTTCCAGAAAAACATCTATTTCTGCTTTATTGACTCCACCAAAGCCTTCGACTGTGTGGATCACAATAAACTATGGAAAATTCTGAAAGAGATAGGAATACCAGACCACCTGACCTGCCTCTTGAGAAACCTGTATGCAAGTCAGAAATCAACAGTTAGAACTGGACATGGAACAACTGGTTCCAAATAGGAAAAGGAGTCCATCAAGGCTGTATATTGTCACCCTGCTTATTTAATTTATATGCAGAGTACATCATGAGAAACGCTGGGCTGGAAGAAGCACAAGCTGGAATCAAGATTGCTGAGAGAAATATCAATATCCTCAGATATGCAGATGACATCACCCTTGTGGCAGAGAGTAAAGAGGAACTGAAAAGCCTCTTGATGAAAGTGAAAGAGGAGAGTGGAAAAAGTTGGCTTAAAGCTCAACGTTCAGAAAACTGAGATCATGGCATCTGGTCCCATCACCTCATGGGAAATAGATGGGGAGACAGTGGAAACAGTGTCAGACTTTAATTTTTTGGGCTCCAAAATCACTGTGGATGGTGACTGCAGCCATGAAATGAAAAGACACTTACTCCTTGGAAGCAAAGTTATGACCAACCTAGATAGCATATTTAAAAGCAGAGACATTACTTTGCCAACAAAGGTCCGTCTGGTCAAGGCTATGGTTTTTCCAGTGGTCGTGTATGGATATGAGAGTTGGACTGTGAAGAAAGCTGAGCACCGAGAAATTGATGCTTTTGAACTGTGGTGTCGGAGAAGACTCTTGAGAGTCCCTTGGACTGCAAGGAGATCCAACCAGTCCATCCTAAAGGAGATCAGTCCTGGGTGTTCAGTGGAAGGACTGATGCTGAAGCTGAAACTCCAATACTTTGGCCACCTCATGCGAAGAGTTGACTCATTGGAGAAGACCCTGATGCTGGGAGGGGTTGGGGGCAGGAGGAGAAGGGGATGCTGGATGGCATCACCGACTCAATGGGTGTGAGTTTGAGTAAACTCCAGGAGTTGGTGATGGACAGGGAGGCCTGGCGTGCTGCGATTCATGGGGTCACAAAGAGTTGGACACGGCTGAGCGACTGAACTGAACTGAACTGAACCCCACAGATTTTAGTAGTTGGTTGTTCTTGAAAGGTGGAGTCAACTCTGCTTGTGACCAGCTCTGCATAATACTCTGTTATTTTATAAGTCTGGATATCTGAGCAATATTCAATCTTTCTTATTAAGTCAAAATTTACCAACAATTTAGATTCTTTTTTTTATATTTTTAAAGAAGATATTTTAAATAATATGCATAATTACCTTCTCCAACAGAGATATGAATACAAAATGCAGGAAAAACCCAATTTGATTTCATTTGACTTGTGCTGTCATCCTTCAGTGTTTCCTGAAATGTGGCTCCTTCAAGCCAAGTCCTGTGAGATGCTCTGACTGAAATACGTTTGGGACACACTGCATTCCATATAATCTCTTTCAGGAATTCACAGTACACATGATCACATTAAAACCTATGAGAAAGAAGTAATGAAACTTGTTTAACCTTGTTCAAACTATCATCACCTAAATTTACTTAACATCATACCCATTTTTCATGAAATATGCTCAGGTCTTTTTTTTTTCTTCCAAAACATGATTTATGAAATACTGGTTTAGTTTGTCTATTATTTAAATGTTATTTTGATTTAATTTTGCCACTAGTATCTTCTATAAATGTTTTTAACCAAGAGTCAGCAGTATTTTTACATGCACATTGTCTTGTTTGTTTCTTAGCTAAAAACTGGTGTTATTACTAGGTTTCTATACTGGAAATTGCTTTATAGATTTTTACAAAGGGTTAAATAGGAGAAAGTAAATTATTATTTCTTGGTAAATTGTTTGTTTCTTTTTCTGAGAACAGTTGAGTCAGGTCTTCCTGACTCAGTCTCTTCCCAAAAGAACTGCAGATGTGTGTACAAATACTGCATAAGTGGATATTTGTCTTTTCAACTGTGGTGTTTATTTTTCCTCCTCCAGGAGAGTACTTTATATTGTTCAAATAGCCACAGAACTAATAAATAATTAACGTCAAGCTAACAAATATTTATTTTGTTCCTATTTTTTTAAAAAGGTCTATAAGTTAATCATAATATATGTTAAAAGGTTATGATCTAGTCCAGCAAATGATTTTTAAAAAATTATCTCAGGACTTCCCTGGTGGTCCAGTGGTTAAGACACCCTGTTCCTGATGCAGGGGGCGTGGGTTTGATCCCTGGTCAAGGAACTAGATCCCACATGTTGTGGGGTGTGGCCAAAAAATAAATAATAAAAATTATCTTTATTAAGGTATCCTTTTCCATACAGTAAAATGCACCCATCCTAACTGGATGGTTTGATGAGTTTTGCAAATGTATAAACTTGTTTAGAGTATGACTGCTTCTCAAGGTTGCAGGTTCCCT
Organism: Muntiacus reevesi; assembly: GCF_963930625.1. Classification (NCBI taxonomy): domain Eukaryota; kingdom Metazoa; phylum Chordata; class Mammalia; order Artiodactyla; family Cervidae; genus Muntiacus; species Muntiacus reevesi. Next base: position 6,580,849 of record NC_089256.1, on the reverse strand, counting down.
GCCCCAAGTCTGCATTCAGCAGGAAAAAGGGGAAAGGCAGAAAGCATGAGCTTGCTGTCTTTCTTTTTTCAAACAAGAGGACAGTTATTTTTCCTGGAGGCTTACCAAATGCTTTCACTTGTAGCTCATTGGCCAGAGTTGGGTCACATGGCTGTTTGTGTCTCTGAGGAGATGAGTACTTTTTAAATTGAGCATGCTGTGCTCAGTTGCTTCTGTTGTGACTGACTCTTTGCAACCCTGTGGACTGTAGCCCACCAGGCTCCTCTGTCTGTAGGTTTTTCCAAGCAAGAACACTCGAGTGGGTTGCCCTCCTCCAAGGGATCTTCCTGACCCAGGGATCAAACCCGGGTTTCTTAACGTCTCCTGCTTTGGCAGGCGGGTTCTTTACCACTAGTGCCACCTGGGAAGCCCTTAATTGAACATATTGCCCCCCAAGACACTAGGGTCTGGTTAGTCAGAAAGAGGATGAAAAATAGAAATCGAATAGGAATCTGTGGAGTCCTGTCTTCAGGTGTTTACTTAAAAAACTTCTCCAATAAAGACATCTGTTTTCCAGACTAGTCTTGTTAACATGACAGACTTGTATAACATATTAGTGAGAAAGAAGTCTAAATCATTTTGTGCAGAAGATTTATAAAACATTTTCTTCTGTTTTGTTAATCATAAGCCAGGAACTCAATTAAAATAGATTGACCCAGTTGTGAGGAAAATTGACAATAAGTTAACTACTTTAGCTAAAGTGTAACTTTTTTTCTTTACATGCATAACCTGCTGTATCAGATAATGTTTTTATGTGATTCCTGCAGTTGTCTGTTAAATTTGTCTCCATTTACTAACATTTTGTCCTTTCAAATTTTTGTAGATTTAGAAGCTAACAGACTTTTATTGTAACTGATTATATAATAGGAGTCTAGTTCTCTCCCTTAGTTAGATGGACCATAATTTATTATTCTTATAGAGACACTTTGGAGAATGAAAAGATGTTTTTCATTACTAACTTGGGATGACAGCTCTGAACTGGGACTATACCAGGCAAATCAAGGTCATAGAATTATCCTGTATGGGAGATATAAAATGACCCTGATTCAGCAGTGATTGACTGCTAGAAGAGACAAACAATAAATATTGGTATAAAGTGAAAAATACAGAGATGACATACAAAGGACTTGGGAGCATGACTGAGGGGGTGCTTAGAGAGAGTCAGGAAGCTTGAGTTGTGATTTCTCTGTATATTTTGTATATTAATGCCTTATCAGATACATTGTTACCAAATATCTTCTCCCATTCAGTGTGCTGGCTTTTAATTTTGTTGATGGTTTCCCCTGCTGTGCAAAAGCTTTTAAGTTTCAGTAGGTCCCATTTATTTTTGTTTTTGCCTCCCTTGCCCTTGGACATATCCAAAGATGTATTGCTAAGACCAGTGACAAACAGCATACTGCTTGCGTTTTCTTGTAGGAGTTTTATGGCTTCAGGTTTTTGTATATGGTGTGAGAAACTAGTCCACTTTGATTGTTTTGACAGATATAAAGGACGTTTTGCGCGTGAATAGCTTGATTAGATAGAACTTTTCTACAAATAATTACAGGTTTTTCTCAAGAAAGATTTGGAAGAAGAATGACTAGAAGTTATTTTTGTTAACTCTTGTCAACAACTTTTTAAATTTAACACTTGATATGCACCCTAATGATATCAACTCTTTCTTCTATCAGGCGTTTTAGCATATTTCTGCTATTTTACATAGTGTTCTGTATATGAGGCTTTTTCTTATGTTAAATTATTGCATGAGGATATCTTGGCTTCCTAGGTGGCTCAGTGGTAAAGAACCCGCCTGCCAGTGCAGGAGACACAAGAGACTGGGTTCGATCCCTGGGTTGGGAAGATTCCCCTGGAGTAGGAAATGACAACCCATTCCAGTATTCTGCCTGGAAAACCCCATCGACAGAGGAGCCTGGTGGGCTGCAGTCCATGGGGTCACAAAGAGTCGGACATGACTGAGTGACAGAGCACACATAAGGATGTCTTGGGCTTCCCTGGTGGCTCAGATGGTAAAGAATCTGCCTGCAATGCATAAGACCCAGGTTCAGTCCCTGGGTTGGGAAGATCCTCAGGAGAAGGAAATGGCAACCCACTGTGGTGTTCTTGCCTGGAGAATTCCATGGACAGACGAGCCTAGTGGGCTCCTTGATAATACATTTTAAGTAGTAGTAACATATTAAAAGATAGGATTCTCATGATGCCTCAGTATTTCTATATAAAAGGATGTATTAATTTTCAGTCACACAAAAAAACAGTATGCTTATCACTTTCATAGCTTTAGTATTCTTCTTCATTCTATTATTGTAGTAGTTTTAATTTCCATTTTTCTAATTACCAGGAAAATATTTTTCTCTGTGTATACTATTGTATAAATTTCAATATTAATTTTTAAATTACTATCTTTTTTACTTCTTACTGTTCACATTTCTCAAGTAAAACTGCTAAGTAGTTTTAAATAAGTAAATATTTAAGAAAGCATGATTGTTATTTTTACAAATAAGCCTTGTAATATTTCTCAGATTAAAATTAGACTAAAATTACTTTTCACGTTTGCCTTTCACATGAATGTTTCATAAATGTGCTCTTCAAGCTAATGTCCACGTCAGTGATACCTACTGTAGCTAATTTTGGTTCTTCCATCTTATACAAGAATTAATGTCATGTTTTTAAAAAACAAGTCATGAAGTTTGTGGTGTTCTTATCAATTATTGCTCATCTTGATACTTGATCTTATCAAATTATTGCTCATCTTGATGAAATTGAATTATACTTGTCTTTAAAACTTAGTGATATTAAATGAAGAATTTTACTTTTGGACTGAATTTTTGAAATTACCTTTAAGCTTGTAGTGTCTAAATTTTCTTCAAATTTAGTCTTTTCTATCATTATCTAAAGCAGTTATTGTATTCTTAACCATCATACATTATTAGGTTCTCTATTAACGTGACGTGGCTTTATTCTAAGCACTTAAAATCTGAATAAATGATTTCTTTCCAAAATGAGATAATAAAGCTGTCCTTGATGAAGAGAGAAATGGATTTCTTCTCTTTCTCACACAGTTTGAGCTTTCCAATTCTAAAAGCTCTCTGTTTCTTCCATCAGATTTTTGCAAGAGGGCCAAGTGAGGGAAGCTTGAGATTTTGAAAACTACCACATGCTGATCAAATGCACAGACATCAGGCCTGGTGGACCTATCCACTCCAAGTTGCCTGAAATACTAGCTTGCGCAGTGCCTTAAAATTTTAGCACCTCTTCTCCTTAATTAGCTGGCTTACTTTAGTGGGCTGGAGGGTCTTGGCCACTTGCCTGCTCCTCCTGTTTGTAACATTGGCAACTGGCATATGTTACGTTGGCAGGCTTGAAGCAGTTCAGAATTTTATTTGAAGTTGGATTAACTATATAATTTGACCTGGTTGCATTTGAGGAAGGATTATTTCTAAACACTAACTTTTGTATCTTAAAAAATTCATGTAGCAAAGAAGATTCAAAGGAGTATAAAGTGAGAAAGTCTGCCTTCCACACCCCTAGTCCTATAGGTAGGCACTGTTAATGGTTTCTTGTGTAAACTTTCAGGAATTTCCTGTGCATATCAAACTTTGTCTATGTGAAAATATATATTTGATCTATTCTTTAAAAAATAGCTGTTATAATGCTATCGTGTACCTTGCTTTTTTGACTTAATGTTTTCTAGGTACCTTTCTACGTCAGCACATCGAACTCCATTCTTTGTAACAACAGCTTTAGAATGTTCTAATTTTTGCCACAATTCTCCAGTGAAAATCCTTGTATGTAATGCATCTTTGTGTACTACCTATGGGCTAAATTTGTAGGCATAGAATTTCAGGGTCAAAAGGTAATGTTAAATTAGTCTCCAAATTTGTACAGAATTTATGAAAAGCACCTATTCCCCAGATTTTGAAAGAGTATTGAAGGAGAATGAAATTAGGCTTGAGTAAGATGTGCTACACATATCTAAATTACAAAAGATACTCACATACAAGTATTAGACCCTCTCATTTGACTTAACAGTTATACTTTTTTCTTAATAGACCTCAAATGAAAATTCATCACCTTGGCAACAGAGATTAGGTCAGTCCTCAAGGAGGAAATGCTGTTCTTTAAGAAGTGGTTTAGAATTGGTTACAAATTTTGAAAACTTAATGTCATAATGGTTTTGTATCTGTAAACTTTACGAGACTATAAATGTAAGCATTTATTTCCCTTTAGGTTTTAGCAAGGAATTTTCCTTTTGTCCCTTGCAAACTTGGACAGAATCTCCATGCCTCTTCCTCTACCTTCATAGCAACAGTATCTTCTGCAGATTTGATCCAGATTCAAGGAATGTACCATCTAACACTCACAGTGCTGGCATGATCAGAATGGCTTTTTGTTTGATAACTGGATTTTTGATGTTTAAAAGTGCCAAAATATCTCACAGGGGAAAAAGAAAAATAGCCTTGTGGATCATATATTTTCTTGCCTGGTCATTTAGTTTTTCATATTTTTGTTTTCCAGATGATTTTAATGAACACCTATGTAATATTTCCACAGATTTCAATGGGACAGATGTTACAAGATTTTGGAAAATTTCTTGGAATGTTTCTTCTTGTTTTGTTTTCTTTCACAATTGGGCTGACACAGCTGTATGATAAAGGCTACACTCCAAAAGAACAGAAGGACTGTGTAGGCATATTCTGTGAACAGCAAAGCAATGATACCTTCCATTCGTGAGTGTCTTTTAAATTTTTGGTAAACATATTTCTTTAGGCCCTGTTATGTGTGAATTCATACCTATAGAACTAGAACTGCATATTTTCTTTAAGATATGCCTTTTGAATAAGAAATACTTACTTGTCATGAATCATTTGATAATCATCAACAACAGACACCTTCAATATGCCAGACACTGTTCTAAGTGCTAAGTAAATGAAGTATCAGTGAGCAAAAACTACTCTCATGGAGTTTATTTCCTGGTGAGGTGATACAGGCAGTAAAATTAAGAATAAGACATGAAATTAAAAGACACTTACTCCTTGGAAGAAAAGCTATGACAAACCTAGATAGCATATTAAAAAGTAGAGACATTACTTTGCTGACAGAGGTCTATCTAGTCAAAGCTATGGTTTTTCCAGTAGTCACGTATGGATATGAGAGTTGGACTAAAGAAAGCTGAATGCTGAAAAATTGATTTTTGAACTGTGGTGTTGGAGAAGACTCTTGAGAGTCCCTTGGACTGCAAGGAGATCCAATCAGTCCATCCTAAAGGAAATCAGTCCTAAATATTCACTGGAAGGACTGATGCTGAAGCAGAAGCTCCAATATTTTGGCCACCTGATGGGAAATCTGACTCATTGGAAAAAAGATCAGGAAAGATTGAAGGCAAAAGGAGAAGGAGGAAGCAGAAGATGAGATGTTTAGATAGCATTACCGACTCAATGGACATGAGTTTGAGCAAACTCAGGAAAATAGTGGACAGGGAAGCCTGGTGTGCTGAGTTCATGGGGTCGCAAAGAGTCCGACATGAACTGAACTGATATTATACAATATTGATAAGGACCAGTAGCCCAAGGAAAGCTTGGGCCAAGGAGGATTTTTGTGTAAGAGGGTGTGTAGCTTTAGTTAGATATGATGTTAAGGAAGCCCTCACAAAAGATGGCGTTCAAGTAAAGCTATAAAGTTGGTGAAGGATCAAGCCATGAAGAAGAATCTGGAAGAAGAGAGCTGGCAGATAAGGGAATGGCAAAGGCAAATGCCCTGAGATGAGAGTGTAACTAGCATGCTCAAGGAAAAGCCAGGAGGCCAGTCTAGATGGTATGTAGTGAATCAGAGGAAAAGCGAGCTGTAGGTTAAATCAGGAAGGTAATGGGGAATTGGGCTTCCCTCGTAGCTCAGACAGTAGAGAATCTCCCTGCAGTGGAGGAGACCTGGGTTCAGTCCTTGGGTCGGGAAGATCCCCTGGAGAAGGGAATGGCAACCCACTCCAGTATTCTTGCCTGAAGAATCCCATGGGCAGAGGAGCCTGTCAGGCTATAGTCCATGGGGTCAAAACTCATGACAGTGACTAATGGGGAATAAAGCACATCAAGATGGCAGAATAAGAGGACATGGAGCTCACCTCCGTCTACAAATGTATCAAAAATGCATCTACATGTGGAATAATTCTCAGTGAAAGTCAGCTAGAAATAGGCAGAAGGACTCCAGTACAACCAAGGCTGTAAGAAAGGTACACATGTAATCAGGTAGGATGAGAAGAAGGTGATTGATCAGGACCCGTACCCCTATGGGGGGATTCAAAGGAAAGGGGAGATTACACAGGTGGACACTTACCCTGAGGAGTGAGTGGGTCAAGCCACAGACTCTCCTAGTCGGGGTTCTGTGCATGGGAGACAGGCTGCCTTAGCTGGTTGGTTGGAGAATCCCTGGGACACATAGAAAGACTGGAGAAGCCTGGACTGCAGCTCATGAGGAGTGCAGGTGCTGGCTTGCCCCTGGCGAGGGCAGAGGGTGGTCTGCCCTAGTGGCTTCCAGGTTTCCTATGACCACCTCACTGCTCTCCCCAGCCTGAACTGAGCAAATACCCTGGCCCTGCTCATTCTACGTCACAGCATGTCCCCGGATCTAGGGCATCAGGACCTGGGAAAAGACTCAATCTTGAGACACAGAGGCAACTCAGTGTAGCCCAGGGGAGGAGGCAGTCGCTGTTGTTGGAGCTTACTCCAGGGGCACCCTGGAAGCAGTCCATAGTTCTGACAGCAGCATAGTGGCTGGGTTTCCTGTGACCACCTTGCTGTGTGCCCAAATCCAATCTGAGTGAATGCTCTGGCCCCACTCACTTCAACCACAGTGCAGCACTCAGTGGCTGTGACCAGGGAAGAAACAACCACGGCCGCATCTGAGTGGAGCCATGGACACTTAGCACAGGTAGCGCATGGGACTCTGTAAGTACAGGAGCCCCACTTGCTTCAGCATGCCCCTCCTTTTTTTTTCATTTATTTTTATTAGCTGGAGGCTAATTACTTTACAATATTGTAGTGGTTTTTGCCATACATTGATATGAATCAGCCATGGATTTACATGTGTTCCCCATCCTGATCCCCCCTCCTGCCTCCTTCCCCATCCCATCCCTCTGGGTCTTCCCAGTGCACCAGCCCTGAGCACTTGTCTCATGCATCCAGCCTGGGCTGGTGATCTGTTTCACCCTTGATAGTATACTTGTTTCAGTGCTATTCTCTCAGAACATCCCACCCTCGCCTTCTCCCATAGAGTCCAAAATTCTGTTCTGTACATCTGTGTCTCTTTTTCTGTTTTGCATATAGGGTTATCGTTACCATCTTTCTAAATTCCATATATATGTGTTAGTATACTGTATTTGTGTTTATCTTTCTGGCTTACTTCACTCTGTATAGTGGGCTCCAGTTTCATCCATCTCATTAGAACTGATTCAAATGAATTCTTTTTAATGGCTGAGTAATATTCCATTGTGTATATGTACCATAGCTTCCTTATCCATTCGTCTGCTAATGGGCATCTAGGTTGCTTCCATGTACTGGCTATTATAAATAGTGCTGTGATGAATATTGGGGTACATGTGTCTCTTTCAGATCTGGTTTCCTTGGTGTGTATGCCCAGGAGTGGGATTGCTGGGTCATATGGCAGTTCTATTTCCAGTTTTTTAAGGAATCTCCACACTGTTCTCCATAGCGGCTGTACTAGTTTGCATTCCCACCAACAGCAGCACTCCCTTCTTTTGGGGCAAAGATCCTGGTGTGGGGAGAAGAAAAACACACACACTTAAAAGGAACAGATTCAGCTCCAGATTGACTCTCAGGGCTTCTACTCCAGCAGCTTGGAGTAGATCCCACCCCTGACCACAGGGTGGTGATGGCCACTGAGCAGAGAGGATGTCCCTTCTCACACCCTGCATGGGCTCTAGACCTTCCATTTCCAGCCACTCCCCCCACCACGGTGAGAGCTGCCAGCACATCCTGAGGAGAAGTTGGTATTTGCATCAAATCCAGCCATCCCACCAAATCCTATGGGGACACCCATAAGAACACCTCTTCAAGACCAGAGTAGGCAACTGTTTCATCTAAATTCATAGAGGCAGAGAAAGTTAAGTAAAATGAAAAGGCAGAGGAACTACTCTCACTTGAGAAAGTAAGAGAAAAACCTTGAAAAAATAATGAAACAGAAATAATTAACCAGATAAAGAATTCAAATCATTGGTAATAAAAATGCTAACTAGTTTACGTCAAGAGAACATAGCTAAACAAAGATCATTTTAGTAAGGAACTAGAAAATATAAAAAAAGACTCAAAACAAAAATAGGCAATTCAGTATGTACATCTATGGTTAATTCATGTTTATGTGTGACAGAAATCAAGCCAATATTGTAAAATATCATCAATCAATTAAATAAATATTAAAAATAGACAATTCAATATCTGAAGTAAAAAAACACTGAATAGCAGACTACGTGACACAGAAGAATACATAAGTGGTCTAGAAGATGGAATAATGGAAATTACCCAATCAGAACAGCAGAAAGGGAGACAAAGTGAGAAAAAGCTAAAGCAGTCCACTAGATTTCTAGGATGATATTAAGCAAACAAGCATCTGCATAATAGTTCTAGAAGGAGACAGAGAGCGAGAAGGGGATTGAAAATGTATTTGAAGACATTATGCCTGAAACTTTCCAAAACTTGAAGAAGGAAATGGATATCCAGGTACAGGAAGCAAAGAGGGTCCCAAGAAAGGAAACCAAACAGACCCACATCAGGACATATCATAAGTAACGTGGCACAAGTTAGAATTCCAAAGGCATCAAGAGAAATATAGTCATATACAAGGGAATTGTGTAAGGTTATCAGCTGGTTTCTCTGCAGAAACTTTGCAGATGATAGGGAGAGTCATGATTCATTCAGTGCTGAGAGGGAAAAACCTGTAACTTAGGATTCTCTACCCAGCAAGATCATCATTTAGAATAAGAGAAGAGATAACAAACCATCAAAAACTAAAAGAATTCATCAATATGAAACCTACCCTAAAAGAAATGTTGAAGGGTCTTCTCTAAATGGAAAGGCAATAAGAATCTATAGGAAAGGGAAAATCACAGTAGGAACGGCAGATACAGAGTAAGGATTGAAGATCACTTAAAAAGCTAATACATAGATTAAAAGAAAAAACATATAAAAGCAACTATAAATATAGTAAACAGTTGAGAGATAATCATGAAGATGTAAAATATGACATCAGAAACCATGTGGGTGAGTGGGTAAAAAAAGTGTAGATCTTTTAGAATGTGTTTGAACTTAAATGACTATCAGTTTAAAACAAGTAGGTATAGGCCAATGTATATGAGCCCTATGGTAAAGGATTCATCAATAGATGAATGGATTAAGAAAATGGGGTGTGTACTTAAACACACACACACACACTGGAATGTTACTCAACCATAAAAATGAAATTCTGCCATTGGCAACAATGTGTATGGACCTGGATAATACTATGTTTAGTGAAATAAATCAGAGACAAATACTATATAATATATTGTAAATGAATGCATATGCTGAACAGGATAGAGATTCACAGACATAGAAAACAAACCTGTGGTTATCAGAGGGGAGAGGGAGGTGGGGTTAATCAACTACTTCAAAGAAAAAAAGGAAGGGATAAAAAGGAAGGTAATAGGATCTTGTAGGACCTTGTTAGCTCTTGTATGGACTTTGGGCGTAGGAGTTTGAGAGCCATTTGAAGTTTTTGAACAAAGAAGTGGCAAAATCCTGTTAAGTATTAACAGGATCATAGGCTGCTATGTTGCGAAAAGACAGAATAGTAGTAAGAGATTAAACAGAAATGGTTTGTCTTCCTTTTGAGTTTGTTTCTTTGTTTACAGTAAGGCATATCTGTGATGCTGGGTCCATCTTTAGTTATTTTACAAAACATCTATTTTTTATGTAATGTATTAATAAATTCTTTATTTTTGCTAAATAGCTGCTTAAAATTCCTTTCAAATAGAAATATAATTGTCTTCACAGGTTCATTGGCACTTGCTTTGCTTTGTTCTGGTATATTTTCTCCTTAGCACATGTGGCAATCTTTGTCACAAGATTTAGCTACGGAGAAGAATTACAGTCCTTCGTCGGAGCTGTTATTGTTGGGACATACAATGTTGTGGTTGTGATAGTACTTACCAAGCTGCTGGTGGCAATGCTTCATAAAAGTTTTCAGTTGATAGCAGTAAGTAGTCATTCTTTTAAAATTTTTATATTCTCTTCAGGTCATACCAAATGTATATAGTAGGTAAGACAACCAAAGATTTAAAACAATTAAGAATTAGTATCTTTTAAAAATTAAATGTAAACCTTTTAAAAATGTAAATAATGTATATTAATTGCATGTCTTGAAGAAAATTTTTACCTCCAAGGTGTGGAAACATTTGAACAGTTTTGAACAGTCCTTACCAGTCCCACCATGTGTGTACGCGTGTATGCATGCCTAATCATATCCTGTGTTAGTTTTTCATTTGCCTCTTATAGAATCATGAAGACAAAGAATGGAAGTTTGCTCGAGCAAAACTGTGGCTTAGCTACTTTGATGATAAATGTACATTACCCCCACCTTTCAACATCATTCCTTCGCCAAAAACTATCTGCTATATGATTAGTAGCCTGAGTAAGTGGATTTGCTCTCATACATCAAAAGGCAAGGTTAAACGGCAGAACAGCTTGAAGGTAAGAAGTTAAATGTTTGAACTGCAACGTGATAATTTTAATAATTCCTAATTTCAGATGTTTTCTAAAGCATAAATATACAGAGTCCTAAGGGCTAAGATTTATGTTGTTTTATACTAACTTGTTGTAGTCATAAAGCAATTAGCAAAACAGCTTAAGAAAACAAGGGTTAAGACTGTTTGTTTTTTTTCATTCCTGTATCCCTAATGCATGGCATAGAACCTATCATAAAGTACAGATTCAATAAATATTTACTGAAAATGCAAGAGAGATGTGATTTTTTTTCATGAATTCTCATCTCATAGTTTTAGAACAAGGAAAATATTCAAGATATCTAAGCCTGTCAGCATAAATAAAGAGTGACTCCCAGAGTGAACTCATATTTTTTTCATTCTTTTTGAAAGTTGTTTAATATATGGATAATTCAATCCATGTTGCTATAAACCAGCAGTTGGCAAACCTTTTCTGTAAAAGAGCAGATAATTAATATTTTAGATTTTGTGGGCCATGACAAAATTACAGATTTTATGTGGGTAGTAATATAATGAGAGAAATTAAAAATATAACAATAATTGAGTAATACTTACTTATATATAATATAGGTCCATTAATGAAAAGAATGGAATTCTATTTTGGAATAACCCATTTTTAATCGGGGTTCAAAGTTAGTATTCCCCATCATCAAGTTAGTTACACATGTTCATCCATAAAAGCCACTCTTAGCTCATAGGCTGTCAGAAATAAGAAGTGGGCCATATTTGACCTGTGGGTCGTAAATTTGCTAATCCCTACTATAAACTAAGGATTTTAAACTGAGATAAGCATACAGGTAAGTGAGTAAAACAAATATGCAGGGCATATTTATTTGAAACACGTTGAATATTATTTTGTAACATCAAGTGGCAAAAATATCATCTAATAAAGCATTACAAATATGTATTTGTATCTGTAAACTTTTTTTAAAAATTCACCTCTTTTAAACATTTTTTATGTACATCATTAGTATCATATTATTTTGTTTTGAAGGAATGGAGAAATTTGAAACAAAAGAGAGATGAAAACTACCAAAAAGTGATGTGCTGTCTAGTGCATCGTTACTTGACTTCCATGAGACAAAAGATGCAAAGTACAGATCAGGCAACTGTGGAAAATCTAAATGAACTGCGCCAAGATCTGTCAAAATTCCGAAATGAAATAAGGGATTTACTTGGCTTTCGGACTTCTAAATATGCTATGTTTTATCCAAGAAATTAGCCATTTTTTAAATCGTGTAGAGAATAATTTTCAATATTATAAATCTAAAAGACTGCATTTGCATAACTTACAATTAAATTAATAAGATATATATTGAAATAATTATGTAAAAGCCATTCTTTGAAATATTTATAGCATAAATATATGTTATGTAAAGTATGTATATAGGATTAGTTTTTTTAAAACCCTCTGTCAGTGGCTTTTTGCAGGAGTAAAACAGATTGAGTAGATAGATTTTATTAGCATGCTGTTTAGTTTTCTTGTTTAAATAGTGCTTAATTTTTTTTCTGCTTAAGAAGGGCAGTTAGAACTGTCTTAACTATTGTCAGAAGGTTTTGTAAAAATGAAGATCAACAAAGGTGGGCTGATCTTTGATATGACACACTTGAGATACAGAAGTCATGTTTTAAAAATCTTTGTTTTAGGAGTTTACATATAGTTCAGTATTTATTGTTTCAGAATATAGGTTTGCCTAAAACAGTAGTCTGTTTTTTTCTTTTGTTATAATCTTAAGCAGAAAAGATAAAACCCTAATGAATATTTGAATCTATTTATGTGTCTATACATTAAATTCACTTCAGTGTTTGTTATTGTAATATATTTACTTTTACATGGTTGTAATTATTTTATTATTATTTTTTTCATTTATTTTTATTAGTTGGAGGCTAATTACTTCACAACATTGCAGTGGGTTTTGTCATACATTGACATGAATCAGCCATGGAGTTACATGCATTCCCCATCCCGATTCCCCCTCCCACCTCCCTCTCCACCCGACTCCTCTGGGTCCTCCCAGTGCACCAGGCCCGAGCACTTGTCTCATGCATCCCACCTGGGCTGGTGATCTGTTTCACTATAGATAATATACATGCTGTTCTCTCGAAACATCCCACCCTCGCCTTGGTTGTAATCACTTTATATCTTTAATTTTTCTTTTTTCACTTAATAGTATTTTATATATATATTTTCATTTATTGATAGAGTCAGTCCACATATTTAAATTTTTACAGAATTATGTAGCTTTTGAAAAATATAGTTAGTAGACTTTCATTTTGTAGCCATGGAGTATTTGATTATGTTTATAAGTTTGCACAACTGTTTCTGTAAAATTAGGTATTTATTGGCTTTTATTTTTTTTATTATCATGGTAGTGCTGTAATTTTTTTTCAAGTTGGAGTGAATGTTCCTAGTTATAAAGCTAACGCAAAATAAGGACTTAGAAGATAATTCTTTAGCATGTTTGGTCACAGCCTGTTTTGTTTTTGTAAACATTGAAAGACCTTTTAATGTAAGGATTTATCATATTTTTGAACTAAGGTTCTTGATCTTGTCTCCCAAAGAATTCCACAGGATTTAGCATAGCTTGTATAAAAGTGACTTCATGCTTATTTGTTGCTCATTCTTGATGCTTAGAATAAAAAGCATTGACTTTTTAAATAGAATAAAATATATATTTAAATTTTTTTCTGTGTTCTTATAAGGGATATAGATAACATTTTTCATAGGGTACTGCTTACATATTCTTGCAGCATTTCCAGTTAAGAGGTTATTATGTACACAATTATCTTCTTAACTGAATGTCTGATGGTCTTAAGGCCACAGGGTGCAGGTAGCCCTTGGTCTGTAAGCACCACCAATCCAGGGATCATTGTTGAAATAGTATTGTGTTTCATCTTGCTTTTTACTTTTTATTTTTTAATTTCTAAATTGTAAGTGTTCCCTCTTTGGGGCAAATTCTTATAAAAATGTTTATTGTAAAGTTATATATTTTGTCTATGATGGGATTATGCACTTCCCAATTGGGATTTTACATCAGGGTTTTTAGTCATTCTAAAAAATATCTAATTATTAAATCAAAATATTTATAGAGTGCCTACTGTATGCATGAGTTACTTATGAGGTATATTTTGAATGACAGCATATTGTGAGAAAAAAGGTAAATAAAACTTGACACTAGATTATAAATTGGCAGAGTCTGTTCATTGTATTATTGCATACTTTGAGATATAATTCAAATATCATAAAATTCACTCTTTTAAAGTGCACAGTTCCCTGATTTTTTTTTATTAACTATGGCAACAAAGTTCTAAAATTCAAAGTGTAACATCAGACCCTTATATATCCCTTCCACCCTGTGGTGGCAGTCACATTTAACTCTTGTAGCTATTTCTTCTTACATTTGTAAATACGATATTTTGAAATGATATGTCTACACAAACACCCTGTATATGAGTATTTATTGCAACTTTATCGAGGATCCCAAATTGAAAACAACCAAATGCCCTTAAACTGGTTAATGGATAAGTAAATCATACATCCATACAATGGATATCTTCTCAGCAATAAAAAGGCATTGTATGAGCCAGAGTTCAGTCAGAGAAGCAGAAGTACCAAGATATTTGCAGGCACCCCTGTATGTGTAAGTGATTTATCTATAGGGATTTGACATTACACAATTACTGGATTGGATAAGTAGTCTCCAGCACTGTTTTTTGTATCTAATTCTGGAGCTTGAAGTTCATCGGGTAGGCTGTTGGGAGAGGAAGACAGATGTCAAAGTGGAAGAACCACAGACAAGCTAGAACCCACGAGGATGGACTGAGACCTGTTAACTTGTCACTGTCTCCAGCCTTGGTGATGTGGGTGTCCTGTGGGAGAAGTTACCTGCTGGCACATTGCTGAACACCCTTGGCCCAGGAATCAGAGAAACTGAAGGACAATCCAAGGAAAAGTGGAACAGTTAATAGTCCTGGCTGCTGCCCCTCACCAGTTGATCCAGGATATAAGTTTCAACATGTGTCAACTATGAAAGGGCCTGGAAAAAAATCCCAAGTACCTGCTGCTCCACTTCTGCCCTTCAGATTTCACACTGGAATGTGTCTTAGGGCCCAACCTACTTCTTAGCATACAGTGGAGAGAATTCTGGGAAACATAATTCAGCCTGCCCAAGTTGACACAGGAACAAACTGCTGATATATGCAGTAACACAGATGAATCTTAGAAGTACTATGGCAAGTGAAGAAGCTTGTCACAAAAGGCTATAGGCTGAGATTCCATGAGTATGACAAAGACAAAACTATATCATGAGTTACCAGGATCTGGTGGGAGGAGAAGACTGATTGCAAAACTCATTAAACTACACATTTTATTTTTTTTTTTAACAGTTCACTGATTTATTAGATGAACAAACATCCATATAATCAATGAAAACTGTACGATATATAAAATAATTTAAGAAATGTTGGGAATTAGCAGCACCATCCATTATTGAAATAGCAAGAAAAACTTCACATATTTTATCCAACACGAGAAGAGGATAGAACTACTTTAAAACTTATTAATGCCACTGAATGTCTGGAATGATTGAAAAGGGCATCTCTTTAGGCAAACATATCTCCTTCTACTTCAAAGATCTGGTGAGCAAATCTGATTGTTAATGTTTTAGAAAAAATGCTACTGAATGAAATAAGATACTGCATTGTATTTTAATTAGGACAAGGAGACTGACACCCAGCTACTTTTGCATGGCTCAACACTTCAGCTTCTATGAAAAATTTAGTCCTGGATTATGAAATTAGAAATAAAAAATAATTTTAAAAAGACACTAGCTGTCTCTAATAAACTATACATTTTCAAAGCATGAATTATGCTTTAGTAAACCTGACAAAAATACATAATATTACAACATACCAAAATAAAGAACCAAGAAAATAATAGTAGAGGGACTTCCCGGCAGTCCATTGGTTAAGACTCTGCAGGTCCACCACGTGGCGCTCGGGTTCCACGCTGTGTGGTGCAGCGCCCCCAAAGAAACAGTAGGATTTTGTGACTTATTACCACTCCAGAAGGAAACAATGGAATTTTTTTGGCCTCACCACTTGGCACAGGGGATCTTAATAGTTTGCCTACCAGGAATTGAACCTGCGCCCCTTGCAGTGAAGGCACAGTCCTCCCCCGGACTAACACGGAAGTCCTGAAAATAGTGCTTGAATATTCAAAATGGGTAACCCATCACTAACCCAACACAGGTAAAGTACAGTCGTAAATGCCAAGGTGAAGGATTTTGTATTTTTTGAAATTTATGTTAGCAATTCTAGATTTTTTGCTATTTCATATAAATTTTGAGATCTACCCATCAATTTCTACCAAAAAATCTTGTGATGGTTTTAATTGGAATTGCATTGTTATTGAAAATTTTGTTTTCTTCAGAAACTACAGTTATAAAATAACAAATAGGCTGAGGTTATAGGCTCTGGGGAGTGAAGTTATTCAAAATTACACTAGAGAAAATATTAATAGTACCTGGGGTAATGGCTCCTCTGAATTTTTTTTAATTTTTTGGTTTCTACCAAACATCAACATGAATCAGCCATATGTTTACCCATGTTGCTCTGAATTTCTCATTTGTAAGTAAATTCATTAGCTTTCTGGCTGCTCTCTTGATAAATACGTTGTGTTTCTTGAAGATATACTGAGGAAGTGCCAATGACAGTGTTCTTCATTTGATCATTTCACACTTTTTTTTTTCCTGCTCATCCTGCCTTCAGTTTGAAATACATACTTCAGACATGCAACTGAAGAGTAGGAAAATTTTTATATTAGCTGCATGCTTATTTTTTAAAGTCATCTTTAAGAAGCATGATTTCTGATGTAAATTAAATAACAATAGTGCAAGAAGCAAAGCAGCATATTTGGGTAGAAGGTAAATGTATGTTTCAAAAAAGAACTTTTTCAGCCAGATAATGACAGGTTTCTTCATCCTGCTACCAGCAATCCAGACATTTCTCTCTGTCTCCATTAGAAAGACGATTTGATCATTCCTTTCAGTTATAGACAAAATTATTCTTATTGGGAGATAAAACTATCCGGTGCAATTTGAAAAGCGTTTTGAGACAGAAAGTGTACTAGCCACCTCATTAACTCATTCAGAAATTAAATTAATTCTGGGAGATAATTCAGCTCCACATTTTATTTTATTTTTTTTTTCTTTTTATTTATTTATTTATTTATTTTTTTAATTTTATTTTATTAGTTGGAGGCCAATTACTTCACAACATTTCAGTGGGTTTTGTCATACATTGACACGAATCAGCCATTGAGTTACACGTATTCCCCATCCCGATCCCCCCTCCCACCTCCCTCTCCACCCGACTCCTCTGGGTCCTCCCAGTGCACCAGGCCCGAGCACTTGACTCATGCATCCCACCTGGGCTAGTGATCTGATTCACCATAGATAATATACATGCTGTTCTTTTGAAACATCCCACCCTCACCTTCTCCCACGGAGTTCAAAAGTCTGTTCTGTACTTCTGTGTTTCTTTTTCTGTTTTGCATATAGGGTTATCGTTACCATCTTTCTAAATTCCGTATATATGTGTTAGTATGCTGTAATGTTCTTTATCTTTCTGGCTTACTTCACTCTGTATAATGGGCTCCAGTTTCGTCCATCTCATTAGAACTGATTCAAATGAATTCTTTTTAACGGCTGAGTAATATTCCATGGTGTATACGTACCACAGCTTCCTTATCCATTCATCTGCGGATGGGCATCTAGTCTGCTTCCATGTCCTGGCTATTATAAACAGTGCTGCGATGAACATTGGGGTGCACGTGTCTCTTTCAGATCTGGTTTCCTCAGTGTGTATGCCCAGAAGTGGGATTGCTGGGTCATATGGCAGTTCTATTTCCAGTTTTTTAAGAAATCTCCACACTGTTTTCCATAGTGGCTGTACTAGTTTGCATTCCCACCAACAGTGTAAGAGGGTTCCCTTTTCTCCACACCCTCTCCAGCATTTATTGCTTGTAGACTTTTGGATAGCAGCCATCCTGACTGGCGTGTAATGGTATCTCATTGTGGTTTTGATTTGCATTTCTCTAATAATGAGTGATGTTGAGCATCTTTTCGTGTGTTTGTTAGCCATCTGTATGTCTTCTTTGGAGAAATGTCTGTTTAGTTCTTTGGCCCATTTTTTGATTGGGTCATTCATTTTTCTGGAATTGAGCTTCAGGAGTTGCTTGTATATTTTTGAGATTAATCCTTTGTCTGTTGCTTCATTTGCTATTATTTTCTCCCAATCTGAGGGCTGTCTTTTCACCTTACTTATAGTTTCCTTTGTAGTGCAAAAGCTTTTAAGTTTCATTAGGTCCCATTTGTTTAGTTTTGCTTTTATTTCCAATATTCTGGGAGGTGGGTCATAGAGGATCCTGCTGAGATTTATGTCAGAGAGTGTTTTGCCTATGTTCTCCTCTAGGAGTTTTATAGTTTCTGGTCTTACATTTAGATCTTTAATCCATTTTGAGTTTATTTTTGTGTATGGTGTTAGAAAGTGTTCTAGTTTCATTCTTTTACAAGTGGTTGACCAGTTTTCCCAGCACCACTTGTTAAAGAGGTTGTCTTTTTTCCATTGTATATCCTTGCCTCCTTTGTCAAAGATAAGGTGTCCATAGGTTCGTGGATTTATCTCTGGGCTTTCTATTCTGTTCCATTGATCTATATTTCTGTCTTTGTGCCAGTACCATACTGTCTTGATGACTGTGGCTTTGTAGTAGAGTCTGAAGTCAGGGAGGGTGATTCCTCCAGTTCCATTCTTCTTTCTCAAGATTACTTTGGCTATTCGTGGTTTTCTGTATTTCCATACAAATTGTGAAGTTATTTGTTCTAGTTCTGTGAAAAATACCGTTGGTAGCTTGATAGGGATTGCATTGAATCTATAGATTGCTTTGGGTAGAATAGCCATTTTGACAATATTGATTCTTCCAATCCATGAACACGGTATGTTTCTCCATCTGTTTGTGTCCTCTTTGATTTCTTTCATCAGTGTTTTATAGTTTTCTATGTACAGGTCTTTTGTTTCTTGAGGTAGATATACTCCTAAGTATTTTATTCTTTTTGTTGCAATGGTGAATGGTATTGTTTCCTTAATTTCTCTTTCTGTTTTCTCATTGTTAGTGTATAGAAATGCAAGGGATTTCTGTGTATTAATTTTATATCCTGCAACTTTACTATATTCGTTGATTAGCTCTAGTAATTTTCTGGTAGAGTCTTTAGGGTTTGCTATGTAGAGGATCATGTCATCTGCAAACAGCGAGAGTTTCACTTCTTCTTTTCCTATCTGTATTCCTTTTACTTCTTTTTCTGCTCTGATTGCTGTGGCCAAAACTTCCAAGACTATGTTGAATAGTAGTGGTGAGAGTGGGCACCCCTGTCTTGTTCCTGATTTCAGGGGAAATGCTTTCAATTTTTCACCATTGAGGGTGATGCTTGCTGTGGGTTTGTCATATATAGCTTTTATTATGTTGAGGTATGTTCCCTCTATTCCTGCTTTCTGGAGAGTTTTAATCATAAATGGGTGTTGAATTTTGTCAAAGGCTTTCTCTGCATCTATTGAGATAATCATATGGTTTTTATCTTTCAATTTGTTAATGTGGTGTATTACATTGATTGACTTGCGGATATTAAAGAATCCTTGCATTCCTGGGATAAAGCCCACTTGGTCATGGTGTATGATTTTTTTAATATGTTGTTGGATTCTGTTTGCTAGAATTTTGTTAAGGATTTTTGCATCTATGTTCATCAGTGATATTGGCCTGTAGTTTTCTTTTTTTGTGGCATCTTTGTCTGGTTTTGGAATTAGGGTGATGGTGGCCTCATAGAATGAGTTTGGAAGCTTACCTTCTTCTGCAATTTTCTGGAAGAGTTTGAGTAAGATAGGTGTTAGCTCTTCTCTAAATTTTTGGTAGAATTCAGCTGTGAAGCCATTTGGTCCTGGGCTTTTGTTTCCTGGAAGATTTTTGATTACAGTTTCGATTTCCTTGCTTGTGATGGTTCTGTTAAGATCTTCTATTTCTTCCTGGTTCAGTTTTGGAAAGTTATACTTTTCTAAGAATTTGTCCATTTCATCCAAGTTGTCCATTTTATTGGCATAGCAGCTCCACATTTTAAATCTCATTTCCCCCATTTTATATTTCAGTGGAAATAGCGAGCAATCACCATATTTACTATACAGATTATTTTAAAGCAGAAGGTTTTTTCTTTTTTAAGGTATAAAACTAAGCTAAGCATAAGAGGGGGCAGTTCTCTTTGTCTCCATCTTCTCAGTTGCTGCTGATGTTAAAATTCATTGAATGAAAGGTACCCATTACCTATTTGTGTAAATATCTTGGAAATGATTGATATCCAGTCATTTAGACAGGCTTCTAAGAATTGCAGGCTCTAGCTGTCCAATTCCATCAAATTGGATTGGACGATAACTTAGATCATCTACTTCAAATGTCTTAATTCATAGAAAACTGATATTTTAAGTTATTTGTCCAGGTTGTTTAATGACTGACTTGAGATCTTGAACTCAATTTCTCTGTGTTGGGAAAGATATGTCCCCAAACTGTGCCTTTTTTTTTTTTTTTTTTTTTTTTTGGAATGAACTTCTCACTGCAGTTTCATCTTGGTTAGAAACTAGAACTTAAGATGTCCAGTCCCTACTTCTCTAAATGACTAGTTTGTGAAAGATTTAAGTTTATGACCAAGGTCAAAAGCAGAGAGGAAGATGAGCAAGAAGAAGAGGGAAAGGATGAACAGTGTGGTAGTTAAGTATAAATTAAAAAGCACAAGTCAATTTTAGAATTTAAACAAGTCAGGCCATGGAGGGACCATGTGTTTAGAAGGGAGAAAGTGATTAGTTTTATTTCTGTGCCACTTTATATCCTGATCAATTTGGTTATTCAAGGATTTGGACCTGTACAGGATCTCAGAAAGAATCCAATTAAACTTTGTCATTTCAGAGATGAGGAAGCTAAGGTTCTCCAATGCTACAATGTGAAGAAGAATCCAAGTCTTTCTCCTCATCCAGAAGATGTATTGTATTATGTTATTATTAATATCAATTTCTTGCTCATGAGATAAACTTATCAGCTGTATAAAGTCATACATTAAGCTTGTAATTTTTCTCAATATATTACTATTTCTATACTTTAAAACTCACTGTTTAAATTTAACCTAATCTTGGTATTAAAATGCCACAGGGACATCCTTTAAGCAAAAACTACAGTTTCAAATTTACATCTAATTAAATTTTAACCTTTTAATTTTTTTCTTTTGTTTAATTTTTATTGGAGTGTAGTTGCTTTATAATGTTGTGTTTCTACTGGACAGCAAAGTGAATCAGCTATACATATAAACACAGTCCCTTTTTTAAAATACCCTTCCCATTTAGGTCACCACAGAGCACTGAGTAGAGTTCCCTGTGCTATACAGTAGATTCTCATTAGTTGTCTATTTTATACATAGTATCAATAGTGTATATATGTCAATCCCAATTTCTTGGTTCATTCTGCCTCCATTTTCCCTCCTTGGTGTCCATACGTTTGTTCACTACATCTGTGTTTCTGCTTTGCAAATAAAATCTTCTATACCATTTAAATTTTAGCCTTTTTATAAAAAACCTAATTGTTGACATTGTTTTTAAGAGGAAGAAGCAAACTGCAAAAACAAAGTCAGACTTTTAAATAACTTTAAAATCCCTCAGAAAAACTTCCATGAATGTCCCAGAGCTTCTTCATCTGAATCCCTAATTCTCCACACCTATGTACACCACCACAGGTTCTGCATTAAAAAGAGACTGTTAGTGTGTGAATAATATCTCTCAGGTACTTAATTCGAGGTGCTTAATTATAAAAGATAAAATATTTATAGTTTGTTTTGGGTTAGGGCCAGGGACAGACTTGTGAAACAATTTTAATTATTGCTTCAGGTTTTCTAGTTGGATAATCATATCATCTTTGCATTATAATAGTCTTGTTTCTTCCTTTCCAATATCATTTCTTTTTCTTGCCTTACTACACTGACCAGACTCTTCAGTACAGTTTTTCATAGAAATGATGATTTCAAGCATTCTTGCTTTATCACTGCTCTTACAGGAAATATTTTCAATATTTCACCTATAAATATAAGATTTGCTGCAGGTGTTCTTCTTAACTTAAGGAAATTCCCTTCTGTTTATAGTTTGCTCAGAATTTATTTTTTGTCATGAGTCAATGTTGAATTCTATCAAGTGCTTCTTCCCACTTTAATCTATTGTGAATAGGCTTAACAGGGCCTTTCCCCATTAAGAGATGATCTTTGCTTAGCTCTAGCTTGGTTTACCTGGTAATCTGATAGAGCAGTGTGTCAACTGTGTTGCTTCCTGATTGGTAAATTGCATTGGGTTGAGGGGAATCCAATCCAATATAAGTGAACTATAATACCTGAGCGGGAGCCAGAGCTTTGGGCTTTCCTGAGTGTGTGACTCTTGTAACCAGGTGTGTCATCTATGAGGAGTCTAGGAGCTTGGCCTGTGGAGTTGTTCCAAGAAATACTGGCTTCTGTGGAGATAGGACCTTCAACGGCGTGTTAGCATCCATCTGGCATGAATCTCGTTTCCTCGCATCTAAGACATCACTTAAGGAGGCAGAGAGAACAAACAGCTCATGGATAACTGATGTGAACTGCTGCCAGATGGCTGCAAAGACTCCCATAGAAGAAAGTCTAACAGTGTCTCATTAAGCTTTGGTTCCTGAGCTAAATCTTTCTGAGGATTTGGTACCAGTGGAAGCTTGTGGTATTGCTGAATCTGAATAGTTGTCCCTCAGACTCCCTAGTTGGGTATTAAAGATCTATTAATGCAGTGAAATATGATCACTGACTTTCTTTTCTTTTTTTAAAATAACATTTATTGCTCCATGTTTCAGAAACATTTATTGCCTGATCCATTCTTTTCTAAAGATTTATTTATTTATTCGACTACCCCAGGTCTTACTTGCAGCATGTGGGTTCTAGTTCCCTGACCAGGGATTGAATCTGGGCCCTCCTCCAATGGGAGCATGGGGTTTTAGCCACTGGGCCTCCAGGGAAGTTCTGATCATTGATTTTTCTGATGTTAAATCAATCAAAACATTTCTGGGATAAATCCAACTTATCATGACCTATTTTTTTCCAGAATTTTTTTGGATAATATTTTATTTTAAGGTTTTTGCACTTACATTCATATATAAAATCAGACTACTGATTTTCCTAGATCCTATTGTCTGTGAAAGCTTTGATGTTGAAATTGCATTAATCTCATGAAAAGAATTACTGAGTGTTACTGCTCTACTTATATTCTAGAATAGTATATATTAGATTGGCAGTACTTGCCCCTCAGATGTTTTGGAGACCTTCTAAGTAAAATGTCTGGGCTTCCGGTTTTCTTTAAAGACAGTTTTTAAATTAGGATTGAATTTCTCTAATTTAATTTCTCTAAGACTATTTGGGTATTCTATTTGAGTCCGAGTGATAAGTCCTCTCCCCCGGCCAGGAATTTTTTCACTTCATCTAAGTTCTCAGATCTATTGGTATAAGTAGTCCATACTGGCATAAGTGGTTTCTTACTGCCTTTTATGAGTCTGTAACATCTGTTGTAAGGTCTCTTTCATGCCTAAATTGTCTTCTTGTCAATTTTTAAAAACTTCTCTTCTTGCTTAATCTTGTCAGTTTTATCAATTGCATTAGTCATTTTAAGAGAACTAATTCTTTGTTAATTTTATTTATGATTCTATTTTACTCAATTTCTGCTTTTAGGCTTATTTTCTTCTTTTTAAAAGTGTATTCTGTTATTATTTTACTAACTTTCTAATTCTTATCATTCATAAAATATTTTTAAGCTTTTTCTTTAGAATGTAAACATAAGGTTATAAATTGCATTTCACACATTTTAAAATTCAGTGTTTCTATTATTGTTCAGTTTTTAATATTTTCTATTTTTCATTACAGTTTTCTTTTGATCATGAATTATTTAAAAGTACATTTCTCAATTTCCAACATCAGGGTTTTTTCCCCCCATATTTTTAAAAACTATTGTGTACTTTGTGTTATTAACTTCTAATTATTCATTGTTGCTGAGGAAGGATGTCTGTGTGATACTAGTTCTTTGAAATTTGATGGAATTTGTTTCATGATATAGTAAGTGGTCAAGTTTTGAAGTTGTTCCATACTGAGATTAAAAGTGAATTTTGGTTCTGTTCTATGTCCATCAGATAAGTTCGTTAACTGTGTGATTCATATCTTTCCCCCCCTTTAAACCTGCCAGTTTCTGAGAGAAGTATGTTAAAATCTCTCACTATGATGGTGAACTTGTCAATTTCCATTTATACTATGCCAGATTTAGTTACGTATTTTGAAAGATGTTATTAGCTGCATACAATTTTTAGAGCTGTTGTATATCCTTGTAACTGTCTTTATATTGAGAAATGCCTTAAAGTATGTTTTTTTCCTCGTATGACTAAAGCCATGTCAATTTTGTTCTGGTTAACCTTTGCCTGGTATATTTATGTTTTTATATCCTTTTCTTTTCAACTTTTCTGTGTCCTTCTGTTTTAGATGTCTCTTTCAAATAGCATATAGTTTGGGTTTTTTCCCAATCCAGTCTGATAATCTTGGCTTTTAATTTTTTAGTCTAGTTATATAAATTGAAATTATTGATACATTTGCATTTTTGCCATCATATGTTGTTCTCTTTTCCTTTATTTCTCTTTCTTTGATTTCTTACCTTTTTCTTCTCTGCTATTTTAAATTTTTCAAAAAATGCTCTTTTATGGTTACTCTAGATATTTTTTTGTAAATACTTGTTATCAAATTAATCAATATATTTATCCTTCCCTTTCTCAATAGAAAAGCCTTAGGACACTTAAACCAAGACTTGTTTTTTTAATTGTTTTCCACATGAACTTCCTATTTTTGTAGATTTGTTTTCATGTATATAAATACATCTGTGAATATAGGCAAAAGAACTTTTTGGTTAATACTAGCTCACACTAGAGCCTCCTGATTAGCAGCTGTTATATTATAGGACTTTTTTTTAAAGAAGATTTTGTCTTTAGTTTCTTTCACTTGATAGTCTAGAAAGTCTAAGTGCAGCCTGGCTGCACTTTCCTATAGGAAAGGAAGAAAAGAAGGTAAACTTCTCACTAAGTTTATGACAACATTTAAGATTTGGGAACTCTGCAGATTCTTATGTTTTAAGTTAGGCCAGCAAGACGCTCTGAAACACATCAGAGTCTGGTTTATCATTTCGAAATGTGTTTTGTGATGGTTTAGCATGCTCACCCATTTGTTACTTACATGAATTTAATTCCCCAAGTACAAATACCAAAAACAAAAACAAAACTTTATCAACTATTTTTTAAAAATAAAGAAAACTTTTAAAGGAAATGATTCCTAAAGAAGAAAGTTATATGGGACCCCAAAAGTCATCTGATCTAACTCCTTCAATCTATAACTAAGGAAGCTGAAGTTCAGTTAGAATAAATGATGTAATAAACAAGAAATTAAGGCATGGTTTTTGAACCAGAAAGAACAATGTTACTATTCACCTTATTTCTATTTGTTTTTTTGTTTTTTTAAATGGGCTGTGTAATTTCTTTTTTTTTTTTTTTCAATTATTTTTATTAGTTGGAGGCTAATTACTTCGCAACATTGCAGTGGGTTTTGTCATACACTGACATGAATCAGCCATGGAGTTACATGTATTCCCCATCCCGATCCCCCTTCCCACCTCCCCCCCCCACCCGACTCCTCTGGGTCCTCCCAGTGCACCAGGACCGAGCACCTGTCTCACGCATCCCACCTGGGCCGGTGGTCTGTTTCACTATAGATAATTACATGCTGTCCTCTCGAAACATCCCACCCTCGCCTTCTCCCACAGAGTCCAAAAGTCTGTTCTGTACTTCTGTGTCTCTTTTTCTGTTTTGCATATAGGGTTATCATTACCATCTTTCTAAATTGCTCAAAAATTCGTCTCACATTAGCAGTGAGGATTCGGGCGTCACCCCGAATCGTTATTTTCCTTACTCATAAGTTTAAGGCATGGGCTGCGTAATTTCATAGGCTAATGAGTGGGAGGATTATCTCAACTCTTTTGTGGAAGAGGTGGAGAGTTCTAGAAATTGGGCCACTTTCCACTTTGGGCCTTTTTTAAGGTTGGCCTCAGAACTGTCATGGCGTTGGTTGGGACCTGCAAGGCAGAGCAGCTGGGAGCTGGAGTTTAGGGATTGTGCAGCAACCCCAGGGCGAGGGCCGCTGTTGACTGGGAGAGGCAGATTGAGGGGATGTGAGGGAGGAGACTGTGGTGGGAAACGCCTGTGGAGGAAAGCCAGGCAGCCATGGAAGCAAGGTGATACTGCTGAGTCAGGCATGGGGCGGGGCGGGGGCGCCATCACCATAACCTCTCTCTCCCCACATGCCAGCATCAGTAGCTGAACAATAGAGAGGCTGGCCCATCAAACGCCCGACACACTGAACTACAGAGTAGGACCCCACCCAGGGTGCCCCTTTAAGTGCCTGACATGCTGATCTACAGAACAGGATTCCAGCCAGAGGGGCCCCCTATGTGCCGTTTGCACCCAACAACAGAGAAGAACCCCAGGCAAGGGAGCCCTCTAAGTGCCTGAACAGGCAAAGCTACAGAGAAAGGCTGGCCAAAGAGGGGTTCTGATCACCAGAAAGAGGCTCAGAAGGACTCTGATAGGGCCATGACTCCTGTGGAGGAGGCAAGCCGTGTCCCTGCACACTTGGCACCGCCAGGGCCCCCACAAGCCAAGCAGCTGCTCTACCTTCATGCTCAACTCTCACTGGGGCAGAGCTGCCACAGGCAAAAGGGTCTTGTGTCTATGCATGCAGGGTTGCTTCGGTAGTGTCCGACTCTTTGTGACCCTGTAGACTGTGGCCTTCAAGGCTTCTCTGTCAGGGAGGCGGGTTCTCCAGGCAAGAATACTGGAGCATATTGGGCAATACTTGTGGTCATACCTTTCTAAAGCATATATTTCCTGCTGCCCTAGCCGCCAACTCCCCTGAGTACCTGGTGCTGCCAGAACCCCTGTGACCCAAGCAGCTGTACCGCCTCCTCACCTGGCCCTCACAGGAGCAAACCCAAGCCCTCCAGGGCAGTCTCAGGAGCAAACCCCTGCAGTGAACGACCCACATGCAGAGGTGGAAATAAAACCACTGTTGAAACCAAGGGGCCGTGTGGCTAAAGAAGAAGACCCAAAACCTTCCCAGCAGCTGTACAAGCTGCAGATTAAATCCACACGATCAACTAGGCAGACTCTGTGTCTATGGAATACATCAAAGGACATTGAGAGCTCCCACAAAAGAAAATGCATTAGTTCTGATAGCTGTGGACATTGGAGGCAAGAACACACAGGAGTAGGACCAGATTAGAATCTGAGCTGCCTCTACAACAGGTCCAGAGACCAGCACAGTGTTGGCGGGCATCCTAGGGAGGTGAGGTGGACTGTGACTCCCAGCGAGGGAAAGGACTCTGACAGCAGTGTCTCTGCTTTTGAATATGCTGTCTAGGTTGGTCATAACTTTCCTTCCAAGGAGTAAGCGTCTTTTAATTTCATGGTTGCAATCACTGTCTGCAGTGATTTTGGAGCCCCCAAAAGTAAAGTCTGACACTGCTTCCACTGTTTCCCCATCTACTTCCCATGAGGTGATGGGACCAGATGCCATGATCTTAGTTTTCTGAATGCTGAGCTTTAAGCCAACTTTTTCACTCTTCTCTTTCACTTTCATCAAGGGGCTTTTTAGTTCCTAGTCACTTTCGGCCATAAGGGTGGTGTCATCTGCATATCTGAAGTTATTGATATTTCTCCCGGCAATCTTGAGTCCAGCTTGTGCTTCTTCCAGTTCAGCGTATCTCATGATGTACTTTGCATATAAGTGAAATAAACAGGGTGACAACATACAGCCTTGACATACTCCTTTTCCTATTTGGAACCAATCTGTTGGCCCATGTCCAGTTTTAACTGTTGCTTCCTGACCTGCATATAGGTTTCTCAAGAGGTGGGTCAGGTGGTCTGGTATTCCCATCTCTTTCAGAATTTTCCACAATTTATTGTGATCCACACAGTCAAAGGCTATGACATAGTCAATAAAGCAGAAATAGATGTTTCTCTGGAACTCTCTTGCTTTTTCAATGATCCAGCAGATGTTGACAATTTGATCTCTGGTTCCTCTGCCTTTTCTAAAACCAGCTTGAACATCTGGAAGTTCACGGTTCACGTGTTGTTGAAGCCTGGCTTGGAGAATTTTGACCATTACTTTACTAGCATGGGAGATGACTGCAATTGTGCGGTAGTTTGAGCATTCTTTGGGATTGCCTTTCTTTGGGATTGGAATGAAAACTGAGCTTTTCCAGTCCTATGGCCACTGCTGAGTTTTCCAAATTTGCTGGCATACTGAGTGCAGCGCTTTCACAATATCATCTTTCAGGATTTGAAATATCTCAACTGGAATTCCACCTCCACTAGCTTTGTTCATAGTGATGCTTTCTAAGGCCCACCTGACTTCACATTCCAGGATGTCTGGCTCTAGCTGAGTGTGAGTGATCGCACCATCATGATTATCTGGGTCGTGAAGATCTTTTCTGTACAGTTCTTCTGTGTATTCTTGCCACCTCTTCTTAATATCTTCTGCTTCTGTTAGGTCCATACCATTTCTGTCCTTTATCGAACCCATCTTTGCATGAAATGTTGCCCTGGTATCTCTAATTTTCTTGAAGAGATCTCTAGTCTGTCCCATTCTGTTATTTACCTCTATTTCTTTGCATTGATCACTGAGGAAGGCTTTCTTATCTTTACTTGCTATTCTTTGGAACTCTGCATTCAACTAGGAATATCAATATCTTTCCTTTTCTCCTTTGCTTTTCACATCTCTTCTTTTCACAGCTATATGTAAGGCCTCATCAACCATTTTGCCTTTTTGCATTTCTTTTCCATGGGGATGGTCTTGATCCCTGTCTCTTGTACAATGTCACGAACCTCCGTCCATAGTTCATCGGGCACTCTGTCTATCAGATCTAGTCCCTTAAATCTATTTCTCACTTCCACTGTGTACTCATAAGGGGTTTGATTTAGGTCATACCTGAATGGTCTAGTGATTCTCCCTAGTTTCTTCAATTTAAGTATGAATTTGGCAATAAGGAGTTCATGATCTGAACCACAGTCAGCTCCCGGTCTTGTTTTTGCTGACTGTATAGAGCTTCTCCATCTTTGGCTGCAAATAAGATAATCAATCTGATTTCGGTGTTGATCATCTGGTGATGTCCATGTGTAGAGAGAGTCTTCTCTTGTGTTATTGGAAGAGGGTGTTTGCTATGACCAGTGTGTTCTCTTGGCCAAACTCTATTAACCTTTGCCCTGCTTCATTCTGTACTCCAAGGCCAAATTTGCCTGTTAATCCAGGTGTTTCTTGACGTCCTACTTTTGCATTCCAGTCCCCTATAATGAAAAGGACGTCTTTTTTGGGTGTTAGTTCTCAAAGGTCTTGTAGGTCTTGATAGAACCATTCAACTTCAGCTTCTTCAGCATTACTGGTTCGGACACAGGCTTGGATTACTGTGATATCAAATGGTTTGCCTTGGAAACGAACAGAGATCATTCTGTCATTTTTGAGACTGCATCCAAGTACTGCATTTTGGACCTTTTTGTTGACTATGATGGCTACTCCATTTCTTCTAAGGGATTCCTGCCCACAGTAGTAGATATAATGGTCATCTGAGTTAAATTCACCCATTCCAGTCATTTTAGTTTGCTGATTCCTAGAATCCTGACGTTCACTCTTGCCATCTCCTGTTTGACCACTTCCAATTTGCCTTGATTCATCACCTAACATTCCAGGTTCCTATGCAATATTGCTCTTTACAGCACCGGACCTTGCTTCTATCACCAGTCCCATCCACAACTGGGTATTGTTTTTGCTTTGGTTCCATCCCTTCATTCTTTCTGGAGTTATTTCTCTGCTGATCTCCCGTAAAATATTGGGCACCTACTGACCTGGGGAGTTCATCTTTCAGTGTCCTATCATTTTGCCTTTTCATACTGTTCATGGGGTTCTCAAGGCAAGAATGCTGAAGTGGTTTGCCATTCCCTTCTCCAGTGGGCCACATTCTGTCAGACCTCTCCACCATGACCCATCCGTCTTGGGTGGCCCCACACGGCATGGCTTAGTTTCATTGAGTTAGGCAAGACTGTGGTCCATTACCTTGGACGTGGAGTATCTCTTTACGGCTGCTCCAGCAAAGCGCAGCCGCTGCTTCTTACCTTGGACGAGGGGTATCTCCTCACGGCTGCCCCTCCTGACCTTGAACGTGGAGTAGCTCCTCTCGGCCCTCCTGCGCCCGTGCAGCCGCCTCTCCTTGGACGTGGGGTAGCTCCTCTCCGCCACCACCCCGGACCTCGGGCGTGGGCAGCTCCTCTGGCCGCCGCCGCTGACCGACATGAGGTAGCTCCTCTCCGCCGCTCCTGCGCCGTTGCAGCCTGGCGCTCTCGGTCGCTACCCCTGACCTCGGACGAGGGGTAGCTCCTCATGGCCACGCTTCTGTGCGGTCCCTTGCAGCCTAGTGAGAACTCACACAAAGGAAACCGCTTGAATACAAGACCCGGCATCACCCAACCACCAGTAGCGCCTTGTGCGGGATGCCTCATCTAAACAACAAACAAAAGAAAAGCACAAACCCAGTCATCAGCACACAAGATTACCACCTCACTCAGCCTTGCCCATCAGAGGAAAAGCAAACAAACAAAAACTCAGCACAAATCTCACCCTGTAAGAAGCTTAGACAAACCACTAGATCAACCTTAGGAGGGAAGAAACCAAAAGGAAGAAAGAATTCAACCTTGAAGCCTGCGGAAAGGAGACAAATGAAGGAACAAACTAGAAACACAGAAGTCCAAAAATGAAGAGGAAATAGGCAAACTACCTACCTGAGAAAGAATTCAGAATATGATAGTAAAGATGATCAAAAACCCTGAAAACGAATTGGAGAAAATGCAAGAATCAATTACAAAGAACTAGAAGAATTAAAGAATAAACATACAGAGACAAACAACAAAATTACAGAAATTAAAAATACTCTTGAAGGAATCAATAGCAGAATATCTGAAGCAGAAGAACAAACCAGTGAGCTGGAAGATAAAAAGGTGGACATAACTTCTGAAGAGTAGAATAAAGTAAAAAGAATGAAAAAACTAAGGATAGTCTCAGAGACCTCTGGGACAATATCAAACACATCAACATTCAAATTATAGGGGTCGCAGAAGAAGAAGAGAAAAAGAAAGGGTATGAGAGAATTTTTAAAAGAGATTATAGTTGAAAATTTCCCCAACATGGAAAAGGAAACAGTCAATCAAGTCCGAGAGGCACAGAGAGTCCCATACAGGATAAACCCAAGGAGAAACATGCCAAAACACATACTAGTCAAACTAACAAAGACTAAACACAAAGAAAGAATATTAAAAGCAGCAAGGGAAAAGCAACAAGTAATATACAAGGGAAACCCCATAGGCTCAACAGCTGGTCTTTCAGCAGAAACTCTGCAGGCCAGAGGGAATGGCAGGATATATTTAAAGTACTGAAAGGGAAAAATCTACAACCAAGATTACTGTACCTGGCAAGAATCTCACTCAAATTAATGGAGAAATAAAAAGCTTTTTAGACAAGCAAAACTTAGGAGAATTCAGAAGCACCAAACCAGCTTTACAACAAATGTTAAAGAGACTTATATAGCCAAGAGATACAAGAGAAGGAAAAAGAACTACAAAATCAACCCTAAACAATTCAGAAAATGGCAATAGGAACATATATATCAATAATTACTTTAAATGTAAGTGGATTAAGTGTTCTAACCAAAAACACACACTAGCTGAATGGATACAAAAAACAAGACCCATATATATGCTGTTTACAAGAAATCCACTTCACACCTAAAGACACATATAGACTGAAAGTGAGAGGATGGAAAAATATATTCCATGCAAATGGGAAGCAAAATAAAGCTGGAGTAGCAATCCTGATATCAGACAAATAGATCTTAAAGATTACAAAAGATAAGGAAGGACACTACATAATGATCAAGGGATCAATCTAAGAGGAAAACATAACAATTGTAAATATCTATGCATCCAACATAGGAGCACATCAATACATAAGACAAACACCAACAGACATAAAAGGAGAAATTGACAGTAACACAATAATAGTAGGAGACATTAATACCCCACCCATACCAATGGACACATCATCAAAACAGAAAATTAATAAGGAAACACAAGCCTTAAATGGTACATTAGATGAGATGGTTCCCATTGATATCTTCAGGACATTCCATCCAAATGCAGAAAACATCTTCTCAAGTGCACATCTTGGATAGATGGATAGATCACATCTTGGGTCACAAATCAAACCTCAGTAAATTTAAGAAAATTGAAATCATATCAAGCATCTTCTCTGACCACAACACTATGAGACTAGATATCAATTACAAGAAGAAAACTGTAAGAAACACAAACACATGGAGATTAACAACACATTTCTAAATAACCAACAGGTTACTCAAGAAATCAAAAGGGAAATCAAAAAGTTTCTAGAAACAAATGACGAAGAAAACACGATAATTCAAAACCTATGGGCTGCAGCAAAAGCTGCCGTTATAAGAAGGAAGTTTATAGCAATACAATCCTACCAAAAGAAACAAGAAAAACATTGAATAGACAACCTAACTTTATAGCCAAAACAACTGGAAAAAGAAGAACAAAACCCCAAAATTAGTAGAAGGAAAGAAATCATAAAGATCTGAGCAGAAAGAAATGAAAGAAACAATACTGAAGATTAATAAAACTAAAAGCTGGTTCTTTGAGAAAATAAACAAAATTGACAAACCTTTAGCCAGACTCATCAAGAAAAAAAGAGAGACGAATCAAATCAACAAAACTAGAAATGAAAAAGGAGAGGTTACAACAGACAATGCAGAAATACAAAGGATTATGAGCCTATTATGAACAACTCTATGGCAATAAAATGGATAACCTGGAAGAAATGGACAGATTCTTAGAAAAATTCAATCCTCCAAGACTGAATCTGGAAGAAATAGGAATTATGAACTGTCCAATTACAAGCACTGAAATTGAAGCTGTGATAAAAGAATCTCCCAAAAATCAAAAGCGCAGGATCAGATGGCTTCACAGGAGAATTCTATCAAACATTTAGAGAAGAGCTAATGCCTATCCTTCTAAAACTCTTTCAAAAAACTGCAGAGGAAGAGACACTTCCCAACTCATTCTATGAGGCCACCATTACCCTCATACCAAAACCAGATAAAGAAAGCACAAAAAAGAAAACTACAGGCCAATATCACTGATAAATATAGATGTAAAAATCCTCAACAAAATTTTAGCAAACAGAATTCAGCAACACATCAAAAAGCTCATACACCATGATCAAGTTGGGTTTATCCCAGGAATGCAAAGATTCTTCAATATATGCAAATCAATCAATGTGATACACCATATTAACAAATTGAAAGATAAAAATAATATAATCTCTATAGATGCAGAAAAAGCCTTTGACAAAATTCATCACCATTTATGATTAAACTCTTCAAAAAATGAGCATAGATGGACCTACCTCAACATAGTAAAGGCCATATATGATAAGCCTACAGCAAACATTATTCTCAATGGTGAAAAACTAAAACCATTCCCCCTAAGATGAGGAACAAGACAAAGGTGTCCACTTTCACCACTATTATTCAACATATTTCTGGAAGTCCTAGCTACAGCAATCAGTGAAGAAAAAGAAAGAAAACGAATCCAGATCAGAAAAGAAGAAGTAAAGCTCTCACTGTTTGCAGATGACAGGATACTGTACTTAGAGAACCCTAAAGATACTATCAGAAAATTACTAGAGTTAAGCAGTGAATTTAGCAAAGTTTTAGGATACAAAATCAATACACAGAAATCACTTGCATTTCTATATGAAGCAATGAAAAATCAGAAAGAGAAATTAAGGAATCAATCCCATTCACCATTGCAACAAAAATAATTAAATATCTAGGAATAAACTTACCTAAAGAGGCAAAAGAACTATATACATAAAATTATAAGACACTAATGAAAGAAATTAAAGATGACATAAACAGATGGAGAAATAGTAGGAAGAATCAATATTCTGAAAATAACTATACTACCAAACACAGTCTATAGATTCAATGTGATCTCTATCAAATTACCAATGGCATTTTTCACAGAACTAGAACAAAAAATTTCACAATTCATATGGAAACACAAAAGACCCTGAATAGCCAAAACAGTCTTGAGAAAGAAGAATGGATCTGGAGGAATCAACCTTCCTGACTTCAGATTATACTACAAAGCTACAGTCATCCAGACAGCATGGTACTGGCACGAAAACAGAAATATAGACCAATGGAACAAGATAGAAAGCCCAGAAATAAACCCATGCACCTATGGATATCTTATTTTTGAAAAGGAGACAAAAATATTCAATGGTGCAAAGACAGCTTCTTCAATAAATGGTGCTGGGAAAACTGGACAGCTACATGTAAAAGAATGAAATTAGAAAACTTCCTAACACAATATACAGAGATAAACTCAAAATGGATTAAAGACCTAAATGTAACACAAGAAACTATAAAACTCTTAGAGGAAAACATAGGCAGAACACTTGATGACATAAATCAAAGCAAGATCCTCTATGACCCACCTCCTAAAGTAATGGAAATAAAAACCAAAGTAAACAAGTGGAACTTGATTAAACTTAAAAGCATTTGCACAGCAAAGGAAACCATAAGCAAGGTGAAAAGACAACCCTCAGAATGGGAGAAAATAATAGCAAATGAAACAACTGCTGCTGCTGTTGCTGCTAAGTCAAGTCAGTTGTGTCTGACTCTCTGCAACCCCATAGATGGCAACCCACCAGGCTCCTCCGTCCCTGGGATTCTCCAGGCAAGAACACTGGAGTGGGTTGCCATTTCCTTCTCCAATGCATGAAAGTGAAAAGTGAAAGTGAAGTCGCTCAGTCGTGTCCGACTCTTGGCGACTCCATGGACTGCAGCCTGTCAGGCTCCTCCGTCCATGTCCATGGGATTTTCCAGGCAAGAGTACTGGAGTGGGTTGCCCATGCCTTCTCCTGAAACAACTGACAAAGGAATAATTTCCAAAATATACAAGCAGCTCATATAACTCAATACTGGAAAAACAAACAACATAATCAAAAAGTGAGAGAAAGACCTAAATAGACATTTCTCCAAAGAAGACATACATATGGTAACAAACACATGAAAAGATGCTCAACATCATTCATTATTAGAGAAATGCAAATCAAAAATACAATGAAATATCACTTCACACCTGTCAGAATGGCCCTTATTAAAAATTCTACAAACAATAAATGCTGGAAAGGGTGTGGAGAAAAGGGAACACTCTTGAACTGTTGGTGGGAATGTAAATTGATACAGCCACCATGGAAGATTGTATGCAGATTCCTTAAAAAACTAGGAATAAAACCACCATATGACTCAGCAATCCCACTTCTAGGCATACACCCTGAGGAAACCAAAATTGAAAGAGACACATGTATCCCATTGTTCTTCGAAGCACTATGTACAATAGCTAGAATTATGGAAGCAGCCTAGATGTCCATCGACAGATGAATGGATAAAGAAGTTGTGGTACATATACACAATGGAATATTACTCAGCCATAAAAAGGAATGCATTTTAGTCAGTTCTGATGAGGTGGGTGAACAGAGTGAAGTGAGTCAGAAAGAGAAAGATAAATATTGTATTCTAACACATATATACGGAATCTAGAAGAATGATACTGAAGAACTTTTTTACAGGGCTGCAGTGGAGAAACAGACATAGAGAATAGACTTATGGACATGGGGAGAGGGGAGGAGAGGGTGAGATGTATGAACAGAGTAACATAGAAGCTTAATTACCGTATGTAAAACAGGTAGCCAACGGGAATTTGCTGTGTGGCTCAGGAAACTCAAACAGGGGCTCTGTATCAGCCTAGAGGGGTGGGATGGGGAGGGAGGTTCAAAAGGGAGGGGATATAGGTATACCTATGGCTGATTAATGTTGAGGTTTGACAGAAAACAACAAAATTCTGTAAAGCAATTATTCTTCAATAAAGAAAAAAATTGTTTAAAAAAAATCATTGCCATCTATTATTAACCACAAATCTCATCAACGGTTCTAAGTCTTCTGTCATAAATATCAGTGGTATGAATAGTCTGGATTACTTTTTACCTCACTGTGATTCCAGTCCGCTCTCAGAAACCTATGGAGGTATTTCCACTGGTTGTGAAGGAAGCTGATGGCTGCAAACCTGCTACCCGTGGCACACCAATAAGTTTCTGTAAGAAATGCTAAAATCTTTCTTAATTGCTCCCAAGGTCCCATAACATGGGACTTGAAAGGTACTCAGCTGTCTAGAGAAGGGTGGAATCAATCAGGGTTCCACAGTTAAATCCTGGCTGCTCGCAGCTGCCATGTGCCCTCTGTGGGTTGAGAGGGCTTTTCTAAAAGGTGGCACTGGCCAAGGAAGCCGCCCACCAGCCCCTCTGGTTCATCCACTTCCTCAGCTGGTGAATTCCCTGGTTGTTGTTGTCTAGTTGTTGAGTCTGACTCTGCAACCCCTTGAACTATTGCCCTCCAGGCTCTTGGGTCCGTGGAAATTCCCTGGCAAGAATACTGGAGTGGGTTGCCATTTCCTTCTCCAGTGGATCTTCCCCACGCAGGGATCAAACCTATGTTGACCCACATCTCCTATATTGGCAGGCGGATACTTTACTGCTGAGCCACCAGGGACGCCCTATATTCCCTGGTACTGATGGTCATCCCACTGGGAGAATTTAGGAATGATTCCTGACCCTCAAACTAGCCCACATTCATTGATTTCTTCCCCTCCCTTAGCTGCCCAAGCAGGATTCTTCCTTTTGAATTTCCATTTTCTGCTCTTTGAGTGTCTGGTCACATCTAGGGCTGGGAGTTATTATTTTTACCCAAAGGAGTATTTTCCCTTACTTCTAAAACATTGCTTCAGCTATGAGGGACCTTATGACCCAAATCTGTGTTTATGCCCTCGTGTGCTTTCTACCTTCTTTGAATAGGGACAGTTGTTCCCTCTTCTGCAACTCCCAGCTGACAACCTCCTGAGGCTGGTTGCCACACCCCCAGCAAGTGTTTAAAGTAGCTCTGCACACAATGGGAGCGCTTTTACAGTTCTTCCTCTCCTGGGTGAGTATAGATTTTTTAAAGGCAGTGGCAGAATGCATCCCAGCAGATACACCCTGACCCAGTTAACTAGGGATGAACAAAATAATGGTGGGAGGCGCCCTTCTAATTTCTGTACTTCTAATGCAAGTCCTATAAAATGACTAATTATGATTTAGGCTAGGGAAACAAAGACTGAACTCTGCAAGATGAGAGTTTTCCTCTGGGGCAGAGAAGACCTCTTCTAGTGGCAGGAATGGCACTGGGTTTGGACTTAGGACTTCTGAGCTTGATTGCACGTTCCGACTTTTGGGAGGCGTGTGCTCTGAACAAGTTACTAAATATAGCCGAGCTTCCATTTCCATTACAAAGTGAAGGACCTGAACGAGATTCCTGAGGGACACCATTTCAGCTCTCAATTCTCTGGTTCTGCAGAAAAGAATTATAGTCTGTTTACATGACTGGATCCAACTGGTTCCCGCCGTCTTTGGACTGATCTTTCAGTGGTGGTGGTTTAGTTGCTAAGTCATGTCTGACTCTTGCGATCCCATGGACTGTAGCCTGCCAGGCTCCTCTGTCCGTGGGATTCTCCAGGCAAGAATACTGGAGTGGGTTGCTATTTCCTTCTCCAGGGGATCTTCCCGATCCAGGAATCAAATCCGGGTCTCCTACATTGCAGCCAGATGATTTACCAACTGAGCTATGAGGGAAGCCACTTGATAAAAGGACA
The DNA here is from genome assembly GCF_963930625.1 of Muntiacus reevesi. Taxonomy (NCBI): domain Eukaryota; kingdom Metazoa; phylum Chordata; class Mammalia; order Artiodactyla; family Cervidae; genus Muntiacus; species Muntiacus reevesi. Next base: position 6,543,008 of record NC_089256.1, on the reverse strand, counting down.
ACCTTACAGGTAAATATCAAGGAATATTCTTTTCATGTTGTTCCACTTTTTAATAAAAAAAAAGTTTAATGGCAATTATATAATCATTTAAAAATATTTTATTAAGCACTGGTTTTAAAAATGCGAGAGAAGAATATAACACCTCAGAGCAAATGCTTGAAGGTAAAACAAATATCACTATAAATATTGCACGTATAAAAATCTCTTTTTTACATCTTCACACAACTCATTTCTAAAATATCCTTTTACAGAGATGCATAAATAAACTGCTTCCAAACTGTCAACGTTTGATACATTTAGTCTCAACACCCCACTGAGTCTGCAGGCTTCCAATTAGATATCTGCTCCTCTTCCGTGCAGGCAACAGAACTTCCATCAGCAACACCCCAGCTCTCCTACCTACATCCTGTGAAGAGTAAATCTCTCTGAATGCTCAATATTTCAGGTTATAAATTTTCTTTTTCTACTGAGAAAAAAGATCTTTCAAAGGCAGTGACAGAACGCAGCTTAAATGGACACAGTGTTAACACTGCTTGTTCTTCAGGGCATCTAGGAGCTTCTGATTCTTGGTCTTGAACATCATGATAAAGCTGTTGGGCATGATCTTGCCTCGCCCATCTTCACCCACTTGACCCATAATTATGTAATTTAAACCTAAAAGAGAATGTAAGATTAATTTTTTTCTCTGTGTGTGTTGGTTTGAAACAACTTAGACTATAACTTACCTCCAGGTAAATGTTCTACAAACGGTGTAATTAGATATTTGTTCTTTCTAGCATAAAATCTTGTTTAAGACTCTCATTGAAAAAAAAAAATCTAACTTTGACAGAATAGAATGTTCCAGGTCTGCTTACATTAGGAAACTGGATGGAATGATTAGACCCAGTCAGGTCCAGTTCTGCGTAAGGTCTAATGTATTTACTGAGTGTCCTCTACAAACACTATTCCTATGAAAAGCTCTCCTTCCTCAAGGGGCCGTCTTCAGAAGGCCCCTCTGGTCCCACTAGGCTTCTGGATCTCCCCAGGCATTTGGCAACTATTGATTCACTGTCTTCCAAGTTGTTGTCTTGAACTTTTTATTAACCCCTCCAACATTTATACTATGTAAGTTTTTTGAGGGCATGGTTGGACCATATACTTCTTTACGTTCTTATAGTCCCTAAAAAGATATGTACTAAAAAGTACTTCTATCTGTTGTTCTATTTTTTTTATATATATCTGTGTGTCTGGTTAAGGTAGGTAGGCCTGGACCGGGGCCACACTGAGGTATGTTGGGTTCAACTCTGAAGATTTACCTTGCTTCAGAAAAATGTATGTGTTACCACCTCCTTTATTCTCCCTCTCCCCCTGTGAGTCATAAGAGACATTTCCCCCTGTATAAGCCTTCCTCTGTGGTCTACCACTATAATTGTACTGGTCCTGAGCCTACGAAGGCTTGGCAGGCTGGGCGGGCAGATGCCACCACAACAGAGATGACAGTAAGTATGAGATCTGATGAGATGAGATGAGATATGACAGTAAGTGTCCAGACCTGGATCATTTGCTGTTCCAGATACTTCTGGAAAGAAGTCTTACCTTTTACAGAGTCTTTACTATTCCCTCTTGAGAGTCAATGGGATTATTATTTGGAATTTATGTGTTTTGCATGCATATTTGTGCTTCTCTCTGATTATTTCTTTAAGAAACTATGTTTTAGAGTGTAATTTCTGAGCAACAGTATGTGAGCATATGAAAGTTGTACTGTGTTGCTTTTTCAACAAACTATAAGGTGGTATTGGTCTTATTTTTCTGACGCTCACTCCTTTTCTTAGTAGTGAGGTACAATGTTACTGTATTAATTTATAATTTATTCTTGATTATATCCTTTCTACATTTTGCTTTGAAATCACCAATTATTTTCTATTCAGAAATCAAGTCCTTAATACTACTTAAATAATATCAACCTTTTATCCATTGTGTTTTCAAAAATTACTCTACCATTTTATTTATCATGTTTGTTTGCATTTTAATCTCATTTATAATGTTATATGAAGCTCTGAAGATCAAATCTGTTATGATAAAACTGATCAAAATTTCCCTTTCTGGCATTTTCCATTTTATTGTAGAAAGATTTTCTTATAATATATATGTTTTTTCAAAAATAGAGTCAATGTGAAGCTGCTGGCCTCTGACTTTTCTGAACAATCTGAATTCATAGTAAAGCTTTCTTAATGTGGATATTTGTATTTCTGCATGTGTGGTAGAGGTTTGGCTTCTTTTGATTGTGGAAGAAATTTGTAATAAGACTGAGAAAAGGAACAAGCTGATGGCGGATGGGAAGTCACGGTTCATTACACAGTGGAGTGCCAGGCATTACTGCCATTCCAGAGAAAGAGAGAGCTGTGCATGTGCTGTTGATGGAAAGCTGTCCACGTACGTATCATGTGGAGGAAAGTTTGAGCAGAAAATGTGTAGAAAGATCCCATTTATCTACATATGTATGTATGTACATTTGTCTACATGCGTATGTACATTTACTCCTTCCAGAACTTTCTGGAAGGAGTTTTTCATTATGCCTCCAGGAAAAGGGAAAGGGCTTCCCTTTTTATTTTAAATCCTTCTCTACTTAGTTGGTACTAGTGGTAAAGACTGCCTACCAATGCAGGAGACATCAGAGATGTGGGTTCAACCCCTGGATTGGGAAGATCCCCTGGAGGAGGGCATGGCAACCCACTCCAGTCTTCTTGCCTGGAGAATCTCCAGGGACAGAAGAGCCTGGCGGGCTATCTAGCCCATAGGTTCGCAAAGAGTCAGACCAAACAGGCTAAAGCGACTAACCATGCACTACTTATTTAACTTTTTAAAAAACCGTAGAACATAACATTACTTTTATATACCTGTTTTAAAAAATCACGTGCTCTGGCTCTAGGGTAATTTTCCTTTTCCTAAAATTTATCTTAATAAGCTCACTCTCACCTGTGAATTTAATAATCTCATATCTACAGATGAGCCCCAGATCTTTCATTCTAGCCCATAGACACCTCTCTCTTCTGAACACCAGCTCTGAATTTCCTGTTCCTTTTTTAAAAAAATATTTTTATTTGGCTGCACTGGGTCTTAGTTGCTGCTCATGGGATCTTCAATCGTCACTGAGGTATGTAAACTCTTAACTATAGCATGTGGGATCTAGTTCCCTGAAGCAGGAATTGAACCCGGGCCCCCTGCATTGGGAGTGTAGAATCTTAGCCACTGGACCACCAGGGAAGTCCTTGAACTTCCTATTCCTTGATAGATATTTTCCTCTACACATAGTAGTGGTACTTTAAGTGCAATAGCTGAAAATCTTTCTCCTGAACCTCTTTCTCTGTCTGTTCCCTACTGATCCAACTTCAAATGCTTCTTGAACTCACTGACCATTTCCACCATCCTGTCTTCTCCCACAAGCTACAGGAACTGCTATTGGAGCCCAGTTCTGCCTGACTCCAAGGCCTTCCTTGTACATCAGAAGTGGGCAGTACATGAGCCGTGACTTGACTTCTCTAGACCAGCCATGGTGTGGAAAGACCCATGACTTGTTCGGAGAGGCTCTTCTTGCCCCTTCTCTGCCCTTGAGCTCCCCTGGAAGATAGAATGGAGTTTTCTTCCTGCTCACCTCTTCTGAGGAGTGGGCACTGCTTGCAGACCACGATGACCTTGGCACTCATGTTCTTGCCGGCCTGCTGAATTGCCAGATTGCCCTCTTTATAAATGTTGATGATCGAGACCGTGGCATGCAAACTCCCACCTCGAGGGATGGTGGTGATGACAGTGCCGGCCAAGACTGCAAAAGAAAACAGTTTTTAAATCATAGGACAGTGAAGACAAATGTAAGCAGAACTGAAAATAGTTGTATTGATACATTCCTCTAACTTTCAGATGGGAAACATTTTAATGTTAGAAAGAAGGGCCTAATAAGAGTCATTAAATTTAATTCTATATATCTGTCACCAAAATTCAGGTTGAAAAACAGGAGTCATGGGGCTGTAATATTACCCTAGCTGTTATGCATTGAAAAAAACCAAAATAACTACCAAAATGCAGTCAGTTGCTGAGACAGAGACTTGTTCCAATGTTTTATCCAACGTGTGGATCAATTACCAAACATGGTAATTGTTAATACTCAACAGGACCGTGTATCTTTAAGGCAGTGCCATAATAAGAAGTTGCATGACGGAGGGTTGAGCCATAAAGATCCGAGTCCTTGTGTCTGTATGGGTGAGCACTTACCTTTCTGTATCTCCCCCTGGCTCCTCTCTTTTTATTTATTTATTTGGCTGAACTGGGTCTTAGTTGCTGCATTCAGGATCTTAGTTCCCCAACCAGGGATTGAACCCAAGCACCCTACATTGGGAGCTCAGAGTCTTAGCCACTGGACTTCTAGGGAAGTCCCTCTGGGTCTTTCATATTCTCTTTCTTATCCATCCTTTTTATCTCAATTAACAAGTCAAAGTATAGAACTGAGGTATAACATTAAATATTTCCTTGGTTAGAAAAACTCTAGCAAAATTCCATTGCTTTTCATTATGTAACTCTCTCTTCTTACCATGTAACACTCAGAGAAGAGTCTTACTTCTGAGCCACAGAAAGAAAGATGCAGAATTTCACAAAGGCATGCTTTGGGCATTTTTTGGAGGGGGTGTATTCCATGTGATGCAGGACTTGCACTGCATGTCTTTTTGATAATCCTATCCTTACCCAGAAAACCAACTGCAGCCCCCAGTCATTGTGAAACCAAAACCTGCCTCTAAAGGGATTTCCTTGGTGGTCCAGTGGTTAAGACTCCATGCCTCCACTGCAGGGGGCATAGGTTCGATCCCTGGTCAGGGAACCAAGAGTTACTGCATGCCTCATGATGTGGCCAATTAAAACAAAAACAAAACCCTGCCCCTAAAAGAGCATTACCAATCCTGATTAGGAACCAACTGGCCTCTGGTAATAATATTGGGTCATTTTGTCGTGTGAATGTCACAATGGAATAGATGGAGTTTTGGACTTGATAATATTACCCTTTCAGGATAAAGTGAAAACTCACTGCTTATGTGGTGTGCAAAGCTCATCACATCAGAATTTTTATTACGCCTTACTTTGATTCCCAGTGATGAGCGATTCTCTGCAAAATGTCAGTTGGTAGCAGAGTGAAATCAGATAGCGCCGAAGGACTGGGAGGGAGATTTCCTTAAGCACCTGTTACAGGAGATCATCCTGGATGTGGGAGCAATGACACCTGGTGCTACTGGTCTTCATTTTCATGCTGGTTATTTGAATTTTGACATGCAAACTCCAGTTAGACTTAGGGCCCTAGTTTTTTTATTGGGGTATAGTTGCTTTGGGGGCATCCCAGGTGGCTCAGTGCTAAAGAATTTGCCTGCCAATGCAGGAGACTCAGGAAACTCAGGTTTATTCCTGGGTCGGGAAGATCCCTTGGAGTAGGAAATGGCAACCCACTCTAGTATTCTTGTCTGGGAAATCCTATGGACAGAGGAACCTGACCGGCTCCACTCTGTGGGATCACAAAGAATTGGACACGACTGAGCTACTGAGCATGCATATAATGTGGTATATAATGCATATAATGCACTTTATAATGTGGTACAACAAACTGAATTAGCTATGTGTTTGTGTGTGTGTGTGTGTGTGCACGCTCAATCATGCCCGACTCTTTTTGACTCCATGGACTGTAGCCCACTAGTCTCTTCTGTTCACGGAATGTCCCAGGCAAGAATACTAGAGTGGGCCGCCATTTCCTCCTCCAGGGCATCTTACCAACTCAAGGATTAAACTCTCACATCTCCTGCACTGGCAGGCGAATTTGTTACCAAATGAGCCACCGGGGAAGCCCTGAATTGGCTATATGTACACATATATTCCCCCTCCCTCTTGAGGGCCCTAGATTCCTTACTGTCCTCACATCTTTACTACAAGATGGTCAATCTGGGCTGCAGTCACCACTTGGAGGCATAAGAAAAAGCAAGCAAAGCCTCCTCTGGGAGGCCTTCTGTGTTGGGTAACCTATTTAGGCTGTAGCAACTTTCTTTTCCTGATAACACTTTTCTTCCATATTCCTTTTAAACATAACCAACATAATTCAACTTGGGATCATTTGCTCTTAAGCAGTTTTTACAGAATGTGCAAGATTTTTTTAATTGGAAAAAAAAATCTTTAGGAATTCTGATTCATTAGGTAATATCTCCTCAGTTTCCAGTTTATAAGCGTTTCCAAATGGATTTCAGATTTTCAAGTTTTAATTTCGTCCTCTGGAGGGACACTGCAAAGGAAATACTTGAATTTCTTCTGAGAGAGGCCAGCTTGGATATGTTTCTGATTTATTTAAGTTGAATTACAGATGTGTGAAAAAATACTCAGTACATGAAAACTATGTGAGAAAAGAAAAAGGATGCCAGGCTTTTTTTCTGGGGTGGGGGGAAACACTGAGCTAGCCAGAATACACAGAACAGCAGTGTCATATACCAGAAGTCAAATTATTAAGTTTTAAGTTTATGTAAGAAATGTATATTTTCTGCATACATTTTTCTCAGTTGTGAACTCATACTTCGAATGGTGCAACACACCTTAGTGTGGAGGAAAATATTTTCCTGGGTAGATGCAGAGTGTAACTGACCCTTTACCATCCCATTCACGGCAGTTCCTTTGAGATTAAGCATGCAGTTTCGGGTTTCTGATTAAAGAGGAAAGGCTGGGTTTTCTTTCTTACCGAAGTTACTTGAGCAATAATTACTCTCCAGGGTCCCCGACCGTCTACACTTCTGCTGACACAGGGCCACAGTGGGCTTTAAACCTTCATTCCAAGAAGAAATACACAAGATTCAGGGAAATGAATGCATATATAATTGGTGTTTAGATCTGAATAAGCCCATTTAAAATTCCCATATATTTCTCTGAGCCACCAATCCGTCACTGCAATGAAATAATTAAAGAACCTGCAAAGGATATTCCTCATGTTACCAACTTCTACTCTTAATTTCCTCAGGGTAACTCAATGTCTTCTGCTGAGCTTTAAACCTGAGATCAAAGATAACCCAAATTTAGCCCTATTCTCTTCTTCCTTTATATATAACTAATGCTGTAACCAAAAATAGATGCAGTCTCAAGTGCCCTGCTTACCGAAAACCCAGAACAACAAATAAGAACACAGAATAGGTTAACTCTTCACTTCACCAAAGGAATCTTATGGGGTTCCCCTGAGTGGAGGGAGTTTTCTTGGTGCATTTGAAATACACAATTACCCAAATGTTAGTATTACAGGTTTTGGGGAACAATGCTCATGTGATGAAGTGTGCTATATCTGTAATTAGATGCAATCCATCACTAAAACATTTTGAGCCTGTCATTGCCTATAAGGATCTTAAGAACTGAGTAGACAAATTTAAAGTACAGCTAAATAGATAAACACGGTGGTTCTCAATTGGGGGTGATTTCTCCCACTAGGTGACATATGGTAAACTCTGGAAATATTTTTGGCAGTCACAACTAGGGGATGATACCAGCATCTAGTAGATAGATAACCAGTGATGCTGCTCAACATTTCACAGTGAACAGGTCAGCCCCCAACAGCAAAGAATCATCTGGCCAAAAATGTAAATAGTGCCAAGGTTGGAAAGCTGTGATATGATGATGATAATATTTAATCCTTATGAAATGAAATGAAAATATTTAATCCTCATTATCATCATTAAAAATGTTTCCAAAACATTTGGTAATGATTCCCTTATATGTGGCAACATCTTAGGAGGAACTAAACAGAACAACTGTCATAGAGTTGTGCATATTGGGTAATTTGTCCTTCTAATATGTTCTGCTAACCCTTCTGTGAATTTACTCTTAATTTGTATCCCTACTTATCTCCAAAAGGATCTAAAGTGGATTACAATATTAAAATATACACAGCATAATGTTAAAATATACATAATAGCATATATATATATATATATATATATATATATATACATATATTTTAGAGAAAGAGCTCAGAAAGCATTTAGAGGGAGTATTGTTCTAAAAGTTGGGGACCTAAATTTATCTAATTCACTGAGTCCAAAGCTGAGTGCCTTAGTGGTTCTCCTTGTCTGATGAAAGAGCATCTTCTTACGAGGACCACTTGAAACCAGCTCCTTCTCGGCCTCAGGACATTAGTCTGGACGTTGGGTGGGTGTCCCACGTGTCACACCGTGACACGCTTCGTCTTCCTGTCTGCTCTCTGCTGCCCTGCACACCCAAGCGTGGCACCGGGTTTTCAGCTTTCCTCTTCACGTGCTCCCTCAACCATCTTGGTGGGTCCTCCCTCCTTGGGGACGATCCCTCTCTGGCTGTAGCCTAAACCCTCCCCCCGCCCCAGATGTTCCCTCTGACCCATCTTTGCCCCTCAGTCCCAAGCTCATGTGTCCTTCTGCTGAAGTCTCACCACCAATCTCATCCTTCATCCAACAGAACCTCCTTCCCTTCATGCTTATTTATTTAATCTCCTAGTCTCATGACTACTTTTTCTTTCTTTCTTTAGAGGTTCAACATACTGACCCCTCTCCTATTTCCCACTCCACTGACCTGGCCCATCTTAATTCCTTAGCTTCTCCCATAGTTTTCATGGTCTGTTAGTTCAGTCATTTTCTTAACAATACTTACACTCCTGTTCCGCCCTGCCCTCTGCCCTCTGCCCTTTGGGAGTCCTGTGGGAGACTCTTTCCTCTTTCTATGCCTGCTCACAGACAGCTGAGAACACAAGCAGACCCTCATCCAAGTGACAAGCTGCCCCCACAGCCCCCAGGGCTCCCACCTCCCTTCTCGTTCTCAGCGGGTGACCTTGCCCATTTTCTGGTGAGAACAAGGATCACAGAACGAAATGTCCTCCACCAGACCTCCGAGCTGTCTCCATCTGTACCCTCACTTCCTTCCTCTCCTAAGAGAGGAGGCTGTCTACCTCTGGCCTAAGGTCTGTCCTTCTGCATGCCCTCTGGAGGCATCTTTGTGGAAATTTCCTCCTCAGTTATTCCCTTGCTCCGCCCTTCTGTTTTCCCTCCTTGCAAGCTACTTCCCCTTAGCTTCACCACGTTCAAACACTCAGGTTCTCTACCTCCCTTCCCCAGGGCCTCTCTTCCTCCGGCAGCCTCCACATCATGAAATCAGATGGCACCACTCTATTCCTGCTCTTGTTTAAAGTCTCATCAACATCTGAGTGAGATGAAGTCTCAACATTAAGTGAGAATCTAACCCTGAACTTTGCTTAAATCCACCAACAGCTTCCTCCACACTTAGGATAAAATCCCAAATACTTAGAGCTTGAGGAGCAAGGTGATAGAGCCCAAAGATGAAGCTAGAAGGAGAGGCCCCAGGGACACAGTGTGAAGGAGACTGGCCCCTGCGCTGTCCTCTGGTCTGGCCGCGGGCCACAGGAGGCTTTTTAAATTTAATGAAGTTAAAAATTCAGATCTTTAGTTGCACTAATCACATTTCAAGCATCTAAAAGCGGCCACCGTATTGGAAGGCATAGGTGTAGACAAGAGGGGGAAAGATACAGTCTGCGCTGTTGGGAGTGGGGGAAGGGGCAGGGCATGCGGTGGGGAGTTAAGATAGAGAAGTCAAGGGAACTCTAGGAGTGTGGCTCCAGATGCTGTGGCCCAGGCTTGAGAAAATAGGTGGAGAAGCAGAAATGAGACAGAATATAGTGTGACAGAAATGAGGTAAATCTGATGCATTTTCATTTCAGTGGCTAGCAGTTGCAAACCTGTAGGAGATAATTAAAAATCCATGTTTGCAACTTCAGAGAAAGTTTAGGACTCGATATAAAAGCTGGAGAACCACAAGGGTGCAGACAGATGATTCACTGGAAAGAAGGACACCAAGGTCCACCGAGAGAACTGGAGAAAAACTGCTGCGACGTGCGGCAGTACACTTCCTGGCCGCAAGGTGGCACACTTGCGGAGCGCTCAGAAGAAGCAGCCCTTCTGGAAGCGCCTGCACTCGGGACAGCCCTCTCTGCGAACTGGCAGAAAACGGTGGGCAACAAAGCTGGGCTTGTTTCAGCCTGTTTCACGTCTTAACCTTAGACTCCCCCTTCCCACTTTTTTCTCCTCCCTTTTAGACTTTGAGATCTGAGGCCTGAAATCCTGGAGGGCTGTGCTGACGGGGTGTAGAGACAAGGAACAGGAACCCTCTGTTGCCCTTGCATTTCTTAGGTCATACCCAGACCAGAGGCCCCCAACTGGTGTCTACAATACATAGAATATTTTTGTTTGATTTACTCCAGTTTGAAAAACTAATATATTTTGTATGGCACATTTTGGATCATACCCCTGCCCACAACAAAGTCCAAATACTGGCAGAAATGAAAACAGGCAGGAATCAGGGCCCTGGAATTTTAACCCCAAATACTACAGTTCTATGTAACAAACAGAAAAACATGATTTTATAAGTGCCAAGAAAGAAAATGAGGCTTGTTATGATCTCTACTTATAATAGGGTTCCTAGTATTTCTAAGTGACCATAATTTTCTTGGATAACATTTTAAAATTATTAGCTTATAAGCATTCTTATATCTTATACTTTTCTTTCATTAATGAAATCATATTATTCTCTAATGTAGGTTTTTGTCTTATTTAACTTATTTTAGTTTCAAGTATTTTCCTCTTAATCAGTTGCTTTTTTTCCCCCACTTCAGAAGAATTTTTATTATACTCCTCAAGTCTGAGTAGAAATTTCAAAGCAGACTTACTTGTAGTCGCCACAAAGGTGGTGGTAACAGGCAGTGCAGTGGTTGTCGGCAATTTTTTGGGCCTGAATTTGTAGTGACCGATAAATCCATCTGCAGTTAAACTTAAATCTGATAAAAACTGAATGAGAAGTTCGTTTCTCTCAGATACAATCGGCCTAAAAGGAAAAAAAAAAGTTTTAAAAATGCATATATACAGATTTAAAAGTGTAAGGGACACCTCTGAAATGTAGAACTAACTTTCCTTTAATTTCCAACAATAGGTTACTCTCTGTTTAAACCGAAAAGTTGAAAGACTTAAAAAGATGACATTCTTAACCTGCTCGATATTCATGCAAATAGCTAACATTTACTGAACGTTTGCTCAGTCAGGCACTGTGCTTTTTGCAAACTGTTGAATTGTGCTTTCACAACAACCCTGTTGTTATCCCCTTTTTATGGAACAGGTGACTGAAGATCAGCAAGTTCAAGTGATTTGCCCAAGGTCCTCAGCTTGTGTGTAAGAGAGTCAGGATTTGAACCCAGGACCAGGTGCCTCTGGAGACAGTGGCAGACACTAGGGACCATGTAAACACTGAAGCTGCAGCTGGTGCTTCATAAGCACTCTAGGGTCTGGTCTGACTCAGCAACCACACAGCATCTTTGAACTAAGACTCAGTTCCGGCTGGCCTGGGGAGCTAGGGATTGCTGGTCATGGGGAATCAGATGGAGAAACCTGGTGAACAAATTTCCGCATCCTGTGAAGACACAACCAAAGGGATCATCTCAGCAGGCTGGTCACCCAGGGATAAGAAAGCCATGCAGAATTTAATGGGACTTTCATTTCGTTGTTAATAAGAGTTCTCATGCGTGCCTAAAATGGAAACCTTTCTGTTTATAATCTGGGTAGCAAAATGCTCTTAAGGAGAAAGAGAAAGTGATTACTTTGATTTGGTGGTCACGAACAACCTCATTAAGAATCTAATTTTAAAGCAATCTTAGGGGTGTGCTGGTTAGTTGGGACTAAAGATTTAGTGGCAATAATTACTGAGGCACAGAAGCTCTCTTACTTAAATCTTAGGGGATAACTGTATTATAAAAGGTGGTAGTTTCATCTAATCTTTTGCTATTATTTAAACAATGGTTTTAAAATGCTGTCTGGCTAATTCCATTTGAAAACTATTTAATTCAAAAGTGGAAAAAATTAAAGTTATTTAACTGAATTAATTGGTGGTTTGACTAAACTCCTTTTTTGAGGCATCTTCTCAGCTGAACCATTTCTTAGGCATCTTGGACAACAAATAAATGAGGCAACTCTTGTTTTCCCTCACCTATCAGCTACTTCGAGTTGGAAGCATGGAGGGGAAGGTAGATCTGGACTTGACCACCAGTTAGAAACAGTACAGGGTCTTCTCCATCCTGAAGGTTATTGCCTTCCGAGCCAAGGGATGAACCAAACCTAAGAACGAGCTCTGTGACCTCGCTTTTGCCTTCCAGTCACAAAAATGGGACCAAGGTCATTTAAATAATGCTTCTGAGCATCAAGCCACAAACGCGAATATTTTATCCTGCTTCTGAAAATATTCCATGAAATAAACACAGCGTGGATGAAACACATGAATTCTCAACTACAATTACAAATAAGACATGTTAACCTTGTTTAAATGATAAAATTACAAAAAGCACTTCTTGTAAGCAGCAAAGAAAACCTGAAGATCCAACCAAGCCAGCCTTATGGGCACGATGTTATAATTATAGTGATCATTCACTGCCTCTTGTATGAACTAATCTTGGAAGCACTATACTGGAAGCTGAATTTTCTCAAGGAAGAGTATTTTTGTAACAAAGACATATTTCAGCTATGCTGCTACTGAGCTTTAGTATGAATGTGACAGAACTGCAGTGCCATAAATGTACTGAGGGCCAAGTGTTGCATTTGCAAATTAATGTTACAATCACTTGAGAGGCAAGGGGACATCTCATGTGTGTCCATTCACCACTAGCAAATCCCAGGACTGGATGAAGGATGCTGTCTGCTGTCTTATAGAATTGGCAATGAGAACTGTCTGCAGCCTACCGACCACCATATTTCTTGACTCACCTCCTCATCTTCATCTCTACCACCCTTCCCTACTTCCTTGTCTTTAGCTGGATGGCTCCCACAGCCTCCTCCCTGTTCCTTTTGTCTAGGAGGGGGTTCTGGGGGCACCGCCCTCTCATTTCCCCCACCTGCATGGGGAGGGCCCCCATGTCTGCATGATGTGGAGTCCCAACTCCACTCTCCGCCTCCTCTCTCTCTCCCACTCAAGGTGCAGGCTCCAGAAGAGCACCCATCTCCTCTGTGTGTCTTTACAACCAAACTCTGCTTGGAACGAATCGTCTGTTCTGTATCTAACAAGACTCAGCTTCAAGAAGCATAATCTCCCCCAATCTCCCCACCACTTGTCCCTACTGGACCAAAGTACTCCTTGTCAGAAATCCACCCAAGACTTTTGTTGCAAATTTACCTGTCTGCCTTATTTCCAGCCCTCCTGCTACTCACCTCCGTATCTTTTGTTAATTTTGGAGTTCCAGGTCCCTAACATCGTGCCCACCACATGGCTGGTAAACGTTTCTGAACTGAATCCAACGGTACTGATGCTGCATTGAATGAGGCACAGGGATGCTGGTGGCGACCTGACAGTCACCACACTCCCCCTCACACATCTAACAGGGGAAAGCTCCCCAAACAGGCTTTCTCACTGTCTGTACTGCCCCACCCAGGAGTACTCTGAATGTGGGAAGACGCTCCTCTGGTCCAAATGCTAGTTGGTGGGCTGCAGTCCAGCTCTTCCAGGCAAACTTCTCAGGAAGCCAGGACTGCTCAGCCACCCCCACCCACCCTCGTGGAGGCAACTGCTACCCTGAGTTTGTGCTTCTTCTTTCCCTTCCTTTATCTACAGATTTACTTATATAAGCTATGGTTTGTCCAGTAGTTACGTGGAGGGTTGGACCATCCATGAGAGTTGGACCATAAAGAAGGCTGAGTGCCAAAGAATTGAGGCTTTTGAACTGCAGTGTTGGAGAAGACTCTTGAGAGTCCCTTGGACAGCAAGGAGATCAAACCAGTCCATCCTAAAGGAAATCAACCCTGAATATTCATTGGAAGAACTGATGCTGAAGCTGAAGCTCCAGTGCTTTGGCCACCTGATGTGAAGAGCCGAATTGTTGGAAGAGACTCTGATGCTGGAAAAGTCTGAGGGCAGGAGGAGAAGGGGGTGACAGAGGATGAGATGGCTGGATGGCATCACCGACTCAATGGACATGAGTATGAGTAACTCTGGGTGATAGTGAAGGACGTGGAAGCCTGGTGTGCTGCAGTTCATGGGGTCGCAAAGAGTCAGACACACTGAGTGACTGAACAACACCGTTCTATATCCATATAACCTTAGGTTATAATCCATATAACCTACAAGTTTGTACGCTTTTAAACTTCATATATATGAAAGCATATAGTGTGTCTTCTTCTGTTTTTTTTTTTACCCTCAACATTACAACTGTGAGATTTATTCACTATGTTCATGGCTATAGAGTGTGAACTGCAACAGAATCTGACTATTCTCTTGTTGATAAACTGTTTACTCTCCCTCTGGAACAAACAACATAAAAAAAGAGAACACTTTTATGTCTTGTGATGCACGAGGGCAAAAGTGTCCTTAGTGGACACACCAGAAGGTTAGGGTATACTCTCTACACTAGGTTAAAGGATACAAGTTCATGTTCAATTTTAGTAGATATTGCCAACTGATTTCCAAAGTGATTGCACCAATTCATATTCTTCTCAAAGATGTATTCACTGTGCAGCTTTCTTCTTCTGGGAATGCCTTTCCATGTCCTTTGCCCATTTTTCCTATTAAGTTGTTACTTTTCCCTCACTCACTTTTAAGAATTTCTTGATATGTTCTGGAAACTAGACCTAGGTCTTTGTCAAGTATATCAAATATTTTACAAACATCTGTCTCCGTTTTGTGCCTTCTCTTTTCTCTCCCTTTAAGGTGTGTTTTGATGAGCAGAAATTCTCATTTAAACTTCTCATTTAAGTTCCACCTGTAACCCATCTATAATTGATTTTTGTGTGACATAGATATGAACACAATTCATTTCCCCATGGAAACAAAAATGGTCCCTGCCTCCATTCTCAACAGGACCATCCTTTGGCTGCTGACCTTTGGGACTCTGAAATGTGCCCACTCTGTAGAGACACGTAGAGAAGTCTGTAGAGACACGTGGATGTGTCTCTGGCTTCTCGGGTGTTTTCATTAGTCAATTTTTCTATCTCTCTGTTAAAACCACACTGTCTTAATTACAACAGCTTTCTGACCTTGTTCCACCGTGGTAGGTCAAACCTTCCTGCCAGTTCTTCTCCTGCAAAACTTGCCTGATCAGGGATCAAGCTGCTGCGCCGCCTGCATTGGGGCCGTGGAGGCTTACCCACTGGACACTGGCGAAGTCCTGTAGCGTTCTCTATTTACCCATTAGACCAAGCCTGCTGGCTTACAGCCTTCTACCTCTTCACTTCTACTTTCTTTAAGAGGTTACCTCATTCACATCCATATTTACTGTGGCATATTATAAAGTTTCACAATATCATCACCCGATTCTCAAACAAGACAGAGACCCGAGAATCCTTCAACTCTATATCCAGTATCTTTGCTCAGCGTTTGTTCCTGCATTTCAGTCTTTTATTCTGTGGCCATTGCCTTTCTGCCTGATTTAGTCATAATGCAGTGTCTTTAGTTTGGCTTTGTTGGCAGTAAACTGTCTCAGCTCTTATTCAACTGAAAATGGCTGTATGTCACCCACATTCACAAAAGAGAAGTTTTTCTGGGTAATTAATTCTAGAGTAACAGTTATTTTGTGTTAGCATTTTGAAGATATTTTTCTAAGACCTAACTTTCATTGTTGTACTGAGAAATCAGTTAGGCTCTTTGTGATAATCTGTCTTTTCTTCCTGGATCTTTTTAACATCCTTCTTTGCTGTTTTGTGATTTTACTATAATACATGTAGGCATGGATCTATTAAAATATATATTGCTTAGGTTTTATTGACTTCTCATATTTGATCATTGATATCTCGCCTCCATTTTGGAAAACACTCAGCTAGTATTTCTTCAAACATTAAATTTCCTATATTCTGTATTTTTTCTTATGGAACCTTGATTAAGTGTATATTAGGTTCCTTCACTCTAGCTTCTATAAATCTTAACCTCTCTTCCATATTTTCCATCTATTTGTCTCTTTGTGCCATGTTTCAGGTAATCACTTCATACCATTTCTCAGTTCCTTAAATCCTTTCTGGAACTATGTCATATCAATTATTTAACATATGTATTAACTTTCTTGTTTAAACTATTATATATCTCAGTTCTGGAAATTCTGTTAGATTCTTTGTTAAATCTATTTGATCGTTTCTAAACGTCTCTTGGTTCTTATTCACTTTCAACAGTCTGTACCTTAAAGGCTTTCAAGTAATATATTTTACATGAATTTCTTTGCACATACTTATTTTACATTCTGTATCTCATAATTTTACTATATTTTACTATATATAGTAATTATATAGTTAATATTTAATTAATATTTAATTAATATATTTAATTTATATTTAATTAATATAAAATTAAAATATGTATGTTTTAATTTTACTATATTTTTACTGATTACTATAATCAGGCCTCTATAGGTCTGATTATAGCTTATTTCTGCTGATGATTGTTTATGTTGGCTTTTTCTTCATGTTTCATGATTTTTTTGATTAGTACTTGTATTTCTTGAAACTATTTATAGGAATTCTTAAAGCCTAAGTTAAGATGCATTCTTTCAGTGAGGATTTGTGTTTTCCTCTGTCATACCATGTGGGCACTCACAACTTGGAAATTCTTTAAGTTTCTGACTGCATTTTTTGGGGAATAGTCAGGTAGTGTAAATTATAACCTCAAATTCACATGTGGACTGGTTTTTGGTTAAGAATTCCCACCAGAGACTATTTTTCTTCCTTTCACCAGAAGCCAAGGCCCCAAATAGCCAATTTTCCTTATTTTCTCCCTTGGAGGGGAAGGAAAATTAATTCAACCACATTGGTGTCACATAGTCATCTCCAAAGCCAAATTTGTGTATAGTAACTTTGAAAGTAATGGCAACCCACTCCAGTATTCTTGCCTGGAAAATCCCATGGACAGAGGAGCCTGGCGGGCACTACAGTCCACGGGGTCACAAAGAGTCAAACATGACTGAGTGACTGATTACACACCCGTTTAAATTACTACTAACTTGTACATATTTAAATTCTTAATATTATCTAACTTGATAAATATAAATGAATCTAAACTGGCAAGTAACTTGGGACTTTCCTAGTGGCCCACTGGCCAAGATGCCATGTTCCCAATGCCTGGGGGGTGGGGGAAGAGGGCGGGTTTGATCCCTGGTCAGAGAACTAGATTCCACATGCTGCAACTAGGAGTTTGAATGCCACAACTGAGACCCAGCACAGCCAAAGAAATAAATAAAAATAAATTTATAAAAAATAAAGGAACTGCTGTGCTTTAATTCTAATGTGCCTTTGGGAAATCACAGAAATTCACTAAGATCAAGTGATGCAGATACTCTCATTAGGTTGAAGAACAGGGTAAGAAAGACTATGTATTTTTTTAGAAAGACTATTTAAATTAACACAATGGTTACTTGCGGGCAAGCAGTAGTCATTTAAACTCCCACCTTTACTAGTATTGTATGCGAAGGTGTGACATGTAGCTTAGTCACTAAGTCGCATCTGACTCTTGTGATCCCATGGACTATAGTCCACCAGGCTCCTCTGTCCATGGGATTCTCCAGATAAGAAGACTGGAATGGGTTGCCATGCCCTCCTCCAGGGGATCTTCCCAACCCAGGGATCGAACCCAGGTCTCCTGCATTGCAAGTGGATTTTTTACAGTCTGAGCTACCAGGGCTTACTCAGCAAGAATTTGGGCAATCATGTGAGGAAGCATAAAGCCCCCAAAGGTCCAGGACAGGCCTCTCATCAGGTAAAATCATCTGCAACCAGCTAGCCCAAGCTTCCAGGTTTCCTCATCTGGATTCTCAGTAAACAGCCCCCAGATTTTTCCTTAGAATTTTCCTAATTCTGCTGTGATACTGGATCTCCCCTCACAGGGTAGAGAGGTTTCCAGGGCTCTGGCTTAGCATCTGCGCCTGGGGCATCACCAACTCTGCTTCTGTTTATCTATTCAGCTGCCCACGCCTCTCTGCTCTCTTGTTAACGCTGCCTTGCTCTCTGGGTTGGCTGTTCTTTGTGGTGTTGCTGTATGGGACTCCACTGGGAAGGAACCCAAGAATTTGTGAACAAAACACCAACACAGCATCTTCCAGAAAATACAGTATAATTGGGCAATTTTAGGGGACATCCCTGGTGGTCCAGGGGTTAAGACTCCCCCTTGCAATACAGGGGACTTGGGTTCGATCTCTGGTTGGGAAACTAAGATCCCACAAGCAGAGCAACTAACCCTACATGCCACAACTGCTGAAACGCACACGCCACAACCAGAGAGTCCG
Organism: Muntiacus reevesi; assembly: GCF_963930625.1. NCBI lineage: Eukaryota > Metazoa > Chordata > Mammalia > Artiodactyla > Cervidae > Muntiacus > Muntiacus reevesi. The sequence continues at coordinate 6,524,704 of NC_089256.1, read as the reverse complement.
TGTGCACAACATAACAAAGATCCCGCGTGCTGCAGCGAAGAACTGACGTAGCCGAGTAAAGGAAGAAATACTTTAAAAACATATTAAAAAATAATCAGACAATTTCATAAGAAACAAGTTTAGCGCCCCTAAAATAAAACAGGTGCTACTTACGCAGGGGGGCTGTCGCCACAATACTTTCCAATTCTTTCAGCGTCGTTGATCTCCCCACCATTAAACACAGCCACGTAATCGTACCGGCAGTAGTTATCACGCTCAACATCAAATTTCTCAAACTTTAATTCTATAAGCTTTAGTGAAAGGACAACATTAGAAGGGTCAAAGGGGTAGTGCAGGATAGCCTCAAACAGAATTATTCCTCTCCCCAGGTTTGTAAGGGTACTGTTTTTCCTTCCTTAAAAAATGTATTCACCTTGTTTAAATTTTTTCTTATCGTTTTCAAACTTCTTTAGTTAACAACATTGTGTTATTCTCTTGCTTTCATTTTTAACTATTTCAAAAGATCACTTAAAGCCCTAGATCAACCCTAGTTAGGATTTTTTTAAGGTTTTTTTTAAATTGTGGTACAAGTCACATAATCTAAAACATACAATTTTAATCAGGCTTCCCTGATAGCTCAGTTGGTAAAGAATCCACCTGCAATGCAGGAGACCCTGGTTTGATTCCTAGTTCGGGAAGATCTGCTGGAGAAGGGAAAGGCTACCCACTCCAGTATTCTGGCCTGGAGAATTCCATGGACTGTATAGTCCACGGGGTCACAAAGAGTCGGACGTATATATCTGTATAGTTGCATGGCACTTACATTCACACTGTTGTGCAACTCTCACCGTCATCCGTCTCCTGAATATTTCACCTTCCTAAATTGAAACTCTGTCCCCATTAAACTCCAAGTCCCCATTCTTCCTCCCCCACCGCCGGCCCCTGGCATCTACCAATGTACTTTCTGATTCTATAATTTGATTATTCTAGGTACCTCGTATAAGTGGAGTCAAACAGTATTTGTCTGCACTTATAGAATCCCATGGACAGAGGAGCCTGGCAGGCTAAAGTCCACGGGGTCGCAAAGAGTCAGACACGACTCAGTGATTAAACAACAAGTGTATATTAGAATGCATTTTTAAGGTTACCAATTTAGGATCTTACACATGGGAACTCTGTTTATTTACAGCTAAGAAAGTACAGAAACACTAGATAATCCTAGCAAACTATATTAAGACTTAAATTGGGTTTGTATTGGAGTGGAAATTGGGGCTATATACCAACTTCATTCTTCTCTAGAGGAAAACTAATAGAAATAAAAAGTATTACCTACAATGTCCCCTGAAGTAGTGTATGTTTGTGTACGTGTTTGGTTGTCTGAGATGGGTGGACACAGCAGTTCTACCTTCAACGGAAGGAGACTAATATTCCCATCACATGCAAAGAACTTCAGGACCAGAGGTTCGGGGAAGTGGGAATTGACTCTGATGTCTTCTGAAAATATGTTCTAAGACTGTGTCTGCCAAGCACAGTGTGCTTGGCGATCTGGTTGATTTTTAAAGAGTTTGCATAGAAGCATAAATGCATAAAGTCAGTGTTAGATTTCTGAAGGTTTTTTTTTTTTTGGCACGGGTACCAACAATAGTGTCCTAAAATACTCAAGTCAATAGGAAGTTTTGATCTAAAAGCAACCACTCCCCTTATAAAAGCAGATCTTTGAAGAGTACCTCCACCGTATGAATCAAAGGAGGTCTCAGTGGGTTCATAAATACCCATGGCACCCAGAGACTGGTCCCTATTCTTCCTGTGTAGGCAGGCAACCCTCCCTACTGCTTATGGAAGATAATAGGTGTTAACTCATGTTAAGACAGTCACGTTGTTATTAGCTATTAGCTAGCGAAGACTTGGACAGTAATGTGGGTGAAGTTGTAACAGCAGTGACATCACAAAGAGACATAAAAGGAAAGTTTGGCTTTGAACATGATTGCCACATACCCACATATTTATCCACTTTTCAAAAGCACAGTGAAAGGGTGAATAATAGCTTATTCATACTCAATACTGCTTTAAGTTACATTAAAATATTTCCCTTTTGGGTCCTGTAACTTTTCATTGGTCAGAAATAAAATGCATTCCAGGTTACTAAAAAATTGGCTGAACTTAGAAATTGGTTACAAATTTTTGGAGAGAAGATAAAAATAAGGAGGTAAAGTGGAAAGCTATGATTTTTTTTAAAAGATGTCTTTTAATAGAAGAAAATGCCCAAAGATTTACGTAGAAATTACTTAAGACTTAATTTTCTCTTATTATTTTTCTCATTTGGACAGTTTCCACTGATTTCAGACACTACAACTATGACTAGAGACTCAATTGGCTAAAGTCAAAAATTACATAAATAAAATCCAAATGTAATTTAAATAAAGAGAAAAACTTGGGGAAAAGATGCTAAGTTGTAATCTGCAAGTATACTTAAATGGAAATTACTTAATCTAACATATTTACAAATGACACAAAGAGAAAAATGATCAATACAATCTCAAGAATTACATAATAGCTTAAATGTTGGATAAATTTAATTTTTAAATGTTATCTTAAACTATAAAATGTTCAATAGATTTACAGAATTCTTTATTATCAAATAAATGAGTAAATTTTTCATTTAAACATAAAACTGAGTTTTAGGATTATGATCAAAGTATGTGTGTGTGTGCACTCAAATCACTGAGTTGAATGGTATATTTGCCTGAATAATTTTCCACTAAGGAAATGAATATATGGCAAACAGTATTTGTGTAAACAAAAGATCAAGTTAGAAAAAAATTTTTTAACAATATCATAATAGTCACCATACAGTGTTTGGATTAAAGCCTATGTTTCCCAAGATAATAATTTTTAAAAGTTATTTTCAAAATTCTATAGCAAAGAGTTGGTCTATTCTCATGCTAAGTTCTGTCCTGAAATTAACATCTGAAAGTGGTCCCCAGAAAGGGTAAAAATTTATATAACCACAAACTAATAAACACTGGAAAACTAGATCTCTGTTGATTGTTTTAGAGCAATGAATAGTTATTTGTGGGGAACCTGCACCAATTTTAAACAACAACCAAAAAAAGAAAAAGAAAAACCATCACAGAGCACAGCAGTTTTCATGTCAGAGACCTTGTTCTTAGAAAAGATGATGTGATGTGCTTGCACTGGCTTTGTTGAAGTGAAGCATTCTGGCTGTTTTGGATTTGGTGATTTGGATTGCTATTACCAGCTCATGATGCTCTGTGAGCAGATGGTAACCTTAGGTGTACGTAAACCTGGGGATTTCTTGTCCTGCTGCAGTTAGTCACTGCCGCTCATAAACCCGTGCTTATGACACCTTCCACAGAGTTTAAACAGCCTCATGTGGGATTTGCAGGCCATTTGTATTTTAAACCTGTTGAAGATTATAATTCTCTAATGGGAAATTAAATCCATGACTTTGCAAGTCAAAGAGCACAAAGGCAACTTTAACCTGGGTCTCTGCATGAAGACAGCAAGGCCTTCCTTGCCTGTATCTTTAACAGTTCACACTGGGCAATTAACACATGCATACTTCCTTCATGTTTTCAGGGAACCTCACCTGATTCTTTGGGGCTACGATGTGCCACACACAAGTGACTCCTGCAGGGTAATCACGGTCTGGCCAGTTGGGGGTTTTGAAAGAGCCGGACGGTCCTTCAAGGAGTCCGCCACAATACTGATCACCTGAAGTTATTAAAAATGAAAAAAAGTCCAAGTTTATGGCAATGCAACCATAAGAAATTAGTAACTTAGAATATTGATAACATAATAAAGGCAATAGCAGACGCTTTTAGTTTTTCCCTTAAAAAATGGTTGCATATTCTTTAAACACACACACAGACACACACATACGCATACACAGAATGATCACGAAGTTACCTGATAGATCACATCAGCATAAGAGAGTGAAGGAGTGAAATGAGGGCCATAGACTCTTTTCTTTTCCCCATTTTTTGGATGAGACCAAACATTTGGGCGGGTACTCACTCATTCAAAAACCATGCAGGCTCAACCAATTCTATGCATTTAAGAACTCAAGGCAGGGCTATTTATTAATAAGGCTAAAATTCAGGTCCATGGACAAAATTTTAATGAGCTATTATAGGCAACTCTTATTACTAGAAAACTGTTTATAAATCTTTCACAATTTTCAAGAATAATTTTGTCTAAACAAACTGTTTATAAACTGTCAGTAATACAGAAAAGCATTAAAGGTAGGATTGATTTCTAGATTAGGCTGATGTTGGGCAAGCTCTCTCCTGGTCTGAGAAAAGTGACCTGGTCTGCCGGATTAACAGGTACAGGTGTCGCGCCTCACAGCTGACCATGCCCCCTGACATGGCGCCGGGCATGCGCATTTCTGCTCTGAATGACGTCAGAACAGAACCAGGAAAGCTACTGAAAGGTTGCCGTTGAGCACGCAAAGACGCTGGGATTCTTGGCCTCCGGAGGAGAAGAATTCAATCCGGGGCCAGAGACGAGGCTTGATCGCTGAGCTTTTGTGTAATAAAGTTTTATTAAAGTATAAAGGAGATAGAGAAAGCTTCTGACATAGACATCAGAAGGGGGCAGAAAGAGTACCCCCTTGCTAATGTTAGCAATGGAGTTATATGCTCTCTAATTAGTTACTACAGTGAATCAAAAGAATGTCTGGAGGTTGTAAAGACCTCACTAGACCTACTCCCATAATTCACACCTTAAGATAACAGGATTCGCCAGAAGGTTTTTTCCAGAGACTGTCCTCAAACAGGACACATTATTGTTATATAAGGGATGTAGAGTGGAAAAAAGGTTGTCCTTTCTTCCTCCTTGAGAATTCCAGACCCCTCTCTCCTTGGGGACCCCTGGACTTTTTTTATCAACCTGCCTAGGAGATGACTCTCTCACTGTCCCCCAGGAGCCTGAGGAAGGGGCTGTTGGCGGCGCCCTCACACCGCCCGCACAGGCCTGTGAGGTTTGACAGGGCCTGTGCTTCCTCAGCCCGCGTCCCTCTGCTGCCCTCTGCCCCAGACTCTCCGTTCTTCCTTCACCTGCACAGAGATGGCCTTGTGTGGGGAGTGAGACTGTCCCCCACCATTCCCCTGTTTCTCCCACCCCAGACCCTAACCTAATGTGGAGCCCAGACTCGGCCGTGCCGAAGGTTCTCCCTTTAGGCACAAATCGCATTATTTCACTAGGAGGTTCTGGAAGTTTTCACCAGAGCCAGGCTCTGTGGTAGTTCTGACAGTGAGGCTACTAAGGATGAAGATTCGGTTTCACACTTGGATTTCAAGAGAATATTCTGCAATGCTAGCTTCCTGGCCTGTGCGAATATTAGCCTCACTTCCCTGGGACCAAACTGGGTTTCCTGGACACACCTGGACTCCTAGTAAAGCTGCTTATTCCCCATGGGGCTTGGGGGGGATTAAATTTGGGGTAAGATTCCCTCAAATCCCATCACTTAAAATTAACCACAATAAGTATGTGACAAACTCATTTCAGACATCTCTATGCATATGTTGATTGAAATAATTTTAGAAAGATATTTCAATACAAGCTTTAATTTAATTTTACTTGGATTTAACCAACAAAGAAAAACTGAAACTCATTCATATACTTTAATAAAATATTTCTTTGACACAGAAGCTAATCATTCTTAAAAGGATTCTTTAAATTGAAGACAATGTATTATAAAAATTGAGGTTGGAATAATTTGTACAACTTTTTGTTTATGGAAAACTTCAAGCATATGCAAAGCAAACAGACAATGTAATGAATCTCTGTGTATTCATCGTTCAGTTTCAACAAGTATCATCAATCTACTATTCTTTTTTTTATGTCTTTTTATTTTTATTTATTTATCCTTTTTGGCCATGCTGTGTGGCATGCAGACCATTAGTGCCCCAACCAGGGATTGAACCCAGGCCCCCTGCATTGGGAGTGTGGAGTCTTAACCACTGGACCACCAGGGAAATCCCATCATTCTACTATTCTATCAATATAGCTAGCCAATGCCCACCACTTGCACTATTATTATTATTACTTTATAGGTTTGGGGGAGGTAAATTCGATACTTTGAAATGCACAAATCTTAGCTGTAAAAATTTGAAAAATGGTTACACCTGTGTGAGCCACACACCTATGATGTATGTATCCAAAATTTCTATATCCCTCACCAGTCAATTTGCTGGATCTCCACATCACTTTTCTGAAAGATTTCACTGTAGATTATTTTTATTCTAGAGCTTCATATAAATGGAATCATATGATGTTACTCTTCTGTGCTTGACTTCTCTTGCCTGGCACAATGTCTGAGATACATTCAAGTTGCTGTGTGTATTGGTAGCTTGTTCCTTGACATTGCTAAGTAGTATTCTGGGGTGTGGAAACAACAATTTGTTCTCCCGTTGATATCCATTTGGGTTGCTTCCAGTCTGGGCTACTGTGAATGAAGCTGTTGTGAACATTTTTGTTCAAATCTCTTGGTGGACTTGTATTTTCATATCTCTTATATAAATACCCAGGAATGCAATTGTTGGGCCAAGTGTAGATGTAGATGTACAGCTTGATAAGAAACTACCAAAATATTTCCCCAGGTGGTTGTAGTATTTTATGCCTCTCAAGGGATGAGAACTTTGGTTGCATCACATCTTTGCCACCATTAAGTGTTGTCAGTTTTTTTTTTTTTTTTTTTTAACCCAACCTGGTGGGTATGTAATGGTATCTCATTGTGTTTTTAATTTGCATTTCCCTGTTAACTAATGACACTGAACAGTTTTTCATGCACTTAGGAATTATTTGTGTATCTTCTTCTAGAAAGTAAATGTTCAAGGGTTTGCCCATTTTTATATTTATTGGGGTCTTTTTCTACTGTTGAGTTATATAAGTTCTTTATACATTCTGAATACAAGTCTGTTATGAGGTATTTTTGCAAATGTTTTTCCTATTCTTCAGGCTATCTATGTAAAATTATCTTTTTATAAGCATTAGTTTTCACTTTAATGAAGTTTGCATGACACATATTTTTCCATCCTTTTATGTTTAGCCTGTTTTGTCTTCATATTTCAAGTGCTTTCTTGTAGACAATTATTGTTGGGCTCTGCTTTTTAACCCATTCTAATAATAACTGTCTTCTAATTGGAGTATTTAATCCTCTATATTTAATGTATTTATTGATAAGCTTGCATTGAGTGTACCAACGACTATTTTGTTCTATTTGTCACACCTTTCTCTTGTTCCATCTCTTTTTCCTTTCCTGCCGTCTTTGCAGTGGTTAAATAATTCTGGTATTTATTTTAACCTTTTGGCTTTTAGTTAAAACTAAAAGGGCATTTTTAATGGGTTCTCTAGGGACTGCAATATGCATCTCTAACTTATCACAGTCTTTTAGAGTTAACAGAATATTTCTTCATGTAGTGTATATTTTCACTTGCTTCTCCATCCTTTGTTCCACTGTTGTCATATATATCATATATTATACTTGCCACAATACACACTTAAGCTTTTTGTTTTGTTTTGAACAGACACATGGTAAAGAAATGAAGAGAAGAAAATAAAATAATACATAGTCTGCTATATTTACCATTTCCAGTGGCCTTCAATCCTTCTATTACCTTTCGGTTACCCTGTGGGGCCACTTCCCTTCAATTTAAGAAACTTCCTTCAATATTTCTTGTGACATGCATGGTCTTTATTTCACTTTCGTTTTTGAAGTCTGGTTATAGAATTCTGGGTTGATGCTGTTCCACTGCCTTCTGGCCTCCACTGTTTCTGATTAAAAGAAAGCCATCCTTCATACCATTGTTCTTCTATATGTAATATGTGTTTTATCTGATTGATTTTAAGATTTTCTCTTTATCTTTTGATTTCTTTAATTATGATGTGCCCAGGTGTGACTTCATTTTTTTACTTATCTCATTTGGGGTTTGTTGACCTTCCTAGCTCTGTAAATTCATGTTCTTCACTAAATTTGGGTGGCTTCAAGCCATTATTTCTAGAGATACCTTTTTTTCTGCACTTTTATCACTCTCTTATTCCTCTGAGGCACAAATTACACATATGTTAGACCACCTGATATTGTCTCACTAGTCTCCAAGACTGTCTTTTTTTCATCTTTTTCCTACTGGTTCTTCAGATTGAATCGGTTCTAATCAAAACCACTGCATTTTTCTTCTACCATCTCCAATCTACTTGTAAGCCCCTCAGATAAATTTTAAAATTTCATAATCTCTATCTTTCAGCTCTAGTATTACTATTGTATTCTTTTTTTATAGTTCATTTCGTTTCTGATATTCCCAATCAGTTTATTTTTTTACACATATATTTTCATTTAAATCCTTAAACAAATGTGTAATAGCCACCTTAAAATGCTTGTCTGCTAACTGTAACCTCTGGGCTATTTGCAGGTCAGTTTTTTTTAAATTATTTATTTACTTATTTTTGGCTGTGCTGGGTCTTTGTTGCTGATTGGCTTTTCTCTTGTGGTGGTGAGCGGGAGCTACTCTCTGGGTGCGGTGTGCCAGCTTCTCACTGTGGTAACTTCTCTCGTTGCTGAGTACAGGCTGTAGGGTGCATGGGCTTCAGTAGTTACAGCGCGTGGGCTCGGTAATTGGGACTCCTGGGCTCTCGAGCACAGGCTCAACAGTTGTGCATGGGCTTAGTTGCTCTGTGGCATGTGGGATCTTCCCAGATCAGGGCTTAAATCTGTATCTTCTGCATTGGCAAGCTGATTCTTTACCACTGAACCACCAGGGAAGTCCTGGGGGTCAGTTTTTACTGACTGCTTTTTTTGTTGTATATAGACACACTTTCCTGGTTTCATCAGATGATTGGATACTGGACATTATGAATGATACACTATAAAGTCTCTAGATTCTACTGTGTTCCAATGAAAAGTGATTTTTGTTCTGGCAGGCATTCAACTTGGCTAGATCCAAGCTCGAAGTCTATCACCCTGCTAATGGGCAGCAGCTGTATCTTGGATCAGTTTCTTCATATTCCAGATGATGCTTTTATACCAGGCCACCTGGGCTCTCCCCCATGTTTGTAGAGTTTAGCTGTTAGCCAAAGATTTGAGTGCATTTTATATGTATATTTTGTGTCTCAATTCTTCAGAAGCTCCCAGCCAGGATTTTCTCCCAAGTATTCTGGCTGCTCTGTCAGCCCCAGATTCTGTACTCTAATATCTCAAACCAAAGAGGCTGAGCTACAGTCCAAGGCAAGAAAAGATTAGGCAGTGCCCTTGGGCAGAAGGCTGCAGATCTTGATCATTGCAGCTGTCTTCCAAGGACAGAGGTTTCTACCCTTGGGAGATCACATGGACTGATGTGAAACTACTCAAACTTGTAGGGCGATGCAAAAAGAAAAGGCTGTGAAACAATATGAAAGCATGATCCTACTTACACATGTTAAAAGTTACTGCAAAAGTACAAACTTCTAAGTAAGTGCACAAAGCATGTATGTGACCCCCCAGCCATGCATGGCTATTTCTAAGAGGGGACTCCAATGGGGCGAAAAGTCTCTATATCTGTATGCAAGTTTTCACATTTTTTACTCCATGAATTTCTACATTTGAATTTTATAAGTATATATATGGGCTTTAAAAAAAATACTGATTTTTGTCTATGGTTTATCTCAGAATACATGAATATAATTCCCTGTGCCATACAGTAGGACTTGTTGTTTATCCATTCTATATGTAACAATCTGCATCTGCTAACCCCAAACTCCCAGTCCATCCCTTCTCCACCCCCCCGCCCTTTGGCAAGACTGATTTTTTTAATGGTCTCTTGATGGTTTGGTGGGCTCAGCAGTAAAGAATCTGCCTGCAATGCCAGATACCAGGTTCAATCCCTGGGTTGGGTAGATCCATTGGAGAAGGGAATGGCAACCCACTCCAGTATTCTTGCCTGGAGAATTCCATGGACAGTGGAGCATCGTGGGCTATAGTCCATGGAATTGCAAAGAGTTGAATGTAACTGAGTAACATTTTGATGATTTGGTGGTACTTATTAACTCTCTGTTTGAGAAGAACTGTTCTTAAACTTTGGATTAAGTGCCTAGAACAGTGCCTGACACACAGGAGGCATTCAGTAACTATGGGCCCTTATAATTGCCGTAATGTGGGAACGATACCTCTTTCATTTGGTTCCGCGGCAGAGAACATGGCCATGAAGCCGTTCCCAGCTGTGTTGGCGTCGGAAATCATCTGCACCATCATCTTGTTGCCGCTGGACACAAGGGCTCCGGGCCGGAACGTGCCGCAGAAGCGCCCGATGCGCTGGCCGTTGGCGTGGCCATTGTACACATCCACGAAGTCATAACGACACAGGTTGTCACTCTCCAGGTCTATGAATCGGAAATTAAGAACCACCACTTTTCCCTCTGGAACCTGCCAAGAAAACGGCCAAGGGGAAAACTGTGTCATGGAAACGGCGTCTGAGGCAATTACTGAAATGAGCAGAGAAAAGTTTAACACCCCAAATCATGCTTTTTTCCTTCAACTCTGAATGAGGCCAGAAAAGGCATTCTACCATAATGCATTCCCAGTAAAAGATGAGCATTTATTATCTTTTCACAAATTCCACAATTCTCTAGGGTACATGAGCTTATTCTTAGGGAGTCTGTCTCAAAGTTGCAAACTATTGGCTCAGTCTTATTTTTGAAAATTAATTATTAATTTGTTTGGCTGCACTAGGTCTTAGTAGCAGCATGCGTTTTTGTTTTTGTTTTGTTTTAGTTGCAGCATGTGAACTCTTAGTTGAGGCATGTGTGATCTAGTTCCCTGATCAGGGATCAAACCTGGGCCTCCTGCATTGGTAGCACTGGTCTCAGCCCTAGATCACGAGGGAAGTTCCTGGATCAGTCTTATTAATTACTAAATCATAGCTTACAATATTCTTTGTAGGCCCAACTGGATCTTAGCACACATCTGCACATTCTAAAGCGCCACGGCACTCAGACATAGTGCTCGGCAAAGATGCATCTGAAATGCCAATTCTTACAGATAACATAATAGGCCAATCTCAAGATATAGAATGTTTCTATGAAGTTCAAACTCAAAGGGTGATTTGGCAACTGTGCAGGTAATTTATAGATAATTCACTTTGGGTCCTCAAGAGGCCAGATCAATTATCTACACTGATTATATTGATTAATTGTTGAATCAGCTCTTCTCAAAGTCACTGAGTTTTTATTTTCCAGGTGAAAACTATATACTAGGCAGCCTTGAAACATAATACACTGATGAAAAAGATGCGTTTTCACTTTCTCCACTTTCTCTTAAGACTTTCTTCACCATAATTTCCTCCTCCCTCCTTGTTCCCTGACTAGGTAGAGAAAAATGGCTACAAAAGCATTTGGCAGGATTCTTACAAAAGCCCCATTTATTTCACACTATCTCTTAATTTCTTCATACAAGCTGTTTAGTCATAAAGTCTTGATCAGATTTGTTTCACACTCAATAGCATAAGAATTTCATTCTGTAAAAACCTACAGATAACAAAGGTCAGTGATTAAAAAAACAACAAAGATCCACAAGCAACACTGTTTGCTTCATCTTAATTAACCATCTCAGACTTAAGGCTCAACAGATGCCATCACATAAATGTGGCTTTCCCATGTTGGTAAGCTCCCCATATTGGTAAGTGACATGAAATTTTTTTTCCTATAAGAAGTGTGCTATTTGCCTTTTTTAATCAAATACATAAACACCCAAATGGAGAAACTATAACCCAGTAATCACAAGAAGGGGGATATTTTAGCCTTACCATTGTTGCATTCTAATTGCTGGAGGCTTATCTTAAGTATGAACATCAGAAGTTCTAAAGTCACAGTCTAAGAAGTTGACAACAGAAAACACAATTTAATTTTTAAAAATTCTCACTGCGGTATCTGTTGCAGAATATCCTTGGGTTTTTTTTGTTTTGTTTTGTTTTGTTGCATACAATCTCTCTTTATCCCATGATCAGAAAATTATCACAATGTGATGCCATATCTGCTACCCTGACTATAGGCAAGCTCTCCATGAATCACTGAAAAATTCCCAGTTAAGAAAAACATTTGGAACTAAATTAATTTGGATTGTCCTTGAGTGAATAATGACTATTTGCGTAAATGTATAAACTCTATGGAGGGCAGTTCAAAGCTATGATACTCATCCACCCACAGCGTGAGCATAGATGAAAAAGGAAAGAGGTCTACGGATGGAGTCCTAGGGCATTCCAGTGTCATTGTGTCTCCAAGATGAAGCCAAACCACCAAAGGGACTGAGTCAATAAGGAGGAGGCAACCAGAAGGATGTGGTGCCCAGAGCCAGACGAAGAGAGTGTGTCAAGCAGGAAAGACTGATTAGCTGAATCAGGCGCTGCTGTTTAGTCAGTAAGATGATGACTGAGAAATGACCACTGGGTTTAGCAACCAGAGGTCAGTGGTGACTCTGACATGGCTGTTTTGCTGGAGCAGTAGGGATGAAGCCTGAGAAGAGAAGGATCAAGAGAAAATGGAGTGAGAGGAATTGGTGAAAATGAATATAGACAAGTCTTTCAAGGAGTTCAGCTTGAAAGATGAACAGAGTAAAAAGGCTGTAACTAGAAGGGGATGTGTGGTCAAGAAAGGATGTTTAAATGGGCTGAATTAAGGCATGCTTGCTTGCCAGTGGGAATAATTCTGTAGACAGGGCAAAACTGATGAAGTAAAAGAAAGGGGAAATTGCTTGAGCAATGTCATTAGCAGGCCAGGGGAGAGCTGATCTAAGACACTGATGAAGCACGGACGGTCTGCCCAGTGAGAGGAAGGCAGGCAGATGCAGGTAGGTTGGTACACGAGGTTGTGATGGCATGTGAAACTTTTCTTCTGATCACTTTGTTTTTCTCAGTGAAATAGAGAACGAGGTCATCAGCAGCAAAAGAGTGGAGGTGGGAGGAGCTACTTGGAGTTTGAGAACAGATGAGTGGGTGTGTAACAGATTAGAGAAGTGTAAGAGGGCTGCCATGAGTGCTGAGGGTCCACTGGAGGTAAATGAATTAAAAGTGAGTCCTCTCTACCGTATGATCCAGCAATTCCACTCCTGGGTACATATTTGAGAAAAACAAAAACAGTAATTCAAAGACACCTGCACCCCAGTGGCCATAACAGCATTACTTACAAAAGCCAAGATATTGAAGCAGCCTATGTGTTCATCAACAGATGAATGGATAAAGATGTGGTACATATATACAATGAAATATTACTCAGTCATAAAATATGCAATTTTGCCATTTGCAACAACATGGATGGACTTGGACTCTGATTCCCTGGTGGCTCAGATGGTAAAGAATCCGTCTGCAATGTAGGAGACCTGGGTTCAATCCCTGCATTGGGAAGATCTCCTGGAGGCGGGCACGGCAACCCACTCCACTATTCTCGCCTGGAGAATCCCCATGGACAGAGGCCTGGTGGGCTACAGTCCATGGGGTCACAAAGAGTCAGACACGACTGAGCGACTAGGCGCAGCACAGGATGGACTTGGAGAGCATCAGGCTAAGTGAAATAATTTAGAAAGAGAAAGACAAATACTGTACGATATCACTTAAGTGTGGAATCTATAAAGTACAACAAGCTAGTGAATATAAAAAATGAAACAGGTTAACAGACACAGAGAACAAACCAGTGGGGAGAGAGCAGGGGGGAAAGGGAGCAGAGTAGGAGGTAAAAACTATTATGTACAAAATAAATGAGACCTGGGTCAGACCCCTGGGTTGGGAAGATCCCCTGGAGGAGGGAAAGGCTACCCACTCCAGTATTCTGGCCTGCAGAATCCCATAAACTTCATAGTCCATGGGGTTGCAAGGAGTTGGACATGACTAAGTGACTTTCACTTTCACAAAATAAACAAGCTACAAGGATATAGTGTACGACACAGGCAATATAGTCAATAATTTATAATGTTAATAACTATAAATGGAGTGTAACCTTTAAAAGTTGTGAATCACTATGCTGTATTCCTATGACTTAAATAATCTTGTACATAAACTATATCTCATTTAAAAGGAAAAAAGTGAGTCCTCTGCATGATTGTATTCTCTTTCTCTCCAGCCATGTTCAGCTGTCTAGGTGGAGGTCCAGAGTAGGCAGAGTTGAATTTAAGCAGTGTTGTGGGGGGAGGTTGGGAAGGTGGAGGGATATTTGCCAAGTTAGGACGATGAAGGGAGAGAGGACACAGGCAGGGGAATGACCACAATGGTGGACTGCGGAATCCACACTGGGTTATAAGGACAGAAGTCAGGACTCAGTGGGGTGAGGTCAGTTGTTGCTGTTGTTGGCTCAGTCGTGTCAAACTCTTTGTGCCCCATGAACTGCAGCACGCCAGGCTTCCCTGTCCTTCACCATCTCCCAGAGCTTGCTCAGACTCATGTCCATTGAGTCAGTGATGCCATCCAACCATCTCATCCTCTGCGTCCCCTTCTTCTCCTGCCTTCACTCTTTCCCAGCATCAGGGTCTTTCTAATGAGTCAGCTCTTTGCATCAGTTGGCCAAAGTAATGGAACTTCAGCTTCAGCATCAATCCTTCCAATGAATATTCAGGACTGATTTCCTTTAGTACTGACTGGTTTGATTACCTTGCTGTTCAAGGGACTCTCAAGAGTCTTCTCCAACACCACAGTTCAAAAGCATCAATTCTTTGGTGCTCAGCCTTCTTTATGGTACAACGCTCACAACCATACATGACCACTGGGAAAACCATAGCTTTGACTGGACAGATCTTTGTTGCCAAAGTAATGTCTCTGCTTTTTAATATGCTGTCTAGGTTAGTCACACCTTTTCTTCCTAGGAGCAAGCATCTTTTAATATCATAGCTGCAGTCACCATCTGCAGTGATTTTAAAGCCCAAGAAAATGAAGTCTGTAGACTGTAGTGGAGGCGAGGATAATGACAATGGATGTGGGTGACTAAGAAGTGATGGAGGAGAGGAGATAAAAGACCCAAAGGGATCATCCACATAGATGTTGAAATGACTGTGAATGATGACAAGATTGATGCTGAAAACAGTGACCATAAGCCAGGGCCTAAAGTTTATAAGAAATGAGGAAGGCTGTCCTGAAGTCTTCTGATGACTGCAACACGGAGGGACATGGGACATGATAGTCTTGTTTCATTGGTAACTTCTCAGTTCTCTGTCACTAAGAAAATAGTGTGACTGCAGTGAGGCTGTTGAAATGGAACCCAAGCTTTGGAAATTCATTCCCTATGGGATAAATCATTTCTTCTCCAACATTCTTTACTTGGTCTGGATGCAATGAAAAGTTGAAGCTTCTCTGAGAATGAGACACAAATATGCTGGTAATAGAAAATGGGTTACATTGTATAACTCTGAACACAAAATCCAACAACCCTAACAAAAATTCTTTGGAGGGAAGATTTCAGGAGAGATCGGTATTCACTGTGGGTCTCCTGGAACCATAGATAAATGCCATCTTGCACTGAAGGCCAAGAGAAATTCTGTTGCAAGTGAAATGCATGCTGAAGTGAACCCTTCACTATAGCATAACACTGTTCATCTTTATATAAGGAACCAAGATTGATGCCCTGTGAATGTGAACTCTCAAAGAGTTCCTGGATTATCATTCTAAAGGATTTTGGAAAGCATTTTTCTCTGAAGATGACCTTCCACTTCAAGAATCTATAGTCTGTACCATTGGTTTTTCTTTGTTAGGAGTATAAAAAAATATTGAAAGATGCATAAAGTAATATACACCTGGATACCAACAAGCCAGAATTGATTATTGTTAACATTCTTTAAAGTCTCCTTCAATAAAGTAAATAAATAATTTCAGATAAAATAGCTTTCTTTGTCCTCATGTACAGCCTCATTCCCCTGCCTTTCTCAGAAGCAAACACTCACAAATTTAGTGAGTTTCCTTCTGTGCTATTCAAAAAACTAAATTAATATACCTGCATATGTATCCATGCAAAATCCATAATTGTGTTTTTATGTCTGTTTTAGAAATAAATGAAAGTGGGATAATGCTGTTCATATCATTTCCCAACCTGGGCATCCTTGAATTTTCCCAAGGGTGAGGAAGAAGAGAAGAGAGAGAAATAAAAACAACAACAGGGACTCGGTAAGCTATTTCTTCTGCCTAGAGCACTTTTCCACTTCTGCCCTTCTCTTACTCGGGCTCACGGTCTCAGTTTCAAGGTCACCTCTTCCTGGAGGTGCATCAGACCCCTCCCACGTCCTCCTCTCAAGATGGGCTGTGCTCAGTTAACAGCCTGGCCCTCGGGTCTCTGAGCCTTGGAAGGCTCAACCCACTTACTTGGCCCCTGTCTGTTTTCCCTGAAAGATAGAGTTCTAGAAGGTAAGGTTCCCCATGTCTTGTTCACTGTTGCATTCCCAGCTTCTGGACAACCCATGGGCCCAAGCAGAGTTGCATCATAAAGATTTACTAAATGAATGAATCCATCAAGAGCTAAATGGACATTAGGTTCTTTGCACAAACCCTGGACAAGGTACCTCCTGGGTGGCTCTGCCTCTTTGAGTTTTAACATCTCATACCCCATTCAGCAGCAAACCTCCAGAAGGCCTCTCTCTTTTCTAGGTCATTGTTTAAAAAAAAAAAAAGAGATATCCTTGGAGAAACTTTATCTTTCAAATCTCCTGTAAATGCTAACACAATGCAGAAACTCAATTAAGACACTTTCTTGGGGTAGCATATTAGACAAGGCCACTGATTTGTGAGATCAAATTGACCAGGGGATAAACTATCTGCCGTAAAAAAATAAGTCTGTATTCATGTTTTTCCCTATCAGCAGCTGAATCCTTCATGGGCCAAAGCCTGGCACTGCAACCATGACCTCAGCTCACCCCGCCTGGGATGTCCTCACGGTCACGGGCAGGAGTGCCAAGTCGCCCGATGCCAGTGCCAGGGCTGCTGCCAGAAAATGAACTGGGAATTGCACTCTAGGCTAGTTGTTTGCATTTTCAGGAAACTATAAGCAAATGCAAATAGAAGTCAGCTTCTTTTGTGTTGAGGAGTAGATTTCCGCTGAAGTGGGAACGCTCCTTTGTATCTATAGCTTTTCTTTCCCCAAAACACCATTTACTAATTTAAGCAAAAAGATTTGCTTCTAAAGCCTAATTTTTAAAAAAGTCCTTGTTTTTCGTCCCTTTTTATGACTAATACCATGCTTCCCAGGTGGCTCAAGGTAAAGAATCTGCCTGCTGATGCCGGAGCTGCAGGAGACATGAGCTTGATCCCTTGGTCAGGAAGATCCCCTGGCAACCCACTCCAGTATGGGAATTCCAAGGACAGAGGAGCCTGGTGGGCTACAGTCCACAGGGTGACAAAGAGTCAGACACGACCGAGCATGCACGCACATATGTCTATACATCTATATCCATTCATCTGTCAATGGACATTAGGTTGCCTCCATGTCCGAGCTCCTGGAGCAGGAACTGGCAACCACTCCAGTGTTCTTGCCTGGAGAATCCCACGGACAGAGGAGTCTGGGGGGCTAGAGTCCATGGGTTCGCAAAGAGTTGGACATGACTGTGTGACTAGCACACACGCATGTCCTGGCAGGCTGTAGTCCATGGGGTTGCAGAGTCAGATACAACTTAGCAACTGAATGAACGAAACGAACTGCGTGAACACTGGGGTACGTGTGTCTTTTTGAATTATGGTTTGCACAGGTTGCTTAGCTTGGTGCTTTGTGATGACCTAGAAGGGTGGGATGGTGGGGTAGGAGGGAGGCTGAAGTGGGAGGGGATATATGTATACGTATAGCTGATTCACCTTGTTCAGCAGAAACCAACAGAACATTGTAAAGCAATTAGACTCTAATGAAAAAAAAAAAAAAGCCCTTGTTTTAATCCAAGATTCTCCTGTTCCACAAACAGACCTTGGGGAAAGCGTGTTCTAAAACACTGACCACATTTTATTTATGGAAAGTTCAAGAGGCATAGCAGTTGTGTTGTCAACTCATTTATATCCCCAAATGTAATCCAGAGCAACGTACGCACAAATTATGCAGAAATATTTGGCGATGTCTCAAGAGGGGAATAAATCCAAAGCTTCAAGATCTTATTCATGTATATTCTGTGTCTATGTAAATACTCTTCTTTTGAAAGACTGAACTGTATAAGCATTTGGAAAACAGAACATACATTTTGATTCATGGAAATAGCATGAGACGTTTAGAAAAGAAACTTTTTTGGCTGGGGATTAAAAAAAAAAACAACTCTATTTACCTGCATATTGAAAAGAAGGGTGGAAACCCCCAACTACCTCAAGCCCAGGCCATGAGAACCAGTTAAAATAGAATGACACTCCTCTTCTGAAAACTGTCCAAAAGCTTTCCCATTGAGGTAGGAATAGAATCCTCACTGTACCTACAGTCACACACCTGGGTAGTGTGTATTAGGTGCCAGGTATTTTCCTAATCACTTTACTCATATTATTCCATTTAATAACAGCAACCCTATGAAGGTGATGTTAGTCAAGTTTTACAGTTTACAAGTAAGGAAACTGAGGCACAGAGAGGGAAAGGCCTCGTATAATATCCCTGACATCTCTCTGGCCTCACCTTTCTCTGTCATGCAACAATCTGGCTATTCAAGGAACCCTCCAAGCTGGTTCTCCACCTCAGGGCCTTTACACAGTCAGGCCCCTCTGTTCAGCACACTCTCCTCCCTGATATTCACACGTCTGCCTCTACCTACCTCATCATTTCACAGTCAGCTCAAGTGTCATCTTTCCAGAGGGGCCTCTCCTGAGCCCTTCAGTTGCTTTAGATCATGTAACCCACATAACCATGTTATTTCTTTACAGATTATCATCGGTCTCTCCACCAGAATGTACAATCAAGAGACCAGAGCTTGTCCACAGCTAGTCCAATACCTGGCTATTACAGGAGTTCAAAAGGTAACTATTGAATAAATGACTGAGATCCTTATAATCTTTTCTTAAAGAAAATTTATTTTATTTATTTTGCTATGCTGAGCCATAGTTGCTACATGTGGCATCTAGTTCCCTGACCAGGGATCAAAGCTGGGCCCCCTGCATCAGAAGCATGGAGTCTTAGTCACAGGACTATCAGGGAAGTCCCCAAACACTCATAATCTTAATTTTTAAAAAGCATCGCAGACCACAACTCCTATAACTAGCACATTAAGTTTATGTAACAATGTACACTAACTAATGGACTTCCTTGGTGGCTCAGTGGTAAAGAATCCGACCAATGCAGGAGATGTGAGTTCAATCCCTGGGTCAGGAAGATGCCCTGGAAGAGGAAATGGCAACTCACTTTAGTCTTGCCTTGGAAATCCCATGGACAGAGGAGTCTGGCCGGCTACAGTCCATGGGGTCGCACAGAGTCGGACACAACTTGGTGACTAAAAATCAACAACAAACAGGTACGAGGCAAATGGCAGTGACAGCCTTCTGAAAAGGAAGAAAGCTCGGAGTGGCTGTGATGATTTAGAGGCACCCAGCACGTCAGCAGCAGAGGCCAGGTCTCCTGACTTCTCCCCGACCGTTTCCCGTAGCCTGATAAAGGCAGAGGTGAGGAGGTGCTTCCCATCTCAGTCCCTTCCCCAGCCCCACGGGAGGCTGACATGTTCCCGCCCGCACTGCAGTTAGGTAAGGCCAGACACCGGGGTCCTGGTCAGTGGGATGTAGTGAGGGGAGACAGGTACCCACGCCGAGGCCTGGCCATAAGTGTCTCTGCCCAATCCTTTCAGAGTTCTCTTTTGGCTCTAAGGAGGGAACTCGGTGGAGGAAACAGGAAGGTTCTAGAAGGAAGAGTCGCACAGGAGTTAATGCTCAAAAGAGCTGTCCAGGACAGTCATCCAATGGCACTGGACTGTGTTATAAGCAAGAGATCCCCATCTGTTCAGACTCACAGACATAGAGTGCTTCACACACGGCGCTAGTGGTAAAGAATCCACCTGCCAATGCAGGAGATGTAAAAGATGCAGGTTCGATCTCTGGGTCAGGAAAATTCCCTGGAGGAGGAAATGGCAACCCACTCCAATATTTTTGCCTGGAAACCAATGGATAGAGGCGCCTGGCGCCCTACAGTCCATACGGTCCTGGTTCAGTCGAACATGACTGAAGCAACTTAGCCTGCACACACAGACATAGAGGAGGCTGCCAAGGGGGAGGGAAGGACTGGGAGTTTGGGGCTAGCAGATGCAAACTCTTATAAACAGAATGGACAAATAACATGACCCTACTGTATAGCACACCTGCTATTTACCTGGGGCCAAACTATGGTGGAGGTAATGAAGATAATGATGACCTCCTTCAAAAGGTCCCATCCATGTGCTGCTAGACTCAGTGCCCCCAACCCTGCAGCAGGCCACCACCAACCCGCACCTCCTCTGGAGACTCCTGGACGCTCACAGGCAAGTCTGGGTCACTCTCTTGTGTGGGAACACAGCCCCACCCATCAACAGAAAACTGGATTAAAGATTTACTGAGCATGGCCCCGCCCATCAGAACAAGACCCAGCTTCCCCCTCAGTCAGTCTCTTCCATCAGGAAGCTTCCATAAGCCTCTCATCCTTCTCCAGCAGGGGGCAGACAGACTGAAAAACACAATCACAGAAAACCAACCAATCTAATCACATGGACCACAGCCTTGCCTAACTCAATGAAACTATGAGCCTTAAAAAAGTAGAGAAAACCACTAGACCATTTAGGTACGGTCTAAATCAAATCTCTTACAATTATACAGTGGGAGTGACAAATAGATTTAAGGGAGTAGATCTGATAGACAGAGTGCCTGATGAACTATGGGCAGAGGTTCGTGACATTGTACAGGAGACAGGGATCAAGACCATCCCCAAGAAAAGAAATGCAAAAAAGCAAAATGGCTGTCTGAGGAGGCCTTACAAATAGCTGTGAAAAGAAGAAAAGCTAAAAGCAAAGGAGGAAAGGAAAGATATTCCCATTTGAATGCAGAGTTCCAAAGAATAGCAAGGAAAGATAAGAAAGCCTTCCTTAGTGATTGGTGCAAAGAAATAGAGGAAAACAATAGAATGGGAAAGACTAAAGATCTATTCAAGAAAATTAGAGATACCAAGGGAACATTTCATGCAAAGATGGGCTCAATAAAGGACAGAAATGGTATGGACCTAACAGAAGCAGAAGATATTAAGAAGAGGTGGCAGAATACACAGAAGAACTGTACAAAAAAGATCTTCATGACCCAGATAATCATGATGGTGTCATCACTCACCTAGAGCCAGACATCCTGGAATCTGAAGTCAAGTGGGCCTTAGAAAGCATCACTACAAACAAAGCTAGTGGAGGTGATGGAATTCCAGTTGAGCCATTTCAAATCCTAAAAGATGATGCTGTGAAAGTGCTGCACTCAATATGCCAGCAAATTTGGAAAACTCAGCAGGGGCTGCAGGACTGGAAAAGTTCTGTTTTCATTCCAATCCTAAAGAAAGGCAAAGCCAAAGAATGCTCAAACTACCGCACAATTGCACTCATCTCACACGCTAATAAAGTAATGCTCAAAATTCTCCAAGTCAGGCTTCAGCAGTATGTGAACCATGAACTTCCAGATGTTCAAGATGGTTTTAAAAAAGGCAGAGGAACCAGAGATTAAACTGCCAACATCCGCTGGATCATCGAAAAAGCAAGAGAGTTCCAGAAAAACATCTATTTCTACTTTATTGACTATGCCAAAGCCTTTGTCTGTGTGGATCACAATAAACTGTGGAAAATTCTGAAAGAGATGGGAATACCAGGCCACCTGACCTGCCTGCTGAGAAACCTGTATGCAGGTCAGGAAGCAACAGTTAGAACTGAACATGAAACAACAGACTGGTTCCAAATCAGGAAAGGAGTACATCACAGCTGTATATCGTCACCCTGCTTATTTAATTTATATGCAGAGTACATCATGAGAAATGCTGAGCTGGAGGAAGCACAAGCTGGAATCAAGACTGCCGGGAAAAACATCACAATCTCATATACGCAGATGACACCACCCTTATGGCAGAAAGTGAAGAAAAACTAAAGAGCCTCTTGATGAAAGTGAAAGAGGAGAGTGAAAAGTTGGCTTAAAACTCAATATTCAGAAAACTAAGATCATAGCATCTGGTCCCATCACTTCATGGCAAATAGATGGGGAAACAGTGGAAACAGTGGCTGACTTTATTTTCTTGGACTCCAGAATCACTGCAGATGGTGACTGCAGTCATGAAATGAAAAGACACTTACTCCTTGGAAGGAAAGTTATGATCAACCTAGACAGCATATTAAAAAGCACAAACATTACTTTGTCAACAAAGGTCCGTCTAGTCAAGGCTATGGTTTTTCCAGTAGTCATGTATGGATGTGAGACTTGGACTATAAAGAAAGCTGAGTGCAGTGCCGAAAAATTGATGCTTTTGAACTGTAGTGTTGGAGAAGACTCTTGAGGGTCCCTTGGACTGCAAGGAGATCCAACCAGTCCATCCTTAAGGAGATCAGTCCTGAGGGTTTATTGGAAGGACTGATGATGAAGCTGAAACTCCAATACTTTGGCCACCTGATGTGAAGAGCTGACTCATCTGAAAAGACCCTGATTCTGGGAAAGATTGAAGGTGGGAGAAGAAGGGGACAACAGAGGATGAGATGGTTGGATGGCTGACTCAATGGACATGAGTTTGGGTAAAATCGGGGAGTTGGTGATGGACAGGGAGGCCTTGTGTGCTGCAGTCCATGGGGTCGCAAAGAGTCGGACATGACCGAGCGACTGAACTGAACTGAACTGAACTGTTTAGCATAGGGAACTATATTCAATATTCTGCAATTAAACTATAATGGAAAATAATGTGAAAGAGAATGTATATATACGTATAACTGAATCACTTTGCTGTACAGCAGTAATGAACACAACATTGTAAATCAACTATACCTGAATAAAATATTTTTTTTGAAAAAGAAATTACCATTTGTTGTGGAGGCCAGTGAGATTTGGGGGACTTGGGGTACAGCTTTGCACTTTGGGTTAATTATCCTGACACAAGTCAGTTGTCCTGACCAAGCAGGTCGGTGACGGGCAACTGGAGAGATGTCTTTGTTGTTTTTTGGTGCCTGTTAAGTTCTATACAAATCAACATTATAACATGGCCACCAAAAAAGTGGGCACGGTCTCAGGCTGTGTGAATGGTGAGAGAGGTGATAGACAATTTGGAGCAATCAGGAAAGTGAGTGATTTCAGTAGGCGTCACTGAGGTATGTGCTATAAATTCAATGGCTCCTGCAAAGTCTAACTGATACTACCATCGTGACCCCATGATGCCTTTATCTGTGGCTGGGCAGTGAAGGTGAGAAGAGGGTCAGCAGCCAATGGGACTGCTCCAGCTGGGAAAAGAAATGGATCTTATGACTGAAGACTTGGCTTAGTCCGCAAGGGAACATGTTAGTGGGAAAAACTTGAAGGAGAAACAAGGCAGAACCCAGAGCAACAGGATCTGAGGAAATTCCAGCCAGGATGGGGAGACTGGGCAATGAGCTGCTGGTTTAGGTTTTGTTTGGGATAGAAGAAAAAGTCAGGTTTAAATGTAGAGTATTCCTTTTTTTAAAATTCTGAATGAAGTTATTTTATTTTATTTTTTTATTGAATTATAATTGATTTACAAAGTTGTGTTAGTTTCTGGTATACAGCAATGTGATTCAGTTATATATATATATAAATATATAACTAGATATAAATAAAAGTTATTTATATATATGTGTGTGTGTGTGTGTGTATCTGGGAGTTGGTGATGAACAGGCAAGCCTGTCCTGCTGCAATCCATGGGGTCACAAAGAACCGGACACAACTGAGCAACTGAACTGAACTGAACTGGTATATATATGTGTGCGTGTGTGTATGTGTGTGTGTGTGTGTGTGTATGTGTGTTAGTCGTTCAGTCATGTCCGACTCTTTACAACCCTATAGACTGTAGCTCAGCAGGCTCCTCTGTTCATGGAATTCTCCAGGCAAGAATACTAGAGTGTTTTGCCATTCCCTTCTCCAGGGAGACATATATATACATATCCTCTTTCAGATTCTTTTCCATTATAGGTTATTATAAAATATGGACTATAGCTCTTTGTGCTATACACATACAGTAGATTCTTGTTGTTTACTCTATATATAGTAGAGTGTATATGTTAATCCCAAATTCCTATATTCCTCTCCCCCTTTCCCTTTGATAACAAAGAGTTTGTTTTCTATGTCTGTGGATCTATTTCTGTTTTGCAAGTAAGTTCATTTGTATCTTTTTTTAAGATTCCACATTTTGTCTGATTTACTTAGTGTGATAACCTGAAGGTCTATTCATGTTGCTGCAAATGGCATTATTTCATCCCTTTTTTATGGCTGAGTAGTATCTCAATATATATTTACCACATCTCCTTTATTGATTCATCTGTTGATGGCCATTGAGGTTGCTTCCATACCTTGGCTATTGTAAACAATGCTGCAATGAACACTGGAGTGCATGTATCATTTCAAATTACAGTTTCTCCCAGTATATACCCAGAAATGGGATTGAAGGATCATATGGTAGCTCTATTTTTAGTTTTTTAAGGAAACTCCATACTGCTCACATCTTTTCACATTGGTGCCTCTTCTGCTTTTCCGGTGGCTCATGACACCACTAGTACCCTACTGTGGATGTAAGTGATGACAACCTGAGCAAGTTAGGCAATTCATCATCACCTTTCTTGAGAATTGGAAATTCAATACTTAATTTTTCACTAAACACAAGGTGCCTTTTTGGCTATTTGTTCCTGAAAGGATTTACTGCAAAATAAAAAAGCATTACCCAACAATAAAATAAAAAATCACTACCAAACAATAAAATAAAGATTTATAAAACAAAGAGTTGTCGATTTATACCAAGCAATAAATACCAAAACCACCCTAGCAAGAGCAACCAGACTATTTTAAACAGAACAGCTCAGCCTCTGTTTCCCAGCATACACTTCATGAACAATGAATCTATACTTCCCAGGTTGTCCATGGGACCAGCCCACTGGAAGTGTGGTGGCCTCATGTGTCTCACTGGCCACAGTGCCAACCACAGCACTGGTGCCACGTGGCTGCGGGGAGCGGCAGCATAAAATACTCATCCTTCCAACCACCTAGGACTGAACATAGTGGCTGAAGTTCCAAGCTACCTCATGTGATCACTGGGTGACCTGAATACTGCCCTTGAGAGGTCTTAGCTGTGTTGGGGAAAAAAAGACACGTTCTCACTATTTGTCTTTCTCATCTAACCACATGTTTAAGAGAGAATTCTGTGCACTGCATATATATAATATGTACTTCTAGACAAGATCTTGGCAGAAGATGGAACCACCAAGGGAAGCTCTACCAAACCCATCTTGGATTACTGAAGCAACTCTTAGGAGTAATATGCCTTTTAAAACAGTGAAAAACCCACAACAAAGAGTAAACCACATGAGATGCCCTGAATGACAGGCACACATCTGAATGGTCTAGGACAAATGAGGACCCCTGGCCATCCTGGCCTCAGGGCACCTGGGTCCTTCCTCTACAGTTTGGAGCTGTCCCATTAAAAACCACAGGTGGAGGGACTTCCCTCATGATCTTGTGGCTAGGATGCTATGATTCCATTACAGGGGCTTGGGTTCAATTCCTGGTTGGGGAACTAAGATCCTGCAGGCCAAATGGCACGGCCAAAAAATTAAAAAATAAAATTTTAAAAATTTAGAAAAAGGATTTCCCTGATGGTCCAGTAGTTAAGACTCCGTACTCCCACATTGCAGGGGGCACAGGTTCGACCCCTGGTTGGGGAAGTTCTACAGGCTGCCACAGTGTAGCCAAATAAATACATACATAAATAAAATAAAAACCATAGGTTGACTAAATGAAGAGCTGCTGAATGGATAAAAGGGTGAAAGAATGGCTTCCTGGCACCTGGAGAATGAAGTCCAAACTCCTTAGAATAATAGTGTGTGAGGCCCACCCTTCTGACATTCTAACTATCCACGAACACATCCAGCCCCGTTCTGTTTCCACCTCCATGAGATCACATGTGCATCCCCTTATGGAATCCTTTCTTCCTGTCTCAGACTATCCACTGTCACCCCGATTCCAAATTCTGGGCCAAGTGGCACCTTTCTAGGAACCCACCAGCTTCCAGTCCTCCACCAACGTCCACACTCAGGGGGACATTATCTTCCCTCTTTCTGCTCCCAGAACCCACTCATCTACTGTTCTCCCTGCTCTCTTGGTAGACCCTTCAGCATCTACAGGGTCCACAGGGCCTGGGGTGTGTGTTCTCTGCCTCCAGGAGGACTGCGAACCTTCCAGAGGCAGGACTGTTTCATTTTGATTCATCTGTGTCTGAGTCTGAACCCACAGGCAGCTGGAGGCCAGGTATCAAAAAAAGTGCAGCAAAAGTTAGTTAGGTAGGAGATAGATGGCTCCTGGGTTGGACAGCTGGTGTTTGTCAAGTGGATTAAAACTGAAGCTTTGTTTTCACCCAGACACTCCAAGGACAAAGCTAGTGGCAGAAACTGAGCTCTGCAGAAGCAAAGAGATAAGATGACCACTCCTGGGGTCAAGGAAAACTTCCCTGTCTGCACACATGCAGGAAGGTTCCTTGGGGGTCAAAAGGGAGGGGGTACCACCCTGTAAGAAGTGTGGGCTTGCAACCATAGACCTCTGCAATAATGGACTCCATCTTAGCAAAATGTTGCATGTGTATGTTGGGGAGGGTCCTAGAACAGGTCAGGGGTGGAAAAAGAAAGGAGACAATTGGCCAAATTGTTTCACTTTCAAAGACCCGGAAGAACTATATGTCATTTAAATCATCTCTTTTCTGTGCTCCTCATTCAAGACACACACACACCTCTCTGGGTATGTATTTCTGCCTAGCTTCTGTCTTCAATAATAAACTGCTTCTGTGTGCTCTCCCATACCTTGTACTGTGTCTCTGATAATATATTTTGTACCTTTTTTTTTTTAATAGTTTTTGCCTCCTTGAAACATTTGCTTTCAAATGGCGGATCCCTTTGCTTCTAGCCTCTAGCCCGGGGTGGTCTAGTGGTTAGAACTCCTGGTTTTCATCCAGGCAACCCAGGTTCAATTGTGGGCAGGGAACTAAGATCTCTCTTCAGGACAGCTCACTGCTCTCTCCAAGATCATTACGATGGAGATGGGGAACAGTTTCCAATCTTCATTTCAGTCTCAGATCTGTGAACAGTTTGGGGAATTTCTCTGCCATTTGATTATTTGTTCTGCAAATCAACAAGTGTTTGTTAAATACCAGCTGCTTGCACAGCATCATACATCAGGCTGTAGAAAACAGACTCCGAGGTTCCCTGTGACTCAGAACTTGACAGTACCTACCAAGGCAAGCTGTGCATGCTAAGTCGCTTCAGTCGTGTCAGACTTTCTGCCACCCCATGGCCTACAGCCTGCTAGGCTACTCTGTCCACAGGATTTGTTACTGTCTGAGCCACCAGGGAAGGTGCTTGGAATAAGTCAGGGCTTCACTAAGACACGTGAGAGACGTTTTCCTTGACCTCAGGAGAGAGAAGTTGATTTGTAAGAGTGCCCATCCCAAGCTGTCTGCTTTGTTATACTGTCTCAATCTGCATGGGATTCCCAGGTGGCGCTAGTGGTGAAGAACCTACCTGCCAATGCCAGAGATGCAAGAGACTCGGGTTCGATCCCTGGGTTGGGAAGATCCCCTGGAGGAGGGCATGGCAACCCACTCCGGTATTCTTGCCTGGAGAAGCCCATGGACAGAGGAGCCTGGCGGGCTGCAGTCCATGGGGTGGCAAAAGGTTGGACATGCCTTCGCATGCACACACTCTCAACCTGAATATAATGGATTATGACTCTTTACAGTAAGGATAGTCATTGCTGCTTCTTAGCTGTGTTTCAGCAGACTGCAGATAGGTCACAGAAATTAAAGCTAGCCAATTTTTTCATGCCTTCAAAATATGGAACAAAGTACTTACTTAAGTCATTTTAGGATATGTTTTCAATTCTCTAGAAGCTGTCAACACAAGTTAATCCAGAATGGGATAAACATGATTGGTGGAGATTCTTGGAGAAAAAGCATTTCTACCCTAAGCCACTGTTTCATGTTTTCTGACAGCAAAGTTTAACGGTAACAGATACAAAAGTCAGGGTTGTTCTTTGCTAGCGAGGGCCCTTTCTGTCATATAGTACTCGGGGTTTTCTCCTTAAGAACACGTGGGTTTAATTTTTTTGGAAAGCTTTTATAGGACAGCATTGATTTTTATGCAGTGACCTAAAGAAAAAAATCTGAAATATTTTCAAGAAAACAATTTTGTAACCTGTGATTTCATCTGAGAAATCTGTAATGGCCAAGAAATACAAAATGCTACTATTTTACTAGGAGTGAAACAGAAAGCCCTTCCCTTCTGGGATCAGGGAAGTCACAGGAAGGTAATAAACACGTTTCAAGCAGAACAGATGTAAACGTGAGGATCCAATGTCCTCCTCAAGGAGTAAGAAACAGGGTTCATGTGGCCACATTAGGTTGTTACAAGAAAGAACTCAAGTTGTTTTTAAACCTAATTCCTGGACTTCCCTAGTGGTCCAGGGGTTAAGAATCTACCTGCCAATGCAGAGGACACGAGTTTGATCCCTGGTCCCAGAAGATTCCACATGTCGCAGGGCATCTAAGCCCATGAGCCACAACTACCGAGCCCAAGTTCTAGAGCCCTATGCGCCACAACAAGAGAAGCCCCCACACCACAACTGGAGAGGAGCCCCTGCTCACTGGGACTAGAGAAAACCCGTGCAGCTTTCTGAAGACCCAGTGCAGCCAAAAAATAAGTAAAATTTTAAAATAAAAATTAAAAAATAATAAACCTCATTCTTTTATCCAAAAAGTCATGCTATTTTATAATTTAAAAGAGTGCTACAAGACTTTAATGGAAAATAACAGCCCTGACTCTCTTCCGATCCCTGATTTCCATTACTCAGGGACAATCAAATTAACTCTTTCATCTGTTTTATCTGGCCTTTACCTCCTGCTTTTGAACAAAATCCTTGTGCTGCTATTTTTTGACTTATCCTTTTAAAACTTCATCTCTTTACTCACTACTTTGCCCCGGTTCCTTCATCAAGAAGTGAAAGTGTTAGCAGCTCGGTTGTGTCTGACTCTGTGTGACCCCATGGACGATAGCCCACCAGGCTCCTCTGTCCATGAAATTCTCCAGGCCTGAATACTGGAGTGGGTTGCCATTTCCTCCTCCAGGGGATCTTCCCAACCCAGGGAATGAACCCAGGTTTCCCTCACTGCAGGCAGATTCTTTACCATCTGAGCCACCAGGGAATCCAATCATCAAAATCCTGGTTAAATCAATATTTAGCATTTTCAGTATTGTGACCACACAAATATTATTCACTGCTGAAGTACGTTGTTAACAGTTCTTGTATAATTTTTTGTTTTTCTTAGATTTATAAGTTGCCTTGTTCCTTAAGGGGCCTTTGTTCGCCTCGTGCCTGTCACTCAAACCCTTCACAATAATGCGCAGGCACTGGTGTCCTATCAATTCCATTTTCCTCTTGGAAACAGTGATTCAGGAACCTTCCACCCTCCTGTCCTCTCTCTGTTTCCAGAGGCTGGGATTTCCCTTTATCACCAACTCAGGAAATCCCCACGGGGCTCCTCTCTCTCCTTTCTTGTTTACCTTATTCCTTCATTGTGCTGGAGCTCACCCTCTTATAGTTTTCTTACAAAGGGTACACAAAGATGAAAAGTTTCAGATCTTGCATTTCTAAAAACACCTTAATTCTGTGCTCACATTTGTCTGCCAGCTTGGCAGGGTATAGAATTGTAGCTTAAAATACTTTTCCTTAGAATTTTAAAGACATTGTTAATCACTGTCTTCTAGTTTCCAATAAGTTAATGCTCCTTTCTCTTTCTATGTGATTCCCCCTCCTCCAGAAAGGATTTTCTCATCTAAGTTTAACAAAGGTGTGCCTTGGTGTTTATCTTTTTCCATTCATTGTGCTGAGTATTCTTTGATAGTTTCCTCCCTTTCATATTCTGTTCTTTTTTTTTCTAGAACTCTTCTTGGTTATACAGGGGTTCCCTAATTTTCTTTTCTCTGCAATATCCTACCTCTTCTCCTTTTGTTCTACTTTTTGAGTGTGTTCAGGTTTACCTTCCAGCTCCTCTATTGATCTTTTTCATTTCTACCAAGTTATTAATTTCCAAGAGCATTTTGCTTATCTTCTTGTTTCTTTTTTTAAGTATCCTGTTCTTAATTTACAATAATCTTTTTGATCTCTCTGAGATAACAATATTCATTTTGAAATTTTCTTCTGCCCTCTGTACTGCCTGTTTCTTTGGAGTTTCTGGTTTATGTCTGTTTGGGGCTCCACTCTTTCAGGTAAGAGGTTTTCCTCATATGTCTAGGGACCTTCAGCTGTCTATTCATATTCAGAATTGGGGCCAGGCTGACAGAAAGCCCTGTGGCAGGACTGATCACTACAGTGTGACTGGGGACAGACTGACTTTTTCCTTGAGTCTCCCAAAAGTCAGTGTCTGGAGGGCCTTCCTTTGGGGCTGTTCGTTTTCTCTGAGATTCTTCAATGCCTTGCCCAAAGGGTAAAGGCCTTGCTGCAGCTTTCATGAAAGGAGCAGAGAGTAAGGGGATCAGGAGGGCCTCCCCTTTCCATATGCAGACTTTAATTACCCAGTTTTCAGTGCCACACCTAGGCCTGACCCCTTCTGCTGGGCCTGCAGTTCTCAGGTCCAGAATCCCTCTGGTTCCTAAAGAAGCAGCCCTACCATGATGGAGGCAACAGGCAGGGGAGTGGGACAGGAACTGAGAGGTGGTTATTTGCTCTTATGTGTGCATGCTAAGTCTCTTCAGTCGTGTCCAACTCTGTGCGACCCCATGGACTATAGCCCCCCCAGGCCTCTCTGTCCATGGAATTCTCCAGACAAGAATACAGGAGTGGGTTGCCGTGCCCTCCTCCAGAGGATCTTCCCAACCCAGGGATCGAACCTGCATCTCTAATGTCTCCTGCATTGGCAGGCGGGTTCTTTACCATTAGCGCCACCTGGGAAGCCCAATCGCTCTTAAAAGGCTTTCAACTATAGCTCCAGTTTTTAACCTCCCTTGCTCTGCTGCCTTCCAAGAAATCTGGCACCTCCAGTTCCTTTCAGAGATTCTGTGGCACAAATCAGCTTGCTCTGCAGTGGCTCCGTCCCCCTCCCCTCTGGCAGATACACAATTTTCATTCTCTCTCCTTTGCTAATTCAGTTACCACTGATCATCTGCTTTCTTACCCTCCAAAATTTTGTCAATATCTCTCATCTACTGTTAGTTCCATTCCAGTTCCCTTTGTCCTTGTGGGTTTAAATTTTTAAATTTCCTTACCGTAATTTTTGTGGGATCTTGAGAGAAGGTAGAAATAAACACGAACATTTAATCTACCATGCTTAACCAAAAGTCACTAAGGTGATTTTTTTTTTTTTTTTTTTAAGGTGATTTTTATAAAGACTACCATTTATCTTATCCCTTTCCTTTTTTGAGTGCTTCCCTGGTGACTCAGCTGGTAAAGAATCTGCCTGCAATGCATGAGACCTGGGTTCGATCCCTGGGTTGGGAAGATCCCCTGGAGAAGGGAAAGGCTACCCACTCCAGTATTCTAGCCTGGAGAATTCCATGGACTGTATAGACCATGGGGTTGCAAAGAGTCAGACACAACTGAGTGACTTTCACTTTCTCACTTTTCCTTACTGATAAATACCTCCCTTCCTCCTTCCTTCCCTCATTCCTTTTTCTTTCTTCCTTCCCTCCTTTCTTTCTCTGTATCATAGATAAAGATAAGTTTCAAGCATGTTTTACAGAAAGTAATAAGAATGATGACACTATATTCTAGGTTATTTGTAAAACTATGCTATGTATAACATAAAATTATGTATAAGAATATGCTTAAAAACAAAAGCCAAATTCTATTAAGCACTTGGAATAATGCTTCTTCTATTCTATTAAGCATAATTCTTACATACCAAGAACAATGCTAGATGCTATGGAGGACTCAAAAGAACTAAAAGACAGCTATGTTATCACTTTTAATAGCTTTATTCTAGTGTATGCCTATACTATAGTTTATAGAAACAATCACATCATTTTCTCCCTTTAATATGTTTCATGAGGTTTGCCTGGTGGCTCAGGAAGTAAAGTATCTGCCAGTAGTGCAGGAGACCCAGGTTCGATCCCTGGGTCAGGAAGATCACCTGGAGAAGGAAATGGCAACCCACTCCAGTATTCTTGCCTGGAGGATCCCATGGACAGAGGGCCACAGTCCGTGGGGTTGAAAAGAGTCGGACACAACTGCGTGATTAACACATGCCAGTATGTTTCTAATTTTTCATTACTATATGACCACAACTATATAAGTCTTCTTGTGTTTAAGGGAATATTTCTGTAGAATGAATTCCTAGAAATGGCTTGGTCAAGTTAAGGAGTATGGGCATTTTAGATGATTACAGAATATATCCAAGAAAAAGCTGAACTAATGCATATTCTCATGTTTCACACCCTCAGCTACACTGATGCAATCAAGACATATCAATCTGGTAGGCAAAAAAATGACATTCCACTGTTGATTTAATTTTACAACGGGCATCTGCAGGGGACAACTGGGTTCACTTAAGGTGGTGGATATAAAGGGAGAATGGCAGGGAAAAGAAACTTCTCTAAAGAGGACCTCGAGGCTTCAAGCCCACAGGTACCATCCACATTAGAACAGTGAGAAAGAGAGAAAGCTTTTGTTTTGTTTCAGAGGAAAGTAGGATGGACGGAGAGAAGGTGTCATGTTTGCTTTTGAACATGACAAGTATAAGATATCAGAGGTATAATTTTAGTATCAAGAGGCAGCTGGAATGATGGTTGGAGGGAGGGGAATGATTTTAAAAGGTGTCGTTCTCTCAGGAAAGAGGACATGGAAAACTTTTACAAGAGAAAACAGAGTCTGAGGCCAGAGATGACTCTTACTCTAGCCACATGTCTCCCAAATGTGAAGCCACAAGGCGAGAGTAGAGAGGAGGGTGTGTACAGGTCTGAGAGATGCCAGAAGCCACAACCCAAAGGGCATGTCCTTGGGACAGTGGTTAGGAGCGTAAACAGAGGCAGCTTCTCCATTATTTCCAATACTGGCTTCCCAAGACCAACAACCTCGATAACTCTGCTCATAAATTCTCCTCCCCTCAGAGCCCCCCTCCCCAAGGAAGCTTTTCAAAAAACACAAATGAAATTACAAACACAAGTGGATAAACGAACATGCTTTTTAAGAAAAACCTCAGGACTCCCAGAGGGAAGTTTAGCCAGCAGGAGAAAAGACACTGAATCCTTTTGCTCAGATGGTGTGACATTTAAATTAAATGTTCTGTGACAACAGCACATTGAGGGAAAATCACAAAAAGAAGACACTCGTGGATGGGAAGAAGAAAATTGGAGAGAAGCTGGGAACGAACTCAGTAGTCCAGACGGCGTGTAATCGGCACAGATGGTTTGAAAAGTCACGGCAGGGCGGAGGTCGCTACATCAAACATGGCCTGGCATGGTGTCCTGCTCCGCCTCCACGCTGTCCGTCCTTGTTTCTGCAACTGCAAACCTTGGGCTTATTCATAAAATGCAAAAAAAAAAAAAAAAAAATTAACCCTTTCCTCAAGGTTCTTGACTGCCTAGAGGGATGGATGATATCGAGGGGAGGTGTTATCATGTGGGTTTTTAATTCAAGAAAATGATTCTCGAAACTAGAGCCCTGTAATGCCAGACAGTGGTTCTGCTTTTATAAGTCCCCACTCAGCCACAGGTGTCAGTTAGGGTTTTAGTGTTTCTTTAGTATCTCAGACCCCATTCCAATTCTGAAAACTTAAAAAAAAAAAACTTCACCAAGGTAAAACTTACAAACCACACAACTGATTTCTCTTAAGGATACATGAGGTAAAACTTGCAAACCATACAACTGATTCATCTCAATGATTTTTAGTGAATATTTAGAGTTGGGCAGTCATCATCACAATCCACTTTTTAATATGTGAATTTAT
Organism: Muntiacus reevesi; assembly: GCF_963930625.1. NCBI lineage: Eukaryota > Metazoa > Chordata > Mammalia > Artiodactyla > Cervidae > Muntiacus > Muntiacus reevesi. The sequence continues at coordinate 6,490,642 of NC_089256.1, read as the reverse complement.
TTTTACTTTTAAATTAAATTAAATTTTTTTGCTGCACCATGCATCTTGCAGGATCTTAATTCCTAGACTAGGCACTGAACACAGGCCATGGCAGTGAAAGCTCTGAATCCTAACCACTAGACACCAAGAACTCCCGCTTGATCCAATTTTCTAACATTTTCATCACTTTAAAAAGATCCCTCAAGCTCATTCAGTCATTCTTCATTCCCATGCCCGGCCTCAGACAACCACTAAACTACTTTCTATCTTTATAAATTTGCTTTTTTGGATATTTCATATCAGTGGAATTACATAACATGTGGTCTTTTGCATCTGGCTTCTTTCACTTGGCATAGTGTCTTTGAAGTTCATGCATGCTGTAGTATGAACTTCAATAGCACTTCATTCTCTTTTATGGCTAAGTAATATTTCATTGTGTGACATACCATGTATTATTTATCCATTCATCAGTTGGTGGGTATTTGAGATGTATCTACTTCTTGGCTATTGTTAATAATGCTTTCATAAACATCTTTGTGCAAAATTTATGTAGATGTGTGCACCTAAGAGTGCAATTGCTGGATCATTTAGTAAATGTTTAACTTTAAAAGAATCTGTTTTCCAAAGTGGCTATAGTATTTTCCATTCCTACCATCTGTATACAAGAGTTACAATTTTTCCACATCTTCAACAACATTTGTTAAAATTATCCATTTTTTGATGATAGTTATCCTAGTGGAAGTGAAGTGAGAGCTCATTGTGGTTTAGGGTTGTATTTCCCTAGTGACTAATGATGCTGAACATATATTCATGTATTCATTGACCATTCGTATATCTTCTTTGATGAAATGTGTATTCAAATGTTTTGCCTGTTTTCCTAAATTGTCAACCCTAAAATAGTTTCAAATTCCAAACAGAAAGTATCAAAACTTAATGTGCAATAAAGATGAGCATCTGAGTGACACTGCAAAACCTGATTTCATACATCGATTTCATGATAAGAGGAACGTGCAAGGCACCCCTAACAAGTTTGGTTGATGAAGTTACCACACAGAAAATTACAGTGAGTTGACAACAGTACCTTTTAAAGAATGTGTTTGTTAGAACACTGGATTCTCATTTTAATTTCTCAATCAGCAACAGTTTCTACAAAAGATGTTGAAAAACTGAACTGGAAATCCACACAGAAAAATACGAATCTTGACTCCCACCTCACATCTCACAAAATTAATTTGAGATGGATTGTAGACATAAATGTAAAAGCTAAATCTATAATACTTCTAAAAGAAAACATAGAAGAATATCTTTACAACCCTGGGGAGCAAGAAAGCACTAACTCTAAGAGTAAAAACCAATAAACTGGACTTCAAAAAATTTTCAGTTTCTGGTCATCCAAAGAAACTCATAAAATGAGTAGATAAGCCACAGATGGTAAGAAAATACTTGCAATACATGTATCTAACAAAGAACTTATATTCAGGATAAATAAGGAACCCCTACCACTTAATGATAACAGACAAATAATCCAATTAAGAAACACAGGCACAAAACTTGAGCACGTCACAAAGCAAGACCAACATGCACATGAAAAAGCATTCAACTTCATTAGCCATCAGGGAAATGCAAACTAAAATTACAGTGAGACGTTACTGTACACTCTTTAGAACAGCTAAAATTAGAAAGACTGATGAGGATATCAAATGTCAGAACATGGAACATACGGAACTTTCTACCATTGCTGATGGGAGTGTAAAAGGGTCACTATTTTGGAAAGTGATCTGGCAGTTTCACATGAAGTTAAACATATACCTATCTCATGACTCAGCAATTCTACCTTAGGTAGCTGTGCAAGAGAAAACATGTATATATTAAAAAGCCTTACAGAAGAAAGTTCACAACAGCTTTATTCATAACAGCCCAAATGTCAACAGGAGAATGGATAAACAAATTGTGGCTCATATGATGGAATAGTACTTAGCGATGAAAGGAATAAACTACTGATACAACAATATAGATAAATCCAAAAACATTATGCTGAGTAAACTCTGAAGAAGGAACAAGAGTGCATTCCAAATTATTCCATTTTTATGAAGTTCTAGAATAGGAAAAATTAATCTATGGTACTTTTGCCAATGGGGAAGAAGGAGAAGGAAGGTTTTGCATGCTGGAAACATTTATGTGGATGGAGGTATCAGTTACACAGGTGTAATGTGTTTGTCAAATACACTAAATTGTAAATATTAAATTTGCATTTTACTCTATATAAAGTATACCTTAAAAAAACCCAAACTAAAATAAGCAGAAACACACAACGTCATGCAGGTGCTAAGAACATATATCTATCAATCTACTGAGTTTAGAACAGTGCCTGCCAGTTATTAAAAACTCAATAAATTCTGGGTAAAATCACAAGTAATATCTATTACAATCCAGCCACTAGTTAAGGCCACCCACAACATTGTGCAAACTTGAAACCTACTATTTAGGAAGTCTGAAATTGATATGAACCTGTATAACAAATTGCTATGAAGTCTAGTCATATTTCCTTGCCCTGTAATCTAGAATAAAAACTCACTTCTTACTGTATGCCACATCCAATTTATTCTGTTTTGTTAATGAAACCCAGTCTCCTTAAAACTGACTTACCCAGCTAAGTTTATGATTAACCAATCCAAAACTTTACTGAGCTTTCTTGCCCCCTCCCTTGCCCTCAGGATTGAGGACTATCAAAGAGAAGTGGGGAGTGAACATGATCAGGACCCTTTGGAGCCTTCTGAGGTACAAAAGCCCCTCCATATCTCCTATTTCTTGTTTGTAGAGAAAGGCTTTAGTCTCCTAGGCCTTCCTTCAGCTCCAGAGAACAGATTCAAGAAGTTATACTAATTAGAGATGTAGTAGAATTCAGAAATAAAGGAAAAGCAGTTAAGCAAGAAAAATGATGATAGCCTAAACAACAGTTCAGTGAAAAAACAGTCTTAGTCCCTCCTCGAAGGATATACTTAACTATCTGATGCCATGAAGTGATGCGACCGGATGCCATGATCTTTGTTTTTTGAATGTTGAGTTTTAAATCAGCTTTTTCACTCTCTTCTTTCACCTTCATCGAGAAGCTCTTTAGTTCCTCTTCGCTTTCTGCCATAAGGGTGGTGTCATCTGCATATCTGAGGTTCTTGATATTTCTCCTGGCAATCTCAATTCCAGTTTGAGCTTCATCTAGCCTGGCATTTTGCATGATGTACTCTGCATATAAAGTAAATAAGCAGGGTGACAATATATAGCCTTGATGTACTCCTTTCCCAATTTGGAACCAGTCCGTTGTTTCATTGTTCCATGTCCAGTTCTAAATGTTGCTTCTTGACCTGCATACAGATTTCTCAAGAGGCAGGTAAGGTGGTCTGGTATCCCCATCTCTTGAAGAATTTTCCAGTTTGTTGTGATCCACACAAAGGCTTTAGGGTAGTTAATGAAACTTTTCCTATGACCCAGAGGATGCTGGCAATTTGATCTCTGGTTCCTCTGCCTTTTCTAAATCCAGCTTGTACATCAGGAAGTTCTTGGCTCATGTACCGCTGAAGCCTAGCTTGAAGGATTTTGAGCATTACCTGGCTATCATGTGAAATGAAATGAACATTCTTTGACGTTGCCTTTCTTTGGGATTAGAATGAAAACTGACCTTTTCCAATCCTGTGGTCACTGCTGAGTTTTCCAGATATGCTGGCATATTGAGTGCAGCACTTTCACAGCATCATCTTTTAGGATTTGAAATAGTTCAGCTGGAATTCCATCACCTCCACCAGCTTTGTTTGTAGTAATGCTTCCTAAGGCCCACTTGACTCCACACTCCAGTATGTCTGGCTCTAGGTGAGTGATCATACACCATCATCGTTATCCGGGTCCACAGTTCTGTGTATTCTTGACACCTCTTCTAAATCTCTTTTGTTTTTGTTATGTCCTTGCTGTTTCTGTCCTTTATTGTGCCCATTTTTGCATAAAATATTCTCTAATGTATCTCTAATTTTCTTGAAGAGATTGCTAGTCTTGCTTGGTGCCCTGCAAATAAACACTGTACTTAGTTAGTGTCAGTAGATTGTCTATGTTACATGGGTGGTCAAAAGGATCCAAGCTCAGTTCAGTAGCAGTTCTGTATAGCAGAAATTAACACAACATTGTAAATCTAAAGAGCATTGTCTTGAATAGTGTTTCTCAAATTTTCGACCTCCAAGGACCATTTAATGGATACTGAGAATATATAGTTTGTCAACTTTAGGTCTGTTTTGAAAAAGTCTAAAATTAAATTCATTTACTATCTTATAATTAATAGTATTTTCACATAAACAAGATGGGTGATTACAAACTGTGCCAATGATAAAAACAAGGTTCCACTGTATAGCACAGAGAACTATATTCAGTATCCTATGACTAAGCCACAATGGAAAAGAATGTAAAAAATAATGTACACACACACACACACACACACACATATGTGACTCACTTTGCTGTATAGCAAAAATTAACACATTGTAAACCAATTACACTTTCACAAAAAAGTGTGCCAATACATTTTATAATAGTCCCAGAGGCAGTTTTATTTTTTATTCTTGTTTCTAAAAGTTAGAAAATACTAAAAATCATAGAATGTCAAGAAAGGCAGTGAGTGTTTCCTGGCTCTGTCAGAAAGTTCTGGTGAGTCAAATCAAATCAGGATCCAGAATAACAGAATGACTTCTCATTATAAATGACAGCATTCTGTAAAATGTCAGATTGATGGGTTTATCACACTCAAGGCCTAGAAAGCTTACTGCTTCAATTTGGCAGGAGCAGTGAATGGGTTCCTGATTCTGTTTATGATAACATTTAGCTCTAGAAAGTGTTTTTTCATGTTCTGCTGCAGCATTTGGGTATGGTTAGAAAATATATCTATTATTATGTTATTGATTTATTTCTCTGAAAAGTGAAGAAAAACATCCAGTGTTGGGAATATGCCAAATTCTCAGCAACCAAACCCTATGTACCTCAATTCAATCTCAAAAGGTTCTAATTCCTAATTATTAATGCAAAATACTGACATTATGGCTCTGAATAATAGGTTTACTCTAGGCAAGAAATAAGATTTATTGCCGTCATACACCAGAGCAAGTCATTTGAAGTAAAAGAAATGTCTTTATCAACATTATCAGTGAAGCAAAGCTATTTTTTTTAATTCTATATGCCACTTCATTTCAAAAACTTGCATGAACACATTTATCTTCAGCTGCCAGACACCTAAGCATATCGTCTACTGCAGCCAGTCCCTTAAACTGCAAATTTTAAAGACAGGGGCTCACTGATGTCATGTGATCATGTTTGTATTTTCCTTATTTTCCTAAAGGACTGATTTAATAGGAAGCCAACTGTTAACTGCCACTTGTTCTCTTTCCAAGTTAAGCAGTATTTGGAAGGACATTTTGGTGTGGGATCTGATGTACACTCCAGCTTAACATGTTGAAACACCACCCCTGATCACCCCGGCAAATCTGCTCCATCCCACCTTCCCTGCCACATTTGGTCTCATCCTTCCGGTATGCTCAGACCAGTAACTTTAAAGCCATCCTTAACTCCTCCCTGTCTCTTCCCCCCCCCCCCCCCCCCACATTCTGTCTATCAACAATTCTTATTGGCTCTACTTTAAAGTATATCCAGAAACTAACCAGCTCTCACCTACTCCTCTGTGGCTCCCAAGCCATCATTACTTCTTGCCTAAATTATAGAAAAAGCCGCCTAACTAACCTCCCTTCTTCCATCCCTGCCACACCCCCCATGCTCTGTTCTTAACACAGCATCCAGGCATCTATTACAAACACCCGTCGTGTTGTGGCACTGCTTGCCCAGAGCTCGGCACTGGCTCTGGATGGTTAGTTTCAGCTTGGCTGGCCTGTAGCACCCAGTGATTCAATCTCACACAATTAGATTCTAACTGAATCTAATTAATTAGATTCAATTAATCTAGGTGCTGCTGTGAAGGTATTTCACAGATGTGTTCACATCTACAATCACCTCGTTTTATTGTTTTTAATTAATCTACTTATTTATTTATCTGACTGTGCTGGGTCTTAGTTGTGGCCTGCTGGATCTTTCCATGCAGCTAATAGGTTCTCTAGTTGCGGCGCTCAGGTTCTGTAGTGGTGGCATGAGGGCTGAGTTGCCCTGCAGCAAGTGAGATCCTAATTCTTGGTCCAGGGATTGAACTTGAGTCCCCTGCAAGGTGGAATCTTTACCAATGAAGTTCCTACAATCACCTCACTTAAAATAAAGATTATCTTGATAATGTGGATGGGCCTCATCCAATCAGCTGAAGAGCCTTAAGAGCAAAACTGAGGTTTTCCTGAGGTAGAGAGAACTCTGCTTCAGGACTGCAACATCTTCAACCCCGACTGACAAATGCTAGCTTGCTGACCTGCATTACAAATTTCAGATTGGCCAGCCTCCACAATCTCATAAGTGGATTCCTTGAAACAAATCTCTTTACATATGTACTTCTGTGGCACAGTGGTAGAGAACCCGCCTGCCAATGCAGGAGACATTAGACTCGGGTTTGATCCCTGGATGAGGAAGATCCCCTGAAGGAGGAAATGGCAACCCACTTCAGTATTCTTGACTGGAAAATTCCATGGACAGGGAGCCTGGCAGGCTACAGTCCATAACATTGCAGAGTTGGACACGACTGAGCGATTGAGCACACACAAGCATGTGTTGGTATATGTGTGTATGTATACGTGTGTATATATTTATATGTACATATGTATATATGAGGGGTTTCCCTGGTAGTTCAGCTGGTAAAGAATCCACCTGCAAGGCAGGAGATCCCAATTCGATTCCTGAGTTGGGAAGGTCCCCTGGAGAAGGGATAGGCTACCCACTCCAGTGTTCTCGAGCTTCCCTGGTGGCTCAGATGCTAAAACTTCCGCCTGCAATACGGGAGACCTGAATTTGATCCCTGGGTTGGGAAGATCTCCTGGAAGAGCGCATGGCAACTGACTCCAGTATTCTTGCCTGGAGAATCCCCATGGACGGCGGAGCCCGGCCGGCTGTGATCCATGGGGTTGCATGTACGACTGAACTACTGAGCACAACACAGCAAGTGTATATGTGGATGTATATATGTATGCGTGCGTGCTAAGTCACTTCAGTCGTGTCCAACTCTTTGCGACCCTATGGACTGTAGCCCACCAGGCTCCTCTGTCCATGGAATTTTCCTGGCAAGAGAATACTGGAGTGGGTTGCCATTTCCTTCTCCAGAGGATCTTTCCAACCCAAGGATAGAACCCTCATCTCCTGTGTCTCCTGCATTGCAGATTCCTTACCCACTGAGCCAACTGGGAAGCCCATATATACATATAGATGTTGCATATTTATACGCACATATGCATATGCTTGTACGTGTGTATATGTTTATCTAGCTCCTATTGGTCCTGTTTCCCTGGAGACCGCTGACACAGGTTCCCCATGTCCAGTATCTTCCATTGGTCCCTCTGGGTCCATTCTCTTCCCATCTCCACCCTACTTCCCTTCCTGGGTGGTTGACTTGGATCCGTGTATCAACCATTGTCTTCAGGGTGCTGGAGCCATGGGAAGCCCCAACAAGAAACTGAAAATAGGAAGAGTGAGATCAGGATGTTAACTTCTCTGGTTCTTTCTCTGAGGTCATTGTAGGTTGACTCCTGTGTTCTAGTAATATCTCCCTCCTCCAGGCTTCCCTAACCTTTTTAAACATCTTCTTTGTAAACAACACTCACCCCTGCCCCCCACCATCATCTTTTGAATGTGCTGTTTTCTATGGAGACTCTGATTGATAAGACTACCTTGCTCACACTGGTCTCCAGGCCTTATATGATCTCCTGGTGGCTCAGATGGTAAAGAATCCGCCTGTAATGTGGGAGACCTGGGTTGGGAAGATCCCCTGGAGAAGGGAAGGGCTATCCACGCCAGTATTCTTGCCTGGAGAATTCCATGAACAGAAAAGCCTGGCAGGCTACAGTCCATGGGGTCACAAAGAGTCAGACACGACTGAACAACTTTCACACTTCACTTCCCTGTCTGACCTCAGCATCTGCTCCCCTTCCCTTGGTTCATACCACAGGCCTCTTCGCTGCTCCCAGCACATGCCAGGCATGCAAAGCTCCTCAAGGGCAAGAAGCTCTGTCTGCCAGGTTCCTTGATGTATCCCAGGTGACCAAACAGTGCCTGGAACACAGTTGTTGTTGTTGTTGTTATTTAGTCGCTCAGTTGTGTATGACTCTTTGTGACCCCAAGGACTATAGCCTGCCAGGCTCCTCTGCCCATGGAATCTTCCAGGCAAGAGTGCTGGAGTGGGTTGCCATTTCCTTCTCCAGGAGATCTTTCCGACCCAGGGATCCAACCGGCATCTCCTGCATTGGCAGGTGGATTCTTTATCACTGAGTCACCAGAGAAGCCCACCTGGAACACAGTGCTCAGTAAATATTTTTTGCATAAATCAAATAAAATAATTTCATCAGTTTCCATACCAGCATTGTTCCCTGTTGTGTCCCTAACAGATGCTGCATCTTGTGTCTTTATCATAGCTCACAAAATAACACCAAGTGGAAAGAAAAATCTTGTCTCTTGTTGCCTGGATTTGTGACAGAAGCCACCATGTCTGTTCCCCTCATAAAGGTCCCCAGGATCACTAAATACATATCTTAGGGAACTGTGAAATCACTATTCAGCCAGAAAGAAGTATCATCATCAACAAGATGACAATTTATACTGTTAATTCATCCTCACAAGACGTGAAGAATTCCCCTCAAATGACATTTTTTCCCCAAAAGATGTGGGGTGTAAATGGAATGAAATATGTAAACTTAAATATAACACTTAAGATGTTGTGACTGGATGTTATAAACACTCATTAACCAAACAATTCCACAAATGTTAAAATGATACTATAATCTAATCTATTTCATTCAGCTCTATATCACTCACATTTTTGTAGGATTGGTTGGCTTGAAAAGTCAGTAACATTTTTCCCAAAGTGAACTAGCTAGTAGAATACACTCTTAATTTATATTAGCTGTTCGTCGATTTCTCAAAACAGATAGTAAATACAACTATTTACAGATTCCAATCACAAATGGTTGTATATGTAAAGCTGCAGCTTTGAAAGTCAACACAAATAGTGCAGCATTGTACTGTTGCCTATACAAAATGAATACATACATGAGTACACGTATACTAACACTGCAGTGGAATAGAAGGCACAGAAGAGCTTCACTCCACGATGCATCCAAGACTGTTCACCCATACTGGCAAGGAAAGTAAACATTCAAAAATCAACATTCAATCCACAGAGTGTGTTGTTCTGCTCATGTCACTGATATGTCAGTCAGTCAGCTGGTACAATCATACAGTGACTTATAATGCACAAACCCCGGGGAAAGTGCAAACAGCATACATGTGTAACACAGCTAGACACAAGGGAGGACGGAGGAAGGGAACATTTCTTTCAGCAGCAGCATTCTGCAGATTATGAACATCTTCAGATTGTCTCCTTCCCCAGAGATCTTTGGCAATAAATAGATACTCTTCTGCAGGGATCTGTAGCTTCCATGCTGTTCTGCCTAAAATCAGGTTTGGTCACTGAATCTGTTCACTCATTCATTCACTCATTTATACATTCATTCTTTCACTCAGCTACTACTGCATGTGTCAAGCACCATGTTAACTACTAGGAGAACAGAAAACTAAAACAAGGGTCTCGTCCTCAAGAGCTTTGCAGTTTAATACAGAAGACAGATTAGTAAACAGATGATCAGTGATCAGTGCTATAATACAGATATTCCCCGGATGTTATGGGGTCACAGGGGAAGTAGATTCCAGTCTTCATTGTGGTATAGAGAGACAGCAAGGAATGTTAACTGGGAACTCCTTTCTGACTTAATAATTCTATGATTCATTTCTCTAACAAGAAATACAGTTTCATTATTTTCAGATATATAAATAGCTAAGATTTGTCTCTATAAATTGTCTCTACACCACTGTAATCCCTAAATACAATGATGCAAGTAATGAAACAATATATGTATTGCTAAGATTTATATGGATAAATATATATATAAGACTTATGGAGAATAATAAAGCAAGTTCATTAAAACTGTAACTCACAATTATAATAGTGTATATAGTACAAGTATATAGGCAACTCTTAGGGTAGCTGCCTGGATTCTGATAAACCTCTTGCTCTAAAAAGTTTTTTTCTGCTACATATATGCATCCCCCAAACAATACATGCTTAGTTGTAATCCCTAAAAACAATGGTGCAGGTTCATATTAACTTGATGAGTGTGCCAGAATCCCTTCTAAAATCTCAGTTGTTCTCGACTATCCCAAAGGGATACCTACGCAGGCCTACAAAGCAGCCTGGCTCCCTAGTGATAGCATTCACAGGTCTTTCTTCTCTTACTGCTGGAAAATAAGTGTGTGTGCTCAGTCAACAAGTGTGTCCGACTCTGCAATCCCATGAACTATATAGCCCGCCAGGCTCCTCTGTCTGTGTGATTTTCCAGGCAAGAATACTGGAGTGGGTTTCTATTTCCTTCTCCAGGAAAACAAACTGATGGCTTCTGAAAAAGTCAAGAATTACATGATCCAGCAATTCCACTCCTAGGGGTATGCCCAAAGGGATTAAAAGTAGGGACTCAAACAGGCACTTGTACATCCATCTTTGCTGCAGCATTATTCAAAATTGCCAAAAGGTGGAAATAACTTAAGTGTTCCTTCACAGATGGATGGATAAACAGAACATTTCTGGTGACTGATGTGCCATCCAAGTCCCCTGAACATGCCAATAAACAGGAAGCCTCTATCTACTTCAAGGGTGCTGTTTCCTGATGCTCCGAAGATTCTGCTCCCCCCCCCCCCGCAAAATGTTGCAGAAACTTGTGAGCTGGGATGATAAGAACACCTGCCTCCCAACTCTGCATCCCACTGTGTCACCTGGGACCCAAGGCAACACTACTCACAAGAACTGACCCTTAAGCTCCACCCTCCCTACATTCTAAAGCAGCTTTCTAAAGTAAACACCCAACAACTTAAACATAAATAGACAAAGAAGCAAACCAAATCCATTATTCTCTCCACAGGAGCTAACCTTAATTTGTGAGTAAGGCCTTTGCACTCATAATCATCTGGAAGATATTTCGTATTCACAAAGGACAAGAAACCTCAGAAATTGCTGAATGCCACATAACAAGTCATCTGCATTCAGAGCAGTGATGACCTCACCATTTCTTCAGGGACCATCAGTGGGGAGATGCTTTGCATCATTCAGGTTTCAGTTCAAAGGTCACATCATCAGTGTCAATCTCTACTACATTATCTTCTTTTACTGTCTTCATGGTACCCATCCCCATCCTACAATCAATGATCTATTTTATTGTCTCTCTTTCCCCCTAGAAAGTAAACACCATCAATGCAAGAACCTTCAGTACTGTATCTTCAGAATATAAAACAAGGCTTGACACATACTAAGCATTCAGTAAATATTTTCTGAATGAATAATATCTTTGTTTTAGTATTTACTACATGCTAACAGTATTTTAGTATTTACCACTGTTCTTAACACTATACATGCAATAGCTAACTTAATGTTCAAAGTGATCCTATGAGGTAGGGAGTGTTAGTAGCCGTAGTTTATAGATAAGGAAACTGGGGCATGGAGGAAACTAACAAATTCCAAACTAAACCTCATACAGCTAGTAACTGTTACAACCCCAAAATTTGATGACTTGAAACAACAAGGTACTCATTTCTTTTTTGAAAAATTGTATTTATTATTATTTTATAGTAGGTCCTTGTTGGTTATCTATTTTAAATATAGTAGTGTGTTGTTATTGTTTAGTTGCTAAGTCATGTCTGACTCTTTGCAACCACATGGACTGTAGACCTCCAGGCTCCTCTGTCCATGGGATTTCCCAGGCAAGAATACTGGCGTGGGTGGCTATTTCCTCCTCCAGAAGTTCTTCCAAATCCAGGGATCAAACCAGCATCTCCTGCATTGGCAGGCGGATTCTTTCATATACTCTTATTTCTTATGTTTTGTGAATTCACTGGTCTCAGCTGGGTGGTTCTCGCTTGAATTATCTCATGCAATTACTATCAGTTCTCCGCTAGGGATTAAGTCATCTGAAGGCTTACCTGGGCTGGTCCTCCAAGATGGCTTCTTCACTCACATGTCTGACATCCTAGCTCAGAACACTGGAACAGCTGGGGGTTGTCTGAGCATATTTCTCTCTCTGTCCATGAAGCCTCGCTACAGGGCTAGCTTGGGCTTCCTCACAGCATGGTCGTCCTTACATGGCAGCTAGCTTCCCCCAGAGTTCATGTTTTAAGGGTCTAAGACTTTAAGATTTCTTATGCCCTAACTCCAGAAGTCATGTAGTGTCACTTTTGCCTCACTCAATTTTTCCCCAACAGGTCAGTCAAGATTCAGTGTTTGGAGGGACTAGGAAAAGGTGTGAATACCAGAAGGTGAGGTTACTTAAAGGTCATCATTGGAGATTCACCACCACAACAGTAGAGCTGGTGTTTGAACCCAGGCAGTCTGGCTCTAGAAACTATATTCATGGAAGTGTCTCTATTAGGAATAATGAATAAATTCCTTAGTTAATTTGTAATAATGGGGATTATTCTGATGGTTTGAGGCTCCAAAAGTGAATTAAAATCTTCATCTCTAAAGACAGAAAATTATTTCTAATTTTTAGCTGGCAATTACTTCTCTGCCTCTAACATCTTAGTTTTAAAAGTTAAAGGGCATTTTCATATGTAAGACAGTATGGAGATTTCTTTAAAAACTAGGAATAAAACCACTATATGACCCAGAAATCCCCTTCCAGGCATATACCCTGAGGAAACCAAAATTGAAAAAGACGTGTGTACCCCAATGTTCACTGCAGCACTATTTACAATAGCTAGAACATGGAAGCAAACTAGATGTCCATTGACAGATGGATAAAGTTGCGGTACACATAACCATTGGAATATTACTCAGCCGTAAAAGGAAGACATTTGAGTCAGTTCTAATGAGGTGGAAGACCCTAGAGCCTACTATACAGAGTGAAGTAAATCAGAAAGAGAAAGATAAATATCGTATACTAACACATACATATGGAATCTAGAAAGATGGTACTGATGAATTTATTTGCAGGGCAGCAATGGAGACACAGACATAGAAAACAGACTTCTGGACATTGGGGAGAGGGGCGGAGAGAGTGTGATGTATGGAAAGAGTAACACGGAAACTTACATTACCATATGTATAGATAGCCAGTGGGAACTTGCTGTATGTCTTAGGGAACTCAAACAGCAGCTCTGTATCAACCTAGAGGCATGGGATGGGGAAAGAGATGGGAGAGGAGGTTCTAGAGGAAGGGGATATATGTATACCTATGACTGATTCACACTGAGGTTTGACAGAAAACAACAAAATTCTGTAAAGCAATTATCCATTAATTTTAAAAAAAGTTAAAGGGCATTCTCAGGTGGTGTGGGATGGGGGTGGTTGGTTGAGGGCCCATGGCCTGAGGAGAATCAGGGAAGGTTTGGAAGCGCTTCTGTTGACAAAGTCTTATGAAAGACCATATTTTAAGTGAAGAAAGGACATAGTGAGTAGGAATGGGTATTTCCAGTGGGAGCTAGCCATGCCCCAAAGGGATTACCATCCAGTTTGAAATGCACTGGCTTGCAGACAAGTTCTACACAAACACCACACTTTTATGCCTTATTACAACCCTGGAAGAGAGGTTGAAAAAAAAAAACATTTATTGAGTACTTTCTTGCATCAAGCACTGTGCCAAGGGCCTTTCATCTACTTCCTCCTTCAATCCTCACACTACCCTTATGAGGCAGGTCTGGCGATGATAACCAACTTTGGAAAGTTCTGGAAACTGCATCACATTCCTAGCAAATGGCTGAACGATATTTCAGTATGACTTGCCAACGCCCTTTCTTCTCGTTACTGGATAATGCCATACTCACAAAGTTCCACCATGAACCCTCTCACACTGTGCTACCGTGATTCATTTCCCGGACATCTCCCAGACTTCTGACTCCTCCTTATTATCCCAAGCTGTTCTGGGACATGGTTTTCCAATCATTACAGTCTCTGTGCCCAACCCAGCACCTGATCTCTGGTAGGTATCTTAAATTGTCATGAAGCATGATTTCTTCACAGAAGATCAGTCATAGCCCAGGCTTTTAGGAAGTCTGGGTCAGACCTCCATCAGACCCCCACTGAGACAGGCCTTCAGACCTTTTGCTGCAGTGCCTGTACCTGGAAAAACATCTCTTCCATCAACAAAATACAAAGAAATTTTAAGGGACTGAAAAGAGTCGTGCACATGTGCAGTTGGGGCAAATTCTGGACAACAAGATACAAAGAGACCAAATACCCAACTGCCACTTCTGAAGAGCGAGGAGCAAAGCAGGGTACTGCGCATGACCCCTGCACTCAACACCACCTCAGCCACCTCTCCGACCCAACCCCAGGACACACCCCACCCTCACCCCTGTGTGAAGAACCAGCTCAACCCTCCTCAGGGAATGAGCAAGGGAACGTGCTACATGTTTTCACTCCCCTCTGCTGCTGCAGAGGCCCCAGTGAAGCCTTGCCTGAATTTCTTGTCTGGCCTCTTATCAGTCTCCATTGATTAAGAAAGGCCAAGAACCCTAGTCAGTAACAATACCAACTCCTTTCTGGGAGCAGTAAACAGCAATCCAATCTCCATTGGCTTCCCTGTGTTTCTTCTCAGCCTGGTCCACGGAATAGCCCATCTGTGACTAAGAGGTCTCCCCCTCCCTCCACACTTTGGCAAACACTATTTTTTTTATGTGTCATGCTTAGCAGTGTGTTGGAGAGGTGGTGAGAGAGAGGTGACACTTAGGGGGATGACTTGTCCTGCTTTAACTGCAACTCCCCACATTTCTATGGGTGTCCCATTTATTTTCAGAAATTTATACTGGTTTTCCTGGAGAAGACAATGGCACCCCACTCCAGTACTCTTGCCTGGAAAATCCCATGGATGGAGGAGCATGGTAGGCTGCAGTCCATGGGGTCGCTAAGAGTCAGACCCAACTGAGCAACTTCACTTTGACTTTTCACTTTCATGCATTGAAGAAGGAAATGGCAACCCACTCCAGTGTTCTTGCCTGGAGAATCCCAGGGACGGGGGAGCCTGGTGGGCTGCCGTCTATGGGGTTGCACAGAGTCAGACATGACTGAAGCGACTTAGCAGCAGCAGCAGCATACTGGTTTTCCAGAGACCTGCCACATTAACTCTTATGATCTAAGAAATAATGTGACTGAAGAAAACACTTCTATTCTCCCAAGCTCCTAGAGTAAGAAACTCAAGAGTACCCCCACAGTGCCATTGTGACTGTTGATAAAGCTGCTAATTTATAAGGGGTGGGTGCGTGAGTTCAAGGGCTTCCCTGCGGCTCAGCCAGTAAAGAATCCGCCTGCAATGCAGGAGACTCAGGTTCCATCCCTGGGTGGGGAAGATCCCCTGGAGGAGGACATGGCAACCCACTCCAGGAGAAATACCACTCCATGGCAACCCATCCCAGTTGCAAGGAATCCGCAAGATTTTTGGAACAATTCAAATTTGCCTATAATTCCATATCACAAATTGAACTCTGAGAAAGGGAACTCTGGGAAAGTAACTCCACCAGTCTTTTTAATAATAAAATATTTAAAATCACTTCTGGGTATTTTACCTCTGTTAAATGCTTTTTCATTAGACAGCTTTTTAATACAGAGTTTTAGATTGCTATATTTGTGCTCTATTATAGCAATATTTCAGAAAAATGACTTTTTGTCGTTAATATATTATTAAAGAGAATCTTTTTCAGAAAAATTACCCAAAGAGGAGTCCATTTTCATGGTCTCTCATTTCCTTCTCTATTCATTAAGCCCTTGCTAAGGCATCTGCCCTCACCAAGCACTAAAAATACAGGCAGTACAAATAAGCACATTAATAAACATCATGTTGTTAATCAACAAAAGCATATTTGATTTCCATGTGAGAAAGCAAAGAAAAACAAAACAGAAACAAGCAACAGAAGCCCTTAAAGGCAAACAGGGAAATAAACAAATTTAGAAAAATTGGACTGGGGCCCCAGTGGGAAAACGTCATCTACTTGGCTTATTTATTTAGGATCTATATTCCTCTCTCCTTCTCAGAAGGATGGAAGGCAGCAAGGAAAACGTTTTAATTCTTCCAGTGTTTTATCAACTGAAACCTCACTGGAACAATTTAAGGGTCACAAGGGGGCTTCCCCAATGGATCTCTGGGCAAAGAATTCGTCTGCAATGCAGGAGGTGCAGGTTCAGTCCCTGGATTGGGAAGATCCCCTGGAGAAGGGCATGGCAACCACTCCAGTATTCTTGCCTGGAAAATCCTATGGACAGAGGAGCCTGGCAGGTTAGAGTCCAAGATACGGCTGAGTCGGCCACGACTGAGCGACTGAGCGCGCGCGCGCGCACACACACACACACACACACACACACACACACTTAACGGTTGTAAGAATCACAAAGTTTCTGAATGACACTCTCCTAATTAAGAACCAAGCAACCAGAAGCTATGGCGCTCTTTTCTTGTTCATATAATCAAATTTGGGTATGAGACATTGCTGTTAACTGTACTCATCTTTACTAAGGAATTAGACATAAATATTAAGTCAAGCACTGGGTTAAATTACTAGTCAGGCAGCTGGAATAATGAAGCCTAGCCCAATCAATGTATATCTACATTAAGACAAACCCCACAGTTAAGACTGGAATTTAAATCTCTATTTAACTCTAAATCCTACATGTAGTTTAAAGCCAGGAAATATGTGTTGAAGGCCAAATATTGAGTTCCTGTCTAAATTCCCTATTTGTTTTCTCAAATTATATACCTAGTGCTAATCTTAACAATCACTATATGTATTAATTTCTGTGAAATTCCATGTCCCACCCCTGCTTTATTTTCATGAAGCCATATGAAGGTTATGAGGATGTACATCCCAATCACATTTTCAGTCTATCATTTCTTTAAACTAAATGTGAATGCCATTTAAATTTAATCAGGCTTTTGGAGGATGTATTCCATATGATGACTTTAACACACATTAGTAACAAAATCCCCCCATGGTACAGGAATGCCTATACATCATTGTTTGTTAGGCATACTTCGAAATATCAAGGCATGTGTTGTGAAATAGCCCTGTGCTGTCAAACAAAGGGCATATAACAGTTTCTCAAGTCTCAGAGCAGCACAGAGGTAAAATGAGTCATAACATCTTTTACTCTTTGCATGAGGTAAGAACTATTTTCATTTAAATCATCTAAAATCTTAAATAATTTTTAAAATCTCATAAGCCTTATTCCACATTATCAATACTTGAAACTATACTTACAGTGAGCAGCATAATTATTTATACAACAGAATTGCTATTGATTTTCTATTTTTAAGGTGTTTATTTTTAAAAAATTTTATCCATTTATTCATTTATATTTGGCTGCACTGGGTCTTTGTTGCTGCATGAAGCCTTTCTCTAGTTGCAGCAAGCAGGGGCTACTCCTCGTGGTGACTTCTCTAGTTGTGAAGCACCGGTTCTAGGGCTCATGGGCTTTGGTCGTTGCAGTTCACAGGCTCTAGGGCTCGGGCTCCATTGTTGTGGTGCATGGACTTAGCTGCCCCGCAGCATGTGGGATCTTCCTGGATCAAAGATTGAACTGGTG
Source organism: Muntiacus reevesi (assembly GCF_963930625.1). Classification (NCBI taxonomy): domain Eukaryota; kingdom Metazoa; phylum Chordata; class Mammalia; order Artiodactyla; family Cervidae; genus Muntiacus; species Muntiacus reevesi. The sequence goes on along the minus strand of NC_089256.1, from coordinate 6,472,887 downwards.
TCCCCTGCACTGGCAAGTAGACCAGTGGACCATCAGGGAAGTCCTTGATTTTCTTATCTAACTACTCCCTGTTGTTGTTTAGTCGCTAAGTCATGTTAGACTCTTTGGCAATTCCATAGACTGCAGCCCACCAGGCTCCTCTGTCCATGGGACTTCCCAGGCAAGAATAGTGGAGTGGGTTGCCATTTCCTTCTCCAGATCTTCCCAACCCAGGGATTGAACCCAGGTCTCCTGCATTGGCAGGTGGATTCTTTACCACTGAGCCACCAGGGAACTCTAACTACTCCCTACCAGATTATAAATTCCCTAAGGATAGAAACTGCTGCTTCTACTGCTAAGTCGCTTCAGTCGTGTCCGACTCTGTGCGACCCCATAGATGGAAGCCCACCAGGCTCCCTCGCCCCTGGGATTCTCCAGGCAAGAAAACTGGAGTGGGTCGCCATTTCCTTCTCCAAAGGATAGAAACTAGGTCTTCCCTTTTTACTCCCAGGACCCCACCCAATACTCAGTACATAGTAGATGCTCAACAAGCATTGAATGAATGTTTGTTTATTTGTTACAGAAGGGTATAAGAGTGCATTTGTATTGCCAAGTTAGAAATGTGCTAGTCTTTTCATGCCATTTTCAGGGATATTGGTAAAGATACAAATGCTTTAGACCTCAGTTTCACTATTTGTGAAATGGACATGTATCCACTGACATCATGGAATAGGATGCAGATGAAATAACTACATGTTATTATTTTAGATCTGTGACCTACATAATAAATAGTATATTTAATTCCAGTTGAACAGAAGAAAAAAGGTAGCTATCAAAGTGACAGTACATATATTACTTGGGGAACCTGAAGATCTACATATGACAATTGATGCCTTTTTCTTCTGTGTTAATTAGCCAAACAAGGAAAACTTTGCCACATACTTTCAGCTTAAATGGGACTGACTCTATTCATCGCTGTAATTCTCCTCCTATTTCTGGCATAGGTCTGTGACTTTCTAATCGGCCCACATTACTTACTTCAGAGTTAAAGGAACCTCCAGTACCAAATTTTAAACTGCTCAAATGTTAGCTGGTTTTTTCCCAAGCCAGATTTCTGCCAAAAATAATAACTGAAACCTTCAATAATCTGCTCTCTAATTTCAGTGCCTTTAAAAAAAGTTGGAAATAAAGAAGAGATATAAATCATAAATACCTTGCAATTTCAATGATGATTTATAACAATAGGACCACATACATGAATTATCTCATTTTAAAAACTGTTTTGTTAATGATGCCCACTTTTAAATGTAAGGACAGAATAATTTTCACTGACATCTGCATACCAACTGCTATTTCTTTAGATAATAACAGCAATTCAGATGGAATATTTAGTTTTAACGTCAGGAACCAATTTAAAATAACAATTTCTACATACCTAGTAGAGGAGAGTTCCCAGAAGGTTCTAGGCTTCAAGTTTCCTCTAATTTGCATAGTTGCTATAAACAAAGGTTCAGCTGGTTCCACTTAGCTGGCCATACCAAATGCAGCCCAAGTCAAACTGAATAGAATTGCTTTCGCAAGGTATTATTTTGCTACCTATGTATGGTCTTCTTATTTTAAAAAATTGTTTCACATCATCACTATGAATTTCTAGTTCTACTATGAGATTGAAAAATGAACAAGTTATGGATGAGACTATCAAGGTTCAGAAGAATTGATGATGTGCCAAGTTAGCAACGAATTTATAAGGAAACCACTAATAGAATGGTGATCTTTGTGCCCCTGGAATCAAGAAGTCAAGGCGCCTGTTGGGCTTTACCTCCCTTCCCACTCAGAGCCTGGGAAACACATCATCCCAGGCTGCCCAGCCCGCCATGCTCACATCTCCCACGTATTCATCTGTGTCTCCAGCACCTAGAACCATGCTTACGGGTCTCTTCATAAATGTGCTTGCTAATGTACCAGTAAGCCATATCCCACTGGCTGTGCTCTTGTTGACAATGGTCCACTCTTCCTGACTTTTGGAGTGGGGAGGGGCGATCTCCGGCAGGACCATCTCCAGCACAGTCCTGCCCCTCTGGGCATATGTGCCCAGCACAAGGACCACTGTAATAGAGAGGTCCAGGTGGTGATACGCCAATAAGTGGAGATACACTTCATGTTGCCAGGCTTGATACAGGTGCAGTTACTAGTAATAGTTCTTATCCTTCAATCACTTTGTTTTTTGTTTTTTCTTCCTTCAATCACTTTGGATGACTTTTGCCTCAACCCAATCATGTCCTTCCAAGCCTGTTCAGAAGACCAGCCACCATTTCCTAAAAATTAGAGATCCTTCAGCTGTCAAATCACACTTAACTCCTGACCACCCCTATGTATGCAGGCTTAGTATATTATGCAGACACTCCTTAGGTCACAGTAGTGAACATCAGCTCATAAAGGAAACTAAGAAACCCTTAACCCCATCACTGATAACAAAATATTTTAAAATTTCTTAATCCTCAAATTCTCTGATTTGAACTCTTTTTTTAGAATACACTCAGCAAATTTGATTTGAATATTTTTTAGAACACACTCAGCAAAATTAATTAGTAAAATCTAATACTAACTCATCTCACACGCTAATAAAAGTGATGCTTAAAATTCTCAAAGCCAGGCTTCAGCAATACATGAACCATGAACTTCCAGATGTTCAAGATGGTTTTAAAAAAGGCAGAGGAACCAGAGATCAAATTGCCAACATCCACTGGATCATTGAAAAAGCAAGAGAGTTCCAGAAAAACATCTATTTCTGCTTTATTGACTATGCCAAAGCCTTTGACTGTGTGGATCACAATATACTGTGGAAAATTCTGAAAGAGATGGGAATACCAGACCACCTGACCTGCCTCTTGAGAAACCTATATGCAGGTCAGGAAGCAACAGTCAGAACTGGACATGGAACAATAGACTGGTTCCAAATAGGAAAAGGAGTACGTCACGGCTGTATATCGTCACCCTGCTTATTTAACTTATATGCGGAGTACATCATGAGAAACGCTGAACTGGATGAAGCACAAGCTGGAATCAAGATTGCTGTGAGAAATATCAATAACCTCAGATATGCAGATGACACCACCCTTATGGCAGAAAATGAAGAGGAACTAAAGAGCCTCTCTCTTAATGAAAGTGAAAGAAGAGACTGAAAAAGTTGGCTTAAAGCTCAACATTCAGAAAACTAAGATCATGGCATCTGGTCCCATCACTTCATGGCAAATAGATGGGGAAACAGGGGAAACAGTGACTGACTTTATTTTTCTGGGCTCCAAAATCACTGCAGATGGTGACTGCAGCCATGAAATTAAAAGACACTTACTCCTTGGAAGGAAAGTTATGACCAACTTAGACCAACAGCATACTAAAAAGCAGAGACATTACTTTGTCAACAAAGGTCTGTCTAGTCAAGGCTATGGTTTATCCAGTAGTCATGTATGGATGTGAGACTTGGACTATAAAGAAAGCTGAGTGCCGAAGAATTGATGCTTTTGAACTGTGGTGTTGGAGAAGACTCTTGAGAGTCCCTTGGACTGCAAGGAGATCCAACCAGTCCATCCTAAAGGAGATCAGTCCTGGGTGTTCATTGGAAGGACTGATGTTGAAGCTGAAACTCCAATACTTTGGCCACCTGATGTGAAGAGCTGACTCATTTGAAAAGACCCTGATGCTGGGAAAGATTGAGGGCAGGAGGAGAAGGGGACGACAGAGGATGAGATGGCTGGATGGCATCACCGACTCAATGGACATGGGTTTGGGTGGACTCTGGGAGTTGCTGATGGACAGGGAGGCCTAGTGTGCTGCGATTCATGGGATCGCAAAGAGTCGGACACAACTGAGCGACTGAACTGAATGAATACTAACTTCACTCCATATGACAGGCTCTAGGTTCATCCACACCAATACAGCTGACTCAATTTCCTTCCTTTTTAAGCCTGAGTAATACTCCAGTGTGTGTATACACACACACACACACACACACACACACACACACTACATCTTCTTTATCCATTCATCAGTAGACATCTAGGTTGCTTCCATGTCCTGGATATTGTAAACAGTGCTGCAGGGAACATTAGAGCACATGTGTCTTTTTGAGTTATGCAGGTCATACTGCATATATGAAATCTAGAAGAGCAGTACTGATGAACCTATCTGCAGGGATGGAATGCAGACGCAGACTTAGAGAACAGACATGTGGACACAGCAAGGGAGGGAAAGGGTGGGGAAAATTGAGGGAGTAGCATTGACATATACACACTATCATGTGTAAAACAGGTATCTAGCAGGAAGCTGCTGTGTAGAACACGGAGCATAGCTCGGTGCTCTGTGATGACCTAGAAGGATGGGAAGTTGGTGCCGGGGGGTTGGAAGGGAGGTCTAAGAGGGTGGAGATATAGCTAATTTACTTGCTATACAGCAGAAACGAACACAATGTTGTAAAGGAACTACATTCCAATTAAAAAAAAAAAAAAACACCTTGAACATTTTCTACAACAGCACTGTCCAAAAGAACTTTTTGTGATGATGGATATATTCATATTAAATATTGTCTAATACGGTGACTGCCATCTACATGTGGCCACTGAGCATTTGAAATATGACTGAGGAACTGGATTTTTTAAAAGTTTTATTTGGCCATGCCAGGTCTTAGTTGTGGCATGCAGGATCTTTAGTTGTGGCATCTGGGACCTAGTTTCCTGACCAGGTATCAAACCTGGATCCCCTGCATTGGGAGTGCAGAGTCTTAGCCACTGGACCACCAGAGAAGCTCCACGGAACTGGATTAAAAATTTTTAACTTAAATTTAATTAAGTTTAAATTGAAATAGCCAATGTTGATTGCTCATTTAGACAGTGCAGCTGTCCACAGAATAGCAATGAATTCTTTTAAGTACTATAATTTAAGGACAAATCTAAATTTCCACCCTGCAGAGTGAACTTCCAAATCAGAAAGTCCAATACAAATGGCTAGAAAGTTTGCTTGTGACCACTAGCTAGCCTTCACCTTTCTCAAAGTATACAGACATTAACATCAGACTTTCCCCAATCCCCCCACTGATAAGACACAGCTTAATGACAAGGGATTTGGTGGTGAAAGCCACCTTGCTGGGACACATCTCCAGTCTAGAAGAATGCACTGGGAGGCAGATGAGGGGTGAGAGGCGGGATATTTCTAGTTAAGGGAACTTGAGTTTGAGGGCTACTCTGAGACTCTTCCATCTTGAGGGTCTCTATGATATTGAATCACTAGTGGGAATGCCTCAGTTTACTAACTGCAGGAGCTGGAAGGTAGACTGAATCCACTGGCTTTCCGAAAGCCTTTAATAGACTTCCTTGATTGAGGCTACACCAGAACACAGCCCTGTCTGGAGCAGGTGATAAGGAAGGGTCCAGAGACAGCCTGGAGCATCGGGCCTCTTGGCTGGTACTGCTCCACCCCTGCTGCATTCATAACCTTTAAGACAACTGCTTAAGGCAGAAGGCTCCATATTTCTTCATCTCCTTGGTAACTACCCCTGTCCATTCTACCACCTCTCTCCTGGAGACTACAGAGCTTCCTAATTGGTCTCCTGGCTTCTACTCTTAGCTCCCTACAACTCATCTTCCACACAGCAGCCAGAAACATCTTTTCAAATCAAATCATCTCAGGACTTCCCTGACAGTCCAGGGGTTAAGATTTTGCCTTCCAATTCAGGTGTGTGAGTTCAATCCCTGGTTAGGGAGCTGAGATCCCACATGCCTGGAGGATAAAAGACCAAAACACAAAACAGAAATGATATTATAACAAATTCAATAAAGACTTTAAAAATGGTCCACATCAAAGAAAAATATCTTTAAAAAAAAATCAGATCATCTCAGTCCTTTGCTTAAGATTCTCCGGTAGCTTCCTACTTAAAAAATTCAACCTCTTCACCATGGCCTGCAAGGCCCTGCTCACCTTTTTTACTTCTTTTCTAATCATCCCCTTTGCTCATTCTGGTCCCACCCACACTGATCTCCTGGCTGTTCTTCAGACAAGTCAAGCTTCTTTGAATCTCAGGGCCTCTGTACGGATGCTTGCTGGTCCCTCTGCTTAAAATGCTCTTCCCCAGACATTCACATGGCTGGCTCCTTATCACTCAGGCCTCAATTCAAATGTCACCTTCGTCTTTCCCGATCACCTCATTCATTGCTCCTGCTATTCCACCACTAGGTTATGTCTGTTTAGTTGTTTCACAAATTTCTTGAGGAATATTAACATATTATAAAACTGACCCATTTTAAGTGCACTTTCAGTGAAAATACCAAGTTGCACAACCACCACCAAAGGTCAATTTTAGACTATTTCCACCTTCTTGAGATCCCTCATGACTATAAACTGTTAATCCCATACCTACCTATCCCCTGCCACAGGCAAACACTAATGGATAATACTCTTTGTCTCTACGGATTTGCCTTTTCTGAATATTTCATGTAAGTGAATTATACAATTATTATCTAATACTCCACTCCTCTTTTTAATTATTCTTATCATTTTTTGACTGTACCATGCAGCTTGCAGAATCTTATTTCCCTGACCAGGGGCTGAACCTGCACCCTCGGCAATGGAAGTGTAGCATCCTAACCACTGAGCCACGAGAAAATTCCCTTATTTTATTTCAAAAATATTTTTTATCTTGGTAAAATATACATAACATAAAATGTATCTGTTCTCGCCATTATTGTAAGTGTACAGGTCAGTAGCATTAAGTACATTCACACCGTGGTGCACCCATCACCAACATCCATCTCCAGAACCTTCTCATCCCTCCCAACTGAACCTCTATATCCATTAAATACTAACTCCTTTCCTCTACTCCCCAGCCTGAGAAGACTACCATTCTACTTCCTTGCTCTAACTCTGACTACTCTTGGTGCCCCCGTGTTAAAAGAACCATACAATATTTGTTCTTTTGTGACTGGCTTATTTCACTTAGCATAGCGTCTTCAAGCTTTATCCATGTTGTAGCATGTGTCAGAATTTCTTTAATATTTAAAGCTGAATAATATTCCTCTGTATACCACATTTTGTTTGTCCATTCATCTGTAGATAGATACCTGGGTTGCTTCTACCTTTTGGCTATTGTGAATAACGTGGCCAAGAACATGGACATATAAATATCTGTTCAAATTCCAGCTTTCACTTCTTTTTGGTATACACCCTGATGTGGAATTTCTGGGTACTACGATAATTCTGTGCTTAATTTCTTGAGAAAGTGTCCCATTGTTTTCCACAGCAGCTGCATAATTTTACATTCCTACCAGCAATGCACAAGGGTTCCAATGTCTCCACTTCTTTGCCAACACTTGCTATTTTCTATTTTTTATAGTAGCCATCCTAATGGGTGTGAAGTAGTATCCACTTTATTTTTATAATTCATTCATCACTACTTAATATTTTCTTATTTACTTGTTTGTTTAAACATTAATTGCCTTATCTCTCCAAACTAGGATGCTAGCTAGCCACATGAGGGCAAGGAGCTTGTTCACCATAACTCCAGTGATATCCAAGACCCAACATACATTTGTTGAATGAATAATAGACCTTAGGGCTACAAGCTTCTACAAACTGTAGCCCAACCACACTTCTCCTTCTTTTATCAACCCAGGGATACACAGAAGCTAGGGAGCTCCTTTTAGCTACTCTGACACACGAGAGGACCATGAGGAAGAACTATAAAGATTTTTACCAATGATGCAGTTCTTTTCCTTGTGAAATATGAAGAAAAGAAGATACCGTCAAACTACAACCTGGAGAGCATCCACGGCCTTTGTGAACATTCTGCTGAGGGTACAATTATAACCAGGAGAATGTGCTGGGCTCCTCTGGAAGTTCTTGGTGCTACTCACATGCAAACATACAAGTGGCAGCCGCTTGAAATAGAATCAACCAGCTAAGAGTGAAAAATATAAAGCTTTTCACTAGAAAAACAAACTGTGCCATCCTTTCTTGTACATTACCTATGCTTTCTAAAAATATATATTTTTCTAAAAAGGCTGGCATTTGTTACTCAACTTTTGAACATTAGTTCGGGCAGCCTAGGCAAACCACAAATAAATATGTCACAGAGACTGCCTGTCGTCTGCTTGTTTTCCCTTCTTTCCACAGTTGATAGAAGACGTTTATTCAAAAGACGACTTCTGGATTTTAGCAGAGCACACGGATTCCTGACATGAAGCCTTCATTCTAGGGCTTCCTTGCAGCTAGAAGGGGCCATGTAATTAATAACTGGCAAATGTGATGTGAACAGCGAGGTACATGTAATTCTGCACAATGTCCTTCAAGGGAGGATCTGTGCCCTTCTTCTCTTCCTTTTTGCTGGTTAGACCATGTACCTACCTGATGGCTGGAACTTGAGCACACATCTGAGTGGATACTGAGCTACTAATGATTTGAAGCAGCCACACCAATTCTGGATTGTCTATCTCCAGATCCTTTCATGTAAGAGAGAACCAAGCTTCTGGTTTTATTGTTGCTCTAGTTGCTAAGCTGTGTCTGACTCTTTGCAATTCCATGGACTGTAGCACGCCAGGCTTCTCTGTCCATGGGATTTCCCAGAGAAGAATACTGCAGTGGGTTGCCATTCCCTTCTCCAGGGGATCTTCCTAACCCAAGGATCGAACCTGCATCTCCTGCATTGACAGGCAGATTCTTTACCACTGAGCCACCAGGGAAACCCAAGCTTCTGGTTTGAGCCACTGTTACTTTGGATCCCTTTAACTGGGAGCTGACCTAGTCCTAACTCACATAGAATCTCCCCAACAAGATTATAGGAGAACTGAAGTACAAAAATCTCCTAAAGGTACATGACAACATTGATTGCTCCATCAAAGATGAGCTGCTTTAAGCTGATGCCACGCCCAGCTGAGCCAATATACTAAGCAGGTGGCAGTGATCTGCCACGTTGCCTGCGGGTCAGAAGGAAAGATGAGTCAATACCAGCAACAAAGGGTAACAGTGTTGGCTAATATTTAGTGAGAACTTATTACATCCCAGGCACTCAGCCCAAGAGCTTTATATGTACCATTTCATGTTGTCTTTACAACAATCCTGAGGTTTAAAGAAGATAAATCCATCACACAGCTTATGAGTGAAGAAATGTGAGCCCACTTACCTCACCTTTGCATTGTATCCATATGCAGCATCCATTAATACTTCCCTCCCCCATACATAAGAATGGGGTAGTCAGGGCTCTCTAGAGCACTCTAGTTTGTCAAAGAGAACTTTCACTGGACACCCTCCTCTCTCCCTCCAACACTAACAATGCCCCTAACACCCCAAACCCTGGGCTAACCATGGAGTCTACTTGTCAGGCACAAGATGCCTCTCGGTCCCTAATTTCCTTGGGTCATATTTAACTCATAGCCATTTACTTACAACTGAAACACAACTATAGCATGAAAACCAAGTTACATGTTTGTTTCAGAGCCTTATTTCACATTTATGCTAATATCAATATTTCGAGGGGCTTCCCTGGTGGCTCAGCAGTAAAGAATCTACCTGTAATGCAAGAGACCCAAGTTTCATAACTTGGTCAGGAAGATCCCCTGGAGGAGGGCATAGCAACCCACTCCAGTATTCTTGCTGGAGAACCCCCGTGAACAGAGGAGCCTGGAAGGGCTACAATGGAGTTGGACACAATTGAAGCAGCTGAGTATGAACATTTATACCGCTGCTCTGGGCCTCAGTTTCCTCATCTATAATAGGGGAATAATAGTACTTTCTCACAGTGATTTCAGAGATTCGGTAAAATTATGCCTGTTAACTTCTGGCACACAGTAAGTGCTCAACAAGAGGTGTCTACTTTAAAAAATCATAATTCATGGCTGACACTGAACGAAGCTTTCAGTGAACTAATGTGTTCAATTATTAAACAAATTTCCTAAAATGAAAAAATACAGAAGATAACAGTCACTACTGTGCTGACTGGAAAGATGACTTAGTCTAATTGACTAAATCCAGACTTATTTTTTTTAAGCTAGCTGTCTCCAAATCTGACTTCTTATCTTGACTTAACTTAATCTATGCTATTACTAACCAGCCTGGGCATTCTGTTAGTTTTTGTTTGATATTTAGGCATTTTCCCCCCGAAAGTGAAAGTAAAAGTTGCTTGGTCCTGTCTGACTTTTTTCAACCCCACGGCCTTTGGAATTCTCCACGCCAGAATACTGGAGGGGGTAGGTAGCCTTTCCTGTCTCCAGGGAATCTTCCCAATCCCGGACCGAACCCTGGTCTCCCACATTGCAGGCAGATTCTTTACCAGCTGAGCCACAAGGGAAGCCCTTTTCCCCACTAAGTTACTACTATTCTCTATTTTTAGACTGCCTTTAGTGGTGGTTTTTAAAAAATATCCATCCCCCTCAAATGCATTTGTGAGAACAATCATTTAGTTTTTTAAAAGGCGAAAGATTTATACGATCTGAAGAGAAACCAGAGTATTAGTTTTTTAAATATTTATTTATTTGTCTATGCCAGGTCTTAGCTGCAGCATGCAGGATTTTGTGTTGTGGGATTCTTTTTAGCTGCAGCATGCTAACTTTTAGTTGCAGCATGCTAACTTTTAGTTGCAGCATGTGAAACTTCCCCCACCAGGGATCAAACCCTTGCCCTCTGCATTGGAAGCTCAGAGTCTTAGCCACTAGACCACCATGGAAGTCCCTTTAGGGGTGGTTTTAAGTCAGAGACATTAATAGGATTTGTTTTTTCTTTTTCTTTTGCCTAACCGCCCTCCAATGGATATAAAGTAGTCAGAAGTGAGTACTACCTTTGATTTTCTATCCACCACTGGGAGACATTTATGAAATGCAGGAGCAATAAATAGCTCCTAAAAGTCTTTACAAGGGGCCTTTGCCTGAAAATAGCCTTCATTCTGAATCCATGAAATTCAGCTGAGTCCAACTGGGTTTTCAGAAAACACATCTGCTTTAAGAATTGATCCCTCCAAGCATTATCTCGAGCCCTTCCTAATTGTTAACGCAGGACACCACCAGTTCTATTAAAAATCTCCCAAATAGTTGAGGCAAAGCCAACATTTCACTATTTCAGACATTTACCCCCAACCCAAATTCTGTCACCAGAGAAAAAAAGCAGCAGCTCTTCCACTGATTCTAGTATTCATTTTTGGAGAATTCTCTTTTAAAAACTGCTTACTGTGATTTTCCAGGTACATTTGCTATTGGGAGGGTACACTCCAGGAAAACCTTCGCTGCCAATAAATCCAGACTCTCCGGTAAGAATGCCGCCACATGTGAAAACAGGTCTGGGAAAATAAGAGAGGAAAAGAAATCTGAAACAGAGCCTAACAATTCACTGTCAATTTCAGGAAGATGTAGTTTATTAATAGGGATAAAATGAATACTGACTATTAAGTGTCTGGATCATATAGGGAATTTGAAATACTTATTAGCTCTTAGAATATTTAAATTATAGCCTAATAAAACATTCAGTCCAGCTACAACTATCTCCCCCATAGTAACACCATAATAACAAGATCAATCTACCGATCTATCCATCCATCCATCCACCATCCATATGCAATCAAGCCCTTATCAAGTGATAAGATGTCACTGGAAAATGGTAAATAGAAAATGTAACTGGGGGGAGTGAGAGAGAATGGGTGAGAGCTAGGCTCTGTGAAGTGCTTGGTTATAAAGATAGACAAGTAATTAGTTAATGTGGAAAAGTTTTAATTTCCTAGATTAAAAGAGATGCCTAATTCTTCCCGTTTTGGAAAATAGTCGGCCATTGGCAGAGCCTCCCACTGAGAAGGGAGGTTGATGGTGATGGAGGTGGAAAAGGAGATGCCAAAGTTTGCCATAGGATGAGTCCCCCAGCCCAGGTCCTGGAGCCGTCTGGCAGCTCAGAGGCTGGTGAAGAGTTAACTTTCCGGGAGCTGCTCCGGGCGCCGGGCAACTCGGGCTTTTCCGTAGGCTTAAGCCTCTGGGCAAAGCCTCTTGGGGAAGAAAACAGAAGTAAACCAAATTTCACATACTTGGGCCCCAGTGCTTCTTTGCACCCGCATAAAGCTGCGGGCAGAGGAGACCCAGGGCAGGTTAAGCCCCTACCACGTGGTGGCTGGCCAGCTGCAGGGCGGTCCAGCGGGCGAAACTAGGGGCGCAGGAGGGAGTCCCGACGACGGGCGCCGTCCCGTGTCCTGGTGGCGCGTGGGTCCCCCGGCGCCCCAAAGCGGACTGGGTAAAGCAAAGCAGCGGGCGAGGGGAAGGGAGGGAGGAGGGGAAGGGTGCGGATGGGGGTCGCGTTACCTCTCCGAGAGCTGCGGCCGCGAGTGCTGGGCGGCGGCGACCAGCAGCAGGCAGAGCGGGGCCCAGGCGCCCGCGCCCCTCATGGCTGGTGGAGACTCTCGGGGCTCGCCCCACCCCGGCGCGCACACCGGAGCACCGCGCGCTCCGCTCCCGCCCCGGCGCGCCCCGCACCCCGGCTTCTCCCGCTCGCTCGCACGCGCCGCCGCCGGGCAGCCCAGGTAGCTGGGTGTGCGCGGCAGGCGGGGCCGGGGCGCTTTTCTAGAGGCGATTACGGTGCAGTCTGCTTCGCCGCTGGACGTCCCCTGAGGAGTTGCTCTGGCAGCCACAGGCCACTGCTGAATATCCCGTTTGTTCTCCAGCGGCGAGAGGGGGCGGCTCCCAGGCCGGAGCCTCCTCCTCTCTTGGGGCGGGCGGGCGGTCCTCGCTGGCACCCCGAGCCCCGCAGTCCTGGTCACATCCCGCCGGCAGGGGCGGTGAGGAGAAGGATGAAAGAGAACCCCCTGCCAAGTGGTACCCAAATGGGACTTGGTGCCTTGATCCACAGATGATGGGGGGGGGGGGGGGGGGGTGGCCTTGGTTTGCTTTAGGCGGTGTTTTTCTCTAGTTGCTTTTAAATAAAAAGTATTGACGCTTGCTGGTTGCTGGAAAACGTAGGGTTCCTCCTTCAAACACCCAGCTCCAAGGACAGAAAGGGGAAAATAAAAGAGGGATTCTATCATATTTTAACTCCTACCCTAATTCTCTTACTTTAAGCATACCTACACACACACACACACACACACACACCCCTCTGTACACACGTACAGTGTCAGTAGATTCTGTATTTACTGGTGTGTGAGAATAGGGAGATAGTTTCTATTTGGGAGGGGGATTAGGAGTTAGAAATGAGTTTTCAGCATGCGATTTGTGACTGAATTGTCATTATTGTGCCAAATATAAGACAAAATCCGGATCATCAGTTCTCACTGATGATCCCTGTTATGTTTTGAAAATAGTATTTCTTTGCTGGCATCGCTCTCTTTTTTAAAAAGATATTTTCCAACAATGTCTTTTTCTGTTACTATTAATTAGTTAAGATTTACAGAGAATTTGTTTTTCTAAGAACAACTGCAGTCTTATGGAATCAAGACTTTCCTTTATTTCTTTCAATTAATTTTAATTAAAAATAATATTAAATATTTATTTTGCTAAGTGCTTCTCAATAACCATGGATTAATAAAAGAAAAACAAGAACGGAATGGATTTACTGAGGTTTTTCAATAACCAGGTCCCCACAAAAGGGACATAACTGAATTTAGATGCCTCCTTTTAGATGTTCCTCCTACATTATTTTCACTATTCTAACAAAAAATAATAATAATAAACGTTACAATAGTACTTACCAAGACTTCATTTCTAATAATGAACCTACAGTGTTAAGAACATAAATACTCCTGGCAAGGAAATAAACAAAAGTTGGCTACATAGAATAATCTTATTTTTAGAAAAGTGGAGTCCAGGAGTCAATAGTAGGAACCAGAATTTCCCTGTGGGGTTTAGATTTTCTTACTATTTTTGAAGAAGTGAAGGAAAAATACACCAAGAACTACAACTTTTAAAAAATTTTCTAAAGGCACCACACCCTGTGAGACATTAAAAAGAAAAAAAAAGGATTACAGAATTTGGCAAACAACATTACATTCTGAAACCTACACCCTCAACCCAATAAAATTGTTTTAAAACAGCAAATAGGAAAATAAATGATTGTTTATTTTGCACATGTTTCAAGAGTAAGCTATCCAATAGCATACGTGTTTTAGATGATATTTTATTGAAAAGTCAGAGTTTTAAATTATAGAGTGAAAATGTTGCTCAACTCACTTTCTGGTAATGATTTGAAGTGATCATAGCCAGAAAATACTTCATTCTTAGGACTAAGCTTTCAAAATTTTAAATTAAAAAACAAAGTATTAAACATGACTAAGTGGATAGATAACTGTTTGAACATAAGTACGTAACAACTCTTTTCTTAATTTATGTGTTTATACTGTGTTTATATCTTCACTAAAAAAGTTGGAGTTTCAGCATTGATAGTTCTGTTACTATTGAGATATGTAAAAAGACATAGATGTTACCAGATGATTTTAGAAATTTACTAAGACCTTATTATTTGCTGTTAGAAATGCATATTTAACTTGGAGCTACAATTCTGACCAAAATTACAAACCTTTAATGTCCCGAGAAGTTTAATGTGTTAAAATTGAGACAGACCCAAGTGGACTCTGAAGGTTCATGTAAGAGCCTTCAGTGAGACCGATTTCTGGACTTCAGAGATGCAGTGTTGGTATAATGGTAGATAGCCACAGAATTCCAGGCACTGGGAAGAGGGAAAGGTGGAGGGGACCAAAACCCTGTGGATGCAGAGTGGTAGGTGAGGTGATCCTTGTTCAAAGTGTCTATTACCCAGCCTTTGCAGTAAACCAAATTGCACAGAGACTCAAAGTCATAAGAATATGAGAATATTCACCCGTGGACTAACCACTAACAAAATCAGACCACACTCAAAGGTATTTTGCTGCATAATATCAGCACCCGTGTGTACTCAGTCGCTCAGCTGTGTCCGACCCTTTGCAACTCCATGGACTATAGCCTTCCAGGCTCCTCTGTCCATGGCATTTTCCAGGCAAGAATACTGGAGCAGGTTGCCATTTCCTACTCCAGGGGATCTTCCAGACCCAGGGATCAAACACGCTTCTCCTGTGTCTCCTGCATAACAGGTGGATTCTTTATCATTGAGCCACCTGGAAAACTCCCTAGCTAGGCCCAATATGTCAACATCTTGTTAGTTAGCACCTGGTCAGTTCATCAACCTTGCAAACATCTGAAAATGCAGCATAAATACATTGCACATTTAATCCATGGTGCAGTACTGATCTTGTAAGAGATCCAGAATCTCACAAGATGGAAACAAGTGATGTTGAAAGAAATGGAGGAATGATGGACTTTTTTGACAAATGAAAACCTGGAAGAATCACTCCAGTGAACAACTGAAGGAAAAAAGTTAAAGGTCTCTGACCAAAAAAAAAAAAAAGAATGATTTTTAATGCCAAAAATATTAAAGAAATGCCCATGTGAACAATTAAAACTCCCTAAGCTATTTTTTTCAAAAGTAATCTACTTTATGATTTTGTGAAAGTCAAAGGTGGAGGGAAGAATATTTTTATCTTGCTCAAATGCATTTTCATAGGGAAAATTATTCTGAAAAATCCACATTTGATTCAGTATTTTGAGAACTGGCACATAGCTGCAAATATAGATGAAATTTTGTTAAATACAAAATTTAATTTAAAATTTTTTAGCTTTGATTTTGAAGGTAAAATTCTAAACAGTTTTTCAATATCTGCTGTGAAAATTTGGACCCTGTTTTCAGTACATTTTAAGTGACCTTTTAATCTCAGATATGATCATCTCTAATTACCCTGAAAGGCACCTGAACCACAATCCAGGGCTCTGCATCAGATTGAGGAGGAGAGGCCGAGAGAGGACATAACAGGGAGCTGGGCTCTCTCCTCACATCCCTCCCATTTGTTCCCCTAGAGGCATGAGCCTTATCTGGAGCACAGGTGTGCGCTGTGCTTCCTTGAACTCGACACGGCTCCAACTGCAACACACCAGTCTCAAGATTTATAAGTGCTCCAAATGTATAAAGAAAATGAAAAGTGTATGAAAAGCACTGTGTAGAGTTTTTTTTATGCAGCCCACGTTAGTGACAATACAATGTTCAGGATGTTTCCATAGCGTGTGTCATTCTTCAAAACTATCACACTGGAATCTCCCTGTGTTCTTTAATCTAGGAAAATATACTAGTGTAGAGTTATGATATTAATACTTAAGTGATGAAATGCCTTTCCTGAATTCAATTTTCTAGATACTACCAACATTTAGGAACACTCTGTAATCTTTGAATTCTTGTGCACAGATACTCTTGTTCTTGCGACCAAGGATTTTGGAAATTAAAATTCAATTTTTTTTTTTTTTTTGGATGAATAGTAACCATACTATTCCTCCTAAGAACAGAGCATTGGGAGGGAATTGTACTGGTTAATCTTCTTAGCTTCAAACAACTGAGTTTATTCTGGCTGGCTCAAGCAGTATAAGGAATGTATTTTAAAATAGAAGGTAGTTTATGTTACCATTAAGAGAACTGGAGGAACTTATTTCAAGGCTATTTCCCCCAGAATAATAGGCAAAACCTTGCTTCAGAAATGGCCCCATGAGAAATCTGTTGACACTGCTGCCGCCAAGGCTAAACATTAAATGCAAGTGCTTCGACTTGTTGCCACTGACACTTCTGTGAGCATAGCACATGCATTTCTGCCCAGTGAAATTCAGCCTCCAACACTCCTACCTCAAAGGCCAGACAGCTCTGCTGCCACCTACAGAATGAAAGCTCATCACAGACCCTCTTTGCTTGGATCTCTTGAATGAGTCCCCTGCAAGTGCATATGGTAATGTTCATGTCACACGCCTGCATCTCAGCTGCAAGAAAAGCTAGGAGCTCAACTCTTTGCAGGGGATAAGAATTACATACTGTATAAATTTCCCTCAATATTAAAAAGCGACTGAAGAAATAATGGCAGGCACAAATATGATTAATGTCCAAGACAGGGGAATATACAAAGTTTCATTAACCTGTCTCTATTGAGGAAATCTGATGCGAAGAACAGACTCATTGGAAAAGACCCTGATGCTGGGAAAGACTGAAGGTGGGAGAAGGGGATGACAGAGGATGAAATGGTTGGATGGCATCACCGGCTCGATGGACATGAGTTTGAGCAAGCTCCGGGAGTTGGAGATGGACAGGGAAGCCTGGTGTGCTGCAGTCCATGGGGTCGCAAAGAGTCGGACATGACTGAGCAACTGAACTGATTGAAGAAATCGGCTCCCAGGCGGTCTTTATGTAAACAGGTCCTGAAGAAACCTAATGTGTGTTGAATGAAACCAGCTCCACTCATCTGCCCATACTGGACAAAGAGGTCAGCAACATTTTCCTGGTTTGGAATGAAACTTTGTCCAATGGAAGCACTCTATGATAAATCATCACCATTGTCATCATCACCATCTCTAACTTTACTGAGCACTAATATTATGGCCTTCCCTTGTGTCTCAGCTGGTAAAGTATCTGCCTGCACTGTGGGAGACCTGAGTTTGATCCCTGGGTTGGGAAGACCCCCTGGAGAAGGGAAAGGCTACCCAGTCCAGTATTCTGGCCTGGAGAATTCCATGGACTGTATAGTCCATGACTATACACGGCTGAGCGACTTTCACTTTCACTTTCAATATTATACACCAGGAACTGTGATATAAATTCTTTACAACAATATTTTGTTTAATTATCTCAAAAACCCTATATAGTAAAAGTGATTATCACTATTTTTACAGGTGAAGATTCTGAGATTTATAGAGGTTAACCAATAAACCAAAACCTGCCATATGTAAAAGAAATGCTAGAATTTGAATTCACATTGACTAGAAGTCCAAGCTCTTGATCAACACTGCACATCAATTCAACAGAGCCTCGCAGGGGATTCTAAGTTCAGTGTACATGGAGATGGTACCTGGAGTTGATGGATATACGCTGTGTATATGCACCCAGGAACACTGATTCCATTTTCAGTGTTTGTCCAGTCCCTGCCTCAACTGTCCCCTTTGCAGCGTGTGACCAAGGACTGTCCAATCAGAGAACTCTCCCAGGACTCTTCTGTTGTTGTTTAGTGCTAAGTTGCCTCAGACTATTTGCAACCCCACACAATGTAGCCCGCCAGGCTCCTCTGTCCATAGGATTCTCCAAGAATACTGGAATGGGATGCCATTTCCTTCTCCAAGGGATCTTTCTGACCCAGGGATCGAACTTGCATCTCTTCTACTGGAGGTACTGGAGAAAATGTTCTTCTACCCTCTGGATCATGGCATCTGGTCCCATCACTTCATGGCAAATAGATGGGGAAACAGTGGTTGATTTTATTTTTCTGGGCTCTAAAATCACTGCAGATGGTGATTGTAGCCATGAAATTAAAAGATGCTTACTCCTTGGAAGGAAAGTTATGACCAACCTAGACAGCATATTAAAAAGCAGAGACATTACTTTGCCAACAAAGGTCTGTCTAGTCAAGGTTATGGTTTTTCCAGTGGTCATGTATGGATGTGAGAGTTGGACTATAAAAAAAGCTGAGTGCCGAAGAATTGATGCTTTCGAACTATGGCGTTGAAGAAGACTCTTGAGAGTCCCTTGGAGTGTAGGGAGATCCAATCAGTCCATCCTAAAGGAGATCAGTCCTGGGTGTTCATTGGAAGGACTGATGCTGAAACTGAAACTCCGATACTTTGGCCACCTGATGCAAAGAGCTGACTCATTGGAAAAGACCCTGATGCTAGGAAAGATTGAGGGCAGGAGGAGAAGGGGACGACAGAGGATGGGATGGTTGGATAGCATCACCGACTCAATGGACATGGGTTTAGGTAAACTCCGGGAGTTGGTGATGGACAGGGAGGCCTGGCGTGCTGCGATTCATGGGGTCACAAAGAGTCGGACACAACTGAGCAACTGAACTGAACTGAACCCTCTGGAAGCAGCATGGAAGCAGATGTTATAGGGAAGAGGAGTGAGCCTGAGGTAAATGCTTCAGAGAAACAAGATATTAAATTTCCACATGAAGATGAACCTCCAAGAATTTGGAAAAGATTCTGTTGAGAACCCAAAATTCTACCACAGAATAAGGAGACTTGGTCATGAGAAAAGATATAAGTACCAGTGTTAATCAAAAAATTAACTTGATCCTAAAAAGTCCTCAGTGAGTGGAATATTAATGATACTGAGGGCCATGAAGTAAGGAGTATAATTATCAACACGACCAAATCAAACCAAAACACCTCCAAATGATTTTATTATGTTGACTTTTGGGGATAAACATTTGCCTAAAAGAATGATTATTATTAACTGTAGGTAAGAGTTTCTTTTTGTTTGTTAGATATATGTCCCATAATTAAGTTAAAAAAAAGTCATTTGGATGCTTTTTGTAGCTAACTCATCTAGCTATCTCACCAGGACTCAACTTTATTTCATAATCATGAGTCATGCCAAGATGGCAGCTGTCTTCAAGAAGGCAGTGCAGTGGAGTCACTTGGGAGACAGTGATGAGACCCCAAAGATGAGAAGAATGCCACCATTATTGCCCAATAACAAGGAACCAGGAGTCTGGAACAAGAACACCAGAGTACCTCAGAGTATTAGCTCAGATCCCTTTGCCCTAGACCACCCTGAGGTCCTATGCCCTCTTCACTGATTCTCAAAGCTCAAGAGTTTGGTGTCAGACCAACCCTAACCAGCACCAAGGAGTGAAAACTGAAACTCTCTCTTAAGCTATGTGGGTTTTCATCTTCGGTCACCATGTCTTCTTCTTTTTATTTTTTAAGTCAAAATTTCCCTGAGTAAAAAGGAAATACATGTTCATGACATAAAATCTGGAATATATTTAAAAAGAGAAAGAAGAAAAGCACCACTAACTTTGCCACCCGAAGATGATAATAGTGTCCATTTTGCTCCCCATCCTTTCTGATGTGCCTCTTCTACTATAAAATTATATCTAGGGCTTTGAAGAGTTTGTTTTCAATCCAAGTCCTTCTTTGATTTTGGGAAAGTTACTAATAGAGAAAATCAATGATAATTTTATAGTGTCAACATTACTGCCATGACAGACTGAACATGACTTCCTAAGAGGAATGGTGGTTTATCTTTTTCTATTTTAACTCCATTCACAAATCACTTCCTGCTTACTCATCGCTCTTTTAAACTGCTGTTTGGAGAAACCAATTCTAATCACAGGCAGAACTAACAAATCTACCTCCATTCAATTATCTATTATTTGTCCCTCAAGGAAAAGATTCACATTCATTGCTCATTAAACATCTGGAATAAAAGAATTTGTATTTGCAATCTGAGCCTTGTTTGTTATGAGTTGCAAGATTATTTAGGGGTTATTGCTTTTGAAAAAGTGAGGTAACTAGCTAAAAGCCATTATCCAAATAAATATTATATGTAAACAAAGACTTTAGAACTATGAGACTGAATCATTAAGACATTCTTTAGAGTGCTGTGAATTATTCAGTTGGTTTTCTTTTAAGCATTTCTGTAGAGATATTGCAATTTGAGAATGAATGAAAATTAAACAAAATTAAATTTTAAGAATTTCTCTAAAAACTTTATAAAGAACTTATTAATATAAAATTATGTGTAGAGAATTTATATGCAGTATAATACATGAATATACATTTATATATAAATATATATGAATTATGGCTATGAACACAGTTCTAAATCCATGCTATTAATAAAACTAGCTTCAAGTATGTGTCCCAAGGCCTTTGCCCTCAGAGTTCTAAAGACATTTTATAGTCTTGTAAATGCTTTTGAAATAATCCCAACGAAAACTTCATTTTTCCCAAGAAATGAGTTGAACTCTGAATAGGTACTTTTTTCCACTAAGATAATTGCAAAAGAAGATATATGTAAGAAAATATCACTTTGCATAAATTTAAATAAAGCCCAAAGGTTTGCAAATCAACGTACATTTATTGTGGATATTAAGTGGTTATTCATTTTAAAAATTTGCATGAGACTTGTTTGATGGAATTTAATAGGATTACAGCTCTTGACAGAGTCCAGAGCCTCTTCTCAGGGACACTGCAATTGCAACATCTGAACTGAGGGATGTTTGCCAGACGCTAATGACAGAAGTACCCTGGCTCTCTGTGTAGAACTAATTGCACAAATGAGAAGTTGTAGCAACAGAAGTGCTGTGTCTGTGCCTGGAGCTGGCAATTGTCTGTTTTCTCAATTGGTAATGTTTCCATTGGCAGTGTGGAGAGGAGATTTTTTTGTTTGTTTCATTTTCCTTTGAACTTTGTGCTTTATTTTTGGCATATATTGAGAATTCTGAACGAAGTAATATATGAACATATATGTATAATATACCCAGCATTTCCTGCACATGTACTGTTTATGCATATGTAGATAAGGATGCAGCTTTGAATGTGTGTATGCATTGTCTCTAGGTAGTGCTGAGAATGCAATAACAAATTTTTACTCTTTGACGTTCCCTTTTCTAAATGCCAAACTGACCAGCCTCTTCTGACTACATGTTTTTCCTTATAATGCTACAGTTCTGAGTCAATGGACATGAGTCTGAGCAAACCCTGGGAGATGGTGAATGACAGGGAAGCCTGGTGTGCTGCAGTTCATGGAGTTGCACAACTTAGCAATTGACCAATAGCAACACGACAACAAAGTTTAATTAGATTTTTTAATCTCAGTTAATGCAAAATCTTCCCTTCTTCCCTCCCTCTTCCTTTCATAAGTTTTTGAGAGTCTACTTTATGTCAATCGCTGCACTAAGCCCTGGGTATACAGTGTTGCATAGAGCAGACCCAGCTTGTATTCTAACCATTGAGAATGCCCTTCAAGATTATTTCCCATTGGTAATTCAAGGTAACTAATCTCTTTCATTTTGTATGGTGTTGGTTTGGTCCTCTGGGAGGCAAACGCTAGTACAGACTTAGGTGTCCAAGAAATGCCTGTGGGAGATAAGGGCAAGAGGAGGCATGAGGAGACGAGGAGCCTCAGACTGCAATGCGGACTGGCACCTGTGAAAGGAGTTAGAGAAAGAAGGGGGTTGGGTTGGCAGAACTTTGGGTAACTGCAGTCCTGAGTAAAAGCTGGGCCACATCATCAAGAAGCTCTCTCAAGGAGAGCTGGGTTGGGTAGGAAAGGCCCGGCTCTAATATTTCTGCCATTGACTGGGAATAGCCTGGTGGCTTTGGCATGTATTTTAGTAGATTCCTAAAGTATGGCAGCTGAAGGCTACCAGCTAATGACAGTCCTTATCCCAGGTTCTCTCCTGAGGGACATCTGTATGGTATACTCCATGGCTGCCACATGGATAGATTTTAGGGTTTTATCCACAGATTGTATGATATCTGCATGCTCTGTTGTATCCAACTCTTTGCGACTCCACAGACTGTAGCTTTCCAGACTCTTTTGTCCATGGAAGTTTCCAGGCAAGAATAATGGGGTGGGTTGCCATTTCCTTCTTCAGGGGATCTCCCTGACCCAGGGATTGAAACCTTGTCTCCTGTGTTGGCTGGCAGATTCTTTACCACTGTGCCACCTGGGAGATGATCTGCAGAGGCAACTTTATTTTCAAGTTCTTGGAAGGCATAGAAGGACAGTGAGAGTGAAAGAAACATTTCACTGCTACCCCCATATAAAGACTGCTATATCAAGAATTTAACTCTCTGGCAGCAAGGGACACAAGCAAGCACAGAGAACTATAGTCAATATCCTGTGATTAAACCATAATGGAAAAGTATATGAAAAAGATTATATATCTATATATACGTATAACTGAGTCCCTTTGCTATACAGCAGATTAACACAACATTGTGAATCAACTATATTCAATAAATTTTTTTAAAAAAATAAATAATATGAATGAAATTTATATTATGAATTCACAGTGGTGGTACGAAATTTATAAGGTGAAATTTAACAAAAATAATTTTGTGTGAAAAAAATTAACTTTTAAAAATAAACAAGTGCATTATTACTGTTCCTTCATTTCAGGAGAGAGGTCTACTGCCCTCCATGGTCCAACTCCACTGAACGTGTATATAGGACTATTTGTAATGATGCCTTTCTTTGGATGTCTAAGGCTCCAAATCCATTTTTTCACTCTTGCACAAGAGACACTTACCAGCAGTAAGGTATAAAATTAGACACACAGCGGGCATCCTACATTGCCTGTCTCTTCTAGACTGCTTGTGCTACCTACAAATCTAGGACGTCCAGACCTGCAGGTCTGGGATATCTTGGATTGCTTTTCCTCTTCTCTTAAACAAAATAAAGCCAAAACCACACCATCCCATGCCACCACCACCACCAAAAGACTTGTAGTTGAGGAAAAGAAAGACCAAGTAAAAAAATGGATTAAAAAATGAAAACTACAAAACCATGTGATTATCTCCAGAATAATTGTACCCTAATGCATTTCTGTTGGATCCTCCTCCAGCTTGCCCTCTCATCAGGTAGCTCTAGTGGGTGTGAAAACATAGGCAGCCCAAAGGATTTTAACTGATAGTACAGCAAGCCAACAACTCTCCATCTCCAAAATGATTATCACCAAGAAAAAATTGAATACCAGCAGTCAACTGAATTCTTCAGGGCCAAAACAAACAACAGAATACTAAGTGTCCAGATGGGTAATATCTCAGATGATGACCTGGTGGTTGGGGTTTTTTTTTTTTTTTAATTCTCTGCTAAAAGCACTAACAGAGAAGGCAATGGCACCCCACTCCAGTTCTCTTGCCTGGAAAATCCCATGGGCGGAGGAGCCTGGTGGGCTGCAGTCCATGGGGTCGCTAAGAGTCGGACACGACTGGGTGACTTCACTTTCACTTTTCACCTTCATGCATTGGAGAAGGAAATGGCAACCCACTCCAGTGTTCTTGCCTGGAGAATCCCAGGGACGGGGGAGCCTGGTGGGCTGCCGTCTATGGGGTCGCACAGAGTCGGACACGACTGAAGCGACTTAGCAGCAGCAGCAGCAAAAGCACTAAAGAAACAGGAGAAACTTGCTTCTTGGTTTCCAAAAAAGGAAACAGGAGAACATTCGACACAATGAGAAGGTGATTAGGAGATTCTCACTATTGCTACTCCTCAACATTTTTGTGGTTGGATCTACACTTATCCAAAATACTAGCTCCCTACATTAATTTTAAAGCATAACTATGATATCGTTAATGTTCTGAGAAACAGTAAATTAAAACATAATTTAGGTGAGTATCCAGATGTGTGCTATTCAATGACAGCCACCAGTCACATGTGACTATTTAAATTTAAATTAAACTTATATCAATTAAAATAAAATTTAAGAATTCAGTTCCACAGTTGTATACTTCACATTTTGAGTATCCAGGAGCCACAGCTATGGGGCAGCAGTGATCTAGATGACTGGTTAGATTTTAAATAAATTGGCCTGGTCTACAAGAGAGTCAAACAGCTTCTCACTTGCAAGTATTCAAATAAATAGTGCATTTGCCTTTAGCAAATGCTTATAACTTATCTCTCTCACTGTGAGAACTCCCCTCCTTGCTTACCTTCCACTCTCTTTCCTTCTTGCCCTTCCTTTCATTGATTCTTTTGTTATCTGGTGTGAAGACCAGTTATGTTCCCAAGCATTCTCAGCAGGTTTAGCCTGCCTCTCCCATCCCTGGTGTTCAAAGCCCAAGGGAAAAGATAGACTTTAAATCAGTTAGAATTTCAGCGTAACCAACTGGAGATTCGTACCCTTTCTCTTGAAAATGAGCTTTATCAACAGGTTAAATTCAAATTGTTAGAATTAAACAAAATCATATTATCTTAATTTTATGTCTTATTTAGCCAAGTACAGATTTAAAAGAACTTACAA
This sequence comes from Muntiacus reevesi, assembly GCF_963930625.1. NCBI lineage: Eukaryota > Metazoa > Chordata > Mammalia > Artiodactyla > Cervidae > Muntiacus > Muntiacus reevesi. Next base: position 6,448,094 of record NC_089256.1, on the reverse strand, counting down.
TTATATAAAAATGAAAAATGTATTTGAAAGCTAGGACAAACAGCTTTAGAAAAATCTTTGAATTTTTCAAAAATTAAAAATCTTTGAGTCTTTAGAAAAATCAATGGCCTCTCTAAAATTATAAAAAGCTTTACAATATGTGAAACTTACAGTGTTTCAAAGAAATCAGAAATATTTTTATATTTGCTTTGGTCAAATGTCACATATATAATTAGGGACACTAGGTCTATTGTTTAAATCATTAATAAAATCTTGCCCATCAAATCATACACTAGCTTTGAATTGAATTGTGCAGCACATATGAATCCTATAGTGACAGAGCTAGATGTTACGAAAATGAAACTTTCTCAATTTTTCTAGAGCTGAAATTATGCCATCTCTCAAGCCCAGGAGGCACTAGTGGGAAAGAACCTGCCCACCAGATTCCTCCTGCCTGCAGGAGCCTTAAGAGACTTGGATTTGATCCCTGGATTGGGAAGATTCCCTGGAGAAGGGCATGGCAACCCACTCCAGTACTCTTGCCTGGAGAATCCCATGGACAGAGGAGCCTGGTGGGCTACAGTTCATGGGGTCTCAAAGAGTGGGACACGACAGAAGTTATTTAACACACACAAAGCCCTAGAAAGCAGAAAGCCTCATCTTACTTCTTGGGTCTAAACCCAAATCACTGCCAGTTTCTTCTCAGTTTATTTTGGGTAGTTACTCAGCAGTCATCATTTCCCTTCTCTTCCTCTTCTTCAAGGAGGGACCTCATTCATTCATCAAATATTTACTGAGCTATTCAGCAGGAACCAGGCACTGGGGATATGATGGCAAATGAGACAAAGTCATAGGATTTCCTGGGTAGTTCAGTGGTTAAGAATCTGCCTTTCAATACTAGGGACATGGGTTGGATACCTGGTTGGGAAACTAAGATCCCACCTGCCCAGGGGCAACTAAGCCTTCAAGCCAAAACAACTGAGCTCCGTACATGCACCACAACTAGAGAGAAGCCATGTGTACACAATAATTAAAAAAAAAAAAAAAAGACAAAGTCCTTCCCCTCAGAAAGCATGTGTTCCAGTGGGGAAGGAGGACAATAAGAAAGCAAACAAATAAATACATGAAAAATATTGACGCTAGTAAAAGCTCTAGAGAAAATTAAAACAGGATGTTGTGGTAGGAAGCCGTAGGTGAACAGGGAATCCTCACTGTGATAACATTTAAGCCGAGACCTAAATAATAAGAAATAACCAGGCTTGATAAAGAGAAAAGAGCATTTGGATGAAGGAAACAGGAGACACCAGCTCAAAGGTGAGAAAGAGCTTGGCTTCTAGTCTCCAAAGACTTCCCTGGTCCCCTTCCAGCAGCAAAGGGGATAGTGTATCTCCTCCCTAACCCTGAGCAATGCATCTGGCTACCTCAGTAAGGGAGGGACTTGGGCAACCAGCAAATTTTAGGGAAGAGAAGCTTTCATATTATCTTAGACTTTTACCACACAAAAGTAAGCATTCTTTAGTCAACTTGTGCACTTCTCCTCTTTCATTTTCTATTCCTTGCATAATTCTATTTTTTTTTTTAACTTTTAGTAGAAAAATAGCCCAACTGGTAAAGAAGCTGCCTGTGATGCTGGAGATCTGGGTTCAATCCCTGGGTTGGGAAGATCCCCTGGAGGAGGGCATGGCAACCAACTCCAGTATTCTTGCCTAGAGAATCCCCATGGACAGAGAAGCCAGGCAGGCTGCAGTCCATGGGGTCGCAAAAAGTTGGACATGACTGAGCGACAAAGAACAGCACAGTACAGAAATAATATTAAGAAAGTCTGGAGTTTGGTATAACATAATTTTTGAAGCAAGAGCCAAGATGATGCTTTTTCTTTCACAGGAGCATCATCTTTCTTGCAGGACCACACTAGCAGTTGTCACTCTTGCCTCAGTTGAGCACCAAAATGAGAAATATGTATGGTGAAGTTCTTGGGAAACTTATTTTCAAAACATGTATCATAATTAAAGGGCTTCCCAGGTGGCTCAGTAGTAAAGAATCTGCCTGCCAAGCAGCAGACATAAATGGTTACTCACTCCAGTATTCTTGCCTGGAGAATACCATGGACAGAGGAGTCTGGCAGGCTACAGTTCATGAGGTTGCAATGAGTCAGACATGAGTGAGCACACACACACACACACACACACACACACACATCTTAATTAATATACATCTAATATTCTCCCTAAAGTCTTTAAATTATTATTTATTTCTTGAGACTATGTCATCTGTCTACCTCTTTGTTTGTCCATACATCCATCCACCTGTTGGGCAGATTTCATCAAATATACAAGGGTCAGGTCCTTCTTGATCCAGTCCTGCTTAAACCCTTTCCACTCTCTCCTCCCTTGGAATCCCTTTAGCCCTTTTTCTATGCTGTGCAACTTAGCACTTTATGATGTACTGAATGCATTATTCATTCTGACCACTGCAATGGTGGCAAGAATTAGGGTAGATATTATTTCCATCTTGCTAATGAGGAAACCAAGGCCTGGAGTATTGATATCTATGAGTGCTCTATTCTCTATTAAATATCCATCTGTCTACTTTCTTTTTTTTTAATTAATTTTTATTGATGTATAGTTGATATACAGTGTCAGTTTAAGATGTATAAGATAGTAATTCAATATTTCTATAGATTATATTCCATTCAAAGAAATGCTAAATCACTATGCTGTGTATCAGACACCAGCATAGTGTTGTATGTCGATTATACTTCAAAAACAAACATTTAAAAAGGAGATAACATTTGTGGTTACCAGAAGTGGAAGGCAGCGTAGGGAAAAGAATTGGATGAAGGCTGTGAAAAGGTACAAACTTCTAGTTATAAGATAAATGAGTACCAAAGATGCCATGTACAACATGTTAAATATATTACACTGCTGTATGTTATGTGTGAACATTTTGGAGAGAATGAGTACTGAAAGTTCTCATCACAAGAAAAAAAATTTTATATTTCTTTACTTCTGTACTGTGAAATGGAATGTTTCTTGCCATATCAATAAATAAGGCTGTCCCAGGCGTCCGTGGATCCAGCCCTCCAAATATGAATTTCTGAGCCCAGGAAGAACAATGCCTGCTATCTGACAGCTGTCGAGCTTCCACCACAAGTTGCCGCCACTCCCCATGGCGAGCAAGGAACTAAGAATATGAGTAATCAAACCACAGGCTGCTGGCCCCAGATAGCTGAGATGCCCATGAAAGGAATGAGTTCAGTAAGTCCAGACTCTTGCATCTTCCCATACATAGAAAAGCACCAAATTCCTTAAACTGAGATATCTGATTTTCCTTAACAATAATCTTTCAGTGTTCAAACTACCTGCCCCTTGCTGCAAACTTCTGTATAAATGGACTCCTCCTTCTGCTTCTCTGGAGCAGCTCTCTCAGGGTCACTTGAAATGCTGTCTCCCAGGCTGAAGTCCCCCAAATTCCCATCAAATAAAATGTGACTTTGAGCTTCTAGGTTGTGACTACATCTTAAAGTTCACAATACCTATGTGAGATGGTAACTGGACTTGTGATAATCACTTCATGGTGTATGTAGTTCAAATCATCATGCACTACAGCTTAAGCTTATACAGTACTACTAATCTTATGTAGATTATGTCTCAAAAAAAACTGGAAGCAAAAAAAAAACAATGGAGTAAATCTCTATGTACTAGTAAGAAACAATGATCAGGTTTTAAATGTTTAAAAAGTAAGTTGTGAAATATTGTTATAATAGGATCCCATTTGTGGAATAATATAGATGACTGTGTGTATGTATATGTACATATTTGTATACACACATATATGTTTATATTTATCCATATGTATTTGTATATGCATGAAAAATCTGGAAAGTAAGCAACTGCAAGAGGGGTTTCTATGTTTACCTTACACTCTTCTGAATATATGAATCATTTATAATAAAAATATGGCAATTTTATAATTAAAGTTTTCTTTTACAATTAAAACAAATACTTGGTACTAGGTGAAAAAAAGTAATTACAAAATAACGTCTACAATTCTCTGTCCTGTAAATATATCCTTGCTAATTTGCCTGTGCTGTGCTCAGTCATGTCTGACTCTTTGAGACCCTATGGACTGTAGCCCGCCAGGCTCCTCTGTCCATGGGATTCTCCAGGCAACAATACTAGAGTGGGTTGTCATACCCTGCTCCAGGGGAATCTTCCCTACCCAGTGACTGAACCCATGTCTCCTGTGTTGTAGGCATATTCTTTACTGCTGAGCCACTGGGGAAAACCATTGCTTTGCCTGTTTTCCTAAAAAGTTAAACATACACTTTTGACCCAGAAACCCCATTCCTACATCTTTTCTCAAGAGAAATGAAAATATATGTCTACAAAAAGACTTATACATGAATATTTATTGTCATTTTATTCATAGTAGCTCAAAGGTAAAATAGCCCAGGTGTTTAACAACAGGAACGTAGATAAACAAATTGCAGTACATGCATACAATGGAAAACTACTCAGTCACAAAAAAGAAAGGGACTCAAAAAAAAAAAAAAGAAAGGGACTCCTAATGCCTGCCAGAACATGGATGAATCTCAAAAGCATTATGCTGAGCAAAAGAAGTCAGCCTAAAAGAGTACATAATACGATTCCATTTATATGAAATTTTGAATCAGGCAAAACTAATCTGGAGCAGCAAGAAGCATACCAGTGGTTTTCTGGGGCCAGAAATAGGGGTGGGTAGTGGATGCGTATAGATTGCAAAGGGTGCAAGGGGACCTTTGGGGGAGGTGGAAATGTTCTATAGCTCAGTGGTGGTGGTGGTTCCATGGGTATATGCCTTTTTCACAAGCCACTGAATTCTACACTTAAAATAGGTAGATTTTATTGTATGAAATTTATATATTAATAAAAACAATTTATATATATATATATATATCTACCTATAAAATGTATATATATGTGTGTGTGTGTGTTCTTACATTCCCTTTCCTCTGTATAAGAAGGTCTATGAAGATATAGGGAACTATATGTAAGTCAGAAAGTTCCAGACAAGGAAGACACTGTACCAAGAATGAGCATGTTTCTTAGCTTTGAGGATAATATGCAATGAGCAGGTAGAAATAGGTTCCAAAATACAGGAGTGAGGCCACTGCACAAACTGGAAATTCAGCTCCTGGGAGGGTAGGCTCTAGCTGCTCTTCCTAAGCAGTGACTCATAGATTCCAATAGAGCATAATAAAAAGTAAAAAACTGAGGTGGTAATACCTGTGGCCTGGCCTCATTAGGTCCCCGGGGAAGGGGGTGGTGGGGGGGCCCCCTGAGACTCCAGGGGCCTCTCTGGGATTGCAGCTGCTTGCTGGCTCTCCCTAGAGGTGGGGACTCTCTGGTGGGAATGAAGAGAAAGCCTTTCCCACAGTGTGGGCTCCAGAGAAGAAAAGGCTCACCAGAGAGTTGACCAGAAATCGGTCCCCTTCGAGACTCTGACCTGGAGCTGCTCGCTTGGGACTCTCTGGTGGTGAATTGCTTGGCTCCAGGTTTCTGGTCTGAATGACACCAGGCAGCGGAGATTGGCAGGGTTAGAGCTGAAATGGACACTTGTGGTCAACTCCCCTTTCTTGTGCTCTTCGTGCCTGGGTTGTCCTTCCCCACTCTTCGTCCAAGTTGTCCTGGCGAGGAGGCTCCACCCTGGCTCTCTGGGGGAACAGTGACTCAGGCAGCAGTAAATCAGAGCTTCCCACTCCCCTGGCCACAGCGAACACTTCAGGGATGGGCATCTGACTGCTCCCTCCCCAGAGCCCATGGGTTGCCATGAAACATTTTTGGAGAATGAGACATTTCTGTGAAGAGTGGGATGTGGAGTCATTTTTGCTCTGAAGCTAAGAACAGAGGGGATGTTCGGTCAGATCTGCTGTCACCATCTTTATACTATTGGAGCTATCTCAAAGGAAATTAGATGAGAGATAGAGAGTAGGTCCTAAAGACAGTGCTTGGGCCCAGAATCCCACCATGATTGATGAGTCCATCCTGGGACTTTCTGTTTTCTCAATCAGTTCCCTAGTCAATTCCCTTCTTCCTGAAACCCACCAGTGTCAGGTTTTCTGTCTCATGCAGCTGGAATGGAAAATTCCTGTTGCTTCCACTACGTGGAGTTACCCAACCCCACCCCACCTCCATCAACTGGCAAATATGTCCTTCTCTTTCAAGATTCACTTTATGCACCAACCACCTCTAAGTCTTTTCTGGCTCTCCTGCCCACGGTGGAACTTCCTTCATTTTCCTCCACTGTACTCTGTACACATTTGTATAAAAACACCTAAATTGCTTTAGAACCCTTATTCTTATCATTGGTGGCTTGCTCTCTATTAAGTTGTAAAGTTGTTGAGGACAGGAGCTGTCTATGTGTTGGTTTCATATCCTCAGAATCTACTCCAGTGTCTGACACATAGCAGGTATACGATTAACATTTGTTACATGAATCAGTGAATGGGGCAAGAGTCTTTATCCAAGTTTTCCTATAAGTGATATTCACATCCCAGCAGTTGGACAGAGTGAAGTCATGGAGAATTTTGGGTTGACAGTGGAAAGAACCAATCTGTCCATCAGTCAGTCAGTCAGTCAGTCAATCTGAATCTACTTAGGCATCACTCACAGCTGCAACTTCCAGGCGAAGGAGTGACTCATGCTTGGAAATAGGAAACCCAGGGCTGTTTAAAAGCTCCCTAATGCCCAGAACTGGTATTTGTGGCAACCTTGCCCCAACTCTGCTCTCTTTCAGAAGGAGATCTGGGTGAGCAGCTCTGGAGAACCAAGGGCAGAAAACCTGAGGGAATGAGGTTGAAAGTCATGGAATAGTTTCTAAGTATTTGATAAATTCTTATTGATCAACTGAATTTGTTTTTTCCAGGCACTTTTTTTGTCTCCATTAATATGAGAAGCCCACTTAGGGTTATAAATGTGACCAAAGGCAAAATAAAATGACATTAGTGGATATAAACAGAAAATGTTTGCAGCATCAGATGCTTTTTCAAAAGTATCCTCAAGACAATACTATCAGTAAGTAGGTCTCATCACCTGTAGTGTTGTGGACTGATCTTGTTGACTTTTTCTATCTCCCAGATGAGGAGGTCACCAACCCTAAGTTGCATCATCTATTAATATTAACTAGAAAACCTTGGGCAAGTCATTCAGCATATCAAGGGTATAGCTTTATCACCTCCTCAGTGGGACAATAAAATCCTCATCCTTACTTATTAATGCATCTTATAGTTGAAATAAGGATTAAATTAAAGGAGAGATGGAAACTGAAGTGAGCGTGCATGCCTTTTAAGTTCTGTATCCTTTCCTGCACAGGTTACAGACTGCATCTGTCTTTATTTTCTTTGTTGCAAGTGACAGAAAAACAACCCAACCAGCCTTAACTGAAAACAAGATGTTTTGGCCCTTGTAACTGAAAAATCCCGAGACTGGTCTGGGATTCAATGGCATCACTGGAACCCAAATACTCTCTCTCATCTCTGGTTATCTTCAGTGTTGGTTCAATTTCCAAATATTATGTGGTCAGAAGATGCTTCCAGGAGCAGCAGACCTCTATTCAAGTATGTTGGGAAAGAGTAATTATTCCCTAAGACTCCCAGTAAAAACTTCATTGAGCTTTATGACTGGATCATGTGCCCATCCCCAAACCAATCAGTGTGACCAAAAGAAATGTCATGTTTTTTTTCTGATTAGCAAGGCTGAGACACATGTCCATATGTTGAGCCAAGGGTACAGTCAACCCCATATTCATTCTATGAACTGAGAGAAGAAGAGTTGGTGATCCCCCAAGGATAATTATACTGTGGTTAGTAGTAGGGAGAATAGAAGCTACATGACAAAACAAATGTCAATTATCTATAAATAACTCTTAAGACCTCAGGACACACAAGAGCGGTGATATTGGCTGGAGGCAGATGGGAGAGACAAAGAGGGTCACAAGAGCATACAGACTAGAATTTCTCTGGCTTCATCCCTCCCTGCTAAGTGGGAACTTCAGAACCTCAGCTTTCTCCCAAATTATTTGGGGAGTCCCTGGAGACTTTAGCGAGGAGTCCCGTGTACATGTGTGGAACAGTTCTTCTGGGTATTGCTCAGGACCTGTAACCTCTTCCCCCTTTGCAGTGGCCTCCTGTGATGTTTCCGTGGCTGCTAAAGCCAAGGTACCCAAAGCACAGTGCTGCCGCTGCAGTGTCCGATGCCTTCAGAGACAGCAGAGACGGTGCACATGTTGCTGAAAGAACCAAGTCCTTTAAAAAATGGCGTCTCCTCACTTCTCCAACAAGGACTCCGTGTGACGACGATACCCTCTGCTCTCATTTCTGCCATTCAGGCCCTCTTACCTGACAGGCAGGGGTCAGGTGTGCCCAGCCAACAAGTAAGCCAGAAGAAGGGGTTGGGGCACAGCTGTTTGTGGTTACAAAGCCAAGGAAAAGAATCCGTAGAGTCCAGGGAAATTCCTGGATGCAGTGCCTGGTTCAAGTTCCAGTTCAGAGCCCAAGTCCAGGGGAGGGGAACAGATAGTTGAGAAGCACCAAGGGGGAAAAATGGACTTGAACTTGAGTTGATTGCCTGGTGAGTGTCCTCTCTCTCAGAGCTGCTGGCTGGGCCAGGCTGTGCTTACTTGGCCACAGAGATTAGTCAAGCCACCATGTGTGTTAGTAGTTAATCTTTCCTGCAGTCCTCTGCCTCTCTGAGTCCATGGGGGCTGGACTGGCCATCAGTCGACAAGGGAAGCTACAGAGAACCACTTCTATCCTGCAGGAGTTGCTCACTGTTGCTTTTGGATCAGTGCCAGAGTTCCAACTCTTTATCCCTTGGGGGATGACCCATTATTCATGCAAATTCTTGCCTGGAAAGGATGGCAGTGGTGGAGCTGACTGCCCTGCTGGTCCTCCAGGCAGTCCTCAAATACTGTAGAGTGGACGTTGCACATCATGATAACAACATCTAATACAAATTGAGAGTTTGCTGTGTACTGGGCAGACTTAAGGGTTTTAGAAGTGCTGTCTTATTCACTCTTTTTAAAAATAATCTTATTTATTAACTTATTATTTTTGGCTGTGCTGGATCTTGGTAGCTGTGTGGGCTTTTCTTCAGTTGCAGCTAGTGGAGGCTACTCTTTGCTGTGGTGTACGGGCTGCTCATTGCTGTGGCTTCTCTTGTTGCAGAGCATGGGCCCCAGGTCATGCAGGTTTCAGGAGCTGTGGCTCCTGGGCTCTAGAGCACGGGCTCTATAGTTGTGGCACAAGGGCTTAGTTGCTCTGTGGCTTGTGGGACCCTCCCGGACCAGGAATCGAACCCACGTCTCCTGCGTTGGCAGGTGAATTCCTTACCACTGAGCTACTAGGGAAGCACCTCATTCCTTCTTAACAGCAATCTTCTGCATTAGGAACTATTATTATCCAGTTTATAGATGAGGTCATTGAAGCCAAGAAAAGTTTAGTAAATGTAACTGTACTTTGAGGCTGAATATTTGTCCATCTCAATCACTGTTGTGTTTCTTGTGCTCCATATAATGCTTAACTTAGAGGAGTTATCTGAGAAATACTTTAAAAATTGATGGATATGCTGTGGGTAGGCTTCTTTGATCTTTCATTTGGGACCAAGGTAATCATTGCCCCAACTGCTGGAGTGTCAGCATGCTGGGGTGTCAGATGCTAAGGTCTCCTGATTGGCATATGTCTAGGAATTTCCTGTAGAACAAGATTTACAACCGCTCCCCTAGAGTGGCACTCAATTGTAAGTCTATGTGGGAGTTAAAAAGACCAGTCCCAATTTGGGAATATTCTGGGGGGCCATCCCAGTTCCCACTGAGGCTGGAGTCAGCTAGGTAGGCCTCTGCTGCATCTGCGGTGCAGTTTAGCCTCTCCCTCGGCCCAGTTTTGCTTTCCTCACTTCTTTGTAGGTGTTACTGCTGACTACACACCTTGCTGAGCCCCCTACTTGCAAGTCTCCATCTCAGAGTCTGTCTCTAGGCAATTTGACCCAAGGCAGATGGAACATGCTACTCACTCAGTCTTGTGGCTCTCACCTCAACAATCCTCTCTAGAGGTTGACTCTTTTTCTAGAACTATTTGAGATGACATGACTATGGGCTGTTGCTGCAAAAACCTTTGCCTTCTTCACTGAAACCTCCAAAACTCAGGAAGATGCCACTTCTCATCACAGCTGCCCATTCTAAACTGGACCCTTTGTTCAGCCCTGATGGCCAGAGATGGCTCTCTCATTCCAGGGCTCCAGGTCATAGTGATGGCTTAAGATACAAAGAAGAAGGTTTCTTCCCTTCAAGATTCTCTCAGGAGCTCTACCCCAGCTTCACAGTCCTGCCTGTGAACCTCCACGCTGGTGACCCTCTTAGATCAGACCATCTCCCAAGGCTTCAGTGACCAGCACCACTGTTCCCCAGTGAACCACTGGCCATGAGTTCAGACTTCTCCTTCCTAGTGAATTCCTGCCAGGTGAATTCCCTTCTTGCTCTTCTTTACCATCTGCCTATTGTCAGGGTCGAATTATACACTTCTGAACCACAAAATGGGTCCACTTCCTCCCCATAGGTCCTCTGTAAGTTTGCCTGACACTGCATTCCCCTTGCCTTTTCCCAGGATCCGCCAAGCTCTGAGAATATTGAATATATTAGAACTGGGAGGGAGGGTGAAGGTGGGAGGGATGTCTGCTTACTGAGATAAGATGCAGACACTGTTTCATTATATATGGCAGAGGAGTTAAGGAGTCAGATAAACCCAGCTTCTTTACATACACATCTGTAAAATGGGGACACTTCCCTAAGTTGTTAATATAAGTGAATAAAGTAAGGCACGTGAAGCACTTGGCATTGTGCATGGCATGGAGTAAGTGTTCCAGAGATGATGTCTGTGCCAATTACTTGGTTTTTGTCTCTCTGCTCCATTTTGTGGGAAGGTAGTTGTTGCCCATAGTTGCTGCTGGTATGATTTCTTAATGTCTTCTTTTTACTTTTTTGGTCTCCTAGTTAATAATGTTATACCTAATTAACAAAAGTGAAAGGAAAATCACTCAGTTGTGTCTGACTCTTTGCAATCCCATGGACTGTAGCCTACCAGGCTTCTTTGTTCATGGGATTTTCCAGGCAAGAGTACTGGAGTGGGTTGCCATTTCCTTCCCAGGGGATCTTCCCAACCCAGGGACCAAACCCGGGTCTCCAGCACTGCAGAGAGACGCTTTACTGTCTGAGCCACCAGCTTTTGTTTGTTTGTTTGTTTGTTTGTTTGCTTCGGCCTTGCCAGGTGGCATGTGGGATCTTAGTTCCCAGACCAGGAATTGAACCCACAGCTTCTACACTGGAAATGTGGAACCTTAATCACTTGACCACCAAAGAAGTCCTTAAGTGTTTTTTCACATTAAATTCTCACTTCTCAGATGACTGGTATGGTTTCTTGTCTCTTGACTGGGCCCTGAAGGATATCACCATTTTCCATTTTGTGAATGAGAAAACAGGAGTTCAAGTTGATTAAAGAATTTCCAAAGGTCACAGAGGGACCTTGTGGCCACAGAGGTTGAGATGGTTTTGAATGGCATCACCAACTCAATGGACAGGAGTTTGAGCAAACTCTGGGAGGTGAGGGACAGGGAAGCCTGGCATGCTTCAGTCCATGGGGTTGCAAGGAGTTGGACACGACTGAATGACTGAACAGCAACAAGGTCACAGAGTGGTCCTTTGTGATTTGAATTCTGTTCTACCTGATGCCAGGACTGCACTGGCATATCCTACATTGTACAGTACAGCTGAGATAAGCCACATTGCACCTGCTCCAGGCCACCCTCAGGTTTTCATCCCTGCTTTGGTCGCAGCCAGTTGCGTGATGGGATGGACTCTTCTCACTACCCTGGGGGAGCTGAGGATAAAGCCCAGCTGCTGCAGTGCTAACAGTGTGACGCTACATGCCTCCAAACGCTAGATTTCTCTCCACAATTCTCTATTTAAGAAAATTGTTTTGACCAATTTCTAAATTTCTCATAAAGGGAAAAGGAATAAACAGTAAATCAGTTATAAAACATTTCAATACTAGTGAATCTAAAAGGGTTCACTAAGGGTTATGACATTATTTTGACCAAAACAGATTTTTTAGGCCTGATCTAGAATTTTGGGGAGAGAAAAAAAATTCTCAAACCCAGCTATTTTAATTCATTCTTATTTTTAAAAGTGTTTTATGAAGCACTTTTTGATGGAGGACAAGTGGTCAGAGAGAAGAAAAAGAGTTAGGCCAAAAAAGAAATCTTTCCCATCAAACAAGGGTGGACAGCTTATCTTTAAAAGATGAGGAACCAGCATTCTAATAGACTATCTGGGGAAAAAACACAATGACATTACTGGGAATCTGGCCAAAGTGGGGACTATTACTGGATGCTTCTGACTTTGTTTAGAATATTCCTGGAACTCAATATCTTTATAATGACATAGAGATAGAAGCCTTTCCTAATATGAAGAATGCCACAGTCCATTAGCAGAAATTGAGCTATGTTTTAATTTTATTATAATGAATATCTGATTAGAATGGTACTCCAAAGAAAAACAAATGAGTTGTTAAGCAATTATTGTCAAGAAATAATGAGTAATGTTATTAGATGAATGGAAAAAGACCGACCCCAACATGTCTGTGAAAACAGAAAATACAGTCCAACTCCTGGATCACTACCTAGGAATGAGGGCAGGGTTCTCATTCCAGGCAGTGGTAAGTTGTTGGGCTTGATGTTTCTCTACTAGAAAAACAAAGTCATGTAAGCAAAGAGTCATTTTTACAAGTTTAAAAAATTAAGGACAACTAATTTTGTGTCATCACGAACAAATCTTCCTTGGAAATATAATTTTTGTACAAAAAATGGTTTTCAGAATCATGCCAGGGAGCTGAACATCCAGAATTTATTAAATATTGAGTGTTGCCAGATAAAAGCCAAGAAAAGTGAATATTTCTGCTATCTAGCTACTTCCTTTCTTTCCAGTATTCCAATATCTTGTTTTCTCAATGACTGACTTCTATTTGGCTATTTCTAGGAGGTTTGTACTATTTATGCTATTTACTCATTACCAAATTTTTAAAAAGGAAACAAATGGCAGAATCCACCAACTTTTCTACCAGTCTGAAAGGGCTTTCTAAAGCAGCATATTTTACAATTTTTTGTACAGCTGTTACTGAGAGCACTTTTAGAGTACTTCCTAAAATTGTTTTTCTCCATTCTTCAAGTCATCAAGGATAGCGGAGAGAACATGGCAACGTCAGTGTGCCATTTTGGATAAGATCATAAGCTTCAAGGGCCAAGAGATTTGGATTTGGAGTTTTGGTTCAGCCATTCACTAGCTATGTGATCTTTGTGTAGGTCACTTAACATTTCTGAGCCTTAATTTCCTCATTTATAAAATGGAGTGATGACAGTAGCCACCTCATAGGACTGATGTGTATGATAGATGATATGCCTGGCATATCATGAACGCCTAGGGATTTGCTATTTCATGAAAATGCAGGGGCCAAGGACAAGATCTGAATGAGGGTTATCTCTTGCCAGGGTATCAACTGTGTATGATGAACACTTCCATGAAGTTCATTGAAGCTTTGGCTCATCCATGTTGAACCCCTACTGTATAAAAAGAACTTACAAAGCTAAGTAACAACCCATGCCTTCTAGAAATTTAGTCAAGTGAAGTCATGAGTTGTCGTTCTCACTAAGTGCTGTCCGACTCTTTGCGATCCCATGGACTGCAGCATGCCAGGCTTCCCTGTCCTTCACCATCTCCCTGAGTTTGCTCAAACTCATGTCCATTGAGTCGGTGATGCCATCCAACCATCTCATGCCCTGTCACCCCCTTCTCCTGCCCTCAGTCTTGCCCAGGATCAGGGTCTTTTCCAATGAGTTGACTCTCCACATTAGCTGGCCAAAGTTTTGGAGCTTCAGCTTTAGCCTCAGTCCTTCCAATGAATATTCAGGGTTGATTTCCTTTAGGATTGACTAGTTTGATCTCCTTGCTGTCCTAGGGACTCTCGACAGTCTTTCCAACACCACAAGTTGAAAGCATTGATTCTTCAGCGCTCAGCCTTCTTTATGGTCCAACTGTCACATCCATACATGACTATTGGAAAAACCATAGCTTTGATTACATGGACCTCTGTTGGCAAAGTAATGTCTCTGCTTTTTAATACACCATCTAGGTTTGTCATAGCTTTTCTCCCAAGGAGCAAGCATCTTTTAATTTCATGGTGTGGTCACCATCTGCAATGATTTTGGAGCCCCCCAAATTAAAATCTGCCATTGTTTCCACTTTTCCCCCGTCTATTTGCCATGAAGAGATGGAACTGGATGCCATGGTCTTAGTTTTTTGAATGTTGAATTTTAAGCCTGTTTTTTCACTCTCTTCTTTCACTCTCATTGAGAGGCTCTTTAGTTCCTCTTCAATTTCTGCCATTAGAGTGGTATCACCTGCATATCTGAGTTATTGATTTTTCTCACAGCACTCTTGATTTCAGCCTGAGCTTCATCCAGCCCAGCATTTCACGTGTTGTACTCTGCATATAAGTTAAAAAAGCAGAGTGACAATATACAGTCTTGACTTACTTCTTTCCCAATTTTGAACCAGTCCTTTGTTCCATGTCCAGTTCTGTTGCTTCTTGACCTGCGTACAGGTTTCTCAGGAGGCAGGTAAGGTGGTCTGGTATTCCCATCTCTTTAAGAATTTTCCATAGCTTGTTGTGATCCACACAGTCAAAGACTTTAGCATAGTCACTGAAGCAGAAGGAGATGAGGCATGATGGAAATATCCAAATAACTTAGGGACAGAAGAAAGAAGAGCACACTGTGTGGGTCAAGCGGTGAGCTCTAGAGAGTCTCAGGGTGGAGCATCATGGGGTTCCCAAAAGTGGTGCGGGTGGATTGGATTGGACCAGGGGAGGTGACAGTAACATTTCAAGGGAGGAAATAATACAGAGCAAGAAAAAGAGGTGGTGACCTGGGCAGTTTATTTGGGGAACTAACCTGTTTGGCTGTAGCACTGGGTGATGGTGAAAGAATAGAAGAAAGTTGGAGCCAGCCTTTGAACAGAGTTTTGTATGTTTATCTGGTTGGTTGGTTGGTTTTGGTTTTAAATAGATGATAATATGTAGCCACTGGTAGAACTCAAACACGCTCAAATATCTTTTACCTTCTTTTCCTCCTTATCTGGGTCCTATCACTTTCTTCTCTCTTTCACCCCTAGTTCTTGAAAGTCTTGCCTAAATACTTTGAAAACCAGAAGCTTCTGAACCTTGGCAGCCTGACTTCTGTTCATCATTCTGCTTTGAGTGGCCTTATCAAGCATCTCCTGACATTCCTTTTTTTTAAAAAATATAAATTTACTTATTTTCATTGGAGGCTAATTACTTTAAAATATTGTAGTGGTTTTGCCATACATTGACATGGATCTGCCACGAGTGTACTTGTGTTCCCCATCCTGAACCCCCCTCCCACCTCCCTCTCCATCCCACCCCTTTGGGTCATCCCAGTGTTTATTGAATTATAGTTGATTTATAATGTTGCATTAATTTCTGTTATAAAGCAAAGTGATTCAGTTATATATCTGTGTGTGTATGTGTTCTTACTCACACACACACTTTGCAGCTAACTCTTTGTGACCCTATGGACTGTAGCCCATCAGGCTCCGTTGTCCATGGGATTCTCCAGGAAAGAATACTGGAGTGGGTTTCCATGTCCTCCTCCAGGGGATCTTCCCAATTCAGGGACTGAACCAGTGTCTTATGTCTCCTGCATTGGCAGGTGGGTTCTTTACCACTAGCGCTACTATATATATACACACACACACACATATATATATAAAATGTTCTTTTTCATATTCTTTTCCATTTTGACAAGATACTGAACATAGTTCCCTGTGCTACCATATCATTTCTATTTATTTTTATTTTTGGCTGCACTGGGCCTTCGTTGCCTTTTGAATCAGCTTTCTCTAGATGCAGTGGGGGGGGGGGGTACTCTTTGTTGCAGTGCTTCAGCCTCTCATTGTGGCGGCTTCTCTTGTGGAGCACAGGCTGTAGGGCACCCGGACTTCGGTAGCTGCAGCACTGGGGCTCTGTGGTTGTGGCCCATAGGGTTTAGGATACAGGTTCAATAGTTGCAGCACACAGTCTTAGTTGCTCCGCGTGTGGAATCTCCCCACCCCAGGGATCAAACCCATGTCCCCTGCACTGGCAGGTGGATTCTTATCCACTGCACCACTAGGGAAGCCCCGGTAGCATTCTGGATGCCACTTGATAGTCACTATCAGGCTGACACACTGCCCCTGCCTCCTGCACTGTCTTGCTTGGCCTCCATAACACGGCTCCTCCCTGATTTTCATCCAGCATCTTGAGCTGCTCTTTCCTAGCTCCTTAGCAAGCTCATCTCCCTCTGCCCATCCTGAATTATCAGGACACCCTGGGGATCTGATCACATGACTCTTCCCGTCTTCTCCACATCTCTTCCTGAACAATCTCACTCTCCTCTTCAGTTCCACACCCCTCACCACTTCCATGCTGAGCATGATACCCAGATCCCATCTTTGGTCCGGTGCTCTTTCCTGGGCTTCTGAACGGCACTTCCACTTACCATACCAATGACTCTACTTGAAGTTTCTTCGGGTGCCTTAAGCCCTGTGTGCCCGTTAAACTCACTGGCTACCGTATCCTGCAGTCTCTATCTTAATGAGTGGTGCCACAGCCCACGCATTGCCTAAGCCAGAAATCCAGTGTCATCTCAGCCTCTTTCTTCTCCTTTACATTCCATTTCCAGCCACCAAGGCTTATTGCTTCTCTCTGAGCCTGTTCCTTGAACCCATCTACTTCGGTTCACCCCCACTGCCAATCTCTTATATTCTCTTCTAGTCCTAAATGCTCTTCCGTTTCCCTCCATTCAATCTTCAAGTTGCAATCAGATTGGGTGGTTGTTTTTTTTTTGTTTTATTTTTTTTTGAGATGCAAATATTGTCCCCTTATTTAATCCCTAAATGGTATCCATTGCTCTTAGGGATAAGTTGCAGACTCATCACAGCTTACAGGCCATATAGTAGGATCTGCAGATATGACCCTGAAATGGCAAGTGGGCTTTACTCTAAGAGTTCTTACAGTTTTCATTACCTTTAGGATGCAGGCCAAATGCAGAAAATCCGCCAGGTTTTTCATTCCCTGGCTCCCATCTGCCTTTCTGGCTCATCCCTGGCGTTTCACCTATACACACACTGTCCTCCAGTCATCTTGAACCTTGAGACTATGCCACAGTCTCCTCTGTGCCTAGCTGTGCATCTGCTGCTTCCTCTAGGGGAGCATTTGTCTTCCCTTCTGCACCTGGCATATTCTGCTTACTTTTAAAATGATTTTCCTTGGTCTCTTCCTCCAGGGAGCCTTCCATGACTTTCAGGTCTACGTTACTGGCCCCTACTCAGTGGAGAAGGAAATGGCAACCCACTCCAGTATCCTTGCCTGGAAAAATCTCACAGAGCAGCCTGGTGGGCTGCAGTCCATGGGGTCGAAAAGAGTCAGGCACGACTGAACTACTAACACACACTTACTCAGTGCTCCAATTTTTGCTTCGTCATTTTTGCTCGCTATAGTGTTTATGTTTCTGTATTGTGATTCTCAACTCACTTGCCTGATTCTTCATTTGGACTACAAGCGTGGTGTGGAAAGGACCAGGTCTATCTTATTCATTTCCATATTCTCAGCGCCATTCAGCAGTGTATGGCATGTAGTAGGCATGTTAGGTGAGTGAATGTATGAATTCAGCACAAGTTGTTATTGTAATAATAAGAAATTAGAAACAGCAGCTATTGGGAGGTGATAGGATGAATTGGGAGATTGAGACTGACATATATATGCTATTGATACTATGTATAAAATAGACAACTAATGAGAACCTACTGTAGAGCTCAGGGAACTCTACGCAATGTTTTGTGGTGACTTAAATGAGAAGGAAATCAAAAAAAGAGGGGACATGTGTATATGCATAGCTGATTCACTTTGCTGTACAGAAACTGACACAACATTGTAAAACAATTATACTCCAATAAAAACTAATTAAAAAAAGAAAAGAAGGAAGCAATTTGAAACAGCTATATAAGATATTCAATTTTCTATGTAAAATGACTTTTTAGGCTTAAGGTTTACTAGTATCATGTACAACATGTAAGTTTCACTAGCTTCACAAAGACAAAGTAATTTAAAAAAACCCAAAACAGCAGCTATTAAATATTATCATTCATTCATTCAATCACTGTTTACTAAGGACTTATCATGTGCCAGGCACGGGGTTGAAAAACTGGTGATGAAAAAGCTACAGAAATATGAAAACATGTTTATAGTGCAACATAATGTAAAATATAAAACAAGCCAGAATACCAAACTGGGTGTACACTATGATTACAGCTCTATAAAATATGTAAGAGGCAGCCTGGTGTTATGCAGTGGTTTTAAAGGTTTTCTATTTTTAGTTAAAGGCTTTTTGTCCAAATGAAATTGGAGAAGCCCCAAAATATAAAGCAGAAGAAAGCAAAGATTTTCTGCTGGAGATAGGGGGTGGGGGCAGAGCCTTCCCACACTTCCCTCCACCTTGCTCCCCTCTGCCCCCAAACCCCCACCACCACTCCCAAGCCGGAAGGCAGTCACTGTGGCATGTTCAGGGTGGATTATTTGAAAATCCCCAGAATAGACTTCTGGTTAAACACTGCTGTTTAAAAGCATACACTTTTCTTTGATCCCTTCCCAAACACCACCAAAATGACAACAAACAAGTCAAAATGGCCCAAGTCCATAAGGACAGAGGGAAGGAGTGAATAGTTAATGTCAACTTTGTGGGGAATAGGGACAGGGTCTGGCTGAGTGGTAACTAACCTTGAAGAGCTGAGAAGCCAAAACACAGTTTCTGCAGATGGGAAACAGTTAAGAAGGAAGCCAGTTAATGACACCACACTTCAGAAAGGCCCTAGGATTGAGGGGCACAGATTCTTCTGAAGGTAGGAGGTAGGGCTGCAAACAGGAGGTTCATGGAAAGTCTTTTGAAGGAACAGTCAGATCCTCAAGTTCCACCTCTCAGCAGACAAATGAGTATCTTTCTCCCAGCCCAGCAACCAGGTTTGCTCTTTGTGTTCAGTGACCCAGAGGAGCCTCTAGATTCAGGGATATGGACCAGCCAAGGATGCGCAGAGAGACCTTGCTGAGAGGAGAGAATGAACTGACTGGTCTAGGGTGGGACATACAAGTCACATTGGGTCAACCGAGTCCATCCTTGACATTTTTATATTCTGAAGCTGAGAGAGAAAAGCAGAGTTAGAAGAGAAGGATGAAGTCAAACACAGATGAGAGAGATTGTGTGTGTGTGTGTGTGTGTGTGTGTGTATAGGCTCTGTTTCCAGTCCTGGTGGTTACTGATTTTGACTGGTTCCTGTAACTAACTCTTCCTTCAATTCTGCAAAGTACCCAGTATCCTTCTATATTATTTTGCTTTTTGTCTTTGTCGTTGTTGTTACCTGCTAAGTTGTGGCTAATCTTTTGTGACACCGTGGGCTGTAGCCCATCAGGCTCCTCTGTCCATGGAATTCTCCAGTCAAGAATACTGGAGTGAAAAAAAAAAAAGAATACTGGAGTGGATTGCCATTTCCTCCTCCAAGGAATCTGCCCCTCCTAGGGACTGAACCTGGGTCTCCTGCATTGCAGGCAGATTCTTTATCGCTGAGGGTTGCCATAACAAAGTACCACAGACTGGGTGGCTTAAGCATCAGAAATGTATTTCCTCATGGTTCTGGAGCCTAGAAAGTCTGAGATGAAGATGTTAGCGGAGGCGGTTCCTTCAGAGGCCTCAGTCCTTGGCTAACTGAAGACCGTCTTCTCCCCGTGTCTTCACATGGTCTTCCCTTCATGTCTGTCTGTCCAGATCTCCTCTTCTTGTAAGGATACCGATTAGACTGGATAAGGGCCCACCCTAATGACCTCATTTTACCTTAATTACCTCTTTGAAGCCCCTCTCTCCAGACAGTCACATTCTGAGGTACTGGGGGTTAAGGCTTCAATAAATGAATTTTGGAGTTTTGGAGTAGAGACACAATTTAGCTCATAAAAACAAATATGGGGTACAAGTAAAGAATATTTTCTTTTCTTTCTTCCTTTTTAAAAAAGCTATTTCTTTTTTTAACTGAAGTATAGTTGGTTTACAATGTTGTGTTAATTACTGCTGTCTGGCAAAGTGACTCATATATAGCTTCCTTTTGAATGTACATTATGGTTTTACACAGGATATTTTTTGCATTATGGTTTATCACAGGATATTTAATATACTGTAGTTCCCTGTACTATACATTGTTTATCCATTCTATATATAAAAGTTTACATCTGCTAACCGCAACTTCCCACTCCACCCCTCCCCCAACCCCCTTCCTCTCGGCAAGTAGAAGTCTGTTCTTTATGTCCATGAGTCTGTTTCTGTTTCATAGATAGGTTCATTTGTGTTGTATTTTAAATTCCACATATAATTAATATCATATGGTATTTTGTCTTTCTCTTTCTGACTTACATATGATAGTCTCTAGTTACATCCACGTTGCTGCAAATGGCATTATTTCATTTTTTTTTTTCAAATTTAACTCTCTTTCATTTTTTTTTTTTCATTTATTTTTCTTAGTTGGAGGCTAATCACTTTACAATATTGTAGTGGTTTTTGCCATACATTGACATGAATCAGCCATGGATTTACATGTGTTCCCCATCCTGATCCCCCCTCCTGCATCCCTCCCCATCCCACCCCTCTGGGTCTTCCCAGTGCTATTTCTAATTTAGTTTCTGCCTCTTGGACTCAAAGAACTCCCTGATTTACCATCCCCTCAGTTCTGTGGATGGCCTGGTGGACATCAGAGTCTTCCTTGAGTGTTCTTTAAATCTGCACTGCACTGCCCTTCACCTTTCCTAATTTATGTTCCTTAAAGCAAGAAAGAGATCATATCCAATAGTTTGTACAGTCTATGTTGCCAGGTGATCAGATTAGTAGAGATCTACTTATTAGCTGCTTGATTTGGTGAAGTTATCTCTGCCTCAATTTCCTCATCTGTAGACTGGGGGGATGATGATAATAGAAGGTTGCTGTGAAGATCAATGTGTTAGTGAATGTAAAGAATTTCAGAGGCTGGCATATGGTGAGTGTTCTGAAGTGTGTCTATTATTTATTTATCCAGTAATCTCTATAGGAAATAACTCTGTGTCACGTATATGGTAGATGTTCAATAAATATTTCTTAATCCTTTAGTGACTCAGACGGTAAAGAACATACCTGCAGTGTGGAAGACCCAGGTTCAGTCTCTAGGTCGGAAGATCCCCTTGAGAAAGGAATGGCAACCAACTCCAGTATTCTTGCCTGGAGAATCCCAAGGACAGAGGAGCCTGGCAGGCTACAGTTCACGGGGTCACAAAAAGTTGGACAGGACTGAGCAATTAACACACAATTCTACTTTATAAATATGTGTGTTGCTAAATAAATCTGCACTCTAAAATTTTAAAAAAATATATGTGTGTTGCAATAAGTGGTTCTTAGATATATCTTCAAATCTTCATTAATCAGTACCTTGTTATTTGCCAATGTAAGGATATCATTTCTTTTCCATTGTTTAGTCAATGGCCACCATAAACAGCCGTGACTCTGGAACACCTTTTAAGTACTTTAAGCAAGTTGATACAGTAAACAAGTAAAGAGTATTTTCTTGTACTTTAGAAGCTCAGTCACAGAGAAAAAGAACCTGGGGTAAAAGTCAAGGTTGCTCTCTGCTGGTCCTGGCTCTCCCCCTTCTGTGAGACTGGACAGAAGTCTTGTGTTCTCCAGGCTCTGGCATCTTTATTTACAAACCAAGGCTGGATTATGTAATCTTTAGGGTCTTTAACATTCTATATTACTCATCTTTGGAAGAGCATCTTATCTGAGATGCTCAGATCCTTTAAAAGTTACATTCTCCTACTTTCCTGCTTTGAACAGAACCTTAGTAATTCTGACACATAGTTAGATGTATTTCCTGGCATCAGTTGTATAAATGAGCAATACATTATTAAAATTTGGCAAAGATTAGTATCAGGCATTGTGTCTTTTGATATGTTGAGCGTTTTATTTTCTAATGAGTAGCCCTCCCTCCAAAGGAAATCAGTAAGAGGATAAGGAGAGAATAAAAAGGGCTATTTTGTTTTATTGAATTTTACTTCCTTGACCATTTTATTTTTTATGTATTTATTTTTATTGGGGGTAGAGTTGCTTTACAATGTTAGTTTCTGCTGTATAAGGAAGTAAATCAACTATAGGTACACATATATCCCCTTCCTCCTGGGCCTCCTTCCCATCCACTCTCCATCCCACCACTCTGGGTCATCAGAGCACCGAGCTGAGCTTCCTGTGCTATACAGCAGGTTCCACTAGGCATAGAGTTTACACATAGCAATATATATATGGGGCTTCCCAAGTGGCTCAGTGGTAAAGAGTCCATCTTCCAAGCAAGAGATGCAGGTTCAATCCTTGGGTTGGGAAGATCCCTTGGATAAGGAAATGGCAACCCACTCCAGTATTCTTGCCTGGAAAATCTTATGGACAGAGGAGCCTGGTAAGCTACAGTCCATGGGGTCACAAAGAGTTGTATGCGACTTAAGTGACTAAACAGCAGTGTATATATTAATATGTCAATTCCACTGGTCCAGTTCATCCCATGAACTGGGATGCCCATGCCCAAACATCTGTTCTCTACATCTGGGTCTCTATTCCTGCCCTGTAAACAAGTTCATTGGTACCACTTTTCTAGATTCCTTATGTATGTGTTAATATGCGATAATATTTTCCTCTTTCTGATTTACTTCACTCTGCATGACAGTCTCTAGGTCCATCCACGTCTCTACAAATGACTCCTTGGCCATTTTACGTTTCATTAGAATAATGTTTTGAGTCTTGACCTTGGAGTCAATTGGTTAGTCAGTCTGCAACCATGGAGTCTCTGGCATTTTGGGGTAGTTGTGGGGATGTACAAAGGGAGAAAAATACACAATGTCTGTTCTTGATGGGGTCCCAACCTTTCCTGGGAATGCTCACTCTGAACACTCAGAAACAGAAACACACGCACACACCCAGGTATGCAGAGTGACACCACCTTGCTCCCTTCATTTAATAAGAATGTGTTGACTGCCCTCTGTTCTTGGGGATCAGCGCTGACAAGACCAAGTTCAAATCTTCATGGAGCTGTCATTTCATTAACTATACACCTCTGGGAATTTTTTGATTTGGTTTGGTTTTGGTCACGCCACTGCAGGATCTTATTTCCCTGGCCAGGGAGTGAACCTGGGCCCTAAGTAGTGAAAGCTCAGAATCATAATCACTGGATTGCCTGGGAATCCACCTTAATTACATATCTCAGAATAAAAGAAGATTGAGGGTAAAGTGAGGGTTAACTTCTATCGCCCTTGTGGGCAGATTCACACTCCAGCAGTGGGGGCAGCCTCCTTAGCTGGGGGAAGTTCTCCGATCCTTGGCTCTGCAGGGTGGTCTCACTGTGCTGGGAGGCAGCCCTGCACCCTGCCTATCTGACACACAAAGCAGATCATTGTTTAACAGATCCTACTTTATACATTATTTTCAGCAACATAGTAATAATATTAATACATAACCACATACTGGCAATTCTACACAATGTCAGATACAATGTGAAATACTCTTTCTCCCCCCAAATATTTTTTTGTTTTTTAGTTTTTCACCATGGAGAATAATGTTTGCTGTAGGCTTATCATATATGGCCTTTACTACGTTGAGGTAGGTTCCACCTATGTCCATTTTTTGAAGAGTTTTAATCATAAATAGGTGCTGAATTTTGTCAAGGCTTTTTCTGCATCTATTGAGATTATCATATGATTTTTATCTTTCAATTTGTTAATATGGTGTATCACATTGATTGATTTGTGTATATTGAACAATCCTTGCTTCCCTGGAATAAACCCAACTTGATCATGGTGTATGAGCTTTTTAATGTGTTGTTGAATTTTGTTTTCTAAAATTTTGTTGAGGATTTTTGCATCTATGTTCATCAGTGATATTGGCCACTATTCAGCTTTATAATAAAATAAAATTAGCATATTTTATTGTTTATCCTACAATAAACATTGTGTGCTACTTGGAAGTTAACTCAGAATCCCCAGCATAATTGGATTTATCTACATGCATTTGTTTGAGAGTTTGGTTCCTAATGGTTCAGCATCATCCAAGCTTGCTTTGAACACATTTCATGTCTCCAACTCCAGCGAAACTCTGCTTCTGCATTTAAACAAAAGATTTTAAATTTTAAAAGGCAATCTTGCCTCTAACAGCTACTTCAGTTCTCTCTCATTCAACTGAATTTTCTCATTTTTCTGTGACCACTTGGAACTTTAATGTGTGATTAAAGTTTAAAACAGTGCAGGAACAAGACAAGGGTGCCCACTTTCACCACTATTATTCAATATAATTTTGGAAGTCCTAGCTGTAGCAATCAGAGAAGGAAAAGAAATAAAATGAATCCAGATCAGAAAAGAAGTAAAGCTCTCTCTGTTTGCAGATGACATGATACTATACTTAGAAAGCCCTAAAGATACTATCAGAAAATTACTAGAGCTAAAATCAGTGAATTTAGCAGTTTCAGGATACAAAATCAATACACAGATATCACTTGCATTTGTATATACTATTAATGAAAAATCAGAAAGAAAAATTAAGGAATCAATCCCATTCACCATTGCAACAAAAATAATTAAATATTTAGAAATAAACTTACCTAAGGAGACAAAAGAACTATATACAGAAAATTATAAGACACTGATGAAAGAAATAAAAAATGACATAAACAGATGGAGAGATATTTCAGGTTCCCGGGTAGGAAGAATCAATATTGTGAAAATGACTATACTACCAAACACAATCTACAGATTCAATGTGATCTCTATCAAACTATCAATGGCATTTTTCACAGAAGTAGAACAAAAAATTCCACAATTCATATGGAAACACAAAAGACCCTAAATAGCCAAAGTGGTCTTGAGAAAGAAGAATGGAGCTGGAGGAATCAACCCTCCTGACTTCAGATTACACTACAAAGCTACAGTCACCAAAACAGCATACGAAATGCAAATCAAAACTACCATGAGATATCACCTCACACCGGTCAGAACGGCCACCATCAAAAAGTCTACAAACAATAAATGCTGGGGAGGGTGTGGAGAAAACAAAACGCTCTTGCACTGTTGGTGGGAATGTAAATTGATACAACCACTATGGAAGATAGTATGGAGATTCCTTAAGAAACTAGGAATAAAACCACCATATGACCCAGCAATCCCACTCCTAGGCATTTACCCTGAAGAAACCAAAATTGAAAAAGACACCTGCATCCCATTGTTCATTGTAGCACTATTTGCAATAGCTAAAACATGGAAGCAACCTAGATGTCCATCAGATGAATGGATAAAAAGTTATGGTACATACACACAACGGAATATTACTCGGCCATAAAAAGGAATGCATTTGAGTAAGTTCTAATGAGGTGTATGAACCTAGAGCCTATTAGACAGAGTGAAGTAAGTCAGAAAGAGAAAGATAAATATCATAAACTAATGCATATATATGGAAACTAGAGAAATGGTACTGAAGAACTTATTTGCAGGGCAACAGTGCAGAAATGGACATAGAGAATAAACTTATGGACATGGGGAGAGGAGAGGAAAGGGTAAGATGTATGGACGGGGTAACATGGAAACTTACATTACCATATGTAAAACAGATAGCCAATGGGAATTTGCTGTATGGCTCAGGAAACTCAAAGAGGGGCTCTGTATCAACCTAGAGGCGTGGGATGGGGAGGAAAGAGGGGGGGAGGTTCAAAAGGGAGGGGGTATATGTATGTTTATGGCTGATTCATGTTGAGGTTTGACAGAAAACAACAAAAGTCTGTAAAACAATTATCCTTCAATTAAAAAACAGATAAATAAATTAAAAAACTGAATAGTAACCACAAAACTCTTTCAGAATTTAGACAAAAAAATATTTGGGGGGAGAAAGAGTATCTCACATTGTATCTGACATTGTGTAGAATTGCCAGTATGTGATTATGTATTAATATTGTTACTATGTATTAATATTAATAAAAGCAGACCAACTTGGTTATTATTGTTTTAAAACTCTCTACAGACAATCCACTCCTTTATTGCCTGGGACCATTCCTGTGACTACTTTTGGAGCATCAATAGCACAGGAAATGAGGAAAACTAATATAGAAACTATAATTTAAAGCCATATGTATTTAATTTGTAAAAGCCTCCTTATCTTCCATTCCAGGCCAGTTCCCACAGCCATGGGAGTCTCAAAAAGCCCATGCAGATCGTCTGGGTCTTGCACCAGGGTTAAGAGCCTTCCCAAGGCTGTTTATCATCCAACTCTGAAATGATAAGCAGAAGCTGTGTGTTTATTGGGTGAGTGTGAAATGGGAGTCAGGGTGTGTAAGCATACAGACAAACAAGTTTGCCTGTGGGATAAAGTTAGGTAGGCTAAGAGCACTAAGAATAAATATAAAACAAATTTGTGCCCTCTCCTGGAAACAATGAGAAATTTTGGTTTTAAAATTAATGTGAATTTAAGTAGCCTATTTGAGAAAATCAAAATACCTCATAGACACCATTTAATTCATATTTTCAGTTTCCCTATGAGTTTGGCAAAATATTTCTAAAAACAGGAAGAAATTCTGGAAGATATATTCACTGATCCCTCCCACTCCCAGGTGAATTTATTAAATGATAGATGAGTTTCAGACATATCCGCAGGAAAGGAAAAGAAAGAGACCGAATCAATAAGAAGTAATTATTTGGGAGTATAATATGACAATACCTGGTATAGTTGAAGATAGACCTTTCAAATGATCCAGCCATTCATTTCTTACTCTAAAATTATTTGTGTACAGATTTTAAAGGTTACACTCTGTCTACAGTTATTACAAAACATCAGCTATATTCCCCATGTTGAACAATACATCCTCAAGCCTGTCTTACACCCAATAGTTTGTGCCTTCTGCTTCTCCACCCCTATAGTGTCCCTCCCTTCACTCCCCACTGGTAACCAATAGTTTGTCCCCTATATATTGGATCTGCTTCTTTTATGTTATATTCACCAGTTTGCCGGATGTTTTAGATTTCACATATAAATAATACACAGTATTTGTATTTTTGTCTGATTTGTTTTCCTTAGCACAATGTCCTCTGAGTCTATCCTGTTGCTGCAAACAGCTGATTTTTTTTTTATCAGCCATTCACTTCTGAATATATACCCTAGGGAAATCTCTTGTATGTGCACAAGAAGACATGTGAGAGAATGTTTTGGACAGACAGTTTACTAGACTCAGCTAAGGTTTTCTCGGGGCTTCCCAGGTGACGCTAGTGGTAGTCTAAATGAAATGTTAGTCGCTCAGTCATGTCCGACTCTGTGATCCCATGGACTGTAGCCCGACAGGCTCCTCTGTCCTTGGGATTCTCCAGGCAAGAATATTAGAGTGGGTTTCCATTCCCTTCTCCAGGGGATCTTCCCAGGCAGGAATCAAACCCAGGTCTCCCTTATTGCAGGCAGATTCTTTACCATCTGAGCCACCAGGGAAGCCCAAGTAGTAAAGAATCCACCTGCCAAAGCAGGAGACCCAAGAGACACAGTTTCCATCCCTGGGTCAGGAAGATCCCCTGGAGGAGGGCATGGCAACCCATTCCAGTATTCTTGCCTGGAAAATCCCATGGACAGAGGAGCCTGGTGGGCTATGGTCCATAGGGTCACAAAGAGTTGGACATCGCTAAAGTGACTTAGCAAGGTCTTCTCAAGATCCTCCAGGGAGAGCACCTTCTTTGGGGCCACCGAGAGGTCGTTTTGACCATTGTTACAGGGAAGCTCGTGGAACTCCATCTGTGGAAGCCGTGCCGTTGTCATGTTTCTCCTGCTCAATTAGCTGGACCCGTCACATAGCTTCTCTGGGCCACCCGTGGTACAGCCCAGGTATCACCCTGCCTCGAGCCTCAAACCTCAGCCCCTTCCTTCCCACCCTGAGCCCTCCCTGTCTCCACAGAGGCATGAGACGCAACAGGACCGTGGGAACACACTGACCTGATAGGCTGCCAGAGGCAGAGAGGGGTGTGCCTGGCTTGTGCCTGCTCCCAAGGTGGCAGATGCATGGCCGTTTCCACATGGCTGCCAGAAGCACAGGATGCTAACACCCAATGAAGCAAATGTGAACTACTGACTCTTATCTGTTTTATTTAATGTTATTTGGTGTTATTACATACCAGTTTGTCTTATTTTTTATATTCCACACATAGGTGATATCACTTTGTCTCTGTCTTTCACTGTCTGAACCCTCCAAACCATCCGTATTGTTGCAAATTGCAAAATTTCATTCTTTTTGATGGTTGAATAGTATTACATTGCAACCCATTCCATATCTTATGTAGAGAATAAACTATTGGCTACCAGTGAGGAGAGGGAAGGTGGGAAGGGCTCTGTTAGGGTGAGGGATTGAGAGGGACAATAATTATGTATAAAATAAGCTACAAGGATGTATTTTACATCAGTGGTCACCATCCTTTTTGACAACAGGGACTTGTTGTCCAAGGGACATCTATTATATTTCAAAAAACAAACAAAACAAAACAAAACAAAACACTGAGAGGATGGATGATTTTCCTCCTTCCTGTCCCCAAAGGACTCTAAGAAATGTTTCCATGTGGCCTCTGGAAACTTCCTACACCATGAGCAACCAATTGTGCCTTCTAGTGACGTCGGGGCCAGGTCAGTCAAAGTCCACCCTCTGTCTGCTTCCCCTTCCTCCTGCCTCAGCGCACTGTTCTCCTTCCCTTGTGCTTCCGTGAATATGTGTTCTTCTGGTGAAGCTTCAGAAAGTAAAATCTGCCTCAGGCTCTAATTTCTAGAGAACTCAGACAAAGAGTGTTGACTGTAGCAAAATTGTCACAATGCTCAGACATTGTTGTACGGTCACAAAAAGTAATTAAACCATTAGCACAAAGGAAAAGAAGGAAAACTAGAGGTGGGGAAGGGAATTTCAAAGCTGGAAATGAAAACAAATGCGGACTCAGTGTAAATAATAGCCTCTGATGTGGAAGAGTTCACTTCTACTCTTTCTCTGGTGCTTATGGGCAAGCTGTGCTGAAAACCTTCTACTTTAAATGATTCTGATATGGTGAAAAGCTTTTGGTTCCTAAAATCTGCTTAAGTGTGTGCATGCTAATGATTAGTCTAGAAAAGTAAAAAACAAAACAAAACAACATTCAGAAGAGTAATCGTTGTTTCAGGTACAACTTTAATACATTTTGTAAAATTGATCAGAGTTTCAAAGATTCATCCATGAGTTCTGGGACCAGGTGACCTGGGATCAAAAATCCAGATCCAGCCAGCACTCAAAGTTTACTACTTTAAGCTCCAGTTTTATCTTCTGATTAAAAAATACCTAAGTCATAGGGTTGTCATGGGTTTTAACTGAGATATTAGTGTCTGGCGAGTATTGCTCAATGAACATCATCATCCATTATAGTCTTAATGAGGGAAATCAATTTTTTGTGAGCAAAAATTGGTGTTGAACAAAGCTACATTTGTGTGTGTGTATAAATTCAATCATTTTATTGAGCACCTACCTTAGCCCTGACATTTTCTAGGCAGGCAGATAGCTAAATCAAGTTAAATTAGGACGCTGTTCTCAAGGATTTCTTGCTCATGAAAAACAGCTTGCTAATGTTTTTGTTTTTCTGTTTGCTGTTTCAGGAGGTGATCAGCATTTGATAGGATGACACGAAGTTAATACCCCAGGACAGATTGAAAAGTTGGGTCAGATGATTCACTGTCTTTGCCAAAATGGTTCTGGACTCATAATTTTGGCTGTGGTTCTTTCTACCTAGCCTTTGAGATAACTGATATTCTTCCATATCAACAAATTTGTTACTGCCTAAACCAATTTTTAGGGCTTAAACTGAGAACCCTCTTCGGAACTTTTAGCAAGAGCATCCTCTTTTATTGTCTAAATGCATCTGAGCTGGACATCCTATTCCTTGAAGCCAGAGCACCTTAACTGATACAGGAGCACGGGTAATGTGTTCTCAGAGCTCTGAGCAATAGCAGATGGTTAGAGTGGGGCAGGTGCAAAGTTAAATTTAGTCCAATGTGTCTACTGCAGGCAAGGAAGTTGTGGCAGGCAGTAGTCACGTGGTGATCATAATACAGAAAAGACTGCAGGTCTGAACTTAGCCCTGCAGCCTGCTCCTCCTGGATCTGAGAGTAGGCATCCTGTCCTTTCTACTGCTCTCCTCATTGTGGGTAAAGCAGGAAGGAAGAATGACCGGCTAGCTCATTCTTTCCGATTTTGGGGTGTTCTTCTTACCCCAATCCTATTCTATTTTGATATTTTCAGTGAAGGGTTTGCAAGCATATTGTAGTGCTGGTCCAGCAGAGTTGGCAGGCTGTGGTCTACACTTTCAAGGGACAGATCTAATTCTGAGATGCCTAGGAAACCTCTCTCTTGACTGGCCCCTTTCCAGATAAGCCTACTTGTTGAGTATCCCCAAGGTGTAGAGGATAGCTATTCAGTGTTGAGTCCTTGTTTGTAGGGTCATCATATGATGCTATGAGACAATGCCCTCACACAAAATAAGAGTACATTTAGGAATTATCTTGAATAAATAAGTACTGGCCTCATAACTATGTTTATTTTTCTGTGTTTCCTCATGTACCTAGATTTTGACTTGATTTTTTATTATTTTGTTAGCTCTTTGATGCCTCTAAGGCATATTGTTTTCCTAATATAGCCAATATTTTTTATTATTTCCAGTGGGAGAGTGGTCCAAATTATCTTGATAACCATATTGCCATATATGGGAATCTTCCACAAAGTTTTTTTGTTTTTTTTTTTAATCTATTTGGCTGAGTAGGGTCTTAGTTGTGGCACTCGAGATCTTCCTTGTTTCATGTGGGATCTTTTGTTGGGGCACATGGATTCTCTAGCTGCGGTGCAGGCTCAGTAATTGTGGCACTTGGGCTTACTTACCACATTGTGCATGGGATCTTAGTTCCCCGACCAGGGATTGTACCTATGTCCCCTGCCTTGCAAGGCAGATTCTTAACCACTGGACCACCAGGGAAGTCCCTCCCATTGAGTTTTTAATTTCATTATTATATTTTTCATTCTTATAAGTTTTAAATGGTCTTTCAGTGTCTGTGACATTTTAAAATTATGTCTTGTTGCCTGTCCATATTTTCATGCTTGCATTTTTTCTAAAATTGTTAAACATAGTTATTTTATATTTTGTGTTTCATATAGCCAGTATGAGGTCTTTGGAGTACTTTAGTGACATCTACTCTTTCTGTTGGATCTTGTTCATGGTGCCTTGTTTCCTAGTATATTTAATATTTTTCCTGAAGACTGTCTGTTTCTTAGAATTTGTGTCCTTGTGTCAAATTCCAGAACTAATGAAAAAAACCCATAGATTTAAAAAGTCTTCTTCGTTAATATCACGCCTGCCTCCCTGACAAATAAAAATCCCTAGGAAGAAAAATTTTAAACTGTATAGATATAGTAGGGATAAAAATTGCTGCAGCCACCATGAAAAACAGTATGGAGGTTCCTTAAAAAACTCTAGAGTTAGCATGATCCAGCAATCCCAGTCCTGGGCATATATCCAGAGAAAACTCTAATTCGAAAAGATAACATGCATCCTGGTGATCACAGCAGCACCTCTTACAATAGCCAAGACACGGAAGAAACTTAGGCATCCATCAGCAGACGAGTGACTGTGCTGGGTCTTTACCGCTGCACGTGGGCTTTCTCTAGCTGTGACGAGCAGGGGCTACTCTGCATTGTGGCGAGTGGGCTTCTCATTGTGGTGGCTTCTCGTGTTGCAGAGCACAGGCTCTAGACACATGGACTTCAGTAGTTTCAGGCTCTAGGACATGAGCTCAGTCATTGTGGTGCTCCGGCTTAGTTGCCCTAAGGCATGGGGAAGCTTCCAGGACCAGGGCTCAAACCCATGACTCCCGCCTTCTCAGGCAGACTCCCATCCACTGCACCACCAGGGAAGTCTTACAGTATATTTCTAACCTGAGGCATATGGGCATGGAGGAAAAGGGGAGGGTGGAGAAAGAATGATGTAGGTAATAAGGAGAAGGAGGTGAAGAATAGCAAAGCAAAAAAGGGAACAAGGGATGCAAAAGTTTCATTTTTTGAACATTCACATTTAGGAATTTTTATAAATGTGTATATATAGAAAAAACTTAAAAATAAAATGTATTTACAAAGCAAAGCAGTATATCTCTAGAGAAATTCAAAATAAAATAACTGGAAATTGAATCTAAAAGTGGGTTGACTATGCCTGAGTTGTGTTGATGGTTGACAGAAAACAACAAAATTCTGTAAAGCAATTATCCTTCAATTAAAAAAATAAATTAAAAAAATAAAAACAATAAAAGTGAGTTGAAAATAATGCCCTATGGTCACATGCAAAGATGACTCAATCTTAGGAAATATATCAACATAATTCAACATATTGCACTAGCAAATTAAAAGTAAATCATGTTATACTTCCCTAGAATAGGAATTGATAAAACTCAGAAACCATTCTGAACATAAAAAGAATTTTTAAAGTTTGTAAGGACTTCCCTGGCAGTCCAGTGGTTAAGACTCCAAGCTTCCAAAGCTGGGAGTGCAGGTTCAGTCCCTGGTCAGGGAAGATCCTAGGCTCAGCAGCCAATAATAAAAAAAAAAGTTTGTGAAAATATATCAGCAACCAATTAAAAAAATAAACCAAGAACCTGTAGAGGTTGGTGAATTAAAATATGAAAAGTTAAATTTTCATTAAACTGTTAAGGAAACACAAATTAGAGACAAACCTTCATTTGTCACATTTACAGCAAATATTCTCTTATTCTGGTTTTCAACTTTTTTAAAGTCGTCTTTCTATTGACAGGCAGATTTTTAATGTTTCCCAGGTGTGCAAATTTGTCATTCTTTTTATAAGTGATGTCACTTTTACCTTTGAGATTTGCAAAAACTGAAAGGGTTATAATAACATATATAATGGAGTTTTGCTGGTAGTTCAGTGGTTAAAGAATCCACCTATCAATACAGGAGCTCTGTTTACGATTCCTGGGTTGGGAAGATCCTGGAGAGGGAAATGGCAACCCACTCCAGTATTCTTGCCTGGGAAGTCCCATCGGCAGAGAAGCCTGGCGGGCTATAGTCCATGGTATTGCAAAAGAATCGGACATGACTTAGCACCTAAACCACAACAAACAAGCAATATAGTTGCCTGAAACTATATATACAGTGCAAAACTATTCCATATAGTTTTGAAATAAATATAAAAATGAACCATACAATCAACACTTAACTTTAATACTCCACATTATTTGTCTTGATCACAATGGTGGTAACCTCCTTGTCAACAATCTTGTGTTTTAAGGAGCTGATTCTCATTCTTATATCCATCAGGCAGATATGCTCTCCTCTGTTGGTCTGACTTGGATATGGAGCCTCTGTTCTTCACGTGGTGAGACAGGAAAGCATGGACCGTTGGGTGATCTGCCTTCTCAAGTGGGATGTTGGCGTCCAGTCACATTAAAAAAATTTTTTTTCAAAATCTATTTATTGCGCCCAAAACAGTGGAATTAACTGTACATAAAAAGCTATTATATATATATATATACATATACACACACACACATGTATATAATATATATATACATTTTAAGTTATAGGGAATAAACTGTATTTTGGCAGAGAGTATCAAAACTCAAGTTGCATACATTAGTAACATAACTCAACATCCTTAATTTGGTATAAGTGTGACACATTTTCTCACTTTCCTGTGTTCTGCTAGCTCATCACAACCTAAACTATAAAATTGATACACTGAAATTTAATTTTATTGTTTTCACTTACGCTTTGTAATAACATTGTCAAAAATGTGAGGAAACCAAACTTCCCATTTATGTTGTTGATGGGAATGCAAACAACAGATTTTGACATATAATCAGCTGTATGGCTGTCGGCATAACTAACGTCTCCTAGGATCTGTTTATTTCAGCCTGTCCCTCCACTGACACTACCTAGGACTATGCTGTGTGGTAAATCACTTCTCTGTTGTCAAGGGCTTTGTAGTAAATAGAGATTACTTAATAATCATTAGGAGAGATGGGCTCTACTCCGTTAGTTTCCAAATAATAATGAAGACCTTCACTGACATGTTCCTGGTCCCCAGACGCTAGTTATCCATTCTTAAATTCTGACTTAGGTCCTGTGTTCAAGCACCACCTCCATACCCTAGGTTAACTATAAAATTGTCCCTCTGGCCCCTTGGTGGTGCTGAGTGCAGATGTGAATGCTGGATTGTTTGTCTGCTTGATATGCATCACATCCTGTAAGTTGCCTTGTAATAAAGTGATTAATTGATTAGACAGAGCTGCCTGCTTGTTTTTTCAGGCTCAGGATGCCTTTCTAGTTTGGTGGCTTTTTTTCATTCCCTCCATCCTCCAACACAGGTGATGAATATTAAAATATCATATTTAGAACTTGCAATCCCACTTAGAGGTATCTGTATTGCAGAAATAAATGAACTAGACAATGCAAGGATGTTTTTGTGGCACCAGTTATAATATGGGGGGAAAAACTCTGTGGGAAGTGGGGGAATGGAGACAGCAGAACATCTATCAGTGAAGAAATGGTATATTCTATGGGAATTTACAAAAAAGAAGGTTTTTTGTTCATTATTGGCATTATATCTACACTGATTACTTTATATGGAGGGATGTTTATAATGTACTATTAAGTGTAGAAAGAGAGAGACAGGATGCATTGGTAACAGACAATGTGTGGTTTTTGCTGACCCAGAATTCATTAAGATTTTTGGAAAATCAGAACCTGGGTTTTCCTTTTGGGAGTATTTTGAACTGCATGTTTATGTCCACAGCTACTATCCTGCCAAATTTCCATGTTGAAATCAAAACTACCAATGTGACAAGTGAAGGCAAGAGGAGAAGGGGATGACAGAGAATGAGATGGTTGGATGGCATCACCGACTCAATGGACATGAGTTTGAGCAAGCTCTGGGGGTTGGTGATGGACAGGGAAACCTGGCGTGCTGCAGTCCATGGGGTCTCAGAATTGGACACAACTGAATGACTGAACTGAACTGAACAGAATGTGATGATATTAGAAGGTGGGATGTTTTGGGTACTTCAGATATTAGTTCATGAGGATGGAGCCTCATGAATGAGATCAGTGTCTTTATAAAAAGAAGTATGAGAGCTTTCTCCACCTCCCCTTTCTCTTCCTCCCACCGTCCTCCTTTTCTTCCTCTTCTTCCTCCTCCTTCATCTCCACTCCTTTCTCTGTCTTTGTCTCTTTTTCTCTCAGGGTCTGCAAACCAGTAAGAATATCCTCACCAGACACCAGCTCAAATCTAGCTCTTGATTTTGGATTTCCAACTTCTACAAGTATGAGACATAAACGCTTGTTATTTAAGCTGCCCAATCTAGTATATTTTTGTTACGGCAGGGAGACTGTTCTCAGTCTATGCGTACCCATGACACATGCCTGGGTGATCACAAGGAGAGCAGTCCTCTGACCTCAGGAATGGACATTTCATTGATCCAACCAGAGCCGATTCTGTTGGAAGAGAATAACTCTTTTTTTTCCCCTGGGTTTGGAGCTGTGAAGATGTAAGCTTCTCTTGCCACCACAAGGGAAGATTCGCCCAACAACGAACCAACACAGAGAAGGAGAGCACCAGGACATAGTAAAACCAGGTACTGGTTTAAGTCCCTAGATCCAGCTGCGCTTGAAGCCTCAGTTTTGTAAACAGTAAATTCTACTTTTTAGTTAAACTACTTTCTGTTTATGTTACTTGCTACCCAAAGAGTCCTGATTAAGAAGTAAAACGATGAGAATGACTTGATTATGACTATAAAATGGAGCCTTTATAATTATGCATTTGTGTTTGAATAAACGGGACTTTCCTGGTGGGTCAGATGGTAAAGAATCTGCCTGCAATACAGGAGACCCAGGTTTGATCCATGCGTTGGGCAGATCCCCTGGAGAAGGGAGTGGCTACCCACTCCAGTATTCTTGCCTGGAAAACTCCATGGACAGAGAAGCCTGACAGGTTGCAGTTCATGGGGTCAAAAAGAGTTGGACACAACTGAGTAACTAACACTTTCACTTTCACTTTGAATAAATGCATATGTAGCTATTTGTTTAGTGAGGAGAATATGCACTAAAATTTCACATTGTTTTTCTCAGTGGAATAGAATTGGAGAAAGTGAAGAGAAGATTAATAACTTTTTCTTTTTTCGTATCTGTGATGTTTGACTTTCACATAGGTGCTTGTATCTTTTGTAACTTTTAAAACCCTATAAGTGTTTTTAAATGTGTGTTATGTATTTTGTGTTTTTTCAAATATGGGGATATATAGAGGGGAAATGATTCAAATTACTTGGAAAAGGTAAAAAGTTTAAATTTAATACCGTGTTGTCTGTGCTTAGTCATTGAGTCATATCTGACTCTTTACAACCCCATGGACTGTAGCCTGCCAGGCTCCACAGTCCGTTTTTCTCTAGGGGAGAATACTGGAATGGGTTGCCATGCCCTCCCCTAGGGAATCTTCCCAACCCAGGGATAAAACCGAGGTCTCCCATATTGCAGGCAGACTATGATCTGAGTCACCTGGGAAGCCCAAGAGTACTGGAGTGAGTAGTCTATCCCTTCTCCAGGGGATCTTCCCAACCCAGGAATCAAACTAGGGTCTCCTACAATGTAGGTGGATAATTTACCAACTGAGCTACCAAGGAAGCCCAAATTTAATACTAGAAACATTTAAAAACAAATAATCATATTAGCTGATGAAAACCTATAAAAGCTTTTCTGAGTAAATTCTTGATTTCAGGACTTAAATATAATTGATTACTGATTTTTGTATCTTTATCTTGAATATACATGATTAACTCTTTAAAAACACCCTTATTTCTAATGCACATGTGACTTTAATCCAATATATCTAGGAATAAGTAAAAGGATTTCTCCTCCATGATTAAAATAGACCACCCTTATATTAAGAAAAGAAATTATGAAGTCACTATTGTCCAGGAAATTTGTCTTTCTCAGATACTAATTCTGAGTTTCAACACTAATTATAACTATTGATAACTTATTTTGAAATATACTTTGATCCCTTATGATAATGTTTGAGCCTTTTTTCCATACTGGCTTCTGTTATTTTTTTTATTATAAATATAACCAAGTGTCTGATCAGCCTAAATGATCAAAAACCTTGATCTTATAATTTTATGAAAACACAATTGGAGGCATGTGTTGTTACAGTATTTGCATTATTTAGTAAGATGGTTTCTTCCCTCTTGGAGGTTGGGGAAGAGAGTTCACTGAGGACATTAGTGACAGAATCTGGAGAAAACACTGCCAGCTTTTATCTTTGAGTGGCACTTCCTGGGTCTTAACTTCACAGCCCACTTTACACCTACAGAAGATCACTTACTTTCTTGCACAAGCCTTTAACCCACTTGAGAAATGGGTTTAGTCAAAGATAAAGCCCCTGTGAATTGGTAACCTGGTTTTGGGAAAGACTTTCATAGTAACTAAGGTGTTGGATAAACAGACACCATTTGTTTACAAAGATACCTCGTAGCTATGATTACTATTTTGATTGTGTCTTCATAGCACAATGTATCTGGCTTGAAGCTCCTTTTTCCAAGGAATCAGTTTAAAATATGATTAAGAGATGCGAATTGTTTCTTTGAATTGGGTGTTCAGGTTATTATACTGTATCTGCAGAGACAGTCTGCCAATTTTATAGGTAGGAACAATCATGTCTATTAGCAATTAACAGGTGAAAAGCGCATTTTTAGCTGAATAGGACTTATAATGTACCATATATGGAATATTATCCACTAAATCCATCAAAATGAAAATCTTGACAAATAATAGTGAGTGACATAAATAAATAATGTCCTCAGAAAAAACACACAATGATATGTAAATAATTTTTATCTTATAAAATCAATCCCTGAAGATAAAATAATTGATTTTATTGATTTACAGTACCGTCAGCATTCTTGTAATGTAAAATTTAGTAGCTAGCCTTGGACATTAAATTTTAAACTCAGAATTATCATCAATCTTTTATTTAGATCTGATAAGCTTCTGGGGTTGCTCTAACAGTGACATCTTAATATGGATCTCCCACATGGAGCAATTCACCTTCAGGATATTGTGTTTTCTTTTACAAATCTATAAGCAAAAGTATGACCTACTATAATGGAAATAATGTATGACTGAAACTCCAATACTTTGGCCACCTCATGGGAAGAGTTGAGTCATTGGAAAAGACCCTGATGCTGGGAGGGATTGGGGGCAGGAGGAGAAGGGGACGACAGAGGATGAGATGGCTGGATGGCATCACCAACTCGATGGGCATGAGTTTGAGTAAACTCCGGGAGTTTGTGATGGACAGGGAGGCCTGGCATGCTGCGATCCATGGGGTCGCAAAGCGTCGGACACGTCTGAGCAACTGAACTGAACTGAACTGAAGACTCTTTCACTTGGCATTGGGATAAGGATTACATTGCTTTGACTAACAGCTTTTCTTTTTTCTCTTCAATTTTATTAACTTTAGCCAAGTCCTTAATTTTCATGAATGGAATTGAAATACTGTTCTTTTGATCTTTTGGGTTGAGTTCTAGGTCATGTAAAGATTAAGTGAAGTGATTCCCAACCCCAAATCCTATAATTACGAAATGTTTAAGTTGATGCTTGGATTTCTTTTTCCCCTCTGCTTCTAAGTTGGGAAGAGCATTTTCTGAACTGCAAATTAAGATAGTCTTGACCTGTTCATCCCTGGCAAAGCAAACAGATTTAAAGAGGTCATCTACTTAGTAACCATTTGTTTTGTTTAATCTGAGATTAAGCCTAGGTTGACAAAGATTTTACAGAACTTAGAGTAGACAGGATGCTTTAAAAAATTTTTTTTTAATTTTCTATTATGATTATTTTTCCACTTTTTGGCTATGCCACATGGCATGTAGGATTCTAGTTCCCTGGCCAGGGATCGAACTGGCATCCTCTGAATTGGCAGCTCGAAGTCCCACCCACTGGACCACCAGGGAAGTCCCAGAATGGTTTAAGATAGCATTACTTGGTACTAGTTTCTTCCTGCAGCCTCTTCTGAGTGGTTTGTGAATAGGAACAAAATGTAAATAAGCTCTGACAGGTTAAAGAATGCAGTTTTAGAGGGAATAAAAATATTTAAGAATCAATCAAATAACATACTAAAGGATTTCTAAATGGCAGCATATGTTCTTAACCGATTTTTTAAGGGAGCTGGTAATAATTCCTCTAATGATTTACTGCATGTGTTTTCACCACGGACCATCACCTAAGGGATGAAAGATCATGTGACTCATTACTGTAATGGCCTGGGTAAAGAATCCTCCCGGGGAGGAAAGACTTAGAACTGCAAGCGGTGTTTCTAATTGGAGTGTGGTGGAAAAGACACTAATCACAATTGGAACGAGAGGCCAGGATAGCGGTGTGCCTGTCTTGCAACCAGCAGTCAACAGAGCTTTGCATCAGCATATGAGGTACTTTTTGAAGCCAGTTTGGGAGTTTAAATTGTAAAAACATTCAAAGGGGCCAAACTGAGGACATTTCCCAGGTTTAGGATTTGACGATTTGTTTTAAGGACAACTATGAAGGGTAATGTGACCCTTTACCTTACAGACAGTATTATTAATTGATAGAGGGTATTAGTTTAGTTTTATTTTTATAACTCTGATAAATGTAAAGAATCTTAGTGGTCACTCAAAGTGGGAAAACATATTTAAGATGCTGTGCTTTTCTGCTTGTTGCTTTCTCTGCTTAGAGAGCCTGCCAGGAATAGGATGATGAAGGAAGGAAGGGTAGAAAGAGGAAAGACTCAGGGCCAGGTAGCAGACAGACCTGTGTTCATATTTCAGCTCTATAGTTACTGGCTGGTTGGCTGTGAGTGTGAAACTGATCCTCTCTGTTTCCCCAGGTGTTCAGTGGAATCAATGATAATTATACTGAGGGGACGTGGTGACAATGGAGTAACATATGCAAAGTACCCAGCACAAGGCCGGTGCTCCAGAATGTTGCTTTACGTCCTCTTGCCCTATGTCCACCTGGTAAATCACTCATCCTTCAGACTGACTCCACAAATCTCTTATCTTCCAGTTCTCAAGACC
The DNA here is from genome assembly GCF_963930625.1 of Muntiacus reevesi. Lineage (NCBI taxonomy): Eukaryota > Metazoa > Chordata > Mammalia > Artiodactyla > Cervidae > Muntiacus > Muntiacus reevesi. The sequence continues at coordinate 6,407,757 of NC_089256.1, read as the reverse complement.
CTTCTCTTATCATGAAAATACAGAAGTTGGACTGCAGCGGGGAAGGGTGGTGGAAAAATGTATTTCATCAAGGTTTCTGAAGTCGCAGCCAGGTTTCTAAAGTAGCAACCAGGACACTAAATGGACTTTGACATAAATAAGTCAATACAAGTAAATGACTTATTCACTTTAATAAGTGAATTAGGATAATTCAAGTAGGATAATTCCAACCTTTTCACCTTGTAGGTAGCAGCTTAAAAAATTTACTTTGATAAACTGTATCTTTATGGGTCATCAAAAAGAAAATTTTTCTGTTATTTTATGTGTAAGTCAGCTAAGTCTCAGTGAGGATATACTCTATCTCATACCATGTTTTCAATGGAAGAATAAGAAACTTTTTCCAGATAAAGACAGGTGAAACATTTAGCCCTTTCAGTTCAGTTCAGTTCAGTTACTCCGTCGTGTCCGACTCTGTGACCCCATGAACTGCAGCACGCCTGCCCTCCCTGTCCATCACCAACTCCTGGAGTCCACCCAAACCCATGTCCATTGAGTCGGTGATGCCATCCAACCATTTCATCCTCTGTTGTCCCCTTCTCCTCCTGCCCTCAATCTTTCCCAGCATCAGGGTCTTTTCAAATGAGTCAGCTCTTCACATCAGGTGGCCAAAGTACTGGAATTTCAGCTTCAAAGTCAATCCTACCAACGAACATCCAGGACTGATCTCCTTTAGAATGGACTGGTTGGATCTTGCAGTCCAGGGGACTCTCGAGTCTTCTCCAACTTTTGCTCTTTGAAAAACCTATTTCTGAGGTTGTGGTTCATTTTATTCTGTAATTTGGAATAAATATCACTTCTGCCTCTAAAAAAAGTTGGACTGCAGTTGGAATATTTTCCCAGGAATGTTACTGAAAGTGGGGATCTGGTTGCAGTAGGGGTCTTGTCACTCGCTGCTCCAAAGCCATTAAAGAGGCTAGGTTGGTAGAAAGAAAAATTTATTTTCTTTTGGATGCAGACAACTGGTGCAGGAGAAGAGTGGATGCCGTCCAAAGGCCAATTCCTCACCTTGGACAATAAGGGGCAAGACATTTTATAGACTGAGGGAGGGGCTACATGCAGAAACAGCAGTTAGCTCAGACAGTCATCTTGAAATTGGTCACTGGCAGTCTGACCAGCGTCATCTTGACTGCTTTCAGTTCAGTTCAGTTCAGTCACTCAGTCGTGTTCGACTCTTTGCAACCCTGTGGACTGCAGCACGCCAGGCCTCCCTGTCCATCACCAACTCCCAGAGTCTACTCAAACTCATGTCCATCGAGTCGGTGATGCCATCAAATCATCTCATCCTCTGTCATCCCCTTCTCCTCCCACCTTCAATCTTTCTCAGCTTAAGGGTCTTTTCCAATGAGTCAGTTTTTCGCATCAGGTGGCCAAAGTATTGGAGTTTCAGCTTCAGCATCAGTCCTCCCAATGAATATTCGGGACTGATTTCCTTTAGGATGGACTGGTTGGCTTTCCTTGCAGTCCAAGTGACTCTTAAGAGTCTTCTTCAACACCACAGTTTAAAAGCATCAATTCCTCTTTATAGCCCAACTCTATATATAGTCAAACTCTATAGCTTTCTTTATAGTCCATCTCTCACATCCATACATGACTACTGGAAAAATTAGAGCTTTGACTAGATGGACCTTTGTTGACAAAGTAATGTCTATGCTTTTTAAAATGCTGTCTAGGTTGGTCACAGCTTATCTTTCAAGGAGCAAGCATCTTTTAATTTCAAGGCTGCAGTCACCATCTGCAGTGATTTTGGGGCCCCCCAAAATAGTCTCTCACTATTTCCATTGTTTCCACATCTATTTGCCATGAAGTGATAGGACTGGATGCCATGATCTTAGTTTCTGAATGTTGAGTTTTAAGCCAACATTGTCACTCTCCTCTTTCACTTTCATCAAAAGACTCTTTAGTTCTTCTTCCCTTTCTGCCATAAGGGTGGTGTCATCTGCTTGTCTGAGGTTATTGATATTTCTCCCAGCAATCTTGATTCCAGCTTGTGCTTCATCCAGCCTGGCATTTCTCATGATGTACTCTGCATATAAGTTAAATAAGCAGGGTGACAATATACAGCCTTGACATACTCCTTTCCCTATTTAGAACCAGTCTATTGTTGCATGTCCAGTTGTAACTGTTGCTTCTTGACCTGCATACAGATTTCTCAGGAGGCAGGTCTGGTGGTCTGGTATTCCCATCTCTTGAAGAATCTCCCACAGTTTATTGTGATCCAGACAGTCAAAGGCTTTGGCGTAGTCAATAAAGCAGATGCTTTACTAGAACTCTCTTGCTTTTTCGATGATCCAATGAATATTGGCAGTTTGATCTTGACTGCTTTAAGTACAGTTAATCTTTAGTTCCAAGGGCTTCCCTGGTGGCTCAGGTGGTAAAGAATCTGCCTGCAATGCAAAAGACCCAGGTTTGACCCCTGGGTCAGGACAATCCCTGGAGAAAGGAATGGCAACCCATACCAGTATTCTTGTCTGGAGAATCCCATGGACAGAGGAGCCTGGTGGACTACCATTCATGGGGTTGCAAAGAATCAGACATGACTGAGCAACTAACACTCTGACTGTTTTCCTTTGTGCATTTTCTCACTTCTCTGATTAAACTTATTAAACTTATTCTTTGGCTAAGGTTTTTCCATAGACAAAAGGCAGACAGAGAACACAGGGTCCTTTGAAACACAGAGGGCTATGCTCCTTCCAAAAGTCATGGAAGCAACTGTCTTCAAACAACCAAGATTCTGTCAGAAGCTGGAGTAGCAGATTCCTTGAATCTTCAAAGTACCAGGTCCTTGAGTCAGCTGAAGATCTCTTGTTCTCTTTTGTACGATCTAATCATAAATTCTGTAAAGTCAACTCGCTGATTAAAAAAAAAGCTCTCCCTTTATCATTGAACTCTCAACCTAGTGACATTTCACAGACTATTCTTGCCAATTGATTTGTCCTTTGGTCTAGTTTTCCACCTGTTGTTTGTCTGACCCGGGAATCTGTTACATCTATAGAACCTGGCCAAGCAGCATTCACACCAGCTCAGGTTGCTATACTGACTGTCCTTTGATAGATTACCTCCTTCATCTCAGATCTTCAGAGCTGTCCTCACTACTCTGCATAGGTTTCCATCAGATGTCTATGAAGAGGGACAGCCAACTCAATATTTTGCTCTTCTTTGCTGCCAGAATTTGATGATCTGTCACAGTTCTTGCTCAATTTGTCTAGTCATTATTGTACAAATGTTTTTAGCTTTGTTGGAAGTACTGGGCTAACTGATTTTATAATATACCTCTGAGCTAAACTTTGAAATATAACTTTAGCAACATTGTACTATACTTTCCCACAACCCAGAGCATAATGTTTTATGCTTGATAGTTAATCATTCATTGCACGCATGTTTTGCAACTATCTTCCAAGATTTTTCCATAATTTTCTACCTGAGAAGATTTTACTGATAATCATCCTATCCTGAATCATCTCACAAACTCTTCTGTCTTACATTACATTACTCCCAACGTGTAGTCCAAGCACAGCTTACTATAAATGATGTTGAACAAGATGCTACAGTTCTATAAAGTCTTTGCTATTCACATCTGAATGCAATAATTTGTGTTGTTCATTTTCTAAGTCGTGTCCAACTCCGTGACCCCATGGACTGAAGAACGCCAGGCTCTCCTGTCCTTCACCATCTCCTGGAGTTTGCTCAAACTCATGTATGTTGAGTCGGTGATGCCATCCAACCATCTCATCCTCTGTTGTCCCCTTCTCCTCCTGCCCTCAATCTTTCCCAGTGTCAGGGCCTTTTCTAATGAGTTGGCTCTTCACATCAGGTGGCCAAAGTATTTTAGCTTTAGCACCAGAATTTCCAATGAATATTCAGGTTTGATTTCCTTTAGGATTGACTGGTTTCATCTCCTTGCAGAAAGGGATTCTCAAGAGTCTTCTCCAACACCACAGTTTGAAAGCATCAATTCTTTGGTGATTTGTAGATTTTCATAAAATAAATCTTTCAACAATCGGGAGTATTTATAAGTTATGTTAAACAATTCCCCTATCATGTTTTTGACATTAAATAGGTAACTGTTTCAAATCAATTTTCTGTTGTATCCATGATGTAATCATTCAATGGTATAAGATCAGTGTTGGCTAACATTTTCTGGAGGAGTAGATAGCAAACATTTTAAGCTTTGCAGGTCACACAATCTCTGTTGCAACTACTCAACTCTACTGTGTAGCAGTCACAGACAATTTATAAATGGATGAGCATGGCTGTGAACAATGTAACTTTACCTACAGATACTGGAATTTGAATTTCATGTACTTTTCACATGACATATCATAAAGTATTACTTTTCATTTTTCTCAACCTTTAAAAATGTAATAGCCATTCTTATGGACTGTAAAAAAAAAAAAACACAAAACAGGCTGAGGGTCAGATTTGGTCTGTAACTGTAGTGTTCTGGGACAGCATAGTTTACAGCCAAAAGCAGATCCAGGTTTTATGAAGAGAGAACCCTTTGGGGGGGGGGGGGCTGTTTTTTTTTTAACCTTTTATCACTTAAATGTTTCAATTTGCGTTTACTAAGAGGATATTTTCTTAAGTTGTTGTTTAGTTCCTAAGGTGTGTTCAACTCTCTGTGACCTCATGGACTGTATCCTGCCAGGCCTTTGTCCATAGGATTTTCCAGGCAAGAATACTGGAGTGGGTTGCCATCGCCTCCTCCAGGGCATTTTCGTGACTCAGGGACTGAACTTGAGTGTCCTGCATTGCAAGCAGATTCTTTACCACTGAGCCACTAGGGAAGCCCCCCTTTTTTTTAAAGTAACCTCAGTAAAATTAATAAATTGATGCAGTTTAACAGTAATATAATGCTTTATTCTAACCACCAATCCCCACTTCAAATTTATTCAACTGTGTCAATAATGTCCTGCATAAAACTGTTTTCAGTTCAGGATCCCATCCAGGTTACATAATAAATAAAGTTTGTATATCTTTTTAGCTTAAGGGGAACTTGTTTTTAAAAAATGTAAAATTACAAATAAGAAATAAGATACAAAGCTTTGGGAGGGACCCCTGCAGATGAAGGGGCTTCCTAGGTGATTCAGTGTCAAAGAATTCACTGCCAAATGCAGGAGACACAGGAGATGTGGGTTTGATCCCTGGGTTGGAATATCCTCCTCTGGATAAGGAAATGGCAACCTACTTCAGTATTCTTGCCTAAAGAATTCCACGTACAGAGTAGCCTGGTAGGCTGCAATTCATGGGTCGTGAAGAGTTGGACGTGACTGAACGACTGAGGACACGCACACCTGAAGATGGAAGGCCCTTGAAAATGGAGCCTCCTCCGTGTCCTGGTTAATCGGCCTCTGGTGACATTTGGACACTTCTGCAGAGGTTCCCAGACCTGGCTGATGACTGAAGACACCAAGAGAATTTTCTAATGACAGGTTGCAAAGCTCCAACAGAATGCCTGAATTAGAATCTCTGTTGTGAAACTCCATAGGCAGTTCTACAGTGCAGTTAGGTTTAGAGACCACTGTTTAACAAACCAATTTATAACAGTGAATGAGTTAATTAGAACTGGTATCACAAACATATTTATTACCTTAATTGGGTTGCCTATCCAGAAGTAGGTTTTAACCATTGTTATTGACCCATGACCCAAATGGTTAGTTTTATCAAGAAAGTTCTCATTTTGAATGGTTTCAGCAGAGTAGACACGCATACTCTTAAGCTATCTACTCTCTTTGTAGTGAAGGTTAACTCTTCCATAGTAGACTGGCTTTTCACCATTTAGACTCAGTGTAATATTTTTATATATTAATCTTTATTTTTAAAACTTGTTAAAAATCCTATATCTTTGAGTTGGCATTACTTTCAGATAATCTATAGAGTGAATAAATGACAGCTGAAGAACATCTGAAATGTATATCATCACAGTTGGGAGAGTTAGTTTATAACTTAGGCACATGGTGGTGGCTAAGTCACTTGTCATTGCCTGATTAATTGTCAAACTTATAGAAGCCTGTTTTCATATTCCTGTAAGTACTATGCAGCCTATATTCTTCAAATAGAAAGTAATTTCCATGATGCCGAGAGATCTTAGTCAAAACTGGGTAGTTCTGTCTGTAGGGTAGGTAGATACTACCACATTCAGTCATTTAACTCATTAGCTCATACATTCAGCAAGTATTAAACATTGCCTGCAATATGCTAGGCACTGTACTGAGTGCTGAGGATTCAAAACTTAGGTTATGATGGGGAGATGGAAACAGTAAACAAGTTAATTTCACATGGTGATAAATAATGTAGAAAATAAAACAAGGTAAAGCCATGGTGAATGTGCATTTATGGGTGGGGAGGAACAGGGATCACTCATTACATAGTCAAGGGTGGTGGTGACATTTGAGCTGAGACCCAAATAGTGACAAGGAGTCAGAGCTCTGCTGTCCAGCACAGGAGAAACTGAAATTCTTGAAATGTGGCTGATGCCACAGGTTGAAATGATAATATTTTGGATATAGTGGGTTAAACCAAATATATCACTAAATTTAATTTCACCTGATTTTTTTTAACCCTTTTAAGTGGCTATTAGAAAATTACCTATATGGTTTGCGTTTTATCTCTGTTAGCACTGATCTAGAAAGTTAATTCAGTTTCAGTTTTTTCCAGAGTGCACATGTACCCCGCAAGGATCCTGATGGATCAGAGATGTTATGAGTTCTTAAGAGTTTGAGCTAATATAACCTTAGCTAAAATGTACTGAATTCTCACACTGCTATGAAATAAGGAATATTCCCAACTCGATTTTATAGATGGGGAAATGAAGGTCTACAGGGGCCAAGTATCGTCCTAAGATGATAAGAAAAGAAGATCATGGCGTGAGAAGTCAGACCAGTCTGATCTGAAGATGCCAGAGGCCAGGAGCTGCATGCAGTGAGAGGAGGCAGGAGTATAGAGCAGGCTTCGGGTAGGTACCATCGCGGGCTCTCCGGCGGCCTCCCGGGCCCTGAAGTGTGGGTCCCCAGCACCCCATCGCCATTCCACGGTCCTGCTGGCTCCCCTCCAGGCCCAGGCCGAGGCACCAACCTCCCCGATCCTCAGGCCAGCACCACCGCCAGCACTTGCGTCCTCGTAGGACCCACTTGCCCCGAGCCCCCAGCTCCCGGGCTTCCCAGGGCGCTATGCCCCTCGCCCGACGCGCCGCGGCCGCCCCCTCCCCTGCCCCGGGCAACCACTCCCGGCGCACACTCGGAGAGCGCCCTGCCTCCCTAGGCTCCTCGGAATGTATTTCTGATCCCGCGTCAGCCCTGCAGGAATTCCTGAAAAAATGCAGCGAGGGACGATCCCGCCCCCTCCCCCTCCGTATCTCCAGGGTCCATTCCGTCTGCTGCGGTTCTGAGAGTGGCCTTCCTGGGCACCTTTACCGCTCGGGGGTCTTCTCGCCATCTGGAGTGACCAGCGTGTCTGAGTTTGGTGTATGTATTTGCGTCTAGAGCTCTCTAGATACCAGTCTTTGGAGAGGCAGGATCCCCACTCCCCCACCCGCAACCTGACGGGGCGAGGGGCTGGGGGTGCGTTCAGCTTTCTCCTCCCGGTTGTCAGGAACTTCAGACTGCGACAGCGCAAGGTCGCCTGAATGTGCAGCCAGCCAGCTCCCTGGCCGCAGCGGAGGCAGTGGGACAAGCGTTCCAGACCCCCAACCTTCAGGCTGGGAGCTAAGATGCCCCCAAACACCTGGGCAGCGATTCCAGGTGTGGCCTCCTCGTTTCACTGCAGGGCACCTGTTTCCTCTTGGGGGTCTCTTAGGAGGGGCTGTGAATAGTCACCAGCGCTTGGGGTGGGCTGGGAGGGAGGGGTGGACCCAAGTACCCCTGCGGCTTGACAGGTGTCAGAACTACAGATGGCATTAAACAGCGAGGACAGGGAGGAAAAGGTTAGTTTTTAAAGTACCCTGCTATTCACAGCATGCGTCCCGGGTTGTTATATGTCCAGAAAGAAAGCGAGAACTTCATCTTCACCAGATCCGAGTCTGACTCACAGGACAGCTGTGACTCATCCTTCCAAGGCGACTGCCGCGGCCACCAAGGAGCAAATGATGGCCCTGGGGCAGGAATGACTCTGCGAGCCAGTCAGCTGGAAGAGAGTGTGGAAAGGCCGCCTGTGCTAAGAAAAGTCCGCAACGTTTCCTCTTTAAGTACTCCCTTTACCTTCATTTTAGAGGGATGCCAGGTGTATAAAAACATTGAAGGCAGGTGCCATGATTTATACCACTTGCCCTGGATTTCCTATGTTCCTGTGATAACTAGATGCCTATAAAAGAACAAGCTTTACAAGTGACAAGACATAGATAACATCAGAGGTCAAAATGAGGGGCTTCTAATAGAATTTCATATCTGTCATTTTTTATGTTTGACCTTTTCCTAGGATCTAAAAGTAACAAAAAGAAAACACCATAACCCAAAACAAAAATTCAAATGAAAACCAAAAAATCAAACCAAAACAAGAGAAAATGAGGACATCCATCTTTTTCTTTATACAAAAGATAGGATCACAATCTTCTTATGGTTGGTGTATTATATGCATATATCTGTAGAAATATTCGTTTCCTTGAATGCATTTCTTTTTTGCAGTTTTTGAAATTTTTGTGTAACTAAAATAAGAATATGAAAGAATTCTAAACTGATATTTTTGATTACCACCAAAACAGATTTATACAGGGTAAAGATGAAAGAATACAGTGATCCATTGAATTAAGAGCAGTAAAAACTTACTTAGAGCACCTTTATTAGAGCACTTGCTCTGATTATAGAGCACCTTTAATAAAAACACAGCTCTTAGTTACATTTAGTACATTTAGGCACTCACATGACTTCTCCCTACCTCTCAGTTTTCTACATATATTTTTCACCATTGTATAGGCTCAAGGTAGGAAAGACAGAAATTATGTCTGCAGGCAAAATATGGGACATCTTTTATTAATCCTATGATTTTTTAAGAAGTCCTTATTACTCTATCTGCAAAGGTCCCCAAATTTCTTAAATCCTACCTTATTTTAGGAATTCCTTCAGCTCTTGAAAAAAAGCACTGGAGATCAGAAACTGAGAGTGGACTCCTCAGAAAGGAAAGAAACTACTTACAGATCCTTCAAAAGTCATGTCATCACTCAGCTATTAAAACAAAACAAACAAACAAACAAAATGCCATTTGCAGCAACATGGATGGACCTAGAGATTGTCATACTGAGTGAGGTAAGTTAGAGAAAAACAAATGTCATATAATATTGCTTGTATATGGAATCTTAAAAAATGGTACAAATTGACTTATATTCACAATAGAAATAGAGTCACAGATATAGAAAACAGCTTATGGTACCCAGCAGGGAAGGTGGGGGGAGGGATGAACTGAGAGATTAAGGTTGACATATAAACACTACTATACATAAAATAGAAAATTAAAAATGTCCTGCCAGATAGCACAGGGAACTCTGCTCAATACTCTGCAATGACCTATATGGGAAAATAATCTAAAAAAGAGAAAAATGAAAGCCACTCAGTCGTATCCTACTCTTCAGGACCCCATAGACTGCAGTCCATGGAGTTCTCCAGGCCAGAACACTGGAGTGGGTAGCCTTTCCCTTCTCCAGGGGATCTTCCCCACCCAGGGATCGAACCCAAGTCTCCCACATTGCAGGCAGATTCTTCACCAGCTGAGCCACCAGGAAAGCCCAAGAATACTGGAGTAGGTAGTCTTTCCCTTCTCCAGGGGATCTTCCTGACCCAGGAATTGAACCAGAGTCTCCTGCATTGCAGGTGGATTCTTTACCAGCTGAGCTACCGGGGAAGGCCCAAAAAAGAGAGGATATATGTATATGTATAAAAGATTCCAAGGGTCTACTATACAGTACAGAGAATGATACTCAATATTTTGTAATAACCTATAAGGAAAAAGAATATATATATATATTCACACACATACATATATAAATATAAACTGTACACCTGAAACTAACATAGCACCATAAATCAACTATACTCCAAAAAAAATTTTTTTTAAAGTGTTGTCATATCTATGTGTAGAATTCCCTTTGCACAGATTTTGAGTAGGTGTTGCATCAGTTGCTATGCTCTGTAACTTTCTTTTCTCTCCGGTCTTCCGATTGAGCATGTTACATCTTTTGTAATTGTCCCACCATTCTTGTTCATTCTGTTCCATTCTTTCCCCAGTCTTTTTTCTCTTTACTTTTCAATTTGGGAAGTTTCTTCTGATGTATTCTCTAGTTCCTTGATGTGTCCTCAAGTTCCTTGATTCTTTCTTGAACAGTGTCTAGTCTACTAGTGAGTCCATCGAGGGAATTCTTCATTTCTATCACCATGTTTTTTACTTTCAGCATTTATTTTTTATTCTTTTTTAGAATTTCCATCTCTTTGTTTGCAATCTCTTTGTTTTTGCATGGTGGTGGTGGTTTAGTCGCTAAGTCATGTCCAGTTCTTGTGATCCCAGAGAGATTGTACTGTAGCAATCTATCCTGGACTGCAGTCCTCCAGGTTCCTCTGTCCATGGGATTCTCCAGGCAAGAATACTGGAGTGGTTTGCCATTTCCTTCTCCAGGGGATCTCCCGACCCAGGAACTGAACCTGGGGTCTCCTGCATTGCAGGCAGATGATTTATCAGCTGAGCTCTGAGGGGAGCCCTCTGTTTTTGCGTGTTGTCTACTTATTCCATTAGAGTCTCTAGCATTGTTGTTCTAAATTCTTAGTCTGATAATCCCAACGACCCTGCCCTGAGTCTAGTTCTGTTGGTTGCTCTGTCTCTTCAAACTATAGTTTGACCTTTTATTAGCCTTGTAGATTTTTATTTAAAGCTAGACATGATATGCATCAGGAAAAGGAAGCCAGTATTTCACCCTACAGAGGTTTTTGTTGGATTTCTGTGGATTCCTAACATGGCAAGTTGTAATTCTGTCTGGGTGTCTAATTTTGAGGACAGTGATTTGCTCTGTAATCTCACTTCTCTAGTTGATCCAAGAAGAATTGGCGATCTTCTGGGTGTCTTCCGAGTTTTAGTTGCTGTTAGGATGGAGTGAGAGTTTGTAAGCTTCTTATATGCCAGACCAGAAACTGAAGTCCTCAGTCAATATTCTTTAGTTGAAGGAAATGGAAATTTTCTGGCTAACTTAAGGAGGAAAAAAATAAGAAGAATAAAAGAAGTAATTTACTGAAGGCTCTGGGTGGCTCACAGAATCACATGGAGTCATATGCAGACAAGTTATGACAAGTACAGAGTCCAGAGATGCTCTGGGCTTGCAGGCTTGCTGTAGGTCACATGCCCCACACTTCACAGTCAGGGAGAGCACTCCCCCAAAAGTGAGTGGGATGGATTCCTCCTAAAAGGAAATTTAGGGTAAAAGGAGCAGGGGGTGCATTGCAAGGATAGAAGGAAACTGAGAAAAAGAGAAAACCAAGCAACGGCTCAAGTTCTGGTTCACTTCTGATGGCCTTCCACTGGGACTCTTGTTTTTAGTGCTAAATTGGGTCCAACTCTTTTGTGACCCCATGGACTGTAGTCCACCAGGCTTCTTTGTCTATGGGATTTCCCAGGCAAGACTACTAGACTAGTTGCCATTTCCTTCTCCTGGGTATTTTCTCAACCGAGGAGTCGAACCCAAGTCTCCTGCTTTGCAAGCAGATTTTTTTTTTTATTGCTAAGCCACTAAGAAAGCCCCTTCCACTGTGTAGGAGGACCACAATTAATTTTTTAGATTGGAGATTCTTGAAATTCCTTTCTAATGTTATAATTTTGTACATTCTTTATACGTAATGGATGTTTGTTTCTTAGGGACTGGTTCTCAATATGAAAATATATAAACTATGCTGACACATAGGAATGTCACATTATTTATTGGGTTGTGTTATTTTAGACTTCTTTCACTTGATTTTGTGTTCTAAGTATCCATGTTATATCTCCCTTCGTCTTTTTAGACTCAACATTGAAGGAAAGAAATCTTAGGTAATTCTCTTCCTAATGTTCCTTTTTTCCTTTGAAACAGAACCAATGTCTTTGAAGAGATTTCTCTCTCTTGCCTGATTCAGAATCTGCTTCACCTTCCAAGGAGAGTTAAAGGTGAAAAATCAGGGGCCTAATTCAGTTTGTGACCTCATGGATAGCAGCACACCAGGCTTTCCCGTCCATCACCAACTCCCAGAGCTTGCTCAAACTCATGTCCGTTGATTTGATGATGCCATCCGACCATCTCAGCCTCTGTCGTCCCCTTCTCCTCCCACCTTCAATCTTTACCAGCATAAGGGTCTTTTCAGATGAGTCAGTTCTTCGCATCAGGTGGCCAAATAATGGAGTTTCAGCTTCAGCATCAGTCCTTCCAATGGATATTCAGGACTGATTTTCTTTAGGATGAACTGATTAGATCTCCTTGCAGTCCAAGGGACTCTCAAGAGTCTTCTCCAACACCACAGTTCAAAAGTATCAATTCTTTGGCACTCAGCTTTCTTTATAATCCATCTCTCACATCCATACATGACTACTGGAAAAACCACAGCTTTGACTAGACGCACCTTTGTTAGCAAAGTAGTGCCTATGCTTTTGAATATACTGTCTAGGTTGGTCATAGCTTTTCTCCCAAGGAGCAAGCATCTTTTAATTTCAGGGATGCATATAGATTTCTTAGGAGGCAGGTCAGGTGGTCTGGTATTCCCATCTCTTGAAGAATCTTCCAGTTTGTTGTGATCCACACAAAGGCTTTGGCATAGTCAATAAAGCAGAAGTAGATGTTTTTCTGGAACTCTCTTACTTTTTTGATGTCCAGTGGATGTTGGCAATTTGATCTCTGGTTCCTCTGCCTTTTCTAAAACTAGCTTGAACATCTGGAAGTTCTCGGTTCACGTACTGTTGAAGCCTGACTTGGAGAATTTTGAGCATTACTTTGCTAGCGTGTGAGATGAGTGCAGTTGTGCAGTAGTTTGAACATTCTTGGGCATTGCCTTTCTTAGGGATTGTAATGAAAACTGACCTTTTCCAGTCCTGTGGCCACTGCTGAGTTTTCCAAATTTGCTGGCGTATTGCTGGCACCACTTTCACAGCATTATCTTTTAGGATTTGAAATAGCTCAACTGGAATTCTGTCACCTCCACTAGCTTTGTTCATAGTGATGCTTCCTAAGGCCCGCTCAACTTTGCATTCCTGGATGTCTGGCTCTAGGTGAGTGATCACGCCATCATGGTTATCTGGGTCATGAAGATCTTTTCTGTATAATTCTGTGTTTTCTTGCCACCTCTTCTTAATATCTTCTGCTTCCATTAGGTCCCTACCATTTCTGTTCTTTATTGAGCCTATCTTTGCATGAAATGTCTCCTTGGTATCTCTAATTTTCTTGACGAGATCTCTAGTCTTTCCCATTCTATTATTTTCCTCTATTTGTTTGCACTGATCTCGGAGGAAAGCTTTCTTATCTCTCCTTGCTATTCTTTGGAACTCTGCATTCAAATGGGTATATCTTTTCTTTTCTCCTTTGCCTTTAGCTTCTCTTCTTTTCTCAGCTATTTGTAAGTCCTCCTCAGACAACCATTTTGCCCTTTTGCATTTCTTTTTCTTGAGGATGGTCTTGATCACTGCCTCCTTTACAAAGTCATGAAACTCCTTCAAGAAACTTCTTCAGGCACTCTGTCTATCAGATCTAATCCCTTGAATCTATTTGTCATTTCCACTGTATAACTGTAAGGGATTTGATTTAGGCCATACCTGAATTGTCTAATGGTTTTCCGTACATTCTTCAATTTAAGTCTGACTTTGGCAATAAGGAGTTCATGATCTGAGCCACAGTCTGATTTCGGTAATGACCATCTGGTGAGGGACAGCTGGAGGGGCCTAACTGGCTACTTGCTAATGAATCGTTTGGGGAATAAAGAGCTATTTACAGCAGTCCTGATCACCATATTTTTCTGCATAACTAGTTTATTAGTTTGGAATCAATTTCAGACAACAGAATCCACTCAACAGTTGGGGCTGAAGGGGATTTGTTAAGAGGCATAGGTTGTCTTAGACACCCACTGGAAGGATTGGAGGAGTAGGTTCAAAGTTGAGCTTTCTGGAAGGATTGGAGGAGTAGGCTCCAAGTTGAGCTTTCTGGAATAAGAATCACAATGTCTCTGCTGTGATTCAGAGAGCTCACAGGAAGTGGCAGGCTCAAGCTGCTAAACAGTATACCTTAAAGTATAGTGTTGTGGATGGTCTGCATTCACACTTTGAGAAAATTGACATCAGATAGCAATAGGGGAAGAGAAGTTAGCAAAGGAAATGATTGTGAAAGAGTAGGAGAGAGGTAGGAGGAAACCCAGGGAGTATGGGTCTCAGAGGCTGAGGGAAGAGTTTCGGCAGAAGGGAATGGAAAAGAGGATCTAAGAAATGTCCACAAGTTAATAAAGAGGTGGTTGGAAATCTTGTAAGAACCATTCTAGCGAGATTAATGAAGCCAGAATGCAGTGGGTGAAGGAGCGAGTGGGAGGTATGAAAACAAAGACAAGTGTACACCACTCTTGCAAAAAGCCTGGCTGTGAAGGAGAAGAGTGGGGTGTCTGTCAGAGTGTGACATAGGGGGAAGAGGGTGACTCTTTTTTTAGAAGATGGGAGAAACTAGTAGCACATTTTAAAATGTTATGAGGAGAATCCTATCAAGTAGAAGTCATTGAACATACAGAAGAATAATGTGCAATAGATGGAGTGTGGTTCTTAAAGAGATGGAAAGGGGTATGATGAGAAATCTGAGGAGACAGTGGAAGTAGGAGGATCAAAGAAATGAAATACCTGCAATGGAGAACAGGTGGGTAGCCCTGAGCAGCCCTGAGCCCTTATATGGAAATCTGTACATTAAGAATGACATATTTCAAATATCTAAGATATAGATGTATCTTAGAGGTGGTGAAGGACTCCAGGAGATGGTGAAGGACAGGGAAGCCTGGCGTGCTACAGTTCATGGATCATAAAGAGTCGGACATGACTGAGCAACTGAACAAAATAGCAAGATACAGATCCTAAAATGCTGGACTGGCTGAGTGAAGGTGGGATGGGAGCTGTGCAAATCCTATCCATATATAACTGTTTCTGATTACATACAGTAAATACAACTTAAACTGGGTATATAATGAAGGTAATGTCTTAGCTTAAAAGGAAAAGTTAAAAATTGTGTAGGTTTCAGGCTTAGGTTGATCAAGGCTCCCTTTGTGATTTACTCTATTCAGGCTCACTCCATGTGCTGGCTTTGTTCTTATTCTGGTTTCCCTCAGGGTTACACTTGGACTGCTACCAGCAGTCAGGGTTTAGGATTTCAGAAAAAATTAGAACCACGGGAGAAGGTGAGGGTGGGATGTTTTGAAAGAACAGCATGTATATTATCTACAGTGAAACAGATCACCAGCCCAGGTGGGATGCATGAGACGAGTGCTCGGGCCTGGTGCACTGGGAGGACCCAGAGGAATCGGGTGGAGAGGGAGGTGGGAGGGGGGATCGGGATGGGGAATGCACGTAACTCCATGGCTGATTCGTGTCAATGTATGATAAAACCCACTGAAATGTTGTGAAGTGATTGGCCTCCAACTTAAAAAAAAAAAAAAAAGGAAAAAAAAAATTAGAACCACGAAGAAAGAGTGGAGAGGGAAGATGAAAAATACCTGCCTTCTTCCTTCTATCCAATCTCCCACCATTTCTTCTTCTCTTGGCAGAACCTAACAAAAACCAGAGGGAAGGGGGCATAGAATCACAGAACAAACAAGTGGAAGGATGGGGAAATGGGTCTGTAGGCAAACAGGCAGATATCTGGCACAGGCCCAAGAGATGCATGCATGCATGCTAAGTCACTTCAGTCATGCCTGACTCTTTGCAGCCCTGTGGACTGTAGCCTGCCAGGCTCCTCTGTCCATGGGATTCTCCAGGCAAGAATACTGGAATGGGTTGCCATGCCCTCCTCCAGGGGATCTTCCCTACCCAGGGATCAAACCCATGTCTCTTGCATGTTCTGCATTGGCAGCCTGGCTCTTTACCACTAGTGCCACCTAGGAAGCCCTGGCCCAAGAGGTATTGAACAGCAAAAATAGAGTGGTCTTGGAGCAAGGCATTCAGAGCTCCTCCCAGCACATGGAACCTGAGGAACCCACAAGCAGCTCATGGAGGGCCTGGCCTTCCTACATCCTGGGAGGTGATGACTGTCAGGTATTGGTGGGACAGTATGTTATTAGAAGTGGTGTGACACTGTGAGTGCGAGTTTGCCTCTCAGTGATCCAATTCTTCTCTGCCTACAGTTAGTCAAGGTGTAGCTGAATGAATCGCTGAGAGGCATTCATATCACATGGAGATCCTGGGTGCTGGAAGCCAGCTGCAGTTCTAAGCCAGGACTTGGGGCGGATTTTGGGAAAGGGGGCAAGCACACTTAGATTACGCAGTTGTATTACATAAGCCAAGCGTACATGGAAAGAAGAGGGTAGGCTAGCCAGCCATGTGCTGGGCTGTGGTTGCTACCATTTGGGGCTGCTGGCATATATTTTCCTCCTTCCTTCTGTAACCAGCTGCTTCAGAACTTGAATAGGAAGCCTGCATGGGTAAGACACTCAGCTTGGACAAGTGCTTTACACGGTGCCCGTCAGCCCAAACCTTCAGTCTCCCATTTTCCTTGTCCTCATGCTCCCTGAGAGTTAGGATTACAGAGGTATGCCTGTGCACCAGATGGCCAAGGGGACGGGTGATGAGGTGGGCAGCTGTTGTTTTTATCTGCCCATCACCCTTCCTTTGGGAAACTAAACTTTCCCCTCCTTGCAGTTCTGGAAAGGGCTGTAAACCAAAAACACTTCTACCCTATTACCTTAGAAGAGTCCACGTGACCTGGGCTGTTAAGCCAATCAGATTCTCCCTTCCAGGAATGTGAATTGGGAATAGATACAACAGGGCCAGAAAGCAGCTGAAGTTGGCTCTCTCTCCCTGAAGAGCCACTGGCTGGGGGCAGGACTTCCCAGCTGGGATCTTGAGCTTTGTCTGTTCTTTGTCCTTCTTGAGGTCTGGGTGGTCAGCTTTGTGCATTCTGGGAATCCCTCAGTACTGAGAAGAGGATTTTCTAATAACCAAAAACCCCTACCTGAAACAAGAGTCAACATAATTTAAGGACTTTGCAATCTCAGAGCTTGAGAACTGAAGTTGGGTCTCCCTTGCTAGTATTATTTGGGATGGGGATGATGCAAAGTTAAACACATCACAGGGTTCTGGGACAGGTTGTATTGGCATAGAAGTCCATGTGCTCTTGAAAAATAGTGAGGCGTAGGGAAAAGCTTCATTACTTGGATTATATATTTTCTTAGACAATAAGGCTTCAAAATAACTTGTGAATTTTTTCATCTAACTCAAATTGTAATACACTAAAGGTGACATCCCGGGTAGTCCAGTGACATCTGTGTTCCCAGTGCAGGGGGCCGAGGTTCAATCCCTGGTCAGGGAACTAGACACCACATGCTGCAATGAAGACTTCAAATGCCACAACTAAAAGATACCACATGCTGCAACTGAGACCCGGTGCAGCCAAAATAAATAAATAAACAAATCTTTTAGTTAAAAAAAAATAATATACTAAGAATGCTTTTTCAGGACAAACTTCCATTTTCCCATTCTGCCTGTTCATTTCTATAAAAAGGACAATGTCTTTTCTTATGTTTATTAGTGTTATCATCATTGTTCAGTTGCTAAGTTGTGGCTGACTCTCGCAACCCCATGGACTATAGCCCAGCAGGCTCCTGCATCCATGGGATTTTCCAGGCAAGAATCCTGGAGTGGGTTACCATTTCCTTCTCTATATTAGTGTCATACATGCTATGAATTTAGGAATGTTTGCTGAAGGTTGTCTTCTGAACATACAGAGAATGTACAAATGCAGTCCTAAACATGATGCTTACAAATAATTTATTCTTAATTCATACATTTGTTTTTCAGCAAAAAATGCATAGTTATTTATACAAATTTTCATATTCAAGACCATAGGGAACAAATGTCTCAAGAAACTGAAATCATGGCAAATTATACAACAGACATGACTCATGATTTTTGTTTAGCTACATGCACAGAACTGACCAAGTGATAGCTATTTCTATGGACTATTTTTGCTTAATGTATCAGGTCATATGGGATTATGATTAAACAATGCTTTTCTGGGAGAATTCACCAATGATTTGAAACCATACTGTAATACCTGTTCACACACCCTGATAAAGCCTCGCCAGCTAGCTAAACACAGTTCTTTAGGATGTAGGTGGTGACTGGACTTAAGGTTGCCTAAGAAGAATTAATTTAACAAGCAGTGGAAAAACATTCAGTGTCTTTTTTCATGCCTGCATTTTCCTTTACTCTCCCCTTCCTCCATTAACACCATTAAATGAACTTAAAAAATACTGACACAAGGAGGTCTCTGGTTGGTCACTGGTAAATCCCTTCTCTGCCTCTGACCTGAAGCGGGGAAAATGTTTACGGCCCTTCAATTAATGACTGCAAATGGGAACCTGTTGGTTGTGTATCCTTGTAAATCTGAGTGCAGTCATTGTACTTAAATCCTTACTTTAGAAATGGATGAACCTCCTAAGGCAGATGGTTTGAGAAGGCCTAAATACACATGGAACCCTCTTAGAAACCTTTTGTCTTCAAGGCTGAGTTTATGGCAAGTGAAGGCTTTGAGGGTGGTGGACACAGTCTGGGAGAAGGCTGAAATGGACAGAACTCAGAGCTAGCACGTGCTTTATTTAGAGAGAAGAGTGGGCATGGTATCCTCCCCTATCCCTGAAATAGAGCCTTTTCCTGGATGGCATGAGGCTTTATTCTTCTTTCTGCTCCAGAGAAACCAGGAGTGGAGTGTCCAGGGCTGCACATTTTCCTGGTTATGTTATCCACAAGCCTACTATGTTTATGATTGAACCCTCATCAAAGTGAACTGGACCTCATTTCTGTATTGCCTTGGTACTCAGTTGCTTAGTTTTGCTCATAGCCTCCATAAAAGGAAACAAACCTGGTAGAAAAGTAGACCGTCTGTGCTCAGCCTTGCTGGAAGAGTGCATTTAATGACATTTCTAACTATCATAGAATTTTGAAAAGACTTAAATGCAGCCTGGTGACACACCTATAACATAGCTGACCTGTTTTCTTCTTTTTTAGAAAATGATTTTTATCCATCTTTAAACTATACACTATTTACATGTTTCAAGACCTCCTAGGTCTTTATCATTTGGGTAAGAGCTCCAGGTGATTAAATTCCCAGGACAAAGATGAGGCTTTCCAAAAAGCGCTGGTTCTCATCTGTGTGCTAAGGCCAGTTTTTACAAACAAATTGCTATTATAAACATTTAAATATAAAATTAGAATACTTCTCTAAAAATTTTCATTTTTGCATCCAGCATACTACAAACAGATCATGCTATCTAACTAGAGATTGACCTAAAAGAAGAAATAAAATCAATGTGTCCCTGTTCTTCATCTGGAAACAAGGGTTATTTACACGGGGTCCTTTCTCAAGGTTGTGGTGAGCTGTGAGGAGAAGGGCTGTTTCTTCAGAATGGTTTAAAAACCATCCAAAGACACCCCCCACCCCCAACTCCTGCTTATTGCATATTTTAGGTGGAGTATAAGGCATGAGAAAGGTGGCCAGCCACTTTTACACTTTCGAGAATAATGTTACACATTCAAGAAATGCCTAGTTTGGAACAGCTTTCAGAGATTGTTCAAGAACAAAAAATATTAAAGTCGTGCATTTAGAAGCTTTAGAAGCTTCTGCATTTAGAAGTATAGTACATTGGAAACATTTTCAAAAGCTCAAACCCAAAGCTGTGTTACAGTGAGTGAAATAGTCAATATGTGAGCATTTCTGTTGCATCTAGGTATGTGTTCAGAGCTTTAAAAAGTCACATCCTGCCACAATTAACAGCCAAATAAGCATTCTTGGCCTGTGACCTATAAATAAGTACTCTAATTCTGCAACTCACTGATAGACTCTGAAGAAGCTATTTGGGAACAAAAAGTCCACAAACTGGTTAGAAATCTGCAAACCAGAAATGCAATCCATTTGTCCTTTTTCTAATGAGGATAAAAATTTGCATTGGCTTTTGGAATAGTGACTAAGAAGAGTGGACATCTATTTTCACAAGTAGGAAATAGTTATTCATAATATTGAAGGAATAAAGTCTTCAGTAGGAAGACATGCAGACCATCACAACACAGTACCGCAGTCCTCAGCTTCCACCAATGATTGTTTCCTTTTTCGGTGTGTCTAGACCCATTCGCTTTCTGTCAGGAGATATATGTCAGAGAGTATTGGCAGTCCTTCAAGAAAATGATTCAAAAGGTGATTAAAAATTGGCTGGTGCTATCCCCTCATGCCTTTCCGCCTTATGTCCTAATTTTATGGAGACAAATTAAAGACACGAAGCCCCGCACATGTGCTACTCAAAACATACCGAGGCGCTTGTGCTCAGGTCAAAACCTACAGGATGTGGTCAGACTGACAAACAGAATTCTTCATCTGCCTATATGAGCACGAACGCCCTGGGAACGCACATGCTTTTCTAGGGACAAAATGTAAAACTCAGGCAAAATTGTTCGTAATTAAACTTGTCCCATTCTGACTGTGTGAATCGAATCTTCCTCATTCTTCCTTTCCCATGCCTTCTTCCTAGCTTTCTCACATCTGATATTTTTTTCTAGATACCTTTCTCCAGGTTAATTTTTTTCTGAAATAAGGTACATAGGTTACAACATACCTAAAGAAGGGGAAAAGCTAAAGTACGTCAGTTAATCTTAGCTAATCTTTGGAGATATAAGCATTTAAGTTCACATTAAAAAAATTTAATTACACTATCTATGAAATGCACACTTAATAATATCACAGTCTAGGCACTTTGGATGAATCTTACTTCATAGTGATATGAACACTATGAACCCAAAAGTGATTGTTATTTATTAACTACCTTTATTAGTTAGTAGTGATGACAAATTTTTCAGTTCTTTGTGCATATGCCTGCTCTCCCTTCACCTGGATTATACATTAAACTTTCTAGTTATTTTTACCTATAATATTCACACAGACCTAGACTCAGAAAGGAAGAAAAGGAAGGAAGGAAGGAAGAAAACTACAGAAAGAAGAAAGAAAGAAATCAATTGTGGGTAAATTAAGATGTTAATTGAAATAAGATTCTATGCATTGTTCTTAGACTAACAGGAGAAAAGAACCAGACAGTGGCTTAGGACATTGTGCTTATGGCCAAGGTTAGAGCTGGGTCCCTGGTCAGAGGGTTTTTCCCCAGTGTTCCTACCTCTGTTCCACCAGCAGAGGATAATGGCTGTAATGATATGGATTGTTCCTGGCCCAGCATCTTACATGCAGAAGGTGCTCAATGATCACTGAAGGCATTACATGAACAAAAAACTGAAAATCGGCTCACAGGACTCTTACAGAATGAAGTTAGCAACGGCAGACTTCAATAGGTGAAGAACAACTCAAGAGGACAAAACCACTTAACTACTTAAGTGGTTAATAATAATATGCTGTTTACAACATCATAATCTAAATTCAAGGATGTGTGCCTGTGAAGTAGCTTCAGTCGAGTGCAGCTCTGCACCCTTATGGACGATACTCAGCCAGGCTCCTCTGTCTGTGGGATTCTCCAGGCAAGAATACTGGTGTGGGTTGCCCTGCCCCGCTTCAGAGGATCTTCCTGACCCAGGGATTGAACTTGTGTCTCCTACATCTCCTGTATTGGCAGGCAAGTTCTTTACCACTAGTGCCACCTGGGAAGCCCAAATTCAAGGACAGCCATCTCTAACCTTGCTGTTTTGTCATTATAAGGTAATGAATTAAAGGAGGAAAAAACATATATCCAGTTAGTGTCAATGTGCTTGGCCAGGCATCGTAGCCATGTGAATTAGTAAACATAATTGAGCACACAACCATCCCCACATTCTAATTATGTCACCTTGGGGGACCAATGGTATAACCCTGAAATGGAGATAACCCCTTCAGTATCTTTCTCCTACTAGAGTTTTGTGCATATTAAATCAAGTTGTGAAGAGATCTGAAGATTAAAATCCCTGCTTGTTATTGCTGTTAGCTCTCAGATTCAGCACCAAATCAGAAAAAGTTATAAAAATCATCTCCATCCCCAGACTTTGCATTCTTCAGAATGATTCCCCTGAAGCAGTAAGATGAATTAGGTGAAACGGGTTTTGACTGCAATCACTTACAGGCAGGATTTATGAATGGAAACATGGGAAGGCCACTCTGGCCAGCTGTGAAGCCCCACACTTTCTTCCCGGGCTATTTATAGAAAGTTATATGGCCAGGGGGAAAGATCACGTTTATTTTTACAAGCCACTCATGACATGACTGAAGAACTCACTTCCTCTCTCTGGGAAGGTCACCCTCTTCACCTGAAGGTGCAGATACAAGAGTGACAGGAAAGAAGGGGACGCCCTCCAACCTGGCCAATTAAGTCAGCCTGCGTCAGCTTCAGAGACCAACCCACGGGGGTGACAGGCATGCAAGTCAAACACCCTCATTTCCCAGGCGTGACTGCTCCTTGAGATGTCACCGAGATCATGACTAACAAGTAAAAATAAAATGCATTACATAATAGGGTTCAAAATTCTACTGCTGAAATAGGTTGCACAGAGATAAGTGCAATGACTTATCATTTGTGCTACATTTCAAACAGCTGAACACTATAAACTAAGACTGAATTTTAAAGGACGTAGCAACATGGAGAGTGTGAAAAAACATCTTACGTGAAAAAATATTTTACAAGCAATTATATTGTGATTGCCATATTATCCCTGAAATATGTAATACACCTGGAGAGTTCCATGCAAATGTGGAGACTGAGCAAATATTTGCTGATTCTCAAAAATCATCTTTTACCTTGACTGAAATCTGATATCATCTAGCAAATAACATATATAGTTTCACAAATCATTCCTTGGTCTTATGTAGTGTATAGGGTACCTATTGGAATACAAAGTAAAGCCAAACCACTGTTTTCCACCAGAATGTCCTTTGTCCAAAAAACCAAGATGGAGCAGGAAAGGGAAAGTGCAGGATGGAAGAGACAAAGGGAACGAAGTGAGACTTTACCCCGCAGAAACCTTCCGGGGAAAGTGTGTCATCTTACTGAGCTCATGCATCATAATCACTTGAAAATGATATGGGTATAATTTTATCCTTAAGTGGCCTCTGCTTAAGGACAAAGACACAGGGCAAGAAGAGAATTTTGTTTGAGAACCTGGAAGATCGCCAACAAAAATTGAAAACAACAGATACGGGCTTAATTTCTCAAACTCATAGACATTTTTTAGAAGTCTGTCTCTAGAAAGTTTCTTCTGAAAAAGGAGGTCGCTATTTGACCAGGAAGACCCAAAATACTTCTCAACCTGTTCATCCAGCTTCTAAACCAACATTCTTTGGGGTTCTAGAAGACACAGCAATGACATGCAAATGAGTCTGCCTGCAGAAATAGCCTGATTTCCACAACTGTCCTTGAGCACACGTTCCGAATGAAGTTACAGCTGAGTATTAACATCCGTGGCAGGCACAACTCAGTCACTGTAATGTAACCTAACAGGAATCTCCTTGCACTTTGCCAAAGATGAGACACTGACCCCTATCAGCAGACTTGCAAAGTGTGTTCATGATCCCATTAAGAGGTCCTAAGTCAAATGCGGACAGACGTGAAGTTTACGTCTGTGTGCAGTTAACACACAAGGATATTGGTTCCTCAAGGGAGTTGTGCCGAACCTCTCTGTTTACAAACACAGTAGCGATTAAAAGCATAAACAAAAACAGCAGTCTTGGCAGGAGCGCCAGCCTACCAGTGCTGAGGTAAGTGTTCATCGACCTTCTGTGCTTGATCTAAATTGTACCGCGAAGTCAAGACTTCCCCATTCAATGACTTACTTGGCTCTTCACCAAAAGGAATTGTCAGAAGTGTGATAAGCATTTAAATCACCTCACTCGTTTGTGTTAATCTAGAGTTGCCATTTCAGGACCAGGATAGCATTTAGGAGAACTATCTTAAGTAACACTGGCCAGTGTGGTTGTCAGACAGGATCTCAGGAATGTGTTTCCCAAATTTTTCAAAGACTTAGGGTGACTGCCATTCATTTCCACAGTCTGGACCCAAATGAGACTTCAGTGCTTAACTAGGCAAAGGTCATCTTATTTAGCTTAAACTACAACTCAAATAACATACTCCTGATTTTTCATAACACAACTGCCAAATTTATTCCTGAATACCATGATTTTAATTTTAAGCAAGGATAGATGGGCACAGTCACGTTCTCCAGTGACTACATTAGGAACCATAGCTAGAGTAGTGGGTTGGTTTCTTCTCCTTGTTCTGCATGTCCTGGTAAGCAACTTTCAGTCCTACCAAAAACAACCAGCACCATCTGCCTTCCCTCCTGAGTGGAATGTTAAACCTTGATTTGCAATCAAGTAAGAAAAGCTTACTCCTACTGCTCTCCCCATGTAAGAAACCATTGACATTTTTGAGGACCAGTCATTTGGGCATTGCTTCAAAAGGCACATTTATTCCAGTGGCAATTTAAATCAGTAGAGAAGGAGAGAATAAGATTAAAAACAAAGCCAAAAAAAAAAAAAATCAGGTGGGTTTTATGGAATACATTAAAGTAAACAGGAATCTGGGATCTATACAAACCATTTAGCTTCCTCTCAATAGTTTAACCAGAGTCCCTACGGTAGAATAATTCACAGTTGTATCAAGACACACACAGGTCTCCAAAAAATACTGTGTAAAAAAAGTAGCTGAGAACTCTCGAGCAGCTTGCCCTGATGTCCAGTTCAAGTGTATGCAATGCAGAAGGGCTGCAAAATTCAAAACTACACAACAAGAAAATTCAGTGCAGATAACAGGCTTTGATAAATTATGAAAAACCATTGTATATATTACTATTTAAATAACATCTGAGAAAACATTTTGAAATAATTAACATGTGTTCACAGTCCATGCATTTTCTAGCAGGCTAAACCCTGGGTTTGTGTCTCTGTGCTGATTTTCTACAAAGGTCTATTCCTAGACAAATCCAAGCATTCCTCAGAACCAAATGGAAGTACCCAGGGATTTCGTCTACTTACCCTCTTTACTCCATGCCTGACCTCACAAGGGTCACTTGCTATTACCTCTGGCAGAGAAGACGACTGGAAAATCGAACCGTTTGGGGTTTTAGTGGGGGTTTTATTCGCTGCCTTAGAAGAATCCCTGATGCCACAGACACCATCTGAATTTTCTCCAAGGACAAGAACCAGCTGCCCTATCCCTCCCGCTTGCCCACCTCCCTCTTCCAAAGCCCCAGGTGCGCTGAGACACTCCTGCCTTGCTGGACTTTCCCCCTGTGGTTTCGCAGCACCTTCCTCAAGCAAAGAAGGAAACACGACAAAACTTCAAAACAAACCAACAGAAACTCCCAACAAACTGGTGGGCGAGCCGGCAGCCTCCCCCAAGGAGGAGGCTCACTTTTTACTGCAGAATTCGGCGTTGTTGAGGAACTTCTTGATGACCAGCCCCAGGCAGACAACCAGCAGCAGCATGTAGCCCACGGTGCCCAGGAAGGTGGGCGCGTCTGGTGGCTCCTTGAGGAACTGGCGCAGGCCCTCCTCCACGTAATACACCTGATCGTAGATGCTGAGGAAAGTGAAAATGTGGAAGAGCTGGTGGCTGTGGCCGATGATGTCGAAGAGGCCCGGCTGGATGCGCTCGGGGATCTTGCTCACGTTGAAGAAGGCAGCCACCACCAGCCAGAAGTAGCGGCGGTAGAAGTGCACGAAGAGCGTGGGGTTCTCCCCGCGCAGGTCAAAGAGCCAGCTCTCCAGCATGATGGGGCAGGCCATGCTCAGCGGCATGACGAAGACGAAGGTGCGCAGCGCGAACGGGTAAGAGCACCAGTCGGTGCGGCTCTTGCAGCAGGCCACGGTGCAGGCCACCGCCAGCACGAAGGCCACGGGCAGCACGAGCGCGCGGTAGGCGGCGATGAGGCCCGTGCAGTCCACGTGCCAGCCCAGGCGCTGCTGCACGTATGGGGTCATCACCCGCGCGTCCAACAAGCTCAGGCCTGGCAGCAGGTAGTAATAGTAGGCCACGGTGCTGCCGAAGCCGTAGTAGCTGATGGACGCGTAGTCCAGGTAGAAGAAGGCGGCGCGCAGGCGTAGCGACAGGCAGCTGAACACGTGCGCCGTGCAGCTCATGGCGAAGGTCAGCAGCACGCCCGACGCGTAGCACCACAGCGGCAGCAGCCACGGGTGGTGGAAGGGCACGTCGCGGCCGCTCAGGAAGAAGAGGCGGCAGAACTTGCTCAGGAACAGCAGCAGCGGGATGAAGTGCGTCCAGAAGTTGAGCGTCTCATTGGTGGGCTTCAGCACCGAGGCCAGGCACTCCTGCGCCGTGCACGGCAGCCGCCGGTAGCCGGACAGGATGAAGCACTCCACAAAGTCGTCGGGCACCTCGTCCCAGCGCAGCAGCGGCTTGGCGGACGCCGGAGAGTCCCCGGAGGCCAAGGCGTGGGGACGCGAGGCGGCCTCCGCAGCCGCCGCGGTCGTGCCAGGCGGGCCCTTTGTGCCCGCGCTCCGGGGCTGCAGGCGCCGCGGCATGGTGCCCGCGGCTTGGCTAGGACGCGCACCGGCGACCTCTGGCGCCGGCTCCTGCGCGCTCGCCAGTCCCCGCCGGCCGCCGTCGGAGCCTTTGTGCGCGCGCCGGGGGCGTCGCTGCAGATTCAGAAGAAGACCGGAGCCTCTGAACAACCGTTCCTAAAAAATAAAGAAATAAATACAAATAATCATCGATCTCCAAGCCGCGTACCAACCGGCAGGAGCGCGCGGGGCACGGCGGCCCCTTCGCCCGGCTCCCCGCTACCGGCTCGCGGCCGCCCGCGCTGCGGCAGCGGCGGCGGCGCGACTGACTGCGGCGGCGGCGGCGGCGCTGCTGCGGTGACTGGGCATCGCGCGGTGCGGGCGCAGCCGCCGCCGCCCCCGGCTCGGGAGGCGGGGATGGGGGGAGCGGAGGCGCTGGAGGGAGGGAGGGACGGGCGCACCGAGGGAGGGCGGGGGCCTCCCGGCTAGTGTTTCGCGGCCGCCTCGGGGGATAGAGTTGTCCCCGGTCTCGAGTTCCGTACCATCCCTCCCCCGCTCCTCGGGTCGCCGAAGCCCGAGCTGGCCGGTTAATGATTGATGCGGGGGCCAAAGGCTGCGCCAGCGACTCGGCGGCCCGCACCGAGGGCGAGGGTCGGCTTCGGGATTCGAAACCCGACAGCCACGCGGGCGTTCGAGAGGACACTGGGGAGCCGCGTTCGCGGGGGGCGGGGAGCTGCGGCCGCGGAAGCGGGGAAAGAGGGTGGGAGGAGAGCGGCGGGCGAGTCCGAGCCGGGGCAGGGCGCAGGGATGCGCCGACCGTAATCTCGGAGGCGGGCGGGGGCGCTCGGGCAATCCGGGGGCTTAGAGGCCGCGTCTGGATCAGGCCGTGTCGTTGTCATACCTGGGACCGCTCCTCTCTTGACGTGTGTGTGTGTGTGCATGCGTGCGCGCGCGCCGTCCTCACTCTTAGCACCATGGCAAGCGTTACTTTATCTCCTTTCGTCTAGCGGACTGATTCAGGTGCGTCACCAACCTCCTTTCGTCCTTGTCCGATTCAAACGAACGGCCCTCTAAACTGGCCTATGGTCGTGATCACCAGCCCTCGGGGGTCGCAGCCCACCCGTGCTCCTGTGTCTTTAACTAGGAATCTTGTTTGAAGCCCAGAGTCCTACAACTCAGGGCGGGCTGCTCAAACTCAGCATTTTAATGAAAAAATTCAGATGAAGACTAGGGGATCCGGAAAGCCTGTAATGATCTGAGAAATTTATTAAGAAGGGATTCCCAAGCAGAGCTGTGCCCGAGTCAAGGGCTGATTATAAGTGGGGATGTTGATGACGCAAGACCTCAGGGAGGAGGTGCGTTCTAGCCCGAATTGAAAAGAGAACGGAGATGAATTCGTGGAGATTGGGAGGGGTGGCTTGGAAAAAGCTTTATGCATAATTTAGCAGATGTACCTGGCAGGCTAGGTTGAGTGGCTGGAGGCCAGAAGAAAGGAAGACTGAAGAATGGAAAACGGTTGTGATGCACTGCGCTGTGATAATATGCCCTTGGGCCTTGTGAAAAGAGGGACTAAAAAACCTGCCTCCTGTAAAATGTTTTGTCGTTTCTAGGAAGTTTCCCTTAGAGATACCCTGGGGGTGTGACTGAGTCCAACTTGCATCACTGACCTGCTGTATAGTGTCATGACAATAGAGGCTAACATTTAAGGAGCCAAGCATTGTTCTAAGTGCTTTACAGTTTTAAAAATAATTTAGGTATTATTATTTTTCCCATTTTACAGATAAGGAAGTGGAAGCACCACAAGGGTAAATAATGGGCCTAGTTGGCAGAAGGGGGTTATGAACCCTGCAAACTGCTTCTGGACCTTATGTACTTAAAGCAGAACATCCAACAACCTGATTTGCTCAACTATTTTCATTTCATAAATGAAAGGCCGCTTTCTTCACTAACAAATCCTTTAAGTAGGTCAAGGAAGGTTTACTTAGTGGTGGCTCAGGGGACTTAAGTTATGGATAAGAATTATTTTAACTAGGAAATCATTCAGTATTGTAAACATCTAAAATTACTTAAAGGTATCAGAAACAAGTTTCAGCCTTCTCTTTCAAAAAAAAAATTTTTTTTTTCCCCCTATTAGTAACTGCTTTAGCAAGCTCTTACACAATTAGGCCAAAGGTGCACTTGGGTCTTGTGCCTTTCTGAACTATCAAAAATTCTTTATTGATGGGTTTTAAATAAATGAGATTTTGCTGTAGTTAACTGTATCTTGTTTTAGTATTTTGTTTTGCTACTGTCAATAGCCTTGTTTTAAAGCAAAACCTAATGTCCTTTCACATTTGAACTAAGGATCCAGGCTAATTTGTAAAAGAGATTAAGCTTCAGGCATTTATAAATCTAACTTAGGAATGATAAAACTGAATCCAGGGCAGACTGGAAAACAAAGAGTTTTTTTCTCTTCTCTTTGTTACTCCACAAACAACCTGAGCTGTAAAAAATGTTGATCGTATAATAATAATTCCCATATTTACCGACCTCTTGGTTGCATAATCAGCTCACTTACATAATAGGGGAGAATATAATAGAAAGTTCACATCAAGTGAAACAATGGAATTGACTGTAAATAAATGTGAAAGAAACTGATTAGATGAAATAACATTTATCTTTATGTTCGTGGGATGAGACTGGCTATGATAAAAGATGGCATTCTTTAAAGCACTCTGTATTTTATAAAGTCGAAAAATCCATCGTAACATTCTTATAAATCTTTCAGAAAGTCTTTGCAATTTCTGCTTTTCTCTTTTTTCATGTAACTGCCCTCCCGCACAAGGCACAGAATCTGCTGCAGTTTTGAAGTGGTTTTCCTGAAAGCTCTCCAATGCCAGGCAAGACAGGTGTCCTGACTATTCCCTGACAAAGCCAAGTCAAAAGGAACTAAGGAAACACCACAATTCATCTAACTTATTAAAAAAAAAAAAGGAACCAGCAATATGATTTTTTATTACTACCAATCTATAGAATTAATTTTCCTTAAGGTTTTTGAGATATAAAACCTTGTTTCCCAAACCCTACAATGGCTGGCTTTTGTAGTTTATTTTAGCTCCAGTAAAATAACTGCCTCTTGGCAGTGAGAATCACAGTCCCGTCCCCTGGGCTTGGCTAAACAGAGAGAAACAGTGGGCTGCGTGCCATTCCCAGAAGGTGAACTGGGAGATAAGGCATCTCTAAGGTAACTAGAACTGATTACGGAGTTCCTGATAGAGAAAAGTTACCCGTATTACATTGGAAAGTCAATGCCATCATTTAGAGGCAGAAACCAGCTAGTTCTTCCCATTGAAATCTTGTCAAACCAAGGTTACAAGTGTATTTTTCGCAGTTCTGCGGAGACTATGTACCTTTGGTTACTAATGGGTCCTGGCTGCCAAATGCAGTCATTTGTAGAAATTGTAGCAAGCAGAACAAATGGATTTTGTCCTTGTGGTTTGCTCTGATGTTCTTAAAGATCAACTGTAGGTTTATTTGTGTTTCTCTCCATGACAATAAGATGTTCAGTTCAGTTCAGTCACTCAGTTGTGTCTGACTCTTTGCGACCCCATGGACAGCAGCACCCCAGGCTTCCCTGTCTGTCACCAACTCACGGAGCCTACTCAAGCTCATGTCCATCGAGTTGGTGATGCCATCCAACCTTCTCATCCTCTGTTGTCCCCTTCTTCTCCCACCTTCAATCTTTCCCAGCATAAGGGTCTTTTCCAATGAGTCAGTTCCTTGCATCAGGTGGCCAAAGTATTGGAGTTTCAGCTTCAGTATCAATTCTTCCAATGAATATTCAGGACTGATTTCCTTTAGGATGGACTGGTTGGATCTCCTTGCAGTCCAAGGGACTCTCAAGAGTCTTCTCCAACACCACAGTTCAAAAGCATTAATTCTTTGATGCTCAGCTTTCCTTATAGTCCAACTCTCACATGACTACTGCAAAAACCATGGCCTTGACTAGATAGACCTTTGTTGGCAAAGTAATGCCTCTGTTTTTTAATATACTGTCTAGGTTGGTCAAAACTTTTCTTCCAAGGAGTAAGTGTCTTTTAACAATAGATGAAGCATGTATAAAACTTCCACAGCAAATATGATGTTTTCTAATAAGAATGATGAGATATTTGTAAAATCTGCAGAAAACAATATGCTATGATATTTGTTAGTACTACACCTGTTTTGGAAGAGGCAATTTTTTTTCTAGTCTCATTTTTAGCTGAAACCAATCAAACAAGCAAACAAAACCCACTGTGAACACTGTTTATTTGCATCCGTGACTATATGAAGAGAACTCTATAAGGTTTAGTCCCTCCTTAGAATATACAGACTAAACAAAGTGCTTCCCTTTCCTCAAGTTGAAAACAGCTGTATTGTTATCTTCCAAACGTCCATGTTGTTAGGAATTAAAATATTTGTACTATGGGCTTCCCAGGTGGTGCTAGTGGTAAAGAACCCACCTGCCAATGCAAGAGACTGAAAGGTGTGGGTTTGATCCCTGGGTCAGGAAGATCCCCTGGAGAGGGGAATGGCAACCCACTTCAGTATTCTTTCCAGGAGAATTCCATGGTCAGAGGAGCCTAGTGGGCAACAGTCCACGGGGTCACAAAGAGTTGGACACAACTGAATGACTAACACTTTCACTTTCACTACTATATAGAAAATAGATAACCAGCAAGGACCTACTGATTAGCACAGGGAACTATACTAAATATCTTGTAATTTACTGTATCTTCCAATATATCTATAATCTAGAAGAATCTTGAAAAGGTGTATATATATATATATATATATGTATATATATATATGTATGTATGTATAACTGAATCACTTTGCTGTACACTTGGAACTCCCACAACATTTTGAATCAACTATATTTCCATAAAAATTTTAAAAAAGCAAAAACGAAACAAACACTTCCATGTCAGATGTGATCATTACCAGTTTATAGAATCAGATGCTTGATGATGGAAAAGCTTCTGGCAGTGGCATCAGGTGTAACTATGGCAACTTTCAGGGCAAAGTGCAATCCAAATGTTGGGTGGAGGGCTGGAAATGATAAAGTGATGGGAGACTGAGTTCTTAGCTGGCACAGTTCCTGTCTGGTAACTGACTTGGTGGCAGGATTCTGTCCTTTTTTAGCCACACCACAAGGCTTGTGAGGTCTTAGTTCCCTAACAGTGATTAAACCTGCACTCTTGGAAGTGAAAGTATGGAGTTCTAATCACTGGACCACCAGGGAAGTCCCAACGGGCTTCCTTTTGCCGCAGAGCCGGGCGCGCGAAATAATGTCTTTATGAGACTGGAGAACTTTCATTTTTTTCCAGGCGGGTTCCAATTTGGGGTGGATTTTGTTTTTGGCTCCTCCCTCCCCCCCTTTTAAAATTTATTTCTCTTTTTTTTTTACTGGCATTTTGTCTCTGATTCTCCTGTAGCCCTCACCCCTGGCCTTCATCTGTCCTGATTGACATCTTTGCTTTCTTCTGTCTCCTTCACTCCAGATCCCTAAGTTCCCTTCCAGCTTGGGGACTCAGGGTGGGATGTGGTGTGGAGGAGAAGCCCCAGCCCCAAAGTTCCATCTGTTCTCTTTCCTGGATCCCAGAGGGTGGGGTAGGAGAAGAGGGTGGCATCCCCAGCCCCCCAGCACTGAGGAAGAATGAGGCTCCTAAGGCCTTAGCTCTGATCCCTTCCCCTTTCTCCTTGCCCCCAGGACTGGGCCACTTTTGAGTGGGGCGGTGGGTTCTAGCTCAGCTCATGCTGAGAATGTAAGAGCTACAAACAAAATTTCTATTAAATTAAGTTTTGTGTCTTCAAAAAAAAAAAAAAAAAAAAAGCTA
Organism: Muntiacus reevesi; assembly: GCF_963930625.1. NCBI lineage: Eukaryota > Metazoa > Chordata > Mammalia > Artiodactyla > Cervidae > Muntiacus > Muntiacus reevesi. The sequence continues at coordinate 6,375,219 of NC_089256.1, read as the reverse complement.
AGGGAGCCTTGTTGAAGGTGTTTTTGCCTTTCGAGATTCTTTGCCGGGAGGGACAGTTCCAGACTCCCCTCTGTCCTACAGGTTCACCTGCTCTCTACCAGTGGTCTCCAAAGAGAGCTGCATAAAAAGACTAAGAGGAAGAATAAAATGCCACAACTTCTCTTTCAATAGATCTCATCCTTCTAAATACGTTGGGGCATGGGGCGCATCTAAGCACTGGCTGATAAAGGGCACGCAGTCAAAACTGTCCACTTCTGCCCCATAGTCCATTGCTCTTGTTTGTCCCATCTGCTTCCATCTCCTCTCCTGGACTCAGGATAGACTCCCCTTTCTTGCCTCTTAGGTCCTGCCTCTCTGAGTCCTCTGATCAGTCCTGCCCAAAGCCTTGAGCCCTTCCCAAAGTCTTCCTGAGCTAATACGGTCTCCATTCTGGAGTTATTTCTCCCAGTTCTGCTCTTTCTCTTTCTTGTCTAGAGCCTGTATTGTCTTCCTACATAGACTTTGTATTTTGTGTTGTTTAGTCCCTAAGTTGTACCTGACTCTTTTTGACCTGAGAGACTGTAGCCCACCAGGCTCCTCTGTCCATGGAATTTCCCAGGGAAGAATACTGGAGTGGGTTGCCATTTCCTTCTCCAGGGGATCTTCCCAACCCAGGGATCAAACCTGCATCTCCTGCATTGCCAGGAGGATTCTTTACCACCGAGTCATCAGGGAAGCCCATTTACACGTTATATTCACCCTGATTCAGATTTACCCTTTGGGAAGAGACTTTTTTGGTAGAGCCTTTTAGGTGGCTTCCATTAATTTAGCTTTAGAAACTGATACTAGTGAGATAGATGTCTGAGTGCCTGCTTCTCATTATTTATTGACAATTTTCCTTGAGACACAGTGCTTTACACATAGTAAGGACACACATATTTGTGACTGGGGTAATTCTCTTTAGTACTGTAAATCTTTGAATGGTTAGAATCTTAGACTAGCAATCTTAGACTAGTGGTATAATTCTTTGGTCATCTAGTCCAACTCTTCCCATTTATGATAGTCGTTTCAATTTATTGATCATACACTGTATTCAGGTATTGGAATGACACTTTACCTATATTATCTCTAATTCTCAGAATTAGAACTGGTAAATCCAGTCTCCCTGTTTTCAGACAAGAAATCACAAGCTCAGAGATGTGATGCAGTTGGGTGGCAGTTTAGAAGTCAAACCATTAATTCCAAAACTCTTTCCTTTTTGGGGTGCTACCTCCTGCAAGACTATTGTGTAGCCAGCCTTGAACATCTCCAGTAAAGACACCTATTACCTCATACGGTATCCCCTTCCATTTTAAGCTTTTAAAATTGTTGTTTTTGGAGAACTTTGTAAATGAATGAGCACAACTGATGAGGAAAAAAAACACTGTTGCAGCTTGGCCTAAAGCTCAACTGTAAGTGTTATTGAATGTGGTCACCAGTTAGATCTGGTTAGAAAGTCCCTGCAAAGAAAGATGCCAAATAAGGCGTGTGTGCATGCAGTATGTGACAGCTGCATATTGATTAGCTGTGGCTGGAAGGTACATTTCATATAAAGAGCATTTTCCTGTGAACAGTTAACATCTGTTATTACCAGGGGGCTTGCCATAGTCTCAGTCTCTACAAAGATGCAAACAGCAGATTCTATGATTTCATAGATGATCCTTGCATTTAGCACAATATTACTGATTACAGTGATTGATTAATACAGAAAGGAAAATATTCTGCTAGGGGTTCATTTAGTTTTTTTTTCTTTTTAAAAATTAAAAAAAATTCACTGAGGCATAATGGACTTGCAGCATTATATTAGTCTCAGGTGCATATGATTTGATATTTGTATGTATGGTGAAATGATCACCACATCCACATCCACACCACACAGAGTTACAAGAGTTTTTCCCTTGTGTTAAGGACTTTTAAGATTTACTCTCCTGACAACTTTTAGATGTGCAATACAGTATTATTAATTATAGTCGCCATGCTGTATCTTACATCCCCAGGACTTTTTTTATAACTGGAAATCTGTACTTTTTTGACCCCCTTCACCCCCACCTCCCGTATGGTATTTGTCTTCCTATTCTGACTTATCTTACTAGCATAATGTCCTCAAGGTTCATCCATGTTGTTGCAAATGGCAAGATTTAGTTCTTTTTTTAATGGCAAAGCATGAGTCTGAGCAAGCTCCGGGAGATGGTGAAGGACAGGGAAGCCTGGCATGCTGCAGTCCATGGGGTCACAAAGAGTCGGGCCTGACTGAGCGACTGAACAACAGCAACAATATTCCATTTTTTATATATACATATACTACATGGGTTTCCCTGGTGGCTCAGATAGTAAAGAATCAGCCTGCAATGTGGGAGACCTGGGCTCGATCCCTGGGTTGGGAAGATCCCCTAGAGGAGGGAATGGCAACCCACTCCAATATTTTTGCCTGGAAAATCCCCATGAACAAAAGAGCGTGGTGGGCTGCAAACCCCTGGTGGGGTTGCAAAGAGTCAGACACCACTAAGCGACTAAGCACAGAACATATACACATAAACTACATCTTTTTTATCCATTCATCCACGGATGGACACAGGTTGTTTCCGCATCTTGGCTATTGTTAACAATGCTGGATTGAACAAGGGGGTGCAGCTGTCTTTTCGAATTAGTATTGCCATTTTCTTTGGACAAATACTCTGGAGTAGAATTGGTGGGTTGTATGGTAATTGTATTTTAATGTTTTGAGAAATCTCCATACTGTTTCCACAGTGGCTGTACCAATTTACATTCCAATCAACAGTGCACAAGAGTTTCCTTTTCTTTCCTTTTTCCAAACTTCTCCAAAATTACTTTTTTTTAATAATAGACTTTTTAGCAGGTGTGAGGTGATATCTCACTGTGGTATTGAGTTACCCTTATGGTTAGTAGTAATCTTGAGCATATTTTGATATACCTGTACATCTCATTTTTTAATGTATAGATTTTCCTTTTCTTTGAGGTACAATGTCTATTTGTTGAATGAATTTATCAACATAATTGTCTTGGCACCAATCATGAAACTAATTGAAGATATTGTATCTTATATAGTCAATATATTGATTTTTAAAGAAGGAGCATTTTTTAAGGAGCTTATGTAGTTAGTCCCTTGGTCACCCATAGGCATGTTTCTTTGAGCTGTTTGGTATGGGAATTCTAGAGTTAAAATGGTTTAGTTCTTTTTTAAAGTAAACATTTAATAAGAGGAAGCATTTTACTTTTATGCTTTCTTAAATTTCAATGACTGTATGATTTTGAAAAATATCAAATGACTGAATATATGAATTTTGTGACATAAAAGTTATTTCCTTCTATATTCACTAAAAATATTCCTTTATTTAGAAGTTGGCAGATTGTAATGCTTTAGTTTTTTTTCTTGGTTCCTACCCTGCTCCTCTAAACTTCTTTCCACCTATCTCAACTTTAGATACCTCATTCTCATACCTACTTAATTCACTGATTAGAGATATCCCAGTGCTGAGTAGGGATTATTGAATAAATCTATAGCAAGCATTCAGGAGATAGGCCAGTTGTTTATTTAACAAGCAATGATAAACACCACTTATGCTTATAGCCGGCAGCAGATGCTCAAGGCATGAACGGGCAGAGGAGCAAGTTGGAGCACAATAAAGAGAAGTTGGAATCATTCCTCTTCTCAGTTGCAGGGGAAATGGGCCCACAATGGTTTAATGCAACCACTTTGTGATTACTTATATAATGCAGCCATTTTGCAACAAGCAGTATTTCAATGCTGCTTCAAACATCATTAAGTCTCCAATGTTTTTACTTCTCAGTAATTTGCTAGACAGACACCTGCACCCCATCCACAGAGATCAGGGTTGGGGTGAGGGTCAAGCACCATCTGGCAAGAAAACCATGGAAAACTGGGAGTCATCCACACTTGTTTATCTCAGAGAGAACTGTCAATCCTGCGTCATTTGTTTCTCTCTCTCTTGGCATATATCTTAGTTCTCTGATTTCTCCTTCACCATAACAGTGCCTGGTCTCTCTCACTTCTGATAAACAAATAGATTTGAATGCAGAAGGATGGAACTTATTAATACTTTATTTTCCACTTTAAACTGCATGCATGGTCTCTCATGTTTTGGAAGCTTTCTGATTATATTAACTTTATTTAATTGGGTGAGTGTCAGAAGGGAAGAGGTTGGAAATGGTGTGACTCTGGGCTACAGTTCTCTCTCATATTGCCAGCTCCAGAATGCGCCGGAAATTCTCAGCATTTCTAACAGGTCCTTCAGTGAATTATGTATATTCTGTCTACTGGCATCAAACTCCTTTATAATAACTTAGGGGAGACAGGCTAAGCCATGTTGACAGGTAGATGTCAACACAAGATAACACAACACTTTGTTTTCTCATATTGTGTAAACAAAACTAAAACATATACCAAGTAATTGGATGTGCATTTGTCAAAGCAATAAATTTGTAAGACATTTTAAACAATTCAGAAAGAAAGTAGAAATGAAAGTCTCATAAAGAAAGGGATTAGAGATGGAAGAAGGGTGACGAAAGGCTACTTTTCTTGTTTTATTCTGTAATTTAAAAAGCAGTAGTGGTTTTACACTTACACCAAAAATCTTTTGCCTTTGCTGTGCCACAGAACACTGTAACTCAGGAGAGACAATTACAACTGTGCAACTCAGGAGAGCGTTGTACAAATATTATATGAGAAGAAATAAAATGGGGAAGGAAGAGAGAATTTCTCTTTGTGAGAAGAGCATGGAAATAACCTACCTTAGTTTCCAAACTGGAATGGTGTTGTCATTAGGGCTGATGTGGTTCTTAAATTCTACATCAGCCTCATGGTTAATGGCAGAAAATCATCACCCCAGTGAGGGATGGAGGCAAGTCCATTGTGAAGGGGAGGGGGCTCCTAAATCCTGTCCCATGTGGTTGGTGGTTTTCTTATATTCACTTAAGAAAAGGACTTTTATGGACTTCCCTGGTGATCCAGGACTTCCCTTGTAGCTCAGGTGGTGAAGAATCTAATCTGCCTGCAATATGATCCCTGGGTTGGGAAGATCCCCTGGAGAAGAGAATGGCAACTCACTCCAGTATTCTTGCCTGGAGAATTCCATGGACAGAGGAGCCTGGCAGGCTACACCCCGTGGGGTCGCAAAGAGTTGGACCTGACTGAATGACTAAGACCTTCACTTCTTTCACTGGTGATCCAGTGGTTAAAAATCCACCTCGCAATGCAGGGGACACTGGTTTGATCCCTGGTCCAGGAAGATCCCACATGCCTCCGAGCAACTAAGCCCGTGTGCCACAGCTACTGAGCCTGTGCTCCAGAGCCCGTGCTCCACAACAAGAGAAGCCACCACAATGAGAAGCCTGAACACCACAACTAGGGCGTAGCTACTGCCCTCTGTAACTAGAAAAAGATCATGTGCAGCAATGAAGATCTAGCACAGCCAAATAAATATTTTTTTTTTAGGTGACTTTATTTTTGGGGGCTCCAAAATCACTGCACATGGTGACTGCAGCCATGAAATGAAAAGACGCTTACTCCTTGGAAGGGAAGTTATGACCAACCTAGACAGCATATTAAAAAACAGAGACATTACTTTGTCAACAAATGTCCGTCTAGTCAAGGCTATGGTTTTTCCAGTAGTCATGTAGGGATGTGAGAGTTGTACTATAAAGAAAGCTGAGCACTGAAGAGTTGATGCTTTTGAACTGTGGTGTTGGAGAAGACTCTTGAGAGTCCCTTGGCCTGCAAGGAGATCCAACTAGTCCATCCTAAAGGAGATCAGTCCTGGGTGTTCATTGGAAGGACTGATGTTGAAGCTGAAACTCCAATACTTTGGCCACCTGATGTGGAGAGCTGACTCATTTGAAAAGACCCTGATGCTGGGAAAGATTGAGGGCAGGAGGAGAAGGGGACGACAGAGGATGAGATGGTTGGATGGCATCACTGACTCAATGGACATGAGTTTGGGTTGACTCTGGGAGTTGGTGATGGACAGGGAGGCCTGGCGTGCTGCAGTTCATGGGGTCGCAAAGAGTCAGACATGACTGAGCGACTGAACTGAGCTGAACTGAAAGTATTTTTAGGGACTTTCCTGGTGGTCCAGTGGTTAAGAATCCACATTTCCACTTCATGGGCATGGGCTCGATCCCTGGTTGGGGAACTAAGCTGCATGCTGCATGGTGGTGCAGGCAAAAAATAATTTTAAAAACTTAAAAATAAATAAAAATAAATAATTTTTGAAGAAAAGGATTTTTAATCTACATCTTCTAAGACAGGGATCGCTAGTTCCCACATTCCCTCGTTCTATGCTCTCTGTCATCCACTGTATCACCCTTGTAGCTCTTCCTCTAAAGCCTGTGCCACCGGGAGAGGCTTCATGTGGCTGTGTTCATGCTGTCCCCGTCACAACAGCCTGGTGACGGGACAGGGATGTCTGCTAGGCAGCCTGTAATCTGCCGGCTACACTCTGGGCCCACGCGTGGGCTGTCTGCCCAGAAGAAGGAAGCATTTTCCTGAGTCACCACTGGGCTGATAGCTGCCCCTGGGCCCTTGCACATGCTCTTTCTCTGTGCCTCACTCTGCCTCAAATGCTTTCTGCCCTGACATTCTCCCTTCATTCAGTTTTCTAATCAGCAACACCGTTTCTCAGAAAACTCTGCCACCCACCCGAGGGGCAAAATGGCAGACCCTGTCACTCGCTGCCTCCTTACCCTGCCTTATTTTCTTTTTGTTTTACTAGCCGACACTGTGTAATATATGATACCATATATACTTATTTGTTCTTTCTCCCTACTAAAATAGAAGCTTTTTGAGGGCCAGAACTTTGCTGTCTGCTGTATCCCCAGCACCTATCAAAGGCCCTGGCACACACTAGGCACTTAACACTTGTGAAAGGTTTAAAAGACACCATTCCTAAGGCCTTCCATGTCCAGAGTTAGGCTCAGTTCAGAGCATTTGTGTTGACCCTGCTCAAGCAGACTCTTCTCTGATTAACTGATCTCCACAGCCCAGAAAAGCTAAACCAAAAATAGAAAACACAAAAGCTGTTGGCTGTGAACCTCGGTGACAATGGCAGTGGTGTCTGCACTTCAGAATCAATCACTTAGGGATCTTAACAACAAACCAAACCCCTAAAAGATGCCTATCACCCCACCTTCACCCTCCCTTCCCCTCAGTGAAACCTGTGGAAAGAGGCCTGTTCATTTTGTGGACAAGTCATTTATCTGGAAAGAAAGAACATATAACATGAGCCATCATGATAGGAAGACTTAGCAGTGCTTTGATTTGAATTTTAAAGGTCAATTCTAAAGTAGTTTGTATCAAAGAGAATTCCTCAAATCTCTTCTATTAATAGCATCATTTCACACCCCGGCAGCTCTGCGGATGCTATTTAGGATTCTGTCTCACCATGGTTTCACCTAAACTGAGATAATAAAGAAGCAAATGTCAGTGCGGATATAGCGCCACTGAGACATAAAAAATTTACACTGTCTTTCCCTAGGGCCTGAGCTTTTAGAACTTAACAGATCCTTTTCCTGATAATCTGGTTTAAAATGCTTGGAGGTTTGCAAATGTCTCAGAGCTTTTAAGACCACAGCACAAATTAAAAAAAAAAAAAGAATTAACTGAAGTGTAGTTTATTTACAATATTATATTAGTTTCAGGTATACAATGTAGTGATTAATATTTTTGCAGATTATACTCCATTTAAAGTTATTATAAAATATTGGCTATTTTCCCTGTGTTTTGCAATATATCCTTGTAATTTACTTATTTTATGCATAGTGCTTGTTACCTCTTAATCCCCTACCCTTATTTTGTCCCCCTCCCTTCCCTCTCCCCTCAAGTAACCAGTAGTTTGTTCTCTACATCTGTGAGTCTGTTTTGTTATATTCATTCACTTGTTTTATTTTTCAGATTCTACATACAAGTGATAGCATATAGTATTTGTTTTCTCTCTCTGAGTTATCTCATTAAGCATCATACACTCCGGGTCCATCCATGTTTGCAAATAGCAAAATTTTGTTCTCTCTTGTGGTTCACAGTCCACTGCATATACACACCCCGTCTTCTCAAGCCACTCATCTGTTGATGGTCACTTGGTTGCTTCCATGTCTTGGCTATTGTAAACAGTGCTGCTATGAACACTGGAGCACGTGTATCTTTTTGAATTAAAGTTTTAATCTTTTCTGGATATTTATCCAGGAGTGGGACTGCTGGGTCATATGGTAACTCCACATTTAGTTTTTTAAGGAACTTCCATACTGTTTTCATAGTAAGCCCTGACTTTGAGTCAGATCAGCCTGGGCTTGAAACATGACTTTGTTATCTACCAACTGGATGACATTGGGCAAGTTGCTTCACCTTTGTTCTGCAAAGGGAGCCTGTAAGTAACGCTGTCTTGCAATTTTGTTGTGAAGATTGAGTATAAAAAGTGCTAGACAGAGACTAGGTATCAGTAAAGGATAGCTGTTACTGTTCTTCCTACAAACCCCCCCCACACACAACTTTGTTGTTGTTCAGTGGCTAAGTTGTGTCCGACTCTTTGCGACACCATAGACTACAGCACGCCAGGCTTCCCAGTCCTTCACTATCTTCTGGAGTTTCCTCAAACTCATGTCCATTGAGTCAGTGATGCCATCCAACCATCTCATCCTCCTTCTCCTATTGCCTTTAATCTTTCCTAGCATCAGGGTTTTTCCAGGGAGTCAGCTCTTCGCATCAGGTGACAAAAGTGTTGGAGCTTCAGCTTCAGCATCAGTCCTTCCAATGAATATTCAGGGTTGATTTCCTTTAGGATTGGCTGGTTTGATCTCCCACAACCTTACCTGAGGGAAAACAAACCAAGCAATGGATATTACAAAACACTAGTTTAAGATGATACAACTTTCAAGAGTATTTACTTATTTATTTCATTTTTTTACTGGAGTATAATCACTTTACAATGTTTTTGTTAGTTTCTGCTGAAAAGCCACATAAATCAGCTATATGAATACATATATTCCCTCCCTCTTGAGTCTCCCTCCCCAACTCCATCCTACCTCTCTGGGCCATCACAGAGAATAAGCTCATTTTTGGTAGAGATCCTTGAAAAGAGCCATTGAGATCTAAAGAGATTAACTTCAGTAATGGCCCTCCCTGGTGGCTCAGATGGTAAATCTCCTGCCATGCAGGAGATTTGGGTTCAGTCCCTGGGTTGAGAAGATCCCTTGGAGAAGGGATTGGCTACCCACTCCAGCATTCTTGCCTGGAGAATTCCATAGGCAGAGAAGCCTGGTGGGCTACAGTCCACAGGGTCTCATAGAGTTGGACACGGCTGAGTGACTAACAATTTCAGTAATGGGGTGGACATCTGGGCAATGCAGCTACATGCAGAGAGATAGTTTAGGTGTCAGGGCAACAGTTTCCCCTGATGGTGCCTGAAAGAAGCCTGTGTGAGGAAGACATGTGAAGATATGAAGACAGATAAAGAGGTGTCCAGGCAGGCAAGCAGGCAACCTCAGGGCAGGTGGCCACAGTCAGGTCACACCGTCTAGTTAGCCTTAAGGAGGGACATGGCACAAAAACCAGAAACCCAGAGGAATCGAAAGTCATGCTTATAGGTCATAGTAGCTGACAGCAGGGTGTTCCCTTGGGAGGTGAAGGAGACCATAGAACCTGACCTCACGTTCAGTCCTGGAAAGGCTGGTGGTGGGCAGACTGTCCAGTCCCAACATGCAAACTGCTTCTATGCTTCCCTCTTTTAAGTCTGGTAAGAGTAGCTTCTATGTGTTGATGTCTCAGTTGCCATTTATTTTCATTTTCATAAGAATAATTTTGAAAAGCTAGAGAATTCTGGGGAAAATACAATAGTGTAAATGCTCTTCTAATCTTCCTCAATATTCATACAGATGTTTCACATAATTGTAATCCATGTGTGAATTCTGTCTTCTGTTCTAAATGTAGATATTTCCATGAATTAACATAGTACACATCCTTCCCATTTTTAAAACCTCTGTAATCCTTCATCCAGGTTATATCAAAATTCCCCATTGGAAGTATTTGGGATGCTAAGAATTTATCATAATGGCAATTGCACTGTTAAGAGAATATCTTTGGACACTTTTTTTAACATTGTTTTCTTGCCATAAATTCCCCAAAATAGAATTATGAGATCAAATACATGAATACTTTGGTGGCTTCTGACATGACTAACACATTTCTTTTGCAAAAAAACCTGAGATCTCTCTGTCTACCATGTCAACCCAGAGCCCACATAGGTCTCAGATCCTGTTTTCCACAGGGACATGTCCCTACCTTTGCCCAGGACCCTGGATAGACACTGTTCATTTGTTCATCAAGATTTTAGCAAGACCAGCCTCGAGGCAGAGGTGAGAGTCAGTACTGGGCAAGCTGACTAATGTTGACCTTGTCCTGAAGCTGACCTCAGCCTGGGAGAGAGAAGGCAGGAAGAAATACTGCTTCTCTTTCTGCTTAGAAAACATGTGGTAGAGGGGAGAAGGAAACAAAATGAACTGGAAAAGGACTTTGCTATGTGCAGTAATGGGCTTCCCTGTTGGATCAGATGGTAAAGAATCTGTCTGTAATGCAGGAGACCCAGGTTCGATCCCTGGATTGGGAAGATCTCCTGGAGAAGGGCACAGCAATCCACTCCAGTATTCTTGCCTGGAGATTTCCATGGACAGAGGAACCTGATGGGCTACAGTCCATGGGGTACCGAATTTACAGGACTATACTGTTATCAGTTTCCCAGGTGACGCTAGTGGTAAAGAACACCTCTGCCAGGGCAGTAAATGAAAGAGATGCGGGTTCTATCCCTTGGTCAGGAAGATCCCCTGGAGGAGGACGTGACAACCCACTCCACTCTTGCCTGGAGAATCCCATGGACAGAGAAGCCTGGTGGGCTACAGTCCATGGGGTTGCAAAGAGTCGAACATGACTTAGTGACTAAACAACAAATAACAACCTACTGTTATCAGGTCTTTAAGTGATAAAAGACCCTCTTTGTCCATTTAGAAGTGAGATAACCAGTTCTTCATTCATCAGTTGCTCTCCAGTTGTTTGCTCCAAAAGCAAATGAACAGTGCATCGTAATTTCATCACAAACGTGTAGCACTGTCCTCAGTCCACTCCTTCGTAAGTTCTCAGAGGGTGGGTCCCTGTCCAGCTCTTTTTGAAGGACCTGGTAGCACCCGAAGTGCAAGAAATACTTGTTAAATTCATGAATGAATGAATTTATTCCTAGAAACAGGAAATCAATGAGACAACAAAGTCCTTTTCTCTCCAGGGGGCTTTCTATTCCAGGTGCCTATCGAGTTTTCTTTCTTTTAATGGTTAGCAGTGACTACATAACACCTAGCAGATGTAAAGTGAACATCAGCTCTGCCCTGATATAAAGACCAGCCCAAACAAAAGGAAATTCATTCCAGAAATACTCCAGTGAAGTGCTATTTAATCCATGCTTTTTAGGGAACCTGCAGAATTATTTTGAATTCAGCTGGTGCAGTGGTTCTGGTTGGGGGAGTGAAGATCTGATGAGTCAGTCATGCAGCCTGTGTTCTATCTCTAAATGGTCTTTCGTGAATGAATCATTAGACCACACGCAGGGCCCCACCCGTGTTTATTTTCCATTTTCAAGATTATGTTTCACAGATCCCCAAATAACACAAAAAACAATTTTTCTTCCAAAAAAATTGTCAAAAACAAAAAACTGTGGCATGAATAGGATTTCTAATTCCAAATGCTTTAGGTTATGTACAGAACAACTATTGATTTTTTATATTATTCATTTTTTATATCTAGACTTTTTTTCAAAACTCTTTAGTATGTTTTTATTGTCGTTGAATTTCGTTATGTCTTCTAATTATACTCTCACATCATTTGCTATCATTCTTCTAACACATTGCTAGATTTAATTTGATACTTCATTTAGTGTAGTTATTTCCCTCTTCAGGGCTTTCCTGGTGGCTCAGTGAATCAGAATCTGCTGCAATGCAGGAGACCTGGGTTCGATCCTTGGGTCAGGAAGATTCTCTGGAAGAGGGCTTGACAACCCACTCTAATATTTTAGCCTGGAAAATCCCATGGACAGAGGAGCATGGTAGGCTACACACCCATAAGGTCCCAAAGAGCTGGATATGACTGAAGCTACTTAGCATGCATGCATCCCTCTTTTCTTAAGTAAAATTGTTCCATCATTCTTGTGTTTTGTATTTTGTAGTAGGTTTTGGTATTAAAGGATATGATAAAATCATTCAATGAACTAAAGTACTTTCCATCTGTTTTCACAGTCTGGGACGGTTTGGGAAGTGTAGGGATATTCATGTAAGTACTTATTTCAGAATTATATCATTTTATAATGTTAGGAAATATATCAACATAATTTAGAATATTATCACATTAAAGGTTAAAAATTATGTGATAATGACAATCCAGATGAAAAAATTGGACGAAGTAGGTTTTCTAATAAAAATTCCAAATATGATAGGAACAAAAGGAAGCTACTTAAACTTGCTAAAAACTATGAATTACAATTGGCAACATCATATTATCAAGTGAAAAATTAAAGCTACTGTCATTAAAATCAAGGCCAAAGCTGGGGTAGGCACATTTACCACTATTTAATACTTTTTGAAAATTTTAAGTAATGTATTGGGACTCCTCCATAAATTCAACAAGTGGTATAAATATTGGAAAAGAGAATAAATTTTTGGCAGTAGTGTGACTATATACCTAGAAAATTCAAGACTCCATTAAGAAAACAATTAAAACAATTAGGGGTTTTATTTAACTCAATTGCCAAATGCCAGAAATATGCCCAAGCATTGTTTCTTCTATATTAGCAATTGCCTATTAGATATGGGGGGGAAATCCCACTCAAAATGGTGACCAAAAAAGCCAGATTCAATGATATAACCACAAGAATTATATTTAAAAAAAACTGTAACATTTTCTTGATTAACCTAAATAAATGAGGCATTACACCATTTTCATGGATAGAGAAATTTAATATATATGTCAATTTTTAAACAAATTAATAGACAAATTTAATATAACCTGAATAAAATGTGAAAATATATTTTCTTTGAAATTGAACAAATGGTTTAAACGTTTGTACGGAATAAGAATATTTAAAGGTTTATTGGATTAATTTAGAAGAGTCGTGAGGGAGCATTCGCCTCACCAGAGAGAAAAAGTACTATAAAACTACTAAAACTGGAACAATATAGTTGTGACACGACTACAACAGAATCCAGAGATAGGCTGGCTATATTTGAGAACTCGTACTGTGGAATGTGTATTTCAGTTAAATGGGAAAGATGTTTCTTAAATGGGATTAGCATAATTAACTGTTCACCTGGATATTTGGAAGGATAAGGTCCTGAGTGAGAATGCTTGGAATAAAACTTCATTTTTGTGTCTTAGTAGCTGTATAAACTTGGCTGGTTCCTTAAATTCTCTAATCCTTAATTTTCTTATCTAGTGAAGTAAATCAAGTGCTTACAGAGCTCTTGGCATACGGAAATTTTTCAGTAAATTTTACCTGTTATTGTTGCTCATTACTGTTATTTCTTCTCACTATATAAAAGTAAATCCCAGATGGGGCCATATATCTTGAAAAGACAAAAACTCTAACTCAAAAAGATGTATGAACCCCAATATTCATTGCAGCACTATTTACAATAGCCAAGACACGGAAGGAACCTAAATGTCCATTAACAGATGAATGGATAAAAAAGGTGTGGCACATATATACAGTGGAATACTGCTGAGCCATAAAAAAGAATAAAGTAACACCCTTTGCAGCAACATGGATGGACCCAGAGATTATCGTACTAAGTGAAGTAAGCCAGACAAGGGCAACTGTTATATGCTATCATTTATATGTGGAATCTAAAAATGTGATACAAACGAAGTTATTTGCAAAACAGAAACAGATTCACAGATATAGCAAAGAAACTTACAGCTACCAAAAGTGAAAGTGTGTGTGTGTGTGTGTGTGTGTGATCAATTAAGAGTTTGAGATGAACAGATATACAATACTGTATAACAAAATAAACAATGACCTACTGTATAGCACAGAGAACTATATTCAGTATCTTATAATAATCTATAATGGAAAAGAATCTAAAAAAAAATATATATATATATATATGTTTAACTGAATCACTTTGCTATGTACCTGAAACTAACACAACATTGTAAATTAACAATACTTCAATAAAAAAAATATCGTGGACTTGCCTGGTGATCCAGTGCTTAAGAATCTACCTGCCAATGCAAGGCACACAGGTTCAATCCTTGGTCCAGGAAGATTCTACATGTCTTAGGGCAATTAAGCCCACACACCACAACTACTGAAAGCCCATGTGCCTAGAGGCTGTGCTCTGCAAAAAGAGAAGCCACAGCTATGAGAAGTCCGTGCACCGCAACAAAGACCTAATGCAGCTGGAAAAAGAAAAAACAAAACTCCCTCTTCAAAATAAATAAATAACAAAAAATCCCAGGTGAATTAAAGATCTCAGTTTAAAACACATAACAATAAAAATAGCAGGAGGAAATATACAAGAATATTTGTATAATCTCAGTTTGAGGGAGACAGCCTCTCAGAAGACAGAAAATGAAGAGTCAAAAAGAAAAATCTGATGAGTTCAACAACATAAAAATTAGGAACTTCTGCCTAGCAAAAAATGGTAATCAAAGTCAATATAGGACAAATTAATATTTTTAAAATACAAAAAACCCTACAATCTTATTTTTAAAAAAAGAAAGAAAAAAATGGGCAAAGAATATGAATTGTCACCTCACAAATTAAGAACTTTATATAGCTGGTAAATGTCTGAAAAGATGCTCAACTACACTAGGCCAGTGATATACAAATTATAATAGTAGTGGCAGCTGTGAAATTAAAAGACACTTGCACCTTGGAAGAAAAGCTATGACAAACCTAGATAGCATATTAAAAAGCAGAGACATTACTTTGCCAACAAAGGTTCGTCTAGTCAAAGCTGTAGTTTTTTTCAGTTCATGTATGGATGTGTGAGTTGAACCATAAAGAAAGCTGAGCGCTGAAGAATTGATGCTTTTGAACTGTAGTGTTGGAGAAGACTCTTGAGAATCTCTTGGACTGCAAGGAGATCAAACCAGTCCATCCTAAAGGAAATCAGTCCTGAATATTATTCATTGGAAGGACTGTTGCTGAAGCTGAAGCTCCAATACTTTGGCCACCTGATGTGAAGAACTGACTCATTAGAAAAGACCCTGATGCTGGGAAAGATTGAAGGCAGGAGAAGGGGATGACAGAGGATGAGATGGTTGGATGGCATCACTGACTCAATGGACATGAGTTTGAGCAAGCTCCGGGAGTTGGCGATGGACAGGGAAGCCTGGCATGCTTCAGTCCATGGGGTTGCAAAGAGTCGGACATGACTGAGCCACTAAACTGTCTTTTTTTAATCCCACAGAGTGACAAAAATCTGTAAATTTATGATTTATAATACTGACACCATCCGGCTTCGGTTGGAGGATATAGAAACAGGTGGTCCTCGGTGTTGCTGGCCAGAGTGTGTCTGCTACAACCTGTGACAAAATTTAATCAGTTGTCTAATTAGTTAAAATTAAGCTTGTGCATATCTTTTGACCTAGCAACCCAACTTTAAAAAATCTAGCCTATAGAAATGACAGCGCAAATCATTAAATGATAGCATCAGGCGAGTGTGTGCTCCCCGGTTCTTTGTCTAGTCACAACAAAAATTTGGAGTGATGGACATTAAAGCCCGCTCGGAGGGTCACAGCTCTCGGGTCTTGGACAGACCAGTGTTATAGCTCTTAAATAAATCAGTGTTACAGCTCAGTGTTACAGCTCTATTTTATTTAGAAGATAGCAGGAAAATCCATCTTCGAGGCGTGAGGGCACGTCGATCCAAAGATGCGAAGAAAAGAGAGCCCCATCGTGCAGGGGAGAGAGAGTGAGAGCCCTTTGGCTCCTCTTTTTATGTGTTTTTTCTTCCCCCTGGGCCTGTCCTATGCAAACTGGGCCTAGGCAGGAGCGCTGTTCTACCTGAAGTCCTCACTCCGGCCCTCACACCTTCCCTTGACCTTCCTCTGCTCTATTTTCGTGGGCTTTTCCCTTCCTGTCTTTTAGCCACTGCCATTTTGGACTCCTTTTCCCTATTCTAACTACCTAACAATAGGTATATAAGTGAGTTTGCTGCACCAGTGTTTTTAGACTATCCCCTTAAAAACAAAAAATAATAATCTGAAGTTTTCTCAAATAGGGAAATGGATGAACAAATATGGGAAATGTGGGCTATTATGTCTACAAAAGAATACATTGCATGTTATGTATTGATTTGGAGTAACAAAAGCAAGTTCCGAGTTATGACATAATGGCTGACATTTATTGATCACTTAACACCGTGCCAGGCCATTTAAATGTGGTCTTTATATTAAACATCGTTGCCAGGGTTCTCTCTCACCGGATCTGCATCCTCCTCCCCAGTGTATTGTGTAGTTTGGCTTTCTCTGCTCCGCTTTATCTGAATTGTCTTCCAGAAATTACTGTCCATTGGTGACTTCACCTGTTCTCTTTGCTGTCTTAATTTTATCCCTCCTCATCCCCACCGTAATTATTTATACAGTGATTGCTCTGTAACAACAGGAGGAAAATATATGGTCCACTTGAAGCAAGATCTTTTAATTTCATGTTGTTAAAAAAAAACTGCATTGATTTATATAGATTTGTATGAGGGCAGATGAAAGTAAGAAAGGGTACACAATGAGCCTTAACATTTGAATGGACACATTGGCAATCTATTGTCCTTGAGTGGAAAGCTCTCATGATTTTTTAAATAACAGTATTTCACTTTCAACTATGGCTATGACCTGAATCAACAAGAAGTGATGTTTATTATCATCATATTATTTTGTCAGTTTTGAGTTATATACTCACAAAGAAGGCAAAACCCCATAACTGCAAAAATCATGTTAATTAAGGCCTCCAAGCCAAAGAAAGTCTTTTAAAATCTCAATAGCTAGAAATAACTCATCTTGTTTTAGAATTTAAGAGCACTACTTCTCAGATTTCCAGTTTAAACTTTAAAAAGATCTATAGAAAAAAACCTATAGGAAATAGAAATTACAAATAAGAACACCTTTGTGACATGTTTTGAGAGCTTATGGACTTTTAAAAACTACCTTATTCTTCTTAGTGTATATACGTTCATAAAATTATTTTCTTTGCTTTTCTGCTAGTCAGTGGAGCACGCTCATTAAAAGTCAGGGGAAGAGCATGTTCCATTATCAGTGCACTAAACCACAGGATTAACGAATAATTTAGCAAAAGCAATCACATTTATTAATGTCCCAGTGGGGCTGTGGTCTGAAACAATAAACTTAACCATAATAATTTGGTATCCATTAATCAAATAAATTAATTCCTCCATCCACTGTTACTAGGATATTTATAATTTTCTGACAATAAAAGGGTAGAAAGAGGAAGAATATTCATTTACTTTTTAAAAGGATAACTTTGGGGAAAGAATAGACCCAAAGGAGTATAAACAGTTAATTTGCATTACTTGGTAACCCCTGATTCTGGCAAACCATGTGCAAAGAGTTAATGAGCTGGGTTGACTTCACTGGTAACCACATTCCGTAGTTGAAGGGGGTGGCAGGAATTTAGAATCAAAATGATTGCCTGGAAAGGCAGCAGGGACACAAGAAGACAGATGGCAGAGAAAAGGGAATGTGTTTTTCTGTACATTTACCAAATGTAATTAAGTACCTCCTTTTTTTTTTTAAAACCAATGTTAGGTGCTTTTCAAAAAGAATCTCATTTAAACTTCTCACTAACTCTTGCAGATGAAGAAATCAGATATGAGAGAGAGAGAGAGAGAAAAACTTGACGAATGTAACACAGCCAGTAAGTGGGAGAGTAGAATTTTTTTTTAATAAAAAAATTGTATTCTAATACAATTGTATGCTAATAAAATTTTAATAAAAAATTAGTATAAATTAGCATATTATTAGTGTACAATCGCTTCATAATGTTGTATTGGTTTCTGCTGTACAGCAAAGTGAATCAGCTATAAGTGTTAGTGGAAGTGTTAGTCGCCCTGCTGCTGCTGCTGCTAAATCGCTTCAGTCGTGTCCGACTCTGTGTGACCCCATAGATGGCAGCCCACCAGGCTCCCCCATCCCTGGGATTCTCCAGGCAAGAACACTGGAGTGGGTTGCCATTTCCTTCTCCAATGCATGAAAGTGAAAAGTGAAAGTGAAGCTGCTCAGTCGTGTCCGAATCTTAGCGACCCCGTGGACTGCAGCCCACCAGGCTCCTCTCCATGGGATTCTCCAGGCGGGAGTACTGGAGTGGGGTGCCATTGCCTTCTCTGTGTTAGTTGCCCAGTTCTCTCCAGCTCTTTGGGACCTATGAGCTGTAACCCACCAGGCTCCTCTGTCTAAGGAATTTCCCAGGCAAGAATACTGGAGTGGGTAGCCATTCTCTTCTCCAGGGGATCTTCCTGACCCAGGGATCGAATCCAGGTCTCCTGCATTGCAGGCAGATTTTTACCATCTGAGCCACCGGATTGATCAGCTATATGTATACATATATCCCCTCCCTCCTGAAGCTCCTTCCCACCCCACCCCTTGTCCCACCCCTCTAGGTCACCATAGAGCTGAGCTCCCTGTGCTAGGCAGCAGATTCCCACTATCTATTTTACACAGGGTGGTGTATATATGGAGCTTCCCAGGTATGGCTAGTGGTAAAGAACCCACCTGCCAAGGCAGGAGACATAAGAGACATGGGTTCAATCCTGGGTCAGGAAGATCCCCTAGAGGAGGGAATGGCAACCCACTTCAGTATTCTTGCCAGGAGAACCCCATGAACAGAGGAGTCTGGTAGGCTACAGTCCATAGGGTGGCAAAAAGTCGGACACGACTGAATTGACTTAGCACCCACAGTGAATATATGTCAATGCCAGTCTCCCAATGCATCCCACTCTTCTTTCCCCTCTGTGTCTACATGTTTGTTCTCTACATCTGTGTCTCCATTCCTGCCTTGGAAATTAGGTTCATCTGCACCATTTTTCTAGATTTAACATACATGCGTTACTACACGATATTTGTTTTTCTCTTTCTGACATTTCACTCTGTATGACAGCCTCTAGGCCCATCCAAGTTTCTACAAATGACCCTATTTCATTCTAAGGTCAAGGCCACTACTCTATTCCCCATCACACTGTGTAAGGACTTGTCTCCACTTGAAACGATTTGCTTAACCTCCAAATGCCTTGCTAGAGACAGTTCCTCGCTGGCAGAGGCTCTGTCTGCCTGAGGCTCCAGGTGTCACTCAGCGGCCTCTACCGAGTCTGCTGGGAGCAGAGCCCTTGCTGTTCCACTGACTTCTCATTTGGGCAACCTAGGAGTCTAGTCTTTCACTTTAGCCAGACCTCTGGTGCCCCTTCTGACATTCATCCTTACCTGGTCTGCTTCCACTATTTATTTTTTCGACTGCACTGGTCTTCCTTATAGGTCTCTGACCTTCTCTAGTTGTGGAGCCTGGGATCTAGAGTGGGAGGGCTTAGTAGCTACCCCGCCAGGGCGTGTGGGATCTTAGTTTCCCCACCAGGGATCGAGCCACTCCCCATTCCCTGCATTGGAAGGTGGCTTTCTTTACTGGACGGCAGGGGACGCCCCTGTGCTTCCACTCTTTCCCTTGAAACCAGTTTTCAGTGCAGCAGCCAGAGTGGTCTTTGAAACGTCAATCAGGTAATCTTGATCTTAGAATAAAATCCAAAACCTTACCCATGGCTTTCTGGCCCAGCTGTGAACCCTGTGCACGTTTATCCTCAGGTCTCCAGGCTCATGCCTGAGTTCCAGCCACCACACTGGCTCTCTCTGCATTTCTTATCACTCTAAGCTCTCTTCCACCCTGCAGCCTTTGCACAGCACAGCTGCTTCCTTTGCTCTTTGTTTGCTTTAATTATTCTGGAAAAATACATGTACAAGGAAGCATAGACAAGCATGTTTATTATAGCATTGCTGTAATACAACAATTGAAAACAACCTAACGTCCTGCGTCAGTAGGAGGAGCCTCCCCAACGCAGTCCATATCCTTAGTACAGTCGGTCCTCCATACCCACGAAACGGAAGGTGATAGTCCTCAGAGTATTATGCAGTGGTTGGAAACACTGCAATACATGCTGATCGGGGTATTAATTGGTACAGTACCTGCAGAAGGCAATGTGGCAATATCTATCAAAATTAGCAATCAGAAACCCTTTGACTGTGCAGTTTCCCTTTGGGGAATTCATTTTACAGGTATACTTCCATACAGAAAGTAATATAGGTACAAATTCTTTATTATAGCACTCATTGTAATAGTGAATACTGAAAACAACCCAGGACTCCATCAACATCCATCCCGATTGGGTAAATAAATTATGGGGCAGTCATACATTTCCTGGTGGTTCAGACGGTAAAGCATCTGTCTACAATGCAGGAGACCCGGGTTCGATCTCTGGGTGGGGAAGATCTCCTGGAGAAGGAAATGGCAACCCACTCCAGTGTTCTTGCCCAGAAAATCCCATGGACGAAGGAGTCTGGTAGGCTACAGTCCATGGGGTCGCAAAGAGCTGGACACAACTGAGCGACTTCACTTTCACTTTCATAGAGTGGAAAACATAGTGCTGAAAAAAGGAGGAAGATGTTCTCAATACTCTGATGTGGAATCAAGATGTGTAAAGTCACTTCAAGGTGCAGAATAGTGTATAGATATGCATAAAATGGGAGAAAATAGGAATCTATATTCATATTTGGTTGAAATGCATGAGGAAAAGCTAACTGTAGTAAGAAAACTAACAACAGTGGTTACCTATGAAACTGGTATGGGAATGGGGTAGATGAGGAGCAAGAATGGGGAAGAAAACGTCATTGCACCTTTTTACATACCTTTGGGGCTTTAACTTTGTGAATATACTACCTCCCCCACCCCTACACACACGAAACAAGGAAGAAGTGGGTCTATATCTCCTGACATGAAAAGGTCTGCAAGACAAATTGTTAAGAAAAACAAGCATGTTGCAAAACAATATGTGCTTATCAAAGTTTAGAAATACAAAGACAGGGATTTGGGAGGGGATTGGGAGATGGGCACAAGATGGGAGGCTTGATTTTTAGGGGTGGCTGGCCAAAAGGGACTTTCCTTTTAGCTGTGTGGGTCAATTCTTTTTTTAGTATGCATTATTTATGAATTAACTATAAATAAGGGAATAAGAAAAGATATCTTGGGTGGAGTACTGTCAGGTGATGACCAGATCAAGGGTTGGGTACTGGGAGTAAGTGATTGAAATGGAGTGAAGGCAGGTTGGAACTAAGAAAGTACATGTTCAGCCAGGCATGTTCAGCTAGGCTGTTACCTAGAGGAGCACACATGGTACAAAGCCCCAGTGTGGTGTTCTGAGCTGGGCTGGGCAGCATGGACAACTCTATAAGAGATGAAGGATGAGGAGAACCCTCTAAAAGTCTTACTTAGAAGAGGTAGCTCCATGATTCCCATGAGGGCATGGTTGAAGATTCTAGAGCTGTGTGGTCTCCAGAGAGAGATGGCTTTTTCTGGTGGTAGAAGAGAAACAGAGGAGAAATACTGCCAATATGGCGGCCATCAACCACATGTGGTTCTTGAGCCCCACGACTGTGGTTTGTGCAACTGAGGAAATGAAATTTTGTATTTTATTTTGATTAACTTAAATGTAGTTGTGTGCATGCTCAGTGGCTCAATCATGTCCAACTCTGTGTGGCCCCATAGACCGTTGCCCACCAGGCTCCTCTGTTCATGGGATTTCCCAGGCAAGAATACTGGAGTGGGTTGCCATTTCCTACTACAGGGGATCTTCCTGACCCAGGGATCGAACCTGCATTTTCTGCATGGGCAAGCAGATTCTTTACCACTGCTCCACCTAGGAAGCCACATGCTTATTTGTGTTTATCACATTGGACAACACAGAGCTAGACTGAAGCTTCATGAGGAGCTGGTTCTGGTAATTTGGGGCATAAAAGAATAAGTGGCCTCCACTAGAGATGCCCAGGGGTGGTGTAGTGACCTTAGGAGAAGACCTGGATCCCACTGATGCAAGAAGAAGAAAAAATTCTCTGAGGAAAAATTGAATATATAGGAGGTTAGATGGTATTTATGGGAATAAGGATCTAACATTTCCATCATTGCAGAAAGTTCCATTGGACAACATTCTGCTACTGAGCCCTTGAGATGGGGTGTGAGCATAAATACACAAAGACTTTGTCCCAAAAGAAGAATACAGAATATTAGTAACTTTTAATATTGATCACATGTTGAAATAATAATTTGCATATATTTTGTTATATAAAAATATTGAAAGTAATTACAAAGGGGAAGGGAGGATGGGGTACGAAGGATTAGGAGTTTGGGATTAGCAGATTCAAACAGTTATATATAGGATGGATAAACAACAAGGTCTTAGTGTTTAGCACAGGGAGCTATATTCAATAGCTTGTGATGAACCATAATGGGAAGAATATACATATTTGCATAACTGAATCATTTTGCTATACAGCACAAATCAACACAATATTTTAAGTCAACTATACTTCAATAAAACTTAAAACAAGTACTTACAGGTGCTTCTTTTTTAAGATTTACTTATTTATTATTTTGGGCAGTGCTGGGTTTTCATTGGTACATGTGGGCTTTCTCTAGTTTCCCAGCCGCTTCTTTTTTAATTCAGCTCCTAGAAAATTTTAAATTACACGTATGGCTTGCATTACATTTCTGTTTGACAGAGTTGATATAAAAGTGCAGTGAGAAAGATTGAGAGGGGGATCAGGTCAGAGCAGGGCTGAGGATGATGGGGATAAAAGGTGCTTTAGTACATTTGGCCCCAGGTGGTGTCTGGTCTTCTCTCGACTTGACAGGGAGGGCCCCTAGAGATCTGCTGAGGACCTGGGGTCCCAGCATAGAAAGGAGTAGTATGACTCGGGGGGTTGTCAAGGGCCTTCTTTGTGGGGTCGGCTCAGGACTTTCCCAGATTCTCCTTTCCCCATGAAAATGCACTTCCCTCTAGTCTTAACTTGGGTGATAATATCTCTACATTCTATGCCTTTATATGGTAGAGTTCTTTCTGATTAAGACCAGCCTTTCCTTAAATATGTGAAAAAGCTGCTCAACTCACTTATATTAAGAGAAACACAAAACAAAATACAAGGCAGTGTTTTTCCCAGAGCAGATTGACCAAGATTAAAAAAAAAATTAAGTACAAACTGTGTGGGCAAAGTACAGGATAACAGGGTTACGGGAATTTAGTTAATACACTTTTTGCAGAAGACAAATTGATAGTGTCTATCAAAACTTTAATTGTGTATTAGGTCTGACTCAGTTCTGGTATTCATTCTACAGATATACACAGTGAAAATAACCTCTCCAAACAGTATTCATTGCAGTAGTATTTATAAAAGAAATAATTGGGAATAGCTTAAGTGTTCATTACTGGATAGTGATGAAATATGTAATTACAATAAGATTAAGAGATAATAATGTAACCTCACTAAATAACAGCTGCTAAAAATAGTAAGGCAGAAATAAAGCAGATTCAAACTTACAGAGAAGGATCTCCAAGATACATTATTAAGTTAAACTCATGTTCGAGTTTCCCAACCGTGAGATGACTCCACATGCACTACCATCTGAGGCCACCTGTCTGCCTAAAAAAAAAAAAAGAAAAGAAAAAGAAAAAAAAAGGAAAGAAAAAAAGCAAAGTGAGAACAGTGTAGGTAGCAACAGTCATTTCTGTGGTGAGTAGAACTCAATATATTTGTTCAGTTCTATGCTTATACATGTATAGATTCGTTTGAAAGATATATAAGAATCCAGTAACAGTTGTGGTTTCTAAGGAGGGGAACTATATTATGGGGAGAAGAGAGAATATTTTGTACCTTTAAATTTTTCATGACACACATATATTGGCAATCCAATAAAACTAAATAAAACATCTAATGACTTTTTAAGTACAGAATTACCTCTTATCACAACATCATAAAGCATCTTTTGCCGACACTTCACAGTATAACACTTGCCTGGTGCAGCTCTCTCTTTTTGCTTTCTGGGGAGTTAGATTTACTCTCTAACTACTTAGTAATTGAAGAGAAAAGCGTATGTACTTACTTATTTTTTGGCAAGTACAGTATCTGGATTGATCCATTTTTAGGTTTCCAGGACTTTGACTTCTTTCCCTCTTGTTTTGTTACTTTCTTCATGCTTAATCATTTCTTGTGAAGTTAATGAAAGTTTAAAAAAACATTTATTTTGAAAAATCAGAGTTCGCTGTTCTTTCTTTTACTCTTTAACAATCTCTTGAAATAAACATTTAAAGATCATACAGAATAGGAGTAAAACAAAATACTCGATGCAGGGTGCCCTCTAGTGGTTAAAGAAAACACTCTGGAATTCAAGAGCCCTTCCTTTTCTCAAAAATCAAGAACTTCTGTGTTTTTCTAAAAATAGAATTACCATATGTATATATGCGTGCATTCCCTAGTGGCTCAGATAGTAAGGAATCTGCCTGCAATGCGGGAGACCTGGGTTTGATCCCTGATTCAGGAAGATCGGCTGGAGAAGGGAATGGCTACCCACTCCAGTGTTCTTGCCTGGAAAATGCCATGGACAGAGGAGACTGGCGGGCTACAGTCCATGGTATCGCAAAGAGTCAGACCCGACTGAGCAATTTAACACTCACTTTTCATGCGTGTGTGCTCAGTCATGTCTGACAGTTCCACTCCTGAGTATGTGTCACTTCAGTCGTGAATATATATATTACATATATAATATATATATATTGGCTATCTGCTCTGTGCTATACATTATATCCTTGTAGCTTATTTTATACATAATGGTTTGTCCCTCTTAACCCCCAATTGCCCCTCCCTGCACAGTGGTAACCACTGGTATGTTCTCCATATCTGAGTCTGTTTCTGTTTTGTTATATCGACTAGTTTGTTGTGTATTTTAGCTTCCACATATAGGTGATATCATAGAATATTTGTCTTTGTTAAGTTTTAAGAAATGCTTTTTATTAGTAACTCCTAAGTTCACAAAGATTCCCTACTGCAATTTCCTCCATTAATTTTAGAGCTCTCTCTCAGACAATTAGAACCTCCATTCATCTTGAAGCCACTCTGCCAGTTTGAGAGGCGAGAAGGGCATTTTCCATCCCAGTCCCATGAGCCAAATTGGATTTTCTTGTTCCTCATAATGAGTCAGTTTTCCTAACACCATCTGTTGAGCAATCATTCCTTCCCCCATTGAGCAGTGCTGACACCTTGGCTGCGTATTAAGTTCATGGGCAACGGGCCCTGCATTAGCTCCTCTAATCCACTGGCCAGACTCAGTTCTTGTGCCATGAGCACACTGTTTTTGTTTGTTTGCTTGCTTTTACGATGACAAGAGGTCTGATGTTTTATTCTTATTCTTTATGCACTGTCATGTGATTCCAGTCCAGATTTTCACTTAATTCTTTCAGAATGCTTCAAGGCCAGTATTATTATTTGTTTATTCTTTTAACTTTTGGAGGTGACATTTAATACCATGATTGTGATGATCTAGGTCAGTATTATTATCTATATTTTACACATAAAGAAACAGAGGCCCGGAAAATCTAATTTCAATGCCCAAAGTTCATGTACTGTTAAATGGTGAAACTAGGATTTTAAACTAAGTCAGTTTAGCTTGAGAGCGTGTGTTTTCCTTTCTACTACATGCCCAGTATATTAGCTCCTGGTCTGATTGTTCTTTAAGCCCAATGAAGAGTCCTGACCAATTGGGAAAAGGTAAAAAAATTATCAACTCAGCCTCTTGGCAAACACTAGCATGTTCCTGGGTTTAATTGCCTCATTTTTTTCACACAGTATTATTAAAGCTCAAAGTTTTAAAAATCCATGTTGTAAGCTAGATTTAGGTCACATATATAATAATTTAAAAAATAAATCTCCAGGTGCTGGGAATGATGTAGTGTTTTCTAATTATAATATATGCAATTTAGCTCAATAGTTTAAAAGTCAGAAGCCTAGGACCTCACAATATAGGAGACAGTGTTGTTATTACCCACTCTATTCCTTCTTTTTAGCAGAACCCAGATTTTACTCAGATAATATACACCCTAATCAGCCAGGTGCTCCATGTAAACCCATCATGGTCATCCTACTCTCTTTGCCATCAGTTGGTTTAGGCATCAACTCATTTCTGACAAATAAGACATGAAGAAAAAGTCTGATGGGATGATGTCTAGGAAGCCTTTTTCTTAGTCTTAAAAAAATGATATATAAGCTTTCTGGAAGAGAGGAACACTTCTTCCTCTGGTGTGATGTTGGGAGCTGTGGTAGCCATTTTGTGACTGTGAGGGAAATTAGCCTGAGGAACAGGCTGACCCCCCTGAAGATGGCAGAGCAGAGAGATGGAAAGAATGTGGGCCCTTGATGAAACTGGGCTGCTAAATTAACAAATTCTGGGAGAGTCTTGCCTCTGAGCTTCTTGATGAATGAAATAATTAAATTTCCTTATGACAAGTGATGAGATTCCTGGTAGTTGTGACCAACTCTTTGAGACCCCAAGAACTGCAGCACACCAGGTTTCCCTGTCCTTCACTATCTCCAGGAGTTTGCTCAGATTCGTGTCCACTGAGTTGGTGATGCTGTCTAACCATCTCATCCTCTGCTGCTCCCCTTCTCCTCTTGCCCTCAATCTTTCCCAGCATCGGGATCTTTTACAGTGAGTCAGCCCTTTGCATCAGGTGGCCAAAGTATTGAAGCTTTAGCTTCAGCATCAGTCCTTCCAAAGAATATTCAGGGCTGATTTTTCTTTAGGATTGACTGGTTTGATCTCCTTGCAGTCCAAGGGACTCTCAAGAGTCTTCTCCAGCACCACAATTCAAAAGCATCAATTTTTCAGCACTCAGCCTTCTTTATGGTCGACTGTTATAAATCTTTATGGGTGTATATATTTTGGGACCATAAAGGTATCTTACACATGCTTCCTAAGATAATGTAAGTATAAATCCTCAATTATCTCTTGTGACTTTAAGTCAAGAATGTGACCCCTGTATGGGCTCCCACATCTGCTGCCTCTACTCCGGGTAGGGATTGGGGGAGTGAACAGGGTGTGTCATACCATGGTCCCATATGTCTGCCTTCTATCCCATCCTCTCTTATCTGCAAGGAGCTTGCTGTCTAATAGGGAACACAGAAAAATGACGTGACGGTGGGTGCAGACCTCTGTCTGGGACTAAGTTTAAAGCACATGGCTAGCTCAAAGGAAGGAGAGACCCACTTATCTGGGATGCATATCCAGGAACAGAATTGCTAAGGGGGGTTGGGGCAGGAGTGGGCTGAGGTGTCAGAGGAAGAGCCTAGAATTAGGGGTCAGAATTAGCTGGGGAGGTACTCTTTTGCCCCCATCTGATGCCTATGTCAGAAGCTTTCTCTATCTCCTTTATACTTCAATAAAACTTTATTACACAAAAGCTCTGAGCGATCCAGCCTCGTCTCTGGCCCCGGATTGAATTCGTCTCCTCCGGAGGCTAAGAATCCCGCATCTTATCGTTCAACAACAACCTTTCATCTTGGGGGCTCGTCCGGGATCCTTCAGGACAAGATGGGCCTGATAATCTATGTGAGTCTACTTCTGCTGACTCCAGAAATCCTGAGTCTGCTGTTTGATCCTCAAGACAACGCCTTCCTGTCCTGGGCTCACTCCTATGCTGCATTCCACAATCGGTCTAACTGCTGGGTCTGCGGAGCACTCCCCTCTTCATCAGTGGAAGGCATTCCATGGTGGATATCTCAAGGAAAGGACTTTCTCCAAGTCTGCAAATACCTTCAACAATCGCATGTGATACCTCTTCTTAAACTGATGACATCTACCAACCTTAAGATGGACTGATGTAACTATGGACATAATGTGACTTTTCATTTTGATTTTAACTTGGTTTAATGACTATTCTGCCTTACATTTGTAACTGTATAATGGGGTTTTCTAACCGTCTAAAAGCTTTTAGTTTACAAATAGCGGTCCGAGCTCCTATGAGTGCCACAGCCTCCTCCAACTATTACTTGGAGCCCCTGGATCAGACATCCTCACTATGAGGATTAGGCGAATATGTTGCCTCACCAATTTAGGGACAACGCCCCTTGTCAGCTCGGAAGCAGTTATGGAATGAGAACGACGCCCCCTTTTCCCTAGGCAACATAATTCTCCTAAAAGAAAAGGGGGGAGTGAGAGAGTCATTTCCTAGGCAGGTTGATAAGAAGTCGAGGGGTCCCCAAGGAAAGAGAGGTCTGGGATATTCACGGAGGAAGAAAGGACAAACTTTTTTACTTTTTTCCTCTACATTCCTTAGGATTATATAACAATAATGTATGCTGCCTGAGCACAGTCCTTGGATTAAACCCTCTGGCTAATACTGTTATCTTAAAATGCAAATTATGGGAGTGGGTCTGGTCTTTACAAGGATGTATCCTGCCTGAGGACAATCTCTGGATTAAACCCTCTGGCTAATCCTGTTATCTTAAAATGTAAATTATGGGAGTGGGTCTGGTCTTTACAAGGATGTATCCTGCCTGAGGACAACCTCTGGATTAAACCCTCTGGCCAACTCTGTTATCTTAAAATGTAAATTATGGGAGTGGGTCTGGTCTTTATAAGGATGTATCCTGCCTGAGGACAGCCTTTGGATTAAACCTGGCCAACTCTGTTATCTTAAAATGTAAATTATGGGAGTGGGTCTGGTGAGGTCTTTGCAACCTCCAGACATTCTTTGGATTCACTGGAGAGTATATAACTCCATTGCTGACACTAGCAAAGGGGTACTCTTTTGCCCCCTTCTGATGCCTATGTCAGAAGCTTTCTCTATCTCCTTTATACTTTAATAAAACTTTATTACACACACACACACAAGAATTAGCTGCGAGTGGGGAGGGTGGGTTGGAGGAGCAGAATTCCAAGTTGAGAGGAGGTGTGAGTTAAGAGACAGAGGTGGAAACAAGGGCCCTGGGGGAGTTGGGCCCCGTGGGGTGGCCGGAGCACAGAGTTATCAGGCCACAGAGAATGGGACTGAGAAGAAGGCATTTTCCTTTTCCCCCAAAGAGGTGAAGGAAAGAGTCTCCTTTTCTGTGTGTGTGAAGTGATATAATATGTGCTCCAGTTGAAGTATGAAAAAGCTTCTTTGTGAGTGAGTTAGCTAACCTATGTAGATACAGAAAATAAAACTTCATTTGAGAATTTTAGAAATGGGCCTTTGGAGTTGTTAGGGGAAGCACACTGATTGAAACCGCCCACCCTGGCCAGGCACCATAGTAACCATTTGCATGAGTCGTTTTATGGCAAGAGATCCTGATAAGGAATACGGAACTAATAAGCCACCACCAGCCGCAAGAGTTTGGGAAAGATCGAAAAGAGACACTACCTGTCCGTGCACTTCCCAGAATCCCTCTTGCTAGCATCCACCTTGGCTGAGCGCTGCGTGCGCCACCAGGAAAGACTCTGAACTAAAATGATTGGCCAAAGACTACCCGGAAATAAATCCCATCACCATAAAACCCAAGACTGCAAGCCACGTGGCAGAGCAGTTCTCCTGGGTTCCCTCACCCTCCTGCTCTCCACCCGGGTGCCCTTTCCCAATAAAATCTCTTGCTTTGTCAGCATGTGTCTCCTCGGACAATTCATTTCCGAGTGTTAGACAAGAGCCCAGTTTCGGGCCCTGGAAGGGGTCCCCCTTCCTGCAACAAATGGCGACCACGAAGGGACATCTTCTTCGCTGAGACTGACATCCTGACCACTCGAGGTACTCAGGCGCCAGCTTGCCTGCCAATGGACCAGACCCAGCGGCCGCAATTGGGACCCTTTTGTCCCTGGTCTCCTCCTGACGCGGACAACTGGCCAGAGTGCCCCGAACGGTAAGGAACAAGAGATTTTATTGACCTCCCTCCCCTTCCCTCTCTCTTTCCTCTCCTTAGCCCTTCCTATCCTTCCCGTTTTTCTAGTCCCCCGGTCCTGGACGCAGGAATCTGGTCGAAGGGCCTCAGCCTGAGCTGTGGATTGGAGACTGATCACCTCCTCTTGGCAGAGAACTCGAATTCTGGTCTGGTTTCTGGTAGGGCCGAGTTCCAGTCCTCCCTTCTCTGGAAGCCCAGGGAAAAGTCCCGTAACGCCTGGGTGTCTGCAGGTGGCAGGAGACGTCTGTAAGGCCACCCCTTTTGCCCCCCTTTCCCGCCTCCTCCTCCTTCTTCTTTCAACCTGGCTTCCTTTCCTCCCTTTGAAATCTTTGAAGACATCTGAAGTTCTGTGTCTCTATAGAAGGTTTTCTGAGAGACTGCATTCTTGTATTTAAGGGAGTGTCTGATGAGGACTGCCAGGTTTATATGTGTGTGTTTTAACTCTGTTCTGTGTTGTGATTTGTGACGGCCATTTTGCTTTGTCTGGCCACCATTTAGACCTGCCACCATTTTGTTAAAACTTGATTTTCTTTCCCTGTGCCTTGAGACCAGGGCTCTCAGGAACACTTATCTAGACCATCTCTAACTCCTGAGACTGAGAGAAAAAGGAAAAAAGCCTTTTAAAATGTTATTTAAATTTTATATTGTAATATCTAATTCATGACCAAACTTCCAAAATGAAGCTAGATCTTGCAGTGTGTCTGTCTAAATATGTCTTGGTATGTTTTTGTCTCTGGGTAACATTTTTTAGGTTAATTTGTAAATGAGCTCTATTTAATTGGCTTAAAAAAGGTAAGCGCTTACAAATCAAATAATTCTAAATTAAACAATAAATTCCAGGTTCAGGTGAACTGGGAAATATTCAGTATTAAATATCTGATATTAATGTTTGTTTGTTGACCTATCTAATATAGACATGTCTTAGAGTAATTAACATCAAGAAGAAGATTAAACCTAGGTTTAACATAAGTTAAATATTATATCTGTTACAAGTTTGTCAACAAGGAAATTACCTCGAGTGAAGAAACTTCTAAAAAAATGTAAATGAGATATGAGTTTGTATTCTTTAAGAATATCTGTCTACAATAGTCTCCCCAGATTGGCGTAACTTGAATTTCTAAGGGTTGTGCTAAACCAAGTATTGGAAGTCTATTAAATAATTAGGTCATTTCCAAATGAAATAAGATTTTGAAACATTTACTACTAAACACTGATTTTCTTTTACAGAAAAACTAAAGAGATTTGGGACCATAAATGAATAATGTTTGATGCCATCCTAAAATGTTTTAAGAAAGCAAGGGTTTTAGAATTTATCACTGGTATTTATGCTCACCAATCTATAAAATGCTAATATAAAAGTTAGCTCTTGGTTGCTAAAGGAAAGCAGGAAGTATGCTTTCAGTAAAAAGTATGAAAAAGTATTAAAAAGAGTTATGCATAATCAGGATTTTCTAAAATTGGATTACAATTAGTTAGATAAGTGGATTTTGTTAGGAATGACATGGTTGTAAAAAAACTGCTTAGAGCCAGTTAGGTCCAAGATGGCAGAGCTGACTTTCACTAGACCTTGAGCCTTGGTATTTATGCCCATTGTGACATATCAACAAGCTAAATGATACAGCCATCAACATTGACTAAATCTGACCAAATGTTCTAAACGCTTTTAATAGATCTTTTTGATAAAAATTCCTAAATCGAATTCTTTTAAAGTTCCTTTGACCTCTAGCTAACTTTGGGGTGCTTCAGAGGGCCCCTGAAACATCCCAAAGAGAGATATTAAACTGTGTTTATTTGGTTGGTTAAATTACATGAAAAACATTATCAAATGAGCAATAAATCTGCTCATGTTATAATGTATGGTAAAATTACTAATACAGATATCCTAGAAATTATATGGAGTTCTTAACATTTTGATATGTCTTGGTGTTCTAATGAGAAACCTGATGACTTCACAAAAGTTAACAAAGAACTAAATGAACCAGCGAATATGCTTATAATTTTTATGGTTTCTATCTGAAAAATTACAGGTTTAAATCTTGTGTTTTCTGAGAGTAAGGAAAACATTCCTCTCAAACTAATTATGAAAATAATTTGGTAAAATTATACATTATGAACAAAACAATTATATTTTCTCTCTATCTGACTCCTCCAGAAATTTGAAACTCTTTAAGTTTCCAGTAAGTTTATCAAATGAGCTAAAAAGGTTATCTCACTAACAGGTACAAAAATCTCAAGGAATTTTTGAGACCTTAAAAAGAGAAGAGTTCACCTAGATTTGTTATTCAAAATCTGTGATAAGCCTTTGGTGTGAGTTTCCCAGCCCTGTTTTATATTAAAAGTTCAGTCTGAAAAAAAAAAAAAAAAAAAGAAAAAAAAAAAAATAAAAGTTCAGTCTGAGATTCTATAGGTGTTTCAGCAAAATAAAAAGTCTATAATCAATTATGATTATATAAATCATCAGACCAAAATTAGTGAGAATAGACCTATTTTGCAAACAAAATAGCCTTAATTTGGTTATATTTGATAAAAATGAGGGTAACTTTGGGGAAAAAGATATTTAAAAAAAATGTTAAATCCCAGTTTGTTCATGGAGATCTGCATGTAGTAAGACTCATTTCTTA
Source organism: Muntiacus reevesi (assembly GCF_963930625.1). Lineage (NCBI taxonomy): Eukaryota > Metazoa > Chordata > Mammalia > Artiodactyla > Cervidae > Muntiacus > Muntiacus reevesi. Next base: position 6,342,555 of record NC_089256.1, on the reverse strand, counting down.
GATAGTTCTTTGCTGTTATATGATATTAATGCAAAATTTAATTAAATTCTTAAAGAACACCCTAAGTTTGTTTCTGAAGCTTACCTCAATAATCTATCTTTGGATGAAGATTAGATGCCTCATGACCTGCAACCAGGACTGGAAAAAGACATAATTTAAGGGACTGTCTCCAACCTGGATGGAAGGACTTTTTATCAGGTACTCTTAACTAGCTCTTGCACAATGAAACTAAAGAAAATTAACTCTTAGATTAATTCCCACTTCCAAAGGCCCGTACACTGGATTGGTCTATAGAGAAGACAGCTGACCTGATCTCACCTTAAAATGATGCTCAAACAAGAGAAACTACAGTACACCAGGATGAGACGACAACGACATCAGAGGTAGGCAGCTTGTCCAAGATGCTGGACCTGATTCATATGATCATTTATAATGTTTTCTTGACTTCTTAGACCTTTGCATATAAATCAAATGCTTTTCTATCATAGGCCTGATCCTATGCTAGTTTTAAAAATCAATCCAATTGTTGGGTTTGTGGCCAATTACCTGTATCTAGTTCTGGGTTACCTTGGTAAATTTCTCTACTACAAGACTCTAATTGGTTGGCCCTGAGGAAATTTACTTAAAAAAAAAAGAAAATTATAGTCATATTCAGGTCACTGTGATACTACCAGACGAGATCCCCTCACTGGGCCAATTAATAATGCCTACTCTGACTCTGGCCATAAATTTGAGCCTTTTTCTATTCCTCAAGCTCAATCAGAGCAACAAAAAAAAGTTTTAGCAAAGGAGAAAAAAGTCTCCCACAATTATGAGATAGATTTATATAGATAACACTAAGCTATGGTAATTTAGGTTTAAAGTCTCCTCTGTGTTAAAAACAATTAAATCATACTAAGGATAATCAGTCTAGTAACACTAAAAAAACTGGGCTATGTGCCTTATAGATGGTGGTGCCAATGTATAATTTCCCTGAAAGATAAAGATTCGTACAGAGTAGACTAAGTCAGACGACCTGGGATATACTGGGCTACATCTAATGGAAGCTCTTAAGTCTTACTCGTGACTTTACTAATACTGCTGGCTATGTTCTTTGTATTTCACCTGTTTTACAAAATTGCTGTTTCTTACACTGCCAAATGTGTGACTGAGGCCTCTGATAAAATAATATATAGTTCCTTATGAAATCGATGATGATGACAGTGTAACTCTAGATATGAGAAAAAGCAACAAGAGGGAATGTTTTCCTGGACCAAGAGGCTAGTAAGACAGGTGGTCCAAAAAATTTTAGATACTGTTTTATGGCCTAATCCAGTAACAGCACATTGAAAAGCCGGTCGACAAAATCTTTGCCAAACCTGAGAATGGACATTCTCAGCACCATGGGATAAAAAGGTCATAAAATGCCCCCCTCAAAGTCGTCGTCAAGTTTGTGAGCAAAAAGGGGCTTTGCCAACTGAAGATTGACACTTGCCATCTACATCTACAGTGATTATATCATGGCCACTGCAACTGCTGACTTTCAACGGCCCTGAAAGGAGTTCAGGGTGAAGATAAGGAATGAGGCGCTCCGTGCTCTGGGAAAAACTGGCAGAACAGGCCTTCAGATAGTTAGATCTTTTCAAGAGATTTTATGAGTCCCAATTCTTGCATCTTCTCATACCTAGAGAAACACTGACATCATTAATGGTGCCATCTGCTTTGGCTATTAAAGAAAAATTTTACAATTAAAAGTCAAAATAGAGTACTCAGCTATGGTTCAGACATCCTGGGAAATAACCAGGTGTTACTATGGGTATAATTTCAGATTAGACATTGTATTGCTAAACACTTGAGTTTTCTGAGTCGTGTCAGGCTTAGATGCTACCATTCTCAAAAGTGTCTGCTGGAAGCTAGTAACTTCTATCTTACTTTTTATAAAACTAGGCAACTGGCCACCTGGCTACAAGTCTCCCTGAAGTGCCAGGTCCAGACTAGATTTCAGGCCCATTCTTCTAAAAGAAAGAGATTTACTTTGTCTATTAAAACTCCAGTTATCCCTTCTCCAGCTACTACTAACTGGGTATGTTACAACAAAATGGCAGACCAAGAGATTGAAATTTTAATCATACAAGACTCAGATCTAAGACTTAGAACTCAGGAATACTTCCAATTCAGTGTCTCTTCTCCAAGCTGAGGCGATCCTATGCCCCATTTTGACAAAAAGTTATCACAGTCATAGTTGCCCTGTTGCCTAAATAAAACTGAACAGGACTCTGCGGGGTGGCGACTCTGGAGTACAGATCTGCTGTACTGTAAAATATAGGCTTTATTCAGCCTCCTTGACCTTCCCTGAGTTCCAAAGGGTAGATTCAAACACCCTTTGAAAGAAAAAAAATATAGAAACAGAGGGGAAACAATCAAATGGTGGTACAGCCTTGAGACGGGTCCTGGTTCCTACTCAAAAAAAAAAAAAAAAAAAGCATAACAATGTCTTTTGAGTTCTTCTATAGAACTAGAGCCCCCACCCAGGTGGAAGATGGTAACTTCAGACTAAACATAAGATTCTTAGAACACAGCTCTGTTGCTTGACCACCAGCCAATCATCCAAGCGGTGCCTCCTGTTTCTGGGGACCAGTGATGACCATCCTGTTAGGTCTCCTGTTTGGCCCCTGTCTATTTTACCTCTGAGAGGGGATGACAGTTTCAAACTAAGTCGCTGTTATTACAAGAGTAAAAGCTGGTTTCAGATATAAAACACCCCAACTTAGATCAGGTAGAGAGAGACTTCTGCTCTGCTAGGCAGGCCTACGCCCAGGCACAGCAGGAAGAAGTTACAGAAAAAAGAGACCTCCGCCCCAATTCCCAAGAAGCATCTTGAGTGTGAAGTCTCTCAGGGGGGAGTTGTTAGGGGAAGCACACTGATTGAAACCGCCCACCCTGGCCAGGCACCATAGTAACCATTTGCATGAGTCGTTTTATGGCAGGAGATCCTGATAAGGAATACGGAACTAATAAGCCACCACCAGCCGCAAGAGTTTGGGAAAGATCGAAAAGAGACACTACCTGTCCGTGCACTTCCCAGAATCCCTCTTGCTAGCATCCACCTTGGCTGAGCGATGCGTGCGCCACCAGGAAAGACTCTGAATTAAAATGATTGGCCAAAGACTACCCGGAAATGAATCCCATCACCATAAAACCCAAGACTGCAAGCCACGTGGCAGAGCAGTTCTCCTGGGTTCCCTTACCCTCCTGCTCTCCACCCGGGTGCCCTTTCCCAATAAAATCTCTTGCTTTGTCAGCATGTGTCTCCTCGGACAATTCATTTCCGAGTGTTAGACAAGAGCCCAGTTTCGGGTCCTGGAAGGGGTCCCCCTTCCTGCAACAGAATGATTGTTCATTGGAGAATATTAAATGTTATTATTTGCCTCTTTGTTGAATAAACAATAGACTGAGATAAAACAAAAGAGTCTATATTAAAAAGTAAGTTTTCTCCCACCCTAGAATCTTAAATTTCTTTCCCTGGTGGCAAGCACAGTGGCCAGGGTTTAAAAAATATACATTACCAGATGTAAAATTAGATAGGTAGTAGAAATTTGCTGTATGTTGCAGGGAGCTCAAATCCAGTGCTCTGTGAAAACCTAGAAGGTTGGGATAGGGTGGGAGGTGAGAGGGAGGTTCAGAAGGGAGGGAACATATGTATGCCTATGACTGACTCATGTTGATGTATGGCAGAAACCAACACAATATAAAACAATTATATTCCAATTAAAAATAAATTTTAAAAATCAAACAAAAATAAAGTAGATACTTTTATTTAGTTTTTTAAAAAGAAATACATGCATAAACAAACATGCATTTGGTATTAGCTATCTACTGCTGTGTAACAAGTTACCCCAAAACTTAGTGGCTTAAAACAACAAACATTTATTATCACATATTTCCTGTGATCAGGAGTCCCAGTGGCCTAGTCGGGCCCTCCAGGCTCAGGGTCTGTTACAAAGATGCCATCAAGCTGTCAGCTGAGAATGCAGTCACCTCATAGCTCCACTCTGGACTATCTGCTGTCAAGTTCCCTCAAGGCTTTGCTGGCAGGATTTAGTTCCTCACAGGCTGTTAGACTGATGGCCTCATTTCTTCACTGGTTTTTTGCTTGAGGCCTCCCTCAGCTTCTTACCTCATGGGCCTCTCCACTGGGCTCCTCAGAGCGTGGCAGCTGACTTCATCTGAGCAAATAGGTGACAAGAGCTAGAAAACTCAAGAAGGATAAGAAGGAAACCAAAGTTGTTTTTTTTTTTTTTTTAAAGAGAAGAACTTTATTCTTTATTAAGATACCATGCTAGAAGTTATGAAGAATTTCTGTTGGAACACATTTGGAAAATAGAGTAGCTTTAGTTTAATAACTTGCACTGCAGAGAAAATTGTTAAAGAAATTCATATCAAAGTCCAAGTATTAGTTCAATGTCCTGTATTTGATTCCATGATCTTCATAGGAAGGTCTTCTGCAATAGAATATGCTCCTATACAGCCGAGATATTTAAGGTTGCTTGATTTCCTTACCATTACTCCACTGCAAGCTTCTGGTGTAATCCCACATAGCAAGTCAGTCTTCATTGTAACAGGTCAGGACCGGCCTCAACCCCTTTTCCCCCGTGGCCTCTTTGTTGCTGGCACATCCTCTCGCATCACCAGAGCCTCTTGCTGATCTGGGGCCTCCTCTCTGAGAGTAAGCGGCTCTGCCATGGGGAGCAGCAGCCCCGCGGGCTCGGGACAGAGCTGCCCCCCTCGCTGCTCTACCACACCTTCGTCTAGCGCCGACCTGGAAATCTTCGTAGCCATAGTAAGGGTCTTCACAGCCACCTCGATAGTTATGGTAGTCATAGCCACAGTAATCGTAATAATCTTCATATCCATAATAATCGGGAGGGTATCCATAACCACCTCTACCTCTACGCCCTCGGCCTCTTGTTGGAGGGGGCATATGAGGTAGACCATAATAGTAGTAATCATCATACATTTGATTCTTTGCAGCTTGCCTCTGAGCTTTTCTTTCTTTCCTTTTCTGATCTGGTGGCTTAGCAAAAACAATTTTAATATTTTCTCCTTCCAAGTCTTTGCCATTCATTTCTTCCACAGCCTTGACAGCACCATCTCGTTCATCAAAATGAATGAAAGCATAATCTTTTAATTTCTTCACTCCTTCCAGTTTCCCAAACTGACCAAATGCCTTTTCTAAAATCTCTTCTGTTACAGTATCAGCCAGGTTGCATACAAACAGCACTTTTACCTTTGCCATAACCTCAGGATCGGGATCTTCTATAGGATCAGCCCATTCAACAGCTCCAACATTTCCCCAGACCTTTACTTTACCACTCATTAACCTACGTCTTGCCTGGGCAGCTGTTTTGTGATCTTCATATTCAAGGACACAAAAGCCTCTGTTTTTTTTCTTGTCATCTGGTCTTCATTGTTGAGTGTTGGCTAGCTCCAGCTGCGGCAACCAGCAGCCACTTTCTAGCTGGGGTGTGTGGGCTTATTGCAGTGGCTTCTCTTATTGTGGAGCATGGGCTTAGCTGCTCCAAGGCATGTGGGATCTTCTGGGGCCAAGGATCAAAGGAACCAAAGATCAAACCGGCATTTCCCACGCACTGCAAGGCAGATTCTTAACCACTGGACCACCAGGGAAGCCCTGCACATATTCTTTACTGCAGTGATTTCTCATATGGAGGGAAATATACTCCTACAAGTGGAATTGCTGGGTCAAAGGGTATGTTCCCTTCACATTTTGATAACTATGGCCAAATGGCCATCCCAACCCCAAAGCAGAAGAATCATCTACTTCTCCACAGCTTCTTAAGGCATTGTTCACAAGTTTAAATGAACAAAAGGGAAATCGTAGGAGAAAAACAAAAATCAAAGTCTAATAAGAGAAACAAATTGGAGCCATTAATTTTTAGTAACTAACAGTAGAACATTGTATAATTTGATTTGGATTTACCGGGGTATTGTCCTAATATAATATGTAAACAAGATTAAGGACTCTTGAGTTTAGGCCACAGTGCACCTGCTGATCATTTCTGGCTCTTGTCACTACAATCTTAGGTAACACCTCCCTCTCTGATATTTGTGTGGATCACTCAGCAGTTAATTTCTTAGACTTCAGCCTCATTTGAGGACATGGCATTCATGAATATCAAGTAGAGTTTATACTAAATAATTATTTACTTTGGAAATGTTATACTTTCTGGCCATTTTGGTCTTTTCTATGGATATTTCAAGCATTAGAAAGACAGGGAATGTTGGGGTCAAGAAGTCTTAGAACCCAGATACGGCTCTCCTCCAATTCCCTTCCAAGTTCTGGAATCCCTTCTACAATCAACTTCTCTCTGTGTGTTTTCATAGGGGAATACTTATTCTATTAAGGTAGATTATTCCATTAGTAAACAGCTCTAGAGGTTAAAAAGTATTTCATATATTGAGTTGAAATCAGAAATCGGAGCAACAGGGGAAAAGTCTTTGCTCCTTGTGGATGGCTCCCTTAGCTTCCTTCAGTCTGCTCTGCTCCAGGCCAATGACTTTATTCATTCCTTCTTCCCAGGAGTTGATTTCCAGGTGTGCCGCCACACTGATTCCTTTCCTCTGAACACACTCCTAAGATTCAAAAAGATGTCAAACATGAGGGTACCCACACTGCCAGTCTTCCTGCTGATCCCACTTCATAGTAGGTGCACCTTGCAGACCGCTGAGTGAGAGCAGGGATACTGACAAGGAGCTGTTGTGAACTCAGGAACGCTCTGACATTGTTCGTGGCAGCATGATTCACAATAGCCAAAAGCTGGAAGTAACCCATATGTTTATCAAAGGATGAACAGATAAACTGTGCTATAGACATACAAGGGACTATTATTCAGCCTTAAAAAGGAAGGAAATTCTGACACATGCTACATCATAGCTATAGCACAGAAGATAAGCTAAGTGAAATAAGCCAGTCATGAAGGGACCAATGCCATATGATTTCACTTCTATGAAATATTTAGAGTAGTCAGATTTAGAGAGATAAGACTCCCCTGGTGCTACAGTGGATGAGAATCTGCCTACCAATGCAGGTGACACAGGTTCGGCCCCTGGTCTGGGAAGATTCCACATGCAGTGAGCAACTAAGCCCGTGTACCCTAACTACTGAGTCTACACACCCTAGAGCATAGAGCTGGGCTCTGCAACAAGAGAAGCCACTGCAATGAGAAGCCCACACACTGAGGCTAGAGAGTAGCCCCAGCTCTTCACAACTAAAGAAAGCCCATGCAAGGCAATGAAGACCCAGTGCAACCAAAAATAAATTAATAACTAATTTAAAAAATTTATAGACACATAAAATAGAATGGTAGCTTTCTGGGGCTGGCGGGAGGAGAGGTGGGAAGTTAGTGTTGAATGGGCATAGTTTCTGTTTGGGAAGATGAAGAAATTCTGGAGATGGATGGTGGTGTGAATTTGTACAACAATGTGATTGTATTTAGTGCCACTAAACTGTACACTGAAAATGGTTAAAATGGCAAATTGCATGTTATGTGTATTTTTCCACAATAAATCAAACTGTATCCTATAAATCACTGTTGCATCTCCAAACATCTGAAAAAAATAATTGTGTATATGTCTAAGATCAATTATTCATATACTCTGCAGTTAGTTTTGGCTCTCTGCTCCGACCCTTGACCTGAAGACTTCATTCATCCCACCGTAAGCCTCTGGGAGCCATGTGTATCATGTGGCTCTATTTCCCTGGATGCAGCTGCTTAGACCAAGACTGAGCAGCTAACTTGAGTTGGAATACTAAGAAACTCTCAGCTGAGATTTTGGAATTTGGTGTCAGCAACTTTTTTGTTCGTCTCTGTGTAGGGCAAGAGGGTATATATTTGAGAGCATGAGGTACCATCTTCCATGTTCACTTATTCAATAAATGTTCATTGTTTGCTTATAGGTGCCAGGCACAGTAATAGGGGCTAGGATTCAGCCCCATTCCTGCCCTCCTTGAGAAGCAGCACAAGTTGAACTGAAAAGATATTACATCTAATGTCATCTCTAATAGATTTTTGTTCTCTCTTAGATTTTGTGAACTCCTCCCTCCTTGATGAACATCACAGAATACCATGGTTTTGTCCGGTTTAACTTCCCCCGCTACATTTTGTTAGCACATATTTTTTTTTCAGCACCAAAGCTAGCACAATTGTTCAATGAAAGCTTGGTTGACAGTGACAGGATGTTAGGAGGATTTTTAATTGCGCACCAAGACCACTGAGAGAAGTTCCATGTATGTTCACAGAACACATGAAGAATAGTGTGAGAGTGTGTGTGTGTGCGTGTATGCTCAGTCATGACCGACTCTTTGCCACCCTGTAGACTGTAGCCCACCAGGCTTCTCTCTCCATGGTATTCTCCAGGCAAGAATATTGGAGTGGGTTGCCATTTCCTTCTCCGGGTGATCTTCCTAACGAAGGATAGTGGATGTTTTTATTTACTAGGTGCAGCAGTGCCACCATGTGGCACAATAGTAAGTGATGTTTGCAGTCCATTGAGCCTGTCTGTAGAAATTACACACTTTTTGGCGGGGAAGGGGGGGGGGGGCGGAGTTGGAGAGGGGAGTATTCTGTGGCTTGCAGGAATCTCAGTTCCCCGACCAGGGATTGAACCCAGGCCTCTGCAGTGAAAGTGCTGAATCCTAACCACTAGACCAACAGAAAACTCCCGAAATTACACAATTCTCAAAAAGAATTTTTTAGATTGAGGAAGGAGATTCGTATTATTTCAAAATCTGCACAGAATGGGAGACTTTTCGGTCTGCTTAAAATTAGCAAAATTTGCATTTTCTTAAAATGAGACAAGACTGTGCTAAGGTCTCCATCCTGCTCTCTGAGAGCCTCTAGTAACTCCTAGCAGTTAGCCCCAGAGGTGACCTTTTAAGAGTAGAACAGATACCCTGAAAGTTCTGTAGATTCTTTAATGAGGTCTTCCCTGACTCCTTTTATGCAGTACCAAGCTTATATGTTCCTAAAAAACCACCTCTGCTGTGGGTTTTTTTCATCAGCAAATAGTCATTGAATGCCTGTATGTGCTTTTTCTGTTCAAGGCACGACAGATGCAGCAGTGAACAAATCAGACTAAAACTTCAGACTCTTTGCTTGTTATACTTGTTGTGACACACCTGTCTCCACTATGCCCTGTAAGTCCTTTGACAACAGAGATCTGTCACATCCTATTTCACTGGAACCACACCTTCAGCCCCTTTAATTTCCCAGGAACAATTTCAGAACTCAACTGCTTCAAGAAGACTGTATTTATTGGGACCATGTCAGTTTTCTGGTAGGATCAACTCTGTACCTGTCAGCCAGGGACAAAATACAAACACAGAAAGTTCATTTTAGATTCTATGGTAGACTGAATAATAGCCCTCTGAAGATGTCCACATCCTGATTCCCAGAAACTGTGGATCTTTTGTGGATGTGATTAATTTAAGGCTTTTGAGATGGCAGACTGTTGGGGTGGGCCCAATGTAACCACGAGGATCCTTGCAAGAGGGTGGCAGAGTTGGAGAGAAGACTGTAAGATGGAAACAGATGTCAGAGAGGAGGAAGGTCGCTAAGCTATTGGCTTTGAAGATGGAGAGGAGGCCACAAGTCAGGGAATGTAGGTGAACTCTAGAGACTGGAAAAATGCAAGGAAATGGATTCTCCTCTCGGAGACATAAAGGAGACAGGTATGTCACAACAAGTACAATAAGCAAAGAGTCTGAAGTTTTAGTCTGACTTGTTCACTGCTGCATCTGTAGTGCCTAGAACAGAGTAAGCACATGCACGCATTCAATGACTATTGAACCTCAAAAATGAACACAGGCCTGCTGCCACATTTTAGACTTCTGACTTCAGAAGTAGAAGATAATACATTCATGCTGCTATAAGCTGCTAACTTTGAGGTAACTTCTGGCAGTATCAGGAACCTGATATAGACTTCTGTCTTCCTTTTAATCTGCCCACTTCTCCCTGGTGCACAGAGAAGGACATTTCTACTCTGTTCACTTATTTTCCCAAGTCATGGAGGTGTCCTGGTGTTTTTAACACAAGACTGTAACAGTGTTTCTGTAATAAGGTTGTCTGACCTTTGGCATATCCTCAGGGTCCCCAAGTCTTTTATGAGAATTTAGAATTCTGCATTTTCAGTTCCATGGCTGACTAAAAATTTAATATATAATTAATACATATTAATTAATAATTCAACTTACAACCCCAAAGTCAGCCTCATCTTTAGAAGAACGCTAAAAGCATTCTCATTAAAGTCAGGAACAATTCTGGGATATCCACTAGTACCACTCTTACTTAATGTTATTCTAGATTCACTGGCTAATGTCATTATACAAGAGAAAAACAAAAGATAGGGAGAAAAGTAGGACAAGGGGAGATAAACTCATAGTTATTTGCAAATGAGATGCCCCAAAGAAAAAGTGAGAAACTATACAAATAATAAAGGAATCCAGACAAGTGGTGGGTACAACATTCATGTATAGTAATCAATATATAAAATTACCTAGGACATGAATAAATAATGGAAAGACATCCTATTTGCAGTAATGACAGAAAAAACTTAAAAACAACTAAGAATTAGGGTAACAAGAAACGTGAAAAGTCAACATGAAGGAAACAGAACAAAACTTGGAAAAGAAGAAAGGTATGCCGTGTTCCCTAAGAGAAAGACTGGCCATGATAGCACTGTGAAAATAGTCTTATGTGCTTAAGATCACAGCAGCTGGGTTTCTGTTATTGGCAACTAAATGAAATTGATCAGAGAAATAGTCTTGTTCTATTTTTGTCTCCATAACTTCATTCTCCACCTAGCCTTTATATTACCTGGTGGGCCAAGCCAAACTCACCTTTGGACTGCCAGGATATGGGAAGTGAGTTCTCCCTAGGAGATGATGCCCCCTGCTCCTTGTCTGACTTGCCCCTAAGCACTTTCAGTCCTCTTTTGTCTCATACACACACACACACACACACAGACTCAGGAATACCCATTTCCATAATACTCCTCTGGATTATCCTAGGTTTTGCTATCTCGTTGAAACAATAATTGCTACATAGTAAGAGTCCCTTGGACTGCAAGGAGATCCAACCAGTCCATCCTAAAGGAGATCAGTCCTGGGTGTTCATTGGAAGGACTGATGCTGAAGCTGAAACTCCAGTACTTTGGCAACCTCATGCAAAGAGCTGACTCATTGGAAAAGACCCTGATGCTGGGAGGGATTGGGGGCAGGAGGAGAAGGGGATGCTGGATGGCATCACCAACTTGATGGGCATGAGTTTGAGTAAACTCCAGGAGTTGGTGATGGACAGGGAGGCCTGGCATGCTGCGATTCATGGGGTCGCAAAGAATTGGACACGACTGAGCGACTGAACTGAACTGAACTGAACTGAAGGGTAATCTTCTCAGGATCATAGCTAAAATAACCATTTTATGATCTTCAACATGTCACCAGCCTATTCTTGGGTTATATGTTTTTTGGACACCATTTTTATATACTTCTTACCTCTCTACATCTTGGGCATTGTAGTTTTAAAAAATTCCACTTCTAGGGACTTCCCTGGTGGTCCAGTGGTTGAATCTTCAAACTTCCAATGCAAGGGTGTGGATTTGATCCCTGGTTGGGGAACTAAGGGCTTCCCTTGTGGCTCAGTTGGTAAAGAATCTGCCTGCAATGCAGGAGACCTGGGTTCAATCCCTGGTTTGGGAAGATCCCCTGGAGAAGGGAAAGGCTACCCACTCCAGTATTCTGGCCTGGAGAATTCCATGGACTATACAGTCCATGGGGTAGCAAAGAGTTGGACACGACTCAGCGACTTTCACTTTCACACTTTGGGGAACTAAGATCCTACATGCTGCATGCTGCACAGCACAGCCAAGAAAGTTAAAAAATAAAATGCTAAAAAGAGATGTTTGTTTTTAAAAAATTCCACTGCTAATCACTATTGTCAAAGAAATTTTAGATAGCATCAATAAGTACGTTTCTTTTGGTACAGGAGTGGAGAAATGGGAGAAGCTGTCATTGTCACTGAAATCTTACTTGTCAGGCTAGCCTTGTGGGATGGGGTGGGGTGGTGGGATGGGATGGGGTTGGTAGGAGGAGGGGAGCAGTGGGGACAGGCAATCACAAAGAATCTTCCATTTCACACAGACCACACCCTCTTTGGAGGCTGTTATCTGACTACTCCTAGAAGTGTCTAGGCTCTCTCAGAAGAAAAGCTAAGTCGGGTTTTTAGCTCTCCCTTCCTCCCTCCTTATTGTCTTTCTGCAGAGCCTGGCAGATGCTAGAAATTCAACAACTGCCAAATGAACACAAGGATAGGATTGTCCTTCCACCAGCCTATACCCTGAAGCCTAAAGAGCAGAAAGAAGCTGCTTAAAAACTCTCTTAAGTGCCACCAAATAGGTAGGAGCAGTCCATTGGCACAAGAGAGAAGATGTTAGCTTTGGGGCAGTCATTTAAACAAATAATTCTAATTAAATTATATTTATTTACTTAGGGCTGTGCTGGGTCTTCGTTGCTGAGTGTGCTTTTTTCTAGTCGGGGAGTATAGGGGCTCCTCTAGCTGTGTTGCACAGGCTTCCCGTTGTGGTGGCTTTTCTTCTTCTGGAGCACAGGCTCTAGAGCACGTGGGCTTCAGTAGTTGCCTCGCCTGGACTGCAGAGCGCCGGCTGGATAGTTCTGTCCCTGCGGCTTAGCTGCTCCCCGGCATGTGGAACTCTCCTGGACTGAGGATTGAGCCCACGTCCCCTGCATAGGCAGGCACACTCTTCACCACTGAGCCACGGGGAAGCTCTGGTAAGGTCTCTGTCTTTCACTGTGTATACTGTGACATGCTTTTGTTTCAGCCTCTCCACTTCACCTTTTTCTCTCCCTTGGCTTAAAAGAAATTAAAACTTTCGTGTGTACGAAAGTCGTGTTCGACTCTTTGTGACCCCATGGGCTATACAGTCCATGGAATTCTCCAGGCCAGAATATTGGAGGGGGTGGCTGTTCCCTTCTCCAGATCTTCCCAACCCAGGGACTGAACCCAGGTTTCCCACACTGCAGGCGGATTCTTTACAGCTGAGCCACCAAGGAAGCCCCAACATTTAATAAAGGTGATTTTAATGTGAAATAGGACTTCAGGGGTTTAAGTGAAAAGCATGTACATATTTACTTCATAGTGACAAAGTCGACCTGAAGTATTGCCAGAACATGACTAGGCAGGGACAAGCCCACACTTCTCCCTTCATCTCAGCTGATGATTTCACTTTCTAATCCTAGATTGTAAACAGACAATTAAGATCTAATGTGATGAGTAGCTTGAGTGGGAAACAGGTTTCCATGGAAACAGAAGCAGAGTCTCTTCCTTAGGCTTGGTGGGGGAGGGAGGTCTGTTAAGTCTTCCTGGAGAAAGTCTATCTCCCTTAAGAATATGAAAAAAAAAACCTGATTAACCTTCAATTGGAGGCCACGATGAGGGTGGGGTGAGGGTGAGAAGTCTAGAATTAAAAATATCTGGGCTTGAAATTAAATTCAGTAGGACTGGAGGTTGCAAACCACCATTCTACTTCAGTATTTCCCAATGGAGCTTCCCGGGTGGCTCAGTGGTGAAGTGTGCCTGCCAATGGAGGAGACACCATTTGGCTCCCTGATCCAGGAAGATCCCACCTGCCACAACTACTGCGCCTGTGCTTGAGAGCCCAGGAACCTCGACTACTCGGCCCACGTGCTACAGCTACAGAAGCCTGACTGCCCTAGAGCCTGTGTTTTGCAACAGAGGCTACTGCAATGAGAAACCTGAGCACAGGAACTAGAGAAAAGCCCCTGCAAGGAAGACCCAGCACAGCCAAAAAAAAGATAATTAAAAATTAAATATATAAAGATAGTCCATGATGGCCAAACTTACAAAAAAGATATTTCACACTTGTTACTTTCTGACCATTTCTTTTTTTTTTTTTTTTTGCTTATTTGTTTACTACTTGTTCTACCCCCACCTGCTCACACAGAACAAGAGCCCTACCTAGCTTGCTGATTCCTCAGTGCTTGGCACACAGGACTGTTAGCCTTTCCATGTGTCAGATCACCACCACTCCAACCTCCCCTCTCTCTCCCCCAACACCATCCAACAAACAAAATTCTCCTTCTTCAGAGTTGGCTTAAATGCTTCCTTCTCTCTGAGACCTCCATCTCTTTACCCCATCCCCACCTTCAGAATTCTTTCAGAGTTCCCACAGCTAGTGATCTGTCCTTGCAACATCGGTTGAATTCTACAGTGTCACTTTGCTGTTCCCTTCTTCCCTCTATTCCTCATTAAATCTTAAATTATATGAAGGTAATGTTTTAGTCATCTGTGTAAGCCTCTGAACACTTCGTGCAGGCTTTTACACACAATGAATAGGTAAGGGTGTGTGAGTGGCTCAGTCATGTCCGACTCTGCGACCCCATGGACTGTAGCCTGCCAGGATCCTCTGTCCACGGAATCCTCCAGGCAAGAATACTGGAGTGGTTACCATTCCCTTCTCCAGGGGATCTTCCTGACCAGGGATCCAACCTGGGTCGCCTACATTGCAGGCAGATTCTTTACCGTCTGAGTCACAAGTGAAGTCCTTTACACACAATACGGGGCTCAAAAATATTTTGAATAAATGAATTCAGGAAGGCATGAACCCTTCTTCCTCTCTTCCCCAAGTGTTCAGAACAATATTTTATAACTTTAAAAAAATCTGACCACATCACAGCCCTACTTAACTCTGCTGAAGGATGCTCTTCGTCCTTGGAATAGAATTCTAACTCCCTAAGCACACTGGTTACCTCAGGGCTCGCTTGCTCCCATCCACTTCTCCAGGTCTAGTAAAACGTGACTGCACAACAGGGCTGTCCTGATTCATGCCACCAGACTTTTATTTCCACGACTCCCTCTGCCTGGACTGTCACTTGAGTTTTCCTTGCCTGGTTTGGCTCAGGAATTACCTTCTCAAGCAAGCTTTCCCTCTTGGACTACAGATCCTATTAAGAACTTAGGTGCTCCCCTCCATTTGTGATTAGAAACGAAAACAATATTAAACCGTAAAATGTAACTTTTAAAATGACAACTTACATGATGCTAGATTTAGAACCCCGTCTATTTATAATTTTCCTTTCATTCACCCTCTCTCTGCAAGTCCCGGTTTTGACCCGAATAGTCTATCCGAAAACTCCACTGCCGGAGTCTCAGGTTGGGTCAAAGACTCCCCTCCTCTGCTTCCGGGCACCACTCTCTTTAAAAGTAACTTGAACAGACTGTAAGTTTGCCTTCCCCAAGCAGGGCGTGAGCGCCAGAGGTAGCACGGATACCATCTTCATCCCAGGAGAGCCGGACAAACCCAGCCCCGCCCCCTCCACCTCCCCGTCGGCTCCAGATTTATTTTCTGAGTTGAAGTAAAAGCTCCTTCCCAGCTGGCCATTCATTTCTTCTTTAAGAAGTCTTTCCTTCCCCGCCCAGCACCTATCTAGGGTTGGGGCTGGAAAAACAGTGAAGTAACAACCGGCCCGGAAAGGTAGTACAAACATTCACTAATTTCTCCGGCCCAATAACAAAACCCGCCACGGAGACGCCCCCAAATATTCAGTGGGCGGGCCCAGGAAAAAAATCCTCAACACCGGAAGTCACGTGGCGCCGCTCTCCTTGATTTCCTCAAGTCGGCGGTCGACTATTCAGCCTTGCAGGCGCCTCTGGCGGGCTCCGCTGTGATCCAGCCTTTCGGTGCTCGACTCGCCCGTGCTGCTGCCGCCGCCGAAGGAGGGGCAAGGCTCAAGATGGCGGACAAAACGCCAGGCGGCTCTCAAAAGGCCAGTTCAAAGGTAATTTCTTAGAGGACTTCTTAAGTCAGTGGCTCAAACACGGTCGTCTGGGGACTATAGACGCTTCTGGCCAGCGGGAGGAGATTGGGGTCGGGGTCCGTGTTCTGGTCGCGACGGTAGGCCGGGGCGCAGACGGACCGTGGTGCGCAGGTTGAGAGGCCTGGTGTCTCCCCTTAGTCCCAGCCTGGATTCGGTTCGAGACTGGGGGGGGGCCAGGGCCGGTGGCGTGAGAATTTTGGCCCCAGCTTAGCACTGGAGTGAAATCAGGGATTTAGATTAAAGTCTTAAATCCGGAAAACGCGCCGGGGTGTTTCAGCTTGTTGCGCTCTTCAGGCCGCCCGGCGCAGCCTAGGAGAGGCGGGAATCGCTTCCCCGAGCTTAAGTGTCTGCCTCCCTTTCCTCGGCTCTTTGGTTTTGGATCTCACACGCTTCCGGCCTCCCCCGGTTTCCCTCACGTCCTCCGGGGAATAAATAATCTTTAGGGCCATCAGTTGTGAGGGGAGGACCAATAGTGAAGGGACGCGGGGTGGGAAGTGGAGTTCCCCTTTGCGGTGATGCATCGCCAAGGTTAACGCTACGCTCTACACGTGGTTTTACCTCACGTAAGAGGAAGTATATTTGGAGGGCTCATTTCCCAGGACTCCGGATCTTCCGCATCTTCTGGAAAGAGAATTTCCATAGACTCGGAAGCCACCTAAGATTAGTAAATTGCTTTAGAGTTTACAGGGAACCGTGTGCATGTATTGTGGAAACTCCTGAGCTGTGAAAGTAGTTTAACGTTAGTTAGGTTGTGATTAGCATCAGGTTCTAAGTTGCCATCTTGGACGGGTCTTTTAATCTACTTTTTGCTTTAAATTTCTCATCTCCAACACGGTATTAAAAGTAATAGGTCCTGCCCGAAGTAGTTGTTAGGCTTTTTGATGCTGATCCGAGAAGCTGTTTAATACTTAAAGGTTCTAAGGACTGTACGTGTGGGTATGATTGCAAGTAGGTTTTTAAGAAGTTACATTTACAGTAGACGGAGCATGTCTGACGTTCAGTTTGTTCTAGGAAACGCAACCTGTTATATACTTGCTTCCTCAGTTTCTGTTAAATTGTAATCTTTATGCCGTTTGGTGAATGGTGTTTCTAATTCGTTATCGGTAACGGATTTTTCAGAGATCCTTCAGTTGTGTAGAGACTATTGTAGAGGGCTAGTTTTGGCTCCTTTACATGCGGCGTTTATTTCTTGCTGTTTGTTGCCTCCCGAATACCTTTTCCCTTGGTGAGGAGGGAAATAGTTGAATACATGATTTCCCACTTCCTCAGCCGACTCTGACAAAACCAGCCCAGGCCTGCTTACTCTTAGGGAACTGTTAGGAAAGCTAAGTGCGTGCTGAGTCGCTTCAGACTCTCTGCGATCCTGTGGACCGTAGCCCGCCAGGCTCCTCTGTCTGTGGGATTCTCCAGGAAATAATACTGGAGTGGGTTGCCATTTTCTCCTCCAGGGAATCTTACCAACACAGGGATCGAATCCGTCTCCCTTGTGTCTCCTACATTGCAGGTGGGTTCTTTACCACTAGTGCCACCTGGGCAGGAAAGCTAGTGCATCCATAAAATTCACGGCATAAGCTTCATTATTTTTGTTTTTCAAAGAAATATTTTAAGTATCTTCTATTTGAGGTTTTGGATACATTGAAAACATTTTAATGTGTATGTTCAGGCTTCCTGCTCTAATAGTACTTCTCATGGTTGTGTGTGGCTGTTCTCTATAAGTAAATTGTTAGATCTTCCAGTAATCTTTTCAGTTTATATTGCTTTTTAAAGTTTTTCTCTTTTTTTAATGTGGACCATGTTAAAAGTCTTCATTGAATTGTTTACAATATTGTTTTTGTTTTATATTTTGGTTTTTTTGACCGTGAGGCATGTGGGATCTTAACTCCCTGACCAGGGATGGAACCCTCACCCCCTGCATTATTGGAAGGTGAAGTCTTAACCACTGGAATGCCAGGGAAGTCCCCTGTATTACTTTAGATTATCATCAGTTGATGCTATTAAGAGATTTTCTACCGATGTCATTAAAATATCTCAGGACTTGATGTGATTTGCTCCATTAATATGGAGGGTGCATGTTGTAGTAGAGAGATTATGAATTTTGCTAACAAGATAATTGGATTCAAATCCTGACTTGATAATAAATCTTTTGTGCTATCAAGGCAGATTGCTTAACTTTTTCAGCCTTAAATTTCCTTGTTTGTAATATGGATGTAATCTCATTTCTACAGGGTGGATGTAAGAATTAAATAAGTGAATATCTATAACGTACATTAAAAAACTTACTTTCCTCTCCCCTTTTGTTCTTAGAGGAAACAAAAAGTACTTACTTTTCAAAATGTCAGGATAAATTCTAAACCTGAGATTTAGAATCTGTCATCAGTTATCATAATGCTGCTTTTTATTTCTAACTCAGGTCTAGAATTTAGTGGAGAGTATAAGATCATTTTGGTTTAATATTGCAGTATTTGGGATTTCTAGCCTTTGATCTCTGGTTTGATTTCCCTTCCTCTGGAGAGTGCAGATGAGTGACCTATTCTACTGTACAGATGGAGTGGACAGATTTTTAGTTTCATGTTCATTCTTTGGTCATAAACTCCTGTTGATATGGGCTTGTCAATCGTATTTCTAGACTCTGAGAAAAATGCTAATTTAAAAATATACCGGAGGATGTAATGTACAGCATGGCAACTGTAGTTAACACTGTGTGCATGCTATCTCAGTTCTGTCTCTGTGCGACCCCATGGACTGTAGCCCACCAGGCGCCTCTGTCTGTGGGATTCTCCAGGCAAGAACACTGCAGGGGGTTGCCATGCCCTCCTCCGGGAGATCTTCCCCACCCAGGGATTGAATGAACCCTGGTCTCTTGCATCTCCTGTATTGGCAGGAGGATTCTTTACCACCGAACCACCGGGGAAGCCCATAATTAACAGTTGTAAGTATTAACTTAAGTTTTAAGTTAAAAGCTGCTGACAGAGTAGATCTTAAAAGTTCTCATCACAGGAAGGAAAAAAAAAAAAACTCTTGTAACTGTGTTTGATAATGGCTATTAACTAGACTTACTGTAGTGCTCTTTTTGCAGTGTATACAAATACTGAGGCTTCCCTGGTGGCTCAGTGGTAAAGAACCCACCTGCCAATGCGGGAGACTTGGGTTCAGTCCCTGCGTCGGTAAGATCCCCTGGAGGAGGAAATGGCAACCCACTCCAGTATTATTTCCTGGAGAATCTCATGGACAGAGGAGGTCAAAAAGAGTTGAACATGACTTATAGCAACTAAACAACAACATACAAATAATGAATCATGTTGTAAACCTGAAATTAATGCAGTGTTGTATGTCAGTTATACCTCAGTAAAATAAATTTTAAAAATGTGTGACAGGAGTTTTTGCTATTGACAGTGACAAAATTATTTGACCTGTCTTAATTACAAAATAAAGAGATTAAATTAGATATTCTCTACAGTTTCTTTTGGACTTCCCACGTGGAGCTGGTGGTAAAGAATCCTCCTGCCAATGCAGGAGACACAAGAGATGCAGGTTTGATCCCTGGGTTGAAAAGATCCCCTGGAGGAGGAAATGGCAGTCCACTCCAGTATTTTTGCCTGGAGAATCCCATGGACTGAGTCGTCTGGTGGGCTACAGTCCTTAATTTAAGGTCGCACAGTTGGATGCGACTGAGCAACTGAGCAGCAGCAGTGCAGTTTCTTTTAGCTTTAAAAATTCCATTAAGGGTGTATAGTCAGATGTTTTAACCTTTGTGTGTAGTTGTCCTAATGAAGACATATCCTTTGTTTTCTGTGGAATTTTACTGTACTTAAATTTTAAAGCTTGGCAAAGATTTTAGGAATTAGCTAAGAATTTCCTGTGCATTTATTCCTGTATCACCAGACTAAAATAGTGCTTTGGGGGAGTGGGGTCTTGGTGCCATGTTGTAGCTTTGATTTTGGGAGGAGAGACAAAGCGTCTATAATTGTTTGCTTAGAAAAATATTAAGCATATTTCCTTAGAATTTAGTTTATAAAAACCAGTTCATAAAAATTTTGAATTTAAGAGTTGCGTGCTCAGCACAATGAGGATATGAAGAGCATGTGATGTCCTTGTTCCCTCTGCATCTGCTGTGCTGGTAATACTGCGAGTATAGTGGAGTTGTGCGCCCTGTTACTTTACTCTTACAGTGCTTTATTTTTTTCCCATATTGTCAAAGCTTGGGTTGGAGAGGTAAATGAGCAAAGTATAAAATGCTGTTGGCTTCCTCGGATGCTCAGTTCTAAATTGGTGTGGGAACTATCAGTATGTTGATTGCTGATTAGTGAAAATATTTCACTTGCATGAAATAATACATGATGAAGATCCATTCATAGCTTGTGATCCTTAGGTATGTATTATTACCTGTGTACTTTTTTTGGTGGCACCTAAAGATATATAAGAATTAAATATGACCAAAAACTTCAAACAAAACACAAACCTTGAGAAATTAGCCTCTGTTGTTTGCCAGTTTTAAACTGAGTCTTCATTATGATATGATTGAAACTGTGAGATAAACATCTTATCTTAAAATATAAGGTGATCAGTTTTCTATGTGGAAGGCTGTTTTGAGGTGGAGAGAGGAATTAAGAGCTTTTGTTTTCTTGATTGGTGCTTTTTAGAAATTTTAGTATTTGTAGCGTTGGTTCTTGAATATGACTGCTGATACGTGTTTTTAAAATGTCTGTCTTATTGGATTGAACTGATTTTTTTATTCCTGAAGCTTTGTTTTTCCTGGAAAATAAATCAACAAAAACGTTCGTTTGCCATGCAAGTTGAAGACTTCTGCCTCTCTATTCCTTTTTATAAAGAGCATCATTTTTGGAGAAACAAGCAAAAAACTTCCTACAGGATATTAAACTCAAAAATACTAATATTGTAAATAATTTGCCTCTTATACTAAGTAGCTTTAACAGCTTATTGCGTATCAGCCACTTGCTGGATATTTTGCGGAAATAATTTTTTTTTTTTAAAGGAAGATGCATTTGCCAGTAGCACTTGAGGCTGTTTGGTACCATTAGATGTCTCTTCCTTGAGCAGTCAGTGTTTTTTCACTAGATTTTTTCTCATTTTAGATTAAAGGCAGATCATTCATAGTGTACTTAAAACTTTTCTTGTATTTTGGATGAAGTTTTAAGGATAGTTTCAGGCTTGTTATTTAACACTATTAAATAGTGCTTGTCTCAGTGAGTTTATGAAGTTTTTTTGAGAGGTGGACTTTGGTTTGTCTTGGAGAGTGGTATTCAGCTAGGTAGCTGCTCCTTGTTGGTGAGTGGGCAGCTTAGTATATATTGATAGTATGGAATGTAATTTTGTTGGGTAGGTACTTGTTCCAACCAGTTGAATCAGCAAGTGTATTGGGACTGTGTCACTTGGCAGATCTTGTGTTTAAGTCTGAGGAATAAAACCTTAAATAAGATGACAGTTCAGTTTTGGGGAGCACGGTGTCTAGTGGAAGAGAGTCAATGTATAATAGTTCAAGGCAGAGCCATCCAAAACATCTAAAAGTTTAGAGAAAGAAATGACAGCTGAATGGAGGGTGGGGTTGAGGGAGGCTTCAGGAATGGAGGCATTTAATTGAGGCTTTAGAACAATGAGCAGAGTTTTGAAGGGTAGACACAGGTATCAAAAGAGATGGGCGAAGTAAAGAAAATAAAAATCACTTGGAAATGGATTGCTAAATGGTCTCATTTAGCCAATTTATTAGGCTCTTGCATAGGAAATAAAAGTTACTGAGATGGAAAGGTTAGTTTGAGCTAAACTGTGGAGGCTTTGAAACCTATGGAATAAGAGAGTCGTGGAAAATTCAAGACAAGAAAGACCTTTAGAAAAACTATACTGGAGACAGTTTAAGAAGAATTTGGGAGTGAGGAGAATAAAGATTTTTGCAGTGCTGTTGATAAATATTAAAATTGCTCCAAAAATCTCACCTCAGATACTCTCTGGGAAGCTTTTCTAACGTCTCCACTCCCACTGAGATTCGCTTGTCCTCTATGCTCTGGTAGTGTAGCCACACTGTTTTTCTCATCTCTTTTATTAGCTCCTAAGGGCAAGAGCTATGTCTTATTTTACTTTATATTTCTAATGCATGACACAGTACCAGTAAGTGGTTGCCAGTAAATGGGTTGAATAAAGGGAAGATCTGAACCATAGTAATATCTTTAGAAAAAAGGGTCTTGGAGAAGAGTTTTAGTAGAGGTGGGATAAACAGAATGTGACTCAGTTTATTATGGGGGATGAGGAAGGAGTCGAGGATGATGACCCTGGTATAATGCTGCTGGCTAACGCTCACTTTTATGGGCCCAGTGCTGTTCTTAATGCTTCACCTGTCTTTGTCCTTCACAACACCACAGTCAGCTTTATATATGAAAGAACTGAGGTTTCAAAGCTGCTGGTAAGTGCTAAAAACAGGAAGTCTGATTCCAGAATCTGCTCTTAACATGTTACTACTTCCAGATTATGACTGAAAATTAGCATTCAGTGACAGAAATAAGGTCAACAGGAGAAGCCGGTTTGGGAGGAATTTTATACATACTGGATTTGAGGAACTTGGAGACATTCAGGTGAAGATGTCCAGGAAGTTGTTTAAGAACATATTGGAACCCAGGAGAAGCACCAAGATTGAAAATAAGAAATCGGGGTTCATTTCGGTACAATAGAAGTGTTGATATACTTCCTTTGGGAGTGATTGTTTAGCTTGCAGAGATGTGAGTTGATGCTTTAGAGGGTATGAGCAGGAAGAAGACAAATGGGATAGGAGAACAGATCAGGCAGAGTGGAAATACTGGAGCAGTGTTTCTGTGGGTAGCTTGGTAATTTGAAAAACTCAGGTGTGGGGGTTTTTCAATTGAAGTAAAGGTAGGAGCAGTCAGAAAAAAGTTTTACTCTGAAGTTTAGTTGGTTTCATCTCTCTCCTCAGCAGCCTTCAGAATGATTTTTTTTTTTAATTTTTTTTGCTGTCCTTCCCCACATTTGTATTACATGTCTGCTTTCTCTATCTTGAGATAAATTTTTCTTGTGTCTGCTTCTTTATTGCCTCAAACCTCTCTTATTTTCCCCTTTTGTTTCTTGCTTTTGGGTCTTTTCACTTGGATGAGGAATTGTGCTGTGCACTGCGGAAGCTCATTAAACATCACTAATTTGGTGTTCTTCAGCAAAGACATAAAACCCAGACCCAAGACAAATAATATAGTACTATTCCAGGTTAAGTAGAGGCAGAGACATGGCCTCAAAAGTAGTGTTACATTTACTGCTTACCTGCACCATTAGCTCAAGAAGTTAGTTATTCCTTTCACTACTCTGCATCTCTTTAACTCTCCTCAAGCCTAAAAAAGTTTTATTCTGAGTGCTCTGTAACTGCAGCTGCTTATCAGTGGAAAATGTTTGGTTTGCAGTAAATATTGTCCAGTGCCATCTTGGGTTAATCAGCTGATGCATTGTCCTACGCTATGCTATTATGTTTAAATCCTAGAAATGATGATTGGATGTGGTGGCATAAAGAACAAAGGTTAACACTTTCATAGCTGCTCTTTCATGTTTATTCTTCTGGACAAACTTCAGAATTATTTTTGGCAATCCCCTTGTCCCCTTGCAGAGACTTCTCTTTAGGATTTTGAGCTATGGAATGAAATTGCATTAGATACAAAAATAAATTTAAGTATAGTTGACTTTGTCTTAATAGTGAGTTATTTCTTTAGTTGGTTTCTAGATGTTTTATGTTTTTTCTTGCTATTATGACTAGGGTGTTATTTTTTGCTACCTAGCGGGTTAACAGAGAGCAACTGGATGTTTTTTCCTGTTCAATTCAGTCTCTTGACTGAACTTTTTTTCTTTTTTAAGAGGAGCTATTCTTGGATTTTTAAGTGTCTGCAAAGAGGCACATTTCAAACTGTGATTCAAAAAGTATGTTTCGCAGGGTTAAATTTAAATATAAAAAAAATTCCTCCCATATATCTTGCCTTTTAGGAAAGGTTAGCAGGGAAAAGGAAGTGAAATAGGAGAGACACAATAAAAGTTGGGGACCAATAAAAAGGTGGGTAGAAAGAATGGAGATGGGAAGTGGCTCTGTGCTGGGTTGTCTTGGGCTGGTTGTGCCTCAGTCCAGTACAGTGGAGGAGGAAATTGATTCAGTATGAAAATCTGATCAGCTGTTGAGCCTTATGTTACTACAAGATATGTGTGTAAAAAAGTACTGTGTGGACCCATAGGAATCTTGTTTGCTCTTTTCTGCATCATACAAATCTTCAGTTCTCTTAAAAATCAATGTGTTGTGCCTTGTTTTTGAAATCGAGGACTCAAGTGAGGTAACTGTGATCTCAAGTTTCTTGATTTCACTTTTAATACTTAAATATATGTAAAGTAAGTAAAATCTTACTATGCAATACCTTGAAAGATAAAAATGACTCAGTGACAGTTAAATTCTGGACCTCCAAGTAAAAATTTCAGAAAGATATCTCACATTATTTAGTTTTATAGTTGGACTTTTTCATCCTTAGATGCATAGTGAAAAATCAAATTTGTTATACACTATGTGTAATCTGAAATTGTAGGTCAACTTAAAAGATGAAATTTTAACAGTTGGCCTTATTAAAAAGCACTATTATTTGAAGACTGAACTTGACTGGCCCATTTATTTTGGATCACAATTTTTTTTTCTGTAAGTCAGATTGCCTTTGTTTGATTTTATGAGCTGAGAAAAAATTGCTCTTAATTTGGAAAGATTAATAAGTCTGTATAACATGAAAAATACTTTGTTAGCATGATACTTTTTCTCATTATTTAAATGTTGATTTTTATTTTTGATACTTACAGACCAGATCATCAGATGTTCATTCATCTGGATCTTCAGATGTCCATGTGAGTATAAGAGGCAGTCTTTGTCTTTTTTCCTTAAAATTTAATTTCTTATTGTGTAGATCCCTACTTGATATATCCATTATGATTTTACTTGATAAATAAATATGATTGCATTGTATATGCCTATTTTCTTTAACCTTTTTTGCTGGATGTTTTGTGTTCCTTTTTCTGTTCTATTATTCACATAAGTTGGCCCTTTAAACCATGTTAGAAACAAAATATGTATATTTCCTTTTTTTATTGTGCTTGTAAAATTTTGTGCATATAAACGTGTGTGTGTTTACATATCTCTTAAACAAGTTTTGCGTTTATACACAATTCTTTTCACGCTGCACAGTACACCTTTTGGAAATCCCTGCACGTCAACAGCTGTAACTCTAATCTAGTCTTTCTAATGACATCTTAATGTTCCATGCGGGAGGTATAATTATTAAGCTGGTTTCTTTGTTGGTGGGCCTAGATGTGTGGTTTAAAGCTTTTTTATATTTTGAATAATATTTGAACATTACCATGTGTTATTATAGCAGTGCTATAGAAGTGTGGTCTTCAGTGCTAGAAGAGTGTGGTGACTGAGAATTTTTCAGGGAGTCTGAATTCAGAATTCTTTTGTAATAATACTAAGACATCATTTGCCTTCACTGTGTTGACACTTGCACTAATGATATAAAAGCAGTCGATGGGTAAACTGTTGGCACCTCAGCACAAATCAAGGCAGTGTCACCAAAATGTTCTGGTAGTTGTCATATTCTTCTCCACTGGGCACGGTAAAAATAAGCTAGTTTCACTTAAGAACTCTCTTGATTAGACAGTAAAAATGATTAATATTGAATCTTGTCCTTATGTACGGGTTCTGAGTGATGAAATGAGAGGCACTTCTACCTGCCAAAATGTGGTATTTGTCTTAAGGAAAAGTGCTTGTGGGATTAAGTTGTGAAATAAAACTGGCTCCTTTTCTCATTGAGTGCTATTTTACCTGAAGGTACAACTGATTCACAAGCTGGTTAATCAGACTTGGGTGTTTGGCGGACATTTTCTTTAAAGTGAAAGAAAGATACCTGTTCCTTCAAAGAAGACAGCAATCTGTTTAGTGATAATAAAATTTGAACTTTCAAGTCCAAATTAGAGTTATTGAAAACTTTCTTTATTTAAGAACTTTTCTGATGAAATCAGTTATAGTATTAAGGGGTGAGATTAAGGGGTCAGTAGTGATATATTTTGATAGTATATAATGAAGTTTGTCTGTATTGGAATGTTTGGGTTGTTTCTAGTTTCAGTACGACTTGTTTGATTCTTAAGAACTTATTTTCCTTTTCTTGAAGATGGATGCATCTGGACCCTCAGATAGTGATATGCCAAGTCGGACTCGACCTAAGAGCCCAAGAAAACATAATTATAGGAATGAGAGTGCCCGTGAAAATGTTTCTGATTCTCCTCATCAGAATATCTCAAGGGTAAGTATTGATAAAGGTTAGAAAGGATAATTAATGATTTGGATGTGTCTTTAATTGAATTTGGTAGTTAAAGTGTCTTGGTTTTGTATTTGTTTCATTTTGTACTATTTGAAAATAGCATTCATTATTCTCTTTGGGTTAACAGTAAATAAACTGATCTAAAGGAATGTTTTTTAAGTCATGTGTAAGATAATGTTTCATTTAAAAATTTTATTTAAAAAAGCCAAGGAGTGATTGTATGTAAAAAGGCTAATCGGTTTATTATTTGCCCCTCTGGCCAAACCTTTACTGAACCAAGTGCCAGAGGCCAGTCACTGGAAATACACAAATGTTTAAAACACTTTTCCCTTTTTGGCTGTGTCATGTGGCATCCAGGATCTTAGTTCCCTGATCAGGGATCAAACCTCCGCCCCCTGCACTGGAAGCACAGTATCCTAACCACTGAACCTCCAGGGAATTCCCAAAACACACTTGTCCTCAGGGAGCTTTATGTGTAATCTCACCCTGGGAAGCAAACAGGAGCAGGTGCTATTCACTCTGCTGGTCAGTGCAGGGCCCAGGGCCACCCAGGCACCCAGAGGAGATATTGCATGTATCTGCAAAATACTCTTGTACTTTTAGTCTTTTTAAAATTTCAAATAATGTTTTCTTGTCATGGTTAAATTTGGAAAATAGAATAAAACAGTTATTACCAGCCAGTGTTGACATTGGTAACACTTTATTTTTCTTGTTTAGTATTTGTAAGCATAAATATATATTTACTTCATTGAGGTCTATTTTATAGGAACACATTTTAAAAGACTCTCAGGTCTAATTTTTTTTATTTCTAGGAAAAATTCTATAAGCAGACTTTTTAATGAATCATTACATTTTTTTGAATAAATATTCTATGATTTCCTTAACCATTTCTTTCTTAGGTGTCTAAATTTAGCTCCTAATATATAAATAAAATTGAGGACAAAAATTTTGTTTTGTAAAACTTTGTTTTTCATTGAATTTATGTGTAATTTTACCATTTGTTTAAACCAAAGAAGTTGAAACCAAAGGTGCTGAATGATGGCCAAACATTTTCCTGTCTGTTTTGGAAAAAAATTCACTTTGAAATCTATTCATGAAACCAGTAGTGACTTTTGAGTTAAGAACTGCTTTTATCTTTTCAGAGGGATTTAAATGTAACTTTAAGGCATTGCTGTATTACCTTTCCATTATGTGTCTCACCAAGAGCAAGCCTGTTTAGCAACCAGGGGAATGATAGTCTTATAAGTAAGTCTCATTTTGGTAGATGAAAGAGGAATATTCAGATTTCAATTGCAGGTTAATATTTAGGCTGTATTTAATAAACATTCCTCTCTTTTAAAATTTTATGAATCAAAAGAGAACTTTATGAATCAAAATTAACATTCAAATGAATGACAATAATTAAGAGTCTACAGTTTATTCACACCATATTTCAGAAGGAAATTGCTTCTAACTTACATAAATGAAGACTTCGTTAAAATTACTGTTTCCTATTCAGAATTAATTGGTAACTGCATCCTTACTGAAACCTAGAACATGGTATGTGGTATTTTCCCAGCAATGAAAATGAAATTATGTTCATAAATATCATTTTTATTGATGAAGAGTGAAGTAATTTGCTGAGTTATAAAAGGAAGTGATGTGATTTTTGCACCGGAATTGGGAGTTGTAGATGGTAATAATTCCTTCTTTTCAACCATGGAAATACATGCTCTTCCTCTGTATTTGGAAGTCTGTTTTCTATCACTGCTTATTTTACCCAGAAACATGTATACTTTCCCTCCTCAAGTGCTTTTATTCTTCTTGCCAACAAGTAGGTTGAATGTGTTATAAGCCTTAGTGTCTCTTTGTGTTTTATTTTTATTTAAAAATGACTTTTGTATGTTACTAACTCAATTAACTTGTTAATAACCTCAAGGTTATAGATAACATTGAGTTAGAAGAATTATAGGTAACATTGTGAATGTGTATGTAAAGGTGTATGCTTTTTACCTTTTCACAGCCTCTTCTAGAAAACAAACTTAAAGCATTCAGTATTGGAAAAATGAGTACAGCTAAGCGAACTTTGAGTAAGAAGGAGCAAGAAGAATTAAAGAAGAAGGTAATGCTTAGAATGTATTTTTAGTTATCTTTGTCAGTCAAATGTATCTAAGGAGGCTTTAAGTGTATGGACAGTAGAGAAATGTTTTTCAAAGATTTTTGATTTCCAGGGTATTCTCAGCTCCTACCCCAAGTTAAGTGTATATAACACAGGATATATTCAGTGAAGTCCAGCTTTACGCCTTTCTCCTCCATCATTTCCTCTCTTCTGTGTGACAGTTTTGATTATTTTCTGCTCTCTTCTTCTTGTGTAAGCAAGTATGTGTAAATGTGTGTTGTGCCTGCTTTTTTTTAGATGAACAGTATTTTACTTAATACAGTACCCTTTCCTTCACTTTGCTTTTTTCACGTAACATTGTCTCTCAGAGATCACTGCAAGTATATTGAAGCGTTGCTTGTTCTTTTTTGAAGCTATATAGATATGCGATCGTTAATTACTAAAATTCTACATTCGCTGGAATCCCTATTGAGGGAATTAATGTTTTGGTCTTTTGTTGTTTCCAGTAGTGCAGTTAGGGTAGTGTTTTGCATTTGGGTTTACTCCTAGTATACTCTTAGGATATATTCCTGTAAGTGAGATTACTGCATTGAATGGTACATGTATAGTTATAATTATGCTAAATGGTGTTAAATCGCTGTCTATATGGGCAGGTCCATCTGGCATCCCTATAAGCAATGTTTGAGAGGTTGTTTCCCCATAGCTTTGCCAACAGGAGTTTTTGAAGACGTTTTGCCAATCTGGTAGGTGAAAAATGGAATCTCAAAGTAGTTTTAAATTTGCATTTCTCTTATAAGTAAGATTGAACAACTTTTCTTGTGTTTGTTTTTGTGCACTGTCTGCTTATATCTAAAGCAGTATTTCTCTTAGAAGGATATCTGTTTTTAGAAATTCCTGTTTAAGTTTATTTTAACACTTGGGTGTGACACAAGGTACAGTGCTTTTTCCTCAGTTTGTGGATTGCCTTTTTATTTTGCTTCTGGTGTTTTTTTCTATGCAGAAACTATTTTTTGTCATGGGCAGATTTACTACCAGTCTTCTGATTTCTGATTTTTCAGTTCTGTTTTTTTTATTCCAAGCTTATAAGGAATTCCCTCATTTTTTTCTCATACCTACATTTTAAAAAATTAAATCTTATTGCAATTTCTCATAGAGTATGATGTGAAGAATTGGTTCATTTTTATTATTTCTTTTAAATAGCTATCAAGTTGTTGAATACTGAATTTCTACTTCCAGGAACCTGGCTTCCCTGGTTCCTCAGTGGTAAAGAATCCGCCTGCAATGCCTGAGACGCGGGTTCAGTCCCTGGGTCGGGAAGATCCCCTGGAGAAGGAAATGGCAACCCACTCCAGTATTCTTAGCCTGAGAAATTGCATGGACAGAGGAGGGCTCTGGTGGGCCACAGCCTATGTGGTCACAGGAGTTGGACATGACTTAGCAACTAAACAACAACACAAAATTTTCACATGCTGTTGGATTTATTTCTGTATTTTCTGTTCTGCTCTACTTGTCCTTCAAGTCATACATGTTTTAGGGACATTTAGAATAGTTAAATTGTCAGGGTTCCACTGAAGGTTTTTTCTTTAATGCAAACTGTCTGGAGATATTTAATGCAAACTGTTTGAAGCTTTTTCAAACTTCTAATTACTTATGTCTTTGTTGGTTTGTGAAAGAAATGTTTACAGTCACTGAATTAAGTTGTTGTGCCTTAGAATTGTCATAAACATTAATAGAATAATATAGTGTTTGTAGTCAGTTGTCACACAGTTGCACCCTTGAGTTGTCTCTAAACAAAGTTATTTGGTGTATCCTTTTTTTTTGTCCCACAGATTATTAGTAGAGGAGCAAAGTCCTTCTTAATTTCAACGTTAATTAATATCTACTAAGGATTAGGTATTATTGCCTAGTGGGAGTGCTTACTAACTGCTTTCCCCATTGGAGGGAGAGATTCTGTTTACATTATTCCTTGATGAGTTTCACCCTATGTACAATAATTTTTCTGTCAAGTGATGTTAATATTTTCATGTGTATTTAGGAGGATGAAAAGGCAGCTGCTGAGATTTATGAGGAATTTCTTGCTGCTTTTGAAGGAAGTGATGGTAATAAAGTGAAAACGTTTGTGCGCGGAGGTGTTGTTAATGCAGCAAAAGGTTAGTGTGAATGTTACAGTCCTTGAGCAAACCGAAGTAGTCTTGGTTGAATGTCTGTAGGTAATGATGAAAAAAGTTTGGTTGCTTTTCAGTTTCATTTTCCTCTCTATCAGCACCCTCTAGTGGTGCTGCTTATTAGTAAAATAAATGGCCAGATGAGGATTAAGGAGAAACGAGCCAGGGAAGTTTTTTAAATATATAGTACCTTTCAAGTTTCAAGAGGGCAGAAAACATATGAAACATGTAAACATATGAAAAAATGTATTTTATAGTTCTACTTTATAGTCCTAGGAGTGGAATTTCTGGTCATATGGTAACTGTTTGTTTAACCTTTTGAGAAACTACCATACTCTTTTCCAAAGTAGCTGTACCATTTTATAGATTTTATAGTTTTACTATAAAATGATTAAACTAGTATTTTTGAGAATAAGATAATAGTATTTGAATTATCATATTTAGTCACAGGTCATCTGTCTTAGTACTAAACAGCATTTACTAATTTTTATTTTCAATAAAAATAATGGGTGAAGAAAATCCATGTAATGTGAAATTAGTTTTGAAACTTAGTATTTTAAATTTCAGAAGAACATGAAACAGATGAAAAAAGAGGTAAAATCTATAAGCCGTCTTCAAGATTTGCAGATCAAAAAAATCCCCCGAATCAGTCATCCAACGAAAGACCACCATCTCTTCTTGTGATAGAAACCAAAAAACCTGTAAGTCGTACTTAAGTAAGTGACCATTTAGGTTCAGGGATGACACTGCCAATAATATTTTCTGTACTTCCACTGTAAGCAGGACTTTGGTTTCTTGTTTTTAATTCTTTTGGGAGTAGATACTGAGTTTTGATGCTTAATCTTCCTAGATGAGCGATAACAAATTGGGTGGGACACACAGATGACACTCTATACGTTCATTGAGCAGTTAACCTTTGCTGTTACTCATAGTATATTGTAAGTTAAAACTTAACTATATTTTAGGTATAAATGTGAAATAATGGGATTGTCTTTTTAAGCAGTCCTGAACTTGGGTATTTAAATATATCAGCATGTGTGATATAAATTATTTGGAAGACTATGTACTCCAACAATGTGTCTGTTGCTTGGAACATGTTTGGTAATGTTCCAAGTAATCTGATAATTACTATCAGAACTAGTGACATTTTCCTTTATATATTCTTGGTGTTAGAAAATCTTTTATTTTTTGAGAGTGAAATTTTTCCTGGAGGATGGTAGGTAGATGTGGTCTTATCATTTGGAGCCAAATTTGATGAGAAAATGTGGTTATACTGAATAGTAAAACTGGTTTTTCCTATCTGACTCTGAAAGCAATTAAAAAACAGTTTTATTTAATTCACCATAAAATTGACCCTTTAGAAGTATAAAGTGTTTTTTAAAATATGTTGACAGTTGTACAACAATCACTAATCTCTAATTTCAAAACATTTTTATTATCCCTGAAGGAAACTTTATACTTTTAGTTATCCCCATCCTTAGTTTGGCAACCACCATCAGTACATTATTCCTCTTTTTGGTTGAATAGTATTCTGTTTTATGGATAATGCTGTGTATTGTTTATCCATCTCGATGGACATTTGGGTTGTTTCCACTTTTTGGCTATTATGGGTATACTTCTGAAAAGATTCATGTATAGTCTTCTGTGGACATATATGTTTTTTCTCTTAATATATATTCCTAGTGAAATTGTATCACCACTTGCTAAAATTTATTTTAGTCGATGCGAAGTTGTACCTAATTACAATTTGATTTGCACTTGCTTAGTGATGTTGAATATCTTTTTATTTCTTATCCGTTTGTAGTCTTCTTTAGAGAAATGTCTTTTCTGATTCTTGGCACATTTTTAATTGAGTTGTCTTTTTATTTGTTGAGTTCTAAGATTTTTACAGCTTTTGGAATCAGGTCTCTTACCCACTATGTTGTTTTCTTCCTTTGGGTTTTCTTTTGTCCTTTTTTGATCGTGTCCTTTGAAGAACAAAAGCTTATAATTTTGATGATGTTCAATATACCAGTTGTTTTCTTTTGTTTTTCTTGGTATCATATCTAAGAAACTGTTGCCTAATTCAGGCTCATGATGATTCACTATGTTTTCCTAAGAGTTTTATAGTTTTGGTTCTTATATTGAGATCCATGAATCATTTGAGTTAATTTTTGTATATGGAATGAGGTAGAGGTCCAATTTCATTCTTTTTTATGTTTGTATATTCAGTTTACCTACCTCCCTTTGTTAAAAAGACTATTCTTCCTCACTGAATTAAGGATCCTAAAATAAGGATCCCAAAATAAAATAATAAGGATTTTAAATAAGGATCTTTTAAAATAAGGATCCCCAAAACATTTTTGGAAGCAGTTTTAAGAGAGAAATTCCAGCAGCGTTGCTGTTTGTTTCAATAGTTTATTTCCTCCAAGGTGATTGTTTTGAAGAGTGCATATTTCTGGTAGTTGTTCATGGCAGTTATTTACATGACAATTCAGTTACTTTATGTTTATTAATTTTCCCGCCAGTGCTCCTCCAGCAGTATTCTGGCCTAACGATTGTAGACTTTTATTTAAGGAGAGGATAAAGTTGGTGTCTCCTTTACTTTAAGACTGCTGCTTGTTGTTTTAATAATTTAATTGTTAAATTCTTAGTTTTAGAGAACAGGAAGGACAGACAGTTCAGTGGTAACAGAAGCATTCCTTCTTTTTAAATAATTAGATCATAATTGGCACAAAAATAAAAGTATATTTAAAGTGATCTGATTGTCAAACCATTAGTTTTGTTTAACCTTGTTTTGTTTGAAGTATAACTTATCATATCCTTCATAGCCACTGAAGAAAGGGGAGAAAGAAAAGAAAAAAAGCAATTTGGAACTCTTCAAAGAAGAATTGAAACAGTAAGTTTTATAGTGTTGAGAATGGCTTTCATAGGTATTTTGAGCTGATTCTTATAGATGCAGGTGTGAAGAATGTAGTCTACCAGTTTGTTTTTACTAACTGGCTTACATAAAGCTGTTTTAGATATTTTGTGGGGTGTACTTGACAGTAAATTAGCATTTTGTGCAGCATCTAGGTTGCTTGCATTGTATGGATTCAATTAAGTTGAATTTAACTAATGTCCGGAGTCCTGTTTGCAGTGGAAACAGTATGGTCAATGGGATAGGGGTGAGGAGTGGTCTGTCTTAGCCAAGAAGGAACAAATTTGAGTGTTTTTCATGTTGAATTTCCTTTTCATCTTAAAAGTGGGCTTTATATTCTTTTGCTTATATGATATATCAGAAATTTGCTCATGATTTGTAGCTGAGGGACACTTTTAGTTATTTGAAGATGACATCTGGATAAGTTCTGTTTTCAAATGTGAACAACCAAATTTTGGCTCATTATTAGTGATGATATATATTTTCAACAGAATTCAAGAAGAGCGTGATGAGAGACATAAAACAAAAGGCAGGTTAAGTCGATTTGAACCTCCACAGTCAGATTCTGATGGTCAGCGTCGTTCTAGTAAGTGACATTTATTTTAATGTTTATATTTGTGATGAACTATTCTAAAAACTAAGAATTGCTTTCTTTTTCTTCTTTTAAAGTGGACGCGCCTTCAAGAAGAAATCGATCATCTGGTGGTAATACAGTTTTTTGCTTTTTTAGCTCATAGAAATTGTCCAGACTTTGTGTTTTGCAGGTTGTAATTTTTTCCTCTTTCTCACAGTTCTTGATGATTATGCACCTGGTTCACATGATGTAGGTGACCCAAGCACCACTAATCTGTACCTTGGGAACATTAACCCGCAGGTAATGCTGGGGAAGCAAGGTGGATATTGGCTCCTATAGTGCATGGTTTTGCTGGGAAACTGCTTTGTCA
Source organism: Muntiacus reevesi (assembly GCF_963930625.1). NCBI lineage: Eukaryota > Metazoa > Chordata > Mammalia > Artiodactyla > Cervidae > Muntiacus > Muntiacus reevesi. The sequence continues at coordinate 6,308,199 of NC_089256.1, read as the reverse complement.
ATCAGTATTAAAAAAAATGAAGTCAAGAATGTGAAATAAGCAGATTTGGTAGAACTAGGTAGGAACTAAACTTATCTTGTGAAATTAAGCCTTACTGATGATGCAGGTCAAATTTTCTTGCTCTAACTATTGAGGACTTGTCTCCTCTTTTTATAGCTGGACTGTACTCTGATTTTGAAATGTTTCCCTAGGTGCTGATTTTATTTATCAAATCAGGATATGACCAGTGGTGGACAGTATTCTTTTTAGACTGTCTCCTTCTGATATAGCCTGCCTCCTTATGGATTTCCTTTTTTCATTTTTTGTCTCCATAATAGCAAAATAATACTTCTGCTGCCTTTTATATTTTAATTCTTGCCACTGCTATATTCTTAACTGAATGTAGTGGTTGTTATGCTTAATATCTTAAAATATAATACATGTTTTGGACCTCATTGCATTTTTACCATTTTCCGTTTTGTCTTTTCTTGATTATACTGGTAGCTGGGTGCTGGAAAAGAAAAAAGTAATCAGGTCTTTTATTTTTTTCATTGCCAAGAAATATTTCCTCCTTGATTTAAGTATGATTATCATTTGCTGCCTGAAAAATGTTGGTAAATGCTGAACAAATCATTGTTGTAAAATAGATCATTGCTATAGCTTATTTTAGATGCAGACTCTCAAAAGGAGGAATAATGAAGGTAAAGGTGTGTTTTTTATTTCTCCAGCCTCCCAGTGTCTTTACTTGGCCACTTCTGTAAAACAGAATGTTTCTGGAATGAAAAGATTTATGAATGCCAATGAAGGCAGAATTTTCCCCTTGTAGAGGTCCTAGTACTTGGATGGAAAATTTTAACATTGATAGGTCTCTTCTTATCTTGCAAAATTACTTTGCTTTCCATTGTATAGAATTCTTTTTTCTTTCTTCTTTGCATACTAAAAATATGTTACACCTTTTAATAGATGAATGAAGAAATGTTGTGCCAAGAATTTGGAAGATTTGGACCATTAGCCAGTGTGAAAATTATGTGGCCTAGAACTGATGAAGAAAGGGCAAGAGAGAGAAATTGTGGCTTTGTGGCCTTTATGAACAGAAGAGATGCTGAAAGAGCTTTAAAAAATTTAAATGGTAAGGAAGTCCATCATAAAATTCATACATTGTTTTGGATTTGAAAAGTTTCAAAACTCTATGGGGAAAATGAACCAGAAGTGTAAAGGGTTAAATGTGGAAATTAATTCATATCACTAGAGAGTCTTTGAGAGTTACCAATGTGACTTTTCTTTTGTTTCTTTTAGGAAAGATGATTATGTCTTTTGAAATGAAGTTAGGTTGGGGTAAAGCTGTGCCTATTCCTCCACATCCAATATACATTCCGCCTTCCATGATGGAACATACACTTCCCCCACCTCCATCAGGACTGCCTTTTAATGCGCAGCCTAGAGAGCGGTTAAAAAACCCCAATGCTCCCATGTTACCACCACCTAAAAACAAGGAGGATTTTGAGAAGGTAATTTAAAAAATGTACATAGGGCCGCATCTAATTTGTAAATACTAAATCTGTGGTAGTATTTCTTTTCAACAATTTTATAGAAAATGTGTGTGTAATTCTGTTTGGCAACTGTTAAAGAAAAAGAAATAACTTAGATGTGTTCCCTGCCTTTAGCCCATGGAAACCCTGTACTGGGATAATAGATCATATTTTTATTTGTGGCCACCATTCCTTTTTTGACCTCTTATTAAATTTTTTTGTTTTGTTTTGTTTCCTTTGTCCTCTGTTGTATCCAGGTTTGCTTAAGTGTAGTATCTAAATTTATTTTGAGAAAGTGATACTTTGTATTGGTTAAGTGCCTTTTCAATTAGAAAGACTCTAGGAGTTAAATAGTTAAATTGTTTGGATGGCAACTAGCTAATAACTTTTCAAGATCTGAGGTATTAGAGTATTTGAGAGCCTATGTGGTTTTTAAAAAGTTTACTCTTAAAAGCAAAGGGTGAGTATTTTCTTTTTATTAAACATAAAACCAACTTAATTTCAAATTATAAGAATTTGTTGGTTCTATTATGAATTAATTACACTTAAAAATGACAGGGCTGGTTTTAAAGGCTTGGGAACAAAGTAGCAAACTGTGTGGCTAGAGGCAAGCAGTTAATTATTTCACAAATTAAAATCTTTATCTGATAATTCTCAGTGTAGTACCTATTTCAGTGCATTGATGTGCATTCTGGCAGGAATGTTCTGATTCTTTGCATTTGGTGAACGTTTATTGTTCACTGAACACATCCATTTGCATTTATGTAATTGCTTAGTGTATAATTACTTCAGATGCAGTGATTGCCTGCAAAACTTGTGATTAGTTGTGTAGTATTTTCAATGCATATGTATATTTTTGCTTGTTACTTGTTAACAATACTCACATATTCTATGTTTATTATCTGATGTGACTTCATATACAGACTCTGTCGCAAGCCATAGTCAAAGTGGTTATCCCAACAGAAAGGTACATGTTTTTCTTTATTATTACTGATCTAAATATAGACAATATCCCCTTCTGAATTTAAAAAAAAATAGTGTTGAGGAAAAGGTAGTATCTTGACTGAGCAATGGTTCCTTCCCAGTACTTTTTGGGGGGATATGTGAAGTTTAATCAACTTTAGTACACTTTGCAATTTTATGTCATTATCTTTTTTTGTTTTTCTTGTTACCAGTGTAGGAAATTTTATAGCTTTAGCAGTTAGAATGTGTTTAATAGATTTAATCTGGAGTTGCTAGTCTAATAATACTAGACTACTGTGACGGGAAAGTAGGTGTTTTAAATATATCTTAAATTTTAGGTGATGTTACATTTTGACTTGATCTGTTATTTTTTCTTGGTTCTGAATTGTCTGTGTTTAGTGTACAACCTTAGTTTGAATTTTCTTTACTGAAAGCGTAGCTTTATTTTTTTCCTAAATGATTTTAAGAAGGAATTTCTGTTGTTTTTATGAACACTGGGCATAACTAGAATTTTTTTTTAATAAAAGTTTTTGGAATTCTTTTTATTTTCTTTTCTTCCTTTTTTTCTTTTCCAACATAATGTTAAAGCAGAAGAATTCATGCTATAGGTATGCTCTTGCTCAGTCAAGCTAAGCCTTTTCCCAAACACAGGAACACAACACTGGTTGAATAATAAATGAACACAAAAGAATACCAAATTCTCTTTGACATTGGCCTTGGTGAGCAACACCAGCTGAACTGTCTGCGGCAGCGGGGGACCAGGAAAACATCATGGGATGGATTGGGAAAGTATACAGTTTTTGACCAGACATTGGTACGATCGACTCCAGTAAATGTGGTTTTATTATAACTGAGAGACAATTTTTGTTTTTTTGTTGTTGTTGCCCAGAATAAGATAATTACCATTTTAAAATAAAATAATGCACTTATATCATCTTTTTGTACTACACTGTTCCATTCTGATAGAAAAGTCACCCTTTTAAAAATAAGCACATAATCCTTAAGGATAAGTGATTACAATTCTTTAAGAATCTTGAATTTAAGTTAGCAACAACTAATTGTCAGATTTTGATTTTAAATAATCATGAAGCATTTTAGAACTTCTTTTAAACTTTATATTTTCTAAGAATAGATTTATCAGTTACAAGCCTGTTTAAAACTGTAGTGGGTTTTTTCCCCACTGGTAAAGAACTCATAGGGAAGTGTATTTGCAGCACTCAAAAAGTATATATCCAGTATTAGTTTTACATATGGCTCAGCTTATTTCTAAATAAGATTTTGAGTATACATTTTGCTGTAAAGTCTTGACTCACCATTACAATGAATCCTTTGTTTTAAACTTGCTAAACCGTTTTTCATCTATCTTTAATATGCAAGTTGTTTTTGACTTAATTCATAGAAGTTTCTGGATGTGTAGTATTTGCCCACCTAGTCATTAGTTTTATATATTATGATACACAAAATTTCCCTTCAGTTTAATTTGACGCATACCAGTGGGAGCTTTGGGACTGAATCAGTACTTTACGTTACATTACCTCCATTCCTTTAAAACACTCATTAGCTGTATGGATGCTGAGAATACATTCTCATTTGGATATCAAGAACTGCATATTTGCAGAGCAGTTAGTAGCATTTGCGAAAGAAATAAATTTTAGATTTAAAATTAAGGGTTTTGGGGGTTTTAACAATATGAGGTTGAATTAATAGTTTTAATATATTGTTCCCCCGGTGTTAAACACTTACTAAACCTCCATGTGATTTTTTTCATTATATGGAGATTTTAATGTCCTCTTAAGTAGGTTTGTCTGAGAAAATAATTATGATTACTATGAGATAAATTATTTTATTGTTCATGTACTCTGAAGCAGGGCTTTACAGAGCAAATGTCTTAAAAAATGTCTTATTCTATAACTATATATTTAATTTATATTCTGGCAGTTATATGAACCTTTAATTTGAGCTGGGAATGCTAAAGGTGTAATTTAGTGTGTGCCTTGTACCAAGAGCCAATATCCTTTTGCTTTTCCCAATTGTTATTTGCCAGCTTTATATGGTGGCACCTAATAAAATGAGAAATCAGAAGTAGCTGTAATAAACTGAATTATTTTTTCCTGGCATTGTAATCAATGTCTGAAATTGTGTTTGGAGTCTCATAAAGTATCAGATTTTTAAAATAAAGACTTTCTATAAACCCAGTCAACAAAACGACAACTAAAAAGTTACGTATATTTATTTTTTGCTTAAATATTGGGACGTAATTGTTACGAAAAACGGGAAGGGAATATCATCATGTCCCGTATTTTGAAACATTTTGAAAAGAGGACTCCATTTGTTTAAGGCTTTGGCAGTATAATTGCTTTATTGATCCATAACACACAGACAGAGTTATGCATGTCATAAACTATGTGAACTAGTTTGACGTGTGATACAAAGGGATGTTGCCTCATTAAAGGTCAGATTCAATAAAAACTCCATCTGCTATATGTGTACCAGAAAAGTACAGGATGTGGGTGGATTTTTTTCTTTAAATCAGGCCTTAAACTTGTTAGTTTTGCATTTTTACAAACTATAGTCATGTCTATAACATTTCAATATCACCAGAAAAGTGCTTGGCTTAGAAATGTTTTCTTTTAAAACTGAGATAGTGTGTAAGTGTTTAGATGGTTATGATAACATATAAGCTCTGAGTTACTGATTTTATATATTTGCATCTTTCCAGTTAGTTGTGACTCATAATTTAATGTTTTGTATTTGAAAAATAAAGTTAAGTGGCATTTAGAAATTGAAATCTTTATTGCTATGAAGCTGTGTTGTGGTCTCCCACCCCCACCTTCCCTTCCCTCCCACTCCCTTATCCCCATTACCCTACTCCCTCTTAATGCACAAGGTATATTAACATATGCTCCAGATTACTTTCTTGGTATAAATTCTGTATTAGTCAGCAGGACAATCTTTTTCTGCACAATTATAGTAACTTAGGTCAAGTGTAGTTTTATATAGTGGTAGGTCTGAATCCATTTTCTTTAACTGTGTTGTTGTTGTAGGAATTTGCTCGCCCTGATACATCGAATGATAGAGTTTGTTGTACGTGAAGGGCCAATGTTTGAAGCTATGATTATGAACAGAGAGATCAATAATCCTATGTTCAGGTATGCATTTTTTTTTAATTGTGGTAAAATCTGCATGTAGTATACCCTTGTAATTTACTGTTTTTACATGTACAGTTCAGTGGCAGCTTTCATACCTGAAACTCTGTACCCCTTAAACAGTAATTCCATTCCTTTGGTCCCTCAGCCTCTGGCAACCACGTTTCTACTTTCTGTCTCTTTGAATACTCTAGGTACTTCATCTGCATGGGGTCATACCTTGTTTGTATTTTTGAAACTGACTTAATTTCACTTAGCATATGTCTTCAGGGTTCATCTTTGGATGAACAGACACACACACACCCTCCACATTCTGTTTATCCTCAGATGTGCTTTTTTAAAATACTTTAAAAATATTCCAAGAATAAAGTCCTGAAAGTATGAGGTTATTTTTATAATGGGGTGAGAGGATAGTTTTAACACATTATTGACCAGAGTTGTATTATGGCCACAGGTGTTAGATAACATTGTTTTTAGCATTCTCTCAGAGGAAAATACTTTAAATTTTGTTTTTCACTGAAAGAGTCATAAGCAAGATAAGGTAGAATAAATGAGGTTTATAGAAAATGACTTATCTTCTGGATAGTTATGATATCTAACATCTATTCACAGTTAAGTCATTTAAAAACTGCTGCTTTTGAAATTACATCTTGGGAAGAGTTTTCCATTGCCAGACACAGTCCCTGACATATGAGTGTTCAATAAAACTGATCGTAAGACTCAGCATGATGCATATGTACCTTCTGAGTGTTAATGTCAGTCAAGAAACGGTTTGGAGTGAGGGTGAGGATTTCTTTTCAGGGATCTTTGCTTTTGATTTAATTTAGAACTAAAGAGGTGAATAAAATTTCTCATTTGTTTTTATTTACTTGAAGGCAGTTCTGCATTAAAAAAAGTGATGTTTAATTTTTTGTTTGTTTCTGTTTTAGATTCTTATTTGAAAACCAGACACCAGCCCATGTTTACTATAGGTGGAAGCTTTATTCTATTCTCCAGGCATGTATATAATCAGTTATTTTGTTAATTTTGAATCTGAGGTATTGGACCTTTCTAATAGCATTCTTGACACTCACTAGGGAGATTCTCCAACTAAGTGGCGGACGGAAGATTTTCGTATGTTCAAAAATGGATCTTTTTGGAGGCCACCACCATTAAATCCATATTTGCATGGGATGTCAGAAGAGCAGGAAACAGAAGCTTTTGTAGAGGAGCCAAGTAAAAAGGGAGCACTTAAGGAAGAGTAAGATTTTTTTTCCCTTGTTTTATTTTCAGAAAGATGATTTAATGGTCACTTTAATTAGTAGAGCAGGATGGGTTAACCTTAAAATAAAATGGGCTTTAGAATTTGTGACTGTTAAATAGTTACATGTCTTAACATATGCATTTTCATTTTAAACATCTTGGCAAGCGTAAATGTGTGTCCTGCTGAACTTGACCTCTTCTTACTGATAAAAATTGATGACGATCTCTTAAGTGATGGCACTTTAGCAGTGGAATACTTTATATTCATACAAAAGTTATCTCAGGGCCCTTAGAATTGTTCCTTCTCTGAGTGCAGCATAAAGAGGAAAAACTATTGTATGACTTAATGAAGTGAGATGGATGGCCATGCAGAAAGCTGCTCTAAGAAGTGCAGTGTGCGGCCACCATGGAAACATATTAGTGTTCAGCACTGCTACAGTGCAGTTAGCTTGGTTTAAGAAGCAGAAACAAATTTAACTATTGAAATGTTCAAAGGAAATTCTGTATTCCTGATTGGGGGGAAAAAGGCTATGATACTTAGCTTCATTGTGTTAGCCTATAAATCTTAAAGCTATTAATAGTTGCATTGGTGCATTGTTTGTAAGAGCATTGATAATAGAGAGTATATATAATTTGAGAGTATATTTGGTTCTATAGATGTATGTTCATCATTACTTTTGCCCAGGGATCTGCATATACTTAAGCTCATAGATAGGCTAAATCTGGATGCCTCCTGTTTTTGTAAAGGAAGTTTTATTTGAACACAGCCATATCTGTTCTTTTACTTGTAGTCTGTGGTTCCTCTGGTGTTAGTGTAGCAGAGTTGAGTGACTGAATGGCCTTCAGAGCCTCAATATTTACTGTCTGATCCTTTACAAGAAAAGTTTGTTAACCCTTGCTTTAGCCTGTCCTAATCCTATGCGGATGTGCTAAAGTAACAGACTTCAAAGGAAAGTGAAGAGCATGAAGGTTCTTTTTCAGTATAATGGGGTAATAGAACTGGGATGTTCTCATGGACTCTTGAAAAAAAATAACTAATTTTAATTTACTTAATTTATAAACTGAAAGTCACTGAAGTAAGTAATTTATTTGTTCTTGGAAAAGTGTTCTTCCCCATTTAAGTTCTTAAAAAACCGTAACACATTTGGAGTATGTAATGCAAATCAGACTTAACACAATTTAGCCTTCAGAATTTTATCTGAGTGGGTTTTAAAGAAATTAGTTTGTGAGCAGAAACTGTAATAGTATTTAAAATTTGTCTATAAATATTTACAAGTTAAAAAAAATGTGTATTCAGACAGAGAGACAAATTAGAAGAAATTCTGCGGGGGCTAACTCCAAGGAAAAATGATATTGGAGATGCAATGGTTTTCTGTCTTAATAACGCTGAAGCTGCTGAAGAAATAGTGGATTGCATTACGGAGTCCTTGTCCATCTTAAAGACACCCCTTCCCAAAAAGGTATGGGAGTGATTTTTCTTTATGGAGCATTTAATTAAGAAAAAGAGGTAATAGCTGACTTCTGCTTTGATTGAAATTGGTTTCATTTTCGAATCAAGAACTTGACTGAAGAAATCTTTCCCATGTAGTTTTGTTTTCCTTTTGCCTGGGAAACGTAGGTTAGTTGACCCAAATTATCAACAGGTTGAAATGTAAATGAATTACAGCTTTTATTCCTGCCAAAGTCATGGTTCTGGTGATATGAATTTCTTAAAACTCTTCTAATTAGTGATAATTAAATTATAGCTAAACATTGGCCTTATGCTGTTGATTCAAAAAAATCAGTGTGGAGTTTTTGTTAGCTACATTATTTGCTGTTGGTTTTCAGTTTTAATCCATTTTATGCTATCTTTTGGTATTCTAGATTGCCAGATTATATTTGGTTTCTGATGTTTTATACAACTCTTCAGCCAAAGTTGCCAATGCTTCCTATTATAGAAAATTGTAAGTATAGCGATGTAAGGTGATATGCCTAAAATAAAATGTTTAGGGGTAAGGAGCTCAGAAAAGAGTGTAGTATAACTCTTGCTCAGTTCCTGACATTTTCTTTTGGTGTTTATTTTATGAATTAGGGAAGCTTTTCTTTAAGAACTGGCTTCGAAGGGAAATTTGGAGATATCAGCCCTAATCTTAGCTCTGCTATTCCTTTTTCTGCCTTGGACAAGTTGCTTAACTTTTCTGTTCCCTATTTTATGGAACAAAGAGGTTGGACTAGATGGCCCAAAGTAACCTAGATGTAAAATTCCTTGTTAATCAAGGGAACTAGTTCTTAAGACTCTGTGGGGGCTTTTGCAAAAGAAAAATTCAGAATAATAGGAGTTAAAGTAATATATTATTTGAATTTCAGTTTTGAAACAAAGTTGTGTCAGATATTTTCAGACCTCAATGCTACCTATCGTACAATTCAAGGCCATTTACAGTCTGAAAACTTTAAGGTATGTTTATTGTTTGGTTATTTTTGCCCTAGTGTTTTAAATGGGATATGGGGTCTGGGAAGCACATTGGAGAGCTAAGAGTATGTAAGACGACTGTAAGACATAACTTGGATGTTTCAGAAATTATTGGTTTAAAATTTACCACCATTTTTCCTTCAGTATTGGAAAAAGTCTGAAATTTTAAAATATGTGTACTGTTTTGGGTGTCTGGTTTATTTTTAAACATTTTAATAAAATATTAGTCTTCACAAAAGACATTCAGAAGATCACTTGTTTTGTAGTAGTATATATAATTCGGCTGGATTAGAAGTATACATTTTAGTTATTCATGTTTAGAAAGTATATTCCGTTACTAATTTTTTTTTTCTAAACTTTGAAGCTATAGACCAACGGTTAAGAAAAGCCAAACAAAATACCTTACTTATAGTTAAAAAAAATAGATATACTTCCATGGGCAGAACACTCATTAAGGAAATTTTTAGCTTGGGAAGATTCCCAATGACTCCACCATTAGGGGATTCAAACAAACAACTCCATTAAAATTTTTTCATCTTAAATTTTGACCATAAGACAGAGATTATAGAAGAGTTTAAGGATGGGACAGAGAGAGGTATTATTAATCTAACTCAAGAAGTGTTTCATCAGACCATAAAGGAATTCAGATCAGAACTTGGCTACACTTGTATCCAGCTTTCATTAGTTTCTAGGCTAGTGTGTCCCAGAATGTGTATCATTCTGGGGGGAGGGAACTTGAGCTTAGGTGACCAAGAGCAAGCAGTTACTGGGTTTTTTTTTTTTTTAATTATATTTATTCTTAGTGTCTTTCCTCTTTTAATTGAGAGGTAACATTGATTTAAAAAAATAATTGTAATGATAAAAAAATATTGTAATGATAAACTGTTATTTTCCTTAAATTTTAAAAAGAATATTGCTTTAAAGGAAAATTGTGATGGAAATTCAGCAAATTGTGGTGGTCATTATGAAATGGCGTTTGATACATATTGTCCTGAATAATAATTCATTGTCTTTTTCCTGTTAGCAACGGGTAATGACCTGCTTTAGAGCATGGGAAGATTGGGCAATTTATCCAGAACCATTTTTGATCAAACTACAAAATATTTTCTTAGGACTTGTAAATATTATTGAAGAAAAGGAAGCAGAGGTAGGTATTTGTCTGATTATCTTAAAATTTATTTCTGGGGATGCTTTGGAGGTACAGATAGGAGTAACATTTCTTTGTGGAAAATATGTTGTCTGTTTACCACAAAATAGTGGATTTTTGTTGCTGGAATTGTTGGAGCCCAGGAGTTGAAATTATGTAGAATTTTCTGTGTTGTATCCTTATGTAAAAATTGATAACTGGCATTTTATTTGATAACATGAAGAGATTTATTGTATATTAGTAGAAGAAAAAAGAAACAAGTAATAGAGCAAAATATGCAGCACAATTTCATTTTGTTAAACTGAAGATACCTATGTAAGTAAATATGTACCTGAAAAGATGTGTACCACAGTGGTAGCAGATTCTGTTCATCACTGTTCTGGTTTTTTTTTTTTTTTTTTTTTAAGCCTCCTCAGTAGTTCTTGAATCCTTCATCTTCATTTTCACCATCCTAATCCATCTATCGTATTTTCGTTTTCACTTCTACAAGATACTCTCTTGATTTGCTTCCCTACTTGAACTGCATGGTCCTTGTTTCAGTTTGTTTAATATCAACGTTTTCTCCTACTGTAGACCTCTATACGTGTTCTTTCCTCTTTTTGGAACTTCTCTTGTCTTAGACCCTTTAGATCTCAGTTTGAGCATAAGTTCATTGAGCCTTGTCTGACCTCTTTAGGTAGAACCTACTTATTATACATTTTAATAATACAGTGCAGCTCTTTGTTGTATAAGTCATCCTACACTGTTGTGATTATCTGATTGCCTAGCTGCTTCTTCACTCCCCTGCCCCCCTGCGCCCCTCAAATTCTGCTGAGCTCTATGACAGGAGGGACTAAGGGACCAAAGCTCATTTTCACTCATTATTGTATCTTTAGTGCCTCATATGATACCTGGCATCATTAAGTATATGGTAAATATTTGATAAATATTGTTCAGATGACTGCTTCTTTGTCAGACTGGATGATAAGAATATATTATTCTTATATCTGCACTTTGTACTTGGGAATGTGACTCTTCAGCTGGTTGGTTTATGTTGTTGTTGTTTAGTTGCTTTGCTAAGTCCTATCCAACTGTTTTTTCGACCCCATGGACTGTATGTAGCCCATCAGGCTCCTCTGTCCATGGGATTTCCCAGGCGAGAATACTGGAGTGAGTTGCCATTTCCTCCTCCAGGGAATCTTCCTGACCTAGGGATCACATCTGCATTGCCCATTAGCAAGCGGATTCTTTACCATTGAGCCACCAGGGAAGCCCACTTGGTTTATACTGGATTGCAGTTAATGTTTTAGTGATAGGACTTTCCACACAAAAGAACATATTACAATAGTATGTGTTTTTATAGGATGTACCAGATGACCTCGATGGTGCCCCCATTGAGGAAGAGCTGGATGGTGCCCCTCTAGAAGATGTGGATGGAATTCCTATTGATGCTACTCCTATTGATGACCTTGATGGAGTCCCTATAAAGAGCCTTGATGATGATCTTGATGGAGTGCCTTGTGAGTTCAGACTTCAAACTCATTAAATCTAGCTAATAAGTTTGTTTAAAAATCTCTTCATTTCTGCACATGCTGATGTTTAAGAAGGTTATAATTTCTGAGTAAGATGTCAGTTACTAACTTTTTTCTATCTATTATTTTTGACTTTTCAGAATTCACATACCCAGCAATACATTTAAGCATACAAAGAAAAGCGTACTCTTTCTGGTCATGTTTGTGTTTTTGTGTGTGTGTGTGTGTGTGTGGAATAGTCAGCCTCTTAAAATACTAGCAAGTTTTTCCTGTCTTAATTGTCAGGAAACCAGAGGCAAAAACCTTATGTTCAGTTGTATGCATAATCCCAAGTATTTTGTTTTATCAATTCTGTTTTTATTATTAGTTTTCATAACTTATACTTTGTTTTCCTAGCTGCCTGAAATAATTTTTTGAATTAAGGATACCTAGTGTACCTCTTCAGTACATTTGAATTCTATGTTAAAATACTGAATAATATGAATTTTATACTTTAAAAAATAATTAGATAAAGGTACTAAAGGGTTTTTAACTTCCTCAGCTTCTCCATTTGCTTGAAGTAACTACCTGTATGTTCTGGGTTGTGTTTTATATATACACATATATATTATTTTTACTTACATTGATATTTAAAACTTAGCTTTCAGATGCAGGAACTTGGAATAGTCATAATCGTTATTCTTGACACTAGCATTAGTAGTCTGTGTGTGACCTTACTTAGTTTTGCTTTTTAATAATATAGCGAATACTCATGAGCTCTTTAAGTCATCGTCTAGTAGTCAGAGTTAATGGCTCATTTTTCTTCCTTAGTGGATGCAACTGAAGATTCAAAGAAGAATGAGCCTATATTTAAAGTTGCCCCATCAAAATGGGAAGCTGTAGATGAATCTGAATTGGAAGCACAGGGTAAGTTAAAGTACAGTAAATGCAAATGTTTAGAAAATTGAGTACTTAAAATTTTACTGAACTTTGGGGGGGAGTGTGTGTGGGTATAGTTTTCCTTTTGTGTTTTAGAACATGTTTCAACCTTAAGACCCAGTATTACCATATTATATTTCTAGTGGCTAAGTTTTCTGTTGCTGTTAGAGTTTTCTTAGATCCTTCAGTTTGAATGCTTGGAGTAATCAGAAATCACTGAAAACCTTTCAGGTTGAGCCAGTCCGTAGAAAATGTAGGTGGGATGCCTATTTGGAAATTTAGAGGTCAGTTTCAGAAAATCCAAATCACTGTGTCTCCTCTAGTGCTTGATTTATTAGATGCAGTTTAGATCTGCCTTTCATACTTGCTTGGACATGTATCCTAGTGTTATTGTTAATTTAGTATTTTGTAGGTTCTAATGAAACAAATCTTAGCATCTAGCACAGAAACAAAGAGGACTGTTATTTGTTACTTCCTGAATTTGAATAAAATTATAGTGTAGGTGTGAGGAAAGAAATAGATTTAGTACATGGAAATGGCTATTCAAAGAAAAGATAAATGTAGATAACTTCTGTAATATAAGCTTTCAGTTCTAAAGCTAGGCTTCTACTGTGCTGCTGCAAAATGCTAATTTACCTTATGGAATTACATCCTGTTTTTCCTTCCATTCAGCTGTAACAACTTCTAAATGGGAGTTATTTGACCAGCATGAAGAATCAGAAGAAGAAGAAAATCAAAAGTAAGAATCTAGGTTTAGAATATATTCAGTTTCTTATTGCATATACAGTCTCTTTTTCATTAAGAGGTGTACTTGAATAATAGGGAAGAGGAAAACTTAACTCTTAAAAAAGCTTGTTTTAAGAGGATCATTTTTAGTTCTTCATTGTTTTTCTAGTGAGTAAAGAGCTTTTGCTTTCTGGTTTTGATGCATCTGGTTTCACTTTGCTTTTGAGTTTATTTTCCTGTGCTAGGTTATACATTCTCACATTGTAGTTACTAAATGGTTAACTGCATTTGTTTTAAATCTTTAAGTCTTCTTTCGGCTCTACAAAATGGTGATTTTTAAAATGGGAATGGGAAGGTTATGCTCTTTTGGAATGTACATTGCTAAGAAAAATAATGCATTCTGACCATTCTTTTTGTTATTTAAATGTACACACTTCAGAAGAACTAAAAAAAAATAAAAGTGTAAACCACTTACTTTCATCATATAGAAAATTTATTATAGTTTTCAATTTTGCTGATTAGCACTGAATGCAATAGGAATTCCTACTCCCAGATTCTGCAAGTTTATGTTGGTAGTTTTTTTGGTAACACTGGACACCTTTTCAAATCAATGCAAAGGAAGTTAATTAGTTTTTTAATAGGGAAAGAGAAGGCATCAAGAACACAAAGCAGAGGTTTCTGGGTTTTTTGTTTGTTTGTTTGTTTTCAAATGGAAGAGTAAGCAAAGGAAAAGTCCCTTTATGTCCCAGCACAATTTGAGCATTTGTATGGATCTAATAAATGGATATTACTAGCATTTAAATTTAAGGAAATATGATTGATAAGCATTTGTGGAAACACAGTTTGATATGATGAAGAAAACGTGTCTACAGTAGTGTCTTTCCAGAAACAGTGTGATCAGAACATGTCAGCAATCATTATGACAACATATCTGTAAAATATAGATGTTGTTGGCTGTCAGAAATACCTGACTGAGGCTGTTTAGAAGTACAGGAATTGGAAACAGTACAACTTGTTTGCATCTTTATGTCTGCAATCCCATCATTAGTTAACATCTCTCACTATGGTAGGATCACTGTTTTTTAAAATGAATACCTGTTCTTATAAAATAATTAATTTAAGGGAAATAAAGGGTAGAAAAGCCTTTGCAGAACTCAAGTATTGTTCAAGTGGTATTGTTTCTAAGCATACTAAATTTTTGCAGTAAGTTTGTTATTTATGTTAATGTTTGAAATGCGTATACATTTGTGTTGATGGTAATCGTACATTCATACAGGGAAGCACGGATCACTACGAGTGTAATATATATTTTTTACTTTTCCTAGGAGTTCCAAATAAGTCATAATAAAAAAAAAGAACTTTATGAAAGTGCAAAATAGGGGGAAAATAACTTAAATTCTGTTTTCTGTTTCTTGAAATTTTCTTGCGTCTCACTACTGCTCTCTAGTGGCTGAGTCCAAAAATACCTTTTTACCAAGAAGCTGCTCTTTGACACAAGTAATTTATTGTATTTGTGGCAGAAGACTGGCTTAAATATTGTATGTATGTATCACTAGTATTTTGCAGAAAAGTTCGAAATAGTACTTTAATTTCATTTGTAATGAATTCTTTATGGGTTTAGAGTCTTGAATTTCCATTTCTTTAAAAGTAAAAGAACAAGTTGGGGCTGAGATCTGAACCTAGAACTGGTAACTAAGAGCTAAAGTTAAAGCCATTTAGAACAGATTGCTTAAGCCTTAGAAAATTTAAATGATAACTGTAAAGTATGTATATTTTTAAAATCATCATCTGTAGTGTAGTTCATTTTAGAAGTCTTCAATAACATGATTGGTATTTAGTTTCTAGTTTCCTAGATTCTTCCTCTGTATAAAAACATACATAAATTTAAAACATAAATTATATAATGTTTTACATATTATTCTGTGACCCACATTTTTTTTTTAATTGAAGTATCATGGGTGTTGTTATTTCATGTCTGTCCCTACGTTTATCTGCTCTGTATTCATCTTGGTTGAAAGCAGGTAGTCTGATAAGTGTACAAGGAAGTTTATCAAGGAATATTTAGAATTGCAAAAAAAATTTTTTTGAATTTTTTTGGATTTGTCAATAACAGACAATTGGTTAAGCATTCTTCACTTCATATGTCACACAATTTCATTAACTGTTTTGCATCTTTATTGACTGGCTCTTTCCAGAATAATCCTTCAGTAAACATCTGTTTTTACACACACACACACACAGTTTAACCACTTAAAAGCATGTGAGGCACTTGTAGAACTATTTTGTACCATAAGACAAGAAATTCTTGTGTTCTAAAAAATTAGCTAAGAACTGTGTTTAGGAAGTTTCTGACAAATTAAGAAGAAATATTATGTAAATTTTAGTTCAGAAAAGAGTTTTTTTTTTTTTAAATCTTGGGTTTTGACTTTTTTCTGTTTTTCTTCCTTATGTAAATATTGTATTGAGTTATGCCTATATGTACTACTAATGATTTGTAGGGCTCTGAGAGTATAAAGTTTGAAAAGTATTTTATTAGTATTCTGCAGATGAGAAATTAGAAGGCAAACAGTATATCCTCTATTGTTATCCACTTTGCTTAAAATTTTCTCAGTGTGTGTCTATTATCAGGTTCTAAAATAATTAAAATTTTATTTGGAAGGAATATGGTTATAATTGTTTTTATGTTGTTACAAATAGTTGTAAATATATGCTAAAAGACTCCTTATTCATGGTAGAGTGTTAGTATCCAAATACCAACATATAAGGGCTTATCAGGTTCAAATACTAAAGAGAAAATGACATATTTTCTAGGCTATGCTGGTAATCATGTTCATATCACCATATCGTTTATGAGGCATTTTGTTTCAATATACATAAACATTTCTGAATTAGTTTGTACATAGAACACTTGTTTTGCTCAAATTTAAAATTTAACACTCACAAAGCCCAGTCTTGGAGCATACAACTTTTTTCTTTTTTTTTAAGTCACTTCATTCTTTGTATTTGAAGAACATTGAGGAACACTTGTTAATCCTATTCTGGCCATGATGAGCAGCTTGTCAGAGTTGCTTGTCTGTTTCCACTAGATTGCTTCTGGAAGAACAGGAGAATTTTTCTTCTTTGTATCCTTAGCTGTGGTAGTTAGTTTTTCATTTTATTTGACATACCAATCCAACCTTCATAATCAACTATGATGTGAAGTAATATGTGCTAATATTTAAAATTAATATATTGTTTTATTCTTAGGGTTATATGTTAATTATTAATAGATAAGGCCTTTGCTGCTGTGTTGATTGTTTCATAGAAACTGACTCAAACTCATGTATTTTCTAGTTTATAGACTCAGCTGAAGGAAGGGTAAACATTTGGCTTTTTAAACATTAACCATCATAAAATCACTGAACTACAAAGAGTACAGAAATCATTGATTATTCATTTCATTTAACTGCTGCATCGAAGGTTTCTGGCAGAAAAAAGCATAAAAATAACATTAACATAAGCAGAAGTTTTAGAAGTGTGATTATGTTGAAGCACAGATTTTTTTCTGTGGAGAAAACATAAGAGTTTTATAAAATTGCCTATTATTTTGTAAAGAATGTTTTAATGATGAATTGTCCTCTTATGTTTTGTTAACATTACTTAAGCTTTAAGGCAATGAAAAATAAAAAAGGCCAAGACTCTGAAATATAGCTTTTTTCCCTTTGTTGCCCTGACATAAATGTATTCTGTTTATTTCCAAAGTCAAGAAGAAGAAAGTGAAGATGAAGAAGATACTCAAAGTTCCAAATCTGAAGAACATCATTTGTACTCTAATCCAATCAAAGAAGAAATGACTGAGTCTAAGTTCTCTAAGTACTCTGAAATGAGTGAGGAAAAACGAGCTAAACTCCGTGAAATTGAGGTTAGTATTGCATTGAAGTTTACACTGTACCTTCTTCCACCTTCTCCACCAAACTGTGCTTCTCTTGGCATCACACCTTGGTCCACACTGTCCCCTCTCTGTCTGGAACCTGCATACCTGCTGTCTCCCTTCAGGCCTCTTAGATCAAGCGCCTCTTCTGTCTTGGTACCCTTTTCTTAACCTTCTGGATTTACTTATTTCTCCATATTAATCTGTTAATAATTTTACATGTATTATGTTGTGTATATTTATGATTTTTTTCCCTTGCTTGCTTATTTAATGTCTGTATTCCCCTCTAGGCTGTGATTTCTGTGAGGATAAGGCACCTTTCACATGTCTGTTGTCTGTTCATGATTGTATCTCCAGTGCCTGGCACGTAGGAGACAATCTGCAGATATTGGTGTAATAGATTATATCTCACTTTATGAGATCCATCATAGTTTGAGCATACATAGTATGTAATAAAAGTGAATCTTTTCTGGCACATTCAAGTTATGCATACATCATACTGTAATAGACTCGGGATTTTTAAGTGCCTGCACAAGTGATGGGGAGAGAGTAGACATTGGGGCTTAACAATAAGAAGGGAGAGTCCAAACTCTCAAGACTTCTCTGTCTCCATGCTGTTTCATTTGGTGATGTCTCTTTTTAAATTTCCAAAGGTATTCAGACATGTCAGTGAGGGGAGGGTTTTGTAATGGGAGCCTTTCTTATTTCTTGCCCCCAGATGATGACTCCTTCCCAGTAAATGTTATCAATAGTGTAGCAGTCAGTCCAGAATCTCAAAAGTATACATGGGAGTGAATTGTAATACTCTGTCCATTCATTTAACAGTATTTTATATGCTTACTGTGTGTCTGTGCTTTTCCTTTATTAACTTACAATACCTACCATGTTGTAATTTTATTTTTATTTATTTATGTGTTTTTTGTTGCGCTGGGTCTTTGTTGCTGCATGGACTTTGTCCAGTGGCGATGCACGGTCTCCTCATTGCCGTGGCTTCTCTTTTTGAGAAGAAGCACAGGCTCAGTAGTTGTGGTGCATAGGCTTAGTTGCTCCTGCATTGGTGGGTGGATTCTTTACCTCTGAGCCACTAGGGAAGACCATTACCTTACCATATTAATTACCAGTTTTCATTTCTCCGCCATCAGCTATTGGGCTGGTACAAGTTCTTGCCCACCTCTTTCTCAGTATCTATTACCAAGCCGAAAACAGAAAACATTTTGTTTCAACCTTACACAGAATCAGTATGATGTCAGTTATAAGTAGAGAGAATTTTCAGAATTAGTAAGTTGATTTATTTTTCCTGAGATATATTCATATACATTCTTTATAAATTTTTCAGGAAAATAAGGTGTTGTGTTATCTCAGTGAATGTACTCACCTGTGGACCTTTTTCAAGCTGCTCATGACCCTTCTTAACTCTCAGAACTCCTCCCAGTCTTCCTGAACTCTGCCTCACTGACCTGATAGAAGTACTGGAGTAGAAACAAAGACTGAGTTCAATTGAAAAAATGTATTTTCTTGATAATTGAACTGTCTTCTTACAAATACCGAAATAGACTATTTCTCAATGTTCTGTTTTCCTCTTGACTTTAAAGAAAACCATGTGATTTAACTTTTTGGTTAATTCGGATGATTCTACACTGTATATGTAAGTATGTGTGTTGTACATGCACGTACATACACCAACACACCTTATATATGTATATATATATTTTTTCCTCCCCTTATTTTATATGCTCTTTGGTAAACTGGCCTCTCTTTGCTAGATACTTAGTGATTGTCTTTCTTGCTCTCATAGTGGCTTACCCTCTCACAATTTACTTAACTCTTTTGGGATTTGGATGGTGAGCCAAATCTAATTTTAAAGTGTAGAGCTTGGCTTTGTTTTAAAACTATCTATTCTTTTCCCTTATTTATTCAAAGATTTATTCATGTGGAGTAAGGGTCCACAACTGGTGGCCAGTTTGACAGAGCTCATGAGCTTTATTCATGTACTGTCCCTTCTCTGCCCCTCAATTCAAATGTCAGTTTCTGAGTTTAGAATTCAGTGAATACCTTTTTATTGGCGATCCCGTAAACGAAGAATAAAGTTCTAATTAGTTTTATTGTATACTACAATATATATAGTATGTGTATACGAAAGTGAAAAAGTGGAAGTGTTAGTTGCTCAGTCGTGTCCAGCTCTTTGCGACCCCATGGACTGTAGTCTTCCAGGCTTCTCTGTCCATGGAATTCTCCAGGCAGGAATACTGGAGTGGGTAGCCATTTCTTTCTCCAGGGGATCTTCCTTGAAAGGAAAGTTGAAAGGAAATATTGAGATGGCCAACAAACCATTGCATGGACTCTTCTCTTTGCAGTTGGGATCCTTTGTGGCCTGTTTTCTGGGCACCCTGGACTTGTGCTTGTGCCTGAGTTAGGCCACATCAGCAGGAATTGTAACTAGGGATTGTATAATGATATTTCAAAAGGCACTCTAGGGATACCTTTCTCCTGAGTAACATTCAAGTTGTTTGATTCTTGCTTGCTTAACTTTTAAACTGGTTTGCCACAAATACATCTGTGGAATAGCCGTTTTAGTCATGGGAGGCTTCACACAGAGTTGAACTCAACACTTGCGTTTCCTCCCAACCCCCCACCCTCGTTTACCTAACATCTTACTGTCTTTTTAAATGGAGCTGTTCACACACACACACACAAAATGCAAGGACTTTTTAATAGTTTTAAGGATAGAGAAGAGAACCTCAAAGCTCTGATTATAAATGATCCTGATAATAGAAGTAGAATTAGGTAGAAAAGAGGCAGAAATCAGGAAACTTAATGTTCATGAAGTAAACCATACTGAAAATACCACTTTGAATGGAAGTTATGGCTTGTTTCCAGTCTACTGGAAAGCCTCATTGGTAGTGAAGGAAAAAACCTAAAATATGTGAAGTCTAATTTTTTAAAATACAAGTAAAATAGTAGCATTTAGTTCATTTAAAGGGCATAACAGTATGAAATAAAATAGGTTAAGAAGTTTACATCTGTAATAGTTGCATCAGATAAGTTTGTTCCTTCTCACCGCCTGAAGTGAAACAGGATTTTCCAGGTTTGGGACTATAGTCCTGTGGTACCATCCAGAATCATCTCAGTCCTCATGCTATTCACTGTATATTTAGTTTGCTCACAATCACAATGCACACACACACATACGTAAAATCAGCTAGCAGTCTCCTGATAAACTATAGGTGGTCTACATTCCTTTGCAAATAATGCTGTAGTGAATACTTCTGTACAAAAAACTGTGCTCATATATGAATAAATTACAAGAAATGGAATTGGAAATCTTTCTGTTTTCTTTTAAATCACTATATACTTAGTGTCTTTAAAAGTACATTTTGAATATGGTTTAACCTTTTCTGGATGTCTTGATGCCGAGTGATTAGACTCTCCTGTAAACAGAGTGAAACTTCACTTCAAGCTACAGCTTTATAACCAGAATGCTGCTCTCTTTGATTATTTTAATAGTTGTTTATCCCCTGTGTTCTGCTGACTGTCTTATTTTGTTGGAAGTTATGCCTATCTTTAATAACATTACCTTTCTAATTTGGGGTACCAGATACCAAATTCAGTCTCATTATATCAAAGAATAGGTACGTTCTCAGGGGAAGAAGCACAGGTCTTGGTTTTCAGGTCATCTTGTGCGGCTGTGCAGGGAGCATGTGGGTCCATGCCTGATCACTTGAATTCTGCATAGTTGGACTTGTCTGACAAGTGACCTTCAGATTAGGGTGTTATATACACTGATGTTATGTTTTGACTGAATCCTAATCAGTTACTGTTTTTATGTTTTATGTTGCTATTTTTATGTTTTTCCTTCTTTTACACATGTTTCAAAGAAGAAAATATTTTTTAAAGGAGCACAGCACTGCTTGAGAAGCCATAATGATAAAAAGATTTATTTTAAAAATGTCTTATTTCACAGCTCAAAGTTATGAAGTTTCAAGATGAATTGGAATCTGGAAAAAGACCTAAAAAAGCAGGCCAGAGCTTTCAGGAACAAGTAGAACACTACAGAGATAAACTTCTTCAGCGAGTAAGGAATAAATATATGCAGTTATGCATTTTTCAGTTATTTGTTTGACTGCCTATAATATTGATATATTGGTGTATTTAAGGAAGAGAATATTTCAAATTATATCCTTTATATAAATGCTGAATATGGGTAGATAATTAGGAACATTTGGAATTTGATGTCTTATAGTTAGTTCAGCTTGGAAAACAGTTTCAGAACAACACCATGCTCTTTTATTTTGGATCCTAGTGGAGCATAACATGCTGTTAAGGACGCACTCTCAGAACTGGAAGGTCCTATGGAAAGTCACATTTGTGACCAACAGCGCTAAGTAATAGCACAGACAGAGATGGAGTTAGGACTACTGTTCCACTGTGTCCGAGGAAGAACAGCAAGGGGTAGAATCCCTCATCTATGAGTTCTAAACTTTTGAGGGACCTTGTATTCTGGTACATCAAAAAATGTGTAGATACCTACAGGGTATTTTAGCACAAGGAAGCCCACAGGATAGTTGTTGAAAGAACCCAGGAATTTTATTAATTGATACTGTTATTAATTTTTACCTACATCTTGACTGTCATTGCAAAGAGAGATGATGGAGAGAAATAGCAACAACCAGAAGGGAACTTAAAGTCATCCAAAGCTATTCACGTTGGTGGGAGCAGTGGTGTAGGAGAGCAGCCATGGCGCTGCGCAGCATGTGGACTCCTGGTGCTGCTCTGCCGTGCATGCCTGGGCACACACTGAAGCCTGCTTTTACTCAGGGAAACTGGGTCAATGGTCCGGTTTTTGCAGGATTGTGAATTAGATAATTGTGTGTGTGTGTGTTAAGTCGCTCAGCTGTGTCCAACTCTTTGTGACCCCATGGAGTGTAGCCCACCGGGCTCCTCTGTCCATGGGGATTCTCCAGGCAAAAATACTGGAGTGGGTTGCCATGCCCTCCTCGGGGGGATCTTCTTGACCCAGGTTTGAACCTACATCTTTTGTGTCTCCTGCATTGGCAGGCAGATTTTTACCTCTAGCATCACACATGCAAAGAATTAAATAATAGTTAACATTAATTTTTATTATTAAAATGTATAAAATATCATAAGTGAACTGTAGTCTGATTCCTGTGAAGTATCAATCAGGAAAATGTAACCTGCAGATCACCAGAGGAAGTGGTCTCTTCAACATCACTTTGTAAATTTGTCCTCAATAGTTGTATTTGGAAAAAAGATACATGAGATTTAAAAAAAAAAAAAGATGTTATATATCTGAACCCTGTTGAGTCCCTTTGGGGATGGGGTGGCAAGTGTTTGATTTGCACTAAAGACTGCACCCTGAGGTGCCCACTGGCCCTGATGTAGTAACATGTTTACCATTTTAGTCACCTTGCACTCCATGGTTATAATTGGAAGAAAGAATGTGTTTTTTGAAGGCGTAGGCCAGGGGTCAGCAGTCTATGACCATCACTTCATTTTTGTAAATAAACTTACTAGAACACAGCCACGCCCCTTCAGTTATTACCTATGTATTATCTGTAGTAGCTTTTGGACTATGGTTATAGAATTGACAGACTGTAGCCCACGGCAGAAAATATTTACTACCTGGCCCTTCCCAGAAAACATTCTTCAGCATCTGGTATGGGCTTTTCATTGGATATCGATTAGCTTTCTTGATGCATACAAATCATAGAGAAGTTTAATTGTTTTGTTTTTTAATTCTTGTTTTTGAAGAGCTCAGTTGGCTTTGTGGGTTCATTGTCGGTAGCTACTCCCTTAATTATCAATAGCAGTCATAATTTCAAGTGAGAAGTGGCAGTTGTAGCAGTTGGGGATAAGCAAATAATTTTTCTGGTTTACATAATTATATAGTCATGTAGTCAATTTGTACTTTTATAAATTAGGATTTATAATTTATACTTTTATAAGTTTCCACTATGATTGATACTTATTTTCCACTATTAATAATAAGACTTTTTACTAGACATTTATTGTGAGTAGGTTTTTCTCCTTTTTAGTATATTACTTTAATAGGCGCTTTCCTTTGATTAAATCAACTTGCTGTGCAATTAGAATCACTATTAACAACTTTATTGTAGTCTGAGATGGAAAGGTCATCGTATTGTTTTTCCAGTTTGTTTAAGTGAAGGGACAGCACTCTTAAGAGCCCTAACTCTAGAGCTTTGGCTCAGATCCTGACCTAATTCCTGTATGACCTTAGGCATGGCACTGAGCCTTTCTAAGGCTCATTTTTCATGTTTTGAATGAGGGTAATACTATTCATAGGCATGTTTTAAAGAATTACATGCAGTGGTATATGGAAAGTTGTTCATTAATCACTTGGCTGACCGGCTTTCTGGAAGAGTAGGTATACCTTCAGTAGTAATTTTATAAATAGTTAACTAGAGGGGAAAATATTATTACATAAATGAGATTAACCAGATTGGTATTTTTTAATGACTAAATATTTCTTTAAAAAAAAAAAAAACAGGAGAAAGAGAAGGAATTAGAAAGAGAACGAGAAAGAGATAAGAAGGATAAAGAAAAATTGGAATCTCGATCCAAAGACAAGAAGGAGAAAGATGAATGTACTCCAACAAGGAAAGAAAGGTATAACATTTCTCATTTAATGCCCATGCAGGCTTTGGAATCATGTTTCATTTTGTAATATTTTCATCACTGGAACCAATAGATTGGAAAAATATTTTTTGTGTGTGTGATAAACATGTTTGGCTTCTGCCTGCAGAAGGCAGAATTAGCTGAGCAAAGGGGCATTTGGCAGTTGGCTTAGTTACCTGGGACACCATCCCTTTACATGGTTCATAAGGTACCTTAGCCTTAGTTCAGGGCAAGAATTCAGTTACAGTATTACGTATCTAACCTGAGGCTTAAATAACTAAGCAGCTTGCTAGATCTTACCTGTTGCCTCCAATATAAGCTTTTCTTCTGTGCTAAGGCTGCTGCCTGTAAACTTGAGTCTCCCAGTCCTGTTTGTTAAGGGAGATTGTGTACTTAGGCTGTAGAGACGTGGTCCTCACTTACCTGTTGCCTCCAATATAAGCTTTTCTTCTGTGCTGAGGCTGCTACCTGTAAACTTGAGTCTCCCAGTCCTGTTTGTTAAGGGAGATTGTGTACTTAGGCTGAAGAGTGGTCCTCACTTCAAGTCTTCTAATCAAAATCATTTCTCTTGTAGTTTTTATTTCTTACTTTCACAGTTCCTAAATCTCTGATTAGTAGAAAAAGTTACTTTAGAATTGAGATTTTTCCTAATAAGAACCAAGCAAATGCAAATTAAAAAATTTTGGCTTAGTCACTCTTCATATAGTTTCAAGATAACATAGTTATACTAATTGGTAAAGTAATCCATCACTTTTTTGTCATTTATTATTATCTTGATATAATTTCAGAGTTACAGAAAAGTTACAAGAATGCTATAAAGAATTTCCAGATAGCTTTCACCGTCATTCCCCCAGTGTTAAAGTATTTCTCCTTTTGCTTTATTTTCTTCTTCCTCTTCCTTTCTCCCCTCACCCTCAATCATTTAAGAATAACTTGCTTACATGATGCCCCATTTTCATACTTAACCACAGTAAAATTTTCCAGATCGAACAAAAAGAAAAAATTTTCAAGAGCAAGAAATTAACATTTAAAAAACACTATTATCTAATCAGAGACCTTGATGGAATTTTGTCCATTGCTCCAATAATCTCTTAGAGCAGAGAAAAATCCAGTTTAGTTCAATTCAGTTTTTGTGTCGATCCAGTCTATCTTTAAGACTTTTTTGTTCTTAGTGTAAAAGGCTTGAATGTTGTTGGAAAATAACATTAATAAGGTTAGTGAAAATAAAGATAGTGTAAACTGATAGGAATTAGAAGCTAATTTAGTAGAAGGAAAATGATATACCTGATCCTTTTGCTCACTTATGGGATGTTTTGGGGGCTTTGTTCCATAGGAAAAGGCGACACAGTACATCCCCTAGCCCATCTCGCAGTAGCAGTGGTAGACGAGTGAAATCCCCATCACCAAAATCGGAGCGATCAGAGCGTTCAGAAAGATCTCATAAAGAGAGCTCACGGTCCAGGTCATCTCACAAAGATTCTCCTAGAGATGTTAGCAAAAAGGCCAAAAGGTAAACGCAAGTCATTTTTTGTAATATTTAAAATGCCAGTTTCCTTGTCACTAGCTTTTGAAAATAATTTGTTTGACAGCCATTTTTGAAAGGATTTTAGAAAACCAAACAGATATACTTTTCATTTTAGATTCTTCCTTCCCATCTCCCCACCCCAGTCTCCTCATGACTAAAGCATAAGAAAGCTTCCAACACGTAAAGACTAGCCAGGAATTTTAAACATCAGTTTTCTATGGAGTAAGAATAGCTGCTTTTCTTTCCTTTCTGTTCTTTAGTTTCTATAGAATATTCTTTGGTTTTTGTCAAGGCTGAAAGAAAAATACATGTTCCTCCCCACCCAGCAGTAATCTTACTAGCAAGTTCTCAGGTAGACTCGTGGACATAAATACCATAGACTGTGTTTCTTCAGCGTTTAATTTAGTGTGTTCTATACCTTTCTCCTCCAAGTTCCAGAAAGGTGGTTCAGAAGTGTTTTGTTTATCTGGGTGTTTTACAGAGTTTTCCTGAGAGCTGAAACTGCTTTTTACCCTTAAAATGTTTTTGCTGTAACCATTTTTTAGTGAAATTTTTCTATAACAGATAACTCTTTTTTCTGAATGATACTTGTGCATATATTGTATATATACAGTCATGAAAATTATATAATTATTTGTTATGGTAATTTTAATGCATAGCACTTACAGAGTGCTGTTTTAAAAGATTCCCTTGAATTTGCAGTAGTTGGTGCTTTTCCTCTCAAGAAGATAGGCTGCAAAGCCACTGCGTTCAAAAGTTTTGTGAATGATATTGGATGCCATTTTGAACTTTGGCTTGTTAAAATGCAGATTTCGAGAGTTTGATTCAGTAGAGCAGTGGTAGGGCTCCAGAGTCTGTCTTGGCATGCATGCTACTGATGATCACTGGTGTGATGCATAGGAAGTACAAAATTTGTGTGTGTGTGAGTGTGTGCATATAATAGGCACAGTATAAATTTGGAAAGTTTACAGCCTTTTTTATTTCAGTGACTTTCATTGTGCCCTGTTAAAGATCATTTTAGATAATTTAAGGATAGTTTGTTTTGATCATGTGAGTACTTTGGTTAAATTGTTTTTGTTTGTTTCCTCAGATCTCCATCTGGTTCAAGGACACCTAAAAGATCTAGGCGATCACGGTCTAGATCCCCTAAAAAATCAGGGAAGAAATCCAGATCCCAGTCCCGATCTCCACACAGGTCTCATAAAAAGTCAAAGAAAAACAAACACTGACATAAATTTTTAAGATGCTGTCACTTATTGGAAATGCGATTTTGTTTTGTGCCTGGACGGTCTGTTTTTTTAAAAAAACGAAAAACAAAAAATCTAATGAAAGAGCATTCCTGGGGTTTTTATTTGTTTGTGAATGCATGTGTAAACTCATAAGTAACTGCATCTGTAGACCTGTCGTTGTTTTATATTGTATAAATTACTTTTGTTGTGGCTGTTTCTCAAGATGAAATTTTTATTGTGCTAATGAATTTCATCAGAAATGTGTATAATGGATCTGCTGGCAGTAGTAGTATTTTGTTTTAGGATGTTGTGACTTAGAAAAAATAATACAGATGTCTTCCCCCCTTTTGTAGCTTTGACAATTTGAATTAGATTTCAAATAAAATCTGAACAGAAAACTTTAATGTTGTTTTTTTGCCCTATTGATGACATCAAGTCCCTTAAAATCCTGCTAAGTGAGTTTAGCACTTCTGTTGTGTTTCTTACACCTAATGCACTTTACAAGCTTCACTGTTCAAGTAGCTAAAGTTTTGTGTTTACTGAGATGATTTTCAAAATTTAGGGACCCAAGACTCATATTTGGTGGGCTTGCCAACCAATTTCTTGGGTAATGTTCCCTTGGGTAATACTAGTACCCAGAGATCAAAAGACTAGGCAGATATGCGTGGTCTTCTGTTAATGGTATGCCTGGCTAAAATCTCTCTTTTTTTTTCAAAGAAGCAGTATGATTTCAATACACTTAACCCATGTCCTGAGCAACTGCTTATTTTCAGGAAAAAATTAAATTTCCATCTTTTGATTTAATTTTCTTTCATTAGAAAAATTTATTTAAAAGAATTTAACAGTAATTGGCCATAGAATTTTTTTTATGAAGGTTGCCCTTTTATAGCCCTCTGTAGGCTCTTTTTTTTTTTTTTTTTTTTTTTTTAGGCTCTCTTTCAAACACTGGTATCAGAATAGTTGTAACAAAGTTCTGTTTAAAGCACCTTCATTGGTTTTTTTGTTTTTAAAGGATTTAAGTTTAGCTTTTAAGTGGAATTTTAAAATGATACAATTTTTTATGAAACGTAACACCCAATGGTTTGTAAATTAAAGATGCAAAAAGTTGATTTAAACCATTTTCAGAGTTGAAATCTGTTGTACAGTAAGGATAAATTGCAGTGTGAGGAAGACATAACAAAATTTATGTAATGTTGAACATAATATTACTATAATGTAATAAAGGGTCATGTAGACTTGAACTGACGCTACTGTTTGTGAACCTTGCTTTCAGTTTTTCATTTAGACACGTTTTACGGTGATTTGATGGTTTTTTACCTTCTTAATAGAGTAGCGGTTCTAATAACAGATTGTTCTGAGTTAGCTTTTTTTTTAAGCTTGTTTTTTAAAAGTATCTTTTCAAGTTGTTGTACTTTGTCTTGCCTAGTCACAAAATTAAAAACCTATACTCATGATTCGAGGAGTAGGAATATTATCTGAGCAGTGAGGCATGTTATTTCCAAACTGGGCAAACCTACAAAAGCTGTAGAGATGTGCCAGATGCTTTTTCTTAGTGGTGGTTAGCAACAGGCACTATTGCTTGAAAGTTATTTCCTTATCATTCACTCTTTTGTTTGTCCATATTGGTAGGGATTTAGTTTACTAAATGTTGCTTAGAATAATTAAACATGAACATTTGGTGCTGGTTTCTAAAAACCTACAAATAGAGCCATTTTTAAAGAATGTGTTTTTCTCCCTTGTTCACTGCCTGGGAGAATGGGATTTTATATAATTACCTTTGCAGAAATAGCGATAAGGTTGAGTTGCTGGTGATTGTGGGCATTCCATCATTCATTGGTCTCTAGTATAGGCTTAGAAATGATTAGTCAGGAAGTGATTTTGCCAGTCAACATGCAAGTATGCTTATTTTTCTCTCTCTCAAAAAAGTAGCCTGGAGAAGCAGGAGTGAGTAGACATTGTTAGGTCAATTTTGAGTGCTTATTTGTAGTATTTTTTTCTACTGCAGTAGAATTTAGCAATTCTTTTAATCTGCATCTAGATGTGTAACAAACATCATTTATTTTATGCAGTGGGTAAGACTGACTGCCTTTTGGGTGATGGATGGGGATTCTGTAGGCTTGATAGAATATGTATTCTGTGAAGCTTGCTAGTGTTCCTATTAGATTGTACTGGATTTTTTTTTTTTTTCTTGGAATTGCAAGTGCTATTGTTAGATAATTTCCAGCTTTACTTAATGAGAAAATATCCAGAGTAAGTGTGTTTAGTTCTCTATGGGTTCAGTGAAAGCTTAATGATCAGAGATTGGTGAATGGTGGGTGGGAGATATTCTACCATATTTTTATAAGAGCATAGTATTCATTGTTTTTTGTCTAAAGAACACTTAGATAGCAAAATTTCTGCAGGTTCACGAAAATGTTTGTAGGCATGGCTGTCCAGTTATAGGAAATAGCCTGTTCCAGTTCTATGACATATCTATCCTCCCCAACAGCTACATGTAGGAGGAAATCCTCTGTTACCGACTCTTTATAAAGGGCGTGGCTTAAACTCTTCCCTTCCAGCATACACAGGGATTCCTTACTAGGTTAATACCATTTAATCTCTCTCTTTAACAGGTGAGAGAAAGTAAAAAAAATGGTCATTTATTTCTTATCAAAGAGAGGCCTAAGGTTGAAAAGAATCATGTCTGTGAATCTTTTCTTTGATTTTGTGTTTTCTTACTGCTGTTAGTAGGTGTATAGGCACTTCTGAACGGTGACATGTTGAGAAGTTAGAGACTAAAGAACTAAAACAAAAAGCCCTGACCCAAAGGAATGCTTCCATTTGGCTCAAAGTGTTCTTGCCATTTCTGCTAAAGTGTGCAGAAATTACTGTACACTGACCTAATTTTTCTTTATTGCAGATCATTCCTATGGGCTTATCCTGAGACTTTCATCCCAATTAAAGAATCTAAGAGGGAGGAAATGCTTATGACTTTTGCATTTTTCCCCCAAACTTTAATATTCTTGAGTACTTGAATATATTTTAACAATTATAATCATGGTCTGATATAGGTTTAGAAATATTCTGTGCCTATTTGTCTCCATTGTATTCATAAGTTCTGAAAAATTATATGGCCATGGTAATAGTTTGATTATTAAAAATAAATCTGTATTGTCAAAGTGACTTAACCCATTTTTATGATCACAATAGTGTGATTTCTTTAGCAGAGAAAGTTGTTTTTTAAAATAAATAGCACCACTTTTTTTTCTAAGAAAATAAGAGCTTTTTTCCTTGTTTTCCTCTTTTATTGTATCTTAATGGAAAACCTACAGAAAATTCAGTGCAGGTACTAATGAAGACACTAATATAAGTTTAAAGGAACATGACTAAAAACTCACGAAATGCTTGGTTTGTTCATGTTTCACAGGCATGTTTTAGAATAGATTTTAGATGATTTTTCATTCATTTTCCTTTTGGCATTTTTCTTCATTTGCTATCAGCTTCCCAGGACTTAGATAAGACACAAATGCAAATCCCAGGGGAAGTGTTGTGATGCTGGACTAAAAGGTGGGAATGCGCTGCTGATCAGAGTGAGCCATGTTCTAGTGCTGAAACTTCTGTGCCTCAAGTGTTTATCAGTACCACCTCATGAAGCTTCAGTGTACATGGATTATATGTGTAATTGGTTATTTATACAGTTTTGTAGATCTGTAGATAAAAAGCCCTCGTTCATTTTTATATGTAATTGTGCTTGGAGTATGTGTTTTATTCTTTTGACTTCAGCAGGCTCTTGTACGTTGTATCTTTGGTGATATTGAAATATCAGGAAAGACAACTTTTCAGAAATGAGAATAATATAGTTGAAATCAGCTCAGCTGAATTACTCTATAGCAAGATAATTTCTTCTGGGTGAGCTGATTCCGTCATTTTAGTTACTCTTGATATAAGGGTTCAGTTTATTGTGGAGCTGCTTTCCAGACTGTCACTTTATAGTTTTTCTACATAAAGATTATATAGTTGCAAACAAAGGTTGTGGAATTTCCCTTTTGTTGTTTTTGACTTTTAATTATTTTAATAAAGTACATTGTTTTCATAGCAAACTTTAGACTGTTCATGTAATTTTCTCCATACAGCTTTTCTAATGTAAGCCCAGCAAACCATATTTAGTTTTCAGCAGCTTTCTCTCAAGTGAAATAAATGATGTGTCTTATTTATCAGTTGTAGCTAAAATGTTCTACGTTTTTACATGTTTAAACCATAATAAAATATTTTCATGATAGATAATTTTTTTGATCAGGAAATTTCATTTTCTTTTTGGTTCCATTTTTTAAAAGTTTGTTCTGTTTCATTGAGGACGTTTTCAAACATACATTAAAGTAGGATAATAGGGTGAACCTCCCTGGTACCCATCAGTCTACAGATAATCTACTTACTAGTCTCTAAATGACATAAGACATAAACCATAGTATCATCACATTAAAAATAATTCACTGGTTCCTTTAAATTTTTAAAATTGTGATAAAATACTCATAACAAAAATCACAAGAAACAAAAAAATTCCTAACCGTTTTTGTATAGTATTTGTATATTCACGTTGCTGTCTTCAGAACTTTTCATCTTACAAACTTAAAATTCTGTATATATTAACTTTACTCCCTTCTCCCACACTTGGCAACCACCATTTTGCTTTCTGTTTCTGTGACTTTAACTACTCCAGATACTGAATCATACAGAGCTTGTCATTTTTTGACTGGCATATTTCACTTAGCATAATGTTCCTTCAGGTTTATCCATGTGGTAGCATGTGAGTTCTTTTTTCGAGCCTACTTTTTCTTGAAAGTTTCTGTATTTCCTTTTAAAATTTGAAAAGTTTTTTCCCAAATGGCACATTAGCATTTTCTATTTTAAGTAAAAACTGTAAAAAAGAAAACAAAGTAATACCAAGTAGATATGCCAACTACCACTTTTTTAGACATTTTTTGTGCTATGTTCTCTTTACATGATTATGTGTGATATGATTTCACTTCATAATTTGGGGTACAAAATACACTTTCAACGCATATGTGAGTTTTGAGGGACTTCTGGTGGTTCATTGGTTAAGAATCCACACTTCGGTTGGAGGGGTCACAGGTTCACTCCCTGGTCTGGGAACTTAAGTTCTGTATGCTGTGCGGTGTGGCCAAAACATAAAACAAATTTAAGCATCTTAAAATGTGTGATTTTGAAGCTGTTAATATAAACGACTATATTCAAATGCTTTTTTAGTTTCATTGCCTGGTGAAAAGGAAACTAAAGTTTTGCCATTTAGTATACTCACTGTTTAGATTAGATGTTAATTTTGCCACAGAGAGGGGAAAAAGCCTTTGTTTTATTTATTTTTATAGTTTTTCCCTACCTTTAGAAAACACAGAGTGCGAAACTTTAGAATAAAGATTTATTTTCTGACTTGAATGAGATGTGGCATAGCATAATGTTGGAGGAAGAGGAAGAAGCTGGGCTGTGGCTTCATACTTAAATACCAGCTCTTTCCTACTACTAGCTGTGTGATCCTTTGGAATCTATTTTCATCTATAAAATGGCAGTAACCTTGCCTGTTTATTGTAAGGATGAAGTAGCATGTAAGTCACTGGTGTGTAGTCATCATGCAGTGGTAGTTAAACTTTTACTGTTCCTGAAAACTAATGACAGGAACATCTTTTAACTAAAAATAAACAGTAAAACTAAAATTCTATAGTGCTGGTGCCTTTATAAGATACATTCTTGTCCTTGATTTGCATTTGTGCTCTGCTTAGTCACTCAGTCCTCTCTGACTCTGCGGCTCCACAAACTGTAGCCCGCCAGGCTCCTCTGTCCATGTACTTTCCCAGGCGAGAATACTGGAGTGGGTTGCTATTTCCTTCTTCAGGGGAATCTTCCCCACCCAGGGATTGAACCCATATCCTACATTGGCAGGCAGATTCTTTACTACTTACAGATGACATTTAATTCTTAATCTCCTTTGAGAAAGACATTTTCATTAAGTAGATTTTAAAAAATACTTTTAAACTGTCATTTATTATAGAGTTCCATAACCAAGATTTCTGAAAGGAAGCTCATAATGCAAAATCCAAATGTAAACAGTTGAAATAGGATATATGTGAAAAGAGCCTGGGAAATAGTATAAAATAGGATGAGGCGCTGGATTCTTTGCCCAAATACAAAGTTTAAAAAAAAAAAATGTTATTCAACTTACCAGAGCTGAGCAACAGTGTGTAGTATTCAGAGAAGGAGTGGCCAGGGAATAGGACGAGGGAAGACTGAAAAGGTTAGTAATGTGAGGGTAATTGGACTCCTGTATTTTGTGTATGCTTGCAAGTTACAGTTTGTATTTTCAGAATGTGCCAAAACAAGAAATGCACCCTAAAACTCCTTTTAGAATGGCAAGCTCAAACTATATAGAATTTGAAAAGGAAATTACACTTTAAATTCTACTCAGAATGGTACATCCTTTAATCAAATACATCACCTCAGTTCCGGTGCACACTGGAGGAAAAAATGAGTGCAGTGAATGTGGGAAATCTTTCACTGCCAGTTCTGGCCTTCAGTATCTTCAGAGATTCACAGTGGAGAAAGGCTTTATGAGTAGAGTGAATGCAGGAAATCTTTTCTTGATAAATCCAGTCTCTGATCAGCAGAAGGTTCATGTTGGAGAAAGGGCCTTGTGAGTGCAGTGAATGAGTTTGGCAGAGTTCAGGGTGGTAACAGTGTGGGAGGACACAAGTGCAGTTATCAGGCAGCAAATAGACTATTTCTAGGAGGAATCTGAGGCACAGAGAGGGTGTGTCTTCTATATATCCCAGCAATGGACAGGTATTTGGGATTCAGTGTCAGGTTGCCTATTTCAGGACAGGGGGAGTCTGGTCACTGTAATCCTCTTTCCCTTCCATCCCAGCTTTGGGAACTCCCGAGAACACCTAGTCCACCCTCTGTCCCTACCCCCACTCCTCAAGAGCCCTGCTCATACACTGCACTCCATGCTCAATGATCACTACTATCCACTGGGAAGAAATGTTGATAGCTTTCCTGTGAATGATCCCATTATCTACCTGGTAATGCTCTGTTCCCACCACCTCTTTGCCACAGCAGTGCACTGGATTTAGGGCAGCCAAGGGTGAAGGAGACTTGGATGATACTGTATGATACCACTTATGTGCAATTTAAAAACAATACAAATGAATGCACATGCAAAATAGAAACAAACTCGTAGATTTAGGGGCTTCACTGGTGAAGAACCTGGCTGCCAATGCAGGAGATGTGGGTTCAGTCCCTGTGTCAGGATGATGATCTGGAGGAGGAAATGGCAACCCACTCTAATATTCTTGCCTGGAGAATCTCATGGACAGGGAAGCCTGGCAGGTTACAGATCATGGGATCTCAAAGAGTCAGACACAACTTAACAACTACACAATAATATGTCTTAAGAACATTTGTGACGATCTTTGGAGTTCTCAGCAGCTGCACTAACATGAGTCTAGAAGAGCAAAACTTTTATTAAAAACACTATTTGGCTCCCTGGCAATGGGCAAAGAGGCACCTGATTGGTGGTGTTGCTCTTATATCAGTCGGGCAAAGCAGATGTCTAGTCCTTTGTTCATCCTAGCTTGATGCCTGCATTGGTGGCCAGAGCTATTTCATGCCTGGGGCACATAAAATACAGGGCTGTTTTCCTTAGTCTTGAAAAGGAAAATATCAGAAACCCCTGTCTCATAAGTTGACTGTTAACCGGGTTTAAGGGAATGTATTCTTGTAATGTTCTATGAAGGTGTCATGGTCATTCTGTGCCTAACTTCTGAACAAAGATAATGTAAGCAAGAAGTTAACGTAGAGCTCTCCTCTGGGGCCTTAGGGTCTAGAATATGATTCGAAAGTGAAGATCTAACATAGGTCCTATGACAGGACTACAAGAGGATACAATAGTGACCATACAGAAATTATTTCAGGGCTATTTTTTTGAATCAGTGTGTACATTCAGGAGCCATCCTGAGTTCAAATTCTGAGTCTGCCTTTTATGAGCAGAGATCTTAATCTTACATGGTATGTTTACTGGTTTCTTGTTTGAGGGGTTAGCTTAATAGTAGTGTTTAAAATGGGGCCTGGCAGTTGGAGCTAATATACAGGCAAAAAAACCCCAAAACACTATTTGGTCCTCCATATCACCAAAACATTGAAATAGAAAAGAGTAAGTACTTCACTATCAATTGGCTACCTTGGCAGCTGAATAGTTCTATTACATGAAGCGATATTAGATCATTTTTCTTCTTTCAGCATATTTTGCTTTATTGCTGCAATAGCTATTGAGAGTGAGCAGATTGTTAAGAACATTAAGGAAGATGCTTTTCAGATTGTTAGTCATGCTAAGGTTTTAATGGCTCAGTGGTAAAGAATCCGTGTAGGGTTTGATCCCTGGGTTAGGAAGATCCCCTGGAGAAGGAAGTGGTAACCCACTCCAGTATTCTTGCCTGGGAAATCCCACAGACGTAGGAGCCTGTTGGGCTACAGCCCATGAGGTCGCAAAAGAGTCGGACAGGAGTTAGCAACTGAACAACAACAAGACATTTTAATATAGGCTCTGTCAAACTCTTCATTCACTCCTGGGAAACTAGGTATCTGGACCTATTATAGGCCTCCCTCACAGGGTGCAGTGCTGTGTCAAAAAACAAAAGATGTTCTAAGTAGGTTTTTTATTTTATAGTGTCCAATCACTATAACATTTTGCTAATGTGACTTTCAACTCTAAATTCCAAGATCACATATATACCTTATGTATTTCATAGGGTGCTTATCCTCAACTTCTCCTGATACCTTATTTTAAGAATGTATGCCCTCCAGAAAAATCTGCAGCCTGTCCTGGTCTGTGCCAAATACTATATATGTGTGCTGCAAAGCAGAAATACCACTCGAGTACATCCCAAGAGGCTTCAACATATAAAAATACTGGTTGAATTCTGAATTGATTGCCCTAGAAGCTTCCTTGCTAACGTGCTAAGTGGCTTCAGTCAGACTGAACTTAACCTCAGTGTCTGATTCTCTGAGACTCCATAGACTGTGGCCCGCCAGGCTCCTCTGTTCATGGGAATTCCCAGGCAAGAATACCAGAGTGGGTTGCTGTGCCCTCATCCAGGGGATCTTCCTGACCCAGGTATTGAACCCATGTCTCTTATATCTCCTGCATTGGCAGGCAGGTTCTTTACCACTAGCGCCACCTGGGAAGCCCAAATACTAGGCATTTGTTAGAAATAAAGTCTTTTAAGCTGGGAATGATCTTTTTACCTGTTTGTTCTCTTGATTGGAACTTGTCGAAACCTCTCAGAATATTCTTTACTTGCATGGATTATGAGGTCTAATTTATTCTTTTTTCTATTACATAATAGAACCATAACTAACAATGTATGAAGAATGAGAGAAAGTTTTGGTGCTAAGATAAAGCGTTACTCTGCCTGCTCTATATTTTAGAACTTATAATACCATGCACAAGTTGCAGAATTCTAGATCTATTTCTGAATATTTCTAGAACAGCTTCTCTTGTAATAGTCTTCATGATTAACATGATTAACAATCACAGCACGTACACTGATAGTATCCTTCTGTGAAGAGTAGGACCTTTGCTGACAAAGGTCTGCATAGTCAAAGCTATGGTTTTTCCAGTAATCATGTATGGATATGAGAATTGGACCATAAAGAAGGCTGAGTGCCAAAAAATTGATGCCTTCGAACTGTGGTGCTGGAAAAAGAGTCCTTTGGACTGCAAGGAGATCAAACCAGTCAATCCTAAAGGAAATCAGTCCTGAATATTCATTGGATGGACTGATGCTGAAGATGAAGCTCCAATACTTTGGCCACCTCATGTGAAGAACTGACTCATTGTAAAAGGCCCTGATGCTGGGAAAGATTGAGGGCAAGAGGAGAAGAAGGCGGCAGAGGATGAGATGGTTGGATGGCATCACCGACTCAATGAACATGAGTTTGAGCAAGCTCTGGGAGACAGGGAAGGACAGGGAAGCCTGGTGTGCTGCTTTCCATGGGGGTCACAAAGAGTCAGACATAGCAACTGAGCCACAACAAGTGTGAAGCATTAAGATGATTCTCTTAGGTATTCAGTTCAGTTCAGTTGCTCAGTCATGTCCGACTCAGCAACCCCATGAACTGCAGCACGCCAGGTCTTCCTGTCCATCACCAACTCCCGGAGTGCACCCAAACCCATGTCCATCAAGTAGGTGATGCCATCCAGCCATCTCATCCTCTGTTGTCCCCTTCTCCTCCTGCCCCCAATCCCTCCCAGCATCAGGGTCTTTTCCAATGATTCAACTCTTCGCATCAGGTGGTCAAAGTATTGGAGTTTGTTTCAACATCAGTCCTTCCAATGAACACCCAGGAGTGATCTTCTTTAGGTTGGACAGGTTGGATCTCTTTGCAGTCCAAGGGACTCTCAAGAGTCTTCTCCAACACCACAGTTCAAAAGCATCAATTCTTCTGTGCTCAGCTTTCTTTACAGTTCAACTCTCACATCCATACATGACCACTGGAAAAACCAAAGCTTTGACTAGACAGACCTTTGTTGGCAAAGTAATGCCTTTGCTTTTTAATATGCTATCTAGGTTGGTCATAACTTTCCTCTCAAGGAGTAAGCGTGTTTTAATTTCATGGCTGCAGTCACCATCTGCAGTGATTTTGGAGCCCAGAAAAATAAAGTCAGCCACTGTTTCCACTGTTTCCCCATCTATTTGCCATGAAGTGATGGGACCAGATGCCATGATCTTAGTTTTCTGAATGCTGAGCTTTAAGCCAACATTTTCACTCTTCTCTTTCACTTTCATCAAGAGGCTCTTTAGTTCTTCACTTTCTGCCATAAGGGTGGTGTCATCTGCATATCTGAGGTTATTGATATTTCTCCCGGCAATCTTGATTCCAGCTTGTGCTTCCTCCAGCCCAGCGTTTCTCATGATGCTGCATATAAGTTAAATAAGCAGGGTGACAATATACAACCTTGATGTACTCTTTTTCCTATTTGGAACCAGTCTGTTGTTCCATGTCCAGTTGTAACTGTTGCTTCCTGACCTGCATACAGATTTCTCAGAAGGCAGGTCAGGTGGTCTGGTATTCCCATCTCTTTCAGAATTTTCCACAGTTTATTGTGATCCACACAGTCAAAGGCTTTGGCATAGTCAATAAAGCAGAAATACATGTTTTTCTGGAACTCTCTTGCTTTTTCGATGATCCAGCGGATATTGGCAATTTGATCTCTGGTTCCTCTGACTTTTCTAAAACCAACTTGAACATCTGTAAGTTCATGGTTCACATATTGCTGAAGCCTGGCTTGGAGAATTTTAAGCATTACTAGCGTGTGAGATGAGTGCAGTTGTGTGGTAGTTTGAGCATTCTTTGGCATTGCCTTTCTTTGGGATTGGAATGAAAACAGACCTTTTCCAGTCCTGTGGCCACTGCTGAGTTTTCTAAATTTGCTGGCATATTGAGTACAGCACTTTCACAGCATCATCTTTCAGGATTTGAAATAGCTCAACTGGAATTCCATCACCTCCACTAGCTTTGTTCATAGTGATGCTTCCTAAGGCCCATTTGACTTCACATTCCAGGATGTCTGGCTCTAGCTGAGTGTGAGTGATCACACCATCGTGATTATCTGGGTCATAAAGATCTTTTTTGTACAGTTCTTCTGTGTATTCTTGCCACCTCTTCTTAATATCTTCTGCTTCTGTTAGGTCCATACCATTTCTGTCCTTTATCGAGCCCATCTTTGCATGAAATGTTCCCTTGGTATCTCTAATTTTCTTGAAGAGATCTCTAGTCTTTCCCATTCTATTGTTTTCCTCTATTTCTTTGCATTGATCGCTGAGGAAGGCTTTCTTATCTCTCCTTGCTATTCTTTGGAACTCTGCATTCAAATGGGTATATCTTTCCTTTCCTCCTTTGCTTTTCGATTTTCTTCTTTTCACGGCTATTTGTAAGGCCTCCTCAAAGAGCCATTTTGCTTTTTTGCATTTCTTTTTCTTGGGGATGGTCTTGATTACTGTCTCCTGTACAATGTCACGAACTTCCGTCCATAGTTCATCAGGCACTCTGTCTATCAGATCTAGTCCCTTAAATCTATTTCTCACTTCCACTGTATAGTCATAAGGGATTTGATTTAGGTCATACCTGAATGGTCTAGTAGTTTTCTCCACTTTCTTCAATTTCAGTCTGAATTTGGCAATAAGGAATTCATGATCTGAGCCACAGTCAGCTCCCGGTCTTGTTTTTGCTGACTGTATAGAGCTTCTCCATATTTGGCTGCAAAGAATATAATCAATCTGATTTCGATGTTGACCAGCTGGTGATGTCCATGTGTAGAGTCTTCTCTTTTGTTGTTGGAAGAGGGTGTTTGCTATGACCAGTGCATTCTCTTGACAGAACTCTATTAGCCTTTGCCGTGCTTCATTCCATGCCCCAAGGCCAAATTTGCCTGTTACTCCAGGTGTTTCTTGACTTCCTACTTTTGCATTCCAGTCCCCTATAACGAAAAGGACATCTTTTTGGGTGTTAGTTCTAGAAGGTCTTGTAGGTTTTCATAGAACTGTTCAACTTCAGCTTCTTCAGCGTTACTGGTCGGGGCATAGACTTGGATTACTGTGATATTAAATGGTTTGTCTTGGAAACGAACAGAGGTCATTCTGTTTTTTTTGAGATTGCATCCAAGTGCTGCATTTCGGACTCTTGTTGACTATGATGGCTACTCCATTTCTTCTAAGGGATTCCTGCCCACAGTAGTAGATATAATGGTCATTTGAGTTAAATTCACCCATTCCAGTCCATCTTAGTTCGCTGATTCCTAGAATGTCAGTGTTCACTCTTGCCATCTCCTGTTTGACCACTTCCAATTTGCCTTGATTCATGGACCTAACATTCCAGGTTCCTATGCAATATTGCTCTTCACAGCATTGGACCTTGCTTCTATCACCAGTTCCACCCACAATTGCCTGTCACAAAGTTCAACGTTTTCAGCTACTCAGAGCACCACAAGTATGGCTTTCTTTGTACTTCATATATTCTTATAAAACTTGGATTATAAGGAAAAAACCTTCAAGTTGTTTTTAGTGCCTAAGTATACTAATACCTACCCACCCATCTTTATCCTAGATTTCAGCCTTTTGTCAGTTTATCTTGATGTCCTTACATGCACCCACTGAGAATCCAAAAGCCCTTGAAGACCTTGCAAATCTCCTTCTATCTGTGTGGGAGATGGAGTACCTCTTGCAGCAGACCTTTCTGTTGAATGTAGAGAAGGATCTAATGTGCTTTCAGAGAAAATAGAGGACTTGCCTTTCTGCCTTCCCTCTTCTGATTGCCTTCTAGGACTTTTATTTCTCCTCACTTTCTCTGAAGTGTTCAGTTCTTTCCTTGCAGAATGTATTAAAGACAACAAGGTAAATATGTTAAAATACCTGATCTTGCCTAAAATGATATTTCTCTCTGATTAATTTGTGCAGATACTTACCTCTGACCCAAACCCTGCCCAGAGCAATAAGCAAGACTGGGTGGGGCGAAGGCACGAAGTGTTAGATATAATCACTTCCATCATCTCATGTCTGAATGTGTCTAGTTGGCAGACACCTCAAGACCTTAGAACTCTGGTTATTTTGGGTGGAAAGTGATTTCTAAAGATGAATTTCTGACCTGAATATCCTCAACAGATTTAGATTAGCTTCTCAAGGGCTTGATAGTCAGAAAGTTCACAAAAGCTTGAGTACCTCCTTGAAAACCCAGCTGTTTGTATTTTGTAGCCCGGCAGGATTTGGCCAAACCATACAACATAATCCCCGGACTGCAAAGACTTCTTTCAGCTTTGTCGTGTAGCAAACAGTGG
The DNA here is from genome assembly GCF_963930625.1 of Muntiacus reevesi. Lineage (NCBI taxonomy): Eukaryota > Metazoa > Chordata > Mammalia > Artiodactyla > Cervidae > Muntiacus > Muntiacus reevesi. Next base: position 6,267,395 of record NC_089256.1, on the reverse strand, counting down.
CTTCCAGTCACTTCCCAGCTGTGTGGTCATGGTCACGATTTCCTTATCAGCATGAGCACACCATCCACTTTACTGGGTTCATCAGCAAATTGAGTATTTACTCTGCACTTGGCACTGTTCTGGGCACAGGGGGTGTAGGGTGATGTTAGAATAAGGTCTTTTTTTATGGAATTTATATCCTCATGGGAGGAGCCAGAGAGTAAATCAAGTAAGATCATTTCCAATGGTAAAAGGTACTGAAAAACAAAAAGCAGGGAGGCGAGACAGAAAGTGGGTGAGGGGTGCTTCTTTTAGATGCATGGTAGGTAGCCAAAAGTGGCTCAGTGGTAAAGAATCTGCCTGCCAAGCAGGAGACATGGATTCATCCCTGGGGCAGGGAGATTCCCTGGAGAAGGAAATGGCTACCAACTCCGGTATTCTTGCCTGTCAAATTCCGTGAACAGAGGAGCTTGCTGGGCTACAGTCCATGGGGTTGCAGAGTCAGACATGCCTTGATGACTAAACAGCAACAGCAGCAGTCAAAGAGGGCTTTGCAGAGCTGCTAAATTTTGAGCTGAGACCTGAGTGAGAAGATGGCACTGGCTAAGTGAAGATAGGGCGCCAGGGGCTCCAGGTTGAGGAAGCTGCAGGAATGGCTGTGTTGAGGAGGAAGCAGTGTTGATCTGGTGAGGAAGGGAAAGCTGTCAGCTTGGCTCCAGTGCAGTGAGGAAAGGAAGGCATGGCATGAGGTGAGGTTAAGAAGAACTTGACAGTTTTAAGCACGGGAGTGGTGTAGCTTCAGAAGATCACTGGCCACTGTTCACAGCAGCAAGAGGAGAAACAGGTAACCTAGTTAGGAAGCTCTTGGCTGTGAAGATTAAACGATATCGTGTAAGTGAGTGTGTCTAGCATTGCCCTGAGCACATAGCAGCTCTCTGATAAATAATTCAACCTCTCCTCTTATCATTTTCTTGGATCTTGTGATTCCTTTCTTCCCCACAGAGGCTAAGCACTCACTTTAAGGTTAACTTCACTTGACCTCTCTTAGACAAATTGAGCTAGGTCAGGATATAGCACCCCTGTTGCTCTCAGGCTGGTATATGTTGTTGTTCAGTCAACAGGTTGTGTCTGATTCTTTGCAACCCCATAGGCTGCAGCATGCCAGGCTCCTTTGTCTTCCACTATCTCCTGGAGTTTGCTCAAATTCATGTATTTGAGTATTGGTGATACTATCTAACCATCTCATCCTCAGACTTTGGAAAACACTTTCAAACTTGATTGGGCAACTAAATGTTTTGGGATCTGATAATCTGATTGATGTGTTGAGTCAGAGTCTTTGGGCACAAATCATAGAGACCATCTCTTGCTAAATTAAGCCAAAAGGGATTCAGTGGAAGGCTGTGTAGACTCAGAGAGCTGACAGGGCCAGATGGAGAGCTGGATGTGGGACTCAGGAGGCCGAGGAGGGCAGCAGGCGAGAGAGCTGGAATCACAGTGGTGGGCAGTCTGGCCAGGCCCCCCCCCGCCCCCAAGGAAGGATCTCAGCTCTAGCCTTGCTCAGCCTCTGTGTTCTTCTACCTGAAGTTTGGATTCCAGGAAGGGGGCACTTGGTGGACCTAGCTTTCCGGTCATCAGTGTTTAAAAAACAAATAACTTGAATGGCTACAAACAATCATTTGGTGTAATTTACCAAGACTCTATTATTAGAAACTTGGATTATTTCCACTTTTTTCTCAATAATGCTGTGATGAACATCACCATGCATAACAATTTTGTTTTCATTCTTTAGAAAGAACTTTTAGATTCTTCCCAGATATGAAATAATTGGGTCAAAGAATATAAATATTTTAAAGCTCATGTGATGTCTGTTGTCAACTTTCTTTCCAAAAATGTACCATTTTAGACTTTGTATAATGTTGGGCAATGGATGTTTCACCACATCTTTGCCAGCACTGGGAATTTGTGACATACTATTAAAAAAATAATTCAAATTGGAAGAAATTACTTGCTCCCAGCTGGGAGATTTTTGGAATCTATAAAACAGAGGGTGATTTTGGCAAGCTGCATAGATGAGTGAAGTAACTGGTCCAGTCATCTGAAAAAGTGTGTAGGTCTAAAGCAGTTCCACTGGCAGGAGCCATACTGAGTGGCAGTCATATTACTAGAGCTGCACTAATTTTCTCTGACATCTGAGGCAAAAGGCCAAAGACGCCTGATAGGAATCTCCTGTAACTCAATTTTTTAAAAAAATCACTATTTTACATTTTTTAGAAGAGAGAAATTATGTAATAACTTAAGTGTAAGTCTTTGGCTTCAGCTGCTTTCAATTTTTTGTTCAATTTTGGCAAGTGAGTTTTCCACGTGTGTATGTGTCTGAGTAGAGTTGTTATAGAAGAGGGATCAGGGGAGATAGAAAGGAAGAAATCTTTGGTAGGTACATGAGAAAAATCAAGCCAAGCAATGCTGTGTGTGCCTGTTTTCCAGACCAGGGGCCACTTAGGCAGGTTTCCATTTTTCTGCTATATCCTGGAGTGTGTTAGGAGGAAATTTTCCCTTCTCCCAGATGACTTGTTGTGAAATACCGCAAGGTCTTCCTGCACTTTGTTGTTGTTCAGTAGCTAAGTCATGTCCGACTATTTTTGACCCCATAGACTGCAGCATGCCAGGCTTCCCTGTCCTTCCCTGTCTCCCAGAGTTTGCTCAAACTCATGTCCTTTGAGTCAGTGATGCCATCCAACCATCTCATCCTCTGCCACCCCTTTCTCCTCTTGCCCTCAATCTTTCCCAGCATCAGGGTCTTTTTCAATGAGTCAGCTCTTCGCATCAGGTGGCCAAAGTATTGGAGCTTCATCTTCAGCATTAGTCCTTCCAATGGATATTCAGGACTGATCTCCTTTAGGATTGACTGATTTGATCTCCTTGCAGTCCAAGGTACTCTCAAGAGTCTTTTCCAGTACCACAGTTCAAAAGCATCAATTTTCCATTGCTCAGCCTTCTTTATGGTCTAACTCTCACATTCGTATCTGATTGAAAGTGAAAGTGAAGTCACTCAGCCATGTCCGACTCTTTGCGACCCCATGGATTGGAGCCTGCCAGGCTTCTCCATTCATGGGATTTTCCGAGCAAGAATACTGGAGTGGGTTGCCATTACCTTCTCCAGGGGATCTTCCCAATGCAGGGATTGAAGCCGGGTCTTCCGCTTTACAGGCGGACTCTTTACCATCTGAGCCACACTTGTACTTGACTACTAGAATAAAAAATTGAACTTTAAGGTTCTTATCTTCCTAATCTTGTGTTTGATTAATCTAAAGAGAAGCAATATTGAACATCAAGTGTGGTAGGTAGCAAGGTGGAAGGGTAAACCATACCTCTGAAGCTTCCTACCCTGGTTGCCATTAGCGATAATACATCCCCAGCTTCTGGGCCAGGGAGGAGCCAGTCCTTGTGGTGTGGGTTTGTCTCTTTAAGAACAGGGGTCAGATAGAAGTGAACCCTGCTTTAGCCTCTACCCTCATTACCAAAGGGCCAGAAGAAGTCCTCACATCTCGTGTAATCAGGAGAAAACCACAAAGGTCCCTCTCTCTTTCTCTTTTCACAACTTTTCACAGCCAATTTGACCATTATTATCGTTATTATTTTGACTAAAACTTTTCCTTTTTGGTTGCACTGAGTCTTCATAGCTGCATGCAGTCTTCCTCTGGTGGCGTAAACAAGCACTATTCTTCATTGCAGTGCACGGCTTCTTACTGTGTTGGCTTTTCTCTTACTGCAGAGCGTAGGCTCTAGGCGCTCAGGCTCCAGTAGCTATAGCCTGTGGGCTCTGTAGTTGTGGCTCCCAGGCTCTCGAGTACAGGTTCAGTAGTTGTGCAGGGGCTTAGTGGCCCCAAGGCATGTGGAACCTTCCTGGACCAGGTATAGAATCTGTGTCCCCTGCATTGGTTTCTTACCCACTGTACCACCAGGGAAGTCCTTGTATTATTCTTTTCATCCACCAAGACTGAATTTACCCAATTCTTTAGCTCAGCTTATGTTCAGTTACCATGAAGTCCCCCAGATTCCCGTGTTGCCCTTTACCTCCAACATTCTAATTCATCTCATGATAAATATTCCCTGTTCTGTTCAGGATTCTCAGGCCAACAGAAACAAAATCCCCTATGTCCTGTTGCCTTTTGGTTTTCATTCAGAGAAGATGTTGCAGACACAGGAAGTGTTGCTACTGTTAAGACTGAATCCAGGCCTCCAACTAATAAAAATAAATGGAAAAAAAAAAGACTGAAAGCAGGATGACAACTGGGGAAGTTCTTAAATGTGAGTTCCTGTGCAAAACGTGGCTCAAAAGTCCCTCTCCTTTTTCATAAAGACACAGAGGTCCTTGTGGATCCGGTAGCTCCTTGAGATGATTACAAAGTGCTGAGAAGGCTTAGACAACTCCTGGGGTGCCTTCTGACCACATGCATTTAAGCTGGGTCAAAGCATCCTGTTGCCTAAGAGGGGAAGACATTGAGGAGCGAGGGCATTTGCATTCAAGAGGCTGCCTATTATTCTGAAAAGGATCCTGGACCGGAGTCAGGCAATTTGGGTTCTTCCATAAACTGGCTGTATAGAAATGTCCTGTCAAACCACTGTTTCCCAAACACCAGTCCACGTGTCAAACCACTGTTTCCCAAACACCAGTCCACAGACTAGCCCATCAGAATCACTGGAGAGCTCTCAGAATTCAGATTCCAGGTCCCACCCCTGAGACACTGGTTCAGCAGGTCTGGGGTGAGACCTAGGACCTGACATACATGTCTTTACTTTTAATGTGGATAAGTCAAATATACGCAAAAGTCGAGAAAATAGTATAATGAATCCCCTCGACTACATCGCTTGGTGTCAACAATTATTTCACAGCCTTTTTAATCTGTATAAATCTCAGACATGATTTCAATCATACATATTTTAGTATGTTTTTCTAAAACATACAGAGTTTAAAAATACCCACAGTGCCATTACACACCAGAAAAAAATAAAGAGTAATCCCTTAATATCATAAAAAATTCTGTCAGTGTTCACAAATCCATAATTGTCTTATTTTAAAAAAAATTCCACCCTCCCTGTTTATTTGAATTGAAATCCAAGAAAACGTCCTGCATTATGATGGGCTATTGATCTCTTGTTGCTGTTGTTGTTGTTGTTTAGTGACTAAGTGTCTGACTCTTGGTGACCCCATGGAGTGTAGTCTGTCAGGCTCCTCTGTCCATGGGGTTTCCCAGGCAAGAATACTGGAGTGGGTTGCCATTTCCTTCACCAGGAGATCTTCTCGACCCAGGGATCGAACCCACATTTGGTCATAGCTTCCTTATTTTCTGAAATGGCAAATTCTCCAGACTCATCTTATACATTTTTTTACTTTCAGGCCTAAAGTAGCCACTTCTCAAGCTTTCTTAACAATATGGAACTCATATTATTAAAAGACTCCTCAGGTAATTCTGTTATGAAGCCAAGTTTGGAAACCAGTGGGTTGGAAATGAAGTTCATTCCAACTCCAAAATGCTATTTTTTTCCTCTTGCCAATTAAAATAGCAAAAATATATTTGAAATTACTTTAAAATGTTTATAAGAAATACAAATATCTTCTTATCTGATATTCTCTTTATTTGCTCACTGCATTTGAAATTGGTGCAACTTTTAAAAGTGCATTTTGACCACACCCTGAATATTTTCATACTCTTTGACTCAGAAATCCTGCTTTTAGAAATCTGGTTTAAGGAAATAAAAAAATGGAAACAACAGGGCCTGGGGAAAGGGGGCACAGAGCATAAGGCACAGCCTAGAGTTGGGGCAGGGATGTTACCCAGGAAGTTATGGGGGAGGGGACACAAACCCCAGGCTGAGAAGAGTCAGTGGGGCGACAGTGGACGTGATGGTGCCTCCCCTTCATCTTACCCGACCTTTGACTCCATCGTGCTCACAAACAGTCCAGCTATAAGCATGGTCTTGGGGCTTTCGAAACTTCTAGTCTCCTTGGTGGACCCTCAGGCATTTCATCACTGGGAGGACTGCAGTTCAGATTTCACACAAAGGACTTTACTGAATGGGGCTTGATGGTATGGATGACTGTCCAACCTTGCAGGCTAAAGAAATGGCGTCCCAGTAACCATGGAGGTCAATGAAAATTTGTCTGAAGTTTGCCCTTTCAATTGTTTAGGCTCAGAACAAGTGCCTTTGGGTTGTGTTATTTATGGGTATGTGAAGCATCTTTTCTCAAACTGCTCCTCACATCCGGAAGGCACACTCCTGGCTTTCTCTCTCTCTCTTGTTAGGTGATGGAGCCTGAAAGGGAGGAAGTGGGTAAGACCAGGCCAACTGCCAGCACCTGACTGGCCCCGATGACCCTATCCCTTGACCTCTAGTCATGGGTTCTCACAGCCCCAGGTTTTCCCCCTCAACTGTGGGACTGGTTAGAAAAGCAGTTAGGAGTCACATTATAAGACTTGGAATGAGAGGCTGAGAATTTTGGACTTTCTTCTATAGGAAATACAGGCATTTTTGAGCAAAAGGGATTTGATCTGACCTATAATTTTTGACGTTGGCATAAAGTAGAGTCAGGGGGAGGCCGACCAGAGCTGGAGGCTAGGTGAGGAAGCAGCAGAAGGGGTAGTCTAGATCTCCTGCTGGAGAAAGGCTGCTGTCATTTTCCAAATTCGATTGCCTTTTCCTCCTTTGGACCATGTGTATTAGTCCCACTGCTGCTATAACAAATGACCACAAACTTGGTGGCTTAAATCAACACAATGTTGTTCGCTTATGGTTCTAGAATTCAGAAGTCTAAAATCCTGGTGTTGGCAGAACTTCGTTCCTTCTGGAAACTCGTCTTTGCTTTTCTAGTTTCTGGAGGAGCCATCTTGGTTTGGGCTACTTCCTGAAACTTCAAGTATGTGACTCTAACCTCTGCTTTCATCTTCAACTTTCTTCTTCACCTTTTTTTTTTCTTTCTTTTTTAAGTTGATTTCTTTTTTTCTTTAAGATTTTTTTTAAAAATGTGGACCATTTTAAAGTCTTTATTGGATTTGTTACAGTATTGCCTCTGTTTTATGTTTCGGTTCTTTCTCTGAGAGGCATGTGGGCTCCCAACTCCCCAGCCAGGGATTGAACCCGCACTCCCTGCATACGGGGGTGAGGTCTTAATCACTAGACTACAAGTTTGGAAGTCCCTCAGATCTCCTTTTTCTGACTTTGACTCTCTTGGCTGTCTCTTCTTGAAAGAAAGTGAAAGTGAAGTTGCTCAGTCGTGTTGGACACTTTGCGACCCCAGGCTACTCCGTCCATGGGATTTTCTAGGCAAGAGTACTGGAGTGGGTTGTCAATTCCTTCTCCAGGGAATCTTCCCGACCCAGGGATCGAACCCAGGTCTCCCTCATTGTAGACAAGCGTTTTACTGTCTCCGCCACCAGGGAAGACTGTGTCTCTTCTTAGGATACTGTAATCCATTGGGTCCACCCATATAATCCGAGACAGTCTCTCCATCACAAGATTTTGAACTTAATAACATCTGCAAAGTCCTTTTGGCATGTCACATCCCAGGTGGTTCTAGTTGGAAAGAATCCGCCTGCCAATGCAGGAGATGAAAGAGACACAAGTTCAGCCTCTGAGTCAGCAATGGCAGCAGGACCCCTGGAGTAGGAAGTGGCAACCCAATCCAGTATTCTTGCCTGGGAAATTTCATGGACAGACAAGGCTGGCGAGCTTCAGTCCATGTGACTGCAAAGTCAGACAACTGAGCACACACCCACACACACATAGGACACAGGTTCTGGGGACATCTTTGGGCCCATATTGTGTCTACCACATCACTCATCCCAGGCTCCCACATGGTTAGGTGGGGTTATGAGGTCAAATTGTGGCTACTGGGATCTGACCAGAGGAACATGATTTCTACTCTTTCCTTCCAGGCCTGGCCCATAAAATCTCCCTTGTAGCCCTCTACACTCTCTCCCTATCTCTGTGCTAAGAATACAAAGAAAGGAAGGGCTAGAAGATGGAGGAACCTGGGGCAGAAAGCATCCGCCACTGAGGAACGTCCACATTGGACCTAGTTGAGTGAAAGATAAACCTCTGTGTTAAGCCACTGAGATATGGGAGTTTGTTGTTAGCATTACTTACCCTAATACCTTTTCATACTGTTCATGGGATTCTCAAGACAAGAATACTAAAATGGTTTGCCCTTCCCTTCTCCAGTGGACCACTTTTTGTCAGAACTCTCCACCATGACCCTTCTGTCTTGGGTAGCCCTACATGGCATGGCTCATAGTTTCATTGAGTTAGACAAGGCTGTGGTCCCTGTAATCAAATTGGTTAGTTTTCTGTGAATGTGGTTTTCTCTGTCTGCCCTCTGATGGAGAAGGATAAGAGGCTCATGGAAGCTTCCTGATGGCAGAGACTGACTGAAGGGGAAACTGGATCTTGTTCTGATGAGAGGGGCCATGCTCAGTAAATCTTTAATCCAATTTTCTGTTGATGGGCAGGGCTGTGTTCCCTCCCTGTTGTTGGTAATGAAGATAATGGCGACCTCCTTTAAAAGGTCCCACGCACCCACTGCTACACTCAGTGCCCCCAACCCTGCAGCAGGCCACCACTGACCCATGCCTCTGCTGGAGACTCCTGGACTCTCACAGGCAAGTCTGGGTCAGCCTAGACAGCATATTAAAAAGCAGAGATATTACTTTGCCAACAAAGGTCTGTCTTGTCAAAGCTATGGATTTTCCAGTAGTCATGTATGGATGTGCGAGTTGGACTATAAAGAAAGCTGAATGCCGAAGAATTAATGCTTTTGAACTGTGGTGTTGAAGAAGACTCTTGAGAGTTCCTTGGACTGCAAGGAGATCTAACCAGTCCATCGTAAAGGAAATCAGTCCTGAATATTCATTGGAAGGGCTGATGTTGAAGCTGAAACTCCAGTACTTTGGCTGCCTGATGTGAAGAACTGACTCATTGGAAAAGACCCTGATGCTGGGAAAGATTGAAGGCGGGAGGAGAAGGGGACAACAGAGGATGAGATGGTTGGATGGCATCACCGACTCGATGGACCTGGCTTTGAGTAAGCTCTGGGAGTTGGTGATGGATAGGGAAGCCTGGCGTGCTGCAGTCCGTGGGGTCACAGAGAGACACGGCTGAACGACTGAACTGAACTAAACCCTAATACCTCAGTTGACTTGAGAATGAGAAAGACGAATGGATTAGAGTCTTAGGAGGTGAGGAGGCTGGAAACCCTTGGTCAAGATAAAACTCAGGGACTTCCCTGGGGATCCAGTGGTTAAGACTTCACTGCAGAGGGCATGGGTTCAACCCCTGTCTCTGAAACTAAGATCTTGAATACCATGGGGTGTGGCCAAATAATAAATAAAAATTGATGCAGAAAAATCCATGATGAATAATAAATCAAAATTTAAAAAATTCTACTTGGGATGGAGCTTGAGACAACTTTGAGGGTGGGCATCCTGTTTTATTCTAAAGTCTTAATGTGAAGATAAGAATACATCCATAAAGACACATACAGTACTGTATATAAGATAGATAATCAACAAGGATAGCACAGGGGACTCTATTCAATATCCTGTGATAACCCATATGAGAAAAGAGTCTAAAAAAGAGAAAATATATGTACATATATAACTGAATCACTTTGCTGTACACCTAAAATTAACACAGCATTGTAAATCAACTATACTCCAATAAAATTAAAATATTTTAAAGACAGAATACATTCATACCCAGAGTGAAAACTAGGGCAAAAGATCTGAAAGACATTCCATAAATGCTCTTTCTCCTTTCAATATCCATGTTGGGTTTTTACAGGAAACCATTTTTGGGAGAACTGAGCATATTTAGATACAGCAGATTCAGTTGTAGTCTTGCTTGGATTGGCACCTGAGAGGCTTCATGGCAGTGAGTGGAGAGTTACAGGGATGGGACGTATGTCATAATAGCAAAAAGGGACCAGGCTGGAAGGAAGGGGGGACTCGGGGAGGGAGCAGATTGTCTGGTGGTCTGGGTTTCTGGATAACCTGGTTCCTTCCTTCTCTAGGCCCTACAGTGTCTATTTTTGGCCCTGTTTGTTTAAGTTTTTAGTTAAGTTTTTGTCTTTCAGGTTCCAACAGCGTGAAGGTAGGCTCATGATGGCCCGAGGAGCTCAACCCACTCCAGCAGAGAGAGGCTGAGGTCCCTGCTGGTCCTTGGAGTAGCCATCAAGGGACGTCTACACCTGTAGGGTAGGCTAGGCTCTACAGCCCCTGTCCAGCAGGAAGGAGCTTCAGAAGAGACCTTTGGCCCCTTATCCCTTAAGAATAAGGGTGAAGAGTCTCTCGGTGGGGAATGAGACAGTCTGGGGCCTGAGACCCTTTGCTGCAGTACTGCGTTGTTTGTACCTGGACAAACCTCTCCTCCAGCAACAGAATACAAAGAAACTGTATGGGACCGAAAATAACTGTGTGCATGTGCAGTTAGTTCAAATTCTGGACAAAGGATACAAAGAGACCAAAAAAATCCACAGCTGCCATTTCTGAAGAGCCAGAGGCAAAAACAGGGTGTTGGGAGCAAAACCAGTGTGCTGAACATGCCTCCCCCTGCACTCAACACCACCAAAGAGGTGGGCAAACCCCTCCAGCCTGACCCCACACACACGCCTACCCTCACCCCAAATAAGGAATAAGCTCACCCCTCTCAATGAGCCAGCCAGCAAGTGAATCTGTTATTTGTTCTTGCTCCCCCTTGCTGGAGTAGGGGCCCCAATAAAACCTTGCCTGGAAAAGAAAAGTTTCTGGATGAAAACGGTTTTGGTGGAGGTCTTAAGTAGTTTTTAGTTCCCTATAAGCTCAAAAATATTAATAATAAAAGAAGTAATTTTAAAATTCAAAATTTAGAGTGTAAAAGTGGAAATCTCTGATGGTAATGGCTAACAATTTATCGTTTAGATTTTCTGACTCTTTTCCTACTCATGTGCTAACACACACAGACACACACACACACACACACACAAAGACAACTTCATTACTGCATGGACTTTCCAAGTGGTGCAGTTGGTATGGAAACTGCCTGCCAGTGCAGGGTTCTATCCCTGCATCAGGAAGATCCCCTGGAGGAGGAAATGCTACCCCACTCCAGTATTCCTGCCTGGAAAACCCTATAGACAGAGAGGCCCGCAGGGCTACAGTCCATGTGATCACAGAGTCAAACACAACTGAGTGACTGAACACACACACGAACACCATATCAGTGAACATCTGTGAGCACTGGGAAAACACATCAAGCGATCTGTCCACCGGAGGACAAATGAGTCCCCTGGAGTAGAATTGCTGTGTTGAAATGTCAGTTGAGTTCAGTCATTCAGTCATGTTTTTGTGACCCCATGGACTGCAGCACGCCAGGCCTCCCTGTCCATCACCAACTCCTGGAGTTTACTCAAACTCATGTCCATCGAGTTGGTGATGCCACCATCTCATCCTCTGTCATCCCCTTCTCCTCCTGCCTTCTATCTTTTCCAGCATCAGGGTCTTTTCCAGTGAGTCAGTTCTTCGCATCAGGCTGCCAAAGTAATGGAGTTTCAGCTTCAGCATCAGTCCTTCCAATGAATACTCAGGACTGATTTCCTTTAGGATGGACTGGTTGGATCTCCTTGCAGTCCAAGGAATTCTCAGGAGTCTTCTTCAACACCACAGTTCAAAAGCACTGTTCTTTGGCGCTTGGCTTTCTTTATAGTCCAACTTGCACATCCATACACAACTATTGGAAAAACCATAGCTTTGGCTAGGTGGACTTTTGGTGGCAAAGTAAAATCTCTGTTTTTTTAATATGTTGTCTAGGTTGGTCATAACTTTTCTTCCAAGGAACAAGCGTCTTTTAATTTTGTGGCTGGAGTCACCATCTGCAGTGATTTTGGAGAGACACTTCATAATTTGCACAGGTACTTAAATTTTCCTCTGGAAATAAATCAATACCCCTTTTTTGAGGGCAGAGTTGTGGAGTCAAGGAGGTGGGATGTGGTGTGGAAGGAAGGTGGGTTCTTGTGTAGAGACTTGAGAGAGGGATGGACAGAGAAAGAATTAGGACTCGCTAACTGGCCAGCTGTGTGGAGGCCTGGAGACCAAGCTCTGAGAAGTGCTCATGCTTGGTTTAATGCTCTATAGTCACTGAAACTGAAACCCCCTGAATAAGGGGCCCCCACTTTAATTTTGCATTGGGCCCCCCTGCGGCTCCTCTGGTGGCTCAGATGGTAAAGAATCTGCCTGCAGGGCAGGAGACTGGGGTTTGATCCGTGGCTTGGGAAGATCCCCTGGAGAAGGGAGTGGCTATCTGTTCCAGTATGCTTGCCTGGGAAATCCCATGGACAGAGGAGCCTGGCAGGCTCCAGTCCACGGAATCTCAAAGACTTGGACACGACTGAGTGACTAACACACACACGGGGGCCCATACGCTATGTGGCTGGTCCCGGCAGAGAGGAAAACAGGGGCCGAGCCAGTGAGCACTCATTCTCGTGGGGGTGGTGTTGCTGCGTGGACCACTCTGGCCCTGAGGTCAAAGTGGACAGGACTCGGGCCTGTCTGGGGATGACTGGGGCTCACAGTGGGGGTGGGGACCCTAGGAGCCGCTGGACTGGGGCGCCTCTCAGAGTGTGTATTCATTAGTCCCCTCAGAGTGTCCTAAAGCAATGGGCCATCTTGGAACCCCACTGGCTCTAGAGTGTGGTTCCCAGACCAGCAGAGGCAGCATCCTTGGCGACTGGTTAAAAATGCAAACTCTCAGGCCCCACCCCAGACTAACAGAACCAGACACTCTGCTGGGGCCCGGCAATCTGTGCTCCCACCAGCCATCCTGGGTGTTCTGATGGGTGCTTAAGTATGAAAACCCTCATCTAGACCAATTCTGATCCTCAGGATGCCTCTCAGAGCCGGTTTCCAGAACAGCATAAACCTTTGGGCCTCTGAAGGGCTGAAGTGACCCCCAAGGAGAGAAGATGCAGGAGCCTGACTTTTTTCTCACCCAGGCTGAGGTTTCTCCCTCTTACTTCAGCCTAAAGGAAAAGCTTTGCACCATTACAAGTCTCCTGGGGGTATTAATGTGTTTTTTTCTCCTTCTCCATCGTGAACATAATCTATTGGGCTAATAAAATGCTAGGCAGACTTCATTTCTGTGGTCCCCTGGTGGATCCAAAATATAATAAGTCCTCCTCGCATAGGGGGATAGAGGAAAGCTATGCGGAGGTGAATATACTAAAAGACTTATTAATTATGGGAGTGCTGCTTTGGAGAAGCTAAAAACCACTGTGTTAGCTAATAGCTTTATGATCATATTTTAGACTCCTGGAAGTTACACATATCGAAGGTAAATATCTTTGTCAGGAAAAGGGCCTCTTGGGATGCACAGAATACGAGAATATTAGAATTGGAAAGGGCAGCTAGAGATGGTAATAAAGTTGTGTCTCATCTAGGAATAATGTCAAGGAATGCTAACACAAATGGTTTAAACTCTCTGAAGAGTCAGAACGGACCATATAGGATGGAAATTACAGGGACGTGTTGGGCTTAGTGTTGAATCCAAGTGGTCTGCTGGGCCCCCTCCACACCCCCACGGGCTAGGGAGAGCTGAAGGCCTTTGAACTTGTAGTGGCTGAAGCTCAGGCTGCACATATTTTGAATGCACGCAAGGGGAGTGCCCATCTTTCACTGTGCCTGACTGACGGGCACCATCGGCTGAGGGCAACCTGGGGTGCCCAGTATCCCCTACTCTGGGAACCAGAGCACCCCAGGCCCCTTGCACAGGCCTGAGGCTGACCTGGGGGCACCATGTTTGGCTGGTGACTTCAGAACTGCAGGGAGAAATCGGAACTGGACTTCCTTACCAGGCTGTTTTCCTTTCACCTAATCCTACACATGCCTGTGAGTCTGTCTGTCTACTGGGCATTCCTTCCAAGAGTGTGAGCCAGTGGCAAAGACTCCACCCACTAACCCAGGGGACACGGGTTTGATCCCTGGTCCAGGAAGATGCCACAAGCCGAGGGGCAACTAAGCCGGCGCACCACAACTGTTGAGCCTGTGCTCTACAACTTGGAAGCCACAACTCCTGAACCTGTATGCTGCAACTACTGAAGCCTGTGTGCCCTAGAGCCTGTGCTCTAGGGAAGAGCCGCCTCAATGAGAAGCCCATGCACTACAACAGAGAGTAAGGAACCTCTGCTCTTTGCAACTAAAGAAAAGCCCTCTGGAAGCAATGAAGACCCAACACAGCCAAAAATAAATAGGCAAATAAATAATATTATTAAAAAATCAACAAACTATGCTTAAATAAATTGTGGAGGGATGAACAAATTCAACCTCTAAGGGGGAGCCCAGGGGTCCTCTCTCTGCCCCACCTAGGGCCCTGTTCTTTGCAAACAGCAGGAGTTCTGCAGGTCTCCCTTCTGGGGGCTCAGGCCTTGACAGTCTTCTGGTAGCACCTTCTCCTAAAAGGAATCTCTGGGTTTGCCTCCAGCCAGGTGCTCCAGCCGCACATGTGCCTCTTGTTGATGTACAGAGGGCAGACTGGTGACAGACTGATGCACAGAATTGTCCTCAGGCTGCAGGTGTGAAAAAAAGATGAGGTCAGAGCATCATAACTCAGGGAAAAGGCTCAGTGGAATGGAGCTGACTTTACAAGTCACTGACGCCAGCAGAAAATGTTACCTCCGTTTCCCAACAGCTTGTTCTGGTCTGATGCCTTGTACTCCCTGGGGCTCCCTTTTCCCCGTGGGGTCACTGAGGGCCATTTCTTGTTCCTCATCAGCAACATATTTGCAGTGAGAGGGGACACGATGCCTTTGGATGGATTTGCAAATGAAAGCATGTGATATTCTCTAAAGGTTATGGGTACCTCGACCTTATGGGCTTTGAAAGAAAGTCTTAATGAAGGAATAGTCTCCAGATGATCATTTCCTTTTTAATTTTCCTGGTAAGTGACCTTTTCTTTCAAGAATGGGCTTCTGACGTGAAGGGTTTCCTTACGTGTGCTGCTTTCTTTTTTTCCTCTGGACTCACTCTTTGTGACTTGATTACCATGTCCCTAGCCTCTACCATGGATGTGACAATTGGAGGTTACAGCTGGTGAGAGGAAAAAAGGGTCCAACAGATGAATTCTTAAGAGACTGAGGTTCTGTATTTATCTCAGTCGCTTAAAAGAGATACAGAGAAGGGAAAGAGAGAGCTGCTGTGACGCACGGGTAGGATTATGGCTGTGTGGGGTGCTTTTCAAAGTCTTAGATGGCATCACTGGGTCTGTGAAAAAACTCCTTTTTCTCTCCTAGGTGGCTCCATAAATTCTAAGGTGGCAGCGCAGGCTGGATTTCCACTTATGGCCTGAAGAAACTAGAACACAAATATTCTGTACAGCATTTCTGCACTGAGCCTTTTGCTTTCCTCTGGCTTTGAAATTTGCATTCCTTTTATTTCAGTATTTTAAAAATTAATATATTTATTTTTGGTTGCACTCGGTCATCGTTGCTGAACAGTCTTTCTCCAGCTGTGTGCACAGGCTTCTCACTGCGGTAGCTTCTCTTATTGTGGAGCACAGACTCTAGGTGTGTCAGCTTCAGTAGTTGTGAACTACAGGCTTAAGTTCCTCCTTGGCATGTGAGATCTTCCTGGACCAGGGCTTGAACCTGTGTCCCTCCCCTGAATTGGCAAGCAGATTCTTATCCACTGTACCACCAGGGAATTCCTTCATTTCTTTTAATACAATGTGCTGGTTCAAAAAACACATATGCATGTGTGTTTTGTCCATGTTACTTAATTCCAAAAATGTTTGCATTTTAAAAGTTATTCTCACAAATTCAGTGAAACAAGCTGGTGTGAGTAGCTCCATGTTTTAAGTGGGAAGCCGAGGCACATTTGAAGTCTGTCATAGTGTTCTCACATTCCTGATTCAAAATGAACAGCTCAGTTTTTTAAAAATTTTTTATTTTTTATTGAAATAACATTTGTTTATAATGTTATATAAGTTTCAAGTTATAACTATATTTCTATTTCACTATACCCTACAGCATACTCACTGCCAGAAATTTAGTTTCCATCCATGATTATACAGTCAATCCCCTTTATCCATTTCACTCTCCTCCCACTGTCCCCTCCTGTCTGGAAACCACTGCTCTGTTCTCTGTATCTACACATTTGTTTTTGTTTGGTTTGATTTGTTCACTTATTTTGTTTGTTTTTAAGATCCCACATATGAGTGAAATCGTACAATATTTATCTTTCTCCTTCTGACTTATTTCACTTAGCATAGCACTTTCAAAGTCCATCCACATTGTTGCAAATGGTAAGGTTTCATGTTTTTTATGGCCAGGCAGTATTCCATTGTACATATGTACCACACCTTCTTTGTCCATTCAGCTGTTAATGGGCACATAGGTTGTTTCCACATCTTGGCTATTGTTAATAATGCTGTGATGAACGTTGGAGTGCGTATATAATTTTTAAAAAAAATTTTTGACTGCACTGGGTCTTAATTGATGTGTGACAGCTTTCTCTAGTTGGGGCATTTGGGGACTAGTCTTCACTGTGGTGCTCAGGCTTCTCTTTGTAGCGGCTTCTCTCATTGCAGAGCATGGGCTCTAGGTGAGCAGGTTTCAGTAGCTGCAGCTTGGGAGCTCTAGAATGCAGGCTCAGTGGTTGTGACACACCAAGGCATGTGGAATCTTCCTGCACCAGGGATTGAACTCATGTCTCTTGAGTTGGCAGGCAGATTCTTAACCACTGGACCACCAGGGAAGTCCTATCATTTTGGATTACTGTTTCAGCGTTCTTCAGATAAATACCCAAAGTGGAATAGCTGGATCATATGGTAATTCTATTTTTAAGTTTTTGAGGAACCGCTATACTGTTCTCTGTAGTGGCTGCACCAATTTGCATTCCTACCAACAGTGTAGGAGGGTTCCCTTTTCTCTACAACTTTGTCAAATACGCCAGGATTTTTAGCTGAAGGCAACAGAAACCACCTAGTGCTTACTGGGGAGAAAGAGTTACTGGGCAGTACCTGGAATCACCAGGAAGGCAGTGAGCCAGACTCAGAGAATGGGTGGGCAAAGAGGGGCCAAGGGCACAGCCCTCTTGTCGGGCTGGATTGTCTTCTGTTCTGTGTCTGCAAGGCTACTTAGTGAAGCTGAGGTCACAGTGCTGGGCCCTCCATGCAGAGCCAGGAAGCAAGAACTTCAGCCCCCTTCTGGCTTCTCAATGGAATAGACTCATGTTGGGGAAGTTTCCAAATATGGGAAATGGATCTGGTTGCTGGCAAAGTCCCTCTTTATATCTTTTGCCCATTTCTTTAACGAGTTGATTATTCACTAAAAAAAAAATCTTATTGAAAAATCCTTATTCAACATCTGTCTTTGGGAAATTTCTGGGAAACAATAAAAAGTTTGAGAAGCTGAGAGCGAGCTTATCTCTAAACCACACATTTATAATTAAATATATTTATTTCTCAGACTAAATTATTTATGGTTAGCAGTTTATTATAGATGGTTATTTGGGAATGTTTGGTGTGTAGCATTGATAAGAAGCCCTGGGATGTCCTGATCTCTTGTTTTTCTAGCCATTGGGCAAAGTCTCAGAGAAGAACAAAAGAATAATTAAACAATTAGAGGACAAAAAAATAATCTCATTTGCTGTGTTTTTGATTTTTAGAAAAGATAATGTTCTCAAGCCATAAACTCAGAAAACTAAGAAAGAGTTTATTTGGAGTCTCTTCTTTGAATCTCTTAGTTTTTCTGTAATTGTAATAAAACACTTAACCTGGAGTGAATTGATCTGCTGGAATTTCGTACCACTTGTTTTCAACCACACAGTCCATTTTTCCTACCATATCTACACATATTGAACATTCAGTACAACCTATCATTAAGGAGACATAGAAACACTGAATTTTGAAGCATTTACCAATTAGGTGAAGTGGGTCCGTTCCCCGAGCGAGCCCTGTGTTTAGCTACTACAGTTCTTGAAGGAGCAAGGCTGCTGAACCTCTCGGCCTACGGAGAAGTCAGGCAAGGACCTCACCCTGTGATTTATGGCTTGAGAATCTGATCAAGATATTTCAGGCTTTTCTAAGGGTTACAACTTGGGACTTCCCTGCTCCCTGGTCCCACTTTTTCCCTCCCCCATTCCCTCCTCAGACTCTGACCACACCAGACAGCCACAGGGCAGTGACCTCTGTCAGTGTATTGTGAGAAAAGGAAAGGAGCTGTCCAGTTCTTAGCCTCAAAAGAGCTGTCCAGCCCAGGACCAGTGCAAACACAGGGAAGCTCGAAAAGCTCCCAGACCAAGAAACAAAATCCAAAGGTCCCCTAGGGAGATGTTGGGCATCTTGATGGAGTGGCATTTCACTAGATTTAGACCAATTCTAGGGTCCAATCTCAAGTAAGAGTTTTCATTTATTTCCATGATAGACTTTCTCATGGATATCGTGTACACTTGTATCCAGGAACCCTGGAACCAATTGCTGGGTGAAGAATTGATATCTATGCTCTCAAAGTCTGTGAGTTTTTAGGAACTTCCCTGGTGGTCCAGTGGTTAGGACTCTATACTTCAACTGAAGAGGATACAAGTTCAATCCCTGGTTGGGGAACTAAGATCTTGCATGCTGTACAGTGTGGCCGAAAAATGGGGGGAGTAAAAGGACTGAGTTTGTAGAACTGGTGTGTTGAAAGCATAGGAGTCATGAGGACTCATAAGGAACCACTTGTTCTCTCATCTTGTCCCCCCAAAGCCTCTCACTTCTCCCCGTAGGAGGAGAGAGAGAAATATTTTCTCATCTCTCTCATAAACTTTTTCATCTCTCAACTTCACCCCTTTAGTACCCTCCAGGTGGCACTGAGACAAGGATTGCAAATTTTGAGCCCCTCTTTGGCAAGACTTGTACAAGGGGAGGGGGTCACCGAGTACCAACTTGTGAAATTTGGGCAGTATTTGACACCTACACCTATTGATTTGTTTTTTTAAAAACATTTCTAAATTTCAGTTTTATTTGACTTTGAAAAGAGCTATGTTGGGACATCCCTGGTGGTTCCTCAACTTCACCCCTTTAGTACCCTCCAGGTGGCACTGAGACAAGGATTGCAAATTTTGAGCCCCTCTTTGGCAAGACTTGTACAAGGGGAGGGGGTCACCGAGTACCAACTTGTGAAATTTGGGCAGTATTTGACACCTACACCTATTGATTTGTTTTTTTAAAAACATTTCTAAATTTCAGTTTTATTTGACTTTGAAAAGAGCTATGTTGGGACATCCCTGGTGGTTCAGTGGTTAGATTCTGTGCTTTCACTGTAAGGGTTCAGGGTTTGAACTCTGGTCAGGGAGCTAGGATCCCGTATACTGTGCAGCCAATTTTTTTTTTTTAATAAGTAAGAGCTATATTTACAAATATTACAGTAATAAATAAGCCTTCCAGTTGCAGATGTGTCTGATGGTGTGAGTAAAGTCCAGTGTAAAGAACAATACTGCATATGAACCTGGCATGTTAGGTCCATGAATCAAGGTGAATTGGATGTGGTGAAAAAGGAGATGGCAAGCTTGAACACCAACATTTTCGGAATCAGTGAACTAAAATGGACCAGAATGGGTGAATTGAATTCAGATGACCATTTTATCTACTATAGTGGGCAAGAATCCCTTAGAAGAAATGATGTAGCCCACAGAGTCAACAAGAGTCCAAAGTGCAGTCCTCAGATATGTTTATATGCTGGACCATATCAGTATAGGGTTAGTCGTTCAGTCATGTCAGACTCTTTGCGACTGCAAGGACTGTAGCCCCCCAGGCTCCTCTATCTAAGGAATTCTCCAGGCAAGAATACTGGAATGGGTTGCCATTTCCTTCTCCAGGGGATCTTCCCAACCCAGGGATTGAATCCAGGGCTCCCTCATTGCAGGGAGACTCTTTACTGACTGAGTCGCCAAAATGCAGTACTTTGGTGTAATCTCAAAAACAACAGAATGATCTTGATTCACTTCCAAGGCAAACCATTCACATCACAGTAATCCAAGCCTATGCCCCAACCACTAATGCTGAAGAAGCTGAAGTTGAATTGTTCTATGAAGACCTACAAGACCTTCTAGAACTAACACTGAAAAAAGATGTCCTTTTCATCATAGGGGACTTAGGAATGCAAAAATAGGAAGTCAAGAGATACCTGGAGTAACAGGCAAGTTTGGCCTTGGAGTACAAAGTGAAGCAGGGCAAAGGCTAATAGAGTTTTGCCAAGAGAACGCACCGGTCATAGCAAATACCCTCTGCCAACAACATAAAAGGCGACTCTATACATTGACATCACCAATGATCTATACTGAAATCAGATTGATTATATTCTTTGCAGCCAAAGATGGAGAAGCTCAATACAGTCAGCAAAAACAAGACTGGAAGCTGACTGTGGCTCAGATCATGAACTCCTTATTGCCAAATTCAGATTTAAAATGAAGAAAGTAGGAAAAACCACTAGACCATTCAGATATGACCTAGATCAAATCCCTTACAGTGGAAGTGATAAATAGATTATTTAAGGGATTAGATCTGATAAACAGAATGCCTGAAGAACTATGAATGGAGTATTGTAACATTGTACAGGAGGCAGTAATCAAGACCATCCCCAAGAAAAAGAAATGCAAAAAGGCAAAATGGTTTTCTGAGGAGGCTTTACAAATAGCTGAGAAAAGAAGAGAAATGAAAGGCAAAGGAGAAAAGGAAAGATTACCCATCTGAATGCAGAGTTCCAAAGAATAGCAAGGAGAGATAAGAAAGGTTTCCTAAGTGAATAATGTAAAGAAATAGAGGAAAACAATAGAATGGGAAAGACTAGAGATCTCTTCAAGAAAATTAGAGACACCGAGGGAACATTTCATGCAAAGATGGGTACAATAAAGGACAGAAAAAGTGTGGACCTAACAGAAGCAGAAGATATTAAGAAGAAGTGGCAGGAATACACAGAAGAACTGTATAAAAAAAGCTCTTAATGACCCAGATAACCACAGTGGTTGGTCACTTACATAGAGCCAGACATCCTGGAGTGCAAAGTCAAGGAAGCATTACTGTGAACAACACTAGTGGAGGTGATGGAATTCTTGCTGAGCTATTTCAAATCCTGAAAGATTTGAATGCTGTGAAAGTGTTTCACTCATTATGCCAGCAAATTTGGAAAACTCAACAGTGGCCACAGGACTGGAAAAGGTCAGTTTTCATTCCAATCCCAAAGAAAGGCAATGCCAAAAAATGTTCAAACTACTGCATAATTGCACTCCTTTCATATGCTAGCAAGGTAATGCTCAAAATTCTTCAAGCTAGGCTTTAATAGTATGTGAACTGAGAACTTCCAGATGTACATACAGCTGGATTTAGAAAAGGCAGAGGAATCAAAGGTCAAATTGCCAGCTGTTGGATCATAGAAAAAGCTGGAGAATTTCAGAAAAACATCTACTTCTGCTTCATTGACTATGCTAAAGTCTTTGACTATGCTAAAGTCTTTGACTATGTGGATCACACCAAACTGTGGAAAATTCTTAAAGAGATGGGAATACCATACCACCTTACCTGTCTCATGAGAAACTTGTATGCAGGTCAAGAAGCAATAGTTAGAACCAGACATGGAACAACGAACTGGTTCAAAATTGGGAAAGGAATATGTCAAGGCTGTATATTGTCACTCACCCTGCTTATTTAACTTATATGCAGAGTACATCATGCGAAATGCCAGGCTGGATGAATCACAAGCTGGACTCAAGATTGACAGGACAAAGATTATATACTTCAGATATGCAGATGATACCACTATAATGGCAGAAAGTGAAGAGGAACTAAAGAGCCTCTTGATGAAGGTGAAAGAGGAGAGTGAAAAAGTTGGCTTAAAACTCAACATTCAAAAAACTAAGATCATGGCATCTGGCCCCATTACTTCATGGCAAATAGATGGGGGAAAATGACAACAATGACAGATTTTATTTTCTTGGGCTCCAAAATCATTTCGGATGGTGACTGAAATTAAAATATGATTGTTCCTTGGGAGTAAAGCTACGACAAACCTAAACAGCATATTAAAAAGCAGAGATTTCATTTTGCTGACAAAGGTCTGGCTAGTCAAAGCTATGGTTTTTCCAGTAGTCATGTATGGATGTGAGAGGTGGGCCATTAGGAAGGCTGAGTGCCGAAGAGTCGATGCTTTCAGACTGTGGTTGGAGAAGACTCTTGAGAGTCCCTTGGACAGCAAGGAGATCAAAGCAGTCAATCCTAAAGAAAATCAACCCTGAATATTCATTTGAAGGACTGATGCTGAAGCGGAAGCTCCAATATTTTGGCCACCTGATGGGAAGAGCTGACTCATTGGAAAAAGATTGGCAAAGATTAAAGGCAAAAGGAGGAGGAGGTGGCAGAAGATGTGATGTTTCGGTAGCATCACCGACTCAGTGGACAAGAGTTTCAGCAAACTCAGGGAGATAGTGGACGGGAAAGTCTGGTGTGCTGCAGTCCATGGGGTTGCAAAGAGTAAGCCACAACTTAGTGACTGAACAACAACAAATAAGCCTTTGATATCAATGTGTTCTGTGTTCTTCAACCTGTTAATTTGTTCTTGATCATTGGAACTTTGGGCAAAACTGAGACCAAGAGAAGCCCATCTTAACATTTTGTCATGTGTGTGTATTGCTTTTGTATCTTCATCATCACCTCCCAGCTTGTTATATATCCTACTTATGTATCTTTACCTTTGAAGGATACAAAAAACAAGCAATATGGCATAAAAAGAAGTAGGTAGAATTTAGGAGGGAGTGATGGAAAGAAGAAAAGCAAGTATGAATATATAAAAAAGGAGTGAGGCTAAAAACCAAAAACCAACACAGTTCCCATCAGTGGATCAAGATTTGGCTCTGAGCTTTCTAGTTAAATGAGGAGGAGCAGCTGGTCTTCAAATGTGAAACAGAAGGAATTTCTTTGGGGTCCAGGTGATCAGTAGATTGTGATGATGAAAGTACTTTTAATCTATTTAAATTGGATTTATTTAAAAAAATGGACAATTGTAGTTTGTTAATGTCCTCTCTGACCCAATCTTCCTCCTAAAAGACTCCAACATCAAACTAATTAACATAAAAATTCCCCCAAAGAACCAAGTCTGAGGAAAAGACACATAACTATTTCCATCTTCAGTGTAAAGTTGTTGAAATATTCTACCCATGAATATTTCTGCAGAGGCAATTTTAAGAGGGAAGCAAGAGTGGATGGTGGTTTTTATGGATGGTGCAACATCTATTTTATAATTGCACCTGAACCAACAGCTAAGAGGTGAGCGAAGGCCCCAAGTAGGACGAATGGAATTCCCTCCCTGGAATTTGAATCACTTTTTGATTTGACATAGAGACAGAAAACGCTTGAGGCCATTCACTCCGGTGGGGGTGTGCTTGGGTGGGGCTGGAACACAGTTTCAGACTGCGTTCTGTCCAGAACTGGGCAGACTGGCTCTGTCCTTCTGGGGTCTGGGACTTTCTTCTGCCTTCCTCTCTCCTGTGATACTGCCTTCCTCCTCCCCCCAACTATAGCTTTCTGATAAAATCTTTCATTGCTGATAGCAGACTCCATTCCTGTTTCTTGCATCCCAAGTGTTGTGACACGGTTCTCAAGGTGGTTTCAGAGTGTGATCGAGTCAGTGGGTTGACCTGAGGTGGCACATAAACAACATTTACATTTTTCAGTTATGCAATTATTTTAACGTATATTGGGGAAAACTATAAACAGCACATCAAGCCCACAGTGTCATGGGTATTATTGCTTAGAAGGAGGATACATTTATTTAAGTCAGAAAGTGAGTCATTTTTTAAAAGAAAGCGCCAAGTGATAGTACAGGTGTCTGTGGATTTTGGAAAAGAAATCTCATGGGTGGGGGAGCTGTTTGTCCTATTTTTGCTGATACAGGTTTCCAGAGTTCCCTCTGTGCCATCAGGGAGGCAGGCTGGACACAGGAGAGGATGGATGTGGTCGACACTGGAAAGAAGCTTTCAGGGAGACAACGCCAGGACCCTGCAGGAGAGGTGGGGCTGAACCCCTCTGAGACCCCCCACATGATCTGCCATCTTCCTCTTCTTGGTGGGCAGGTGGAGAGGTCAGCTGACGATGGGAGACAGGGCGCCTCTGGAGCCCCCCGGGCTTCTCGTCTTTCTCTCCGTCTCCCCGCCCCGCTTCCCGTCCTGTCTCAGTGTCCCCTGACCCCCGCCCCCAGCTCAGGCCTGTCCGGCTTTGCCGGCCAGACAGCTCAGGGCAGCAGCTGTGGCAGGTCTGGGGCTCCTCAGGCCGCCTTGCCCCCAAGAGGAGAATGGATATGGAGGATCACCCCAACTCCGCAGCCTCTCAGCTCAGCCTCAGGTCATCGAGAGGGGATCCCTTTCATGATTGCTGAAGCTTCTCCCGTTTGCCAACCTCTGAGCTCAGGCTCCACGGATACCGCGGATACAGCGGGGATTGCGCCAGCATCTGCAGACGGGCCCCTTCCCGCCCCTCACCGCCGACCCTCCCACACCAAGCGTGAGGATCCCCGGGCTTCGCCAAGTCAGGGACGGGGAGGGGAGGGTGAGTTTGCCGCAGCCTGCCGCTGGAACGCTGCTCCACCCGCACCCGCACCTGCGCCGTCGGCCGCTCGCCTTCCAGGGCAGCGCGGACGCAAACCGCGCAGTGCTAGCACGGGCATTATTCTCTGTCTGGGTCAGCCGGCGCGTCACAGCGGCTCTCTCTTAATTTCATCTTTCAGGACGTGGTGAATCACTTCACCTCTAGTTCCTTAGCTGTAACATCAGTGGGCTGTGCCATCAGAGCTCTGTCCCGGGTATTTACTGCTGTTGACAACCGCCCCGCACCGTAGTGGCCTCCAGGGACCGTCTCCAGGGCTGCGGGCTGACCCGGCTGCGGGCTGCCGGTCTGGCGCACGCGCACTCGTGAGCCCCACTCTCCCGGGGCATCAGCCCGGGGCTGGGCTCAGCCGGGACACCTGTGACGCTGGCCCGTCTCTCCACCTGAGCTTTCATCCTGGAGTTCTTGCCACGCGGGTCACAGGACTTCAGAGAGGAGGAGACTGCAAACTGCATGACCTCTTAAGGCCTAGGCTCAAAGTGGCACAAGCTGCATTCTCTTGCTCAAAGCGACAAAGAAGGTCAGCCCAGACACAGAGTGGGGAGATGGAGGCCTAGACGGGGGTGTCAAAGTGACACTGCAAAAAGATGTGGTCCCAGGGGATGTGAATCAGGGGACAGGGCGGGCATGATTGTGACAGTCTACCTAAATCTTTAAAATCCGTTTTGGCACAAGTTATGATTCTCAAAACCAATTGCACTTAAAAATATTGGAGGAATAAAAGCATTGCTTTTGCAGGAAGCATAGTTGACTCGGGAAGGCAGTGGCGTGGTTCAAATCTCAATTCCATTTCTTTCTTAGCTGTGTAACTTCAAGTAACTTACTTTACCTCTCTGTTTCTCAGTTTTCTCATCTAAAAGATGGGGACACTAATAATAACATCAACTTTTATATAATCATATTCAATGGTTCCCCATTACATGATGTAGATTTGTTTTATTGAGTTTAATTTTGCTTCTTTCGTTCTTTCGTATAAAGTGTGTGCATGGTAAATCTTTTGGTACTTGTTAGACTAGAAATATTTTATTTTACTCTAATATTTAACTCAATTTGCCATGGCATAAAATTCTCCAAAAATTTTATTTTTCATTAGACTATGAAATATACTTCATGATTGTCTTTTAGAATCCAGTGTTGCTTAAAAAAGCCTGATTTTTTTCCTTTTTGGTAGTCTGATTTTTTTTTTTTTTCTGAAAGCTTTTAGAATTTTCTCTATCTTTGGAGTGAGAAATGTTGGTAAAGTGTCTCAAGGTTTGGGTCTTTTTCCTTAATCTTGTTTGGTGAGAGCTTTCGATGTGAAAAGTCACATCTTTCAGTTGAGTGGATCTTTTATTATTGTTTCTGATTATTTTTTCTCTTCAGTAATGACCAGCACTCCTACTGGAATTATTATCAGATACGCATCAAACTGCATGAATATTGTCCTTCTTTACTTTCCTGTCCTATTTTTTAAATTTCTTTTTCTTTTTATTCTATATACTCTGGGAGATTTTGACTCTACCTCTAAAATCATCACCGTGTTCTTCAGTCTTTCCTACCATTCCTTTTGTTTTCTGTTTTTTTAATACTGGTGATCATAGATTTAATTAATCTCTCTTCTTTTGTCCTGATTGACCATTTCCCACAGCTCTCAATAGTGGATATGAGAGATATGAGTTGGCTTTGCCTATGTGTGGCTTTGTTTTCCAGAAACAAGAGGCTGGTGGTTTCATAAGAAGTGGGTGGGGCTCTTTACCAACTGAGCCACCAGGGAAGCCTGGCCATCAGTAGGAGATGCATTCTGGGTGAGTGCTTCGCTCTGGCCGGCTGGCCTTGGCTCTGTTTCAGTAGGCACTGCCCATAGCCTTGACTGTCCTCGACGCTTTCTCTGCCATCCAGTGATTCACCTTGGAACAGCCCTTTGTCTTTGGCACAACTTCTCCAGGGCTCCTTTAGGCAGACCTGCATCCTACACTTCTGTCTACTCTTCGGCACTGCCTTCTCTCCTGCTGTTTTTCCTGCAGTCAAGCCATTTCCCAGGGATTCTGCAAAATTTCTGTCCATCCATGCTGCCTTTCCTGGTAGCTGAGGAAGGGATGGGCCTGACCATTGTCCTTAGTCCAACATTAGGAGCCAAAAGGTTAGAAAGTTTTTTATCTCGAGTTGTTTAAAATTCTGCTATTAAATGCCCCCTGCACTGAAACTTTTCCCAGAAAGAATCTATCAAGTTTATCTGTATGCTGAATTTCTAAGGTAGCTAATATGCCTTGCGTCTAAATGCCCAATTATCAGGAAGAAGATGCAGCCTCTGCACATTCTTTGGTTAATTAGATCTGCTATGAAATCATTCATTTGATGTCCACCTAATGAAGCTAATAAAAGCCTCCTCGGAAGCGGGCTATTCTTCGTACCTTAAATACTGTACCTTCGCTCAGTGACGCTTGCAGCCAGGCTAACAGACTCATTATCTTCCAAATTCTGATTCTATTTTCACGCTCCGTTGATTTCATTAGATACAAAATAAAACCACTACCTATTAAAATTGCATTAGAGTCCTAACTTAAACTGACGAAAGCTTAGAAACTTAGAGCCGGGCTGTTGTTCAGCCTCCAGTAGATGAAAAATTCCTGCATTTTGCAGACTGAGTGGATTGGGCCTGGCTTGTACTTTATGGCTTGAATAATCAGTGTTTCCCCAGGCGGGTGGGGAGCCAGCAGTGCAAGTTGCCAATGAAATTACTTGGTTTCTCATCAGTCAGTGCTTCAACCATATTTTAATAGTTTGGCGGTTATTTCCTGGTTTCCTGAATCAAATGAGGCAAATGTGAGGATGGGGAGAGAGACAGTCTTTACATGGCCAACACGGTGCCTTCAGAAAAGATTACCAGTAGAGATATTTCCACTGTTGATACTTTGGGGCCTCTCAGGTGGCTCAGTGGTAAGGAATCCGCCTGCCAACATAGGAGACGCAAGAGACACAGGTTTGATCTCTGGGTTGGATCCCCTGGAGAAGGAAATGGCAACTCACTCCAATATTCTTGCTTGAGAAATCCCATGGATAGAGGAGCCTGGTAGGTGCAATCCATGGGGTCGCAAAGAGTCGCAGATCGGTAGATTGGTTTTACTTCTACATCATGTCATCAATGTTACTTTCCCCAGAAATTTAAAAAACAAAAATTAACCAAAACCAGCTTGGATTCTTACCAAAAAATTGAAATGGAAGGTTAAACGGCCGCAGCTTCCCAATGGGTAACCTGACTGTACTGGGGAGAGATGTATGTGGGCATCTGAGTGAGGTTTGGAAGCATGCAGCTAGCTGGTGGTTGCACAGGGGAAAGGTGTTGGCTGAGCAAAGAACCCTGTCCCTGGCTCAAATTCTCAAATTCGGGTGAGCCTGTGACCTTCAGTCAGTTACTCTGTGGACTTTAGCCCTCATATGTAAAATGGGGCTGTTGCTCCATGTTACACTATCACCCTCACCAGATGACTCCGTGTGTGCATATGTAGGTATGTGCACACATCCATGTGTCTTTGTGCATTTAATTTTTAAAAGCTGCCCTTGGACTTCCCAGGTGGTCCAGTGGTTAGGATTCCACACTTCCAGTGCAGGGTGCCTGGGTTCGATCCCTGGTTGGGGAACTAAGATCCCACATGCCATAAGATGCCCCCCCCCAAAAAAAGCTGCTTTCCCCAAAATTGCCCTTCCTCAAATTGAGGAACTGTTCTAACCCATCCTTCCTGTGGCTGCTAGGCAATGTCCTCGTTGGGCCCTACATGAGGAATTTTTTTCTGGTCATCTTGAAGACTCTTTGCAGTACTGCCAGCCTCTAAATCAATATTTGGGAGGATGGGTGGCTCCTGATCACAGGTATCGGAAGAGGGAAAACTCTGCCCCTCCCCTCCCTTCTTCCTATATTTCCTCCTCCTCATTTCCATTTGGACTCTCCCAGCTGATTCCTAAAGTTGGGACTTAAAGGCAAAGACTAAAGAGGCGACAGGACACTATCCTTGATGTACTTGCTGAGATCCTAGTAGGCACACAGCAGCTCTCAGGGTGCCATGATGTTTTGATGAAATCTGCCATGCACTTGAGGAATACGATACAAAAACAATAAAGAAAAACTGACCACAAAGCCACTGTTTATAGACCACTTGTTAGGTATGAGGCGCTGTGATAAAATACTTGTATACATTGACTCCTTACAACTCTGAACATTATTATCCCATCTTATAGGTGAGAACACAGAGACTCAAAGAAGTCAGGCAGTTTTCCCAAGGCCTCAGAGTGCCCTAAGTGACTGATCAAGGATCGGAGGCAAGCAGAGCTCCTTGCCACCTGGCCAAGGAGGAATCACGGAGCAGACTGGTTTTCACACTGTAGGTTGTAAACGATTGATGGGTCATGAAAAGTATTCAGAGGTTAAGGACAGTATTAAAAAGTAGAATAGACTAGAAAATATCAGAGTACCACTTATGTTTTATGAGTGGTGTACTTGTGCACATGAGTGGGTGTGGGTGTGTGTGTGTACACGAGGTTGTAAGGTAAAATTGGTTTCCAACTGTGCCTTATGATTTAAAAAAAAATGCTTGTAAAGCTCTGGCTTGGATAAGTTAATGAATGAGATGGAGTGAAAAGGGCTAAGTATAGGGAAGTCTAGGTTTTTCCATCCAGAATTGACCATTAATGAGTTTTGTCATTTCAAACACTTTCATTACAACTCTTTATCTCCTTTTCCTATGGCTCTTTCTGGCTCTGACATTCTATGATCTTTTGAGAAGCACAGACAATTAACTGTGTCCTAGCAGTTCAGAGCACGGCAGGCCCCTGGCCCCTGAGGGGCTGCTGTGTGTGTGTGTGGCTGCCTGAGCAGAGAGGAGGAGGAGGAGGCTGACTTTCCTGGGCAAGGGGCCCGGTGGGGGGCTTGCAAGTGGGCTCCGGGGTCACATGAGGGCAGGGGTGAGAATGCTGCAACGAGGAGGTTGGGGAAAATCTTGGGAGTGGGGAGCGAATGAAATCTGTGGCACAGAACAGATTGATAAAAGAGCATTTAATAGGACTTTCCTGATCGCCTAGTGGTTAAGACACTGGACTTCCACTGCAGGAGGCCTGGGTTTGACCCCTGGTTGGGGAGGTAAGATCCCGCGTGCCACAAGGCCAAAAAATAGAAGGGGGAAAAAAAAATGCATTTAATGCTGAGATTGCAAATTTCTCAGAAGCTAGGCCAGTACCATAAAGAAATGCACCAGGTGGGGGCTCTGGTGAGCTGTCCATCACTACACGGCCCCCTGAGGGGACAGGCACCCCTCGGCTGGCTCTGGAAAAATATTTTAGGAGAATACAGTCCAGGCTCTCTAGAGCTTCCGATTTTTCAACAGAAATCTGAATCTTTATGCGATATCTCCTGATTTGCAGATAGATAGCTGTATTAGTGATGGTAGGAAGGTAATGTTGCTGTAACAAACACATTTCGCAACATGGTGGATTTAAGAAGATGGACATTTATTTCTCCGAGGTGAGGGCCCAGGCTGGTGGACTGGGAGGTTGGGGGCCAACTGAGCTCCGTGTGGTCATTCAGGGACCAAGGCTCCTTCCCTCTTATTCTGCCATCCCCTAGGGAATTGTCTTCACCTGCTCGATCAAAGCTGAGTCACCAGCCTATCTGTGGTCAGCTGCGGTGTTTCTGCCTCTGATCACTCTCATTTTCTGCCTTCCTCACTCCTTTCTTTCTCTTTCCCTCTCTCCCATCTTTTCTTCCTTCTTTCCTTTTTTTTTCTTGTCTACTTTCTTTTCTTCTCCTTTTCTGTTATCTTACAAAATATACATGTAAGAAAGGCACATAAAATATACATTATAATGAATACTGATACAGGTAAACACATCTGCACCACTATCTAAGTTAAGAAATGTATTTAGTCTTTTGTTTAGCCATGTGGCATGTAGGATGTCAATTGCCCAACCAAGGATTGAACCTGAGCCCCCTGCAGTGGAATTGTGGAGGTCTTAACCACTGGATGGCCAGGGAAGTCCCTAAGTTGAGAGATGTAATACCATGAGTTCCCTGAAAAGCACCCCCACATGCTTCCTCAATCAATATTTGCTTTCTCCTCCACAGAGGAGAGGTAACTACTGCTGACTTTTCTGGAAAGCATATTCTTGATTTAAATGATATAATTTTGTCATATATATGTCATATATACATATATATTGAACATAGTATATAATTTTGCCTGTTCATGAATTTCATAAGAATGAGATAATAGTGTATCTTGCTTGTTTTTCACTGAACAATGTAAGATTCATATTTTTGCTTATACTCTAGTTCATTTCTTTTCATTTTATATTCTATTGTTTGATTGTATAATTTGTTAATCTATTTTGATGATTTGGATTTTATACTATACTTGATCTTAGCCAAACGGCTGAGAAGCGATGATTTGGATTTTATAAACAACACTGTTTTGAAGATTTTGGTCTATCTCCTGGAAAAATGCCCAGGTCCACAGATTCTCTTGCAAATATGCCCTTTGAGTAGAACTGCTTGCTGGGTTATAGGGATGAAATTTTTCAAGTTGACTAGATAATGTCAAACTCTTTTTTCCAAAATAGCAATGGTTTATGATTCCCACCAGCAGTAAATGAGAGTTCCCATCCTCACCGACAGTTGGCACTGCCAGATTTTTTATGTTTTTAACAATTTGGTGGTATGTAGTAATATCACATTGTGGTCTTTAATCACATCTCCTTGATTACTAATAAGATTGAACATCTTTTTCTGTACATAGGCAATTTCAGTTTATTCCTTTGTGAAGAGCCTATTCAAATCTTTTGCAGTTTTTTTCTATTAGGTTACCTGTCTTTTTCTTACCAAGCTGTGGGAGTTCTTTGTGTAACATGGAGTGAAGTCCTTTGAAACTTACATGTATTGCAGTACCTTCTCTCCATGATTTGTATTTCCATTTCCTTTATGCTATTTTCTGATGAACAGAAGCTCTTATTTTTAGTGTAGTTAAGTACATTTTTTTTATGGTTAGTGCTTTTGTATGTTTAAAATGTTTTTCTCTATTGAGATCATTAAGCTATTCTTCTCCATTGTCTTCTAAAAGCATTAGTGTTTTACCTTTTACATTGAGGTTTGTAATTTAGTCAGCCTTATGTATAGTATGAGATAGGTGTCCAATGTCATCTTTTCCATATGGGCTTTTAATTGTCCAAGCATCATTTATTGACAGGTTGTTTCTGTTCTACCCTTTTGTGTTAGCAGCTTTGTCACAGCTCAGATCCATATATGCATGAGTCTGTGATGGAACTACCTGGTCTATCTTCCAGTCCATGGCCTATTTTACCCTGCAGCAATATCACACTGTCTTCATAATAAGAGGTTTGTACTAAGTCTTGATAACTACAATAGCAAGTCTTCCTGGGGCTTCCCAGGTGGCACTAGCGGTAAAGAACCCACCTGCCAATGCTGGAGAGACATAAGGGATCCAGGTTTGATCCCTGGGTTGGGAAGATCCCCTGGAGGAGGGCATGATAATCCACTCCAGTATTCTTGCCTGGAGAATCCCGTGGACAGTGGAGCCCAGTGGGCTGCAGTCCATAGCGTCGAAGAGTCAGACACAACTGAGCATGCACGCAGATCTTCCTACTTGTTCTTCTTCGAGCTTTGATTGGCTTTTCTTGGCTCTCTTCATTATATATCCACTGTGAATGAAACAAATCAGTAAACAAAGGATGCTCCAGCCATCAAGCCACTACAGCCTCCCTGATGGTGAACCTTGAGGGACCTCAGGATGGTGACAAGTAGGCTGCCCACTGCCAAGCCCTCAGCCACTGAAACCACCCCTTACGGTTCATCCCCCAGGTGATTCAGGATGAGAAAGCACAGGATCCCAGCCCCAGACCGCTAAGGTGTGTATTAAAGAAATTATTTCAGTGATCCCAAACTCTTGTACCTTCCCATATGCAGGCTAGTGCTAAATTTGTTAACTTGAGATATCTGATTTTATCTAAATAACAGTAATTTTTTTATGTTCAGACTACCTGGTCTTTCATTGCAAAATGCCCCATCCTGGCTCCTCCCTTACCTCTCTCAGACCTGTCTGAGAAGCTGTGTCCTGGGCTTAAGTCCTCAGTTTTTGTCTGCCAAATAAAACACTAATTCTCAGCTTTTAGGCTGTGCTTTTTTCAGTTGACACCATCAAATTTTATACTAAGTGGCTATGCTGATCCGAATAACTGAGTTTGTCGTTAGTGGAAGCAGTACCTTCTGAGTAGAACATTTTTTAAGGATTTGGATATGTCACCCCATATGGCACTCTGGAAAACGTGATAGCAATGTGCAACCCCAAAGTGGGTCAGAACAAGATTTAGCATGGAAAAGGGCTATTTATATTGTTTGTTATTTAATTTAGATGGTGATATCATGTTGACTTCATGCTTCTAGTAGCTGCTCAAAAATATGTGCTGAATATATGAGTCTTTTGCATGAATAAAAATGCCAAGTGTAATGGCAAGCAGAATGTGTTTTCTCTTCTCCCTGTAACTGCAAGCGTGGTACCCATGTGGCTCTGATATTTGAACATAATTGATTATATACTATTCTGAAAAGAGGCCTAGATATGCTTAAAAACAGAGTGTTTTTAAAAGCACTTTTAAAACTCTAAATCTTAACAACGAAAGCAAATTGTATATATAGTTCACAGAAGCGTTTCAAAGGAATTATCAGATTTTGGGTGCATGGAATTTGCTAGCATCTTTTGCAATGCTCATGAGCCTGGAATGGAAATATTTGCTGTTACGTTAATAAGGCAATAGCATGAAGAAGCTGTTCAGTGAGCTGTAGCCAGGGCTGCAGGTTGAGTGAAACTGCTTTGACCTGCACAGGTATAAACACAGACCCTCAGCAACACAGAAGCTAGAGACTGGAGGCTTAATATGACACATGCAATCCTAAACCAAAACCTGAACCAAAAAACCAACCAGTGGCTCCAATAATCTGTGTGGTTCATGACTTAACATAAATGAATGGGGGTGATCTGCCATTCAAGATGGAAGGTGTAATAAACAAAAAACCCCACTTTGGCCTCCGTTAATGAACATTCTGGCCCTAACAAAATCACATGCAAATCAAGTGCTGTCTACTTGAATTGTGTAATTGAAACTCACCACACAGGGGAAGGAATTCATGGGGTAGAATTTGTATTGTACCAGAAAGATCCTGAACTGAACCGCTAAAGGTTAATGGAGCAGTTAAGTGAAGGAAAGTTACAAAATCAATTTTACAGCCAAGATGTTTGTACATTTCCTCATACATTCACTCAACAAATATCTGTTCAGTACCTCCATATGCAAAACACTTGTGCTAAGTCCTAAGGCAGTTTTAAAGACGTGTATGATGGTATAAAATGTTCAAACTGATTTCTTAAGTGGCAATCTGTCTAGTTTTGAATTGTTACATTTCTCATGAAATACAGTTCTTGTCTTTGAGAAACTTTCCATTTCTGGTGCAGTGTTTCTTTCTTTTCTTTTTTGGAGCAGTGTTTCTTAAAGACTAGGAACCCTAGCATTCATGGCATGTCATATTGTTTGCAGCAAAATGAGGAATAATTTTCAATTTTAGTCTGCAGCTGGTCTGTCTTTAATATCTGC
Source organism: Muntiacus reevesi (assembly GCF_963930625.1). Classification (NCBI taxonomy): domain Eukaryota; kingdom Metazoa; phylum Chordata; class Mammalia; order Artiodactyla; family Cervidae; genus Muntiacus; species Muntiacus reevesi. Next base: position 6,233,138 of record NC_089256.1, on the reverse strand, counting down.
TAAAATTCCCCTCCTCTTAAAAACAAAACAAAAAAGTAAAATAAACAAAGGGAGAGCATGTCTAAACCTTTTACAGGCTATAATCTAACTAGAATGTAACAACTTCCTTTTTTGGTTACATTTATATTTGGTTACTTTTCATTTGTAAAAAAATGATAATGGCTTTCCATTGTGGTAGTGATAATAAAATTTCTACTTAAATAATTTAATATAGGTTAGCTCTGAACAGTGATTCAGATTAAAAAAATATTAAGTAAACAATAAAGCAGGTGGTATCTGGACATGACAAGAAGGAATGAAAGTAGAAGGCGAATGAATGAGGTTTGGGAAATTGCCCAAAAAGAGCAGTAAGACTTGCACATATATCTTTGATCAGCTAACTCAGTGGTTCAAACATGAGCCACAGACAGAAAGAGCTCTGGGCTATGGCTGTGCTTCTTCCTGTAGTAATCATAGAGATCTTCCTGGAAGAGCCTTTTCTGCCTGTCTATCTGTGGATGGAGCACTGGAGCCAAGAGCCTTGAAAAATGGGGAAATGACTATGAAAGCCTGAGAGTCAAGGTGTGTACTGCAGTTGACAGCGCCACCCCCCCACCCCCATTTAAGTGCATCAGAATCAGCTGGAGGGTTTTCCAGGACCCTGCCCTTGGAGATAATGATTGCGTGAGTTGGAGGAGGGGAGTGTTTAAGCCTTACTTTGCGCAGGTACCTGGACCATTTGAGAGAGCCTGTAATCTAGAGACTAAACACAGAGCTGGAGGTCAGAACCCTGTGAGCATGGAATCAGCATCCCTCTTGCAGTCATAGACTTACCACACTACTGGGCTGCTTCCCCTTTCCTTGTCTCCACTGCAATCCCAGCTAAGGTCAGGTTCAACATATGGTATGTATCCTTCACGTGGCTCATGAGGCTTACATGCATATTTGCTACCAGTCCAGTGGTGTTTTGTGGGAGAGACTGAGAGGAGACTGCTTGGATGTGAGAAGATGGAGAGAGAACTTTTCTCAGTTCTCTGTTCATGCTTTCTATATAAACCTCATGCAGGGCTAGGCATCCTTGGAGGACACCATGAAATAAGGATGCTAAAATTCTACTGGACCTAGCTATTCATGAGCGAAATTAGTGCCTCATCTCCAGTCTTCTTGAAATGTCTATCCTTCTCTGGTGGGAGATTTTAGGGACAAGCACCTGTAAATTGCTTTGAAAGTGAACCATGATTATGCAAACAAATGGCATTATCTACCTTCTACTGACAGCAAGAATCCATGATGTGGAGAGTCTGGTAGGTAAATAAAGACTTTTTTAATCGGGAGGAACCATGGGATTAGACTAAATGTTAGCCCCCAAAGCACACAGTGCATATTCAGCACTTTGACTTGAACTAGCAGATGGATAATAATCTGTTAGGGGACAGTCTGAGTGGGTTATTTAAAAGGATGTAAAAGATTGCTGACCCAGGCTGGGACTGTGGGCAAGCTGTGGGCGCATCTGCAGCTATTGAGCACGTATTTCTAGGGGTTTCCAGCAGAATGTAAGTAAACAATTGCCTGCCTGAGTGAGATGGGAGTTTCATAAGAGCCATAAACACCCAAGTTGATGGCCAACAGAGTTGGCCAAATCCAGCTGTGTGCAGAAACAATGCCTTTCAGCCAAAACATACCAAATGGCACTATCTCTCTTGGGTTCTTCTTCAACACAGCACAGCATACAGAAAGGCGAAACTTGAAAGATGGGTACCCAAGTGCTCTGATGTGGTGACTCTGGCAAAAATGCTGCAAATTGGGCGAGTTAATGATGTGCTGTGGCTTTCACTCATTGTGGACCACATTCAACAGGTCAGGGATCCACAAGCTGCCGGAGCAGCACCATGCATGTTAATTGAGAAGAATTAACTTTCACCAGAGGGAGAGGGCTTCCTTCTGCCATCAGTGACCATTATTCCCACTTTGTTGGCACTGCCATTCTGTCTAGTGCAACGTCGTGTACTGTGATGCTATCTGTCAAATCTTCATTCTCTGAGTATAGAATCCAGGTGGTGGTGATGGCTGAACGTTGCTTCTCTGTAATGACTATAAAGCAGTGACCTCCAGCCTCCTATGCTCTGAGCAGAGGAGATTTGGCAGGGGAAAGAAGCAAAACATCCATCATTAAAGTGATAATGGAAAAATAAATCTGGATGAACCCAGATGTTAGTCATAAAAATCAAAACTCATAGTACAATAAATTCCTAATTTCTTATGTTGTACTGAAATTTCATCGAGGCAATTAGATCCTGAAATAAGTGACAAATGGGGCATTGGCTGGAGACGAAGAGAATGATATATTTTTGTTTGAAGACTAGGAGTTTAGACATTTATTGGATTGGAATTTGACCTGTGGCATTAAAATGTAGATTGTCTCCCAAAACTGTAAGTGGAGCATGGATTTGCAGAAGAAACTTTTCTGCATAATAAGTTGTGTCCTAACAATGAAATCTTGCATAAAAATAAGACAGCTAACAAGGTGAAGGGAACGGAACAGCTCAACAAATCAACAAAACAGTTTGTGCTCCTGAAATGGATGTGGCAGAAACCGAGTTTTAGCTGAAAGGTTGCTCCTTTGAAGTAAATAAAACCACATGTTATGTCGTGACTGAGAAAGAAATCTGTCGGAGGACAAGGATATATCATCTGAAAACTAATGAGATGTTACATTCTGAGACAAAATTGCATCCAATTTTGCAGCATGGCAAGATCTGAGCCAGAGAAAAAGAGTTGACATAAAACTTTGGGAATTCAGAACTCAAATGCTGCCATAGAAGTTGGAGGGGGGTGGAAGACCAACTGTAGACTGAAGAGATGCAAGATGAAACTGTCTAGGTTGAGACCTACATTTTTTCAATTTTTTTCCCCAGTTGGATTTTCTATCTTGTGACTGCACAAACAATATATGCATGAAATTCTACATTCCTCTTCATTCACCCGACACACCACAGGAATTACACACTTAAGCGCAGAGGTCACCTGTGGAAAATCGCTGTTTGTGCATAACAGTTTGTAAGTTACAAGAGATAACATTGCTCAGAATGGAATTTGCTTTTGTGCATGGTGATAAGTACCATGAGACTCAGAACGTGTCCAGAACACTTATCTTTCTTCAGAAAACACTGAGGTCACGATGTGCTGCTACTAAGGGTGTTAGTCACTCAGTCATGTCTGATTCTTTGCGACCTCATGGACTATAGCCCGCCAGGCTCCTCTGTCCATGGAATTCTCCAGGCAAGAATACTGGAGTGGTAGCCATTCCCTTCTCCAGGGGAATCTTTCCTATCCAGGGATCGAACCTGGGTCTCCCACATTGCAGGCAGGCTCTTTACCATCTGAACCACCAGGGAAGCCCTAAGTGTGGCCATAATATCTTTTTTTCCTAGGTAATGCCAGCGAAGCAGCTATTCATGGCTTTGGTCAATACGGAAGTTGAGAGTGATGGACAAGTTCTAGAAATTTGTATTATTTTTCTTATTTTTGTGCCAAGAACAGGCCTTCATGTGGTTGTGAATGGCTGTATTCTTCACAAGGGCTCTGCTCACTGACTGTACACCGCGGCCTGGGCTGCACCTGGCCTGTGGGGAGGAAGTCATTTCTTATTAATATGTTCCTAGCGACTGACCCAGAAGGAACTTATCCTAGCCACCTGATAAGCTTATGTAATGGAAAAGGAAGTGAAACACCAGTCCATCCACCTTCACAACTCTAAGTTCCTTATTTAGGTGTTTATGCCCATTAACACCAGAATGGCTGCTGGGTGTTCCAAACTCTCATGTGCAGATCGGTCACTCTTTGATCTTGTTAAAATGCAGATTCTGATGGGAACCGTCTGGGGCCTGAGATTATGCATTTCTAACAAGCTCTCAGGTGACCTTGATTCAGCCCATCCACTGATCTTATTTTAAGCAGCAAAGCCTAGGGGATGTCAAGACCAATGAACCACAAGGTCAACTCCAAGTTGTGATAGCCTCATCCTCTCTGTTAATCACTGAATCATTTCCCATTTTTCTGCCCCCACAAACCTCAACCAGAACACTTCCCACCCTGAAAAAAAGCCCTCACCAAGCCAGTTCCCTAAATGTCTTTACCAAAAGGGGGGTAGGAAAGTGATATGGGGACTGCCCTCATGGTCCAGTGGCTGAGAGCTGCACTCCCAATGCAGGAGGGCTGGGTTTGCTCCCTGGTCAGGGAACTAGATCCAGAATGCCACAACTAAAAATCCCACATGCCACAACTAAGATCCCATATGCTGCAACTAAGATCCAGTGCAACCAGATAAATAAATGAAATAAATATTTTTCAAAAAAGGGATATGGCATGCTTCTTTCTTGCAGACTTCCAGGGTTAATCCCTCCCTAAGAAGATGCCTTCTCCCTGGGGTATGGGCAGAAGCTTTTATTTCCTACCACTCTGAGCCACGTGGTGTGACTTTCTTCTGCACTCACTCTGGCTTTTTCTAGTCACTCAAGGAGATGGCTATTATGATCCCAGTATTACAGATGGGAAACTGAGGCCCAGGGAGATGACATACCTTGTCTGAGAACATGGAAATAGTAAGTAAACTTGAAGGGAACTGAATCCAGGGCTGATTTCAAATTCTATACATGAGCTGTCTATCTTGTTTCTACATCTCAAGGAACTTAATTTCTTCTGTCAATAAAGAGAAGGTTTTCCAATTGACAGGCTTTTATCAGAGACTGTGGTACCCAAAGCAGAAGTCACATTGAAGGCATGGGGGTATTACACTAGACAGCCCTTTATTTGTTTTAAGCAGAATTCTATAATTGCACAGCCCTGTGGATGTCCCATGGAGTTTCTACCTGTGTGACATTATCTCTGCTTCCTGTGACAGTTGATTTTGGTGACTGGTTGATGATTTTTAAAGTACTTCTGATCATACACTAAAATGTCAATGGCAAATCTTCTTCAAATGTGTTTTTTTTATAGAAACAGTGAAAGTCATTGTTCCTGACTGGTGGAGACCAGGTGAGAGATGGGTCTAGAAGATCCATAGTGAGCAGATTGGCCATCTCTCAGGGGATACAGGGAGGACTAATCTCCAGGCATCCAACAGTCGGAGGGATGGGTAGGCTCTCCATGGACAGAAGAAGTTTGCTCCAAGGAGCAATTCCTGTAAGCTGGAGCTCCAGCCTGGAGACAAAAGCCAGTGGTCAGAGCAAGGCACATTGCAAGCTCCCAGTTCTACTCCATTTAGTGTGTTCATAAACTGCAAGTCCTGGGAACTTGAGGGGGACAGCAAGGCGAAATTAAATGATTTTCCAAATGCTTCAAGATGTGCCAAGCTGACGGCACAAGACACAGCTTTTACTATTGTTGGGAGATGTTTGGCATAGAGATGTGCAGAGGGTTGACAGAAGCTGAGTCCCTTGTTTCCAGGCAGTCACTTCTCCAAGAAGCCTCTTTCTAGAAGGGATTCACCCCTACACACATGGGCATGATACATAGCTCCATGTAGTCTGCTGAGCTGAACCAGGAGGCCAGACAGACAGACCATGAGAGTGGTAGATGTAGTCCACACTAAACCACCTTTCCTGAACTGAGTATTGATGTTATGACATGAGATTGCATTGACTGGGCTAATAAGAACTGGTACCTTCTGCCCTAACTCTTTACTTGTTATTATTGTAGATCGTAGAGACATATTTAAGGACATAGTATACTTTCTACTGCATAATTCCTTTTTAAGGATGCATAGTAATCAGCCAACAGATATTTATTGAACATATAGGCCAGATATGGTACTAGTATTAGGAATAAAGCAGTGAGCAAGGAAATTACATGAATCAAGCTTACGATACAAAGAAGAGAAACTATTACCTTAGTTATCTACGTCAAGCAAAGCTGTCAGTCTCCTGAGCAACTTTCCTTCTTTACAATGCCTACTAGGAAGCTCCGAGTCAATTTTTGGACTTATTGCCCACACCTACGTAAACTGAAAGAAAAGTGAAGTTGCTCAGTTGTGTCTGACCCCACAGACTGTAGCCTACCAGGCTCCTCCGTCTATGGGATTTTCTAGGCAAGAGTACTGGAGTGGGTTGCCATTTCCTTCTCCAGGGGATCTTCCCGACCCAGGGATTGAACCCAGGTCTCCCACATTGTAGGCAGATGCTTTTACTGTCTGAGCCACCAGGGAAGTACATAGGACCTCATGAAATGAACTGTCGTGCAGACCATATGCCTGGCTTCACGTTACTTTCCCCTTTGATCAATTTTCTTGTGTTTATCTTTGTGGGCTACCTCACATTCCTGCTAAATGTTTATTAGCAGGATAATATTTTTTGAATATTATTTTTTGAATGTGGGGTTGTAATTAATCATAAAAGAGATCAGTGGTTATGAGTAAGCAGCCCAATCAGTGTTAGCGTGAGATAATCAGAAATATACATATATTGGTCTATGGCTCTGATTCCAGGCACAAGACTCCTAAAACCCTCGCAATTTCCTAAGTGATAAGAGTATTACGGACTTCTCTGGTGGTCCAGTGGTTAACACTTCACCTTCCAATGCAGGGAGTGAGGGTTCCATCCCTGGTGGGGGACCTAAGATCCCACATGCCTCTGGGCCAAAAACCAAAACACAAAAGAGAAGCAATATTGTGACAAATTTAATACAGACTTTAAAAATGGTCCAAACCAAAAAAAAAAAAAAAAGAAAAAAAGTACTAGGAGCATCTTTTGTTCTGTTGAAGTGAGTCTGGGTGGGCTCCTGGATGGGGGCTGGTCACCAGAAAAACCAAGTCACATTAGAAACAATGAATTTCCCCATGAGTCTCCATCTTCCGGTGAGGGAAGAAGGGCTGGAAATGGAGTTAATTATTGGTCATGACTATCTGAGAGGACTCCATACTTTGCAACAGTAAGGGTTTCAAAGAACCTCACGCTGGTGAACATGTGTTGGTGCTGGGAGAGGGGTGAGCCTACAGGGGGCATGCAAGCTCCATGCCCCTTCCCACATACCTTGCCTTGTGGATCTCTTCCACCTGGCTGTTCATCAGTATTCTTTATCATATCCTTTTATAATAAATCAATAAAAGTAAGTAAACTTTTCCAGAGTCCTGTGATCCATCCTAGTACATTAATTGAACCCAGGAAGGTTGTGGGAACCTCTTACTTGTGACCAGCTGGTCAGACCCCAGATGATAATCTGGATTGTGATTGACAGTGCACATGGGGGGCAGTCTAGTGGCCCTGAACTCTACATCTCTGGGATCTGACACTCTCTCCAGGTAGACAGTGTCTGCATTGAGCTAAGTTGCTGGACACCCAGTTGGTGTCACAGAATCCACACCTTTGGTGAGCTGCAGTGTCAGAAGGGAAGTGAGTAGTAAAGTGTTTTGCAGAGAAGACAGACCTGGGGCGGGGAGGGGGAACTGTGGGCTGTTCTCGTCCAGCTGGTGATAAAGAAGGCTTGGTGGGGAGGGGGGTGGTTAGGGGTGGGGTGGAGGTGTGTGAGTGGTGAGCTCTGGTGTTGATGAAGAGCTAGAGTTCCTCAGGATGACTGGGGGCTACATACTAGAATCTAAAGGTGGAAACTCAAAAGAATTCCTTCATAATCATAACACTATTTAGGCTATTTCCTTTTTTGACAGATAAGGCAACCCGCGCCCCCCCCCCCCCCCACTCTGGTCCCCCACACCTTGAACGTGACCATTTTGTTTCCATTTTTTAAACTAAATTAAGCACTATTGTTTACCTCTGGAGGTTCTTGAGCTCTATAATGGGTTCATGAGTATTCATTATACTATTTGAAAGTGAAAGTGAAGTCGCTCAGTCGTGTCTGACTCTTTGCGACCCCATGGACAGTAGGCTACCAGGCTCCTCCTTCCATGGGATTTTCTAGGCAAGAATACTGGGGTGGGTTGTCATTTCTTTCTCCAGGAGATCTTCCCAACCCAGGGACTGAACCCGGGGCTCCTGCATTATAGGCAGACGTTTTACCGTCTGAGCCACCAGGGAAGTCACTCATTTAATAGTCATACTATTTTAAAAGACACTTACACAATTTAAAGCCATATAAAAAAGAAAAGGGCAACCCTTGAACTAAAGGTGTCAACGTGTTTTAAATCGAGGATTTTGATGAATCCAACTCTGTGCACTCAAGTTCCACTGGGAACATGTATTTGCTGAAACGATGAGTGAGTGAGTGGACCTTGGTGCCCAGTGGTAGGCATTCCCCAGAGGTGAAGCTGTGGGTTCGCAGGGACACAGACAGGCCTGGCCAGGTACTGGCGAGGTAACCCAGCCTTATGCTGCCTCCCAAGTCAGACTACAGAGCAAGGTCTGGGAAAGCCTCTCTGCCACATTCCACAGACTGGGCCCTGGGCCTGCAGCACCCCAGAATGTTAGACCTCCTCTCTGTCCAGGATTAGGTAAATGCCGCGGCAAGTTTCCAACAGCGGTTTCCTTTCTACATCCCAGACAGCAGAGAGTAGACCGAGGAGCTTCATGGAAAAGCCTCAATTGCAGTAGATTCAACAGTGAGCTGAAATTAAGGATAGCCCTGACTGGTCCTCTGGCAATGGACTTACGTGACTTCTAATATGTCTCGGTCATTACTATGCTAAAGGGATAAGTGGATTAAACAAAAATGAAAGGACTTCCTGAACCAATGTGGGAAGGGAAGGCATTATCATGTTTTTGGATGCCATCAGTCATGACGGAGTTTGGCATTAACCATGACATGGTGCAAAACGGTCAACTATTTGCAAGCAAGGAGAGAGTGGAGATGCTGGAGCCTGTGAACTGTTGTCAGCCGAGCATTCCCTGCGGGGATGTCTGGCAAATGGAGTCACTCTTTTGCCAACTTTGGGAAAGTGTTACAGAATTGCAGACAAAATGGTTTCTATGCAAACAATGGTTTTAAAAAGGGTCCTTATGTCAAATACCTGCTATCCACTGAGCTTTCTGAGTAACCACAAAGCCAGGGACAAAATTTTAAATATTAGAAATTATTTTTCTCAGAACCAAGTTGAATCCTAACCGAGATTTCCTTGCCTTCCAACTCCCTCTCTGCCACTCTTTCATGTGTCAGTATCATGTCAGTTTTGTGGGGAAAGAGCAGAGGGAAGGAGGGAGAGGGGTAGAGATAGCAGAGGAAGGGAAGTGGGCGGGCCAGAAATGGAGAGATGGGAAGTCACTCCATGAAACTCTCACTGTCTGTAAACAGGGCTTAAAAACCTCTGTCTAGCCTGACATGCTCCCAGGGGAAATGCCACTCTGCTTGAAGAAGGCTATGTATAAAATTCCACCTTCATGCTCCCTCCCTTCATTTCTAAAAAACCTGTCCTAGAAATGTCTCATCCTTACACTTTATCAGAACCACGGAGAAAAAATTCTGAACTCTATCCGTGGCTTTCCGGATATTTCTGTAACCGAGGCTAAATCAAGTTCTTGGAACATTTTCTACCCTGAAAATTCCTATGAATTAAGTCACTTTCTAAGACTCCTTGCACTTCAGTAAGTACTAAAGTAAGTACTGATTCGTACTTCAGTAAGACTTACTGAAGGATAATGGCGCAAACAACGTTTTAAATTTAGAAGTAGCTTCTGGCCGAGAAAGGCTGCCCCATATAGTATAAAGATAAAAGTGCAGCAATTTTGTCAAACTTCTAAAAACTCCTTCAGGACAGGAAGCAGCAAAATGCCTCCAGGAGATCAGTTACCAGCGGACTTTGAGCCTCAAGAACCTTCGGGATTCGGAGCGATTCAGCCCAGGGCTCTCAAGTGGGGATTAATCATTTGGGCATCTAGCTAACTCCTCATCACCATTCAAATACAGGAGGCTATTATAAGTGTCCCCATTTTGTGGCTGAAATTCAGCTATGCCTTAGTCTCTGTTGGTAAGAGAAAGAGAGGGGGAAGGGGGCTGTTCCTCATTATCTTAAAAAAAAAGTACTTAAACCTAAAATGATCTACTTTCAACAACTGCGTTTCTTTTTGGGTCAAATCTTTTGATCGCGTCTCTAAAATCAAGAAGCAAAACAAGTATTTTTGTAAATTGGAACAGAGTCACCCCCGACCCCCATCACCCCAATTCCCGAGGACATCAATCACAGCGGTCGCGTCATTAGGAGCGGAGATGCCGAGGACGTCTGCTGGGGGCGTAATAAAACCTGAGAGGCCCTCTCCATAGTTGGAGGAAAGCGGGGAGAAGACGCCCTGCCGGCACACTCCTCTGGAAAACTGAAGCTTCTTCTTTGACCCTCGGGGCCAGAAAGATTTATTACTTCCTTGGTGAGGAAGAAGCCTCAGGCCAGATGGAATGGGCGCGCCGGGAGTGGGAAGCCCAAGAGCGGTGTCGGAGTCCTCCGTGCGCGCCGAGGCGCGGGTGCGTCCTGGGTTCCTACGGGGAGCCGGCGGCGCCGACCCGGGCGGGGCAGAGCGGAGTGGGAAGCCACTGGGGGATTTCTGCCCAAACTTTGTCACCAACTCTCTCCCAGAGCAAAAATGTGCGGCTGAGCCCGGCAGCAGCACACAAGAATCCGTTTCCCAGGGGTCGGGAAGCCGTACCCCGAGCGCTCCGAACCCCGCATCCGTACTCTGGCGCTTGGGGCTGGGATGGCTACGGCCTCAGCCGAGCGGATGGAGGCCCGAGCAACGCCGCTGTAAATCGGGCCCCGCATCTTCAACCCCCAAGGCGGCGGCAGGAGCTGGGCGCTGCGAGGGGGCGGGCGGCGCGGCGAAGGGGAGGAGCCGCAGCGACAGACGGCGGCGCGCACCAACCCGGCGCAGGCTGGCAGGAGCCGCGCAGAGGCTGGTCCGAGCGCGTTGCAGCCGCTCGGCGTAGGGAGAGGCGCGTAGCTGCATCCTGGGCGCCGCTTTAGCGCGGCGGGTGCTGCGGCGGCGGGGGTTTTCTCTGCCCGGATTCCTCGTTGGCCAGAAGAGCCCGGTGCCGGGGGCGGGACGGGCAAGAGAGCGCTGCAGACCCCAGTTCCTTTGCCTAGAGCTGTGTGTATGTAGGAGGTTTCCGGGCCAGTCGGAGGCTGAGAAGCGGCGGGGGCTGCCGGCAGTGCCCTCCCGGAGGGCATCCTCCTGGTGATGGAAGAAGCGGCTCCTGCCGCCGCGGCTGCAGGGTCGCGCTGCGCCCCATCTGCCACCGCCAAAGAGATGGGAAGACTCGGGGCGCGGAGACTGAGAGCAAGAGAGGCGGAGCTGCTTTGCCGGGAACCGGGTCCAGTATAAGCCCCCTCCCCCCCTCATCTCCCTCGGCCAGCTTCATCCCCCAGAGCGAGGAAGGAAGCGACAGTCCCGAGAGGGCGGCGGAGACGCCGCTGGAGCCGGGCGCCCTGAACTCGGCAGAGCAGAAAGCAGGGCTCCGGGCCCGGTGAAACTTTCCCTTCCCCAGCCGCAGGGCGCCCGCTGCCCAGAAACTCTGCTCAGGGCTTGGGCTGCCAATTCGCGCGGCCCCCCTCGGAGGCGTGGGGACCCCAGGCGGAAAACGGCTCTCGAGAAATCGAGGAACGAGTGACAGGACTGAACGCCAGGCCGTGCTCCTGGGCCGCCCGGGGGCGCGCCCGCGGCTCCAGGTGAGCTGGGGAGCCAGGCAGACCGGAGGGTGGGCGTTACTTAGCGGGAGGAGGCGCCTGGGGGGAGATTTGGGGCGCACCGCCTTACTCCGCTTCCCCTCGTAGGTCCTTCTCGGAGCCGCTGCCATGGGAGAGCCAGTCTTGGGCGCCGGGGACCAGCCGCCGCTGCTGCCGCGCCCGCCTCGGAGCCGCGGCCCAAGTCCCAGCGCCCGAAGCAGGGCCGCTGAGTCCCCCTCCCGGGTTACAGGGCCGCCTCCGCCGCGCTGCCGGCCCGGCTTGTGCCTGTGATGAGCCGCAGCCCGCCGCGAGCCCTACCCGCGGGCGCGCCCCTCGGGTTGCTCCCAGCCGCGCCCGCCGCCGGGCCGCGCGCCCTGCTCCCGCCGTGGCCCCGGCGCCTGGGTCGCCGCTGGCCTGCGTCTCCGCTCGGAATGAAGGTGTTCCGCAGGAAGGCGCTGGTGCTCTGCGCGGGCTACGCGCTGCTGCTGGTGCTGACCATGCTCAACCTCCTGGACTACAAGTGGCACAAGGAGCCGCTGCAGCAGTGCGGCCCCGGCGGGTCGCTGGGCGCCGCGGCGGGAGCGGCTTCGGGCGGCTGGGGGCGTGCAGGGCCTCCTCCAGCCGCGCCGCCCCGCGCGCACACCCGCTTGGACCCCCGGACCCCATACCGCCCGCCCGCCGCCGCAGTCCCGGCGGCTCCGGCAGCCGCGGCCGGGGCGGCGAGGGCCGCAGCCCCTCCAGGTAACGGCAGTCGGGGCGGCGGGGGCAAGAGGCAGCTGGTGTACGTGTTCACCACGTGGCGCTCAGGCTCGTCCTTCTTCGGCGAGCTTTTCAACCAGAACCCCGAAGTGTTCTTCCTCTATGAGCCGGTGTGGCACGTGTGGCAGAAACTCTACCCCGGGGACGCCGTTTCCCTGCAAGGGGCGGCGCGGGACATGCTGAGCGCTCTCTACCGCTGCGACCTCTCGGTCTTCCAGCTGTACAGCCCCGCCGGCAGCGGGGGGCGCAACCTCACCACGCTGGGCATCTTCGGGGCGGCCACCAACAAGGTGGTGTGCTCCTCGCCGCTGTGCCCCGCCTACCGCAAGGAGGTCGTGGGACTGGTGGACGACCGCGTGTGCAAGAAGTGCCCGCCGCAGCGCCTGGCGCGCTTCGAGGAGGAGTGCCGCAAGTACCGCACGCTGGTCATCAAGGGCGTGCGGGTGTTCGACGTGGCGGTATTGGCGCCACTGTTGCGAGACCCGGCCCTGGACCTCAAGGTCATCCATCTGGTGCGGGATCCCCGCGCAGTGGCCAGCTCACGCATCCGCTCGCGCCACGGTCTCATCCGTGAAAGCCTGCAGGTGGTGCGCAGCCGGGACCCCCGAGCCCACCGCATGCCCTTCCTGGAGGCCCCCGGCCACAAACTGGGCGTCAAGAAGGACAGCATGGGAGGCCCGGCGGACTACCACGCTCTTGGCGCCATGGAGGTCATCTGCAACAGCATGGCCAAGACGCTGCAGACGGCCCTGCAGCCCCCTGACTGGCTGCAGGGCCACTACCTGGTGGTGCGGTACGAGGACTTGGTGGGAGACCCCGTCAAAACCCTGCGGAGGGTGTACGACTTTGTGGGGCTGTTGGTGAGCCCCGAAATGGAGCAGTTTGCCCTCAACATGACTAGTGGCTCGGGCTCCTCCTCCAAGCCTTTTGTGGTGTCAGCCCGCAACGCCACACAGGCCGCCAACGCCTGGCGGACCGCCCTCACCTTCCAGCAGATCAAACAGGTGGAGGAGTTCTGCTACCAGCCCATGGCCGTGCTGGGCTACGAGCGGGTCAATAGCCCCGAGGAGGTCAAAGACCTCAGCAAGACCCTGCTCCGGAAACCCCGACTCTGAGAGGGGTTCCGGGGAGACCTGACTCCCTGTGGAGACTCCCACAGAAGGATTGTGGTGTGTTTCAACAAAATCAGCCCAGATCCAAACTGAGGAAGCCCACATATTCTGTTATAGATACATAATATAAATACACAGGCACTCGCTGTCAATGTTTTGAGTCATGGAATTTCAAGAAACAGCCACAATGCAGACACAATCTCAGAAAAGGCGAGACTTGAAAGTTCTGGCCACAGCTGCCCTTCTCTCTCTCCTCTACCTTTTCTTCCCCTCTTCCCTACCCACCTTCCATTTTGAAGTGGGATTGTTGATTAAATCAAGATCGGGTAACTGCAAATCTTGTTTACAGAATTTTCGTGGTATCTGAACGTGTGGAGGAGTCTTTGGATGTGGGGGCAGGGGTGGGTGGAGAAAGGGGAAGTGGTCCTGGAGTGAAAGCCCCACTGGGCATGCTAAACCAAGGAGGCATTCTTATAAAGTAGACTTTTATGTGAAAAGCAAAGGTCATACATGAGTATTAATAAAGAAGAGAATAAATAATATTCTTTTAAAAAATATTTGCCTCCATTACTCTGGATTTACCTGTGTTCCTTGTCCTGTGCAGCTTCAGACAGCAGCTTCGCTTGTTCCCACCCTCTTTCCCCCATCTGTTTCCTAGGAAACAGTTAAGATGGGTGGGAGCAGCCTCTGACTCCTTGATCCCTACCTTGGAGTTGTTTTCTCCCAGGTAAACCATAGCCTGTCCGGCGCCCAGGAGTGGGAACACATCTTCGAATTCTGAAGGCAAAAAGCAAGCAGGGCAGTGGAGGAAAAAGCATGACACTGCTTTCCGCTTGGGGCACAGAAAGGAAGAAGTAGCCCCTTGAGGGTCTGAAGGCATTGGGTTTTGATTACCCTGGAGTTACACTGAGAAACCTTGAACCAGAGACCGATGTTTTGGTCCTGAGTTTAGTTCAGAAACAGGATTTTTACTTAAAAGATAAGTATGTAGTTCAAAAACCATCTGATGGTGTGAACACAAACCTCAAAAATGAGTGTGAATGTTTTGTTGGCAATGGTAGTCAACAAGTTCTTTGGTTAGAAAAGTGACACGAGTATCTGAGCTTGGAATGTTTCTGCCTCTGACACAGTCCACGGAGGCACGTGAAAAGGGAAGTTTTTGATCTGAGAACTGTAAGGGCGCCCACAGGCTATCCCCCTTATTCCGGGCTTCCTAGCCAAATTAATGAAAAGAGAATGTGAATTAATAATGGTTTACTGGATGCCTGTGGGGTACATTGCTTTTCTTTATCATGTTTCCTAAAAGTAAAATTGTGAAGTAGCTACATGTTCTGACATTATAAGGCTTCAACCAAGAGCTTTTAGATATGAAATAAATTATGGGGAGGAGGAAATGAAAGTGAATTATGAGTTAGTAGGTTGGATTTTGGGTTTTGGTATTTTCTACGGGAAAAATCCATTGCAGTTTTCCTGTAATGGTAATGGTGTTGCTGCCGTCCTGAGCCCATTTGTACTGAAGCATTCTGCAGAATATTGTGTTATGATATAAAGTTATGAAGCCTAAATAGGAATGAGAGTGTAGTTATATATTACATTAAATACGGTACAAGTTTAAGTTCATCGTAGCTATTTTACTGTAATTTATTGTGAGATTTGTGCAAGTCAGTCTGTACAGGTTAAATGCTGAGGGTTTTATTTTAAGGAAAATAGAATGAAAAAGAATATGTACATGGGAAATGCCCAAGATGATTCTTAAGTATAATTTTCATTACAATGTGAAATCTTTAACTACACTGTTAATTCCGGGATGAAGCACAGAGGTGTATTTAGCAGTTGATTTTATAACACATTCTAGAATGGATATTTCTTAATTTACTAAAATTGTTTATAGTGTTGTGTTTATTAAGCCAGATTACAGCTATAACACATTGATCATGGTTTCTATGATATTTTCATGGTAGCGCCTATGCTGAATTATCTTCAGCAGCAGTAGAATATTTGTAACAGCTTTAATTTAAGAATATTTTAAAAGTAAATGAACAAAATAAATATTAATGTTGGATGACTAGAGATGAAACAGGTTTAGCAGAAAATTAAGACAACATCATTAAAAAGCAACCGCTCTGAATAAAAGAATCATTTAAAAACAAATTTCATGTGGCATTAGAATCAACTCTTTTCACTTAATCAGTAAAATTCACGCTTAGTTTTCGAGTGAAACATTTTTCAGCAGTGGAATTCATTCTTCTCTCTGGACTTCGATTGCGTTAAAATGGAATCGCGATGTTTTTGGATCTTGTGTTTAGAAAATATGAGATGTCACGTAGAGGCTTGGCAGCCTGCAGCACAATCGTGGTCTCTGCTCAGATGAATTTTGAGCTGAACACCAACAGTTCTCCCCTTGCTGTGCTCGAAGGGAGCTTCTGCCTGTAATTTTCTTGTTTTGTAGCAGCTGCCTTTGCTCCACTCTGCCACTCTTGGGCTCTGTAATTTGACAGGGTGAATTGTTGCTCCTGGAGATTTATACCTCGCTGCATTCTAGGAAAGTGAGACAGGTGTTGTTCCCACTAACCACCGAGATCATCTTATTAGTGACATCCACCTTCCACAGGTCTGAGAAAGAGGGAAGCAGTTTGGGGCGTTAATCAGCCTTGGTCATCCTGGTGCAGGCAGACTCATGTCACAACAGATTGCAACTAAGCCTGGGACCATTTCTGAAGCAGCAGACGTGAAAGAGGTTCCTTTCACTGTTCTCAGCTTGGCAATAAGTCCATCAGCAGGAAGAGGTATTCTTAAGGTTATCAGAGTGATTTTTATTTTCAAATTCTGTTCAACCCATAGCACGCCTGACTTACCCCTTTGGCTTTGGAATGCCTTTGCTAATTAGAAAGCTCTATTTGTAAAACGAAGTCTCTTTAGTGCATTTAACCAATAAATATGAGTTTGGAAAAAGGCAGCGGCCCAGGCTGGGTGCTTGAGTTTCAGGGAGCTCAGAGGCACTCAAAGGCCTCATTCAGACTGACCCGTGGGTACCTTGTGGGCGGGGCCTGGGGCAAATCCTGTTCCCTTCAATGTCTACTACACAGTGGGTGCTTGATAGGTACTTACTGAGTGAAATATGTAACTACCCAATTTTGAAAGTGCTCAGAAAGGGGAGAGTGGGAAAATGAGTTACCTGGAGATTGTAACTCCTGGCTGTTTACCAAAGTTTGCTGAAGAGAGTGGATCTTAGGCTCTATTTAAATGTGAGGCATAGGCGCTAGGAACACTTTCAAGATAGCCCAGTTGTTGAGGGGCCGTGGGAGGTGGGGGGCGGGGGGAGGTTGCTGTGTATAGACCAACATTTCCCACTGATGAATTAGAATTTCTGAATGGGGAGAGAGAAAAGTTTCCAAATGAGGAATTCAACTTTTAATCTTGGTTTTTCCAATGAACAAGATAAAAGGCAGAGATCAGGACATACCTGCAGAATAAATGCTGCCCTGATACCTTAGGGGAGGCCTGGGGTGTTGTTCATGATTGTGGAAGCCTATGGTGTTTCTTTTTTTTTTTTTAATTGGAGTATAATTGCTTGGCAATGTTGTGTTACGTTTCTGCTGTGCAAGAGTGTGAATCAGCTCTACGTGTGCATATATCCTCTCCCTGTTGAGGCTCCCTCCCACCACCTGCCATCACACCTCTCTAGGGCATCACAGAGCGCCGAGCTGAGCTTCCTGTGCTGTACACCAGCTTGAAGCCTGTGACATTTATTTCTGGCCTTGAGTGCTGTGAATTTCACCCAGGCAGGGAATAGTTACTTGCAGGAATTGGGTCCTATTGTAGATGCTGGATGAGACAAAGGATGCCTGTCCCTATGCAGGCCGTGGCCAGTTCTGTCCAGGATTTCTGTTGCACACAGGAGAGTTGTGGCTGAATTTCCCTGTCTGAAATGAATGTAAATCTAAGTGAGGCCATTAAGTGAATATTCCCTGGGACTGAGCAATGAAATAAAAATCGTGTTTGAAACCCAGTCTCTAGAGATGACTTCAGAAAGACTAAAAGGGAAGTAAGAAGGCGTGTCTTATCTGTAGTTGTGAATAAGGACAAGGTGTCACTTTCCAGCTTCCCCTGACCTCCTTCATCTCCCTCCCAACACATAGCACACATACCCTCCTGCACATACAAGTGTGTTTCTGCACTGTCTCGAGGTCTGGAAGAGAGCATGCTTTTATCAACATACCAGCAAATGGGCGTGTGGGGAGGGACACTTTTCTCAGGCCTCTGAAAGCATGTGGGCTCTCTTATCAGAGATGG
The DNA here is from genome assembly GCF_963930625.1 of Muntiacus reevesi. NCBI lineage: Eukaryota > Metazoa > Chordata > Mammalia > Artiodactyla > Cervidae > Muntiacus > Muntiacus reevesi. The sequence continues at coordinate 6,215,405 of NC_089256.1, read as the reverse complement.
TGACAGTTCTGTGTCCAGATCCAAGGTAGACATGTAGAAAACAACAGTTGCAATCTGAGGAATGACTTGAGCTGTGTGATGGGATGTCCTGAGGTAAACGTACAGTCTGTAGACCCCTTTGGTCACTCATCTTGAGAAGGACCCTTACAAATCTGTCATGGCTGAGAGCACAGACCGGTTTTCTGTACCTTCCCTTCTTTCTGGCAACCCAGCTGCTACTTTGGCAGTTCAAGTACGAGCCCCTGAGCTGCTCGGGTACAGGCTCCAGTACAAGTGTTTAATAATTGAAATTACAGGGCTTGACTTTTATTACATCTGATGCACTTCTGTACACCCTTCATCAAATTATGCTAAGGAAATCATTCGGTTCTGAATAACACATTAAGTTTGTAGAATGGGAAACTTTATGAACCAGTGTTGAGGGGATGGGATTGTTTATAAACTTGAAAGGAGCCTGAAAGAAACAGGGCCTGTCTGTGTACCTGGCAGGATGATAGAGGATGGCCAAGGTCAAAGCTTAACTTTTGACCAAACCAGTTATTTGTAATTGGACGTCAGAAGTGTTTGAGGGCTGTTTGAACTTTCAGGTTGATGACAGTCACCCTGCCAAGTAAATGAGGGTGAAAATGATCATTGTAACCAAAAGCTATACTCAGAGCTATTTGGTAATGGCTCCCATCCTGAGTGTGTAGACAAGTCTTGATAGAAATGCATCTTGAGGCAGTGAGCCCTCCAGGCAGGGCCAGCCACATAATTTGTGACGCTCCATGCAAAATGAAAATGTGGGGTCTCTTGTTAAAAAATTATGAAGCATTTCAACTCTTCAGTAGCAGAGAATTAAACCAAGCCTGGACGGTTCTGAGCATGGGGCCCACAAACTACACAGGTTGTTTGCCATGAAGTGAGTCCTGCATCCAGAGACAGAGATGAAATATTTACTTATAGGAGGGAATTAATATTGGTGGCCTACAAATTCCTGGAAGGTGGTGCATGGTATCATGTGTAACTATCATTAAAGCACAGACATCCTGGGGAGACAAGGGTACTCTGTATGATTGATTCAAAGGAGGCGAGTGCACACATGACAAATTATCCTTCATGATTGCTGCAGTGATTGACAAGTTCCTCCAAGTCACCAGTTGGACTTGAGGCCACTTGGGACCAATCCTGCTCAGGATGGATGTTGCTTTATTAACTTCTGGTTTGGATTTTTTTTCCCTTGTAGCTAATTTGTTCATTCTTTTGTTTGTTTTACTCTCTTGCCCCTACCCCCATCTTCCAGAATTCTTTTTATGAAAACTAAAATGTCAAGCTTCCATAGGAACTGGTCCCTTTCTATTAGTTTTGTCTAGTATTCATCAAGCCCATTTGATCTGAATATTTGCTTCTTTCTTAAGTTCAGGAAGTTATTTTCTATAACTTTACTTAGCCTGTGCTGTTGGAGGAACCCTTCCCATAGGAGCAGGTCAGACAGTCTTGTGGGAGGATGGAGAGCTTGACCTCCTTGTCCTCAGCAGGAGGATGCTGGCAAATTCTGCCAATAACGATGTTCCCTTCCTTCTGAAACTACCATGGGACTCTGCATTTGCTTCGTGTATAGTAGAGAGGGAGAGTCTATGTATAGAAAAGCAGGAGGTCAAGTTACAATCAACTCAAGGAGTGAGGTGCGGGGTGTGCTGAGCCAATTGCTCTGCTTTCTCAGCATGCCAGGTGCGGTGGCTGGGTTTATTTCCTTGTAGGTGTGGTATGTGCTGCTGTCCTCTGGGGAAAGTTCTCCACACTCTGTCCCCCTCCTGCCTCCTATGTCCTCTCTATTTTGTGAATTCCTGCTTATTAGTAAAGAGCCTGGGTCTCTTTGAAGTTTTTATTTATCAGCAGATGCAGAAGTGTCTTTCTATGCCCTATTCACTCTGGCTGCATAGATCTGTGCGTAGACCTATTGGTATGTGTCCTTGCAGGTTGGTATTTTTTTCGTTGTTGGTTGTTAATATTCTACTTCCTCTCCTAGTCATGGTCCTGTAAGAGAAAAGAAACTGGATCCTATTTGTGTGTGTGTCTTCCTAACACCGAAGCAGCATCTTGCTTGGAGGTCTTTAAAAAGTGAGTGCTGGATTTCCCTGGGGGTCCAGTGGTGAGGAATCTGCCTGCCAATGCAGGGGACTTGGGTTTGATCCCTGGTCTGGGAGGATTACCTGTGCAGCAGGGCAGCTAAGCCTGCGTGCCACAGCTGCTGAGCTCAGGCTGCAGAGCCTCTGCTCCACTCTGCAAGGAGCAGCCCAGGCATTGTCACTAGAGAGGAGCCCCTGCTCGCCAGCCTCCATGCAGCAACGAAGACCCAGCACAGCCAGAAAATAAATAATAAAGTGAATTAAAAAACATTAATTTAAAAAGTGAGTGCTATATAAAAGGGGTCACCCAAGAAGCCAGACAGACAGTGACCAAGAGGCTTTTGAGTTAAGATGTGACATTCCTCCATGGGCTGAGCTTCATATGTGTGCTAGACAGAAGCAGAAAAAGGAAGACAAATTAATATGGACGAAAAGGAACTCCAAAAAAGATCTGTGGAAAGCCTTAAATAGGATCTTTTCACATTAAATGTTTGAAACAAAGAAACAACAATAATTTGGAGCCCCCCAGAAGAAAGGTAACAGCTAAATTATAGTCAAAATGATACAGTTTTATTATGAGCGTAATATATATGCATATTTTTACATATTTAAAATTTTTATACAATTTTTAAAGGTTGCTTTCCATTTACAGTTATTATAAAATATTGGCTGTGTTCCCCGTGTTGGACAGTGCATCCTTGAGGCTATCTGATATCTGATACTGTTTCCCGCTTCCCCACCTCTACATTCCCCTCCCCTGTTCCCACTGGTTACCACTATTTCATTCTCTATGAGTCCACTTCTTTTTTGTTACATCCACTAGTTTGTTGTATTTTTTAGATTCCACAAAGAAGTGAGCTGATACACTATTTGTCTTTCTCTGTCTGACTTACTTCACTCTGCATAATGCTCTCCAAGTCCCTTTGCAGGTTGCTGCAAATGGCAAAATTGCATTTTTTGTTTTATGGCTGAGTAGGTTTCCCTTGTATGTATCCCCATCTTTGCTATCCATTCATCTGTTGGTGGTCACTTAGGTTTCATCCATATCTCAGCTATTGTAAATTGTTCTTCTAGGAACACTGGGGTGCATGTAGAAATGATACAATTTTAAGGGCCCACTAGGAAAATGTATTGCTATAATGTAGTCTGAGCCTGAGTATTTATTTTGACATGCATTTCTCACCACTGGTATGATTATCTTTTCACTATTTCAGGGACTGGAAAATTTTCAAGGTACGATGTGGAGGTCTGAATATTACATTTCCATTTTCAGATGTCCCAGTTACTCTGGCAAAACCTTATTCTCTCTAGGATTGAACTAGCTCCTGGGAGGAATTAAGATATTTGATGTTCTTGTATTGGTGCTCAGCATCTTTAGATGAAGGAGGGTATTATGTTATTTCTTTCTAAAAGCAAAATAGAAGTGAAACACATTTTCTCTTTGAAAGAATGGGCATTCACATTTATAGTTTTTTAGCTCTGTTTTTGAGCTAAAATAGCCTTGCTGGTGAGATGCGTATCCTTCCAGAATGTGAGCCCTGAGTGCACTTTTTTAGGTTAAGTCTTCATTTATAGTTTTACATTTCCCTAGTGACTTCTCCATGTGCTGTACTCTTTATAACTTTCTATCACCATTTTAATTTCACTTTCAAACGTCCTAATGGTGATGGTGAAAACAGTAGTATCATTTACCCTTTGTAGACCATTTGTTATGGGCTGGCCACTATGCAAAATTCTTTGTAAGTATGATTCTGTCTGACTCTTATAATGATCCTATGGAGTAACTATTATTATTGTGCCCATTTTTTCTTCCAATTTTATTGAGGTATAATTGCAGTTGGTGAAGAATCTGCCTGCAATGCAGGAGACCCTAGTTTGATTCCTGGGTTGGGAAGATCCACTGGAGAAGGAATAGGCTACCCACTCCAGTATTCTTGGGCTTCCCTGGTAGCTCAGCTGGTAAAGAATCTGCCTGCAATGTGGAAGACCCAGGTTCGACCCCTGGGTTGGGAAGATCCCCTGGAGAAGGGAACAGCAACCCACTCCAGTATTCTGGCCTGGAGAATTCCATGGACTGTGTAGTCCATAGGGTCACAAAGAGTCGGGTACGACTGAGTGACTTCAGAAGAAAAAAAAGTGACTTTATGTCTCAAGCACCTAAAAATTTGTTCATTTAGGGGTCATTATAGACATGAGCGACTTTCACTTCACTTCACTTAATAATTGACGTATATCACTGTATAAGTTTCAGGCACACAGCATAATGATTCAACTTATATCACTAAAGGATTGTCACATTAAGCTTAGTGAGCATCCATTGTCTCATAAAGACACAAAATTAGAGAAATAGAAAATATTCTTTTGCTTGTGATGAGATGATGGAGTGTCCCATTTTACAGAAGGCAAATAGAGGTTTAGATGGATAATTTTCCTAAGGTCACATAGCTAATAAGTGACAAAGCCTCTTTCTTTTTGCTTGGTACATGAGAGTTCACATGGTTTCCATAAAAAGGATACAAGCAAAATAGCAAAGCTTTTTGTTCTAGTCAAATGCTTTCTGAGAAATGCTTCCTAAATGCTGGAAGCATTATGCCTTCAGTCAGGGAACAGGTGTTATCAGTATTATTAGAGAGGCTTTTTTTTTTTTTTTCAGCAGAAAGAATTTTTGGCTTAAGTACTGTTGGTCAAAATTCCTCTTAGAATGACCTTTGTTTAGCAAAACATGTAAAAGGCCATTTTGATGGTGGGAAGAAGCTATATAAAATCTGAGCAGGAAATTTGGGGATTGAGAGAAAGAGTTTGAAAGGAGAGGTGAAGAGTTTGAGGGAGGAATAATAGGAGACAAGCAATGTGAAGGGATGCTGGAGACCAAGGAGGGGACCCTGTAGTGATGCTCCCTGAAGAGAAGGGAATGGCTAGTGACAGGAAGGGTCTTGTTCAGCGTGGAGGTGTTTGCCCTCCTCAGCTGCAGAATGGTTGCCTCTGTTACCCTGAAGTTGAAAGTGTCAGTAGCTCAGTCGTGTCTGACTCTTTGTGACCCCATGGACTGCAGTCAGGCTTCTCTTCATGGAATTCTCCAGGCAAGAATACTGGAGTGGGTTGCCATTTCCTTCTCCAGGGGATCTTCCCAGGGACCAAACCCAGGTCTCCCACATTGCATGCAGATTCTTTACCATCTGAGCCACCAGGGAAGCCCCAAATACTAAACCTCTAGCAAAGGCTGCTACAGGCTCTTCATGAGTATGAGGTGCTTTAAAGAGATCGGAGTAGTGCCACCCAGGATGACATGGGGTGAAAAACACCAGGAGGTGAAAGGCAGGGAGGTGATTGCAAATTCAGAGGAAGCAGAACTTGAGCTAGAGTTGATCTGCAGAAGTGTGGGCTTACCACAGCTGTCCCTGGAGGCACTGGCGGGGAGGGAAATTTCTCTCCAGCTGTGACACAGGGCTTCTGGGCTATCTTATTTAAAATTTCAAGGATGAGGTGGTGTGAGCACTGCTCAAGGAGTAGGGGTGTCTGGGAGGTGGATATATGGCTTGTACTCTATGGGCTTTGCAGGAAGGAACTCGGTGGGCAGGTGGAGACCTAGCAAAGTTAGGAAATACTGGCATGTTATAAAAGCTGTGATGTGATAGAGGCAGCTCTGGCATCTACAAGTGTGCAGGCTGAGATGCACAGAGGCTGAAAGACATTCTCTGTGTACACAGTCAGAGAAATTAAAAAAACTAGAAATCACAGCTCCTGATTCCCAGTTGAGGGCTCTCTGACACATCCTCACCCTAAGAATTTTTAATTTCCTCGGTTCCCACCATCTTTTGGCCACTCCAGTATTTCACAATAACACTATAGAATGTCTGGGAATCAGAGAAGTGTCCTTTGGGATGCTGGTCAAGCTTTAGCAAGAGATGAGGTTGAAAGCAAAGCAGACAGCTGAGTTTTCGGGTGGTCAGCCAGTGTCATTCTCATAGGTCCCTGTTAAGGTTCTTTGGTTGAAAACCTGACTCCATTACATTAAGCAAAGCAGGACATTAACTGGAAAAGATATGGGGAGGCCACAGACCTGGATACCCTGGTTTTCTCAAAAGCAAGGCTGGATATCCTGGTTTCCTCTTTTCCCCTAGCCTTCCTTTCTCCCTTCCTCCCTCCATCCCTCTATCTCCCTTCCTCTCTCCTTTTCCCTTTCTCTTGCTTTTGTTTGCTTTGCTTCACACATTCAGAATTCAATGTCTTGGAAGAGGGAGTTGCATTGGTTGACTTTGGGGCAGGTGTCTGTTCCTCGGCACCTGATCAGGGCGGCTTGACTGACAGTCCCACTGAGGCAGGAGATGTATGGACCCCAGGATTTTGTCAGGGGCAGAGAGGAGCTGAGTCCTGCCCAGATAAAAGATAAAGAGACCACATATTTCTCATTCTTGAGGTCAAGGACACCCCCCGACTACAGAAAGGCTCCTTGGGGGTCCAAAAGGGAGTGGCACCACTCCATAAAAAGTGGTGTCAGCCTTCCCACAGGCCTCTGTGCTGGAATCCATCTTGGCTAAGAGATGCACACACACGGGAGGAACCAGGAAACGAGATGACTGGCCACCGGAAGCCTGGAAGAACTGCCCCATGTAAGTGATCTAAACTACCACAAATGTGCGACTCTTTCTCTGCCCACTTGTGTATGTCTATTCACACGTACTTTTTTCCTCCTAATAAACACTGTACTTATTTTACTACTCTCTCTTTCTGTTTTATTTAAAAATTTTGGCTGTGCTGGGTCTTCATTGCAGCTCTTGGGCTCTCTCGTTGCAGCACTCGGGCTCAGTTGCTCCATGCCTTGTGGGATCTTAGCTACCTGGCCAGGGAGTGAACTCAAGGCCCCTTCGTTGGAAGGTGGATTCTTAACCACTGGACCACCAGGAAATCCCCTGTCTCTTTGTTGAAATTCATTTCTCCAAAGCAGACAAGCCAGGGCCTTGTCACTGGCCACTGGCCCTTGTGGCCTAGTGGTTAGGATTCAGCGCTCTCTCTCTCTGCTGCAGTCTGGATTCAGTCTCTGGTTGGGGAACTGAGACCCTGCTTCAAGCCACTGCAGGCCAAGGTCACCCAACATCACCACCAACATGCACACATTGTGGGAAAGTAGTTTTTCATAAGAAAATCAGGGTGCAGTGATCACAAGTAGGGGAATAAATGCCAGGTGGCCTTAAACCAATAAATGTTCTTCTGTATTCATTTATATACTCCTGTTACCTTGGGCTTCCCTGGTGGCTCAGATGGTAAAGAATCTGCCTGCAATGCAGGAGACCTGGGTTCAATCCCTGGGTCTGGAAGATCCCCTAGAGAAGGGAATGTCTACCTACTCCAGCATTCTTGCCTGGAAAACCCCACAGACAGAGGAGCCTGGAGGACTACATTCCTTGGGGTTGAAAAGAATAAGACCTAACAGCAGCTAACACTTTCACATTTTCGTTACCTTGAATAATCAGGGCCCAGTTTTCTTCAGAGCACACTAAAGATGTTTTGCTTTGCATTACTATGTTAAAATATGGGCAGCCATGGACCTTATTAGTAAATTGGGCTGCCATGCTTTTTGGATGTAAATAAGAATACTCATTTATTTAAGTGATGGGAATTAATTCAAGCAATGAAATTCAGAGATAGCATGTTTTGTGATGTGCTTTCATTCAGGATTTAATAATAATGCCACCTTACACTTCTATTAATGTAATACTTTATAGTTTACTAAGTATGGCAGGTATTACTGGTTTCCTACCCACTATCCATTCTCTCCTTCTTTCTTACTCACAGAATCTTAATTTTGTTCAAGGAAGCAAAATGCTCAGCTAAAAATACTTCCCAGTCTCCCTTGTAGGTAGGAATGATCCCATGACAGCCAGTGAGATGTAAATGGAAATTTGCTGGGGAATTTTAGGTGCTACGTTTTTCTTTAGATAGAGCTCTTTCTTGCCTGTTTTGTCTTCATACCTTCCTTCTTTCCTCCCTCCCTCCTTCTGTTTGTCTGTCTGGAGTCTGGAAGGGGCGTCTGTATGTTGTGACAGAAGTGGTCATGAATGTAAAAGCCGCCTGCAGAAAGACAGAAGACAGATCTGTTGATGGGGTCATGAAGCCACCATACCAGTCACGGATCACCAGCCTCCAGAATACCTGTGGTGTGGAAAAATAAACACATAACTGTTTAAACTGTTGTCAAATTGTTTGTTACAGTCACATACAATCCTAATGAATACACTAAATATTCTCACTAATATTTTATTAAATCATTGGAAACTTGCTACCACTGGGCAGCAGTAGAATTATGATCCATCTTTTATAGATGAAGAAACTGATTCTCAGAGAGGCTCAATGGCTCCTTCAAAATCAAGTACAGTAAATGGCAGTTTGATGTCCAAATTGGTACTCTTTCCATTTATCTATTGGTATTCAACTGTGCCTGAAATCTACCTGGGGGCAAAATTGAGGATCAGCCTTTGGAAAACTGTGTGTGTGTGTATGTGTGTGTTTTGCCATGACATTGGCATTAGCGGGGAGCAGTGTTGCTGAATGTTCCGATGTGCATAAGACTGTCTCTGGTAATGAAGAACGTCCTGCTCCAAATGCCAATAGCGGTTCCGTTGAGAAATACTGAGCTAAATTAAGCCAAAGAGAATTATGTGTTTACTGACTCAGAACTGACAGTAAGGCTGCCTCATAATGCTACTTCATAAATGTTAGGTGCTAATGATATCACCACCATCATCATCATCATCATAACTATTCTGGGCATTTGAGACTACAATGAATTTAAAGGTTTCCTGTTTCTATAGCTACATAAGTTTAGGTGTACAGAAGATGGTGGGTTGGATGATGGGTTGGATAGGGAACAAGCAGGAGGGGTACTGGGCTGAAGCTCTCAATGATGACAAAGATTTGAGATCATATATATTATATAATATATACACACTATATATATATATATACACACATACAGTTCTATATATACATCTCTATATATACAGTGTATATATATACACACAGTTCTGGAGGGATAGAATGTATAACAAGTGGTCATGAATTCTTGAGACCTACATTTCTGAGATGGCGCAGTTCTCGTCAAGGGTTGCATTGAAGGTGAAGATGTGAAGAAGGTGAAATAGGCCAGAATGTCAGATGGGTTTTCAACATACCATGGTGGTCTAGGCCATGGTGGAGAGAAGGCCATTGACCTGAGAGCTCAAATCTTGCATTTATCCCTGGTGCTTGAAGTTGACCCTGTTTTCTTCTACAGTTACTTTGGTCTTTTCATGTCCCAGTGCACAAGCTAGCTCATTATTTCCATGTGTATATTCATATCTGTGGAAGCTTCTATCCCAGCTTACACCAATGCCTCCTTTCTTTGAGGACAAATTGGTACTCAGCTACACAGTATTTTGTACTGGCTTTAAAATATTTGATGTGTGTCAATCTGGTCTATATTCCAACTTCACTAAATTCCAACTTTAGTCTTGGAAACAATGAAACCATACTTTTCATGTCTCATCTCCTGCACTGAAGCAGTGAATGAAATATTTCTAGAGTGCCTGAACCACACCATGGCAGAGTGGAGGTAGGGGAATGTCGTGTTAAAGGACTCCAAGAAACCAATCAACAGTCCCTTCCAGCCTGGGCACTGTGCACGTTGCCTATGGCTGCTGACGTACACACACACTTGCATGTTGTCAATATCAGGTACCAGTGTTTTTCTCTATGCCCTTTCTTCTATCACACCTCTGTTGTGGTGACTGTGGGCTTTTGGCTGCTCAGCATCCAACCCCCTGAATTTCTTTTGGGAATCCATGCCTCCTGCACTCTTGGTCCATGTGGTTCTGCTGGAGTTAACTCCACCCTAAATGCTAGGGTTTGTATGGAGGAAGTCTGACTTCCCCAGACACAGTGATTGGGTAAGGGCTGAACACATGACCCCAAATAGAGCCAATGAGATACCTGGAGATTTTGGCTGAGATTTCTGGGATAAGCAGGTACTCTCATTAAGAGGAGAAGAAATATGGATGGGTATCCATGTCATCTTTAAGAGAAAGGAGCCAAACCACAGGAAGCAGAGCTGAAAGACAGAGAGAGAAACCAGGTACTGGTGGAGAAAGAGAAACTAGGTATTTGTAACATCATTTTAGCCCCGATTCAAACGGAACCTGAAATCACCTTCCCTGGGCTCTGAAATTACAGGAGCCAGTTGCATTTCCTTTGCACTTGAACTGCTTTGGATGGGTTTTCTTTTTTTGTAATGCAAAGAATCCAAACGAATGCTGAATTTTCCCAGAGTGTTGTAAGCAGTCTCTCCTGATACCAGCGTCTCTAGGGCAGGGCCCCCTGTCTTATCTTTGTGTTTCCAGTAGACGGCACCATGCCTGGCACCTGAGACACCTCCAAACCATGCTTATTTATTTTGCTTATTTCCATGGCAAATGGAAGTGGGATCCTTGGGTCCGCAGCATTAGCCTCTCCCTATCCTGCCAGATTGGAATCTGCATTTTAACAGGATCTCAGGTGATTGATGTTCACATTCAAGTTTGAGGCAGACCTACAGGCAACTTCATTGCACCAACATTTAGCCTGGAGTGGTTCTGCACAAGCAGCACCCCATTAGTTAAGTGATTTCTGGTGTATGTCAGGCTTCTTTCCATGGGCATCTTGCTCACTTCTATAAATGTATAGATAAAGGTGCTGAGAAAGACAGGAGCAGCATCCACAGTTGGTCAAGGCCCACAGAGTGAGGGATGTGAAAGCTCCCCCTGGTTGCCCTATGGATGCCTGGACCCATCCCTGGCACCATATCCTGGTCACCTGCCAAAGGACCAAACATTTGTTTGCTTATGAATATGTTAACAGTCCACCAGATTCTTCTTGATTTGGGGAGCCTGAAGAAAGCTAATTGAAACCTGAAATCCGTCACAGTCAAGGGAATACTACATGTCAAAACGAACTTGGGCTTCCATCCTGCAGCATCCTAGCCACATGGCTGTGTCCAGAGTTTGATGTTCAGTCTTTGTGAGTGTGCATTTTTTGGAGGACGAAAAGCAAACAAGCATTGTATAAATGACAGGGAAAAAAAATGACAAATACTCTCATTTCTTAGCTTGCTTTCAGGTTATAAGAAAACTTGTCTCACCAAACCCTCTAAAGATTAGATGTTAGTTAAACATGGCAATGCTCATTTTTTCTTTTTTCTGGCTTCTGTTCACCTCATTTAATAAGAATATAGTTCTACCATAAGAGTTTTTCACACAATCATAACATGAATTTTGAGTAAACCTATATCATTTCATCTAAGGGTCACATATGCATGTTCTATATGTAAGTATATGTGACAAATTATTTGCATAGCTTCTGTATAAGACAGGGTAGAAAGAATAAGTCATTTCTTTTCTCTAACTTAAGAATTTGTTTAAAAACAGCTGGTTGGAGACTTCAAGCTGGGGGTAGGCAAGGAACACAGTCATGTCCTCCCTAGCTGCGGTTTGCTCTCAGTGATGACTGAGTCAGCATTGTCCCCAGGGGGACGTGGTCCTGGCGCTGCCATTGACAGTTGCTCTTCCAGGCTTTCTGAACCACGTGGGATAACTTCAGACCTTTGGCCTTGATTTCTTCCAGCCTCCAGGATAGAGTTGAGAGCCAGCTGTGGATCAGTCCTCTGGGTTGCAGTGATGCAATGATGCCTGATGATAATATCTAAGGACTTCCAGGAGTTCCTCCTGGCTTTGAGATGATTACCTAACTACTCTGATGAAAGTGTCCCAGCGGACACCCAAGCGGTAACTTGCATTTTAATATCCAACATGTTACTCATCCTTTGTTTCTTTGTGGCAGGTTAAATGTCTTCATTTCCATAATGTTTGCCAGCCAACATGGCTTACAGCTCCAATAAATGGCAGAGAGAAAAGGCATCACAGCCTAAACATAACATATGGTGGAACATGCTCAACTGGCTGTAGCCTGGAAGAACACTTATGGGGCAAGAACTTGACACAGTTGGTAACACGGACTCTCACTGCTGAAGGCTGAGGCCAGTCCTCAGAATGTGGGGGAAATCAAGAGCATGACAATAGATGGTTATCTATATCTCATATCCATTCATCTATCTGGATATATACATATATGTCTCTGAGCATGTAGATGTATTTTTAAGGAAGCTACTAACATATTAGAACTGAGCAAAGCGGGACTAAACGCCCACATTAGGCTTGAGGGCACCTACCTGGTGGTACCTGGGCTTCTCAGGTGGGGCCAGTGGCAAAGAATCAGCGTGGGAATGCAGGATATATAAGAGACACAAGTTCAATCCCTGGGTCGGGAAGATCCCCCCAAGGAGGGCATAGCAACCCACTCCAGTACTCTTGCCTGGAGAATCCCATGGACAGAGGAGACTGGCAGGGGTGACCCATGGGGTCACAAATCGTTGGACATGACTAAAGTGATTTAGTACATACACATGTACTTGGTGGTACCTAACCTAACAGGTTAGGGCTTGAGTACACCTATCAGCTGGCTGGCATAGACAATGCCTTCCTGGAGAAGGAAATGGTGACCCACTTCAGTATGCTTGCTGGAAAATCCCATGGATGGAGGAACCTGGCGGGTTACAGTCCATGGGGTTGCCAAGAGTCAGACACGACTGAGTGACTTCACTTTCACTTTCTTTGGTCCAGGAGAGGTACCAGTTCTTTTAGATTTGTCAAACTGTTGATTGGTTCACTTTTTTTTTTTTAAAGAAAATCTTGTGTCTTTTATTTATTTTAAACAATGTTTATTTATGTGTGTATTTGGCTACACTGGGTCTTAGTTGGAGCATGTGGTATGATCCTGACCAGAGAGAGAAACCAACCCTTTCTTCCCCCATCCCCCTTGCCCTGGCACTGCAAGTGTGGAGTCCCAGCCACTAGACCACAAGGGAAGTCCCGGGTTCACTTTTCAAAAGCAACTTTGTATTGGCAGTGAATGGGTAGAAAATATCCTCCTTCCTTTGACCTTCAGAGGATGATAATAATTTGTTGACCTTGACTGAGTGTACTCTTCTGGCAACTGTGCTGTGTATATATGCCATCCACCCAGTGAGCCTCTAAGATAGCTACTTTTCTTAGCCCAGTTCACAGATGAGACTAAGAGAAGTGGAATAACCTGAACATGGTCACACAGCCAATAGACAGGAGAAACATCATTCTCTCAGCCCAGAGCCCAAAGTGTTCCCACACAACTCTTTTTCCCAGTTAAAGAGTTTGTAGTTCTTATTTCAGATCAATTTAATGACCTTCTCAGTTGAAAACCTAGAATAGAATAAATGATTTGCTAAGAAGAGGAAAACATCACACAACTCCTTCCTTACCTGTGGGTAATTATAGAGGGATCTTTGGTTTTGGCTTTTGTTTTTTTTTAAATAAAAGAAAACTTCAAGTTGTTTAATCCAGAGACCCAATTAAGATCTAATTTCTGAACTGAATCATCATGATGTATCATCCCTCTTTTGAATCAAATGAACAGTTTCATGGAAATGTTCTACTTGGGTGCAAGAAGAAAGCAATTATTTCTGTTTTGGTGCCATTTAGAATCAGCTGATGTGGAATGATTTAGGAGGACTTATTTAAGTGTTTTCTTAACCAGACATGTAAGCAGGGGGCCTCAGTGACCCCATTATTAATAAAGATGCACATTGAAAACTTAGTCACATGTGGATGTTGGCTTTTAGAGATTGAGTCCTCAGGACATTACAAAAATGTCCTGTGATGTTCATAGCAGGTTGAAAAAAAATCGCCAAACCTGTCATCTCCCACAGTATTATGTACTTAAAAATAAGGATAAAGACATTGCCCGTGAATGACAAGTGTTACTGTTTCATGTCATAGCTCTGTGCTCACTGACAGGAGGTGGCCGCAGAGCAGAGTTGGCTAGCCAGGGAGCGCGCAGAAATCGCTCTGGCCTATTCAATGACTTCCCAGGTGGCTCAGTAGGTAAAGAGTCCCTCTGCAATGCAGGAGACACAGGAGATGAGGGTTCAGTCCCTGGGTCTGGAAGATCCCCTGGAGAAGGGAATGACAACCCATTCCAGTATTCTTGCCTGGAGAATCTCATAGACAGAGGAGCCTGGCAGGCTACATTCCATGGGGTCAAAAAGAGTCAGACATGACTGAGGCAACTGAGCACATTGAATGACTAGTAAGAGGCAAGAAGTTAGGTAGATTTTGATTAAGAGTGGTGTTATAGGCTGGTGACATCATAGACTAGTAGCGGTCAAGGATCCAGAATGATCCATGGGCTTATTAACTTCCTCAAGAAAGAATTCCTGGGTTTCCCTTGACTTTCCCTGAGTATTGAAAGAAAACATTGTATCTTTGGTTTCCTTTTCGAGGTGGAGGTGTCAGATGAGATGACATTGTCATTTACCAGCTGGGGCCTGTTCTGAACCCTGTGTTGTTATTGACTTCATAACATTGGCAAGGAAATTAAATGAGATGAAATTCTTGGTACAGCTCAATACTTAGAGTGTTCGATGGTCTAATATTGAAAGAACTATTCTTCAAACGAACAAAAGCAAGTCCTCCATCAACAAAGTCTTGTTTAAACCTTTGATTTGGAAATAAGGGAAACAGTACTCAGTGAGGAAAGGACAATGAACAGGGGTTGTAAGCCTGGTAGTAAAGAAAGAGGATTAGGTTTTTGTTTTTTTCTTTGGACTGTGTTGAGTCTTAGTTGTGCATTGCAGGCTCAGTTGCCCCACAGCATGTGGGATCTTCCTTCGGCTACCAGGGATCAAACCTGTGTCCACCACATTGGAAGGTAGATTCTTAACTGCTGGACCACCAGGGATAGCCCTAGGATTAGGTTTACGGTCAGGTTTCCTTCAATAAAACATCCTCTGCAAATGACAACTTTTTTTTTTTATTATTATAAATACGGAATTGTACTGTGGAGGCAACAGAGCAGAGGCACATTGTTTCTATGCCCAAAGCAAAAGCTACAAACAGAAAAAGTGTTGAACCCACAATCCAAAATTTTGACTGGAGAATGTCACTAGCTGTGTTCTTCCAGGACTTTCCTTTGGTTGCCCAGAAACTCACAGTCCCTATTCTGTTCAAAGCGATGCTCCAGACTGAAGAATGACCAGGCTTCCAATTTCCTTCTCTATCTTGCTTTCAAAGTATTGATTAAAGGCTGGGAGGAATGAATGAAGAACCCTCCAGTGAAACCTTTAAGACATTTGCAAATGTTAACTTCTTACTCTTCCATCTGAGCTTAATATTTTCTCATTCCCTTTGTTGACACTTGGGCAAGCAAAGCAACCTAAAGCTGTATCCTTCACTCCCCTACCTCAAACAAACCAAAACAAACAGTGAATCCACAAACATGTATTTAAGACCCTGATTTGGGACTCACAGAAATGATATCAAGCAAGGATGTTTAGAGTTTTGGTTGAAATGCCCTTTCTCCTTGGCTCATAGTTTTGGGTACAGCTTGCAGGCACTGAAGGAATTAATCTGAAAAAAAAAAAAATCAAAGACTTTTTAACATTAAACAGCCTTTTCATGTTCACAAGCCATCTGTGCTGTGACTTCAACCAGCAGAGTCCTGGTGTTGCCACCTGATTGCTCCTTGACCAGGAAACAAGCCTACGCTGTCCTGAGTTAGATGTGACCCCCAGTCTTACGGATTTCATGGAGGGAGGTGTTGATGATGGGGCTCTGTTGTGCTCTAGGTCAGCCGGATGTAAACACGACTTGGGAGCAGACAAACATTCCCAGGATCCTGTGGGGGCTCGCAGCATCTGGATTCCTTCCTCTCTTAAGTAGCAGGTCCAATTTCACTGGTCTTTTCTCTCCTTGCTGCCTGGGTCCAGCATGGTTGTGTTTACGCCAAGAATATTCTTCCACTGGGGGCAAAGCAACAGTAGCTTGGAAATTGAAATGCAGATTCTCGAAAGTATATAAAAATAATTCAGCAGAAATTTAAAGTACTGTAATGGGACACAGACAGACATGTTCTCTGCACTCTTGGACTGTACATTGTAGTAAGAGAGGCAGATTAACGCTTTAGGTAGGACAAGTTCGGGGGCAGAGACAGACTTGCATGGAGGGAGGAGGACCTAATCCCTACTGGATGGTGGTGGGAGGCCAGAAGTCTTCCAAGAGGAAGTGATGTCTCTTTAAGGGTCTGAAACGTGAAATAGGATTTTCTAAAAAGAGTGGAATTGAGATCAGGCTAGGGCACCAAGAAGGGGAAACACTGGGTACAAAGGCCTAGGAGAAAAGTAGTGGGGCTGGCGTCTAGGGTGGGAGAGATCGGCAGAACTGCTGGTGGCTTCCCAATAGCATCATCCTCTTCACCTATAGCAACTGTTGTTGTCAGTCACTAAGTCGTGTCTGACTCTTTGTGACCCCATGGACTGCCTTGCACCACGCTTTCCTGTGCTTCACTATTTCCCAGTTTGCTTAAACTCATGTCCATTGAGTTGGTGATACCATCCAACCATCTCATCCTCTGTCGCCCCCTTCTCCTCCTGCCCTCAATCTTTCCCAGCATCAGGGCCTTTTCTAGTGAGACGGCTTTTTGTATCAGGTGGCCAAAGTATTGGAGCTTCAGCTTCAGCATCAGTCCTTCCAGTGAGTATTCAGGGTTGATTTCCTTTAAGATTGACTGGTTTGATCATCTATAGTAATAGAACCACCAGATGCTAGCCAGGCACATGGCTGCCCAGAATGAAGACTACATGTCCCAGCTTCCCTTGCAACTGGATATTGCCCATGCCCAAGTTGTGGCCAGTGAGAAGGAAACAGAAGTGAGTATATATCCTGCTGGCTGTGCCTTTAGGGAGTGTGTCCTTCCTCCTGCCCTTTCCTGCCTGCTTCCTGTGGGCAGGAATGTGGATGAGGTCATAAACTTTCTGGGAATGGCCCTGCCCCAGCAGAAGACTAAGTCCTGTTCCTGGAAACATCTTATAGCCATGGGCTGCTTATGCTCAGATGGATCTGTGGAAGAAAAATAAACTTTTATTTAGGTTACTGATAATCTGAGTGTCTTTGACAGTAGCTATGTTTCTGTTCAAAATAATTCAAGGGAGAAGCTGGGCCAGATGTTTCTTTCTTCCTTTCGAGTAGCATGCTAACTGAATATCTCCTCTGTGAAGGGACTGTGTGAAACTGGGGTTACTGAGATCACCATGCTGGACAGAGTGCCTGCTCCCAGGGAACTAGACTCCAGTGAGGCTGTTTGTAAGTCTTTGCAAGCAGAATAATAATGATGATGATGATAGAAAAAAAATATGGTAGAGCAGACAGCATACATCAAGAACTTTCTCAGTGTCAGACACCATGCTAAGTACTTTTCATGTTATTTCATGTTATCCTCACAATGGCCCTATGACTGACTTAATATGGCCCCATTTTATAGATGGAGAATGAAGAGGTTAAGCACCTTGTTCAAAGCACCATTAAGGAATTTGTTTTCCATTTGGAGAGCAGTAGGAAGCAAGGTGAAGTCTGAAGCATCCATGGGTATATATATGTGTGGTCAGAGGTGTTGGTTGGGTTAATAGGTCAGTGCAAAGTTTAAGCTTAATCCAGACCCTGCACTCTCAGCTCACTGCTGCCTCTTATTTTTTACTGATTAATTTCAAAATAATTTCAGACTTACAAAATGTTGTGAGAATACTGCAAAGACTTTTCTTATCTCCTTCACCCAGATTCACCAAATATTAACGTTTCATATAGCCACAGTAAAATGATAAAAACCAGGAAATCTACATTGATGTCATATTGTTATGTAATCTAGAGACAATTATCATATTTCTCCAATTGTCCATCACATGTCTCTTTTCTGGTCCAGGCTCCAATCTGGGATAGCCTGTTGTACTTAGTTGTTATGCCTCCTAGTTACCTTTAATCTGTGACAACTTGCTCCTTAGTCTTTGTCATTCATGACCTTGATGCTTTGAGAAGAGTACTGGCCAGCTAGTCTGTGCAATATTCCTTAACTGGATTTGTCCAGGTTTCATGATGATTGAATTCAGGTTAAACATTTATTTTATTCAAGTATAATTGCTTTACAATGCTGTTTGTTTCTGCTATACAGTGAAGTGAATCAGCTCTGTTGTTGCTCAGTCGCTAAGTCATGTCCAAGTCTTTGTGACCCCATGCATACTAGGCTTCTCTATCCTCCATGATTTCCTGGAGTTTGCTTAAATTCATGTTCATTGAGTCAGTGATGCCATCTAACCATCTCATCCTCTGCCACCTCCTTTTCCTTTTGCCTTCAGTCTTTTCCAGCATCAGCATCTTTCTCCAGTCAGCTGTTCAAATCAGGTAGCCAAAGTATTAGAGCTTCAGCTTCAGTATCAGTCCTTCCAAAGAATATTCAGGGTTGATTTCATTTAGGATCGACTGGTGTGATCTCCTTGCTGTCCAAGGAACTCTCAAGAGTCTTCTCCAGTCCCACAATTCTAAAGCATCAATTCTTCAGCATTCAGCCTTCTTTATGGTCCATCTCTCACATCCCTACATGACTACTGGAAAACCATAGTCTGAGTACATGGACCTTTGTTGGCAAAGTAATGTCTCTGCTTTTAAATATGCTGTCTAGGTTTGTCAGAGTTTTTCTTCCAAAGAGCAAGCATCTTTTAATCTTATGGCTGCAGTCACCATCTACAGTGATTTTGGAGCACAAGAAAACAAAATCTGTTACTGCTTCCACATTTCTCCCTTCTATTTGACATGAAGTGATGGGACTGGATACCATGATCTCAGTTTTTTGAATGCTGAGTTTCAAGCCAACTTTTCCACTCTCTTCTTTCACTATCATCAAGAGGCTTTTTAGTTCCTGTTCAATTTCTGTCACTGGAGTGGTATTATCTGCATATCTGAGGTTGTTGATATTTCCCCCAGAAATTTTAATTCCAGCTTGTGATTCATCCAGTCTGGCATTTCTCATGATGTACTTTGCATATAAGTTAAATAAGCAGGGTGATAGTATACAGCCTTGTTATCCTCCCTTTCCAATTTTGAACCAGTCAGTTGTTCCATGTCTAGTTCTAACTGTTGCTTCCTGACCCACAGACAGGTTTCTCAGAAGACGGGTAAGGTGGTCTGGTACTCTCATCTCTTTAAGAATTTCCACAGTTTGTTGTGACCCACACAGTCAAAGGCTTTAACATAGTCAATGAAGAAGATGTTTTTCTGAAACCCCTGTGCTTTCTCCATGATCCAACTCATCAGCTGTATGAGTGCATATATTCCCCTCCGCTTGAGCCTCCCTGCCCCTCTTCCTATCCCTCTAGGTCATCACAGAGCACCAGATTGAGCTCCCTCTCCTATAAGGCAGCTTCCCACTAGCTATCTATTTTACATATGGTAGTGTGAATATGGGGCTTCCTTGTAGCTCAGCTGGTAAAGAATCTGCCTGCAATGCGTTAGACCCCGTTTTGATTCCTGGTTTGGTAAGATCCCCTGGAGAAGGGATAGGCTACCCACTCCAGCATTCTTGGGCTTCTCTGGTGGCTCAGATGGTAAAGAATCCACCTGCAGTGCGGGAGACCCGGGTTCCTTCCTCAGGTTGGGAAGGTCCCCTGGAGGAGGGAATGGCAACCCACTCCAGTGTTCTTGTCTGGAGAATCCCCATGGACAGAGGAGCCTGGCAGGCTGCAGTTCATAGGGTCTCAAGAGTCAGACAGGACCTAGCGACTAAACCACCACCGTATCTGAAGACATTAACTTTGAAAACATGGTTCAGGTAGTGTCTGAGAAGTTTCTCCATTGTGAAATTACTATTTTCTTCTCTGTAACTGGTAGGTTTTTAAGGGAATATGCTGAGATCATGTAAACATCTTGTTTCTCATACTTGTGCCTATTAATTTTAGGCATCAATAACCTATGGGTTATCCCTTTGGTAACCCTTGGTGGGAACAATTATTACTGTGGTATTTGCCAAATACCACACCACCCTTATTTAATCCCACCCTTATGGCAGAAAGTGAGAACTGAAGAGCCTCTTGATGAAAGTGAAATAGTTGGCTTAAAGCTCAACATTTAGAAAACTAAGATCATGGCATCCGGTCCCATCACTTCATGGCAAATAGATGGGGAAACAGTGGAAACAGTGGCAGACTTTATTTTTTTGGGCTCCAAAATCACTGCAGATGGTGGCTGCAGCCATGAAATTAAAAGACGCTTGCTCCATGGAAGGAAAGTTATGACCAACCTAGACAGCATATCAAAAAGCAGAGACATTACTTTGCCAACAAAGGTTTGTCTAGTTAAGGCTATAGTTTTTCCAGTAGTCATGTATGGATGTGAGAGTTGGACTATAAAGAAAGCTGAGCACCAAAGAATTGATGCTTTTGAACTGTAGTATTGGAGAAGACTCTTGGACTGCAAGGAGATCCAACTAGTCTATTCTAAAGGAGATCAGTCCTGAATATTCACTGGAGGGTCTGATGCTGAAGCTGAAACTCCAATACTTTGGCCACCTGATACGAAGAGCTGACTCATTTGAAAAGACCCTGATGCTGAGAAAGATTGAAGGCAGAAGGGGTAGGGGATGACAGAGGATGAGATGGTTGGATGGCATCACCAACTCAAGGGACAAGAGTCTGAGTAAACTCCGGGAGTTGGTGATGGACAAGGAGGCCTGATGTGCTGCAGTCCATGGGGTCGCAAAGAGTCGGACACAACCCAGGGACTGAACTGAACTGAACTGATTTGCCAAATTCTCTATTTCCATCACTCCTTCTACATTTATTAATTAGAATTATGCTAGAAGAAAGAGCTCTTCCTTCATTCTCACTTATTTGGTTATTCAATTGCTTATATCAGCACAGATTAGTAGCTTTTATCTTATTCTATTCTATTACTATCATTATTTATTTTATTGCTGAAATTATCCCAGATTAGGCCACTTGCTTCCTGTGTCATTTCAATATATTTGTATCATTTTTTGAGCATTTCTCACTCTTTTTTGACACCATAGGATGGTCCAGGTTCATCTTTGGCTTTTCTTTCCCTGTCCTGGAATCAGCCATTTCTCCAAGAAGCCATGATTCCTTCTATTCAAGAATGGTATTTAAAAACTAAGATCTGAGGGCTAGATCTGGTAATCACCCAGAACAAAATGTAAGCCTCTTTAAAAGAGGCCATGGTTGCACATTGCCACTTTTCATTCTTTTCTGCTCAGTTGCTTCTTTATTATCAATTTAGTTTTATGGTCTGTGTGATGTTGAGATATAAGTCACTGTTCTAACAGTTACAGAAATATCAGTGTGCATATTTATGCTTATTTACTACATTTCAACAAATATTTATTGAATATTTGCTGTTCTAATAATTCATCTTTTTACCTGTGAGCATCAAAATTTATTGCTACTAGAGCTGAAAAGAATATAGATTATGGAAAATCTAACTCTGATGATATACGTGTACATGTTGGTGTGAATAGACTAGATCTACTTAATGCCTTATCACCTGGTTGACTCAGTCCATTTGCTCAAGCTACTGGTCAATTTAGTAAAGCAAAAATCAGCTTGGCTAGTTGCTTGGCATAGTTAGATCCTGATCAAATAACTACATTTTTCATTTTTTGAACAATTGTGCTGTTGTGTAGATACAGCTTTAGTCAGAAATTCAATTTCCCAGTTTGTAATACATTTGCCAAGAAGGTTGAGTCATATCAAAATCAGCATAGCTAATACGCCTTCCTCCAAAGTATATCATAGTTATAGGCATAGTCAACAGGTAATTTATGAACTTCAAGGCCAAATCTCCCAGTGCAAAAGCTAATCTCTTCTGTTTTCGTGAAGGATGTCTCTATTTCATTTTCTATGGGTTCCTCATCGAATTCACTCTATAGATCAAACAGGAGTGCAGTGAGGAAACCCCTGGAACACGATTCAACCATGCTGACTTAGCCAACAATTTTCCACATGGGTAATGCAGTTAGAGCAATCATATAGATCAAAACACCTAATTCTTCTTATCTAGAAAGTCAAAGACTTTTCTACATTGTACTTGATGCATTTGGTGACAAAAGATAAGTTGAGAAGGAAAAATGAAAGATTTCAAAAGAGAAATTAGGAGGAATTATATTCTTAAAAAAAGAAATTTTTTTGTTGCTATTGTCTAGAGTCAGTTGCCCCAAAGATGAGCAGTTCCTGATATGATCAAACCTGGACTGTGATTATAAGAGGCATTGCTATTCAAGAGAGACATCTGAACAGGATGTATACCAGACTTGACGATGTCACCCAGCTTCAAAGAGAACGGCATCCCTAACAGGCTTGGAAAGGACGTCCTAGTATCTTCATTACCTCCTGTGTGCCTCATGGGACCTTTTCAATGGACGAGTGCTTATTATGAGTAGTTCTTCCTTTAAAATTATACTTTAAAAAAAATAAGGGCCATTCAAGTTTTCCATTTTAGCCTTTTTGAGACACAGTAATTTTTTTTTTAACCTTTCTTTTTTTCTTCCTTGTGGCCATACTGTGCAGCATTGGGGATCTTAGTCCCCCAACCAGGGATCGAACCTGTGTCCACTGCAATGGAAGTATGGAGTCTTAACCACTGGATTACCAGGGAAGTCGCTATGATACCTTTTTGAAGCCACTTGGGCGCTTCATTTCTTCATCCAGAGCTCCTGATGAAGGAAGCCATTTCTCTCAGCAGCACACGGAGACTCCTCTTCCTGTTGGCTCCTACTTCTCCAGTGGATAATCCTCAACACCAATTCTACCTTGTAGATTATACCCAAGCGTGGTGTTGTTGCCATCATGAGAATTGTGGAGCACAGGAAAATGTGACTGACCCAGATCAGCCAGTTTGGCAGCAGAATATGCTGTCCCTTGATAATCTGTTCAAAACGTCACAAACAATCTGGTGTTTGTCCAACATCTTCTCAGGACCACTCCCAACCCCACCTACATTTTCAGTTCATGTATTGTTTCTATTGGTAATTGCCCTCGAGGGTTCAGAGGGGGTTCTGCAAACCAGTTCTTGCACCTTGAAAGCAGCACTTACGTTTTCCTACTCTCCTGGGATCCTGTGCCCTTATGTTTCTTTAGCACTCCATTTACTTCTTCAAAAAGATGCTCATTTTCTGTATTAGAAACATGCTCATGTTACACCCCAGAGAGCTAGACCATCTGCTCAAGAACTGCTGCAATGAGAAGATCTGACATGACATGGACTTGCTTTGATGGTGAAAGGAAGGGAACAAGACACATACTCACCCCAGGGCCTTTGCACTTACGGTAACTTCTTCCTGAATGCTGTTTCCTGAGTTCTCCATGTGGCTGTTCCCTTTTGGCCATTCAGGTCTCAGCTTAAATAGGCCCTCCCTAGAGAGGCTTCCCTGACTGCATAGGCAATCTTTCCTGCCCAACCTTTATTTTCTTTGTAGCATTCTTTATGACCTGATATTATTTTACTGGTTGATTTGTCTACTTGACACTTCAGTTCAGTTCAGTTCAGTTCAGTTGCTCAGTCGTGTCCGACTCTTTGCGACCCCATGGACTGAAGCATGCAAGGCCTCCCTGTCTATCACCAGCTCCCGGAGTTTACTCAAACTCATGTCCATTGAACTGGTGGTGCCATCCAACCATCTCATCCTCTGTCGTCCACTTCTCCTCCCACCTTCAATCTTTCCCAGCATCAGGCTCTTTTCAAATGAGTCAGCTCTTCGCATCAGGTGGCCAAAGTATTGGAGTTTCAGCTTCAACATCAGTCCTTCCAATGAATATTCAGGACTGATTTCCTTTGGGATGGACTGGTTGGATCTCCTTGCAGTCCAAGGGACTCTCAAGAGTCTTCTCCAACACCACAGTTCAAAAGCATCAATTCTTTGGCGCTCAGCTTTCTTCACAGTCCAACTCTCACATCCATACATGACCACTGGAAAAACCATAGCCTTGACCAGACGGACCTTTGTTAAGGGTGGTACACTTGACACTTGGGGGGCTAGAATAGGAAGCCCTCAGGAGCAGGAGCAGGGACCTTGTCTGTCTTGGTCATGAGCACATCTCCAGGGTTTAGAACAGGAATGCTGAAATCTTAAAATGGATTCATGATGCTTGTATCAATTTGTACATGGAACCATCAACTTTACCTGGAAGAAACAGGTCTGTGCCTCCTCCATTCGTATGCTATGGTCTTAGGTACCTCCCAAATTGTAAACCCACATATACCTGGAATCCCCACATGGCCCAGGAACTCATTGGAAAAGACCCTGATGCTGGAAAGATTGAAGGCAGGAGGAGAAGGGGGCAGCAGAGGATGAGACGGTTGGATCGCATCACCGAGTCAATAAATATGAACCTGGGCAAACTCCAGGAGACAGTGAGGGACAGGGAGGCTTGGCGTGCTACAGTCCATGGGGTCGCAAAGAGCTGGACAGAACTTAGTGACTGAATGTCACCAGCAACACACGTCCCTGGAGCTGTCTGTCTTTTGGAATTTTATGATTATGATCATCCTCTTTGTAGGAATTAGAAAAGATACATTTTGGTGGCAAGAGAAGAGTCATCTTCCTCTTACTTCCAAGTTTTCTTCCCTAGCTGAATATTACATAAATTAAGCAGTTGCAGTGTCCAGGCCAGCAAGCTCTCAACCGCTTATGGAGTGTATTTCATGCTGTAAGTCAGTTCATAATTTGGGGGTGCTGATAGGATTTGCTTTACTCTGCTATCCAGGTCTGGCTGTAGCTTCTCAGGAGCCGAGGAGGGTCTGTGCCACCGGCCACCTCCCAGTGGATCCTGCCCTGAGTTCTGCCATCTGACGTCTCTCTCCTAGCTCGTCTCTCCTCACCCCAATTAATATCACGAAAGGGCAATGTTTATGCAAAACTGCATGCCGAGTGGCCTTTCGCTCCTAATTTAAACTATTAAAATGCCATTAAGAACGGCACAGCACGTTTCAGCACTGTTTTCCTTCATTATTTCTTGTTGAAGAACAGCCATGTGGAAAGGAATGCATTTTGTTCTCTGCAAAGTGGAGCTCGTTTTTTTTGTTTTATTTTCTTTTTCAGGATGGTTTATGGTGGCCATTGTTGGAATTTATAGCCCCAAATCTAGACTCCTCTACCCAGAGATGGAGGTAGTAGACACAATTTCTGTCAGTGAAAGCTAAGGACAATCAATACAAACATATCGAGGCATTTATTTTAAACATTTGGCTGGATAAATCATCGCAGCCATCATGCAGGAGACAGCCTTCATTTCAACTGTGGCGTGTTTTGGAGCCTGTGATATTTCTATTCTGTTTGCTTGTTTCTTTTCAATAAAGCATCAGCCTTTACCGCACCACGGCAAATACCTCATCAGAGATGACATCTGCTTCTCTGACGCAAAGCCTGTTTTCCAAGGATCAGTTCAGATGTCACGGGAAACTCTTCATGAATATATAGTCTACCCGCCGTGCTTGCTGTTTTTGAAATTTTGGCCCACTTTACATTTTTTGGAGATTAAAACGCAAGCAGTTTGATCTCAGCTTTGACCTTTTAAGTTGCTACAAGTTAATCTTCGGCTAAAAGCCTGGAGAGCGGGAATAATTATATTTTGGGAAAGAAGCAGGTTCTGTGCACAGAGGGTGACTGCAGTTATGGTAATGTGTCTCTTAGACAACGTTTCCATGCTAGAAACGGTATCAACAAAGAAAAACAGTGGTTTCGGTGCATTTTTATTGAAAATGTGTATTTAAGATTCTGGATGGCTGCTTTGCAAACAAGCAGCTTTTGGGTGTTTTCTTTGCCTCCCTTGTCTTCTGGGGAGGGACAGTGTCTCTCGACAAACACTTCCCACTCCGGCTATGGCTGGAGGCAGGGGTACTCACACACCCTGAGTGATTCATTCAGGGAGCTCACATGGTTTGATCTGAAGTCAGGGTCCCTCTAGGCAATGTCTTCCTGACCTTTGAAGGAAGAGCAGTTTTTGCCTCCTCTGCCCCGGTAAGCCTCCACAGCTGGGTGGAAGTGGCTCCCCTGGGATCCTCTGTTTCCAGCTGAAATATTGCTGCACTTGCTCAGTGCCTATGGGGCGCTCAAGGCTCTGCATCACGAGCACATCCAACCCTCAAGTCCGCTCTCAAAGAGTGCACCAGTTCCCACTGTACTGGTGGCACAAGCTGAAGTTATCCACCTGGTGGGGAGCAGAGATGGGAACTGAATGCAGGTTCGTCTGCCTCCGGAGTCCATGGAAGGCTCCAAGCCATTGTGACAGGTGACCTGTCATCCATGGGATTCAGGAGGTTCTTCAATCCCACCACTTGCTAGTCTGAGGAGATGAGCAGAAATTCTATTAATAGAAATCTAAGCCCCAGTGTCCAGAGGGAATGCATTCTACCAGAGAGGACCTAATATTTTTTCCCTGTGAATAACAACCACCAAGCCTTCACGTAATGACATCTCAGGAGTTGTCACTATATGTGGCTATAAAGACATCTCAGGAGTTGTGAAGTAAATCAACAGCTTTTTAACACACATCCATGTGGCACCTCCCTGAGCTGAGGTGGGCTGATTCCAATGACGCCACCAATGCCTGTCACATATTCCCTCTTCTTCTGTCTTCTCGACTCTATATCCCGTCCTAGACAATGAAGCACCTCTTAGAAATGGAGAAAGAGCATGGGTTCAGTGTTCTAAGATGAAGGGTCAAGCTTGGTGACAAAATGAATGACCTCAGGCAATGGAGTCAAGCTCTGAGTTTGCACTTCCTTCCTTGTAAATCAGAGATGATTACAACCTCATCATCATCTCCAGTGCTGGGCCAATCTCTCTTTTTTCTGGCTGTGTCATCCTTGGCTTGTGGGGTCTTAGTTCTTTGACCGGGGATGGAACCCACAGAGTCCTTAACCACTGGACCATCAGAGAAGTCCCAATGGGCCAATCATTATCCTTTGAAGGTGGGTTTGATTTTTGGATTAGAGCTAAAAGTCCTTTGCAGAAAGCGGCTGTGAAGAAGGGAAGATTTCTCCCTGGGAGAAGCTGGGCATATATGATGAGACAGTTGAGTAATAATGCTCCTTTCCTTGCATGATTTGTGAACTGGCTTTATGGTTGTTTCAGAAATGTCTACCTCTCGGCACAACTGTTGAAGGAGAATAATACCTTTTCATTAGGGGGAAAGAGTTCTGTCTATTAAACTTTCTTATGGATCTTGATTTCCTTTGAGTCCATGGTTGAAAGTTTACCACCTCTCACATTTCCCTGGTGAGGAGCTGAGGCTTGGGAAGGCACTTAATTCTTTCATAAGATGGTGAAACCTGGTGAGTCGAAATACTGCTCCTCCACCTACTCCTTATAACACAACTTTTAGACAGTTCACTGAAACTCCTGAAGGCTCTGTTTCTCAACTCACAAATGGAAGAATGCTGCTTTCTTTACGGGATTGTTGAGAGGATGAGAACGTACAGACAGCACCCAGCACAATGTTAGTATGAAGTGGTATTCAGTGAATTACATTTGCCCTTCTTGAAACTTCTCTGAACAGAAAGGTATAACTATTTTTACAGTTGGCTTTAAAAATGTAGGTTATTTCCAACGAATGATGATTCTCCCAAGCATTTAAGGACGGTAACAAGTTTTTAATATATGTTTACTACTGCCTATTTTCGGAGAAGGCAATGGCAGCCTGCCCCAGTACTCTTGCCTGGAAGATCCTATGGACGGAGGAGCCTGGTAGGCTGCAGTCCATGGGGTCGCTAAGAGTCGGACTCGACTGAGCGACCTCACTTTCACTTTTCATGCATTGGAGAAGGACATGGCAACCCACTCCAGTGTTCTTGTCTGGAGAATCCCAGGGACAGGGGAGCCTGGTGGGCTGCAGTCCGTGGGGTCGCTAAGAGTCGGACACGACTGAGCGACCTCACTTTCACTTTTCATGCATTGGAGAAGGAAATGGCAACCCACTCCAGTGTTCTTGCCTGGAGAATCCCAGGGATGGGGGAGCCTGGTGGGCTGCCGTCTATGGGGTCGCACAGAGTTGGACACGACTGACGTGACTTAGCAGCAGCAGCAGCAGTGCCTATTTTGTGCCCAATTCATGAAGTGTTAAAGGAGGCCCAGGGTCACGTCTAGCCATGGGGAGAAGGGAGAAAAAGATAAAGAACTAAGGACAGGGACTTCTCTGGTAGCCCAGCGGTTAAGACTTTGCTTTCCAATGCAGAAGCAATACTGTAACAAATTCAATAAAGACTTTAAAAATGGTTCGCATTAAAAAAAGACTTAAAAAAAAAAGTTGGGATAACTACTGAGCTGAATGAAATCCTATGATAATGTGTCAGACAGAGTAGACGCGTACTGTTACAACCCACCTGCCTGTGTTGTGGAAACTCCTACAAGGTGGAGGCAGAATAAAGCCGGGGCTAACACCTTTGCTCTGGAGCCAGTGTCTGCCTTTGAGTCCCAGCTCTGCGTTTACTGTTCAGTTTTAACCTCTCTGAGCCTCAGTGTTCTCATCTGAAAAATGGGATGATAGCATTTACCTAGGGTTGCTGTAAAGTTTAAGTGAATTAATACAAGTAAAGCATTGAGAATCATACCTGGTGATATTTGATAAATGTTTGCTTAAAAGTTATAAGACTGACATTTATTGAACATCTACTCTATGCCAAGCACTGATCCAGGGACAGGAGATAGTATTGGCAGAATACTTGCTGTCAAGGAGCTTTTAGACATGCAACAGAAGCACCAGGCAGAAAAATAGAGAACAAGGAAAAACTAAACATGTTAGGGAAGGAAAGGCCAGGAAAGCCTTCCTGAGCAAGAGACATTTGATGTGACATATGAATCCCAGATGGCACTAGTGGTAAAGAACCCGCCTGCCAATGCAGGAAGCATAAGAGACATGGGTTCCATCCCTGGGTTGGAAAGATCCCCTGGAGGAGGGCATGGCAACCCACTCCACTATTCTTGCCTGGAGAATCCCATGAACAGAGAAGCCTGGCAGGCTACAGTCCATAGGCTCTCAAAGAGTTGGACATGACTGAAGTGACTTAGCATGTATGCATGTATGAGGGATGCAGGGTGGGGTCTAGATCAAGAATTAGAGGTAGAGAAAGACTAACTTTTTTGGGGGGACGTGTAGTTGTTTTATAATGTTGTGTTAGTTTCTGCTGTACGATGAAGTAAATCAGCTGTAAGTCTACATATATCCCCTCCCTCACATCCCCCAGCCCCACCCCTCTAGGTCAGCACAGAGCACTTGAGCTGAGCTCCCTGGGCTACACAGCGGCTTCCCACTAACTATCCATTTTATCTATGTTAGTGTATATGTGTTAATGCTACTCTTCCAATTTGTCTCAGCCTACTCTTCCCCTGCCCCATGTCCACATGTCTGTTCTCAATATCTGCATCTCTATCACTGCCCTGCAAACACCTGTACCACCTTTCTAGATTCCATGCATGTGCGTTAATATACAATATTTGTTTTTCCTCTGAGAAAGACTGATTTTCATGGGGGTTTCAACTGTGATGTAGACCTGCGGTCAGGACTCACTGAGATATTATGATGTTCCACAGTCACTCCTTTCACTAAAAATGCCCACCTCTCAGACCCCCTTGCAGTTAACAGTGGCCATGGGACACCATTCTGGTTACCAAGTTGTAAGCAGAATGCTGCTAAAGGAGTTTTGGGAAAGCATTCCCCTTCTGGATACAATGTTTCCTCTTTCTGTTTCTTTCTTTGCTTCCTTCCTGGAATTAGATGTGAAGATTTAAGATGCAGCAGCTAGTTTGGAGCCATGTGGCAACAAGCATGGGAACAGAAGCTTAAGATACAAGGCTTGTGGAACAGGAAGCAGAGAAGAACCTGGAATCTGGATGTCAGTGTTGAGTTTCTGAGCTATTGTGAGATGGCAAACCCCCAGACTGCTTCTCGCATAAAACCAATAAATCTCTACCTATTTAAGTCCCCGATAGTCAAGTTTTATTTGCATCTGCAGATATTTCTAACCGATACAAATAGCTTCCATAACAATGGGCTAGCAGACAGCAGTAAATTTCCCCTTTTGGAAATGGGCACCAGGTTTTATGTGAAAGCAGAGGGCATATGAGTGGATAATGAAAACAATATACAGTCTAGCTCTCTGTAGGAGAATTGGCTTTTCTAGCTACTGCTTTGTCTGAAATTATGGCATCTGGCCTCCTATGTCTTTCGTTCCTTAAAAAAATGTAAATTGAAGTAATCCTTTGTGAGGATGCCGACAGGCCACTTATGTCTCCAGGACTGGCAGGGTTCTTTCTGCTCCTGCTTAGCCTGACTTCTTGCCTTGGCTCTTTTCCTCTTTGGTCACATCCCCCAAAGCATCTTCTTGGCTCTGTCTGCCACACAAATATTGCTCTCTCTGCATTTAATGATTTCAGAGGCAGTTCTTGTCCCTTCATTTTGACAGGGAGTGATGGCCTAAAGCCATGAGAATGGCCTAAGAGACAGCAGCATAGTCCTGTTTGCTTTTCTTGGCCCCTTAAAAAAGAAATTCAGCAACCAGTACATTCCGAGGTAATTGTATTATCTCAATTAGCCCCCTTGCATTAGCTGCTGGCTTACTGGGTGAGAAAGAGAAAAGTGGTTTCAGGCAAAAGGTCCCTCGGGTGCAGCGACCAGGAGCTGCACCCACTCTTCCCTGTGGCTTGATAAAAGCGAGAAAGTGCTGGAAACAGCTTATGCCTGCTCCTTCAGCTGTCAGCAAGCAAGGACTCTGATGTCTGCCAAGATGTGACCAAACTTTCAGATTCCTCTTCGCTTGTGTCTGCATCTGCCCAGAGACGTCCTGGATTAAAGAAATTCACATATTTCCTTTCCTGAATTGATGAGGATCACATGGAGAGCCTGGGGTGAAATGCAAAAATGAATATGGTTATTTACAAGTTGCTCTTACACATGGGAAATAATCATCTTCCTGGCCCCTCCTTTTCGAATGAACATAAAATTGCGTTCTAAATCAAGAAGTGCCAATACCCCATACCTGAAAAGGCCAAAAGTGGTAAAAAAAAAAAAAAAAATTCAAACGAAATGGGCCTCTCCAAAGACATTTTGCCATCCTGCGTGCTGTGGCAGCCACTGCCTGCTGGAGAAGCATGCCTCATCTAAACTCCTGGGTGTGTGAAAGAGATTTTTTCCTAGTCTTCAATTTCATTTTCCTTCTCCCTTTGTCCTTGTGTTATTTATGGGACAAGGCTGAGAGTGAGTTGCTGAGGCACTTCTCAGCATATGCTTCATAAGTTTTATGAACCTCAATTGAATTTGCTTTTTTGTTTCCCTATTCTAGGCTGAATAACTCTTTTCTGGAGTATAACCCATCGGTCTGCTGAAGGCGTGGCTACAACCCCCGGCCTCCACAGCCAGCCAGCCTATACACTTCCCAATCATTTGTTTCATTTCCTGATGCAGTGGGGATCCTGACATGGGGCACACTGCTTCAACTGAATGCTGCGGGACAGGGCATCAGTCACCAGCTCTGGCTCTCAGCTCCATAAACACCTGTCTCATGGATGCTGCACGGATGCCTTCTTCAGAAGTGAGGCCACCTCCTCTCCAGGAGCCTCTTTCCCTCAAGTGGTTTGTGAAGTGCTAAGCTGACTTGAAATAAACGAAAATCCGAAGCAAATGAAATTGTTAGACCAAGGCAAGTGGACAGGCCAACGGGGCATCTCTTCAACAATCAAGCAAAATCTGAGTTGAATGCCCCAAGTGTGGTTGACATTTGTCATTGTTCATTTTCTCAGCATCAAAGCACCCTTCTTATTTGAGACATGCCTCTGCTTGTTGGCGTCTTGGGGATGGACAAGGCCCATGACTAAATTAAGGAGAGGAACAGATACCCTTCCTTATTCCTTGTTTCAATGGTCAATAAGATGTTTCCATCAGGGCTTGGAATTCTCAGGGAGTGATGCAAGGATGCAGGGTCCATTGGAGATACGTTGTGGCAGGCAGAGGTGGGTGGTGTTGGTCCTGGTGGGGGTTGGCCCAGACGGGAACTTGTGTATGTTGTTGGGCTATCTGGTTTGCCCTCTTCTGTTTTCTAAACTTACAATCTTCAGTCTTCCAATGGATTCAGAGCTCTGCTGCCAGCCTTTGAAAGCATCCCGTACGCTAAAGTCATATGTATTTGGCACGTAAAGGAAAAATGAAATCTCCATTCCTCCCTCCACTACCCAACTCACCAGGACAAAAGGAGAAACTGACTTGCTGCTGACTGTCAGTAATCATTTCTACTTGAGATGGATAACAGTCCATTTCTTATATGAGAAGAATGGTACTTCTCATCTCTCTCTCTCATGATTCAACTTAGGATCAGCATTGTTTTCCTTACTGTATTTTAACGAGAGGTTTGGAGGAGGGGACCAGTTCCTCATGTTTTTACCACACTAGTAATATATGAATGCATGAATATTCCTATATTAAACAATGCAGGAATACTCAGAGGGAAACGTGACAGCCTCCCCGTAGCGAGCTTCCAACTAGCTTTCTTCCTGAGAGACACGCACGTGAACACTGCTCTGCATTAGTTCAGTCCGAGTACTTCTAAAACACATTAACAGGACATACTGTGGGTTTTGCTTTGTGACTTCGTTTTCAATTTACAGTGTGTCTGGGAGATTTTTTTCCATGAAGGTTCGATGTATTCTTTTAATGATTGCACAGTATTCCATATCATGCTTTATTTAACCTCTTCCACTTAGGAAGTAGAAAAATTTTTTTTCACTGGTAGAAAAAATGCTCCCATGAACAATCTTGTAAATCTTTTTGTGTTTATACATAATTTTCTTTTCTAGAATAGATTTTTCTAGAACTGAATTTTTCTAGGATAGATTTCCTAAATAAAATATTATATATATAATATATGTATATATATATTCAACAAGGACCTGATGTACAGGACAGGAAACTCTACTCAATATACTGAAATAACCTATATGGGAAAAGAATCTGAAAAATAATTAATATATGTTTATGTATAACTGAATCACTTTGCTGTACATCTGAAGCTAACACAACACTGTAAATCAATGATATGCTAATAATGAAAATTTTAAAAATATATATGTACAATTTAATAGGTGCCATTCAACAGCTTTTGAAAAAGATTTTACCAATTTACATTCCCTCTAATGAGACAGCCTAGAGACCAAGTCTCCAGCCTTTTCAATGATTTTATAGACACTTAATTTTCTTTCCACTTAGAATTGCTGAAGTGGTTTTTATTTCCCAGCAACAGAATCCTGCCTGATATTCCATGCTATGATGATAGGGTTCCTCTGCTTAAACCACTTCTGTGGAAAAAAAAAAAAAGGAAAGAAACCCATCAAAAAATGGGCAGAAGATCTAAATAGACATTTCTCCAAAGCAAATGTACAGATGGCCAACAGGCACATGAAAAAATGCCCTTGGGAACGATTATTAGAGAAATGCAAATCAAAACTACAATGAGGTATCACCTCAATGTGGTCAGAACGGCCATCATCAAAAAGTTTACATATAATAGATGCTGTGGTGTGGAGAAGAGGAAACCTTCCTATACTGTTGATATGTAAATTGGTACAGCCACTTTGGAAAACATTATGGATTCATTACAAAACTAAAAATAGAGTTACCATATGATGGAGAAGACTCTTGAGAGTCCCTTGGACTGCAAGGAGATCAAACCAGTCAATCCTAAAGGAAATCAATCCTGAATATTCATTGGAAGAACTGATGCTGAAGCTGAAGCTCCAATACTTTGACCACCTGATATGAAGAGCCGACTCATTACAAAAGGCCCTGATGTTGGGAAGTATGAAGGCAGGAGGAGAATGGGATGACAGGATGAGATGGTTGGATGGCATCACTGTCTCAATGGACATGAGTTTGAGTAAGCTCCAGCAAATGGTGAAGGACGGGGAAGCCTGGCGTGCTGCTGTCCATGGGGTCACAAAGAGTCAGACATGATCGAGAGACTGAACAACAGCAACAGCATATGATGCAGTGATCCCACTCCTGGGCATATATCTGGAGAAAACTAATTTAAAAATACAGGCATTCCCATGTTCATTGCAACACTATTTCCAACAGCCAATACATGGAAACAACTTAAATTTCCATCAACAGATGAATGCATAAAGAAGATGTGGTACTTAGATACAATGTGATATTACTCAGCCATAAGGAAGAATGAAACAATGCTCTTTGCAGCAATCTAGATCGATCTAGAGATATCGCACTAAGTGAGGTAAGCCAGACAAAGACAAATCTCATATGATGTCACCTATACGTGAAATCTAAAAAAAAAAAAAAAAAAGGATACAAGTAAACTTATTTACAAAACAGAAAGAGACTCACAGACATAGAAAACAAACTGTGGTTACCATAGGGAGAAGGAGAGGGGAGGGATAAATTAGGAGCTTGGGATTAACATAGGCACACTACTATGTTTAAAATAAGTAAATAACAAGGAGATCCTGGGTGTTCATTGGAAGGACTGATGCTGAAGCTGAAACTCCAGTACTTTGCCACCTCATGCGAAGAGTTGACTCATTGGAAAAGACCCTGATGCTGGGAGGGATTGAGGGCAGGAGGAGAAGGGGACGACAGATGATGAGATGGTTGGATGGCATCACCGACTCAATGACGTGGGTTTGAGTAAACTCTGGGAGTAGGCGATGGACAGGGAGGCCTGGCGTGCTGCGATTCATGGGGTTGCAAGGAGTCGGACACGACTGAGCGACTGAATTGACTGACTGACTGTATAGCTCAGTTGGTAAAGAATCTGCTTGCCTGCAATGCAGGAGATCCCGGTTTGATTCCTGGGTCAGAAAGAGAAGGGATAGGCTACCCACTCCAGTATTCTTGGCCTTCCCTTGTGGCTCAGCTGGTAAAGAATTCACCCACAATGCGGGAGACCTGGGTTTGATCCCTGGATCTGGAAGATTCCCTGGAGAAGGAAATGGGAACCCGCTCCAGTATTCCTGCCTGGGAAATCCCATGGACAGAGGAGCATAGCAGGCTATAGTCCTTGGGCTGCAAAAGAGTTGGACATGACTTAGCAACTAAACACCAACACCAGCTGCATAACACAGGGAACTATATTCAATATCTTGTATAACCCATATGTGAAAACAGTCTGAATAAAAGAATATATATATTAAAAAAATTAATTTTGATTGGAGTATAGTTGCTTAAGAATATTGTGTTAGTTTCTATTGTATAGCAAAGTCAATCAGCTATGCCTGTAAACTTCTCTCTTCTATTTTGAATTTTCTTCCCATTTAGGTCTCCACAGAGCATTGTGTAGAGTTCCCTGTGCTATACAGTAGGTTCTCATTAGTTATCTGCTTTATACACAGTATCAGTTCTTAGACATATATTCACTAAGAATATACACATACACACATGAATCACTTGGGTGTACAATTAAAACCATCACGGCATTGTAAATCAATTATATTTCGATTAAAACAAACAAACACATTAAAACAAAAGAAATTAACATCCGTGTATCAAATACAGTTCAAACTAAACCATGCTTCCCCTGAGCCCTACTTTTCCTCACTAACCGGCCACAGACTCGTGCCTCCAGCATCCAGAACAACTTGGGCTGCTTTTCAGCTCTTCAGAATTCTGCTTCATCGCAAATTAGTCAAGAGGGTTTGTTGTTTCCTCACATTCATCCTGTGCTCCAAATGAACATATCTCCCGCAGGTCTGTTTTATCTGCAAAAATAACGGGAAGATAAGCGGAAATAGCTGCCTCCACCCACAGGTACCCCGTCTTCTCGCCTTTGCTTCGTCCCCTCTCCAGGAGGGGGCTCAGTTTCAGCCCCAGGCCCGCCCAGTGCTTGTCCTCGCGGGCTAGGCTCGGGGCGGCCCGCTGCTCTCCCAGGCTGCCCGGGGGATGCTGGCTCATATTTCTCTCTCCTCTCTTTTCGTGTGGATTGTGCTCCGGTAGACACAGCCCCGCTCTCAGGTGAATGCAGCTTTTGATGGTGTCAGAGTGTGAAGCCGTTCTTGGGTCTTTATTTTACTCCTGTGTACATTTTGTCCCAATCTAGATGATACGGCCCTGACATTCCAACACGCTTAAAGCAGCAGCAAAGGAAAGAAGGGATCTCCACCGTGCATTTGGCCGTGCTGGGTCTTAGTTGCCTCATTCAGGGCCTTTCTAGCTGTGGCGCGCCGGCCTAGTTTCTCCCAGGCAGGCGGGATCCTGGTTTCCCCACCAGGGATCGAACCTACTTCCCCTGCACTGCAAGGCAGACTCTTAGCCACCGGCCACCAGGGAAGCCCCTAAAATGACAGTCAGCGAATACCTACTGCGGAAAGGTGAAGTATGATCTCATTTAATTCACAACAAACCTGGAAATGTTATGTTTCAGAGATGTGAAGCAACTTTTCCCTGACAAATTTCCCAGATTCAAATTCAGATCTGCCTCAGGCCAAAGCCACAGTGCTTCCTAAGTCTGTTGCCTCACCAACGGACCCTGAGGGCTTTGTACTTCTAGTAGGGAGAAACGGTGAACTCCCACTGTGAGTTTCCAGTTCAAGAAAAATGAGTGTTCCGGTGTTGCCTGGAAAGATCATGGCTCAGGACTCTCATTATTTTCATTCTGTGTTTCTGTTTTTTTGTTTAGATATTTAAAAATATCTAAAGATATTTTTAATATCTGTAATTTTGAGATATTAAATATTTAATTTTGAGATAATTTTAGACTTTCAGGGAAGTTGCAAATGTAGTACAGAAAGCTTCTACACATCCTTTATCAGGCTATCTCGAATGTTAAAATCTTACAGAAATATAGTATAATTATAAAAACGCAGCCGTTAACATTGGCATAATATTACTAACTAAACTACAGACGATTGTAGAATTTTCTGTTTTTCTAACATCTTTTTTCTGTTCCAGAATTTAGTCCAGGATGCACTTAGGTATAATGCCTCTTCAGTCTCCTTGGATCCGTGACAATCTTTCAATCTCTCCTTGTTTTTCATGACTTTGATATTTTTGAAAAATACAGATCAGAGATTTTGTAGAAGATATCTGTGTTTGGGTTAGTCTGATATTTTCTTCTGATTAGACTGGAGTTATGGATTATTGGGATGAATACCACTGAGGTGATGTGCCCTTGTCAGTGGGTCATATTGGAGGGTGCATGATGTCATAATGATATCACTACTGATGTTAGCCTTTATCATTTGGCTAAGGTGGTTTCTCTGCTTTAAAATGACTGCATTTAACTTTGAAATGAATAAATATTTATTTTGGGGGAGATGGTTTGAGATTATCAAACTATCCTGTTTCTCCTTAAATTTTAACTCACTAATTTTAATAACCATCAATGGGTTATGCCTCCAGTGGGTATTACAGTGGTGTTCTGATAGTGGTTTACTATTTCTCTAATTCCTCTTACACTTATTTATTGGAATTCTTCTATAAGGAAGTATTGTCCTTTCCTATCTATTTATTACTTATTCATTCAATCATTTATTTATTATACTATGAACCCAGAGAATATTTTAATCTTTCAGTTATGATCCAATACTATTGTTATTTGTCTTGTTGCACAAATTGTTCCAGCTTTTTGCTCTTTCAGGTTGGCACCTGTGCTTTTTAATATGCCCTTACAGGCTTCTTATTTTTTGGTAAAAACCTCACTTTTTAACTTTCTGCCATTGTGAAATGCTCCAAGTTCATTTTATATTTTTCCTGCTCCAGTCCTGGAATCAACCACTTCTCCAAGGGGTGAGAGTTCCTTTTATGGTAGCATGGTATTAGAGACCAAGGACAGGGTAGCAGTTGTGCTCATTGCTACTAGTTATTACTATTTCTAGGATCTCTCAGAAGATAGTCTGAGCTAGGACACACGTGTGTATATTCTAACCTATGCATACACATGTATCTATATTTCTTTCTGTATTTTTGTAGCTGTTTATGTATTCCAATTAACCATGAGCCATGGTAGCAAAACCAAAGACACCACAAGAAGGGAACAATGAGACCCTGAGAAGTTACAGAGTTTCAGTTTGGGATGATATTAAGTAAAGCTTCGGAGATGGATAATGTTGATGGTTGCAAAAAAATATGAATGTCGTTAATTCCACTGAATTGTCTATTGTGTATATTTTAACCACAAAAATTTAGCAATAAATTCATGTTGCTACCTCCCATGGTCATCTAGCATGACAGATTATTCTCACCTCCTTCTTTCCTTATTTGTAACTTCTTCCTCTAGCAGTAGGAAATTTGATTCTTATCATCAGCAATATAATTTCTTATGTGTTCACTAGCATACACCCAAAGTGGTTTTGGAATTACTAACCCAGTACTCCTGTGAGAAACAGTTACCAACTAGAGAAACTTCTTTATGTCTTTAGCCTTGTAGTATCCAGTTGAGACAGTTTTCCAAAGTTGCTTAGCTCAGTTCCTTCCTTCCTCACTGGTCTTCAACATGGTTATGTCATTCATTTGTAATCCACTTGGATTCATTTGTTATGAGTGCATGCTTGATGGTCAATGAGATAATGCCTGTGAAGTGCCTAATGCACTACCTGGCATGCCTCAGAGTTTTAAGAAATATGAGCTGAACCTGAATTTGTGGCAGTGACTAGTGTTGTCCATCAACTTCATTACTCCAGCCCCATGAAATGTCAAAAGAACTTTGATTGGGTTTCAAGTGCCATTCTTGTCTGTGACTCAGAACTAAGGTAACCACCCCACAAAAGTCAAGTCAGAAGTGCTGCCCTCATTAGCATCATGCTCTAGACAGCTGAATTACTTCTCACAAGATGAAAAATATATGGGATGAAAAATATATGTGATGAGTAACCACAGAAGGTGTGAATCATTCAAGGGACAGAGAATTCCAGGGGGTGAAAAACTCTGTAATTAGAAACCAACAAAATTAGAGCCTATTCTTCCAACTTCTTGTTTCTGGAAACAGCGCCATTTCTCCATTCATTTGCTCTCCTATATCAGTCAGTCAGTCACTTTCTGATCTCTGCAGTAGATTCTGATGCTGAGATTCACCAAGTCAAGGATGCCTCCTCTTGGCCAACTTGAGATTCAGTTAAAGGTTTTTTGGTTGCAGGCAACTGAAAAGAACCCTGGCTACCTTAGCTGAAAAGGAATGTGTTGGATGGAGGCTGCTCACAGAATGGAAGAGAAAGCTGCTGGATCCTGTTTCAGAGGAATAGGGACTTAGAAGCTCTGGGAGACCTCATAGTAGGAACAAATGGCCGCTCTATCCAATGTGAATCAATTCCAGAAACCTCTCTTTGTGTCTCTCCAGTTAAAACTGAATTTCTGGGAGTGATCTGTTGGTCTAACTTGAGTCACATGCCATCAGCGGGTGTTGGAAAGGCAGAACACTTTGAATAAAAACCCACAAATGGGGAGAAGGGGGTAAACTGCCAACAGCTGGTGTCCACTACTCTCTTTCATTACTCAGCTTTCTTCCATCTGCTGTGAGCTTTAAGTTAATTTATTGGTTTAAAAAAAATATGGAGCAATAGACTATCTTTCCCTGTGTTCCCGACAAGTATTCACTGTAAGTCCTAAATAGTTCTCTTCTCCCTGCCAGGGTAAGTAGGAGTCAAATGATGATACATGGTTGACACAGTTGCCCAAAAGGTACTCAGGGCCATCTCCAGGGTGGTGTGTAGGTCGGGGTGCATCACTCAGATACCCATCTGGCTTCTCTTGAGATGGTCCTTTACCATGGAGCTTGGGTGTTGGTTTGAAGCCCTGGGATTTCCTGTTTTATGAAATCCTCAAAAAATGCAAATAGAAGTTAGGTTGGGTGTGAAAATCCATTTGAGCATGGAGACTTGAAATTAGGAGGACCAGAGCTCTATCTTCTCTAGGGTTCCGTCACCTTTGTTAAATGTGGGGAGTGTCTTGTAGTTAAAGACACAGATAACAGGATGAGACACTTGGATTGATTCCATGGTCCACACTCCCTAGCTACATGACCACAGGAACTACAATTAGTGTCTTTACATTTATTTTGTGTACTTAAATTCTTTCCTTATCTATAAAATGGGATAATGATAGTGCCTCCCCCCAACACTTGGTCTGAGAAACAAATGAAATGCCATTTATATCAGTTGCCATTGTTATTACTGTCACAGGATTTTTCTTTTTTTTGCCCTTGCTGTGTGGCATGTGGGATCTTCGTCTCCTGACCAGGAATTGAACCTGGGCCCCCTGGAGTGAAACCGTGGCCTCCTAGCCACTGGACTACCAGGGAAGTCCCAATCACAGAATTTCCCGAGGATTGAATTCACATCTGTGAGGCGCTGAGCAGAGGGCCTGCCCTGCCACATTAAACCTTTAATAAAGGGTGGCTGTTGATACTACGTGTCTTAAAGACTGTTTGTGAATTACCTGTCCTTCCTTTCATTTGTGTGGGTAATTGAGTTCCTGTGTTTGCACATATATTTTAACCAAATTGCCTTGTATCTGGTGAGAAATCATGTTGTTTCTATTTTCTTCAGAGAATAATAAAAGATTACAAAGACCTGAAGAGACATTTAGAAAAAAATGTTTAATACACTGATTTGATTCACCAATCTAACTTTCTCATGAGCTACTGAAATGGTGAACCTTGTCGTTAATGGCAAGGTTCTATTTGTAGAACTCTAAAGGTAGGACTGAAGATATATTCTAATAACTTAGAGGACTAGAGCAACAGACAGTCCTTTCTTGAAAAGCCCAAATCTTTTGTTCTCTGTTTCCCAGAGATGTGCTGAATTTGCCACTTTGATTGTGGAGATAAGAATGTTTGACCCTGTCCTGATAGGAAGGGTGGTTCCTCAGACCCGGCCAAAGTGATTTTAAAGTGAAATTCCTCATTGGCTTCTATATCTGGAGTTGCTCTTCCTACTGCTTAGATTTCACTTTTGGTCCTGAGCTCTGCCCTTTTGTTTTTAATCCCTTCTGAATTTGTGGACACTGACCTTCTGTCCTCATGATGGATCACCTCTGTGTTTCTCTACAGATTGCCTTCCCTGTTCCCTGGAGACTTTAGCCTCTAGCTCGGTCACCCCTTGATTTCCTGCTGACAGTGTCTTTGAGATGGAAATTGCTCCATCATCTCTTCTGAGATGATGCCTGCCCTTCAAAAGAGCCTGCCCTTTTGAAGAATTAACTTAGTAACCACATCACCCTCTGTGTGGGCTGTGGCTTCTCTGACCCCCAGACAACCTGCCCTACACAGGTGCCGCTTCTTAGCTGCATTTCTTGGTGCCCTCTGAACTTCCAGCGTGGGCATCTGTGGCCAGCAGCTCAGCTCAATAACCTTAGATCTCACAGCAGCTCAATAACCTTGGAAGTCTCCTTTTCTGACAGTGTCCCATAATTCAGGCTTCATCTTTGTTAATCTCTCTGTGTCCTAGCAGAACATACATGTTTCATGTTTATGACAAAATATAAAGACACTACAGTTTTCTGGAGACAACTATGTTTGAAGGGAGTTTATTACTTTCTTTTTCTTATTGAAGCATAATGATTTACAAGGGTATATTAGCTTTAGGTGTATAACATAGTGATTCAATACTTTTACAGATTACACTCTAGTCAAAGTTATTATAAAACCTATCTTTTCCTGTACAATGCAATATATCCTTGTTGCTTATCTATTTTATATATAGTAGTCTGTATCTCTTAATTCTCTACCCGTATATTACCCCTCCCCCATCCTTTACCCAGTGGTGATTACTAGTTTGTTATCTATATCTGTGTGTCTGTTTCTGTTTCATTATATTCACTAGTTTGTTTTATTTATAGACTCCACATATAAGTGATAACAGTGTATTTGTTCTTCTTGATCTGATATTTCACTAACTGTAATACTCTGCAGGTCCATCCATGTTGTTGCAAATGGCAGAATTTCATTCTTTTTTTATGTCTGAGTAGTATTCCATTTTCGTAATCTGTAAAATGGGGAAAACACACCACAGGCTTGCGAAGATTAAATATGTAACATGGTAATTGACAGAGGTGCCAAGTTATTTCAATGCAAGACAAGAAAACCTTTTCAATAAACTATTGTGGAACAACTGGATAGCCCTACAAGGGGAAATGAGCCTTGACTCCTACAAGTTCACATTCAAAATTAATCTGAGATGGACTATAGACATAATATAAAATCAGAGCCATAAATCTTCAAACAGAAAGCATAGGAGAATATCTTAGTTATGTTGGGATAGGCAAAGACTTGTTTGTCAGGACATGGAAAGCACTAACCATAAAATTAAAATTTTCTGCTCATCGAAAGATACTGTTAAGAAAATAAAAAGGTGGGACATAGACTAGGAGAAAATAAGAAAATATTTGTAAAACATGTATCTGCATGGTGTGTGTGTGTTAGTCGCTCAGTTGTGTCCTACTCTTTGAGACCCCATGTAGCCCGCCAGGCTCCTCTGTCCATGGAATTCTCCAAGCAAGAATACTGGAGTGGGTTGCCATCTCCTCCTCCGGGAACCCAGGGGTCCTGGATTGCAGGCAGATTCTTTACCATCTGAGCAACCAGGGAAGCATAGATCTCACAAAGAACTTGTGTTCAAAAAATAAAAGACCCTTCAAAACTCACCAATAAGAAGTGTATAGAATTGTCAGAACCTGAGTTGAACACTCAGACATGTGCATTTTACTGTATGTAAATTATTCCTAAATAAAAAAGGACAGTGTGGCAAAGGGCGCAGTACAGCATAACTTCTCAGGAATGGTGGCTGTGGGCATTACAGGCCCGGACAACAATAGCAGTAGTGTTAGTTTCGATCTGCTTCCTCAATAAGCTGGTGGCTCTGTCCACAGTCTTTACCTAGAGGCATCTATGGATTCACAGGGGACTTTCAGGAGATGTTTTTATTTTATTATCATTACTCACAATGATGCACATGAA
Source organism: Muntiacus reevesi (assembly GCF_963930625.1). Classification (NCBI taxonomy): domain Eukaryota; kingdom Metazoa; phylum Chordata; class Mammalia; order Artiodactyla; family Cervidae; genus Muntiacus; species Muntiacus reevesi. The sequence goes on along the minus strand of NC_089256.1, from coordinate 6,172,426 downwards.
CTTTTAAAAGATACATATATATATATGCATATATATATATATTTATTAAGGCATGGTTTTTTATTAAGGTATAGTTCCAGGGGAAACTCTGGGAGATAGTAGAGGACAGAGGAGCCTGGCATGCTGTGGTCCATGGGGTCACGAAGAGTCAGATAGACTTAGCGACTGAACAACAACAATAGTTAATTTACAATGTTGCGTTAGTTTCAAGTGTATGGCAAAGTGATTCAGATGTATGTAAAATCTGCCTATTTTCAGATTCTTTTCCATTATAAGTATGGCAAAGTGATTCAGATGTATGTAAAATCTGCCTATTTTCAGATTCTTTTCCATTATAAGTTGTTATAAGATATCGAGTATAATTCCCTGTGCTATAACAGTAGGTCTTTACTGTCTACCTGTTTTATACATAGCAGTGTGTATACATTTTTAAAAAATTTTTTCAGTATCTGGGTTTTTTTTAATTGAAATATAGTTGATTTACAATGTTGTGTTAGTTTCAGATGTGCAACAAAGTGATTCAATTATACATATATATATTCTTTTTTATATTATCTTTCATTATAGATTATTATAAGATATTGAGTCTAGTTGCCTATGCTATACAGTGGGTCTTTGTTGGTTATCTATTTTATAGAGAGTAGTGTGTGTATTTTAATTCTAAACTAGTTTATTCCCCTTTCCCCCTTGGTAATCATAAGTTTGTTTTCTATGTCTATGAGTCTATTCTGTTTTGTATATAAATTCATTTGTATCATTTTTTAAGGTACATTGCCTCTGCAAGAAGGCTTGTGCACTGGTAAATCAGCAGATCAGGACTGGGGAGGGAAAGAGAATTCTGATGTCTTTGTTTCCATTTTGGTCCATTCAGCCAAGCTGAAGCAGACTCCTTTTCATTTGTCTTAAATCCAAATAAATAAATAAACCTCTCAAACCAAACACTATGATATATTACTCCTAAAGAATAATGAATTACCTTTTTAGGTAGAGGAAAGAAAGGCCCAGAGTATCCTAGCCAAGCCTGGGGTGAAGAGAAGGAGGCAGGTAATAAATTTTGTCCACTGGGGAAATGTCTGGGTCTTGAGTTCATAAGCCAGGGTGGGGGCATTGAGCTCTGGGTGCCCAGGTTTGTGCTGTCCCCAGCAATGTGTACGTGTTAATCCCAGACTTAATTCTATCTCCCTCCCACCCTGCTATTCCCTTTGGTAGCCACCAATTTGTTTTCTATGTCTGTGAAACGTTCATTCGTATGTTTTTTTTAGATTCCATATAATATGTGATATGATAATGGTCTTTGTTTGACTTACTTCACTTAATGTGATAACCTCTAGGATAATCAATGTTGCTGCAAATGACATTATTTCATTATTTTTTGTGTGGCTAATATTCCATTGTGTGTGTGTATATATTATTATATATATCTCTCTCACATCTTCTTTATCCATTCATTTGTTGATGGACATTAAAGTTGCTTCCATGTCTTCGTTATTGTAAACAGTGCTGCTATGAACATTGGGGTGCATGTATCTTTTTAAATCCAAGTTTTCTCTGGATATATGCCCAGGAGTGGGATTGCAAGATTATATTTTAGTTTTTTAAGGAATCTCCATTCTGTTCTCCACAGTGGCTGCGCCAATTTAATTCCCACCAACTGTGTAGGAGGGTTCCCTTGCCTCCACACTCTCTCTGGCATTTCTTATTTGTAGACGTTTTAATGACAGCCATTCTGACTAGTGTGAGGTGATACCTAATTGTAGTTTGGATTTGCATTTCTCTAATAATTAATGATATTGAGCATCTTTTCATGTGCCTGTTCACCACCTGCGGATCTTCTTTGGAGAAATGTCTGTTTAGGTCTTCTGCCCATTTTCTCTGGAGAAGGCAATGGCACCCCACTGCAGTATTCTTGCCTGGAGAATCCCAGGGATGGGGGAGCCTGGTGGGCTGCCGTCTATGGGGTCGCACAGAGTTGGACACGACTGAAGCGACTTAGCAGCAGCAGCCCATTTTTTCACAGAGTTGTTTGTTTTTTTGATATTAAGCTATATGAACTGTATATTTTGGAAATTAATCCCTGTCAACAGCATGGTTTGCAAATATTTTCTCCCAGTCCGTAGGCTGCCTTTTCATTTTGTTTATGGTTTCCTTTGCTGTCCAAAAGCTTTTAAGTTTAATTAGGTCCCATTTGTTTATTTGCACCTGAATTCTTAACTCACACATATCCTCTCTCTTTCTTCTCTTCTCTCTCTCTCTCTCCCCCACCCCCACTCTCTCCCTCTCTCTCTCACACACACAATCATGGATCCTTCCTTTCTTCTTCTTTTATTCCTATTCATTTCTCATCTTTATCCCACCTCATTTCAAAGTAAATTTAACGCAGTTATAAAAATGGTCACCTACCAGATAAAGGAGAGGAGAAGGGGACGACAGAGGATGAGATGGTTGGATGGCATCACCGGCTCAATGGACAGAAGTTTGAGTAAACTCCGGGAGTTGGTGATGGACAGGGAGGCCTGGCGTGCTGTGGTTCATGGGGTCACAAAGAGTCAGACACGGCTGAGCGACTGAACTGAACCAGATAAAATGGTGTAGGAAATAAGGGTAAATTCAAAGCCACAAAGAAATAGACACCATTTGGTCCTGAACCTCAGGCAGGCTCTGAGCTTCCTAGCCAAGGCAACAAAGATGGAAACCTGATTAGTCACTAAACAGCCCCCAGGGTAAATTCACAGATGCACTCAAGCAGCATCATGAGCTGGTATCTGTTATTCAGAGCCCCAGGTGTCCAATTCGTTTGCCTGAGTGGTGGATTAGTGGTGAGGAAAGAAGGAACTAGAGATGTTTCTGCTCTTGGCTTGGTTTTCCTGGCAAGGAGACTCTGAAGGCTTCCTCCTGGAGTGGCGCCGGGCTCTCTCTGCAGTGGAGATCACATTGTTTGTATTCTGAATCTCTGCGGTCATTCTCTCTGTGACCAGCCTGCCCTACTGCACAGTTCATCCTCACGCTGTTTTTCTGCAGTTTTAGTTTTGATGTGGACACCTTTTCTTGAGTTATTTTCTGGCAGAACCAGCTTGTTGCCGAATGGCCCACCCCAGCAGACATCTCTTTCATTGGCTGTGTTTCTTTAATTACGGTGGACTTACTTTTCCCTTCCCCAGCAGTTATTTTTAGACTTTAAAACCTCCTCTTAGGGTTTCAGCTGAGCTATCAAGTGCAGGAACGCAGGGATGTTTTAGCCTGAGAGCCCTCTCCCATTGACCCTTTTAAGAAGGAGCTTCCTAAGTGCAGCAAGTCACTGGCCTTGCAATATATTACAGATCTATCTTCCTCTTGTCTTGAAGAGTTCCTTCCTTGAAGAATATGCTGTTTGGTAGTTGGAAATGATTTTGGGGCTGCTCACTGGAATTAAATCTTGACTTCCAAGAATGGGCAACTTGGAGATTCAAGTACACCAGACTAGGTGTTGGCAGATGTGGATTTCAGATTAACTTCCAGGGCTGACCCACTATGTCATGTTTGGCAAGTGCTGTGAAGTTCCTGGGTCTGCTTTCTTCAATAGAGGAAGTAATCTCAGAAGGTTGTTGTGAAGGTCCAACAAGATGTAACACTTGAAAAAGTCTTGAGAGTCTCAGTGATTTAAATTCTCAGTCTGTAATGGAGAGGAAATGAAGGAAATATATTTTCACTAGTATTGAATTTGCAGGTTGTATTCAGTACCTCAGTAGGGGGACAAAAGTGTTAGGAAACATATTTCTTATCCTGAAGAGTTTTAGGCAGAGTTTGAAGGATGTACATAAAATATAAAACATTTACTCTTGACACCCATCTGAAGTCTTTTTGTCTAAAGATTTTGGAGTCAGACTTGTGTCTTTGATCTCTCTTTTTTTTTTATATATATTTAACTTCTTCCTCCTAACACTGATCTCTCAAAAATATCTCTTACCTCCTTTGGGTAGTAATTTTCAGATAATGATAGTTTCAGAACTCATCATGTTTCTTTTTTTGCTTTGGCTACCAGCAACCTCAAACTATAACTACTGCTTAGTTTAAAATAATCATGATATTCAGGTGCTTGAAAAATTTCCTTTTGCTTCTTCTTCCTGTCTGATGTCTGATTTTTCTTTGTATTTGAATAGCCTTATTGAATATATAAGTTGCTACAAGTAGTTACAGATAATTTTTGAAAGTATAAATACTTTATATAAATTAATTGAGAAGTGTAAATCATGTCAACATATAACAACAAGTAACGAGCACTGTCCAACAGGGAAAATGCATTCTGAGTTCTCACTCAGCATTTCTTCTGCTCTTCCAGTGGTTGAAAAGGGGGCCCTTCTGAATTCTAAAGCAGCCATAGCAGTCTCCCACTCAAGGAATTAGGTGCCGCATGGGAGGCACCAGCCACTTGAGAATTTTCTACATTTGTAGAGGAGGACACGCTTAGGACTTGCTCTTTCTTGGTAGCTCAGAATGATCTGTTGAAACAGATTTCCTGGCCTTCATCTGTAGATACGTGTGTAGCCAATGCTTGGCACTCAGACCAGAATTCTTCAAACTGTAACAAGCTTGTGAGTTACCTATGGATGTTACTAAAATGTGGGTTTGGATTCACTGTTTGTGGGATAGGAACTGAGAGCCTGCATTTCTAACAAGTTCCTAGGTGATGCCACTGCTGCCAGCCTAGGACCATGAGGACTTAGAAGCCCCTCAACCCAATCCACTGAAGAAAGTGAGAGTGAAGTTGCTCAATCGTGTCCGACTCTTTGCGACCCCATGGACACCAGGCTCCTCCATCCATGGGATTTTCTAGGCAAGAGTACTGGAGTGGGTTGCCATTTCCTTCTCACTTTATACTTTCTGATTTTAGAACTGACTTTATCACTTAACCTGTCTTTTCTTAAGAACGATAATCCTTCACCATCCCTACTTTCTAACTATCAATTGAGCATTTTCCACTAGAAATTTATGATCTCTTCTACCACTTGATGAGCTTTTTCTTTTCTTTCCTTCCCTCCTGACCCACATCAAACCCTGAAGTTCATTCCTAAAGGGAATATACTGTTAGCTGTAGTATCATTGGGTGAATCCTGTCTCCCTAGTCTTAGAGGTAGACTAGCTTGCACTTTTCCTTAGGACTGGGAGGATGGGGGTAGGGGCAGGATGGCCCTATAGGGCTTTGTGCCTCGTGGGTACTTCTTAGGTATTTGTTGCTTGATTGATTTGCCTGTGACTGTAAATATTTTTGATAACAGAGAAGAAGCTGAGAAATTAAGAAAAATTGGCTATCCTTTACCAATCTCTGCTTGCTCACAGAAGCAGAGGTTAATGGATGCATTAGTGATCCAATAAATCTCTGTGACGATTAAGGCCCTAATCAGGAAAAGAACCAAAGTGTGAGAATGGGTACCAGGGTCTAAACACTGGTGCATTTGGGTCTTTTGGGCAGTTCCTATAATGCTGGCTCACCACACATTAGACCACAGAGACCAAAGGAATTCATAAACCAGTGGCTGGAAAATGCTACAAGGTGGACTGTGAAGGCTGCGTATTTGAAACCATCAATACTGCTTCTATGCCACATGCTTTCTGTTGCTGCTCTTCAATTGCTAAGTCATGTCCAAACCTGTTACACCATGGCCTGCAGCACACCAGGCTTCCCTGTCCTTCACTATCTCTCAGAGTGTGCTCAAATCATATCCACTGAGTTGGTGATGTCATCTAACCATCTCATTCTCTGTTGCTACCTTCTCCTCCTGCTCTCAATCTTTCCCAGCTTCAGGGTCTTTTCCAGTGCTCTCTGCCATGGTCATTTTCCACTCTTGTGGTTCTCTATCACTTTCCTCCCCACCTAGTCAGAGAGGTGAATCAGAAATGCAAGGTACAGAACTTCCCTGTTGGTCCAGTGGTTAAGACTGCTTCCAACACAGGGGATATAGGTTTGATCCCTACTCAGGGAACTAAGATCCCACGTGTCTCAGTTTGGCAAAAGTAAATCAATAAATAAATGCAAGGTACAATCATCCAGGATTCCTTTACCTGCCCACATGACATGTGAGTTAGCAATACGAAGGAATACTTAATACTGGCATCTTAGAACTTACATATCTGCTTAAATGAGCCTCTCTCTACTGAGTCCCGCACTTGAAAGAAAATTATAGTTGTCCCCAGCAAGGAAAGTTTCCATTTATGTTACAAAACATCAGTCATGAGGTGTGTCAAAACAAACTTATTAGTCATGCTTACAGCATCCAAGTTTGCTAGCAATATATTTTAAAAAATAAATTAGAGTAGATTCAGGAGTTTCTGTCTAATCATTTCATTCTCACTGACTTATATTTGGTATGGTCTCATGAATGAGTGGGAGAGAAAGGTTTTTAACAATTAGTGAGTGGTAACTTGAGTACCCATCAGATGCTAAATTACACTTCTGCTGTTTTGAAAAATTCAGCTAAAGGCCCAGAGCCAGTAACGAATGGATGATAAATTCCTAGGGAGTTGCTGCTAGCAAGGTCCCTGCAGCACCTACTAAAACGGGCCAAACCAGCCCTGTGAGCTTCAACCAACAACCACCTCCAATCTCTATGAAGAGAAGAGAATTTCAAAGGGATCATCAATGAAGTGAGCGATGTGGCTTTGGCTTTTCCTTCCAAGCCTGGGATGGGGGCTCCCGGGAGGCATCAGCACTGCATCACAAAAGCACCGATCTGGTATCACCTTTGTCCACTTTGCACCAGCCCCCTTTCCCTGCTCCCCAGAAGAGGACTGGGTGGAGGTGGAGGAGGTGTGAAAGGGCAGTGGAAATATGCACCACTCTCCAGCTCACATGTCAGCGTCAGCGCTAGGCTGGAGGCAGGGCGGGGAGGTCAGTGATTGAGGGAGAGGAGGCTGAGCCTTGACTGGCATGGGGCTGATATTTCAATTTTGACTGGACCAGGCTTGAGAGTGAGTCTTGATGACCAAATGAGGCTTGTTCTTAGAACTGGCAACGACGGGAAAGATATAGCATCATTCAAGTATGTCAAGGGGTGGAGGAGGGTGATCTGATCAGGCAGATCTGAGTGCAGTGGCTGGAGGAAAAAACAAAGCTGCTTTCTGTTTGAACCCTGCTTGCTTCAGGCTGTTTGATGGGCTGGTTTCTCACGTGAGCCTAGATGCACCCTTGGGAGTAGGCTGTCTGTGACTGTCACCTGACCTGGGTGTCTCAGGAGAACGAAGGGTAGGGAGACTTAGAGCTAGACCGTCTTTATCTCACAGCCTCAAGGAAGACCATCCTGGTGTGGAAGCAGTGACTTAACGACCACTTGGGGACCCTGTCCCAAGACACATATTTTGGAGATATTCTCTCACTTGACATCTATATTTTTGGATAAGTGAACACATTTTTTTTTTTTTGCCTTTAGAAAGTTTATTAAAAATTGTTTTACTTTATTTTATATGGAGTTTAGCTGGTTAACAATATTGTTTTAATTTCAGGTATGTAGCAAAGTGATTCAGTTTCACATGTACGTGTACCTATTCTTTTTAAAATTCTTTTCTTATTTAGGTTACTATAGAATTTTAAACAGAGCTTTCTGTGCTATACAGGAGGTCCAGGAAGTTTTAAATTGAAATATAAATATTTCTAGGGGGACATGACCTGAGGCAGTATTTATCAGTGGCTTTGGGGAATTTTTGGTGACATCAAGCCCCCATTCCTGCTCAGATACTTTCAGCGACTCCTCAGTGCCCATGTGAACAGTCTAGCCTGGTACACAGAGGCTCCATGAATAGTGCCAGGCTAGTCTTCCAGGCTGGACTTCTGAATTTTCCCATCCTACCCCTCATGTGGATATTATAGCTCTTCTGGAGTCCATGCATCTTCTTGAATGTGCTACTCACCTTTTTCATGGATTCCTCTCTGGCTGTCCTCCCATCACTATCTTTTAAAAGTCGACCCGTTGGGCTGGGTTGGGATGCTGCCTCCTACATAAAGTCTTCCTTGAGCCTCCCAATTCATTCCTCTCTCCCTTAGGGATTGTTCACATAGAAACCAGTCCCTACTTTGACAACATCGCACATCAGGAGTTAGAGGAAGAGAAGTAAACTTTCAGCAGAATGAAAGCTCGTGAAAATTTTATTGGACACACACTGAATTTTTTTCAAGTGTACCATCAGTGCCTTCCCTTCCTCCTTCCCCAGCACCCCCCCTTTTTTTTTCTTTTTTACAGTTCTAATGTTTACCTTTCTCTCTCATATGCCATCTAATGAGATCTCCTCTCCCCTGAGTGTCATCTGGGTGCCCTCCCACTGCTGACCACAAAGCAGTTCTCAAAGTGATTCTCTTGCAAATTCTGTGTTAACTGGCTGGTGAGCACTCTCCTCCTCTCTTCCCTGCAGATCTGAGTATTTGAAAAATTCCTGTATCTGTAGTCCTTATGCCTATATCACCCTATAGTTGGTTCTGCGCACAATTCTATTACCTAGTACTCCCTGCCAGCCTTAGCATTTTTTATCTGCTCCCCTTACAAATCATATACTTCTTGGCAGTCCCTTCATCCTTCATGGGGTACAAACATTCCATTCACTTCATGTGGAAGACTTTATAGGTGCTTAGTAAATATTTGGTGAATGACATCTCATGAGATCTGAATCAGCAGGGGAAAAATTCCAGAGAGAAGCTAAAAGATAACGAGAGGAAAGCTGTTGGAGGAGGTATCGAACGAGGTATTGGACCAGCTCCATCATGCCACCACCTTGTCTGAGACTGTGTGGAATCAGACTTCAACTTCTGTGTTAATGTAAAAGGCTGCAGATATCCAGCCTACAAGGAATTTTACACCTTTCTCCTGACTTCACCTCTTTATGCCTGCTCAGGTACTCATGTTGGGGTACCTGTGTGTGTGTGTGTGTGTGTGTGTGTGTGTGTGTCTGTAAAGGGGGTGGTGGGCAGCACACATGCAGGTTTGGGAATGAGGGAAGTAAGAGTTTCAACCATTTACTTCAATATGTGAGGCAGAGGGTTTGAATTTTCAGCCTGCTCTAAACACCAGGTCTGTGATACTTCATTCTCCCCTGGCTGGTTGGCAAAGATGCAACACACATATTATACCCAGACCAAAGAGTATGTGAGAGACACATGAACGTTTCCAGGGTTAAATTCTCTCTTCTCCATGAAGCCTTCAGGTTTTTGCAGTCCATACACATTACTCCTTTACAGAAGATCCTACAGCATTTAGTACTTGATGCTTCTCCAGCCCTTGATTATAGCTATTTTTAGTTCGTTTCTGTAATAACGTCTGTCTTCATTTGCTTCAAATCTCATTTCTTCCACTGCTCCCGCACTTCCTGTCACATGAAGCAGTGTTGAACATGTCGGTAACTACTAATTGTTCTTACTCTCTGATTAGACTTGCTATGTGGCAGTTACTGGAGACTGCTGGGTTTTAGGGGTGTAGGCAAGTAATTTGGGGGAATCATCTCCAAAGACCAAATGTGTGAATGTTAACTGAGTTTGCTTCTCTGTAGTCCTCAGGGGACTTATGCAGATCAACAGACTTTTCAAGAAATAAACCACAAGTAGCTGAAAAACGCAAAAGTTCAAGTTGCATCCGGTGTAACCCTGTGAGAGAATTTTTACAGCAGAGGAAGTCTGTTATTCTTGACCTGAACTTCAGTCTTCTGCGACAATGTGGAGGCTGCAAAAATCTTTCTAATCTCACTGATAAAGTTATATTCTTATCCACAAATCATATCTGAAATGAGAGAAACCAAATGACTGATAGCAGAGAAAAAAATATCCCCAGTGACTATAAACAGTGTAGGTATATGTGTGTATATATTTAAATCAAAGTAGTTGGTTAATATTATGAAAACTTCATCTCGGTTTTAAGTGGTGTTTTTCTTAATTTGATGTGCATTATTTTAAAAAACGTGGCAGAAATGTAGTCTTTAAATCCCTGGTGCCTCTGGCATTATTCATACCGAAGCTTTCAACCAGCCGACTTGGAAAGCACTTTTAACTACAGTTCACATCATTAGTGTTTCTGCTGTGTAAGCAGAAAAAACTGGGATGCGGCATAGCAAAAGGCTGCAGAAAACAAAATCGGAACGGTAATAGATTTGTTTCTCAAAGTTTTCCTAGGTAATGAGCATATTAATGATCTTTCAATTAACATAGTTTCACATATCTCAGAATGAGAAACCCAAGAACATATTGTTAGCATCATCTGTATTTCAGCGCTTGGTTTGGAGTGACCGGTCTTTACATAGCTCTTGCTCTGCCATCTTTCCCTTCTGGTCTCTCAGAGCTGGCTGTCAGCTCCTGATCTTGCTTCTGGACTCAGGACTGAACTTTTTACCTTCCTAATAAATATTTCAGAAAAGTCTTGTTGAAATTTCTAACTCAGCGTGCTAACAGTGGCTTCATGGTATTATCCCCAAGCAACCCTTGTGTGACATCCTCCACATGCCTGAAACAACTTTGACTTATTTTTCTGTCTCCTATTATCCAGGTGGCTGAATCTTGTTGATTCTGACTTTGAAATGTCTACAGAAGATGCTCTTAGGTTTCCATTTCTACTTCCACTGCCATAGTTCTCGCTTGCCTGGGTCCTGGCAACAAAGAATTGTCCTAACTGGTCCCATAGGCTGTCATTGATTTCCTCTCAAAAGCACCCTCATAACGTTCCCAAGGCTCTCTTCCTAAAGAATGACTCAGATGATGCCTTTCTCCTGCTGAAAACTTGTGGTGGGTCCCCCCACTTCCTATTGAATCTGTTTCCAACCTAACTTTCCAGCCTCATTTTCTGCAAATCCCCACCATCTCCCCATTGAACGCCCAAAGACAATCCCCTTTGCTCAATGAGATGCTCACTGTGCCTTTGCTTCTGTTGTTTTCACTCTTAGAGTCTCCATGAAAGCAACATGCAAATGCCCTGTATCTTCCCCTAGCCCCTCACTCCTGCCTGCCCCAAACATTATTTGTGTTCTGTTTTTAAAAAAAACCCTTCTTGACAGGCTTTCTGGAGATTTTGTTCTCCATTTCTGTCTGTTTTATATGCCAGACCTGATCTCCAAGAGACCAAGGACTGTGTCATTTTTATTTTTCGTTTTTTTCAAGATTCAACTTAGTGATAGATATATACTAATGACTCAATGAATTCTTTTGTTGGATTAATTAATAAATCAATTGTTACCTCCTTTGTGAATATCTGATCCTCTGAAGCAAAATCATTTTTTCCTTTTATATAATATAATATTTTGCATATTCTTCCAAGTTTTTTCTCTTTGCATTTGGTTTTTAGCAGTGTATTTTTCTTGTATTTATCCTGCTTGGAGTTTGAGGGGCTACTTGAATCTGTGGCTGATGTTTTTTGTCAGCTTTGGAAAATTCTTGATTTTTTTTGTTCAAATATTGCTCTGCCCCTTTCTTTCCTTCTTCTCACTGAGACTCTAATTCCTTTGTTAGATTTTTCTACTGGGTCCCCTATATCTCTTTCAATATTTTACATCTTTTTTTCCCCCTCTGTGCTTCACTCTGGATAATTTCCATTGTCCTACCGTCCAAATTATTAGTCCTTTTTCCATCTGTGTCTAATCTACTAAAGCTATTTATTGAGTTCTCAATTTCTGATGTCAGTTTCAGAACTTCCATTTGATTATTTTTTGTAAGCTCTAATTCTCTGGAGAATTTCTCAATCTTGCCATCTATTTTTATTAACCTATAAATCACAGGAGTTTTTAAAGTTTTCAAATAACTCCTTGGATTGCTGGAGGGAGGGTGTCTGTTTCTGTGGTCTTTTTTCCCTCTTGGTTATCTCTCTTGGATGTCTGGTAACATTTTACTGAATGCTAGATATGTGCATAAACAATGCAGAGATTATAAATGAATTGGCTTTTTATAAAAGATAAGTGAAAGGAAACACTGTTCCTGCTAAATAATACTTTCTTCCTCCAGAGAGAATTTAAAAAATCTTGCAGCACTGTGGGACCACTGAGAACTCTGTCCAGCTTCTTGTAGTCTCAGAAGCCACTACCCACCACTGCTTAGATGCTTTGTACGAATCAGTAAATGCCTCTAGGGACATGCAGCTTAGACTGTTGGGTTCACCTTCTGGCTTCCCTTCTCTCCTGACTCTTGGCCCCTTAAGTCCTGGCTGTCTTGCTGGCTCCGAATTCCAATTTTTGTCTTCCCATTTCTGTGAGATGATGAAAGTGCTGCTCAGCTTTTTTTGTCTCTCAGCAGTGTTTTCTGCTTGGCTTCTCAGCCCTTCCACACAACGTGTGTAAGAAAATATCCTAAGGAGAAAAGTGGTATGGAATGTTGGGCCCATCTCAGTGCGTTTCTCCTCTTTCTGGGCTCCTGCAAATCCTGGCTTAAGAGCTTCCAATGTCTTCAAGCAGGTTTTTTTCTCTTCTCATTTTATCACACTTTTGTAGTTTGTTCAGTGGGCTGATTGCTCTGCTATGAGACAGTCTGCTGTAGCTGGCAGTGGGACTCTGTGTATTCTTTTATTGCAGCCTGCTCTTCTGATATAAATCTCCAGGTGTGTTTCTTTCTCCCATTTATGACTTCCTTGAGAGCAGGAACAGTATTTTCTTTCACTTATTTTTTTATAAAATGCCAATTCATTCATTAATTCATTTAACAATTTTGTTTTTGAGCATCTACTATAGGACAAGTGCTGAGGATATATTAGTGAATAAAATAGATAGGTCTCAGCTGTTAGGGAGCTTATGTTCTAGTGGGGAGAAGGTACACAAACAAACAAATAACAAAAAAATTACTTGCTTCTCCCAAAACCAAACAGTGAACAATGTATAGGATTAAATTAGAATGTTGAGGTGGAAGGTGGCGGTTTAGTCCCTTAAGTCATGTCTGACTCTTGTGACCCCATGGACTGTAGCCTGCCAGGTTCCTCTGTCCATGGAATTCTCCAGGCAAGAATACTGGAGTGTGTGTTGGTGGGAATGAAAACTAGTACAGCCACTATGGAGAACAGTGTGGAGATTCCTTAAAGACCTGAAAATAGAACTGCCATATGACCCAGCAATCCCACTGCTGGGCATACACACTGAGGAAACCAGAATTGAAAGAGATACATGTATGCTAATGTTCATGGCAGCACTGGTTGCAATAACTAGGACATGGAAGTAACCTAGATGCCCACTGGCAGATGAGTGGATAAGAAAGTTGTGGTACATATACATAATGGAATATTACTCAGCTATTAAAAATAACACATTTAAGTCAGTTCTAATGAAGTGGATGAAACTGCAGCAAAGTATACAGAGCAAAGTAAGTCAGAAAGAAAAACACCAATATATTAATGTATATATATGGAATTTAGAAAGATGGTAACGATGACCCTATATGCAAAAGAGACACAGATATAAAGAACAGACTTTTGGACTCTGTGGGAGAAGGCAAGGGTGGGATGATTTGAGAGAATAGCCTTGAAACATATATATATTACCATATGTGAAATAGAAGACCAGTCCAAGTTTGATGCTTGAAACAAGGCCCTCAAAGCTGGTGCACTGGGACAACCCAGAGGGATGGGATGGGGAGGGAGGTGGAAGAGGGGTTCAGGATGGAGGAGACATGTACACCCATGGCTGATTCATGTCAATGTATGTCAAAAATCACCACAATATTGTAAAGTAATTAGCCTCCAATTAAAATTAATTAATTAAAAAGAAAAGAATATTGAAGCGGGTTACCATTTCCTTCTTCAGGGGATCTTCCTGACCCAGGGATCAAACCCAGGTCTCCTGCATTGCAGGTGGATTCTTTACCAACTGAGCTACTGAGGCAGAAGGTGGGTCACTATCAAGTTGAGATCTAAATGATAAGTAGAAATCAGCCATAAAGAGATCTGGAAAACTGCAGGTAGAGAGAGAAAGCAAGGGTGAGGGAGGGACCCACATTGTTTGCTAAAGTTGATAAATTTTGTGTGATTTTAAGTTAAAAGTTTCAACCTGAGCTTTTTATTTATTTATTTTTGGAGAACATTAATTTATACATTTTGAAACAGTTTTAATTTTTGCTAAAAAACTGTCTCTGAGTTGTAAGTATGTGCTATTTATGAGATACTTTAACTCATTTAGGAGTCAGGAATGTTACTTGAGTTTTTAAGAGTTAAGACATCTGTAAATAAGTATAACTCCCCATAGGAGGGTCCCTTGCTCACCAGGGTGGTGAAGCTTAATAGAAACAATAATTGTTTTTTTATTACCATATGTATATGCAAAGATACTATTTTTGTTTAATAATCACATTAAAATTATAATTTGCATAAAAATATTATAGTTTTAGTAAGACTCTGTATCAGTCAGGATCCCAGCAGTAAACAGAATTCCATTCATGTAGTTTCAAGAGACTGCAAAGAAGAGGCTGCTTATAATGAAAAGGAATTAAATGATGCCATTTGCAGCAACATGGACGGGACTAGAGGTTATCATACTAAGTTAAATAAGTTAGAGAAAGACAAATATCATATAATATCACTTATTTGTGGAATCTAAAAAATAATACAAATGAACATATTTATAAAATAGGAACAGACTCACAGTCTTAGAAAACAAACTTAAAGTTACCATAAGGGAAAGGAGGGAGTAAATTAGGAAGTTGGGATTATTGTACACACACTACTATTTTCAAAACAGATAACCAACAAGGACTTACTGTATACCACAGGGAACTCCATTTAATATTCTGTAACAACCTAAACGGGAAAAGAACCTGAAAAAGAAAAAAAAACATATATATATATATTTTTTTTATATATATATATAAAATTGAGTCACTTTGGTGTACACCTGAAACTAACACAACATTGTAAATCAGCTATCACCCACACAGTCACTCAGTCACGTCTGACTCTTTGTGACCCCATGGACTGTAGCCCACCAGGCTCCTCTGTCCATGGAATTCTCCAGGCAAGAATACTGGAGTGGGTTGCCATTTCCTTCTCCAGGGGATCTTTCCAAACCAGGAATTGAACCCCTGTCTCCTGAATTGGCAGCCAGATTCTTTATCACTATGCCACCTGGAAAGCCCCTGTAAATCAAATGTACCTCAACATAAAAATTTAAAAACTTCGATAAACAGACAAACAAAAAGAAGATGCTGCCTACAAGGGTGTGAATGGGGCTAAGGGAACAAGCACAGATGGTGAAACCCCCAGAGACAAACAGCAGAGCCATTGCTGCCCCAGGGACACATCATTCCAGTGCACGTTGGAGTCAGGGAGAGATGTGGCCTTCTTTTAAGTTGTCTGTCTTGGCCAAACCCACCCAGGAGACAGCTGACAGTGAAGCCTGCTTGATGCAGCCCTGGGTGTTGGTCCCCAGGGCTCAGAGCTGTAACTGCTGTAGACAGAAGGGTCAGGATGGACCCGGGGGAAGGCAAGCAACCAAACACAACACACAGAACACACACACGCTCACTTTTGCAAGCAATGATGAATTTAAAGGAAGTTTATAGGCTTCATTTGGAGCTCCAGCCTACTAGATTTGCATAATATAAAATGGTATATTTGTAGAATGGAATGCTACTTAGCTGTAAAAAAGACCTAAATAATGTAATGTGCAGCAAAATAGGTGCAACTAGAGATTATCAAGTGAAGTAAGTTGGCAAGAGAAAGACACATATCATAGGATGTCACTTATATGTGGTATCTGAAATATGACACAAATGAGCCTATCTGCAAAACAGAAATAGACTCACAGACACAGAGAACAGACTGGTGGTTGCCAAGGGGAAGGGGGTTGGGGAAGGGATGGAGTGGGAGGTTGGGGTTAGCAGGTGTGAGCTTTCATATATAGAATGGATAAAAAACAAGGTCCTACTGTATAGCACAGGGAACTATATTCAATATCCTGTGATAAACCACAATGGGAAAGAATGTAAGAAAAGGACACCTATATGTGTGTAACTGAGTCACTTTGCTATACAGCAGAGATTGGCACAATATCGTAAAACAACTCTACTTCAATAAAAATTAAAAAAAAAATACCTTTCCCAAATCAAGGGTAGAGAGCCCAAAAAACTTTCAGTCATGTCTTTAAAAGCATAAAATTATTTTGAAGAAAGTTGAAATCAGCTTGGGAGAATATGAGTCTATGAGATTGGAGTGCTCTGTGGCATTTTGAAGGATTATTTTAATGCAGAGTCTTGCATTTGTGCTGGTGAGGGACAAGATAGACGGGGGTAGTGAAGGCACAAAGGTTCAGACCTAAGTGAGGGAAGAAGGGGCCGGTGGTGGGAACTGGATTTCTCAATGTATAATCATCAACATGCCAAAAAAATTGAGTCTACTAATGTTCTGAAAATCTGATTGCTCATGAAAGGTTCATGACATTGACATGACTATGGTTTCATGGCACATTAGTTATTTTTTCAATTCAGCAGTTTCAAATACCAGAATCTTAAAAATGTTATTGCCCAGTGTATACAAAAGCACCCATACAAACTTGTCTGCACACCCTCTTCCACAAAATTTCAGTGGTTGCAGGCCCAAAGATCGGGTAGTAGGCAAAGTTGTGTTTAATTCACTTTCGCTATTTTTGTCTAAAATATCTCAAACTGAACAGTCTTTCATTCTACAACTGAGTACTGCATAACTTTCCAGTCAACATTTTTTAATGTCTAACTTAAATTTCCATTGTTTCTTTTTCACATTGAAAATAGAATAGTTCTGGGACTTCTCTGGTGGTCCAGTGGTTAAGACTCTGAGCTTCCAGTGCAGGGGACACAGTTCGATCCTTCTTCATGGAACTAAGATCCCACATGCCACAACTAAGTTCCAGCACAGGCAAATAAGTAAATAAAAATAAACATATATAAG
Source organism: Muntiacus reevesi (assembly GCF_963930625.1). Lineage (NCBI taxonomy): Eukaryota > Metazoa > Chordata > Mammalia > Artiodactyla > Cervidae > Muntiacus > Muntiacus reevesi. The sequence continues at coordinate 6,155,597 of NC_089256.1, read as the reverse complement.
ACAAGAAAATGGGAAGTTCTTAGGTGGAGAGGGGAAATGGATAGGTCTTACTGTTTCAGAGGGTACGTGTACCATTTTGTTCCTGAGAGTTTGAAATGACTTATATCATATATTACTTTTCAAAGACTTGGCGTTTACCATTCTAAGTACTCTATACAATTTTTAACTCATTAAATTTCAAGCAGTGCTGTCAGTAGATACTATTTTTAGTATCGTCTTCATTATACACATGGGGCAGGTGTGAACTGTGGCACAGAGGGATTGAGTACCTAACACGAGGCTGCATAGTTAATAAATGAGATTAAAACTGGAATTCTAACCCAGGAAGTCTGCCTGAAGAGTCTGTGGCCTGAACCACTAGGCCAGGCTGTGTGCATTCAATGGAGGCTTGAGTTCACAATAATTTCACTACTATGGGGTTCGTATTTCCATATTCATGAATTGAAATGTTTACCAAACAACTAAAGTAAGATTTTCAAAAGTGCCCAGTAGTTAAGTGTTCAACTCTCAAAAGACTGTTGATTAGAATTTTGCCACAAGAGAATCCATTAATGCTTCTTTGAGCCAATAAAAGGGAAAGGTCTAACTAGCATTTCTTAAAATGTGTTCCTTGCATGTATGCCCTTACAGGATGTTCCCTGTAAGGAGGCTTCCATCATCAAGTAAGTTTGGAGAACTTAACCTGCTATATCCATTATTTGAGATTCACAGTACACATATTAAAAGTACCAAAAAAAAAAAAAAATGCAGGAAAGACATATTCTTAGCCTTTTTCAACCTAGAATTTACAAAGTTTAATTGACTAAAGGATTTTTTTTTTTTTCACAAAATACTTAGTAACATCCTATAGAAGCAGTGTTGTACAATTTTAATTGGGTTCCTTAAAATCAAAGCATTGACTGCGATTTCTAGAAGGCAAGTAAATAGGGGCTGAAAAAAGTGACTGAGAAATGAAACGATGATACAGAGGATTGTCTTTTAGCCTGTACTGTCTAAAGTCACTTTCTAAGGTCTCTAATAATCTCCTAAACTGACATTTCCTTTTGTGGAATAACACTGTTGGATTTCTTCCCCATCTTAGTCAGCTCTAGGTGTGAACCTGGGAAGTGTGTAGTGAAGCTCACTTGCCCTCCCGAGTGTGCTGGCGATGTCTCCTCAAATGCCTCCTTTGTTTGACATTTTAGAGTGATTTCTAAATGCTCAAAAAGGGCAGATTCTAAATCCAGATCTGGTGAGAAACTCTGTTACTTATCTGAGAAGAGCAGCTATGAAGTGCGCACACATATGTGAAAAGGAGATCTTTTTAAAACCCAGAAATATGACAGAGGTGGGGTGGGGGACTTGATATAGAGATTTGTTATCTATTGAAGGCTCTGTAGTCATCGTATCACTTCATCCTCTAATTTGTCTACATCTGGGGGCTGGAGTTCCCAACCCTGTTCTAAGAATGCAGTTAAGAACACTGTTTTCGCTCTCTCTCTCACACACACACACACTCTCTCTCTCTTTCAGTTCGGTCAGGTTTAAGTTCGCTGCATTTTGGACACCAGGTTCTGACTGGTATTGTATTGTGCCCCTGGCTTTGTCCTCTCTTCTTACCCCATCCCGGTGGTAGTCACTCCACCCCTAATCTTTTGGTCCCAGCAGCCTCAAGAGTAACCCAGAGAACAACTCCGCTTTCTCATGGTCATTATTACTCCTGTTTCCCTCCCTCAACTGGGCTCCCAAAGCCCAGGATGATGGGGGACTGCTGTCTGCAGGGGCCCTCAGTGCTGCCATTCAATTTTTCATTAGACTTGGCTCTGCTCAGGCAGGGAGGAAACTGCTCTCTGAAAGTGAACTTGTGACCCGTGCAAAATGAATTCACTTTTCCACGGCACCAGAGGACTATTTAGTAAATGGCTTTCATTGCACAGAATACCACCCTGTGTCCTGGAAGATGGAACTGGTGTCATAGAGGTGAGTTATTTTCTCTCTGAGCTAAAGTATTTCTACACAATTGGCTCTTGGGGACTCATGAGCCTGAGCCTTTTTTTCCCCCCTGGTATGTGAGATCTTAGTTCCCTGACCAGGGATGGAACCTGAGCCCCCTGCGTAGGAAGCACAGAGTCCTAACCACTGAACTACCAGGGAAGTCCCAAGCCTGTGTCTTGTAGGTGGGCTGAAGGACGTTTGTCTGAGGGTTGTCTGGGAAAGGGCAAGCATGGGGATTGTGTTTGGCCCCTGAAATTTCTAGAACTGGTCAGGAGGGTTTTCTGGAGACTCTTAAAATGGAATTCTTTTTTAAAAATATGTATTTTTAATTGGAGGGTAATTGCTTTACAGTACTGTGTTGGCATCATAGGTACACATACGCCCCCTCCTCGTGGACCTCCCTCCCACCTCACAACCCATCCCCCACCTCTAGGTGGTCACAGAGTATTGGGTTTGAACTTGCATCATACAGCAAATTCCCACTGGCTATCCATTTTATATATGGCAATGTATCTGTTTCAAGACTATTCTCTCTATTTGTCCCACCCTCTGCCCCACCAGCATGTCCACAAGTCTGTTCTCTATGTCTACCACTGATGCCCTGAAAATAGGTTCATCAGTACCATCTTTCTAGATTCCATGCATATGTGTTGGATTTATCTTTATGTGTTTATTTTTATGGCTGCACCACGCAGCTTGCAGGATCTTAGATCCCTGATGGAGGATTCAACCCTGGTCCTCAGCAGTGAGAGCACAGAGTCCTATTAAGGATTTGTCTTTAAGAGATGCTTAGTATTAGGGCAAGTGTATAGGCAGATATGAACACTCTAGCAAAGAAAGGAGAAAAAAATGATGCAGAAAAGATGGGGTAAACCTTGGAGTGATATCTTTGGGTGGGCAAGAAGGGAGGGGGAAGAAATTGGTTGTAGAAGCATGGATGGTTTATGCACTGTGGGGGAAAAGAGGCATGGAATATTGGATCATGCAGGGTATGGTAGGAGCATGTGAATCCAGCCGATTCTGTATTCTCAGAGAAATTGGAAGTCAAGTCATTAACCAAGAGGGAAGATGGGGAGGAGACGTTGGAAGTTGTAAGAGAGGAGACAGGAGAAATCTAGGAGCATGAAGGGCTGTAGATAATGATCTTGAACTTAAGATGGGACTTGAAAGCCTGGTTGCATGCTTTTGTCCAAGCACATCCAGTCTGAATCCATGAGGGTGTGGGGTTTAATTGGGGTTGTGGTTTTCCCAGGTGAACGAGAAGAAATGAAGAAAAGGTAAGGAAATATTTACAGTGGTGTCTCACAGCTTCTAAGCTTTGTAGAGAGGGAAGCAAGAAAACAAGCAATGAAAATAGGATCGATAGATTTTATCCTTGTGGGTCAAGGAGTTGTGGCAGTTGGGGTACCAGAGGGAGTGGTGTAATTGGTGGATGGGCAGCAGGAGATTTAAACTAAGATTACAAAGAGCATGTAGTTATTGATACTGACAAGATTTAGGGGGTGACCACGTGACTGGCAGTTGAAGTAGGTCAGCAGTGGCAGAGAAGGAAAAGATCATGGGAAGAAGGGCTGGTCTGGGGACTGGGAAGTCAGAATATTGAAAGGTTCATTTACGTGGATCTTGAAATCAACAAGTGTTAAGATGGCCAGGTTGTTTATGAACTTGTAGCTAAGAGTACTAAAGAATGAGGGGGTGTGATGAGGGTCTGGAGAATACCTCAGCAGGAGAAGTAGTGGACATCTAGGCTGAAGGCTGCTCATGCAAAGATGGAAGATTTTTAGAAGTGAGACCTCAGTGAGGAGCAAGCAGGCCACCCAGTCCACCTCCAGTCCCCTGATATGATGACTGTAAGAGAGAAAACAGGCCACAATGCATGAGGGCTGAAGGGGGGGCAGTGTCTTCAGATGACAGGTGGTTTCAATTGGAGGAGGGCGGTGATAGAAACGTTCGGAAAAGATGTTGCAATGTGGGATTTTGTTGATGTTTAGTGAGTTTCAGAGGACACAGTGGGGAAGTTGCAGGAGTTGGGCAGAGGTGGGAGGGAGAATTGGAGTAGAGGGTTCCTGGGATGAGGGCTGGGTATACAGGGTGGTCTGGAGTCTGTGGAGGCTGTTAGACAGAGATGAGAGGTATGATGGGATTAATCCAGATGGTCTCTGCAGCAGACAGTGATGTTGAAGCTGTGAGTGTTGGTGGTGGGAGTGGGCAGGGAAGATGTATGGGGTCTTCCCAGGAGCACGCAGAGCTTTGGAACCCCATCTTGTCTCCCGCCAAATGAGAGTGTGGAGACTAGGGGTGGTTGGTCATATCCAGAGCACTTGAGCTTCTGGCCACATTTCTATTCTTGAGGATGGTCCGTGCTAGAGTTTGTGCTTAGCATCAAGGATCACAAGCTGGGGTTGGTGGCTCCTGTGCTATCACATGTGGGTGTCTTGACACAAGAAACAGTATCAGTTAGCCACTGTCACTCTTCATTTCTGACTCTGCTCTCCTCTGAGTTGTGTTCATTGTGAGGAAGATTCTCCCCATGCCATGGTAAAGTCAGTCTAACAATTCCAGCCTAACATCCATTCATGTAACCACCCCTTCTTTCTAGGGAAGAAATCTTTTCCCCAGGTGGCTCTCTAGGCAGATGCCTTGGGTTCTTCTCTATGGCCTGGCTTGATTCATATTCCCATTGTGGCCAAGAAGATGTGGGACCACAACTGGCCAGGTACACCCCCCATCCTGGAGCTAGTTCACAAGAACAGGGAGTATGGGAAGACAAGTCCCCAGAGGAAAAAAATTAAATATTTTGTACTACATTTATTTGGTGGAGATCTGAGTGATGAGATTGAGGGGTATGGGGACAGTGTGTCCAGCCGTCCTCTGTTTTCCTGAATAATTCAACATTGGTTGAATAGTTTTGCATAGATGTTCAGCTGAACAAAAGCCCAGCAGTTCATCAGACCCATCCATCTTGGAAAGCAATTTAGGCATCATCCATTGTTAATTACATCTTTCCAACATCAGTCAGGATAGTCTAGATTTTGTCATTGTTACAAATAATCACCCAAATCTTAATGGATTAAGCTTAATGATTGCTTGTACAAAGTCCATTTTGTGTCCCAGGCAGCCATCTATCATGTGGTTTCTCAGAGACCCAGGATGTTTTGGTCTTATATGGTTCCACCATCCAACAAGAGGCCTCCCCAAGAGCATTGTACCAGGAAAGAAGGAGACTGGAGAATTGGTGGGAGTGGGGTTGTGGGGAGATTTTTACCTCCTTTGCTCTAAGTGATTTCGTTCCTACTCATTTCATTGGCCATGACTTGTCACATGTCTGACAGGACACAGGGACTCCTCTTTGCTTCCACAGATACCCATGCACACTTTTGTCATAGCCCCTGAATTGCAGTGTGAAACTAGATGTTTGTGTCTGTTCTCACCCAAAGACCATGGGCATCTAATTCATCTTGGCATCTTTGGTGCCTGGTACAAGCCAAACACATTATAGCATTTAAAAATGTGTGAATTGAATTAGTCCAGCCTACTCATCTGTCATATGAATCAAATAAGATCCCTAACTGTGCTCAGAAAAGGACAGTGATTGACTCAAGTTTGCATAATTAGAAACAACACCAGAACCCTGTGTGGTTGACATTTAGTCAGACTCCAACCAGTGCCACAAAATGTCATGTGCAGGGGACTCCTGGCCAAGCCTGGATCAGGTTTGATGTCCTTGCTATAGACTGTGCCTACTTGCAGGAAGCAGAGGCTTTTTCTTCCTATAAAGCACTGTGTGCTGGTCAAGCCATGTTCCTTGGAGGCTGTGTCTGCCAGGGGAGAGTATCTTTTCCTGATTTGCATTAAGATACTGAATCATATATTAGTGTGGAACATGGGACTACCCTGTAGCTCAGACTGCAAAGAATCAGCCTGCAATGAGGAGACCTGGATTCAATCCCTGGGTCAGGAAGATTCTCCTGGAGAAGTGAATGGCAACCCACTCCAGTATTCTTGCCTGGAGAATGCCATGGACAGAGGAGCCTGGCCGGCTATAGTCCATGGGGTTGCAAGGAGTCAGACATGACTGAATGCTTAACACTTTCACTTTCACTGAACCATACACTGATGAACCTATCTGCAAGGCAGCAGTGGAGAAACAGACATAGAGAATAGACTTGTGGGCACTGTGGGGGAAGGACAGGGTGGAATGAATTGAGAGAGTAGCCTGGAAACATACATATTACTGTATGTAAAATAGATAGTCAGTGGAAATTTGCCATATGATTCAGGGAGCTCAAAGCAGTGCTGTTTGACAACCTAGAGGGGTGGGATGGGTGGGAGGTGGGAGAGGAGTTCTAGAGGGAGGATACACAAGTATACCTACAGCTGATTCACGTTGATGTATGGCAGAAGCTAACACATTATTACAAAACAATTATCCTCCAATTAAAAATAAATACATTTAAAAAAAGAAAAAAAGATCCTGAACCATGGACAATGTCTATGTGCCCCTAACATTCATATGTTGAAACCTAATTTCCTAATCTCTGGTTTTAGGAGGTGGCACTTTGGGAGGTGAATAGATCATGAGGGTGGAGCTCTCATGAGTGGATTTGGTGGCCTTATGGAAGAGACCTCTGAGAGCTTCCTGTGTGGTTTTTTTTTTTTTTTTTGCTATGTGAGGACACAGTGAAAAGACAGCTGGAAGTGAGCCCTCATCAGACTCTGATACTACTGGTGCCTTGACCTTGGACTTCCCAGCCTCTAGTACTGCAAGAAATAAATTTCTGTTGTTTATAAGTCACCCAATTTATAGTACTTTGTTTTAGCAGCCCAAACAGACTGAGACATACAGTAAAGGGCAATATTAGTCCCTCTTTTGCCACAGGACATGTTAAGCACCGGATACTGTTCAATCATCCGGAATCAGGTGGCCTAGCCTCTGTGGCCAGGAAGAGAATAATAACCCTTTGGGCTTCCAAGAATGGATCACAGATGGATGCTCTGATTCTTTGCCCTTTCCACCAGGGAGAGATGGAAAGAACACTCTCTTCACCACCCCGCCCCCCACCCCATACTTTTAAAATCCTGCATAGAAATTGAATTGCCCAGCAGAACAGCTCTGAGGAGCCCTCCCATCCCCTAGACTCACACACCACTTTGAGCCACAAGGATGACCAGCTGGTTCTGGATCTTTCCATACTTCTTTTTGAGAGATTTCTTGGATCAGTCCCCTGTGGGTTACAAATCTTTTTGCCTTACTCCTTACTTCCCATATGATAACCCCCCCACTTGCCTGCATGGTCTCTTATCCCCACCCTATTCCACACATCCTAAAATCTGAACCTTCTTCCATGCCCTGGCGTCTGTCCCAATCCTCCCACCATGCCCTTTGGAGCTCTGTCTTTACCAGACATAAATTCTCATCTTTTCCCCTGAATGTTCCCTTTACCTTCTCACTCTAACTAGAACCTGGCTTCCCCTGGGGACTCTGCCTCCTTTGCAGTCCTCTCAAGGAGACACTTTGATTTCATACCCCATGGATCTGAAAGCCTGGAAAAAGGGTAAGTCTTTTCCTTACCCCCCTTTACTGCTTCTAATTAATCATGGCTCTTGCTTCCAACTTCAAAGACCCGAGCCCCTTTGAAGCTCAGCATCAGATGTTACCACCTGCTACCCCACCTTGCTGCTGTCATTCACTGACCTCAGTCCTCGGTGCCTCCAGCACCTGCTTTGCTGTCTTTATCTCTCCTGCTGATGATAACGACAGTGACAGTATTTATCCAGTGCTCTTTTTTCTCTTGGAACTCTTTTAAGCTCTCTAAAAGTATTCTTTTATTTAAATCCTGCAAAACTATGAGAGGAATACTATCATCATCTTAATTCTATAGGTGAGTAATCTGGGACACAAAGAGAAATCTATTTTGCCTAAGATCACACGCAATTAGTGGCAGAGTCAGGGCTGGAAGTACAGCTGGGCTCCAGAGCAAATACCCTTAAACACTGTAGTAAGTGTTTCCCTGTTAACACTCCTGGCAACCTTAATGTCTCTGCAGACCTTCAACACTCTGGCCATTCTGATCCTTTATCTCCTTGGTTCCCCTGTCCTACCACAGGTACTCACTCCTGAGGTCTTTGCTGTGGTTGCAACAGCATTATCTCTAAATGTGGATTTCCAGTTTTTCCCTCTCTGGTGTCACCTCCTGTTTTTCCAATCCTCTATTGCATTTTAAAAAATTTTCTTTCTTTATTTGGTTGTACCAGGCCTTAGTCACAGCACTTGGAATCTTCAGTTGCATCATGTGAACATGATGTGGCATGTGAGCTCTAGTTCCCCAACCAGGGATAGAACCTAGGCCCCCTGCACTGGGAGCTCGGAGTCTTAGCTACTGGACCACTAGGGAAGTCCCTCCAACTCTCTATTGTAGTAATCCCACTTCAGAAATTCCTCTGACTTGTGGAAGCCTCAAATCCAATAACTTTATTGACCCTGTATTATTCCACTTACAGTAACACCCCTCGAAATCCTCCTTTCCTTTCGGTGGACTTGGCAGCAAACTGGGGGAACACTTTCTGATTCTGTTAGGTAATGCCATGTAGCAAATCACCTCAGAGCTTAGTGGTTCAAAACAACAAGCATATTATTTGCTCACAATCCTGAGGGTCAGAAATTTGAGCAGGGCTTGACTGGATGGTTCTTCTGCTCATGGTGGCATCAGCTGGAATCTCTCATGAGGTTGTAGTCAGATGGTAACTGAGATTGGAGTGTCCCTGATGGCTTCCGTCTCAAGTCTGGAACCTTGGTGGTGATGGTAGGATCATTCTTTCTGTCTCTCTCAATTCATGCTGCACTGAAGGTATCCACCTTGGACTTCTTTACAACTATATATATATATATATATAGTTGGAATCTCAAGAGTGAAGATCCTAATTAGCAAAACTAGAAGCTGCAGAGGTCACACAGCATCAGAAGTTACACAGCATCACTTCTGCTGCTTTCCATTACTTGAAACAAAACATATGGTGAACCCAGATCCAAAGGGAGCGGAAATAGACTGGATCTCTGAGGGGCAAGATTACACTGCAAAAGAGCATGTGGAAAAGGGTGGGGGAGGATTGTTGATGCCATCTTTGGAAACAATTTAATTATGACATAGCATTACAAATTCTCCTTTGAATGGGCTTGTATTGATACTTCCTGTATCCTCTTTCCCTTTCTTCTTGCGTGGTAATATTCCTGAGCTGGTCACGCCCACCCATCAACTGACTCCATGTCTGCACCTGAATATCTGAATGTTTCTGAAGAAAGATCACACAACCTCCTAACTATTCTCACATTTTTATTATTACCATGAGTCTCAAATCATCTCTGAAGACTTCTAGACAATCTCAACACAGTTTCCTGATATTCACCCTCCCACCCTCCAGCAAGACCATTTTACACCTCTTCTCCTTCCTTAAATCTCCAACATCATTCTATTCCTCTAGCCCACCCTGAGGTTAGCATCACCTTACAATTTTTATGTGCAATCAGATGACAAGTACTCATTTTCCTACCATCACATCCATCAGTTTATAAGAATAGGCACTCATACTCCTTGCTTTCCATTCTGTTGAAGTGGAGATAGAATCCCTGATCCCATCCAAGGCAAACCCTTCCACTTGTGCCTCTTCCATCCTTTTTCACCTCATTACATACTTCTTTCCTGCATCTCTCCTTCCTCTCTCTAACATCTTCAACTTCTTGATCTCTGGGGATGCCTTCTTGTATCTATTTGTGCTCTCTTCTTGGTAATCACAAATAATCTCTTGGTCTTAATACAATCCATCCTTTGATGACTTCTAAATTATATCTCTAGCTAGGACTTGTATATCCTTCTGCCTACTTGAATGTCTAATAGGTGTTTCAAAATTAGCTGTACAGAACAATTGGTTTAACCCCCTCCTCCCAGTCTCAACTGCTGTTCCTCAGCTTCCCAGTGGAGCAAAGACCATCACCATTCATTCTATTTCTCATGATAAACATCCCACAGTCCTAACAGATTCCTTGATTTTCTCCATCCATTCATCCATTCATCAATTCATCCATAAGTCCTTCCACTGTACTTTCAAATATTCTGAATTTGACTGCTTTACCATTTCCACTGCTGTCACACTAGCCGAAGCCACAATAACATCTTGTAGTTGCCCACCCTGCCTTCATTTTCACTGGTTGCAACTTACTTTATTACTAGTTGAGTAAAGGCATCACTGTGTGGTTAAAATCAAAATTTATGGCATCAGACTGCCTGGTTCAAATGACAACTTAGTTAAAATGACAGGCAACTTATTAAGGAGCTTCCTGGGTGGCTCAGTGGTAAAGAATCTGCCTGCCAATGCAGAAGACACAAGAGACATGGATTCGATCTCTGCGTGGGGAAGATGCCCTATAGAAGGAAATGGTGACCAGCTCTAGTATTCTTGCCTGGAGAATCCCATGGACAGAGGAGCCTGGTGGGCTACAGTGCATGGGGGTCAAAAAGAGTCAGACACGAATGACTGAGCATGCATGTATGACATGGCACAACAACTTATTAAGGTGAATATCAGGCCATTTCACTCTTTCTCTTAAATCCCTTTAATGATTTTGCACTGCGATGGAACAAAATCAAATGGTTGATCAAGGCTGAAAAGGCTCCTGTCAACTTTCTAAACTCACCTCCTATACTCAGCCTCCCCTTTACCCACTCATTCCAACTGGCCTTTCTAGCCTGAGAACATGCTCTTTCCAGTCCCAGCCATTTGAATGTGATACTTCCTCAGACATCTGCGTGACTGCTCTGAGAGCATCGTTCACAACTCAGTTCAAGTCACCTCCTCCCACAGATCCTCTTTGTTTACAATAAATATAGGAGATTTCACGTGGCCCCTTATAGACTCTGTATCACATTACTCCATTTTCTTCTTGGCATCACTATCTAAAATGTGCTTATTCATCAAATTCCATGTTTACTGTTACTCTTCCTCATCAGAGTGTTAGCTTTTTGAGAGCAAGGACTTTCTCTTGTGACTATAGACAAGGCCTGACGCAGAGGATGTATCTGTAAATATTTCTTAAATAAATGGAAAAAAGTGAAAAGTGAAAGTGTTAGTCGCTCAGTCTTCTATGACTCTTTGCGACCCCATGGATGCAGCCTGCCAGGCTCCTCTGTCCATGGAATTCTTCAAGTAAGAAGACTGGAGTGGGTTGTCATTCCCTTCTCCAGGGGGATCTTCCTGACCCAAGGATTGAACCCAGGTCTTCCATATTGCAGGCAGACTCTTCATGGTCTGAGCCAAGCACCAGAGCAATGAACTAGTTCTTTTTCATTTATTGAATCATATGAGTAATTCAGTCCTAATGATGAACACTCAGGTCTGATCTCCTTTAGGATGGACTGGTTGGATCTCCCTGCAGTCCAAGGGACTCTCAAGAGTCTTATCCAACACCACAGTTCAAAAGCATCTATTCTTTGGTGCTCAACTTTCTTTATAGTCCAACTCTCACATCCATACATGACTATTGGAAAAACCATAGCCTTGACTAGATGGACCTTTGTGGACAAAGTAATGTCTCTGCTTTTTAATATGCTATCTAGGTTGGTCATAACTTTCCTTCCAAGGAGTAAGTGTCCTTTAATTTCATGGCTACAATCACCATCTGCAGTGATTTTGGAGCCCAAAAAAATAAAGTCAGCCGCTATTTCTACTGTTTCCCCATCTACCTGCCATGAAGTGATGGGACTGGATGCCATGATCTTAGTTTTCTGAATGTTGAGCTTTAGGTCAACTTTTTCACTCTCTTCTTGTTATAGTTTGCATATCAACAAGAAAAAAAGAGAGGCAATTAGAGATTTTGGGAAAGAAAAATCAAACCGGTCCAAAAAAAAAAAAAAATGTCAAAGCAAATTAAACCACAGGGTGACTTTAGCAAGTAAAGGAATATGGAGTGGAAAACAGAATTAATTTGACCTTGAAGACTGAATTTTTCTCCTTTGAGTGCCATGGGTTTGGTGATTTGGGATTATTTTGCCTTCTCTACAAGTCTAATCAAACTACTTGGTTCTTCACTGAATAATATTTACATAATCATCATTTGCAATTGCCATTTAATAGTATTCGATTTTAAGAAACTAACCTATCGTCAAAGCACAGAAGACTTAATTATAGTTGCAGATCAGAATATAAATGTAATAAACCTTGATCATGTAAAAGTAATGACTGAAGCTGAGAAGGGAGGGGCCAGATAAAAGAGGAAGGAAGTGTTGGTGTATATTTCCTCTTCTTCCATAATGGGGAATCAAGAAGTAGCAGTTTACAAGTACTATTTATGGTTAAAGAGGTAACCAAAGGAAGACATTTTAAACAATAATGTGACTTTTAAAAATGGATAAAGAGGAGAGAAGTGATGGTAATATGATAAACTCTATAAACACCTGATGCAAAGAGCCAACTCATTGGAAAGACCCTGATGCTAGGAAAGAGTGAAGGCAGGAGAAGGGGATGACAGAAGATGAGATGGTAGGATGGCATCACCGATTCAGTGGAGTTTAAGCCAACTCTGGAAGATAGTGAAGGACAGGGAAGCTTGGAATGCTGCAGTCTATGGGGTCACAAAGAGTTGAACATGACTGAGCTACTGAACAATAACAACAAACTTCAAAACCAACTTACTTCTTAGGAGTGAGACCCAGATGGGGAGCAGGCAGAGGTGGGGAGAAACAGGGAATGCGGAGAGGGAGGGGAGGTCCTGAGCGCAGGCAGGATAATTTTACTTGTTTTATGTCTTGATGCTATTTAAAAATTTTCTCATGTGCTTGAATTACTCATCAGTTCAGTTCACTTCAGTCACTCAGTCATCTCCAACTCTGCGACCCCATGAACTGTAGCACGCCAGGCCTTCCTGTCCATCACCAACTCCTGGAGTCCACCCAAACCCATGTCCATTGAGTCGGTGATGCCATCCAACCATCTCATCCTCTGTTGTCCCCTTCTCCTCCTGCTCTCAATCTTTCCCAGCATCAGGGTCTTTTCATATGAGTCAGCTCTTTGCATCAGGTGGCCAAAGTATTGGAGTTGCAGCTTCAAAATCAGTCCTACCAATGAACACCCAGGTCAATATGCCAGCAAATTTGGAAAACTCAGCAGTGGCCACAGGACTGGAAAAGGTCAGTTTTCATTCCAACCCCAAAGAAAGGCAATGCCAAAGAATGCTCAAACTACCGCACAATTGCACTCATCTCACATGCTAGTAAAGTAATGCTCAAAATTCTCCAAGCTAGGCTTCAGCAATATGTGAACCGTGAACTTCCGGATGTTCAAGTTGGTTTTAGAAAAGGCAGAGGAACCAGAGATCAAATTGCCAACATCTGCTGGATCATCAAAAAAGCAAGAGAGTTCTAGAAAAACATCTATTTCTGCTTTATTGACTATGCCAAAGCCTTTGACTATGTGAATCACAATGAACTGTGGAAAATTCTGAAAGAGATGGGAATACCAGACCACCTGACCTGCCTCTTGAGAAACCTGTATGCAGGTCAGGAAGCAACAGTTAGAACTGGACGTGGAACCACAGACTGGTTCAAAGTAGGAAAAGGAGTACGTCAAGGCTGTATATTGTTACCCTGCTTATTTAACTTTATGCAGTGTACATCATGAGAAACGCTAGGCTGGAGGAAGCACAAGCTGGAATCAAGATTGCCAGGAGAAATACCAATAACCTCAGATATGTTGATGACACCACCCTTATGGCAGAAAGTGAAGAAGAACTAAAGACCCTCTTGATGAAAGTGAAAGAGGAGAGTGGAAAAAGTTGGCTTAAAGCCAAGTGAAGTTACTGAGGGCTCATGCACTAAATATTTTGCGTGTATTATTTCATTAAATACCCACAACAATCCTATGAATTAGGGATTATTTTTACACCCATTTTTGAAGCAAGAAAACTGAACCAAAGAGAATTTAAGTAACTTCTCAAAGTCACATACATAGTTTGTAATTTGAACCAAGCAGTCTAATTTTGGAAACTGAGACTTTAATCACTTTGTGATGTCTTTGCCTGATTAGTAAGCATATGAAATTTCTTAATTGCACTGTTATTGAAGTAAATCTTTTTTTTTCCCCCCTAAATTGAGGGTGTTTTATGTGAGGGTTTCTGACTTCCTGCCTCAATTTAAACTTTCAAGTTTAGTACTGCTGCATAGCTGTCATCTTGACATTGTATTGAAATTCCAGTTTGGTCCATGTCTTCCTCTTTTATTTCATTTAAGTTTTTGCTGGTATTCAACCACAAGTAAGTTTTTCAGAATGGGTAACTGGAAAGTAAAATTTCTGAGTCTTTGTATATTTAAGTTCTTGCATTATATTGCCCTCACACTTGATTTTGACTGGCTGTAAATTTAGGTTGGAAATAACCTATGAGAACTTTGCCAGTGTTGCTCTGCTATCTTCCAGCATCTAGTAGAGTTGGTGATGCCAATTCTTTTGTAGATATTTCCCCCCTCTAGAAGTTTTTATCCTTGATGTTTCAAAATTTCCTAAGAATATGTTTAAGTGTGGGAATTTTTGTTCAGTAATTGGTATATCCCAGACCTGTGTTTGAGCACCAGGAAATTTTCTTCTATGATTTATTTGGTGACTTCCTTCCTTCCTGTTCTTCCCCCCCTCCCCCCCCCCCCCCCCCCCCCGCCTTTTCCTTCTGGAGTTCCTGCTGGACTGGTGTTGTAATTCTCAAAGTGAATTTAGTTCTACCGTATTGCTATAGTTTTTCTCTTTCTTTCCTTTATGAACCTCTCCTTCTTTCTTTCTAATCTTCAGTCTAGCTTGACTTTGTCTTCTAGTCCTTCTATGATTTTTCTTTTGACAACCAAAAGGTTGTAGTTGTCTCTGCATATGTTCAAGTGTCCTTTTTGATTTTGATTTTGATTTCTAAATTGAGGGTGTTTTATGTGAGGGTGTCTTTTTTAATATGTCCATGCATCCTTGATAATCAGTTGCTCTGTTTGCCTTAGAATTTCTCTCATGTTGTTTATTTCCTCAACTGTTTGTTGAACTTTGACTGCTTGTTCCTATTTGTAATAAAAAGACTAGATTTTCTTCTATGGGACACTAGAGCAAGTTTCTTCTGCAGCTGAGTAAATCTATTCCGACAGCAGATCCCACCACCCTTCCCTTTCAAAAAGATGTCTGAGCTACTCATACTCCGGGGGCAGATCACACTGCTTGCTCTTCTTATATAACCCCTTGTATTTTTATCCAAGTGAAGCCAGAATAAAGTGAGTCTTGTGGGAAGGCTTAAGGGAAAAAGACATTATAAAAAGTCAACGTGTGGCTTGCAGGATAGATGTGAAGAAGGGAAGTCTGTCTTTAAATGGTGGTTCTTGCATGGGTTAGTGTTTAATGTGGTTGATTGTGTACAGGGCCACCCTAAAGGTTTTTTTTTTTGTTGTTGTTGTTTCTAAAAAAATTTTTTTAGAAAAGTTCAAGGTTCACAGCAAAATTGAAGGTAAGTTACAGAAGTTTCCCATATATCCTCTCTCTCCTTATGCATGTAGCTGCTCTCCGCCCCCCACTATCCACATCTCCCACCAGACTGATACATTTTTTACAACTGATGAACTTACATTGACACATCATTATCACTTGAAGTCCACAGTTTACATTATGGTTTGCTCTTTGTGGTGTATAATCTATGGGTCTGGACAAATGTCTGGATTATTCTAATATCACATAGAGTATTTTCTCTGCCCTAGAAATCCTCTGTGCTCCACATATTCATCACTCCCTATTCTCAACCTCTGGCAGTTTGCGTGCATGCTCAGAGGTGTCCTACTCTTTTTGACCCCATGGACTGCAGCGTGCCAGGCTCCTCTGTCCATGGAATTTTCCAGGCAAGAATACGGGTGTGGGTTGCCATTTCCTCCTCCAGGGGATTTTCCCGACCCACGTCTCCTGAGTCGCTGCATTGGCAAGTAGATTCTTTACCACTGAGCCACCTGGGAAAGCTCTGGCAAATACTGATCTTTTTACTGTCTCTATAGTTTTGCATTTCCCAGAATGTTATAATATTGGAATCATTTATTATGGTGCCATTCCAGATTGGCTTCTTTTACTTAGAAATATACATTTAAGGTTCCTCCATAACTCTTCATGGCTTGACAGCTCATTCCTTTTTAGGGCTGAATAATATTCCTTGTCTGCGTGTATTGCAGTTTATACATTCACCTATTGAAGGACATCTTGTTTTCTTCCACTTATAGGATTTTTGATGGTGGTGAGTTTTTTCTCTCACTCTTAAAACTCAGCAGTTGGGAGGGTGGTCAGGAGATTAAAACCATCTCCTCCAATCCCTGGGCATCTACAAAGTCGCTGCCCAGCCACAACCATTAGCAGCATGGCAGACCTCCTGGACTCAGAATAGAGAGCAATGTTTAAATCTGTATTGTCTAGAGAAGGGGCTGGGTGTGCTACCTGGGACCAGCTCTGGTCTCTTCCCAACTTGGTATTTTGTGTTGTTTTACTAATAACATTTTTAATCTTGTGATATAATATGATTGTGAAAAACGTGAAAAATTCAGAATTTAAAATATTAAATTATCACACAATATTCTATCAACTAGAGAAAAGGTTACAATTTTGATGTATATCTTTCCAATTTTTCGAGAAGAAATAGGTAGCATACAGTGTGTATAGTTTTCATTTGTCTTTAGAAAAATTTATAGCTCATGTCTTTAAATATTCTTCTTTATGTTGCATAAATGATTCTTTATGTTGCATCATATTTATTATATAGCTAAAGTACCATTTATTTGACTATTCTATACTTTTGATTTTTGGAACATTTCTAGTTTTTGTATTATAAATCATACTATGAGAAACATCCTCGTTCACAGAACCCCTCCTCTCCTCCTGCTCTCCATCTCTTATTCCTGGATTAATTCTTAGAATGGCAGATAAGGCCAAAGTGTTTCAATACATTTTAAAGCTTTTGATACATGTTGCCAAATTGTCCATCTGTTGAAGTTGTATCAAGAAATACATTTTTTTTTGTTATTGTATAAGAATTCCCTTTTGACTGAACTAACATCTACACTTGATATTATCTTTAAAAAAAGAGTAGGAGAAAAGATTTTCTAGCCACATGATAAGAGAACAAGTTTTTCAATGTTTTTCTTTTGTGTTTTTTATTCCTATGGAGACTAAGTGAAGTCACTCAGTCGTGTCTGACTCTTTGCAGCTCCCTGGACTGCAGCATGCAAAGCTTCCCCGTCCACCATCAACTCCTGGTGCTTGCACAAACTCATGTCCATGGAGTCGGTGATGCCATCCAACCATCTCATTCTCTGTCATTCCCTTCTTCTCCTGCCTTCAATCTTTCCCAGCATCAGGATCTTTTCCAATGAATCAGTTCTTCACATCAGGTGGCCAAAGTATTGGAGCTTCAGTTTCAGCATCCGTCTTTCCAATGAACATTCAGGGTTGATTTTCTCTAGGATTGAATGGTTGGATCTCCTTGTAGTCCAAGGGACTCTCAAGAGTCTTCTCCAACACCACAGTTCAAAAACATCACTTCTTCCGCACTCAGCTTTCTTTATGGTCCAACTCTCCTATCCATACACAACTACTGGAAAACCTATAGCTTTGACTAGACGGAACTTGGTCAGCAAAGTAATGTCTCTGCTTTTTAATATGCTGTCTAGGTTGGTCATAACTTTCCTTTCAAGGAGTAAGTGTCTTTTAATTTCATGGCTACAGTCACCACCTGCAGTGATTTTGGAGCCCAAGAAAATAAAGTCTGATACTGTTTCCACTGTCTCCCCATTCATTTGCCATGAAGTGATGGGACTAGATGCTATGATCTTAACTTTTTGAATCTTGAGTTTTAAGCTAGCTTTTTCACTCTCTTTTTTCACTTTTATCAGGAGGCTCTTCAGTTCCTCTTCACTTTCTGCCATAAGGGTGGTGTCATCTGCATATCTGAGGTTATTGCTATGGAGATATGGATATTATCTGAAGTTATTGATATTGAGACTAAATATTTGTCTATTTATCCTATTTGCATGTCTTCTTTTGTAATTTTTCCTGCTCAGGTCTTTTTGCCTGTTTTTCTATTGGTATGTCTCTCTTTTATTATATGTGACTTTTATGGATTAAGAATTCTCTTCCATGGCTGCCCTGGTAGCTCAGTGGTTAAGAATGTGCCTGCTAATGCAGGAGACACGAGTTTGATCCCTGATAGTGGAGCAGCTAAGCCCATGTGCCGCGAGTATTGAGCCTGTGCTCTAGAGTCCGGCAAGCACAGCTTGCAACTACTGCTGCAACTACTGAAGCCTGCACACTTCTAAGCCCCTAATATGTTAAGCCTGCAAATTAATTTCAAGACAAGTAGCATCTTTTTGGGCTTTCCAGGTGGTTCAGTGGTTTAAGAATCTGCCTGCAATGCAGGAGGCACCGGTTGGATCCTTGGGTTAGGAAGATCCTCTGGAGAAGGGCGTGGCAACCCACTCCAGTATTCTTTCCTGGAAAAACCCAGGGACAGAGAAGCCTGGCAGGTCACAGTCCATAGGGTCACAAAGAGTCGGACATGACTGAAAGTGATTGAGCCCACATACATAGCATCTTTTCACTATCCAGGCTTCTTTTCCCAACATGATCTGTTTTCCTGTTTACTCAAAGCTAACTTGTTATATATTCAGTAAAATATCTACAACATAATATTTTTGATAAACCTATAAAATCATGCAGAAGTGTGGTTCGGCCCAAGCAGTCCTGAGCCAGCCATCAGGAAATGGATCTTTGTTCCAAATCAGTCACCAACTTGCTATATGAACTTGAATGATGAGCATCTTTAGGTCTCCGTGTTTTCACCTGTAAAGTGAGGAAGATTTGATGAAGACTTCTCTAAGATCTCTCCAGCAACAGCAGTCTATAACTGCATGAATCGTGTTGCAAAATTTGTGCAGCAAGTGGTCCTTTCCAGGAAGAGAACGTTAACTCTAGCTCCCAGCACCGGCGTCCACGGGCATGCACAGAACTTTGATTGAACGCATCCACCTACTGCTCCTTAGATGAAAGTCAGTGAGAAACAGAACTGTGTGCACTATGGAATTAGTTTCATTTCTTACCTATTCTAGCTCTCAGTGCTGTGATAAAGACAAATTTAAAACCACCCCATCATGCCATTGTTGCCATTCTGAAGCAGGGGTGAGATGTGAGCTCTCAGTGGGAGGAGGTGGGCCTCATGTTGGAGGCATGGAGCTGTGGGCACTGTTACCATTTTGCAAAGCTCCAGGGAAGCGAAACAAAAGAAACAGAGCTGCTTTGACGTCCCTGCCAAACTTTTCTTAAGAGCAACAGGATTAGAAGGAAAATGAGGCTTCTAAGAGCATGACCAAGCATTTAATACCCCCTTTGGAACTCACAAAACAAAAACACAATCATCTTCACTTCACCATTAAAAAGAAAACACGAAGGACAGTGGCTTTGCTTGATCTCATTAATTGGATTATAAAGCTTCGATGGAAATTCTGTTGCAAAGAAGTGACCAAAGCTTTATGGTCAGGACAGAACAACTCAGAGCAAAGCATCGGGTCCACCCAAGACCTTTCATCCCTGGAAAAATGGGGCTTAATTTCTACATCATAGATGGTTTGAATCTGTACAACTTTTCTTATTGCTTTTGAAAGCAATTCAGTTTCAAGAACAAAGGAAGCTTGAACACAGTTTGGTGATGGCCATTAATAGCTCTCATTTAGATGGATATTTCGGCAAGCTGTTTTTCTCCCCCCCCCCCCCCTCGGTGTCACACAAAAAAATGAACTGGTGACGCCTAAGCAAGCAGGAGAAGAGTTTACTATATTGGCAGATAAAAACACAGCACATACTGAAGGAATGTATTATGGACATAAGCCATAAAAATGTTTTCAATTTCTTTTGGTGCTAAGCTACATCGTAAGAAACTAGTCAATTTCTGGAGAGTCACTTGAGGCAATTTGCATATAGAATGTTTATTGCAGGATGGCAGCTGTGACTGAATAAACGCTGCCAGTCCTTGTGAACATTGCCTCCCATCTCTGTCAAGGCTACCAGCATCTGGAAGTTGTGGCCATGCTGCATTAAGAAAAATGATTCAAGGGATTAAGATACACTGTTAAATCTTTCCCACAAAGTTTATATCATTTTGACTTAATTTGAAGCTAATTGATGTAGTCCTGTTTGAGGTTTCTCTGAGTCCTCTTAAGGGACTCTTTCAACATCAAGAGAAATAATTGCTTTCTCCCAACTCCAGAACCTTCCTTTTCTTTTCCTTTGTTCTGTTTTTAAAAGAATAAATTCACCCCATCTGTACACACTGAGATCCTGTCCCATTTCATTGTGCAGAACAGCTTACTGTGAAACCTTCTTTACAGCTGGATTCTGGGGAAGCTTTTAATTATACACTAAGGGGAGGGGAGTTCATGTGGATGAAAGAATGATGAAAATTCTATGAAAAGTGGCAAGGAGTAAAAGAGAGGATAATATGTCAAATTAGAAAAGCAAACAGACACATTTCTTTGACTTCATTCTAGATGGAAGAAAGAGGGAGTATTTACAAACCACCCTGCAAACAGAAGGTTTCTTTTGCCTGGGAGCCCTGGGAAAGGATGAGGGAGGGCCGGCAGAGCCAATCCACAGGTTGCAGCTCCTATGAATTTCCTGGTCCAGATAGAGTGAGAGCAGTGGACCAGCTCCACTTTCACTTTCGGTCGCCTTTTAGGTCTGGTCCTGATGCTGAGCAGCCTGAGAGCTCCAGCCTCTTTCCTGGCTGCCTCCACAGGCTCCCAATGTTTCTCAAGACCAAATGTCACCAACTGAGGTTGGTCTTCCACTTCTTGCCGGTCTAAATCAGTTCCCCTAACTGTATTTGCTCAGGGCATCCTGGGGGTTTCCTTCTTGGCTCCCATGCCATCTGCAAATATTCATTGACTTGCATGCTTACTGGTTTTCCTGTCCTGACTGTACCTCCCTGCCAGGGCTCTGCTGTGGCTCCCCAGCACCTGGAACAAGTACCCAGTACATCTTTGGTGACAGATTAGCGAACTTCTTGGTTTTCTGAGGAAGAATCATTGCCACTCCCATCTCTGCCTTCTCCCAGCAGAATTCTCCAACAGCTTGATTTCCATCTGTCTCCATTTTACTTTCTCACTCCCTTCCTCTGTCCTTCCCTCCTTCCCCTATTCATTTGTAACAACTTTATTGGTTTCCTTGTTTTTTTTTCTCCCATGTTGCTCTAGAAGGAAACAGATGGGTAGAGGATTTCAGATGAATACTGAATATCACATCCCCATTGATGAGATCATTTCAGACTTTTCTAAAATTACTCTTCACGGTTACATGGCCAGGGAGAAAATATCCCTGGGTTTTTGAGAGTGGGGGGGTGCTGCTGCCAGATTTAAATTGTTATTAAAGAGACAAAGACTCACCAGGGTAAAGCTTCTGGAAAGTTTTCTTTAGCAATAGAATATATTCAGTAAATAACATTTACCTGGAGGTGTGGTGGGTGAGAACTCCTTCTGTGTGTGTGTGTATGTGTAATTACTTGTCACTGTATCTAAATGTCATATCTGGGAGAAATTATCTTCCTTTAGGCATTTCCAATAGCATCCACCTTGGGACTGCCAATAGAAGATTACCCAGCCCCAGAAAGAATATTTTAATGGCTCATATAAATAGAGTTAATGGGCTTTCTTGATGACTCAGTGGTAAAGAACTCACCTGCCAATGCAGGAGATATGGGTTCAATCCCTGGGTCAGGAAGATCCCCTGGAGAAGGAAAGGGCAACCCACTCCAGTATTCTTGCTTGAGAAATCCCATGCACAGAGGAGACTGGTGGGCTACAGTCCATGGGGTTGGAAAAGAATCAGACAGTATGTAGTGACTAAACAACAATTAAGAGCATACGATTGCTTTCTCCTCCCTTTAAAAAATGTGGTCGAATGTGTCAGAAAGGCAATGTCATGCCTTGAGTATATGAAAGACATTTCAGGTATTATTGTCTGTTTCTTACATTTGATTTTCACAATCTTTACTTTCCAGAAAATGAAGAGGATGTGGACTTGGCTCCTTCAAAGAAGCAATCTCAACTTTGTCACCATTAAGCCCATCTCCTTGTTGAGCCATCTCTAGCATTGATACTATGAGCTGAGCTGTTAGATTCAAAGATCAAGCAGACCCTGCCACGGTACTTGGTAGCTAAATCCCCTCTCTTCCCAGTGATGTCCATAGCAATTTGACTCTAGGTCAGCCACCTCTCTCTCTCACCTTCATTTCAGCTTAAGGGCTGCCCTGGTGAAAAACTGCAGCGAGTCTCGACATTTAAGTGCAGACAGGGAGATCTGTTGGTTACCTAGCAACGTGGCAACAGAAGCATCCTTGTGCTGTTTAGTTTTTCAAGTAATAAAATGATAGTCGCAACATTTTGCATTTAAACAGCACAGTCTCCATGGACCTGACAGTCTGTTGTAAATAGAGAAAAGGAGCCACAAGAACCTGCTCTCCAGGGATGGCTAGCTCCATTTTACAGGTGACTATGCTAGAGCAAACACAGTAAAATGAACTTGGGCTCATTTTACACGAGTGGCAGAACTAGCTAGGAAGCATGCAGAACTTCCAACCAATGGAAAAGGCTAAAGAAAAGAATCTGTAAACCAGCTCATTTTTTCTCATTAAACTTTTCAACTCCTAGAGAGCAGAGAATGTGTTCTTCATATATTTTGAAAAGTACTTGCCTGACTGAATTTAGTACTGCTAAATTATAGATGAAGTTGGTGGGTAGGTGGTCTGTCTCACAACCTCAAGGCTGAAAAGAAAATCCACTCTAGGAAGGGTTTGCAAGGTGTTGTTAGTTTTCTAAAATTGTGGTTATTCTGGGATTGTTTTCTGAAAATGAAATTCATTTCTGATCTGAAGGTATTTACTGTTACTTGTCTACGCCTTTTTTTCCCCTAACAATGCTGGCTTTAAAAAATTGACCATTTTTTTCTTGATACTCCTTTCATTGAGAGATAGAGTCTTTTTAATCTCTCCTTGAGTCTGGGTGGGCTTATGACTGATTCAATCGATAGACTATCGTGGAAATTATGCCAGATGGCTTCCTAGGCTGATTCATAAAAGGTGATACACACAACACCCCCTGTTCATTGAAACATTCACATTGGGAGCCCAATGAAAGAAGTCCAGCTACCATGAGGCCACCATGTTGTGTGGAAACCCAAGTCACTCTGAGGGGCTATGAATAGGCATTTCGGTTAACCATCCCAGCTGAGCTCAGCCTTTGAGTCATTCCCACCCAGGAACCAGATTATTTGAGTGACGAAAACTCCAGATAATTATGCTGCTTCTCCCCCACCACACTACTCCACGCATTCCCATGGTCCCATCAGAAACCCCAGACATTGTGAAACATAATAGTCATCCTTTCTGTGCCTTTCTAAATTATCCATAAGAATGATGAGCAGTTTTGATACCTACCCACACCTCCAACTGAGAGCCTTAGTTGAAGGGTTCTTTGCCTGTGTGCTTCAAAGCATTGTTTATGCCATGTGGTGCCTTGATCTTGGTTATCCCGAAGAATACCCACTTCTCACATTTCAGCTGGCTGAGCTGGGTTGGAATTCAATCTGGCTGGCTTGCCAGGTAGCCCTTCAGTCCTGACTGAGGTCTTTGGGATGCTGCTGTCAACTGTAGAGAAGAAAAACAAGTCACATCTACCCAGTCGTGACTGACGGACTCCTGAGAACGGCAGTTGTGTAGACCCTGTGTCCTGAGTGATGGGCCATGGCCACTCAACTGTGTCGTCTCACCTCCAAAAATGCACAGTTCAGTCCTTGCCTGTGTGTGCATTTGCATCTGCTCACTGAGGCATTTCCGTGGTGCTCAGGATAGTGCAGTTTTTTTTAAAGGGGAATTTTTGATTTTAAGTGCTTCTTGCAGAGGAAACCTGCTGAATCACCACGGGTGGCCAAATGCTGTGGCCACAGCTGGCGTCTGATGGGGTTTCCGGTGGAGGGGCCATCTACAGAGCCAGCCTCAGGCATCTGTACAGGGGCGAGGAGGTCTTATTAGGAAGGTACGTTGCCTTCTGGGACCCTGCTGGTCATCCTGGTGGTGGCTGTTTAGTCCCGAAGTTGTGTCTGACTCTCTTGTGACCTCATGGACTGTAGCCCTCTAAGTTCCTCTGTCCATGGGATTTCCCAGGCAAGAATACTGGAGTGGGTTGCCATTTCCTCCTCCAGAGAATCTTTCTGACCCAAGGATCGAACCCGAGTCTCCTGCATTGAAGGTGGATTCTTTACTGTCTGAGTCACCTTTTTTGGTTACAGAGAAAATACCTGGACTCTTAGATACACCTAGGTTTGAAAGTCAAACTTGCCACGTAGATACGGTTTGATCTTGGGTCCCCGAGTCTGCTCTCTCTCCCCACTCTTGCCCTCCCGCCCATGGAAATGAAAATAATGCTTAAATCAGGGTTGCTGGAAGGGTTGAATGAGCTCATTGCACGGCACGGGGCTCAATACAATGTCTCACATTAGATGCCCTCTCTGAAAATACAAGTGCCACATCAAGGATTCCTGCAATACAATGAGTGCTTATCAGTGAGTGCTCACTCATCACTAAATGATAATTAAAGCAAGGATTGGCAGGAACTAAATGGAGAGGGTCAAAGGGGAGAGAGAGAATCTGGTAGAAAGTGGGTAGGAACACCAAAGACACTGATTTTCTCACCTCACAGCTCACCCAGATGTCAGGCCTTTTATGGAAAACTAGTGTATATAGAGTTGGCCAAAAAGCTTTTTGGGTTTTTCTGTAAGAGCTTAAGGAAAAATCTTAATGAGCTTTTGACCAACCATATATGTGTGTGTATATATATACACACACACACACATACAGTATATACATGTAATATGTAAGGTAAGGGGGTTAGAGAAGGCAAGGTTCAGAAAAAGAATGAGACCAGCACTTTACAGGAACAGATCACCTTTAATGAGGCAAGAAGGGGAGCACTCAGATTAGCGAGCTGCTGTGCTTATCCAAGAAAAGAGTAAGTATATATAGGCACGCATGTGGAAAGTTACTGTCTTAAGGGGGACTATTCGTCTCCAAGGTTGTGCGGAGTAGTTATCTCTTAAACGGTTGGGGCAAGGAATTTTGGAGATAGACCAGAGGCTGGACCAGATGGGAGCTGGGCGTAATCAATCTTAATGTCCATTTTTTTCTTCAGGTGAAAGAGTTCTTTGTTTGGATAGAATGGTGGGGAGGGCCTGGAGGGGAGTTTTAACTCCAGGCTATTTTGAGCCATGTAACTTTCCTTCATAATATATATAATGTATATATGTTAAATATATATTTTAATCACTTCTAAGGTGATTATAGATAATATATACTTATATACTATACATATTATGTATACATATGTATTATGTATATACATTTTATATATATTTTAAAATCAATTCTAAGGTACACTTTAAATTTAATATCTCTGAATTTTGAATTCATTTGACAATTTATGGCCTTATAATTACAATTTTATATGACATGAGTACGAACGTATTTCATAATTGTGGCATCTTAGTTTTGATGAATATGGCAATACTTTAATTACCAACAGTGGTTCATTAGGATCTCTTACAACTGTACCGTTCAAAACTGTAGGAAAAACTGTGAGTTTTGAGCACTTGAAGTGTGGCTAGTACAAATGATGATGTGTTGTAGCATGAAATACTCACCAGAGGCTGGAAACTTCTATATGAAAATAAATAATGCTAAAATATCTCCTTAATACTTTGTTTTTGATTATGTGTTGAAATGCTTATACTTTGGTTATATTGGATTAAACAGACTGTATTATTAGAATTGATTTCATCTTTTTATTTTTTTAAGGTCACTAGAAACTGTAAATTTCCACATGCAGCTCAGTTTTCTCTTCTCCTGGAAGTGTTGCTTTAGAACAAAGTTCTTGGAAGCCATCTACTGTGACCACCCTGTAGAAGCTAGATACACTTCAACCCTAAATTCAGTTCAAATGTTGAGACTGATTAAGCCACATCTCAAGAGGGCACAAAAAGCGTTGCTACTCACATAATGAGGCACTCTGGGGAGAGCAGTGTAAGTCCTGGGCGGTTCCAAAAATAGCCTGAGAGCCGAGGGACGGGAGACTGGTCGCGGTTTTTATAGCCATTTGGGGATAGAACTGGGTTCCCATGTGCTGGCAGAGGCTTGAGTGACTTGAAAGTCCTTGGAGGGAACATCTGGGGTTTCTTTTCAGCTTTTCCAGATGTGGGGCAGAAGGGGAAGAGGGAAAGGGAAAGTTAAAAGCTGTCAATTCCAGGACTTCCCTGGCGATGCTGTGGATAAGAATCCGCCTGCCGATGTAGGGGACCTAAGTTCAATCCCTGATCCAGGAAGATCCCACATGCTGAGGAGCAGCTAACCCCGTGTGCCAGTTACTGAAGCCTGTGCTCTGGCGCCCACATGCCGCAACTCCTGGAGCCATGGGCCTAGAGCCTGTGCTCCAGAAGAGAATCCACCGCAGCGAGAAGCCCACGCACCGCCATGAAGAGGAGCCCCCACTCACCACGACAAGAGAGACCAGCACAGCCAAAAATAAATAAATAAATAAAAATTAAAAAAAAAAAAAACCAAACAAACTGTCAATTCCAACTGCTGATCATAAAAGAGTCAGCCTTTTATTATAGGATCTAATCTTGTGCCTTCACTTTACCAACGAGCACCCAGACACAGAAAGGGGAGGTGACTTGCCTGAGGTCTTCAGCTAGCTAGTGGCAGTGCTGGGGCTGGGATCCAGGCCCCTGGAGATCAGAGGTTTTCCCTCTCCTTCACAGCACTTGGTGGAGAGTTTCCTTGGAGGACAAGGAAATTCTTTCTCCAGGGGACAATAGTCTCCATGCTTTGTGGATCTGTTGGGAAGAAGGAAGCGCTGAAGGATGGCAGTCAGGCTTAGCATCAACCACACAGCCTGTGCACAGCACCCGGCCCCATCCCCCCAACTAAGGCAACTCCAGGCCAACTTGGCTGATATTTGAGGACAAGCTGGTTCAGGAAAGTGATTTGAAAAGTAAATAAAACTCAACATAAAATCAAAAGGAAATCAAGAGTCAGAAACAAAACAAAACAGAAAGCCCCGCAACACAAACAAATCCGTGAGAACAGAGTGGGCACTGTGTGCTCATTTTTTGGATGTCAAAGTGGCTTTCGATCAGGTCAGGAAGCTCTCACACCTACATTCTACATGAGGATTAAAAACTTCCGTGAGAGGTTTTAAGTCCAAGGACAGGGAATTCCCATTGCAAGTGCAGAGCTAAAATGCTTTACAGAGGAAAGGGAATAAACTTATTGGGGTTTGTTCGAATACATCCAGGAGACTCATTTTAAGTGCACAGTGTGCATTTTGGAAGCCCGAATACTTAGAAGACAGTACTTTTAAACCTGAGTACTTAAAAATAGGGAACCGGTTTTAAAATCTGAATCTTTGCCTGGATCTTCGCTTCTCTGAAGTGTCAGTAGTTTTGCATTTTCTATTTATTGTATCATACAAAAATCATTCTGAATTTGTGTTGATTTTTCTGCTTTTCTTCCACCCTGGGGAGTCAAGCAAGCTTATCAGTGGAAATGACTTTGGATAGAGTCTCCAACAATAACCAATTCCAGCTGACATTTGCTGGGATGCTGGGACACTCTCTGCTGCTTTCCAGGAAGAGCAAAGGATGGAAGAGGTTGACTGAGAAGCAGTTGAAGAGCTCCTCCTGTATCACAGCCAACCAGGAGAATTCCATCAGTGTTTGCGTGTAAGAGTCAGCTCACAGTTGTCTGGCAACTGGGAATGACAGACAGAAAGAGGCAGAAGTCGTGGATGATACCCAATTACTTATATTTAGCTTTGAACTGTCTTTTGTTGGGTTGTGCTTTTTAAAATTTTTTATTTTATTTATTTATTTGACTGTGGTAGGTCTTAGTTGCAGCAAGCAGGATCTCCACTGTGGTGAGTGGTCTTAGTTGCCCCATGGCATGTGGGATCTTAGTTTCCGAACAGGAATCAATCTTGTGTTCCCTGCACTGCAAGATGGACTCAACCACTGGTTCACCAGGCATGCCCCTTGAATGGTATCTTTTGAATGCAGAGAATGAATTTTGTGGTTACAGCAAAACCAATATATATCAGATTATACATTCTATGCCAACCCTAGGGACATGACTTGTTATATTGTCTCTACTGATTTTATTATTTACTATCTGAAGGGCTTTTTATGTTTGGGAAGGAATACTTGCTACTACCTGTATTTCCTTTCATGCTCAATTTATTATCTTATTGGATTTTATAAAACAATAAGCATTACAGGTGATTAAGTAATTAATATTCTAAATACGTGTGTATGTGCATGCTCCAGTCATGTTTGACTCTTTTGTGACCCCATGGACTATAGCTCACCAGGCTCTTCTTTCCATGGAATTTTCCAGGCAAGAATACTGGAATGGTTTGCCATTTCCTCCTGATTCTAAACAGTTGCATGCTATTTAACACAACTAATAGGTCAAAATTGATGAATTTGAGAAGATATCCCCCCTGAAACTTAGAAATTTATTTGATTAAATGCTTTCACACAGTAAATCTTCACGGGTCCTTGTATTAGGATTCTCCTAAATGCTCTAAACATCCCAAGAGGGAGATAAAACACACAGAATATTACAATGATTGCAGTTCTATTTTCCTACTTACAGTATTGATTTCAGGGTTTTATTGATTTCATTGTTTTCTACCCTAATCTGTACCTTCATTCTCACTTGTGTTTTTGTACCTTCCCACAGTAACAGTATCTTCATCAGACCAACTTAGAGGGCAGGCTCTGGGATGCACCATTGGTTCTTGGTCTGGATACAGGACCTGCTTTTTAAGTGCAAGATAATTTAAACCAGAACCCTGGTCAATGGCTCTGACTGGTCCACTTTTTAATTGTTTATCTTGCTAGTCATGAGATTTTAGATTTATGATGCTTTTAGGCTTCTGATATTTGTTGTCTTTCTCACTGTCCTGCCATCATTGTATATCGACCAGATTTTTAAGTCTTATTAAAACATAGTTATGTTTTCCTAGAGTCTCATTTTTATTAATAAGTGCATTTACAAGATCAGGTTTGTATAGTAAGTTCTCTTTAGGCTGCGTGGTGGATGCTGTGATATGCTTTCCAGCTCCTCCCTTAGGAACTGGGGAATACATTCCCTGGCGGGTAGGGGCGTTGCCTGTTGATGGATCAGCAGAAACTGTCCTTGGACAAAGGGAGCTGTCCTGCTCCAGTGACAGGTTGGTGCAGAGGTACAAATGTTGATCGCCTTGCTTTAATATTGAAAATCTTCGATATAGGAGCTATTCTAGCTCCACAGCTCCCCATGGATTGGTTTAGGTCTTGCTGCCTTGCATCACGATTCAAATACCCACCCCACCCCCTCCCTCACCCCGCACCATTCTGCTTTCCTTACTTGCTCATAGGAGTTGTTTTCAACAAGACACCCCAATCAACCTCAACTTCAGAGTCTTTTTCCAGGAAGCTCACTTACAAAGGTTGGTATCAGGCATAGTCCTAGCAAGTGGAATCCCAAAGAGAGACCACAGGGACTTCCCTGTGGTCTAGTGGTTAAGAATCCACCTTCCGATTCAGGGGTCATGGGTTCAATCCCTGGTTGGGGAACTAAGATCCTACATGTGCTGGGACAACAAAGCCTGTGCCCTGAAATTTCTGAGCCTTCGCGCTGGAGCCCCCATGCTCTGGAGCCCATGCACTGCCTCTAGAGAGAAGTCTGTGTGTTGCAACAAAAGATCCCAGATGCCACAGCTAAGATCGGAAGCAACTAAAGAATTGTTTTAAAAAAGATCTCCTAAAAAGAAAAGCAAGATTTTGGTGGTGAATCACCTGCTAGGTGCCAAGGAGGACCCCATCGCTGGTAGTAGACCCTTAATATGTGGTGCAGTCGCTGGTGGGGAACTGGGATGGGATACCGGTGGAAGGGAATTCACTAGCAGTTGCAATAGCTCAGCAGTCAAGAGGTTCAGGGAAAGCAAGTATTCTCTTAGGATTATGGAAATGAATGGTGGGTGGTTGGAGGTATCAAGGCACTGAGAGCAGGGAGGCTTAGGGTGACTCATCACCCATTTCAGATGAAGGGTGAAAAGCAGAGGGCCTCCTTGGCAGCTTGTGGAAAGATTCTCACTTCCTGCAGCCAAAGGGCAGAAAACACTCAGCATCATCAAATCTAAGACCTAATTATAAGAGTGATGGTGAGCCAGAAGAGGTTCAGTTCTTACACATGGCAAGACAGCTACCTGATGAGAAAGGTGGGACTCTGAGACTTGGAATGGGGTCACCTGGGTTGATGTAATTAAACTCTTAATCTCCAGAATCTCCTGAGTCTCTGAGCCTATAGACATGGTCAAAGTACTCGCTATACAAGGCTCGTGTGCCCCCTTTCTTGAAGACAAGGAGGAAGTCTCTTCCTTGAAAAGCAACATACCCCAGCCACTCCCAGGATATATTTCTACCTCTTCTTTAGACCAATAGCTAGATTTAGGTCACAGTATCACCTGAACAGAGAAGAGATGTGCTTTCTGGGGGAGGAGAGGGAGCAGCTGTACCTGGTCAGCATATGGTACCCAGAGTTGGAAGAGTATACATGGGAGGCTGGATCAAGTGGGGATGAAGGTGAGGAGGAAGTACAAGGTCGGTTAAGGGGGATTTTATAGGTAGGGAAACATCTCACAGGCTACATGATTTAACACCTTGGCAAGGACCCTGGGGAGTGAGGCTGATAAACTCTTAGAATGCTCTTAGAAGCTTGGAGAAAGTGATGATCTAACTACATGGAGTAGAAATTCCAGAACTCTGTGGCAGATGGTGGAAGGGATCAAAGGCTCAGAGAATTGAGCACACTAGAGAGAATACACTAAGTAAGGATTTTAAAAAGTACTAATGGGCTACATTCCTTGAGAAAGCCAGAAGAATAAAGGTTGAGCTGGTCAGAAGGACATGAACATCACTGAGAAGTTCAGTGGTGGCTGTATTCTGAAGGCCAGTGCTGATGTTAAAAGAAGGTGCTGCTGTTGGAGCACCTAGTTCAGGGCTAACAATGGGGCTGATAGAATCCACAGTACTTCACCATCAGGAATATGTGCATGCTAAGTCGCTTCAGTTGTGTCCAACTCTTTGCGACCCTGTGGACTGGACTATGGCCCACAAGGATCCTCTGTCCGTGGGATTCTCCAGGCAAGAATACTGGAGTGGGTTAGTATGCCCTCCTCCATGGGATCTTTCTGACCCAGGGATCACACCTACATCTCCTGCAGTTCCTGCATTGCAGGCAGATTCTTTACCTCTGAGCCACTGGGGAAGCTGTGAGAAGGGCACAAAAATCATAATTAATGGTAAGATCAAAATGGCAGTCGGAAGCCCTGACCTACTGACAGCTATGGAGATAATAACTTGTAGCAACCTTGCAGGTGAAATAGATGGGCAGCCACAAAGGACTGCTCAGTCCATAGGATCAAAAGAAATCAAGGCTAGATTATCAGGAGGTTGAGGGAACAAATTTAATAAAAATTCACGATGTCCCTTGTCTAGTTTCCAGACCTGAATCAGTTTTTGTTTTAAAAGATATTTGTTTATTTTACTGCTCTTGGTCTTAGTTGTGGCAAGTAAGATCTTTTGGTTTTGTCATGTGGGATCTAGTTCTCCGACCAGGGATTGAACTAGGGGCTCCTGCATTGGGAGTGTGGTGTCTTAGCCACTGGACTTCCAGGTAAGCCCCTGAGCCAGTTTTTGGACTTGGAATTTGCCAAATGCAGGATAGACAAAGTCTCTTGGAGGAATGACCCTGCAACACCACAGCAGGGGAATACGATATCTAATTCCTCTGGGTAATGATTCCCCAGAGAGCCTCTAATTGTTTACTCAGTTAACTGTACACAGGATAAAGGGGAATACCCAAACATTTCTAAGACTGTTGTCCCCAGACTTGATATTAGTACCTGGGGTCCCTTCCTCTTTGATAGTGTAGGTCTAACTCATAGAGTACATTGAGTTCATGGACTCATCCAGAAATCATTTCCCTGGAACAAACAGACTTGGTAGGTTGCAGAACCACCAAATTTACTCCTTGGCTCTAAGTTTAGAGTTCTTGTAGTGGAAAAGGCAAAGTGGAAGCCTTTGGGGCAGCTGCTCTACTCCTAATGGTCAATCGAGCAGCAACTTTGGTGGCCCTGAATGCACCACGCCTCCCAGTACTCACAGCTGTGAGTTGTCTCTCCCAGCACTGAATCTGAGCTTGGGAAAATGGTGACGAGTAGGCATGATGCATGTAAAGGCTTTATATGAGTTTGCGCATAGGGACTTGTCTTCTTGGAATGCTTGCTCTTGGGATCAGCTGCCATATGAAGAAGCTACATGAAGAGGAAACCTGGAATGAGGGGGTCCCAGCCTGGCAGCCCTCTCTGCTAAAATGCCAACCACATGAATGAAACCATCCTGGACATTCCAACCCCAGCTGCCATCAGGCTGCATCTGCGTGAGAGACTCCAAGCAGGATCAACAGAGGAATGATCGAGTTAGGCCCATGTTAACTCACAGAGTTGTGCTAAGTAATAAACTAACTAGTTGCTGTTTTAAGTCCCATATTTTGTGGTAACATTATTCAACAACAGATAACATAAACATCAGTTCAGTTGCTCAGTTGTGTCAGACTCTTTGTGACCCCATGGACTGCAGCACACCAGGCCTCCCTGTCCTTCACCAACTCCTGGAGATTACTCAAACTCATGTCCATTGAGTCAGTGATTGCCATCCAACCATCTCATCCTCTATCTTAACTTAAACATACCAATTGCTTCAGTTGTGTCCAACTGTTTGCAACCCCATGGGCTGTAGTCTGCCAGGGTCCTCTTGTTCATGGCAAGAATATTGTCCAGGCAAGAATATTGGAGTGAGTTGCCGTGTCCTTCTCCAGGGGATCATCCCTACCCAGGGATCATACCCATGTCTCCTACACCTCCTGCACTTCAGATGAATTCTTTACCCACTGAGCTACCTGAAAGTGAAAGTATTAGTCTCTTTAGTCATGTCCAACTCTTTGTGACCCCGTAGACTGTAGTCTGCCAGGCCCCTCTGTCCATGGAATTCTCCAGGCAAGAATGATGGAGTGGGTTGCTGTGCCCTCCTCCAGGAGATCTTCCCAACACAAGGATCAAACCCACATCTCTTACATCTCCTGCATTGCAGGCAGATTCTTTACCATCTGAGCCCCAAGGCTAGCCCAAATACCTTAAACAACTGTAAATGAAAACTATAACATCTTGGGAGGAATGGCAGAAATCAGCATAATTGATAAAGACCCAACCCCCTCAAAGGGAAGAATTTTGAGTGATGCATCCGGCCTGTACTTTTATGGAAGGAGAAATGGTTCAAGGTCAGAATATGAATGGACTCCTGGGCAGTGGCAAACGGCCTAACTGATTGGTCAGAGGCCCGGCAGGAGAAAGATTAGCAGACTTGGGACAAAGAAGTCTAAGAAGGTGCCAACTAAAGAGGTGCCAACTAAAAATTGGCAGCTGCCATCTGCCTCTATAAAGATTAAACCAGTGCAACTGCAGACCTTCAACACCCACTGAAAAGAGTTTAGGGTGGAGATCAGGAATGAAGCACTCTGTGTGCTCTGGGAAAACCTGGCAGAACAAGCCAACAGAGAGTTAGATATTTTCAGGAGCAGATTTTATGAGCCCAATTTTTGCATCTCCTTTTATCTAGAAAAGCAGTAAAATCATTCATAGTGACATCTGGTCCTTGTGATAGGGGAAACCTGGAAAAATGTGTGCTTGACTGCATGTACCCCACTTCACCAAAATCACATACATATTAACCTTTCGCCCTACCTCTTAGGAGAAGTTTCTCAAAGGCTGTCTCCTGGGCTATAGTCCTCATTTTGCCCCCAATAAAACTTAACTCACAACTCTCACATTGTGATTTTTTTTCTCAGCTGACAGAGGCACATGGATGGACCTATAGGAATGGCCACAAGGAATCGCTTATGGGTCATGGAGAACAGTTCATTTCCCCAGTCCAGGCAGCTCCCCTCCGTGCTCTGTGTGGGAAGGATCATTCCTAAATTGAATGTCTCTGTCCTTTTTGTACTGACTTATACCTCCCTAGGAGAAGTAGGTCATCATGTGTCTAAGGTTGAAATGACTTTCCTGATGGCTGGGTCTGAGTGCGGTGAGAAAACAGCAAGCCTCCCTTCCTGCAGGACGGACTAGTGTTCAGGTGCCATCACTAACGACCTTTTTCTGATCTATTGGTTTGAATGCTAAGGTTTGTGCAGATTGTGGACAAGAACTGATGCATCCGTTTTATTTCATCCTTAACTATGTCATCTGAACCTTGAATCCAAGAAACATGTCCAGAGATGGCCTGGATCACACTGCAGTTTATAATTATTTGAAGTAGAATATCTTGGGCTTTCCATGTGGCGCTAGTGGTAAAGAACCTGCCTGCCATTGCAGGAGACACAACAGATGTGGGTTCAATTCCTGGGTTGGGAAGATCCCCTGAGGAAGGAAATGGGAACCACTCCAGTATTCTTGCCTGGGAAATCCCATGGACAGAGGAGTCTGGCGGGCTATAGTCCATAGGGTTGCAAAGAGTTGAACATGACTGAAGCGACTTAGCATGCATGCACACAGAATATTTTATCTTTCCCTTATTGAAATAGCTGAGTAGGTGGTTGGCTTGACCTTTAATTTGAGTAGGTACCTGGTCACCTTCCCAGCTCATGCTTCATAGAGAAGGACTCCTATCCTCACAGGGGTCTCATCCTGCCTGCCCAGTTTATTCTCCTGATGCTGCATTTCTGGCCGTGGTTGATTGGAGCTTGGGTGGGCACCTGGCCCATGCCGCATCAACCATATTCTTTCTCCTGGGAACTTTGAATTGAGACTATGACCTCATCAGTCTTTGCTGGTCTTTTGAAGTGAGAGGACAGAGTCTCAGAAGCTGGGACACATTTCCCCTCTGCTCACTTAATCACAGAGAAGCATCAAAGACTGGTCTTCAGTGGGAGAAGAGAAGCAGATTCCATAGAGTTGTCCTCTTTTTGGCTTCCAGATCCATCTTCCTTTTGCTTCCTGAATTTTCTTATATCTTTATAAGAATTCTTATATCTTACATCCTCATTCCCATGTCTTAAAAAATGAGTTAATTAATTTGTTGGTTAATTTAATTAATTGCTTTGGGTCTTCTTGCTGTGCGAGGGCTTTCTCCAGTTGCAGCGAGCGGGGACTACTCTGGTTGAGGTGCACGGGCTTTTCACTGTGGCGGCTTCTCTTTCTGCAGAGCATGAGCTTTAGACACATGGGCCCAGTGGTTGTGGTGCGTGGGTTCAGCTACCCCGTGGCATGCGGGATCGTCTGGTACCAGGGATTAAACTCTTGCTTCCTGTATTGGCAAGTGGACTCCCCACCAATGGTCCACCAGGGAAGTCTCCTATATCTTATATCTACATTGACTTGAGTTATTGTCTGTGACTTAAAACCAAAGAGATTTAACTAGCAGAGACCTATTTTCCTGAATGGACTTCTGGTGCATGGATGTTGTGCCTTGATTTTTCCCCTTCCTCCCTTCTCTCCCTGTCTTTCTTTTCCTTTTTGTTTTTAATTTATCCCCCAAGACTGCTTTATGACCGTGTATTCAGGTTACAGAGAATCCCTGTTCTAACCTAAAGCTGTTTTCTTGCCAGAAATCCCAAAGCTACAAACTCTCAGCTTTGAAGGCTAAATTAAGTTGAAGGGTATACCTCCTAGAGTATAGAGCACAACATATTATCTGAAGAAGCTAAGCAAAATCATTGTTCTTCCCTAAAGGCAGTCTCCTCTTAGTTAAGGACGTATGTCTAGTTCAATTTGCGTGATCTTCAACAGCTCTTTTCACTGAGAAGGGAATAAAAACACCCAGAGATGAGGGACAACAAGAGGGCCTTTCACATGAGTTTCTTCATCTTTCCTCAAGGTTCTTTAATAAAGAAGAAGAGAGACTTGACAGTCCCTTCACCTGTCAGCCCAGGAGAGGTAAGAATGAGACACGTTTGTTTAAATATAGTTGATAAATCTCCATTCAAATTCAATAGTCTTGCCTGTTATGGCCAAGAGAAAATGAAAGCCTGGAAATAGGGCACATTTTCAGAAACAGGAAGATCGTTGGATAAAGTATGATCACGCACAGAATTTACAGAATTGAATGATTATTGAAAAGAATAGTTATTAAAAGAATGCTTAGGGACTTTGGTGGTGGTTCAGTAGCTAAGACTCCAAGCTCCTAATGCAGGTTCAATCTCTGGCCAGGGAACTAGATCCCACATGTGGTAACTAAGGCATGGCATAGCCAAAAGAAAAAAAAAGTTAGTAAAAACATTGACTTTTGATATGGTTAGTGATACGAATTACAGGAAGAGCAAAGGCTATGCATTACCCGTCCCCGCCCCGCTCCCACCCAACTCCTCTGGTAAGTCTAACCCTTTCCGTGACTTTTAGCTGGCCACGCTGCTGCCCCGGGGAAAAGACTATATTTCCCAGCTTTCCTTGCAGCAAAGTGTAGTCAATGTGACCAGATCCTAGTTAATGAAATACGAGGAAGTGAGATGGGCAACTTCTGTGCTGTGTTCTGAAATTAGAGGGGTGGGGGCATATCCTTTCTGCCTTCTTTCCTCCACCTTCTTTCCCGAACATGGTCGTGATGGCAAACTGAGGCCATGTGGAATAGCGATGCTGCTTGGGCAGGATGGGTAACGAGATAGAAAACTTTGGATGCCTGGCCCATAGTCTGGAGCAGAGTTCCACAAGGCCCCTTGACCCTCTACCTAGGAATTGTTAAACCAGACAGAAATTTCTATCTTCTTAACATGGATCTCTGTTATCTGCAGCCAGGCTTATTAATACCTTATATAAGAGAAAAAAAAAATTTCGGTTGTAATGCGTATAGGATGATATGATTTTAAAGTATATGTGAAAGAATATTTGTTCTTACAAGATGGTGGAATAGAAGGACGTGTGCTCATCTTCTCTTGTGAGATATCCAAAACTGCAACTAGTTCCTGAACAGCCATCGACAGGAGAATACTACTGGAACTGAACCTTAATACTTGGCCACCTGATGCGAAGAACTGACTCACTGGAAAAGAGCCTGATGCTGGGAAAGATTGAAGGCAGGAGGAGAAGGGGACGACAGAAGATGAGATGGCTGGATGGCATTGCCGACTTGATGGCATGAGTTTGAGTAAGCTCTGGGAGTTGGTGACAGAAAGGGAAGCCTGGAGTGCTGCAGTCCATGGTGTCAGAAACAGACACGACTGTGTTCTGTTCTGCCTTGACAGTGTTTAAATGACCATGAAGAAAGGTGCGAAAGTATATGGCCAAACTTCTAACTTTGATTTCTTAAGAGGTGGGGTGGAGAGGAGGTGTTCACACTTTTAACATATTTTTTTTTAACTTATTATAACAATCAAATTTTTTTTAATTTATAGAAAAAACTATTTCAAGCCTTTCTGAAATAGGAGTAGCTAACATGAAAGTTTGGAGATCCAACCAGATGATCCTAAAAGAGATCAGTCCTGGGTGTTCATTGGAAGGACTGATGCTGAAGCTGAAACTCCAGTACTTTGGCCACCTCATGCGAAGAATTGACTCATTGGAAAAGACCCTGATGCTGGGAGCGATTGGGGGCAGGAGGAGAAGGGGACAACAGAGGATGAGATGGCTGGATGGCATTGCCGACTTGATGGCATGAGTTTGAGTAAACTCCGGGAGTTGGTGATGGACAGGGAGGCCTGGCGTGCTGCGATTCATGGGGTCGCAAAGAGTCGGACACGACTGAGCAACTGAATTGAACTGAACATGAAAGTTTTACTTAAACAATACAGTTGAAGGCTTTTAGGGTAAAAATTCAGGAGCAGAAACCCACCCTGTTATTTTGCCATGGCAGGACGCTATATCTGCCTGAGAGATTTATGTTTTGGGGCTATTGTTTCTTTTAAACTACTTCCTTTTGAAAAAATTACTTATGCTGGGTTTTTTTTTTTTTTTTTTTTTTTTTTTGGCTGTACTGGGCTTTCTCTAGCTGAGGTGAGCAGGGACCACTCTCTAGTTGTAGTGCAACTATCTCATTGCAGTGGCTTCTCTTGTTGCGGAGCACAGGCTCTAGGCACATGGGTCTCAGAAATTGCAGCATGTGGGCTCAGTAGTTGTGGCTCATGGGCTTAGGTGCTCTGAGGCCTGTCGGATCTTCCCAGGCCAGGGGTGGAACCCATGTATCCTGCACTGCAAGGCAGACTCAACCTCTGGGCCCCCAAGGAAGCCTTAATTGGCTTCTTTAGGCCCAAAGAGATCTGTTTACCACAGGGCTTTTTCTTTTTTAAAAAAATACACTTTAATTTTATTTTCTGGTTGTGTTATGCAGCATGCAGAATATTAGTTCCCCAACGAGGGATCGAACCCATGCCCCCTGCAAGGGAAATCTGAGTCTCAACCACTGACCACAACAAAAGATCTTGTGCGGCTGTCCTTACAAACTTGTTTCTAGATAGAGCTCCTGATTTTTCTTTTATGTCATTGGATAAAGACTACAGGGAAGATTGATTATTTTGTATTGAAAAAAGAGGAAGTGTTGTGTTTTGCACAACATTATCTCTCTATTTGGGGCTTCCCAGGTGGCTCAGTGGTAAAAAATCTGTCTGCTAACGCAGGAGACAAAGGAGACTTGGGTTCCATCCTTGTGTCGGGAAGATCCCCTGGAGGAAGAAATGTCAGCTCACTCTGGTGTTCTTGCTGGAGAATCCCATGGACAGAGGAGCCTGGTGGGCTACAGTCCACAGAGTCAGGCACAGACACATTTGAAAGGACATCTTTTCCAAGACCAAAATGAAGACAATCCAAAAGGTTCTAAGTAAATTCTAAACAGCATCCTTAAATTGACTTAAATGTCTGGCCCAGTACAAAGAATAAGGCACTTGTAATCAACTAATTGTGGGTTCTAATCTTGATTTTCCACTTATAGCAGTGTCATAGAATGTTGAAATAAAACATTTTTTTATGGCTATCAGATTTGGCCAGGACTTCAAGATCTGAAATCAGTATACATTACAAAATGGGGTATGACGCCACCATGCAGGACTTGCAGGAAATTTCCAGTATTATTTAGAAACTAGTATCCTCTCAGCATCAAGAATATAGAAGGATTGAATAGAGATTAGAAGAAGTTTTTATTTGGAAAGGTGGGACATTTTTCTTTGACCTCAAGCTCAGAGAGAAAGTCTTCAAAGGACCACCTGTGAATTTGACAATGTGTCCTGATGGATTGATGTGTGAGTCATCAAAAGGTAAGAGACCATTGCTGCTTTGCTTCATTGAGAGAGGAGTGAAAAGAAGTTGCTGTAGACGGGATGATTTCCACTCCCCAAGCTAAATGGAGCAAAAAAGTATGTTTCCTTCTGATCAGATGTTGCCCGGGAGGGCTGACTTAGATGCCAATCAGGAAGGTTGCCTGGAAGGGCAAGGTGAAGTCCGGAGAGGAGAGGGTGCTGTTGGGTCCTGCTGGGTGAGGCTTGTGGGAGAAACTCAGTCTTGGGAGGACCCTGTGAAATACCCACAAAGGGTCAATTGATAAGTTGTTTCCTACTCTTTGTGACCCCATGGATTGCAGCATGCCAGGCTTCCCTGTCCCTCACTATCTCCTGGAATTTGCTCAAATTTATGTCCATTGAGTTGGTGATGCTATCTATTCATCTCATCCTCTGTTGTCCCCTTCTCCTTTTGCCTTCATCCTTTGCCAACATCAAGGTCTTTTCCAATGAGTTGGCTCTTTGTGTTAGGTGGCCAAAGTAGTGGAGCTTCAGCTTCAGCATCAGTCCTTCTAGTAAATATTTAGGGTTGATTTCCTTGGGATTGCTAAAGACTCGTAAGACTCACATAGTTAGCACTTACCAATCTACAGCTCACTCAGGAAAATGATGAAACAGAACAACAGCATTAAAGCCAGGACATACATCTCAGCCAAGGGTGACCTCACAGCAAGGGGTCAGGAGAGCCCAAGTTCCAGATGCCTTCCTGTCTAAGGGCCTAGGTGGATGCCCCCCTCTCTCAGCTCAGGAACCACTGATGTGTGCATAGAATACCAAGGAACCATGGAGCCCAGAGGAGAGTCTGAACCAGGGTTTCTTGTACTCTGCTCGTCACATGGGTATATTTTGGCTACGCAATTAGCCCTGATGGCTGAGACTTTTGGGGGTTTTCATCAAGACCAGGTGCAACTCACCAACCTCACTGTTATCAATAAACAATACCGACAAGCTAGTACAAAACACCCTGAACTCCTTGGACACATGGTTGTGAAGTGACACTATTAATCACGCCATGGCATGTCAGTGCCACGCTGATGCATTTAGTTTTTGAGTAAAATAGCTCACGTTTATTCCAGGCTTGCTGCATGCTCCCCATGCAGCAGCTCATGACGGTATCTGTCTAATAAGAACATTTCTGCCCTGGCCTCTCCCTGCTCTCTAAGCCTAGAAGAGGTGAACACAGCCTAGAGAGTGGTGGGGAACAGAAACTCAAGATGAAGAAACAGAAAAGAATTGACCACACCTATTTCCTTCTCAAAGCAAGTCTATCAGGAAAAAGATGTCATTATAAATAGAACTGAATCTTGTGACTATTCTATTCTGTAAGACTAGATTTTTAATTATTGAACTGAGACTATTTTCATGAACTATATGTAGCTGGAAAACTTTTTTTTTTTTTAAATTGGTGATGAGTGAACATAAAACCAGGAGACTTGTCTTAAATTTCGTCTAGTGAATGGGGAAAAATTAGGCCCCACAGGATGCATTTGAATAGAAAATGATCAAGCCACACATGAGTTTGATTCTTTTCTTAAATGT
The DNA here is from genome assembly GCF_963930625.1 of Muntiacus reevesi. Classification (NCBI taxonomy): domain Eukaryota; kingdom Metazoa; phylum Chordata; class Mammalia; order Artiodactyla; family Cervidae; genus Muntiacus; species Muntiacus reevesi. Next base: position 6,114,601 of record NC_089256.1, on the reverse strand, counting down.
ATTCCATGAGCATATCAGAGGTATAATTGGACAAGTGTTAAGGAATGTCAAAGAAAAATGAGAGATGTTAAATAAGTAAGCATATGTGATTGAAACTCTCTCTTTCCCATTTCAAACCTAAGTAGAAACAAGCACTGAAATATTTTTATCTTCTTTTTAATTTTAATTTAAAATTTTTATTGAAGCATAGTTGATTTACAACATCTCAGGTGTACAGCAGAGTGACTCAGCTATATGCTGTGCGTGCATGTGTGATAAGCTGCTTTAGTCATGTCCAGCTCTTTGTGATCCCATGGACTATATATAGCCCACCAGGCTCCTCTGTCCATGGGATTCTCTGGACAAGAATATAGGCCATTTCCTTCTCCAGGGGACCTTCCTGACTCAGGAATCAAACCCACATATCCTGCATAGGCTGGTGAATTCTTTACCACTGAGCCACCAGGGAAGCCCTTATGTATATTTAGCTATTCTTTTTCAGATTCTTTTCCATTATAAGTTATTATAGGATACTGAGTATAGTTCCCTGTGCTATGCAGCAGATCCTTGTTGTTTATCTATTTTATACATATTAGTATGTATCTGTTAATCCTAACTCCCATATTTATCCCTCCCCTTCTTATCTCCTTTAAAAACCACAAATCTTTTCTTAACAAAGCAAAACGTTTACTTACATCATTTGGTTTTATGATGAAGGAAAAAGGATTAAGATACCAGTATCATGAGTTTAAGAGCTGGTTTGCAGGATTAAGAAAGATTTTTGGACAGCTGGGAAGACCGCAGGATTGACACATGAAACTTGCTTTTCCAGTTCATTAAGGCATGTCCCTGGGCATGGAATGATAGCTCCTTTCCTCTGGGCCCCCTTATGGTTGTTAGGTGCAGGACATCCAATGAGGGTGGAAGTGGCTTGAAAGCCAGGTAGACTCTCGGCATTACTCTTTCTCTGATACTCTGAAGTTTTACATGAAGATAAGATAGAGAAAGTTCTCCTGATCTGTATAAGGCTTTGTGTGAGCAAGTTCAGTCAGAGAAATAGTGCATTAACTGTAGATTAAACTGTCTTCACTGATATATGGGAAAAGACCTAGGAAAAAAGGAAGGAGCAAAAACACGAAGCAGTTTTCCCAAAACAGGTCTAAAGGTGAAATTATTTCTCTTACAGCAATATTTGTTGAAGAGAATGGGGAATAGGGAAAGAAAGAAGAAATGGCATTAAATAATTTTACCTGGTGGTGCTATATTAAAAACACTTCTAAAAAAGGATAACATATAAAAAGAAGTTTATAAAAATCATAGAATTTTCATAGATTGAATATATCCACACAACTGGCGCATAAATAATAATAATAAAAACTAACTCAGAGTATTACCAGGATCCTAGAAGCTCTTTTCAGGAACCTGTCAGTCAGGAGCCCACAGAAATAGCTCTGTTCTGACTTCTAATACTGTGGCTGCACCTCTATGGTTAAAAAAGAACCTCACTCCCCAGACACACTTCAGTTTCCTATTACCCAGAAGCTCCAAACTTCTCCAAATTTCTTAATTATTTGTTTTCATAACTAGTAGGAAAAAAAGTTAAGACAATGGGGAATTGAATGAAAACTATCTAACTGATTTTAATTCTCAGTGGATTTTATTTTAATTAAGTTTAATTTTATTTCCTTGGGCTTCTCTCATAGCTCAGAGGGTAAAGTGTCTGCTGCAATGTGGGAGACCTGAGTTCGATCCCTGGGTCGGGAAGATCCCCTGGAGAAGGAAAGGGCAACCCACTCCAGTACTCTTGCCTGGAAAATCCCATGGATGGAGGAGCCTGGTAGGCTACAGTCCATGGGGTCACAAAGAGTCGGACACGACTGAGCGACTTCACTTTCACTTTTCACTTATTTTCTTGGGGTAAAATCATAAGTGTATGTGCCCATAAAAATTTATAAAACTAGTTGCATGTATGCTAAGTCTCTTCAGCTGTGTTAGACTCTTTGTGACCCCATGGACTGTATTCTGCCAGGCTCCTCTGTCCATGGGGTTCCCCAGGCAAGAATATTGGAGTGGGTTGCTATACCCTTCTCCAGGAGATCTTCCTGACCCAGGGACTGAATCCAAATCTTCTGTGGCTCCTGCACTGTAGGAGGATTCTTTACCAATGAGCCACTGGAGAAGCCCAAAACTAGTTATATGTTACCAAAAAAACTCATCTTAATACATTTTAAGAGGCAGAGATTTTACAGGCAAATTGTATGGTCCTAATTCAAAACAGTTAAAAGCAAAGATTGGAAAATAATCAAAATATCACTACATGGAGAATAAAAATAAACAGATGACAGCTGCTACCATCCAAAATCAAAACTGAAGTTACAATCTATTTAAAACCGTGAATATAATGCCTTACCTTAAACCCTAGTAGTCACTGCAAAAACTGTTCTCATAGAAAAATTCATGGCGTTATATATCTTTATTATTATAGCCTGGCGAAGGGAATGGCTACCCACTCCATTAGTCTTGCCTGGAGATAGAAGAGCTGAAAATAACATTGCCTATCTTAGAAAAAGGTACAATAACTCAAAATAAGCCAGAAAGTGAGGATTACCATATTTCACCAATTCTAAGGCCTGCTTCCCTTTTTTATTTTGACATCTCTTAAATCGGAATGTGTCCTCAATTTCTGTTGACCATGTCGCCGTGTGACCTCTTGTTACCTGTGCCTGTAAGAACCTGGCTGCTCTTTCTGGTGGCATGATTGAAATCCCTTGGGATGTCAGTCAAAAAACCATTTAAGGGTTGTTTGAAGAAGGGCTGTGAATACTGGTTGGTACCTGAAATGCTCTGAGTGACACTTCCAGTAAGAGAGAGCTAGTATCAACAATTTGGAAGAAAATCTTGGAAACAGTAGTGGAACATTCTTTTAGGAAATGCTGTGTCACCAGCACGGAGGACAAAATTGTGCAGAAAATTTGGAACATTGATGATTGAGTGGATGGTGATTTAAAAGAGCTGGACTCTCAATCAGAAGACATTTTAGAAGTATCTTCAGTGATTTTATATTTTTTTATGAATGCATAAGAGAAATATGATTAAAATTTATGACTAATGACTCTAAAAGAGCTCTTCCCATAAGTACAAAGTAAACATTCTAAGTGATAAGAAAGCCTTATGTTCTAGATAGTGTGCAAGTGTTTTATTTTTCTTAGTGGTGTCCCAAAAATGATGAAATATGGTAACACAGCCAAAATTGAAAGCTATGAAATAGAAAACTGAAAGAGTAGAATGTATAAATAAATGCAAAACTAGATTTTTGCAAAGATTAGTAATGTATACATAATCTCTTCATGAGCTTGATTAAGAAGAAAAGTAAGAGAGCAAAATATACAAGATTAGGAGTAAAAAAGGGCTTCCCTTGTGGTTCAGCTGGTAAAGAACCCGCCTGCAATGTGGGAGACCTGGGTTGAGAAGATCCCCTGGAGAAAGAAAAGGCTACCCACTCCAGTATTCTGGCCTGGAGAATTCCATGGACTGTATAGACCATGGGGTCATAAAGAGTCGGACATGACTGAGCGACTTTCACTTCACAGGAGTAAGAAAAGAACAGAACTAACAGAGAATGTGGATTAAAATAGCAAGAGAGGGACTTCTCTGGTGATCCAGTGATTAGGACTTTGCCTGCTAATGTGGGCGGTGCAGGTTTGATCCCTTGTCAGGGAGCTAGATCCCACATGCCTCACGGATAAAAAACCAAAACATAAAATAGAAGCAATATTGTAACAAATTCAATAAAGAGTTTAAAAATGGTTCACACCAAAAAAATCTAGTAAGAGAATATCATTATGTTGCACATGCAACTATTCAGTAACCTATTTGAAAATCAAAGCCAAGGCAAACTTTTTTTTGTAGAAGGCTGGGTAGTACATATTTTAGGCTCTGTGAGAGGTAAATTGAGGCTCTTATGTAGATATTTAAATAACCATTTTAGTATTTATAGAGAAAGATGTGACCAAGATGGTAGAGCAGGAAGATCTTAAGCTCACCTCCTTGCAAGGGCACACCAAAATTACAACTGTTTACAGAGCAACCATTGATGAAATGACCTTAAAGCTAGCAGAAAACATTTTCCACAGCTACAGATATAAAGAAGGAACCACAGAGAGATGAATAGGCAGAGTAGAGACAGTATAGTCAAGATCCACACCCTGGGCAGGCAAACAGGAGAACTATCACAATTAGAGATTCTCCCCAAGGAATGAGGGGTCTGAGCCCCGCATTGGACTCCCCAGCCTGGGAGCCCTGCACCGGGAAGATGAACCCCCCCAAATGTCTGACTTCGAAGGCCACTGGGGCCTAAAGCGGGGAAAGGGCTCTAGGAAACAGACTGTTTTTAAAGGATGCACGCAGGGATCTCCCATGCTCCAAGTCCCCGTGCAGAGGCGCTACTTTGAAGCCTGGGTCAGACTCACTTGGCGATGTTGGAAAGCCTCCTAGAGACAGGAGGCAATTTGGATTAAAGATGCTAGCAGCAGTCATTTTTGAGAGCTCATTCTATCCTGAGAACACTGGTGCTGACAAGTGCCATTTTGGAGTCTTCCCTCTGGCTTATTAATGCCAAGGGCTTTACCTGCCCACCAGCAGGTTAGCACCAGCCTTGGGACTCAGCCCCAAACACCCATAGGCCATCCCCAGCCCACCCACCCATGGGCCATCCCCAGCTCCAGACACTTTGGGCTGTGCAGCCATTTGCACTGGGACCTGACCTGGCTAACAACCACCACATGAAGCAGGACCTGGGAACCAGCTGGGCTAGGTGCCAGCTTCAATGACCTCTGGGCCACAGGAGTCTTCACAACAGAAAAGCCCACGCAACCCAGATAAGAGGCACCCCTAGAATGTCAAGTGGGCCTTAGGAAGCATCACTATGAACAAAGCTAGTGGAGGTGATAGAATTTCCAGTTGAGCTATTTCAAATCCTGAAAGATGACCCTTGCCTTTCTTCCTTGGTTATAATATACCACTCACTTGATACTTTGCTGTATTTATTTGTATATATTAGATAGGTCAGTTATATCTCTCAATCTTTGAGAAGTGGCCTTATATAGGAGACACCCTTTGGGGCCCAGCAGCACACTCCCCTCTGGTTGCCAGAGCTTTACGTTCTAGTTCAGTTTAGTTCAGTTCAGTCACTCAGTCATGTCTAACTCTTTGCGATCCCATGAACCGCAGCATGCCAGGTCTCCCTGTCCATCACCAACTCCCGGAGTCCACCCAAACCCATGTCCATTGAGTTGATGATGCCATCCAACCATTTCATCCTCTGCCATCCCCTTCTCCTCCTGCCCTCAATCTTTCCCAGCATCAGGGTCTTTTCAAATGAGTCAGCTCTTCGTATCAGGTGGCCAAAGTATTGGAGTTTCAGCTTCAACATCAGTCCTTCCAATGAACACCCAGCACTGATCTCCTTGAGGATGGACAGGTTGGATCTCCTTGCAGTCCAAGGAACTCTCAAGAGTCTTATCCAACACCACAGTTCAAAAGTATCATTTCTTTGGTGCTCAGCTTTCTTTACAGTCCAACTCTCACATCCATACATGACCACTGGAAAAACCATAGCCTTGACAAGATGGACCTTAGTTGGTAAAGCAGTGTCTCTGCTTTTTAATATGCTATCTAGGTTGGTCATAACTTTCCTCCCAAGGAGTAAGCGTTTTTTAATTTCATGGCTACAATCACCATCTGCAGTGATTTTGGAGCCCAGAAAAATAAAGTCAGCCACTGTTTCCCCATCTATCTGCCATGAAGTGATGGGACTGGATGCTATGATCTTAGTTTTCTGAATGTTGAGCTTTAGGCCAACTTTTTCACTCTCTTCTTTCACTCTCATCAAGAGGCTCTTTAGTTCTTCACTTTCTGCCATAAGGGTGGTGTCATCTGCATATCTGAGGTTATTGATATTTGTCCCCGCAATCTTGATTCCAGCTTGTGATTCATCCAGCCCAGCATTTCTCATGATGTACTCTGCACATAAGTTAAATAAGTAGGGTGGCAATATACAGCCTTAATGTGCTCCTTTTCCTATTTGGAACCAGTCTGTTGTTCCATGTCCAGTTCTAACTGTTGCTTCCCGACCTGCATACAGGTTTCTCAAGAGGCAGGTCAGGTGGTCTGGTATTTCCATCTCTTTCAGAATTTTCCACAGTTTATTGTGATCCACACAGTCAAAGTCTTTGGCATAGTCAATAAAGCAGAAATAGATGTTTTTTTCTGGAACTCTCTTGCTTTTTCGATGATCCAGCAGATGTTGGCAATTTGATTGTTCCTCTGCCTTTTCTAAAAGCAGCTTGGACATCTGGAAGTTCATGGTTCATGTATTGCTGAAGCCTGGCTTGGAGAATTTTAAGCATTACCTTACTAGCATGTGAGATGAGTGCAATTGTGCGGTAGTTTGAGCATTCTTTGGGGTTGCCTTTCTTAGGGATTGGGATGAAAACTGACCTTTTCCAGTCCTGTGGCCACTGCTTAGTTTTCCATATTCGCAGGCATATTGAGTGCAGCACTTTCATAGGGTCATCTTTCAGGATTTGAAATAGCTCAACTGGAATTCTATCACCTCCACTAGCTTTGTTCATAGTGATGCTTCCTAAGGCCCACTTGACTTGTCTTTCACAGGACGGGAAAAAAAAAAATGTAAATACTGCTGCCTCTTCCTTCTCCCTGGAGAAGGAAATGGCAAACCAATCCAGTATCCTTGCCTGGAAAATCCCATGTACAGAGGAGCCTGGTGGGCTGCAGTCCATGGGGTCCCAAAAGAGTAGGGCATGACTGAATGACTAACACTTCCTTTATACTGAAGTACTTGGAAGAAAAACCAGGAAACAAAGCAGAAGCCTGACTGCTTTTTTTCTACCCACTTTTAAGGGCTACCTGAGACAGGTGTGGGGTCATTAACCATTTCCCAGCAGCCTACATAGGAGGACACTTGAGTGGGGGTGCCTGGAAGTGAGAGTTTTGAAGTGCCAGCTGCTCTGGAGAGAAGTCCTATTCCAGGTGCTTCTGGCATCTGCTCCTGGGAGATAGCGGCCTCTGCATCACCTGATGAGCTGTGGGTGTGGGCAGGAGAGATAAAAGGCGGGTTGAGCAGAGAGCCCGGGAGAGGCCTGTCCACTGTGCCCTCAGGCCTGGTGGGGGTGGCTGGGGGAGCCGAGGGCCATGAGAGAGGGAAGAAGCTGCTTGTTGATGTGGAGAACACAGCTTGGATCCCAAGGCAAAGCATCTTTGGTGCCACAGGTAACCATCCACGGGACTAGAGGTGCTGTTGATGGCAGGGGCGACAGTCTCCCCGGATGCCAGATTACCTGCCCGGGGCCAGAGAGGTGTTTATTTAAGTACAGAGACCGAGCACATCCAGAACCTTCAAGGCTTCCTTCGGGGGTTCTCTGATAGAGCTAGGGGCCTGGACGGGGGCCTGTGTCCCCCGGAAGTGACAAAGACCCCACCTTCTCCCTATCTCTGGCATGCACCGACCAGACGTCAGCTCTGGGAATTTCCCGAGCAGGGGGTGGTCAGTGTTGGCTGTGGCTCAGCAAGGGTGTCTGAGCGAAGAAGTGTGGTTTCGGGGTTAAATAGGCCTGGGCTTGAGTCCTGAGTGGCCCGCTTGGGAACTAGCCGTCTGATCTGGCGCAGGGTTCACTTCCCTTACTGTCTGTATGTGAATTAGGAGACCACACTGAGGGGGCGTCCACCGGAAAGAATGACACAGCACTTGGCGTCCTGGCACAAAGCAGGCACTTAGTGTAAATTCTCTTTCTTCTCTCTGAGGAAGCAAGGCAGCTTTCCTGGCCCTGCCTCAGGAGGATGGGTTGGCCCTGGCTCAGTGAGATCTGTCTCCAGGTCCTCTTGTATTCCATTGCTTGCTGTTGTTCCGGCGCTCAGACCTGTCTGACTTTTTTGAGACCCTGTGGACTGTAGCCCAACAGGCTCCTCTATCCATGGGGGTTGCCAGGGAAGAATGCTGGAGTGGGTTGCCATTTCCTCGTCTAGGAGATCTTCCCGACCCCGTGCCTTCTGTACTGGCAGGCTGATTCTATACCTCTGAGGCTCCAGGGAAGCTCACCGTACATGCATGCTGCTGCTGCTGCTAAGTTGCTTCAGTCGTGTCTGACTCTGTGCGACCCCACAGACGGCAGCCCACCAGGCTCCCCCGTCCCTGGGAATTACCTGGTGCTTTATCTAACTTCTTTACTGTTGCATTGCTTTGCCTTAGGATTGTGACTGACACATAGTAGGCACTCATTGACTGATTGCCTGGTGGCTCAGATGCTAAAGCGTCCGCCTGCAATGTGGGAGACCCAGGTTCAGGTCAGGAAGATTCCCTGGAGAAGGAAATGGCATCCCATTCCAGTATTCTTGCGTGGAAAATTCCATGGATGGAGGAGCCTGTTGGACTACAGTCTATGGGGTCGCAGAGTCAGACACGACTGAGCGACTTCACTTTCACTTTCACTGACTGAATGAATTTGTCTCTTTTATCCTTAGATGGCTTTGAATGAGACCTTAGAAATCCTGTAATTTTCACTTGGACAATTATTCTCAGGTGGAGATCCATCTCTCTTTTTTGGCTTTATGGTTTTTCACAAAGAACCGTCACATTCTAAGATCAGTCCTAGGTTTCAGACTGCATTCAGACATAATGGTATCAATACACACCCAAACCTTGCATTAAAAATATTTTTTTTTTGCTGTAAAATAGGCCAAAGTTCTTTAGAAATTATTGGCTCCTGGGAACTTACTTAATGGACAATTTGCTAGGATTTTTTTGGCAATCCTTGTGCCTGCTCAGGAGTTTTTACAAAGTGAGCAAATCTAAGTTATAAATGTTGTTCAGCTGTAATGGGACTTTTATGAATACTAAACTGAACAATTAATGAGGTTAAAATAATCTCATATTTTGGCACTAAACATCTATTAATTTGTATTTTGTTGCTTTCTTTTCACATCTGGGAGTCAATGATTTTACATCCTGGCCTCAAACATTTTTGTAGGTCCCTGAAGAGCTCATATGACATGAGCACTGGGCCAAGAGTGCCTGATGGAGAAAATAGTTTCATAGGATGGTAGACTCAGTGCATTTGTAACTTATTCTTATGTGGAGTGGGTCATGGGCTCTTTTTTCTTTTTTAACTTTTAATTTTTTATCGATGTATAGCTGATTAAGAATGTTGTGATAGTTTCCGGTGGACAGCAAAGGGACTCAGCCACACATATACACGGATCCGTTCTCTCCCAAACTTCCTTCCTATCCAGGCTGCCACCTAACATTGAGCAGAGTTCTCTGTGCTATACAGTAGGTCCTTGTTGGTTATCCATTTTAAATATTGCAGGGTGTACATTTCGCTCGGGTCATGGGCTATCTTGAAAACAGAAAAGGACATCTTAGGAGACTGTCCTTTAGCTCTAGCCTCTTCTCCATTCAGCCCTGATTATCCTTTTACTGTGTTACCCCTACTTACCTACTTTTGGTTTTTTCCCTCTACACTGAAACGTATTCTACCACCAAGCCCACAGCTCCTGGATAATCAGGCTCGATGATCTGCATTACTAAATTCTTGCATCAGTGGGCTTAGTCGTTCATTTTTTGTATTTCTTTAGAGAGGAAAGTCAGTAAATGTACTGGAAGGTAAGAATAGTAGATGAAGTCTTGACATCAACTAAAAGGCATTCCCAGGTAATGTGGCTATCTCCAGTGGCTGCTGGTGGAGGTGCTCCTACCTGGGAATCCCCTCATTCTGTCTCTCTGCCTCATTTTGGCTGAAATGTATGGTCTTGTCCCTTTTTCAGAGAGAGGGGAATGGGATGAGGCGGGGAAAGAATGGAGAATGAATATTCAAGAACATTTACTAACCGCCTTTTAGACTGCTACGCAGACAATGGTCTGAGGACAAGGAGCATCTGTAACCCCCGGGAGCTGGTTGGAAATGCAGAATCTCAGATTCCACCCCAGACCTGCAGAATCAGAAGCTGCTTTTTAACAAAGTCTCTGGGTGAATTTGTGTGAACAGTAGGGTTTGAGAAGCCCAGTACCAGACATCACCATCTAGATGTCCTTTAAGTATGCAGTGTCCACAGGTGTGAATCTAAACTTATCATCTGCCCCCACAAACTTGCCTCCTCCTGAACTTCCTCTCTTCCTCTGGGTTTTTGGAGTACCTGAAATTATATTTCATCACAGGACTTGTTTATTATCTATCATGTTTTATATATATATATATATACACACACACACACATTACTGTTTTCTTCCAGTTAGATTATAGGCTTCTTGAAAACAAGTATTAAGTCCATTTATTTTCTATCACCAACAGTGTTCGCTGAGCCTGAAACAAGTTTTGGCTTTTCTAACCTTAGTTTCCTGATCTGTAAAATGCAGAGGCTTCATTTCAAAGACTCTATTCAGCCATAGCATTCTGTGATTCTATTATGTGCCTGAAAGAATCAGAACTGCAAGGTTGAGAAACACCTTGGAAGTCACCTGCCTCTACAGCTTCTTCCCTGTCTTGCCCCATGATACTCTTGCTAAAGCAGAAGCCCCTTCAGTCACATTTACATCTAGTATCGGTCCTAAACATGGATGGACATCTCTAGTGACAGAGAAGCTAGGTCCTCTGCAGTCAGTCTATTCCATTTGCAGAAGGCTCTACATTTTTAGAAATTTACTTTATATTTTTGAGGCTTCGTAGCTAAAGTAAAAGAGAATGGATATTGGAACAAGATAGAGCTGGTCTCCAGTTCCATGACAGTTACTAACTGTGAGATTCCAAGATGAGTCCTTGAGCCCTGTCTCCAGGCGTTCATGGCTTTGTGTAAGCCTGTTTCCTTGAGTATAGGTGAGTCTTGTGACTTACTTCTAACCAACAGAATATGGTAAAAGTAATGGATTATCACTCCCGTCACATGGGTAATTACATTATGTTATGTAACCAAGATGATGTCACTCCCATAATTATGTAATGCCTATGATATATGAGACTTCATGTTTGTAGCAGATCATCTCTCTATCTGCAATGCTGGCTTTGAAAAATTAGACTGTAATGAATTGTACAGTCACAAGGAAATAGATTCTGCCATCAGCCTGAGAAAGTTTAGAAGTGGAACCTTCTCCAGTCAAGCCTCCAGATGAGAACTCATCTTGGACCAGCATCTTGATATCAGCTCTGTAGGGGACCCAGCTAAGCCATTCCTGACCTCCTGACTCTCTGAAACTGTACAATAATCAATGAGTTACTTTAAGCTGCTAGTTGTATAATTTTTTACACAGCAAAGAAAATGAATAACGTATTATATAATCTTGGGTTCGGTTCTTAACTTCATTGATTTTCTGTAAAACATAATAGTATCTACTATCTAGTGTCCTTGTAAGGACTAGGGACAATTTGCTTGCTGATAGTGGGTGCTCCATCAATGGGAGCTTTTTTCATTGTTATTTTCAGCTTGTATCTCTTGAGGCTTTTCATAGCCAGCTTTATGAGAGTTGTCCTTGAAAGTCATCTCCACTTTCTTTCCTCTCATTCACTGTTCAGCCTTCTCCTATCTCATTTTTGCCTGCATCACTCCATTGTCAAAATTACCAGCAACCTCTAGTTTATAAATTCAGTGTCTCCTATATTCTGTCATAGATTTATTGACCCCCTCAGAAGATTTTCTTAATAACTGACTGCTCACTCCTTCTTGAGATACCCTATTGACATCCATGATAGACTACTCTTTTGGCTCTTCTCTTAGATGATTTTTTCCCCTACTTATTGGATAACCCACTTCTTGTTGTTGTTCAGTTGCCCAATAGTGTACAACTCTTTGTGACCCCATGAACTGCAGCACACCAGGTCTCTCTGTCCCTCACCATCTCCTGAAGTTTGCCCAAGTTCATGTCCATTGCATCAGTGATGCCATCCAGCCATCTCATCCTCTGATGCCCTCTTCTCCTTCTGCCCTCAATCTTTCTCAGCATCAGGGACTTTTCCAGTGAGTTGGCTGTCCGTATTAGATGACCAAAATACTGGTTTCAGCTTATCAGTCCTTCCAAAGAATATTCAGGGTTGATTTCCCTTAACATTGACTGGTTTGATCTCCTTTCAGTCCAAGGGATTCTCAGGTCTTCTCTAGCACCACAGTTCGAAGGCATCAATTCTTTGGTGTTTTGCCTTCTTTATGGTTTCACAACCATACACGACCACTAGGAAGACCATAACCTTGAATAGACGGACCTTTGTTGGCAGAATAAGGTCTCAGCTTTACAACACGCTGTCTAGGTTTGTCACCTCTACCCCACCTCTATGCCATCTCTGAGTTTCATACAGCATGGTGTTAAGCCCTCCGTTTCCTTATATACTGCTGCCTTATACGAGTTCATCTATCTTTCCCCATGGTTTCCAATAGCATCTGCAGGCTCTCAAATCTGTAGTTCCTTCTCCCTATAATTCTCTGAGCTCTAGACTCATACATCCACCTGCCATCTTGACTCCTCCATTTGACTCCCTCACAGTCATCTCAGATTAATATGTCCCAAGCTGGATGTTTCATCGTCTTTATCCAATTATCTGTTGATGGACATTTAGGTTGCTTCCATGTCCTGGCTTTTGCAAACAGTGATGCAGTGAACATTTGGGTGCATGTGTCATTTTGAATCATGTTTTTCTCTGTATATATGCCCAGGAGTGGTATTGCAGGGTCATATGGCAGCTCTACTTCTAGTTTTTTAAGGAACCTCCATACTGTTATTCATATTGACTGTACCAATTTACATTCTCACGAACAGTGTGGGAAGGTTTTTTTTTTCTCAAAACCCTCTCTAGTATTTTTTATCTGTAGACTTTCTGCTGATGGCCATTCTGATTGGTGTAAGGTGATACCTCGTAGTTTTGATTTGCATTTCTTCAATAAGTAGCAACATTGAACATCTTTTTATGTGCCTTTTGACCATCTAATAAAGACCATGTGGTATAGTTATACAATGGATTATTACTCAGTCGTAAAAAGAATGAAATAATGCCATTTGCAGCAACGTGCATGGATCCAGAGATTATTATACTAAGTGAAGTAAGTCAGACAAAGAAAGACAAATATCATATAATACCACTTAAACGTGAAATCTAAAAAAGCAATGCAATGAACTTGTATACATAACATAAATAGACCCATGGACATAGATAGCAAAGTGGAGAGATGTGGGGAGGGATAAATTAGGAGGTTGGGATTAAGACATATACACTACTATAAATAAAATAAAAAACAAGGACCTACTGTATAGCACAAGGAACTATATACAATATTTTTTAATAACCTGTAAGGGAAAAAAACTGAAAAAAAATGTGTAACTGAATCACTTTGTTATACACTGAAACTAATACAACAATGTAAATCAATTATACTTTAATTTAAAAAAAGAAAAAAAATTCCCCAAACCAAAACTGTATGTTCCATTCCCCACCCACCTAGACCTTTTCACCTGCTTTCTTCCTTATCGTGATAAATGGTATCACCATCCACCAATTTGTTTCAACTAGAATGACTCTTGATTTCTTGCTTTGACTCCTTCTTCCTGCCCCTCCCCCATCAACAAATCCTATTTATTAGAACTAAAGCAGTTTGCCTTGAATGTGTCTCCCCTCTGTACTGCCAGCACTCTGCATAAGCTCCAAGGAGCAACCCCTTGAACAGGGACAATATTCTCCAACTGCTCTCTGCTCTTCAAATAATTCTTCAGGCCCCAGCCAATGATCTTTTGAAAATTTAACTTGACTTAGGCCTCTCTTCTTTCAAAAACCTTTGAGTGGCTTTTCTTTGTACTTGACATAAAATTCAGGCCTTTAAATGGCCTAAAGCCCTAGATGCTATGGGTCCTCCCATCATTTTCCTGTTCTTTCCTTCCTGTTGTTATCTCACCTTAAATATCCTTCACCCTGCTCTCTGAACGGTCTTCCTTTCAGTGTTTTGGCTTCACTTTAAACATCATGGCCTTAGTAACATCATTTCTTACTGTTCTACTTACTTTAGAATTCTGCTCTTTTTTTCTCATTCAGCACTTTACTTCATTTCCTTCTTTGCACATTGTATATTTTGTAATGATTAGTTTGCTTATCATCCATCCGCCCCATAGCCTATAACTTTCATTAAGGTGAGTTCTGGCTGTTGGGCTGCAACTTGGGGCATGTTTGTTGAACAAATGAATGAATGAATGACAATAGTGTGTTCTACCCTTAAACAATGTCAGAATGAATGACAATAGTGTATTCTATTCTTAAACAACATCATCTCTCTCATATACTCTATCCCTTCAGTTCCTTGAAGACTGGCTCCTCCTTCCTCATCCCAAACAAGACTTCTTTTCCCCAGGAAAAAATATTCTCCGGCTTTCTCTTTCTCACATGATTTTGATGTTACTTCATAATGTTTGTTATTCGTTTGACAAATCTATTCAATAAAATAACAAATATTAGTTGCTTTCCTTTGGGCAGGCCTCAACTCTGTTTGGTCAGCTTCTTCTTAATATGTGTTCTCCTTCTACCAGTGGGCTTCCCTGGTGGTTCAGGGGTAAGGAATCCGCTTGCAATGCAGGAGCTGCAGGAGACTTGGGTTTGATCCCTGGGCCTGGAATATCCCTTGGAGGAAGGCATGACAACCCACTCTAGTATTCTTGCTTGGAGAATCCCATGGACAGAGAAGCCTGGCAGGCTACAGTCCATGGGGTTGCAAAGAGTCAAACATGACTGAAGCACCTTAGCAAGCACATAAACTCGCTTCCACCAATAAATGAGTGTATCCTATGTTGACTGACTAGCCCTGCTTAGAGTTGCTCATTTCAGAGTCCATACTTCTCTTGGTTCATCCCAAGCGGGAGTTTCAAGAAGTCCAGAAGGAAAGGTGGCATCACCACAATAGTGGGGAGGCAGGAGTGTATCAATTATATGACTGGGCGAAAGTAACAGAAAGCTCAATGACTAATAATGGATTGAACAATACAGATGTTTAATATCTCACATAACCAGAAACCAGTGTTTACTCTTGATTAAGAAAGTGGTTCAGTGATGTCATTAAGGACTTAGATCTTCAGTATGTGTCTTTGTCCTTCAGTTACCTTTCCTCTTGCTTGCAAAATGGCTGCAGTAGCTCTAGGCATCACTAAGACAAGAGCTAGAAAAGATACCTTTATTTTCTTCTCATATATCTTTTTTTTTAATCCTAGAAGTTTTCCCTACTTCCACTCCCATCTTTTTTTTTTTTTTTTTAGATTTTTACAATTTTTTATTTATTTTTTATTGAAGGATAGTTGCTTTACAAAATTTTGTTGCTTTCTGTCACACACATGAATCAGCCAATAGGTACACATGTATCCCCTCCCTTTTTATTTTTTTATTTTTTTTTTATTTTTCAGTGGATTTTGTCATACATTGATGTGAATCAGCCATAGAGTTACACGAATTCCCCATCCCGGTCTCCCATCCCACCTCCCTCTCCACCCGATTCCTCTGGATCTTCCCAGCCCAACAGGCCCGAGCACTTGACTCATGCCTCCCACCTGGGCTGGTGGTCTGTTTCACCACAGATAATATACATGCTGTTCTTTCGAAATATCCCACCCTCCCCTTCTCCCACAGAGTTCAAAAGTCTGTTCTGTACTTCTGTGTCTCTTTTTCTGTTTTGCATATAGGGTTATCATTACCATCTTTCTAAATTCCATATATATGTGTTAGTATGCTGTAATGGTCTTTATCTTTCTGGCTTACTTCACTCTGTATAATGGGCTCCAGTTTCATCCATCTCATTAGAACTGATTCAAATGAATTCTTTTTAACGGCTGAGTAATATTCCATGGTGTATATGTACCACAGCTTCCTTATCCATTCATCTGCTGATGGGCATCTAGGTTGCTTCCATGTCCTGGCTATTATAAACAGTGCTGCGATGAACATTGGGGTGCACGTGTCTCTTTCAGATCTGGATTCCTCAGTGTATATGCCCAGAAGTGGTATTGCTGGGTCATATGGCAGTTCTATTTCCAGTTTTTTAAGAAATCTCCACACTGTTCTCCATAGTGGCTGTACTAGTTTGCATTCCCACCAACAGTGTAAGAGGGTTCCCTTTTCTCCACACCCTCTCCAGCATTTATTGCTTGTAGACTTTTGGATAGCAGCCATCCTGACTGGCGTGTAATGGTACCTCATTGTGGTTTTGATTTGCATTTCTCTGATAATGAGTGATGTTCCACTCCCATCTTTTCATGGAGGATAGTTATGTGTTTTCTTGAGGGTCAAAGTTATTCTGAAGAGACTATATTTCATCATACCTAAGAAACCATAGAGTACCAGATTCACCATTACCTTGTGAACTTCTAAGATAAAGATTTATTTTAAATTCTCACATTATGTCTTAACAGTACAGCTTGGCTCTTGAGTTAGTCATACTAGCCTGGCCGCTTTGAAATCTCTTTGATCTCTTCCGAGGGATTTGTCAATTTCTCTTGCTTTCTGTTGATTTGCAGGATATGGGGCAAATAGAACTGCTTCATTTCTTGTAAATTTCATCTTTTTTGAGGTCTTCAAAGCAGTTGATGTTGCTTTATGAGAAAGTATAAAATGGCAGTTGTTCCTGTAGCAACAAATATTTGCTTCACAAATGTCAAATTTATAGCCCCCTCATCTGTTTCTTTTTGCATCCACAATAGCTTATTGTGAAAATGTCAGAATACAGGATACTCTTTGGAGGGCATTTTAAACAGCACTGAACCTGCATGCCCATCCTACAACCATGCTTTGAACTCAGCTGAAACGACGACAATATGAACAGATGGGACCAAGTTCATCACACAGAAACCATGAGGACTATCCCATGATTGCCTTCAGTCTAAGGCACATTTTAATTTTAAAGATGTTTTGATGTAGGGGGTGGGGAAGCCTGTCTTAGACTCTGTGAAGTATGGTACATCTAAATTGGTAGTCTGTGACTTAATCAAAACCACTGATGGTTTCACATCTCTCATTATCGGCCAACTCGAGCACCTGCCCTGTGTGGGCTAAAAATGCAGGGACAGGCTGGGCAGTCACAGCCCCAGTGGTTCTAATTAGATCAGAAAGACATGGAGCGGGGCTCTTTGCTGAGTTGGCTGTTCGACATGAATGGTCACCACTGGTGCTTGTGATTTTCTTATTGCTAATTGGACAAATGCTTGTGTTGTCTGTCACTTCCTGCATTTGTTTTCTGCTTCACTGCACTCTTCACCAAGGCAATAAGATGTGGCTAGAAAGGAAGATGGTGTGTGTCTGTGTGTGTGTGTGTATATGAGAGAGAGAGAGGGAGAGAGAGATGTGGGGGAGATAGAGAGTGGGAGCAGGTTTGCCAGTCTTGAGTTAGTAAGGAAAACACTCACCTTAAAAAAAATCAGATCCTGAAATGATGGGACCCAGCATGAAATCAAAGAGGAAAACCCTAGGTGGGATTCTGCTGAAGGGGTTGATGGGTACAATGGTCCTCCAGGCCTCCCTCTCTGAGACAAGATCAGGCTCCTGCTACGATTCAGTCTGGATGCTACACATTGTGGAAAGCAAAACCAGGCTCAAGACGAGACTGCCCTGTGAAGATACATTTTTTCCAGGGGGAGAAAAAAAAGGAAAAAAATGTGTGAGAACCATCTTGTCTGATGTTAAGTAAGTGAAAAGATGCTCTCAGTTCTGATGCTTTGCTGAAAAAAAGTGTCCTTTCAGCCAAGCTCCACTCTGCTTGAAGTGTGTGTTTTTCATCATCTCAGTCCCTGGCCCACCCGCCCTGCATCCTGTTCTTTGTTATGTGGTGTGAAGCATCCTAACATGTCAGCATGCGCTTGTTAGATTCAGAAAGGGAGGACCGGATGGAGGTCTGTTCCACACTGCGTTCTTTTTGCCCCCAGCACCAGCAGGCTGGTGCAGAGGCAGTTTCTGTTTTAGTAAACCACGCCTTTTTTTCTTGGTTCTTCTAGCCCCCAAATCATTGTATTTTTTCTTCTAACATTTGCATTTGTAGCATTTTACCTCTTGTCTTGGTCTGAAGCAGAGGGAAAAAAAGTTCTTTTCTCTTTGCCAATATCATGTGGCATTTGCTGTGCATGTGAAAGGTTTGTGCTCTGTACTCCTATGGACAGAGGAACCTGGTGGGCTATAGTCCATGGATTCGCAAAAGAGTTGGACATAACTTAACTATGTGGGTTTGCTCTGATAGAACTAGGGGCAAAACCTGGCTCCTTCATTTAGAACGTAGGTTGTTCAGTCACTCAGTCATGTCCAACTCTTAGTGACAAGTTTTGCTGTCCTTCACCATCTCCCAGAGCTTGCTCAAACTCATCCATTGAGTCAGTGATGCCATCCAACCATCTTATCCTCTGTTGCCCCCTTCTCCTATCTTTAGACTATAACCCGGGACAAGTCCCTTAACCTCTACAGATCTAGGTTTGCTTATTGAAAAATGAGCATAAAAACTGAAGACATGTCTTTCATTGTTTGGGGATGACATGAGATCACTCATGCACTTCCTGGAAACTGCTAAGTGTCCAATGAATGCATTTAAGGGATTTTAAGTTCCTTATTAATAATTACAGGGTCCATCACTGTCAACCCTGAGGTTCTGGGAGGCAGGATTCTTGCTGGACCATATTTTCATCTCATAAGCATTTTCTGTGGGGAATCACATCTTCCTCTATCCTGTACCCCTAGCTTTGTATTTCTACAGTGGTCAAGCCTCTCTTCCCAATCCCACATTGACACATTCACCTGCCAGTTGGCTCAGTGGTAAAGAATCTGCCTGCCAATGCAGGAGACGCAGGAGATATGGGTCCAATCCCTGGATGGGGAAGATCCCCTGGAGAGGGAAATGGCAACCCACTCCAGTATTCTTCTTGCCTGGGAAATTTGATGGACACAGGAGCCTGGTGGGCTACAGTCCATGGGGTCGCAAAGAGTCGGACACGACTGAGCAACTGAACAAGCGTGCATAATGTTGACAGGGCCCAGCTTATAACTAAGACTGAAACCAAACTCACTGTCCTTTCCCCAAATGCGCTTTCTTCTGAGGTTTCTTTCTTGCCACCATCCCCCAGTCACCCAGTACAGTAGCAGACTCATCCCCGTCCCCACTTTCTCTCTAACTCTCTCCTCCTCACTCCTGTCCTGGTGCCCCTTGATTTCTACTGTTTTATGCAATGAGCATTTCCAACTGGTTTCCTCATTTCCATTTTCTCCATCTTCTAATCCATCCTTCACCATGTTGCTCTTATCCATTCATGCATCTGTGCTAAGTCACTTCAGTCATGTTTGACTCTTTGGGACCCTATGGACTGTAGTTCACCAGGCTCCTCTGTCTATGGGATTCTCCAGGCAAGAATACTGGAGTAGGTTGCCATGCCTTCCTGTTTAAAATCTTTGGGTCCACGTTACCTTCTTTAAAATCTAAACCACTTAATGAAATCCTCAAAACCCTTTCTGGTTTGGTCCACCACTCCTGCTTGTTCCATCTCTTTCCCTTCTCTTCAAATTCCTCATGCCCCACCTGTATTGGATTGCTTGAAACACACTTCTTGATCCATGGACATCTCTTGGACTTTGTATAACCTCTTCCCTCTGCCTAGAATGTCATTTTCACTGTTTTTCTTCGGGCTATTCATCTCAGTTGATACTCCCATAAAGCCTTTCCCAACTATATGTCTCAAATTTGGCTTTGGTTCCCCCTCATTGCACATTGCATCTTAGGGATTCCTTCATCACAACCCTTACTGAAACAGAGCAGGATCCTATGATCCTTGTCCCATGTCCTCAGCCTACCCTTTGTTTGTAGAAAAACCTTAGCCAAAGAATAAGTTTAATCACAGAATGAAAAAAATGCAGAAATAAAGGAAAGTTGTCAAACAAGACTAAATAATAATAGTATAGTCAGTAAGCACAAAGACCTTTAGTTCCTCTTCAAGGACAATAGATAATATTCAAAGCCATATCCTGTGAGCTGTCTTAAAGATACTGAAATTCTCATCAGCTGGAAGAAGTTAACTACATGATGACCAGATTGTTGCCATGACATAAGCTGCCACAATTCTGAGAGTTAGCCTCAAAGAAATGGAAACAAATCAACCCTAGAACTGAAGACTAATTGTACTTAAAATGATCAATTTGATTTAGGTCATACCAGAATGGTCTAGTGGTTTTCCCTATTTTCTTCAATTTAAGCCTGAATTTTGCAATAGGGAGCTCATGGTCTGAACCATAGTCAGCTCCCAGTCTTATTTTTGCTGGTTGATTAGAACTTCTCCGTCTTCAACAGCAAAGTATATAATCAATCTGATTTCGGTATTGACTACTTGGTGATATCCATGTATAGAGTCATCTCTTGTGTTGTTGGAAAAGGGTGTTTGCTATGACCAGTGTGTTCTCTTGACAAAGCTCTCTTAGCCTTTGCCCTGCTTCATTTTGTACTCCAAGGCCAAACTTGCCTGTTATTCCAGGTATCTCTTAACTTCTTACTTTTGCATTACAATCCCCTACGATGAAAAGGACATTTTTTTTTTTTTGACATTAATTTGAGCAAACTCTGGGAGATAGTGCAGGACAGAGGAGTATGGTGTGCTATAGTCCAAGGGGTCGCCAAGAGTTGGATATGACTTAGCGACTGAACAACAGCAGTAACAAAAAATTCAAGATGGTACAGACCAAACTACTGTACGACCAATTCCAAGATGACTGTCAAAGCTGACTGTGCTGTTTCTGCATATAGGCCCTCTCTCCATCTATAAAAGCTCTTACTCTCTGATTGTCAGTGGGGTGGGGGCCGGGGGATCGACCTTTAAACAGGACTCCACTCTCCCCTACCCCTGCCACCCGGTTGCTGGTATCCAAAATAAAGCAAACTTCCTTTTCACTAACCTTACTTCTTTAATGGCTTTTGAGCAGCAGGCAGCCAGATCCCACTTTCAGTTAGATTACCCCACTCCTTGAATGAAGGGATTTTTTTTTAAAAGCTCTTACTCACCATACAGAGCATTAAATCTGGCATACCACACAAATACAATATGTTTCCTGAAAGGGTCACTAGAAGAAGGAAGGAAGAGATGAATCATTTTGATGGGAATAAATCAAGAAGGTAGATGGTTCTCCAAGATATGATGTCTGCATCTCACTGCTTGCCACAGGGGACGACATCGCGAGACAAACTGCTGGTGTTCCATCTTGGCTGGTTGGTTATCTGCACATGGAGAGAAACCCATTCACTTCCTGTGTTCTGCAGATCAAATAACATTGTCCACTAGGGCCAGGTCCCTGGGCATGGGAGGAATTAACCAGCCTGCTTCCCAAATTCTGTCCTGAAAATAGCGATCATGTAAAGAGTTGAAGTCTACTTTCTCAGCTACTTGACTTCTGAGTACTGAAGACTCTGAAAGCACGAAGCCCAAGATGCATGTATAAGTCAGTTCTGACTCTGGTCTTTCTCACTGGCCAGCATTTCGTTTCTGTACCAGTTTTTATTGTTAAGAGGGCTTGTCATGGTTAATGACTTTATAATATTATTGCCTGCTTCTTTGTAACACAAAGGGGATTTTTGACAAGGCATGAATTTATCTGTAGATGTAGGGTGCTCTTTGACAACTTGTGGGGTTTTGTGCTTTTTAAACAAATTGTGGAGACTCCTGACTCTCTGATTTACCCTGAACATATTTCAACTCTGAGTAGCTATGATCAGCTTAACTTTCAAAGCATTTATCTTCAGCACACTTAGGGAGTTTTAATTTGTCCATAACTTATTTTGATACATTTCCAGTAGTTTTGTCTCTGTTTCTGTGAATAGGAAAGTAGAGTAATGGGGAGGGGACAAAGGTAGCATTTACCAGGAGGTCTTGCCCCACTCTCCCATTAACAACATCCACAGCCTGTTTTCTCTTTCAGTTCAGTTCAGTTGCTCAGTTCTGTCCAACTCTTTGTGACTCCATGAACTGCAGCGTGCCAGGCTTCCCTGTCCGTCACCAACTCCTGGAGCTTGCTCAAGTTCATGTCCATTGAGTCAGTGATGCCATCCAACCATCTCATCCTCTGTTGTCCCCTTCTCCTCCTGCCTTCAATTTTTCCCAGCATCAAGGTCTTTTCCAGTGAGTCAGTTCTTTGCATCAGGTGGCCAAAGTATTGGAGTTTCAGCTTCAGCATCAGTCCTTCCAATGAATAGTCAGGACTGATTTCCTTTAGGATGGACTGGTTGGATCTCCTTGCAGTCCAAGGGATTCTCAAGAGTCTTCTCCAACACCACACTTCAAAAGCATCAATTCTTTGGTGCTCAGGTTTCTTTATAGTCCAACTCTCACATCCGTACATGACCACTGGAAAAACCATAGCTTTGACTAGATGGACCTTTGTTGGCCAAGTAACGTCTCTGCTTTTTAAAATGCTGTCTAGTTTGGTCATTCATAGCTTTTCTTCTAAGGAGCAAGTGTCTTTTAATTTCATGGCTGCAGTCACCATCTGCAGTGCTTTTGAAGTCCAAGAAAATAATTACTATAGTTTGAAAATTATTTTTAGATGAGAGCTAATTCCTCTTGTTTCTTTAAAGGATTTTTAAAAAGAATTTTTAATTAATTAATTTTGGCCGTGCTGGGTCTTTATTGCTTTGTGTGGGCTTTTCTCTAGTTTCGGGGAGTCGGGGCTACTCTCTAGCTGTGGTTCAGGGGCTTCTCATTGTGGTGGCTTCTCTTGTCGGGGAGCACAGTCTCTAGGGTGCGAGGGCTTCAGTAGTTGTGCCATGTGAAATGTTAGTTCCCTGACCAGGGATGGAACCCATGTCCCCTGCATTGGCAGCTGGATTCTTAACCACTGGACCACCAGGGAAGTCCCTCTTTAAAGGATCTTTAAAGGGCCAAGGAGGCCATGCCCATTCCTCAAGTGGGTGAACATGATGAGGCAGGTTAATAGATTTATCCAAGGTCATATAGCAAATAAGTGTCAGAGTCTGGGAAGAACAAGCATCCAGGCCTAGACATGGTGTCACTCTGAGACTTTCCTGTGTCCTTTGTAGCTTCATGGACAGACTTCCTTTACCAGTCACTGTCTATCTTTGTGAATGGTTTTTTCCCCTCATATGCACAGGAGATTTGCCATCCTTTAAAAAGGTCTTAATAACCCAGATAACCACAACGATGTAGCCATTCCTAGAGCCAGACATCCTGGAGTGTGAAGTCAAGTGGGCCTTAGGAAGCATCAATACAAACAAAGTTAGTGGAGGTGACAGAATTCCAGCTGAGCTATTTCAAATCCTAAAAGATGATGCTGTTAAAGTGCTGCACTCAGTATGTCAGCAAATTTGGAAAACTCAGCAGTGGCCCCAGGACTGGAAAAGTCAGTTTTAATTCCAATCCCATAAAAGGGCAATGCCTAAGAATATTCAAACTACCATATAGTTATGCTCATTTCACATGCTAGTAAGGTTATCAAAATAAGCTTAAAGTCCTTCAAGCTAGGCTCCAGTAGTATGTGAACCAAGAACTTCCAGATGTGCAAGTTGGGTTTAGAAAAAGCGGAGAAATCTGAGATCAAATTGCCAAAATTCGCTGAATTCTAGAGAAAGCAAAGAAATTCCAGAAACATCTACTTCTGTTTCATTGACTATGCTAAATCTTTTGACTGTGTGGACCGTAACAAAATGTGGAAAATTCTCAAAGATATGGGAGTACCATACTACCTTACCTGTCTCCTGAGAAACCTGTATACTGGTCAAGAAGCAACAGTTAGAACCGGACATGGAACAACTGACTGGTTCAAAATTAAGAAAGGAGTATGATGAGGCTGGATATTGTCACCCTGCTTATTTAACTTCTGTGCAGAGTACATCATGCGAAATGCTGGGCTGGATAAATCACGAACTGGAATCAAGATTGCTGAGAGAAATATTAACAGCCTCAGATATGCAGATAATACCACTCTAATGGCAGAAAGTGAAGAAGAACCTATTGATCAGGTTGAAAGAGGAAAGTGAAAAAGCTGGCTTATAAATCAACATTCAATAAAACTAAGATCATGGCATTGGGTTGCATCACTTCATGGCAAATAGGAAGTTAAAAGGTGGAAGCGGTGACAGATTTTATTTTCTTGGGCTGCAAAATCACTGTAGACGGTAACTGAAGCTGTGAAAATATTTAAAGACACTTGCTCCTTGGAGGGAAAGTTATGACAAACCTATATGGCATATTAAAAAGTAGAGACATCATTTTTCTGACAAAGGTCTGAATAGTCAAAGCTATGGTTTTTCCAATAGTCCTGTACTGATGTGAGAGTTGGACCATGAAGAAGCCTGAGCACTGAAGAACTGATGCTTTCAAACTATGGTGCTGGAGGAGACTCTTGAGAGTCCCTTTGACTGCAAGGAGATCAAACGAGTCAATCTTAAAGGAAATCAGTCCTGAATATTTGTTGGAAGGACTGATTCTGAAGCTCTAATACTTTGGCCACCTGATGCGAAGCTGACTCACTGGAAAAGATCCTGATGCTGGAAAAGACTGAAGGCAAAAGGAGAAGGCGGCAGCAGAGGATGAGATGTTCAGATAACATCACCGACTCAATGGACCTGAATTTGAGCAAACTCTGGGAGACAGCAGTGAAGGACAGGGGAGTTCATGGGGTTGCAAAGAGTCAGACATGAATTAATGACTGAACAACAGCAGCAACAAATTTATTAAAAATTTTTATTTTATTTCATTATTGGACTATAATTGCTTTACAGTGTTGCGCTGGCTTCTGCACAAAGTGCATCAGCTGTGTGTAACTCTACCCCCTCCCTTCTGGACCTTCCTCCCACCCCCGAGGCCATCACAGAGCACCATAGGGAGCTGAGTTCCCTGTGCGATACAGCAGCTTCCCACTAGCCGTCTGCTCTGCACACGGTGGTGAGTATATGTCAATGCTACTCTTTAAATTCATCTCACCTTCTCTGTTGCCCTCTGCATCCACATGTCCATTCTCTATGTCTGCATTCCTGCCCTGCAGATAAGTTCATCAGTACCATTTTTCTAGATCCTGTATATATGCCCTCTTTTAAAGCTGACCTCGGGATCCTTTAATTCATAGGCTTATCACCCTCAGGTGCTCAAGACCCAGTGAATGGGGCTCACAGCTCCTAGGACATTTGCAGACTCTTTCCAGGTGACACCAGCCTGGGGATGAATCCAAAGTGATGACCTGGACCCACATCTTGAGAACCCCAGTGTCTTCTAAGCAGTAGTTCTTAGCTTAGCTGAACATTTAAAAGAAAATTCCAGAATTTAGGCCCCAACCTCAGAGATTTGTGTTTAAATGGTTTGGGGTGAGGCTTGGAGAGGTTATTTTAAAAAATTTTCCTTAAATGATTTTATTTACAACTCGGGCGAAGAAGGTATTCTTGGCTACCTTGCCAATTTGGTGTGGACCTACTTTATCCTTAAAGCAGGCTCTGTAGAGTCATGGCCAAACAGGTCAGGACCTTGCTCTATTTTTAATTTAAGCCACATTTATTGTATTCTGTGGGCTTCCCAGGTGGCTCAGGAGTAAAGAATCTGCCTGCCAATGCAGGAGACGCAGGAGACACAGGTTCGATCTCTGGGTCGGGAAGGTCCCCTGGAGAAGAGAATGGCAACCCACTCCAGTATTCCTGCCAGGATAATCCCACGGACAGAGGAGCCTGGCAGGCTACAGTCCATAGGGTCACAGAGGAGCTGAGCATGCTGCAGTCCATAGGGTCACAAAGAGTTAGACATGACTGAAGTGACTGAGAACGCACCGATTGTATTCTGAAGATGCTTAAGAAAGAATCTCATCCTTGGGAATTAGAGATGGATGATATAACTTCTCTGTAATGAGGCTGAGATGGATAAGGCAAACTGAATCACTCAAAAGTCTTCTGAAGTACCTGATTGAATGGAACAAGCTGGCATGCCTTTGGAGTGAGTAGAATTATGCCTCTTGAACCTGTCAGAAGTCCTTGAAATAAAGCCGTGGATAAAAGGGACTAGTGGCTTTAATTTATTTAGTCTTTCCAGAAGTGTTTGACAAAGTTCTTCACGAGAAGGGAATTCAGTAACAGGGGAAGAAAACTGCAGAACTGTGGGGGATTAGGGCTGATTAGGAGCCAGGAACAAATGGGCATTTTTCATTGTAGCCAGATTTAGTGGGGATGCGCACAAGGATCTGATCAGCAAACTGATTTTTAAGATTATTTTGTTTTTATTACCCAATTTTAAAGCCTTGAGAGACAAGGCTTCTCAAGCAAAGGGGTTACCAACCAGCTCTCTGCCCTCCTCCTTGCCCGTGGCAAGGTTGAGGGACTGTTCACCTGAATTTGACCCCAGATTTTGATTCACACTCTGAAAATGTAAGATCTTCTAGAGTGTTGTAAAGAAAATGAGTCATGGGTAGTCCAGAGACTGTTTGGATAGACTGATGGGATGTGGTAATCCACTTAATCAAAGGCAGACAGGGCAAGATCTGTTAGCAGAAGAGCTGCTTGACAGTTACGAGTCTCTCCTTCCATATCTAGGGTCTGCTGTATCGGCCAGAGGCCTTGTGTTGCTCAGTTAACCTAGGCCACTGGTGTCTCAAGTCCTCTGGAAAGTTTTGCTTCATCAGCATCTACTTCTGCTTCTTATAATCTTAGCACTGTTCTCTCTCTTTGACAAACTACTCATTATCCACTCAATCCATGGAGCTCAGATGGGAAGTGTGAACTCACCCCCCTCCGTAGCATCCATGCATTTTAGCGCCAAGGTGGGCATGTCCCCTCGGCCTGGCCAACAGCTTATTCTATCGCTTCAACCTCAGTGTCTTGTATAGGGCTGGTCACCCTAGCCAAGTTGGTGTGTGCACGCATGCCAAGTCGCTTCAGCAATGTCCGACTCTTTGTGGCTCTATGGGCCATAGCCCATCAGGTTTCTCTGTCCATGGGATTCTTCAGTCAAGAATACTGGAGAGGGTTGCCTTGCCTTTCTCCGGGGGAACTTAATGACCCAGGGATTGAACCTGCGTCTCCTGTGGCTGCTGCATTGCAGGCAGATTCTTTATCGCTGAACCACCGAGGTCTAGAAAATCCCAAATTAGCTATTTTGTTGGAACTCTTGAGAAACGGGCTCCCTCTGTCCATTTTGCTGAGCTGGGGACTAGGGTAGCAGCAGAAGAGGGTAGCTTTTCAGACAAGGAAACAAATTGAAAGAAAGCAAAGCCGAGAGGTGGAGCATGACTTCTCGATGACATCTTTGGAGAATCTGGGTCGAGGCATATTTACCAGATACACCCACTGGGCTTTTCTGTTATATGAGTCAACAGATTTTTCATCCTACATGTCTTTTCTAAAGCTTCTTAACACTGTGTTTCTGCCACTCACAGGATCCTTTAATAAGAGATCCTTAGCGAATACGTTCCTGCATACCTTCCTGGCCTAGCCCATTAAACCTGGTCTTTCCTGTGTCCTTAGGGACAGGCTCTCCAGACAGCGTTGATGATGAGCTCATCTGAGAAGTGAATCTGTGTTGATGAGCCAACCAGAGGGTTGTCTCAGGTAAAAGATTTACAGAGTTAAAAAATGTTATTTTATTGAAGTGTAGTTAATTTACAATGCTATGTTCATTTCTTCTGTACAGCAAAGGGCTTCAGTTATATGTATATATACACTCTTTTCATATTCTTTTACATTGTGGCTTATCACAGGATATTGAATATAGTTCCCTGTGCTATTCAGTAAGACCTTGTTGTTTATCCATCCTATATATAAGAGTTTGCATCTGCTAATCTCAAAATCCCAATTCTTCCCTTCCCCACCACTCTCCCACTTGGCAACCATGAGTCTATACTTTATGTCTGTGAGTCTGCCTTGTAGATAAGTTAGTGTCATATATTAGATTCCACATGTAAGTGATATCATATGGTATTTGTCTTTCTCTTTCTGTCTTACTTCATTTAGTATGATAATCTCTAGGTCCATACATGCTGCTGAAAATGGCATTATTTCATTCTTTTTTATGGCTGAGTAATATTCATTATATATATTGATATATACATATATACCACATCTTCTTTATCCATTAATACTTTGATGGACATTTAGTTTGTTTCTATGTCTTGGCTACTGTAAATAATGCTGCAATGAGCATTGGGGTGCATATATCATTTTGGAATTACAGTTTTGTCTGGATATCTGCCTAAGAGTGGGATTACTGGATTATATGGTAGTTCTATCTTTAGTTTTTTGAGGGACTGCCATACTGTCTTCCATAGTGGCTGTACCAATTTACATTCCCACCACAATGTTTCCATTTGGTATAATATTTCTGGAGCCAGCAGCTGTTCTTTTCAGTAAACACAAGGTGATTATGTAGAACCTGGGGAAGGAGGACATCGGGAGTGAATTATCACTGAACATCTTCTATGCTCCAGGCAATGACAGGTGATAACACATCTTACCTCATTCTCACACAAATTGTGTTCATATCCTTGTTTCACAAATCAGAAAATAATATCAATAACAAATAGCTCCTATGTATAGAGTATTATATTCCCATGTTAGTTATACTTCTACTTTATTCATTACAATCACAATAACACAACAACAATAATCTCAACAAGGTTGAGATTAGAGCCTATATATTTATTATACATGATGAAGCCAACATTCAGAAAGGTTAAGTTCACCTTCATGCAGCTAAAAAGAGGGAAAATCTGTATCTAGACAGACCCAGTTTGGAAGCCAAGCTCGATAGAAGCAGGTCTTCATCATAGGCTTGTGAAGATATTGGGGAGATATTTTGAGCTATGGAGGTCCTCTCAGCATGGCTGACATCAAAAGGTAAGTCACAGTCAACAAGAATAGATCAAATGTGGTGTTGACCTGAGCTCAAGCCCTGGCATAGTGGCCAGCAGCTTTGGTTGGGACCTCTGGTCAGGTTACTTGCTTGACAAGATGGAAAGGTGTTTTGACACTATGGTGACCTGGATGGGAAGGAAGTCCGAAAGGAAAGGGATGTATCCCTTTCCTTCTGATTCATTTTGCTGTACAGCAGAAACTAACACAGCATTGCAAAGAAACTATATTCCGATAAAACTAATTTTAAAAAGATCTAAAGGCATCTTTATGTGTAACTTTGTGCAAGCTATGAGAAGGAATAATTAAGAACACAGTGTAGAGCCCAGCTTTTCATCCAGCCTATATATTGTAAAATAAACCCACACAGACCCTAAATGTACTGGATGCTCCTTAATTTGAGCATCTAGTGTAGTGAAAGTGAAGGTGAAAGTGAAGTGGCTCAGTTGTGTCCGGCTCTTTGTGACCCCATGGACTGTAGCCTACAGTCTATATGGACGCTCCTCCGCCCATGGGATTTTCCAGGCACGAGTGCTGGAGCAGTGACTAGTTAGTAAATGTGAAGCTGGCTGGGTCTTGGAGTGTCTGTTGGTGCTGTTCGTATTTTCTCCCAGGTTGTGCCAGTCCTGGGGGTTCTGTTGGTCTGTGCTAATGTCCTGTGGTGACTTGTGTCTCACATGGATTCACGCCAGCCCCGTTCAGACATGCACCTTCTTTCTGAATCAGAATTGATGCTTAAGGTACAAAGAGTTCTCTGGCTTCTAGAATGCAGACCTTTGGAGATCAGTCTTTAAGGTTGATCAATTGCATTTCAGTTGTGCCATTTACTCCTGTTCCAGCTGTTACATTAATCAAATAAGGACGGCTTCAAACTGGCACCAACACCTTGACAGCCTGTGTAAGCCAACCAAGACCTGAGCCCCTAAGTACCTCCTGGTTACAAAACTGAACCACAAGGACAGTCAGTCAAAAAGTGCCAACCAGACTTTGCACGATAGAATCAAAGAATCTCCTTTCTTTGGTTTTGCACCTTCTTGGTGTAAGTCTTTCCTTAGGCTCCTGTCTGCCAAGTGCTCCTAACCACGTTTGGTTTGTCCTGCCCAAATAAAAGAGATTTTTGCTCAAATAAGGGGCTTCCCCAGTGGCACTAGTGGTAAAGAACCTGGCCTGCTAATGTAGGAGACATAAGAGATGCAGGTTTGATCCCTGGGTCAGGAAGATCCCCTGGGAGGAGGGTATGGCAACTCATTCCAGTATTCTTGCCTGGAGAATCCCATGGACGGAGGAACCTGGTGGGCTACAGCCCATAGGGTTGCAAAGAGTCAGATATGACTGAAGCGACTTAGCATGCCTGCACACTCAAATACTTTAAAAAATTTAAATATGCCTCAGTTTATCTTTCACATCACCCATGGCTATGATGCTGTTTTGGTTGAAAATGGCTCCCACAGATACGCAGGCCCTCATCCCTGAAACCCGTGGGTGTTACCTTTCAACTCTGCAGATATGATTAAAGGTTTCAAGATGGAGAGGATCCTGGATTATCCAGTGGGCCCAATGTAATTACAAGGTCCTTCTAAGAGGAAGGATCAGGAGGCTCAGAGTCAGCAGAGGAAAATATGGTCATAGAAGCTAGAGGTTGGAGTGATGCAGGGAGGGGTGGTGAACCAAGGAGCGTGGCAGCTTCAAGAAGCAGAAAAAGGCCGAGACTCTCCTCCTGACCCTCCAGAAGCAATCGACTCTGCTATCACCTTGGCTTTAGGCCAGTGAGAGTGATTTTGAACTTCTTTAGCACTGTAAGATTGGGCTTCCCAGGTGGTGCTAGTGGTAAAGAACCCGCCTGCCAATGCAGGAAATATAAGAGACGTGGGTTCGATCCCTGGGTCAGGAAGACTCTGTCCGGTATTCTTGCCTGAAAGTCCCATGGACAGAAGAGCCTGGTGGGTTATAGTCCATGGGGTCGCAAAGAGTTGGACACGACTGAAGTGACTTTGCATGCATGCATGCAGTACTATAAGATAACAAATTTGTGTTCACTTAAGCAACTAAATTGATGGTAATTTGTTATAGCAGCAATGCTCCATACTACTGTATATAAAATAGCTCCATACTACTGTATATAAAATAGATAACTAACAAGAACCTGTTGTATAAAACAGGGATATCTACTCAATACTCTGTCGTGATCTATATGGGAAAAGAATATATAAAAAAGAGTGGGTATATGTACATGTATAACTGAATCACTTTGCTGTACAGTAGAAACTAACACAATATTGTAAGTCAACACTCCAATAAAAATTTTTTAAAATGTGGACTTCCCTGGTGGTCCAGTGGTTAAGAATCCACCTTGCAATGCAGGGGACCTGGTTTGACCCCTGGTCCAGGAAGATACCACACGCACTAAGCCTGTGTACCAAGACTACTGAGCCCATGTTCTGGAGCCCTTGAGCTGCAACTACTGAAGGATGGGTGCCCTAGAGCCTGTGCTCCACTGCAAGAGAAGCCCATGCACTGCAACTAGAGAGAAGTGCCCCCTTGCTGCAACTAGAGAGAACCCGTGCAGAGCAATGAAGACCCAGTCCAGCCAAAAATAAATAGATAAATATTTTAAAAACAAGCAAAATTTTAAAAATGTTTGGGGAAGTCGAGTTTGTGGGCATTACCAAGGGAGAGCCATACTGGGAGGGTCAGGGATGGGGCTCCTCCTCACCTGTGGTGGCCCCCAAAGGCCCTCAGAAACCCACCATGGCTCCCCTAGGGACAGGGCTGGTGTGTCAACCCTGTACCGTAGTAGGACCTGTCTCCTTGCTGATACTGGCTTTGGGATCTTTCTCATCAAGCCCAATGGGGCTGAATAAACAGTCAGTGATGGAGGTCTCTGGGCTTCCCCTCTGTGTTCTCCAGGCCAAATACTCCCCGTATGTTCCAGAGACTGTGCTTAAACTGGGTACAATGCCATTGATTAGGATTGAGTTTTCTAAATTACAATTACAGTTTGGTTTTGTTTCTTGAAAATTACACTCTGGTCCCCTTGATTGGAGTTCTGAATATTCCCAATCTTTTCAGTCACACATTTACAGTCTCTGGGTTTCTCTCCACAGATGGCTGAACTCATGCATTATGTATGGGTTTCACAGGTGGTGTCTCAGAGGGCAAGTCTATTCTTGAACGTTTGCTGGGTCCTGTGGTCACTCCCATGTTTTATACACATGTGTGGTTCTGTCTCTCCTTGGAGTGGGGCTGTCTACTCTTCTCACAGGAAACTGCCCTGTGAGCACAGTCAGGGTGTCTGTGAGGGAGTCAGGATGTGTATTCAGCTTTCCTCCCAAATTCCTGAACAGGGAAGGGACTGAAGTGTTGAAATTGGATCAGAACTCTCAAAACCATAAAAATTCAGCTTCAAAACTTAAGAAACTCGAGTTGTGGTTCTCTGTGTTCTGCAGCAGTGCTAAACCCTCCTATTTCTGGGCTATCTAGAGCAGAAAAACAGAGAAACACATGGAGCACTGGGGAACAGCTCAACTGGTAAAGACACTTCAGTCTCATCATCCCTCTCCTCTGTGTGGCTGTGTTAACTCAGCTTTGCTTGGCTACGTGCTAA
The DNA here is from genome assembly GCF_963930625.1 of Muntiacus reevesi. Taxonomy (NCBI): domain Eukaryota; kingdom Metazoa; phylum Chordata; class Mammalia; order Artiodactyla; family Cervidae; genus Muntiacus; species Muntiacus reevesi. Next base: position 6,082,149 of record NC_089256.1, on the reverse strand, counting down.
ATCACTTTGGCACATAGTCGTGTCCGACTCTTTGCGACCCCATGGTCTGTAGGTGTCCAGTCTCCTCTGTCCATGGGATTCTCCAGGCGAGAATACTGGAGTGGGTTGCCATGCCCCCTTCGAGTGGACCCGGGTTCTCTTATGTCTCTTATGTCTCCTGTATTGGCAGGCAGGTTCTTTACCACTAGCACCACTGGGAAGCCCTCGCTCACCTTCAATCAACTGAGATTTCAGGTGCGGTTGGTATGGCTTCTTGTAATTGTGTTTAATTAGCATTTACTATACTGAAACAACAGCACCCCTGTACCCGCAATCACTGACATCCTTCAGGGGCGGTTCCTATCAGAGCTTTGGGTCTCCCTCTCCGCTGTTTCTTCTCCCCACCACCAGCTCTGCCCTCATCTGGCTCAGAATTCCTGTGAAAGGCAGAAGGGGAGTAATAACTACACGGGAGTCTGCCAATCACGCTCTCTCTTTCCTCCACCCCCACCCCTGTCAACGTCTTAGTCACAGCCCATCAGGTTCGAACTATGGTCCTGCCTCCCAGGGCACGTGTTTGTTCAGAGACCCCCAGGGGTCCAGCCCCCTCTCCACAGATGACTTGTTCTCCTCTTTGGCAGCTGTGCCACCTGCCTTCCTCACTTGAACTTGACCTCCTAATGCTTCTCTCCAGAGGATCAGAACACCGTGGGAGATGCATCAATGGGCTAATTACATGAGCTGGAAAAAAGTTCACCCCTCGGAGCAGGAGCTCTTTTGAGGTAAGAGCCACCATAAGTGCTTATGAAATGCTAGCGCCTGGAGAGAGAAAGCACACCGTTCCCTTGTCATTTCCAGGCCACAAGAGAAGGCCAAGTCTAGTGGGTGTTGGAGGGAGGAGCTGTCATTGGAACAAGTGTGATGACTAGAGGTCACCTCAACTGAGCTGTTAAATGGAGCTGTGTGTGTGTGTTTTCTTTTTAATGTGGATGGGTCACTGTTTTTATGGCTGTACTTATTTCATCTTTTTTATAACTAGCTTGGCTTATTGGCACCGCTGGGTACTGTGGACTGAAAATTATTGGGAATAATTTTTTTTCCCTTCAAATGGAAAGCTTCTTCTACTTCTTCTGAGCTTATCTGTCAAAAGTACTTAGTATAACCTGACTGGCAGTAGGTGAGTGACTGAATTGGGTTTATTTTCAGCTTCTTGGCATGTATTTTTTAGTATTCAAAAACCTAGGAGCCATTTGATATGTCTGTGGACCACCATTTTCATAGGAAAAAGAGGCAACACAATTTCTTTAAAAAAGGAACATGAAAATGCATTTGAATGTGAAACAATAGTTTTGTCTCAGCAAGAGACATGATATAATCTACCATCCTTCACTAATATGTCCATATCCATATAGAGACCCATATAATGTATCTATTCAGTGGGGGAGAGTTTGGGCCACAAATGAAATCCCCTGTAATCTACTGCTTTTTGGTTTGTATTTCTCCTAAATTTGAAAATCCTTACTCATAATTATGTGTTTGGTAATGGAGGGACATGTAGGGTGACTCTGTCAGATAGTTCTGAATATCTGAAAAGGAAGGACAAGAACCCAAGTTACAGGACTTTTTCTCATTATTGTCTTAGTGCCTATCAGCCCCCTTGTCAATTAGTCCTACTGTGAAAACAGGGATGTTTCAGCAAGGAGGATGATGGGAAATGGATTCCTCATTTATTCTTTGGTTTTATTTGTCAGTTTTCTTCACATTCTTTTGTAATATTCGGATATGGGTTTTAAATATGTCTATTGATAAGCCATATGTTTCTATCAGAAGGCAAGAGAAATTGTTTAGATGAATAATTACTTTCAGGGATGGAGTTGTCTTCATAACTGTTTGTTTCTTAAAAATCTGATGTTTCATTTCCAATATTAAGAATTATGGCATTTCTGCTATGAAGTGAAAGCTTCAGGATGTTCAAGACATGGAAGGTACAACTGTGATAATACCTTGAGCAACACAGTTGAAATGATTAGTTAGAGAAAGCATTTCTCCTGTAATCCAGAGTCATAAGTGAAAAAAATCATATCACCCATTAAAAAAAGCAAAACTATGTGAGCTCCGTTCTCCTTGACAGTCAGAGTGTTTTGATGAGTCAAAGTATAGAGGATTTGCTGTTCATGCTTAACGTGTCACACCGAGAAACTCTACACTCGGTGGCCACAATTTTATTTGATATGTAATTTTTTTTTTGTTAAATCAAGACTATGGCTTACAATACCACCTACATGCCAATGATTCTCATGAAAAGAAAATTCCAGGTCTAGCCTGCTGGTCCCTGAGAAGGATGGGCGGTACGGCAGGGCTAGACCAGTGGGGCCACCCCAGCTGGATCCAACCTGGATTAACAGATCTCTCCAGCAATGACTTATGATACATGAGCTAAATAAATGCATACTGCTTGTATAGCTGAGATTTTTGAACTTGTTTGTTATGCAGCAACAGCTGACCAAAATACTTATTTCTGTCATTACCTCCCTAAAGTCTGTTTTCAACACAGCAGATGGAATGATCATTTTAGCAGCCAGATTTTGCCACTTATGTGTTGCCCCTGCCATTGGTTCTCATTTCACTAAGGGTCAACCAGAAATTTTTATAAGAACACATATGAACTATTTCCTCTCCCCACTCATCTCCTCCCTGACTTCGACTTCCATAAGCCTCCTCACTAGCTCTCCTCTAGCTACACATACTTCACTGCTCTCCTTGAACATTCTAAACAAGTCTAGAATACTCTTCCTTCAGGTATCTCTCCATGGTCTTTGCTCAAATGCCACCTTCTCAGAGAGGCTGACTCTGATCATCCTATTTAAAACCCCAACTTCCATGCTCCTCCTCATCCTTTTCTTAAAAATTTTATTCATTTATTTGGCTGTGCTGGGTCTTAGTTGCAGTACTCAGGATCTTGGATCTTCGTTGTGGCATACAGGATCCTTAGTTGTGGAATGTGGGATCCAATTTCCTGACCAGGGATCAAACCTGGGCCCCCTGCATTGGGAGCATGGAGTCTTAGCCACTGGATCATCAGGGAAGTCCCCTTGTGTTCTTGACCTCCCTTACACTGTTCTATTTCCTCCCCATAATGATGTTATTGCTTGGTCATCTTCCAGACAGTCACTGTTAAAATTTGTCTTTTTCTACTAGAAGGTAAGCTTTAGTAGGATAGGAAGCTTTGCTTTGTTTGCTCAGGATCCTGTGCACCTGCAACAGTGCCTGACATAGTGTAGGTACTCATTAAATATTTGTAGAATAAATATTGGTGACCATTGAGTTTCTCTCTGAATGATGCAGTGTGTACCTGGACATTTCTATTTGCCTGACAAAGGCCTCCCTGACCACATAGCTGTTTTGTCAGCATGAATCAAGCACACCTTTCCTGGTCTACCTCACCAGGTATAAAATAATCATTTCAAAATTGAGAGTCTTTTCTGTAGCAAAGGTTTTAGTAACAAAGAGAATAAAAACGTACAGGGCATTTAAAAAAAAACTTTATTTCACATGAGCATAGAGCTGACTCATATTCTTTTCATCAGTGGTACTGCCCAACTGAAGATACCCACTTACAAACTCACATAATGATGAAGGCTTTTCACCTCAAGAATCACATCCTAACGTTCACTCTTGTTTTCTCTTTAAGTATTTATATTTATTTTTAAATATATTTATAATTAAACTGGTTTAATACACATTTTGGTGAAAGTATAGTTGGTGAAAGTATAGTTTGACCCATTTTTTGCTGCGGGGCATACAACTTGGATGCAATCTCAAAAATGACAGAATGATCTCTGTTCATTTCCAAGGCAAACCATTCAATATCATGGTAATCCAAGTCTATGCCCTGGCCAATAATGCTGAAGAAGCTGAAGTTGAACAGTTCTATGAAGACTTAAAAGACCCAATGTATGACAAAACCCACTGAAATGTTGTGAAGTAATTAGCCTCCAACTAATAAAAAAAAAAATAAAAAAAGAAAAAACACTTATAAGACCTTCTAGAACTAACACCCCCCAAAAATGTCCTTTTCATTATAGGGGACTGGAATGCAAAAGTAGGAAGCCAAGAAACACCTGGAGTAACAGGCAAATTCGGCCTTGGGGTACAGAATGAAGCAGGGTAAAGGCTAATAGAGTTCTGTCAAGAGAATGCACTGGTCATAGCAAACACCCTCTTCCAACAACACAAGAGAAGACTCTACACATGGACTTCACCAGATGGTCAACGCTGAAATCAGATTGATTATATTCTTTGCAGCCAAAGATGCAGCTCTATACAGTCAGCAAAAACAAGACTGGGAGCTGACTGTGGCTCGGATCATGAACTCCTTATTGCCAAATTCAGACTGAAATTGAGGAAAATGGAGAAAACCACTAGACCATTCAGGTATGACCTAAATAAATCCCTTATGATTATACAGTGGAAGTGAGAATAGATTTAAGGGACTAGATCTGATAGACAGAGTGCCTGATGAACTATGGATGGAGGTTCGTGACATTGTACAGGAGACAGATATCAAGACCATCCCCTTGGAAAAGAAATGCAAAAAGGCAAAATGGCTGTCTGAAGAGGCCTTACAAATTAGCTGTGAAAAGAAGGGAAGCGAAAAGCAAAGGAGAAAAGGAAAGATGTACCCATTTGAATGCAGAGTTCCAAAGAATAGCAAGGAGAGATAAGAAAGCCTTCCTCAGTGATCAATGCAAAGAAATAGAGGAAAACAACAGAATGGGAAAGACTAGAGATCTCTTTAAGAAAATTAGAGATACCAGGGAACATTTCATGCAAAAATGGGCTCAATAAAGAGCAAAAATGATATGGACCTAACAGAAGCAGAAGATACTAAGAAAAGGTGGCAAGAATACACAGAAGAACTGTACAAAAAAGGTCTTCGTGACCCAGATAATGATGATGGTGTGATCACTCACCTAGAGCCAGACATCCTGGAATGTGAAGTCAAGTGGGCCTTAGGAAGCGTCACTATGAACAAAGCTAGTGGAGGTGACAGAATTCCAGTTGAGCTATTTCAAATCCTGAAAGATGATGCTGTGGAAGTGCTGCACTCAGTATGCCAGCAAATTTGGAAAACTCAGCAGCGGCCACAGGACTGGAAAAGGTCTGTTTTCATTCCAGTCCCAAAGAAAGGCAATGCGAAAGAATGCTCAAACTCCCACACAATTGCACTCATCTCACACGCTAGTAAGGTAATGCTCAAAATTCTCCAAGCCAGGCTTCAGCAATACGTGAACTGTGAGCTTCCAGATGTTCAAGCTGGATTTAGAAAAGGCAGAGGAACCAGAGATTAAACTACCAACATCCGCTGGATCAGCAAAAAAGCAAGAGAGTTCCAGAAAAACATCTATTTCTGCTTTATTGACTATGTCAAAGCCTTCAACTGTGTGGATCACAATAAACTGTGGAAAATTCTGAAAGAGATGGGAATACCAGACCACCTGACCTGCCTCTTGAGAAACCTGTATGCAGGTCAGGAAGCAACAATTAAAACTGGACATGGAACAACAGACTGGTTCCAAATAGGAAAAGTATGTCAAGGCTGTATATTGTCACCCTGCTTTTTTAACTTACATGCAGAATACATCATGAGAAATGCTGGGCTGGAAGCATAAGCTGGAATCAAGATTGCTGGGAAAAATATCAATAACCTCAGATATGCAGATGATACCACCCTTATGGCAGAAAGTGAAGAACAAAAGGGCCTCTTGATGAAAGTGAAAGAGGAGAGCAGAAAAAGTTGGCTTAAAGCTCAACATTCAGAAAACTAAGCTCATGTCATCTGGTCCCATCACTTCATGGCAAATAGATGTGGAAACAGTGGCTGGCTGACTTTATTTTTCTGGGCTCCAAAATCACTGCAGATGATTATTGCAGCAATGAAATTAAAAGACACTTAGTCCTTGGAAGGAAAGTTATGACCAACCTAGACAGCATATTAAAAAGCAGAGACATTACTTTGCCAACAAAGGTCCATCTGGTCAAGGCTATGGTTTTTCCAGTGTTCATGTATGAATGTGAGAGTTGGATTGTGAAGAAAGCTGAGTGCCGATGAATTGATGCTTTGGAACCGTGGTGTAGGAGAAGACTCTTGAGAGTCCCTTGGACTTCAAGGAGATCCAGCCAGTCCATCTTAAAGGAGATCAGTGCTGGGTGTTCATTGGAAGGACTGATGTTGAAGCTGAAACTCCAATACTTTGGCCACCTGATGCAAAGAGCTGACTCATTTGAAAAGACCCTGATGCTGGGATAGATTGAGGGCAGGACGAGAAGGGGACGACAGAGGATGAGATGGTTGAATGGCATCACCGACTTGATGGACATGGGTTTGGGTGGACTCTGGGAGTTGGTGATGGACAGGGAGGCCTGGCGTGCTGCGGTTCATGGGGTCACAAAGGGTTGGACATGACTGAGTGACTGAACTGAACTGAGTAAAACTTTGAATGGTGTTCTGTGGCTTATAACTCCTCTTCGGCTTTGGGCCAAATTTGTCAACTGTGGATTCCAGTACACATTTTGTACATTATGTACAAAAGTTTGTTTATTCTAGTACATATTTCATATTGAAATGTATTATTTTGTATTTGTTTTGTTTAAAATATAGAAGGGTTGATTTACCATAGAAGGCAAAAGGAGTTTCCCTCTGTGCTCTGAAGTAAAGGTAAAGCTTTATGCGCTCCGCTGACAAATTTTGTAAAAGATGATGTCTTCCGAAGAAAGGGTGACCTGATAACTGAATTTCAGATGCTTTCACTTTGTGCTGCTTACCTGTAGTTGTCATCTGATGGGTTCACCTGCCTGGTTAGATGCTGAACCACAGAACCAAGCTCTTGTTTGAGTCTTGTTTGGTACCTACATATATAACATTTTGAATCACAGTATTTACATAACTATTTCTATCCCTAATTTTATGCTCCAATGAACTACTTTGGAATCCTTGATCCATTTTTGGGATTATGGTGACATAGCACGGATGACAAAAATGCATATATGACAAACATAGCCATTTTTCCCACATGAGAAAAGATGTTAGTCAAGTTGAGCCGTGCCCTCTAAACTGAGGCTTAGATAATGGAAAAGTGAAGTGAGGAGTAACTAGGGGAAAAAAAGAAATACCAGACATGGGCAAACTTGAAAAATAGAAGAATTTTTGTGAAAATCATAGTTTATATCATCGTTCATATGAACCAAATTGTTCTGTCACTTTATTTCTGAAAATTGCCAAACTGCTTGCAGACCCTTTGACAGATAAAGACTGCCTGTTAACTGGGTCCCAAGCCTGAGAAACACTGCTCTGGGCCCTAGTTACTCAAAGTGTGGTCCAGGGACGGGCAGATCAGCATCAACCAGGAGTTGGCTGGAGATGTAGAAACTCAGGTCCCATCTGAGACCTTCAGAATCTGAATCTGTATTTAACCAAGTCCTCAGGGCATTCCCTTGTAGCTCAGTTGGTAAAGAATCTGCCTGCAATGCAGGAGACCTGGGTTTGATTCCTGGGCCAGGAAGATCCCCCTGGAGAAGGAAATGGCTATCCACTCCATTTTCTTGCCTGGAGATTCCTATGGGCAGACGAGCTTGGAGGGCTACAACCCATGGGGTCGCAAGAGTCAGATGGAAATTAGTGGCTAAACCACCACCATCAGGGCATTCAAATGCACATGAAAGTTTGAGAGGTGATGCTCTGGACGCCCCTTCCTAAGATGGATGTCAGGAGGATGTTCTTCCTCTCCTAATAAAGAACAGCAGCCTTGAAGGCCTTTAAGGGTGGCAGCCACACCAGCTGAACAGGAAATGGGGGGAGAGAATGAGCCGCCCCAGAAGGTGCCACTTTGCCATGTGGATTATTTTCAGCTGAAGACAATGAGGGCCCAGCAGACTCAGGAAGGGGCTTCCTAGGTGGCACTAGTGATAAGAACCCGCCTGCCATTGCAGGAGACATAAGAGATGCAATTTCAATGCCTACATTGGAAAGATCTCCTGGAGAAGGAAATGACAACCCCCTCCAATATTCTGCCTGGAGAATCCCATGGACAGAGGAGCCTGGTGGGCTACAATCCATGGGGTTCCATCAATTCAGACATGACTGAAGTGACTTAGCATGCACACACACAGTCTCAGGAAGAGCTTTTCACCTCCCCTTTTAACTGCCTAAAAGAATTTAGATAGAGGCCTGTACCAGGAAGAGAGCTATTAGCAGAGAGGAATTTTATATCCAAAAGACTCATCTGTATGATGAGGCAAAACATTTGTTCCCAAGCCTTGGTTCTTCCCATCTTCCTGAGAATTATCTTCTTCCCGTTTGAAGTCCAGGTCCCTCCTCCCTTCTCCTTAGCTCAGGAAGGTGTTTAAACCTCAATTACCTGACTGCTGGGAATCTCATATTTTTGTGAGGCTCCCACCATACAAAATTTGTTTTCTCCTGTGTATCTGTCTTATGTCACTTTAATTATTAGATCAGCCAGAGAACCTAAAAGAGAAGGAAGGAAGAGTTTGCTATGCTGACTGAATAGAGTCATCACTTCCAGCTGGCATAGACTGTGGGGGACAGTGAGGGCCGGGCTGGCTCTTGGTGAAGGTTTTACCAGCAAAAAGGATGCACTTGGGGACCAAGGCCAGCTTGGATGCAGCTCATATCTTTGGACCCACTGTTATGAAAAAGAGACAATTTGAAATGATTTGGTGGATGACGTTGCACGGTCACAGAGGCTTGAAGGGAGCAGTTATTTTTTCTTTCTTTTGTTCAGGCAGCAGCTGTGGCTCCCAAATGTGTTGCCTGCTAGGGATTTAGAACTTGATGATTCACAGGTTTTGTGAGTTGGTGCTTTTCTAACTGGACAGTGGTCTTGGCCATGTGCGTAGTTATAGCCTGGGTTCAGAATTGGGCAATTGAGAGCAGTGTCCCCACCACCTCGCAATTGCCTCTCAGCCAGTATGTGCTTCCTTGTTACCCCAGTGAGTGGGATGCCATGGATGGGTCCTATGTCCCCTGCTGTCACATCTCCTGCTCCTCCCTTTCCCTAGACTGTCTCCCCCACATTGCCAGCGTTTACTGCCCATCTCAACCACCACTTCCTCTTTGATGATTTTCTGCAACTGGATGACATCTCTAACCACTTCCAAAGTCCCTTTCATCTAGTGGTTTGAAACCTTGGCTGCACATCAGAATCATCTGGGAAGATTTAAGACATCCTGATGTTCAGGCTACAGCCCAGACCAGTCAAGTCAGGATCCAGTGGGTGGATCCAGGCATCAGGAGTTTGTAAAGCTCGCCTGCTCCATCCGGTGTCCAACCAGTACCATAATTCTTGTCTGGGACTTTCCTGGTGGTCCAGTGATTAAGAATCTTCCTGCCCATGCAGAGGACATGGGTTCCATTCCTGGTATGGGAAGATTCCGCATGCCGAGGAGCAGCTAAACCCCTGCTCCACAACCACTGAGTTTGTACTCTAGAGTCCTCAAGCTGCAACTACTGAGCTCACGTGCTGCCCAGAGGCTGTGTTCTGCAACAAGAGAAGCCCTCACTCAACACAACTAGAAAAAGCCCATGCATAGCAACGAAGACCCATTGCAGTCAAAAATAAATAAATAAACAAACTTTAAAAAAAACCACTAAAAATATACTTGTCTGATCACTGTAATCTCCGTGAAGCTGAGATACATCTGTTTGGTTTTCTACCCCTGATGTTGGGACATCAAGGGTTCTTAGTGTCTACTGACAATCTTGTACTAAGTCTGCCTGCAGCCCACTATAATTGGGGAAGAAGTCAGGATCTTTTAACTATAGAGTCCTGGGTTCAAAACTCCCCTCTGCCATGAGTCAACTACATGATCTAAGGCCAGGACTTAACATTCCTGTCTCCCAGGTCCATGCACATAAAGTGGGGTTTAAATGTGATGCTCCCAGAGTGGTTGTAGGTTGAGATGAGATATTGTATATGGAAAAGTGAGGTCTATAGCAAAAAAATCAACTAATATTTGTTTCCTTTTCTTCCTTTTGATGTTTTTCCTTTTTCCCTCTAGGCATGATGCCAGGTAGAACCAATCCAGGACTGAATTCAGTTCAGCTCTGATAAATCAGCACTCCTGAATGCTGGCCGTCTGCAAGATGGTGAGTGGGCAGTGGGGTTTCAGGGAGGGTGACCTGGTGACTTTGGTTAACCAAGGGTTTCCCTGGAGACCTTCAGTTGCTGAAGGGTGAGTTTCACAGTATGACTGCATTGCTTAGGCCACATCTTGAGGTTGGGGGCATTCGAATTGGTCTCTTGCACTTGGTCCTTGCTGAGCTGTTTGCTTCCCACTGACCAGTTCCCAGGGGAGAGGGGGCAGAGAGGAGGATGCTGACATGCGGAGACTCTGACCTCTGTATGGCCCAGTTCCCTCATTTACATCCAGCCTGACTTGTTGGAGCTTCTCTTTCCTCCTCATTCTTTGCTAAAACGAATCACTCTGCATGATGGGGTGATACCATGGGCCAAGATGTCTTTGAATTAAGGTGCTTTCTAGAACTCACCATTGCTCATCTGTCCCATCTTTACTGATCCCATTAATGATACTGACACTGGCAATTCCTAACTTTGATTATCAGCCATATATTGTAAGTATCTGATAAATGTTTGTTAAGCTGAATGAATGACAGTTTGATGGCCAATATTTGGGAAGCATATGGAATCTTCCCCAGGTAGGCATCTTACTCTTGGCAACCTCCTCCACACCAAGCCTGCTGCCTGCTCTGAAGGACAAACACACTTGAAAGCTTCTTGGCTAATCACACAAGTACTTTGAGATTGTACTTCAGGACCATGCTATAAGCATCAGCTATCCTTGAACTGTGCTATGTATGGAGAAGGGGTAAGAACTCGGGGCAACATCATGGGTAAATCAGACTATTGTATGGTTTCTTATAAGAAACAAATCTCTGAAGTGCTCCTTTCAAAAACATTTGAATTGATCAGGTAATCTACCTGTTTCATTTATTTTTTGAAATAAGTTCCTCTTCTAGCCTTCTTTGTCCTTCTGTTCCAATCTGGAAGGAGGGGGGAGGAGAAAGTGAGGGTGGGGAGACCAGGTGAGGGGGGGACGTAGCTTGGCAGGTAGGCTATCAGGGTATCCATTCTGGGAGTCTCTGGTATGAGCTGACACTGGGGTCACAGGCAGAACTTCTTCTCCTCAGAAACCTGCATGCCACTTGTGAGGCCTTTGATTGACTGAAACAGGCCCACCCAGATTAGCTAACCTAGTCTACAGAGGGCTGATGTTAATCACATCTGAAAATATGCATCCACAGCAAGATCTAGATTAAAATTTGATTGGATAGGGATTATATCCTAGCCACATTGACAGGTGAAACTATCGTAGCTGAGGAGAGGCGGGGTCATGGTACAAGGCCACGAACACAGTAGCAGTAAAAAAGAATACTTGTCTGAGCTAGTTCCCTGTCCCATGGGCATGCAGAGCTTCCTGAATTCTCAGTGAAGTCTTGTCCAGGGCTCTTTTCACGGGTACATACTCTGTCCACCCACTGAATGGAGCACCTTTCAGCCTCTGTCTGATTCCCTTTCTTCTTACTCTCAGTGGTTCTCCCCAAGGACTGAGTGAGGATCATCTATGAGGCCTTTTGAGGAAAGATGTGCCTGTCCTCTTGGAGACTCTGACATGGTCCTTTGGTGAGGAGGGCATATCAGAATCTCTTTCTTAGAGAGAGGTGAGGAAGATTGTGTGGCAGTTGAGAAACTTTTCAGTGAAGCTGCGATGCATGTCTTCTCCTTCCAAATACACACCTCCAGCCTGGACGTTTTCCTTAAACTTCAGATTCCTGTAAACCTCTGGACAGCTCCACGAAGTGCTGCCTGAGAACCTCAGACTCAGCATGTCCAGAGTTGAATTCATCAGCTTTTCTTTGTTCCTCCTTCTAAAACCCTCAGTGAATGGAGCCATCAACATATTGTCACCTAAACCTTAAATATGGGGTCCTTCTGGGCTCCCCCGGCTTCCTCACCTTCCATATCCTGTGACCAGCTTTGTTGAGTCTAGTTCTGAAACCTGTCTAGAAGCTGCCTCCTCTCCATCCTCCTGGATTCTGTCCAAACTGGGTTATTGCACCAATACCCAGTCTTCCTGGTATTCGGTCTCCTCACAATACATGTAATTTTCTTCCCTGTTAAAAATATTTCAATAGCTCCCCATTCTCAAAGGATCATGGCTCAGACTACTTCGTCTGATTTACATTTCCAGAATTATCTTTTATTCTTCCATTTTCCTATGTTCAACACATGAATAGCACCATGTGGAATAATGTATAGTTCCTCTAATGCACCAGGCTGCTTCACACCCCTCTGTCTCCTGCCCAGGTTCTCTCCTTTGTTTGGAATGCCTTTTACATATTCTATAATACTGATCCACCCCACCACCTGCCCCACAGTTCAGTATCTATCATGTCTGCTTGGTCAAACACTCTCATCTTTCAAGACCTCCCTCAGATATAAGTTCCTCCATGACAACTTTCTTGACCACCACCTTCCCCCATCTTGAAGCCAAAGCTTCAAGAACTGATTATATATGAAAATAACATCATTGTGAAAATTAAAAGTAATGTAGATAAACCAAAAGTCTCTCTTGGTTCAGCTCTCCTATTCTTATTCCTCATCTTGTTATCAGTCTACTGGGAGTCAGTCCAGACTTTTTCGCTAACAATTTATCTTGAAAATATTTCCACGTGAGTTTATGTGTATGGGTCCATCTCTACAGAGAGTATAACTGCTGCAGAATATGCGTATAATACAGGTTAGTTAGCCCCTGCTATTGATGGGTATTCCCCCTCTCCACCAATATTTTATAATAACTGTGTCACAGTGAATATCATTTTGTACAGTTCCTCATGCATAAATGCCAAGTATTTCTTTTCTACAGGGAAGCATAAAACTAGAAGTCTGGATAGAAGGAATCATACTTGATTCTACATATTCTTGACATATTTTTGTGTTCAGAAGTTTTTTTTTTCTCATGCATCAGTAAGAGTTCTTTGTATAATTTGAAGGATAATCCTTAGTCACACAAATAAAAAGTATATGTGTATTTTTCTCTGCTTCATTTAAAAATTTTGCTTGTTGTATTTTTAATTATAAAAAATTTTATATTTTTGTGGAGTCAAATGTGTCATTCTCTATTTTTGGTTTGTATCTCTCTCAGGAAGACCATCTGTATGCGTATCCATATTTTATTTTATATTTTTTGTTATCCTGCAGGTTTACTTTTTCCATTTAACTCTTAAAGTTACTTGGAATTTAATTTTGTGTATGTTGAGAGTATTACCTAATTTTCTTTCTTTCCCCATATTGAATGTCAAATTGGTCCATACTGTTTATTGGATAATAGTCTATTCATCCATTCTCCCAAGTTGAAATGACATTTTTTATGAACTGTTTCTAAATATAGGTCATGAATTTGTTTCTGTCCTTTGTAGTAGGTTTTCTTGTTCTCTTTGTTTATTTCTGAGCCAAAACCAGTGTTTTTGTTACTATACTTTTATCATATGTCTAGATACCTTATAGTGTCTGTCTTCTTCTAGATATTTGATGAGACTGAGTCACATATCTTTGAATTTTAAAGACCTTTTATACAGTTTGCATCCATATGTGTTGAATGATGCAAATGAATAAACCAGAAGCTCTTGGTACTATTGACGCTATATTTGGTATTCCCAAGGTCTCAAAGACTGTGTTGTAAAATAGCTTTTCCAGTCCTTACTTCCTATTTTAGCTCAGCACCTCAATGTGTTATTTCATAGGAATTTTCTTCTTCTCATTATTATTTTGAATAAATAATGCATCTACAGTGTACAAAACCCAAAAGATACAGAAGTGTTAGGTCTCTCTTCAATTCTTAAGAGCCAGTCATATTAACAGTTTCTTCTTTAACCTTCCAGAACAGCCGCATACCATCTGCCCTGCACCTTGGTCTTTTTGTTTAGCAATATATTTTGGAGATCATTCCATACCAGTACATACGATGCTGTTTCATGAGATGCATGTTGCATGTTTTATTTAACCAGGGTAGCAATTCATTTATTTTAATAGATATTCTTTGTATGTATGAAATCCTCAAATATCTGGAATCAAAATTTTGCCCATAAAACTTGTGGGTCAAAGGGTATTTGAATTTTCAGCTTTGACTTATACCATTAAGTTGTCCTCCAAGAAGTTTCTAGAAACTTTACAAATGAAGACCATGACAGCATTTGCCACTGGGCTTCAAACTTGTTCAGACATGTGCTGAGTACCAGGCAGAAAACTACAGAGGTGTTAGCTGGGACCCTGACAGTGAGAGCTACTGTGTGTGTGTGTGTGTGTGTGTGTGTGTGTGTGTGTGCATGCACCTGCATGTGTGTATATGTGTGACGTATATGGTAAGAAGTTCAAAGAAGAACCATAAGCCAATTAATTAGGGTGCTGTTTAAAGCTCTAATAATGAATGCAGGCATTAGTGGTTTGAATAAAGCTCCTTTTCCTTTATTATTCATTAGAAACTGGCAGTAAATAATAGGCTTGAATTGCATAGCCCTGATGCTGCTAATCAAAGCACAGAGCATTTAAGATCATAAATTATTATTATTCACAACAGGAGCAAAAAGGGAATTTGGGGTTTATGAATTGCTAACTGGTTCACCAGTTAGCCTCTGTTCTGGTCTTTGGCTGACTCAGAGGGAAAGAGGCTGTTTATTACATCTTGAAGCTGGAACTCTGTCTTATTGGGTGGGACACAATTTCCTCAAACGCCCAATATCATACTTAGCTGGAGACACTGGGATAAGTGGTCCAACCCAGATTAAGAAGCCCTCAGTCTTCTTGTGGGGCTTCCCAGGTGGTGCAGTGGTAAAGAATCCGCCTGCCAATGCAAGAGACACAGGTTCAATCCCTGGGTTGGGAAGATACCCTGGAGAAGGAAATAACCCACTCCAGTATTCTTGCCTGGGAAATTCCATGGTCAGAGGAGCCTGGTGGGGCTACAGTCCATGGGGTTGCAAAGAGTCAGATATGGCTGAGCACACATGCACAATCTCCTGTGGGTAATGGTTCAGGATGTGCAGCTGGAGAAAAGATTCTTTTCCCAAGCAGAAGAGAGCTTTGCCTGCGGCCAGGAGGCTATTTTTGCTCTGCCATCTTAGCAAGTTGGTGCTGGGTTAGACCGTGTACCTTTCCTTCTTCACTGACCCTCATTTCCATTCAGCATATTTCTCTCCCTTCTCTCCACTTCTGCCCCCACTCACATTTGTCTGCTTTGGGGGGATCTTCTCTTTCCTTGGTGTGTCTTTTTCCATGCAAAGGGAAAGAAACAAAACAGGAGTTCTCGTCCCTGCCTTTCACATGATAAAGGCAGCAGTTAAGAGGAACATTTCTCTTTTTCCCTTCCTTTGGTCCTTTTCCTCTAGTCCCTCCTCCCCTATTTTTGGAGCTCTTTTTGGTTTCTGGTCCCCTGCCCTGTGAAAGGAGGAGGTGCTCCCCTCTGCCTGACTCCACCTTCCCTTCTCATGTCCTCCCAGCTCCATGCTCTCTGCATGCATCATTGACTCGGCCAGAAACTCCAGTGACTTCCTGGCCAGAGGATGCCTGCATCTCCCTTACATCACCTTTCAGTGCCCACTTCACCTGACACTTCAAGAGTAGGGGCTTAGCACTGCCAATTAGCAAGACAGTAGATGGTGCTTTAGTCACTAGGTCGTGTCCGGCTCTTGCGACCCCATGAACTGTAACCTGTCAGGCTCCTCTGTCCATGGGGATTCTCCAGGTAAGAATACTAGAGTGGATTGCCATTTCTTTCTCCAGGGGATCTTCACTGGAGATCCGGGAATCAAACCTGGGTGTCCTGTATTGCAGTCAGTAAACTGAGCTAGGGAAGCCCTAGGACAGTAAAGGACGTTTTAAAATAATGTACTAGCGAACACAATCGTACTTTATAACAAAGTTTTATTAGAATTAAGTCAAATTAGAAAACTTCATGCTCTGCTGCTTGCCATATCTATCTGGAATGACCAGGATATACTTAGCTGAGTAGAAAATAATTTGTGCCCCTGGATTCTACCGTTTGGGAAGCAAGAGGATTGCTGTGCATAGCGGCGTGCCCGGCACCTCCATGGTTCGTGTCAAAAGCCTGAAGACTCGTCAGCAAAGCGTGTGTTACTTTCAAGCTTTGGGCCCCAGGAAGACGCTCATCCTCAGATGCAGACTCTTCAGAACCTGCTCACCCGTGACTCGGGCTGCCCTCTTCGGGCTGACCTTTTCGGGGTCTGATATGAACATCTGTTACTTCAAGAGAAGCTGGGTTTGAGGTATCTTAATGGCTTAAAGGCACAGGTCATGCAGCTGAATTAAAAGCTGTTATGTTGGTCTCTCCGCCTCAGGTCACAAGCCTCGTCTTGTGAGGAGGGTGCTGACGCGGCGTCCTTGGCGCTGCGTGGGGGCTCTGCGCATGCGCGGGGGTTCCGCGCATGCGCGGCAGCTCTGCGCATGCGCGGGAGCTCTGTGCATGCGCAGTCCTGCTCTTCTTGCGCACGCGCCGCTGAGAGGTCTAACTGGAGAGGAGCCTGGGCTATGGCATCTCATCGCCCCACAGACAGAAGGGCCCGCCACGGAGCCAGGAAGTGACTTGAATGCAAGCAAGGATAGGAAAGCTGAAACCTGGTGCGGGGAAGAGAACCCCACTGTCCCTGGAAGGGGTCCCGCCCAGGTGGAAAGTGCTTCCCAGCTGTCAGGAACCCCTCCAAGCAGTGGGGGGAGCCGCTTGAAGAGGATGCCCAGAAGCATAGGGGTCCCCATGCACCAAGGCCATCAGCAGTGGTATGTCCAGCACTTATCTGGACAAATAGCCCTGGATCACTAGGAGCGGAGTGGGACCCTAGGTTCTAAACATGTAAAATGTGTCACTTCCTGGATAAATGGGTATTCCCTTCAGCTTAGGAGCCACGCATTTAAGCTCAGAAACTCTTTTTAAACAGAGTTTTAAAACTCTCCCAAATGAGGGAATAGAATTTCAAATCTGAGGGAGGGGTCAGGAGAGCTGTATACAGAAAAGAAACACCTTGCAGACACAAGAACAACTGTTTCATCCTCCCAGCAACTAGATGTCTGTCTCCTATGCCCACACCCTCCCCACCCTACCCAATTCATTAATAAAAATGGCACTGTCCAAAACTCAAATCAGTTGCCTAATACAGAGGGATGATAATAAATTCTCATTTCTGTGGGCAGCAGAGGATGTATGTTTTGAATCTCTCCTTTCTGCACTTCATACACTTTCCAGCCTCTTCCGTGCCCTCGGCCTCATCAGCTTTGCTTATATTCCTCAGTGAGCCCTGCATGACCTGTGATGTCTGACCGTTCACGCCCATCAGTTCAGCTGGGATTGACTAAGGGTTTTCTCCAGCTTGAGTTCATAGCTTCCCAGGCCAAGGTCCCCCTCGTAAATGTTTTCCTTGCTTGGAGTGTGGGGTGAAGCTTTCTGGTCCTCCCCAGGAGGGCTGCAGGGTGAGGTGCCTTGCTCCTGGTAATTCATGGCAAGCTCGTCCTGGTTTACGATGCATTCAACATCATCCTCTTTGAGATGTTCCTAGATTTTGGAGAGAAAGAGAGAGAGTTCACTTGATAAAAGCAGAAGACAATAGCAGTCCTGCAGTATAGGAGAACAGGATATTCATTTTCCTTTTTACACTGCCCTGTCTTAACTTGGCTGAAGCTTCTGGTATGCCGCATGTAACTTTTTCCATGTCTGCAGGAGTTGTGAAACATTTCTAAGATGACATTGAAGATGGACATCATCACACAATCATAAGAAGTCTCTAAGTCTCATCAGTAAGAGAATGTGTGCCAATTGAGCAGGTCTGTGGGTTAGGGGAGTTAAAATAAAATGCTATGGATGTTTTGAATGGGTATCTAACCTGGATGAGAGGAGTTTTTAGAATTGTTTGACCTCAGAGTACAGAATGATTCCCAGTATTGGTTTTGGAATGCACTAGTATTGGTTTTGATATTTTAACTCAATGTCTGCTATATTTTCTTTGAAAAGTTTCAAATGGGATGAGTGTCCCAAAGCTAAAAGTGGTTGGAAGTTTCCATGGTGGGTAATGGTGGAAACCAACTAGATCTGGCCAATAAAGTTGTCCTCACCTTGAAGAAAAGGAATTAAAATCTCAAGTTTTCTTTCATTGGCTTTGGGAAGACCTCACAGAATTCCCTATAGAATGAGCCCTGGTTAGGTGACCTTAGGTCAGTCATTTCGAACTTCAGCCTATACTGGAATCACTCCTTAAACACAGATACTGGGTTCCTGAGGCCAGAATTCTGAGATGGGGCCTGAGAATCTTTGTTTAAAACAAGTTTCCAAGTGAGACTGAAACTGCTGGTCTGAGGACACACTTTGAGAATTGCCGGCTCAGGTTGTTGTGTTTTGAGCACATCTGAGATCTGAGATGACTTTTTCTCTGTTTAGACATGGGGTCGGCCACCTCCAGGGGTACCACAAACTCCAAGATTCTGCTCCTCTCCCATCTCTGACCCTCTGATTTACTGGGAGGGAGTCTAATTGCTTCTCAGCAGTTTTTTTTATTCCACTCCCTTCAGCTATAAGGCACCCGGCCTAATATTCAAAACTTCAAAACATAGCAGTTTGTGAGGACACATTACTTCTTTTATATTTTTCTAAATTCATTTTATGGTTAAAAATATTGGTGACAATAAAAAATTGCATTTTTAAAAAGAAGAATGAGCTCACATCAGCAACAATGAAAAAGAGAGAAGCTTCTTGGTGCAGTGAATTTTAAGAACTGTTTGCTTCCTCCTCAAGACAGAAGAAATAGCCCCAAGGTTCCAGGTTTTATCAGTATTCACCAAGCCTGTCCCTCACGAGATGTTTACTCACCCCATAGGCCTGAGGACTGGTGAGCAATCGGGAAATTGGGCCACACCATTCAGGTAACGTCGTGGTCAGTGGAGGACCAGAGTGGGTTAGAATTGGTTTCAGGTATCTGTGAGGCCTGTTAAGGAATACTTGCCGAGAGGAAGTCAGGATGGAGTTTCTCACATAGCACAAACCTTTGCATGCAGTGAAAGATAGTTATTTTTACCTTCAAATCCCCTACTCCCTTATTGAGGAAGTAATGTGGCCTGCACAAATTTGCTGTTTATATTCTTTGATCCCCACACTTTTCCAGCCCTCCTGATAGTCTTTAATCATGGGGAAACAGTACCTGGACCAGCCAACGTCAGAGAGGTGTAAATGATCCTCTTCTCCTCACCTCTCCCACTCAACGTCCCCTCTGCTTAAAGAACATATTCTTAAGAATTATTTGAAATAATAGCGTAAAAGATTGTGTTTTCCTAAAACTGCACACACAACTTAAACCACTGGTAATTTTCACACAAAATAGCAAGAGGTATTTCATAAAACGTTCCCTCATTCGAGAACTGGGTAGTGAACACAGATTGTTTGCCAAAATAGTTTTATTTTCACTATTCAACACAGTCACTTTATACTTCATACATCAATGCATTGCCATACAAATTATGTAAATAAGCTGGAGCTAGGTTTATTCTACTGTCTAACACCTGTCTTTCTCCTCTGTTCGTCCCAAAGTGCTCTAACGAGTTAAAAAAAAAAACCTGTTTATCTAAAGCCTTTAGGTTTTCCTCCAATCTAGCAATAATGAAATCCCTAGAGGCTGCCACCTCAGGTTGCCTTTTTTTTTTTTTCCTCCCAGAAAGGTAGTGAAATTATTTCACCATTCCATCAGAAACAACTTTCAAGCTTTGTATTATTTCCTCTGCTGGAGAATAGTTCACCTCGTCAACTTTTTGAAATGCTATAATAAATAGGGAGAGGGGAAAAAAATGGAAAGCTTTTAATGTTGGCTCTTGGATGTGCACTCACCCCCAGGCACTCAAGAGAAGATCTTGGTGGAGGCTCTACTGGAGCCAATCCACGAGTGGATGACACCACTCCGTCCTTCCAGGGTGCCCTGAGTGTGTGGGACAGAGGGGCGTGTAGCTGGCAGGGGCCAGGAATCTGCTGGCCTCTGACTTTGAATCATTTACCCCCACAGTGGGGACAAAGCAGGAGAGAGGCTCATGAACACAGCCTAGTTATGATTCGAGAAGAGTGATTGAAGAGATACTTAAGAGGGTCTGTGATTGCAACTGTGAGCAGGAAAACTTGCCGACTCCTTTCAGATGTGCAGCTGTTGTGCTCAGTTAAGGATGGGGAAGATATTAACGTTAAGAGCCTGGCATTGCCTGTGACATCTTGCAAGTCTGTCTACAACTCTGGAAAGCTCTTGATGATCTTCCATTAATTTTTATTACAGAGTGTTATTTCCTTCATTTTATGGATGAAAGCATTGAGGCCTAAATACACAATGATTTTAAGTAATCCAGAGGCTCCCTTTGCTGTCTGCATCCACAACCATCATATGCTAGCAGAAGGGAATTTCTCAGGGTGGAATTGAGTATGTGACCAGTTGGTTCTTTGGGAAGAAAAGCTCGCAGACCACAGCCCTGCTGGTGAGCTGTGGACCCGCTCAGGCAGGAGCATGTGTTCTGACAGGCGTTATGGTGTGCATAGGTCAGGAGAAAAAAATTTTTTTTAATAGGGAGCTGAGATGGAAGATATATATATATTCACACACACATATATAACTGGAGTATAAATCAAAGAAAATCCAGCCAATTTTATTTCCAAATGGAAAAGTGACAGATTCCCAGGTGGCACTAGCAGTAAATAACCCACCTGCCAATGCAGGAGACACAAGAGATGCAGGTTCGATTCCTGGGCCAGGAAGATCCCCTGGATAAGGAAATGACAACCCATTCCAGTATTCTTGCCCAGAGAATCCCCTGGGCAGAGGAGCCTGGGGTTCTACAGAGGAGCTACAGTCCATGGGGTTGCAAGAGTTGGACTTGCTAAAGTGACTTAGCAAGCACAACACATAAATCAAAGGAAATCCAGCCAATTTTATTTCCAGATGGAAAAGTGACAGCAAATAAGCAACATTTTTAGCGGTGTTGTATAAGTAAAAATGGGGTTTGTCAAGGTTCTAAGTTTAAGAGAGGCATGGGCAACTTCCATTGTTTGAAATTCTCAATACACTGAAAAATCAAAATGTCAAAACCATGTCACAAAAGGAAAACACAAATTTAAAACTGCACGATGAACATTTTCTTCTTTTTATCCCGATGTTGTTGCTCAGTGGCTCAGTCATGTCCAACTCTTTGCAACCCCATGGACTGCGGCATGCCAGGCTTCCCCATTCTTCACTATCTCCCATTTGTTCAAACTCACGTTCATTGAGTCAGTGATGCCATTCCATCATCTCTGGATCCTCTGTTGCCCCCTTCTCCTCTTGCCATCCATGAGGTATCTCTTTAACTCTCTGTGTCTTATTATTGGTGCTAACACTTAATCACTTACTTTGTGGCTTTCTGTGAATGTGAGGCTTGGACCAAATGGGCTACTATTTGGTCCTTCTGGACAAGCTCTGGGATTCCCAACTCAGAAGACTTGTGTACAACTGGCAACTCTGCCCCTTCACTGACTCTATGACCTATGGTCTAGCGACTGACCCCTGTGAGCCTCAAGTATTGCTGTGAATATTAACTGATATAATGTGGGAAAATGGTGTTGCACTCTCTCACATGCCATTCAAATGCTATTTTATTAAAAAAATGATTTCTTAAGTAATACTTTTTGGAGAAAGTGGTGTGTCGATTGTTGTTCACATAATAGAGGAGAAATGATGCTAGGGTAGAGATGAGAGAATGGCACTCAGCACTTGGTGTGGTATCAGAAGTCACAAGCTGGTAGTTAGTGGTTGGAAAATTTAAGCTGCTCCTGCACCAAAAATATCTATTTGGGTTAAACGTTATTGTATGGGGGCTGGTGTCAGGTGGTAGGTGAGAGGTAGGAGAATTTGTTGTCATAAAACTCTTCTAGGAAACGCAAGATGCCATTCTGGCTGTGTCTCAGTAGCTTCAGGTCAAAGGAATAGCACATACATCCTGTGGCAGTGAATGGAATGTGTAAGCACCATCCCCAGATGCCATGTGGAGCAGGGTCTATGTTTGCCAACATCTTAGTTTGCCCAGAGTTTGCTATATATATTATGTGCTCGATGGATGTTTATTGAATTTATGGTCTAGGAAAATATTCAGGGGTGCTATGAGTGATGGAGGTAGATTCTGGGTGACTGTGCCAAGGGAAGAATGAAGGGGGCAGATGACAGCCAACAGATGAGGATTTCCTGAGGATAAAAGGCTGAGGAAGGTCAAGTCAAAACAGACTTCTTGGGACTAAGTTATCAGACAGATGGGGCCATGTGGCCTTGGCACAAGACAAAGTGGCTGGAAAACAGCCGTTGTATCTCACTTGCTTGATCATTTATTTGTTCCGTCATAGACTCACGTGTTTTTATTTTATGTGCAAAACTAGTGAAGTACCCACAAAAGAAAATTAACAGTTGCAGTCTGGTGGCTCATGTGATAAAGAATCTGCCTACAATGCGGGAGACCCAGGTTCAATCCCTGAGTTGGGAAGATCCCCTGGAGAAGGAAATAGCAACCCACTCCGGTATTCTTGCCTGGAGAACCCCATTGTCAGAGGAGCCTGGTGGGCTACAGTCCACGGGGTCGAAAAGAGTCAGACACGACAGAGCAACTGTCAGTGTATAGAATGCAAAGTGTTTTTGCCATATATTCTTGTCTCTAGGTGGTGGTCATTTTGAGGGTAGGGCTGTCCCCTTCATCTGGTACAGTGGTTGATACATTTTAGATGTTCAATAAATAGTTGTTGAATTAATGAAGACAGTAAGCTCAAAGAGAATAAAAGAATTGCTCAGTGGAATTCAGCCAGTTAGTTATTGGAAGAACTGGCCTTGAGATCCCAGACATTTCCATCATATTGAGCATGAGTAACAGCTCTCATCTGATTGGATAACTGATTTGGAATGGGAGAATCAGTGACTTTCTGAGTTCTTCATTGCTGAGTGGGGTCTGGAAAGTGGCTAGATCTCCAGGGTTACTGGAATTATTAAACTAGTAAGAAAACTCTTTTGATCTCCAGAAAACCCCTACTGCCAATTTTGCAAACTGGGTTATTTTTCTTATCAGGTTCTAGTATATGTTTGGAGAGAGAGAGATTCCCCACTGGGTATTTTTGGTACAGCTAGTTTTGCTTTCCTAATAAGTTAGAAATACATTGAGATGAAATGTTAGGCTCTAGGGGGAAAAAAAACAATGACTTTTCTCATCTTTAAAGGGCATGAGTTTGGGAATAGCAGTTTGGTTCAGGAGATGTAAGTAAAAACTGGAGCTTTACTCGGAATTTAACATGTGTGAAATAGGAAAGACAATTAACTCAGGCCAAAAGAGAAAATACATCTGCTATCAGCAGGTCCAGACCTAAATTTAGTGCCTAACTGAACTAACTTCCAAAGTACATGGTGACATTGATTTCTCTCTTCTGTTAGTTTTTGCTTTGATTATTTTATTTATTTAAAATTTTTATTGGAGTATTATTGTTTTACAATGTTCTGTTGGTTTCTGCTGTAGAACAAAGTGATAGATCGGCCATATGCATACACATATCTCCTTCTTGAAGCTCTCTCCTGTCCCCCTCACATCCCACCCCTCTAGGTCATCACAGAGCACCAAGCTGAGCTCCTGTGCTATGCAGCAGCTTCCCACCAGCTAGCTATTTTACACATGGTAGTGTATATTTGTCAATCCCAATCTCCCAGTTCTTCCCACTGTCCCCTTCCTCACTGTGTTTACACATCCATTCTCTATGTCTGTGTCTCTATTCCTGCCCTGTAAACAGGCTCATCTGTAAAATGTTTTGATTATTTTAAATCATCATTTTTTGTCCATTGTCTTTGGGGTCTCAAAGAGTCAGACACGACCGAGTGACTTTGACTTTTCACCTGCATAAAACTATGTCCCATTTGCTATGGACTTGCTGAGTCCCCACACGGTTCTTTACTCAGCATCCATGAACAGAACTAGCAGAGGACATCCCCAAATTGTACACATCCTGTCACTCTTTGATTTCAATGTACAAATCACACCCTTTATGCTTTGTTTCACAGGAAATGGGGGCTAACAAGTTGAGTGTGCTCCCCGTCTTTCCTTTGGGTTTATTGGATTCCGTAATTAGACACTCACTGTCTTGCCATCTTGCCTAAGGATGTGATCAACCATTCTGCCAAGTTGTCTTGGAGGTTCAGGTTGGAGGAAGGCTTTAAGAGTCCAACTGAAGCCCTCCTCTTTAAGCTGTTCCATCACTCTGTTCTCTCTCGCTCGACTTCAGTTCTGCACTGGGCACTCACAGGGAACATAGGGGTGGATCCTGTCGCAGCAACCACTCTATTTCTGGAACAAACTATCAAGATGGCACCTTCTCCTCTTAGGCTATCCATGAAATTCTGGTTTAAAATCAAGGAAAATGTGGAAACCCGCTATTCACACACATGGGTGAACATGTATTCCTTTGATTGACAATCCTAACCTTTACCATTCTGGAGGAAATTGCCCTAGATAACTGCTGGGGCAGAATGGAAGTCTGGATGAACACTCTGATGAGTAAGCAGAACTGTCTAGAATAAGCTAGCAAGGAGTGACTGTAACCCCCTTCACCTTATCTCTGAGCTCTGCCACTCATGTGTCTGTTTGGTCTCCCTTCAAGGTCAATGTGTACATACCTACCTGATAGCATTTATCACATTGTCTTGAAGTTAACTGTTTACACCTCTGTCTCCCTCTTTGGATTCTAAGCTCGCTGAGGGCAAGGATGTGCACATGAGTGTGCATGCATGCTCAATCTTTCTAGTTGTGTCCAACTCTTTGTAGTCCGCCAGGCTCCTCTATCCACGGGATTCTCCAGACAAGAATACTAGAGTGGCTTGCCATTTCCTTCTCCAGGGGATCTTTCTGATCCAGGGATCAAACCACATCTCCTGCACTGCTTACCCACTGAATCACTTGGAAAGCCAGAGGGCAAGAAATTTATTATTAAATAAAATCTTTTATTGTAAAATGAAAAAGGGATACATCAAACCTCACAAGCCTAATGTGCTACATCTTAATGGAAGCTTCCAGATTGCAGGAAACAGAACTATGTGGCCTCACCCTTGAAGCCTTTTCCAGGTGTCCCATCCTAATCCAAACTTCTTCCTTTCCCCAAAAGTAACTGTATCCCGATTGTTATACCAATCACTTCTTTGAGTTTTTATTACAGTTTTGTCACTTAAATGTGCATTCTGACACACTACAGTTTGGTCTTGCCTATTTTAAAAATGTATTTTGTCTTTTAATCTATAGATTACTCTTTCACGTTTTTCTTTATAATTTATCTGCTGAAGAACTTGGGCCTTTTGACCTGTGGGGTTTCCCATAGTCTGAATTGCTGGTTGAAAACTCACGTGCAACCCATCATGTTCCTCTGCCTTTTGTATTTCCTGCAAATTGCCAGCTGGATCCAGAGATGGGATCAGACTCAGGTTCTATTCTCTCACTTCAGCAAGACTCAAGAAGGCACAGCATATCTGGCTCTCTCTCTGTGTGTGATTTCAGCAGCCACTGATGTGTAATACCTATATCTATTTGCTCACTGGGATGTGCAAACAGTGAAATTCTAATTTTATCTTTTATTCTTTTATTAGGTAGAATACTTTTATAAAGAGACAGTTATCATTTGTCCTATTGGAATGTTCAGTGGAATAGTCAATATACGAAAGGCAAAATAAATGTTTGATTTATTTCCTCTGTTTACTAGTTTTCCAGATAATGATTGGCTATGACTCCCTGAAAATAACTTTTTCTTTGCTTAAATATCACCATGAAGTAATGAATTTAAATGAATTTGATTGTAATTATTATCATCATTGAAGCTCACACTGAAGATTTTTGGTCAATGGGAATCTTCAGATTGGCTTCTGAGTCCTATTGACATAATGCTAGTGTATTTGGTAGTTTCCTTGTCATCTGTATGACAAGTTATAGGTTCATCTTGTACATTTCCTGTTTTGAACCTCAAACCAGCTATTTCTATGACATTCCTTGGTGTTTTTTTTTGGGTGAGAAGTGGTATTTTAATACCACAATCTGGGCATCAAGGGTTGCAGTATACAACGGGGTGCTAGTAAATGTTTAACAACTGACTCACTTGAAAAAAAGGGCAGATTTGTAACATTTCCCAATTTCCACAGTGTAAACACTCCCATCGTGGCTTATTCTAATATACCAACATGAAGTCATTCAATGTTGATCTGGGCAAGATGTGTACAACCTGTTCTTACCAGTTCTTGTAAACCAGCTTCACCACACCACTGGTTATATATCTCATGAGTTCCTATGGATACTTACAATTCAGTTCAAGAATTTATGATTCTCAAGTACATAGGAAATGGATAAATTAGAATATTCTGTAATGACTCATTTGTTTTATCCATAGTATTATAGTAATATCATAATGATAATACTACCACCATAATAATGACAGAATATAGATATTTTATAATATTTAAACATTTTTGCTTATCCTTCTGCCATTCTAGCTTCTTAAATAAAGAAAATCTATAGTACAACTATACATAGTTGTGCTATATTTAAACAGTTAGAACATATAACCACTATATTCTATATTCTCTCTCAAACCTCATTAAATCTTAGCTCTACAGGTAACTATATATTTAGTGCTCACCTTCAGGCCTTATGTAAATGTCTTTCTAGTCATTTGGATTGTCTGAAGCTTGTTCTCTAGTAGATTCCTCAGGAAGGATTCATGGGAACATTCTCTGAGTTCGTGCATACTGATAACAGTGCCCTTTGTATATTGAAAGTCTGTTTTCCAGAAGTAAAATTGTTGACCTATGCTTCCTTTAGTTGACTACTTAAATATGTTCTTATTTTCTCTTGACATAAGGAGTTGCTCCTGAAAATTCTAATGAGAATATAATTTTCTTTCCCTCATACACCATGTATTTTTTCTGCAGATGTCCAAAGGACTTTTTTTTTTTAAAGTTCATTAATGTCACTAATTTTTTCCTGATATTTGTTGTTCCTGATTGATAGTCTCATGTGCATGGTGTGTTCTTTCAGAGTAGTTCCCGGTGTGCTAAGGGTGTTGTGTTTCAGGAAAGTTCTCTTGAATTAGGACTTCTCTTGTTTCCTTGCTTTGCTTTGCTTTTTCAAGAATTCTTTTTTTTCTGAGTGGGCAGTCTTCTTTACCTGTCTTCATTTTTTTTTTTCACTTTCTCTTAAACCTTTTACGTCTTTTTTCTTCATTTCCTTTTAATTTAAAACACTTTACTTTTACCTGAAATTTCTCCTAAGGTATTATCCATTGTGTTTATTTGCTTATGTAGCCCTTCTGACTTGCTATTCATTTCTGAAATAATTTTTTTAAAACTTTTAAATTGTCTCCAGAGTTTTTTATTATTCTGATTTATTTTGTTCTTTCACAGCTTGTATCATTTTCTTAATGTCTTTTAACCTGTTTTAATATAGTATGTTATAGTTTTGATCTATTTATGGGTACATCTTTCTGGCATTTTTTCATTATTTGTAGAGATGTTTGTACATCTTTGTAGATTCTGTTCCTTATCCTCTTTTTTTCCCTTATAATAAGTCTCTACGGGATTTGACTTCTTTTCCATTGTTCAGTTTTATGCAAAATTAGTTTCCCTGAATTTAAAGAATAAGGCAGGACCCAGGAAAGCTGTCCTGACTTCACAGGGATCCTCTTCTGCTGTGTTTATATAGTAGTGAACATGGCAACTTGCATTCTGAGCTTTCCTGCCCTGTTTCCTATGCCCACTGCCTCCCCCCACACCCCCACCAGTTGATCTGGACCTTGCCTTTCCAGCTGTCACTATCATCTCTATGCAGCTCAATTTTGATGCCACTCCAAGGTCCTTTCTCCTAAATGCTGCACACTGACCTGGAAGGGAGCCCTCTGAAAAAATACCCATGTACTCATCATTTGTAAATAATTTTGGAACTCTGAGGGGTCTTGACTGCTCCAGAGACTGAATGACTGCTGTTACCACTGTCTTCTTCCCAGAACCCTCCAGGACTGTATTTTATTTGATCTTATATCCTTGGTAATTATTAATAGTATCTAGCACATTATTAATGAATGGGGATGTGGTCTAGCTAGATTTGTAAATTGCACTCTGTCTGAATTGCCTGAGTTAACTGGGAATTGTCCATAATTCAACCACTGTACCTTTGATTTACCAGAATGAACTTCCTATGTCACACCAGGTGAGTCCAATGGCACTTGGAATCATGGTTCTTAACCTCCCCTGGTCTTGAGCTAGCATCTCAGAAAAAAATGCCTGTGTGCTCTTCATTTGCATACAATTTCACAGGACATTTTAGAGATACCTTAAAATGTATCCATGTTCCCTTAGAGATCCTGAGCTAGGAAACTGGCGATTAAGTATTAAGGACCAGGGCAGACTAAAGGCCGATAAAATGATGTGGTTGCTATCCTATTTGTATAGGGAGTTGGTTTTTATCACTGGTATCTATAAGGTCTACTTATTAAGTATTAATTCTATCAGCTCCAGATAGACAATCCAGGAGCAGAGAAAGGGCAGTGGAATTTGTTGGAAAGGTTAAAGGAAAGAAGACAGTTGTAGGCTACCAAAGCAGCCAGTGTAAGTAGGGCAAGTGGACACAAGATAAACAGAGGGAAATATTGGAATCATGAGGCTGGAGGAAAAGAAACCTGAGAGTTCATCTGATCTGCAGCCTTGGATCTAAATACAAAAGGAAGTCTAAATCTGGAGTTTCTTCAAGTGTGGTCACCTGGTATCTGTATTAGAATGGCTTTTTGCTTATTAAGATGTAGATTTCCAGCCCGTTGACCCTGACCCCCTGGGTAGGGTCCTAACAATCTGCATAATAACAACCCCTTGAAAACCAGTAAGTGGTCTAAGTGATGTGGAGCAGAATGACATCTTGTCTCTTGAAGGACTCTGGTTGTGGACGGCCCGTCTATGAGCTACACTGTGCAATAATAACCATGACAATAATGTTACTTTTACTACCATTGCTTCTCCTCCCACTATTGTGTCCTGAAGATTTTTCCCTTTGGGCACAGAATGCGATCACAGATTTCCAGGAATCTTTGCTGCCTATCAGATGCAGTTAAGTCCATTTGCACCATAGAGAAGGTTACACTTGGCTCACTGTTTTGACAGAAAACAGTTCTAGAGAAGAATGCTGCAGTTACTCACACGGAATGAATCTTGGCTTTTCCTAGCCTTCTGGTTGTTAGGGGAAGTGCTGCCAAAGACCCAGACCCCCTCTGTTAGCTCATGGTGATTTCAACCAGAGGCTTTTATGGGTCACTTGCCTTGTGGTGTCTTGAAGAACTGGGCTGTGAGAAGTGACTCTGTACCAGCATTCCGAGTCTCCACTCTGGTTTGGAGTGAAATTTTTATTTGATTTCTGCCCCCACCCCTCAACACTGATTGCATGTGGTCTTGTGAGTGCTGGAGTCTCAGCTAGCTACTCCAGAGTTCATATTTAATATGGAGGTGGCTAAGCCTGCCTGAACCCCCTCTGGCTCATCTGCGAGGCTGGGCCCTTCTGCTGGACATAAGAATAGAATGTATGCCTGAGGGGCACTGATCCTCCTGTGGACACGGGCAGGAGCACCCATGTACTCATCTTCTGCCTCGGGGAAATAGGAATAGTCACTTCCCTACTGGCAGCTTCATCATCGACCATGGGCCAGGATGCTCAGAGCACAGAGCTAAAGAGGAAACTACCTTCAATGCTTTCAGGGGGAGGAAGGCAGCAGACACCAAACACAGATGGCTGAGGTTCTGGCTTGTGACTGCCTCTCAATTTGAGCAAATGTCTTCAATTCTTGATGCCTCTATTTGCTCATTACTAAGGAGGCTCATGATGCTCCAGTAGGTCTGGTTAGGTAATTATTTAGAGATTGCAATTACCTTGTGTCTTTGATTACCAGGGCTGCATCACAAAGCACTACACACTGGGTGGCTTAAAATAACAGAAATGTATTGTCTCACAGTTCTGGAAGCTAGGAGTCTGAGATCAAGGTATGGCAGGGCTGGTTCCTTCTGAGGGCTCTGAGAGCCAAGCCGCCCCCTGTCTCTCTCCTGGCTCCTGGTCACGGCCTGAGCTCCTGAGTGTTCCTTGCCTTGGGTACATCCCTGCATCACTATCTTCACCTTCCCATGCTGTCCCCCTGAGTCGTCACAGGATTGTCTTTATAAGCAAACCAGTGTTATTGGATTAGGGGCCCATCCCATTCAAGTATGACTTAGTCTTAATTTAAATAATTACATTTGCAAAGCACCTATTTCCAAAGAAGCTTACATTGTGAGGTATGAGGGGTTAGGACTTCAATATATCTTTAAAAGATGCTTGCTCCTTGGAAGAAAAGCTATGAAAAACCTAGACAGTATATTAAAAAGCAGAGACATCACTTTGCAGACAAAGGTGCATATAGTAAAAGTCATGGTTTTTCCAGTAGGCATGTACGAATGTGAGAGTTGGACCACAAAGAAGGCTGAGCACCTAAGAATTGATGCTTTTGAACTGTGGTGCTAGAGAATACTCTTGAGAGTCCCTTGGACTTCAAGGAGATCAAACCAGTCAACCAATCAACCCTGAATACTCATTGGAAGGACTGATGCTAAAGTTGAAGCTTCAATACTTTGACCACCTGATCTGAAGAGCTGACTCATTGGAAAAGACTGATGCTGGGAAAGATTCAGGGCAGGAGAATAAGGGGAAGCAGAGGATGAGATGATTAGAGAGCATCACCGACTCAATGGATAAGAGTTTGAGCAAACTCCGGGAGATAGTGGAGGATGGGGAAGCCTGGTGTGCTAGAGTCCATGAGGTTGCAAAGAGTGTGGACATGACTTAGTGACTGAACAACAACAAATACCTTTTGGGGAGGAGGATATAATTCAGCTCATAACTTCCTGCTTCTTCTGAATAATCCCATGTCTTCTGTGTATTTTTTATTTACTTGTGTGGAGTAGTTAGATAGGTTGCGTTTGAATCACAACTCTTATGATCTGTGAGTAAGCCAATTTCCTAAGCTCTTTGAGCCTCATTTTTGCCATCCATTAAATGGAAATAGCTTATAATAGCGATCTCATAGGGGAGAGGATTAAGTGAGATAAAAAAGCACATGTCTGGGCACATAATATGTGCTCAGCAAACACTAGTTAACATTATTATTACTAGTTTTCACTCTGTCCTTTGAGGAATTGTAGGTATTAGAGATATATTTAAAATGTCCCCCCATTTGCTCACCCCCGACATGGCTTGCATCCCTACTGTTTCTTCTGCTGGCTACTACACTGTCCCTCAGAAGATTCCCTTGTGTTCTTGGAGCTGTGTCCTGCACAGAAGCCCAGGGAGGCTTGGCTCATTGTTTCATGTCAGCAAGGCTTCAAATGGAGCACTTAAATTCCGAGGCACCTGATGCAGGAATGACCTGTCTCCACAGGGGAAGACACTTGCTCAGAAGGGAGGTGTTTTCACGTTGGGCATCGGGTTTGTAAGGTCACCTTAGAGCAGCCTTTTCTCATCACTGTGTTCTTAATGAGCCTTGGTTGTCCTTGACCATTTAGTGAACTCCTAGTAGAATGCACATCCCTTGTCTCTTTGAGGAAAACAATTCTCTCTCTCTCTTACACACGCACTCTCCAGCAATGCTGACTGCTGTAATCTATGAGTTTTTTGCACGTATGGGAATCAGGATATACAATGCTGGGTTATTTTGAGTTGAGTTGAGTCTCTTGTTCAGGAGATATTAGAAAACCTTTTTGCTTTGAGAGGACACAAGAGGAGAGCCCTATGTTATTACAGGGTCACTTGTCATAAATAATCTCACTTTCCTCTCCAGGCACATTTTTTCTCTCAGATGCAGTCACTTGCAAACTTTTTCCTCCACCTCTAACCCCTACCTGGAAATGCATTTTACAATTACTTCTCAGTACATGTCCTAACATCTACAGAGTCATAAAACTAAAGATACTTGTGTGGTCCACTTGGCTCTATTCCTATTTTTTTATTCCTAGTCCTGTTCTCCCATCCTATCCTATCCCATCCCCTCTGTCCTCTATTTGCTTATCTTGGGCATTACTAGGATGCACCAATAGCCAGGTCTGCTGTCCTTCTGGTACAGCAGCATCTTGGAAGGAGGTACACGGGCTTCTTTGAAGTGACTAGGGCCGTATCACTAACTCTGACCAACGTGCTCTGGTCTTGAGGCATGCATGTGTGCGAAGTCGCTTCAGACGTGTTTGACTTTGTGCGACCCCATGGACCACAGCCCGCCAGGCTCCTCTGTCCATGGGATTCTCCAGGCAAGAATACTGGAGTGGGTTGCCGTGCCCTCCTCCAGGGGATCTTCCCACCCCAAGGATCAAACCAGCACCTCTTGTCTCCTGAATTAGCAGGCGGGTTCTTTACCACTGGTGCCACCTGGGAAGCCCCTGGTCATGGTGACTAGTATCATTTCAGCATTGAAACACAGGAAGCCAGCATCCCTCCAGCTGACTCTCTTCCTGCTATGGTGACCCGAGGAGGCCTCAGGTTGAGACGGTGGAGTTAACAGATCAAAGCTGCTTGCATCACTGAGTGGCCACACAGAGGACTGCCACTCTAGAGGGTCATCTGCATCCTTAGCAGTCTTTAAGTAAGAGAGAAATAAAAGTGTTTGATGGGCAACTGAGATTTCGGAGGTGTTTTTTTACTACAGGATAGTCTGTCCTACTCTAACGTGGTATTCTTGCATGTTTCTTTTCTTTCTTTCTTTTTGAGGAAATGCTGATCTCGAGTTATTGAAATGATTCCATGACCTGCTATGGATAGCCTTGTACAGTTTGCAAATCATTTCCCCAAAGAATCTGCCACATTAACAGCCCCACAGTTTGGATGGGGAGAGAATCCCATAGAGGAGGGTGAGCATACACTAGTGCCATCTCTCCTCAGGGTTTCAAGTGCCAGGGTTGGGGGACTTAAGGACTGAGTAGCTGTGTGATTTGAGACTTAGAGAGTTAGGATGCAATAATTTTGATGGGGAGGCACCACAGACTAGTTCCAAAGGTGACTGAGTAGTATTCTGTGGGATTTTTTTGCTTTTTCCATGTATGTGGATCCAGATTCAGGCCTCATATATTTTATTAATATCAATAGCTTATGTGTATTGAGAACCCAAATTACAAATGCATCCCAATTATCATTAAAAGAAGTTGGAGCACAAATGCATGACTGCTACCACAGTACTGTCAAGTGGTGAGATCAGAGGCCTCCACCATGGCTATGTCCTGGGTTAGATACTCGAACTTCATTATTCTCTGCTGATAGCACATACCTTCTCAACTCTGTTCCCCATAATTGTGAGTCACTGATTCCTGTTTATGTGTCACTGAACCTCTGGGCCTTTGCATATGATGGTCCTTCCATTTGAACAGCTTTTCTTCTCACCTTGGCACTTGGAAATCCTACATTCCTTCAGATACAACTCAACTGTCACTGTGAACCAGGATCTCCTTCATTGCAGGCAGATTATTTACCAGCTGAGCTACCAGGGAAGCCCCTCTGAAATTCTGTTGATCTTTTATTTACTCCTCTCCTAGGACTTTCCACTCTGTACCTTTTAATTATTAAAGTTCAATTCTCCTCCTCCATTCCTACCTTGGGCCAGAACTCTCTCTTTTAGCTTTTTCATCTAGGGGTCCCCCCTCAAATTCCTTCTAAATAAAGAGCTTCCTATGAATAACAATAACCATAATACATACCCCAAAGTTAAAAGATTCACTAGTTTAAAAAAGCAAAGTTGGTTTACAAAGACTTGGGAGGCCTTTGTAGGCTACTCACAGTTTCCATATTTACCAAATACTATATAGATTTTTTTCTTTGCATGTTCTGTTTCCTTTACTGGGAATGGTCTTCCTCATTTTGTCTTTGGAGGAGGTCCATTTATTCTTTAAAGTCCAAGTGATAGATTGCTTTTTGCCTATCCAATATCCAGTCTCCCTTTTTCCCTTACAATAGCAAGAGGTTCTACTTCCTCAGTGCGACTTCACTTTCACCTTTCACTTTCATGCATTGGAGAAGGAAATGGCAACCCACTCCAGTGTTCTTGCCTGGAGAATCCCAGGGAGAGGGGAGCCTGGGGGGCTGCCGTCTGTGGGGTTGCCTGGGGTCAGACACGACTGAGGCGATTTAGCAGCAGCAGCTATTTCCTCAGTAGATTAGGTGGCCAATGAAATGGAAGAAGTTTGTTGGGTAGAATTTCTAGACAAGCTCTGCAAAGAGCATCAAGTTTGTCCTTTCTCCCTTCTTGCTTGAGACTTGTATGTGCTGTCTGAAGCTCCAGCAGCCATTTGGGGGCCATGAGATAAGCTTGATGATAGAAGCTGTATACTAAGGATGGTAGAAGAGAAAGATAGGAGGACCACAGGATTAATGATGACATTCTAGAAGTCTGTTATCAGTTGTAGATTGATTAATACTGGACTTCTTCTCAGTTCAGCTCAGGACAGTTGCTCAGTCATGTCCGACTCTTTGTGACCCCATGAACCACAGCACACCAGGCCTCCCTGTCCATCACCAACTCCCAGAGTTCACCCAAACTCACGTCCATTGAGTTGGTGATGCCATCCAATCATCTCATCCTCTGTCATCCCCTTCTCCTCTTGTTTTCAATCTTTCCCAGCATCAGGGTCTTTTCAAATGAGTCAGCTCTTCATATCAGGTGGCCAAAGTATTGGAGCTTCAGCTTGTTTTACATGAGATGAAATCTCTGTTTTGATTAAGCTATTGTTATTTGGATTTTTGTTTATATGCAGCAAATCATAATCCTAATGAATGTACAGCTCAGTTCTTCTTTATCACTATTCCTATATCCTAACTAGGGATATTTTTTTAAAACTGTGGTTCCCATAGGCCTTCACTCAACTTTCTGATCATATTTATTGTAACATATAAGATCTATTTGACTGTATATCTCCTCCCCTGTTAGACTGTGAGCTCCTTGAGGGAGGAACATTGTCTCATTCCTTTCTGTATCTGCAGTGTTTAATGCTCAGTAGACATGCAACAACAGACTGGTTCCAAATAGGAAAAGGAGTATGTCAAGGCTGTATATTGTCACCCTGATTATTTAACTTACATGCAGAGTACATCATGAGAAACGCTGGGCTGGAGGAAGCACAAGCTGGAATCAAGATTGCCGGGAGAAATATCAATAACCTCAGATATGCAGATGACACCAACCTTATGGCAGAAAGTGAAGAGGAACTAAAGAGCCTCTTGATGAAAGTGAAAGAGGAGAGTGAAAATGTTGACTTAAAGCTCAACATTCAGAAAACTAAGATCATGGCATCTGGTCCCATCACTTCAAGGCAAATAGATGGGAAAACAGTGGAAACAGTGAGAGACTTTATTTTTTTGGGCTCCAAAATCACTGTAGATGGTGATTGCGACCATGAAATTAAAAGACAGCTTACTCCTTGGAAGGAAAGTTATGACCAACCTAGAGAGCATATTAAAAAGTAGAGACCTTACTTTGCCAACAAAGATCCATCTAGTCAAGGTTATGGTTTTTCCAGTAGTCATGTATGAATGTGAGAGTTGGACTGTGAAGAAAGCTGAGCACCAAAGAATTGATGCTTTTGAACTATGGTGTTGGAGAAGAGTCTTGAGAGTCCCTTGGACTTCAAGGAGATCCAGCCAGTCCATCTTAAAGGAGATCAGTGCTGGGTGTTCATTGGAAGGACTGATGTTGAAGCTGAAACTCCAATACTTTGGCCACCTGATGTGAAGAGCTGACTCATTTGAAAAGACCTTGATGCTGGGAAAGATTGAAGGCAGGAGGAGAAGGGGACGGCAGAGGATGAGATGGTTGGATGGCATTACTGACCCAATGGACATGAGTTTGTGAGGGCTCCAGGAGTTGGTGATGGACAGGGAGGCCTGGCGTGCTGCAGTTCATGGGGTCGCAAAGAGTCGGACGTGACTGAATGACTGAACTGAACTGAACTGAGACAGAATGAGTCCTCTTAGTTGATGTTTGTTGAATTGAATTAAGATTTGAAACATATTTTGGATTTTCTGTTAACATGCAACTTCTTTTGGAAAGGGTATTATCTGAAACCTGAACCTTATTCAGGATTTAGCTGGCAAGAAATAATATAATGGGAAATGACACTGTACAGGGGTCTTTGAGAGGAGGGTGTGAGGGATGAGTGGGGCTGCACTGGCCATGGAAGGAAAGGTGGGAAAAACCAAAGCCATGGGTTTCAGCCAATTTGGATCTCCCCAGGGCAGCTCTTGTTTGCAGTTATGCTTTTCCGAACACAGAACCTCACTGCTACCTGGAAATCCCTAGAGGAGTCTGCCTGCATTGGAATGCTTTATCTTGACCCTCCTGCCTTCTGAGAGGCAAAGCTTCTCTCCCGAGACTGGGTATCACAGATAACTGGCTCCTTGGGCATAGCCATGAGTGCCTCTCAGCCCTCTTCCCTTGGTCCTCCCAAACCACTTTGGAAGGGTCTGTCACTCTTGAGTTGCAAGATTAAATGAATGCATCTTTGGATAAGACACTTTAGGGCACTAGATCAAAGTCTTGCCTGCCGGGGCTCTGGACCCCTTTCAGCGTGAGTATAAAGCCTGTGCCACTCTTTCAGTGAATTACGGGGTGCAGAAGGAGAGAAATCATGTATATCCACTGTATCTACACATCTTCTCAGGAGCAGAGCTCAGGTGGCCTCCTCGGAAACCAGCACACAGAAAATGGAAAGATGCACTCTCTATTAAAACCGTTCAAAAATATTATTGCTATAGACAAATATGATCCTTTGGCTAAATAAAACCATTGGAGAGCAGATTAAACCATGCCACATTATATGATTATTCCCTCCTTGTAAAAATAATAAAAAATGTTTTTGGTAGCTTTGCTCTGTGTTTGTATGTCTGTTTTAATAAAAGTTTCCAAGGTCCTTTTGTTGTGTGTGTGTGTGAGTCAAAGATTTGGATAGAAGCCAAACTAGTGGCAGGAGTTGTCCCACTTGCCACAGAAAAAGGAAGAAAAAACACCAAGTCATTATACAATTTCACTCTCCTAAATCAAACCTTCCATTTGCCATGATTATTTACCATTGCTTTGTAATTGTGAGCAGACAGCTGAGTAGGACTGGAAGTCTATTCATTCTTTAAAGTGACATAAAGTGGCACTTGGAGTCCCAAATGATAATTGTTCTTTTCTCCTTGTTAATACCCAACCATGGCTCGGAGTTCTGTGAAAGATTCATTTCCTGCCAGCTCCAGAAATTTCTGTGGGGCTTGGCTCTTTGCCTCTTTTTGAAACCCAATCTGAAATCACCCTCAGGAATTGGTAAGGCTGAATTGGTTGTGACCTTCAGTCAGAATTCCTCTCTAAATATTTTAGCAGGATGGAGAACTTTGCCTACTCAGTAGGGACATGGGTGAGAAATATTGGCAGCGTCTCAGAAATATGATTACTTTGAGGGCATTTCCAGCTCAACTTGAATCTTAGGAACTGGAATTTGGTAAGGAAATTAGATTTTATGGGATTTCCCCCTATTTAAGAGGACCTTGGTGTTTAGACAAAAACTTTAAGTTCATGGGAACCGCTCTGCAAAGATGCAGGGTCCTTTCTCTGTGACTGCGCTCTGAGGGGTTGCCCCACTCCCACGTGGAAGTGATCATTTATGGAGGCTCTGCCAAGCCTATTAAAGCCTTCTTAATGGGTGACACTGACAAACTGAGTGATAAAGATCGGCTGCATCCTTTGGCTCTGTGTGAGTTGTAGGTCCCTGTTGACTTGAGATCCCTATCTACTGATTACAAATAGGATAGAGAAGGTAAAGATCAAAGGGTCTTCCTATAGTATGGGTGATTTCCTGCGACTCCTACCCTCCAATTTCACATTCTGTGCAACACTGTCGAGTTTCTGACCTGTGTTAGAATCAAAAGCAGCAAGCTCATGCTTCTCTGGCCCCCAGGCTCAGAACTGCAATATTAATGGTGCTCAGCATTTATTAAACATTAAATATGCTGGAAGTTCTGCGTTAAGTGCTCCACGTGAATGATCTCCTTTCATCTGAGGAAGTAGTTTTATCACTATCCCCATTTTATGGATGAGGAAACTGAGGCCCAGAGAAATGAAACCATATAGCTAGGAGATGGTGAAGCCAGAATGCACACTCTCATCTTCACTCTGGAACTCAAAGCAGCACAAAAGAGTTGATAGAGGTGTGTCTTAGAAAAGACCTTCGCTTTTCTCTATTCTCTGAGGCTGCTTCTGCACCATTCATACCTGAGGCTATCAACGTAATAGTGACTGCAGCCCAGGAACTTTGTGGTATGATTCATGGGTTTGGGGCAGAATTATCGGTGTGAAAGGATTTGCCGTGGAGGAGTTTACTAGAGACTTCCATTTACAATGGTTGGAATTTAAAAATTTTTTTCCCACATATCCCTGGTTTCTTGAGGGAAAAGAGAAGAGGAAAGCAGAGACACCCTGGAAGGGGAGCTGGGCTGTCTCCCACTCTCCCTTTCTCTCAGCTACATACTGTTTGAGATTCTATTCATGAGCTGTAGAGTTTTGAGCCTTGGAGGAACTGAATATACAGTTGAGGGAGTCTAAAATGTGACTTATAACCTGAACCTGGGGGAGGCTGGAATATAGAAATTAGTGATGGGCTTCCCGGGTGGCTCAGTGGGAAAGAATCTGCCTGCCGATGCAGGAAACAGGGGTCCGATCCCTGGGTGGGGAAGATCCCCTGAAGGAGGAAATGGCAACCCACTCCAGTATCCTTGCCTGGAAAATCCCATGGACAGAGGGGCCTGGTGGGCTACAGTCCATGGGGTTGCAAAAGAGTTGGATGTGACTTAGTGACTAAACAACAACATTGTACTCAGAACTGAAAAATTTCCTTCTCTTTCAACCAACAAAAGGGAAGTCAAGGACCTTCAAGAGCTAGTCACTCTAAAAGTTGGGGTGTTTTCATCTTCCATGAGCCATCCACTGATTGAATAGGAGTCATTATTTTCTCTTAACTGGGCTTGTTCTATGTGGCTGATTTTAACAGTGTTTTCAAAGGAAGGCGAGCGTGTGCTCTAGAGGTGGTAGCGGTAGTGAAGGGATGGGGTTTCGATAAACCTTCCCAGAACATGCTGAGGGCTACAGCCAGGTCCTGGGGCTGTAAGCACAGTGTCACTGGACATAGAGATTCTGCAGTCTTCTTGAGGATTTGGAGGAGGCCAAGCCAAGCATTCTCTAGCTCTTTCTGTTGGAGTCAGCAGAACCACAGGGCTCCTGACGCCGTTCAGAGCACTTAGAGTAAATCTGACACTTTCAAAGGAAGCCAAGGCATTTTCAGTTCAGGTGGTTCCCGGGGTCAAGCCGATTATGGAGGTTTACAGCCTGGTGACATCCCCTCCAGCCCCCAAACTTGCCTTCGGCTGGGCCCTCACAGGGTGTTCCTGCTCAGGCTGAGGCTGTATGTTTCATGCAGTGGACTCACGTTTTTTTTCTCTTATTGATTCTTCCCAGTTTAGGGATGCAGTCTGGATATAAGAGGAACTGGAAACATTCACACCAGATTTCAGTGGCTTCAGATAACCAGCACATAGGCATCTCCCAGGGTTTTCCCCAGGAGGCAGATAAATCAGATTAAGTCCAAATTCTTTAGAGTCAAACTTCATAGTGTCTGATAGATTGTGAAAACTGGTGCCAAGGCAGGTCACACTTGAGTCCCAATAGCCCACGTCAGTCATCGTGCGTACTAAGTCGCTTCAGTCATGTCCTACTCTTTGTGACCCTATAGACCATAGCCCACCAGGCTCCTCTGGCCATGGGATTCTCCAGGCAAGAATATTGGACTGGGTTGCCATGCCCTCCTCCAGGGGATCTTCCTGACCCACAGAGTCATTAGAAATCTTAAAGCAAAATGTGGCTCCCCTATTTATTTTTATTTATTTATTTATGGCTATGCTGGGTCTTTGTTGCCGTGCATGAGCTTACTCTAGTTGCAGTGCACGGGCTTCTCATTGCAGTGGCTTCTCTTATTGCGGAGCACAGGCTCTAGGTACTCAGGCTCAGTAGTTGTGGTCCACTGGCTTAGTTGTTCCAAGGCATGTGGGATCTTCCCAGACCAGAGAGCGAACCTGCATCCCCTGCACTGGCAGACAGATTCTTATTCACTGGACCACCAGGGAAGTCCCACCCTGTATTTTTGGACCTCACAAAGTATGTGTCAGCAAAATTCTCCATCTCTCAGTGCCTACTCTGTTTTGGTAGCTGAGCTGGTGTGGGATGGGAGGTAATCCTGGCAAGTGGAGGAGGCCCAGGCAAGGCAGTTGTAGAGAGGCCACTGGAGTGACCTGGAGGAGGAGGCAATACAGATACTATTTGCCATATTCTGTTTGACCTTGGACTTGGCCAGCTCACACCTTGGGCAGAAGTCTTCCATTGCCAATTTAGAAAAGTGCTAATAAGGCAAACTGTGAATAATTTGATGACTCAAAAAATAGCCTGTTAGGGCACAGACATCAAAGGGTGCTATGGACCAGAGGGAAAAATTCTTTTCTCTTTTCTTTATCCTCCAGGAGCTTCTACTCCTGTGCTCACCATTGCTAGCTCCTCTTGTGATTTCGTGTCTCATTTCTGTGATTCACAGGTTACTGAAGTGGGAAGAAGAACCGGGAGCAGATCACGTGTTTTAAGTTATCCTTGCAAACTCACTCTCTTTGCTGGCACCATGAAGGAGCTGAATGTGCAGCTATTCCCCCCGGGTTTGGAATAATTCCCGTAGCTGCTATTCAAGGAGGCCAGGACAATCATTTTCCCATTTTCTGCTCAGCACCTTGTCCTTCAGTGGTGATGGAATAATAGTGAGTTAGTTTATAGAATCATTGCATCTATGGACCTTGGCACTTTAATTAGGAATGGTAGGCTGTGAGGAGAATTCTCACGAAGTGGATGCCAAGGGGGATTTTAGAGATTAAAAAATGTTCAGAGGTAAATGATTTGATTTTTCCAGAAGGGCACAAAATGATGCCAAGTGCTTACACTTAAGTATCACTAAGATGCTATTCTCCAGTAGATTCTGGCTTGTCACACCAGAAAATGTCTACCTCAAAGAAAAACACATTTAGGTTTTTGATTGATTTGTTTTTATTCAGAAAAGCTGAAATGGAATTAATTTTATATGTGGAGAACTGGTCATTGCTTCTACTGCTGACAGTAAGTACTACAATAGGAAAAAAATGGAACATTTCCCTCTGAACAGAATTGTAGTGAACTGAGAACTAAAGCGCTTATGGAAAATAGCTTTGAAATGATTATTTTTGTTTGCTTAAATGCTTGATTATGATGATTGTAATTCCAACTATACACAGAGCATGAAAAAAAAAAAAGCTAAGCCTAGACTCCTGTTATAACAAAAACTAAGGAACACATCACACTTCATAAACCCCAAATGCTCGTGGGTTTCTTGGGACTGCTAAGTAAAATGTAAATACACTGTTCAGGTTCTCCTTGTTTGCATTTTCAGGGCCAAGAATTCTTTTTAGGCTTTCTTTAAAAGGTTTAGCTTGACCCTGGGTCACTATAACAGCTTATGAAGTGAAACTTGAACTTGGAGTCCTTTTCTTGCTTTGCATGCGAAGGTTGGCCCTCTGAGGAGGAGACTTTGGGGGTGAGTAGCACATCTGCTGAGGGCTCAGGGTTTCAGACAACAGGATCTTCCAGTCCCAGGACCGGAGGGTTTTTGGTGAGATAATTTTATCACTGCTACAGCATCACAATCAAGCACAGCTCTGTAGGCAGCCATGTTCTAAGAAGTGATCTTTCCTGTTCTTTTCCTGGAAAGAGTAGGACTATCACAACCATGCAGTCACTCTAACTCATCAGACCATGCCCATCATCAATAATATGAATAAACCTTGCACCAAAAACCTAAAGACAAAATTGATTGGACAGTCAAGTAGAGAACTTCGAATGACCTTGGAAGATCCAAGAGCTGCCAGGGCAGTTTTAAGCTTTGATCTTCTCTGATCAAAAGGAAACCCAATCCCCTTGCTTCTGCCCTCACCCAACCTGTACAATGGCCCCAGGGGTGATGAGGAAGCAGTGGCAAGAGAACTGACAGTGTTGGTGGATGGATCAGGAGGCTGGCTAATGGCTTCAAGTGCAGTTTGTGGTCAGTTGTAAATTTGTCTCAGCCTGAGGCAGGACTGAGACCACTTGATTACTGCTGGTCTGTTCAGTGGAGCTGACAGTGGTAGCACAGGCTGGAAGCAGAAGGTTCTGCACTCCGGGTGGGTGGGAGGGATGCTCACAGGGCCCTTGTCTATACCTGCTCTGTTGCAGGGCTAAACAGAGGAGCTTGGCATTAGAGGCTCAATTCACTGCCTCCCGAACAACAGCAGCCAGTGACATGTTGTGCCAGTAACAAGGCTGCTCCTGTACATTTTGACTTGGCTTTTTGTTTCATTCAGTTTCAAGAATGTTTGTGAGTCACTTTTTAAAATGCCCCTTTGTCTTTTCCTTTCAGCCCTGAAGTTCTGGAAAAGGCCAAGACACAGCAAGGACACTTCACATTTGTCTTGGTCAAAATTGACCTCCTTGGCTTCATCTGCTCCAAACCTGTTCCTCTCTGGATGCCCTCTGTCTCACTGAAGAAGACTCCATCAACCAGTTTCATGCTCAAGCTTGGGGTTGACCTTCAACTCTCTCTTCTTCCATCTTCACCAGAGTCAGTCAATCAATCACCAGGTTCTGTCTATTCTGTCTACCAAAGATCTCCCTATCCACCCACCCTTCTTTCCATCCATCCATTCACCCATTTATCTATCCATCCATCCTTCCATGCATGCATCCATCCTTCCATCCATCCATTTATTAATCCATCTATCCACCCATCCATCCATTCATCCTTTCACTTCTCTCCAGCTCACAGCTGTGGTCCTCACTCAGGTTGCCAGCACTTTTCTCCTGGGTGGCTTCAATAGTCACCTCACTGCCCTAGGGGCTCTGCTGACTGCCCCCAGCTCACTGAATCACTTCCATTCCCAGTCACAGCCAGAGTGGTTCTTCTGCAACGTTGACTTGACCATGATACTTCATACTTCTCTGCCTACAACCCCATCAAGTGCTTTCCATGGCCCTGAAAAGTCTTACCTTCTTAGCATGATACAACTAGGGTTCTGAGATCTGGCTCCTGCCTCCTTCAGTGTAACCACATGTGCTGAATCCTATCTTTTCTCAACCTTCACACTTGCTATTCCTTCCACCTGAGTGCTGAATCCACCACTGTCCATGGCTCCACTTCCTCAGTTTTCAGGACTTAAGTGTCAAGTCCACCCAGAAGCTTCCCCTGATCCTCCCTACTCTGGACTTCACAACCTGCACCCATTGTAACTACAGGGATCTTGTGATCTAATGTCAGAACTAGAACAACTAAGGGAGTGAAAAGAGTACTTGGACATATTATGCATGAACTACAGGTGTAAACTGGGACTGACCCAGGCAAACCTAGGGTGTATGGTCACCCTCAATTCAGTTCAGTTCAGTTACTCAGTCATGTCCAACTCTTTGTGACCCCATGGACTATGGTACCCCAGGCTTCCCTGTCCATCACCAATTCCTGGAGCTTGCTCAAACTCATATCCACTGAGTTGGTGATGCCATCCAACCATCTCATCCTCTATTTTCCCCTTCTCCTCCTGCCTTCAATCTTTCCCAGCATCAGGGTCTTTTCCAATGACCCTAATCATGGCATTTATCACACCTTCAAATTATTTGTTAACTGCCTGGGTCTCCCCTAGCCCAACCCTAGCCGGTAGACTGCAAGGTCCCTGATGACAGAGAATACC
Organism: Muntiacus reevesi; assembly: GCF_963930625.1. Classification (NCBI taxonomy): domain Eukaryota; kingdom Metazoa; phylum Chordata; class Mammalia; order Artiodactyla; family Cervidae; genus Muntiacus; species Muntiacus reevesi. The sequence continues at coordinate 6,038,167 of NC_089256.1, read as the reverse complement.
CAGCTTATAGTAGGTGCTCAATGCATATTAGAAATAAATAAAAGAAGGGATGAATATGATAGAGAAACAGGAGTCTGGTCACATGGTCTCAGACTCCAGAGTCTGACGTAAAGTCATTTGTCCCCAAATCCTGCTGGTAAGTCTTGTTGTCTACTAGACCTAGGTTTTGTGTTTCTCCTCTGAAGAAGCCCCCAGACATCAAAATAGCACAGAAAAGTACCATATTGCCTTGCTAACACTTTCAAAATACTGTATTCCAAAACACATTTGGCTGAGATGAAATAGATGGGTCAGGTCCCAAAGTGTGTTTCCTGATGTGAGGACTTGTTAATTGATAAATGGCTACTGAGTCCAAGTGGAAATTTTGCAGATCTCTTTATCTCTTAGACTCTTTTAAACACTGAGAAATAAGCAGTGTGTCTGAAATTTAGACACACAATCTATCCCCCTTAGCCTTTCTTATTTCCCAGCTTTCATGTTCCATGAAACCTGCTCTGAGAAACAATAAAGTCATGTTTTCTGGCATCTCTAGGTAGATGAAAACTTCGTGTCCCTCAAGGCCTGGCCAGTACTTTACTCATCTTTCCCCATTGCCTAGACCAGTTGGCACACAGTTGACACTCAAAAAAATGTCTGTTGCATGTGAACTGAAATGCCAAGAAGTCAAATGGAGGACAAAAGAGCTTGGAGTTGGGGGAACCATGTCACCCTGCCTCACTGGCCCTGCAAGTGGCCTAGGAGGAGACCGACTTGCCTGAAAATAACATAGGAAACCACAAGGCTGGTGAAGCTTGTCTGTCACACCTGGCCACGCTCCCTTTGAGCTGTGCCCATCGTGACCTCATGCCCTCTTCCCACCCCACCTCCTCAGCGTCCACACCCGTGGGGTTTGGCTGTCATGGTCTGTTCACCAAAGCTCAAATTGATGAGGCTTAGTCTCACCCAGTGGTGTTTGCTTGGATGGTTCTTGCTGACTAACACCCTCTGGCTTCCAGGGAGGGCAGCTCGAGTGGCAGAAGGTTGGGCAGAAGGGCTTATTTTGAGCAGGATCTTACTGCCCCTCTATAGTACATCATCTCTCTGTCTGCACTCACTTGTGAGACTGGCTTGGCCATGCACCCAAGCCAACAGTCAAATGTTCTGTCCATCACCCAAAGGGGGACTCATGGGTCAGCATTCAAAAAGGAAGAAGATGAGGCTGTTCCTCAGACATCAGGAAAGAAAAGCACACACCCAACTTAAAACCACATCTTGATGGAGGAGAAAAAAAAGATGGCGCCCAGAAGTTAAACCCTGTTCCCTTGGAGCAGGTTTAAATGTCTGTCTTGAAGAATTTTTTTTTTTGCAGTATATATGTATTTTTTCCTTCTGAGACACTATTTCTTCTTTCAAATTAATTATTTATTATAGAATGACAAAATTTCGTGAAGCTACAAGCTGAAACTCCACCTTTCTCACAGCCCCTTTTCTAATCTAAAAGGGGGAAAAAAGTCAGAAAAGGCCATTGTGAAGCTCTATAGTTGAGCTAATAAGGGAGTCTGGAGGGGGGATGGTCCCCTGCACTGTGGCTCAAAGCCAGTGCGGGTGGGGCCAGGGTACTCTTCTAGGCAGGAGCGGGGGGTCCATCCTCTGGGAAATGAATTACTTTAAGCTTCTAGAACATGAATCAGTCTGACTTCTCCCTGTGCCTTACTAAAGACTGCTTTAAATGTTTAGATTTTGCCCCTAGGAATAAGAGCCATTCTCTTGGCCTTAATCTGATACTAACCAGAACAGCAGGCAGGAGCTGGGGGGACTAGAAGCATCCACAGCCTCTTCATTGAGCACACGGGATGAAGACACAGAGCCAGAGGCCTTCTGTCTGTCTCAGGAGCCTCTGGGCTGACCAACCCCTGGCATGGTGCACGGTTGCCACGGGATGAAGAATGACCATGTGTAGCCTCGTTCCTCCAGGTAGCTTATACCTCCAAGTAAGTTCAGTCTGGGCTGACTCTGCTACCAAATGAATTAGGAATTTTTTTTTTCAGGGTAGTTTAGATTTCTGCACTACTTATGACAGCTTGTGGGTTGATGCTATTATTTCCATTGTACAGGAGAGCAACCTGAGGATCAGAAAGGTTGGAGATTTGATGAAGTTTCTATGCTTATGGTTTGAACACAAGTTGACCTAGCTCCAGAACTCGTGTACTTTCTGCTACATCCTGCCTCCTGCAGGCCACATGGAGGTCCTCTGTGCTTCCCTGCATCTATGGGGCCCAGAGTTGTAAAATCAAAGCTGTGAATCGGATGATCTAGAAGATTCCTTCCTGATCTCTCATTCCATAACTTGAAGCAAACACAAGTTCTACTGTCCAAAATGGGGTTCACATCCAAGTGGATGCCTAGGAAGGGAAATCTGCCCCCTTTAGGACCTCTTTTCTGAAAATGAAAGAACCTGGTGCCTTTTTGGTGTGTATGTGCTCAGTCCTGTCTGACTCTTTGTGACCCCATGGACTGTAGCCCTCCAGGCTCCTCTGTCCATAGGATTTTCCAGTCAAGAATACTGGAGTGGGTGGCCATTTCCTTCTCCAGGAGATCTTCCTGACCCAGGGATTGAATCTGTGTTTCTCGCGTCTCTGGCATTGGTAGGCAGATTTGGCTTTTTTTTTTAAACACTGTGTCGCCTAGGAAGCCAGGCCTTTTAGACCAAGTGATTTATGTAAATCCCTTGATCCCTCTGTGCCTAGAAGGCACTGCTCTGGCTGTAGAATGGGTGGTCTTCTCTGAGCCAAGAGCCTGGCGCTGGTCAAGGCCACACTTGTGGGGGCACAAAATGGAAGATACTCAAGTGCACTGAGGCCCTGGGGCTATAATTAGAGCTCTGCTTATTATTCTGGACGGGATGGGGGTAGAGGTGGGAAAAGAAACCCTTTAAACTGAAGAATGTATGGGTATAAATCTCTCTTCCCATTTATTTTTGTTTTGAAATGTGTTTAAGGATACATACAATATGCATCCCTCTCCTCATATATCTGTATGCTTAGATCAATTCATAAATAAAATATACAGCGGCTCGGCTAAAATGTATCACTTGTCTGTAAGATTCCTCCTACAGGTTAATGTCTTCTGCCAAGGGAACTGCCCTGGTTTGCATTGACTTTCAATGACCTACTTATATGCACTGGTTCAGGCAGAGTTTAACAAGTGGTCTGGCAGATATCTGCATCTGAACGTATTCTTCAATTTTTACACTATTTTGGTATTATTTGGCTTCACTCTGCCAAAAATCAATAGTGTGTGAATAAAGTTAGGTTGGTGATCGCACCTTTAGATAGAAAAACTGTCATGAACAGATACTTTGGGGAATGGCTCAGGAAGGGAGACTAATTCATGCTGTTTGTCATTCTATGGCTGTTCTGCTATTGGAATAATTGGCATTTCCCGGATAATTGCTTTAAGATCTTCAGGGCTTATGGGAGAAAAGACCTTGAGAGCAGAACCCACCCGAGGACTGCCTGTCATTGTCCAAGTTCACTTTCTGTTGCTGAATGTGATCTGAGACTGAGGTTGATGGCTGTGAATTTTAGTATGTCACTGTCAATCATAGGAGCTTATCTGATATCTTCTTTGGTCTGGAATTGGAAATTCCTGAATAATGTGATACTCGAGAATTGGGTAGTCTCAAGATCAGAAGGTGGTTTAATCTCCATGATCAGGTTTTAAAATATGATTCCTGCAAAATTTATTAATATTGAAGAATCCTATCTTTGAGCACAAGTCTGTGTTTTAAATGTGTCTGAACTCTTGTAGGAGGTATTTCTTGTTAAAATCAAGTATTTAATTAGGGACCAGGAATTAAAAAAAAATTATAAACCTCATTTCTTACATACATCTATAAAAACAAAAAGAACAAATAAGACGAGATGATGAAATGTAAATTCATATAAAATATTGTAGAATATACTCAGCCAAGTCAAGCACTTGGTGTATTGTGAACAACTGTTTCTTGTAAACCAAATTACAAAAAGTTGGATTAAAAAAAAATCAATTGACTATTATTTATGTTCCATTTAACCTAGGTGCTTTAATAATGTCTATCTGACCAAATACAATATTGATTTTTTATTGCTGTGGGATTCACTTAACCTTAAATAAAACTAAAGAAAACTAAACCCCAGTTGCCTACCCTCTCCTGTAACTGTTGGTGTTTAGAGTGGAAAAGAGAGTGCTGAATTTAGGCAACTGATGCAGGAAGGGGAAAAGAGGTAGGAGCTTTGGTTTTCTGTCTGTTTTCAACCGACAAATACTTATACTAAGTGTGAGACAATAGAAAAAAATATGTGTATATATATATATTGGTCTTTGACCCTGCATTCTGACACAGGGATCCCGAGTCCCTTGTAAATTCCTAAGTGATGAGCCACCTGGTGGTAGTTTGGTACCTAAGTCGTGTCTGACTCCTTGAGACCCCATCAACGGCCAGGCTCCTCTGTCCTTGGGATTTCTCAGGCAAGAATACTGGAGTGGGTTGCCATTTCCTTCTCCAGGGAATCTTCCTGACTTAGAGATTGAACCCACATCTCCTGCACTGGCAGGCGATTCTTTACCACTGAGCAACCAGGAAGCCCCATCTTTTATAATCTTCTTTAATAAACTGGTATGTAAGTAAGTAAGTAAGCACCCTAAATACAAATGAGTTCCATTCCAAGAGTGAGTTCATAAGTTCATTTTGTTTGTTAAGTCCAACAACGTAAGCCAAGGTACTCAACTAACACAGCTGGCTATATAGTACTGTACCGTAATAGGGTTTTTAATACTTTTCACAGAAATAATACATACAAAAAACAAAAAATAAAGAAAAAATTTTAATCTTACAGTACAGTACCTTGAGAAGTATGGTAGTACCATCCAAGAGCTGGCATACAGGGGCTGGCATCAAGTGAAGAGGCAAGAAGAGATACTGACTGGAAGATGGTAGAGCTGAAGGATTGTCAGCTCTGGGAGACGGAGAGCAACTTGCAATTTCACTCCTACCTGATGCTAATGGAACACATGTTTGCATATTTGAAAATTCACAGCTTGAAGGTTTCTATGTAAGGGACTTACTGTATTTCCCTGAGTTCTGGGAGCCTCTCTAGGGAGTTAATAAAACCTGAGTCGAGAGCTGTTGGAACCACCAATCCATAGCACAGGTGATAAGCTGGACTTGTGGCTGGCGTCTGAAGTGGGGGGTGAGGGAAACTATTTTGTGGGACTGAGCCCTTAGCTGTGAGATCTGAAGCTATCTCCCGGTACACAGTGTCAGGACAGAGCTAAATTGTAGGACACCCAGCTGATGTCCAAGACCTGCTCATTGTTGCGGAGAACCCTCCCTCCACACCTGGTGACAGGAAGTATCAGAAGAGATGGGCTCTGTGTGAGTAACAAAGGAGACTCCCAGGAAAGAAGGGCTTCCCAGGTGGCTCAGCTGGTAAAGAATCTGCCGGCAAAGCAGGAGACGTGGGTTTGATCCCTGGGTTGGGAAGATACCCTGGAGAAGGGAAGAGCTACCCACTCTAGTATTCTGGCCTGGAAAATTCCATGGACTGTGTAGTCCATGCGGTCGTAGAATTGGACAAGACTGAGCAACTTTCACTTTCACTTTCCAGGAAAGAAACGCAGCAGAAAAGAACTGGGTCTCCCCTACTGTGGAAGAAAAAATCTGGGTTTTTCCTCTAGAGTAAGGTAAGGCTCAGTGGAAAAGAATCTGCTTGCATTGCAGGAGATGGGTTGGATTGTGGCAGGAACCATGGGATCAGTCCCTGGGTCAGGAAGATTCCCTGGAGAAGGAAATGGTAACCAACTCCTGTATTCGTGGCTGGGAAACCCTGTGGACAGAAAGCCTGGCGGGCTACAGTCCATGGGATTGCAAAGAGTAGGACGTGACTTAGTGACTGGACTAAACAACAACTAAGGCTCAGGTCCTTAGTGTGCATTTTCCAGTGTATCATACGTCAAATAAGAAGACAAGACTCTTGGCAAACAAGGTACCCAGTAAGTATGTGACAAGGAAGCACAGAAATCCAGTGGTGGAGCCTGCTTCAGACAGAAGCAGAAATTCCAGTTTCTATTTTGCATTAATTTTTAAAGAATATAAGTTGTATTCTAACTGGGTTGTCCAAAAGCTGAAAGAAAAGAAAATTTACAGATGAGGGAGAGTAGATGGATGAGGGTGGGCAGTTCAGTTCGGTTGTTCAGTCATGTCTGACTCTTTGTGGCCCCATGGACTGCAGCACAACAGGCTTCCCTCTCCATCACCAACTCCTGGAGCTTACCCAAACTCATGTCCATAGAGCTGGTGATGCCATCCAACCGTCTCATCCTCTGTCATCCCCTTCTCTTCCTGCCTTTAATCTTTCCCAGCATCGGAGTCTTTTCCAATGAGTCAGTTCTTCACATCAGGCGGCCAAAGTATTGGAGTTTCAGCTTCAGCATCAGTCCTTCCAATGAATATTCAGGACTGATTTCCTTCAGGATTGACCAGTTTGATCTCCTTGCAGTCTGAGGGACCCTCAAGAGTCTTCTCCAACACCACAGTTCAAAAGCATCAATTCTTAGGCACACAGCTTTCTTATAGTCCAACTCTCATATCCACACATGACTACTGGAAAAACCATAGCTTTGACTAGATGGACCTTGACGGCAAAGTAATGTCTCTGCTTTTTAAAATTCTGTCCCGGTTGGTCATAGCTTTTCTTCCAAGGAGCAAGTGTCTTTTAATTTCATGGCTGCAATCACCATCAGCAGTGATTTTGGAGCCCCCCAAAATAAAGTCAGCCACTGTTTTCATTGTTTCCTCATCTATTTGCCATGAAGTGATAGGACTTGATGCCATGATCTTCATTTTCTGAATGTTGAGTTTTAAGCCAACTTTTTTTGCTCTCCTCTTTCACTTTCATCAAGAGGTTATTTAGTTCTTCACTTTCTGCCATAAGGGTGGTATCATCTGCATATCTGAGGTTATTGATATTTCTCCCAGCAATCTTGATTCCAGTTTGTGCTTCATCAAGCCCAGTATTTTGCATGATATATATACTCTGTATATAAGTTAAATAAGCAGGGTGACAAAATATCACCTTGATGTACTTCTTTCCCTATTTGGAACCAGTCTGTTGTTCCATGTCCACTTCTAACTGTTGCTTCTTGACCAGGATACTGACTTCTTGGGGGGCAGGTAAGGTGGTCTGGTATTCCCATCCCTTGAAGAATTTTCCAGAGTTTGTTGTGATCCACACAGAGGCTTTGGCATAGTCAATAAAGCAGAAGTAGATGTTTTTCTGGAAACTCTCTTGCTTTTCTTATGATCCAGCAGTTGTTGGCAATTTGACTTCTGGTTGCTCTGCCTTTTCTAAATCCAGAGTGAACATCTGGAAGTTCATGTTGCATGTACTATTGAAGCCTGGCTTAGAGAATTTTGAGCATTACTTTGCTAGCATGTAAGATGAGTGCAGTAGTTTGAACATTCTTTGACATTGCCTTTCTTTGGAATTGGAATGAAAACTGACCTTTTCCAGTCCTGTGGCCACTGCTGTTTTCCAAATTTGCTGGCATATTGAATGCAGCACTTTCACAGCATCAGCTTTTAGGATTTGAAATAACTCAACTGGAATTCTATCTCCTCCGCTTGCTTTGCTCGTAGTGATGCTTCCTAAGGATGCATCCAGGATGCATCCTTCGCATTCCAGGATGTCTGGCTCTAGGTGAGTGATCATACCTTTGTGGTTATTTGGGTCGTGAAGATCTTTTTTGTATAGTTCTTCTGTGTATTCTTGCTACCTCTTCTTAGTATCTTCTGCTTCTGTTAGGTCCATACCATTTCTGTCCTTTACTGTGCCCATCTCTGTATGAAATGTTCCCTGGTATCACTAATTTTCTTGATGAGATCTCTAGTCTTTCCCATTCTATTGCTTTCCTCTATTTCTTTGCATTGATCACTGAAGAAGGCTTTCTTCTCTCTCTCTGCTATTCTTTGGAACTCTGCATTCAAATGGCTATATCTTTCCTAGGGCCTTGCCCAAGCTCTTTCTGATAGGCTTTGAGTACTATAACTTCTAATAGTTGCCTTATTTAAATCTCATTTCAATTTTGTAATTCACATGCCAGTGTCTCTATTTTGCAGATGAAGAAACTGAATACTCAGAAAGACGAGCTACTTGCTTTAAGGTCACACAGCTCCTGCTGGGATGCTAACATTGATTGGACAACATGTTTTTTCTATGCATGCCCCAAGTAGGAAATAGAACTATGTCAAAAGTAACATTATCATGGGAATTAATATTTATAATTTCAATAAGTCTTTATCACTTATTGGAAAATTTTTCATGTACAAGATGGAGAAGCTGATCAGAAGATCATTGATTGAAGTCCCATCTGTGATAAAATTTAATAATTTGTTATTGGTCAAGAAAAAGCTGGCTGGTTACCTCTGAAAGTCCATGAACCGAAATTAGTTTGCAGCTAGGTTTTGTTTGGCCTGTTGATGGAGTAAGTAAATATCTGACGTTTAAGGGTTTTTGTTTTTTTTTTTTCACTAACATTAAAACAAACTAACAGGAAACCTTATATAAAAATCTGAACAATCAGCAGATCTGGCAATTGGATCTGCTCTTCTGAAAGCTGACAAATGGTTCTGAGTACCAGCTATTCACTTTAGATGTTGTCTGTCGTTTTCCACTTTGCTGTAGTCCTCACCAATTCCTAATGTCTCCCTGACCCTGTATCAGTTGTTTTTATTTCTTTTTTTCCCCTCCAATCTGGTAGCTCCCTTTATTTGTCCAGTCTGCCTTGTTCCTGTAGGCACTTTAAGGTGGGTTTCCGGATACAGAAAGCAACAGAAGCGAAAAGAAGAGATACTTGCATTCAAGAATCTACCAGGCTGGGACTTCCCTGCTGGTCCAGTGGCTAAGACTCTGCACTCATAATGCAGGGGGCCCCGGTTCAAGTCCTGGTCAGGGAAATAGATCCCACATACTGCAACTAAAAAATCCTGTATGCTGCAATGAAGACTGAAGATCCCACATGCTCCAATTAAGACCTGGTGTAGCCAAATAAATAAATAAATATTAAAAAAAAAAAAAACCTACCATGCCAGTAATCAGTTCTATGACCTCAGGCTAACCCATTAACCACTCAGAGTCTCAGATTCCTCATCTGTTACATGGGAATGATAAATGATTTGGGGGAAGTTAAATAGTTCATGAGATTATGCTCAGTAAATGTAACTGACTCTAAGACATCCTTAAAAGAATTTTGCCCCCACCACCAATCTGTAGATGATGCTCAAACTGACAATGTACCAGCATCCTCTCATAGCCATTGTTTAGCTAACCTTTCAAATCACACTTTTCTAGGCCATTTTTGTTCTCTTCTATTCAAGTAGATTTTTAATTGTGCTTCAGACCATTTCCAGCATTACTGTAATTACATAGCAACATCTTTTCATAATATGAAATGGAACAATTGAGCAAAATATGCAAAAGCTCCTGCTTCCCCCCATACTTGCTCACGGCACCCCTTCTTTGCCCATTGAGAAATGAAATCCCCACACTTTCTGGCATGTGGCTACCATTGTGGATCTTTCTATCATCACTCCTGTTTCAAGGACCTACAGTTGTTAATAATATGGTATTGCCCATCGTCTGAATAACCTTTTCTTGACTTCAACCAGAGAGTTAGCCTTGGTGGTGTCCTACCTGGAAAGGACAATACGAAGTGGAACTTGGAGTCCCAGTAGTGACAAGTAAGTGGTAACCCTTGGACTGGATGCAGGTTTTCAAAGAGTCCCTGACTTAACCTCCAACAAGAGGGAAAATGGCCCATGGAGGTCCTTACAGAAATAACTGACCTGCATTTTGGCAAAAGCATATAACTCAAAATAAAATTACTCGAGTGGAAAATGGCTTTCTTCTTGCATGAATGAGAAAGGTTGAGTTGAAATTTTTGTTTTGCCTGCTGAATTGCCCATAGAATTGATCTAGTTGGACCAAGTACTAGAGGGGCTTCCCACATCATGGGGTTCCGATTACCCATTGTGTGTCTAACCTGTGGATGAACACGGTGCTTGGGAAGAGAGTGTTTTGAGGTTGTGCTGGGCAGGTGCTGGGGCAAACAGACAATGAAGGAAATTTTTGCGTGCGTGCATGCTCATTTAGTTCAGTCGTGTCTGACTCTATGAGACCCTATGGACTGCAGCCTGCCAGGCTCCTCTGTCCATGGGATTCTCCAGGCAAGAATACTGGAAGGGATTGCCATGCCCTTCTCCCGGGATCTTCCCGACCAAGGGATTGTACGCAAGTCTCTATGTCTACCTGCGTTGGGAGATGGGTTCTTTTTCACTGGGCCGCCAGGGAAGCCCAAAGGACGCCTGGATCCACAAACCAATGTTAACCTTTAACCAGGTGTCCATCTCATCCTGTGCCTGAATCAGCCAGTTTCCTTTTTGTTTCACTTGTTGGATCATTGGGCTTTCCTGGTGGCTCAGATGGTAAAGAATCTGCCAAAAATGAAGGAGTCCTGGGTCAATCCCTGGATTAGGAAGATCCCTTGGAGAAGGGAATGGTGATCCACTCCAGTATTTTTGCCTGGAGAATCCACATGGAGAGAAGAGCCTGGCGGGCTACAGTCCAAGGGGTTGCAAAGAAACAGACTTGTGTGCGCACCTAACAATGTTGGGTCATAGCTCCAAGCCTGTTGCACTTAATGGCATGAACACCAGGCTCCTACTGGGATGTGGGGAAGACCTGCTTGCTAGCAAGATCTTCACATGTTCCTTTCTCTTGGGAGTTCATTTCCTAAGTTCTCGGTATGGCAGAGAAGTTCCTTGGTCTTCTGAAGGGTGAAACTCAGGCTGCTTAGCAGGGCATTGGCAACGCAGGGCCTGCTGCCTTGAAACAGAAACTGCCAGTTAAGAATAGCTTTCTAAGTTTTAGGGTGCTCAGGCACAGCTGAATTATTTCACTGTTTGTGGCTGATTTATTCTTATGCTTTGCGAGCAGCTTCCACAGTGCAGCAAGAACGCAGAACACAGAAGAGGGCTGTTGAGCGAGGCATCCCAGGGCTCTGAGTAGGCGGATCTGTTTTGGGAGCTTGCTCTGAGAATTCTGAAATCCAATCATTCCAGATAGTGAGTGTGCCCTAAGCTCTTTACCTCTCCTACTGGAGAGGAAGGAACATAAAGCACAGGCTGCCAGAAAAACCCTGGGGCTACCATCACCACTTTGGTTTTAGGCAAGCCACTTCAAGTCTCTGAACCTCAGTTTCCCTATTTCTCAGACAGAGATCACTCCATTAATGACATGAGAGGTGAGCAGGGTATATATGCTGTATCACTGGGTGCCTGATGCCTGGCAAATACTAGGTGCTCAGGAAATGTCAGTTCTTTTTTCCTTTTCTGATATCCACGTGTTTGCTGCCCTAGCAGAAAGTGAGCTGAAGGCATGGAAAGAGTGCTTAATATTTTATCTGTTATCCATTACTTTCTTTCTGTTTTCTAGAGCATTATGATTCTTTCCTGAGAGGCCAAGAAGGCCCTAAGAAGATTAAATCAGCATGTAAATTTCAGCTTAGTTCCAGGCTAAGCCCCTTAAGACATCTGTATTTTGTGGAGAAGCTGCAGCATGTAGCAGAGGCTGAAGCACAGGAATTGTTAGCAAGCACACTGGCGGGGCCGCTGGGGCCGCTCGCCTTAGCGTGCTGGTGCTCAAGGGGAGACATCAGGACGGCCTGGAGGGCCTCTTAGAACAGCTTGCTAGGTGTGTCCTGAAGATTTACATTTCTTGCAATTCCCAAGTGATGCTGAGCCTCCTGGTCTGGAGACCACACTTGGAGAAATGCTGCTTAGTGGGAGGAGACATGCAGGCAAGTGGGACCCCATGGCTCTGGCCCCATCCTGGCTTTAGGCAAGTCACTTAAACCCTAGGAGACAGGGCTTCCACTTGTACAACAACAGGGCAAAAAGTATAATGTGGAAAAAAGCATAATTTAGAACAGAGCTTCCTAATCACTTTTTTCTGGAGTGAGTGGCCAACCCAAGCCCTGCTAGACTGATGGAGGGCTCAGGGGATCTCTATCTCAGCACATGTGTAATTCACCCTGAGTGTTTGGTTGGGAAAGTAAGACTAAATGGTTAGGAGCAAGTGCTTTCAAGTTATGGAAATCCCAGGGTAAGTCCTCTATCTGCTGATCTGTGCAGTCTTGCAGCTGTTCATCTGGGTCTGAGCCTCAGTTTGGTCAGCTGTGAAATGGGCACAATGATTGTATCTGTATCACGCGTGTGTGCTAAGTCTCTTCAGTCGTGTCCGACTCTTTGTGACCCTACAGACTGTAGCCTGCCTGCCAGGCTCCTCTGTCCATGGGATTCTCCAGTCAAGAATACTGGAGTGGGTTGCCATGCCCTCCTCCAGAGATCTTCCCAACCCAGGAATCGAACCCTTGTCTCTTAGGCCTCCTGCACTGGCAGGTGGATTTGTTACCACTCATACCACCTGGGAAGCCCATCTATATCATAGGTTTGTGGTAAATATCAAACACAGTAGTACATGTAGAGGGCCTGGCGTGCAAATTACCTTGCATAGAGTGAATGCTAATAAACATTAGGTATCATTCTTATCACTATCTATTATTATTTCCATTTCTCAAATTTTGCAGTTCATTCTTGTGCCTATTCTGGACCTTATTAGAAGAAGGAGGCAAACCTTCACTGTTTAGAAATGTAAAAACTTTTTTACCTTGTAATTTAAAAAATGTTTTTATTTTGTCAGGGGCATTGCTGTAAAACAATACTTCTCAAACTCAAATGTGCACCCATATCACTGTGGAATGTTATTAAAATGCACATTCAGACTCAATAGGTCTAGGGTAGAACCTGAGAACCTGCATTTCTAAGCGGCACAAGTGGACCACACTCCTGGTCCATGGACTTACACTTTGCGTGGCAAGTCTCCTCAGCAGTTGCTTTTGAACTCGCTTGCACATTGGAATCATTTGGCGACCTCTAAGCCCAGACCATATACCAAACCAAATAAATCCTGCTCTCTAGGGGTGGGATGAAAATATCAGTCCTAGTTGAAGCTTCAGCTCATCCCAATGTGTACAGTGTCAACAGCACTGGTGCTTAAATTTGCTCCATTGTGGAGAGTCTTTAAAAAATAATGATGCTTGGGTCTCACTCCCAGAGATTCTGACTTGGTCCAGAGTGAGCCCTGAGCTTAAGATTTTTTGAAAACTCCAAGGTATTTCAATGAGCAGTCAAGTTTGAGAACCACCACTCTCTAAGGTTCACAGTACTCCTTAGTAAGGCAAAGGGAGAAGTCGCATTTGATTCATATTCCAGGAGCTTAAAGCAATTAATTTCCCTTCAAATGGACCCCCTTTTCCCTAGGAGATCTGCACTGAAACATGGCCAAAATAAGAGTCTTTTTTACTCTTATTTTAAAGGCAAAAACCTGTTTAACATCTGTATTCAGGAAGCTGCATTTGTACAGTAGCTCACAAATAGACTCAGGAGAGAGTGTTCAGTTCCTAATTCCCTCCATCACCACCTTCAGCGCGACCTTGGAAAATCTTTTTATGTTTATGTTTCCATATTTTCTCATTTTTGAAACCTGGCTAATCCTACAAAGTGACCACAGGACTGGTAAATGGTCTGCTGCACCTTCACAAACACTCCCGCTCACTTCTCCAAAATTGTTCTGATTTGCTGACTCCATTTGGGCCTTTGTGCAAAATGCACACTTAGTGAGTTGTGAAAATCTGTCACATTTAAACAATAGTTGTCTATCTCTCTCTCATAAGGGTGCCAATTGCCTCCTGTTCTATTCACACAAAATTTAGGCTTAATACACCCCAGAGGCTCAGAGAAGTCAGCAAGACGACGGAAACGGTTTTTTAAAAACTGTGGTTTTGCAGGCTTGGCAGGGGCAGGCTTTTTTTCCACCTTCCCAGTGGAAACATCCCACGACTTTCCAGTGGCCCACTTGGTCCCCTAGCCCACATTTCTGGGTGATCGTCTGTACTTCAGCTTTATGAAACGGGCTCATACATCTTGGTTTCCTTAGCACTCTGTACACTGCAGGGAGCATAGTAGGTGCTTAAGAAGTGACCGTCTAACGAATGAAGTGGCAGAAACAAGTAAAATCGGAGCCAAAGAATTCCAGGAAACAGAATGGAAATTATATTGAAGGGGGAAAGTAGGTAAAAATAAGGTATTCATGCTAATAAATATTGGAGGGAATCAGTAGATGCAGAACAGGCCAGGAGGCAAGGGGATGAGGTGGGGGTGGGGTGGGGTGGCTGAAACAGAGAAAAGGGAGGAAATGACCAGAGAGAAAGAAATAAAGGTAGTGACTGACTAGAGACTGAGGAAGCTGAAGACAGAGGAAGGGAGTAGAAGTGGGAAGAAGGCGCTGGGGGAGGGGGAGAGCCGTCGGGAGGACAGACCCCTCCTCAAGCTAGGACAGTTGGTCCCCTCACTGAGGTCAGACCCAAGTGGCGAAGGTCTGACTGCGGCAGGACTGGCGGGAAAAGCCACACCAGTGTGAGTGAGTGGGCCACTGTCAGCGTTCAGGACATTTTCTGGAATCGGATATTTTCAAATTACATAATCCTCTTTGTTTTCAATTATCCTTCTCGAGAGAGTCCAGCCCCTCCCACCTTACAAATCCACCTCCAGTTAAGCCCCTGACAGCCCCCACTAACACCCGGGCCACTCCTCGGCAGCCTCCCCCAGGCCTCCCTTTCCAGCCACAGCATCCTGCCCCTCCCCGCGGAGCCTCCGCTGCTGCATCTCCAGGCATTTCCCGTCCGACTTCCAGACACTTCCGGTTGGTGAGACACACAGCCTCTTACGCCGCCTTCCTGTCCCCAGGGGACCCTCCAGGGCCACCGCCAGCCTATTGGCAGCCGCTGTGCACATTGGAAAAAGGGGCCCTTGAGGTCTTGCAGATGAGCTGGAGAAAAGTGTTGGTGGGATAAAACAAGACATGTGTCACAGAGTCAGACTCTAGGAGGAGGCTGCGTGCGTGTGTGTGTGTGTGTGTGTGTGTGTGTGTGTGTGTGTGGTGTGAAGAGAGGGATGTGTGTACAGAGGTGTTTGGGGAGACCCGCTGTGTGTGTGTGTGTGTGTGTGTGTGTGTGTGTGTGTGTGTGTGTGGTGTGAAGAGAGGGATGTGTGTACAGAGGTGTTTGGGGAGACCCGCTCATAAAAAGTGATATTTGAGCTGAGTGTTCAAAGATGAACAATTTTCCCTCTTCCAGATGGTTTTAGTGGGGGAAGGTGGGTGGAAGGAAGGGAGAGAACTGCTTAGGGGCAGGCATAGTGGGTGCAGAGGAGCAGAGGTGGGAAACTGATTTTTAGTCTTGCTAGAGCCTTTGTGCAAAGGCAGTGAACAGGGGACCAAGTGGTGGAGACAAGGTTAGAACAGGTGGGAAGAACCAGGTCACGAAGGAACCTGAATGCCAGGCTCAGAGGCAGATGTCACCTTACAGGAAATAATGTCTGGTGTGAAGCAGGAATGACATGTGGAATTTTTTTTTTTTTAATATATATGAACAAACTCAGCCTCAGGGGTATTTATAAATGACCTGCTCCATGTCACATAGTTAATGACAGAACCGTAACTTGATTCCATTTTGTTGTGCTTATACCTGGGTCTTTTCACCTAGACCTCAGGCCTCAGTGACCTGTGAGATCTTCCTTGCAGAACTGGCTAGGAGTCTTCACTTCCCTCTAAAGCTGCAAAGGACTGGGCTCAGGTCATTTCAGAGAATGCCCCTTGGGCCCCTAAATTGGTGATTTAAAAAATCCAGTTGCTTCATTTCTTAACAGAAGGACTTTATTTATACCAGGTTAGTCTTTAGGAAGCTAAACCAAAAAATGTTCCATTGGGCATTTATTGGCCCTGATTTCCAGAAAATATTTATATTGTCAGCTGAAAAGAGGGCAAGAGGGAAACTAGGGGGAGGGGAAGAGGACTCAGTGATATCTTAAATCTCCATGGGAAGACAGCAAATAAAACAGTCAGCTCTTAGAGGCCATTGGATGGTGTAGCCACTGGTTTTGGTCTGGGACTTCAACATAACTTCATTCCAGGTCTGCTTATGAGAAGAAAATGGAATTTCTTCAGCATTTTTCTCCTTTTCTGTCTTCTGTACACAGGTGAGATTTCTACCGAACAGAGAGATGGCCTCAGGGAGGAGAGAGATGAGAAAGAGCCTTGAAAATCCCATTTCTGGGGTTAATCTTCTGAATAACTGGTGGCTGAAACATCTAGGAAACACCCACCTTAATGGCTGTGCCTGGGAAATGCCTTTGTTTCTCTCTAGCAGTGAAAAACTGCATCCCGTGTCTAAGATATGAAACCGAGAGAGGAACCCAAAGTCCCTTAGTCATCTGGAGTTCTACAACAGAGGCATTTTGGGATTAGAGGGGATGTTTATGCTTCATGTTGGTGGCATTCAGGCCTCAGTCAAAAACTTGGTTTCAAGTTGACAGACTTGATAAGAGTCCAGCCAAGGCTGACTCATGAATGAGACATATAAGGTCTATCTTCAGAGAAGCCAATAAATTAGCATTATCACTGCTGATAAGATGGAGTCTTTCTGAGATTTCTCTCAATAAAGATAATGTGAACAATAATGACTTCTGAGAATGTTTCCTCAGACATCCAAAATCCATCTCCTATCAGTATTTTTTTTTTTTTTTTAAAGTTTGGTTTAACATCTTTCCCTTTCTTCTCAAGCATTCCTATTAAAATTTAAGTCCAGTGACATAAATTCCTTCTTTTTTTGCACACAGATTTTTTTTCTAAGGATTGACTATTTGCAAGCCCAGTGAAGAGCATTGCCATCCTTAGGTCACAACTCTTCCCCCCGCCCCCCCCCCCCAGACACACACACACAGAAACACACACACTAGCATTCTAGCTCCTCCTGCTGGTGGCCACTCAGCTCTAAGTCAGGGTTGACTAGCTGATCTGGGTCAATGGATCACAACTTTGAAGAATATTTTATATTTTGCTATTTGATCTTGGACCATATGTCAAAATTAGATTTTTGGGATTGAGAAAAAATTTTTCTTTTCCTTTGCTCAGGAAGTGAAAAAGCAGTCACAGTTTTTATATCAATGAAAGTGAAAGTGAAGTCGCTCAGTGTGTCCGACTCTTTGCGACCCCATGGACTGTAGCCCACCAGGCTACATCCTCCATCCGTGGGATTCTCCAGGCAAGAATACTGGAGTGGGTTGCCACCTCCTTCTCCAGGAGATCTTCCCAACCCAGGGATCGAACCCGTGTCTCCCACATTGCAGGCAGATGCTTTACAATCTGAGCCACCAGGGAAGCTCGATTTATATCAATATCTGCTCAAGAATTCTAATGCCAACTGATATGGGTCATTTGGATAGATTGGGAAAGGGAGAGTTGAGGCCATTTTTTTGAGGAACTCCATCAGGCATTTCTTCTATTGTGTCTCACTCTGTTCTAGCAGGTGACCCCTGTCTCCTCTTCTAAATCTCTCACTGAATCACAATTATTTTGTTACACAGCAGTGGCTCCTGAAAGTGATGGTAGTAGCAATAGATATACTGAGTGCTAAGAACTTTATATTCTTTACCTCATTTATTCTTCTTGACAATCATACAAATGAGGTAATGCCATTTTACAGTTGGCAAACAGGTTCAGAGAAGTTAAGTATATTTCCCAAAGTCACACAGCTTGTAAGTATTGGAAAGAAATAATACCAGGTCTATCTAACCTCAAAGTCCTGAAGGCAGTTTTGTTGTTCTCATAAAAGTTCCTGATTATTTGGATTCCACTCTTGTTATGACAGGGATGCTGGGGGAGAGTGAACTGATAGGAAGAGAAAGTATAAGGAAGAGGCTGCCAATGAAAACACGACTACTACAGAGTGGAGTGGTCTCAAGGAAATCTTTTGGCAGATTTGATGGGTCTGGTCAATGAAGGGCAATTCTATTTAAGCCCCCTGATTCACACTAACTGCCCATCACCCCATCAAAAAGAAATGACTGAAGATAAAAGAAATATATTTTTGACCAGAAGTGGCTTGGCGAAAAACACAGCTCGAGTCATAGAATCATATCCTCAGCTTCTTTCCTGGCTTGTCTCAATTTCTCAGCTGTCAAGTGGTGGAGAAGAATGTTTGCTATTTGTCAGAGTCATATTTACTTGCAAATGAACAAAATGGTCTAACAAAACCTCCTTTGTAGTATATTCGGTAGTTTCATCAGATTATGAACATTTGTTTTATCCTCTTTGGTGTGAATGACCTGAAAAATCATAGAAGTGGAATTTCATAACATTCTAATATGAAACACTGACAAACATGGGCATTGTTTTCCTTAGTGTCCCACACTAGCCGTACTTCTTCCTGGAAGGTTCTGCTGCACCCTCAGGGTGGCTGTGGGGAAGAGCAGAAGCAGGGTGCTGGACAGGATGGCTGGGGTTTGCTGGCTCCCTGTAAACCCGATCCCATTCTACCATCATGTCAGCATCCATCTGCCTTCCAGAGAAACCCAGGTACCTGCACCATGAATCACCTGCTTCCAGGTGTCAAGGCATTGAGGGTATTTAGACCTACTCTCTAGAATTAATTAAGAATTAAATGAAACAATGTATGTAGAATATAAAGTACCATGGCTGGCAAGCAGTAAACACTCCAGAGTTAATTATTATTATATCTTTTAAAACAGTTTCTCACTTGCATGAGGGCTGGGGCAGTGTTCTCACTGGCGAATCACCAGGACCTTGCACAGGTATAGTTACATGGACAAACTCAATAAATACCAGTTAAAACAGATATATAAAGCCTGGACCAGGACACTAGCATCTTCATCTGGGATGCTGCCATGGCCTGTCTGGTCTCCATGCTTGCCCTCTTGTCTTTCAACATTGAGCACACTTAGCCCGGGGGATGCTTCTGAAATACTATAGGGCTATGCCCGTGGTTGCTTTAGCGTAGAACCAGCCTGGGAGCCTGGTGAACTTGGCCCCTGTCCTGTCTGGTTTCTGTTCCTCCACAACCTTGTCTTTTGCTGCCATAAGCTTTTCTCAGACATGCTTTCCTCTCTTCCTCCCTTCCTTTCCTCCTGGCCTGCCAACATGCTGTTTCCTTCCCCTGGTCATGTCTATGCACCCTACAGGTCTCAGTAGAAATATTCTTCAAGGAGGTCTTCCCTGCTCTCTGTCCAAAGTTATATTGACCCGTTTCCCCCTCTCCTTTCTCTTCTATAGCACTTTCACTGTTAAGGTTTGTTCTTTCATTAGAGGGGAGCTCAGTAAAGTGTTGATGTAGGCTCCCTAGAGCAGATTTGGCACAAGCCAACTCTGTATTCAGTGACCTCACATTGGTAGACTGACATCAGCCTTGGTGGGAATATTTTGTTTGTTGTTGTTGTTTAGTTGCTAAGTTGTGTCCAATTCTTTTGCAACTCTGTGACTGTAGCCCGCAAGGCTCCTCAGTCAATGGGATTTCCCAGGCAAGAACACTGGTGTGGGTTGCCATCTCCTTCTTTAGGGGATCTTCCAGACCCAGGGATCAACCTGCATCTCTTGCACCAGCAGGCAGAGTCTTTACCTCAGAGCCACCTGGGAAGCCCATTTGTGGAATTAAATAAGTCTAAGTTGAGCCTTTCAGGGTGACCATACTGAAATGCATACTGTATAAATCAATCTATCTATTTACCTATCCATCCATCCATTTATCTATCTATCTATATCTATATAGACATGTATAGGTCAATCATCTTGACAACAACCTTGTGAAGTTAGTAATGTATCTCCTGTTTTTCAAATAAGGAGAGCTAGGCTCAGCAAAGTAAGTGATTTCCCCAATGTCACAGGGTGAGTAAACTGAAGATGCCCTGAGACTGTGCCTTGGGTCTTGGCTCCAGCCTGTTGCTTTCTTCTCTTGACTGTCTGCACCCACACTGGCTTTAGCTTGACTTGCATCTCTGAATATGGATGGAGGCCTGCCTGTTCCCAAACAGACCGGTCTCTCTTGCCTGGTCCCCAGTTGCATGATGGCAGCTGGTTGGCTGCCTACCTCTGCTTGGGTTATGGTCTCCAGCCTATCCTCTGGATGAGCCTGCTTTAGAGGACCTATGTGTGGGTCAGGGCGCACAGGACACAGCACAAGAGACAAAGCCTGGGAAGCCTCCGGAGCCCCAAGCCAGCAACTGGACAGTAGGGTAGCTAAGTCATCCTGGTTTGCCCTGGACTTTCCTGATTTTAGCACTGAAAGTCCCATGTCTTGGGAACCCCCTGCAGTCCCAACACAATCTGGAATTGTTGGTCACCCTCCTCAGAGCACAGAGAGCTCTGAGCCAGCAGAGGAAGGGAAATCCCAAAGGGACTTTGACAGCACAGCATCCACGTAGCCAGTCCCTGTGGTCACTCACACTGCCTGTTGACTCTGTCTGTGCCCCGATCTTCATGAATGACCAGGACCGAAAGTAAGCCATTTAATTTCTCTAAGTCTCTGTTGGTACATCCGTCACATGGAGATAAAGAGGGCCAGATACATAATTTATGGGGCTCAGCTTGAAATGAAAATGTGGGGTCCCTTATTCAAAACTTACTAAGAAATTCAAGATGCTACAGCAGAGCACAAGGCCCTTCTGCATTGGCGGGAGAGGGGGCTCTTTTTGCAATACCCCTGATCTCAAGTCCATGAAGCCAGTGCTGGTTGTGGACAACACCATCCAGAGTTGAGGGGACTTAAGGACCCAAAGCATCGACAGCGCTGAGCATGGTGCCTGGCCCAGGGAAAATGTCCAGAAGGTGTGGTGATTGTTTCTGATGTCTGGCCTAGATTGCCCCTGGCTTGCTCAGTCCTTTTCAGAACACAGTCCTGATTTCTCACCTTGACATAATGGAAATTGGGTGATGTTTTTGTAAGTCACTTCAGCTTTTCTAGGCTCAGATTTTTCCCTCTATAAAACTCGGGGATTGCAGGAAATCTCTAAAGGGTTTACCAGCTCTAAATCTGTTTTGACCAACTCTATGACATTTATATATACAAGGTCTTAATGTTCTTTTGAAAGAACTTTATCCCTCCCTGGGTTTGCTGAGATTCTCTCTGGCCTTCAAGCTACTTTCATATTAACAAATCTCTCTTCCCAACCCTGAATACATAAATCAAGAGTTCTGAGCTGATTTCTAAAGTTTCTCTAATTCAAAGGTCAACCCATTTTCTATGTGTGAGCAGTCTGAGGCCTGGGCTGGTTGGCTGCCATGCCAGCAGCCGTAGAATGAGAGGAAGGAGGTTAGGAACTGTGCCCTGCTCCTCCAGATGATGAGACCGTTTCTCTCTTGACTAAGGACACATCAGAAGACATCTTTATAATCATACTTAGCAATGATTCTTGTTTTCAAAAGAATTTTTTTTGATGTGGACCATTTTTAAAGTTTTCATTGAACTTGTGACAATATTGCTTCTTGTTACAATATTGTTGTAACATGTTACAAGTTGTTACAAGAAGTTACAAGTTGCCACAAGAAGTTACAAGTTCAACAAGTATTGAACTTGTTACAATATTTTTTTTTACTTCTTTTCATTTATTAATATTTTTAATTGGAGTATATTGCTTTACAATGTTAGTTTCTGCTGTACAAGAATGAATTCAGCCATCTGTATGCATACACCCCCTTCCTCTTGAGCTTCCCTCACATCCCACCCCTCTAGGTCATCACAGAACACCAAGCTGAGCTCCCTGGATTTAACAGCAGCTTCCCACTAGATATCTATTTTACACATGATAGTGTATATATGTCAGTGCTACTCTGTCATTTCATCACACCTCCCACCCCCATGTCCACATGTCCATTTTCTACATCTATGTTCCTGCATTGTAAATAGGTTCATCTGTGCCATTTTTCTAGATTCCATATATATGCATTAATAGTATGGTATCTGCTTTTCTCTTTCTGACTTACTTCACTCTGGATGACAGACTCTAGGTCCATACTGTTTATGTTCTGATTTATTGGCCATGGGGCATATGGTATCCCAGCTCCCTGACCAGGGGTTGAACCTATATCCCCTGCATTAGAAGATGAAGTTTCAACAACTGCATTGCCAGGGAAATTCCTGCAATAATTCTTTTCTGAAAAATTTCTCATAAAAACAAAAAAGTAGAAAAGCAAAAAAAAAAAAAAAAAAAAAAGTAAAATTTCCTCCAGGCTTCACTGTATGATTTTTTTCAAGCATGTTCCCATTTCTCTAACCCAGGACACCTGATGCAGGCTTGGTTTCACAATTTCTCCAGTCATTTCTATTTAGTAAGGAAGACAGTTTCCTTTCTCCCTATTTGAGCATAGGATTCCCAGATCCTTCCTTCTCACGTTTCTGTACTCCAGGGTGAATAAACAGATGTTCCTTTAAAAGCACATCTTCTTAACCTTTTGTTTCCCTCTATCTCAACTGGTCTTTGGGGGATATCTAATCATCCCCTTAAAAGAAAAGGTTGAAAGAAGGAAGGAATGTTCTCAGCCATTCCCTGGGTCTGGTCCATGTGAATTCCCACCAGACCTCACCATGGGGCATCTGGTCATGTGCCTGGTAGTTGGAAATTTTTTAACTTTTCCCAGGGGTGAGAGCTAGAGACCAAAAAAAACCTCTCTGTGTCTCTGGAAATCCTGTTACTCTCTAATATCGTGCCTGCCCTTATTCATGCTGGTCCTTTCATGGAGAGAGCTGTGGCTGGACAAAGGATCAGCTTACTTTTTGAGCGATATCTTTTAAAATTTAAGGTTGTACTTTTCACATGAACTGGCTCATGTGATTAAACATCAAACTGGCCAGATCAAACATGTATTTGTTTCAGGGGGATTGAAGACTAATTTTTTGCTTTTAGTTTAATCTGCCCCTCTGTTGCTGCCGTGATCCTGAACTGACAGATGCTTCTGAGTCAACGGGAAAGGGTTTTTCGTACCGCCCTCAACATTCACTGAGATTTAGGGCAATATCCACTTCTCTCCACTTTCAAGCAGCTTAGAAAGGAAACCTAGAGGCTCACATTCTAAGCAACTGTGATTTGCCAACCAGTTTGAATCAGCCTGCAAATGAGGTTTGTAAACTAAGAGCACTTTCTGGGGAACACTGTCTTCCTTTTCCATAGGCTGTGTAGTGATCTCCTTTCTAGAAGAAAGTCACAGAAATCTGGGGCTGCTATGAAATTTTAGGCTGGTATCAGGCCAACATGAGGGCTCAGAATCTTGTAGTGAAATGTGGGGGTGGGTTGGCCTTTACAAAACAAACCCAGAACGTCTTGCACTTAAAACAAATCCCAATTTAGAATCTAGGCTGGCACCAATTTCAGAAATGGATACTTTCTGCTTCCTGCCCCTATCCTAACACAATGATGCTTCCTAGTTGTAGAAATGATAGGGTTGCAGAGGTAGGTATAGTTATTTAGGTCGATGGAGCATTCTCAGGTGTCCCTAACCTTCGGGATCTAATGCCTGATGATCTGAGGTGGAGCTGATGTTATAATAATAGAAATAAAGCTAAGTGTGCTAAGTTGCTTCATTTATGTCCTACTCTTTGCAACCCCATGGACTATAGCCTGCCAGGTTCCTGGGTCCACGGGATTTCCCAGGCAAGAATCCCAGAGTGGGTTGCCATTTCCTTCTCCAGAGGATCTTCCCCACCAGGGATCAAACCCACATTTCTTACATCTCCTGCATTGGTAGGAACATACGTTACCACCAGTACCACCTGGGAAGTGCTAATAGGAATACAGTGGAAAATAAATGAAAAATGCTTGAATCATTTGGAAACCATCCCTTCCTGCCAATCCACGGAAAATTTATCTTTCTCAGAACTAGTCCATCATGCCAAAAAAGGTTGGGGACCGCTAGAGGGAGAAGGAAAACTAGGGGGCAACTCCCGTGTATGCAGGAGAGGACAGTGATGAGAATTGGTGTATCTATAAAAATTTGTCTCATAGCCTCACGTGATTCTGTAAACACGAATAAGTACAGGTGGTCATAATTTTCATGAATAGATAATCAGAAGAAAATTTAAGTTCTAGAAAAATATTCTAGGCCTAAAATCCTTCAGGGCTAAGAATGTCCTATAATCAAACTGGATTTTTATTTTGGGAGGATTTCAGCTGTCCGTAGGCATCTTATTTTAGTGATCAGGGAATGGGTAACCAGAAAGGTGGAGTTACCCTAGGCTGTAAAAACTCTCTGTGTGAACAACTCAGTTTCCAGAGAACATTTCCTGTCCATTACTGCCAGGATAAAACTGGCTCCTTACCTACCCAACATGGTCAGGGGGAGATGGTGGTCTTTTCTTTAAAAGCAAGTCTATTGTGACTTAATTGGCCCTTGGTCAACTGCCTTATCTAGAGTGGCCAGGACTTTTACCTGCCCTGGACTCTCTATCTTTTTGCAGATAATTTTATTTATTTATCTCTGGCTGTGCTGGGTCTTTGTTGCAGTGCATGGGCCATTTTGGTGACTTTTCTTGTTGCAGAGCACAGGCTCTAGGGTGCTACTGGGATCAAACCCACTGTCCCTGGCATTGGCAGGCAGATGAACCACCTGGGAAGTCCTCTCTCTTAGGAAGGTTTGTTCTTAGCAATAAAGGGAAGGATGGTTCAGTGAACCCAAAAACAGTGAAACACTACTGAGAGCCAAAAATCAAAATCAATATTGGTAGTCCAGGTTTTGATAATTTGGCTATATCTAGGAAAAACCTTACATGGCTGGTGAAGTGAATGACATCTTATTTTGGTATGGGTTCAGAAATATTCTACATTAATAAATAAATGTGCCTGCTTTCCCTATTGGTTATGACCTTCTCTTATAGTTAGTTGGGAAGTGTAATGGAACAAACCATTGAAATATCATGCATTATTATATATTGGTACAACACTTAACAGTTAATGAGAACACAGTATTTCATCTGCTCTAAATATCTGTTTTGTGAGGTACATGTTCCCATTTTCACAGATAAGGAAATTAAAACCATAGGAAAGAATGACTTGCTCAAGGGCAGACAATTAAGTGGCAGATGTGGGGCTTGACCCAGGGACTTTTTATTACAATTCAATTCCATCTTAAAACAATTTAGCATTTCCAGGTTATGAGAAATTCTTCTCTAGGACCCCGGCAAAAGCAGACTTCACTCCCAGGCAGGTTAGATGCTTCTACTAACAATAGTTACACCTTTTACTGGATTGACAAAAATGTTTGTTTGGGTTTTTCTGTAACACCTTATGGAAAAACAGGAATGAATGCTTTGGCCAACTCAATACCTTGCAGAACTAAACAACAATAATGGTGGTGGGAGGCGGGGGTGGGGTGGAATTAGGACAAGTAAAGTTGGATTAGAAGCAGATGATATATCAGATCTTATCAGAGAATATTTGGGAAAAATGTCTTTTCTAATTATGTTGACAGTGGTGGGGAGAGAATATTCTTTTGTCTCTAGCTGTTGCTCTGGCTGCCTTTGTTCCCTTGTGTAATGAATACCAACCCTAAATGTGAGGAGACTGAAGAGCGAAGGTAACCATGCCATGCTTTAGTTTCTCTGAGATTCTCCTAAGTTTAGCCTAAGTAAATGTTTTTTTTTTTCCATTTATTTTTATTAGTTGGAGGCTAATTACTTTACAATATTGTAGTGGTTTTTGCCATACACTGACATGAATCAGCCATGGATTTACATGTGCTCCCCATCCCGATCCCCCCTCCCGCCTCCCTCCCCATCCCGTCCCTCTGGGTCATCCCAGTGCACCAGCCCTGAGCACTTGTCTCATGCATCCAACCTGGACTGGCGATCTGTTTCACACTTAATAATATACATGTTTCAATGCTCTTCTCTCAGATCATCCCACCCTCACCTTCTCCCATAGAGTCCAAAAGTCTGTTCTATACATCTGTGTCTCTTTTTCTGTTTTGCATATAGGGTTATCATTACCATCTTTTTAAATTTCATATACATGCGCTAGTATACTGTATTGGTGTTTATCTATCTGGCCTACTTCACTCTATATAATGGGCTCCAGTTTTATCCATCTCATTAGAACTGATTCAAATGTATTCTTTTTAATGGCTGAGTAATATTCCATTGTGTATATGTACCACAGCTTTCTTATCCATTTGTCTGCTGATGGGCATCTAGGTTTAGTAAATATTTTTAACATACATGACACTTCCCTAACCCTGAGAAAAATTAAACGAGTTAGTCCTTTTGAGAGATGAGAGACATTCTATAATATTTGCCTACCAGAAGGTGAAAAAAGCATTTAGCTCCAATCTTCATGGAGAATCAAAATCTGTATGCTGACCATTTGCCTTGTTAAATCTTTTTTAAGTTACAGAGAATCTAAATACCCCAGGAAAATACTGATTGCCCTTTCTCTATGAAAGAGGATGTGGTGTAACCTACTTCTGTCACCTGCTGAACAAGGATGGATATGTGGGTATGTGGTGTGGGGGGGGCGGTAGTGAAAAGCTGGAAATATATTGCAACAAGGCTCAACCCAATATCGAGTCAAAGGAGCCATAATGAACTTTGGTGGAAACCCAGAAATGGTTGCTTAAAGGCTAACCTTCAACTGTAATGTCACCAAAGCACCACCGCAAAAGGGCTGGCCTTGCTGGTTTTGGAAGCATGAGCATTTCTCTGGAAAAAGTCTGCTTGCAACTCTTCGCTCTGAATTTGTCCCAAAGAAGAAAAGCAAGTGAGCCGTGTGGTGTCCACCAGGGGTAAGCATGGCCTTTCCAAACTAGACCCTGACTCACCAGGCCTGAGTACGAGGCAGGACGCAGGGTAGTCATCTGTTCCATCATGCTGCCTTTCTGTCCAGTGGATGAAAACCTCTCCTGCTTTATATAGCTGGCCGAAAAGTGTTATTCCATATCTACCTTCGGGCAACTCATTCCTTGGGGTAGCATCCTCAGCTTAATGGAAGGTCTTCTCACTTTTGAAACTGAGTCCCTCATACTGTGTCTTCCTTCAGTGCAGCTGGCTATGGTTTTCTAACAATATGAGACATCTGGGACTGATGTCCTCCTCTCACTTCTGACCACTGCCTAGAGCAAGAGCAAGATGGCTTCTCATGTCACATAACCCCTGCCTTACATTCCTGACTCAAAGAATTCTCCTGTCAATTTGCATCTCAGAGAACAAGCTCTTATATTATTTTAAATTGAAGAGTAATTGGTTTAAAAGTTGTATTGGTTTCTGCAGTAGAGCAGCATGAATCAGCTATACATATACACATATCCCCTCCCTCTCGAGCTTCCCTCCCCTCGCCCACCCCTCTAGGTCACCACAGAGCACAGAACTGAGCTCCCTGTGCTATACAGCAAGATTCCCACTAGCCATCTATTTTACAGATGATCGTGTGTATATGTTAATTCTACTCTCCCAGTTTGTACCACCCTCTCCTTTCCTCACTGTGTCCATAGGTTTATTCTCTAAGTCTGTGTCTCTATTCTTGCCTAGCAAATACGTTCATCTGTACCATTTTTCTAGATTCCATATATTTTTAATTAATTAATTAAATTTTTCTCACTCAGTCATGGCCAACTCTTTGTGACCCCATGGGCTATAGCCCACCAGACTCTTCTGTCCATGGGATTTTCCAGGCAAGGATATTGGAGTGGGTTGCTATTTCCTTCTTCAGGGGGTCTTCCTGACTTAGGGATTGAACCCATGTCTCCTGCGGCTCCTGCATTGCAGGTAGATTCTTTACCACTAGCGCCACCTGGGAAGCCCTTAATATATGATATTAGCAAGCTCTTGTAAAGATGATGTGTGTATGTGTTAGTAGCTCAGTCATGTCTGACTCTTTGTGACCACACAGACTGTAATTCGCCACGCTCCTCTGTCCATGGAATTCTGCAGGCAAAAATACTGGAGTGGGTTGCCATTCCTTTCTCCATGTTAAGATGATATTTCCTCTTTTTTCAAATATCTTCCTCAGGTCATTATCTGGGTAAGAGAACTAACTAATTCATTTTGTGAGACTTTCAGGAAACAAGAAACAGCATGAAGAGTAAGGAGGTTAAAAGAAAAAATTTTTGAATTAATCAATTTTCTACTGTGGATCACATGGACCCTCAGAGTTAAACTTCAGGATGGTTCTTCAAGGTAGGTTTGGCTGTGGCCAGTTTTGTATTTGAGGAAATGGAGCCTCAGTTCCACTGTGAGTAGAAAAGCTGCAGTTCAGTGTCTTACTGATTCTAAGGCTGAACACTCAAGGAGGACAGGGGCCCAGGGATAGGAAACAGTCCCTCCCCAAGGTTAAATCCTGTCTCTGCCTCTTTTCACATTTTACATTTGTTGGTTCCCTGGAAGCCATGGGAATCTAGCTCCATGTATAATTCACAAAACACAGCCAGGGCCCCGTTGGCTGGGGATGGGCGGAGTGATCTAGGCTATAGTCATGCTCTGTCCGGGAGCTGCAATGGCCAGGAACATGGCTTATTGACTGCACTGAGATGTCCTCAAGCTCTCTCATCAGAACATCCATACTTCTATTTTCTCCCTGATCTTCCCCAAATGTTTCCAGTGTTACTCCCAGTCTACAGATAGAGAAACCCATTTTCTTGGTCTTCAAAATCATTGTGGAAGGTGACTGCTGCCGTGAAATTAAAAGATGCTTGCTCCTTGGGAGAAAAGCTATGACAAACCTTGATAGTGTATTAAAAAGCAGAGACATTACTTTGATGACAATGGTCCACCTAGTCAAAACCATGGCTTTTCCAGTAGTCATGTGCAGATGTGAGAACTGGACCATAAAGAACATTGAGTGCCGAAGTATGATGCTTTCAAACTGGAGTGCTGAAGAAGACTTTTGAGAGTCCCTTGGACTGCAAGGAGATCAAACCAGTCAATCCTAAAGGAAATCAACTCTGCATATTCATTAGAAGGGCTGATACTGAAGCTGAAGTTCCAATACCTTGGCCACCTGATGTGAAGAGCCAACTCATTGGAAAAGACCCTGGTACTAGAAAAGATTGAAGGCAGAAGGAAAAGGTAATGACAGAGGATGAGATTATGGGATGGCATCATTTGATTCAATGGGCATGAGTTTGAGCGATCTCTGGGAGATGGTGAACGACAGGGAAGCCTGGTGTGCTACAGTCCATGGGGCTGCAAAGAGTCAGAAATGACTTAGTGCCTGAACTGAATTTGAACTGATGCCCTGAGAGCAATGAAGGAGTGCAAAGTCACAGTCTTTGACCTCCTGGCTTTTGGGGTACATTTGGGTCTCCCCTTTCTCCTCTTTTGGGGAGAGGCGAAGCAGCTCATCTCTCCTCTCCTGGATGGTCCTGGAGAATGGCCCTGGTAGGGATGCTGGCCTTTATTTATTTGATGCTGACCTTTGTAGTGTGCTTGCCACTCATGGGAAATGCTGGAACACAGGGCAGGGAGGCAAGGAAGAGTACACTTTACCTTGATCCCACACAGGAGTGACCATGCCAGTCCCAGGCCTGAAGCTGACCACGCTGCCAGACCTGGCTCTTTGTAAGACTGAGGATGTGGGTGTGCATGGGAGAGGTGGAAGGTGAGATCAGGGACCAACCTGGAGCTCCCGTTGCTCTTATGCCACCTCCATCATGGGACTTAACTCTCTGAGTTATGACTTTCTAAGCCTCCCCATTGGACTATGAGCTTCTCCAAAACAGGGTTTGCATCTTCTCATTTCCGTCCCAAGCAGGCAGCATAGTTTGTTAGCACATAGTAGCTGCTCAATAAACGCATCATGGATAAGCGGAAGGAGAAACGTGGCTGCCCCCTGCGCATCACCTTCCTGACTGCTGAGGTCACAAACTGCTCTATCCCACAGGTTGTCAGGATCCCTACTCCTCCTGCTCACACACCTCTCCCCTCTTTTCCCTCTGACCTACCCCCCAGAGGGCTGACCCCATGGAGTGAAGGTGAGCAACCTGAGGGATAGAACCATAGGGGTGCACATCCGTGAGTCAGCGTGTGGGTGGGGAGAGGATGGTTTGAATTATATTTTTCCAGGGTTTGAAGGGGGAGTGTGCATGACACACAGCAGCTGTTTCCACTTAAAATTGATTAGCAAGTATCACTACAAATGAACTCAGAATTTAAAACAAGGCTCCGTGGAAACGGATCATTCTAAATGGATTGAAGGAAAGAAGTTTCTCCAGCTGAAGACCAGCCAGGAAGATTTCTTTCAACCCTGCCTTCCCTCTACCGGCCAGCCCTTCTAGTGGCGTTGGTCCCCCCCATCACAGAGATGAAGCAAATCTCAATTCTTTCTGGCTAGCTGCTTGTCACGAATTTTAACTGGTCTTAAGCAAGTTCCCTGGTACTGTCTGCGAAGCTGTTTGCCTGAGACAGATGCAGCCAGGCTAGCTCACTCCACTTTGGGGCAAGAGTCACACTCTTGGAGATGATCCCCAGAGCAGCCCTAAGGATTCTATCACAACACTCGACAGTGATTTGACAGTGAGTAGCTGATAGGCTGATGGGAAGCCCCATTTCCAATAGCCCTTCAGCACCTGGGAAAGAAAGTGAAAGTGAAAGTCGCTCAATTGTGTCCAACTTTTTGTGACCCCATGGACTATACAGTCCGTGGAATTCTCTGGGCCAGAATACTGGAGCGGGTAGCCTTTCCCTTCTCCAGGGGTTCTTCCCAACCCAGGGATCTAACCCAGGTCTCCTGCATTGCAGGCAGATTCTTTACCAGCTGAGCCACAAGGGAAGCCCTCAACACCTGAGAAGTTAAACATAAAATACTCTTTGGTTTTTGAAATGCTCTTACTAGAGAATTAAAAAGTGGAATTCACAGAAACAAATAACCTCAAGGGGTGATACTCAAGGAAATTTCAGAGTCCTGTGGTTATTAATAGCCATACCATAGGCAGTCTTCGTAGAAAGCCTGATAGAGGAGGCAAATCAAATAAAGAAAATCAATTTTTGAGAATAAATTAAATTTAATACACTGTCAGCTGTAGGGCCCCAGCAAAGACAAGTTATAGTACATCTTCTGGTCATCTGACTAATGGAAGTCAAATTTTATTCCCAGTATACTGGGTACATATTGCCGAGCTCTGATCACTCTAAAATTATATTTTTGCAAAGAGATAGTTGGCGCATCTTGACAGGGCCGATGGGTGGTGAGAGCCTCTAGCAGCAACACACTCCATCTGGGGAGATTCCATTCTGCTCAGCTCTATAAAGCATTCTTGGCATTTCAAGAGTTGATGTACTGCTGTGTGGTATAAGAAAACAAAACCTGGTGGTCGGCTCTGTCCTCCACTGCTTAGCGAGCAGAGTAAGTACATGATCAGCCCTGAGGGACATCCATGTAGCCCCAAGGAGAAGTGAAAGATGCCACTGACTCCCTTTCCTACCTGGTTTTGTTTAAAACCATGTGTGAGGATCGTGACTCAGGAACCGTAAGCTATAAAGACCTAAGGTGTTGTTTGTCCTTTGGTCAAGGAGACTTAGTAACACTTATTGTCTGTACCAGTTTTCGGCTTTTATATCATCTTCTTTAATTGGAAGAATTCCCACTTGGGCAGAGCTAAAATAAAGCCAATGTTTAAAGCTTCCCTGGGGGTAATGCTAAAGTGCCTATTAACTGCGTGCCTGTAGAGTGAAAGTGATGCCATGGCTGTGTGCTGCGGAAGGTCCTGGAGAAGATACAGAGCCTGGGAACGTGGTGGAGAGAACAGGACTCCAATGGCAGCCAGGAAGGACCTTTGGCTGATGAAAGAAGTCAGGAGAGGACTTCCCTGGTGGTCCAGTGGATAAGAATCTGCCTGCCAATGCAGAGGGCATGGGTCTGATCACTGGTATGCGAAGATTCCACAGGTCGAGGTGCAACTAAGCTCACGAGCCACAACTCCTGAGGTGAACAAAAGAAGCCACTGCAATGAGAAGCTTCCTCACTGCAAGAAAGTATAGCCCCCACTGCTGGCAACTAGAGAAAGCCTAGGAGCAGCAAGGAAGGCCCAGCACAGCCAAAAATAAATAAAGTATATATATATATATACACACACACAAACAAGCTGGGAGGCAGCGAGGGAAGATGGTGACACCTAAGTTCCCTTGCCCAAAGCTACAACCAGAAGGTTCGGTGCTGGGTATCTGAGTGTCTGAGTAGACACTTTGCTGAGGCACCCAGCACTGAGGGACGCTGGGGTTGGGGAGCCGGAGAATTTGACACTAGAGATGAGGAGGAAATGACCTGTTGTTGAAACTGCACAGGCAAAAAAAATTCCCCCATCTTTAAATATTGAAAACCACTTGCCACTCACAAGACCACAACTTCAGCTACATGGGGCAAGCTGCCAGCTTTGTTTTCTCCACGAGCCACCCAATGTTTGTGACGTGCCATGACTACATGTCAAGGAGCCTGCTGGTCAGTGGTGATATAACCATAATTATGACATAGTTCTTTCCCTCAGACTCACTCCTATTTGAGGGAGACAGAAAGGAAACAGGCAACTTTCTGTGCTCCGTGCTCTGAGAGGGGCTAGATGGGGATCTTTGGGAGCATACAGGATTGGATGTTATTACCAAACTCCTGTCCAGGCAAGAGGATGTCTCCTCCATTCCCAGAAGAGCTGGCATGCAGCAGAATGCCAGGCAGACAGTACTCTGTTCAGTGATATGCTTTGGGCATTTAAGATGGCACTGATGTTGACACCATAATACTAATTAATGAAACATTTAGTAGATTCCCTATCAGGTCTGTAAGTACTAAATACTGCACTCTTCACTTTTGACAGCACTCTGAGCACCTAACATGGATGGACAGCCCTGTGAGGCATCAGCTGGATGTAATGACACACCAAGGAATGAGTAGATAATAATGTATTGACAATATTATCAATGTTTTAGGTTCCATTATGTGACATGTGAGACCTCAGTTCTCCAACCAGAGATTGAACCACTCACCCCCTCACTGGGACTGCAGAGTCCTAACCACTGGACCACCAGGGAAATCCGACAATATTAACAACAAATTCACATTGAGCCCTTAAAGCAATTGACAAGTGTTATAGCACCTAATTCTCCCAATGACCCTCCCATGAAAGAAGTGATTTTTATTTCCATTTCAGAGAAGAGCAAACCCAGACTCAGAGAGGGCACGTAGCTTGTGGGGGCACAGTATCACACAGATACTAAATGGTGGGCATAGGAATCAACCTTAGTTCTATCCTCAGGTTGTTATGTGGACTAAATATGGGCAAAGTGCTAGAAATGAGGCCCTAAACATGGCCAGCATTCCAGTGAGGTTAACCACTGTTACCAACATGGATAAATCTCACTGGCAGGTCTCTTCCAAGAGAAAAACAAATGACCTCCTCTCAAATAGCCAACCTCATGCAGACTCCTCAGTGATTAAAAGCACTGTTTCCTGCCCCTAAAGGAGAAGGGAGGCAGGAGTTTGCCCACCCGCTCTGTCCAGCCAGGGCCAAGGAGGGGAAACTCCCGCCTCATTTGTCCCTCCCTTTTCTCTCAGGCTAGATGTCTCGGTGTTACTGAGATAAGACGGCTTTCTTCAGTCAAAATCCTCCCAATTCCTAATGTATATTGGAATGCATCTTTTTTTTTTTTTTTTTTTAATTTTTTTATTTTTCAGTGGGTTTTGTTATACATTGATGTGAATCAGCCATAGAGTTACACGAATTCCCCATCCCGGTCTCCCATCCCACCCCCCTCTCCACCCGATTCCTCTGGATCTTCCCAGCCCAACAGGCCCGAGCACTTGATACATGCTGTTCTTTCGAAACTTCCCACCCTCCCCTTCTCCCACAGAGTTCAAAAGTCTGTTCTGTACTTCTGCGTCTCTTCTTCTGCCCTGCATATAGGGCCATTGTTACCATCTTTCTAAATTCCGTATATATGTGTTAGTATGCCCATCAGCAGATGAATGGATAAGGAAGCTATGGTACATATACACCAAGGAATATTACTCAGCCGTTAAAAAGAATTCATTTGAATCAGTTCTAATGAGATGGATGAAACTGGAGCCCATTATACAGAGTGAGGTGAGCCAGAAAGATAAAGAACATTACAGTATACTAACACATATATATGGAATGCATCTTAAAAGTTACTGTATGTCCCACAAACAGATTGTACCTTCTTTATTCCCCCTCCCCCATTCTGTTACATGAGGTACCTAGAATAGTCAAATTTATACAGTCAGAAAGGACATTGGTAGATGCCAGAGGCCAGCGGTGGGGGAGGGAGAAGGGATCCTTGGTGTTTAATGGGGACAGAGTTCAGTTTGGGAAGGTGAAAAATTCAGGAGATTGATGATAGTAAGAGTTACTCAACAATATGAATGTACTTACTGTCACTGAACCATATAGTTAAATATTGGTTAAAATAGTATGCTTTGTATTATGTGACTTTTACCACAATTAAAACAAACATTAGAAAAAATCCTTGTGACTCCCACACTAACAGGAGAGTGCGAGGTGTTTGCTTGTGCAAGGAGACATAAGGGGGAGGGTGAGAGAGACGGTGAGGGAAAAAGATGAGATTTAATGAACCACACTTCCCAGCAGTGTTTTCCAAGATAGGTCCTCTGGGTACTGGAGAAAGCAGACACATATTTTCTTTATTTTAAAGAAAGCAATGTCTACAAAGTTCATTATTTCTAGAGATTTGATATGTTCTGTGTTTCATTTCTTCCTTCTCTCTCCATCCTAATCTCTTCATAGGCTTTTGCCACCCAATGGGATTTCTAGAAGGTTGTTAACAACCACCAGTGGGGCTATATTGACATGTGGTCATCTTTTTATTTTTACTTTTTATTAGATAATCTACTTTCAGAAACTATATCTGAGGTTGTTTTACCAACTGACTAGAAAATGCTGCTAAATGTGTTTCACCCTTCTTTCAACAAGTCAAGACTGGGATTATTTCAAAGGGAAGATAAGACAAAATTGTATTGAGAATGGGATTATTTCAAAGGGAAGATAAGACATAAAATTGTATTGAGAAGAAGCTGTCATTACTGCAGTCTTTAAGAGAGATAAGCAGCATTTTTACATTATTTCTTTGAGGAACTCAAAGTAATACTCAATTAGCCCTGTGAAGTAAAGATGAGACAAATGTTACTGGGTGCATTTTTCTCCTGAAGAAACAACATGGAGAGGAAAAGTGATATGCTTGTTCAGAATGCACAGTGCAGTCAAACAGAACTTGAAACTACATACAGACCTCACAATTAGTCAGTAAATGTAATAATTAACCACCAGACACGTGCATTGGACCAAAGAAACCAAAACAACCTATCGATCACAAATGGCTGCCCTTTATGGGGCACGAACCTGGACTTGCCGGAGTTCCCACTTCTCCCTACCACGGGATGGAGTCTCTTTTGTCATTCCTGATCTTCACTTAGAGTGTGATGTCCATTTCTTTTGCCTGTGTGAGAATCAGTCATAAGCAGTAGACACAGGTGACAGGACTGACCCCACTGATAAATATGATAGGGGAGCAAAGGGACAAGGAAGGATTATCAGCCTGTTTCAGACTGAGAAAATAGAAATGCAAAATATAACAAGGCATTCACCCATCGTTCCTCCAGGCTTCCACTCTCTCTGCTACCCCTTTGCCCTGATAATCTTGCAGATGTTTCCTGAAGATTTTAAATTTCAGTTGCAACAGAAATCCTTAGTGGTGTGTCATGCTCACCACTTAGCTTTCCCCCTTAGTACATCTATCTTTTAGGGATTTGTGACTTGCGACAGACTGCAAATGTCAGATGGGGGAAAAGACAAATGATAATAATATGCTGGGAGTTGCAGCCTCTTTGCAATTCACAGAAGCTGTTTCCAGAAAAACATTGCCTTCTAATTAAACAATTCCCCCCTTTTTTTTTCCTTCTGACAGATGAAAACAGAAGATCTTATCCCATCAGATGGAGAGCAGCCACTGCCTTGGGAAATGGCTTCTTTTTCTAAGGGAATTGACTTCTTGGGAACAGCAGTAAAAAACTCTGATCTTCAAACCACTTGACAAACATCAGTCTACCTACACCCTGAGGGTACGTATTGTTCATCAGCACCACTGCTTCAAGGTATTTGCTGTGGCATGCCCTACAAACACGAGTTGTCTATCACTGGAGGCACCCCCCGCCAAGTTCTCTGCCCCCTGAATGACCACTTGGGAGCAGTTGGGGTGACAGTTCTTACCACTCTCTGAAGTTCTTTGGCTCGTTTACTTGTTCATAATCTGTCTCTCTTTACAGCACTGTGAGTTCCCAGAGGGAAGGCTCCTCGTCCACCTTATTCACTATGGTATCCTCAGTGCCCGGGGCTGGCCTGGTGTATAGTAGTTGTTAAATAAACCTTGCTTGGATGGATTTACTGCTTATACTCTATAAGCTACCAGTTCAATGATGACAAGCTACTGTTTAGAAGAAGATGATGTGTCTGTATTTGAGGTATTGAAGAATTGTAGCCCTTCCAAAACACACACGCATGTTCTATAATAGCCCCTAGTACCAGTGGATGTGGCCTTATTTGGAAATAGGGTCTTTGCAGATATGATCAAGTTAAAATGATCAAGGTGAGCCATAAATCCAATGACTGATGTCTCTATAAGAAGTGGGGGATTTGTATCTAGAGATGAAAATGCACAGAGAAGATGATGAGAAGATGGAGGCAGAGATTGGAGTTAGGCATCTGCAAACCGAAGAAAGCCAAAGATTGCCTGACAGCAACCACTAGAAACTAGGAGAGGGGAGGAAGGATTCTTTCCAGGAACTTTTGGAGGGAGCATTGCCTTGATGAAGCACTGATTTCAAACATCTGGCCTTCAGAACTGTGAGGGAATACATTTCTGTTGTTTTAAGCCGCCCAGTTTGCGGTGCTTTGTTACAACAACCCTGGGAAACCAATACATGAAGGTTATTACAGATCAGCGAGAGACCCCTCAGGGAATGAGGCAGGAAGTCTCCTCATGGTCGCTGGTAAGCTCAGTTTGCTTATGGCCTCCACTGTGGAGCAAGCTAGTCTCATGGCAGCTTTGTCAGAGTGGTAAGGGACATGGACGGGAAGAAAGGGCAGGGTACGGAATTCACTGAGGCTTTCCCTGTGTGCCAAGGAGCCCTCTGACCCGGGTGGGTCTGTCTGCTCTTCTGATATGGCCCCCTGCAATCCTTCGTGTTTTGGGAGGCATTTCTCCTGGGGGTAGCTTCATTGGCATGTTCATTGTCGTGGATGCCACTAGTTACCTATTGACTGGCTGACCTCCATTTTGGAGCTTCAAGGGCTCCCTTTGTGTGGTCTATCTTCTCTGTTTCCAGTGAGACTAAGGGATCTGCTATGACTCTGCCATTGGTGTATCAGTTAGTAAAAAAAATTAAAAACACTTAATTGGAGTATGATTACTTTAAAATGTTGTGTTAGTTTCTGCTGTACAACAGTGTGGGTCAGCTATGTGCATACATATATCCTCTCCCTCTGGAGCCTCCCTCACACCTGTGTTGACACACAGTTATGCTCTAGGACATTTCCCCTCACACTAGTCATAATCACCGAGGCCCAGAGAGTCAGCCGAAATAGTACATCCATTGCTCAGAAGTACATTCCTTCTTGCAACTAAGGAATGTTTAAAACGTCCAGTAATTTTGGAATGCCAAGGTCCTTGATTCTGATTTTTAGCTCCTTAGGAAGGCTCTGGAGCAGTGATTCCTAGACTTGTTTCCGTGACAGACCGTTTGAGCATCTGAGGATGTTATGGAATCTCTCCAGGTGGACATGTTACATACATCTGGATGATGCTTTGGGTCTGGACCCTGAGTTATCAATCCCTCCTCTGTTCCAGGTGGACCATCTTCTTCTTCATCCCGGCTTGTCACAAGCGGAAGCTGCTTGGCTTCTCTGCTGACTTTTCAGAAGAGGAGTCCTGGCCTCTTGCTTTCTGGAAGACAGTGGAGGAGGCCTGACCTCTTGGTTGATCTAGTCTGACTTTTTCCTTTATTTACGTAATTCACCAGCATGATGGCTACTAAGATGTGTCAACTTGACCGGGCTATGGGGAGCCCAGAAATTTGGTCAAACATTATTCTGGCTGTATCTGTAAGAGTGTTTCTGGATTCTGGCTGTATCTGTAAGAGTGTTTCTGGGTGAGATTAACATGGGAATCGGCAAACTGAGCAGAGCAGATTGCCCTCCCCATGTGTAAACATGTGTCTATATCTCCTGCTGATTCTCTTTCTCTGGAGAATCCTGACTAATATAACCAGGGAAAGAGGAGCCACGCACCGTGCCTCATTTCGCCTATGAGCTCTTCTTCCTCAGTGGATCTAGGTCTTGTGTGTGTGTGTGTGTACAAACTAGAAATTCCAAGGCTTACTTTTAGGGTATTAATTAGTGCGAATTAGGATGCCTACAGATTAAAAGAAAGAAGGTTTCCAGACCAGAGTGCCTGGTATGGGCTTCACACAGTTGTAATCATAAAAGATGCTTATGTTTGCTTCGTTGTCAGCATATGGCTCCACTTATCATACATATGTGCCTGAGGAAACTAATATTTTTAAAAAGGATTCTTGAACCTGGCTTACTTTAGTCTTCAGTTTGGCAGCCTAAGAAAATGGTTAGCTAATCTTCCGATTATTTAATTGGCCCTTTATACTTGATCCCAATGTATCCATTTTTCTTTGCATTATACTTGTGTGAGAACGGTCTGTTCTTGGTGGTGGAGGTAACTGGTTAGATTGGAAGTCACTTCCTCTGCTGTTATCACCACCACTCTCCTTTACTAGGATTAAAACTTCTGCTCCCCTGGGAAAGGGCAGAGACGGGGCCAGGGCTGCAATAGCAGCCTTCCTTGAACGAGACCTACTGAAGGAGAGAGAGCACCGTGGGGTCATTGTAATAATGGTCCAGGTGAGCCTGGTCTAGGTCAGCCTCTCCATTCCCACAGCCTCTCTGGGTCCTGAGAGCTCTAACCACACAAGAGGGTGGGAAAGCGCTCTGCAGTCAGACCAATCTGGGCTCCAACTGCGATCAGGGCCCTCCCTTGTACTAGTGTGTGAGTCTGCTCGGTGAGTTCCCCCATTTCTGGAAGCAATATCGGTGTCTAGGGGGGCTGAGTGAGGACAGCGTGCATGTAAAGAAAGACCCTCAAGCATTGCTGACAGTGTGGGTGCTTAGTAAATTGTAGCTGCTTCTTTGTTAATCTGCATTGATGCTCTCATGGCAGTCTCTTAAATGCTGCTTCTCCCACCTTGCACATGGCTGTCAGCATAATCTTCTTAATGTCATCAAAAATCTATGGAAAATATGCAAAAATTCCCCAAAGCCTTTGCCCTCATTGGTCAGATTATGGACAACCTGCTCTTTTCCTCTTTGTGTGTTTCTGTCTCTTCTCACTGACCAGGAAGAAAAAAAAAGCTATTCTTCCACGGTGGTGAGAGCAGTTCTGAGCCTGCTGTTCATTGGCCCTGGTTGAATTTGTCCTCACTGGCCATGTCACCATGTCACTTCACCTCCCACCCCAGCTTCTTCTCAGCTATAAACTACAGTGCAAAGATTGAATGGGAAAATGCATGTCAGATACCCAGCACAGGGCTTAAGCACTGAGTGCTTGGAACCCCAGGAAGTGCCTGAAATACTGCCTTTGCTAAGAGTTTGTTAACAGATCTGCAGAACATAGTCAATCACATCTCTCATTCCTCTCTCTCCATAACCCCAAGTCTCGTCTTTGGCCTTGATTCAGATGAAGCTTAGAGTCAGACTGGGTTCTGCTCTGGCTGGGTCAGCCAGGCAGTCCCTCTGGCACTCCTGGGTCTCTGACCACAGACTACCAAGAGCAGGGCCCTGCCTTATATGCCACACATGCAAATCAAGGTCAGAATCTTGCCTCCCTGGCTAAGAGCAAGGGGGCTGCGGGCTGGAGTAACTGAGCAACACAGGCACACCTGGAAGGCCTTGGCCAGTTCCATAGGACGAGGCCGCCCCTTGGGCTCTGCGCTCTGTTTAAATCTCTGAAAGCCCATGGCTTGTGCCAATCAGGACTATCAGCAGTGGCATCAACAGGAGACAATAATAAGTCGTTTATGGTTCCTTGTCAGTAACTGTTGACAGTGAATCCTGCAGACCTGGTCTCTGTCTTCAGGACGAGTGTAGGGCAAACACAGAGGACGTGTCAGCCGCAACTCATGCAGCTTCCGGACTGTAGAAACGCACCCTCAGTCAGTCCTGAGACATCACAGTGTCCTGGCTTAACGTCCTGCTTCCGAAAGGATCCACTCTCTTCAGGCTGAGGCTCTTGGTACTGCTTTGCTCTCCCATCACGCAACTGTTCTGCAAGCACTTCATGTGTTTGCTTGCATGTGAATACTCATAGGAAATTCAACAAAAAGTTGTTCATGATAATGAAAAGGAAAAATATACAAATCTTGGATGTGCAGTGAGAGGAGATTTTGACTGTCTTTGGACCCAATTATTGGAGAAACGAATACTTTGAAGGAGGGGGGACGGATTAGAAGAAATTTCTCCGTGTGTCTAGTTCTCTCTGTTGGCCATCCTGGACATCTCTTTTTCCCAGGAACCTGTACAGTGTTAGGGTTTCACTTCACAGGGAGTTTCTAGTTCTACAGGTGCTTCTGAAGCGACTTAGTGTTAACACCTGAACGGGGACAAGTTGTATGGCAGGTAAACAGGCTTCTTCTGGAGGAAGGGGAAAAAAAGATCTTCTCTCCAGACAGTTTTGGAGAAAAGCATTCAACTGAGTTGTAGCATGAATACAGTGTATGTGTGCTCAGTTGTGTCCGACTCTTTAGGAGGTCGTTTGTTGTTGTTTAGTTGCTAAGCTGAAGCTCAACTCTTTTGAGAACCCCGTGGACTGTGGCCCACCAGGCCTCTCTGTCCATGGAATTTTCCAGGCAAGAACACTAGAGTGGATTGCCACGCTCTCCTCCAGGGGATGTTCCTGGCCCAGGGATTGAACGCAAGTCTCTTGTGTCTCCTGCATTGGCAGGTGGATTCTTTACCATTGTGTCACCTGGGAAGTCCCTGGGTACTTAACTGAGCTAGATGACCTACTGTGTTTTTGTTTTTGTTTTTAATAAGATTTGCTTTTCAGGGAACTTGCCAGTTCCCTGGCAGTCCAGTGGTTAAGACTCTGTGCTTCCATTGTACAGGACGCATGTTCTATCCCTGGTCAGGGAACTAAGATCCCGCATGCTGTGCAGTTGGGCAAAAAACAAACAAAAAGATATTTCTTCCCTGAAATGACTTGTGTTTCTCTCCTCTAGCTTTCTGCCCCACCCTCATTATCAGCTGATGACCTCACCATGTATTCTATTGAAAATAAGAGGAGCCATCAGCTATAACAGATGGAACCACCTTCCCTTCCCATCAACAAACTCCCACCACATAGCCTGCCCTCTCTTCCTCTGCTCCTTTCTTCTGAGTGTTTGTCCTGTTTCCTCAGAGGCCAGTCCCTCCTCCTGGGATCAGGATTCCATCCTCTGATATCTTTTTAGGGAATGGATTTTTTATTCTCTCTTCGGCACTGCTGTCTCCCTCCCTCCTGGATCATTTCCATCAGCTACAGACAAACGTGATGTGGTATCTTCCATATTTAACTTCCCTCCACATTTTGCCCCATTTCTTTGCTTCCTTTTAGAGCCCACATACCTGGAAGAGTTTGTTTCTGCTCAGTATATCACTTTCTTATCTTTATTCACTCCTCATCTACCTCCACCTAGTTTTTGCTCCTGTCACTCTGTTGAGTTTGCTGTAGTCAAGGTCAACCAGTGACCTCTGTGGTGCCAACTCCAGAGTACCCTTCTCTGTGCCCCTCAGCCCCCAGCACAGTGACCACCCTTCTCCACACTCTGCTGCCTGCGCTCTCAGGGCCCTCTACCCTCTTGTCTCCTCTTCTACTCTTGGATCTCTCCTTTGTAGCCTTCTCTGCAGACTCCCATCCTCTACTTAAGTTTAAAAACTGGTATTCTTAGAGGGTCTGTCCTGGGCCCTCCTATATTCCCCTAAATACCATCTATCTAAGTGATCTCATCTACAGCTTCAAACAGTGTCTAGAGGTCGTTGTATGGAGAAGGCAATGGCACCCCACTCCTGTACTCTTGCCTGGAAAATCCCATGGGCAGAGGAGCCTGGTGGGCTGCCGTCTATGGGGTCGCACAGAGTCGGACACGACTGAGCGACTTCACTTTCACTTTTCACTTTCATGCATTGGAGAAGGAAATGGCAACCCACTCCAGTGTTCTTGCCTGGAGAATCCCAGGGATGGGGGAGCCTGGTGGGCTGCCGTCTATGGGGTCGCACAGAGTCGGACACGACTGAAGCGACTTCACTTTCACTTTTCACTTTCATGCATTGGAGGAGGAAATGGCAACCCACTCCAGTGTTCTTGCCTGG
Organism: Muntiacus reevesi; assembly: GCF_963930625.1. Lineage (NCBI taxonomy): Eukaryota > Metazoa > Chordata > Mammalia > Artiodactyla > Cervidae > Muntiacus > Muntiacus reevesi. Next base: position 5,995,775 of record NC_089256.1, on the reverse strand, counting down.
AGAATCCCAGGGATGGGGGAGCCTGGTGGGCTGCCGTCTATGGGGTCGCACAGAGTCGGACATGACTGAAGCGACTTAGCAGCAGCAGCTGCAGCAGAGGTTGCTGTTGGTTAGTTTCTGAGTCTTTGCCACCCCATGGACTGGAGCCGACCAGGCTCCTCTGTTCACAAGATTCTCTAGGCAAGAATACAGGAGTGGGTTGCCATTGCTTTCTCCAGGGGATCTTTCCAACCCAGGATTCAAATCTGTGTCTCCTGCACCTCCTGCATTGGCAGGCAGATTCTTTATCACTGAGCCACCTGGGAAGCTGGCCTGGTGCTTAGTAGGCACTAAGTAAATATTTGTAGAATCAATAAGGTGCTATTTGTTTGTGCACGTAGATCAACAGTCACCCATGTCCCTCTCTCAGTGGTTCATTTTCTCTTGCCTTGTGCTCATAGTTCTTACAAATGGTGTTAGGGGCCACTCATCTGTCTTGCAGTGAAATAAAGTAATTTTTTTCATCAGCAGTAATGGTCCCCTTGAATCTGTCAGTAGACACACATTCAGAAATAAGTCTTTTAAGGATAATTTTAGTTGAAAAAGCTCAGAAAGGGCCCTTGTGAGTATCCTGAGAATACAGTGGAGAGCTGGAAACATATTTCTCCAGAATTTCAACTAGAACTCTCACTCACAGAGGCTCCTTCAGACAGGAAAGAAAGAGGAAGGAAGTTTAAAGTCTCCAAAAATTGCAAATGATAAATCCAAGTGAGAGTGAAACTTCCTCTCTTAAAAAATCACTACCTCCCACAATGAGAGAAAAAAAAATCTATAAAAGTAGACTTGTGGGGGTGAGGGTAGAGTGGGGTGAATGAACAGTAAAGGAACTTGCCTATTAAATGTGGGGAACGAAGAAGAAAACCAACTCAGACACTGGATTAGACAGTCTGAAAAGTCCCTGAGTACAACGCCATATGGAACAGCTATGAATTTTAATTCAAGACGAGCCATAGCTTTTGTCTGTTTAACTTGTTCCAGCTCCTCTTATTATTACTAGTACATTGATTCCATTTCTTGAACCCTGAGGTTTTTCTTGTTTCCTGTCGTTTGAACTTAGAAGTATTTTCCTTTGTTGCCCCTCTCCCCCACCTTCAGCATTCTTAGTTCTTCCACAAACATCCTCCATCTATGGTCACCTACTGGAGATAGAGAAATAACATTTTTCTGTTCAATGTACTTGAGGGTAATACTCTGAATGTAGCACAGGATTATTAGGACATTCTGACCTCAAAATTTTGGTGGGCTGGCGCACTGTTCCAGAAAGTGGTAGTAACTAGATTTTCCAAACTATCTAGGGGAAAAATCAAGGGCATGTAGTAACTTTTATGAGGAGCAGTGCCAATTCTTCCAAATTCGTTCTAAACTCCTTGAACACTTAACTAGTCCAATCCCCAACGTTCAGGTTCCACTAAAAGTTGCAAACCTAGATGAGCTATTTTTCTAAGAAAAGAAAGGTTCTGCAAGGACCCTCTCTTCCTGATTGCAATGTGTGTCAGCAGAGGAAGTTTTTCTACACAGACATTTCTGCTCCATGTACAAGTACTATCCATTTTCCCTGTCTATGTGGGTTTTAATCAGTATTAGATAGATATCTGGGTTTCCTCAGTGGCTCAGCAGTGAAGAATCTGCCTGCAATGAAGGAGATGTGGGTTCAATCCCTGGGTCAGGAAGATCCCCTGGAGGAGGGCATAGCAACCCACTGCAGTGTTCTTGCCTGGAGAATCCCACTGACAGAGGAGTCTGGCAGGCTACAGTCCATGGGGCTGCAAAGAGTTGGACATGGCTGAAGCAACTGAGCACGCATGCAGATAGATATCTATAAATCAGAGTCTGAGCTGTCTTTAAAAAAGTAAACTATTACATGTGTTATTGTAATGGTGGACATATGTCCTTTTATATTTGTAAAAACCCATAAAATGTACAACACAAAGAGTGGACCCCAATGTAAACTATGGACTTTGGTTAATAATAAGCTATCAATATTGGTTCATCAACTGGAAGAAACATACCAGATGAATGCAAAATATGAATAATAACAGGGGAAACTACATGCAGAGAGAGATGGTGTATATGGGGACTCTATACTCTCTGCGCAGACCTAAAACAGCTCCAAAAAGTAAAGTCTAGTAATTAAAAATATATAAAAGTAGTTGCAATTCCTCTGGTTTCCAGATCTTTGATGGTTTTAAGGATTATTTCACAGAACTGTTCTGAACAGCCTGAAAACACAGTAAGAGTGATCCACAAAGAAGTAGGCGAACTCTGCCATCTTGAATGGGGTGCAGGCAACTGGAGTCTAGATGTCCTGATCATGCCCCACAAAGTCCTCTTCCTCCATCTCCCTGATTCAAAATCCTACACAGTGCTCCCAGCCCAGCTCCCTGTGATCCTCTTTACCAGAACTTCAGGTATCCACCTGGAAGTCATTTTGTCACGGTTGCTGGAACTTTCCCAGCTTCTGCAACTTGTACACAGGGTTCTTCCCGTTTCTGTCACCAGCTAGCTTGAGGTGTTGGAGGGATCTTGGTTGTTCCCTCTGATGAGCTTGCTTCATACCCCATCACCCTACTTGTCAGGGACCTGAAGGATTGTTAGAATGGTACCTGGATTTTCTCTCTTTGGAATTGCTGTTCTTGCCTGTCTGGAAGCATGCATGCTCTGTGCTGTTTAGTATTCTGCACAGTTGACTTTCTTTTTGGGGAGTCATTTCAGCAAAGCATTTATATTTATTTATTTTTAAACTTTTCATTTTGTATTGGGGTACAACTGATTAACAATGCTGTAATAGTTTCAGGTGGACAGCAAAGGGACTCAGCCATGCATGTACATGTATCCATTCTCCCCCAAAATGCCCTCCCATCCAGGCTACTGCATAACATTGAGCAGAGTTCCCTGTGATATACAGTAGGTCCTTGTTGGTTATCCATTTTAAATATAGCAGTGTGTGCATGTTGATCCCAAACTCCCCGAATATCCCTTCCCCCATCCTCCTCCTGCCCACGCAACCCTAAGTTCCTTCTCTAAGTCTGAGTCTCTTTCTGTTTTGTAAGTTCATGTGTATCATTTCTTTTTAGACATCCCTCCATAGAAGGGATGGCATACGATATTTCTCCTTCTCTGTCTGACTTACTTCACTCAGTATGACAAGCTCTGGGTCTGTCCATGTTAATAACTTTCAAGAGTCCAACCATTTGAGAACAGGGAGCTGTTCTAAGCCTCAGGACAGCCATTACCCAAACAACACATTGCTCCATACAAACCCTAACGCATAAGGGGTGTTTCCTGTTTACGACAGCCTTTTACAGACCTGGTAATGTATTGAGCCTTGAAGGCTGTGTGTGTATATGCATGTGTGTTTGCAGTGCAAGTGGCAGCATGGGAGGTGATGGGCGAGTAAAGGAAGAAATGTGAGAAGCTGAGACCACGATCGGAGCAGGGCGCTCAGTAGAGCTGTGAGGAACGAGATGGTCTAAATGAAAAATGAGGAAATTTAGACCCTGTAAAGGAAACGCCCCCTTGTGTTGGTAGCCCGGAGTCTCTATGGACAGGAGATTTAAAATCATTGATTAGCAAAACAATTTTGATTACCATCCAGTTCTTGGGAGGAGGGTGGTTAACACCGGAGAAGCAGGGCACGCCCGTGTGCACCACCCTCGGCTCCCAGTGACCAGGTGGCTGATCCTCTGGCCCGGAGGGGTCGTGGGCTGATGGAGACATGCTCACTTGCCTCCTGGCGCAGGGGGTACCCTTCTGTTCATCTCCTAGCCTCCGGCAGCTCCCCGTCGGGATGCTCAGGTCCCTTCTCCACGGGGACTGCGGGGGCCTCGCTGGTGGGGCCTGCACCCAGGTCCCCTGGGTAGGGTTCCCTTTCCCCTAGCTTTTTCCCCAGGCTTGGCTCTGTGAGTTTTTTCTTCCTAATGCAGGAGAGAAGGTAATTAGGAGGAAATCCTGAGAAAGAACTTTCAAATACTTTTTTTAAAATGCTGGAGGCGCAGCTAGGTGGCTATGACCCACCGTGCCAGGCTTTGAGTCCCGGGAGTGGAGAAAACAGCTGATGACGTGAGGACCTGTGTGCAAGCTGATGAACTGGCCAGAGCTGTCGGTGAGACCAAGGTGAGCAGAGGGCGGCCCGGCTGCATTGTAAACCACTGTGGACTTTAGGGCAGGAGAAGAAAAGGATAAAGCAATATTGTTGCGACATTTTGACTATTGTCAAGACATCTGTGAATGAATTGAGTTCAGTCATTTTATTTTAAGTTCAGTGTCAAGTCGGGGTGGGGAGTGGACTTAATTAGCTTTAAATCTCATGTTCAACACTGGGGACAGGTGCGTCATTAGAAATGGAAAGGGACAGTCTCTGGAAAGTCTTTGTACATTTCTGAGGACTGTACCCGACAGTCAACTAATCAGACCTGAACTGCAGAATAAGCAGTGTCTGGACATACCTCTTTTCATTCATTTTCATTTAAAAGTAGACAGTTAAGTGGTTTGGATATTATTTTGAGAGTGTCTCTTGAAGCACAAATGTATTATTAATGGCTAATACTTTAGGATATGGTTAGTTACATTTTCTTGGATGTCAAGCACATGCTGTTTCCTGAAGATCATAAAAGATCTTCCTTCTATTCCTAGCAGGAGTGACACATTCCATTGTCTTGTTTCCACAATGCTTAAATATGTTATAGCAAATGTCAATAGCAAACTAACTATCCCTTTGAATGTTTCAAATGTGACTTTTAATTAAGCGTATTAACCTGATGAATCATCATTTGAGCAGCAACTAAAATAAGATTATAGTCATTTTCAACTTCTGGATGCCCACAGAACGTGAAAAGCACTTTATGAGGCTTGCATTAACGCATATTTCACTATAATATAATTTTATATTAGATCTTCCACTTATGCATGGAGCCAGAATAGTTTCTGCTCTGTGGCGATGCTGATTTAAATGAGTAAACCACAAGGAATCAAGAAAACTTAACTCTTTGTGCATCTCAGCATGGTTGTGCTTGCAAAAGAATTCTCTGTGGGCAGAATTTCACCTTTAGTTAATGGAGAGAGGACAGCATTTATGTTTCAGGTGGAGGGCGTTAGAAAGGACAGATGCAATAATTTCTTCTATGCTATGCTCTGTGTGTGCTCAGTTGTTTGGTCGTGTCCGACTCTGCGACTCCGTGGATTGTAGCCCGCCAGGCTCCTCTGTCCATGGGATTTCCCAGGCAAGAATATTGGAGTGGGTTGCTGTTTCCTGCTCTAAACACTTCTTCTGCACAACATTAACTGATTAGGGATAATCCTGAGCAAGCCCTGAGCACTTTCCCTCTCCCCATCATAGACATCTGAGCAGTTTGTCTGCACTGAGCAGTCAGTAAGGCCGAGCTGCACACAAGAGGGGTGTGAGGGGCTGGTGGGCTGACTTGACCACATGGATAAGAAGAACATGTGCAACAGTGATGCATAAAGAAACCCTGAGAACTAGATGGATGGCCCTCGGCAGGACTGTCATAAAGCACCCTGCACAATATTACTAATAGACTTTTTACAATTTTTATAGCTTCCCGAGTTATTTTTGAGTCAGTGCTAGCATTCAATTATTTCCTGTTGAATAGAGAACAAAACAGGCCTAAAGACTGAAAGGAAAAGCTGCTGAGGGGAGTGATCACTCCAGATGGAAGTTTTCTGGCAGATTGTGATTTGTGACTCAGAATGAGCCCAGATCACGGTGCCATATGGATGGCAGTAGAGCCTTTATGCACTGGCTCAGTTGCTCAGCAGACTTCTGAATTCCTACTACGTGTCAGCTATTAGCTGGGCATTGGGAAACAAGATGAGTAAGCAGTGATAGTATCTGCCACCAAGGAGTCTATTCACTCATTCATCAACATTTACTGAGCATTAATGATATGCTTCAAACACTGGGGGATTTGAATATGTAAACATAGAGTAAATTACCATATGGTATTATGACAAAGTCAGTTATAAAAATAGGGGAAAATGCTTTACAAGCATAGAGGTAGAGAGAGAGAGACTATATCTGGTGTAGTTATAGGAATTTTCCCTGAAAAGGTGACATTCAGCCTGAATTTTGAAGCTGGGTTAGGGGATTGAGGAGTGATGATGGTGGGGTGGGAGGAGGGCAAGGCCCTCTCCTTTCCTAGTGAAGGAATAGTATGAACCAAGTCATGGCGTTAAGGACTCATGCTTGGGAGGAAAGTTAAGAAAATAAGAAATTGATTGTGGATAAAATTTGTGGCTTCATAGGGAGGAAACAGAACTAGAGAAATAACCTCTGCAGGATCTCCAATATCATGTTGGTGCTTTCGCTTTATTCCATGTACTGGGAAGGGCAAATCCCAGCGCTCCCCGTTTCTACTCTCATGGCAGATATCCCCAGTCTGTCATGAATGGTGCTCTTTCCTGCTGAGCCCAGGCCAACCCCATGGAATCCTTCTCTACACAGGGCTTTAGGAAGCCGCCTCCACCTTACTGGATTGGAACACAGGAAAAGTATATTCACTATCTCTGTTGTAGGCAAAGAAGCTATCTAAGCTTTTTGAATATAGAAATAACAGCCTCAGACTTGACTGTTGGAAAGCCTATCTCACTAGGGCACTAGAGAAAGGATTGGAGTGCTCAATAGTTTAAGCCATTGGTTCTCAACCCTGGCTGTACACTGAAATACTTGAGTGCTTGTTAAAAATATCTTATATCTAGGACGCACCCTAAACCAATGAACCCAAATGATTTCATATGTACCTAGGGGTTGAGATCCACTTGTCTGGATATTAGTTGAGAATGTTATTAAACATAAAAGGTTTCATCTTCCTTCAAGACAATTGTGGAGAGGGGAGAAGATGACTTGGGGAAGATGGGAAAGTATTTGCCATTGTTTGGCATTTATTCAAATAGCATAACTATTAATAATAATGGCTCTGCTTTCTTGACAGCCTTCTGTGTATTTACGTGTTTGCTAACTTATATGCAAATATATAATTTCATTTGAACCCCACATTAATCCTTTAAATATGTATTTATTATCCCCAATTTACAGCTGAAGTAACCACATCATAGAGACCTTAAGTAACTTGCTTACGATCACAGGGTAATCTGATGACAAGAGTTATATTCTTTTTACTCCTTCACTTTACTTTCAGGACTTTAATGTAAATCACATGTAAAACACAGGAAATTTATTAGAAGAAATAAGACCAGTAGGGAGTGTGTTGCTACTCTTAGGTATGATAAGTTCACTTTTGAGAACTAAAACCTGGGCCTCTTGCTTTGGCAAGTAACCTGGTCTCACTGTGTGGCCCAGAAAATGGGTGATATTTTTAAAAAATGTATTGAAGTATACCTGATTTATGCTGCACAGCAAAGTAATTCACTTATATATGTGTGTGTGTACATACATACTCTTTCTATATTCTTTTCTATTATGGTTTATCACAGGATACTGAATATAGTTTCCTATGCTATCCAGTAAGACCTCGTTGTTTGTCCACAGTTTGCTAATCGCAAACTCCCAATCCATCCCTCCCGCACCCACCTCCCTCTTGGCAACCACAGCCTGTTCTCTACGACTGTGAGTCTGTTTCATAGATAAGGTCATTTGTGTCATATTTTAGATTCCGCATATAAGTGATATGATATGGGTTTTGTCTTTTTCTGTCTGACTTCCTTCACTTAGTATGTTAACCTCTAAATCTGTCCAACCTTCAGATCTGCAAATGGCATTAAGGAAATGGGTGATTTTTACATCTACTGTGGTCTGTTTATGGAGGACTAATGGGAACATGAATGTTCCTCTCTGGTCTGGACAAGGTAGTTACCACCTACTAGGAACAGTGCCTTCACTTTGTGTTCTGGTTGGCCTAAATCCTCATTGTAAGCATACCATGTCATTGCCCTGACAAGGTGTGTTTGCTTGGTTGTAATTCCTGTGAACCAACAGTACAATGAAATCTCTAAAATTAATAGACACATTAGCTAATTTTAAATGTCCTTTTGAAAATATATATACAACTTGGATCTGTCTGTTTCACAAGTTCATTTCAAAGTAAGCACGTTTTTATTTGGCAACCAATTAATCCAATTAATGTTGTAACTATCAGGATCATCTCAGAACTCATAAGCAGGAAACTAGTTATTCACAGGAAACACTAAATTCTTACTTGGTCTGAAACTTCAGTTCTCTTATCTCCCTATACAACCAAGGCAGCTACAGTAACGAGCAGCCCTGAACATGTTTAATTTGACAACGTTTATCTAAGTCCAGTAGCTGCTTCCTGGTCTGGTATTAGACCATGAAAATAGATCTTGAGGAGAGACAAGTTATTGCATCCAGGCAAGCCCCATGATTTGCCCTGGTAATAAAAGCCACCAGCACAGGAACATGCAACAGACTGCAAAAGTCCCTAACTCCAAGTCTAAAGTCTAGAATTATCAGTTTTTATTAATTCCTAACAATGGAGCCAGGTAAGAGGTGTTCTATTCATTTGTTATGATTTACTCTCTTGGCAGAATCTTGTGCATTTCGTTAGCATCTGTTTTTTTTTTTTTTTTTTTTTAATCATTGGAAGGAGATACTAGGACCTTGGTTTTCCAGCTATGTTCTGTGGGGCTCCAAGATTCCTTGGTGCATGGAGTGGATCTCACGAGGAGGAGAAGAAGGTCAGTGGAGAAAGGGCTGGACTCTAGGCTCTAAGATATTCATCCCACCTTCAACCCTAGCAGTTTTGTTTTTACTAATTATGTATTTGAAAAAAAAGGCTATAATTGGTGTGAAGAGCACTGCACTAGATATAAGAAATCCCTGGGTAAGCATTTACATGTGTCAATCACACGGACTTCTTTTAATTTTAATTGTCTGCAAATCCAGTTTTCACTCTGTGCATGTCTGAAAAAGTGGCCTGAGCACAAGCAGAAAAGAGGAGCCATAAAGCCCATGAACTTGGCTCCTGGGAGAGATCTGCATCTACCTACATACCCTTACACCATGACCATGGACTTAAAATGGGTTTAAAAACAAGGTTTCTGATTAACAACCCTGGTTATTCCATTTCAAAAGCATATATTAGCAGAGAGCTGTTGGAAGCTGACATGTGGAAAACTATTAGAAGCCACAGCAGAGGAAGTAAGTTGAGACTCAGTCACCCACTGCACTTGGAGGGACTGTCCTACAGTGAGTCAAAGTGTGGACTCTGGAATTCTAACAGATTTTGGTTCATGAGTCAGTTTGGCCCCTTCCTGGCTTTGTGACTTTGGGCCTCAGTGTTCTCTTCTGTAAAATGGGCACAGCAGTCAGACCCTGGAATCTGATAGGGCGGTCCCTTCAGATGACTTCTGGGCTTTCCCTAAACTTTCCTGTTGACCTACTATAGCAGAATCCCATGGAATACTGGTTAAATCAGAATATTCAGGGGAAGGATCAGTGATCTGAACTTTTAACCAAAGCCTTAGGGGATTCTGAGCTGCCTCCATGTTTAGAAACTACTGTTTGCTTTAGAGGCAGCTTGGCAAAACCTGATGTGGTTCTTGGGAAACTAAGTAGTGGGAAGGGGAATCTCCAGTCTTTGGAAACCCTGACCTTGTACCCACATCCCTTCCTTCCTAGACCTTCATCCTTTCTGTTGGCAGAGGAGTATCTGTCTGGGTATTCTGAAGGTAAGAACTCACTGCTGCTTCTGCCAGAGCCAGAGTGGAGCTAGTCATGACCCCATGAAGGAGAATCACATGCATTTTTGCTTTTTTTGTCCTTAAGAAAAGGGTAAAGGAAACAAGGAGGGATCCTTAAATGCCAGTTAAGTGACTTTTGTATATAAGAGTCTAATATGGATGTGCTGGAGGAGACTCTTGAGAGGGCCTTGGATAACAAGATCAAACCAGTCAATCCTAAAGGAAATCAACCCTGAATATTCACTGGAAGGACTGATGCTGAAGATAAAGCTCTAAAATTTGGCCACTTGATGTGAAGAGCTGACTCACTGGAAAAGACCCTGATTCTGGGAAAGACTGAAGGCAGAGAGAGAAGGGGGTAGCACAGGATGAGATGGTTGGATGGTGTCACCGACTCCATAGACATGAATCTGAGCAAATTCTGGGAGACAGTGGAGGACAGAAGAGCAGGGCATGCTGCAGTCAATGGTGCTGCAACGAGTTGGACATGACTCAGCTACTGAGTAACAATAACAACAATGACAATGGATGTCTCTTTAAATAAAAGGTTTATTAAACATATGCTCATGTGTTTGGGGAAGGCAAGGAATGCATATTTTTTGTGCCAGGCTGCAAACTGGCTACATCATCTTAGTGGTCTTGGAAAGTTTTAAGGAGGAAAAGAGCTTTCATTTTTGACTGCAATGTCAAAGTATTATAGTTGTCAACTCAGTTGTGCCTAAATCCATTTTAAGCGGTTTCATTGTAAATAAGACTGAATCCTGTTTTGTGTAATATTTCAGCTTGCACCAAAAATGCGGCAAAGGGAAGGGCATTGTAAACATTTTTAGCCCAATTTGATCTGTGGTTTTCTGTGTCAGACTCAAACTCTTGCCAGGCAGACAGGGCAGTGTTATATTAACAAACCCTTCTGTGAAACCCATAGAGAGGGAGGGAGAAGGAGCAAGCAGTAGCCAGTCAGTACTGCCTAGTCATTTGTTATTGATTTAACTCATTCCCAGCCCACAGTGTGTGTGCAGAACTTGGAACATGCATTTTTGAAAGATTCTTTAAAAATAATGACACGCCTGACTGCACCCAAACCAGGTGACGGCCTTACTAGTGTTTGCTTGTACTCAGAGCAGCCACTTGCTGGAGGAAAAAAATCAGAATGATCGAGGGCAATCACCTTTATGTTAACAAAAAAATGACGTGCAGCAGCCTGAGGATTGTATGTATAGGCTGCCAAGTTACTTAAATGATTATGAATGTGGGCATACTACTTGCTACTTTACCATTATGACAATAGCTTCTTTTCCTTTGGAAGACTAGAAAACAGATTTGTAAAGTGAGTTGTCCAGGTCACTCAGTTATTTAATATTAATCAAAAGAGACAGGGGTCTGAACACATGTGTTTTGAATCCCAAGACCTTTGAAGTTCCACAAGTCATACCACCTTAGCTTATAACATGAAAGAATGCCATGCCATCTCTTCTCTATTAGGCCTTGTTGGAATTAGAGCCATGGAGTTGTTGAGAATGCTGGAAAACTTCAGACTCCATAATTCAAAGTTTCCTGATGCCTCCTACACAAAGTTCTGTGTCAACTGACAGCCCGAGGGACAGAATTTTGGCTTCCCTATGCTGCTATCTAAGGCAATGGCACCCCACTCCAGTACTCTTGCCCAGAGAATCCCAGGGACGGAGGAGCCTGGTAGGCTGCAGTCCATGGGGTCGCTAAGAGTCGGACAAGACTGGGTGACTTCACTTTCACTTTTCACTTTCATGCATTGGAGAAGGAAATGGCATCCCACCCCAGTGTTCGTGCCTGGAGAATCCCAGGGCTGGGGGAGCCTGGTGGGCTGCCGCATATGGGGTCGCACAGAGTCGGACACGACTGAAGCGACTTCGCAGCAGCAGCAGCAGCATGCCGCTCTCTGCCGGCGGATGGCTCCTCTCTCCATCGTCATCAGTGACTATATGTGTGTCCCTGGAACCCCACCTTGCTGTCTCACAATGCGCTCACTAGTGCCCCCTCCTGGTGTGGCGGCTCATCACACCACTCCTTGGACAGGTGTCCTCGGCTTCCTGCACTGCTAGTGTGTCTTCGCTGTCATCTTTTGCTTTTGTAATTAATTATAATTTGTTCTCCCCCCGCAGCTGAGCAACTGAGGGAGAAGAAATGCAGTTCCCAGCTCTCTTGCTCACCTACTGGGCTCAAGCCTTGGATGAAGACCTGCTTGGGTTCCAGGCTGATTGATTCTCGCTCAATGCACAGGTTTCCCCCCCACCCCTCCACCCCCGCCCTGCCCCTCTTTGTGTCACATTCCTTCCTTCTGCAGTGACACACTGCTTTGTTTCTGACACGAATAAATGACTCTTCAGACCCTTTTCACTGCTGTTCCTAAGGTTCTCTATCACACTGTACTGCCCCATCATTGAAAACCCTTGTTAGGCCTAGTGAACAATAGTTGTCACTAAAAGAGTAGATTGTTAGGTGTTCTCTGAAGTTCTTAACAATCACATCTACACTGGTAATTTCCTCTCCTGTTCCAAAGCCAAGCTTGGCTGTGTTCAGTTCTGATCATTGGGTTAACGTTAACAGCTGTTGCTCAATTCACTGTTTTCTTACAATTATTAATATGACTTTGGGAGTGACAACTGCTTCTGTAAAAGAATGGGTGCTGCATGACTCATGGGGTGTGCTACATACAATTACAGCTCCCCAAAAAGGTGTTAACTGACATGGAAAAAAGCAATCAGGTCAAAGACTAGTACATCGGAGAGCTCTGAAAAGCATTAAAGACACAACATGAGAACTTGTGCATCATGACATTGTAAACAAAATAATAAGAGTCTTGGAATAGTGGTTGATTAAATTCCTGTTAGAAGCCCTCAGTACTGTTTTCTCATGCTTGGTCTCATAGGCACCCTTGTGCACTATCAGCCAACAAGCTATAATTTCATGCTTGACTGGCATATTATAGACTTAGTTTCCAGATTCTGTGCACAGCCATGCCGAGCTGCGAAAATTAAGTGCAAAGCAAATAAATAAATAAAGCAATGGACAGAGGTCAAAAGTCAATGCCCAACACTAGCCTGAAATAGAGCAAGCCTTTTGGTGAAATACATTTGTGATTTTACTATTTAATTGAAGAACCTTTTGATTATCTGCTGATTAACCATTTACTAGAACACTTGCTCTGTGCCAGGCATGGTGGTAGGCCTAGAGGCTATCATGATGAGAAAACAGGTACTGATGAGTAGTTGGAATTTCTCAGCAGAAAACCAAGCTGGGTTCCCATCACAACCACTCTATAGTAGAGTCTTTGAAGAGACTTTATCAATGAGATTTTGGTTTGGCCTTTCCCAGCGCTCTCTGTTTATGCACTCTTAAAGATGTCTTCTGTAGGGACTTCCCTTGTGGTCCAGTGGTTAAGAATCTGCCTTGCAATGCAGAGGACGCAGGCATGATCTCTGGTCGGTTGGGGAACTAAGATCCCATATGCCATGGAGCTACCGAGACCGAGTGCTCCACAGGGAAATATCCTGCATGATACAGAGAAGATCCTGTATGCCACAACTAAGACCTGGTGCAGCCAAATAAATAAATAAATATTTTTAAAAAAAGATTTCTTCTGGAAAGGAGGCACCAATCCTTTTTTAGATACAATTCATGATAATTATTTTCCCTTACTATACTTGTCTATATTTCAGAATGTTCTCAGGAAAGGCATTCTTCTCAGATCTAATCTCTGTTTAGTAAAGATTCTCTTGAGGTCCAAACACCTGTCTGTGGGTACCCTTTGTTTCCCTCTCTCTAAGATGGCAGTACAAATGACTTGGTATGAGGAATGTAAAGAAGAGAGACAGGAATTTATTGAAATTTGTCAGTCATCAGGACCAAAGGTTTTATTCATTTCTACATATTTTGTGCAGTTAGGATCATCTGAACTTTATAACTCTTGCTGGTAGCAGAATCATATTTAAACCTGAAAAGGGTACTGAATTCCAAAAAAATTCTTTAAGAAATCCTTAACAAAATTCTTAAGACTGCCCCTCCCACTATGTTATAAGCTGAAAACTCTGCTCAAGTGCCTTCTGGCACTTACATTGAATGTAATCAGTTCTTTTCTCTGAGCTTACCTCAGGATAGCATTAATTTGGTCTGATTGGGAGGTAATTTTCTTTAATTAGGCTCTTTTTCACTGTCCTTTAGTGTTTCTATTGTGTAGGCCCTTTGGAGAGGAGGGCTTACAGGTGCCTAGCTCCCACGAAACTTTGGTCATGAGAACCTACAACTGAGATGGCACCAGTTGGGGGCCTCCAAAGCAAGTTAAGGATTTGTGGTCTGGGGCAGTTTGGGGGATCCAGAGTGAGATATAAAAATAATCATCAATTCATAACTGGATTGAGTGGCAAAGGAGGGCAAGTGAGTCATTCTAGGTCATTAGCTATACAATGCAAAGTTAGACTGAAGATTGAAAGGTATTGGAAGAGATCTTGTAATAAACATGATTGAGTACTGTGAATTTAAGTACATTTTTCAAGAGTTAACAAGGTGGTACTTTCTATAGTATGAGGAGTAGGAGAAGCTGTGCAAGATGGTTGGGGAGAGGTGTGGAGAGGAATAACATTAGTTTCAGGTGCCAAATTGAGGGTTACACTTTTCAAGGAATTTTTGAACTCTGCTCAATTAAATTGAAAACATATTCTTCTACCAAAACTACTCCAATAAACAAATGCAGAAAATAGTGCTGAATGGGTGCTAGAGATTGAAATCTTTCACAGTGATGTGACAAATATTATTACAGTAAGACTGAAAATTTGGGATTTCCCTGATGGTCCAGTGGTTATGACTCTGTACTTCCACTGCAGGGGGCCCAACGTTCTATCCCTGGTTGGGGAACTAAGATCCCCAGTGCTGTGTGGTGTGGCCAAAAATAAAATAAATATTTAAATTGTTAGCTGCTTTGTAAAATCCTTGAAAAAGTTTTTAAAAAGACTAATACTTTGTTGTATTCTTGCTTCTTCAAATGAATGGGAGTGGATCCAGATTTTGTGGAGCCTGAAGGTTACCCAGTCTGGGGGACCCTCCCTAACAGAAAGAATATAAACTTTGGGTATAAAATAAAGACAGATTCTTTACAAGGGGCTCCCTCAAGTGAAGGGTCCTTAGAGTTAAATGTCACTGATTCTTGGTAAATACACCTCTGCATGTAACAGCTGTGTCCTAAGCCATGTCATGGGCAGGGCCCAGCTCTCCAGTCATGTCAGTAGGAGGCAGGCAAAGGTGAATGTGGAAACTCTGGTTCTGAGTTTCACATTTCACTTAGCACATCCAGCAGCTTTGCTGACCATGTTAGAAGGTAATTGTTGATCCCTTAGGAAGGGAACTCTCAGTGAGACAAACTGCAGAACTTATGCTTCCTTCTGCCCAGCAGGCCCTGATCCAGAATTTATTGAGCTGAAAGATTCCTCATGAAACACTTTATAAACCTCTGGGGACATATTCCTGTTTATCATTGAACTACCTCAGATTTAAAACACCTCACCCAATGCTATTATCTAGTAGCCACTAGAGCAATCAGTTCAGTTCAGTCGCTCAGTTGTGTCTGACTCTGCGACCCCATGAACTGCAGCATGCCAGACTTCCCTGTTCATCACCAACTCCCAAAGCTTGCTCAAACTCATGTCTATAGAATCGGTGATGCCATCCAGCCATCTCATCCTCTATTGTTCCCTTCTCCTGCCTTCACTCTTTCCCATCATCAGGGTCTTTTCCAATGAGTCAGTTCTTCACATCAGGTGGCCAAAGTATCGGAAAGTCAGCTTCAGCATCAGTCCTTTCACTAGAGCAACAATCACAAATAAAATAACCTTCAAGGCCAGATAGCTGTCAAGGCCATCCAGCTTACACTGAATGTGTCAAGATTAACTCGAGCAAGTTGTTAAAGTCGGACAATGCTTTAGACATATACCCCTATGAATACTATAACATATTTTATTTCAAAAGACCAAGTGAACTAAAAATTAGCTATAAAAATTCCTATTGGGCAATCTGTTTTATTACTCAGGTCAGGTGTGGTGTACCTTGTATGTCTTTAAGGCACATACAGGCACACACACATATGTGCATGCACACACACACAAACATGCCTCTGTTTGTGAAAAGACTCCTCCTTCTATCTTATCTCTCTTTGAACAAATTGCCAAAACAATCCTCAAATACTAGATAATATAATCCTCAAAAGCTGGTAATATAATAATAATGACTGTAATAACACAAGTGGTAATGTTGCCATTCATGGCACTGACACTTTGACTGTTTCTCAAATCTGCAACTATCCTATTTCCCAGTCTTTATTCCTTTATCCGCTGAACTGTCTGCTATGGGCAGTTTAGACACCCAGAGGAGGAGATAATGGTTTTGACCTTAATAGATGGTTTGACTGTACAGCACATTCCATAGACTTAATACCCAAAGAGGTTATGGATGCTTTTCTCCTTGGTTCTCTTCCTCTTTATATTGGAGGGACTAATTTTGTGTGATCATGCACACACGAGCACATGTGTGGCAGGAAATATTAAATTCTTTTTGATTTTTCACTTTGTAGTGACAGGAACAGGAGGGCAGTCTTTTAAAATCCTTCTCTTTATCCAGGCAAAGTGTGGGAATGAAGGGCGAGAGTAAGCCAATTTTCAGAATGAGGTGTTCTAGCAAGATGTTAAGAGAAAAAAAAAGTAATTTTTAACTGCTAAGAGAGAACTGCCACAAGTGGTGATCAAATCAATAACATGGCTTCATAACGTGGTCTGGGATTCAGCAAGGAAATGCTATAAAGAGAAAATGGTAGGAGTCCCCACTGGGTTCCCCCCAAATGAATAAAGGGTCTGCTGGACCTTGGAGGGCTGTGAAAGTGGTGTGACTATCATTGATTCTTTTGATGCTGTCAAAGATGATTCATGGTTATGTATAAAAGGAGGCGCTTTTGTTTGCTATTTGTAAGTTAAAAATGACAGAGGGTATACATTTTGTTTACCCCGCTTTGCTGCCTCTGAAGCCTGTTTCTGAAATGTCCTGTGAGTTCCATTCAATGAGTCTCTCTTTGTGATCTGAGCTCCGAACAAAGTCCTGAGCTGACTACTCGAGCAAAATTGTATCGAAACCAAGAGCCAGGTGTAGTGATCAATGATGTGAACAGCTTGCGTGTTATGGCTGAAAGAATGGCTTACCCATCAAACCCACATAACTCTTAGAATAATGATTTTAGCTTTTGGGCTGGAAATGATTTAAATGAAAGATTATTTACAAAGGGAACAGCAGGGAGAAGAATCATGTAAATTAGATTCATTAAGTGGACAGATTCACTCACAGTTCATTTTGGAATAATTTATGCCAGTTTTCTCTGATGTCATCTGTTATTCAGGTTAATAATTAGTCATGCTCATCATTAACTGATGGAGGTTGCTTTGTATTTTGGCAGAGGGAGGCATATTATTTGGGAAAGCTCTATCAATATTCCTATGAATACTTAGCTTTCAACAGAGGTAGAGGGTTTATCTGCAAAAATGTAACTCTTATTTTTCCAAACAATTCAATATTTGGATGCATTTAGTTCCATATTCTCAGGAGGCTTTGCAGAAGAATCTATCATTCTTTACCAGTGTATAAACAGTCAGGACCAAAAGAAAACAGGGCAAATGCTCACTCTAACTTTCTAGTGCTTTCTGCTTAGAATTAAAAGATAATATTTTAAAATATATTGAGACATCTCTGTTACAGGCCACATTCCAGATCTCTTCAGAAATATGATATAATGAGGAGGACCATTTTTAAGATTTTATGATCAGAAAATTAACTTTAAAGCTCCATTTTACCACTCCACCAAATGGAAGAAATGTATGTATCTAAGAAGATAAGACATTAATCCATTTAGACCTTCTGAAATTCTCGGTGTAGCTATAGTCCTTTATGTGCTCTCATTTCTGTGTAATTTAGTGACCATGACTTTGAGAAGGTGACAAGCATGATGCCCACTATTAATGTTGCTCTCTTTAAAAAAACAAAAAATTTCCTGAAATGTAATTTTTTTTCAAAAAATATTCGATCCTGTGCAGTATTTTACATTTACATCATTTCCCATTTATTTCTTTCTTATTTCACTGTGTTAGAGGAGGTTAGAGGAAAATAAAAGGTGCTAGGTAGTTCTTTTTAAAAATTCAAGCAAACAATAACAATCAGAATGTTCTAAGCTATCCTGAACATAAAATTTGAAAGAAGTAAAACTGGTGAGAGGTGACTTACATAAGAGCTGAATCAAGGAGAGAGTCTCCAGAAAAATGCTTGAACTTTTTGCTGCATGAAAGAATAGAGGGGATGCTGGACATGGATTAATTTTGGAGGGGAAATTTCTGAGTTTAAGGCATATGCTTGGGGTTATCAAGTTACCTCTATGTACCTGGAGTTTGATAGAGGTTTAAATTTGTGACTTATCTCTGTTTCCCTGTTATTTTAATCCAAAAGCAACACTTCATGGCAAATAGAAGGGGAAAAAGTAGAAGCAGTGACAGATTTTATTTTCTTGGGCTCCAAAATCACTGCTGATGGTGACTGCAGCCATGAAATTAAAAGATGCTTCCCCCTTGGAAGGAAAGCTATGACAAACCTAGACAGCATATTAAAAAGCAGAGATATAAGTTTACTGACGAAGGTCCATCTAGTCAAAGCTATGGTTTTTCCAGTAGTCATATATGGATGTGAGACTGGACCATAAAGAAGTCTGAGCACCAAAGAACTGATCCTTTTGAACTGCAGTGTTGGAGAAGATTCTTGAGAATTCCGTGAACTGCAAGGAGATCCAACCAGTCCATCCTAAATGAAATCAGTCCTGAATACTCATTGGAAGAACTGATACTGAAGCTCTAGTACTTTGGCTGCTTGATGTGAAGCACCGACTCATTGGGAAAGACCCTGAAGTTGGGAAAGATTGAAGGCAGGAGGAGAAGGGGGCAGCAGAGGATGAGATGGTTGGATGGCATCACTATCTCAATGGACATGAATTTGAGCAAACTTTGGGAGACAGTGGAGGGCAGAGGAGCCAGGTGTGTTGCAGTCCATGTGGTGGCGAGTCAGACATGATTTAGTGATTGAATAACAAAAACATAGATGGGCACTTAGGGATAGAGAATAGGGTGAGAAGAGAAGAGGGCCTTGGATAGAAACTTGGTGAATTCCATCACTTAACAGAATAGGAAGTTGAGCCTGACAATGACTAGCCAGAGACACAGGAGGAAACTCAAAGAGAGTGCTGAGTCAGGGAAGTCAAGAGAAAGTGTATGACAAGAAGGGAGCTATCAACAGTATCAGTTCAGTTCAGTCACTCAGACATGTCCTACTCTTTGCGACCCCATGAACCACAGCATGCCAGGCTTCCCTGTCCATCACCAACTCCCGGAGTCCACCCAAACCCATGTCCATTGAGTCGGTGATCCCATCCAACCATCTCACCCTCTGTTGTCCCCTTCTCCTCCTGCCCTCAATCTTTAATTAAGAAAACAATGCACTGCTTCAACCGTTTCATGTGCTACTAAAAAGACATGTCAGAAGAAGACTAAAACATACCTGAATGGTTTAGAAACACGGGGGTCAATGTGGGCCTAACAAGACAGATTCAGTAATGTCGTTGAGATGGAAGACAGAACTGAGTGGGGCAAGGATTGAATAGGAGAACAAATGGAGACGGTGACTATTGTCAATTTTTCTGAGAATTTTGACTTTAAAAGGGAAGGTAAAAGAAGATGATTGATGAAGGTGTTGTGAGGTTACTTAAGGTTGTATTTCTATGAAAGTGAAAGTCGCTCAGTTGTGTCCAACTCTTTGTGACCCCGTGGACTATACAGTTCATGAAATTCTCCAGGCCAAAATACTGGAGTGGGTAGTCTTTCCATTTCCCAGGGGATCTTCCCAACCCAGGGATCGAACCCACGTTTCTCACATTGCAGGTGGATTCTTTACCAGCTGAGCCACAAGGGAAGCCCAAGAATACTGGAGTGAAGTATTCTTCACTCACAGAAGGAGAATCCCCTTCTCCAGGGGATATTCCTGACTTAGGAATTGAACCAGGGTCTCCTGTGTTGCAGGTGGATTCTTTACCAACTGTAGTTGGTGTAAAGTAGTTGAGACTTAAGGTTGGGGGGAGGGATAAACTGGGAGTTTCAGATTAGCATATACACATTACTATATTTAAAATAGATATTAACAAGGACCTAATGTATAGTGCAGGTTACTCTGCTCAGTTCAGTTCAGTTCTGTCGCTCAGTTGTGTCTGACTCTTTGCAACACCATGGACTGCAGCACGCCAGGCCTCCCTGTCCATCGCCAACTCCTGGAGTTTTCTCAAACTCATGTTCATTGAGTCAGTGATGCCATCCAACCATCTCATCTTCTGTCGTCCCCTTTTCTTCCTGCCTTCACTCTTTCCTAGCATCAGGGTCTTTTCAAATGAGTCAGTCCTTCGCATCAGGTGGCCAAAGTATTGGAGTTTCAGCTTCAACATCAGTCCTTCCAATGAATATTTAGGACTGATTTCCTTTAGGATGGACTGGTTGGATCTCCTTGAAGTCCAAGGGACTCTCAACAGTCTTCTCCAGCACCACAGTTCAAAAGCACCAATTCTTAGGCACTCAGCTTTCTTTTTTTTTTTTTTTTTTTAAATATTATTTTATTAGTTGGAGGCCAATCACTTCACAACATTTCAGTGGGTTTTGTCATACATTGACATGAATCAGCCATATAGTTACACGTATTCCCCATCCCGATCCCCCCTCCCACCTCCCTCCCCACCCGACTCCTCAGGGTCCTCCCAGTGCACCAGGCCCGAGCACCTGACTCATGTATCCCACCTGGGCTGGTGGTCCGTTTCACCATAGATAATATACATGCTGTTCTTTCAAAACATCCCACCCTCACATTCTCCCCCAGAGTTCAAAAGTCTGTTCTGTACTTCTGTGTCTCTTTTTCTGTTTTGCATATAGGGTTATCGCCACCATCTTTCTAAATTCCGTATATATGTGTTAGTATGCTGTAATGTTCTTTATCTTTCTGGCTTACTTCACTCTGTATAATGGGCTCCAGTTTCATCCATCTCATTAGAACTGATTCAAATGAATTCTTTTTAACGGCTGAGTAATATTCCATGGTGTATATGTACCACAGCTTCCTTATCCATTCATCTGCTGATGGGCATCTGGGTTGCTTCCATGTCCTGGCTATTATAAACAGTGCTGCGATGAACATTGGGGTGCACGTGTCTCTTTCAGATCTGGATTCCTCAGTGTGTATGCCTAGAAGTGGTATTGCTGGGTCATATGGCAGTTCTATTTCCAGTTTTTTAAGAAATCTCCACACTGCTTTCCATAGTGGCTGTACTAGTTTGCATTCCCACCAACAGTGTAAGAGGGTTCCCTTTTCTCCACACCCTCTCCAGCATTTATTGCTTATAGACTTTTGGATGGCAGCCATCCTGACTGGCGTGTAATGGTACCTCATTGTGGTTTTGATTTGCATTTCTCTGATGATGGGCACTCAGCTTTCTTAATAGTCCAACTCTCACATCCACACATGACCACTGGAAAAACCATAGCCTTAACTAGATGGATCTTTGCTGGCAAAGTAATGTCTCTGCTCTTTTATATGCCATCCAGGTTGGTCATAACTTTCCTTCCATGGAGCAAGCATCTTTTAATTTCATGGCTGCAGTCACCATCTGCAGTGATTTTGGAGTCCCCCAAAATAAAGTCTGTCACTATTTCCATTGTTTCCCCATCTATTTGTCATAAAGTGATGGGACCAGATGCCATGATCTTAGTTTACTCTGCTCAATATTCTGTAATAATCCAAATGGAAAAATAATTAGAAAAAGAATAGATACTTGTATATGTATAACTGAATCACTTTGTTGTACACCCAAAACTAGCATAACATTTTGAATCAACTATACTCCAAAATAAAATAAAAACTTTAAAAAAGTATTTCAAAGTATTTAGTTGAGAAGAAGTGGTTGACAATATAAGAAAAATGAAAGTATAGAAGTAGGTTGGTTTTAATGTTTGACAGATAGCTGGGAGAAATTCCCATCTAACGGCTTCTATTCTCTGTGAAGGAGGAGGGGAGAGATGACAGTGTGATGGGAAGCTGGAGAGTTGAAGTTTGAGGAGCGCAGATGTAGGCTCGAAAAAGTAAAGATAAAAATTATGCAATGTGTGAAGTAGGAGAGTTGAGCGGTATGGAGTCATGTGAGGTTGGTGATTAACAGTTTATAAGGGAACTAGTCTCCCCAGGTATGTAATTCTAACTAGTCTCAGCAACTCAGGTGCAGTTTCCCCCAAAAGCAGAGGGTTGGGTTTATCAATGCTTGGGGTTTCGCCAGATGGGTGTACCAAAAGGACAACAGATTTAGAGGAATATAGAGGGCTTGTAAGGGTGTTAATGAAATGATGGGGCATGGATTCCAATCTAGGTAACTAGAAAACTGGGGAAAGGATAGACCTTAGTGAACTGGAATCTCTATCACCTCAAAGAAGGGTCTCATCTATGCATATGCCACTCTTAATAGAGCTTGTCTTCAGAAGGAGGAAAAATAATGTCTTATTTAATGTTATGAATATCTGAATAAAGAACTTCTTTTTAATTAAACTAAAGGGCAAAAGAGAACTAAGTCAAATTTTAACTATTCCCTCTCCCCTCAAATTTGTAGGAAGGTCCAAGCATAGACTAATCAGATTTCACAGACCAGTTCAGACTTGTATAAATCCTTATCTGAAAGTAGACTTCTCCCTATATTCCAGTTAAAACTCTCTCAGCATAATAAATTTGTGGGGAAAATGTTCTCATATTTTTATTTTGCTAAGGGTAAAGTGAAAGTGTTAGTTGATCAGTCCTGTCTGACCCTTTTGTAACCCCATGGACTGTAGCCTGCCAGGCTCCGCTGTCCATGGGATTTCCCAGGCAAGAATACTGGAGTGTGTTGCATTTCCTTCTGTAGGGGATCTTCCTGACCCAGGGATTAAACCCGAGTCTCTTGCATTGTAGGCTGCATTGTAGGCAGATTCTTTACCGTCTGAGCCACCAGGGAAGCCCAAGGGTAAAGGATGTACACAAAGAACTGGAGACCAGATGAGGAGAAAAATGGAGAGAATGAAGAGCATAACTTTACTCATAACTTTACTAAAAAACTCATTTAGTTTTTCCATCATTCTCAGCAAAATGAATGCTGAGCTAATTGAGAAAGAAAACTGATACTTGATGTTGTAAAAAATATACTTAAAATGATCATGTTAAAGTTTCATTTCTTTCTCAGTACTTTGTGGCCTTTTTGTATTATATTATTTTTTATTAAAACCTTTGGATAAAATGTAAAGGAAAACACTAGCTATTAGAAAACAAGAGAAAAATCGTGAGAAAGGCCATTACGTACAATCTCCACAAAACTTTTCAGATGACTGTTGTCAATTTCTTTACCAAGTAGTATCATGGCCAAGGGCAAATTTAACTTGCCTTTTTTCCAGAAAGGAAAATGCCCAGTTATTTTGGAATAGCAAATGAAAGGAAATGGAATTTCTTCTCACCAACTAAACCTCAAATAAACAAAAAGCATCTAACAATTCAAGGACATGAAGTTGAATCTGGCAGGGGGCATACTGAAGCAGTTGCTAGACTCTCAGAATGTGCCCATCTGTGAGCCTATGAGATAATGGATAGCATTTTTCTCAGCGAGGAACATCCAAGATATAATTCATCTTTGAATTTGGCCAAGTACTGGTTCAAGAATGTTCACAAGCATGGCAACTAATCATTGAGGGCTTTAATAAAGAATCAGTTTTATGTATGGTTTAATCAGATGGTATCTTGGGAAAAGAGCAGAAATAGTTTTGTTTGTTTGCATTAACAAACGGGATGATGAGCCAGACAAAAGAGGAAATCAAGAAAATCACTCAAGGACACAGATAAGTGAAAAATAAAAGTCAAATTCAAAATTCCTCCAAAAAGAATTTGTTATAAGAAAATGTAAATGTTTTCGACTAAATCAGAAATCAAATAGTGGAAGTCCACACAGATAAAACACTAGATAAGGAACGGGCCCCTGGATGGGGCTGTCCCGTGTCATGGCTTTTAGTTCCACCTCTGCTGAACCTCAGTTTCTCTTTCTGTAAGAAGGGAAGAATGTCTCCTGCTCTGTGCTAGAACAGAAAAGCCACCCTTGTGGTCATTTGCCCTCTCTCATCCACAACCAGCCTTAGCAGACAAGCTATTTCTAACTCTCGCTTGAAAAAATTATTTCAGAGTCAAGTTGATGAAGATCCAGTTAGAAAAAAATATTTGAAAGGTGACAATTTAAGGAGCATCATAAAAAAGATGAGGTCCTTGGCTAAGAGGAGACTCTGCCTTGGGCCCGCCGGTGTAATAAACTGCACTCCACTATCTGCATTGTCCTTCTGAGTGAGTTTGTTTCCCGGAAAGCGTGGCTATAACATTTGGTGCACTGGCCGGAAACTCCTCACTTTGAGGAGACAGGTCTCATTTGAGACCACCCTGAGGCTTTGTAGCTTGAATCTCCTAGAGGAGGGAAGGCGCCTCGCCCCTCTGGAAGGATTCTGCTTTTCAACGCTTGGATCTTTCACGTCAGCAGGCAGTGGACGGCAGCAGGGGAACCGAGTGCCCAGTTAAAGTTGCAGGTATTGTCCCTTGATCCATCACACCAGAGCAAAGAATGCATACCACGCTGACCCGGAGGACGCCGAGTGGACCACCCAGAAGGACCCCACCGACCCACGGGAAACCAAGATCATTCTGAGGAGGAAGAAGAAAATGAGGTCCTTTTACAGGATGGAGCTGGGTAAACAACTCCTGCTGCTCGGCCTCACCAATGCAATTCTGAACTTGGGTATGTGGGGCTATGCCCCTGTCAGTAATGGACAGACTCCCCTGGTGGGTATCGCCACTCTGTTATGGGGACTTTAACAACAGAAAGGAACTTTCCTCTCTCTCACCAACCATAACCTTTCTTTGCTCTCCTGGTGTAAGAAGAAGCCATCAATGGGCCAGGGACATAGGGTTACATTTAACATGAACACCAGCCTTACGGAGATAACAAAGGCTTATACCTATATGAAACTTAAAGAGGAAAAGGGCTCCCTTGCAAAAGGGGGACAGGCCTCCCGGTGCCTTGAGCAATACTACCAGGTCTGGGATGAATATTTCTGGATGACTCCTGAGAAAGGACAGGATTGCCCCTGCTACTATTTGCTGGGAACAAAAAGAACAGAAAGTTGGATTTGGAGACCATCCCCTAGACCCAAAAGAATTGTTATTTGTGCTTTGAACAATGTAAACAAATCTTGGAAGTTATCTATCACCCCAATCAATCTGCTCAGTGGCCCAGTTCCGACTGGCCTGGAATCTGCTGGCTAGCCCCCAATGGGACCCAGTGGCTCTGTGGGCTTAACTTATGGCCATGGTTACTAGTCAGCTGGGTGGGGCGTTGCACATTAGGATTTGCTTTCTCCCATGGCAGAATTAAGCGTAGCCTACACCAGCCTCCAGTAAACCTGCCTTATCTGCATGCAAGATGGACACGATCCGTGTTCCAATGGTATGACTATCTTGCTGCCTTGTTTGTACCCTCTGTAGGGACAACGGATGTCATGGTTAAGGTAGAGGCCTTAACTAATTTCACTAAACAGGTCCTCTTAGACAGTACTAAAGTCACTCAAGCTTTGAACGAAGAACAGATTCAGATGAGGAAGGCAGTAATTCAAAATAGGATGGCATTAGACATATTCACAGTAGCCCAAGGGGGGACTTGCATGAATGTTGTGTGTACATCCCTGACCTGTCTGAAAATGTATCTACTGCCTTGGAGGATATGCAAAATCAAGTGAAAGCCATGTCTAATGAACTGTTGTTATAGTAATCTTGATCATACTGCTTTGTGGGCCCTGCTTCCTACAATGCCTTGTGAATTTTGTAACCCAGAGGTTGATAGCATTCTCTCATGTGGGTGGCAGGAGGGCTAAGGTACAATATATCTCAATAAATGATGCTCATTATGGAAACTAAGAGCATCAAGAGGGGGGAATGAAGAAGGAATTCATAGGGCCTGGACTCCATCTCAGGCCTGTCCGTGCTGATCGTGCTAGGCCGCTTCTCCAATGGACTCTGAACTCTGTGCTTAGCGCCTGTGGGAATGACAATGGAAGGATAAGATCCCCTTGGGGCAGGGGAATCTTGAAGATCACATCCAGGTTACTCATTGCCTAAGAGAAAACAGACACTAATCACCTCTGCCTCCGGACAGTATCTATTGGAATGTAACCACAGGCTTATTGATTATTAACTGTTTGAACACAAAACACGAGAATGATGGGGTTATTGTGATTGTATTTACCCTTCCTTTGTCAGCCTCAAGGGATTTGGGCTGGTGGGTTTGGACAGGTACACATGGGGTATAAAAGATTTTCACAAATGCTGGTCGGGGCCCTTGGCTAAGAGGAGACTCTGCCTTGGGCCCACCAGTGTAATAAACTGCACTCCACTAAAAAAAAAGAAAAAAAAAAAAAAAAAAAAAAGATGAGTTCATGGTTTGTTAGAAGTGACATAAGATTTCTTTCTTTGTTTCTATCACAAATAGGGTGAAATCAGTTCTTCCTGAAAGCTGATGAAAAGGTAAGCAGCTATTGACAACAGCTTATTGGACTTTATTCCATTTCTTTCCTTCATTTTCATGTATGTTTCTTGGGTTGAATCATAGGAAGTTACCATGTCAATTATTTACTACATGCCATCCAAAGGGGATATTACATCTTGTTAAATTTGCAAGGATAAAAACATGACAAGTGTACCCTATTCATGGAGAGTAGATTCCAAACATACAACAGGGAGCCAGAGGTGTCTTTCCTTTCTTCACACACAACCATGGGAGAATATACACTCCTTTTCATAAAAGTGATTTTTTGGGGGACCCATTTCTCACAGAAGAATTTGTTTTAAGCACTCTTATTGGGTAATGTGGTACTGGTTGGAAGCATAAATAGACATGCAAGACTGAAAAATGAATTCTAGTTTCCAAGCCTATTAAAAAAAAAAGCGGGGGGTACTGTGTGGGTATCATGGGTTGTCAAAGCCTCGGATTTCTGAACTTGCAGGAACAGTGCTCTGTGTTGGCGGAGTGGTCTTCCTGGTTAGAGAACAGGAAGGAGGACTTTCCTGTGTCCAGGGGTTAGGATTCCATGCTTCCACTGCAGGGAGCTCGGGTCATCCTGGATCAGGGAACTCATTGGAGGCATGCTTCCACACGCCTCATGGCACGGCCAAAAAAAAAAAAAAAAAAAGAAATAAAATAAAGAACAGGAAGGGGCATTCCAGGTCCTCACAGATGAGGAGACTTGGGCTAGAAGGCGTTGCCTCAAGTTCACACAGCCCATAAAGTCAGGACCCCTGACTCATCATCTTGCTGCTTTGTGATCTCTGGGGCCCAGCTGTGTACTCTTTGAATACAATTTCTGGTTTAGCTGGTGAATGCTTGACTTTCTCACAAGGAATACTCTATTCACTTAATTGCTTGAATGTAATGCTTGCAATCATATTTTATGATAGAAACATAAGCATTTTATTTTCATGGCCAGATGGGATCTCCAAGAAGTCTTCTGATCGTGGGGCAGGAGGAGGTCAGCTTCCCCGGGTCTCAGCTGACTGCAGCCATGGGAACCCCGTCTTTCCCTGACCCCTGGATACAGGGAGACTGAAGTGGTACATACACATGGAGTGGTCCTACCTCTATGTGCATACTCCCAGTATGCATGTTTGGACCACTGCTGAGCTGGAACAAAGTTATTTCGCTCAAAGAGCCTGTGGGTGGGCTTAACAGACAGAGGCCGTAAAAATTGCCGTTTTGCTCCTGCAGAAATAGGTGCTGCCAGGTCAGTCCTGGAAACCCCTCTCCTTGGGCTGGCTAAGCTTCAGCCCATGGGATTAGGGAAAGCTGTAGTGTGTGGTTAGGAAGGAGGGTGGAACACGTCAATTCATATCCCTGAATAAGAGTAACAATAGCAACCTTTTATTGAGGGTCTATTTTTTCCTAAGCTCTATGCTAGATATGTTCAAGATCTAGCATACAACAATTGAAACTTACAACAATCCTGAGGGCTAGGTATTATTATCATGATCATCTTCATCATTTTACAGATTAGGGAATTAAGGTTCAGAGAGTTTGAGTAAATTCTGCCGTGTCACACAGCTAGTAAGTGACAGATAACCAAACCTAGCTTTTAGACTCACTCCCATGCTGCTCCAGTCTAATGAGTTTGAACTTGAGTTGGTAGAATATGGTATCAGGGCTGTACTCATAACATAAATTAACCTGAGGTTTAATTTAAGCCAAGTCTGCAAATAGAAGACAAATTGATGAGACTGAATTTTCATAAAATACTAAAAATGTGTTATACCTCTCTTTGAGTAGAATTTTAGTTGCAGAGCATCTCCCTGTAAGAGAGCACCTCAGGAGAACAAAACAAGTTCACTCAGAGGTCAAGAGAACTATATTTGCCAGGTAGGACTGGCCCAGTGGTTCATTTTCCGAAAGAACAGGTTCAACAAGAACATGGCGCAGGTTCTTATAAATAGGTTCCTACCTGGGGGAGCTGGGACCAACCACCCCTCCTCTCCCCAAGAGGATCCAGTATGTTCCTTATCTATGAAACTTTGTTTCAAAATTTCAAAGATGCAAAAGAAAAGTGTGTGCCAGTCCCTGTAGGCCAGCTGTTGTACTGGTGTTGTTTAGTTGCTAAATTGTGTCCAACTCTTTTGCAACCCCATGAACTGCTGTTTGCCAGGCTCCTCTGTTCATGGGATTTCCCAGGCAAGAATACTGGAGTGGGTTGCCATTCCCTTCTCCAGAGCATCTTCCCAATCCAGGGATTGAAACTGCATCTCTTGTACCTCCTACCATGACAGGTGGTTTCTTTACCACTGAACCACACGGGAAGCCCCCGATTGTACTGTACTAGTGTACTTTGAAGGTACTGTAAGATTAATAATTTTTCTTTATTGCTTATATTTGTTTTTTATGTATTATTTGTGTGAAAAGTATTGTAAACCTATTACAGTACAGTACTATATAGCCGATTGTGTTGGTTGGGTACGTAGGCTAACTTGAACGAATTGGACTTATGCACACACTCTTGGAATGGAACTCATTTATATGTAGGGGATTTACTGTAGTCTTCCTGTCACCTGTGTCTGTGATGGGCAGAAGCAGAGGGTTGAACCCCCCTCCCCGCCCCCAGCTACATGCAGCCCCTCACCTCCTAAAAACTGCACTTCCCTGGCCCTTCCTCTCTGCGGCACTGATGCCCTCAGTAACGCAGTATCAAATTCTAGGGATTGGGGGCCAGGGTTTTCTAGCATCTACCTCTTTTTTTTTTTCTAGTCCCATTGCAACTAGTTCCATTTAGGGCCTTGTTTCTTTTCCCTAATCAATGCTGTTATATCAGTCTTTCTAGAACAAGACTCTGTCACTCCTGTCTACAGATCATCCAGTTCTCCATTAGATGCTGAATCAAATCCACACATTTTCACCTGATGTAATACTCAAAATCTCCACAGATTTCCCCAAGAAAAGCCTTTTAATCCCTTCCTCTCTCATGGCCAGCCCTACACGGGCCAAGCTGCTGTCTTCAGTCTGTTCCAGGCACCCAGTCTTATCTTTATGTGTGACCTTTGCTTCATGCGGAAAAACTTACTAAGCATATCTTGTGTTTGTTTGATATTTCTGAGTTTTCAAAGTGGTTTCACTTACCTTACTCCATTGGAAAATTGTAGTTACTAAGTGGGGCAGATATGGTTATACTCATTTTGTAGATCAGAAAATGTTGGCTCTGAACAGGCCTAGAGCCTGAGGTTCTACAACTGAGAGGCAGGCCTACGAGTCAGATCTTCAAATTCCCTCTATCCACAGCTCTGGGATGCTTTTCTTGCTCCTCCATCTGCCTTTCCTCTGGCTCCCTCTGGTTTCTACTTGTCAGGTTCTGCCCTTTTCTCAAAATCCTGCTCAAGTTCACTAACTCCATGAAATCTTCCAAAATAACCTAAAAGAGTCCATGGTTCTCTCTTCCATAACTCTTATAGCTCTTAATGCAATTTCCCTGGCACATAAAGCAATTAGGTGAGAAGGCCTGAGAGTTCCTAAATAAGGGTTTGAGTCAGCAGAGATCAAGGTTTCAAGTCTTTCTGATTAGGATCTCCATTAATAAACATATTTTATATCACAAACTAGTATACACACACACACTCATACCCAAAACAAGTTTCAAGATACAGCATTTTTATTCTGCAATGTCCTATCATATTGTCTCTAGTCTATTATTATTCTTTTTATTAAAAAGTGCTAGTTAGGAGCCCACTAAATTGATTTTGAGAACCATGAATGAGTCCTGGTCAGCAGTTTGGAAAACTCTTTTTTAAATCTAATCTGTCCTTTTAAAAGGCCTAGATGACATTTTCAAAGATTTGTAAAAAGACTGAACTAGTAAGAGAACTGTATTCATTGGGTGGTTAAGCTGCAGTTCCTATTAGGAACACAAATGCCTCATACAAAGGTTAGGCCAGGAAGGACATCCTGGAGAGCACCAGCTTTACTTGTTGGGAGGTCAAGAACAGAGATTCCCCCCCCCCCCCCCAGCTTTATTCAGGAATAGTTGACAAATAAAGATACTATATATTTTAAGGTGTATACACTGATATTTTGATGTACATATACTTTTGTGAAAATTGATACTTTTGAATTGTGGTACTGGAGAAGACTTTTGAGAGTCCCTTGGACTTCAAGGAGATCAAGCCAGTCCATCCTAAAGGAAATCAACCCTGAATATTCTCTGGAAGGATTGATGTTGAAGCTCCAATACTTTGGCCACCTGATGCGAAGAGCTGACTGATTAGAAAAAGACCCTGATGCTGGGAAAGATTGAAGGCAGGAGGAGAAGGGGGTGAAAGAGAATGAGATGGTTGGATGGCATCACTGATTCAATGGACATGAGTTTGAGCAAGCTCCGGGAGATGGTGAGGGACAGGGAAATCTGGCGTGCTGCAGTCCATGGAGTCACAAAAAGTCGGACATGACTGAGCAATTGAATAACAACAATAATACACTGAAAGGATTATCACAAGCTAATTAACAAATTCATCACCCCACATAGTGACCTTTTTTGTTTGGTGGTGAGAACACTTAAGATGTATACTTTCAGCATATTTCAAGTACACAGTATAGAATTACAAACTGTAATCACCATACTGTATATTAGACGCCTAGAACTTACTCATCCTGCATGACTGAAGCTTTGCCCCCTGTGACCCACATCTCTTCATTTCCCCTAGTTTCGCCCCTGGTAGCTGCCACCCTACTCTCTGCTTTTATGAGTTTGACTTTTGTGGCTTCCACATGTACGTGAGATTATGCAAGGACCGGCATTCTTAACAGGCTAATTTTTTTTTCATTTATTTTTATTAGTTGGAGGCTAATTACTTCACAACATTGCAGTGGGTTTTGTCATACACTGACATGAATCAGCCATAGAGTTACACGTATTCCCCATCCCGATCCCCCCTCCCACCTCCCTCTGCACCCGACTCCTCTGGGTCCTCCCAGTGCACCAGGCCCGAGCACTTGTCTCATGGACCCCACCTGGGGTGGTGATCTGTTTCACCATAGATAATATACATGCTGTTCTTTTGAAACATCCCACCCTCACCTTCTCCCACAGAGTTCAAAAGTCTGTTCTGTACTTCTGTGTCTCTTTTTCTGTTTTGCATATAGGGTTATCGTTACCATCTTTCTAAATTCCATATATATGTGTTAGTATGCTGTAATGTTCTTTATCTTTCTGGCTTACTTCACTCTGTATAATGGGCTCCAGTTTCATCCATCTCATTAGAACTGATTCAAATTAATTCTTTTCAATGGCTGAGCAATATTCCATGGTGTATATGTACCACAGCTTCCTTATCCATTCATCTGCTGATGGGCATCTAGGTTGCTTCCATGTCCTGGCTATTATAAACAGTGCTGCGATGAACATTGGGGTGCACGTGTCTCTTTCAGATCTGGTTTCCTCGGTGTGTATGCCCAGAAGTGGGATTGCTGGGTCATATGGCAGTTCTATTTCCAGTTTTTTAAGAAATCTCCACACTGTTCTCCATAGCGGCTATACTAGTTTGCATTCCCACCAACAGTGTAAGTGGGTTCCCTTTTCTCCACACCCTCTCCAGCATTTACTGCTTGTAGACTTTTGGAGAGCAGCCATCCTGACTGGCGTGTAATGGTACCTCATTGTGGTTTTGATTTGTATTTCTCTGATAATGAGTGATGTTGAGCATCTTTTCATGTGTTTTTAACAGGCTAATTGATAGAGGAATGGGACGCATCCATTTCATAATGGATTGTCTTCAGAAGAGTGGGGCTGTGAGCACCAGAGATCTGGGGAGAAAGATTTCTCAATAAGGCCTATCTGTGGACTGAGAAGAGACTTGTGTGCTCATAATAATCCTGAATGGAGCAGGAAATCAGCTAGAATTTAAAAATAATAAAAATGTAATAAAGTTCTTTGTTTATATCTGCATAGTGAGTCTGAGGGCCTTGAGGCTTATAAAACTGTCACTGGATTTGGTATCATTTCAACTTTATGAAGCACTTGATGTTTGCAAAGTGCTTGTACGATTACCAATTACCATAATGTTCATCTTCTGAACACTGCAGTTCAGAGAAGGCCCGAGGACTTGAGACTGAGAGTAAAAATTTTTTAAAGTAATAATAATAAAGGAAAAAGAATTGGTCAAACTAAAGACCAGGCTTCCGGGCTTATGCTGTTTAAGATGTGGGGTCCGCTTCTGAGAGGGGCCCCCTCTTCCCGTAGGGCATGCAGGCAGCTTGGACTTCTCTTGGGAGTTGCAAGTATGACCTTTGTCTACATGAATCAGGGGAAGGAAAGGCAAAGAGCTTGGCACCTGCAACCAAGTGCTGCTGGTGCCGAGGGATGTGGGAAGAGGTGTCTGTGGCTTCAGGAAAGGCTAGTGAGGAAAGCGACACAACAGTTACGTGTGGTCTTTCCTGTTCCAGTTATTAAACGCTGCATTTGTAAGCTGGAAAGCAGCTCCGCCTATGTTTACAGGCAGCCGGTCAGCGAAACTCAGCACACTGGTGGACTTCAAGGAATTCCAAGGAAATGGCTTTAAAGAATGTCAAAGGCAGTGCTTTGAGGATATGTCTGTTTCCTCTGGAAAAAGGTTAGCTCTCTTGAGCTTCTTCCCCTACATTCAAAAGCGTCAGTTACCACTGGTAAGTGGCTGACCCCAGGGCTAAGTGTGGCCTGAGGGCTGGTGGCATTCTAGTTTATCAGTTTGGGAACAGAAAACAGCCTTTTCTTTGGAAGTGATTTTTAATCTGACATTTTCTGTCAGAGGTGCTCCCGATTCTGACCATGGGAAGGTAACTGCAAGACCAGAAGCTAAGCTGAATCAGTTGGCTTTTGAACCAGAAAACCTCCTGGTACACCCTAACAATTTCACCACCAGATCATTTTCCTTAATGGAAGCCAAAAAAAAAAAAAAAATCTCTTAAAATCTCTTAACAAAATGACACCTTTCTATTTTAACACATTTGCATTTTGAAACATAAATATATTTAAATTTATTTATTTTTAATTGAAGGATAATTGCTTTACAATATTGGTTAAATTTCTGCCATACATCAACATGAATTAGCCATAGGTGTATGTATGTTGAGGCTTCCCAGGTGATGCTAGCGGTAAAGAACCCGCCTGCCAATGCAGGAGATGCAAGAGATGCAGTTTCCATCCCTGGGTTGGGAAGATCTATGGCAACCGGCTCCAGTGTTCTTGCCTGGAGAGTCCCATGGACAGCAGAGCCTGGAGGGCTACAGTCCAAGGGGTCCCAAAGAGTTGGACAGGACTGAGCAACTTAGCACACATGCACATTTATATGTTTCCTCCCACTTGAACCTCCTTCCCAACTCCCTACCTTTCCCAGCCCTCTAGGTTGTTACAAGGACCCTGGTTTTGAAACACACACACACACACACATTTAAATGACCTACTTTATAGGACTGTAGTGCTAATTTATTTATTTGTTTTTCTGGCCACAGTGGGCAGGAATGTGGGATCTTACTTCCCCAACCAGATCATACCAGCGCCCCCCCCTGTATTGCAAGTGCGGAATCTTAACCACTGGATGGGCAGGGAAGTCCCTGAAACAAATATCAAGTGTTCCCAAATGTTTTTCAAAGAAGAATAAGAACATTCCTGTCCTCATTTTCATCCACACAAAAAACAGGTGGGTGTTCTCGAGAGCAACTATCCAGAACTGTCCTGAGTTTATTGTTTTTCCCTGTCACCCCCTCCACACAGCTGTGAGCTCTTGTTATAGCAAAACGGACTGTGTGACTCTGCTTAAAGCGAGGCCTTGGTCTCCCGCTGTTGATAAGATAAAACCATCTTCTTGACTACGACACGTGTGGTTCAGCCTAATCTGTCCACATGAGAACTCTAGTTTCACTTCCCACTGATCCAGCTGCACTGAAACTCTTACCATTTTCCGAACATCTCACACTCTGTTTGTGCCTCTGCCTGAGCTGTTTTATTGCCAGAATGCCCTTTACATCCTCAGTCCAGCTCCTTACGGATCCTTTCTTTATTCCCCCCTTTTTTTCTCCCTCTGGTTTCAAAGTGACTTCTGAGCAGATTCTCTGATTCTCCAAAACTGGTGAATTGGTTACACCCACCTCTGGTTCCCACAATACTTTTTGCTCATAACTTTAATGTAGTTCTTAGAGTGGTGGCTGCTGTCTCTACCTCGTTATGGCATCTTGAGGGCAACCACCATTTCTTATTTATCTCTGTGGCTTCAGAAGCAGCTAGAAAGCATACTCATATAATTTTATTTTCTGGGAAAGAAGTATTATAACTAAATTTAGGTAAAATGATTAAAGGTAAGTTAAACAACATATTTATTTTTTCCAGGGGAAATATTAAAATTCAATTTAATTCTGGAAGCATTAAATGTGTAGATACTTGATAAATGGCTGTCAGCAGATGAATCAGATTTGTGCCAGAAAAGGAACTCTGAAGGTTCTTTAGCCTGTTACACATTACCCTACTGCTAGCCATCTGAGTAACCAAACAAAGAAAAAAAATTAATACCAATGAGAGGGAATTTTTTTAAAGATTTCTAAAAATGTGAGCCATTTTGAAAGTCTTTATTGAATTTATTACAACATCACATCTGTTTTATGGAGTTATTTTTTGTTTGTTTGGCGGCAAGCCACGTGGGGTCTTAGTTCCCTAACCAGGGATTGAACTGACACCCCCTGCATTGGAAGGCGAAGTCTTAACCACTGGACTACCAGGGAAGTCGTGATGAGAGAGAATTTTGATTGCACTAGGTGTAGGGAATGAGTTTCCTCCTTTGCTCCACGGGCTGACATATAGTTCTCTGGAGACCATGTGCTATTTCTTCTCCCAGCTCTGTCCTTCAGGCAGCTTTACTCAGGCTTCTTTGAGCTGTTCACGCCACACTCGTCATGGGACCTCCCTCCATGGTATTCCCTCTGCTCAGAATACTCTTCTTCCCTTCCCATTGTTTAATCTCATGTTAGGAAATCCCAGTTCCTCCCTGGACCCTTTCCCACAGGACTAGAAGAACAGTAATTCTTCTACCGTTTGAGAAACTGATTTCTCCTACAGTTTCTTCCTCCATTCACCACCAGCACATGTACTTCTTTCCCTGCTCTTATTTATGAGTTGGCGTGACATATGCTGAGAACATGTCATCACCATCCGCCTTGCGGAATGAACTTTCATCAGAGCAGGGCCATGTCTGCCCACACACCTTTTGCTATGTCTACGGCAGCTTCATACGCACGCAGATCAGGGCTGAGTAACTGCCACCCACAAAATAGACTTGGCCTCTTCCCCCTGTCAGGTGAGAATATAAGAACCACAGCAACCAAGGCTCATGCTGCTAACACGTCTCAGATAACACATGGAATTGTTGTCAGCCTGTAAATGGCTTGGTTCCTATGGTTGAGAAGGAGTGGCCAAGTAGCAATGAAAGACAATTTAAACAAAATACTCTTTTTTCCCCATGGGGATGAAATCCTGAAACTAAGTTCAAAACTGAGCACATTAAGATTATATGTATATATATATATATATATATATATATATATATGTATGTATATATATATATATATATAGTCAACCTTAACATTTTTTCCTTCTTTATTTCTAAAAAAATGACTCAGTATGTACTGACCTAGAAATCTTCAAATGTAACATTATAACGCTAATGACAAAACATGATGGCTTCACCTAACAGGTGCAATTAAAAGATTTCCTTTATCGCAAGAAGGTACAAGAGGAATAATTATCATTGAAGGCTTGTACAGCTTCCATTGTGGGCAGAAAAATTGCTGCACTTCTCTATCAAGTCAAAATTGCTCTCTGTGGTGTCATTTCCAGAAAAATAACCATGGGATGAAGTACTATAATAGAAAAATCATAAATGAAACAATCACACATGCATCACAGGGGACACAAGGAGGTGTCAAACACCCAGCTATGCCCATTGACTCAAATTGAGTCAGAAGAGTTGCATTTGATTTACAAGCTGAGTGGAACCGTTTGCTTATGGATACTGAGACTTTCTTATTGTTTTAAAATATGGCTGTTGCAACTAAAAATTATTACAGGCCAGCAAGATCATGGATATTTTTGTCACCCAGAAATAATAAATGACAATGTATACTAATTACATTACATGATGCCTTCTTTTAAGAGAAACAGACATCAACAGATAGTGGTTACAATAGTAAAGTTCACATTATTGCATACTTTGCTGAGTGCTTTGGGTTAACTTATTTAATCCTCAAAACAAACTTATAAAGTAGGGACTTGTATTACTCCCATTTTTCAGCTGAGAGACTGAGGCCCAGAGAGGGTAAATAACATTCCTAAAAGGACACAACTAGTAAGTGAGTAGGCTACAATAAATCCACAAACCATGACCCTGAGCCAGACCTTCCTCTATTTGATAAAAACCAAGAGTAGAATGTTGACGTTTATCTTTCTTTACACCGTTGCCATTTTCTAGAAAGACATCTGTTAATGAGAAACTTAAAAACAGAGCCAGATTGGAATGTGAGCTCTGTGAGAACTTGTCAACAGCTGTATTCCTCATGCCCAATATAGTACATGACTTACGGTAGCCTCTTGAAAAACATGTAATGAATACATGAATAAACAGAAAAGAGGAGAACCTAACATGGTGCTTTGCAATGAGAAAGTGCTCAAAAGATTTTTTAAAAAATGGACCTCTGGTTCAAGATGGGTAGAGTCGAAGTAGCTGCGCGTACCTTCTCCTGAGAGCACCGAAAGCGCAACTAGCTGTTGAAAAACTATTGACAGAGGATGCTGGACCCACCAAAGAAAGATACCCCACACCCAAAGACAAAGAAACAGCCACAACGAGACAGATTCATTTTAAATGTCACAGAAACCAAACTAGTTGTTTTGAAAAAAAAAAAGTTTTAAAAAAAAAAAATGGATTTAAAGAAATTTGTTTTATGAATCTATTTTAGAAGAGGAGTAGTCATCTGATTTCCTGTTTGCATAAACTCAGATTTTTATTTTGCTTACAGTAAAGATGAAGTGAGAAAGCATTCTCATTTAACAGAATTATTATTAAAACTTTTACAGGGGACAAAGCAAAACAAATCAAGGATGCCAAAACTCATACAGAATCCTGAGATTATTGTAAAAAACTCAATTATCATCTTGGGATCCACAACTTTCCACAATCACAGTAGGTTATGCAACATGCTTGGGCAACAATTCACAATGTCATGCTTATAGTCACTTGTCAAGACTCCAGAAAAGTTTTAGTCCAGTTATGGAATACTTCAATGTATTTAGGCCACAGGGTCTTAAGAAAATTGCACTATTTAACTGTTTTAATCATGTTTTGGCTCTGAGAGATGATTGACCAACTTGCCGTCAGTACAAAGCTGAGTAAATAACTAGCCAACTTTTCCAATGGTCTTAACCAAAGCAGAGGATAGTGTTTATTATTCCCATGATATGGAAGAAGAAATTATGGAAGAGTGAAGTTATGACTTGAACAAAGATAGCTGTTGCCAGGTACTGATAACATCCCCCTACTTTGGTTCTCACCAAGCAGTCAAGGAACACAAGAATCCAGGAAGCTAGCGTTTTCTTTTAGTGAATTTTAATTTCATTACACTTAAGTGTTAAATCAAAAGTTATGTACAAGATCTTTCTACATTAGCATTTGTGAGAAGGATGACCAAAAACCAAGTTGCATATCCAACGGATTAACCACCCGGGTGAGAGCGCTGGCTGCACTACTGCTGAAGCTCAGCTCTTTCCTACAGTCAGCATCCCGGAAGGGAAGCAGTTACAACGCCATGTACATCCTCACATGGGATACCATCAGGGATGCATTTAGAGGGAGTCTTCAGAAAGCTGATTGCTTACATTTGTTTCAAATTGTTTGAAATTTTGGCGCTTTCTGAAACCACTTATGGAGGTATCTGGTTACATTTTGCAAGTAAGAGTGACACATGATTTTAATTTATGGCTCCCTAAAAAATTCCCCCCATTAAACTCTGGTGGTGCCAATGTCTCTCTTTCCTACACTAAGGATCACCTGGCATTTCAAGCAGCTTTGGGTTCATGACTGATTTTAATGAGTCAAATAAGCAAGACCTCATGAGAGTCAACCTTGACTACCTTGTTTGCTATTGGCCTCATGCCTACCTAGTATGTTGTCTGGCACATAGTAGGCACTCAATAAATTCAACAAAAAGCATCTTACTTATATCCTCTGCTATCCCTCTGGATTTCTGCTTAAAGTAAAGTACACCCTACTTACAGGCTGGTCAAGTTTTTGATGAGCTACTCAAGAATCTATCATGTCAAATT
The DNA here is from genome assembly GCF_963930625.1 of Muntiacus reevesi. Classification (NCBI taxonomy): domain Eukaryota; kingdom Metazoa; phylum Chordata; class Mammalia; order Artiodactyla; family Cervidae; genus Muntiacus; species Muntiacus reevesi. Next base: position 5,957,016 of record NC_089256.1, on the reverse strand, counting down.
ACCAACTGTATGCCAGGCACACTTACATAGCATCACATGCATATTAATGCTCAGTGGAGGGACTTCTGGAACAGGGACCCATGGATTCTTCAGGTGGACACAGCTCACTCTTTGTTGATTATGAATACTGCCTCTGAGTCCTTCACTGACCTTGGAGGTGCCTTTTCCCTCATTTGGGTTCAGTTGCCTCATTTATAAAACGGGAATCACAGAGCTAATATTCCTTGTTCCTCTGAGAGCTTTTTGCAAAGTAAACTCAAGTCATTCACAAGGCCACAGTACCAATCCAATAAATAATTCATAAATGCTTCAGCTAGTCAGAGTAAGAAAAACTGCATTGCAGTGATCATCATTTAAAATGGAAATTGCTGCTTACAATATTCATACCTATGATTTAAAATAAGCATGTCTGTGTGGGATATAATGAATTCTGTCAAGTTTTAAGAGGAAATATGTTATTTTTCCTTTTTTTTTCTTTTAAGACTACAATGCCATTCAAGTCCATTAAATACCTGGTTCTAAGCATCATTTTGGATTATAATGATGTTCACATTAGACTTATCCTAGAAGGCAGTCTGTTACTCTTTGGTCCAGGAGGGGGTCTGGCATCTGCCAGTTTCCTTGCCAGACTTTTTAATGGAAAACTCAAGAGTCACAGCATCCACACATCTGACATGGGTCTTACATTTTGTTAGTAATATCTCAGTGCACAGTTCATTTCAAACCAGTGATGGGAAGGAAGTCTTCATCCATGTGACTTTATGTAACTCTGTTACTGTGTCAACTTGCCAATCCATTGTTATCTTTGTGCTTTCTTTACACTATGTAAAATGTTGGCAACCACAGGATAACTTATTTTTGGTGGTTGTCGGCATACAGGAAGTGCTAAAAATGATTTTAGGCTGCACTTTTTATTTTGGAAAAGGTCATTCTTATCCTCTGTCATTCACATTTGTAGAACAAATATATACACATACTTAAGGAGAGAGATGATAAATGATAAAACAGAGAGACAGTAGGAGCAGACAGTCCAGCAATATTATTAGTCACCAATGAATGGGGCAACCTACGACTCCCACACCAGCTGTAACACTGTGAATCTAAGCAAGCCGTTTTATCTGATGTCTTAAAATCTGAATAAGGGGGCATCAATTTCTTCTCATTATAAGAGATTGTTAGTGAGGATGACAAGTGGCTCTAAAGTTCTGACTTCTGTACACAAATAAAACCAACACACGATTGGTGAGATAAGATATAGTCACTCAAACAGACAATGTCTTCTAAGCCAGAGCCAGGCTTGCATAGATGAGATCAGGCGTACTAATTAAACCTAAGGGGAAATGCACCAACCATAGGAAGGAGATGAGTGAGGCAACAGGGATCCAAGTGGACTGTGGTGGCTGTCCCTGCCAGGGACACTGAGGCTGAGGGGAGAGGTGGGTGTCCACGGGGGTGTGGTTCTTGGTGCTGAAAGGCAGCCTGGGTGAAAAAACCTAAGATTACCTGCTCTGCCTTGCTCTGCTTTCACACTCACTTAGCAGCCTTCAGATAATTAATTGGATTTTTCTGTTACATCAGTGTGTAGAATGAAGGTGCCCTGGATAGAAAATGTTGCTTGCTTGCTTGCTCGATTCGTTCATTCAACGAATATATATTGAGTGTTCACTGTGTGCCAAATACTATTCTATGCCTTGCATAGAGACTCCGATCCCTGTCCCTAGAAAGCATATATCCTCATTGGTGGAGAATATTATAACAAATACAAAAAGTACACACAGCGCGAGATGGTAATAAGCATAATGGTGAAAAATAAAGCAGGAAGGGGTAAGGGGGTGCTTCTCTTGGGACAGCTACTTTAAATATGGAGCCTGGAAGTTCTCACTGCTAAGCAGCATAAAAGAGTTGAAGGAGGGAGGCATGTGAATGTCTGAGAGAAGAGTATCCCTAGTGAGAGGGCAGGAAGAGGCGCAGCGCAAATGCCCTGAAGCAGTGAGGTGCTTGGGGCATCCCAGGAAGGCCATGGGGGCTGGAGTAGAGTGAGCCAGTGAGCAAGACGAAGAGAGCAGGCCAGAGGGACACCAGGGACCAGATCGTGACTTGACCCTTCCAAAGGCTGGGAAGGACTATCCCTCCCCAGACTTCCCTGGTGGTCCAATGGTTAAGAATCTGCCTACCAATGCAAGGGACATGGGTTTGATCCTATGTGTCAATCCATCACCTATGGGGAAGATCCCATATGTCACTGGGCGATTAAGCAGCTGCACCGCAACTAGTAAGTCTGTGCTCTAGAGCCTGGGAGCACAACTACTGAAGCCCGCGTGCCCTAGAGCCTGTGCACCACGAGAAAAGTCACCACAAAGAGAAGCCTGCACACTGCAATGAAGGGTGCCCCCACTCACTGCAACTAGAGAAAGCCTAGGTGCAGCATCGAAGACCCAGCATAGCCAAAAAGAAATTTAAAAGTAAAAAAACAAAGAAAAAAGAATTACCCTCCTCCCACCCCCACCATGAGGATACCTATGATGATTTAGGAATTTGACGTTGGCTTTCTACTTGTCTCTCCTGGAGCTTGGCTAGAGTGCAACCATCTCTGTGAAACTAAGCCATTCTTGGAGTCTTTGGCATATTGAACTCTCTGCCTCTGAAAAGCTGAGAACCGGATTCAGAAACTTGGAGACTCCTCAGTGGTAGTGTTCTTAGGGGAACCTACCAGGATCCCTAACCTTGTGTATGTTCAGTCACCAAGTCGTGTCTGACTCTTTATGACCACATGGACTACGGCAAGCCAGGCCTCCCTGTCTCTCATCATCTTCTGAAGTTTGCCCAAGTTCATGTCCATTGAATTGGTGATGCCATCCAACCATCTCATCCTCTGTTGCCCTCTTCTCCTCCTGCTTTCAATCTTTACCAACATCAGGGTCTTTTCCGGTGAGTCTAGCTGTTTGCATCAGGTGGCCAAAGTACTGGAGCTTCAGCTTCAGCATCAGTCCTTCCAATGAATATTCAGGGTTGATTTCCTTTAGGATTGACTGTTTTCACCTCCTTGCTGTCCAAGGGACTCTCAAGAGTCTTCTCCAACACCACAGTTCAAATGCGTCACCCCATATATATTCAACAAATGTATGAGATGTGAGCTCTTCATGACTCAATGTGAGAGTCATAATAGTCAACTGCTTTGATAGTGACATTCTGAACATATGGAGATGGGGTTTACATGTAAATAAGGGCTGTCAGGGACACAGAGTTGTTAATGATAGAGTTCATTTAAGTGTATTTATGGGTTTTAGATTGTGATAGATCTGGGCTTGAGTCATGGAACTGACACTAGGTATGGAACCTTAGGAAAGCTATTTAAGTCCTTTGAGATTTTGCTTCTCAACCTCAAAGAGAGGCTTTGTGAGAATGAAACCGAAAGGGTGGTTATTAGGATTAAACAAAATAATGTTCTCAATGGCAAAGCATTGGTGTGCTGTAACATCTTCCCCTTCTCAATTTCTGCTTTGCATTGCATGACTCAGAATTTCTGCCCACAGGGAATCATAATGAAATCTTAATTAATCATCAATTTTGGCACCATAGGCTTCCAGCAACGTTCTTGAATGAGAGAGCTCCGGCTGTTTCATCCAAGGAGGACATAATCAGCAGTCCATTTGTGTGGTATTATACTCTTAGACCCTCCCACCCTCCTACAGAGCTGTGGAGGTGACATGAAATTATAATGTAAAGCACTCAACACAGTCCTTGGCCATCGTTGCAGGCAGATGCTTTACCCTCGGAGCCATCAGGGAAGCCCTGTTCATCCTTATGGAATGCTAATTTTTATTACTTTTACTCTTCTGTAGCTTTTGGAAAAGTTTTATAGGAATGCATGTGTATTAACTGGGCTTCCCTGGTTGCTCAGCGGTAAAGAATCCACATGCAGGGCAGGAGATACCTCTTGCACAGGAGACACAGGTTCAATCCTTGGGTCAGGAAGATCTCCTGCAGAAGGAAATGGCAACTCACTCCAGAATTCTTGCTTGGGAAATCCCACATACAGAGAAGCCTGGCAGGCTACAATCCACGGGGTTGCAAAAGAGTAAGACATGACTCAGTGACTGAACAAAAACAACAGTATATATTAATTATGCTATGAGAAAGTAAAAAAGAAAACAAAACTATATGAGCAATAGTGACTTGTTTTTTGTTGATACTGATAGTGAGTTGAGGATCTTTCTTCCTTGAGTCTGAATATTGGGCAATTATTGAATGTGAACTGAGTACTGTGACACTTAAGATTTATGTTTTTTTTGACTAGGCTACCTTGTTATTCAGTCAAACTCTAAAACTACTGCATGAAAACAGATGGCTAGTGGAAAGCCACTGGATAACACGGGGGGCTCAACTTGGTGCTCTATGGTGACCTAGAGGGGTGGGAAGGAGGCTCAAGAGGGAGGGGATATATGTATACTTACAGCTGATTCATGTTACTGTACAGCAGAAATGAATGCAACATTGTGACGCAATTATACTCCAATTAAAAAAAACACCTGAATCTAGGTGTTGCTATGACGGTTTTCTGTAGGAGTGGTTAGCATCTACAGTCAGTTCACTTTAAAGAGATGATCCTCAGTAACGTAAGTGGGTCTCATCTGATCAGTTGGGTGGACTTAAAGGCAAAATTGAGGTTTCCCTGAGGAAGAAGAGATTTTATCTCAAGATTACTGAATCTTAGCTCCTGCTTGAGAGTTTCTAGATTAAGAGCCTACCCTACAAATTCTGGACTTGCCACCCTCACAAACTCATAAGCCAATTCCTTGAAGTAAATCCATGTGTACGTGTGTGTGTACATGTACGTGTATGTGTACAGGTATACACATGTATATGTGTGTGTGTGTGTACTCCTTACTGATTCTGTTTCTCTAGAGAATGCTGACTGATAAAGGTGCATACAAAGGCTCATTTATTCTTCTTTTTCTTTTGTCAGTAATTCTTTATGATGCTTCATTTGCAGGATGCAGTTTTACTAAAATGAAACTTGAGCAGCTCCAAACTGCCTAGTCCATTTCTTTTGGCCTCACAATTTCTGTTTTGGCCTGAGCCAGGCAACCTGACCCTGGAATCGGGAGATCGCATCTGGCATAGCCTACCCGTGAGTCCATGGGGCACAGCACCTGGGCTCTGGGGGGACAATAGAATGGACATAAACACCAAGAGGGTAATTTATCTCTAAAAATACAGATAAATCAAGAGTGTACAGAGTGGACATTGGTTGGTTTTGCTACTCTCTGGATATGAATTCAGAGCATAACTGGGATATAAAAGAGAAAATATATTTATGCAGTGATGGTGGTCCTGCAATTTCTAGAATGAATGCACAGGAGGACAAATTACCATGAGAAGAGACATTACTAAGAGCGCTAAGTCCGCTTTCATTTTTTGCTAGTCTTCCATAATCACACGGAAATAACCCCCTGGTGAAATGTGAGACAAAATCTATGACATCATCTGAATTTAATGTCACTGCTCTAAGATAAAACTTGGGGAGGGTTGCCACTTTCATTTTCTTGTCTCCCAGTTATTTTTTCCCATTTTGTTTCTTTTCTTCATTGTAAAGCATTCCTTACAACACTGTCAGAATTTGAACACAATCATCTTTTATCTAATTTCTGATTCGTTGTTTTGTGATATTGTGGTTTACGATAAGAAATATCAATTTGGTCTTCACCCTTAGTTTTGTCATAGAGCTCCTAAAATCCCTAAATTTCCTAAGTGATGAAAGCAAAAAGGCCTCCTTTGTTATGTTAATGGGTGACGTTTGGACCCCATCTAAGGTCAGGAGCTGGATACCAGGAGAACCAACCTTAGAGGGTTATTAGACGGTTGGAACTTTCAAGCCCTGCCTTTCCCATGTCTGGGAATGTGGGAAGGGCTGGTAATGGATTTCAGTCCCCAATGGCCAATGATTCATCCATTGTGCCTATGCAATGAAGCCTCCATAAAGCCTCAAAAAGATGGAGTTGAGGAGAATTTAGAGACTGGTGAACAGGTGGAGACTTGGGGAGAGTGGTGTACCCATAGAGTCCATGGGAGTTCCATGCCCTTTCTCTTATTGAGCACTTCTTCCATATGGCTTTTCCTGAATTATATCCTGTTCTAATAAACCAGTCATCTAGTAAGTAAAACATTTTTCTGAATTCTGTGAAGTTTTCTAGCAAATTAATCAAATCCAAGGAGGAGGTTATAGAACCTCCAACCTGTAGCCGAAAGACTGGAAGCATAAGTAGCAACCTGGACTTGTGACTGGCATCTGAAGCAGTGAGGGCAGCAGTCTTGTGGGACCAAGCCCTTACCAGTGAGGATCTGACACTGTATCCAGGTAGACAATGTTAGGATTGAGTTGAGTTGTAGGACACTGAGCTGGTATCCAGCACATTGCTTGGATGGATGGGGAAACCTCTGTTCACATAAGCCAGATATCGGGTTCAGGAACCCCAAAACATGACCTTCCTGTACATTTTGTCATAACCAAGCAGCCTTTATATGTACTGTTTAGCAAGATTTTTATAACTTCTTACAAATTTGGTAAGATACCTAAGTAATGGCAGGGGAAATATATTTCTACAAGAAGCACAACCTGGAACATAAACCTGCATAACCTGCTAAAAGCCAGGGACCAGTGAGTGGTTAATGAGGTACCAGCACCTCCTGGAGGCAGTTAACGGCCAAGATGGGCCACTTTTAGGGTGGAGGCAGCTTACACTGCCCATGAAAGCTCAAGATTGAGCAAGACAAGGTATTTGTCCATGGATAACAGGAATATGGAAAAATAAAACCATAGCCTCAGAAAGCCTCTACCTTTCACATCTCTATTTTGTAATTCTTGGAATGCTTCTACTTTCCCAGAATTGCTTTCTAATTTTAACCTTGATTCATTTTTGCTTATTCGAGTCACTCTTGTATTTTTCTACAGTCATTCCTCTTATTTGTTTTCCTTTCTGCTGTGAATTTCCTGTATTTCTCTTGCCTCCTCTTCCATTTCCACTTTTACCTCTTCTTCATCTTATTCTTTGACTTTCTTTTACCCGTTCTTAATTCTTCTTCCTCTCCCACTGATCTGCTGTGGCTTTAATCACTGCCAAGCTGCTTTAAAATCACCCAGTGACTGACATTTTCTGCCTGAAAGGAGAGGGATTTGTGACTGTGGAAAACCAACTACAAAGACCCAACACATTCAATTTTCAGCGCAATTCTTTCCTTTCTTCTGTGGTGCTTTTGCCTGGGATTAGAGATGGACCGCTTACTGCAACTCACAATGGCAAAGCCCTCCAGGCCTGACTTCTCAGCCCTGTGAGCACATGGCAACGTGTATCTGAGCCTCTATGTTTACACTGATTGCTAGAATTTTAAAATTGCCCTTCACTAGAAAAAAAACTTACTCAAGTGTTTCCTGGAAAACAAAGCAGTATTATTTCACAGTGTGATGACTGGACTCAACGCTTCTCCTTGGACCATTCGTTCTCCCTTCTCTCCCTCCCCTTTCATTTTTGACAGCATGAAACAAAAACAGATAAATAGGTTCCTAGCAGAAGGGTGAAGGGGCTTTATCATCCTGACTGACTCCACCAGAAATAAGATATTTTTACAAAGGGATGAACAGTAAAATTAGTAAGATAGGTCCATTTTTCAAGACTCCACGATTTTAACATCTGGCATTAGGAAATAGTAGATTGTCACACATACACCAAACTCAGTTGTTTCTGAGAGATTTCACTTTAGCTCTTTGTAATACGTAAGTATAAATGACATACGTTTTGATATTTGAAATCATTCTTTTGGTTAAGTTTGGTCACAAATTCACTTTACCTTTTGGTGTTTCTTGCAGAGCAGAGGCACATACCTCAGTGATGAAGTGCTCAAAGTTCATCTCTGCCATGTAGAAGGATCAGGAAGATGATCATTATCAAAGGATACTTGTGGTCAAAGCCATACCACATTCTGAAGAGCCAGGCACTCTCTGATTTTGTTGTGCTTTTACCCAAATTATTTGCTTCCTGGAGAAGGGACAGTAGAAGAAGTCATTAGAGAAATGATCAATATAAAATACTGACATATAATATCAACATTAATATATAGTATGTATTTAGTATATTTTAACTATATATCAAATTAAACCACTTAAAAAAAAAACTTTCCAGGTAGAGGCATTTTTATCTAAACGGTGAAGCAGCTGCCAAGCAATTAGCTCACAGATCTTGCCATACGGATGAGACTCTTGTGGCATAATTCAACATTTACTTTTCTTAATAATCCCTATTTTATTAAACAGCTTAGAAATGTCACTTTTTTAACACCAATAAAAATGATATTTCTGTCAGATTGCTGTTGTGGGAATTTTGCAGTTACTTCTGTCAAAGTTGGATGGTATTTATTTATGATTTACCAAAAGGTCAAGACTAAAGGGCTAACAGACTAATCATTGTTAAACTAGTTTTCATTCATTTTCTTTTAGATAGATCACTATCAAAGGCTCTGGTTAATTTTTTGATATCTTTCCCCTTCAATTCTGAAGTTTTGAAATAGATATTCTTGTTAAGAAGCCTGTAATAACTGAATCTGTTTATCTCCCAGCCCCCTTGCCTTCCCTCTTTTTTCCAAAAGGACCACAGTGGGAGGGACGAAGAAAAGGAATTAAGAAGGTCAAAAAGAAAGCATTTGGTGGGTGTTTATGTAACAGTACAGGATGAAAATGTGAGAAAAAGGGGAAAAGGTGAAAATTTTTTGTGAACTTTATAGAGGTAGATGATAATGAACATTGCAATGTGGTATGAAGGAGATTCAGTGACATTTTATCTTTTTCTTTGTATCGCATTTCTCATATTAATAAAATTCTGGACTTCAATCAGTTGCAATTATCTCCATCATTAAAAGCATTTATATATTAAAATGGATTTCATTGCTTTGTTTGGACCATTGGTTTCCATCCCCAAATGGTTTCAGGAGTTCACAGTCCAGTAGTAAGTGAACATTCGCAAGAAATCAGGATGCATGGAAGACAGTGACAAACCACTGGCTGCTCCAAAGCCAGCCTTAAGATGAATCTAAGTTAATTTGCTTCATTTAATGTATTTACTTTTTATTCCCCTCTCCAGACAGTACCACTGATGGTTAATGATAAATAACTGAACACAAAAGGCTGTATTCTGCTCCAAAACACATGTCACAGCAGGTGCTTCAGTTCCATGCCTCACAAACATAATGGGGATGTAAGAAAGCTTAAGTGTGATCCCTTTCTAGGTAGCCATCTAAACTCTGTCTAAAATGATTGAAGCAGAAACTCAACAATAAAATGAAAACCAAAACCGGCAGGCTTTCTCATTGATTGTTTGAAGATCTCTGATTTCCAACACCGAATAGTTTCCTAAACAGCATTCCTTAGCATGTCACTGTTCTGTATGATGTTGATGGAAATTCTGTGCTAATGATTCAGGAAAAGATGGGTTTGAGCATGTTAAACAGGATTGCTATTTACAGAAAGTTTTAGAATCTTTCATTTATAAGTGAGCATTGTAAACTTTTGCAAGGGAAGCTTTTCTCAAACATACCTGACCACATGCCCCATCCCCAAGCTCCTCAGTGGGACATCCAAGATCTTTCCATGGATGTTTGAGTTTCATAGATCTGTTTTCTGATACACCTGGAATGCCATGCCCTGTTATCTAGAGTTAGAATTTATTCATTACATTTCCACTAAAAGGAAACCAGGGTGTCCAGTTCAATTTACATTCTTCCCTGAACCTTTCTCTAGCTATTTCTACCCTGCAAAAAGTGTCAGATTGGCAAAGTTGCTGCTATACTTAGTGTTTTCTTCATCATCTTGCAACATTTGCAAGTTGTTTCTGAGTCACCATCTCTCAAACAGGTCAGCAGCTGGGGCACAGCTGGGAGAGTAAAACTGTTCTCCCTAAACTAAACTAGGTAGAAAAGTTCTGGGCCAACACTGGAGTTCTTGCTTTCTTTGCTTTTTTTCTTTTTCTTTTTAAGAACAATAAGGAGTTACAAATTTAATCCATCAAGAGGCATGGTTAATTTTGATAGCTAGTAACATCTACTGAGGACAAGATAGTCATTGAAGAAAACTGATAGAAAGGAGTTAAGCAAATTTCTGTTTTTTTTTTTTTTTGCTTCGTTGTTTGTTTCTAAGTTAAGGTGGGCTGTGTAGTGGTGAGCTTAGCTGGCAGTCAGGGACCCAGGCTTCTAGCCCCCACTCTGCAGTAGCCCAATTGAATGACATTTGCCGTAATAGTTCTCAGCTATGGAATGCTCATTAATTCCTAGGCAGTGTGTTGGTCACATTATCTGGTCATTAACTTTTTCAGTCATTATTTTTCAGTTTTCACAGCAATTCATCAGTGTAAGTTGTGTTATACCTATTTTACAAGTGAGGATCTAGCGAGACTCAAAGAGCAGAGGTGAGTCCAAAGTCACACAGTGAGCAAGCTACAGAGCTGGAATTTGAATGTACGACTAATGGATTCCAAAGATGATGCTTTAACAGAAACAGACTCACAAACTTAGAGAACAAATTTTTGGTTGCCAGGGGGAAGGAGTGGGGAAGGGATAGTTAGGAAGTTTGGGACCAATATGTACACACTGATACATAATTGATACATATTGGTTATACATAAAATGCATAACCAATAAGGACCTACTGTATAGCACAGGGAAATCTGCTCAATTTTATGGGGCAGCCTGGATGGGAGAGAAGTTTAGGGGAGAATGGATACATGTATATGTATGACAATATCCTTTGCTGTCCATCTAAAACTATCACAGCATTGTTAATAGTCTATACTCCAATACAAAATAAAAAGTTAATAAAAACAAAGATGATGTTCTTTCTGCTGGTCTCTCACTCAGCCTTTACATTTTGAAACGAATGCACATTGCTTGATAAGCTATTTGGGTTGCAGTCTCCTTGTCTGTAAAGTGAATTGAGGAAATTAGATTGACTGGTTTCTGAGGTCCTAACCATATGGAAAATACTGTATTATCATTAATGACAGCAACAATAATAGCTGACACTTCTTGAACAGATACCATGTGCCAGACACTATTCAAAGTTCTTCTTGTATATTATTATTCCCACTTTACAGATGAGGAAACTGAGGCAACTGTGGCACAGAGCGGTTTCCAACCACACTTGTGGCTTCTCAGCAGCAGCCAAGGTTCCTATCATGGGGCCCTGGGGTTAGTGAAGAGGGAACTAGAGCAAATGTCTCAACCCAAGGTTGAGACAGAGCAGCTGTATATACCCCTAAACATAATGAAAATACATGGCTCCTCTCAGGTGGCTGAACCACTGACAGGTCAGAAAGTATCTGTATAGAAACTTAACTTTAGTGTTATAAATTTCTCTAGACTCCTAAATACTGGTTTCAGGGGTTTCTCAGGGTTTTAGAAACCTTCCCTGCCTTTCACTCCCATTTCCATCTCCTTTTCATTTTATTTTATCTCCTGAGGGGAATATATCAGAACTTACAAATGCTCCTGAAAGAGTTCATAATCTATTTCTGGCAAATCTTCCAGAACTTTTTTTTTTGCCAGCTGATGAGAGCAACACATACTAGATGGTATTTTGGGGAAAATGTTAACACTTGTAATCTATTTTTCAAATTTTAATTTACTTGGGATACTGGAGATGTTACTCATTTCACTACTTTGTTGAGAAATAAACTGGGTTTCCATTAGAATAAAATATAGAACATGTATTTCCAGGTAAGGAAAATACCACTGAGGACCCAGCATTGACTTTTTCTGCTGATCTGAGATAAAATGTTCAGTGTATGTCTTAAATATCTGTTGGCCCAGTTCTGGATTCATTCATTTATTTCTCTGAAGTTATTGATGACTTAATAACTTGGTTATGAAAGGCCATCAATAAATGAGGAGAAATAAATGAGTTAGTCCACTATGTGCTCTGCTTGTTCACTGGGGGTTGAAGATAAATGTTCCAAGGGAAGGCCAGCCTTTGCAGCCACCCAGGAACATGGGAAGTATCTGATGAGGCAGAATGGAGGGCAAGCCCCTCAGGGGGCTCAGATGGGCAGAGGACAGCAGGTAACATCAATTTACCTAGATTATTCTGAAGCTGAGATCAGATAACACCCCATGACAATGGATGTGAGCTGTCATCAGAAAAATCTAGAACATGGTGATATTTTCTTTATTGCTAGCAATATATCTTCTCATCTGAGTTCGTGGATGCCAGAGAGGAAGTGGCACACATGTTGGAAAAAGCGGAGGATCCAGAAACTGAAGACCAAGATTTGAGTGCTCTCGACTGTCTCCCATTCAATAATAATGATACACTTTCCAACCCTGAATCTCATGTTTCACAGCTGTAAATGGGAACTGGAGATTCAAGGGCATTGAATCTTAGCTTTTATTTGCCCTTGATACTTCTAAGAGGCAGAGTGTTTGATAAATGTGCAATTTCGGGTTCCTTTATTATCCTCTATTTCTGGGAAAATGTACAAATGACCGGGGCATTTGATGTCTTTCCTTTTTCTCCTTAAACAAGGGAATAGATCAGAGGGTGGGAAGTGGCAGAGCGCAGTAGGGAGTGAGTAGTTGTCTTTTAAGTGACCCCTCTAGCAACACCCTAGAGAGGGAGCAAGAGGAAAATTATGAAGGTACTCTTTGTTTTATGCTTATTTGGACCCCTGAGAGAAAACAAAAGGCTCTGGCAAGAAATCTTTGAAAACCAGACCCTGAAGCAAGAGGGGATTGTTTGTTGTATTAACCTTAGTGAGAAAGAACTAAGCCAATGTAAATACATTCCTCTATCAATATTCAATCGAGGGACCTTTGCTAAGTGAACCAGATGCACCTCTGCTCTGGGCTAATCATATGGGATTCATGTGGGCTAATTCATATGGGCTAATCATATGGGAATCATGGGGATTCAGTGGATTAAGAGAGAGAAGATTTTCCTTTCTATTTCTCAAGATTTCATATTCAATACTAAAGTCAATGGAGGTTGTACAGAATGATGAAAATGACAGGTAATTATCATAATAAGTCTGTAGGGTTCCTTATGGTTTCAGAGCACTTTTTCCAGTAGTAAGTGTGAATGGAATTTGATAGCAGTACTTTTGCCCTGACATCTCCCCCAGTTTGGAATGTATTCATGTGATAGTTTAAAATTTATTGCCTTGATTTTATGATGACCAAGGAGAGGACTAGAGTCTCTGTCCCTAAAGGGAAAGATTTCTGGGTTCTGAAGAGGGGGGGCATATACAATTGAGGGGGAAAAGGGAATTTTTTTCAAATTTCTGTTTTAAAAAGTAATTTTAATTCTTAGCCTCCAAATAGTATTTTATGCAAACATTTCTACCTTCCCCACACCATGATAAATTCATAAATGTTCCCAAGAAGGTATAGTCAGAAAATACATGCTTAGGAAAAAAAAAATGAAGGAAACAACCAGACAAGGATGAATAGAACTGCCAAGAGGAAACTTAGACATCACAGATATATGATCAGATGGGCTAAACTCATAACTTCATTACCACAAAAAAAAGATGGGGACTGCTTCAAAAATAATTTTGTCTGTACAAAGGATTCAAGTTAATTCAGTGAAAATAAATTGTTTGGCTCTGGTAAATATAATACTTTGGTGATTTAAAAACACATATTCACAAACTCTTTGGTACCTATTCCTTTAAAAGATGGAGACTTTCTCCCTTGCAGTGTGATCAGGGCAAGTGGCTTATTTTTCTGAAACTGTTGTATTCTCTGTGAGATGTGGATGCAATACCTACCTCATAGGGCTTCCGTGAGAAACACCTGAAATAATGTATGTGACAGGTAGCATTCAGTTCAGTTCAGTTTGGTTGCTCAGTCATGTTCAACTCTTTGTGACCCCATGAATCGTAGCACTCCAGGCCTCCCTGTCCATCACCAAATCCCGGAGTTTACTCAAATTCATGCCCATCGAGTCGGTGATGCCATCCAGCCATCTCATCCTCTGGCGTCCCCTTCTCCTCCTTCCCCCAATCCCTCCCAGCATCAGGGTCTTTTCCAATGAGTCAACTCTTCGCATGAGGTGGCCAAAGTACTGGAGTTTCAGCTTCAATATCAGTCCTTCCAATGAACACCCAGGACTTATCTCCTTCAGGATGGACTGGTTGCATAGTGCTTCACAAATTGTCCAATAAATAGTAGACATGAGTTTAAAAAAATGGAGACTAATTTCCTTTCCTATTGAGTGTGGACCATATTTAGTGACTCATTTTTTTTCTAAGTGACTCATTTTTAATCAATAGAATGGAGCAGAAGGGATGGTGAATATCCAAGAGTAGGTCATAAAAAGGCATTGTGGTTTCCTCCTTGCTGTCTGTCTTGAAGCTCTGAGGGAAGTCAGTTACCATATCGTGATGACACTCAAGCAGCTCTGTGGAGAAATCTACGTGGTAGTAAGGGTCTGAGTCTCCTTGAGGAGCTAGCAAGGAACTGAGGCCTCCCGCTGACATGGAAGTGGATCCTTCAGCCCCAGGCGAGCCTTCAGATGACTAACTCTGGCTGACATCCTGACTGTAACCTCAGGAGAGACCCTGCAACAGAAACACTCAGCTAATTTGCTCTCAAATTCCTGACCCATAGAAACTGTTAGGTAATAAATGTTTGTTATTTCAAGCCACTAATTTGCAGGACATCCAGTAGTATAAGCCTGATACAACTACATACTACTAATAGAATTATAAGTTCTACATGTAAAAGGTACTGGAGTTGAAAAGGTACTTTGGAACAAGAAGATCCTAGCTCATGCTACCCCCCAATGACAGTACTCCAAATCACAAACACCATAGCAAAGATAAGGAAGGGCCTTACATTTAGACTTGTGATTTGAGTGCTGGGAAAGATTGAAATCAGGAGGATTAGGGGATGACAGAGGATGAGACGGTTGGATGGCATCACTGACTCTGTGGACATGAGTTTGAGTAAGCTCCAGGAATTGGTGATGGACAGGGAAGCCTGGCATGCTGCAGTCCATGGGATCGCAAAGAGGTGGACACGACTGAGCAACTGAACTGAACTGAGCAGAGTGTTATATTTTTACCTGAAAATGAAATGAAACAGAACAATATTTCCCTCTACAAAACGACTTTCAAAATACATAATGACTGATAGAATAACTGGTACCATAAATACGTGCTAGAGTTCAGGCAGCAAAGGACTGTGATCCTTGAAAGAAGGAAAACAAATGAAATGAGCCCTATATTATTCTTTTGTTCTGCCAGGAGGCCCTTTCCCAATGGTAGTGTGAAGAGTAGAGTCTAAGCAGAGAACAATTCAAGCTGAGAACAACAGTTTCATGAGCTGTGGAAATAGAAATTGAGTTTGGGTATTGTTGCAGTGGCTGGAACTTTTATGTTGTCTTGGGAAAGTTGGTTTAATTCTTGGAACTCCAATTTCATCCTTCACAAAATAAGATTTAGGACTTCCCTGGTGGTCAAGAGGTTAAGAATCCATCTGCCAATACAGGGGATGTGGGTTTGATCCCTGGTCCAGAAAGATCCCAACTAAGCACATGTGCCACAACTACTGAGCCCCTCTGCAGCAACTATCAAAGCCCACAGGCCCTAGAGGCCATGCTCTCCAATAAAAGAAGCCACTGCAATGAGAAGCCTGCACTCTGCAACTAGAGAGTAGCCCCTGCTTGCCACAACTATTGAAAGCCACGCAGCAACAAAGATCCAGTGCAGCCATAACTAAATAAATAAAAGCTTTATTCTTAAAAAAGTGAGGTTTATAATATGTATATTGATTGGTCAAGTTAGAGATTCAGTTCAGTTCAGTTGCTCAGTCATGTCCGGCTCTTTGTGACCCCATGAACTGCAGCACACCAGGCCTCCCTGTCCATCACCAACTCCCGGACCCATGTCCATCGAGTTGGTGATACCATCCAGCCATCTCATCCTCTGTTATCCCCTTCTCCTCCTGCTCTCAATCCTTCCCAGTATTAGGGTCTTTTCCAATGAGTCAACTCTTCGCATCAGGTGGCCAAAGTATTGGAGTTTCAGATTCAGCATCGGTCCTTCCAATGAACACCCAGGACTGATCTCCTTTAGGGTGGACTGATTGGATCTCCTTGCAGTCCAAGGGACTCTCAAGAGTCTTCTCCAACACCACAGTTCAAAAGCATCAATTCTTCTATGCTCAGCTTTCTTCACAGTCCAACTCTCACATCCATATATGACTACTGGAAAAACCATAGCCTTAACTAGATGGGCTTTTGTTGACAAAGTAATGTCTCTGCTTTTTAATATGCTATCTAGGTTGGTCATAACTTTCCTTCCAAGGAGTAAGCATCTTTTAATTTCATGGCTGCAATCACCATCTGCAGTGATTTTGGAGCCCCCCAAAATAAAGTCAGCTGCTCTTTCTACTGTTTCCCCATCTATTTGCCATGAAGTGATGGGACCAGATGCCATGATCTTAGTTTTCTGAATGTTGAGCTTCAAGCCAACATTTTCATTCTCCTCCTTCACTTTCATCAAGAGAGTTTTTAGTTCCTCTTCACTCTCTGCCATAAGGTTGGTGTCATCTGCGTATCTGAGGTTATTGATATTTCTCCCGGCAATCTTGATTTCAGCTGCGCTTCTTCCAGCCCAGTGTTTCTCATGATGCATATAAGTTAAAAAAGCAGGGTGACATTATACAGCCTTGATGTATTCCTTTTCCTATTTGGAACCAGTCTGTTGTTCCATGTCCAGTTCTAACTGTTGTTTCCTGACCTACATACAGGTTTCTCAAGAGACAGGTCAGATGGTCTGGTATTCCCATTTGTTGAGGAATTTTCCACAGTTTATTGTGATCCACACAGTCAAAGGCTTTGGCATAGTCAATAAAGCAGAAGTATATGTTTTTCTGGAACTCTCTTGCTTTTCGATGATCCAGTGGATGTTGGCAATTTGATCTCTGGTTCCTCTGCCTTTTCTAAAACCAGCTTGAACATCTGGAAGTTCATGGTTCACGTATTGCTGAAGCCTGACTTGGAGAATTTTGAGCATTACTTTACTAGGGTGTGAGATGAGTGCTGTTGTGTGGGAGTTTGAGCATTCTTTGGCATTGCCTTTCTTAGGGATTGGAATGAAAACTGACCTTTTCCAGTCCTGTGGCCACTGCTGAGTTTTATAAATTTAGAGATTAAATGTCATTTTATATATGGTGCCTAATCACTAAATAGTAGCTACCATCTTCTTCTGCTTCCTCTTCCTTATTATTTTTGCTTTCTAGAGCATGTAATTATAGAAACTGAAGGTAAGGCATATATGTGTGTACATGGAATTTAGTCCTACTCAGTAAAAATAGTAGTGGGTAGGTTGTTTTCTTTTCAGTGTATAAGCATGAGTAAGTAAAACCAAAATAAATTCAATGTTGACCACAGAAATACCCAAGATACTTGCTCTGAAACAGTCATTTACTTTTTCACACAGAACTATTAGTTACAATAACATTAAAAAAAAAAAACACCTCTCATATGCATCAGATCAATTTTAGAGGCTTCCCACACCAGGGATCAAACCCAGATCTCCCTCATTGTGGATTCTTTATCAGCTGAGCCACAAGGAAAGCTCAATATTACTGGACTGGGTAGCCCTATCCCTTCTCCGGTGGATCTTCCTGACCCAGGAATTGAACTGGGGTCTACTGAATTGCAAATGGATTCTTTATCAACTGAGTTATCAGGGAAGCCTTTTAGAGGCTAATATTTTATTTCTGAAATATTTGTTGGTATGTACCATAGGATTCCCATTCTATGAGGCCAACTCCAATAGCAAGTATGAAAAAATATTGATAATTGTTAAATCTGAGGGACATATTTGTGGGAATCTTTATTGTTTCCTATAAGTTTGTTAGAAATATTAGAAAATAATCACAAGGCAAAATTAAATATTACCTAAAGACTAGATGACCCTACCATCTGTTAATGAATCTCTTTCCCTCCTGAACCTACTTGTATTTCCAGTCTTATAACTCCAGATGACTCTGAGTACTAAGTGTCAATTGTGCAGAAGAACAAGTACTTTTATTCTTCTCTAAATGAGCTTTTTCAGATTTAAGGGTGTTCTAGGTTATGGTTTTCTGGGGTTTGGCACACACCTCTTCATTCACCTGATTCACATGCTCCATATATTTAAAGACATTTCATTGTAGCCCTTCTTGGTGCTAGTCCTTCTGCTGGAGAAACCCTGATTCTTTTAAACTCCCTCTGCTCATTGAAGCTGCCCTTCTCTGGACCTTTCTCAGCTCTGCTTTGACTTCCTTAAGCTACAGTGACCAGAACTGATCTACCCAGGTTACACACAAGCATAAATGACAACCAAAATCAGAATTTCAGTGAAGGGATTTTCAGAAGCAAAAATAAAATTGGAAGTTAGACTTAAGAGAGCACAAAGAGATACAATCAGAGTGTTAAATAAAATAAAGTTATATTTGAAAAGATGAAGATCAGCCTCCTTGTTACTTGTTGACAGTTAATTGTTAATCAGTTGACAGGGCTTCCTCAGTGTAAAGTATCCACCCGCCAAAGCAGGAGTTGTGGGATCAATCCCTGGGAAGGGAAGATCCCCTGAAGAAGGGAATGGCTACCCACTCCAGTATTCTTGCCTGGAGAATCCCATGGACAGAGGGGCCTGGAGGGCTACAGTCCATGGGGTCTCGAAAGAGTCAGACATAGTTTAGCAACTAAATAACAACAACAACAGTTGGCAGAGTTGGAAATGGAAGAAAAATGAGTTTTTAAAAAAGTTGCTCTATGTCCCAAACCTGCACGCTTTTGCTTCCATCATACATAGAATGGAGTTAACCCACCACCATGGCCAATGGTCTGGCCCGTCTTGTCTCTCCATTTGCTTCCACCTTACTCCCTCAGCTCCAGCTACACTGGTTTGCCTGCTCTGTATGGAGCACACCATAACCCACTTGACGTCATCCTTGACGATCCCTCTGCCTGGCCCGTTTACCCCAGAGCCTCTGCACATCTCACTTCTGCACGTTGTTCAGGTGTCTAACTAAAGGCCACTTCCTCAGAAAGGAAGCCAGCCATATCCTCTCTGTTGTTCTCCATCCTCTTCCCTGCTCTGTTGTTATTATTTCTGAACTGACAGTGTATAGAGGTTTACCACTTTCTTCTCTGTGTCTGCCACTAGAGTATAAGCTCTGTGAGGGTGAAGACTTTGAATTGGTAACTGATGCATCCTCCTCACACTTAGATTCCTGCCTGACATGGGTGGCTTATACGAATGAATGAATGAATGAATGAACAGATGCATGCACATTCATTAAGAGTGGAAGTTCTAGAACCAGATTATCTGGGTTCAACTTTCATTTCTTCTTACTACATGTCCTTCAGCAAGTTATTTAAATTCTCTGTATACAGTTTCCTTATTTAAAATACAAACATAATAATAGCACCTACCCATAGGTTTATCCGGGTAAATGAGTTAACAGAGCTGAAGTATTATCATTCAGAAATGTTAACAGCAATAGTTAGCACTCTACAAATCATAGGATGATCATGAAAGATAGCAAACAGGAAAAAGAGAAGCAAGAGTGGTGGCCCTTCTTGGGTAGCAGGAATTTTCTTTTGAACTAAGAAGGCAGGTGCGGAGCTCCAATGAGTCTTACCTTTTCTGTAATGCTGTGCTGCCAAGGACACAGCGTCAAGTACAAGGAAAACTTCCTGTCAAGGGGGGAAGTTTGTCTGAGGGTGTTTTTATTTTTATATTTTTACATTTAAGAGAAATAAATTTTCACAGCTGCAATACCTTTCATTTCTTGAAGTGGCACATTTGCATACAGTATATATTTAAAGTTTAATATCTGCTTGTGGAACATGCTTTTTAAAGCTTCTGGGTTTGGAATGGGTAAGAAAATAATACCATTCACACTTACAAGGTGTTACAAGGCAAAAAAGAAAATCGTGACACGGCTGGGTAGTCACAGCTGCAAGTTCATAGTTTCCAAAGGCTATTTTACATTCCAGAAACAGAGAAAAAGGAAATTCCTTCAAGGATATGTACATGTCATTACATAAGCTTATTATTGATTTTGAGAGTGATCAAAATTATGATCAGTAATTGCCATAATTATCTGAAGATTTAAGCTCTTGGTAACTTAAAAATAAGGCGAGCTTCCCTGGTGGCTCAGTGGTAAAGAATCCACCTGCCAATGCAGGAGATGCGGGTTTGTTCCCTGGGTTGGGAAGATCCCTTGGAGAAGGAAATAGCATCCCACTCCCGTATTCCGCCCTGGGAAATCCCATGGACAGAGGAGCCTGGCGAGCTACAGTCCATGGGGTTGCAAAAGAACTGGATATGACCAAGCAACTGAGCAACAACTAAGAATAAAGGAATTTTTTCGGAAGTTGACCAGTGCAAAATACCTGTTTGTTAACGCAAAGCCAATTTAATAAAATGCAAACTGAGTGGAAAAATACAATCCTTCTAAGAATTAAATGTATGCTCTATAGTCAGAGCAACAGATGCTGATAATAAGCAAAGAGCTGTCAGGCAAAATGAGGGCAAAGAGGTTTTTGATACATGATTTGAAAAGTCCCCCAAAATCCCCTTTGTCCAGGCTAAATGGCAGCTGCACGGGCACTGTGGTTTGTTACTTGCGGCCTGAGCCCACTGTTTCCTGTACTTGACATTGAAAATAAAAATTATTGCAAAATGTGACGAAAACCTTTATCTGAAATGTAGTTATCTTAGTAGTCAAACAGCATGAATAAGAACACTTCCAGGACACTTCTTAAAATTAAAACTATTTTTTTTCCTTTTTTTTTTTAAATTTTTTTCTTTAAATTTTTTTCTTTTTTTAAAAATTTTCAGTGGTTTTTGTCATACATTGATATGAATCAGCCATAGAGTTACACGTATTATTTTTAAGCAGCAGAGGAGCAGTAGAAACCATGCAAATTAATGGAGGTTAGTTAGACACCTCATCACGTGTCCTCTACAGGAAGCCTCAAGTGAGAAAATTCTTTTAAAGCATTGTGATCTATGAAGCTTTGTACAGCTTGGGGAGTGAGTGTAATTTTTCTCTCTAAGCGTAATGACTTAGTATATTGCTGATTATTATTTCCCTTCCCCCATCTTTGGCTACCAACAAGCTTACTTGTGGCTTAACTTTAGCAAGTATATAGGACCTTATGATCTTTTATTTATGATTTTTTTTTTTTACTTCTCTGGTTTTTGTCTTCCTGGTTTTATAAATTTTTTAAACTGAATTTTAAAATTCTTAAAAATATTTCACTATTATTTTATCATATGTGGTGGTATAAGCTGCTTCATTAAATTGTTTGTGAAATAAGATGGTTTTAATGAGATTAAGTTAGGTAGTTTTCATAAATATAATTTCACTTGATTGTTTTAACAACCTGAAGAAGTAGACATCATTATCATTTGCGTTATATAGATAGGAAAATTAAGATTCAAAGATATACAAAGCTTGCCGAAGATCCAAATACCATGTAGTTTTCACTGTTGTTGTTTAGTCACCAAGTCATGTTTGACTCTTCTGCAACCCCATGTAGCCTGCCAGGCTCCTCTGTCCATTCAATTTTCTAGGCAAGAATACTGGAGTGGATTGCCGTTTCCCTCTCCAGGGGATCTTCCTGACCCAGGGATAGAACCCATGTCTTCCGCATTGGCAGTTGGATTCTTCGTCACTCAGCCACTGGGGTACAATTTTCACTGTACTATGTGGTATATCTCATTTATCTAAGAACAACAAAAAAGTACTTTCAACTGATTAAAAGTATTTTCAGGTAAGAATTATTACTAAATTTACGATGGTGTGAATGAGTGAAAATAAAATTCATTTAAATTATAAAAGAAAAAATTTAAGCTAGCAGATAATCTTACCAATAATTACATGTAACTGTAAAGTATTAGGCAGTTGAGGAAGATGAAGAATTTTCTTTGATGAATTTTCTTATTCTATCACTTTCTTTTAAAGAAAAAGATATGGGAGCAGGACAAAACTTAGATTAAAGCTTTGCTTGAAAGTAGGAGAGGGGATTAGTTGACCCGCATGATATAAAATGCTTTGTGAAAATCTTAACCACCAGCCCTTCCTGACGACTCATTGCATCTCACCAGTGTAAGGAGACGGTTTTGATCACCTTTCGAAGGTCAATACTCTGGCCCTAAGCCCAGTGTGCTGACACCCCTGCTGGGCTCAGTCCTGCAGTTAGGTGTCTTTCCTGGGCAGTAAAGTCAGTGAAAACAGCACCAGCCTGACCTTGGAACACATGCGGCAAAAGAAATTCAAAGTGCATATGCGCCGGATCATTGCCAACTTAATTTCCCAGCCCTTACTGTAGAGCATAGCATCCTTCCTTCTTTGTGTGAACCAGGAAAGCAGCAGCATTTTGCCTGGCAGCACTAACCAGCTGTGCCTCATTGATGTGATGGTAGGCAGAAACCACGAGATGAAAGAGATGCATTCTCTTCAAATTCAGATAGGATCAGGACATGATTCATTAAGCAGCATCACGTATTTATGATGTTATTCTCCCTGTGACCTCATGTCTGTCTGCCTGCAACTTCAGCAAAAGGTGCGACATGGCTACACAGTTGTTAATGTTGGGTACCAAGTGAAAAACAACTAAAGCGGAATTGCTAATGACAGATTTCACTCTGATGTTAGATTCAAGTCCACAGTTTGGAGGCTCTGCTTCTCTTACTTGAGGTGACAGCATGTTGTCTTGAACTGTTTTCCCTTAGGATTTTCAGGCTGTGCTTTCGCAGATTTTTAACGTTTCTGTATTTCTGTATACCTCAGCCTGATAAATGAGAAGTCATGCAGGAAAAGCAGGCCCATCTGTTCTGTGCCCCATATGTGTTGAACGTGCATCAAATCAATTTCACTGAAATGACCACAGCAAGCAAGTTGCTGGGCAGGGATTTGAACTCCAGGCTGCCTGATTCCAAGAGCTGTGCTTTTGCTCCTACACCGCAGCTTCCAGGCTTTCTGAGGCCGCAGAGAGGGCACAAGTGTCTGCTGGTCCCAAGCACTCTAGAGGTTATACACAGATTATAGACACCCTGAATTCCCACATATTTTATAGTGATTTATCTGAGGAAATAGCCCCCTTTAGAATGGGGCTTCCTGGCTATGAAACAGAATAGCTCAGGTTGTTCTCTATGCCTCCTGTTCTTTGACTTGCCTGGTGTGAGGAGGGTTCCTCCTTCCGATCTTCATCCAGGTCCACACCAACCCTGTTAAAGAGAAGAGAGAACTGGTAAGGGTCTTGTGCAGATGAGACGAGACAGTCTCTTGGGTCAGACCACCTGAACCAAAGAGAATACGAATCAGGGGACCGGTTTGGCAGAAAACCTTCGTACCTCTCCCTGAATCCAGAGAACATCAAATAGATTTATGGGAAAAGGAGAACTCACACAGCTGGACCTCTGTACAGCTGGTGAAACAGAGCACCGACAGCTGTTCCCCACTGCTATCTTTCCCAGCAAGAGGACCTGGGAGCGAAGCCCTCAGGGAAAGACCTCCCCGGCCCCCAAACAGGGCTCCCGGAGGGAGGGCCACCTGCTTCTCTGGCAGGACTCGCTGCCCACACTGCTCCAGGGGTGTGGGGGCCCGGGCTGTAGCAGCTTCCCAGGACAGAAACAAAAAAAAAGGTTTTTTTAGTTGCTTTACAATATTGTATTTAGTGAAAAATCTGATATTTCGTCCAGATGCTCATGGAGGCTGGCAGTAGGGAGGATTCAGGTTTGTGGGACTTATACTCTTTAGGGGGCTCTCTTTAAGCAAATTAATGCAAAAATACAAATACGAAATGAGGTATGAAAGTGACTCTTTACAACAAGAAAATAAATTGTAACACAATTCATAATTTTAAAATCTGTGCAACAGACATCTCAAAATCTATAAGATGTATAATGTTCTAATTAATTTACTGTCTGATACACCTCTAAAATAACTTTTCCTCCTGAGTTTTGCCTGCATACTTTCTTACTCTGTTTACATGACATAATGACTTTGTATAAGAGAGAAAGGTAGTCTTTCCTCTAGCAAGACTGAAAGAAAAGTAGTCTTTCCTCTAGCAAGACTGATGGAAATTATTAATAATTGGGAGTCATTATAGCATGCTTCCTTACACAGACACACTTGCTGTGTGCAATACAGTTAAAGATTAGTACCCTGAAAAGACAAGACTTCTGATAAATTTCCCTTCAAGCGATTCTCTTCAGCACTACTAACCCAGTACATTTATCAGTGTAAGTGCTGCATCACTGAATATAAGCATTCTTGAATTTCTATTTTGACGGCGCATTGATGAGAACGGAATCCTCCACTTCGAATTTTACACATCTCACAACTGGAAGAATTTCCCACAGACTAGCTTCTGGCTCAGGGCATTTCAAGCCTTGTTTTTCCTCTGCTAACCATAGACTTGTGAAGCCAGGTACCATAGAACACGTTCAATTTGGATTCAGCCTCGTGGCACTGTTCCTGTGAGCGGTCCCAGCAGAAGGACGAGCAGTGACTTGCCCTTCACAGAGTGAAGGGCAGACCGCAAAACCCCACTGAATATAAGCTAAATGCACTCCCAATTCAGTTTCCCCTTGGTCAGACCCCCCAGACGCCCAGGGCCACACCAGAGCCACCTGATCGGGGCGAAGTAAGACCAAGAGGAAGCGGTAGTAGAAAGAAACAGCGATCCAACTCAGCAGTGGTTAAAATCTATTCCTTCTGCAGTTCTTACAAAAACATAGGCCCCTGGGAACACAATGCTGGGGCTCTTCCCAGGGCCTTGGAAGGGCCGGAGCACGTGAGGGCCTGGAGCTTGAACTTCCTCTGCTCTGGGCAGTGGGCCTCTGCCTGTGGCAGGCAGGATGGGGTGGGGGGTGGTGGCTCAGGGCCTCAGCCACTTGCTCAAGCTCCGCCAGGGCCTTTCCTGAGAACACCACAGCCTCTAGAGCTTTGGAGCCTTTCCTTGCCCTCCTGCCCCCGGAAACTCTTCTTTAGGGCTCTAGTTCTGTTCTCTGGGTGCGGGAGGGCAGGCAGGTGGAAGCCGCCAGCCCTGCAGATGGGCTAGCCTGTGAAAGGAAAGCCACGGTGTAGAGGCAGCCGGTTTAAAATACCTCTGATTCTTCAAGGATTAGTGCCCTCTGCGCCTGAAGGGCCCCTTCTCACTAACCCAGGGGGTGAAGTGGGTCGCTCTTTACTGGGTGTGGAGTCTTTTGGCCTTCAGGTAACTGGAAAGAGACTCTGGTGGAGCCTAATCTTTGATTTTCTTAGAGTAGAAACAGCCATTTGACCTGTTTTATTGAAGTTGGGGGGAGAGAAGGGTGAGAGGAGGGAGGGAAAGGGGGTCCGGAAGGAGAAAGGAGGGGCCTAGAGGGACGGAAGAAGGGGGGCGGGGGGAGGGGGAGGGAGGGAGAGGGCGGAGGGGGAGGGAGGGGTGGGGGGGTCAGGAAGGAGAAAGAAGGGGCATAGAGGGACGGAAGAAGGGGGGCGGGGGGAGGGGGGAGGGAGGGGCTGGGCAGGGGAGGAAGGGGAGGGGGAGGAAGGAGGGGCCGGAAGAGGGTAGAGGGGGTGAGATCCTGGAAGGAAAGGAGGAAGGAGTAGGGGAGACTGAATGGAGGGGAGTTGAGGCCCAGCCTTCGGAGGTGAGTCTAGGCAATGAACCTGCGGTACGGTACGGCTGACCTGAGCCCAGCCTCTGTGAGCCGTGGGGCCCCAGGCCCCTCTTCTCATGTCTCTGGTGGACCTGAGCTCTCTTCAGGAGTCTTTATTACTGAGTAAGCCTGGACCCCTCCCCGGTGAGTGCTGCTTACTTAAGTTAAGCAGCACCCATGCAGGCTGTGAGCTGGACTGAGGGCCCTGAATTTTCCACGGCTGCATCTGTTCAGGGCCCCTTTTTTCAGTTCTCTGTCTAGAAAATTGGAGGGAACAAAAATCAAATTTCACAAGAAACCCAACGTTTAAAGTCCGAGGCAGCACTGAGATTTTCCACTGACGTTTAGGCTTTCCTCCCCAGCAGCCATCACAGTAGACCACGCTAGTTTCAGTTATTCCGTAAGCCAGATGGAACAGAGGAAGGAGAGGGGGCAGTTTATGTCTTTCAGTTTTATGTGGGACTCCGTGAAGAGCATCTCGGGGGTCCAAGAGATATGCTGTTCTCCTCAGAGCAAGAATCCATCTCCTCCCCCACCTCCCATTTCATGGAAGCTCAGCATCTGCTCCTGGGGCCAGGCCTGCAGTCTTTCTTGCCTAGAGCAAACTAAACATCTCAAGCAGCTTGGGTCTTCCCTGGTGGTTCAGTGGTTAAGAATCCACTTTCCAATGCAGGGGATGAAGGTTTGATTCCTGGATGGGGAGTTAAGATCCCACATGCTGTGGGCCAACCGAGCCTGCACCCTCTGGAGCTCCTGAACAGCAACCAAAGATCCTGTATGATGTAATGTAGATCCTGTGTGCTGCAACTAAGCCCTGACACAGCCAAATAAATAAATATTAAAAAAAGTCTCATGAGGCTTGAGGAAACAGAACCCTACGTGAGTGTGAGTTATTTCCCTTCTGGGGCAACTAGAACAGAGAAGACATGGTCCCTGTCTTCATAGGGCATACAGTTAGGTAGATCTAATTTTTAAAAAATCTAAAAAGTTTATTATAATTTAAGGGCGATGAAGGAAAGGCACCTAAGAGTGAAGCCTTCTCTCGCTGGTGATTTGGCTCCTTTTGATAGGTATCTTGCTAAAATATATTACCTGGCTCCCTGCCTCCTTAAACACAGTGTGATGGGGGTACTCAGAGCTCTACTGGAGGTCTCAGGATCGCCACTGGCCCCATAAAATCTAACACTCACTGTGTTATAATGATTTCCAAGAGGCATGTGAACCTCTTTATGCCCATATTAAATGGTCCCTGGCTGCTATTCTTTTTCTTTTGGAAATTCTTGTATCTGCCAATTAGATTTCCTGCCTGCAACAATATGTCAGCATATTAACTCTGTGCTCGCCTTTTTATTTTTTGTATTTTTCTCATTATGGCTTATCATAGGATATTTTAAAAAATTTATTTGGTTTCTGCCATATATCAACTATATTAACCATAGGTGTATATATTTAGTATGACAACCTGAGTGTCAGATTTAGTAATTTTTTCTTTTTAAGTTTATAATACATACACATATGTGACAATATAATATAATTGAAGCATTCTAGAAGGGCTTCTGAGAAAGCAGCTTGTCTTGTGCTACACCCTGCACACCCACAGACTAACTGTCCGCCCCTTACTCCCTCCAC
This sequence comes from Muntiacus reevesi, assembly GCF_963930625.1. NCBI lineage: Eukaryota > Metazoa > Chordata > Mammalia > Artiodactyla > Cervidae > Muntiacus > Muntiacus reevesi. The sequence goes on along the minus strand of NC_089256.1, from coordinate 5,929,690 downwards.
CCCCACATTGCCTCCAAGGGCAATTTTTTGCGTTTTCTTGATTTTGATGTGTATACTGGCATCAGTGTGCATGGCACATTCACACAGCATCCCCAGGGTTAAACCAACATGCCAGTTGCATCTGTATCTCTTACTCTCTTCTTTGAGAAAGCAAATCAGAGTGTGAAAGTAGCCCCCTAAAGGGTTAACCTTGAGTCCCCTCACTTTTATACATAAGATCACCTACATACTATGGGATCTTGAGAGATTATTAGAAAGAAGACACCGCATCCCCCTGGAATGTGGCACCACATGTGTATACAGCAGCTCCCCAGGTGAGATCATGGCTGTATGGGATAAAGTACAATCCCTGAGGGGATATCCTAGTTTCTTCAGAACCTTTCCCACAGCCTTGAACTACCCTTTCTGCTCATCTGACCTAAGGGCAGTGCCTTAGGGCTGGTAACTGGACGTGTCCTTGTTTCTGAGCCTCAGTGCCCAGTACAGCCCCTGTGCTCTGACCCTGCCTGGATCAGTGCCTCTTCCATTGATTGAACACTCTCTGTAAACTCCAGCTGGTGGTTGGGCCATGCTGGCCATCACTGGCCATCTGTGATGCCTTGCCTCTTTTTCTGAACTTCCCCCTCCTGCCCTTCCTCTGCTGATCACCATCGTGGACTATCCATCTTGCTGTGCTAACTTAATTCAGATGCGCCATCACTTAAAGTTTTCACTGACTTGGGTGACAAGTAGCTGTACGTCTTCTATTCTGTCCTCTGCTTCCTGATAGAATCCCTCCTGGGGCACCTGTGATTGTCCTGCTGGCCCACCCTCTTTTCACCTGAGGTTAGAGCCAGCCATACGGCTAGCCAGCGCTCTTCAGGAGACAGCAGCCTTGGCTGGAATCCCAGACTCAAGGTCACCCTGTGGCCACTGAGGGGTGAGTGGACCCAGTTGTTAAGAGTTTCTTTGCTGTGTGACCTGCATTGCTCACCGCCTAGGTTTTCTGGTTAGTACAGTGGGGATGATGATGGAGCTTGCTTCCTAGGGTTGTTGTGTGTGCGCTTAGTCATGTCTGACTCTCTGACCCCATGGACTGTAGCCCATCAGACTCTTCTGCCCATGGGATTTCCCAGGCAAGAATACTGGAGTGTGTTGCCATTTCCTTCTCCGAGGGTTATGGTGAAGATTAAATGAAAATACTTGTAAAGTGTTAGCTTAGGGCCTGGTACCTACTGAGCTGTCAAGACATGTTAGCAGCTATTGCCCATGTTATTATTATTTACAAATAATTGTTCTTTCTAGAACCTTTTTATTGTCTGCTCATTTTTATCTTTTGGCTGCACTGCCTGGCATGTGGGATCTTAGTTCCCTAACTAGGGACTGAACCTGTGTCCCCTGCACTGGCAGGGTAGAGTCTTAATCACTGGACTGCCAGGGAAACCCCTAGGTTATTATTTTTATTATTATCAGTACTTTTTAAAGTCATCGGGGCCAGAGCTCAGTATTGCCATGCTCACTGCTCAGCCCTTCTGGTTCCCGATTCTGCACTGGGCAACCCTCTGGTGTAAACTAACAGCTACAGTGGAGCCATAGGCAGTGGCCAGGGCATAGTGTGGATTTCTGGTTTCACAGTAAAATATCAGTTCTATTTATGGAGCTTGCCACGTTGGAATTCATTCACAATTTACTGGCAGACTAGGGAGGTGAGAGGGCAACAAAGAAGGAAAGGAAGGAGTTTAGAGAGCAAAGGGAAGGAAGGGAAGAATGAACAGAAAGAGAGCAAAGAGAAGGCAGGTAAAAAGGAAACGGTACATTATTGTAAAGAATAGGTAATATTAATATTAATAACTAAGTTGCTTCAGTTGTGTCTGTTTGCGACCCCGTGAACTGTAGCTCGCCAGGCTCCTCTGTCCATGGGATTCTCGAGGCAAGAATACAGGAGTGGGGTGCTGTGCCCTCCTCCAGGGCATCTTCCCAACCCAGTGGTTGAACCATCTCTTCCGTCCTTGGCATTGGTAGGCTAATTCTTTACCACTAGCACCACCTGGGAAGTCCAAGAATAGGTAAGCTGGTGGATAAATAACCACAAAGGTGCATGCAACTTTAGAAAGGGAAGCTGAGGGTGGATGGAGGAACTACCACACAGTCCAAGAAAATGTCCAAAAATACAGAGAATTGAATATAGAGAATACGAAGAGTCAGTGGATTAAAAAGCAACTAAAAAGACTGGTTAAAATTTAATACCATGTTTTGCATTTTTGATGTACCTTTTAATTTAAGCAAGTTGAGTGTTGCCTCTATGGTATTTAAATGAAAATGAAAATGAGCTTTGCACATATTCCCAGCTGTGCCCCGGAATATCTCACTCCAGGTTCCTCATTTACAGCAAGCAGCCAGTGCTGTTTTCAGAGCCAAACACATCTCTGGGCATCCCTCCCCTCCCGGGGCACCTCCATTCTTTGGAGAGTTTTATTAGAAGTTTATATTGAAGTCTCAGGATGCTCCCATATCTAATCATGGCAAAACGAATGCTCCAAAGTTGGATTTTTCCTTAGAGGGGAAGCAAGGTAAGTAACAAAAGGCTCACTTTTCCCATTAAAGCCAACAAAATCCATTCTGATCCTTATCACTTAGCACCTCCGGAAAGGCAGTGAAATATTACCAGGGTTTACTCTCATTGTCTGAATTCCAACAGTCTTAGTGTTCAGTTTGGTTCTTTTGAATGCCACCCCTCCCACCCCTCTGCTGACAGGGGCCGGGTGGTGGGGGAGGAGAAACCATTTCCTCTAAGAACTGTATTTGATGGCTGAATGTAAAAAAAATGACATTTTCAGTAAGGGAAGAGCGACTGGATATTGAGCACAACAAATACGGCAGGACAATGGAGGAGTCTGAAAAACACCCGCTGAGGCTTGGAGACTATTGTGTAGCCATGGGAACATCACATGGGGCCCCAATCTGCTACTTCACCCCATCCCCACCCCATGTTATTGAAGAAATATTAGTCGGGCTGTGTATGACCAAAATTAATATAATTAAACACTCAAATATTTTACATTGGTTTTGGGGAAATAAAAAAATAGGGTAATATAATTGGAAAAATCTCAGTTCATTTTATTTTGTGCAGCACAGTAATTAGATGAGTTGGGAGTCTGCAGCCAGGCTGTATAGATTCAAATCTTATTTCCAGGATTTATTGCATTTGTAATTTTGGGACAAATTATTTATCTCGCTAAACCTCAGCTTTCTCAGTTGTAAATGGAGATAAATATATATTAATGTATGGATTAATATAAGGATAAAATGAGTTAATACATATAAAGTGTGTAAAATGTTGGTTGCCACTTAAGAAGCACTTATGAAACATTAACTTATGTTCTTGATGTTATTAGGGAGAAATTGATATACCCTAAATTGAATGGTGGGGCTTGCCTGATGGCTCTGTGGTAAAGAATCTGCCTTCTAATGCAGGAGATGCTGGTTTGATCCCTGAGTCGAGGAGATCCCCTGGAGAAGGAAATGGCAACCCACTCCAGTAGTTTTACCTGGGAAATCCCATGGACAGAGGAGCCTGGTGGGCTACAGTGCTACAGAGTCAGGCACGACTTAGCAACTTAACAACAACAACAACAACAAATTGAATGGCAAATACAATATAGATTAAAGCCAAGAGTAGATTGTCTATAAATGGTAGATGAAGTGAAGTGAAGTGAAGTGAAGTGAAGTGAAGTGAAGTGAATGTCACTCAATCATGTCCTATTCTTTGCAACCCCACAGACTATAAATGCATGGAATTCTCCAGGCCACAATACTGGAGTGGGTCGACTTTCCCTCTTCCAGGGGATCTTCCCAACCCAGGGATCAAATCCAGGCCTCCCACAATGCAGGTGATTCTTTACCAGCTGAGCCACAAGGGAAGCCCATAAATGATAGATGCTAAGGTATATAAGTCAATGACAGGATTCCTGCCATCAGTGACCCTAGATCTAATTGGAAAGACAGACATTGGAAGTAAAGAACTAAAGTACAGTGAGGTAGGCACTGTACACAAAATTGTTTGAATTCATCAACAAAGAGTCCAGCCAAGATGGGTTGTGAAGGGCTTGGGCACATTTCAAAGAGGAGTTAGATATTGAAAAGGGAGTGTAGTGTGAGTGCCTGACGTTAAGCTTTTCATTGTTGAGGCACCCATTTCTAAAGACATCTATCTTCAATAAACAGAGTATCAGCTAAATGATACAGTTCCTAGCAAAACAAGCAGTGAGGAATTAGGCTGCGTCCACCCATAAATTTCTCTCTTTCAGAAAGGCTAGGATAACCCAGAGGACTGGACTGACTGCTTGAGTGACTCAGATTCTCTTTCCCTGCATTCCTGCTTAATTAGCCAATAAAAAGTGAGCACCCAAAAAACCTAGATACTCCACCCTCAGATCTAATAAAGGCAGAGCCCCAGATCCCTATTCTCTATCTCCCCATGACTTTGCTGTGTGGCCTCAGGAGTGCCACATATACCCTCTGAGCAATGAGTCTTGTTCCTTAAAGTTCCCTGATAGTCTCTGGAAGTATGTGTCCTGCAGTCATAACTGAGACCACAAGAGCTGGTGCAGCCACCACGTTGACCCAAGTGGGGGAAATGTCTGTGGGGTCTCTACGAGGGATATGGTGAGTTAGTGCCTTAGGCATCCCGAGCTCAGAGCATCACTGTTAATAGACTGGGACCCACACCACATGAGCATTTAGTGAAAGAGAGGTTGAGGGCAGGCACTCCAGACTGAGGGCACAGCATGGGCAAAGGGTTAGAAATTTAAAAGAGCAAAGTAGATTTAGGACATAGAAAATAACTGTACAAGTAGACTGTGAGAGTTATTATGTATGTTGAGGAGCGAAGAGTCAATCTGGGTGAAATCAGAAAGTAATTTGAGGCCAAATCGTAAAGGATATTGGATGCTATGCTTCAGTTCAGTTCAGTCACTCAGTCGTGTCCGACTCTTTGCGACCCCATGGACTGCAGCATGCCAGGTTTCCCTGTCCATCACCAACTCCTGGAGTTTACTCAAACTCATGTTCATTGAGGCGGTGATGCCATTCAACCATCTCATCCTCTGTCATCCCCTTCTCCTCTCACCTTCAATCTTTCCCAGCATCAGAGTCTTTTCAAATGAGTCAGTTCTTCACATCAGGTGGCAAAAATATTGGAGTTTCAGCTTCAACATCAGTCCTTCCAATGAACACCCAGGACTGATCTCCTTTAGGATTGACTGGTTGGATCTCCTTGCAGTTCAAGGGACTCTCAAGACTCTTCTCCAACACCACAGTTCAAAAGCATCAATTTTTATGTACTCAGCTTTCTTTATAGTCCAACTCTCACATCCATACATGACTACTGGAAAAACCACAGCTTTGACTAGATAGACCTTTGTTGGCAAAGTAATGTCTCTGCTTTTTAATATGCTGTCTAGGTTGGTCATAGGTTTTCTTCCAAGGGGCAAATGTCTTTTAATTTCATGGCTGCAGTTACCATCTGCAGTGATTTTGGAACCCCAAATATAAAGTGTCTCATTGTTTCCTTTGTTTCCCCATCTATTTGCCATGAAGTGATGGGACCAGATGCCATGATCTTAGTTTTCTGAATGTTGAGTTTTAGGCCAACTTTTTCACTCTCCTCTTTCACTTCCATCAAGAGGCTCTTTAGTTCTTCGATTTCTGCCATAAGGGTGGTGCCATCTGCATATCTGAGGTTATTGATATTTCTCCCGGCAATTTTGATTCCAGCTTGTGCTTCATCCAGCCTGGCATTTCACATGATATACTCTGCATATAAGTTAAATAAGCAGGGTAACAATATACAGCCTTGACGTACTCCTTTCCCTATTTGGAACCAGCCTGTTGTTCCATGTCCAGTTTTAGCTATTGTTTCTTGACCTGCATACAGATTTCTTGGGAGGCAGGTAAGGTGATCTGGTATTCCCATCTCTTTCAGAATTTTCCACAGTTTGTTGTGATCCACACAGTCAAAGGTTTTGGCATAGTCAATAAAGCAGAAGTAGATGTTTTTCTGGAACTCTGTTGCTTTTTTGAGGATCCAGGGGAGGTTGGCAATTTGATCTCTGGTTCCTCTGCCTTTTCTAAATCCAGCTTGAACATCTGGAAAGTGGAACATCTGGAATGTTGTATGTTTAAGCTGAATGCTATGCCTACGGGGGTGTTTTTTGTTTTGTTTTCCTGTAGGCAGTAGGGGTTGAAATAATCACATTCATGTTCTAGAAAACCACGGGCAAAATTGAGATATTAATAAGCTAGAGGTATAGAGGTCATTTAGTAGACTACTGCAATGGTCCATGTAAGAGTCTAAGTTAAGATAGCAGTGGTGGAGAAGAGATGGATTTGAGAGATTTGTATATGGAGGAGCGGGGGTTTGCGATATGTGGTAGACTGACCTGGAGGGAAGGAGAGGAATCTATTGACATGATTTTGAGTTTCTACTCAGGATACCTGAAAGGTTCATTCCTGCCATTAACCATATATGGGAGGAATATGTGTGGATTTTCTTTCATTAAAAAAAAAAATTATTGCAGCATAGTTGACTTAAGTGTTGTTTTAGTTTCAGTTGTACAGAAAAGTTAATCAGTCATGTATACACACATATATGTATATGGGAAGCCTATATATATGGGAAGACATAGATATGTATGTCTCTTACATGGTGCTGCAGTTGGTAATGGATTCGCCTTCCAATGCAGGAGACTCAAGTTCTATCCCTGGGTTGGAAAGGTTCCCTGGAGTAGGAAATGGCAACCCACTCCAGTATTCTTGCCTGGAAAATTCCATGGACAAAGGAGCCTGGCAGGCTATAGCCCATGGAGTCCCAAAGAGTCAGACACAACCAAGCATGAGCATGCATACGTGTGTGTGTGTGTGTATATATATATATCTCCATTCTTTTTCACATATAGGTTACTGCATAAAATTGGGTATAGTTCCCTGTGCTATACAGTTCTCTATTTTACATACAGCACTTTTTATATGTTAATCCCAATCTCCTCATTTATCACTTCCCCCATGTCTCCCCTTTGGTAATATGCCCTGAGGCATATCCTATTAGGAAGTTGGAACTGAACCTCAGCATCAGTAAGTTCTGAGCACTTCTATTGTGAGTGAAGCAAGGTCAGCTCTCTACATTCTTATAAGCTCAAGAAAAGCACCCCCTCCCTCTTAACAGTTTAAACTATTTGCTTGTCTAAAGTGGAGGCTGAACCATAAGAGAAAATGGGCATTTCAAGGCCAAGATCAGTGGACTGGGAATGCTCATGGAAGCTGGAGAGGGTGTACCGCATTCAGTATTTGAAGACAGTTTGGACATCTTATTTAAGAAGGGCTACAGAGAGGCTTAGGAAAGAGGCTCTGGAGGGTACTTTATCATAGTCTTGAAAAGAGGTAAACATTTTCTGGATGAAGGCTGTGGCAATAGATGTAGAAAAATTGCCGTTTGGATTAATATCGATTACACGGGACAGTACCACATGGAAGTTACTCAAATGTAGTCCATGTGAGCTCAGTATCAAGAAAAGTTACCTGTGACACCATTTCTTGTTTGCTTTTGAGCAAAGAATGATGGATATCACAGAGGTGTGACAGCAAGTCCCCTTGATCAGTAACTGGGTAGACAGTTGACATTTCTATCAGAAGACTGGATTTAGAGCTCACAGGGTAATGTGTACTCAGAAGCAACTCTAATGTTAAATTTGGGAAGTGATAAAATAATACATCTGCCACTGAAGTGAAAGGAGAAAGGGAGGTTCCATAATTTGAGGACATGAAGTATTTGATGTGACTGTGAACACACGTGGACAAGTAAGATACTGGGAAGCCTGGGGATGCTGCTGAGAGGAGAGCTGTCACACTGGGTCTCCACCAGCAAACGGAGACACTGTCATCTGTTGGTCTTCTGTATGCTCTGCTGGGTTACACTTTTCCATCCCTGGGACTTGTCTGATCAAGGCTAGATCAATGGCTAGATCAAGGTTTTATGTCACATTCCTGTCTTGATGTCCCATGACTGCCCATGTGATATTTGTTTTATATGAGACTATGGATGCAGAACAGACTTGTTGGGTTACTGTCAGTCTGATCAGACTAGAGAAGGATCTGTTCTCTCTTTAATTGTGTGTTGACACAGTGTACTAAAAGTACTAGGTAACAGCTAACAAGAGGCGTATAGCATGATCATTAGGAGAGGCGTATAGCATGATCATTAGGAGTTAGACACTCTGACAAGCTGGCCCCACCTGTGTGATTACAGGCAAGAAGCTGTGCCTCTCTTTCCATGAAATGAAATGTAAATAGTAACTATTCCATGGGGGTGTTGTGAGTTGATGCATGTAAGGGATCAGCACAGGACTTCACTGAGACGGTGCTCAGAAGTGGTGGCTGCTGTTCAGTTGTGGTTGTTGATGTTGTTGTCTTTGCTGCTTAGGCCTCCTGGATAAAGACTGAACTGTGAGTATCTCCACAATGAAGCTATGCTTCACCCTTTATCACCTGACCTCAAAGTCCATTTCCATGTGACTTCCGGTCCCGTGGAGGCTTATTTACAGTGTAAACACAGAAGCAGAGGTGAGCTCTGGGTGCGTAGATGAGTCATGGGACTAGTGTTTATAATCTCTGAAAATTTAGAAGTACATTTGGGAACATATAAGTATGCTGAAAACATTATGTTATTTGAAAAATAAACACCAATAAACAAGTACATGTCACAGACACAAAGGCAGCTCTACATCCTGTTCTGTAAATTTGGCAAAACTTCCCTTGAGTTTGGAGTGTTTCGTTCTGCCAAGATGTAAGCTAATTTCAGGCTACAGAAAGAGTCAATTAGAAAGTGGATTGAGACTGAACATACAGACTAATTTCTTTTGACCTAAGCTGCAAGCACACTGACACACTTTGGTGGGAAGACAGATGTAATAACCTATCAAGGCATCTGCCCTTTCTTCCCTAAGGGCTTCACTCTGGGTGCCCTGTCTGGGTAATTAGGGATTTATCAGAGCCAAGTGCTCATCTCCTTTCAAGAAAAACCATCCTTTCAAGTGGATTAGCTTGTTTAAATTCTAGGGTGTTCTCAGGTGGGGTGTCTTCTCAATGTCAAACTGAAGATGTTGGATGAGAAAAAAGAGAGATACTTTATTACTGAATATAAAGTGGTTGTAGCAGCCTGCTTTCAATGTGGGTGTGAAACCCGAAGTGGTTGAAAATAAATCCCAGACTGTCAGCTGTCTGAGTGAGAAGTGGAAAACTTAAAACCTGGAAACTATCGAGGTTACTTCACAGTCAAACAAATAGGCTCCCATGACAATATCGGCAGTACATCACCTTCCCTCCCTCCAAACCAGCCCACACTGTAAGGAACTCCAGGCGGAACTGTGACCTGAACCCTGCTCTCCAGGAAGGACAACACGTGGTGTATGATGTGGGTCTGGATGTCCCCTCAGAGCAAGGCTTCACACTGTTCTCTGATATGCTCACACTTCAGTGGGAAGGACCCTGGATGGGAATGTTCTCTTGATGCAAGGAATATATTCTACCCATGAGAAATCATCCACAAGAATCAAGAATGGACTTTGACAATGAGGGGGAGATATACAGAACATACATTTAGCAAACCATTAAATTTCTCTAAATACTAATCCTGGAGAGAAGTTGAACCAGCTGGAGTAAATGATGACCAAGAGACATTTATGTGGGATGATGTCCTGGAAATAATTCTAAGAGACCAATAAAGCTTTGCAAATTTGATGGATATTTATCTACAAGACAACTGATGCAAAAGGTATAATTCCAGTCACTTGTCCTGAATTCTTCATCCTAAATTGGCTTTAACTCTTGGCTTTAACTCTTGCAGGTAATCTACAAGATGTTTTGAGAAGGCTACCACCCCAAATCATGACCATCTCTAACTACTAATGCTTGAACTTCCTTAGGATGAGATAAAGTGCTTCATTCCCAGCTGAAGACTAGACCTAAAGGCAAGGACTTGGTAGGGTAATATTTGGACTTGTATTCATACAATGTATAAGTGACTGGACCAGGCTTATTCCTGAGAACAGAAAGAGGTAAGAGTAAAAGCCTAAAGGTCACCAAGGTACTGAGAGAGGGTACCATGGAGCATGGGAGTAAGGAAGACAGAGTGTGAAAAAGCAGCCATAATCTTAACAGTCAATATATATTGAGTGCTTATGGGCTTCCCCAGTGGCTCAGTGGTAAAGAATACACCTGCAATCCAGGAGACCCAGGAAATGTGGATTTGATCCCTGGATCAGGAAGATTCCCTGGAAGAGGGCATGGCAACCCACTCCACTATTTTTGCCTGGAGAATCCCAGGGACAGAGGAGTCTGGTGGGCTACAGTCCATGGGGTCACACAGAGTCAGACACAACAGAAGCGACTGAGCATGCGTGCACACACTGGGGTAAACAATGGCTGCCAAAACCATTACTTAAACTCCAAATTGGAAGTAAATGGTGATCCATAACCTCTAAAAACAACTGAAATTTTACTCTCTTTTGGGGTGGCTAACACTTTTTAAGGCCACATGATCCTACTAGTAATTAACATTCAGCTTCGTGACAAAACGTATTAATGAAAAGCTTATCTCCAGAAAAGTTAAGTCAGAAATACCAGTCTCAATATTGCTTTTTGCTAAAAGTGAATAAATATCTTAATTTAATTGACAGGAAGAGATACTGGTTAACATAGGAAGCTGTTACTACATGACTAATCAAAAAGAAGAAAATAATGTTAGTTTCCTGCTGCAATGGATTAAAGTAAACCACTAGAAGAACTACATTTTCTCTGGCCAAACCAGCTGCTATTAACCATGAGACTAATGTGCATGCCTGCATGCAGGACTGTGTTAAAATGAAATGAAATTTTAAAATATTAAGTAAAGAATTCATGGTTAATGCTATCAAAAGAATGACACTGGAAATTGCACCTTGATTTCAGAATCAGAGGGTAAAATCAATGATGTGAGCTGAAAATTAATGAAAAGGCATTGGGAAGAGTTCTCTTAGAGCAGATGATAACAAGGAAGATGAGAAGAGTGAGTGAAAATCTGCTGTAAAACAGCATTTCAAGTTATCATGAAGACTACAGGAAGTGTATAGCATGTACACAGAATTCACATCAATTTGGCAGAAAATGAAATAATGAGCATTAAGTGAATGCTCATGGCTAATGCAACATTCAGGCTTTTTTAGCCTATCATTCCAGAAGATCATGATGATAGCTTGCATGCATGCATGAGTGCTAAGTCGCTTTAGTTGTGTCTGACTTTTTGTGACCCTATGGACTATAGCTTGCCAGGCTCCTCTGTCCATGGGATTCTCCAGGCAACAATACTGGAGTGGGTCACCATGCCCTCCTCCAGGGGATCTTCCCTACCTAGGGATTGAACCCATGTCTCTTATGTCTCCGACATTGGTATGAGGGTTCTTTGCCTCTAGTGGCACCTGGGAAGCTCAATAATAGCTTAAACTATTGTATATGAACTAATATTTTTCCTGACACCACACTATCCAAGCCCTAAAAGGAAATATCGGCTAGGACAGGAGGACTCTTTCATTCATTCCCTCCTTTGCTCAATTGTTCATTCATTCATGAAATCCTGTTGAGAATACATAATGACTACTATTACATGCTAGATATGAAATCCATATAGATTCTCAAAGTATTGACATTAAATTTCCACCAAATCAAAGATGCCATCAATTACAAGGCACACTATTACTTTGTATACTTGGGGAGCCTCGTGGGCTACAGTCCATGTGTTTGCACATGGAGATGCCTTAGCAACTAAACAACAAGAAGAGGAAAAGTGCTACTAACTGCATTTCTGACTCCATTGATTATAAGACAAGATTGACTTCAGCAATGATAGAATGTAAAAAAATGTGCAGTTGGAATCAATAACACACCCACGCAAAACAGTCCAAATCCAGTGCTTCATGCCAACATCAGGCCATTAAACACACTAGATTCTGGACATTTCATGTATAACTAGTGTATTATCTGCCTGGATCTCTGGGGAAAAGTCTAAAGAGAAGTTTTTAAAGTCTCTGAGGAGATATTTTTAAAGTCTCTGAAAAGATATTTTTAAATCTTTTAACAATTTTTTTATTACTTACATATCAAAAGGTAATATATCCCCTCTGTTAATTCTATTGTAAACAACTCCAATTCTCTGGCTAAATCTGGTCTTATTTTGGTAATCAAGTCTCTGCTTGCTGGCACTAGGTGACCCCATCAGGCAAGTGCTCAACCTTAGCCTGATCCTGAGAGTGAGCATCTTCTTAAATTGTAAATCTTAGATACTTTGATTGCCTCACAGTTGGATAAGGGAACCTCACAGTTGTTTTTGCTGCCCCCATCCCTGAATTTGGGAACTGTGTGACTTTTTCCATTTGCCCCGCTATGTCTTCTCTCCCTCCTCCTCCACCTTGTCCTGTGATCTGGGATGAACACCAATGTAAACAGCCTCGAGTGTGTTCTCTTGCCCTCTGACTCTGGATTGGTTTCAACTGAAGGGAAGCACTCCTTCCAAGATACTGGAAGGAGGGAAGTGAATGAAGACAGGGTATTTATTCCGGGCTCCCTCCTTTCTAGGTCACCATGGTTGACTGTGTCTCTCTCCCAAAGCCTCAGCTCCTTGCTGTCAGTCTTCTCTATGCAGCTACTATCTCTGGGTTCCGGTCAATACTCCCTCTCCCTGCCCTTTCAGGTACAGGTTGTAACTGCTCTCCACTGATTCCAGTCCTGGGGTGCTGCACTATCCCCTGCCGGTTTTCTTAGGCCAGCCCATATCTTTGTAAATATTTCCTTTATTAACTTTCTTTAAACGAATCAGTTTGAATGTATTGCTTGTTTCCTGCCAAAACTCAGGCTAGTATAGACTATTTCACATGTGTAAGCATGCAGATGCAGGAAGTTTTTACTTTGAACTAGGAACTTTGTAGACACATGAAATTTCTCGAGGAACTCTTGAATATAATAAACAAATCTTACACAGAGTTCTGTTTTCAGCCATAAAAATTGGAACTACATTTTTAACTGTTTCTCTAGGGCATCTGCATACTCATGTCCAACTTGACATAAAGGCTCCCAGGCCTAGACTGGCTCAGATTTTCACTTGGAAAATCCGCTGACTGCAGATATTAGGAGCGTAGATCATTTCACAGACCTATTAAGACCTAAACAGGAGGCATAAAAGTGTTCTAGAACCAGACCCTCTTATTACCTCCAAAGGTAAAATGTGCTTTATTAAATGCTCCATCTTCAACTACTGAACTCTATAGAAAATGTTAAAAGTTCGCAGAAGGCTTTCTGGAAGCTGAAATTGTAATCTAGAGAAGCAGTGAAGTGGACCTCACCACCTCAGCAATCTGGGTCCTTTGACTTCCTGATGGTGAGTTTGGTGAAAACAGTTCATGTAAGGCTCAGAAGGGACTTCAGATGGTCTCATCCTTTGTTGTTGTTCAGTTCCTCAGTCATGCCTGACTCTTTGCAACCCCATGGACCGAAGAACCCCCGGCTTCCCTGTCCTTCACTATCTCTTGGAGTTTGCTCAAACTCATGGCCATTGAGTCAATGATGCCATCCAACTATCACATCCTGTCACCCTCTTCTCCTCCTGCCCTCAATCTTTGCCAGTATCAGGGTCTTTTCTAGTGAGTCAACTCTTCCCATCAAGTGGCTAAAGTATTGGAGCTTCAGCTTCAGTACTTCCAATGGATACTCAGGGTTGATTTTCTTTAGGATTGACTGGTTTGATCTCCTTGTTGTTCAAGGGACTCTCAAGAGTCTTATCCAGCATCACAATTCAAAAGCATCAGTTCTTTGGTGCTCAGCCTTCTGTATGGTCCACATCCGTACATTGAAAAACCATAGCTTTGAGTATATGGACCTTAGTTGGCAAAGTGATGTCTCTGCTTTTTAATACGCTGTCAAGGTTTGTCATAGCTTTTCTTCCAAGGTCTCATCCTACATCACATTTTAAAAATGAGAATGCCAAGAGTCACAGAGATTACTTTGAAGAGGTAATTTGGTTGTAAGTAATAGAGCCCAGATGTAAAACAGTTTTAAAATTTAGGCTGTTTTCTTTCAACTTTGTATGTTGCCTACCTTGAATAAGCAGATGAAGAATGATGGGGGAGATTCTAAAACCATTTTTATCCTTTGGTGAGAATGAACTTTTAGGAGAAGGAAAGATTAAAATGAAGAGATTAGCTGAAGATACCTATTTCCTGAGGTGTCAGGATATAACAATACAGAGTGAACTTGAAATTTGAAAACAATATGGCTGCAAAGTGGCATGGGGTGGTATTTCTCAAGCTGCAGTAATTCACAAAGTCCTTTTCTGATTTTTTAAATTACTGAAAGCAACTTCTACTATTATTTCTTTAATATTTTTCTTTAACCTTTCTTTCTTCCATTCTGTCAGTTTTGCTTCATGTATTTTGGGGCCTTGTTGTTAAGAACATGTCTTTAAAATTGTTATATTTTCCTAATAATTGACCCTTTTTTTTTGTCGTTATAAAGGAATCTCGAGCAAAGTGTGTGTGTGTGTGTGTGTGTGTGTGTGTGTGTGTGTGTGTGAGACAGTCCATTTTATCCTCTATTAGTATACAGCTCCAGGTCTCTTACAGTTACTATGTCCATGGTAAATCTTTTTCCACTTTTTGTCTTTTAGTCTACTTATATCTTTGAATCTAGGAGGATCTTATCTTTCTAAAAGCTAGTCCAATAATCTCTGCCTTTTGATTTGATTTAGTTCATCCATATTTAATTATTGCTATAGTCATATTTACCTCTGCATTTTGCTATTTTTTTCTACATGTTTCATGAGTTTCCCAGGTGGCGCTAGTGGTAAAGAACACGTCTGCCAATGCAGGAGACTTGAGATGTGGGTTTGTGATGTGATCCTTGGGTGGGGAAGGCCCCCTGGAGAACGAAGTGGCAACCCATTCCAGTATTCTTGCCTGGAGAATCCCATGGACAAAGGAGACTAGTGGGCTATGGTCCACAGGGTGGCAAAGAGTTGGACATGACTGAAGTGACTTCACAAGTATGTGTTTTTTAATTTCTCTGTTCTTCCATTATTGCTTTCTTTTGTATTAAATGGATACTTTCTGTGTACCATTTTAACTCCTCTAGTAACTTTTAAAATATTTTTTTGAGTAATTTTCTTAGTAGTTGCTTTGGGAATTACAATATACATCATATCAGATTCTACTTTATGTTTATACTAAATTAATTCCAATGAGATAGAGAAAATTTGTTTCACTCTATTCCTTCTCACTTCTTTTATATTGTTAATACAATGTGTATGTGTATATATATATATATATGTATATATATATATATATATCACATTTATATATCTTACAAAGACAACAGTATAGTGTTATAATGTCTTTTATATAATCTGATGTCATTTTAAGAAATTAAGAAGAAAGCAAAAAATGTATTTACAAACTTTTTATATTAATCTTATTCACTGTTTCTGGTACTCTTTACTTCTTCCTGTGGACTTGAGTTTTATTATCTCATTTCACTACTTTGCTCAGTATATATATATATATATATATATATATATGTATATATATATAGTGTCCTTTCTTTCTTTCCCCTGTTGTCAAACATATATCTTTATGTGCTGGAGGCCCTGAAAATTAAATTTTATAGATATTGTTTACCCTCAGTTCAGTTCAGTTCAGTCACTCAGTCATGTCTGACTCTTTGCGACCCCATGAATCACAGCACGCCAGGCCTCCCTGTCCATCACAAACTCCCGGAGTTTACTCAAACTCATGCCCATTGAGTCGGTGATGCCATCCAGCCATGTCATCCTCTGTCGTCCCCTTCTCCTCTTGCCCCCAAACCCTCCCAGCATCAGGGTCTTTTCCAATGAGTCAACTCTTCGCATGAGGTGGCCAAAGTATTGGAGTTTCAGCTTCAGCATCAGTCCTTCCAATGAACACCCAGGGATGATCTCCTTCAGGATGGACTGGTTGGATCTCCTTGCAGTCCAAGGGACTCTCAAGAGTCTTCCCCAACACCACAGTTCGAAACCATCAATTTTTCGGCGCTCAGCTTTCTTCACAGTCCAACTCTCCCATCCATACATGACCACTGGAAAAACCATAGCCTTGACCAGACGGACCTTTGTTGGCAAAGCAATGTCTCTGCTTTTTAATATACTGTCTAGGTTGGTCATAACTTTCCTTCCAAGGAGTAAGTGTCTTTTAATTTCATGGCTGCAATCACCATCTGCAGTGATTTTGGAGCCCAGAAAAATAAAGTCTGACACTGTTTCCACTGTTTCCCCATCTATTTCCCATGAGGTGATGGGACCAGATGCCATGATCTTCGTTTTCTGAATGTTAAGCTTTAAGCCAGCTTTTTCACTCTCCTCTTTCACTTTCATCAAGAGGTTTTTTAGTTCCCCTTCACTCTTCCATAAGGGTGGTGTCATCTGCACATCTGAGGTTATTGATATTTCTCCCGACAATCTTGATTCCAGCTGTGCTTCATCCAGCCCAGCGTTTCTCATAATGTACTCTGCATATAAGGTAAATAAGCAGGGTGACAATATACAGCCTTGACATACTCCTTTTCCTATTTGGAACCAGTCTATTGTTCCATGTCCAGTTCTAACTGTTGCTTCCTGACCTGCATACAGGTTTCTCAAGAGGCAGGTCAGGTGGTCTGGTATTCCCATCTCTTTCAGAATTTTCCAGTTTATTGTGGTCCACACAGTGGCTATATGTGATCCACATAGCCAATATGACTATTGGCATAGTCAGTAAAGCAGAAATAGATGTTTTTCTGGAACTCTCTTGCTTTTTCGATGATCCAGCGGATGTTGGCAATTTGATCTCTGGTTCCTCTGCCTTTTCTAAAACCAGCTTGAACATCTGGAAGTTCACGATTCACATATTGCTGAAGACTGGCTTGGAGAATTTTGAGTATTGTTTACCCTACTGTCTTTTAATTAATGAAGAGAAGAAAGGAAAACAAATACATAATTATGCTGTCTTTTATACTTAATAGGTGATTTCCTCTGCCAGTACTTTTGGTTTTTCATATGGATTAAATTACAGTCTAGTGTTATTTCTTTTGAGCTTGGAGAATTCCTTTAATATTCCTTTAATATTATTTGTAAGGCAGGTTTGCTAGCTACAAATTCTCTTAGTCTTTGTTTATCTTGGAATATCTTTATGCTTTCTCCACTTTTGCAAGATAATTTTGCTAGATGTAGTGTTCTTGGCTAATGGTTTCTTTTTCTTGAAGCATTTAAAATATGTTATCAAGTGCTTTTTGGACTACTTGTTTCTGATAAGAAGTAAGCTGTAATGTCATTGGAATTTTCTTCTATGTGGTAAATTATTATTTCTATGTTGCTTTCAAGATGTTCTCTTTGTCTTTTACTTTCAACATTTTGACTACAATACGTCTAGATACGTTTCTTTTTTCGTTTTTTCTATTTGGAGTTCATTGAACTTGAATGTTTTTTATCAGTTTTTCATCACACCTGGAAAGTTTTCACTGTTATATCTTTGAATAAATTTTTCTGCCCCTTTCTTTCCTCTCCTGGTGGTACTCTCATTACAAGCATATTTGTGTACCTGATGGTGTCTCAGAGGATTTATTCACTTTTCCTCACTCTTTTCTTTAGTTTTTAAGATTGTATAATTTCTAATTATCTACCTTCAAGTTTACTGATTCCTTTTCTAGTTCAAATCTACAATTGAACCCCTGTAGTGAATTTTCCATTTCAACAAGTGTTGTACTTTTCAACGTTCAAATTTCTATATTTCAATATGATTTCTATGTCCTTATTGATATTCCCTATTAGTGAGCCAAGGTCATCCTACTTTTACTTTAATTTTTTTTAAACACAGTTTCATGGTTTTACTTGTTTGAACATATTTATAATAGCTGCTTTGAAGTATTTGTCTCCTTCACCCAGGCTCCCTCAAATGCAGTTTTTAATTGCTTATTTGTTGTTGTTTTCCTAGTCAAGGGACACATTATCTTGTTTCTTTCCATATTTTATAATATTTTGTCAAAAATAGACATTATGTATTGTACCAGTTCTGGATTCTGCTTAGCCCCCTCTGCCACCCCTAGGGCACGATGCTGTTGCTATTTTTTCTTAGTTCGTTTAGTGGGTTGCCTGGACAAATTACGTCGTTTATTTCCGTTTTGGAAGTCCTGCCCGACTGATGTCTTACAAGCTTAGTTTATCTTAAGTAATAATATCTGTGAAATCATGGTTTGACATGCTAGCTATTTATTTTATATATCCCTTTATCCTCCGCACACCATCAGCATTCACTGAATCTAATTTTAACTTATGGTTTGAGTAGCTTTATTTGTAAGTATTGCTATTTCACAGCACTTTTTTTCTTATAAGTCTTCCAAAGCTCAGAGAGAAATCTTACATATTAAAAAAATAAAATAATTCCACTTTAAAAAAATTATCCCAACTTGGGTCCACTGGACCTTTTAAAAAGCTAAAATATGTTATAAAGTATTAGTGATCTTATTTTTTCTGTCTTGAAAATTTTGCTATTTTATCATTCTAGAAATCATGTCCTCATCACTCATTACCCCAAAAGATGCTAAAAATACTAAATTAATAGGAAAACAAGAAAACTGATGGGATTGCCTAGATACAACAGGGATATGAGTCATTATTTTATTATCCTTAACTTTCTTATTATGTTGCCTCAAGTATTGCATCATCTGTTGAAAAGTATTGCATCATCTTCTATAAAAGGTGTCTTAGAGAAGACAGAAGAGTTTGTAGTCATAGTCTACTTTCACTGGACACAACTCAGAATTTCTTCATTTCTCACCCATAATGATAAAAAACAATAGATTTTACAATAGAAGACATTTCATAATTATTAGACAAATGAGAAGAGAAATGCAAAGAGACAGCGAAACTCTATTCTCTAAGGATGATGGTCAAATTGATTGTGTTAGCTAAATCTTAGACCATAATTCTTCCGATAACAATATCCTAGATGAATTGTTTTAAGCTCCAGAATCCATGAGTGATGAATACAATTCTAAGAGAACAAAGAAATATGGCATTCTCATCAATTTAGTCATTGAAGAGGAAGAACTTTATCATGTAATATTTTGCAACAAGAACTTGGATTATCCCATGTTTCTAAAAGAATATATTCCTTATTCTTTTTTATGATGTTTTAGAGCCAAAATTATTTGATATGATTCATAAGTAGACAAAGGCTGAATCAGATATATATATATATAAATTTAAAACAATTCAATACATATTATTATTTTAACTGCTGTTGTAAATCTAAAGTTGAAATGTTTTATAATGTGGAATTAAAAATATGACCTCTTCAACAAAGTTATGATTAATCAAAACTTTTACAAAATATTAAATTTTTCCACTTTTGTGATGCAAATGCAAAAAGAAGTCCTATAAATAATGACAAGCTAGAACCTCTTAGTGATATGTTTGAAATCTGGAATATGTTCCAGGTGCATGCATGATGGTTGACGAGAAATTAATGGAACTCAGAGAATGTTGCCAAGTTGAGATTTCTTTCTCTTACGTATCTAGAGAGAGGAAAAATATATAACAAAAATTGTTTTATGTGTTTGTATTCTTATGAAAATTTTGAATAAAGTTGTTTTTCACTATCCTTTTATTCTTCTGAAAATTATTTGTAAATGTTTTAAATATAAAAAACAAAAGCACGTTTGACCTAGATGGTAAATGATGATTTTTTTCTATTATGTGCTTCGTCGCTCAGTTGTGTCCAACTCTTTTGCAACTCCATAGACTGTAGCCTGCCCATCTCCTCTGTTCATGAGATTTCCCAGGCAAGAATATTGGAGTAGGTTGCCATTTCCTTCTCCAGGGAATCTTCGTGATCCCAGGATTGAACATGCATCTCCTGATTTGCAGGTGGTCTCTTGCATTACAGGCAGGTTCTTTACCGCTGAGCCACCAGGGAAGCCGCTTTTTCTATTATATTAGGGTTTAAACACAAATGTGTAACTTAAAAAAGTAAAGTTCTTCCTTGTGCCTCCTAAAATACTCCTGTTTGCAAATGTATCATGCTTTAGGTACAGATTGTGCTACCATGCCTGATGGTTTTGGAACCAGGATGACTTAGGTTTTAATTTTTGCTCCACTCCTTTTAGTTGTGTGTCCATGGAAAAGAAACATCCCTTCTATGAATACTAGTTTATTCATCTATAAAAAGAGCTCTGCAGAGTTAACATCACATTCAGAGATGACGATAAGGCACCCAATGTATTTACCAGAAAACATTAGGTGTTTAATAAACACTCTCTTCTTTCTTCTTGGTATTAAGAAATTTTGTTGAGGATGATATACAGACATTTCTCCAAAGAAGACATACAGATGGCTAACAAACACATGAAAAGATGCTCAACATCACTCATTATCAGAGAAATGCAAGTCAAAACCATAATGAGGTACCATTACACGCCAGTCAGGATGGCTGCTATCCAAAAGTCTACAAGCAATAAATGCTGGAGAGGGTGTGGAGAAAAGGGAACCCTCTTACACTGTTGGGGGGAATGCAAACTAGTACAGCCACTATGGAGAACAGTGTGGAGATTTCTTAAAAAACTGGAAATAGAACTGCCATATGACCCAGCAATACCACTCCTGGGCATACACACCGAGGAAACCAGATCTGAAAGAGACACGTGCACCCCAGTGTTCATCGCAGCACTGTTTATAATAGCCAGGACATGGAAGCAACCTAGATGCCCATCAGCAGACGAATGGATAAGGAAGCTGTGGTACATATACACCATGGAATATTACTCAGCCATTAAAAAGAATTCATTTGAATCAGTTCTAATGAGATGGATGAAACTGGAGCCCATTATACAGAGTGAAGTAAGCCAGAAAGATAAAGAACATTACAGCATACTAACACATATATATGGAATTTAGAAAGATGGTAACGATAACCCTATATGCAAAACAGAAAAAGAGACACAGAAGTACAGAACAGACTTTTGAACTCTGTGGGAGAAGGTGAGGGTGGGATGTTTAGAGAGAACAGCATGTATATTATCTATGGTGAAACAGATCACCAGCCCAGATGGGATGCATGAGACAAGGCCTGGTGCACTGGGAAGACCCAGAGGAATCGGGTGGAGAGGGAGGTGGGAGGGGGGATCAGGATGGGGAATACGTGTAACTCTATGGCTGATTCATGTCAATGTATGACAAAACCCACTGAAATGTTGTGAAGTAATTAGCCTCCAACTAATAAAAAATAAACAAATAAAAAAATAAAACAGCATAACCAAAAAAAAAAAAAAAGACTAGTGGAAAAACAGGACTGGCTCAAAAGAAACATTAAGACTAGAGGAATGGCACTGTGTGTGTAAGTGTGTGTGTGTTTGTGCATGTGTGCTAAGTCCCTCCAGTCGTGTCCGACTCTTTGCAACCCCATGGACTGTAGCCCTCCAGGCCCCTCTGTCCATGGGATTCTCCAGGCAAGAATACTGGAGTGGGTAGCCATTCCCTCCTTCAGGGATCTTCCCGACCCAGGGATCGAACCCACATCTCTTATGTCTTCCGCATTGGCAGGTAGGTTCTTTACCACTGGTGCCACCTCAGAAGACCGTGTGTGTGTTTAAAGACATACAATTAAGTGAAAAATAAATAAATCCTAGTAGAGAAGTGAGATGAAGAGTGTTTCTGCATGGATGAAAGAGAAGTGGAAGGATTACATTCTGGGCGTATTATACAAACTTAGAGGCCAGATAGAGACCTTGACATGGTCTCTTAGTACTGGTACAGGCATAAACAGAGGAATGAAGAGCTCCTACAGCTGGGTCTGCACTGCTCCAGATATGTGTTGGAAGTATAAGTTTTTTTTTTTTTTTTTTAACATAGGGTACCTGATTATTTTTTGGTTTTCCCTGCTGACAATTTCATTACTATACTAGAAGAAAATGAAAGCAACAAGAGGGATTTCTATTTTGCTGTCACTACTGACCAAGAAGTCAGAATGGTGATGACAAAGAAAGAATAGAAAATTTAGGGGAGGCTTGCCACCTTATCCTGGACTTTATTAATATGAGGAAAAAACACGAGGGACTAAATCAGGTACATCCTCTGGCATTAGGAAGGCATTAGTTCATAGCACTCAGGAAAGATATGGTTAAACTGTCAGTGGTGTTAGAAATCACTGCAACTCTTTTGCATTGAACAGAACAAATGGGCAATATTGAAAGTCACATGCTGTTTGGTCCCAAAGGCCTAGTCCAGGGAATTGATTCTTAGATTAAGCTATCCAACTGATGTTTAAAATAAAATCTAAATTAAAAACATCATCATTTTTCACCACAGATTATCACCAACAGTCCAAAAACTTATCTAGAAACAATTTAGGTTTTGTTACTTGACCCCCAGTCCAATTCCCCTAGAACTGTAGTCAGCAAATGTATTCTGTAAGAGGCCAGTAGTGATTTAGGCTATGTGCTCAGTCATGTCTGACCCTTTGTGAACCCCATGGACTACAGTCCATCAAGCTCCTTTCTCCATTGATTTTTCCAGCAAGAAAACTGGAGTTGGTTACCATTCCCTATGCCAGGGGATCTTCCCAATGCAGGACTCGAACCCTTGACTCCAGCATCTCCAATATTGGCAGATGGATTCTTTACCACTGTACCACCTGGAAAGTCCTAACTTAGGCCATACTCTGTTGCAATTACTCAGCTCTGTGGTTGTAGCATGAATCCACTCATAGACAATATATAAAGAATAAATAGCTATGTTCCAATACTTTACTGTTAACGCTGAAATTTTTGTTCCCTATAATTTTCACATGTCAAGAAATAATCTTTAAGAAACGTTTCTTCAACCACTTAAACATGTAAAAATCATTATTAGCTCATAAACCATACAAGAAAAGGTGGCAATCCTGCCCTAGGATATTTCCACTACTGTGGTAGAAGAGATACTTAGAGAGAACAGAGACCTTCTTTTCCCCCTACTCCAGAAATGGGTGTGGATTTTCCTGGTACCACCCTATAGTAAAGATGTATTTCTTGCTCATTTGTCACCTTAGATGCTAATTCCTATTTGTAATGTTCTTTTTTGAGAAAGACACATTTTCCCATTAATAATGTTTGGTCTCACATCCTATCTCACAAAATATTATTAACACCAAGGAGGAAGGAAGGAAGAAACAAGTATTTCTTGACCTCCAATGGAAAATTATCTAGGTTTCCTGAAATGGAGTAAACGTGGTTCCAAACCAACATAACCCTGTAAACTTGATGAAATCAGCCCCCTGAAGAACAAGGGGACACCACGTAAAAATAAAGGTACCTGTGGAATGGGAAGCCACTGTTATAATCCAAAAAGCTGCTATTTGTTCAGTTTTGCACAATACAATTCCTGCTGACCCTCTTATAGACATCTCCTGAAAAGGGCATGCAGTTTTCTGGGGTCACAGATGCACAGCAATTTTTTTTTGTTGTTGTTGTTTAAGGAGCATCTTTTCCTCTTAACCATAGAACCAGGATTCTCTTTGTTTCAGAGACTGGTTGGCAAACTGAGGCTGGAAAGGGTCTCTGAACCAAAAAGTCAGAGCCTAACCAATTCTAAGGTTCATTTCAAAGTTTATCCTACTCCGTGGCTTAAGTTCTTTCCATGGGAAAATGGGCTAGTGGTTTTCCCTACTTTCTTGAATTTAAGTCTGAATTTGGCAATAAGGAGTTCATGGTCTTAGCCACAGTCAGCTCCTGGCCTTGTTTTTCCTGACTGTATAGAGCTTCTCCATTTTGGTTCAAAGAATATAATCAATCTGATTTTGGTATTGACCATCTGGTGATGTCCATGTGTAGAGTCTTCTCTTGTATTGTTGGAAGAAGGTGTTTGTTATGATCAGTGCTTTCTCTTGGCAAAACTCTATTAGCCTTTGCCCTGCTTCATTCTGTACTCCAAAGCCAAATTTGCCCATTACTCAAGGTATCTCTTGACTTCCTACTTTTGCATTCCAGTCCCCTATAATGAAGAGGACATCTTTTTTAGGTGTTAGTTCTAAAAGGTCTTATAAGTCTTCATAGAACCATTCAACTTCAGTTTCTTCAGCATTACTGGTTGGGACATAGACTTGGATTACCATAATATTGAATGGTTTGCCTTGGAAACAAACAGAGATCATTCTGTCATTTTTGAAACTGCATCCAAGTACTGTATTTCAGACTCTTTTGTTGACCATGATGGCTACTCCATTTCTTCAAAGGGATTCTTGCCCACAGTAGTAGATATAATGGTCATCTGAGTTAAATTCACCCATTCCAGTCCATTTTAGTTCACTGATTCCTAAAATGTCGACATTCACTCTTGCCATCTCCTATTTGACCTCTTCCAATTTGCCTTGATTCATGGACCTACCATTCCAGGATCCTATGCAATATTGCTCTTTACAGGATCAGACTTTACTTCCATCACCAGTCACATCCACAACTGGTGACATCCACAGTGACATTTACTAAGGTGAAAGGCTTTGGCTCCATCTCTTCATTTTTTCTGGAGTTATTTCTCCACTGATTTCCAGTAGCATATTGAACACCTACTGACCTGGGGAGTTCATCTTTCAGTGTCCTATCTTTTGGTCTTTTCATATTGTTCATGGGTTCTCAAGGCAAGAATACTGAAGTGGTTTGCCATTCCCTTCTCCAATGGACCATGTTTTGTCAGAACTCTCCACGATGACCTGTCTGACTTGGGTGACCCTACACGGCATGACTCATAGTTTCACTGAGTTAGACAAGGCTGTGGTCCATGTAATCAGATTGGTTAGTTTCCTGTGATTGTGGTTTTCAGTCTGTCTGCCCTCTGATGGACAAGGGTAAGAAGCTTGTGGAAGCTTCCTGATGGGAGAGACTGACTGAGGGGGAAATTGGGTCTTGTTCTGATGGGTGGGGCCATGTTTAGTAAATCTTTAATCCAATTTTCTATTGATGGGTGGGTAGACTGTGTTCCCTCCCTGTTATTTCAGTTCAGTTCAGTTCAGTTACTCAGTCACGTCTGACTCTTTGCCACCCCATGAATCGCAGCACGTCAGGCCTCCCTGTCCATCACCAACTCCCAGAGTCTACTCAAACTCATGTCCATCGAGTCGCTGATGCCATCCAGCAATCTCATCCTCTGTCATCCCCTTCTCCTTCTGCCCCCAATCCTCCCAGCATCAGGGTCTTTTCCAATGAGTCAATTCTTCACATCAGGTGACCAAAGTATTGGAGTTTCAGCTTCAGCATCAGTCCTTCCAATGAACACCCAGGGATGATCTCCTTTAGGATGGACTGCTTGGATCTCCTTGCAGTCCAAGGGACTCTCAAGAGTCTTCTCCAACACCACAGTTGAAAAGCATCAATGCTTCAGTGCTCAGCTTTCTTTACTGTCCAACTCTCACATCCATACATGACCACTGGAAAAACCATAGCCTTGACTAGATAAGAAACACCTGGAGTAACAGGAAAATTTGGCCTTGAAGTATGTAATGAAGCAGGGCAAAGGCTAATAGAGTTTTGCCAAGAGAACGAACTGGTCATAGCAAACACCCTCTTCCAACAACACAAGACTCTACAGGTGGACATCACCAGATGATCAACACTGAAATCAGATTGACTACGCTCTTTGCAGCCAAAGATGGAGAAGCTCTATACAGTCAGCAAAAATAAGACTGGGAGAGGACTGTGGCTCAGAACATGAACTCCTTATTACCAGATTCATATTTGAATTGAAGAAAGTAGGGAAAACCACTAGACCATTCAGGTATGACCTAAATCAAATCCCTTATGATTATACAGTGGAAGTAACAAGTAGATTCAAGGGTTTAGATCTGATATACAGAGTGCCTGATGAACTATGGATGGAGGTTTATGACATTGTACAGGAGACAGGGATTAAGACCGCCCCCATGGAAAAGAAATGCAACAAAGAAAAATGGCTGTCTGAGGAGGCCTTACAAATAGCTGTGAAAAGAAGAGAAGTGAAAAGCAAAGGAGAGAAGGAAAGATAGTCCCATTTGAATGCAGAGTTCCAAAGAATAGCAAGGAGAGATAAGAAAGCCTTCCTTAGCGATCAATGCAAAGAAATAGAGGAAAACAATAGAATGGGAAAGTCTAGAGATCTCATCAAGAAAATTAGAGATACCAAGGAAACATTTCATGCAAAGATGGGTTCGATAAAGGACAGAAATGGTAGGGACAGAAATGGTATGAACCTAACGGAAGCAGAAGATATTAAGAAGAGGTGGCAAGAATACACAGAAGAACTGTACAAAAAAGATCTTCATGACCCAGATAATTATGATGGTGTGATCACTCACCTAGAGCCAGATATCCTGGAATGTGAAGTCAAGTGGGCCTTAGAAAGCATCACTATGAACAAAGCTAGTGGAGGTGATGGAATTCCAGTTGAGCTATTTCAAATCCTGAAAGATGATGCTATGAAAGTGCTGCACTCAATATGCTAGCAAATTTGGAAAACTCAGCAGTGGCCACAGGACTGGAAAAGGTCAGTTTTCATTCCAATTCCAAAGAATGCTCAAACTACCTCACAATTGCACTCATCTCACGCACTAGTAAAGTAATGCTCAAAATCCTCCAAGCCAGGCTTCAGCAATAAGTGAACCATGAACTTTCAGGTGTTCAAGCTGGCTTTAGAAAAGGCAGAGGAACCAGAGATCAAATTGCCAACATCCGCTGGATCATCAAAAAAGCAAGAGAGTTCCAGAAAAACATCTATTTCTGCTTTACTGACTATGCCAAAGCCTTTGATTATGTGGATCACAATAAATTGTGGAAAATTCTGAAAGAGATGAGAATACCAGACCACCTGACCTGCCTCTTGAGAAACCTATGTGCAGGTCAGGAAGCAACAGTTAGAACTGGACATGGACTGGTTCCAAATAGGAAAAGGAGTATGTCAAGGCTGTATATTGTCACCCTGCTTATTTAACTTATATGCAGAGTACATCATGAGAAACTCTGGGCTGGAAGAAGCACAAGCTGGAATCAAGATTGCTGGGAGAAATATCAATAACCTCAGATATGCAGATGACACCACCCTTATGGCAGAGAGTGAAGGGGAACTAAAAAGCCTCTTGATGAAAGTGAAAGAGGAGAGCGAAAAAGTTGGCTTAAATATCGACATTCAGAAAACGAAGATCATGGCATCTGGTCCCATCACTTCATGGGAATAGATGGGGAGACAGTGTCAGATTTTATTTTTTGGGCTCCAAAATCACTGCAGACAGTGACTGCAGCCATTAAATTAAAAGACGCTTACTCCTTGGAAGAAAGTTATGACCAACCTAGATAGCATATTAAAAAGCAGAGGCATTACTTTGCCAACAAAGGTCTGTCTAGTCAAGGCTATGGTTTTTCCAGTGGTCACATACGTATGTGAGAGTTTGATGGTGAAGAAAGCTGAGCGCCGGAGAATTGATGCTTTTGAACTATGGTGTTGGAGAAGACTATTTTTTCCCCCCCATTTATTTTTATTAGTTGGAGGCTAATTCCTTTACAATATTGTAGTGGGTTTTGCCATACATTGACATGAATCAGCCATGGGTGTACATGTGTTCCCCATCCTGAACCCCCCCTCCCACCTCCCTCCCCATCCCATCCCTCTGGGTCATCCCAGTGCACCAGCCCCAAGCACTTGTCTCATTCATCCAACCTGGACAGGCGATCTGTTTCACACTTGATAATATACATGTTTCAGTGCTGTTCTTTCAGATCATCCCACCCTCGCCTTTCCCACAGAGTCCAAAAGTCTGTTCTATACATCTGTGTCTCTTTTTCTGTCTAGCATATAGGATTATTGTTACCACCTTTCTAAATTCCATATATATGTGTTAGTATACTGTATTGGTGTTTATGTTTCTGGCTTACTTCACTCTGTATAATGGGCTCCAGTTTCATCCATCTCATTAGAACTGATTGAAATGTATTCTTTTTAATGGCTGAGCAATTGCAGAAGACTCTTGAGAGTTTCGAACTGCAAGGAGATCCAACCAGTCCACCCTAAAGGAGATCAGTCCTGGGTGTTCATTGGAAGGACTGATGTTGAAGCTGAAACTCCAATACTTTGGCCACCTGATGCGAAGAGCTGACTCATTGGAAAAGACCCTGATGCTGGGAAAGATTAAGGGCAGGAGGAGAAGGGGACGCCAGGGGATGAGATGGGTGGATGGCATTACTGACTCAATGGACATGAGTTTGAGTAAACTCCAGGTATTGACAATGGACAGGGAAGCCTGGCATGTTGCAGTCCATGGGGTTGTAAAGAGTTGGACATGACTGAGTGACTGAACTGAACTGAACTTATGGGAAAATGAAATAATAGGGGATAGGTTTAAATAATGTCTTTTTCAAGGTAAGTAGTGTCTTTCTCATAATTTAATATGTATCTTGTAATAATGTAATCCTCATAATTTAATGAGGATCTTGTTAGAATGAAGAATCTGAGTCAGAAGAGTTTTAGTCATCTTGGTCTGCCATGACAAAATACCATAGATTGGGTGGCTTCCACCACAGACATTTATTTCTTACAGTTTTGGAGGCTGGGATGTCCTAGATCAAAGTAATGGCTGATTTGGTTACTAGTAAGATCTATTCCTGGATTGCCCATTGTTGCCTTCTCATTATGTGCTCATGTGACCTCTTTTGTGTGTGTGTGTGTGTGTGTGTGTGTGTGTGTGTGTGTGTGTGTGTTGAGAAAGAACACAAGCTCTCCAGTGTCTCTTCTTATAAGACTAATTCTAAAGGATCAGGGCCACACCCTTATGACCTCATTTAATCTTAATCAGATGGTGAAGAATCTGCCTGCAATCCAGGAGACCCAGGTTCAATCCCTGGGTTGGGAAGATCCCCTGCAGAAGTAAAGGGTTACTCACTTCAGTATTCTTGCCTAAAGAATCCCATGGACAGAAGAGCATGGAGTTGCAAAGAGTCAGACACGACTGAGTGACTAACACTTTCATACTTTACCTCCTAATAGGCCCTATCTCCAAAACAGTCACTATGGGGGGAGCAGGAGTTAGCATCAACATATGAGTTTGGGGTGGTTACACAATTCAGTCCACAATAGTAGGTGTGTGTGGGGCCTGGGATTCTGAGTTTCTAACAAGCTCTTAGGAGATATGATTGCTGCTGGCTTTAGATCACATTTTGGGTATCAGGGAACTAAACTCAAAGATCTCACGTCCTGCTTTAGGACAGAGAGAGGGTACTCAATGATTAATAGACTGACATGCAGCTAATCATGTTATTAAGACTTGTTAAGAAATGATGCTGATGAAAATAACAGCATTGCATCCAATTTATATGTAAAATGTCCTCAAAGAAAGCACAAAGACATAAAAAGAATATCTCAATAGCAATAAATTCTTCAACAAATGACCTTGAGTGAAACTACCTTGATCAGTACCTTTCAGATTTCTGGACTTTTTCTAAGATATGTGAAACTCTTCAGATGAAATGCTTCATGCCTCAAAATCTGAAAATCTATTACCAAAGATCCTTTACTCTGGAGCATTATTAAAAGTTCATTTTCAGTTGATGCAAAGAGACAAAAACATTGGTACCACATGAGAAAAATAATCTTAGCACATAAAGGAGAAGAAAAATCCTGGCTAAATTTCCAAATTTGTACTATTGTTCACTCTACAGAAATAGGTGCAACTTAAAAAAGAAGAAGAATAAGGCCATTTTGCCATCATTTTATTTGGGCTGCTGATAAGCATCACCAGCCAGGAGAAATGAGGACCAGCTTTACAAAAGAGCTGCACACAAAGAAAAGGAAAAGAAGAAAAGAGAATGCCAGGCCAGATGTATTTTGACAATTTCCTAAGAATGAGGGAAGTTAATGCTGGGCTCAGGAATACCATTTTTCTCTAGTGATATGTCACTGGTTCTCAGAACTACTTGGTATCTGTAGCTTTATTTTCCTTGAGCATGATTTGGGCTCATTTGGAGTGAGGTCAGGTCACCATGCCTGTGAATGGTATTAATTCAAAGAAAAACAGGCTAGAATTGTAAATATGTGATGTCCTGCTATTTCTTTTGACTGAAGAGTGGTGGCTAAACATAATGATCTGACCTTCCATGGCCTGAACTTGGGAGAAAACATTTTGGGATACTGGTCAGACATTCTCAGACACAGGTTCATAGCTGGAACACCAACCTGAGCTCTCCATATTGTAAGCATCTCTGGGAGCCCAGAGTAGTGACTTTGCCTCTCAGGAACAAAGCATACTCTCAACCAAAGTGCTAGAAAAGTGTAATTAAAATCAACTGCCAATATTTAACCTTTCCATTTCATTCACCATTTAAACCTCTTCACCAAAAGACTAAATTAACATGGCACAAATTTGTGGTAGAGAGTTAAGCAAATTTACTTTGCCTGAGGGCTTCCTTGGTGGCTCCGTTGGTTAAAGAAATTGCCTACAATGCAGGAGATCCAGATTCAAGATCACTGGGTCAGGAAGATTCCCTGGAGAAGGAGATGGTCAATCCACTCCAATATCCTTGCCTGGGAAATCTCATGGACAGAGGAGCCTGGCGGGCTACAGTCCACAGGGTCACAAAAGTTGGACACGACTTAGCAACTAAACCACCTACTTTGCCTGAAGCTATCCTTCCACATTAAAGACAAAACAAAGCTGGCCTAAGTAGAGGCACAGGACAGAAAAATCTTTCCTGGATGCTTCACTGTCTGGCTTTTTCCCCTCCTCCCAAACAGATATGATGATTGACCGGCTGCTTTTATAGAAGTTATGAAGGAAGATTGACTTGGATGGAATCCAGAATGTTTGTTACAAGAGATGTTTGAAAAAGTTATCTGAATATTATGAGATCTTGACCAATGATTCATTTATTTGATTCCCAAGGTCCAGACTTCTCAGTGATATGCTGCTGGGGTTCTGGGATGCAGGGGCAGGACTGAAGGACAAACAAACTGAGCTGAAGTGCCAAAGCTGTATTTAATAGTCCTTGAGCTACAACTGTGAGGTTGTGTTTAATTACTTTCAGAACAAGTCTCTTGAGAAGCTCCCTTGTTCCCTAAGTAGGGCGTTAGAGGTGAATAATGAGGCCTGACTGAGGAAATGCTGACCCTGCCTGTTTCTGTCTGCCCCCACCCTCCAGCGCTGATCTCCCAGGACAGTTCCTGTGAACAGAGTGGCAGAGGAGATGGGTGGAAAGAACAGAGCTTTCTTCTCTCTCAGTCTAGAGTTTGGCTGTACATTTCTGGGATCAGCCTATTATATTAGACTGAGTGAGTGAATATATATTATAAATATATATAATATATATATTATGAAATATATTATGTAAGTGAAAGTTGCTCAGTCATGTCTCTTTGCAACCCCATGGACTGTAGCCTGACAGGCTCCTCTGTCCATGGAATTCTCTGGGCAAGAATAACTGGATTGGGTAGCCATTCTCTTCTCCAGGGGGTTTTCGCCACCCAGGGACTGAATCCTGGTCTCCTGCATTGTGGGCAGATTCTTTACCATCTGAGCCACCGGGGAGGACACATATTTTTGCTTATATGTCACCTTGATATGCCAACTGTAGACCTAGACTGGTGACACAGGCATATGGGTGAGCAGGGGCATGTAGAAATTTCACTAGAGCATGTCTCAGGTTTTATTGTTGCTGTTTTTCCCTCTTAACTCTTTTTCTCTAGAATTTATCTTCTTGATCTGAAGGTCTAAGTTTAGGGAGCATTTTCTCTCATTACTTGCTTATTGCTTGTGCACTTGTTGCTTCTTATGTTAACATGGTAGATCCTCTGGATGTGTCTTCTAGGGCTCTTTTCTTGTTCCACGTGAGTTCTACTTTGGGGAGGAGTTTTCTGTGTCTTGAGATATTTCTTTCACTTGATCTCTCAGAACATGAATTCTATTCTCAGCAGCGAACATTCATTTTTTCAATTTGTCTACTGAACTTTGAAAATTCAGAAATATCCTTCTTGTTTCCAGCAGGCCTTTCTGTGCTCTAATTATGTCTTGTTCTAATTACTTTTATTAATGTCCCCTCTCTCGCTTTCATTAGTTCTACTGTAAATGAAGTTGCCAGCTCTACTTGCTCAGCCCTGTCTTTCTCCCTCTGGCTACAGAGTCCCCTGAAGTGGGTTGTAATTTTTCATTACTTCCTGATCTTGTGGGTTCCTTTAATACCTGTGCCAGTCAGCCAGTTGGGGAATTCTATCAGCAATGGCAGAGCAGGGGGCAGGAGGCATGCCAGTGTCCATTTTTGTAGGTTGATGGCCAGCAAGTAGGCAAATTGTTACCTTCTGCTGAGACTGGTTGGAAGCTTTGTTAGTTGCTCAGTCATGTTCAGCTCTTTTGTGACCCCATGGACTGTAGCCCACCAGGTTCCTCTGTCCATGGGGTTTCCCAGGCAAGACTACTGGAGTGGGTTGCCATTTCCTTTTCCAGGGGATCTTCTCAACTCAGGGATCAAACCCAGGTCTCCTACATTGCAGGCAGATTCTCTACTGTCTGAGCTGCCAGGGAAGCCCGACTGTCTGCTGAGATGTGGGTCAAATTTTCTCTCAATAGAACAGAATCCAGGCCACAAGGGAGGTCCCATGTAGGTTGAAGAGGGTGAGTGTAAGTTGGTGACCTCTTTGAATTCAACATCTGTAGTCAGGAGAGACATAGCCCCTTTCAAGCAGGTCAGAAAGGCATCGGCCAGATGGGGTTCTTTCGGGAGTCACAACGTTCAAGGTCCTCACTTTATAGCTACTCTTCTGCTGTCAGTCATCAGGTCTTGCTGGCTGCTGCCAGTTACATATTGGCACTCACCATCTACCTCTACAAAGATTAAATTATGAGCCACTGCAGCTGCTGACCTTCAACAACCCTTGAAAGGAGTTTAGCGTGGGGATCAGGAACAAGACACTCTGTGCTCTGGGAAAAACTGGCAAAGCAAGTCTTCAGATAGTTATTTTCAAGAGAAGAATTATGAGCTCAAATTCTTGCACCTTCTCATATCTAGAAAAGCACCAAAATCATTAATGGAGACATCTGCTTCTCATGACTAGCAGTAACTTTCTGCCAAAAATGTGTGCTTGACTGCATGTGCTCTCCCTTCATCAAAATCACCTATGTACTGACCTCCCCCACCCCCTACCTCTTCAGAGCAGTTCCTCAGAGTTCTCTGAGGTGCTGTCTCTTGGGCTATAGTCTTCATTTTGCCCCTAATAAAACTTAACTCAAAACTCTCACACAGCATTATTTTTTCCAATTGACATCACCACGGAGTCTGAAGTCCCCAACATGCTCTCCCTTGATGCATTCTCTGAACTCTGACTCTAATTTCATTTCTATTGACTCTAGAGAAGGGGCTGAGAAGGACTGGGGCCAAGTCCGTGCTTTCTTTCTGGCAGTCACCTTCTCAGATTCCAAGTTATCTTTCTAAAATGTAGGAATGACAATACTAATACCATTAAGTGGCTCCCCATTTCCTAAGCATGACATCCAAACTCTAGGCCTTGCAGCTATACTCTCCTTAAATAGAATGCACTGAACTTTATGTCATACCTGACTCCTCACTTTCTCCAGCCCCATGTCATGTGGTCCCCTTCTGGATCAACGTACAGTTCCCTTCATATGGAAGTCTCACCCCTTTCTCTGTCTCTGACTTCTGGCATCCTCCTAGTTCTCTGATTCAGATACCACCTTCGACAGGAAGTCTCAACTGGAGTTTATTTCTCCCTCCTTAGTACTCCTATTACTCCTGGTTGTTCCCCAGTGGCAGTACTTAATACAACCAGGCTTTTCTCAAATTACCTGTGTATGTCTCTGCCTCTCCCATCCCAGATCCTAAATAACATGAGGACGGATTCTGGGTCTATTTTCTCTCTTCTCACAGTGTCTTTCATGAAATGAATGCTTAATCTTTGTAGTGTTGAAGTCACA
Source organism: Muntiacus reevesi (assembly GCF_963930625.1). Classification (NCBI taxonomy): domain Eukaryota; kingdom Metazoa; phylum Chordata; class Mammalia; order Artiodactyla; family Cervidae; genus Muntiacus; species Muntiacus reevesi. Next base: position 5,895,665 of record NC_089256.1, on the reverse strand, counting down.
ATAGAAAATGATTGAACTGGACATTGGTCAACCAATCCTGAGTTTTTCTTTCTTTCTTTTTTTTTTTAAACTACAGGTAGAATGCTGGAATTTAACAGAAGAACTGATGTCCTCTGCATCAGTTTACAGACTTGCACCTTTAGAAAAGGCCTCTGAATCTCATGGGAAGGAGTTCCAATTATTGTCTACAACCCCACAGAGGTGCTATTGTAAGGAAAGGGATGGATGTGGAGTAACTGGGTTTGTGGTCAGTCATAACCACTGAATGTCATTCAGAGCCTTCTCCTCAGTTGCCTGGGAGTATGCAGCTTCATCAGGTAGAAGATGGCTGGTTGAAGGCCAGAGGTTCACTTTTCATAAGACCTGTCATACATGAGGGCTTCCCAGCTGGCACTAATGGTAAAGAACCTATCAGCCAATGCAGGAGACAGAAGATGCAGGTTCGATCCCTGGGTTGGGAAGATCCTCTGGAGGAGGGCTTGGCAACCCACTCCAGTGTTCTTGCCTGGAGAATCCCCATGACAGATGAGCCTGGCAGCTTGTGGTACAGAGGGTCATACATGAACCGTTACAAAGATAAGCTGGAGGGGGAAATGCCTCTGACACTTCAGGAAGCTTGAAAGATGCATCATGTTAAGAAGTGGAATGACTGATTAGTCAAGCAAGGTTCAGTCCGACAGAATGCACAAGAAGAGTTGGGAGATGCCCTTCCCAAGGTGGCTGACTATCATGAAGCAGGACCCACCCTCCTCCCACCTGCCCAAAGGCTCCCATGGTTTAGAGAAGCTGAACTTGGCGCAGGGGACCAGGGGCTATTGTGTGGAAAGAAGAGTGCCCTGTGGAGTGAAAGGCCAAACAGAACTTTCTGAAGAACCCTTCACCTGTCACCAGACCTCTGTGTGACTGGGAATGAGCAAACATAATGCTATCGGATAAGCAACAGCATAATCTTGACTACTTTAATCAGTTTTCTGCTTGGGGTCCCTTGAAGTAGCTGGTCTCACAGTGCCATTTTCTTACTCTTGCTCAGGAAGCCATATTGAAGGTACTAAGTTATAGAGAGCAGAAGCATTAACTAAGCGAGTGTGTGTATGCGATGTGTTTATTGTGAAGATGCATTAGCAGCAGCCTCCTCTGGGTGAGAATATACCCCAGCTCTTCCTGGAAAGGAGCCTATTGCCCCCTTGAAAAATCTCATTAAGCATGCTGTTTCTTTAAATGGGCCATTTGAAGGCAAGGGTGAGTGCCTCACTCAGGGTCAGATACATAGCAAGTTCTGGGAAAATGTGCTGAAAATGGAACAGTCAGTACTCAGCAGAAAGGTAGAGATTGTCTGATCTTTTTTTTCTTTTTGGCTTTCACACCATTTGTTTTTATTTTTTATTTTTTTTACCATTTGTTTTTATAATTGCATCCCAATTTCTCCTTTCCTCTTTGCAACCTTTTCAAGACTACATGTGCATACGTGTGTGTCTGTATGTGTATATGTGATTGTATGTGTTGTATATATGTGCCCATGTGGGTAAAGTTGTATATGCCTTTATATATGTGCATATATCTGTATACATGTCTATGCATATGTGAGTATATTTTCATGTGCAGGAGTATGCATGTGTAAATCTGTACATATGTGTGCATGTATATATATTTGTATATATCTACATGTGTGTATTTGTGTATGTTAGTATATGTATATATGTGCACATGCTCACATGTAGTATAGAAAATATAGCTACATATTTTATAAATAAATATAAGTATATATCAGATATCTACTATAGCTTGACAACCAAGCCATTTCTTCATAAAAGCTAGACTGAAAAGAGTCTAAATGACATCTTGCTCAGGTTTCTTCCCTGATTCTTGTAGCATTGCTGCAGGAGGACAGGGTATAAGACAGCATTTGGGATGCTGGTATTAGCCCTCTGGTCGAAAGGGAGGTATTGATGGTACAGAAAAGAGGGAAGGGAGGGCCAAGGGAAGCAAGATCTAAGAAGTGAGAGAGGGTAGAATTCAGAGTTCAGGGGAGAGGTTGCCTTAGAGAGGGGAAGGAGCAATTCTTCTACTTGGTTAGGAGGCTCTTTCCAAGCTGGATGATTGCTCTGCTGGTCTCAAGATGGTGGCAACTATAGCAGAAGGCTCTGAAACACTCCTTGCTATGGACTGAGTTGAATCCCCTAAAATTCATATGTTGAAGCTCTGACCCTCAATGTGATTGTGTTTGGAAATAAAGCTTTTAGGAGGTAATTTAGATTAAATAAGGATGAGGTCCTAATCCCATAGGATTAGTGGCCTTATAAGAAGAGGAAACAGACTCATTGGAAAAGACCCTGATGCTGGGAAAGATTGAAGGCAAAAGGAGAAGAAGGCAGCAGAGGTTGAGATGGTTAGACAGCATCACCGACTCAATGGACATGAATTTGAGCAAACACTAGGTGATAGTGAAGGATAGGGAAGCCTGGCATGCTGCAGTCCATGGGGTCACAAAGAGTCAGACATGACTGAGTAACTGAACAACAACAGCAATGACAAAGAAGAGGAAGAGGGAGAAAGATCTCTCTCTCCGCCAGCACACATTGAAAGAAGGCCATGTGAGGACATAGTCAGAAGATGATTATCTGCAAGGCAGGAAGAGGCTCCTTACTAGGAGCTGAATATGTTGGGACCTTGATCTTGGACTTCCCAGCCTCCAGAACTATGAGAAATAAATTGTTTAAGCTACAATTTCTGCTATTTTGTTCTGGCAGCTTGGGCAGACTTAAACCCCTCAAGGACTCTCCCCACACCTGTGGAAGAGTAGTTTCCAGGGCCCAGAGGAACTCTAACTTTGGGAAGATCACAACTTTGCTCTGTGTGATGGTCACAGAGGCTGAGATGATCGGAGACTCTCAGAGGAAGGAGTATGAGGATTCTGCAGTCTTACTTTCCAGAGCAAGAAGCTTTGTTAACATGCATTTCTTGCATTCCTCTACCATGGCATTCCACTTGGTTAATTCTTACTCAGTCCCCAGGAAGGAAGGAGACCCAGCAGGAGGGTCTTTTCTGAGCACAGAAAGATTGACATGTGTGTGCTAAGCTGCTTCAGTCGTGTCTTACCCTGTGACCCCATGGACTGTAGCCCGCCAGGCTCCTCTGTCCATGGGATTCTCCAGGCAAGAATACTGGAGTGGGTTGCCATGCCCTCCTCCAGGGGATCTTCCCAACCCAGGGATTGAACCTGCGTCTCTTATGTCTCCGGCATTGGCAGGCAGATTCTTTACCATTAGTGCCACCAATCAATAATTTATTACCTCTTCTTCCCATATCTGCCACCCATGCATCATGGTGAGGCTGTACCAGTGTAAGAATTCAGTCTCTGTAGCCAGATGTCTGGGTTCACCACTTAGTGGTATTGTGACCTAGGGCAGATTACTTAGCCTCTCTGTGCCTTTGATTTCTTATCTGTAATGTGGGGACCATAATACCATTATTATGGTCTACAAGATACCATTCATCTTGTAGACTTATTGTGGTGAATCAAGAAATTTAATATATGAAAAAATCTTAGCATCTGGTAAACACTCAGCATTGACTCTTATTGTCTTTTTCTGTTCTTCTTGCTTGAGTTTAGTAGCAGGAGACCCAGGGCAGTTCCTTGAACTGAAGCATGGGCAGTTCAGTTGGTCCTAGGCACGTGTTTCTTAAGGAAAATGCTCTTGACTGTATTGGGAAAAGAAGATGGGAGCAAGTGAAGTTGGGGTGGCAGGTCTGGTAGTGGAGGGTGAGGGGTGTGTGCCTGCTGGCTTCTGTTTTCTCCATAAAGCCTGAAACAAGGTCATCAGGTGACGGGGACAATGGAGGAGGGCTGTGGGAGGGCTGGAGAAGGAATGAATTAGATGTCTAAGAGAGGGGGAAAAATGGACCTTCTAGAGAAACCTAGCAAGCTCGCTGAGAGATACTGAGTGCCAATTTGAGTCTCAAGATCATGAATTTAAAGTGAAAACAAAGACTTGATTGTGTGAATTTCTTGCAGCCTCCAGCAGCCCAGGGTGCTGCAGGGAGAAGGCACAGAGCTGTTTTCTGATCAATTGTCCTTCCTTGCAGGGGTGTGCGTCCACGCTGCACTAATGCCGGCATTCATACAGAATGATTGTGTTGGGTTTTCCATAATATACTGTTAATGATGAAGTGAACTACACTAGCATCTTCTCACCTTGTTGCAGCTTCATTCTCGTTTCCCTGTCCCTTTCCCCTGAGACACATGTGTAAATGACCAGTTTATGGTAATTTAATTTGTAGAATGCTTTGGATAAAAAGTATTTTCTTAGTTTACATGGCTTTGGGTCCTATGTTTTCTTTTTATTACGCTATCAGGGTCTTAATCTCTTTGTACCAAAGCAACAAAGGCAGAAGATGACAACAAAGACTCATACTAACATAGCAAGTGCCAGGTGCCAGGCACTTTACGTATATGAACACATCCATTTTGCACAACAACCCCATTTTACAGATAGGGCACAGGGAGCTTAAGTAACCTGCATGAGGTCACACAGTGAAGAAATATCTGACCTAAAATTCAACTAGGCTGCCTTGCCCTGGACTCCATGCTCTGAACCTCTATGCTTCTCTAGTGCACCCTTGGAAACAAGTTAAAAAGTTTGTGTCTTTAAAATATTTACTTTCTGATAGAATTTAGAATAGATCTACTTACCTCTAACTAGGCTATTTCCTTACTTCCCTATCATTGCATGTAACCCCCTCATTCCTCACATTATTAAGGATAATGATCACAAGCACCATCTATCCTGACAGCCAACATATATCAATGAAAGGCCTGCCCTGTTTTAGCACAAATGAGATAAAGATGACCAAAATGTTCTGCTTGTATCCTCAGAACTCAGTCTAGCTGGGAATCAGACAAATGAATAGGGAAAGTACAAAAAGGATACAGGTAAACCCCCACAGACACAAGAGCCTGAGAAAAACAAGCTATGTAAGGAGAAAGAACAGGTTGATGATGCTGAATTTATTTCATTCTTGATGGGAGCCTTTTTGGTCCCTGAGCAGATGCCAACTCTTCTAGTTGTGTGACAGAAATACTCTGGCAACAAGATGCCAAAAAACTCTAATCATTGTGCTCTTGAATTTCTGGAGCATGGGGAATGTGGAATGCTGGGAACTGGAGGTGATGTTCTGAAGTCATTATTAGCTATGTTGTCTCTGACTAAATGGGGCATGGTCAGAGTTCCACAGATCAGCTGGGCAGGTCATGTCTTGGGCATGTTTTTCACTAGGAGTAATGTGACAGTAGATTTAAGGGACTAGATCTGATAGACAGAGTGCATGATGAACTATGGATGGAGGTTCATGACACTGTACAGGAGACAGGGATTAAGACCATCCCCATGGAAAACAAATGCAAAAAAGAAAAATGGCTGTCTGAGCAGGCCTTACAAATAGCTGTGAAAAGAAGAGAAGTGAAAAGCAAAGGAGAGAAGGAAAGATAGTCCCATTTGAATGCAGAGTTCCAAACAATAGCAAGGAGAGATAAGAAAGCCTTCCTCAGCGATCAATGCAAAGAAATTGAGGAAAACAACAGAATGGGAAAGACTAGAGATCTCTTCAAGAAAATTAGAGATACCAATGGAACATTTCATGCAAAGATGGGTTCGATAAAGGACAGAAATGGTAGGGACAGAAATGGTATGGACCTAACGGAAGCAGAAGATATTAAGAAGAGGTGGCAAGAATACAGAAGAATGTTTGTACAGAAGAACTGTACAAAAAAGATATTCGCAACCCAGATAATCACGATGGTGTGATCACTCACCTAGAGCCAGATATCCTGGAATGCGAAGTCAAGTGGGCCTTAGAAAGCATCACTATGAACAAAGCTAGTGGAGGTGATGGAATTCCAGTTGAGCTATTTCAATCCTAAAAGATGATGCTGTGAAAGTGCTGAACTCAATAGGTCAGCAAATTTGGAAAACTCAGCAGTGGCCACAGGACTGGAAAAGGTCAGCTTTCATTCCAATCCCAAAGAATACTCAAACTACCTCACAATTGCACTCATCTCACGCGCTAGTAAAGTAATGCTCAAAATTCTCCAAGCCAGGCTTCAACAGTACATAAACCATGAGCTTTCAGGTGTTCAAGCTGGTGTTAGAAAAGGCAGAGGAACCAGAGATCAAATTGCCAACATCCGCTGGATCATCAAAAAAGCAAGAGAGTTCCAGTAAAACATCTATTTCTGCTTTATTGACTACACCAAAGCCTTTGATTGTGTGGATCACAATAAACTGTGGAAAATTCTCAAAGAGATGGGAATACCAGACCACCTGACCTGCCTCTTGAGAAACCTATATGCAGGTCAGGAAGCAATAGTTAGAACTGGACATGGAACAACAGACTGGTTCCAAATAGGAAAAGGAGTATGTCAAGGCTGTATATTGTCACCCTGCTTATTTACCTTATATGCAGAGTACATCATGAGATATGGTGGGCTGTAAGAAGCACAAGCTGGAATCAAGGTTGCTGGGAGAAATATCAATAACCTCAGATATGCAGATGACACCACCCTTATGGCAGAAAGGAACTAAAGGAACTAAAAGAACTAAAAAGCCTCTTGATGAAAGTGAAAGAGGAGAGTAAAAAATTTGGCTTAAATCTCAACATTCAGAAAACTAAGATCATGGCATCTGGTCCCATCACTTCATGGGAAATAGATGGGGAGACAGTGGAAACAGTGTCAGACTTTATCTTTTTGGGCTCCAAAATCACTGCAGACAGTGACTGCAGCCATGAAATTAAAAGATGCTTACTCCTTGGAAGGAAAGTTATGACCAACCTAGATAGCATATTAAAAAGCAGAGGCATTACTTTGCCAACAAAGGTCCATCTAGTCAAGGCTATGGTTTTTCCAGTGGTCATGTGTGGATGTGAGAGTTGGACTGTGAAGAGAGCTGAGCACTGAAGAATTGATGCTTTTCAACTGTGGTGTTGGAGAGGACTCTTGAGAGTCCCTTGGACTGCAAGGAGATCCAACCAGTCCATCCTAAAGGAGATCAGTCCTGGGTGTTCATTGGAAGGACTGATATTGAAGCTGAAACTCCAATACTCTGGCCACCTGATGTGAAGAGTTGACTCATTGGAAAAGACCCTGATGCTGGGAGGGGTTGGGGGCAGGAGGAGAAGGGGATGCCAGAGGATGAGATGGTTGGATGGCATCACTGACTCAATGGGCATGAGTTTGAGTAGACTCCGGGATTTGGTGATGGACAGAGAGGCCTGGCATGCTGTGATTCATGGGGTCGCAATGAGTCAGACATGACTGAGTGAACTGAACTGAACTGAATGTGATAGTGGCTGGATGGTCTGAAGATCCTCACACATTGGATCCAATCTGAACCCACTGATATACTGGCTGTGTAGCCTTAGGAAGATATTTAAATTTTCCAAACTGCAGTTCTCTAATCTATGAAATGCCCTTCCTTGCTGGGATGTTGTAAGAATTAGCAATGAGTTTGCAGCGTTCCTAGTACAAGATGCATTCAATCATCCAAAGCCATCATTATTTATTATTACTCAGAGTTAAAAACGATGGTAAAATTTTCTTATATGCACTCTTTATTGTCGGCGCAGTCATCTCTTCCTCCTAGTTTTATCGTGCCTTGGAAGTATTCAGAGAAGGTGAAAATGCCATAAAAATGCAACTTTTTATATTCAGTTGCTATTTTAGAAGCTTATCTCACTGGAAAGTACTTAAGAAATTACATGATCATTTTAACTTGTGCTGGACATTTTTGACTCTGTATAGGTATAATTATAGTTGTGTTGTTATTATTATTACTTAAAGTTATGGCGAGGAGAAAGGTGAAGGGAATAATTGTTTGTTAATTGTTTCTATCTACCATGCACTCTTCCAAGCAATTTTGTATATGATAAATATGACAGCCACTTGGGAGGTTGGCGGTCACATTACTTACATTTTTAAAATGAAGTAATAAGGCTCAGAGTAGTTGAGTCATTTCCCCAAGGCCATACAGCTAGTGAGTGTCACAGCCAGTCTGGCCCCAGACCCTTTGCTCTAATCTCCATCCTCATTGTCCTCCTGAAATAATTATTATGGTCACAGTTATTTTCCAGAGGAAGAATGACAAACCATCGCTAAGTGACTTGTTCAAGATCATACAGCTATCGAAAAGGAAGCCTAGGACTCAACCCTAGGTTTTAGTCCAGTTTTCTTCCTTTTTCTTGAGTCCCCAGGAGGCAAACAATAGAGTAGGAGGGTTAAGAGCACAGGCTGTTAGGTTTCTTGCTGTCAGAGAAGGGAGCTACAGATATGGAGAGGGAAAAACTAGAATGGTGTTAGACTAGCACTAAAGGCATCGGTGTGAACTCATATATAAAGGCATATAGCCACACACAGATTCTTAATTCTACCTAGAGGGGCAGCTTCGAAGCACCAGTGTGAGCACACCAATACCACATCTTTTCTAAACACCGTTCTTAATTAAAAGAAACCAAGGATGTTTAGAGAAATAGTTGATGCCAAGGCTGCAGTGGGGAAGGTGCAAGATGAGCCTGGAACATCTTATTGTGTCAATTAGCAAGGACGTGCTTTAAAAATGGTGGAAAAATTAAAAAAGACAAAGTAGACAGGTTGAAGAAACTCCCAACAGGCCGGAAGAAAATTGAAACATCAAAATAAATAACAATAGTAATACTTTATAGCAACTGAATAAAAGCACACGCCTTTGCTGATATTCATAAATAAATGAATGGCTTGAAAGTTGATAAGAACTGGACTATTTATGTAATTTCAAAACATCTCCTCACAGAATATTATTAATTATGGAGTAACTTTACAGTGGAGAAACCTGGTTGACATCATATTAATTTAGTGATCAAAGTGAAGATTACCAGCAATGTAACAAGTCCAAGGCTTGTCTCCCCTGACAGCATGAATGAGAAGAACTCAGCCTCATTTCTGTGGTATTTCCATTAAAGGTGCAAAATCTGAATCTAATCACAAGGAAATATCAAACGCCCACCAAATGAAGGGTCTCTATGGAAGATTTGGCCTGTAATTTTCAAAGGTATCAAGGTCATGAAACTTAAAAGACCGAGGAGCTGTTCCAGATTAAAGGTGACCAATGAGATGTGACAAAAAAATGCAACAGACATGATTTTGAACTGCAGCCTTTAGTTTTATGGGATATTAGTGGTAAACTGGTGAAATGTGAATAGGGTGTGAGGATTAGACCAAAGAAATATTTTGAATGTTAAATTACTAATTTTGGTGGTTGTGTTGTGGTTATGCAGGAGAGTATCTGGTTTATTGGAATTATATGCTAATTATTGTATTTAAAGGTGAAGATATATCAGATGGATAACTTTCAAATGGTCCAGGAAATAAAAGTTCTTTGTATTGTGTTTGCAACTATTTTTTTGCTTACCTTTTGAGAAAAAAATTTTTTTGCTTGATATTTTTCAAGATAAAAAATTATCTTCCTCACAATAAAAATCTTAAAACAAAAGCAACTGTAAAAAGGAACATAGGTAGTGCATGCAGGGGTTATAGTAAAGTGGTTAAAAATACTATTTAGGCTCTGGATTTGAATTCCAGCTTTGTCACTAGCTATGTGATGCATGTGCATGCTCAGTCACTCAGTCATGTCTGACTCTTTGCGATCCCATTAGACTGTAGCCTACCAGACTTCTCTGTCCGTGGCATTCTCCAGGCAAGAATACTGGAGTGGGTTGCCATTTCTTCCTCCAGGGGATCTTCCAGACCCAGAGATTGAACCCATGTCTCTTATGTCTCCTGCATGGGCAGGAGGGTTCTTTACCACGAGCACCACATGACTTGTGGCCTAAATCATCTGTGACTTACTTTCTTGGTCTGTAAAATGGGGATAATTAAAGCACCTACATAGATTTCTGGTGAGTTAGCAACAAAGAAGTACTTAATACAATCAGTTCTTAATACTACTGGTTGTTTTTCTTACTTGGTAGGCAATGACATGATTCTCTGTGATCTTTTCCCCTCAGGGCATATGCCAGGGAGAGAGATCTGGTGTTTTCTTTCTGACTTGTTCAACTAGAAATAGAATTCAGCTAGAAAACATCTGCTCTGTGGTCAATCCTATTATTCAGGCAGACGGTTGTAGATTTCACAGACTGAGAGAGTTTAAAATAACACTGATATGTTTGTAATCTTTGGATATACACTTTTTGATGTGGGGTCCAATGGGGATTAGTTTTTTAAAATATATATGTATACATAATTATCATATCAGGCCAAAATATTGTGTTAGGAATAATCTGGGCATTAATATGAAGAAAAAATGATTATACATTGACAAGATGTTTCTTAAGCAGTTTAAAAATATATACACAGGGCCTATTATAAAGGATTAAAGTGTATCCACTACCAAGGGTTGCTAATTCAATTAAAAATGGAAATTAAAAAATTGAAATTAAAACAATGTTCTGGCTGGGAAGGAAACACAGATAGTACTTTGATGTTGAATCTTGGAAATTATTCCTTTTCTGCCCTTTGGATAATTAATATCAAGCAGGAATAATGCAATATGAGGAGCTGAGATTGGGGGTGGGGAGTAGGCTAATATTTTGCTACTTACCTCTCAATGCATATTTTTTTGGTCCATCTCCACTAATTAAATTCAGTTTTAAGAAGCCTGAGTTCTTTTTCAGTTAGCTTTGGTTGACAAGGGAGCAGATGGGCTCTGACAAAGCCTCTCTGCTCTCTCATTTGTCAGTCTTTTAAAATGTTACTTTCAAACATTTTAGAGGTTCACAATGACCATTGCTAACATGACAAAATGGGCTCCACCTCACCCCATAGAAAAGAGTGAAAATCTCCAACTGGGCTGAACTTTAACCTTGACCCTGGGATGCCTACTTGAATATGCCCCTGTTCTGAACTAAAGAGTCACACTGGCTTTTTTTTTTTTTCTCAAAAGGCAGAGAATTTTTGATGCACCTTCAAGATTCCATTTATAACAGTGACATAATGGTGTCAGCTCTTTGATGGAAGAAAGAACAGGCAGCAACTGGTATTATATTGTTAAGTGCCCAAGAATCAATTACATCCTTGCTGAGACAAGAGGCAATTTTCCCATTTAAACTTCACAGATGTACGAACTGGCAAATTATTGTTGGGTTGTTTCTTCTTTTATTATAATTAACAATTAAAAAACACACGTTATAATGTAATTAGCTGTTTACTGGCTATTACTGGCTCAGGTCATAGCTGGGACTTTACTTCCAAGGCTGTGAACTCCTAAAAAAGAATTTTAATCAACACTTTTAGATTCAGTCACTAGTGTGGAACCATTTTGGTCCCTCACAATCAAGCCACTGGAAATTTCCAAGTTGATCTGGGTTTATGAGAAGTATCTCGTATAAACCTATCAGTTTCCTTTCTTAAAATATCCAGCTCTGAGTTCACTGATTCTTCATTTCTGGGAAATGTAGCAGCAACCTTCTTGCCCCTTCCCCAACTTTTTACTCTTGTTCATCCTTAAATAAATTCTTTTATCTCAATATAGGCTTATAGTCTTAATGTTTTTCAAACACACACACACACACATACAGAACACACAAAGAACTATTTTTGCTCAAGGTTAAATAGAAATTTTACGATTACCCTTACATGGACAACTTATTTGAAAGCAGCTAATAATTTAGATAATAAGAAATGCCATGTTTGAAAATGGCACTAGAAATGGAAATTGCCAAGTGTAACAATAGATGACTGTTCATAATTACAAGAGCTAACACTTATAGGGCACTTATTATGTGCCAGGCACTGTTTTAAGTACTGTGTATGCTGTCCATAATTTAACTCAGCTCACAATGAACCTCTGAGGTAGTTTCTATTATAGTCCCCAGTTTATGAAAGAGGAAAGGGAGGTGCCAAGAGGCTGAGCAATTAGGCCATGGCTATGAAACTTGCGAGTGACAGAGCTAGATTCAAACCCAGGCAACTGGCCCCAGAACCCAGGTTTTCAGCCACTACAGTCTACTCATATCCACAAAACATGATGACTATTGAAGCAAGGTTGAACCAGTTTTTTTTTGTTTATTTGTTTTTACACCCATAAAAATGAAGCAAAAGAGATTTAAAAAGCAACTTCTTCATATCCTGATTGACAATCCACACTGATAAGAGTCCTGGGAAATGTTCCATTTGCTTACTGCGAACCAGGCTGAAGCACACAGTGGGTTAAATGCCTAGAAAGTGTACCCCTAGTAATAGTGGCAAAAATTATGCTTGTGTAACATGCTTATGCACACAAGATTATTGGAGTTATCCATACCTCCTTGTGTGGTCTCATGCTCTAAGAAAAGAAGCCATATTTGGCTACATATTTAAAACTATTATTATTACTTAGAAATTTAGGGTACTTTTTAGGTATTTAAAACTCTTCTTGGATCCTCTTCCTAGTGCATCAGGGCATCTTGTGTAAACAGTCTCTAATAATTATTAAAGAAGGTACTTCTTACCCATATGCTATTCTTTTACAAAATAGGAGTTGAGGCAGCTTACAACAGAAGATCAAGCAGTTCAACAAGCACAAATGTTCTGTTATGATGAGGTGGGTAGGGTGGGATGAGGGGTGGGTAGAAAATGATGATTTCAGAAAACTTAGGGTTGGTCATAGTTACTACAGTCAAGCCTGGCATTTTGCCTTTAACTGGCACAAAGTAAAGTAATGCTCAAAATTCTCCAAGCCAGGCCTCAGCAATATGTGAACCGTGAACTTCCAGACGTTCAAGCTGGTTTTAGAAAAGGCAGAGGAACAAAAGATCAAATTGCTAACATCTGCTGGATCATCGAAAAAGCAAGAGAGTTCCAGAAAAACATCTACTTCTGCTTTATTGACTATGCCAAAGCCTTCAACTGTGTGGATTACAATAAACTGTGGAAAATTCTGAAAGAGATGGGAATACCAGACAACCTGACCTGCCTCTTGAGAAACCGGTATGCAGGTCAAGAAGCAACAGTTAGAACTGGACATGGAACAACAGACTGGTTCCAAATAGGAAAAGGAGTATGTCAAGGCTGTATATTGTCACCCTGCTTATTTATCTTATATGCAGAGTACGTCATGAGAAACGCCAGGCTGGAAGAAACACAAGCTGGAATCAAGATTGCCGGGAGAAATATCAATAACCTCAGATATGCAGATGACACCACCCTTATGGCAGAAAGTGAAGAGAAACTAAAAAGCCTCTTGATGAAAGTGAAGGAGGAGAGTGAAAAAGTTGGCTTAAAGCTTAACATTCAGAAAACTAAGATCATGGCATCTGGTCCCATCACTTCACGGGAAATAGATGGGGAAACAGTGGAAATAGTGTCAGACTTTATTTTTTGGGCTCCAAAATCACTGCAGACAGTGACTGCAGTCATGAAATTAAAAGACGCTTACTCCTTGGAAGGAAAGTTATGACCAACCTAGATAGCATATTAAAAAGCAGAGGCATTACTTTGCCAAAAAGGCTATGGTTTTTCCAGTGGTCATGTGTGGATGTGAGAGTTGGACTGTGAAGAAAGCTGAGCGCCGAAGAATTGATGCTTTTCAACTGTGGTGTTGGAGAGGACTCTTGAGAGTCCCTTGGACTGCAAGGAGATCCAACCAGTCCATCCTAAAGGAGATCAGTCCTGGGTGTTCATTGGAAGGACTGATGCTGAAGCTGAAGCTCCAATACTTTGACCACCTGATGCGAAGAGTTGACTCATTGGAAAAAACCCTGATACCTGGAGGGATTGGGGGCAGGAGGAGAAGGGGACGACAGAGGGTGAGATGGCTGGATGGTGTCACTGACTCGATGGACATGAGTTTGAGGAAACTCCGGGATTTGGTGATGGACAGGGAGGCCTGGCGTGCTGCAATTCATGGCGTTGCAAAGAGTAGGAAACAACTGAGCGACTGAACTGAACTGAATGGTGTGATGTTGCTGAAATGTGTCTTGCCTCCCGGTATTTCATCTTTTATCCTCATTCCTTGCCCAGCTACTAGCACTTAATGCTGATATTTCTCTCAGGCATGTCTCCTGTGGCTCCTTACCCCCTAGGGTCTCTTAGCTTGCTGTCAGCTCATCTCTTAGAAGTCACAGCTTGATATTAGCTTGAGAAACTACCTCTCCCAAGAGAGGGGATAGAATAAGTGAGAACACTGGGAAAACTTGGAAAGGTGTTTACAGATATTTATTATTAATGGAACAATCAAAGCAATAATACCTTTAAATTAGGGAACTGATTTGGGTGGTGACTTGGGCAGCTCTGTAGGCTGTGAGGATGTTTGGAGGATGTTTGGGGTGAGAGGTCAACTTGGGACTCCCTAATAAGACTGTATGTAAAGCAGCTGTTGCCTTGCATTTGGAAGAGAGCAGAGGAGAAGGCAGGTAAGGGTAGATTGCAAAGCTTGCTGGGTCTATTTGGAAGGAGAGAAATGGAGGAAGAGGTTTATTCTTGTTGCCTTTCTAACCACAGTTAGGACACTTCAGCTTTACAGATCTGTTGAGTGCCTGCTGTGTGTCAGATCTGTGGTGGATGCCACAATTACCATGGTGACCCAGACATGTCCCTGCCCTCAAAAGGTTGATGGTCTAGTGGATGTCACCAAGAGACAGCTCCTCTCCATGGCTGTCCACACCCAGATACCTACTTTTAGAGGAAGTCAGACAGAGGTCTTGGAGGAAGGGGTATAACCTGGATGAAGATCAGCCCTACAGAGGAAGAGAGAGTGTGTGTGGTCCTGATTGACAGAGTGTGTAGGATGAAGCCTGCATCCACGATGACAGCTAAGTTGCAGTCAAGGCCAGAATCACAGTGTCCAGTGTTTACTACTTGCCTGTATGGACTTTAGGGACTTCCCAGGTGGCGCTAGTGGTAAAGAACTTGCTGCCAGTGCAGGAGATACGGGTCTGATCCCTGGTTTGGGAAGATCTCCTGGAGGAGGACGTGGCAATCCACTCCAGTATTCTTGCCTGGAGAAGCCCATGGACAGAGGAGCCTGGTGGGCTACAGTCCATAAGTTTGCAAAGAGTCAGACATGACTGAGGCAACTTAGCACGCACACATGCATTGGCCTTAGAGGTCATTTCCTCCAAACCTGTTACTTTACAGATGAGGTAACTGAAGCCCACAAGATATACTGATTCACTGGACAGTGAGCAGCAGAGCTAGAAATAGAAACCAGTGCTCTGATGCCCTATCCATACCACACTTGGGCCTGAGTCACAGGGACTTGGCAGCTATTAAAATGAGGACACACCTAGGGGAGGGGATATTTTCTGTCTTATGAGTCATTTACACTTCAGGGTTAATGACTTCATCAGAGCCTCTAGGAAGAATAGATTTGGGAAGAAGGTGAAGAGAAGTGGGTGGCAGGCACCTGGGGTTGGGGAGAGCTGGTTCCGGCCACTGAGGTCAAGTTTTGCAGACTCACAGTGTGACTCAGTCAAGCACAGCCCCAGGTCCCCTCACATGAGTGTCTCCTTGCCACATCACTTAGGCTGACAGGACAGAAGCCCCTTCTGTGAAAACAAAAGCGAGCTCTGGAGTCTTAGGGAAATTCTGAGTGTTAAGTACACACATATATCCCTCTTCTCCACAGACAGACAGATCCCAGATGCAGTATGGGTGTCCAACCCACTGCTGAGTTGGCGATGCTCACAGAAACGCAGGAAAGGAGGACTTGGAAGCCCCAGCTGGCCCTCCTGGGCCCCTGTGGAGGAGGCGGGGCAATGATAGCTGAGGTGGGGAGTGGGCACACCGAGGCTACTCCCCTTCCACTGAACCTACCTCCAACACGTGGGAGGTGGTGCTGCTGCTCCTGGATTCTAGGAAAGCATCCTCTTCATTTGCATCAGCTGCCTTAAGAGCTTGTGGCAGTGCTGTTAGTCATGGACACACCTGGTCCACCAGCCCTCTGTCCAGCCATTTTCCAGGTAGGGATGGTCACGTGATCCGGCCGGGCCAAAGATACATAAGCAGAAGCTATCGGATAGGGCTTCTGGGGGATTTACTCTCCTGGTTAAATAGAGGAGGTGCCAGATTCATGTGTTATACATGCTCTCTTTCCACTTACTTCTGAGAACATGGATCTGTGGCAGCATCTTATAACCATGGCAAAGTAACCCAACAATGGGTTAGTTTGGAAAGAGCCTGATCACCACTGTCATGGGTTTTCTGCACTAGTACTGGACTGATCCTCAGATTTCTTTGTATATGAGATAAATAAGACCCTGTTTGTGTAAGTTATATAGTTGGGTATATTTATGGTATCATAACAAGTAAAAACCCTGGGATTTAAGGCCTTTTGCAATCTGATGCCACAAAACCCTTCCCATCTCACCTGTTGCCACCTTCCTCCCTTCTCAAAATCCCTTTCTTCCAGTTCAAATATTACAGCCCTGATAAGTCTTCCTGGGAACTGATAGCACACCCTGCTCTAAAGTCTAGCCTTGTTCGTACCATCACCACAACACATAAAACCACATATTATTTGTTGATTTGCTCAGATGCTTAGTTGACTCCTAGCCACCACTGCTGCCTCCCTATAGTGTGTTCTCACTGTAGACAAGAGGTCCCTTTAAAACACTAATCAGTTACATCCCTCTTCTTTGCAGAATCTGACAATGACTCCTCATTTTTTTCAAAGTAAAAGACAAAGTCTTTACAATGGCACATAAGGGTCTTATGATCTCCCTGCCCCATCTTTTCTGCAGTGTCACTGCCTAACTCTAAATCTTCATCCACACTGGCCCACTGTTGGTCCTTCAACATGTCAGGCACATCTCACCTACAATCTACATCAGTGGCTCCCTCTGCCAGAAAGATCTTCATCCTCCCATTCTTCAAGTGTTTGCTCAAGAGACCTTCTCTTTAGACTTACCTCAACCACCTCATTCAAACTGCAACCCATCTCCATTCCCTATAACCAGCTTTCTACTCTTCCTTACTCTATTTTTTTTCTATAGCATTCATCACCATCTAATATACTATATAGTTTACCTAATGTGCTAATTGCTTAAGATTTATTTCCTCTTGCCAGAAGGAAAGCTCCCTGAGGGAAAGCATTTTTGTCTTTTTTTTTTTAATAGCTGACTTATTTCAAGTGCCCAGAAAAGTGTTTTGCACATAAATATTTTTGAGTATATGAATAAATTGATTTAGATCAATATGGCACTGAGGACCTACCACATGCCATACACTTTCAGGTCCTGGGCATGTGGTGGGAAAAAAGATATGATCTTGGCCCCTGAAGAGTCTGAAGTTAGATGAGTGTTTACCATCCCAGTTACCCTACTTAAACTAGTCTCACTAGTAGGTAGAGGGCATATTTATCCTATAAAGGAAGGATTAAGAATTTAAACACTAATTTCTGGAGGGTTAATCCATTACAAGCACATCAGTAAATCATACAGAAAAGGGAAACAGATTGGGTCAAGGGTTTGAGGAACTTCACAAAGAAATGTTATTACAATGAGTAGGCTGTCAGTATTCTTTCCCTGAGAATGGAGGCTGGCTGACTGATCTTGCCCCAGCTGAAGGCACTATCACCTTTTTGCCTATGGTAAATCAGAATCCAAGGTATGATATGATTGGACAAACAGCATCAACCAATTCCCTTGGGGATGATGTTGCAGCCCTGGTAACTTTCTCTGAACTTAACAGTGAAAGTGCGAATTAAAATAAACCTCTTGGGCTAGCATTTCTTTTCAATCAAATCTAACCTGACTTGGTCATAAGATTCAGTCCTGATAAGTTGGCACTTGATTTTGTGGAAGGGTGGACAGTCCCCGAATGGCAGCAAAGTCCTCCCTTTACTCAGATGTGTCTTGATTTTGACTTTATGGCTTTTTAAAACAGAGATGGTCATTTAGTCTTTTGGGGGGCGGGGGGTTGGGGGGATTTGTAGCACAAGCATCATGGAGATTTATTTACTTTTATTCAAAAATTCTGTGGTGAATAATTTTTATTGCATGTTTTGACTTTGCATATCTCTTTGATGGAAAGGTACTTTGTAACTGATAGGCATTTCAGCAGATCAAGGAGATTCATTACCCTGGCGGTTTTTCATTTTCGGATAGAAATGAGTAGAAATTATCCAATTTCTCTTTTTATAATAACGTCCAATACATTTAGTGTCCAATTTCACACTGTCCCTTGATTTATAGCATTTGCCAGATTAATCAAGATCTGCTGATATTATAAAAGGTTGGTGTCTCTTAACCCTATGAACCCCAGGAGGCAGACATAGAACAGGGCAACTCACTTCAGCAAGTAACTCGTTTATCTTCTATTTACTAGTATGTTTCTATTAATATCTTGTCCTGCTTTTGCCCCAAATCTTGAGGAAACGTGCAGATTCTTGGCAGCAGTAGGGGTCTTTTAGAAACCTTTATTAAAACCATCTGGAAAGTCAAGTAAGTGGGGAGATACCTACCAAACCTTCAGTGTTTCAGTGGTTTTGAAATTTAGCTAGCCTCCATTTTCCTTATCTTTACACATCGTCTGCCTCTAGCTGCCTCCCTATCTGACCTCTGCCTCCCTGGAGGGTGATGTGCTGCCCTGGGCCTTTGGGTCAGGCTCCCCTGACTCTGCAGCTTACTGGCTCTGTGACATAGAACAAGCTGCTTAACCTCTCTTGGTTTTATTTACTTACCTTTTAAAGAAATTTTAACTGGAGGATAATTGTTTTACAATGTTGTCCTGGTTTCCACCGTACAACACTGTGAATGAGCTGTAAATAACACATATCCCCTCCCTCCCGAGCCTTCCTCCCATCACTCCCGTCCTGCCCTACTAGGCCATCACAGATCACCGAGCTGAGCTCCCTAAGCAGAACAGCAGGTTGCCACTAGCTATCTATTTAACACACTGCGCTGTATAAATGTCAATGCTACTCTCTCAATTTGTCCCATCCTCTCCTACCCCCACTGAGTCCACAAGTCTATTTGCTATGCAAATATGGGTAGGAGAATAAGATAAAAAGTCAAGTAAATGCACACAGTAGCACTATACCATGATACCTGCCTTCACCTCCCCAACACACACACATAGTTTCTCCTAATTTATGTAACATTTCAAGTTTGATTCACATTTCAGCATCTTTCTCTCAGCGTGGCCTTTATCATGAACTATAGTGTATGATGTTATGTTGACATGGGGATGAAGTTCTATCTCTGCAAATATATTGACTCATTTGAGATTAGGAATGAGGTGTTAAAATTTGTTTCTTTGGTTTTTTACATAGTGTAACTGCTTTATATATTTAGTGACTGATGACTTTAAAAAGGATTTCCCAGGTGGTTCAGTGGTAAAGAATCTGTCTGTCAGTGCAGGAGACCTGGGTTTGATCTTTGGATTGGGAAGATTCCCTGGAGAAGGAAATGGCAACCTATTCCAGTATTCTTGCCTGGGAAATCCCATGGACAGAGGAACCTGGTGGGCTACAGTCCATGGGGTCACAAAGAGTCAGACATGACTGAGTGACTGAGCAAGCACATATGATTTAAAAAAGAGAGGCAGAAAGGAAACAGAAAGGGAAGTCTTATAAGTTATCTTTCTTGCTTACTTGAAAATCCTATGTTTAGCTTTCATTATGCTGGCATCTCCTCTTGTGCCTCTGAACTGAAGAAGTTCTCATGGAAGAACATCCTGTAATTTTCCTTTCCAGCCTCTGTATTGTGCTGTAATTTTCCTTTCTAGAGTTCTATTGCAACTACTAACCTCCGCTTGTTGGCCCCATCCAATATAAGGGCACAGGTTGAAGAAAAATCCTTGTTTCTCTAGACTCTACCAAATCTGTCTCTGAGATGCCTCTTATGTCTGCCCCCTCTCCCCATTCACACGGCTATTCCCATAGGTCAGGTATTCATCTTATTTCTTTGGATTCAGCTCCATAAACTTCTCTCTCTCCTCACTCTGATCCATAACCTCTGCTTCTGGGCCAATTTGACTTGGGAAGAGCCCCCATCATCTCAGTGCCTCAGAAATGGTGAATGCTAAGTCGCTTCAGTCATGTCTGACTCTTTGTGACCCCATGGAC
This sequence comes from Muntiacus reevesi, assembly GCF_963930625.1. Taxonomy (NCBI): domain Eukaryota; kingdom Metazoa; phylum Chordata; class Mammalia; order Artiodactyla; family Cervidae; genus Muntiacus; species Muntiacus reevesi. Next base: position 5,875,596 of record NC_089256.1, on the reverse strand, counting down.
TATAGTCCACCAGGCTCCTCTGTCCATGGGATTACTTCAGGCAAGAATAGTGGAGTGGGTTGCCATTTCCTCCTCCAGGGAATCTTCATGACCCAGGGACCGAAACCGAGTCTCTTAACGTCTCCTCCATCAGCAGATGGGTTCTTTACCACTAGCGCCACCTGGGAAGCCCCCAGTGCGTCTGATGATAGACCTGAATCCTTCAGCCTGGTTCCCAGCACCCTCCATCCAGCTTGAGAGAGATGGATTCATGAACTTTACATTCATCTTTTTTGTCTCCTGGGCTTAATGCTAGCTAGCCAAGCTCATGTGGTACATTCCATGAGCCTCCTCCTCTGAACTCTCTTCTACAGCTCATGTTAACCCTTTCCTTGATCACCCAATATTGACTTTGATTGCAGCTCTGGACCCTGTTTTCTTTCAGGCATGGCTCCTGTGTTTGCCATCAAGCTTTCCCACCCTTCAGCTGGAGTAAACACCTTCTACTGGCATCTCTTAGACCTTATTAAGACATTTTAAAAAATATTTGTCCCTGTTAATCTTGTCATATTTAGTATAATATTTTATATTATACTTAAAAATTCTATTTTTGGATGTCTTTTTTCTTCTAACCATTGATCTTGCAAATGTTTTGATGACAGACTGCATGACTATATCTTTGCTTCTTAAGGAGGTTTTCCCCATTATAAATCCAATGAACCTGATTCTCTGAGTTGGAATAAAGGCATCTGTAGATAGTGAGAAAGTTGGAGTCCAATAGCCTTGTATTTTTTTGGTAAAGAGGATAGCAAAGTCAAGGTTTTAAAGTAAGAGTTTCAAGTAGTTTTTTAAAAAAGTAATAATAATCTGCTTTTCTCTAATAAATGCATGGGCTTCCCAGGTGGCTCAGTGGTAAAGATATTGCCTCTCAAGGCAAGAGACTTGGGTTCAATCACTGGGTCAGGAAAATCCCCTGCAAGAGGAAATGACAACCCACTCTAGAATTCTGGCCTGGGAAATCCCAAGAACAGAGGAGTCTGGCAGGCTATTATAGTCCATGGGGTTGCAAAAGAGTCAGACATGAGTTAGCAATTAAACAACAACAACAATAACTGCTTAGCTTATATATTTCCATTTTCAATTTTAATTCTATAGCAAATCTTATTGTCCAAAAAAAAATTTTCGCAGATTCACTACAGAAAATCTGGGAAATTCAGAAGTCAGAACAAGGAAAACTGTGTTCACTTTGAGTCTAACATATTGCCTGACACATTAGATTTTTACTGAATTATCTTCAAGGAATGAATCAATGAAATCAAGCTTTCCAGGAGACAAGAGCTCTGGAATGAAAGGACCAGGGGCATGGAAGCCTAGGACAGATTTCCAGATCAGCCCCTGGAGTGGTAGGATTTGAGAGATGACTGGAAGTTCCACTTAGATCTCTTCTGTGGGGCTGGAACTTGGGTGCCACTCAGCCCAAAATGGCACATGAGGACCCATTTCTCTACCCTGCTTAGTGAGACCACTAACACCCCTGCAGGACAAATACAACTATATACAAACAGGACTGCCCCACACTTTTAGTATCCTTTCCTCCCTTAGAGGCACATAGTAGGGCAGAGGTAGGACCAGGAGGAATGCTGTAAAAAGACAAGTCACAGACCTTGACAACAGTCCTTCAAGATGATGTGCCAGTTTTTATGTCTCTCTAAACTAACCACCCCTGGGTGCAGCCCACGTTCCTCCACCGCACCCTCACCCTGGCCGGGCCTGTCCCACTTTGCCTCTAGTCTCTCTCTGCCCTTCTCTTCCTCCAGGTTCCTGGCAATCAGCCCTCACATTGTCTCTCTGGATGCAAGGGCCGTGGGGGCTTCCCCTGGCATGGGGAGAAGTAGGTTTGAGTCTGCATGAGGCTCACTCGGCATCCATGGAGAAAGCCCTGGCTGGTGGATACAGGATCTGGTCTCGGTTGGCAGGTTCAGCTCATGTCCTGGCCCCACCCCAACTGGCTAATAAGCCAGACTCCGGCCTGTAAACATTGATTATGAGGGCAGTTAGCATTAGCATGAGACCCTGTTGCTTGTCACGCTCACAGAAAATTTTGATGGCTCAGGGTGGAAGTGCTATAAATGCAAGACAGCCTCAGTTATACCTTGTTTGGTCCATCAGGAGATGAGAGGTGAGCTACTGCCCTGTTCTGATGAGTCACTTGTGATTTGGTCAGATGATTTGTGAAAATCAGAGCAGAAGTGCTGTCCTCTCCCTTCCTTTCTTTGTTGGGCAGACAGAAGAGGTGACACTGAGAAGTCCAGCTGCCCTCATCCTTGGTCTAATGCAGTAAAATAAAATATTTCCTCTTTATGGACAGTAGCTTGTGACTAATTAGGTATAAGTGCTTTCTGTCTGATCAGCTCCAGTCCAGAGGTTTGCGGATGTGTTTCCTAATAGAGCAACTAGAGAGAAGGCAGATGTTTGGCACAGGAAAATGAGCATCCTCAGCTAGGATGCTTGAGCAAGTCTGTGGTAGCATTGCTCCTTCATCTGCATGGGTCTGCCTGAGTCATATTCCGCCTGGTTAATGCATCTTTTTTTTTAAGTCTTTATTAAATCTGTTACAATATTGCTTCTGTTTCATGCTTTGGTTTTTTGGCCACAAGGCCTCTGGGATCTTACCTCCCTGACCAGAGATCGAACCTGCACCCCCTGCATTGGAAGGCGAAGTTTAACCACTGGACCACCAGGGAAGTCCCTAAGTTATCTTTTGTGAGTTCACCCCAAAGCCACTCCTTTCTCAAGGCCTTGCTCCACTCCCGAGATTTTGTCTAGCCAGGCACCGAGCGAGATCTCCTGGCGATGTCTCATAGTCTTGTGTGCCCTATATGTATAGCTCTAATCAGAGTATCATCTCAAATTCGATTCAGCCCCTTCCTCCCACTAGCCTCGGAACCCCACGATGGCAGGACTGGGTCTGGTTCCCACGGCTGCTCCTTAGCAGAGGCAGCTGCTTAGCGGGCGCTCAGTGAAACCGAGTGAGGGATGACAGACTGTTGACACTGGCAGGGACACTGAAACCCTCAGAGCTGACACGCTGTGCCCAAAGGCACAGGGCCCCTTATGGCAATCACACTTTCCTGATTTCTGGTCCCACTTTCCTTTCTACATTCACTCATGAACTCCCTCCCTTCAGCATGAAATTTCTAGAGCTGTCCTGGTCCTTGGCCGCAGGTTCAGTTTCCAGGATGACCATCAGCAGACACAGGGTGGCTGGAGGAACAGGCCACCCAGCGTGGGTCCTCTCACATTCAGCCTCCTCTACCTGCTTCCTTTGAGGCACTGGGATACTGTATTGAGCTGAAGATCTAAGGCTTTAACCCAGAAAACTGCTGATCTCTGCTAGGAGAACATTTGAGGCCCGAGGCAGCTCAACAGGCAGAAAAGTAGGTCAAGTTAAACTCTGTTCACAGAGAGCTCTGTGGCTAAACGGTGGAAGGCTGTTATGATCCCACTGGGAGGGTCTTGGGGAAAGAAAGATTCCCCACCCCCCAGTCACCAACCTGGAGGTGGAAACAATGAAAGGATATTACTTACTAGAAACATCTTTTCTGTTCAGGGAAGAAAAATAGCTGTTAAGAGTGTTCAAGAAATAATTTCAATCAAGAGCAAAGCCATAAACAGAATCACATGAATGGTATAGAAGGATGTAAAGAGCCAGGTGCATCAGGAAACACATGTCTGGAAGTTAAATGGCTGGATTCTCGCTTATGGTCACTAGAAAATTATAGAGGGGAGCTGTTAGCTTGGCATTTCCTTTTTCAATAGTAAATCAATGGATCCTTCATTTTCACTAAATTGTTTTCCTGCCCTCCAGGGAAAATATGACACAAGCATAATGCAGATGTGGAGAGAAAGCCTGGGCTGGGATGAAACATTTAATTAAATCTCCTTTTATAAAACAACCTTCCTTCAGCTTGACAAATGGATGAAGCAAAATGTGCTTATACAAGCAAAACAATTAACCAGGTTCATAACAGTTTAGGACTTGCATGGATCAATCGCAGGTGGTCATTCATCCCATCACTTGTCAGGTGTGTGCTGGGGAGGGGCTGGGGGCGGGAGAGCAGTCTCCACAGAAGAGTGGCTTCAGTGTAACAGCACTGCACTGCCTTCCCGGAGCAGAGGTTGATGTGGGATTGGGCAGTGCGCAAGGCTCTGTGTTTCAGGAGCAGGGCAGAGATGGGCTCTGCCTAGCATGGTATGTGCTGGTGTGTGTTTGTGTGTGTGTGCATATGTATGTGTGTGTGCATATGTGTGTGTGTGCATGCACATGTGAGGTAGGGGCTGGGGAGCAGTATGGTTGTTACTGTTCTCGGTCACTCAGTCGTATCCAACTCTTTGTGACCCCATGCACTGTAGCCTGCCAGGCTCCCTTGGGATTTTCCAGGCAAGAATACTGGAGAGGGTTGCCATTTCCTTCTCCAGGGGATCTTCCCGACACAGGAATTGAATCTGGGTCTCCTGCATCGCAGGCAGATTATTTGCCATCTGAGCCACCAGGGAAGCCCAGGGAGAAGTATGGTGTTATAGTACACTCCAGGGTATGGCCCGCAGCCATCTCTGCCTTCTGGCCTGAGAAGTCATCTACTCTAGCTGTTTAGAAACCTCTGTCTGAGATTTGCAAACACCTGGGGAGTTTTTTTAAGAATCTAATCCTCAGCCTCACCCCAGACAGTAGAACTGGTCTCCCAGGAAACTGTAAGAACTCTAGTGTATAAGTCTTAGCCAAGAATGACCCGCAGGGTTTGAGACCCTTTGGTCTGTCCAATGTCTGTCTTTGGCAGTTGAGGAAACCAAGGTGGGGATTGTTGGAGTCACATGGATCTTGAACCCTTGAGTGGGGAGTGGATCCCAGTCTTCAGAGCCACACCCCATCATTTGTTTCCAGGAGTGCCACTGCTGGAGGACTCAGGGGCTCATTTGACTGAGCAAGGTCAAGCCATATTAGCTGAACTCAGGCCTCCCCGGTTATGGGCCCAGGGTTATTGCTGCAATAAGACGCTGCTCCATCTGTCCTTACTGGGTCCTTTCACTTGGTCAGTCCTTTATGCAGCTGTTCAATTTGTATGGCATAAACTTCTATGGTTGTCCACTCTGTGCTACCCATAGCTGCAAGGAGGTGGGGATATAAAGATAAATGTGCAGCACCTATACCCCGGGGAGTCATACAGCCTAACAGGAGTGGAAGCAGTAATCATATACAACAATTACAGGAGCTTATCACATGCCAGACACCATTCGGAGTCTCTTCTGTTAATGTTTTTAATTTTTCACAACAACTCTGCACGGTAGGTGCTATTGTTCCCATTCTTGCAGTTGACAAAACAGAGGCACAGAAAGGCTTGCTTTAAGTCACACAGCTAAAGAGACCTAGGGTCTAGCATCTTGGTTATTGCCCTCCTGTCCTCCTAGCTACAGCTTTGCACTGCCTCTGGCTGTCTGCTGTACCCTCAGAGTCCGGAGGAGATATGGTGAGTGAGGGGTCAATTCTCCGTGGGACCAGGGAAGGTTCGTGGATGAGCAGTCGCCGCAATCAGCATCAGGTGGAAGGTGGAATAGGAAGAAAGTGAAAGTGTTAGTCCCTCAGTCACGTCTGACTCTGCAACTCCAGCCTGCCAGGCTCCTCTGTCCATGAGAGAATACTGGAGTGGGTTGCCATGCCCTTCTCCAGGGGATCTTTCTGACCCATGGATCTAAGCTGTGTCTTTTACATCTCCTGCATTGGCAGCTGGGTTCTTTACCACTGTTACCACCTGGGAAGGCTGGGGTAGGAAGAAGAATCAGGGCACAAAAGGAAGCCTGAATTCCAGGGGTTTCTAGAGCAAAGGCTGGAGGAGGGACCTCGCAGTGGACATGACTTATCAACTGAACAACACCCACCACCCTAGTTTGTGGAGTCATGTGGCTTTCATGTGTAAACTGTACCTCTAGTTAGGGGCCAACTTTTGGGACCATGCCTTACCTCTCTGCCCTCTACCCAGAGCACCCAAAGTACCAGGTAATGAAAGGAGAGGGTGGGCAGAGAACACAGGGTCCTGGCTCTGAGGTGAAGAGAAGTTTGGGGCAGGTGTGACCAGGAGGACAAAGCAGAAGCAGTCATGTTAGGGGCAGAGGTGGTTCTTCTAAAGCTCTGATGCCTGCGTCTAGGTTTTAAAGGTAAGCCCACAATGGCTTTACGGGGTCAGAATTTCAAAGGCTACGCTGGTGCCAAATTCAGTTTGCCCTTGACTTTGTGGGCTTCCCTGGGCAGCAGGATTAGCCAGTGCAAGTTGTTTTGTCTTCATGCTCACTTAAGTCACCTTCAAACTGTGTTTTACAGCAGGAAAGGGACAGTAATGATGGAGTGAACGGTGCAGGAAGCAAAGAGAACACAGGCTGATGCTGGTGGAGAGTGTGTTTGACCCTAGTTTGCCACTTTTCTCTGCAAGCGAGACCCACCTAAGGATTTTATGAGCTCTGAAAACACAGTGACTTCATAATGTTTCCTGTAGGAAATCCAAAGGTCCTTTAAGGCATTCTAATGATTTGTTTAATCGCCACTATGCTAATGTGGTTTGAATTCTGGGAGATGGCCCTATTGTTTATTGTTGGCCTAGCGGTGGCACACCCCACTGGGTACATGCAGTTCTTCATGAAATAAGCCATAGGAACCTGGAGGGGCTCGCCAAGGGCCTCAGCAAGCCTTTGCTTCCCAAGGCAGGGTCTTTACTGAGCATTGAGATGCTCTTTCTCTCTTTGATATGGAATTCCAGAATGATTTCAGAGGACTTTGTGGTAGAAAACCATTTGAATAGTACACCCTCCAGAGGAGATTTGCTGGCAAAATTGAAACTATTTAAATACGTTCATTTAGAAGAGGCTTTAAAATAAGCCTGGCATAACTTCTGTGGGTTGTTATTCTACAGAGCTCAGCCCAGAGCTATAGATTTATAGATGCTGTTCTTGGGAACTCTATTTACTGAATTGAGCACCCTGAGGGGTTTGGCCTTGCTGCAGTGAGAGGGGGTGGGAGGGTGGAGGGGAGCCAGGCTATAGAGGCAGACACTGGCACGCATGGCAGATGCTGCCTTTTAAGTACCATGTGAACCAAAATGGACATACAGGATCATTTACACAAACAAGTTGAACAGCCTACAGAGGTGGTTCTAAAAGGACTCAGTGTGTTGTTGGAGAACAGCATCTTGACGCCCCTGGATCAACAAAATGGAGGTGATCTACTCTCAGCTTCCCTGTTCAGAATGCTCACCAAACTCTCACTCACTTAACAACCAGTCAGTAGCTTGCTACCCACGCAAACCCTAACTTTTAAAAGCCACATCTTTCAAGTACACTTTGTTAAGAGGGGAAAGAGAAACAGGATTGGTGAGGCCAGTTATTAATCCTAGACTGGATTGGGTGTGTGACAGGCTGAGAGAGCCCACAAGGCCGCGTAAGGAAACTGGGGGTTGGGGGGGTTTGTGGGGCCTGGTGGGGCAGGAGCTGGCAATGAACGACAAGGTTTTTTCCTACTTCAGTTGGTAGAATGTTCACTGAGGTTATGATCCTTTGATTGTTTCCAGTACTTAAGCATCATCAACTGCCATTTAAGCTGTGTAAAGTATGACTAAGGACTCCAGTTACAGCCTCTGGGAAAGAAAGGGGTTTTTGAATTCTCTGTAACTCTGGCTGAACGGACATGTGAAGCCCAGTGTGCAGCAGACGACCCTACAGGTGAACAGACTAGGGCAGAGGTGGGGGAGGGTTGGAAAATTGCATTTTGGAGTAAAATTTGGAGTAATTTTATCATCATGTGCTTCCCATGCATGATTTCTCAAAGCCACTGCAGGGCTCCAGAACTGCTTGCTGGGTGCCTACTATACTGATGATGTGAGTACTGCTTTCAGGTTTTAAGCATAATAGAGTTTTACCATGATCTCTTTTGCTGCTCTCTCAATTGCTGCCTTGTAATGTTTTACCTTTTCTAATTACTGTTTTAATATGTGCTTGCAGCCCCAGGTGCTTCTGTGAAGGATGGCATTTTAAGAAATGAAGAACTAGATAAACAAATAAATGCACATAAGGCTAAGACTACATTAGTCAAATCTGTGTCTAAGTGGGCATTTTTAATTTGTCCAATGCTGAGTGTTAATGAGACATAGTCTCTCTCTCAAGTGTAAGGACTGAGGTGTGACATGCAAGGTCAGACATGGAGCACAAGCAGAACTGGGGGTGGAAGGCTATATTCCCAGGGCTCTCTTAGTTCCCCATAAGGAGAATCCATGCTATCATGTTTAAGTTTGATCTTATGTTCTCAACAAGTCTTTAAAAGTAACAATAGTTTTAGTGAAGGCAAAAGTATTTATTTTCCACTTAACTCTAGCAGCAATTGAATTGGAGTTCTCTCAGCCAGGAAACAAATTCCATAGACCCAGTTCTTAACTTGAATCATGTTACCCTTGGTCACACACTCGATTGCATTCCTTGGCTTAGTAAAGTAGGAAATGGACGGTCAGTGTGGAGTTTCCTGACCTGAAGTAGGTGCTGTAATGATATAATGTCCCTCCCCTCCCCCACTGCCACACCAGCCTTTTTATTTCCGTATTTAAGCCCAGGCGAGGTCAAAACAATAGATGAAATTGCATAAAACAGTGGTAGTTATGCCTAAATGTTTTTACTGACTTCCTAAAAACACATTGAAATCAGCTCCCAACTGCATTTATAAATGAAAAAAGGAAGTGAAGATCAACACCCTCACTGCAAAATTCTTTGGTCCTGAATTGGCCAGATGCCTAGATTTCCTTTACGTAAACAGGGTCAAATACAAGGGCAGCCAACTGTAAACTAAGGTTCTGGCCTCCTGGAGCCTCACAATCAAAGATGTCTGTGAAGTTGCCACATAGTCATGATGCGACTTCTTAGTACAGAGAAAATCCAGGCAGATGGAAGCAACCAATCAGGGGCCAAGAGCCCTTGCAGTGAATGTGGCTTATGGAACAAGAAAGAAAACACCTCCATCAGGTCTCCCTCCCTTCCACCCAACACACACATGTACATGTGTTCATGTGCATGTGTACACACACACACACACACACACACACACACACACACACACTATGCATATGCACACCTCTACTTCAACCCTTCCCTCTGTGGAACTGGTTCTATAACTTTTTATTACTCCCAGATAGCTTAAAAAATAGTCCTTTGATCTAGATGACAATGAGTAACCATTTTGACCTCACTCTGGTCAAAATGGCCATCAATAAAAAGTCTATAAATAACAAATGCTGGGGAGGGTGTAAGAAAAGGAACCCTCCTACAATGACGGTGGGAATGTAAATTGGTGCAGCCACTATGGAAAACAGTATGAAGTGCCTCAAATACTAAAAGTAGAGTTGCCATATGATCCAGCAATCTCAGCCCTGGGCATATATCTTGACAAAACTGTAATTCAAAAACATACATGCATGTTTGTGTTCACAGCAGCACTACTGACAATAGCCAAGACATGAAATCCAACTGAATGTCCATTGACAGATGAATGGATAAAGAAGAGGTGGTACATATACAGAATGGAATATTACTTAGCCATGAAAACAATGAAAAGAGCCATTAACAGCAAAACGAATGGACCTAGAGATGATTATACCAAGTGAAATCAGAAAGAAAAAGATAAATATCATGTATATCACTAATATGCAGAATCTAAAATATGACACAAATGAACTTATCTGTGAAATAGACTCAGACATAGAGAACAGATTTGTGGTTGCCAAGTGGGGAGGGTGGGTGCATGATGAATTAGGAGTTTGGGATTAGCAGATGCAAACTATTATATATAGACTGAATAAACAACACGGTGCTACTGTTAATGCACAGGGAACTATATTCAATATCCTGTGATAAACCATAATGGAAAAGAATATGAAAAATATATGAACCACTTTGCTGTACATGAGAAATTAACACAACATTGTAAATCAACTCTACAAGAATAAAATACATGTGTGCTCAGTATGCCATAATACAGTGGAGCAGACTCAGCTCATTATTTACCCTTTTGTACCTTTCAAATTTTATATCTTATATATACATTTCCTATTCAAAATAAAATAATTTAAAAAAGAGTCCTTCGGTCACCTGTAACTATGTTCAGTCGCATGTAATAATATCAGAATCTGAATTTCATTCCAAGTGAGTTCCCTTCACCAGCTCGGGTTTGCTGCAAGTGTCCATCTTTCTTTTGATCCCCCTGCTGTTTCCTAATCTACTCCCTTGCTATCCTAGCTTCTCCAATGTTAGGGGACAGGAGAAGGAGAAGTAACCAAGAAAGGTTTCATTTGCTGGCACAACTAAAGTACCACTTCCCTTTGGCTGTGATGGATGTTGGAAGCTGAACTTTGTGGGCATTTGTGACGGCTCTCTAGGAAGCCCAGAAAGCTCTCTGCTTTCTGCGGTTTCCTACATGAATTGTGCATTCTATTCATCTCTCCCCCAGCCCCTGAACATCCAACTATATAGCCCTGACTTTCTTCTGCTGTAAACTCTGGTCTCTCCAGTTGACATTCTAGGGCCAAGTCAGTGACAACTCCATGCAGTGGAATGGAGTGTATTCCACCACACAATCAACCAATAGGAAATACACTGCTTAGATGTATTCTTGGTGGAAATGTATCAACTTCCCAGACCGTGGATCTCACTCTGTTGCAGGCTGCTTCGGCCAACTCCTGGCCCTTCAGATTTCTCAGATGAACCAGGCTGCAGGTTTGACACTGGAACTCTCAGTCGTCTGGGGACATCTATTAAGCTTGTTGATGGTCTTCCTGAAGCTTCTCTCAGGGGCTTAAGGTGAGGGGCAAGCCTCATCTGTGTTATTCCTTTCCTGTAGTCAGTGAGACTTGCAGATTTACCTTGCCCAATGGAATGTGAGTAGACATGATACACACCATGTCCAAGTAGAAGCTTTTAGAGATTTTCTCCTGTCATCTGCCATGAGAGAACAGCATGTTCCAGATAAAGCTGCTCCATCAGCTTGGGTCTAAGGATGAGAAAACAGATGGCAAAACTCCAGCCAACCTGTAGCCAAGAGGAGTTGAGCAGAGCTGAGCTGCAAATAAGTAGAACCCAGTAGCGTCAGGCAGACCTGTAGGTGACTCCTAGCTGTTGTGTAACTTGAACAAGAAGCATCTTTGTGATTGCAGGTCATTGATATATTTGGTCTGTTGTCCCTGCAGCAAAAGCTGACTAGCTGAGTAGTGGTCCAGGAGGTATTAGGAAAAGCAGAAGGAGTGTGTCCTAGAATCCAAGTGAAGAAGGAGGTTTCAAGTAAGAAGGAGGATCAATCGAGTTAAATATTGATGGTCCAATAAAGTGAAAAGTGAGGCTTGACAACTAGATTTAGCAATATGGAGGAGAGCATCAAAACTAAGAACAGGGAGTTCCCTGGTGGTCCAGTTGTTAGGACACCATGCTCCCACAAAAGGGGCGTGGGTTTGATTCCTGGCTGGGGAATTTCCACAGGCCCCCATGTGTGTGGCCAAAAAAAATAAAAAAAAAAAAAGACAGGTAAGAACAGTTTGATGGAATAATCAGGGCCACTGCAAATGCTGGGCTGGATGAAGCACAAGCTAGAATCAAGATTGCCGGGAGAAATAACAAGAACCTCAGATATGCAGATGACACCACTCTTATGGCAGAAAACAAAGAGGAACTAAAGAGCTTCTTGATGAAGGTGAAAGAGGAGAGTGAAAAAGTTGGCTTAAAGCTCAAAAAGAAGATCATGGCATCCTGTCCCATCACTTCATGACAAATAGATGGGGAAATAATGGAAACAGTGACAGACTTAATTTTTTTGGGCTCCAAAATCACTGAAAATGGTGACTGCAGCCATGAAATTAAAAGACACCTGCTCCTTGGAAGAAAAGCTATGACAAATCTACACAGTGTATTAAAATCTAGACAGTGTATTAAAAATCAGAGACATTACTTTGCAACAAAGATCCGTCTAGTCAAAGCTATAGTTTTTCCAGTAGTCATGTATGGATGTAAGAGTTGGACCATGAAGAAGGCTGAGCACTGAAGAATTGATGCTTTTGAAGTATAGTGGAGAAGCTGGAGAAATATAGCTGGAGAAGACTCTTGAGAGTCCCTTGGACTGCCAGGAGATCAAACCAGTCAATCCTAAAGGAAATCAATTCTGAATATTCATTGGAAGAACTGATGCTGAAGCTTCAATCCTTTGGCCACCTGATGTGAAGAGCTGACTAATTGGAAAAAAACCTTTTGCTGGGGAAGATTGAAGGCAGGAGGAGAAGGGGAAAACAGAAGAGGAGATGTTTGGATGCCATCACCGACTCAATGGACATGAGTTTGAGCAAACTCTGGGAGATGGTGAAGGACAGGGAAGCCTGTGGTGCTACAGTCTATGGGGTCACAGAGAGTCAGACACGACTTTTCAAGTGAACGGCAACAACAACATACTTGAAACTACTTCCATATTCCCTGCTAAGCCCCTCCACCCGCCACCATTGCAAATACATTGGGCAGAACACAAAATTAAGATGTTGATATTTATTTTTATAGCATGTGTTAGAAGTTATGGGACACACCAAACAATCCAACAAGAAGTTAATTAGAAGATATAAACACAGGCCAGATTTTTATTTCACCTTGGTGTCCTACTGAGTTACAAGAACAGGATTTGGCTCACTGATGGAAAAAAAAAATCAACAGCCAAATGTTTCTGTTGAAGGATTGAAGGCAGAAATATTAAGTATCAAAATGCTAGTATTTATATTCATCATAGAAAATACATTTGCTCCTGTAGTTTTGTGTTTCTTCTGTTCTGTTGCTGTGCTATGCTAAGTCGCGTCTGACTCTGTGCGACCCCATGGACTGTAGCCCACCAGGCTCCTCCATGGGATTCTCCAGGCAAGAATACTGGAGTGGGTTGCCATTTCCTTCTCCAAGGGACCATCCTGACCCAGGGATTGAATTGGATTCTTAGGTCTCCTGCATTGGCAGGTGGGTTCTTTACCACTAGACAAACAAAATCTCCGAAAATGACTGCCTCAAAATTTACTTTGATAAAAGGAAACAGCACAACTGGAAGAATGTAAATGCCTTGTGTGACTGTTTAAAATGGTTCCAGGTTAGCAGTACCTAACTGTATCCCTCCTAACTTCCTACTTAAATGCTTTTGAAGATCCAGAGGAGGAGACAACTCCAATACCATTGAAAACCTCAAATAATGGACATGTTAGCATTACAATCTCCCAGGAGCTTTCAATAATTATAAGCTATTTTATGAAGAGCAACCAGTGGTGTAGACCCACCCATATCCCAGTTCATGGAATACAGCATCCTGGCCTGTGTGCAAGACAGCTGAAACACACTTTGTCCTCAGCCCCATTACCTGCACCAATTTAGAGATCTGTATCAACCAGAAAACCTAGAGCAAAAGGTCACAGGGTGGGTGGAAGTGGGAGCTAGGGGTACTGTGTCAGCTACACAAAGGCAGGGAGTTTCGTCTCTTCTGTGCTTTATCTGGTGGCTGGCACAGAGTAGAAGCTCAATAAATATTCGCTGAATGAATGTGAATGAATGAATGAAAGGATGAGGAACAGAGGTCAGCATTTGCAATGGCACATTTCATCTTGGGAGTACAAATGTTCCACATGTAAAGTGGTAGCCAAGGATGGAGGTGGGGAGATGCTAGGAGTAGAGTGTGCAGCCTTGGTTCAGAGGGCCTGAAGACGGAGCAGTGAGGACGCCAGATAATTCTACACACACACGGCATAGCTTCAAGATGAGTATTTGGTTGATCCTAGAGTTTTGGTAAAATTTGTTGTAGATTGACTTGCTTGCTATGACTCCTAGAAAGTAAAGCGACAAACAGCCAGATAGGTATTGAGGGGAGCCAGGGCAACCCACACACCTGTCTGTTGGGAAATACCGAGTGTGTTTGGAAAGCTTTCTCCATATTCAAAAACTAGCAGAGACAAGAAGAATCTCACAGAGCTTATAAAGATGTTCTAAGAGTGAAGAAAAAGGAACATCTTTTTGAAGACCTAGAAGAAATGAACTTTTGAAATCAGGATGAAATTTTAGAAAATGAATAGGCATCCTCAAAACATGCAATAATCCTGGACAAAAAGAAATAGGTTGGAAAGTCACCAGTGAAAGAATAGATTACATTGCTGTTGTTTAAATTAATCTGACCTTACTAGAAAGCAATTTGTCAAAATATATTTTGAGTTCTAGAAAATATTCCACCATTGACTCCTCAATTTCGTTTTTATTCCAAAAAAAATCAGAGATATAAAAAGTTTTATGTGTGTATGTATGTATGAAATAATCACAGCATCATTTATAATTGTTTAAAATAATTCTAGGTTCATATGTTCTAATACCAATGGAAATAAATAATTTTGGTATATTCATCTAATTTTGTTATTCAGTCCTTGAAAACATAATTTCAAAGGATAGCTAATAAAATTGGAAAGCTATCATGTTATATTTTTAAGTAAAAAAATAACAGATCTGAGTTTTATAAAAAAAAATTTGATTACCAAAAAACCTATAGATCTATAAATCTATCCATCTATAGATTAATAGAGAAATGTACTATTGTTAGTAATTATCTTGGCATAAAAGGACTTCAGGTGAATTTTATTTTTTAAAATAATCTTTTGGTTTTTAAAATTTTATATAATAAGTATGTATTAGTTTATACTCATAAAAATTAAACACCTGCTTAAATGTCTGGTAATGGTTCATGAAAAATAGAATTAAGATTACTGTTTCAAACATTTATTTTTTTTCCTTTCCTTGACGATCCCTTTGACATGATAAGAGTGCTTTATAATAATGAGTAGATCCATGGTGACAATAAAATAATAAAAAGAAAAGAGTGGGATTATTTTGCTGGTTAGACTAGAATAAACCACAACCCACATGGACAAAGGTGCAGGCAGGCAGCTACACTCCCTGGCAGAGCCCCAGGAAGGCCAGCAGAGGGGCAGGTGAGGAAATCCAGGTTGTGGTGGCCCCAGAACTGAACCAGCATTTTAGCTGGAGCTTTCTAAACAAAGATGATCGTTTACTTGGTGGGGACTCATATGTGGTGCTGTACCCAAGGAGGATGAGAGACAAAGAGGCTCAAGGAGACATATGGTGACCTTTGATGTCCACATTGAATCCTGCAGAAAATAAGAAATAAGCAGCCAGTACCCCCAAGAAGTCAATTGTTACATTCTTTCAACCCTCATCTCCAAACAAAAGACTGCTTCATTACTGGTCAGTTACAGTCTGCACTGCAAATCTAGCACTGGGATGCCGGGAACACGCCTTCCATTAAAAGAAAAGAAAAGAAGTGCTAGTACTCTTCCAAACATTCCATGTACTGAGACAATGAACTCTGCATTAAAGCATATTTTGCCTCTAATGGGCAATTCACTGTCTTAAGCAATTTCTTCGAAGTGATTCTGTGTGATAGAACTCAGCACTTATTTCTAAAAACTCCAGTTAAAATCCCATATTTGGGCTCTATAATTGATCTTTAGGGTAGATGCAAAATGGGAGTTCTATTGCAACTCTTTGGATTTTATGCAGTAATTTTTCTTAAACCATTTCATTAAGGTTTAAAATGCATACTAGCAGGTAAAAGATGATAATAGATTAAAAATTAGACTTTATTTTCTGAAGAGAAGCTAAGGACTTCAGGGAATGAAATGATGTTGATCAAAACACTGAAATCTACTAGCTCACTGCTTATTTATAACCAAAATGAAATGGAGAAAGGAAGGAGTTCCCACTGTCTAGTACTAATGAAAATGAGTTTTCTGTGTTGCTTTCACTCTTTATTTTAGGATGTCACATTATGATAACTAGAGAACAGAAGAGGGGAATGAACATATAAAAAGGATATGACCAAATTTAAGCTTCATTTCTGGGATAAGAAAGATATATCAATTTTAAGAGTCCCTATCACAAAATGGTATACTACACACAACACATAAGAAATACTGATTTATGAAAGACTATATAAATTAGAATGTAAGACCTTGATTACAAAAAATTCTAGTGGGTAATTTAATGTATCTCTTTCAGAATCCTGTATCTAGTGAAAATATAGATAAGGATGTAGAGAATTTGAGTAACATAATCAAGAAATTCAATACATATCTACAAAACTTTTCCCCTAAAAACGTATGTACAAAACTTTTTCCCTAAAAATAAGAAAAATACTTTTTTTGGTGTGTGTCCACGGAATATACACCCAAATCAGTCACATACTTGATTATAAAAATCATATTTTAAAAGTAGCATTTTTACTGGTAAAACATTCTCATAATTCAATGAATTAGAAATAAATATTATTAATAAAAAGGTAATCAAAATTGTGACCATTTGGTAAACTAAGAAACTCACAAAAAATTACCTAGCAAAGGAAATCAAAACAGTCATCTCAAATGAATTACTGAATTAGACAGAGATTATTGATGGATGCAAAAACAGTGGCTAAAAGAATGTTGGAAACAGGAGATTCACACAGTTCTCAAGTGTTGCCCCATAGGTTAAAAACTAATTACAGAGTTAAAACTATACTTTTACAGTGGAAGTTACTGCTATAACCATAAGAACAAACTTAGCATCACCAGTAATGGGACAACTCGACTTTATGTGCCTATTGATATGAAATGTGCATTATTAATTTTTTGGGAAATACGAATTACTAAGTATATAGCATTACCAATGAATATTCTTTTTGGCTTAAACAGCAGACATTTACTTTCTCACAGTTCTGGAAGTCTATGATCAGGTTACCAGAATGGTTAGGTTCTGGTGAGGGCTTGCATCCTGGTTTGCAGACAGTCACCTACTCCCTGTGTCCTCACTGTGTTCCTTGGAGCACATGTGCAGAGAGACAGCAGTCCATCTCTCTTTTGATAAGTCCACCACTCCTATCAGCTAGAACCCTACTCTCACGATCTCACTTAACCTTCATTATCCCTGTCTCCAAGTACAGTCATATTGGGTGCCAGAGCTTCAATATATGAATTTTGAGAGGACACAGTTTACTACCCAGGACAGTATTTCTCAGTTTGGGACTAACCATGTCCACATGGGGTTACAGATACCATGTTAAATAATACGGTCCAACAGCTGTACTTGAAGCATACCCCTAATGAGTGAAAGACTTGTTCATTTGCCAGTGGAAATTCTTGCCAAAAAGGTTCAACCTGAATTTCAAGCCTTGACCTAATTTCTAGTTTACAGGAAATTCAGCAGAAAAAAGAACATATTAATTGATGCTAGGAGGAAACAAACAAGTCCAGAATGTGGAATAGTGTGCAAAACAACTGACCTGTTTGCTTTTTTTCCTCTAAAAATCAATGTCATGGGGAATAAAACAAGCAGAGAAACTGATTTAAAGAGACTAAAAGAAAACCGACCAAATACAATACATAGCCTCTATCAGATCATGTAATTAAAAAAATCTACACATGATTTTTTTTGCAATAACTGGGAAAATTTGAGTGTATACTGATAAAATTATTGTTTTTAATATTTTCAGACACAGTAATTGTATTTTAGTTATCTAATAGAATGTTTTTGTTTTTCAAAGACTCATTCTTCAGTACTTAGATTAGAAGTGCATGATGTCTGTTTTTACATTTAAACGATTCAGTGAAAAATAAAAGAACAAATAAAAACACATTTAATATTTGTGACATATATGTATTTATAAAGGCAAGAAAGCAAAATGGGCCTATTATTAATAGTGGATAAAGCTAGGTAAAGGGCATATGGATATCCATTTTACTACTACATTGAACTATGTGAAACTGCCAATCCTTGACCACTTTTGAGCTAAAAAAAAAAAAAAATCACAATTTTACATCTGAATACCGCAATTACCATAGGAGACCCTGGAAAGGTGATTAAAGACCTACTATTAAAAGGACTCCAGGAGCCAGATGGTTTTACAGCTGACTCCTAACTTCTCTTTAAAAACCTGATCATTTCTATGCTATGCTATTTCAGACCATGAAAAAATAGAAGTCTTTAGCTCATGCTATGAATATAGCAAATCCTTAACACTATTTAAACTTTAAATAAAGAGAGCCCCCTCTCCTTCCAAAGGAAAGAAAATTATAGACTCACCTTGGCTATTATTATAGATAGCAGAACTGTATGGAAAAAATAACTACCTTGAGATTGTAAAGATAATTCAATATCAAGATAGCAATCAATATACTTAATACATCAATAAACCAGATGAAAAAAATGATGTGATTATCTCAATATATGCTGAAAACACTATTAAACTTTATCTGACATTTCTAATAAAAGCTGTGAATATAATAGTTACTAATGAGTCCTCAGTTCTGCTCAAAGGACTTAAACATGTATTTTTTAATTTAATGTTCACACGTTTAATCTTCAGAGACAGATTCTGTTATCCCCACTTTACTCTCTAGGCTAAATGTCTAGGAGAGGGAATGCTGACTCCTATAATCACTGTATGTTTACCTTTATAAGAAACTGCTAAAGTGATCTACAGATTGGCCACACTGTTTTATATTCCCATCAGCAATGCATTCTCTTGGAGTCTGAGTGTGTAGTTTGCATTTTTATGCTCTTAACAGTGTCTTTGGCAAAGCAAAAGAGATTCATTTTGATGAAGTCCTATTTATCATTTTTTCTTTTGTATGTGATGCTTTTGGTATAACATTTAAGACTCCTTTGCCTAGTTTAAGGCCATGAAGATTTGTCTCTTATGTTTTCTTCTAGAAGTTTTATAGTTTACATTTTGATCTAAGATCCATACATGCCTTGCATGTGACCCATACAGTGTATATATGGGACCTGAGTGATGCTCTCTCTTGCAGTTCATTTCCCACTTTGGTGTGCTTTTTAGGGTCAGATATATGCTTATGCAGCTTGGAGGTGAGCCCAAACGTTTATACACAATTTTATCAGATCACTCTCTTGTGCTCCCTCCACACCACAATTTCCTCCACATTTTCTGGCTTCCTAAAGCCCAGGGTTTTTGTTTCCCTGTGTTGCTATGTGTTTTCCCATGACTTTTCTGCAATATTGGGCCTGTTTTCAAGGTCAAACAGTGATAAGATTAAGAGAGAAAATAATGCCATGAGAATTCTTCCTGAGACCTCAGAATCTTAGTTCCCCTGACTGGGAATTTGGGGTCCATCCAACTGGTGCTGCTGCCATCATTACCCCTGCTGCTTCAGCTTTGCCTGGTATTGAAATGACAATTAAGTAACCAATAACAACAAACCCAGGGAATTTTCCCCACTCCTCTAACCCATGAGGGTCCTCTGTTCTGTTCCTTATGCCCAAACAGATCATTTCTGTTGCAGTTCTTTCTCTCTTCCTTGTTGTGCAATTCTGACCTTTAAACTGCTTTGAGTTCAGGTTGAGAAGCCAGAGAGGAAAAAAAAAAAGGGAAATTCACCACTGGTTTAATAGTACTCTGAATTTGTTTCCTCCCCCAATCCATCATTTACTCTTAAGAGTCCTTAGATAGCAGCTACAGGCATTCTGTCTAGAGATTTTAGTTGCATTCAGAGGAAGATGCAAAGGGGAGTAAGCATGCTTACTCCATCTTGACCAAAACTGGAATCCCCTCTACAGCCTTTTGGATCACAAGTTTCATCTATTGTATTTAAAATATTCTTTTCAGACTTCACGTATTACCTAAAGTAAAGATACATCATTTTGCCAATAACAATCCATATAGTCAAAACTATGGTTTTTCCGGTAGTAATATATGGATGTGAGAGTTGGACCATAAAGAAGGTTGAGCATTGAAGAATTGATACTTTCAGACTGTGGGGCTGGAGAAGACTCTTGAGAGTCCCTTTGACTGCAAAGAGATCAAACCAGTCGATCCTAAAGGCAATCAATCCTGAATATTCATTAGAAGGGCTGGTGTTGAAGCTACAGTGCCAATACTTTGCCACCTGATGCAAAGAGCTGACTCATTGGAAAAGACCCTGATGCCAGGAAAGATTGAAGGCAGGAGGGGAAGGGGATGACAGAGGATGAGGTGTTTGGATGGCATCACTCAATAGACATGAGTTTGAACAAGATCTGGAAGATGGTGAAAGACAGGGAAGCCTAGCGTGCTGCAGTCCATGGGGTTGCAAAGAGATGGACACAACTCAGCGACTGAACAACAGTAACAATGATACATGTATTACTTAAAGTAAGGCACCTATATTTCATCACATTTTATGATAGCAGGCTAATAAATGCCCTTCAATAGAGCAGAAGGTTCATTGTTTGGTAAACTTCACAAATGGGTGAAGCTTATTGATACTGATGTTCTCAAAAGCATGTTGAAGAAGATAAGAGCATGCCTAGTGGAGGATAGCTGGAAGATGTGAAGATAAAGTCTATTATCTCTGGGAAGATTCAGTATGCAGAAAGAAACCATATTAAAAAACCCAGATGGCACTGAAGGTAAATCTATTAGCTGCTATTCACACTTGTTAAAAATCCAGGATATATTTAAGTTAACAACAGGTTACTAGAATCATCCAATAATTTTAATAAAATATGTCAAACTAAATTAATTTAAGCAATAAATATTTGGAGTTCTGAAAAAATATTTAGAAGAGCCTACAGAAAATAGAACATCATTTTAAATGGGAGTTAGCGGTGGGGAATATTGAGTATAAGTTTACATTCAGAGGAGTAAACTCATTTTCCATGTTTCAAGAAAGATGATATTTCTCAGACTTGTCAATTAATACAAACTGATACAAAATGTACAAATTGGTACAAAATCAATGCAAAATAATAAATTAATACATATCAATGAAATGGTGCAAATTAAATCTCTGAAGATATCGAGGCAAAGATTATTTTGTTCAGAAGCAAACAGAAGCATGCTCCAGAAAGAATCTTCCTGAGCTGTTGGATAAATATTATGCTTTTTGTGAGCATTTTTCTTTAAGAGGTTCATCATTTTGAATGCAGAAATAGGAGCTGCCTGTAAAATTGATGAATCTAGTCACTATATAAAATGAAATAAACTCCCTACAGACTATTTCTATTTCCCATGTAAGCCATGCTTTCATAAATACAATTAATTAATAACTCTTTAGGTGTATGTATGCATGGGTGTATATATATATATATATATATATATATATATATATATATGCCATAGGCAGAAAAAGAATGTTTGGATAAGAAAGACTCATAGGTGGTGATTGGGCAGTACTGCAGCAACATTTGGTCTTCCCTGGTGACTCAATGATGAAGAATCCACCTGCCAATGTAGGAGACTCGGGTTTGATCCCTGCACTGGGAAGAAACTCTGGAGAAAGAAATGGCAACCCACTCCAGTATTCTTGCCTGGGAAATCCCATGGACAGAGGAGCCTGGTGGGCTATCGTTCATGGTGTCACAAGAGAGTTGGACATGACCTAGTGACTAAACAACTACAGCACATTTATTGAGCACTTACTGTGTGCCTTAAATTTATACATGCAATACTTAATCCATATAAAAATCTAAGGAATAGTTATTATTGTTATATTAATATTATTATATTATTAGTGTTATAATTAGTAGTTATTATTATTGTTATTATTATAGTAGCTATTATTGTTCCAAGTTTATAGATAAGAAAACTGAAACATAGAGAGGTTAAATTATTGCTCAAGGTTCCACAGCTAGTAGGAGAGGGAGGCAAGATTGGACCCCACATTGTCTGCCTCAGAGTGTGTGAGCTTAATTATTGTGTTAACTCACCAGTGAAGTAAGTTGTTAAACATGCATAAGACTCTGGATGCCAAAAAGAAAACCAAGAAAAACCCAGCTGGATCTGAAGGGAACTTGATTATATGTATTCCATTACATTAGATTGGCATTTCCTCACCTCAGCAATAAGGGAAATTGGTATGTAAGCAGGTATATTTAACTTCATTATTGTTTAAGATTAAAAAATATTACTAAAGACAGTTCTCTCTTTACCTCTGTATGCATTCCCATGCTGGCTGTTATTGAAAACTGTGTAGTCAGTGGGGACATATTCTAGGATGACATAAAATAGGAGAGGACATAAACCCCAAATAAAATTTAAAGACTTAACTAAAATAATGCTAGTGGAGACACTGCATTACCTAAAAGTTTTTCATTCTGCAATGGACACAGAGCAAGATGTGCAATTTTTTTGTCTGATCTGTGAAAGAGGTTGATGGAGGGCTGACAGGATCCCAAATGGGGTTGGGAAATGAGCCTGATTCCTCTAATTTCAGATTTCTATAACTGAGGTAGACAAACTTCCTTGCTTGGCTACCCGAGACCAGGGTTGGCCTTGTTTACCTTTAACTTTTCTAGGTCAAGGAGAAAATTTGTACCGAAGAATTTCTGTGCTGCGTGAGCAAGTCAACCCAATCACTCATGATGGATGAAGATTTCCTGTGTTTGTTTTTAACTGGCCTGTCATGGTTATAAAAGTACATTTCTTTTTCCCCAGAGGATTTGTTAATCAAGGTAGATTGCTGGCATCAGGAATAAGCTCATTTATTTGCAGTGGCAGAAGAAGGAACTAGTTGGGAGCGCAGGCCCTGGACTCAGGATGCACAGCCTTGGAGTCTGACTCTGCAGCCGGACAGTGGGGTGACCCTGTGCCACTTCATCAGGCCTCACCCACTTGAGGAGGGGCTACTACCGTCATCTCCATTTTATAGATTAGAGGCAGAGTCGCAGGGAGGTTTTGTACCTTGCACTTTATCTTCTAATATCTGGCACAGAATAAATTGTCAATAAAAGCTAGCTATTATTCTTTGCAATATTGGAAGCAAAAATCTGGAAGTTGTAAAAGTCGTCTTGCTGAGGGCACTTTCTTATACTGTCTGGAATACAAGTTCTGAACTGCTCTGGTAAGCTAGGCTTTCTGCACTGAGGATGAGATGTGTTGAAGAAATGGGTCTGGCATTCCTATCTGGGAGAAGCTAGGAAAGGTTTGCACTGTGGTATGTCCCATCACCTCATGGCAAATAGATAGGGAAACAATGAAAACAGTGACAGACTTTATTTTCTTGGGCTCTAAAATCACTGCAGATAGTGATTGCAGCCATGAAATTAAAAGATGCTTCCTCCTTGGAAGAAAAGCTACAACAAACCTAGACATTATATGAAAAATCAGAGACATTACTTTGCCAACAAAGGTCTGTATAGTCAAAGCTATGGTTTTTCCAGTATTCATGTATGGATGTGACAGTTGGCCCATGAAGAAGGATGAGCACCAAATAACTGATGCCTTTGAACTGTGGTGTTACAGAAGGCAATGGCAACCCACTCCAGTACTCTTGCCTGGAAAATCCCATGGATAGAGGAACCTGGTAGGCTGCAGGTTCCTCTATGAAGTTGTGAAGAGTCAGACATGACTGAAGTGACTTAGCAGCAGCAACAGTTGGAGAAGACTCCTGAGAGTCCATTGGACAGCAAGATCAGACCAGTCAATTCTAAAGGAAATCAACCCTGAATAGTCACTAGAAGGACTGATGCTGAAGCTGAAGCTCCAATACTTTGGCCACCTGATGCCAATCTTGATGCTGAGAAAGACTGAGAGCAAGAGGAGAAGGGGACGACTGAGAATGAGATGGTTGGATTACATCATTGACTCAATGGACGTGAGATTGAGCAAACTCCAGGAGATAGTGAAGGACAGCGAAGCCTGGCATGCTGCAGTCCACTGGGTCACTCATGACTGAGCGACTGAACAACAAATGGGCTCTACTCTCATTCCATTCACTCCACGTGACACCCTACCCTTGACTAAGAATAGGGTTACCATCCCAAGTTACTTACCACGGCCAGAAAGTTTACTCTGTTGGTGTCTTTGTTTGTAAACATGTGTGATTATTTGGTGGATAATACTGTTTACTGGCCTCTGTAGGGCAAAACCTGACACCTTTGATCTCTTGTTTCCTGGTTAACAGCAGAGCTGGTCCTTGGCTACTGAGAGTTGAGTTTTCCTCACCACTAGGATTAATGTATTTAACAGAAGGGAGGAGACCTGGATTCTAATCCAGAGACCATTCTGCTTTCTTTTACATGAAAATCTCCAAAATAATACTGGAGGAATCTTTTTCTCTAGAATTTTAAGAAACAAAGGTCTCTGTGTTAAATGCTGTGTTAAAATGCTGCATTAAAAATATTTTGTTATTGTTAATAAAACTCTGTCCCTGGAATTCTCCAGGCAAGAATACTGGAGTGGGTAGCCATTTCCTTCTTCAGGGGAATTTCCTGTCCCAGAAATCAAACCTGGGTCTCCTGTATTGCAGGCAGATTCTTTACCATCTGAGCCACCAGGGAAGTCCCAGGATAAGACTTAGCCAATGGAGAATTTGTTTCATATGTAGACACCATTCTTTACATAGAGTTTCTCTAAGCTTAAATCATTGCCATTTCAAGTTATTTCTATCAAAGTGCAGTTCATATTAATGTTATCAATTTTTACCTTACATAAAACTGCATCTTACTGTGATAGTTTGTAGCTGAATGACAAATTTATAGGGACAAAAAAAAAAAAAATCCTCAAGTACAAACCTAATAATGAAAAAGAAAAAAAAAGTTTAATGTAAAAAATATATAAGAGGGAAGGCAAAGTGTATAAATAAATCATAGCCAAGTGAGGATGTTTGAGTTCATTCTATATCATGTTTGCATACCCGCCCGTTGGGTTCCGACTTTATGTGTCATTTTATCAAAGCCCCAGTTTACTAACATTCTGGCTTTTCATGGAAAGCATCTGACATGAAAGATGGTTAATGAGATGTTTCTCTGTAAACAAGCAGTCTCCCTAAGTACAGTGAAAATGATGGACAACTATCATTTAAAAGCCATAATGAACCTGAGGATTTCTTTGACAGCATTGTAAACCATGATGGAAGTAGAGCATTCGATGGTGCCACTAGTACATGGTCAAACCGAATGTGTGCTGTGCTTCTGCCTGAGCACACACTAACTTACGGTCCTATTCTTTTATGTTTATTCTGGTGTGTTCCGTTTCCTTCTTGATCAATGCACAATGAATTTTTCTCCTCAAGGTAACCCCATTTCCATGTGGGGTTATAAGTCTAAACCAGTGGTTCTCAAAATGTAGTCCCAGAACCAGCCATATCAACATTGCCTGGGGTGTGGTTAAAATGCAAATTCTTAGGCCCTGAACCAGACCTACTGGATCAGAAATTCTGAGGCAGGGGCCAGCAATCTGGGGTGGGGTTTAATGAGCCCTCGAGGTGGTTCTGATGTTCATTTGAGTTTGAAAGCTTGTGGTTTTAACTTTTACTCTTCTTCCCTTCTGGCTGGTGGATAATTCCGGCATTGAATTGGTGGGCCATTTGGAGCTAGTTCTCACTGAGGCATCTCCATGACCTGGCAACTCCATACTGTGCCTCTCAGCAGGCCATGAGACACTGGGCTAAGATGACCTCCAGGATTCTTACTGTGGATGCTACAGTTGATGTTACTGTCTTTCTCTATTAGGCACTGTACTATAACTGGATAAACCTAACTTGCCTAAGGCCCCGTTTAATATTACCCTCTCCCTGCTGATCCAGTTGTCAAGAGACTACATAAGCTATGACATCTATCTGAAGCCAATGGATGCCTTTCGAAAGAGAGGTAAAGAACCTGCCTGTCAATTCCGGAGATGTAAGAAATGTGGGTTCAATCTCTGGTCCAGAAGATCCCCTGGAGGAGGGTATGGCAACCCATCCCAGTATTCTTGCCTGGAGAATCCCATGGACAGAGGAGCCTGGTGGGCTACAGTCCACAGCATCACAAAGAGTGGGACACAACAGAAGCAACTTAGCACACACGTATACATAGGAGAGTTTGGTAAATATTTTAGGGTAAAACATGCTATTGCTTTGGGGACAAATACTTCAGGGTAAAGAAACACAATAGTAGAAAATAAGTTATATTTGAATTACTTTAAAGAAAATGTTGCCAGCACCACTTTATGTTCTGAATCTTCTAATTTACCTGATAGAGCATTCAATATATTTCTCTTGTGGGGATTGGTATCCTCTAATTTCTGCTTCCCAAGTCCTAATTTTTCCATGCATGGATCCACCTACTGAATTTATTTTCCAGAAACCTGAACACACTATTATCTTACTATCACTTTACAGAGGAGCCGACACTATAGTGTTTAATGCAATGTTTGTGCTCATCCAGAGGAGCCTACAAGTAGCTACCACTGTGAAAGAAATTGCAGATCACATTTACATGCTTAGAAAATAGTTCAACAAGCATTTCAAAACACTCTCCATTTCAACCTTTGGTCAAAGCGCTTTTAAGTGTTTAGTAATATTCACAGTACTTTAAAAGGCCCTTTTCCCCTTGAATTTGGCTTGACACATAGCCACTTGGCCCAGTTTAGACATAAGCTTTTTTATCCTAAACTCGTTAGTTCTGCTCCTGCTTCTATTTGTCAAGTGGGTAGAAATCTGTCAGTAAAGGCTTAACAAAAGAAATACATGTGTGTGGTTATTACATCCATCTGATTTTTCATGTACCAATTATTTATTCAATTCTTCTATGTGCCAGGCACTACATTGGTGCTGGAATAACAGAGTCCTTGTCTGAAAAAAATCTTGGCAGTCCCTTCCCAGTCAGGTGGATCTTCTCCTGTCAGATGTGATGGGTATGGATTTGCCTCACAGAGAATAGGTGGGGACTCGGGAGGGACTGCAGGATTATCAAGATGTATGACCTTGGGAAATAAAATGTAATTTATGTAAAACACTGTTACATTCTGAGAAAATGAGAACCCACGTCAAAGAAACACTTAAATAAAGACAAGAGCATTTTACAATAGATTTGTCCCTTCCCACAGTTGCCACAAGCTATTCATTTTTCACCATCTCGTCTACTACCTGCATCTTTCAGGTTCATAGCAATCGTCTTCCAAGCACTGCTTATTGAATGGCCCCTAACTGAAGCCTTGACCCCATTTTCCTTTGAGAAGTTGTCTAATCTGTGTTTATAGCATCCCTCTGGCTAAACATATGGCTGAATAATCAAATACACTTAAGCATTTCCTGTGTCCTCAATTTTATCCTAAGTGCTATAGGAATTAAAAACAAAACTTCATTTTTTCCTTTGTATCACAGCCTTTTCTGTATAAATTGCATTTTATCACAAGTATCTTGAAGAGAAGACTGGTGTCTTACTCATTTTTGTCAATGCCATAGCATATCACACTGTACTCAATAAATCTGATTGAATGGAAGAACTCATAGATAGAGTCACTTCTAGGGACTGTAGACTGTGAACAGACATCATCCTGAGATTTCTAGAACTCTTGGTAAAGTCAGTTCTGTTGGTGATCAGTCATATTGTTTCACCTTGTCACTGAAGGTTGATTTGACCCCAGGGAAAGTTAAGGCACACACATGCGACTGTACTCTTGGCCAGTCAGCAACATCTGAGGCAGTACAGCACAATCATACCTCATAATGATTTCCTTTGTTAAGCAGCGTCACCCACCTGATCTGAAGCCAAGTCAGCATGGGAGTTGTTCCTCCTCCGAATATCCAGACTGTGAAGAACACGAGGAGCAGCGTGGTGGTAAACATCATTTGCTTTGGCTGAGATTCTGTGTTCCGAATAGCTAAGGCAAAGGCTATCGCTCCTCGCAAACCTTATAGGGAAACACCAGACGAAGGAAAGTAAACATCTATATAAGTGTCATTCTTATTTCACTGAATTTATCTTTACCATTTACTGACAAACACAACTTCTTTTTAGAATTAAAGTTTCAATTTTGAGATAACTGTAGACTCACCTGTAGTTGTAAGAAATAATAGGGACTTACTGTGTGCCTGTTCCCCATTTCCTCCCCAAAGACAACGTCTTGCAAAACTTAAGTACTAATATAGGCAAGATTCAGCCCATCCTAACACTGTAAAGATCCCTCATGTTACCCTTTATAAACATACCTGCTTTTCTCCCACAAACTTCTTCCTTAACATCTGGCAACCAGTAATCCATTCTCCTTTTCTATAATTTTGCCATTTCAAGAATGTTATATAAATGGAATTGTAAAGTAGGTAGCCTTTTGGAATTGGTTTTTTTCCACCCAGCCTGATTCCCTGGATACTCATCAGGGTTGTCAAATGTACCAATAGTTCGTTTCTTTTCACTCTTGAGTGGTAAGTATTTCCAGGGTCTGCAAGTTCCACAGTTTGTTTACCTGTTAAAGACTGTCTGGGTAGTTCCTGGTCTTGGCTGTTAAAAAAAGGCTGCTGTGTATGTGAACATAAGTTTTCAACTCTCTGAGATAAATTCCCAGGGGCAATCACTGAGTTATATGGTATTTGCATGTTTTTAAAAGAACCTGCCAAACTTTTCCAGAAGGGTACTACCATTTTACATTCCCATCAGCAATATATAAGTCTGCAGTTTCTCTGCATCCTTATCAGCCTCTAGTGTTGTCTGTTTTAAATTTCAGTCATTCTGCTAGCTTATTGGGATATAATTTCCATTTTCCTAGTGGAATTTAATATTTTATTCTTCTTTTTAATTTATTTTTAATTGGAGAAAGATTACTTTACATTGTTGTGTTGGTTTCTGCCATGCATCAAAATGAGTCAGCCATAGGTATATACATGTTCCCCACCCCACCTTGGGTATTGAATATTTTTTAATGTGCTCATTTGTTATCTGTATACCTGCTCAGGTGAAATGGCTGTTTTTGTCTTTATCTCATTTTCTCATTGAATTGTTGGATTTTTGATTGTGAAATTTTGAGAGTTCTTTATATCTTCTAGATAATAGTCCTCTGTTGGCTATAAAGTTTGCAAATATTTCCTCCCACTTTGTAGCTTTCTATGGCTGCTGCTAAGTCACTTCAGTCGTGTCTGACTCTATGCAACCCCATAGACGGCAGCCCACAAGGCTCCTCCGTCCATGGGATTTTCCAGGCAAGAGTACTGAAGTGGGGTGCCATTGCCTTCTCTGAGCTTTCTATTGATGACCTTTAATCTGTTGATGTTTCTTTTTCAGTTCAGCTCAGTTGCTCAGTTGTGTCTGACTCTTTGCGACCCCATGAAGCGCAGCATGCTAGGCCTCCCTGTCCATCACCAACTCCTGGAGTTTACCCAAACTCATGTCCATTGAGTCAGTGATGCCATCTAACCGTCTCATCCTCTGTTGTCCCCTTCTCCTCCTGCCTTCAAACTTTCCCAACATCAGGGTCTTTTCAAATGAGTCAGCTCTTCGAATCAGGTGGCCAAATATTGGAGTTTCAGCTTCAATATCAGTCCTTCCAATGAACACCCAGGACTGATCTCCTTTAGGATGGACTGGGTGGATCTTCTTGCAGTCCAAGGGACTCTCAAGAGTCTTCTCCAACACCACAGTTCAAAAGCATCAATTCTTCTGCACTCAGCTTTCTTTATAGTCCAATTCTCACATCCACACCTGACTGCTAGAAAAACCGTAGGCTTGACTAGATGGACCTTTGTTGACAAAGTAATGTCTCTGCTTTTTAATATGCTGTCTAGGTTGGTCATAACTTTCCTTCCAAGGAGTAAGCGTCTTTTAATTTCATGGCTACATTCACCATCTGCAGTAATGTTGGAGCTCCCCAAAATAAAGTCAGCCACTGTTTCCACTGTTTCCCCATCTATTTGCCATGAAGTGATGGGACTGGATGCCATGATCTTAGTTTTCCGAATGTTGAGCTTTAAGCCAAATTTTTCACTCTCCCCTTTCACATTCATCAAGAGGCTCTTTAGTTCTTCTTCACTTTCTGCCATAAGGATGTTTATTTTTATGAATCATCTATTTGCAGTCAAGTCTATGATCTACTAGCTCAGCAGGTAAAGAATCCACCTGCAATGCAAGAGCCCCCGGTTTGATTCCTGGGGTGGGGAATAGGGATAGGCTATTAAAAGACCCTTACTCACTGAAGCTGAAACTCCAATACTTTGGCCACGTGATGCAAAGAACTGACTGATTCCCTGATGCTGGGAAAGATTGAGGGTAGGAGGAGAAGGGGATGACAGAGGATGAGATGATTGGATGGCATCACCGACTCAATGGACATGAGTTTGGGTAAACTCCGGGAGTTGGTGATGGACAGGGAGGCCTGGTGTGCTGTAGTCCATGGGGTCACAAAGAGTCGGACACCACTGAGTGACTGAACTGAACTGAACCCACTCCAGTATTCTTGTTTTTCCCTGGTCGATCAGACAGTAAAGAATCCACCTATAATGCGGGAGACCTGGGTTTGATCCCTGGGTTGGGAAGGTCCCCTGGAGGAGGGCATGACAATCCACTCCAGTATTCTTGCCTGGAGAATCCCATGGACAGAAGAGCCTGGCGGGCTGCAGTCCATGAGGTCGGAAAGACTTGGACATGACTGAGAACTAAGCACAGCACTGAGAACTCTGTATTAGCTCCAGGTCTCAAAGCTATTCCCCTGTTTTAAAAGTTTTTCTAAAGTTATATATCTTTACATTTCACATTTAGGTCTATGCTCATTTTAAGTTAATTTTGGCATAAGCGGTGAGTTTTAGGTTGAGAGTCTTCTTTTTTTTTTTTTCTTTTCTTGCCCATGGATGTTTAATTGCTCTATTGAATTGCTTTTGTACCTTTTCCAAAAATCAGTTGTTGGCTCAATTCCTAGGTTCTCTATTTTGTTCCACTGATCTGTGTCTCTATTCCTATTCTGTTGGCATACTGTCATGATTATTGTAGGTATATGGTAGGATTTGATATCAGGTAGAGTGAGTCTTAGTTTTCATTTTCAAAATTATTTTAAATACTCTACCATGCAACTAAAAAAATATTGTCTGTATTTACCAAAAAAAGTCTTTCTGGGCACACATAATTTTTGGAAGAATCAAATGTGTTAGACAAGGAAAACCAAGCTTATGGATCACTGAAAATGAGTAAATAATTAAATAACATTGAAGAATTCCTCCAGCCTGAGAACATACTTTTACAAAGTCTGTAATCTGAACTGATGTATTAAAATCTGATTTTTTGCTTCATTCTTCCTCTTTAATAATAATATGCTAATTGAATTTTTATGAATCCATATTAAATATATTTGCAAGAAGAGGTTGAAGAAGATTAAATGTGAAAATTTCAAATCAAAATGGGATGATATAAAAACAGATGTAGACTATGAAGAAGAGTAAATAAAAGTACAAGTAGTAAAATAAAAATGTTAAAATGGAAAATCTGTCTTGGGTAACACACGGCTTATAAGAGATTTACAGGCTGTGTAATACCACGTAATAGGGCAAATAAACATTTATAATGACAACAAGTATAAGTCAAATGTAGTGATTTTGTTACTTCTACAGGAAGGTTTAAGTCACATACATAAAATTTTAATGTTCTATTTTTTAAAGTATTTATTGTACCATCTAGGTTTCTAAATTTCTAAGTCTGTATTCATACATTAAAAGACTTTTAGAAATTGGATACAGGATAGGATGAGGAAAACTGTAACTACCTTGGTTTTTATCCTTGGGTTCCCAACTTAACATAATACACCTTTCTTATCTCCACGCTGAGTATATACCAGAGACAAGTGGCATAACACAAGATTCAGAGAATTAGACTAGAGAGACTTAATATATTTTGCCTGAAACAAGGAAGCCTCAGAAAGAGAGAGGAACATGCACTCTGATTATAAAATTACCTTCAAGGAACAAAATGTAATGGAAGAAGAAAATTATTCTAAATCTCCATGTAGACAAGGAAATGGCCTGAAGATAAGGAAGATAACATTTGAAGTAGATATTAATAAAAAAAAGTTCTTATGCATCAGAAATTCTGAACACTTATATGGCTATATTCAAGAAGAAAAGTTCCCCATCAGAGATGCTCATGCATTTAGACCCAGCTGAGAAGAAGAGAATGAGGATATTAATAACCCTTATTACTGGAGAATATTTCAATAATATTCTCTCCAGGAAATACAAATGGTGTCATTAGAGAATGAGAACAGAAGGAAACAGTTTTGCAACAGCTTTCTATATCTGAGGAGAAAATTTATAGGTTAAGGTAAAACTCCTAACAGTGTTTAATCAGAACAAGACTGGAGACGAGAGCTGGTCTTTTCATTTTCTCTTTCTCTCAAGTTCTTATTGCCTGAAATGTCCACAATAAGGCATTACCCTAAATGAAGTGGTGTGTGTTAGAAATATTAAGAGAGAATCTAAGTATTTGTTTTCATTTTATTGAATATTTGTATATACATATGTGTGTATTTGTTTGGTTTTTGTTTTATTTTGTTTTGTTTTTACTTTGAATTTTGTGATAAAGAAAAGAATAGAGATTGGAATAAAAGTTAAAACTTGCTATATCACACTTACTGTAAATGTTTCATGTTAGTTATCAAGGACAGGGAAGAACATAATCATTTATCTTCCTAAAATTGCTATTTTAAAGTAGCATAACTAGGCTCTTAAATATAAATTATCTATACCTCAGCAGTTCTTGATCTAAAAATATACTCAAAAATATATGTTGTTCTGACTTCTAAAATATCTGTACTCTATACATAAAACTATATTTACAGGGGATGCAATGTAGAGATCTCATAAAGAAAAAAAAATACAGCCACTGTCTTGTATTTATACTTGTGACATACTAAGAAACAACTCCAAGATGGCTCTATCACAGGTCTTCTCCATGTAATGACCACCTAAAAGGTGTGTCACACTTTGTCGTGCACGTTGCAAATATGGCCTATATCACATTTGAGATGGGGGCTTCTGCAGCGGCTCAGTGGTAAAGAAGCCACTTCCAGTGTAGGAGATGCTGGTTGGATCTCCAGTTTGGGAAGATCCCCTGGAGAAGGAAATGGCAACCCACTCCAGTATTCTTGCCTGGGAAATCCCATGGACAGAGGAGCCTGGGCGGTTACAGTCCATGGGGTCACAAAAGAGTCAGATACAATTGAGTGACTAAACAACAACACGTGAGATGACTTGGTAGCATGGGAAGCCTGGAACTGAGAAAGGTGAGGTCACTAAGTGGACGAAGTGAAGCTCATCTAGAACGTTAGATGGGAAGGGCTGTCTACATCTCACTCATCTGCCAAAGTTACTGATCACACGTTTAGAGCCTAGACAATTAATTGTCAAATCAATGGTCACTCATCGCTTCATTCAATACACACATGTCTTAGTGTCTTGAGTCAATATGAGTCAAGTCACTCAGTTGTGTCCGACTCTTTGCGACCCCATGGACTGTAGCCTACCAGGCTCCTCCATCCATGGGATTTTCCAGTCAAGAGTACTGGAGTGGGTTGCCATTTCCTTCTCCAAGAATTATAATGGCGTCATGATAAAAACCACTTTTCCTGCAATGTGCAACTTACACAGTCTTTTTGTCTTGCCAAAGAAGCTTAGTTGAAAATTCACTTAGTACTTCTAGGAAAGCCAGATTAGGAGGTGGGTATGTTTGTCCTTTCTGATTTTGGTATTTAAAGGAAAATTCTATGCCATCCTTGTAGAGTGTGGCTTAGTCTGACATAATAAAATATCATGGTTTGGGTAGCTTCAACAATAGAAAATATTTGTCACAGTTGTGCAGACCAGGATGTCTACAATCAGGCTGCCAGCATGGCCAGGTTCTAGTGAGAGTTTTCTCTCTGGCTTGCAGAAGGCCATCATAGGTGCTCTACCTATGACCTCATCTAATTGTCTCCCAAAGCCTCTGTCTCCAATTAACATCATATTGGAAGTTAGGGCTTCAATTTATGAATTTGTATGTGTGTGTGTGTGCTCAGTTTCTTCAGTTGTATCCAACTCTTTGCAACTCTATGGACTGTAGCCCACCAGGCTCCTCTGTTCATGGGATTCTCCAGGCAAGAATATGGGAGGGATTGCCAGGCCCTCCTCCAAGGGATCTTCCGGACCCAGGGATGAACCTGTGTCTCTGGTATCTCCTGCATTGGCAGTCAGGTTCTTTATCACTAGCGCCACCTGGGAAGGAGACACAATTCAGTCCATTGCAATATGCGTTGATTATCTGCTATGTGGAGGTTCTGGGCACACTTAACTTCTTCGTACAATGGATTTGGAAAACAGAGGACTTTAGGATTGAAATAAATTACTTAGGCTACTAGCAAAATACTAGAAATTAAAGATTAGTATTCACTTAGGCATTTCTTTTAGCAAAACACTGTTCACAAAGAACATATATCATTTTGCTTAGAAACCAGGAAATTCTGAACTCATTGTCAAAACCTGTTTTGTTTTGTTTTATGGGTACTTTGACTCTTTGGATTTACTTTTTTTTTTCTCTTTGTTTTGGTGAACTAATTGACATAATTCCATACTTTTGGGGGTTGACAGTCTATCGTTTTGTTTTAGATGGGTTTACTGCTCAGAGACTTGACATATTTCACATACTCAGTTGGAAAGTTAGCATCATCTTGGGAAATAAAAGAATACCTGCAATTAAATGTGGTTTCATTTAAAATTGGCCTCTAAGGGATTCTTATGTTAATTATGTTGATGTTCTATTCATAACAATAGAAGACCATTGAACCAAAGAATGCTTTCAGGCAAGGACCCCTGCTGCAGAAAATGTGCAGCTTCCTGTTTATATTTAAATAGCAAAAGTGAAACTTAATCTATTATAAATTTGCAGTTGTGTTCTGAACAGGGTGAAGGTCATATACAGTTACATTTAAGTCACAAGAATAAAAGTACCCCAAAAGCATTTGTACTGAAAGTGCAAGCAACAGTCTAAACCTAAATGTTTATTAAGCTTTCACTCTGTGCTACATGTTACCCAAGATACAGTGGGGGTATGCAATGATGAGGAAGCTTGGACTCCTGTATTCCAGGGCTCATGGTCCTACAAAAATGACTCTTTTTTTTTTAACAGGTTAACTATGACAAAGTGTATCAGATGCATGCATGTATGCTCAGTCTTGTCCAACTCTTTGTGATCCTACGGGCTGTAGCCCACCAGGCTCCTCTATCCATGGAATTTTCCAGGAAAGAATACTGGAATGGGTTGTCATTTCCCCCTTCAGGGGATCTCCCTAACCCAGGATTGAACCCCTCATCTCTTGCATCTCCTGCATTGGCAGGCAGATACTTTACCAACTGCACCACCTGGAAAGCCCATCAGGTGTATGAAAAGTATGCTTTGCATGTATACCCTGATGAAGAAAAAGATAAGACTGCTAAACTGCATGAGGGCCCAAACTGTGGCATTGTCAACAAATGTTCAAGGTTTAAGACACTGAATTCAATGGTGGGGTAAAAGAGGTCTTTGCATACCTGATTTTCTATACTTGAATCATTTTTCTTCCATTCAAATTTTTTCTAGTTCTTTCTTCTGTAACTCTCACCCAAGTTTCACCTAATTCCCACTCATCTTCAGAGCTCAGTGGAGCCTCTGATTTCTCTATGAAGCCTCCTCTGAGGTCTGGGCCTGGATTAGGCTAACTGACATTCCTAGTACTAGCTGAGATTGGTCTAGGGGATTTATGACATTACACTGTAATTGGCTGGCTTTGTGTTTATCCAGACACTTACATTAATGCCAAGCACATAAAAGATTAGTGAATGGATGAATGTTCTGATTCTTCATGGTTTCAGATTACATGTGGAAAAGTGATTGATACCTCTTAGTTTAGTGGAGTGGTTGAGTTTCTGCAAGTTTGGCTTCTGCTATTTTACTATTAATTGACTCTTAAAGCCTCATATTGAGAGTCAAGAGACCTGGAATTTGCTCTCAGACTTGCCCCGACAAGTTGCATGATCCTAAGCAGATTGCCTTATCTGAATCTGTGTTGTCTCATCACTAAATGGAGGTTTTAAGACTAGCTTATGGTCTTTAGTCAGGAGCACACATCACAATCAGCTGTGAAACTTAAACATGTATGAGTCATTCATGCTACTGTCCTAACTCTAGAAATTTGTATCCAGCAGAGTCACCTGAAGGCAAAGACTCCTCTTCCTTCCCTCTGATTCACCTTGGTCCAGGGCCCATCGCCTCACATTCTGACTGTGCCCCTGGCTGACACTCTGGTCTCTTAGCCTCACAGCCTTCCCTTTTCCCTCCTTCTAAATTATCAACATCCCTCTAAACAGTTTCCTCAAAATCTAACTTTATGAGGTGGTAATCTGATCCAGCAACCGTAAGTGGCTTTCTACAGTCCATAGAAACCCCTCAATCAGAAGTTCAACCCCTCTTTCCTTATCTGCCTTCTCTGAGATCTGAGTTCACTGAGATCTGAGTTCACTGAGATCTGCATACCAACAAGGTGGTCTTCTTTCTCCCCAGAAATAATTGTTATTCTTGCCTCTATGCCATGGGGCTTTGCAGGTGGCTTAGTGGTAAAGAATCCACCTGCCAACGCAAGAGATACAGGGGATGCAGGTTCATTCCTGGGTCAGGAAGATCCCCTGGAGAAGGAAACGACAACCCACTCCAGCATTCTTGCCTGGGAAATCCCATGGTCAGAGGAGCCTGGTGTGCTAAAGTCCATGGGGCCGCAAAGAGTTGAGCATGACAGGGCAACTGAGCATGCACTATGCAATGATCCCACTGTTAAGCCTATAATTAACTTCTTTCTGCTTCTATACCAACACCATGAAGTTTTTCTGGAATACTCCAGGCCATATTGCTCTGTCTTTCTTAGAAATCCTATAAAACATATTGTTCATGCCACTCATATTATTAAATGATAGTCCGAGATGAATCAGTAGTTTAATGTGATCTATTCTTTATTCTCAATTATTAATCTTTTTAAAGGGTGGGATTACAACTTCTTTACACAGCTTTATATCTCTCATAGTATTCAAAACTTGAAACTCAGTGAATGCTTTTGAATTGAAAGTTTGCAGTGGCTTTAAACCCTGGAGGTATGAGGTGGTGACATTCTTGTGCTTTTTCATTCATTTGGACTACAGGGGATAGCAGAAAGCAAGAGATAGTTTCTGCCTTAAAGGGGCTTCCAGATTAGTTTAAAAAAGAAGTAAAAAGTAATATGTGAAGAAAACAAAAGTAGAGTAAGAAGATAGAGGATGTATTTATGTGAAGTGTGGGAGTTTTTAAGGTGATTAGGAAAGCCACTTTGGTTAGGTGACATTTGAGCATAGACCCTAATGAGGGAGAAGCCATGTGTGCATCTGGAAGAAAACACTTCTGGCTCCCGGAACAGTAGGTACAAAGGCCCTGAGGCAAGGATGTGCCTGTTCACACAGCAACAAAGGGGCTGGTGTGGCTGGAACAAGATGAATGGGGGGGGGGGCAAGTTGGGGGGAGAGAGGAAGGAGATAACATCAAACAGGTAACTGAGCCAGATCATGCTTGAACATCATGGCTTTTGAACTTTATTTTGAGATGGAGAACTTCAGGAAGGTTTTTGGCAGAGTAGTGACGTGATCTAGTCTATGCTCAAAATGATCCCTCTGGCTCTGGTATGAAAAACAGATCTTTAGATTGGAGGCAGGAGGTCAGTGAGAAGGCTGCTGCATAATTCATATGAGAAGTAAAAGTGGATCAGAACAGAATGGTAGCATCATAAGTGCTGGAATAATGTCAAAGGCTGACAATATTTGCTGATGAGTTTGACAAGGAGTATGAGAAGATGAGAGAACTCCAAGAACTTATGGCCTGAGCCATGGGACGAATTGAGGAAAATTCTGTGAGAAGAGCAGATTTGGGTGTCTAGGGGAGATCAAGGGGTATATTCCAGCCCTGCAAAATCCAAGATGCCTAGTATTCATGTAAGTGCAGAAGTTGAGCAGGTGGTTGGATCTAAGAGTCTGGAGTTCAGGGGAAAGGTCTTTTTACTGGAGAGAATAAGAAGACAGGAGGAAAGTTTGGAGTTTGAAAAATGTGGGAAGATAAAGTTTATTTTAAGCCATGTTTTGTCTTGTTTCAAGGCCTCTGTGCTGCTCCTCCCACCTTGAGGGGTACTCCTAGCTTTTCTCATCTCCCTTTCCCACATTCCCCTCAGTTTCCCCTATGCCCTTGAAGAAGGAATTCATAGGGCCTGGACTCCATCTCAGGCCTGTCTGTGCTGATCGTGCTCGGCTGCCTCTCCAGTGGACTCTGAACTCTCTGCTTAGTGCCTGTGGGAACAACAATGGAAGGATAGACCCCCTCCAAACAGGGGAATCTTGAAGATCACATCCAGGTTACTCATCACCTAAGAGAAAACAGACACTAATCACCCCTGCCTCCGGACACTATCTATCAGAATGTAAGCACAGGCTTATCGGTTATTAACTGTTTGGAATGTAACTGCGGGCTTATTGATTATTGACTGTTTGAACACATAACACGTGAATGATGGGGTTATTGTAGTTGTATTTACCCTGCCTTTGTTTATGTAAGTCTCAAGGGAATTGGGGTGGTGGGTTTGGACACGTACACATGGGGTAGGTGGTGGGTTTGGATACGTACACATGGGGTATAAAAGATTTTCACAAATGCTGGACGGGGTCCTTGGCTAAGAGGAGACTCTGCCTTGGGCCCGCCAGTGTAATAAACTCCACTATCTGCATTGTCCTTCTGAGTGAGTCTGTTTCCCGGAAAGCGTGGCTATAACACCCTGGCTGCTCATCATCTCAGGCCTCAGAAAGGCTGTCATGATCCTGCCATCTAAGTGCCCTCTACTTTAATCCAGGTCTTTTTTTTTTTTTCTTTTTTGCCTGCCATTTATTACAATTACACCATCTGAATTTTTAATGCCCACTCCAGTATTCTTGCCTGGAGCAACCCATGGACAGAGGATCTTGCCTGGCCACAGTCCATAGGGCCACAAAGAGTTAGATACGACTGAAGTGACTTATCATGCAAGCAAGCATTGGATAAATGCATGAGAGAATGGACAAGGGAAAGGTCATACTTTGCATCTGAAGCACAAGTGGAACCTAAAGGAAAATGAGCAGTTGGGCAGGGATGCAAAAATGTCTGTGAGAAACTGACCCATTCTTTAAAACAAATGTCCCTTAAATGAGTTATTTTGCTGCCTTTCTTTCCATTTGGGAAATTCTTTGCCATCCCTTTTCCCCCTTCACTTCAAGTACTGTGAAGGGATTGATTTCAAAGATTTAACACATTCTTATCAATAATCTGATAAATCAAACCATAGTTTGGATCTAAAATTGAATTATGCATTGCTTTTACTGTTGCTGAAGTCCCATGACCTTGCAAAGGGTAAATACTTTCAGCAAAAATGTCAGTCTGGTTTCAAAATACATTTTTCCAAGATAGTACCACCTTGTAACACAGTCCCATTTTCAGTTAAACATTGTTTTATCACATGGAAGTGAAACCAACAGATTGTTTCAGTGAAAAAGCCTTCTGCATTCAAAAATAAATTGAGTTTTTCTGGAAACTAAGCCTGTGTCAGACAAGCAGAACCTTCTTTCCTTCATCTCTCTTCCTGAACTTGAAGCACTTCAACCTGAGGCCACTGAGGAATGCGATGTAACTTTAGTATATTTTTGCATAAAATGAAGTTTGCTTTTGGACACCTTAGGCAGCCAGGAAGGGTAATTGTCAGAAGGATTAGCTCTGTCACAGCTCTGAGTCTACATGCATAGATGCCTCTGGCTTTGGAAGTTTATTTTTATGTAAGAAAGGTGGATGTAGGAAACTGCGGAATTATCCTTGCCATTAGCTGAAAATTTCAACGGAGGGTTTCAAGAGAAAGGTTGGCAGAGATCAGAAGAAAGCCCACATTCTGTGAGGAGTAGCACCCAACTTATGGCCAGGTTGTGTTCCAAGGATCAACTCATAAGCTTTCTGTTTGACCAGTGGTTCTCATATTGGGTGATTTTGTCCCTCAGAGAATATTTGGCAATATCTAGGGACATTTATGGTTTGTCCACAACTGGAAGGTAGGAGGCACTACTGTTAATTTAGTGGGTAGAGCCCAGGTGAAAAGTGAAAGTGTTAGTCACTCAATCATGTCTGACTCTTTGTGACCCCATGGATTTGCCAGGCTCCTCTGTCCAAGGGATTTCCCAGGCAAGAATACTGGAGTGTGTTGTCATTTCTTTTTCCAGGGGATATTATTGACCCAGGGATTAAACCTGTGTCTCCTGTATTGCAGCTGGATTCTTTACCATCTGAGTCATCATAGAATTCCTGG
This sequence comes from Muntiacus reevesi, assembly GCF_963930625.1. Classification (NCBI taxonomy): domain Eukaryota; kingdom Metazoa; phylum Chordata; class Mammalia; order Artiodactyla; family Cervidae; genus Muntiacus; species Muntiacus reevesi. The sequence goes on along the minus strand of NC_089256.1, from coordinate 5,835,428 downwards.
GCAGAGCCCAAGGATGCTGCTAAATCTCCTACCATGTGTAAGACAGACCCCAGAAAAAGAAATAATCTGTCCCCAAACTCAACATACAAAAAACAAGGATCATGTCAGCCAGTCCCATCACTGCATGGCAAATAGATGGGGAAGCAATGGAAACATTGACAGATTTTATTTTCTTGGGCTTGGAAATCATTGCAGATAGTGATTGCAGCCACGAAATTAAACGATGCTTGCTCCTTGGAAGAAAAGCTATGACCAATCTAGACAGAATATTAAAAAGCAGAGACATTACTTTGCCAACAAAGATCCATCTACTCAAAGCTATGATTTTTCCAATAGTTATATATGGATGTGAGAGTTGGACCATAAAGAAGGATAAGCACTGAAGAATTGATGCTTTTGAACTGTGTTGTTGGAGAAGACTCTTGAGAGTCTCTTGGATTGCAAGGAGATCAAACCAGTCAATCCTAAAGGAAATCAATTCTGAATATTCATTAAAAGTACTGATGCTAAAGCTGAATCTCTAATACTTTGGCTACCTGATGCAAAGAGCTGACTCATTGGAAAAGACTTGGGAAAGATTGAAGGCAGAAGGAGAAGGGGATGACAGAAGATGAGATGGTTAGATGGCATCACTGACTCAAGACATGAGTTTGAGCAAGGTCTGAGAGATGGCTATGGACAGGGAAGCCTGGTGTGTTGCAGTCCATGGGGTTGCAAAGAGTCGGACATGACTGAGCAACTGAACAACAAAATGTCAATAGTTGCTAGGTTTAAGAAGTCCTAGTTTAGACACTGGATTTTTTCTCATAGGACCAAAGCTAAAAATGCTGATCTTAGTCCTAATGCAAAAGGCTGTTTTGGCAAATACAGCTATCTGTCCACTGGTACCTATAGTATTCAGGTATGTATGTATGTATCCATGTATGTCTACTGGTATCCATTGTATGCTGCTCTAACTGCATAAACTACATTTGCTAGCATCTCTTGCAGCTAGGAATAGCTATAAAACTGGTTCTCACCAGAGAAATGAGACCAGAGGCAGGGCATGTCATTTCTGGGCCAAGGCTTTTAAGAAACAGCTGTTCCTACCCTGGTCTCTCTTTCCCTTTCCACCAGCTAGTTATAAGTTATGATAAGGCCCTATAGCAGTGGTTCCCAAACTTTAAGTACACCAGAATTACCTAGAGGACCTGTTCAATCTGAGATTGCGGGGCTCAACACCTAGAGTGTTTTATTCAGGGGGTTTGGAGTAGGGCCCGAGGATCTGCAGGTCTAATAAGTTTCTAGGTGTTGCTGATATTGCTGGCCCAGGTACTACATTTTTCAAACCCTTGTCTTAGGGGATTATGATGCCACAAGATGCAAGGAACTTGGTAACATCTGAATCACCATCTGAAGGAGAGGTATCCATCCCCAACCCCTATGTTAATATTGTGGGGAACTTCTCAAAAGAAGGCAGAGGTTATACTAAAACAAGCCTTAACTCAAGCACCTGCCTTGAGGTTGCCATACACAGAAAAAGCATTCCAACTTTATGTCCATGAAAAAGAAGGAATAGCCTTGGGAGTGTTAACTCAAATGTTGGGACCTGAGTCCCTCTCTGTAGCTTACTTATCCAAGAGGCTTGACCCAATTGCCTGAGGCTGGCCTCCCTGCCTTTGAAACCTGGCAGCTATTGCAACCCTGGTAGAAGATGCTTTAAAACTCTCTTTTGGGGGCAAACTAACTATTTTTACCATCCACCAAGTGAAACAACTCCTAAATGGGAGAGGCCATTTATGGATGTCCGATCAAAGGATCCTCAGATATCAAGTAATGCTGATGGAAAATCCAGGCCTCACTATAACCCCCTGTGAGGTTCTTAACCCAGCCACCCTCCTGCCTACCCCGAAGGCTCTCTCCCCTTTCACTCTTGCCTAGAAACCTTGGACCATTGGGCAAAACCCCGAGAGGGATTGTCAGAAGATCCTCTGACCAATCCTGAGGAAATCTGATACACTGATGGAAGCAGCTTCATCTTGGATGGAAAAAGAAGAGCTGGATATGAAATAGTCTCCAATTTTGAGACCAAAGAGGCTAAACCTTTGCCACCAGGTACTTCAGTCCAGTTAGCTGAGCTCTTAGCCCTGACTAGAGCTTTAAAGCTGGGAAAAGGAAAAAGAGTAGTCATTTACACTGACTCCAAGTATGCCTTTCTGGTGCTACATGCATATGTTGCTATTTAGAAAGAAAGAGGCCACTGGACCACCCGAGGGTCCCCAATCAAATATGGAAATCAAATCCTTAGGCTCTTGGAGGCAGTCCATCTGCCCACTGAGGTTTCAGTCTTCCATTGTAAAAGACACCAAAAAGGGAGCACAGAAGTGGCACGAGGGAACCAAGCAGCTGACCAGCCAGCTAAGAGAGCAGCGTTACAGAACAATGACCTAATAGGGGTTGTCTATTAGGTCATTAGTTCCACAGACTAATTTGCCAGAAACTCCTTCATATACTGAAGGTGAGACTCTTAAAGCTAAGAGTGAGGGCTTTCAAGAAGATGGTATGGGATGGTTCCAAAAGGAGGGACTAATTTTTCTGCCTGGGAACCTCCAATGGAAGTTGGTTAACTCTTTACATGCCACCACTCATTTAGAGGAGAAAGCCCTCCAAAGATTACTAGAAAGATCCTTCAGAGGAACAGGCCTCCAAATGACTAAAAGGCTCCTCTTGTCCCACTTGCCAATTAAACAACCCCCAAGGGGCTTGAAGACTCCAGCTGACCCAGCCTGTCCAATGACATGGGACTGCCAGGAGAGGATTGGCAGATGAACTTCACCCAGATGCGTTTCTCCAGGGTATAAACACCTATTAGTCATGATAGATACATTCACAGGATGGATTGAAGGTTTTTCCACCTGGACTGAGAAGGCTGGGGAGGTGGTAAAAAAAATTGCTCCATGAAATCATTCGGAGATTTGGTCTACTGAGGTCATTACAAAGTGACAGTGGGACATCATTTATTCTAAGATCACCCAAGGGGTCTCTAAAGCATTGGGCATTACTTATTATCTCCATTGTGCCTGGAGACCTCAGTCTTCAGGAAAAGTAGAAAGACCCAACCAATTCTTAAAATCAGTGATAAAAGAGATAACCTAGGAGACTTCCCTGCGATGGAAGGAGGTTTTACCAATAGCTCTCCTCTACACCCGTATTGCCCCTAAGGAATAGGTTGGTCTTAGTCCTTATGAGATGCTATATGGGAGACCTTTTGTTTATGTCAATGACCTCTTCCTAGATCCAGAGGCTCAGACCCACTTGTCCTATACCATGGCGATTGGACAATTCCAACAGGATATATGCTTGTGGGGTGTCAACCAGGACCCAAAAGATTCTAAAGCATCACCACTATATGCTCCAGGAACTCAAGTCCTAATTAAAGATGGAAGGATGGGCCCCCAAAGGCACAACTACAGCCCACATGGAAGGGCCCCTACCCTGTAATACTTTCTACGCCCACAGCAGTCAAGGTACAAAGACATGACTCCTGGATTCACTACTCACAAGTCAAGCTTTGGAAAAAAACAGAAGAGGACATTCAGTATACCTGTGAGCCCCTGGGAAATCTCAGATACCTATTCAGAACTACAAATGAGTGCCATTCTAATGAACATCTCCAAAATTAAGTCTCTGGGATAAGATTTCTCAGGACAGCTCTGAAGAGCCAACACAGCTTGGCAGGGGTTGTACTCCAAAACAGGCAGGAGATAGATCTTCTGATCCCTGAACAAAGAGGGACTTGAGCCATCTTGAATGAGATGTGTTGTTTCTGGGTAAATATATTCAGCTAAGTTAAAGAAAGTCTCACAGTCCTCAAGAAAAATATTCAGACCCCACAGGATCTCAAAGAATGAGCTGGAGAGTTCTCCAGGTGGCTACAATCTCTTTCTGGGGATCCTCCTGGAAATGGGAAATTTGGAGTTGGCTAATGCCCCTACTAGTCCCTGTCATCACCAAATTGATGCTATTTGTGATTGCTCCATGTATTATCAGTTGTCTAACCCATTTTGTCTCTGCCCAGGTCAACAAGCTACAACATGCAGTGTCAGTTCAACAAGGATATATAAAACTACAGTCGACCACAGAAAATAACACTCACCCTTAGATGGACACTGCTATGAGGACTCTGAGGCCTTAGACTAGCAAGAGGGGGAAGTCCAATGCCCCTCGCTGTCCCAGTTCAGCATGAAGTAGCCAGAAAGACCTTGACACCCCTATTCCCAAAGAATTGGGCCTCCCATCTCTTGAGGGGGGAATGTTAGGTAGTTAGAATAGGAAATAGGAGTTCAGGATGGTGGTGGCTAAAAGGAAGGAAAGGGAAGAGCCCACAAAAATAGAACAAAGGAAGTGGACTGGAGTGGGGACCTCAGGTAAAACAAACAGTACTCCTGGCTAGCCCAGTTTACATAGGGAAGGCCCAGGGGGCAGGAGAAAAAACATGTTAAAAGAGGAGACTAAATTGAGCTGCGGGCCTCTCTTCTCTTTGCATCTGTGGGTAGGCATGCCCTTATGCCTTGAGGGTGCATTTTCCTTTACTTTCTAAATAAAACTGAGCTGTAACACGGAGATGTAACACTCGTCCATTGGAGAGCTGTAACTCTGGTCTGTTGCTTCAAATTTTTGTTGTGATGAGACAGCACCAAGGAAATTACACTATCCCCCAACAATATCAACCCTGATCTTTGACTTGAATGAGAGAGGATTTACTGCAATGGTTCAAGAACTGAATTTGGAGTCTGTGTGCTCCCAAAGCTTAGCCTACCAGAGGATTCTCTATATCTGCTTACCCCATGTCTCTCTCCCTTATATGTCCCTGCAGAATCACGGGTATTTTCTTAACAGATGAGGGAATACAGACTAGGAGAGATGGAGAGGCCAAGGTTACATAGTAAATGGTATGACTAGTTATTCAACCTGTGTTTCATTCTCCCGACTGAGTATGTTACCCATAACAAAGATGAAAAATCATGATTATCTTAAGAACTTGAAGTTTTAGGAAAGATGTGAAGAAGAAAATTGTCTTCCCCTTTCCTAGGCAGAAGATCAACCTGAGGCAACATTTTGAAAAAGATATTTTGCCTTGTGCTCTCCCTCCCCAATTCTTTCTGTGCCTTCTGTCTCACTCTTTGTCTCCGATTCCCCACATCACTGCCATTGTGTTGCCTCCTGAGCCCAAGCCGCCGTATTCTAACATGATAGGTTTCTGACTCTCCAGTCAAAACCCTCATTTCCCATGCAGCCAAAACGAGCTTCCTGCCAGGAAGAAAATGACTGGAAGGAAGAAATCTGCTGGGGAAGGAAAGTACACAGTTCTGAAGGGCTTGCTTTTTGAGATAGTTGTTAACATGTGCGCTTTCATGTTTACTTGTGGAATTGAAAACAGCTCCCTTAAGGTCCGGTGACAGTCTTCAAGCACTGAGGGAAGAGCTGGTGAGTGGGACCGAGGCTCTTGGAAAGGGTGGGCGAGGCGCTATCCACAACCAGGGCACCTGCCCCGTGTCTCCCTCTGCTCTCTCCTGTGACCACAGGGCTTTAAAAGTTCCCAGTGTTTTGGAAGAGGGTCTGTGGGAGGCCTGGCAGTGGGTCTGGAACCCATCCCTATTCCCAGAGGTTTGGTCTGTCTGTCAAGAACTTGGGTGCCCGAACGGCATTTGAATGTCCCCAGTATATCAGAGCAAATGCTGAAAATTCCCAATTAACATAATGGCGCTATTGGAAATTTAGCACAAGGCATTTTCAAATGTAACTGCTTCTTGCTCATTTGCACATATAACTTACTCGAGTCAATCTTATTGACTTCTTCTGAACTCTATCCACAGAACCTGAGGGCAGAATTAGAGGGATTTATGCATGGCACAGACAGACTTATTTTTTGAGCTTGCTTTGTGTGTATCGATAGTTTTCTAAGGTTATGTCAACCTAATGCCAGAAACAAGCAAGCAGTTAGGAAGCAGATTCAGGCAGAAAACAGGGAAAAACAATGTAGTCTATTTTTTTTTTTCCTCAGTAGACAGTTTCACTTGATTAAAACTATCAGTCAGATTTTTGTGATACCTGTGACATGCCTGAAAAACTGAAATGCACACAGAAGTTTCCCAAATTAAATAAGATTATTTATTTTTCTGTATCTTGTCTTGAGATATAGGGAGAGGTGACAAGCATTCTGGGTTGTCCCCTTTCATTACTCAGCATCTCTTAGGGGCTGGCATGCTCTTTTTGGCTTACTTTATATATAGCGTGGTCAGGTAATCTACAAGCTCTTGTCACTTTTTCACAGTCAATAAATGTTTAAGTAGATAGTGATGTTTTCCATGTGTCAACTTGTCCAAATTCAGCTCATTTCAGTTGTTCAGTCATGTCCTACTCTTTGCAACCCCATGGACTGCAGCACAGCAGGCTTTCCTGTCCGTCACCAACTCCGGGAGTTTACTGAAACTCAAGTCCATCTAGTTGGTGATGCCATCCAACCATCTCATCCTCTGTTGTCCCCTTCTCCTCCCACCGTCAATCTTTCCCAGCAGCAAGGTCTTTTCAAATGAGTCAGTTCTTAGCATTAGGTGGCCAAAGTTATTGGAGTTTCAGCTTCAGCATCGGTCCTTCCAATGAACACCCAGGACTGATCTCCTTTAGGATGGGCTGGTTGGATCTCCTTGCAGTCCAAGGGACTCTCAAGAGTCTTCTCCAACACCACTATTCAGAAGCATTAATTCTTTGGTGCTCAGCTTTCTTTATAGTCCAACTCTCACATCCATACACGACTACTGGAAAAACCATAGCCTTGACTAGACAGATCTTTGTTGGCAAAGTAATGTCTTTGCTTTTTAATATGCTGTCTAGGTTGGTCATAGCTTTTCTTCCAAGGAGCAAGTGTCTTGTAATTTCATGGCTGCAGTCACCATCTGCAGTAATTTCGGAGCCCAAGAAAATAAAGTCTCTCACTGTTTCCATTGTTTTCCCATCTATTTGCCATGAAGTGATGGGACTGGATGCTATGATCTTAGCTTTCTGAATGTTGAGTTTTAAGCCAACTTTTTCATGTTCTTCTTTCACTTTCATCAAGAGGCTCTTTAGGTCTTCTTCACTTTCTGCCATAAGGGTGGTTTCATCTGCCATAAAGGTGACAGATTTTGCCATAAGGGTGATGTCCCAGAGAGGGTTACAATACATTTTCCTCACAAAAACTGATACTTTGAGTTTCACTTTGAGTTTATAACGTTTCATGTCTTAGTGCCAGGAGTAAGTTGCTGCTGGAACTAAAAGCAGAAGATCAGCAATTGTCCTTAAATGAAGGGGTCAGGGGTTCTTGCCATCCATGGGTATGTCAGTAGCACTAGCACAGGTAGGTCCTCAGTAATGATCTGACAGTCATACCTTCTTACGAATAAAAACCTTCATCTCTGATAGAAGGTTTTTCCGAGAACAGTGTGGGTTTATATGAATCATGTCTTTATGAAGCACTAATGGCTATCGTTTTCTGTGGTGGTTAAACAAAGTGGTGAAAATTCCCAATTGTTGAATGTTTCCTAAGTAGCCGTCCCTGTGCCAGGCATTTTATATACATTTTCTAGTTTGGTTTTCAACACTGACCAACTATAGTAAACACCATTTTACAGCCAAGAGAGCTGAGGTTTGGAAAGGGTTAACCACACTGCTCAAGTGATTCTACCAAAACAGTAGTTCCTATTTATGCCCTTGGGATTCTCTAGGCAAGAATACTGGAGTGGGTTGCCATTCCCTTCTCCCTTAGAAAATATTATGGTCTGCCAAATAGAGGAATCTAATCTTCTGCTTAAAAATGCAGTGGCGCAAAACTTTTATTCTAAATTTATTTGGGAACTAAGTGAAGAATATGTTATTTTGACCTAATAATAGGAGAAAACTATGGGACTGGTTGTAGTTTGAAGCTAGTTCTCAGATGTTCTCAATTCGCCATATTCACACTTATTTTCAGCATTTGAAACTGTATGAGGAATTAATGGAGAGCTTCCTTGGTGGCTCAGTGGTAAAGGACTCACTTGCCAATGGAGGAGATACAAGAGAGTTGGGTTTAATTCCTGGGTTGGGAAGATCCCCTGGAGAAGGAAATGGCAACCCACTCCTGTAGTCTTTCCTGGAGAATTCCATGGACAGAGGAGCCTGGAGGGCTACAATCCATGGGGTTGCCAAGAGCTGGACATGACTTAGCAACTGAGCATGCACGTGGACTTAGTGGAATATTCAGTTCATATGGGCCTACTGCTTTGTCTACTTTGTCATAGCAATGTGGCATGTGGCCATTCATTATTTAAGATGACTTTTTCTGTGACTGCATGATACACTGGTTAGAACATTTTCATGACTCATTTCTTCCTATTTGAAGATCTCAGGAGACCTTCTCCACTTACCCACTTGCCCATTCATGCCCTCCCCAGCTCTCAGTGAGAGAGCTGGGGACTTGGCGTGGTTCATCTTATCTAGTGGAGAAAACAAACATCCTGAGCGTGTGCCCGGTGAGCTGGTTAGTGGCCTTGTAGTGGTAAGGAAGAGGTAGTGGCCTAATTAATTGCACAAGGTACACTGAGAGCTGGAAGGAGACATGGCTCAGAATTGGGAGGGGACACTGGACTCTAGGGGAGGGGGCTTTGAAGAGGAAGCCTTGGCAAGGAATGTTTGACACCATGATGATGTCATCCAGGTTGTCTCTCTCTGGAAGAATGTAAAAGGAAGAGACAAGAAGAGAAAAAGTCCTGCTGGAAATTCCCAGGCAATCTGGTGCTTAGCACTCCATGCTTTCACTGTCCGGATCTGGTTTGATCCCTGGTTGGGGAACTGAGATCTTGTGTGCTTTGCAGTGCACCTCCCCTACTCTTCAAAAAACAACATTAAAAACAGAGTCCTGTTGCTTAGGGAAGACTCAGGTTCTCAGACAACCCTTGTATATACGTTTACAGAAATCTTTTTTTTTTCCCCTAAGCTGAAGCTAAGCCTGATTCTTGATTCAAATCACTTGGCTCATATAAAAATCTTAGGGTTTTAAATGAGATCTAAAGTTTTTAATTGGAAACCAAAAACATCCCCCCAATACAAAGTAAGTGAAGATTTGAAAAACAGTCTCATATAAGAGCACTACTTACAAGGAAGTGTTAACAATGTACTATTATGAGGACTCAGTATTTTTCTAGGTGAAAAATACTTTCATTTAAAAAACAAAAGATTTTATTTATGGATCTCTTTCCTTAATGTATTTTTGCTTGGCTTGCACCTGTAGAATTGGCCAAACCTGGTCTGAGAGCTGCCTATGGGGCAATTTTGGATTCCAAAGTTCCCAGGCTGATAGAACAGGAATGGAGAGTCCTTAAGTGGCATTTTAGTTAAGTATACCATATAAGTTGTGTAGACACTGCAAGAAGATCTGACTGATCCATTCTAAAGGAAATCAGTCCTGAATATTCATTGGAAGGACTGATGCTGAAGCTGAAACTCCAAAATTTGGCCACCTGATGTAAAGAACTGACTCATTTGAAAAGACCCTGATGCTGGGAAAGATTGACAGTGAGAGGAGAAGGGGATGATAGAAGATGAGATGGTTGGATGGTATTACTGACTCTTGGACATGAGTTTGAGTAAACTCTGGGAGTTGGTGATGGGCAGGGAAGCCTGGCATGCTGCAGTCCAGGGACTTGCAATGAGTCGAACATGATTGAGTGACTGAATTGACTGACTGACTGAGACACTGTTTTAAATTTTTCATCCATTTGCCTATTTATCTGTCACTTATTTGTAGAAGGCTACTCAGGTTCAAGTAGTGGGCTGGGTGCTGAGTGTACAGAGTGAACCCAATAGATAAGCATTTAGCCTCACAAAGCTCCCTGTCTAGAGGGGCACAGAGTCAGGTGAACCAAAAATCATGGTAGAATGAGATAAGTATTAGGAGAGAAGAAGTGTTGGGTGTTATGGAAACAGAGGTGAGGGACATCAACCCAGACAATTGGGAAAGGAGTACGTCAAGGCTGTATATTGTCACCATGCTTATTTAACTTATATGCAGAGTACATCATGCAAAATGCCAGGCTGGATGAAGCACAAGCTGGAATCAAGATTTCCAGGAGAAATATCAACAACCTCAGATATGCAGATGACATTACCCTTATGGCAGAAAGTGAAGAGGATCTAAAGAGCCTCTTGATAAAGGTGAAAGAGGAGAGTGAAAGAGCTGGCTTAAAAAATTCAACACTCAAAAAACTAAGATCATGGCATCTGGTCCCATCACTTCATGGCAAATAGATGGGGAAACAATGGAAACAGTGAGAGGCTTTATTTTCTTGGTCTCCAAAATCACTGCAGATGCTGACTGCAGCCATGAAATTAAAAGACACTTGCTCCTTGGAAGAAAAGCTGTAACAAACCTAGACAGCATATTAAAAAGTAGAGACATCACTTTTCCAACAAAGGTCCATCTAGTCAAAGCTATGGTTTTTCCAGTAGTCATGTATGGACGTGAGAGTTGGACCATAAAAAAGGCTGAGTGTTGAAGAACTGATGCTTTTGAACTGTGGAACTGGAAGACTTGAGTGTCCCTTGGACTGCAAGGAGATCAAACCTGTCAATCCTAAAGGAAATCAATCCTGAATAATCATTGGAAGGACTGATGCTGGAGCTGGAACTCCAATACTTTGGCCACCTGAGGCAAAGAGCTGACTCATTGGAAAAGACCCTGATGATGGGAAAGTTTGAAGGCAGGAGGAGAGGGGGACAACAGAGGACGAGATGGTTGGATGGCATCACTGACTCAACGGACATGAGTTTGAGCAAGCTCTGGGAGATGGTAGTGAAAGATAGGGAAGCCCAGCATGCTGAGGTCCATGGGGTTGCAGAGTCGGAGATCACTGAGTGACTGAACAACAACAAGAGTTTTCCTACAGGAAGTGATGTCTAAGATAAAATGTGAAGGAAAAAACCAATTAATGAGTAAAAGAGTGAAGGTGGTGGGTGTGGAAAGGGGTCAGGGCAGACCAAGAACCTGAGTAAATGGTGGGGGTTGGGGTTCGGGGGGTGGAGGTGGGAAAGATCTTTGCATGTTTAAGTAACTGGAGAAAATTTGGTAACTGGGTAAACACTGCTCTGCTGATAAGACTGGCAAATGGAAAAAAAGAAGCAAAGACTGGCATCACAGAAGGGTCTAAAGCAAATGTGAATAAGGTGGGGGGAATGGATTGAAGAGAGAGGTTCAGAACAGAAACCATGCACTGGGATTATGTTCTGGGATGTGCTTCTCAGATTTTCACATGCACAGAAATTGCCTGGGGATCTTGTCAGAAGGCAGACTTGGGATCAGCATTTCTAAAGAGATCCCCAGTGATGTCATAGCTGCTGGTCCCAGGATCACAGCTTTAGGTTCAAAGGATCAAGAAAGCCTGGAAGTGTTCTTTTTACATGATGGCTGGCAATTGTGTGGGACAGGCTGGTGGCTTAATATGGTTCTACTTATTTAGGTGGTCATAGAGAGTCCTGTTACTAGGTATTGCTGAAACAATAACCTAGACTCTTCACTTTCATGAATTCCACTTACATATTTTTTCCTTCCTGTAACTGAATGGCAACAAGGGAAGGCCATTTTGCGATCAAAGTCTCAGGCTGGCTCTGACCACAGCCTGATCAGTAGGTCACCAAAAAGACACTGAGAAATGTGCTCACCTACACATGGGCAGAGGTTCTTAAGCTGTTCTATAGAACACTGGGGTTCTATACAGAGCACAGTTTCCCAAAACTTAAATAGTAATGACAGTCTTTTCGCTGGTAAGGGGGGAAGAGAAACGCTAATGGGAAATTTTTCTTAATTTAAAGTTTTTCTTCCATGCCTTCCCCTTGGTTCTTTAGTGTCAGCAGCTATTTGGATGCTAATGAGTGCTGGTGGGCAACCAAATGAGCAACAAACAACACTAGCAGCAAAGCTGGGCCACAGTTGGGGCTGTTGTCTTTATGGTTATGTAAACTCATGGATGAGGTTTTATGTTATATCCATATACTGTGATCACATTTTCCTGGTTAAAAACCCTTCTGGGTTCATGGGATAGGACACATCAGGGTTACAGAGTCTCTTCAAAGTGCAATAGAAATGGATAAATTGGCGAATCATGTCCTCTGACACTGCTGGGCTCTTTCAACCTGCCCGGGTGACTCCGGGCCTCCCTTCTGTCCAGCTCAGCACAGCAACTCTGCATGAGCCTCCACAACCCAGTAGCCTACAGCTCCTGGTGGTTACAGTGGTTTCAGGAAGGCTGCCAGGGCTCAATTGGGCTTGGTATTTCCCTGCCTTCTAGCAATTCTTGGCTCTTATTTAGTTTTAAATTAAATAAAAATTGCAGCACACGGATTTGAATTAAAACAAGAGGCCTGATCTTTGTAATATGCACCATATCAATAGGAAAGCTAATTTGTGCAAAGCACATCTCCTCCTTTAATTTAAACCACAGAGGTCTGCCTCTTCGGTTTCAAGGGAACTGAGTGCTGGGTGGGGCCGCCCACTCCAAGCATTAACTGGGGCTGTACTGAGCGTGACAGGAACAGTTTCGGGGAGGGGGGGTAGGATGCTGAGCAGTCCTCTTAAGCCCTTTGTGCTGGGTGTCACATGATACAACAGAGCAGCGACGGACTCCTGGCCTTGAATTTAAAGAAGGTCTTAAAATGTCTCAGGGTAGACTTCCCCAGTCGACTCTGAGCTGCAACCTAGCTACCAAAAAAACCCCAGAATTTGCATTATTAAAAGCTTCTCAAGACTGAGGAAGCAAAGAGACCACACTCCTCCTGACCTTGAGACCAGTCCTCATTTTCAGGTTCCAAGGCTGCGCGTGTGTGGACTCCGAGTCTATACAAAACAAACTGGGTAGGGACTGGGCTTCCCATGTGGCTCAGTGGTAAAGAATCTGCCTGCCAGTGCAGGAGACTTGAGAGACACGAGTTCAATCCCTGGGTCGGGAAGATCCCCTGGAGGAGGAAATGGCAAACCACTCCAGTGTTCTTGCCTGGAGAATCCCATGGACAGAGGAGCCTGGTGGGCTACAGCCCACAGGGTCACCAAGAATTGGACATGACTGAAGCGACTTAGCACAGGGCCTGTGCTAGGTGAGAAATTCAGCCTGGGCGCTGACAGTGGCTTTGCTCACTTTAATTGGCTCTATGAAGCCAAAGGTGGAGGGGAGAGGGCAGAGGGTGGTGGAGTGGCAGTACGGTCATCATCCAGGAACAATGTGAGGTTTCCCCAAAAACACTGCTGAACCCCCACCATCTCCATGCCTTACTTCAGTGCTCACTGCAGGCCTTGTGTGCTCCCCACCAGGAGGTAAGTGATGAGCCCGGGATCCATCTGCAAACTCCTATCTTCAGGTGTCTCCAGAATGGAGATAAGAGCTGATTAAGGTTTATGGGGCCTGAAACTTGTACATTTGGGGTCCTCTTTAAGGAAAATGAGACAGAAATATCTTTAACAGATTTTATGTACCATTATAAAATAGGGCTCATCCCAGGGTCTTGGAACAGGGACCTGAAGCTTCTTTAACTTTACAAGTGAATCCACTTCTACTTCTAAAGCATCACCAGCCCTCTTCCTGCCCAGTGCCAAAAGGTCATGTACAAGGGGAGAGTAAAGAGATGGAGGAAAAGGCTCTGTCACATAGTAGGTGTCATTGACTAAGACAGAAATTCTGGTTCTTATTTGATTGGCCTTTGAACCATCTGTGCTGCAAGGGCTTAGTGAACCTTGGCCCAAAGTCAAGTTCTCTCTCTGAAAGTGCAAGCCGGCTTAAGGGCAGGGTGCGCAGCTTGGTCTCTGTTCATTCGAAGGCTTACCTTAGGGAGCCTGTAAGGAAATGTCTGTGGAATGCGTAGCTGGGTGATGACAGAGGGTCTGTGTAAGTAAATTCACACTCCCTGGGTTGGGGAGATCCCCTGGAGAAAGAAATGGCACCCCACTCCAGTATTCTTGCCTGGAGAATCCCATGGATGGAGGAGCCTGGTAGACTACGGTCCACGGGGTTGCCAACAGTCGGACACAACTGAGTGACTTCACTTTCACTTTCACCCATTTTAGATAGAGCATCATTGTCATTTACTTTCTTCTAAGGACTCTGAAAAGTTTTGAGCTGTGTAAAGAGAAGCTCCATCTTCCTTTCTCAGTGAGGCAAGGACAACTAGGTCCCACCCGCGAGTTTCAAAGTTTCCTTCTCACTGGATGATCAAAACCCCTCTGGACATAATTAAGAACATTAAACTACATTATAATGCAAATATCCTTTTAGGGGGTCGGTCGTTTTTTTCTGATTTCAGCAGCTGTGGTGTCCACATACCCGGAAAAACTAGACTGTGTGTTATTTGATCTGCTTTTTAACCTCCTCCTCTGGCTTACATTACCTTAAGTTTACTTTTTAAATTCTTAATTTCCCAGCAAATACATTGAAAACTTTAGGTCCTGAGTGAGGTGTGGAATATGAGGTATGGAATATCAGGATTCATGCAGAAAATCAAAGCCTAGTCTGGAGCATTCTCTTTTGAAGAAAACTATTACCCTCCACGTGGTGAACTCCCTTGACCCTTCCTACATTCTGATGGGGCTCAGTGGGTGCAATATAGAACGGAGACTATGACTGGGGCAAGGGTGCCGCCCACATGTGGGGCTTACTGTGAACTGGATGCTGGAGTTTGCCTGGGCTAGGGAGGGCACGGCTTTGATTTAACTTCTGTTCTCACGACCTTGAGGGTAAATCTGAAGTCCTGTCAAGGCAGATGTGAAGGGTATAAACTCAAAGTCCAGAGGCCCAGGTTTAAGTCTCAATTTCATCTCTTAACTAGCTGCCAGGTTGTGAGCAAGATGCTCCAAAGTTCTCCATGTCTTTCTTTCCTTCTCTTTTTTAATCCACAGAAAGAGACCAATAATGCCTAGCCTATCTTTCCCTGGAGATGAGTCTCAAAATATTACCCACAAAAGGTCTTAGAAAGGTACAGAGTGATTTTAGAGTTGACCATCTATGATTCAATTACATAACCATGTAACATAGCAATTTCCTCATTTTAAAGCTAAGAAGACAGCTTTTTAGTGGAAAAGTCAGTGTTCTTAATAATAGGAACTGGCAGATGGGTATTCCCCTAATTAAACTATTAATGCCAATCCCATTAATGTGATGGAGTTATAGTTTTCCTTCTAGAGGATGAAGGTGTTTTAGAATAAGGCCAGGTTGTAAATGTTTTAGGTTTTGTAAATCATATAGTTTCTACTGCAACATTTAATTCTGCCCTTGTAGCATAAAGATGGGGCTTCCCTGGTGGTGCTAGGGGTAAAGGACCTGCCTGCCAATGCAGGAGACATAAAAGATGTGGGTTGGATCTCTGTGTCAGGAAGATTCCCTGGAGGAGGGCATGGCAACCCACTCCAGTATTCTTGCCTGGAGAGTCCTATGGACAGAGGAGTCCGGTGGATACAGCCCATGGGGTCGCAGAGTCCAAGACGACTGAAGCGACTTTGCCCAGCATGCACAGCATAAAGGCAGCACAGGCAGTATTAAAAAGAGAAGTAGAGCTATGTTCCAGCTTCATTTACAAAATTCATGTGGGCTAGATTTGGTTCAAAGGCCCTAGTTCGCTGACTCCCCACTTTAGAATATCATAAAGGTATCACCAAGTTCTGGGCTTCCTCACATCCCCTGGCTGTACATATCATACTGCTGGCCTCAGATTTTAATGCAGCTCCAATTTGACAGCTAAGCAAACACAGAAGATGCCAAATCCAGAAAACCAGCAAGCCACGAGGTTATTCGGGCAGACATTTCACATCCCAAGATAGCTATTTAAACCTTGCACTTTTCTCAAAATCTTCTTTGTAAAATAAAGCATTGTTTAAAATATAATATCCCAGTTTTAAAAATAAACCACAATTCTCCAGAGTGAAGCTACTGATATTTTGATGGAAAAGAAGGAACAGTGCTTCCCAACTCCTCGAAATGCTTTACAAAAATGCACCTCAGTGCCAACTTCTTCATGTGATCCAATCTGTGTTTTGCTGTCCCATTATAAGAGTTAATCATTACCAAAGTTCACCACTGCTTTAAATTAAAGATCACCTATTGGTACAACCTACATTATGACTCTCTCTCTCGGGCAGGCCACACCGGCATATCTGGAAATGTAGGGAAGCACTGTCAGAGGCCTACAGGAGGACATTTTTAAACTCTGGATCTCCATTTGCCTCCACTTGATTAAATGACTCATTGTCAGCCTGGGAGCTGCTACCCTTTACTGTGTGGAACAGGCTAGGAGGGAAGTGAAGGTGAAACAAGCCTTTTATTCCTAGTTGTTGTTGTTCAGTCACTCAGTTGTGTCCAACTCTTTGTAACCCCATGGACCGTAGCCCACCAAACTCCTCTGTCCATGGGATTTTCCAGGCAAGAATACTGGAGCGAGTTGCCACTTCCTTTTCTAGGAGATCTTCCTGACCCACAGATTGAACCTGTATCTCCTGAATTGCAAGCAGATTTCTTTACTGCCGAGCCACTGGAGAAGTCCTTATTCCTACTTCTAAAAATGTGGATTTGTTGGGGTTTGAGGTGAAGTTTCACAGACCTTGGCTTAGGAATAATTTCATCCTCAGCCAAGTTACTTAACCTTTGATTGGTTTGTATCATTGGTTAAGTATCATTAAAAGTGATTCTGAACCCTCATTTTTTTCCATCTAGACAATGGATTAATATCTGCTTCATAGGATGAATTTGGGCTTCCCTTGTGGTTCAGCTGGTAAAGAATCTGCCTGCAATGCGGACGACCTGGGTTCAATCCCTGGGTTGAGAAAATGCCCTGGAGAAGGTAAAGGCTACCCACTCCAGTATTCTGGCCTGGAGAATTCCATGGACTGCATAGTCCACAGGGTTGCAAAGAGTCGGACACAACTGAGTGACTTTAACTTTCAGTTCACTAGGATTGATTTATAATGAGAGGCAAATAGCAGATATTCAGTAAATGATAGTTTTTCTCACTTTTTCCATATCCTCCTGTATACCCCGAATTTTGTTTGCTCTATTGTGAAGCTTTGTTTTACTCTCATGTATCTTCCAGTGAACTGCCTCTGACTGTAATATAAGTGTACAAGTACATAGAAGTCATGTAAGGGGAAAAGTCTCCAAATAAGAAAAGGCTGATGGTAGGAAAATTAACTGAACATAAAGAAACACAGTCACCAGAGCAGTTCAGGGTCAGCAAATTCATTTTGTTTGTTTTCTTTGGGAAAAAGGGGTCTTCAGGTATGGTTTGATAGTAGAGACTTTGCTGGCTTCATCCACCTGTGTGTAGGACGGCTCTTGGTATTTGGTGGAAATGCAATTAACACTTTTCTCAACTAATAACTGATCATACTTAGATGTGATTTACTTCTGTATTAACCACGAAAACTTCCTGGAGCTTTGCCTAGGGAAGCAGCAAGGCTTCTAAGGAGAAGGAGTCATAACATTGGACAGAAATGGCACCACTTACACATATTTATCTGTCAGTCTGCATTTTGTGAAATAATTATGCAAATTCCTCCAACTGAAAATTGATCTGAAATAGGTCAGAAAAGGACTTCCTTGGTGGCTCAGTTAAGGAATCTGCCTGCAATGAGAGGGAGCTGGATTCAATCCCGGGGTTGGGAAGATCCCCTGGAGGAGGGCATGGCAACCCACTCCAGTATTCTTGCTTGGAGAATCCCCATGGACAGAGGAGCCTGGCGGGCTGTGGTCTATGTGGTCCCAAAGAGTCGGACACAACTGAGCGACTAAGCACAGGTCAGGGAAAAGTTCAGTGGCTATTCTAGGCCAGATTCTGGCCAGTTTCTGGAAGATATTGAAACTCGTGGCCATCTTAACCGGATTCGCTTTCATTTCATTTTCTTTCTGGAAAGAAATGCCACTGTTGCCCAGAATGTATGGATAGCAGAATGAAAGTAGGTACAATGGGATAAAGAGAAGTTATGCTTCCCCAAGAAGTCTCTAAGTATAACACGTGTACATGGTTTTCCAAGTACAAGGAAAAAGTATGAGAGAAGAGTTGCATGAACACACAACAAAATTCACATACCTGAAAACATCATCATGTGCTGAAAGTTCCAGGGGATCTTGTGTTTCCTGCCTAGATTCAGGAGGAAGGAGAGGGGATATATGTTGCAGGCTCTGGCCACAAAAATCGCTACCTGTGGATAAGCGCAGGGAGACATTGAGGAAAATGCCGCTGCGATAAATGTGATAGTCCTTGGGCTTTAAATGCTATGTCCTTAAGCTTCTCTATATTATGACCCAGAAAACAGGAATAAACATGTCGATACATGTACGTCCAAACCGCTTCCAAAATTCATCTTTCAACGTCATTTTCTTTCCAGAAATAATAGAGGACTCTGTCTTCTTTAAACATATACTCGGTTTAAAATTGTTAACCCAATACCATTTCAATCACCGTAAATTTTCTCATCACATTTATGTGGCTGATAACTGACTCTACGCTCAATTCCGCTGCAAAATGTGAGGCAGAGACCGTTCCAAGGCTGTGCCATTATCCTCTCAAGCAGCACTTGAGAAAGGATAAATGTGCTTTGGCTCACGATAATCATCTTACTTTCCATCAGTTTATATTCTCTAAATCTAGTAAGCTTCACTTATTTTTTTTTCTTTTAGTGAATTTAATTTTGAGAGGAATTGCCTGTCTAAATGTATAAAACAACTTCTGCTTTAAGAGGTATTTCACTAAAATCCAAGCTATACAGGTTAAAAAATCTATGAAAATACTGGTGGTAGTCATCTCTCCCCTTTTGACATCTTGGACATCCTCCTTGATTGTCTATGCCAGTTTGTCCTCAAATGGGAGGAGATGTTTGGGAAAGAGGGAGCATCCTTCTAACATTTGGATGCAATTTGAAAATTCACTTCTCCGCTCAGTGAAAAGAGAACAAGAGGCCAGGGCTGGTGCCTCGCTGGACCAGGGCTTCCAGAGAGGAGTTGGCTCTCTTGGCTGTTAGGATCATCTGCTTGTGGTCCCAGAGGGCATCTATCCATTTTCCAATCAGGAACAAGGATGACAGCTGCTGACTATCCCTGGGAATATCCACAGTGGCTCAGTAGCTTTTCTGATAGACATCCATTCCCTCTGGGAATGCTTAGACCCCAGACCTAGAGCAAGAAAAGCCCCCTGCATTAAAAGTGAGGTCTAGACTTTACCTGTTCTTTGATGTACAGGAAGAGGCTGTCTTATTAAACTTACATGTGCACAATGCTTAAGATAGTGAAAGCACATCCATCATGGTAATTTGACTTGATCTTTACTCTGTCTATCCTTTTTACAAAGTCTCACTGGAAAAAAGATTTTACTATCTTGCAGTGAAAGTATTTCTAAAGTTCTAAGGCCTGGCTGTCTTCTGATACGTTCTAATGCAGATTAAACATAAAAAATGGATTGACATAATTTTTATGTAAATGATTCATAATTTTAGTTAAACATATTTTGAATATTCAAAAAATGTCTTTTTTTTCAACTTTTTCCCTTTATTTCCCTCAGCAATTTCCAAACTTTTTGTTTTGAACCATAGACATTTAATAAAGGCCCTAATATTTCTTAGGATGCTTTTCTCCCCTAACTCAAATTACTCACATGCTTTGAATTTGAACTTTGCAGTAAATCTGAGGAAAATGAACAATTTAAAAGAATAATTCCTAAAGTTAAGTAGTTTGTTTTCTTCTCTCTTGAGTTCTATATTTCAAAGGATACAAAGGCTCCAAGTATGAAAAGAGCATTGAAGATATGATTCTGGAACGTGAACAGCGCCAGGCCCATGTAACAGAAGATGACGTTCTCAGCCAAGAAGTTCATAAATTCAAACAACTGGAAACAAAATAGAGAACAAAAGCCATGAATTATGACTCAGTTTTGAGTCCATTTAATTTCATGTGACTGTGTTTGGTGACTAGACGATGCTCTTGTGTCTGGGAAGGCCATCCTTAGGCTCAGCCTCTGGAGAGGCACAGGGGACCTGCCGATACTGGTCAGGTCAGCTGACTCTACCCTGGCTCTCTGCCCAGGGACAGATGCCACATCCATGTCAACATCTCAGCCTCCTTTCCAACTGCAAGGCTGCCAGTGATATCCCAGGGTGAGATTTACCAGCATGATCCTCAGTGGCACAGTTCCTACCAGAATGACAGAACAGTCCGTCTTACAGAAACTGAAACTATGTGATTTGGTTAATGTGCACTGTAGTGAACCATGCAAGAATGTTTTAGCCCCTTTTGTTCATCACCCAGAAGGTGCACTTGAGTTCTCAGACCCTGGAAGAACTAAATTAAAAAAAAAAAGCTTCAGTTAAATTATCTCCCTCAGGCAGGCAGGAGAGACAAACTTGGAAAACTTAGAAACTGTGGTAAGGATGAATTTCAACTATATTTCAACATTAGAATGATCAGTATATTTCAAACTTCATACAATGAGACTCATTAAATTGACTGATGTAGGTATATCCGTTAAATGTCTACAATTTCTAGCTGGTAAAAAGAAAATGATAAATCCCAGGGATCAGTTTATTCAGCAAGAACACAATAGATACATCAAATTCAGTCAGAGGGATAGAGTAATAACAAGTTATGCTGAGGGATGCTCCCAAGAGTTATTCTTAGACCATTAACTAAACAATTTAAGTTAAACATGAAAAACATTCTCCAACTTCCAGATTAGAAGTGAAAGGGAAATGTATCCAGGGGCTACAGCAAAGGCAGATTTGGAAGAGACATTAGTTTATGTTCCAGACTTTTCATTGGGAAGTTTCTGAAACTTCCTTCTCGGACCCACATAAATCATCATGTGAGGTAAACGTCTCTGGAGGCATTTCTCTTGACTTTTTAAGGACTCATTATTTTTTCATGTAATGTATTTACAGCCCCACAAATAATGCCCAATACCTGTTCACTGACAGTTGACAGAAAGAAAGCAGAATCTTGTCAGACACGTTATTTAAAACCAGTAATAGAAAGAATGGATTAAAAAGACATAGCTCTTTTGGTATAGGATGGTCTTTCTGCAGCGGTAGCGATCATCAATTATCCTGAGCATTCACTTTACATTCTAGGCCAGCCCATCCAAGCAAACACTGTAACCCAACTAGCCAGAGACAATGTGAAAATATGAGGGAAAATACAGGAGATGGAGGACACTTTTCTATTTCACTATATCTTTACTTTTTCAAAAAGTGAGATTTGGCTGCTGCCTATGTGCCATAACATGTCAGGCTGCTATAACAAAATACTATGGACTGGGTGACTTGAACAACAGAAATTCATTTCTCATAGTTCTGGAGGCTGGGAATTCTAAGATCCAAGTGCCGGGAAATTTGGTTCTGATGAAGGCTCTCTTTCTGGCTTGCAAACAGCAACCTACTTGCTGTGTCCTCACATGGCAGAGAGAAAGGGAGAACTTCCTTCTACTGTTTCTCCTTCTGAAGGTGCTAATCCCATTTATGAGCACTCCACCCTCATGACCTAATTACCTCCCAAAGGCCAACCTCCAAGTACCATTACCCTGAGGATTAGGGCTTAAACAAATGAATTTGTTGTGGGGAAGACAGGGGAAGATATTCAGTCCAGAGAGACTACCCAGTTTTTGACATTAACAATCACATTGCTGTTGTTAATCAGTTGTTAAGTTGTGTACAACTCTTTCTGATCCCATGAACTGCAGCATACCAGGCTTCCCTGTCCTTCACTATCTCCTTGAGTTTGCTCAAACTCATGTCCACTGAGTTGGCAATGTTATCCAACCATCTCATCCTCTGTCACCACTTTCTCCTCCTGCCATTAATCTTTCCCAGCATCAGTTTTTTCTGGTTAGTAGGCTCTTTGCATCAGGCGACCAAAGTATTGGAGCTTTAGCTTCAGCAACTGTCCTTCCAATGAATATTCAGCGTTGTTTTCCTTTAGGATGGACTGGTTTGATATCCTTCTGTCCAAGGGGCTCTCAAGAGTCTTCCCTAGCACCACAATTCAAAAGCATCAGTTCTTTGATTCTCAGCCTTCTTTATGGTACAACTCTCACATCCAAACATTACTACTGGAAAAACCATAGCTTTGACTATACGGACCTTTGTTGGCAAAGTGATGTCTCTACTTTTTAATGCACTGTCTAGGTTTGTCATAGCTTTAATAACCACATATCAAGGTTAAATGCATAGGTCCTTAACTTCTTGGGTCCCCATCCCAAATGTATTTCACTCTAGAGAGGACATTTGCTGACTAGGATCCATTCAGCCTCTTCTTAGTGGTTATACCCCAATTTGTCTCTGGGGTCCACTTCTTTTCCCATTTTCAAACAGTGTGATTGGTTTAGAAATGTGTGTGATGAATTCAGCTGTTATTAGCTGGAGTCAGGACTTCTGAATGTGAGGCAGAAAAAAAAGTAAGTTAAAGAAACAAAAAATATGTTTGTATATGTATGAATCTGTCAAGTGTATTAACATATACATGTACACATAGCTTGTTCACTTCACTTTACAGACATTTGACATTTGTATTAATTTTTTTACCAAAAACATGTTACTTTCAGAATTAAAAAAAAAAACTGAATTAAACTACAAGAAAGAAAAACAAATATCAAAGTAATATATTAATGCATATATATGGAATCTAAAAAAAATGGTATTGATGAACTTATTTGCAGGACCAGACTAGACATACAGAAGAGACTTGTAGACACAGTGGTAGAAGGAGATGGTGGGACAAATTGAAAGAGAACTATTGGCATATATACACTACCATGTGTAAAAGAGGTACTAGTGGGAAGCTGCTCCATAACACAGGGCGCTCAGTTCAGTGCTCAGTGATGACCTAGATGGGTAGGCGGAAGGGGCGGGAGGGAGGCTTCAGAGGGAGGGGAGATACATATATATATACTTACAGCTGATTCACACTCTTGTATGAAAGAAACTCACACAACACTATAAAGCTATTGTCCTTCAATTAAAAATGAAAATTTAAAAAATAGAGTAGAATAAGATATTTCCCAAATATTTTCTTCCTTTAGCCTTGCTTTCACAGCAACTCTTCATCTTTTTAGCTTTAGGAAATTATCGAGCATCTGTATCTGTGTGTGTGTTCAGTCACTCAGTTGTGTCTGATTCTTTTGCGACAGTATTGACTGTAGCCCGCCAGACTCCTCTGTCCATGGGATTCTTCAGGCAAGAATACTGGAGTGGGTAGTCCTTCCCTTCTCCAGGGGATCTTCCTGACCCAGGAATTGAACCCGTGTCTCCTTCATTGGCAGGAGGATTCTTTACACTGAGGCATCAGGGCAGTCATCATGCACAATGCTCCATAAATTTGACTGTATTTTTATATAATTTACTTTCATTAGCTCAATAATATTTATAAGCCTCTTTCTATGGCAATAAATTTGAATCAACTAAACAATTTTTAATGGCACCACAATCTCTTTGTATCTTCATATCAAATTTTATTTCGCTGGGCCCATTTTTACCTATTTTTAGACATTTGGTTGTTTCAGATTTTCCCCTTATAAACAAAACTGCACTGAGCATCTTTATACAAACCTCTCTCCCCAGCTGAGTGATTATTCCTTAGGTGAAACATCCAGATATGGGCTACTTCTGTCAAAGGACATACATTAATTTTTCTTTTTCAACATACTACCAGTCTGCCTGTCAGAAAGATTATACCAATTTTCATCTCTAACAATGGTGTGGAGGCTGTATTTTCCTCATATTCTTGCCAAAATTAATTTTTATCAATTAAAAAAATAAACCTTTGACAATCTAATCGACTCATTTTAAATCATAGCTGGTTGTTAGAATTTTAAAAAAGATTCCCTTCAAAGCAAGGCGGCAGCACTGATTAGCACTCCTTTGTCTATTTATATCATGTAACAAAATTCCTCTGAATGAATAGGCTTCATAATAACTTCCTTCTTGGGGCACTTAATGAAAATGTGTGGGCAATTTCAACCTTGTGTTTCACATGCAAAATCTCCTGAAGACATGTTTCAGAAGGAGAATCTACATTAAATTCTACTGCAGGGGTCCCCAGCCTTCAGGATTTAAAGCATGATGATCTAAGGTGGAGCTGATGTAATAAAAATAGAGATAAACTACACAATAAGTGTAATGTGCTTGAATCATCCCAAAACTATCTCCCACCCTCTGGTCCATGGAACACTTGTCTTCCACGAAACTGGGCCCCTGTGCCAAAAAGACTACTGGCCAAGCTGACAGAAGCAACCAATTTGGTCGTTAAACCTTCACTGCCCCAGTCTGGCCCAGAGTAGTCAGTTACCGAGGGAATAGATTTATTGGTCAATTTTGAAAAAAATAAAGAACAAACTCTACCCCAAAACCAATAAGAGTAGTAACAATAATAACAACAAATGTCAAAATAGTTGATACAGTATTCAATATGAATAACCTCAAATCTACTTCCTTCCCACTCAGGGTCAATGAAAAATAACTTTAATCAACATTTTATTTATCTAGTACAGTATGCAACATTTGTTTTATTTCTATTAATTCACAGTTTGTGAGCCTTTGGCGGGGACTCAGGTTTAAAATAATATTTGCTTAGGAAACCTTTTCTTCAGGAAAAAGAAGCAAGTTAATAATGCAAACAAGACTAGGGGAATATTTAAATTTCATAAGAGGACAATCTATCTTTAAAAGTTTTAAAAGTTCATGGTAACCATTCCTATGCTAATTAAACAACTTATAATGGTCAGCAAATCATGTTTTTTACAGACTTCTTTGATACTATGTTTTTTCATTTGGTATTACTTATTGTAATTACTAGAAAGTAAGAAAAAATCATATCTGTTTTATTTTTTTATTTATTTTGAATTGATATTCACTGTATTGAAGATTTTACATATGATCATTTTCCAAGTATTACAGCAACCTTTTATACAAAGAATCTTCCAGAACTTGAATTCTTTTGGATCAAAAAAATCATACCAACTCTAAACATGAAAGCAAGGGAAGGAAGACCTGGTGCCATGGTGAAACATTTCTTTTTTATTTATATCTGTTTTATAAAATATGTTTATTACTAATTCTGATTGATTCTTTCTCCTAATAGTGAAAGAATGAAACTGCTGTATTACTCTGGTTCATGTGCAGAAATATTACAGCTGTTCACTACCCCCAGATTAACTAACACTAATTAAATTCACGTGGACTCCTCAACGTGGCCTCTATTTGGCCCAACATACTGACTTTCATCTACTTGTCCAAGTAGTGCACTGAAATTCATTTTAATTTGGATGTTAAAGAACCTACAAAACTGTAATAAAAGTGAAAGTGAAGAAAGAACTAAAGGCATTCTTTTATTTTTTCCATAATTTTGTCCTGGGATTAATTTTTTTGCTTGTTAACAAAATTTGTCTTTCTTTTTAACTGGGAGCCTTCTTTAAAGAATACCTCAGATTTTGTTTTTTATATCTTATTGGGTATATCTACAACTATTCTGAACAAACTGGACTGTGTGTGCGTTCAGTTGCTTCCGTCTTGTCCAACTCTTTGTGACCCCACGGACTGTAGCCCACCAGGCTCCTCTGTCCATGGGATTGTCCAGGCAAGAATACTGGAGTGGGTTGCCATACCCTCCTCCAGGGTATCTTTCCGACCTGGGGATTGAACTTACATCTGCCTGTGTCTACTGCATTGTAGGCAGAGTCCATATCCACTGAGACATGCGAGAAGCCAACTAGAGTACCAACAAACAATTTTCATTACTATATTGGGGGATTTGCAAACACACATTATAATATATTCTATTAGAATTATAAACTTTTACTCCTGGGATTATAATACTTGCTTGGTCCTATATCCTGAGGGAATCTGCTCAAGATGCACCCAATAATTCCTATGGGCTCTAGAGGTAAGCATAGGGGATGAATTGTGCTTAAGACCCGTGATCTTTACCACCAGGACAGAAGCTTTCTTTCCAGTCAAGATCATGGTACCCAGAGTGAAGCCTCGTCTTATGAAGCCAAAGATTTATAAGATTTACAAATAAGTACAAGTGCAGCCCTTTGAGGTCCTTTTCTAGATTTAGGACATTGTAATAGTATCAGTGGGCTTCCCTGGCAGCTCAGTGGTAAAGAATTGCCAATGCAGAAGACACAGGTTCCATCCCTGGGTCAGGAAGATCCTCTGGAGAAGGAAACGGCAATCCCCTCCAGTATTCTGGACTGGAAAATCCCATGGACAGAAGAACTGGCAGGTTATAGTCCATGCGGTTGCAGAAGAGTTGGACATGACATAACAACTAAATAACAACAACAAAATAATATCAGTATTACTATTATACTTCTAAAATAGTAATATGCCAATGGGACTCACTTTTTAGGATTTGTGCTAGGGAATGTGTTAAAGGCTTTCAAAAAAATTTAACAATTCATGTTATTATAACAAGAAAACTCATAAATTGATACTATTATTTCTATTTTACAGTTGGGACAACTGCACTTGACCATATTAATGCATTTGTCCACATAAAACACAATAAAGGGAAGAATTGAGCTGTCCTGAGTTTTGTCCAAAGTCCACACCCCGTCTGCCAGACTACGCTGCCTCTCCACTAGACAAGATCCAAGTTCAGGGACAGCAAGATGTTTGTTAATAACAGTTAATAATAGCATTGGTGAATACTTGTAATACATTAGAATCTACAAAGCAGAGTTTCATACACCTTGTTTGATCATCAGGGCAGTTCTTTTTTGGTAGGGAAGATATCTGTAATTCTGATCATGTGTT
Organism: Muntiacus reevesi; assembly: GCF_963930625.1. Classification (NCBI taxonomy): domain Eukaryota; kingdom Metazoa; phylum Chordata; class Mammalia; order Artiodactyla; family Cervidae; genus Muntiacus; species Muntiacus reevesi. The sequence continues at coordinate 5,808,610 of NC_089256.1, read as the reverse complement.
GTTTTTTTTAGTAAAAAAAACCCAAAAGGTAAATTTCTTTGTACCTAACTAGTGGAAGCAGGGGGTGACTTGAGATGGGGATACTTTTCTCCCCACAAAGTCTATTTACCATCCCCTCCAACCCAATCCTTCTAACCCTTTCCTTCTCTCAAAAAACGAAAGTAAAACCAAAGGTCTTGCCATGCCCTTGTAACATCAAGACAAATCTCCTTTCCTATAACATCTTTTCCCCTTAGAGAAATTTCTGGACTGTGTCTTATATAATGATTATACAGTTTTATAATATTGCTATACATATATTGTGTATTTTTATATCTATATCTATCTATGGCCTAAAATAAGACAAACTTCACGCAGTGTCTCTGCCCCATCTGCAGGAAGTGGGCTTCAAACCCAATATCAGATGCTTCAAGGTCAGGGCTCTACTGGTCCTGTAGTAGAGGCCATTCACGGGGCTTGAGTGTTCAGAGAGCTGCATCTTTGTCATTTGTTTGAGAATTTTGGGGTTCGCCATGCACTCCTGGCTGCTACCCAACCCTCTTTCATCCCCTGTGTTTTTCATTGTCTTCCTTTAAACTTAATTTGACTTTGTTAAAACATAAGACTTCCAAAAGCACAGCCTATAAAAACACAGCAAAACACATTTTAGGAAGATGAATAGGTATCATTAAGTAAGTAAAGCTAATATAGGAAAGAAATGTAGTTACAGCTACAAGGAATTGAGCTTCATTAAACTGAATAAAAACTGTAGTCAGATTTTCTTGAAATCCTTGAGCTTATAACTTAAAGGGAAGGTTATTTTCTATGAGTCTGCTAAATTACTTTAGCCAGTAAACTCTGATAATATTGTTCTCATTTCTGGAGGTTTTCTACTTTTGATTCTACCTGTTTTGGGAGGCTATTAAGGGAAAAGTACAAAGTTTTGTAAGGTTGCATTTAAGTTAATGCACCATTAGGTTAAGAATACCTTCTCAAGTCTGTAGCTTCAAAGTGCTTATTATCATGATATTGATCAGGCATATCAGTTCCCCACATAAGACTGGCCTTAGATCTATTTCGATGAATGGAAACACACACACACACACACACACACACACACACAGCCTAAAATATAGGAACATCAATGTCAAAGCCAGAGTTACATTGTGATGTATGTAGTCCAGACTTCTAGCCAATGCTTGATTGCTCCAACACTCTTGGTTAGGGCTCTCTGGGCTATAGTTGAACACGGCCAAAGGCAAAAACTTGACCTCTTAACCAAGGAAGCAAATGGCATTTTTGGACATCTGTTAACAGTTAGAGGGGCTTCCCAGGTAGCACTAGTGGTAAAGAACCTGCTTGCCAATGCAGGAGACATAAGAGATGCAGATTCAATCCTTGGGTTGGGAAGATCCCCTGGAGGAGGGCATGGTGACCCACTTCAGTATTCTTGCCTGGAGAATCCATGGATGAGGAGCCTAATGGGCTACAGTCTATAGCGTTGCAAAGAGCACAACTGTTGGAAGATCTTTCCTTTTATTGAGTTGAAATTTGGTTCTCTTATCACTTTCAATGCTTCTCCTACTTCTACTTCTTCAGCTCATAAAAAAATAAGAGTCAAATAGGGAATCATTTTCTTTTATCCTGCTTGCTCTAACAGCAGAAAGGGGATTTCTACCAGAGGAGTTGCAGTTAGGTGATCTTACAGTTTAGACAGCAACTGCCACTTTTCATCTTACTGTCTTATTTGTTTTGAAAGTAAATATTTTGCTAGAAGTTTGTGGTTGGCATATGGGGCCTCTAGTCTAGAATATCTGCAAGGCTGGGGGCCTACAGTGACCAGAATTATTTTCAAATAAATGTCCTCCAGAAGGATTTTCTCCGCAAATCTAATAGTGTTGGCTTTCAGGGGGGGAAAAGGGAGACATGGCACAGTATAATTAATTTCTCTGTGGCCTTGCCAATAAATAAAGAAAATTAATTAGTTGAAACAATATATTTTCTCTGAAGAAATTAAAACTGTGCTTAAAAAAAACTCCTAGTGAATAATCCAAGAGAAACATTAATATTGTTAGGCGTTGATAAAATACACATATTATCAAAAATTTTAAAGGTTAATATCCATTTCTTCTACTTTCTGCATTTAGCTATTCTTAATCTCCTTTCTTATTCATCTTGTGCATCTTTTTATCTTTATAATTGGCCTATGATGAATTCTTTCTTGAATGGGAGTATGAAGAATGTACACAAAAAGGAAGATTTCTAATGATTTCATTTCTTTAGGTAGGTCTCTGAGTTGAATACCAACACCCTAGCCCTTGCCACTGACATGAGGGACAACCACCCACAACACGACTGAAACTACACCATTCCTCCACCATGAGGACCACGTGGTCTCTCTACACGAAGATTTGTCACTGGCAACAAATTGAATATTGAGCCACACCACTGTGAGTTTTTATGCTGCCCCATTTCCTTGATGAAAGTGTTGCAAACTAAAATGCCTAGGATTGAAGACATTATTCAGTGTTGTTTTAAGATCAGCTGTTTCACAATGTAATGCACAGAGTATCAGGACAAATGGAAACTCTAGAGTCAAACTAATTGAGAAAGGCTTTGCCTCAATTTTGAGAAGTTGAAGCATGTGTTTGGAATAACAGTTGTATCACTAACTTGAAAATTTCTAGTTTCTTTGCTTCACTTTATGTTACTCCCAATAAAAACTGTCATTTTTGTTAGTGTATCTATCATATTTGAACCCCTTTGATAACTTTCTGAAAAAACATATTTTACCACTCTTACTCCATCTTCTATTTTTGAGGGAAAATAATTTGAAGATTAATTCAACTGATTTGTTATTTAGCCTGAGTTTGGCTATTTAGCCAAAATCTTTGTTAAGCTTTTCTTTTTGCTTTGAGGTCATCTTTTGTACAACACATGGAGGTAGATATTTTACAGTTTAGAATGTAAAGAGGTGCAGATTGTTTTCTTGTGTGTTTCAAAATGATTTTAAGTCTGATACAAGTATATAACACTATACATAAATAGTAATATTCAATATTCAAGCTCTCAATTTTTTTGTTTTCCAGATGGTTAAAGAGTCCATTAATTTGACTGACAAAGGAAAAAAAATTACAGCAAAAGGTTAAAATTGTTTTTATTATGAAGAAGAGTTTGAACTCAATTTCTGAACTATGGCAGATTAGATTATGTAAAGGCATTCAATAGAAGGCTTGAAGCTTAGAGTAGAACATTGATTGTGTTAAACATGATAAGAAATTGGAACATGTGAAAGAGTTATAAATCAGAGAAATCAATGAAAAATGAAGACAAAAAAATATGATATTTGAATAATGCCACTTAATTAGAAAACAGCTACCAAATGATTTTTATGAAGACATGAATATCCATAAATCAATAGCTGATGAAAATTAAGCTTGCTTGACTTGTTTCTTTGTGAGAGTTAAAGTGTGGTGAGGGTAGATTGTCACTGCTTGTATTGAACTCCAGAAAACTCTTATTTTACACTGATTAACTTTGTTGAGCTTTCTTTTTTAGCAAGATTCATTAAGCCCCGTCCTTAAGGTCTCTTTGTATTGAAGCAACAGCACATCCTTGACAATATAGGTAAAATGTCCAAAATTATAAATTATTACAGTACAAGAATGTATATCTCTTTGTTTCCAAGGAAGGCAGTTCTATTTTCACATAAGAACCACGCATGCAGAAATCTAATCTGAATGAAAGTTTTAGCTTCGACTTACTTTGGTGCTTTAGAGCTAATTTTATTTTGTTTCCAAACTGTTTAGGCACTTCAAAGTTACCCCACAAAGATCCTGCAGAAAGATCTTTTGGGCTACGTGTGTATTTTTGATGATGTTCAGAATGAGTTTGTACCATGATCATACATGGAGGGAAAGACTGTGCCAGAAAGCACAGTGACCAACGCATTCTGCACAACAAATGCTGATGGCACCAGATTACTCTCCAGTTGCCCAAGTCACTCCTACACCCACCATATAAATTTTTAGGCTTCAGTTCAGTTCAGTTCAGTTGCTCAGTCATGTCCGACTCTTTGCGACCCCATGAATCACAGAACGCCAGGCCTCCCTGTCCGTCACCAACTCCCGGAGTTTACTCAAACTCATGCCCATCGAGTTGGTGGTGCCATCCAGTCATCTCATCCTCTGTTGTCCCCTTCTCCTCCTGCCCCCAATCCCTCCCAGCATCAGGGTCTTTTCCAATGAGTCAACTCTTCGCATCAGGTGGCCAAAGTGTTGGAGTTTCAGCTTCAGCATCAGTCCTTCCAATGAACACCCAAGACTGATCTTCAGGATGGACTGGTTGGATCTCCTTGCAGTCCAAGGGACTCTCAAGAGTCTTCTCCAACACCACAGTTCAAAAGCATCAATTTTTCGGTGCTCAGCTTTCTTCACAGTCCAACTCTCACATCCATACATGACCACTGGAAAAACGATAGCCTTGACCAGATGGTAACAAGAGTCAATTCCATTACTCCCAAAGTCTGTATATATTTGCTTTAAACTGGTATTCATAACTGTTAATTTATCTATGTAGATTAAGTGTGACTATGAAAAAGAATTTTTTTTTTTTCCAAAACACTAAGTTAAATGTGTAGAGAAGACGTGGTAAAAATTAGTTGCATAGAATATGCTACTGAATTAGTAGTGAGGAGGACAACTGTAAAATGTTACCAAAATACACTGAAATATAGAAGGATTCAACTTACACACTTTGTGCATGTTTTTTTAATTCTTGGCTCTGAATTAAAGACACAGAAATAGAAACTGGAAGTTCTGGTAGATATATTTTGAGTGTGCTTTGTGCAAGAAAGACACGAGAAAGACATCCTAGAACTCTAAGATCCAAAGAAAAAGCATTGACTATCAAAAGATTGGTAAATTAAGATGCATTTATGTAAATGAAAAATGTGAAGGTATTTGTGTCATTTAAAAATAATTCCTTGCTTTAAGTGACTTTTCCATTAATTGACTGATTCCAATTTTGTTTTGGGCTTCCCTGGTGGTTCAAATGGTGAAGAATCTGCCTGTAATACAGGAGCCCTGGGTTCGATCCCTAGCCTGGGAAGATCCTCTGGAGAAGGGAATGGCAACCCACTCCAGTATTCTTGCCTGGAGAATTCCATGGACAGAGGAGCCTGGCGGTCTACAGTCCATGTGGCCACAAAGAGTCAGACAGGACTGAGCAACTTTTACTTCACTTTGATTTTGTTTTAGATAAAAGTGGTATCCATTTTTCTCTATTTTAACTTTTTTTCTGTTTAATATTTCCATTTGATTATTTTTACAACATCTTGTATCTGTCCCAAATTACTAATATTATCTAATATTTTATATTTATCTAATATCTTTTTCTACCTTTAAATACCTTTATCTAATATCTATCTTTAATATTCTTTATCTCTTCAATATGCCTATTTTAAATTGTCAGCTTGCCTGTTTCAATAATTTTGCTTTTTGTGGTCTATGTCCAGATTTTGTTCTCTGTTTTCCAGTGGTGGTGCTCCTTGGGCATCTGGTTATTTTGGCCTGTGAGCTCATATAATCCTGGGGTCAACCCTGTCTGCCAATGTTACAAAGAAATGTTATGAGGAACACACACTAGAATGTTCCTTCAGTGATTTTTAGGAGATGGGAAGGGATGTGCTCCATGGTGGAGAAAGCTTCCAGCACCATCAGATTTTAGATCACCCCCAAACTGAACTGAGTTCACTCCTCTGGCAATTCCTCTGTCAGAGACTGACCCTTAAATCCTTAGAACATAGCAACACTGGCAAGAGGCAGTCTCTCTAGGTTATTTTCCGTCAGCCTGGGAATTTAGAGGCACAGGAGATGGAGGAGAGGATGCTCAAGGGCAGGGCAACTGGTCATCTTCCACCTTCATCAACTTTTTCACGACCCAGATTCTACTCCTGATATGACAATGGATGCCTGAGGCTATTGCAATGAGGTGGATGAAGGCCAGTCCAAAATAATGAGAGCAATAGTGAACACACAAGTTAACATCTCTAACTGATCCTCTCCTCAGGCTCCTTTGACTGATGTGCAGATATGGCCATTTTCCACACCACATCAAGACTACCTCCTACCTCTCCAGGTGTTCTTATAGTTTTTATGACTTGCTTGATGCCATGCTTTTCCTCAATTGCATAGTTGACTCATGTCTGACTTGGGAGGAAGGAGTAGCTAAAGCTAGTTTGCTCTCTTGTCATCAGTGAGGTTTTTTCTTTTTATTATGATTTTTTATTAATAAAATTAAAGTTGCTGGTTGAGAATGATAAATGGTATTGAAGGGCTCTCCTCCATAATGGTTTCTGAGTTTAACTTCAGCCAAATTACTGTAGAGCCTATTCAAGGCAAAACTGGGGATATGATGTGGCCTGTGGTCTATGTCCCCAGCTTCTCTGTGAGTAAGCACGTCCTCCCTTTCCATGGGTGAGGAAATCATACTTTTCAGACTTTTGGGGACCAACCTCTTTTCAGATACTTTATTCCCTTGTCCCCATCTAAGTACTATTGTGCTTTTCTACCATCCGTTCAATTTTTGGTTTGGAAAATAAAGTTACTCTACCTGAAGAGATCTCATTTCTTGGACTCTATATTCCAGATACTGAAGATCCTGGAATTTTGGGTTCTGTAAAATCAAACTGAAAACTCAGAAAAATGGATAAGTCACACACAAGTAATTTCTTAAAGAAGATAGACAGATGACCCCAAAACTAATCTGCAAGCTTCAGAAGGGCGCCAAGTATGTTTGTTGTGTTTGTCATTGAATACCAACTCCCAGCAGAGAGTTTAGCAAATCATAATGCTCAATAGTGATACCTATTGAATAAATGAAATGAAAAAAAGGGAACTTTCTTTTTATTTTCCAAATTTATATTATTCCAAATTCCTTTGGGAATTTCCTTGTGTCACTATAAGTTTGCACAGTCTTCCTTCAATGTATATTTAGGAAAACATAATACAATTTATAGGATATCAAACCTTGATCTAAACAATTCTACTTCTTGGAATTTTTCCTAAGCAAACAATGTGATAAGTATACATAGATTACATCAAGATGTTCACTGCTTAAGATAAAAAGATATAGAGAACCGCCAAAACATACATCAAAAGAAGAATACCTAAAATTTTTTAAAGAGATTAAACTTCTAAAGGTTCACCACTATGTATGATGTTTCCTCTGGGTTTTTACCAGATACATTTTATCCATAAATAAAATTCTTCCCTTCTATACTTTGCCAAGAATTAAAAAAATAAATATGTGTTGAATCTTTCATATTCAATGTTTTTTCTATATCTAGAGATATTTTCTTTTCATTTGTTAAATTATACTCATGGGCAAGCTAAGTTGCTTCAGTTTTGTCGACTCTTTGTGACCCCATGGACTGCAGCCCTCCAGGCTCCTCTGTCCTTGGGATCCTCCAGGCAAGAACACTGGAGTGGGTTGCCATGCCCTCCTCCAGGGGGTCTTCCCGACCCAGGGATTGAAATTGTATCTCTTGCAGCTCCTGCATTGGCAGGCCGGTCCTTTACCACTAGCACCTTTACCACTTTAATTTGGGGGAAGCTCGCATACTTACATGTGTAAGCTTACATACTTACAATATGGTAATATTAGAGCATACTTAACATTCCTGGGATAAACCCAGTTCAGTCATAATGTGCTTGTTTTTACACTGATTAATTTTTCTTGCTGATACTGTGTTCACAACATTTGCATCTATGTTCATAAGTGAGATCAACACGTACTTTTCATTTTTATTACAGCCATTGACTTTTATTTCAGAAGTATTATAATAACTTCGTTAATGATTTGGGAAGCATTCCTCCTTTACCTTTTTTCTTAAACAGGTTATATAAAAATCAAATGATCTGTTCTTTGAAAGTTAAATAGAACTCAGCTATAAAACTACTTGGGCTTTGTGTATTTTTTGGTGAATAGATTTTTAGCAACAGATTCAATTTCTTTAAGGTCTATGTAGCTCTGTCCCCTTCAGACAGTTTTGATAAGTTGCATGTTTCTAGGAAATTGTCCATTTTGTCTAACTTTTTAGATTTATTTGCATTGGTTGTGTATGCCATGTTCTCATCTTTGTGATCTCCACAGCACCTGGGATCATGTCCTTCTTTTCTTTTCTAACATTGTTAATTTTTGTTCTCTCTTTTTGCCTTATTAAGATTGTCTACTTTGTGGTCTTTTCAGTTTTTTTTTGTTTTGTTTTTGCTATTGTTCCGGTTTTTAGGCTGCAGAGTGTGTGTGATCTTAGTTCCCCACCAGAGGTTGAACATGTGCCCCCTCTATTGGGAGTTCAGAGTCTATGGGACCTCCAGAGAAGTCTCCTTATTGGTCTTTTCAAGGCGACAACTTTTGGTTTTTGTTGATCTTCTCTATTGCAGTTTTGTTTTCTATTTTTTTCTACTTTTATTTTTTACTTAATTTTTTTCTTTGGACTTGTTCTACTTGTTCCTTTTCTCACCTCTTAAGTTGATATTATGACTCATTAAATTCAAGTTCTTTGTAGTTTTTAATATAAGCATTAAGGCTATAAATGCTCTAATTTCATTTAAGTACAACATTTAATTAGCTGCAAATTTTGGTATGCAGCTTTAATTGTATTTCTTTTGCAAAAGAAAATATAATTAAACAAGCAATACATAAATATGCTTAAAAATAATTAGAGCATTACAGATAGAGTCCCCTTTGACCATTCCTCCTGGCCCATCCCATGTAGTCTATTCTACCTAGAAAGAGATGCTCATTAACATATTTTTTGTATGTTTTCCAAAAATGGTATTATTTTGAAGGTTTCTGATGGAAAAATGGTACCATTTTGAAAATTTGCTGGCCATAGGTTTTCACATCACTAAATTAATAGATAAAACAAAATTGCCCTCTAAGTGAGTATACTTTTCTACCTCTTCATAAGCAGTTTATTGGAATATCTGTTTCCCCAAAACCTGAAAAGCACCTAGCTTGATAACTTTTGAAAAGCTTGCCACCTTCGTAAATATTACCTTAACATTGTTCTATTTCTAGCCCTGACTTATGGTGAGTTTGGGCAGCTTCTCCTGTTTCTTGACCAATGGGAATTCCTGTTCGATGAATAGTCTATCTTTTTCCTTAATCATTTTCATTATATTTTTGTTTTAAATTACTTTTATTATATATGAAGTAGATAATAGGTAATATTTATAACTATGAAACATAAAAATAGATAGTATAACATAGGTCTATACATCCCCCACACAATTAAAGAAAAGGAACATGGATTTTACACTTCAGAACTGCTCTCTGTCCTCTGTGATTCCATCTCTTCCTTTCTGCCACTGTGGGAATCACTATCCTAAATTTCATGTACCTTATGACCTTGTTTTGGTTTTGCCTGCAAATCTTACTGTTTCTAAACAACATATTATTTGGTTGTTATGTTTTTCAAATTTATATAAATGAAATCACATTGAATACATTGCTCAATATTTTGTTTTTGAGATTCATCTGTGTTGCTTTGCTATAGTCCAGATTCACTTATTTTTCTAGCTATATGGTATAAACAATGGAAATGCAGTTATCCATTCTATTGTTGATGAACAGTTGGGTTGTTTCCAATTCTATTCTATTACAAATGGTGGGACTTTGACTATTCTCATACCTGTTTCCTGATGCCCATATGAGGTACTTAACTAAAGAGTATCTACCAGGACTGGAACATCTGACTGAGTCAGAAGGCACATCCATCTTTGGCTTTACCGGTACTGTCCAGTTACTCCTCAAAGTCATTCAAATTTACACTCTTGCCAGCAATGTGTCAATCTTCCCGTTGCTTCACACTCTTGCCCAAACTAGGCATTCATTCATGTATGTATTCACTCAACAAAAAGTTATTGAGGCCTTACAATGTGCCAGCCACTATTCTAGGTGTTGAAAATGCATTAGTGAACAAAACTTAACAAAATATCCTTGTCTTTTGGAACTTAAATTCTGTAGAGGGAACACTAAACAAGATTGTTGTTATGCTTTAGTTTCACAGCTAAAATATAGTATATTAGTGATATGAGCTAAGGTTAAAAAAAATAGGGCAAAAAAGGAGATATCAAGTTTGTTTGTTTTTTTTCCCCCCAAGGAGCTCACTTTGCTGCCAGGGAGATGAGAATTACAACTGTTAAACAGCAGTCCCTGATACTCAGGCCTGAAGGAATGAACAGTTGAGTTAGACCCTCCCACCCCAGGAGAGGGCAAGCCTGATGGAGAAAATTGGAGAGGGAAAGTGCAGAGGTCAGAAATGATCTGATATGTCACAAAGCCAAGCTAAGTAAAACAAAGCCCAGCTAAGTAGTAAAAAGTAGGATATGTTGGCTGAACAACTTCTTTCAGCTACTAACTTTGTCCCAGTAATTTCAATAGTTCCAGCTTATTTTTGGTCTTTGGTTTCCCCTCATTGGAGGTTGGGAAAAAAAACAAAAACAAAAACAAGTGAAGTTGAAATTTTAGACAATGCCCAATGAAGCTATAAGTGACTTAGAGACAAAGTGAAGACTTAAAAAAGAAGTAAATAAACAAGTTTTGTATTTTGCTTTACATATATAAATCTTCCATAGACATATGGAAGAGGAGCATTCTGATTAGAGCAAGTAGCAAGGAACCTAGTGTGTCTGGAACAGAGGAGCAGAAAGGAAGAAGCGGAGATCAGAGTGAGAACCAGAAGCAAGGTAATCTAGGAACCTGAAGGACTTGAAGAACGTAGTCAGGATTTTGGCTTTTACAGGGCCAGAGGGGAGTGCACTAGAGGGTTTTGAGTGATAGAGTGACTTGGTTCTACACTACCAATCTTGCTACTGTGTTGCAAAGAGCCTATAGAGGTCAGTGTTGAAGTAGAAAGGCCATTCAAATGGCTAAAACTGTGGTACATAGACACAATGGAATATTACTCAGCCATGAAGAAGAATACATTTGAATCAGTTCTAACGAGATGCATGAAACTGGAGCCCATTATATAGAGTGAAGTAAGCCAGAAAGATAGACACCAATACAGTATACTAAAACGTATATATGGAATTTAGAAAGACGGTAATGATAACCCTATATGCAAAACAGAAAAAGAGACACAGATGTATAGAACAGACTTTTGGACTCTGTTGGGGAAGGTGAGGGTGGGATGACCTGAGAGAAGAGCATTGAAACATGTATATTATCAAGTGTGAAACAGATCGCCAGTCCAGGTTGGATGCATGAGACAAGTGTTCAGGGCTGGTGCACTGGGAAGACCCAGAGGGATGGGATGGGAAGGGAGGTGGGAGGGGGGATCAGGATGGGAAACACATGTAAATCCATGGCTGATCCAAGTCAATGTATGGCAAAAACCACTACAATATTGTAAAGTAATTAGCCTCCAACTAATAAAAATAAATGGAAAACAAAAAAAGAATAAAAAGTACACATACAAAAATAAATAAATAAATAAAAAATAAACTATGGCTGCTATCAAATGGCTATCGTGATTGTCCACGTGAGATGTGTCAGTGAATCTGGACTGCAGTGGTAGTGATAGGAGAGGTGAAAAGAGAGAAAATTCTGTATATATTTTAAAAATAGAAGTGAGAGGACTTCCTGAAGGACAAAGATGAAGTCAAAGATAAGAAAGATTTGGGCCTAAACAAAACAATATTAAGGAGGTTAATGCCTCTATAGTGTAGGAAGAATTAATAGCCTTATTTTATAAATAAGGAAACCAAAGTCCAAAGAAATGTGAAAATTTGCCCAAGAGCACGTAACTAGGTATGTGGATCTGGGGTGTGAACCCAGACAGGACAACTCCAGAGTCTGTAACCTTAATTACCATATATATTTCATTTTTTTTCAACCTGGTGGTTACAGTTCAATTTGAGTTCCCTATATGACCACTGATGTTGAGTATTTGGTGCTATATTAATGGCTATTAACTTTTCCTCTCATATGAAATATCTAAATCTTTATCTAGTTTTCAAGCCAATAGGTAGTTTATCTTTTTCTTATTGATTTATAGGAATTATATATTCTGGATACTGATCCTTTGGTGGCTACATTTCAAATTGCAAATATTTTCTCATTTGTGACTAGATTATTTATTGTTTTTATGTCTTATGATGAACAAAATTCTTTCTTTTAGTAAAGTCAAACTGATCAATTCTTTCCTTTATATATATTTTTGTGCTTTAGAAGTCTTTCCAAACTCTGAGATCATAAAGACTGTCTTCTGAAAGTTTTGCATTTTGCTTTACATATATAAATCTTTAAACTGGAATAAAAAGAAAATAAATCTATGCTATTAGAGTCAAGATAGTGGTTGGTTTTTGGGGCAACAGTAGGGAAGTGACTGAAAGAGGCAAGAGAGAGATTTCTGAGGTGCTGGCAATATTTGTTGACCCAGGTGCTATTTATATAGGTCAGTTCAGTTCACAAAAATTCAGCAAGCTGTGTACTTACACACATTTCCCCTTGTGACTACTATACCTCAATAAAAATTTTTAAAAGTTAAATATCACAATCCTTTCCTTTTAACTTATGAGTTTAGTTCATTTACCTTTTGTTTAATATTAATGCCTTTTTATTTTATTTCTACTGTCTGTTTTCAAATTACCCTGGCTTGTCTATGCTTTGGGTTTGTGTTGCTGTTGTTTTTCTCATTTCCTGCCTGCTTTCTTATTGGCTGACTTTTTTTATTTGTCTGCTGGATTGGAAGTGATGCATTTGATTATAACATACATATTTTACTTAAAGGGAATTTCTGTTAATATTATCTTTTAAAAACTTAAAATTCTTTGATATGTTTGCTTCTTAATTATTTTCTTTTCTCATTTTTTCTTCCATCTTTTATTTCTTTAATCATTTAAATAATATATTTTGTAATCATTATCCAATTATTTATTATATGAAAATCTTAGAGTCTAATTTTGTTGTTTGCTATTTCTACTGTTTCTCATGGTGGTTTGTTTCCTTATGTATTTTTGATTTTGGATTATGAGCTAGTGTCAGTGGAGTTTTAGCAGAGGTGACATCTTGGTGGGCTTTGTCCAGAATGTAGCCTACCAAAGATGTTTTGGTTTGTTTTTGCTAGTTGTTCCAGGGTTGTTTCCAACTGGACCACATTTTAAATTTATTTCTAAATTTAAGGATTGTGGATATCATAAGCAATATGAACCATAGAGTCTCATAAGGTCGAATATGACGTCAAATTTCTCAGGGGATACATCTTTCCCACCTAGAAACCTACCAATGTTTTCTGAGTTATTGTAGATATAGTAGCTCACATTTAAGAATTATTTATGAGACAAGTCCAGCCCAGAAATTAGACTTCAAAATAGCTCAGAATCATTATTTGTGTTCTCTTAATTTATTTTCCATTTATTTCCAAATATTGGTTGACTAATTATTTATGCTAAAGCTGTACTAGCCAGTGCGGATACAATAAGGAATAAAACAGTTCATATGTTCAAGGAGTTAAGAGTTGAATAGAGGAATTCACAGTCTTGTTATAAAGGAACGGTCGAAACCTAGCATAGGCATGCCATGCGCTCTGCTGTGCTCAGTCTCAGTCATTTGACTCTTTGCGACCCCATGGACTGGCATGATGGGACAGTATTTAATTTTTTTTCCATTTATTTGTATTAGTTGGAGGCTAATTACTTCACAACATTGCAGTGGATTTTGTCATACATTGACATGAATCAGCCATGGAGTCACATGTATTCCCCATCCCGATCCCCCCTCCCCCCTGCCTCTCTACCCGATCCCTCTGGGTCTTCCCAGTGCACCAGGCCCAAGCACTTGTCTCATGCATCCCACCTGGGCTGGTGATGTGTTTCACCCTGGATAATATACGTGTTTCGATGCTGTTCTCTCAAAACATCCCACCCTCACCTTCTCCCACAGAGTCCAAAAGTGTGTTCTGTACATCTGTGTCTCTTTTTCTGTTTTGCATATAGGGTTATCATTGCCATCTTTCTAAATTCCATATATAATGGACACCTTATCTTCGACAAAGGAGGCAAGGATATACAATGGAAAAAAGACAACCTCTTTAACAAGTGGTGCTGGGAAAACTGGTCAACAACTTGTAAAAGAATGAAACTAGAACACTCTCTAACACCATACACAAAAATAAACTCAAAATGGATTAAAGATCTAAATGTAAGACCAGAAACTATAAAACTCCTAGAGGAGAACATAGGCAAAACACTCTCCGACATAAATCACAGCAGGATCCTCTATGACCCACCTCCCAGAATATTGGAAATAAAAGCAAAAATAAACAAATGGGACCTAATGAAACTTAAAAGCTTTTGCACAACAAAGGAAACTATAAGCAAGGTGAAAAGACAGCCCTCAGATTGGGAGAAAATAATAGAGACAGTATTTAATATTAATCACAGCTTTCTGTTCCATTGATTTTGGGAATAGCCATAAACTCCACCTTTATCTCATGTTGTCAGTTCAGCTTCATATATCACCTCTTTTTGTCTTTCCTGACCTAGAAGAAAGACCTGAAGCACCTGGTATTCCCTCCAATTATAACTAGCTTCCAAGATCAGAAAAGATTGGGCACCAGAGTGGCACAGAACAACCAGATCTAACAAGGATTTTTCTCTGCCATTTTAACACTGCCCTGGGTATCTACGTACACTATAGTACAACCTTACCACATCATGCCATTATGTTCACTACATTAGAAACTTATAAGAAAGCATAAGGGAAAATATGCTGAAAATTTCAGTAAAACAGAGCCTAAGAGCTTACCCTGAAAAATAGAAAAAGGGTAATAGAAAGAAAGAGAGTCTGTAAAGTTTCTCATTAGGCCCAGGGCCTGCCTCTCATTATGCATACTCCTGACTCTCATTAGGTCTGCCCCAATTACACTTTATTCTCAGGCCATTGTTTATTTTTATATTGGAGCTACATAACAAGGTCTTTTCCAGTCCTAGAATTCCATGGAGAGAAAAAGATAAAATGTCTGTATTAATGAACTTTTAGGGAGACACAGCTTCAACACCTCCTGAAACATGTAAACATTCCTATTCTACAGGTCTTAGGAGTGACCAGCAAAAGGCCAGCATTTAACTTTTTTGAATGTATTTCCATATATTCCATAAAATAATGCTTATCTTTGCTTCCAAAGTGTATGATTTTATGAGGCAGGACAAAAATTGATAAGTAAATTGAAATGAAAAATGAGGATAGGAGTCTTATTTTTACTTTTTTCAAAACTCAAATTTTGTAGAACTGCATATTTTTCTTAGTTTTTAGAAAAACAAATGAATAAATTCAAAAAACCCCACATAAGTAATTTGATCAAAACTCAAAGCTAACCAGTGATCACCCCTCTTCATAATTTGTACCTCTTAGGAGCTGTTATATATATTTAATGTTGAGTCATATAGAGAAAGCATTGAGTTATAAAGAAACAACTTGAATTCTAGCTCTTTAGTTACAAGCTGTGTAAACTTGAAAACCTGAAGCCTCAACATTATTCCATGTAGAACTGGAGAATTTAATCCTACTGTGCAAAGTTGTTGTTACAAAAACCTCCCGGCAAACATGAGGAGCTCAATGAGGGTAACTGTTATCATTATATTTTTCTGTAATCCCTCAATATCTAGCACATAGGGATTCTTAATTATTAATCATTGAAAGACAACAAATCATGTCAGGATTGTGTGTATTGCGTGTATCTTAGGTAAGAAGGTAATGAGAAACAAAAGATTGATGATACATACATTTATTTTTATTTCTGCCACATAAGCTATATAAAAAGAAGAAAGAGTTGTATATGGCTGTCTACTTTACTCAAGTCAAACAATGAAATCCAACAGTAATGTTACATTTCTTTGACATGCTCAAAGGACATGGTTTTGGGGTCCTTTTTCTTTTTTTTGGCTTTTCCTCACATCTTGAAAGATCCTAGTTCCTGACTAGGGATTGAACCCTGGGCTCACGGCAATGAAAAAATGATGTCTTAATCATTGGACAGCCATGGAATTCCCTGGGGTCCTTTCTGAATGTAGACTTGATGCCTTAGCAGAGCAGATGGAAGAGTGAAAAGAGAAGACCAGAAAAGAGGAGGAAGATCAGGAGAGGACTGACTGTCTCAGAGAAACCACGTAAAGAGGTGGATTGAAGAATGTATCTGTTGTCTGTGATGAAAAACACTGTGCGGAGGAGAAACAGCTAGAAGGGATAGAGAGGCTGAAAATACAAGGGTAGAAAAAAATGACCAAGTCCCTGAGGAGATCCAAGTCCTTGTCCTCACAGAAGAGGATAGAGGCTGAACAGAGATGAGGGATGGAGGTTAATAGATTTCCCATCCAAATGATAGTTTGTTGTCTCAATCAAGCTGAAGGCTAGGGAGGCATGAGGTTGAAGAACATGCAGAAAGAGGAGAAAGTGGATCAACTTTAATAATCATGGAAGAATGAATGTGTGGTAGCCATGTTGTTTCTTTATAGATACGTAGTGGTTTTAAAAATACTCGACTGTACTAAAAGCAGTTTATGCATATACTTTTTGAAACAAGGCCCTAGAATTCTATCTACACTAATCATTTGGCTTTCCATAATGTGCATCATTATGATCAACTAATGAAATTAGATTTCTTGAGAATCTACATCCATAGTCAACCAAGATGAACAGAGTATACTGACTGCTATACAGATGTCAAAAAAACATTGTCAGCCTAGACAAAATATGGGCTACCTGTTTAAAAAAATGCTTGCTATAGGAGGATGCAGTTAAGGAACCAGTACTTATATTTTTAAGGCTTTTGAAAATGTCACTTCTCTATTTTTATATTGTTTACATTAACACAAATCTACTATGAAAAGATTTCACTTTGAATAGTAAGGACAGAGTGCCAACAAATATTGATTATATGCTAAAAAGTGATTACATACTAGATTATGCTAAATCTCCCTGAGCAAACTCCAGGAGATACTGAAGGATAGGGAAGGCTGGCATGCTGCAGTCCATGGGGTCACAAAGTGTTGGACATGACTTAGCGATGAAACAAAAAAAATAGTCCCTATATGAAGTAAGTATTATTTCTCCCATTTCCCAGATAAAGCCTCTGTGGGGAAGTTCAGTGACATATTTAAGATCATACAGCAGGTGAGTGACAAGTGGGACCCTGACTCTGTCAGCTAAGCGATGGATGCTTTTTCTGGAATGCTGAAATAGCATATGAATCCCATTCTTCAAATCTCCCTCTAATCTTCTTGTTGCTCTGTGTGTCTTGGGGGAACCATTTCTTCTTTCATTTTAGAAATTAGCATTCAAATGTCAGTATAACCTTAGAGCATATTTTTGGGCTTATAATGAAGAACACTTTATCCCTTTGAAAGACACCTTTCATTTAGATGGTGTCAATGATTTCATTTGATACATAAATAAGAAAGCATGAAATGATAAAAATCCACAGGTTGTAGGAGAAGAAAATCCAATATTTTCTTCTATTTTTCTATTCTATTTTTTTTCTACTTAATCCAATAGATGGATCAAGATACTCTTATTTGGCCAGTAATGACAAAACAGAGAAGATATAGAATTAATGGGAGATGCTTAGGTTATAACAATCAGATAGACAGTGCAGGATACAAAATTGTACACATGCAATTTGTTCTTGGCTAAATTAAAACAGCTAAGAAACACTGGGAGAAAAAACTGCCAAAATATTAGCAGTTACAAGTGGCTGCTTTTAGGAAGTAAGATTTTCTTTTAGTCTCATTATTCTGTTTGCTATTTACTGGTAGATTACAAGAATTATGTCATTTTTATAAATAGAAAAAAATAAAGCCAAAGGCATTACCAGAACCTTTGGGCAGGTGGCTTTGAAGTCTGGGTCTTTTAAATCCACAAGGAGAACCACACCAAATCCTCAAACCACAGAATCGCTGCTTGTATGGGGCAGGGCGTGACAAAGCAGATGCCAGAAACACCACAAGGAAAGTCTCTGGGATTTGTTGTCTTTTTCCAAGGAAAAGACCAAATGCAGATCTGCACGGGATTGCTTCGATTCATCTGTCACACTGATGAGGATGTGAGCAGCCACCCAGAAATGCTTGGGAGCAGGCTACTCTGTGGGCACAGAGTCATTAAAGAAAATAGGCAGTGATCATCCAGCCATTTCAGCTGTCTTTAATGTAACTCCAAGCTAATATACTTACTTCCTGTATTTTAGCATCTACACTGGGGGGCTTGAAGAAACAGATCTGCCAATAATTTAAGAGAACAAAGGCCCCTCTAGCCCACACGCGCCCCTCCCCAGCACTGCACCCTGCCTCCTCGCAGCAGCGTTCACCTCCAGCAATCAGTTCCATTTCTAAGGAGACAGAGAACAATTTATTCAGCTTCAATTTGCTGAGAGGAGAACCTCCTATTCTCTAATATTAATTTTTGAAGTAGATTCAAAAACAATTTTTGTTCCTTGCCAAGGTTTGGGGCTTTGAAAGATATTAATGTAGACAGTCTTTGAAATATTAGGAGTTGGCAGTCATTGTAAAGATCTTGAGTTTAGCAAGGAAGTCTCAGTGCAAAGTATATGTTATCTCACATGTTGAAATAAATATCAAGCTTCCTGCAGTATGAGGGGCTTGGACACCCATGCGGAACTATGGGTATGGATGTAGAAACTGTTTCATTCATCTTAAAGCAGATCTACTCCATAATAGGGGCTTCCTTCATGGTTTAGTGGTAAAAAATTCACCTGCAATGCAGAAGACGTGGGTTTGATCCATGGGGTAGGAAGATCCCCTGTAGAAGGAAATGGCAACCCACTCCAGTATTCTTGCCTGGAGAATCCCATGGACAGAGGAGCCTGGCAGTTGGACTATGTCTGACTCTCTGTGTCCATGGGGGTTGCAAAGAGTCGGACACAGTCAATTTAGTGACTGAACAACAATAACAACAGCCCCATTATAGGGGCCAGGGTGTTGGGGGTAGATATTGTCTTTTTACTTTTTAAACTTTTTATTTTGTATTGCGGTATAGCTAACAATTTTGTGATAGTTTCAAGTGAACAGTGAAGGGACTCCGCCATGCATATATATGCATCTGTTGGGGAGCTATTTGCTTAACTTAAAGCAGGTTTTTACATTTCATTTTCTGAAACTCCTTCCATGCAATTCTAGGCAAATTACTTAGAATCCACAAATAAACACAGAATAGTGATAACATGGTTTGGTAACATATTTCAGTACTCGTTTTCCCTTCACAGTGTTAACATTTTCATTTTTGTTTTTGGTTTTCACCATTTTTCATAGATAGCATGAAATGTGTTCAGTCACTCCTTTTTAAGCCTTGTGGTGGTGGTTTAGTTGCCAAGTCGTGTCTGTGTTTGACTTTTGTGACTCTATGGATTGTAGCCCACCAGGCTACAATCTGCATTGTAGATTGTCTTCTGCATTGGCAGGCAGATTCTTTACCATTGAGCCTCCAGGGAAGCAAGCTCTTTTAGGGTTTAACATAAGATTAATAAACTACATTTTAACTAAATATATTAGCGATATTAGAATACAGTAGGATACAATACAGCTGAAGTGTTTAACCGACACAGCAAAACTTGACAACTTGTGTCTTTTTATTGTGAGCATTTTCTATTGGAGAGTGAAAATAGGGAACATTATCACAGGCTGATGTAACTGGATTAGGTTGATGTTTTTCATTTAATTGACTAATTGCCTTGGTTCAACACAGTATATGCTGAGTGCCATTGTATCAGAGTTTGTCAGTGTTCATATAATGAAAGCAATCTTAGAGACTCCCTGCCCCAGTTGATCTTCTGACTTACCATTCTAAAACAGTGTGCTCATGCTATTGCTTATCAGCCTTAGCTGGCTCCATACTGTCGATCAAGTAAAAGCCAAATTGTTTAGCATGACTTTCCAGATTCAGTATTCTCCACGACTTGGCAACCTGCCCACCTGGTGATGCTTAGCCCTCCTCCCCTTTGCTCCTTAGTAGTGGGAGCAGAGCCAAGGGGTGGGGGGTATGGGCCATAAATGAAACTGTTTGTAGGGAGCGGTGATCCCAGTGGACAGAGTGGCTTCTTATGTTAAGAGCTGGGCATGTATAGAAGAAACAGAGGCACAGACATAGAGAACAATTGTATGGATATCAAGGGGGAAAGGGGAGCTGGGAAGAATTGGGACATTGGGATTGGCATACACACATTATTGATATTATGTCTAAAATAGATAACTAATGAGAACCTACTGTGCTGTACAAAAGAGCACTAACTTTGGGTTTAGATTCCCTGTGCTCAGCTCCCTGCTGTACGGCTTCAGGCTCCATAATATCCATCAGGTTATTCTGTTTTTGTGCCTCCTTTTCAGTTCAGTTCAGTTCAGTCGCTCAGTCATGTCCAACTCTTTGTGACCCCATGAATTGTGGCACGTCAGGCCTCCCTGTCCATCACCAACTCCCGGAGTTCACTCAAACTCATGCCCACCGAGTCGGCGATGCCATCCAACCATCTCATCCCATGGCGTCCCCTTCTCCTCCTGCCCCCAATCCTTCCCAGCATCAGGGTCTTTTCCAATGAGTCAACTCTTCGCATCAGGTGGCCAAAGTATTGGAGTTTCAGCTTCATCATCAGTCCTTCCAATGAACACCCAGGACTGATCTCCTTTAGGATAACTGGTTGGATCTCCTTGCAGTCCAAGGGACTCTCTTTACTGACTAGTAAAATGGAGATTAGAAGACTTCCTTCCTCATAGAATTATTGGAAAGATTACACAGATTCACTGAGGTGTCTGAACATGGTGGGCCTTTGATAAATCTTATTGATATTGGGTTGGCCACAGTTTGTTCGTTTTCCACCTTATGGAAAAACCCAAATGAACTTTGTGGCCAACCCAATATTATTATGATAAATTTGGATATTTTTTTTCCCTGTACACATTTAGGAAACAAGAAAGCACAGAAAACAGAATTTTGACTGTAGTGTAATGAGTAGGGTGACCAGCTAGTCCCAGTTTGCTGAGGTTTCCCTCGTGGCTCAGATGGTAAAGAATCTGCCTGCAATACGGTAGACCCAGGTTTAAACCCTGGGTCAGAAAGATCCCCTGGAGAAGGGAAAGGCAACCTGCTCCAGTATTCTTGCCTGGAGAATCCCATGGACAGAGGAGCCTGGTGGGCTACAGTCTAAGGGGACCACGGTTGGACATGACTGAGTGACTAACTCCTTCCTTTCCCGTTGTAGAGTTGAGATCTCATATCCTGGGAGCCCCTCAGTGCTGGGTTAACCGAGACCATTGGTTGGTTACCTAGTCATGTGTGTGGGAGCTCTTTATAAACTGAATACCCAGCTGCTAAGCAGAATGGTGTTAGTTGAATCATATGAAGTTGTCATTTCTGTAGGTCAGAATCATCAAATAGCCAAAACTTCATATGGTCCGAACTAGTAAAAAGTCCTAACATGGCTAGGAGGTGATGAAGGGAACTTTTAAACTTTAACTTGTCCCTTTAACTCAAAAGAAATTAAATGCCACAGATATTTCTTGAGTACTCACTCTGCACCAGAGTTTACACAATTTGACAAACCAGAAATTTATCTTTACTTTGGTTAATCTTCATGATCATGGGGGAAATCAACAGTATGAAAGGATGGAAATATAAAGCCAGCAAGAGAAAAGAGAAGGAAAAGAGAAAAGCCTGCAGGAGAACATATGCATCTTAAAGTGGAGGAGGAGGAGAGAGTCAGGGCTGTGGAGGGAGGAGTCAGAGCCTCTGAACAGGGTGCAGGGACCCTGGAGGAATCTAACTCTTGAGATTCAGAGACCCAGCCAAGCCTCTGGAGCTGCAATCACAATATCTCACTTATGGTAAGAAATGCCTTTCTGGAAGGAAGTCCACATTTCATGACCTAAACCACAACACTGAGATAGTGAAGAAAAACAAGTTAAACTTAAAAAAAATGTTTTTAAAATAAAAACACAGGAGGGAGAAAAAAAAAATCCAAGTTCACTGGCTTTTAGAAAAGACCTAGAGGATTTCTTATTCATCTAAAGCATTTTGACCCCATTTCTACTGAAGTTTTAATTGTTTTTGATATGTAATCCTCTCAAGAGATTTGGATAAAACAAGGGCATTATGAAGTTTTGTTTGGGGAATGTCATTCCGTAAAAGGATCTGTGAGTGAATTTTGGAAGGATTTTGTTTTGTTGGATAATTTTATATACTGGATGAACTGAGCAGACTAGAGAAGCAATTTTTAACTCTTAAGAAAATTTGAAGTACATTTTAACAAAGATGGAAATAGAAGTCATAGATTTCAAGTTCAAGGACTCTCTGACCTATGAATGGTTACAAGGCTTCAAGAGAGACACTGGAAAGCCACAGAATTGTATAAAGTACTTGATATTTATGTAAAGTTATATAGTGTTTATGGGCTTCCCTGGTGGCTCAGTGGTAAATATTCTGCCTGCAATGCAGGAGCTGCAGGAGATGCAGGTTCCATCCCTGGGTTGGGAAGAACCCCTGGAGGAGGGCATGGCAACGCACTCCAGTATTCTTGCCTGGAGAATCCCATGAACAGAAGAGCCTGGTGGGCTACAGTCCAAAGGTCTCAAAGAGTCGGACACAACTGATGCAACTTAGCATGTACACACACAGATAGTGTTTATAAATTATAAAGTTGTTGATTATATATTAAAAAGTTGACAACTCAACAAATGAAGGACTAAAAAGAATTGGACACTATATCTGATGCTGTATTTCTAGCTTATTTCACAAAAGAAAAGTCTGCCTTACTTTGGCTTGAATTTATGATGAAAGGAAGGGGTGCTACCTGCCATGAGTTCAGGATGAAGAAGTAAGAATGAGAAACCTGGGCTCGCACTTACCCAGAGTCTAGCCTGAGCATTACCTGTTCTTAGAGACTGGAAGGCAGCTACAGCCTCATTTCAGCCTTATGGTTTATTTCAGCCTGCATTTTCTGAGTCTGTGACAGTCACTGAGCAAGCAGAAGGGAAAGAAAACCTGCCTTTGAGGAAGGGCCAACAAACAAGAAGTGGCTAATAAGTAAGTGAATTATCATGGTTGGAAGACTATTCAAATTCTTTCATCTGGTCCAGGTTTTTCCTTATTGACCAGGTGGAAGACTTCCCACACATTTTCTCAAGTCTGTCAGAAGTCTTCAAAACACTATTCAAATAGTTGCCACAGGTACAAAACAGAGACAAGAATCAGGCAGCTGCCTAAACGGTACACCTAGACTCTTATTGCTCTGTTAAGACGTGCATTCTTCACTACCTGTTTTCTGGTCTAACCAGCTTCAGATTGGTAGCTACTCTATCTAAATTCATTGAAAAATTGCTCTAATGTGATTCAGAATTTGTCTATGTCAACCTATCTTCTTTTAGCATTTTAAATTTGACTTCATGGAATAAGATAATTCCATTACAGATCAGAAGCTTGAACTGCGAGATGTATTATGAGCCCTAATTCTAGCACTTAGAAAGCAAACAAAATAAAAGAAAACAAAATAACCAAAACAAAACCTAACATGCATGTAAGTGCCACAAACACTGTGAAAACGAAATGTGTGAAAGCTAATTTAATCCTCACAACAATTCTATTCACTTGTCAACAGCTATTTGCTGAGTACTGTTACAGATTCCAGTGCCATCAAGTATTAAAACAGAAGCTATCATTATCCGCATTCACTAATGAGCTGGATTCACCCCCTCAGGCCTGCTCTTGGGTATCCTGGCCTCATTGAGCTCTTGAGAGTTTGAATGCTGTCTTGGCAAGGAAAAGTGTTAGCTGCTTAGTCCTGTCTGACTCTTTGCCATCCCATGGACTGTAGCTGGCCAGGCTCCTCTGTGGGATTTCCCAGGTAAGAATACTGGAGTGGGCTGCCATTTCCTCCTCCAAGGAATCTTCCTGACCCAGGGATCGAACCTGGGTCTCCCACATTGACAGGTGAATTCTGTATCATCTGAGCCACCAAAACAAACTGCAATCCCTGAACTTCCTCTCTCCTGAGCGTTCTGCTCTGGACTCTCCAGAACCCCAGTGCATTCAGCTGAGTTTTCCTTATTTGATGCTCTTAAAAAGAGTAGTAAGGGCAACTTTTCTTGTCCTTGGGGACTGGGATTCAGAAGAGGGAAGGAAAGAACCTAAACCTCAAATGGTCCATAGTCCATCTTCTTGCTGGAAGAGGCACTAAACCAGGAAAGATACGATGTGTGGAAAGCTTGTCTGAAAAGAGTCAGTCTACGCAAACCTTCCTTCACTGAGTTCCTTCTCATCTTCTCTTAATAGCTTAACTCACTATAAAATACAAAATGTGGGTGTAGATAATAAGTGGTAAGAAAAACAAGACCAGATGATTTTGTTTTGGTATCCTAATTGGTACTCAGGATAATTCCACAAGCCTCATTTTAATGAAGGATATCTATACTGTGGCCTGGAACATCACCTATGGCGTAGTAAGTTTTAAAAAGCTTAAAAAATAGTACAAAAGAAAAGAATCTTTTGTGTAGGGGCACACCACTAGCGCATGAGCAGACCCAGACCAAGAGCCCAGGTCTCCTATATCCAGTGTTCGTTACCCCACCTTCCCTGCTTCTCAGATGCCAAGGTTGTGTGGAAATCGACTTGGAGACACACAGGATAATTCAGTATTCATATTGTCTCATTTCTGGGAGGCACTGTACCAGTGTTGATAATTCAAAAAGTCATGGCCCTAATGGATCACAAGATGCTTTGAAAAGGAAAAACACAATGGAATCTGGAAAAGTACAGTAAGTGAAGCTAGATAGATAGAAACAGTCAGACATACGAGCATATCACATGTAAATCAGAGCAAAGCTGACCTTTGTTGAGCTACTGATGCGTAACCATAAAAAAACAACCTGCATCTTTAAGTACCATATATCTTTGAATCATCTGGAGGTAGACGTATTTTAAAAATGTATCTGAGAGAGGAAGAAAAAAAGAATTCCAACAGATCATTGTAGCCAACATGCCTCTGTCAATAAAAGGTCTTTGTAGCTAAAGTGAAAAGGTATTTCTTTTTTAATGAGGTCAACATTGGTGAAGAGATATTATGCATATTTTTCAAAAAATAATAGCATAGATCTCTCATATAATGCAATAAATGTCTGAGTTTAGTCCATCTAACCTACTGTCTAAAATATAATGCAATTTTTAGCATAAGCATCTATGAATAAATGGAGTCATATACTGCAAGTTGGAACAATTCACAAAACTACAGCAAAAAAGCTTTTCTTATTAAAGATTTCATATGATAAAAACTGAGTGTAATAATTATCCTGACCATATTTCTCTTTAAAAAAAAAAGCATTTCTGTTTGTAGGAAGAGAGTCCATATTTTATCTCTTGAAAATTAAATCAGTTATCAAATGATACTTTGAAACTCAAGACCAGCTCATAATAATTAAAATATAACAATGTTTCAAGGATCAGGTAAATCTGAATGTCAGTAATACAGAAAAATGATCTACTGGTGCTTATAAACATTTGAAAATGAATTCTAAACTTAAATGATGTGTAGCTTCTATGCAGCAGAACCACAAATTAAATCATGTCTCTGTTCACCCAATTCAAAGTTTGAAAGGTAAAGTGTGACTTTATGAAGTTAACTGATGACAAAATGTGAATTTTTTTTTTTACTGGGTTTCTCAACATGGCCACAGTGAAGTCTGATGTTCCTGTGGTCATAGCTTTCTCCTGGAGCCACTGCATTTGGGCATCTCTCCCAGGGCCCTGAAACCATTCCCACAGGGGCAGGCAATAATGCTTTTTGGATGTAGGTAGTGGGCATATTTTAGCAGGAGGATCGCTGATTTATGTTAAAGATCATGGGTTAATTTAAAGCCCCCACACTCTTTGGGTCCAGAGAGCTTTGGTTTATTCTCAGGACAGAGGTGAGCAACCTGGCATCCACATAAGTCTTGCATGATGACAAGCAGTGTAGATGTAAGTGTTCCTTTATCAACCCTAGTGGTTACCTGACTTGACATTTGGAAACTGGTGGAAGAAATGGGATGCTGGACACTGGGATCAGAAAAACACATTTTGAGTAGGAAAGTTTGGCATGAGATTTTCTTTGAACTGCAATCTTAAGTTATTTAGAAACTAATGGTACAACTAACATTTTACTAAAAAAAAAAAAAAACCTTTAAAAAAGTCTTTTGTGTTCTGTGGCATAAACTGAAGCATCTGTTGCAATTTAAAATCAAAAAGCATTTTTTTTTCCAATGGAATTTCTAGGTTGAGGGAGGCATCTAAAAAATCACAGAAAAAGTAACTTTGATTGCATACATCATTAGGATATTTAGATGAACAACAAAAATGAAATTATTTCTCTTTTAAAAGCAGACTTAAACTCTAAGTTCTACAGATTACCACTTAAATCTCATAATAAGTCACAAGCAAGGAAAGCATTTAGGAAAGAAACAATTATTTAAGAGCCCTTAAAAGTTCCAAGAAGGCATAAAATATATACATTCAAGTCAATATAAAATTTAGATATTGGTGAATATGGAGATCGGAGAAAATCTTAAAGCAGCTTAGAACACGGTAGTGTTCTGCCAAAGAAGTTTCTATATTACAGAATCCACTACTACATATTATTTCTGAAAATTCATGTTAGAAACAGAAGCCTGAAGTCAGGTTCAGTGCTATCACCTTCTGCCAATGAAACCAGAGTGTTTTATTTTCATGTCCAGTTGAATATTGTCAGTGAATATTTTGTTTTGCTTAACTCTGAAACTCTGGTTCCAAATAAGAAAAGGAGTACATCAAGGATGTACATTGTAACCCTGCTTATTTAACATATATGCAGAGTGTGTCATGAGAAACGCTGGGCTGGAAGAAGCACAAGCTGGAATCACGATTGCTGGGAGAAATATCAATAACCTCAGATATGCAGATGATACCACCCTTATGGCAGAAAGTGAAGAGGAACTAAAAAGCCTCTTGATGAAAGTGAAAGAGGAGAGTGAAAAAGCTGGCTTAAAGCTCAAAATTCAGAAAACTAAGATCATGGCATCTGGTCCCATCACTTCATGGCAAATAGATGGGGAAACAGTGGAAATAGTGACAGACTATTTTGGGGGGCTCCAAAATCACTGCAGATGGTGGCTGCAGCCATGAAATTAAAAGATGCTTACTTCTTGGAAGGAAAGTTATGACCAACCTAGATAGCATATTAAAAAGCAGAGGCATTACTTTGCCAACAAATGTCTGTCTAGTCAAGGCTATGGTTTCTCCAATATGGATGTGATAGTTGGACTGTGAAGAAAGCTGAGTGCCGAAGAATTGATGCTTTTGAACTGTGGTGTTGGAGAAGACTCTTGAGAGTCCCTTGGACTGCAAGGAGATCCAACCAGTCCATCCTAAAGGAAATCAGTCCTGAATATTCATTGGAAAGACTGGTGTTGAAGCTGAAACTCCAATACTTTGGCCACCTGATGTGAATGAGGTGACTCATTTGAAAAGACCCTGATGCTGGGAAAGATTAAAGGTGGGAGGAGAAGGGGATAACAGAAGATGAGATGGTTCGATAGCATCACCGACTCAATAGACGTGAGTTTGAGTAAACTCCTGGAGTTGGTGATGGACAGGGAGGCCTGGTGTGCTGCAGTACATGGGGTTTCAAAGAGTCGGACATGACTGAGCAACTGAACTGAACTGAAATCAGAAAAACATTGTGTGAATTGCTTGAAATTAAGTACTAATATATACTTTGGAAGCAGCATTTTTTTCTAAGAAGTTGAGTATGTTCCTTGAGGCTTCCCAGTGGTGTTAGTAGTAAAGAACCTGCCTGCCAATGCAGGAGACATAAGAAACATGGGTTCCATCCCTGGGTTGGGAAGATTCCTTGAAAGAGGAAATGGCAACCCACTCATGTTTTCCTGCCTGGAGAATCCCATGGACAGAGGAGCCTGGCGGGCTACAGTCTATAGAGTCACAAAGAGTTGGACACAACTGAAGTGACCTAGCAGGCCATAGACAGGATTACCTTCCTTATGGTGATATGAGCTTTTAGAGTACTTATAACTTATGACACAAATGTGTTCTTTGTGGGGCAGGGATTCAGTGAGTAGAATAAGGTGGTCTAAGATGAAAGCTCTTGAATTTGTTAAAGGGTCTAAAATTATTAAATATGTACTATAATTTCATATAGATTATAACATTAAACACACATTTGATTCTTCTTTACATGTGTCTACCCCATCACATTTGGAAAACTCAGCAGTGGCCATGGGACTGGAAAAAGTCAGTTTTCATTCCAATCCCAAAGAAAAGCAATGCCAAAGAATTCTCTAACTACCTCACAGTTGCACTCATCTCACACATTAGTAAAGTAATGCTCAAAATTCTCCAAGCCAGGTTTCAGCAATATGTGAACCATGAACTTCCAGATGCTTAAGCTGGTTTTAGAAAAGGCAGAGGAACCAGAGATCAAATTGCCAACATCTGCTGGATCACTGATAAAGCAAGAGAGTTCCAGAAAAACATCTATTTCTGCTTTATTGACTATGCCAAAGCCTTTGACTTTGTGGATCACAATAAGTTGTGGAAAATTCTGAAAGAGATGGGCATACCAGACCACCTGACCTGCCTCCTGAGAAACCTATATTCAGGTCAGGAAGCAACAGTTAGAACTGGACATGGGCCAACAGACTGGTTCCAAATAGGAAAAGGAGTACGTCAAGGCTGTATATTGTCACCCTGCTTATTCAACTTACATGCAGAGTACATCATGAGAAATGCTGGGCTGGAAGAAGCACAAGCTGGAATCAAGATTGCTGAGAGAAATATCAATAATGTCAGATATGCAGATGACACCACCCTTATGGCAGAAAGGAACTAAAGGAACTAAAGAAACTAAGAAGACTCTTGATGAAAGTAAAAGCAGAGAGTGAAAAAGTTGCTTAAAGCTCAACATTCAGAAAACTAAGATCATGGCATCTGATCCCATCACCTCATGGGAAATAGATGGGGAGACAGTGGAAACAATGCCTGACTTTATTTTTGGGGGCTCCAAAATCACTGCAGATGGTGATTTTAGCCATGACATTAAAAGACGCTTTCTCCTTGGAAGGAAAGTCATGACCAACCTAGACAGCATATTGAAAAGCAGAGACATTACTTTGTCAACAAAGGTCCATCTAGCAAGACTATGGTTTTTCCAGTGGTCATGTATGGATGTGAGAGTTGGACTGTGAAGAAATCTGAGTGCCGAAGAATTGATGGTTTTGAACTGTGGTGTTGGAGAAGACTCTTGAGAATCCCTTGGACTGCAAGGAGATCCAACCAGTCCATCCTAAAGGAAATCAGTCCTGGGTGTTCATTGGAAGGACTGAAGCTGAAGCTGAAACGCCAATATTTTGGCCACCTTATGTGAAGAGTTGACTCGTTGGAAAAGACCCTGATGCGGGGAGGGGTTGGGGCAGGCAGAGAAGGGGACGACAGAGGATGAGATCGCTGGAGGGCATCACCGACTCGATGGGCATGAGTTTGGGTAAACTCCTGGAGTTGGTGATGGACAGGGAGGCCTCGTGTGCTGTGATTCATGAGTCAGACACGACTGAGCAACTGAACTGAACCAAACTGAAGCCCATCACATAGAAAACATCTCACTTTCTTTTGCACAGTTCTGAAAATTATCAGAGTGTACCTGAGCCACAGCTTTTGAGAAACAGATGTGGCAATTTCTCCCAATTCATACATGGTGAAAGTAAAAGTGAAGCCGCTCAGTCGTGTCTGACTCTTTGTGACCCCATGGACTGTAGCCTTCCAGGCTCCTCCATCCATGGGATTTTCCAGGCAAGAGTACTGGAATGGGTTGCCATTTCCTTCTCCAAACATGGTAGAATACAATAATTAGAAACACTGTCATTTAAGAATGCAACCTCCTCAACTGATAAAATTAGAGATTTGTTTTCAACACTCTCAAGATTACTGACTCTAAGAAGATATTACTTACTGAGGCTTCAAATAATTTTGGTGGAAAAAATTCTCTATCCTAGAATTACAGATACTGTTGGACAGAGGAGCCTGGTAGGCTACAGTCCATGGGGTAACAAAGAGTCAGACATGACTGAGCAACTAACACTTTCCATAGGAAAGTCTAAATACTGTAGGTCAGTGTAGATTCTGTAGGTAAGACTAGATTCATATGGATCCTAAACTTAGCAACTTTCCAAATGTATTTCATGAAATCCATCACAAATAAATGATCCTATGGAACTAAAATTGGCAAATGAGAGTTAAACTGTGAGATACTTTTCAGTCAATTAGTAGAGATAGAGAAAGGCAGCTTGGTGAGGTAGGAAAATAAAAAGTTGGGATCTGTTCTAATCTCATCCATGTCTATTTGTTGTGTGATCCCAGGTAAATGAGTGACATCTCTGTGTGCATTTTCTCATCAGTAAAATAGCTGCTACTGAGACCTAACTCACCATTTGTTGTCAGGAAGATTAAATAAACTAATTTTCACTGAACCACCTTAGACTGTGACTGGCACCTATTAGAATATTCAGTAAATATTAATCAAATCTGCATTCGCCCAAGTTAAAGATGAAAGTAGTGAGAATAGATACCTTTAAATAGCTCATTCTAGTTGAAGTCTCATATTTTATGTAGTGTAACACTTTTGCACATTGTGTTTACTACAGTGAATCTGTGAATCTTAAAGTGAAACCTCTATTTGTCTGCTTAAGACAGGTGAGTAAGTCACCCTGGGAGGGGTCTGTCAATTGTTCTTTTCAGCTTGTCAGTTTGACTGCCTTCCCAGATCTAAGAACTGTGGAAATGCTTATCTGGGTAATGTCCCTGAAACATCCTGACTGCAAATATTGATATAAAGGCATTTGCACGAACATCTAAATCTTGATAGCTCTGAGCCTCTGCCTATTCACACGGAATGTAAAATTCCTTCCAGGGTTTCCTTTTCCCTTGAATATTTGTAGGCATCTCAAAGGGCAGTTTCATGAGTGACTTTAATGTCCCACAAGTCATTGGTTCTCAAGCATCGCTGTACATTAAAGCCACCCAAGGAGCTTTAAACAGCTCTGCCACGTGGGCCACCCTACCTCATGCCAGTTAAATCAGAATCCCTCCAGGGAGCACCTGACAACTTCTGGGTGATTCCACTATGCATCCTGGTTGGACAGCCAGGGCCTCAAGCCCAAGGGTGTGCAGTTTTCACCCCATGTGAAGTCACAGGGACTGGTTGCTTTCTGTGTGCTGGATCAAAACCCACCTGACAGGACCTCAGTGCTTCCCATTCAGTGTCTTTCTAGGGTCTCGACTTTGGTCAATCATTAGAATCTCTTGCATGAGTGCATGGGTGCTCAGTAACTTCAGTTGTGTCCTACTCTTTGTGACCCTATGGACTGTAGCCCACCAGGCTCCTCTGTCCATGGGATTCTCCAGGAAAGAACACTGGGGTGGGTTGCCATGCCCTCCTCCAGGGGATCTTCCCCACCCAGGAATGAACCCATATCTCCTCTGTCTCCTGCATTGCAAGGTGGATTCTTTTACTGCTGAGCCACCGGGGAAGCCCTAGAATCACTAGTTAAAAAATACTGTAGCCCAGGCCCCACCACAGAGTGAATAAATCAGAGTTCCTAGACATAGGGCTTAGGCATCTGGGACTTGTAAAAGCTCCTCAGCGATTCTAACAGAGTCTCAGTGTTGGGAATGATGCTCTAAGAGCTTCCAGGAAGAGGGAGCAGGGGTGACAACTGTGATCAGAGTCTAGAACCTGCCGGGCCTCAGTTCCAACAGGCCATGTGCTCACTCTGCTCAGTCACAGCCATGCTAAACCTCTCACCTTACTCCTGGCTGCTGAGACAGCTGAGCATGCTCTGCATCGGTCTGCATTGCAGCTGCCTGTCTCCTGCAATTCTAGGAAGGTTTCACTCCTGGGGGCACCGCCTATTTTTGCCACTGGCACTTTAAACTCCATTTCTGCTGCCTCCTGGTCTTTTCATTTATCTCTTGCTTCAACCAGTAGGGGAGGACTTCATTTTCCTGTATCCAGTTCCTTTAGAGATGGTTCCTTAGTAGAGTTATCTGGTGGTGGTGGTTGCTCAGTCGCTAGCTCCTGTCTGACTCTTTGTGACCCCATGGACTGCAGCACTCCAGGCTTCCCTATCCATCACTGTTTCCCAGAGTTTGCTCGATAATGCCTGTTGAGTAAGTGATGTTATCCAACCGTCTCATCCTCTGCCGCTTCCTTCTCCTTTGGCCTTCAATCTTTCCCAGCATCAGGGTCTTTTCCAATGAGTCGGTTCTTCACATCAGGTGGCAAAGTATTGAAACTTCAGCTTCAGCATCCGTCCTTCCAATGAACATTCAGGGTTGATTTCCTTTAGGATTGACTAGTTTCATCTCCTTGCTGTCCAAGGGACTCTCAAGGGTCTTCTCCAGGACCACAATTTGAAAGCATCAGTTCTTCTGCATTCAGCCTTCTTTATGATCCATCTCTCACATCAGTACATGACTACAGGGAAAACATGAGCTTTGACTATAAGGACCTCTGACAGCAAAGTGATGTCTCTGCTTTTTAATATCTCAAGTTATCCGGACATCTGCTTATATTCTTTCTAGTTTACCACCCAATATTCTGGGAATAGAGGAGGGTCCCAGCAGGGACACAATGCTAAGTGGTGTCGTGAAGTTGTGTCCTCCACTCCCCATTTTACCAATCTGTGCTCTTGTCCTCAGAGCATGTAGGCAGCCAGTAGGAGGTGTGTTGGGAGGACCACCTCCATTCTCACACTGTCCCAAGAAAAGAGATAGGCTGTAATAGATGCCTTCCCATTTATAGGAATTTCCTTCTTAATGGTTTGGCTATTTCCCTCTGTGTCTGTCACTAAACCCCTCCTCACACACTGCATATGCATGCATGCTCAGTCACTAAGTAGTGTCTGAATCTTTGCAGCCCCATGGAAATTAATCCATAAAGTTCCTCTGTCCGTGGGAATCTCCAGGCAAGAATACTGGAGTAAGTTGCCATTTCCTTCTCTGGGATATCTTCCCAACCCAGGGACCAAAGCCATGTTTCCTGCATCGGCAGGTGAATTTTTTACTGCTGAGCCACCTGGGAAGCCCATATAACTACATGCCTGAAGCCCAGTTAGGGATAAAATCCAGGTTTCTTCCCTTGGGTTCCTGGACCTTGGAGAAATCAGGTATTAGACAAGATGCCTGTATTTGTGCCTGGGAACATTCTGGAGCTTCTAAACAGGTATATTTTTCCCCAAGGAAGACCCTCAAGGAAATTTGCTTTATTCCATAGGGTGTGTATCTGAGTCCTGGCAAGAGGCCAGCTATTAACATTCAGTAGGGCCAAACAAGTCAGAAATGTTCCTTTAAAATCAGACTACTTATCCCTGGAAGGTTAGATGGTCTCAAACTCTTCTGTTTCTAGTAAACCTGGATGAAGCAAAGGACCACTGTAGACCACTTGCCTCAACTTGGTACCATAAAAGCAAACCAAAAATCAAATAATAAATCACCTCAAAGGGAAAGAATGGTGGCGCTTTCCCTCAGAGGGTGGTGTAAATCATTTCCTTATGCCAGAACTGGATACAGATGGTGTCGTAAAATAGAATCTTTATGACACCAGCCTACACAGCACCTTTGGGAACACCTATGGAAGGACATAAACCATTAAGATAAAGTTCTCCTTGTGACCCTAGGAAAGACCCGGGGGCTACTCATAGAACTTCATGGTAACAATCCAGAAACTTGCTGTGTCAGCACTCAGAATACTGAAACTCTAGCCCTAACCCAGAGCCCCTGTCTGTCTGTTTCTAGTTGGTTGAGAGATCTTATACCTCGCTCCTCTGTTGTAGGTTCCAAAGGTATCATTAGAACAGCATCTTTAGAAAAGAAAAGCAAGTCAGAGGATGACTAGTGCTGAGCTCTGAAGTCATTGTCCTAGAAACTCAAAATAATACTTTTCCCCCAA
This sequence comes from Muntiacus reevesi, assembly GCF_963930625.1. Classification (NCBI taxonomy): domain Eukaryota; kingdom Metazoa; phylum Chordata; class Mammalia; order Artiodactyla; family Cervidae; genus Muntiacus; species Muntiacus reevesi. The sequence goes on along the minus strand of NC_089256.1, from coordinate 5,774,601 downwards.
TCTGAGTCCCGAGACCACATTTTCACAGATCTCCGGGGAAGAGAAGAGTTGTATAAATTCACTTACCTACAATAACAGAAAAGGTTAGATGTTCTTTCCCAAGTAAAGAATTCCTTTATTTTTCTATCAGGGAAAAAAGTATGTTTTCAGAATAATTTTTATTGGAACCTTTGGAAAAATATATCAGGAATGGTTTGTTATTTGTGTGTTCACTGGGTCCTTTATAAGGGACATTCTCTTCTCTCTCAGGAACAGATCGGTCACTGCTGATGGCCAATCAAGTTCCTTGTCAATGTAACCCAGAACAACTGCATTAAGTGACTTTTCTAAAACTAAACTCTTACTCTCATTTATTAGATTTTCCTTTCAGGTACTCTGGAGTTCTATATCTTTTCTCCACTGATGAGATTCTTTGGATTTTTGAGCTATACATCCAGAAGCAATTCAATTTCTCTTCTGAAGGAATTGCACAAAGACTTAACATTTTACTAAATCCATTTGCTTCATCTTTCAAGACCATCAAGAAAATGGCAGCCTTAAATTTGGCAGTATTCTTTAACAAACACACACTCTGGTGCATATATTCAGCCTTGATGTTTTCTGTGCTGCATCAATAAAATTTAATTAAAATGAGTAAAAAAATTACAGTAATTTCCATTTATCATCCCCAAATGCCATTATGAGACCAAAGCCCTTCATACCTGTGCCTATTAAGCAGGGTGATAAAACTATAATGGACTATTCAAGGGGGTTATGCCATTGCCATTCTTAGAAATTCTGAGGTAATAATGAGCAACCATCTGTCTTGAATGTCATCAAAATGGCTAGCTGATCTCTTAAATCCTATTCAGATAAATTTTTTCCATTAAGCAGTGAATAAGACTTATACATAGAAGGACATGAATCACATATATTTTTATATGTTTATACTCAAGCATTAATTTTTTTGTTTTGTTTTCCAAAGGTGAAAGAAATGAGAGAAAAAAGAGAGTGAAACAAAAGGCAGCAGAGAGAGTAAGATAAAGGAAGAGGACCATCCCTCTCCGAGATGCTAAAGCTCTACATAGTGGTAAAGAATATGAAGCCATTATTTGGGAGGAAATTAGTAAAATTTAATGCAGCAAATGTAGTAAAATTTTTAGAAAATGATAAATGAGGTAAATACACCTTTATTCTGTTACCTGATTTAAACAGCTGACTCACTGGAAAAGTCCCTGATGCTGGGAAAGACTGAGGGCAGAAGGAGAAGAGGGCATCAGAGGATGAGGTGCCTGGATGGCATCACAGATGCAATGGACATGAACTTGGGCAAACTTTGGGAGATGGTGAGGGATAGGGAGGCCTAGCGTGCTGCAGTCCACGGGGTTGCAAAGAGTCATATGACTGGGCAACTGAACGACAACAACACTTTCTTGGAGTTTTGGATGATAAGTAAGACAAAAATGCAGAGAAGACTTGGAACAGTATTGGCAAGAAATGTCATGGTGAATTAACATGGATCCCCAAAATGTTGCCTATTAGGGTAGAGATAGACAGTCCTGACCGGTGACTCAGGTATAGAGCCCTTTATGATCAAGATGAAGAACTGGAAGAAAATAACAACAATATTCAGTTACTCTTAGCTACATGGAACACTGATGAATCCTGAAGAAAGAGGAAACCAACAGTGGTAAAATGGAATAAAATATATGCCATAAGATAAAGAGGTGATTAGGATAGAAGATGTGACGGCATCAATACTTGGTGTGAAAAAAAGTCATTCTTGGTTCTACGTTTTAAGGCCATCTTGGGTCAGTGTTAAGGCTGAGAAAGGAAACGAAGAGTAAACGGAGGAGTGCTGGCTGGCAGGGACAAGGTGACCTGGGTTCATTATCATCTGTTAAAGGGGACAGGGAAGAAGAAGAGAAGCCCAGGGGAAGGAAGAAAATGATAGTGATAAAAGAATGAATTAGAGGACATGGTAGTCAAAGAGATAAACCAATCCAAGTGCTGTTTCTTAAAATGATCAGTATAATATACAGTTTCTAAATTAAAGGGAGAAATACATACACATCATTTTCTACAGGAAATGTCTATAATCAAATATACGAAAAAGACATTAAAAATAATAATGGGTTATGATGCACAACTCTAGCTTTTGGGTGACCTTCTTACCTTCTCTAAGGCTGGCAAAATCTAACTAGTAGTATTTTCCTCATGGATTTTTGGTGAATATTAATTGAGATAATTTATATGAAATATAAATTTCACTTATAATATATAATTTATATATTCACTTATAATATATATTTCACTTATAATATATAATTTCACTTATAATGCCTGGTAATAGTGTGTGCTCAATAATTGTTGTTATTAAAATTTTTGAAAATCTGGAAAGAATAGATGGTTTACTAAGAATGTAAAGTTGACTGAAGAAGTAGAAAACCTAAATATTCAATCATTTTAGAAATTGAAACCATTATCAAAAAATTACTTCCCAAAATGGCATCAGGGTCCATGGTAGGTTTAAAGTAATTTTCCACAATTTTTGATACTCCTACTTTCAAGAGATGGAGGCTTATTTCCCTCCCATTAGGTGTGGACTGGTCTTAGTGACCTGCTTTTTAAAAACAGAATATGGCAGAAGTGACAGTAAGTGACTTCAGAGATTAGTTAATAAAAGGCATTGCTCCTTTCTTCTTGAGCTCTCTCACGGGTTTCACTTGCTATGGGGGAAACTTACTTTCACACAGTGAGGACTCTCTAGCAGCCCTATGGAAGACTCATGGTGAAGTGATAGTGTCTCAGTCGGGTCTGCCTCCCTGTGACTCCAGGGACTACATGGTCCAAGGAATTCTCCAGGCCAGAATACTGGAGTGGGTAGCCTTTCCCTTCTCCAGGGGATTTTGCCAATCCAGGGATCGAACCCAGGTCTCCCAAGTTGCAGGCAGATTCTTTGCCAGCTGAGCCACAAGGAAAGACAGATGGTGAAGACATTTTCTGCCAACAGCTGCATGACTGCGCCTTGTTGAAGTGGATCCTCCACACCCAGCTGAGTCTGCATACACTGTAGCCATGGCCAAGAGCTTGTCTGCAACCTCATGTGAGACCCTGAGCTAATGCTCCTCAACTCTGTTCCTTCAAAAACAGTACGAAATAGTACAAGCTTGTTGTCTTAACTGATAAATTTTGGAGTAATTTGTTACACGGCAATAGATAACTAACACACCAAAAGTTGCTGTTTGGAGGTGGGTACTGTGTATTTTTAGCATATCCCTTGAGCATTGATCTATGTTCAGGTTGGCCCCTGGGTTGAAGAACTGACTCTACCCCTCAGGTCACTGAACTTTGGGCTTCAGTTTCTTCCAATATAATTCTGGGTTTAAATGCTTATCTTTATTGTCCCACCTTGCTCTGAACTTGTTGGATTTTATGACTTAAAATTTTCTACTGCAACTATATACATGGTAAATAAACACAGACATGTAGTTAAAAAAGTAAAAAGAACTAAAATTTAATCAAGAAGACATGGCACCATTATAACTTTATCAGAGAAAAAAATTTACATGAAAAAATTTTAAGGGAAAGTGCATTTCATGTCTTACTTGGCTTTATTTTTCCTTGGGCCCCAGTACCTGGCATATAGGAGACACCTGCTCCTGAGGGTGCCTAACGGTCATTTTTGGCCCTACTATTATCCAAGTGGTTTGTGGTATAAGGTTTCTTAACTAGCGGTTCATAGACATTAATTCTTTTTGGGGACTGAAAGTACAGTGTATTCTTGCCATGATGTGGGAGCTCTACTCTCATTAGCATTTAAAAGAACACTTATTAGCTGAACTACTAAATGTCCTTTATTCAGTATAATGAGTTTCATTGAAAAGAATCACCAGCTTAGCTAAGGAGAAATTTAAACACTTTGCCATCATTTATGAATTCAACCTTTCTAGGATGGTATTTTTAAATGTACTTTGAATGAAGGGGAGAAGAAAAGTGGTAGAAATCTTGACAAAAGAAATGTAATTAGAGTTTTTTAAAAATGGCAATTCTATGCTTTATGAAGATATCTTTAATCTTACTTCTCAGAAGTCAGGGAGACGTGGGCATTGTTGCCCATGACTTTCTTTCTGCTCTGTGCCTCAAACAGGTAACTGGGATGGGACGTGCCTGCTTTTGTTAGAAGTGATGGAGAAAAATTGCACAAAACCATAATCAAAAACCACTGTAATGCAAATCAATAAGGCAGAAGCACACTGTAGAAAACTCACACAAGCAATGGAATTATACTTGATCTTTCTTTCAATATCTCAAGATTACCTTAGACATGTGCTTTGTACATCCAACTCATGACATTTAAACTAACGCATTATATCAGGATTAAATAAACCATTAATTAAGAGATATTATTTTCCCTATTTTTAATCCTGGAATATGAATGGTCATAATTCATTCATTCATTCATATATTTATTTAATCAGCAACTCGTAAGTTCAAGACAAAACCAAATGGTAAATTTCCACAAACTTTTCACATAGACCACAACATCCTAAGAGATTAGCAAGACAAAAATATATCTAGAGCCAGAGAAGGTTAAAATAAATTTAAATGTCACATATGCAAGTATTTATCAAAAGGATATATGGTGAACAGGGAGATTGATGTCACAGGTTGATGTCATTTCCTCCATGATGCTACCTTCATTATCTTTGTAAGGCACAAATCTGATTATTATCATCATCTCTATGTCAAAAAGTCTAAGCAAGCATGAAGACAATTTTCCTAAATGTAGCAGAATGGGAAACTGAAATGTCCACCTGAACTCACTTTTCCATTTTAATCCTGAACTCTCTCCCACACCTTTTCCTTTCCTGTTCCACAATGTATACCAGCAGGCCAAACCCAACCTTGTCTACTTCCCCAAGGCAACCTGAGCAGGGGCAGACTGTGCCGTCTCTTTGCCTCTAGGACTTATCAAGCTCACTCTTTGTTTTATGATTTTGCACACTCTTTTTGCTTTCATTTCCCATGAAATCTGAATGACAATCTCCTAATTATCCTTATACCCTTCTCTAAAGCACCTAACCCACAATCAGCTTTCCATGAACACCTTGCCTCCAGAAAGCAGTTCAGTCTTCTGGTTCTAAGGACACGTTGGTCATCCCTCTATGTTAAAATCTGTGATTCTTGTTTGTGCATTTGTGTGCATGCATGTGCTTCCTGCTATATTAGGAACTCCTAAGGGTGAGAACCAGGACTTCCCTATAGCTCAGATTGTAAAGATTCTGCCTGCAATGCAGGAGACCCAGGTTTGACCCCTGGGTCAGGAAGATCCCCTGGAGAAGGAAATGGCAACCCATTCCAGTATTCTTGCCTGGAGAACCCAATGGACAGAGGAGCCTGATGGGCTACAGTCCATGGGGTCGCAAAGAGTCAGACATGACTGAGTGACTAACACTACTACTGGCTGCTACTAAGGGTGAGAACCGTGTCTCATTGCCCTTGGCTCCCTGGGTTCTAGCACTGTGCCTGTCACTGAAACATGTGCTGCTTAGTCCACATTCAATCGATGCTTGAAGTGAAAGGCCGAGAAGCTCTGCAGTCAGGCTCAGAGACTGAGTGGTAGCAACGTAAGCTCTGTCCTCTCCACCCCAAGCATTCAGGCATTCTTTGAAGAACCCATTACAATCACTCCTGCAGGAACAGAGAATTTTTCCAGGAAGTATCTAGGCCTCAGTGAAACTTTTAACCCCAGGATAAATCAGAGACTTTGGTGTTTGATTGCTTCACCCTTGGATTTGATTTGACAACTTATTAAAATGGTTATCCAGTGACTTGTTGGCCAGAGCAAGACAAACTGATGGATTCTCTCATCTCTATGCAGTACCCTGTAATCAAGTGATCACTGCCCAATCCTAGTCTAGAAGTGGGAATCAGATGCATATTTAATACTCTATATCAGGTCAGAGAGTTATTAGGTTTAGAGCATCACCCTTAAAACTCAGTCATAGAGTTCAATCATTCATTTTACAAATGAGAAAACTGAAGCTCACAGGTGTTAAATTAATTATCCAAGGTCCCACCATTAGCTGTAGAGACAAGGGTAAAACTCGTCCTGTTCGTCTTATCTTGACAAACTCTAGCTTTCTGGCCTCTTGGTTAAGTGATTCTTTCACCATATCATCTGTTTTCCCCATATTCCTGTTATTTTCCTTGAATTTTCTTACAAATTCATGCAAAGCACATCTAATTTGGCTCCCTTTGTCATTTTTCCTTTAATTGGAAATTTAAATTTGGATTTGCATTGCTACTTTTTCATTCGTTGGTGATTGAAATATCATCTGGAGGGAGTGGAAATGAAATAAGCATCTGGAAAGAATGTGCTATAATGAAGATGTCATTGTTTGTCCATAAATGCTAGGCAAAGAATCTGGCTTTTCAAAAATAAATGAATGAAAACATCTATGTCCATCCCAATCTACATTTCATTAAAAAAAATTAAAATGCACCGAAATTGGTAGACTTTCAAAGATGATAGAATTAAATATAAGATAAATGACTAATTAGCTGAAAATATAATAAAATAGCTAAACATTCATTCATTTACCTATCTATCCACTCAAGGGTTACTGGATAGATGATGCTAAGCCCCATAATTGCTACTATACCTATCTACTAATCAAAGAATATTTAGTAAGAGGCAAAAATAGTTTGAATTACAAAGTCACAAAATCTAAGTTTGGTCTTCCCTGGTGGCCCAGCAGTTAAGAATTGCCTGCCAATGCAGGGGACACAGGTTTGATCCCTGATCCGGGAAGATCCCACATGCTACTGAGCAAATAAGCCCACAAGCCCCAACTACTGACCCTACGCACCCTAGAGCCCATGCTCCACAACAACAGAAGCCACCTCAAGGAGAAACCAGCGCACCTCAATGAAGAGTAGCTCCCAGCCTCAGCAACTAGAGACAGCCTGTGTGCAGTAAAAAAGACCCAGCACAGCCAGATAAATAAATCTTAAAAAAAGAAAAGAATCCAAGTTTAAAATTTGCCTGTGCCACTCATAAGTCTTGGTGAACCCTCCAGCACAGGGTCTTCCACTCTGTTTTTCCCATCAGCATACAAAGATACTGTTATTTCTCCCATCTAAAAATAAAAAGATACACATCCGTTGACCTCACTTCTCCCTTCAGCTATCACTTCTCTGCTCCCCATTTTTTGAAAGACTTGTCTATACACACAGTTTCCAATTTATTTCCTTTCTCTCTTGAACCTATCACATTCAGGCTTTTACCCTGACGCTTCATCAATATGGTTCTTATCAATAATGTCAATGATGTTCATGTTCTTCATCTTACTTGCCCTTTCAGCAGTATCTGCCATCATTCATTAGGCTCTTTCTTGAGCCACTCTTCTCACTTGACTCCCAGGACACCATGCTTTCTTGGTTTTCCTTCTCCCCACTGGCTACTCCCTCAGTCTCCTTTTGCTGGTTTCTGATTTTTTACCACCACCGGAGCGCCTCAAGACTTGGCTCTTGGATTTCTCCTCCGTCACTCCCTTAGAGATCTCATCCAACCTCATGTTTCCAATCTCTATTTTGGTGATTTCTACATTTCTAGCTAGACTTCTCTCCTGAACTCCAGAATTCTACTTCCAACTACCAACATCTCTGCTTTGTGGGCTAATATACATCTCAAATGTAACAAACCTATCCTTGGTTCTCAGTTGCCCTCAAATGGTGCCACTTTTCAGCCTTCCTAGCTAACACATGGTACCTTCCTTTTTTAAAAAATTTAGGTCATGTCACACCATGCCTGAACTTAAAAACCTCTGATGTTTTCTCACCTTGATCATGTTCTCTAAGACCTGCTCTGACATTGCCTTACAAACCTGGTACACGCCACCTCAGCCACATCGGTCTCTCTGTCTCAGGGTGCCACTGTGTATGTGGTTCCCAGTTTCTGGATAGCTCTGCTCCAAATATCCACATAGTTCCCTCTTTTCTTTCTTTCAAGGATCATCTTCTTTTTGAGGCCTTCCTTGGCCACAGTGTTTAAAATAGCAACCCTGCCTTCCCAGACACACGGTCCTCCCTCCCTTTCTTGCTTTATTATTGACCTTGTAACTGACCATGACTGCATTATAAACTTTGCTTATTTATTTTGATTACTCCAAAGCTCCTCTGCTAGCAGTTCTTTTTTATCCACTCTTGTGTCCCAGCACCTTGAACAGTGGCTGGCACAAAATAGGCTCTTAAAAAATATTAGATGAATGAATGAAGGTATTCAGTGATAATAAAAAGAGTTACCTCTTAGGTAAAGAAGTAAGCAAAAATTAAATAAGTGCTTTCCTGTTGGGCTTTCCTGATGGCTCAGATGGTAAAGAATCTGCCTGCAATGCAGGAGATTTGGTTTTGATCCTTGGGTCAGGAAGATTTCCTGGAGAAGGGAATGGCTACCTACTCCAGTATTCTTGCCTGGAGAATTACATGGACAGAGGAGCCTGGCAGGCTTCAGTTCATGGGTTGCAAAGTGTCTGATGTGACTGAGCGACTGACGCTTTGACTTTATATCTGTTAATGCATCTTGTGTGCTCAGTTGTGTCCAACTCTTTGAGACCCCGTGGACTGTAGCCTGCCAGGCTCTTCTGTCCATGGGATTTTCCAGGCAAGAATATACTGGAAGGGGTGGCCATTTCCTCCTCCAAGGGATCTTTCTGACCCATGGATTGAACCTGAGTCTCCTGTGTCTGCTGGACTGGCAGACAAATTCTTTACCACTGTGCCATCTGGGAAGCCCGTTGATGCATCATAGATGTTAATTACTTAAATTAACATTATATGCTCATGGGAGCATATCTGTTGGGAGTAAATTTTAGGTGAAAATTGCAGGAAGGGAAGGGGAATTTCTGGTTAAAAGGTAGGGTAGACTTGTGATGAACCAGAGTGGAAAAGAAAATGAAAAAGAATGCATATGTATGTATAACTGAACTACTTTGCTGTATAGCAGAAATTAATACAACATTGTAAATCAACTTTGTTGAAAAACAAATTTTGAAAAAAATCTAAAACCTTATAGGAAGTTGGAAGGAAAATTAAAGGGTACCCTTTAATCTGCAAAAAAAGAAAAAAAAAAAGAAGTACATGGTTTTGCAAGTAAGCCTCAGGCAAGGAAGAGACAGCTGATGGAAGCAACCTGGGGTCTGGCCCAGATTACCAGCCCCCAGGCCTGGATAGTGGGTGAGGGTATGAGGGAGGAAGAGGTTGAGAGGCAGACTGAGACTTGTGTGAGTGGGGTCAGGGGATCTGTATGCAGTTTTCTGGATGGTTCAGGGTGAAATCTCTCAGTTTACAGAATGCCACGTGCTGATGTCCATATCAAATATCTCTGAAGGTTCTCAGTTTCTAGGTCAAGAGTCAGTATGTGTCTGTCTTTAGAGCTAGATGTACACACCCTGAAATAAGCAAACCAATCTGAATCCAGGAAAACTGATTGCCACCAATGTTCATATACTCTTTCCTAATGCTATGAAAACTCCTCATGGTGAGAAGCAGCACCAGAGTGTCTCTATTAAGCTGCTTTATGCCTAAATACACAGGGATGTTACATGTTCATGGACTGGAGTGTAAAGCAGTTCACTGGAATCTAGATGGTCATTATCAAGTACAAAACATATTTTAATGTAAAACTGCATTTTTAAAAAGGCACTCTAATTCTTGAGGCTATAAAGGATATATTGATTTTCAAAAGTCTTTGTCTCCAGTTGTAGCTGTTTGATTAACTGGTATAGGCACAGTCCATGAATAAAATTCCTTTGTAAATTATATTACCTAAGGATTTTATAACACAAAGTTGATTTTCAGAGGAGTCCCCTAGACTCATTAATTGACTTTCTTCACTCCCATTAAACAGTCCTGGGAATGGAGGCAAAGGGGCCACTTTTCCCACTGATGATAAACACAACTCAGGGAGATGCAGGGGAAGATAATATATTCTGTAACCATGTCATTTAATACCTTCTAAACCTTTGCCCCTTTCAGTAAGGAAACAGTGGCTACCTCTATAATATCTGCTTCAGCTTTTCTTTACAATTTGTAATCGGTTTCCTACATGGAGTTTAAACTTTGCTTGCTACATTGGTGCAGATATGGCCAAGAACAGCTGATCTGTGAAGTTAATTAAAAGGTTCAGTCTCATTTTTTGAAAAATGGTGACCCCAGACTCTATATACTTGATTAGGAATATGCATGTAGATGCATGTATATATATTCATGTATGAATATGCACACATGCTACATATGCACATATGGAGAGAAAAAAATAAATAGAAAGTGAGAGTTATTGGAACAAAAAAAGTGAGAAAGGTATGAGAGGGGAGGGGAAGGGAATTAGCATTCATTAAGCTCCTGCAATGAACCAGGCACCTAGGAAAGAAGGTGATGGGGGGATCAAAGATGGAGGGATGCAACTACCTGGATATTAAAGAATGAACTTGTAAAAATCTCCTTCCCTAAAGGAAACTGCTATAAAAATGGATGCTGGCAGCCCATCAGGGAATGCTTGTCAAGCCACTCAGAGGAGAGGAGAAGGCTGTGGGGCACTGATTTTGGCTTTGTCTCCCCTAGGTGCTGGGCTGCTGACTCACCATGAGATGAGTTATCTTTGAAGTTCTGCTGAGCAGTCTAGACAGTGTGACATAAAAGTGCAAGTCCCTAAACAGAGCTCAGTTTCCCAGCATACAAATGTTCAGAGAACCATATGAGGTCAGAAAAAACCAGCTCAAGAGATTGCCCTTTAAACTCTAGAGAATGCTAATTGTCTCCATAATTAAAAGGATCCTAGATGGAAGGCTATATATCAGACATTTCTAGGTATTGGTATAATTTTTTGTGTTCAATTTTAAAAATTGTGGGTCTTTAAAATTTCTGCAGTTGTATCTTCTGAGTCTCCTGATGAGCAGAGGTAAGGGTGACCTTGTTTAGTTCATGGGTGGGTGGGAGCTGGGTTCAGGTCCAGCTGAGCTTGGGACATGACAAAGAGCATGAAAACAATAGTCATTTTACAGAACTTGAAGGTAAGTCTTTGAAAAGTGTTTGGGAATTCCCGGCCAATTATACATTTGCTTAGATGTCTTTTTAGCTTTTTCCACTCCCACTACCCTACTATCACATCAGATGTTCTCAGCATCATTAGACTTATTATGGGAACCTCTCTACCTCCATTTGCATTTGAGGACAGACTGCAATCATTTGGTCCAATTCTATACATTTTCTATACCTATGATCCTTGTCATGTAACTTTACAGTGCTCTCTACTGTGGGCTAATGACCTGCTCAGCCTTTTGACCTTGGGCTCAGCTATATGATTTACTTTGTCTATAGGACGTTTAGGAAATGTGATGCAAGTAAATGCTTGAAATGGTCTTGTACACTGGAGTTTGTTCTTCTGCCAGGAGAAGAATGATAGACATGTAGGACTGGCTTTAGTGCACCAGTGAAGCCTTCTCTAGAATAGAGCCCCACCAAACTCACAGTGAATCAGCCCAGTTAAGACAAGTAGAGCCACCCAGATCAACCCTCATGAAAAGAGCTGAACCCTGTAAATGCAAGATAAATAAATGCTTACTGTTGAATGTCACTGGGATGCTTGTTACACAGCAAAAGCTAGCTGACACAAGTGTCGCTTGATCCACACTCTTCTTGCCTGTCACAGTGATATTTCTAAAGTGGAACTTCAATTATCCTAAAACTACTCTGCCTAAGATACTTCAATGACTTCTGTTAGTGATGTTTTCCTAAATTCACATGTTAAATTCCTAACCCCCAACACCTCCAAATCTGACAATTTTGGAAATAGGGTCATTAAAAAATGTAATTAGAAAAAAAATGTAATTAGTTAAGCCAAGATGAGGTAATACTGGAGTAGGGTGGGTCCCTATTCCAATATGACTGGTATCCTTATAAAAAGGGGAAATTTAGAGACAGACATGCTCATAGGGAGAATGTCATGTGAACATGAAGGCAGAGATTAGGATGATGTATCTGCAAGTCAAAGAACACTAAAGTTTGTCAGAAAATCACCAGAAGGTCAAAATTGAGGATAGAACAGATTCTTCCTCACAAATTTAGAAGGAACTAATCCTGTCTATACTTTCATCTCAGACTTCTAGCCTCTAGAACCATGTGCTATGAGCTAAGTCACTTCAGTCATGTCTGACTCTTTGCTACTCTATGAACCATAGATCGCCCAGCTCCTCTGTCCATGGGATTCTCCAGGCAAGAATACTGGAGTGGGTTGCCATGCCCTCCTTCAAGGGAGCTTCCCAACCCAGGGATGGAGCCCATATCTCTTATGTCTCCTGCATTGGCAGGTGGGTTCTTTACCACTAGCGCCACCTGGGATGTAAGAATAAATTTCTGTTGTTTAAGCCACTCCTCATTACCTTTGGATAAAGTCTAAACTTCTTCATGAGGTACGAAAGTCCTTCCATAAGCTGGTCTCTGGCTGTGTCTGTGGTCTTATCCCACAAAATATTCCACTATAACTTCAGCCTTTCCCCATTCACTAGGCACTTAGAACTATTTAAAGTGCTCAATTAACTGCTTTAGAACTCATGTCCATGCTATTTATACAACCTTTGCCTCAAGTGTCCTTCCTACTACCCTCTCATCCCTCACCATTGCAAGCTCCAGATTGGGCTTATCATCTCTGAAAACTCTCCAGTAACCACGGGAGGAGGCCCTACTGAATTTTCCTCAAACAACCTATACAGATATTTCTATCACAGTACTTACCACACTGTGGATAATTAATTGCTCATTGCACATCTTGATCCTCCTCAACAGACTTGAAAATGAACCACTTCAGGCAGGGTCAGGTATTATCTGCCCTTTCATTCCTAGTACTTAGCACGGTGCTCGGCACAGAGTGGTTATGCAGCAAATGTTGGTGGAAAGAATCTTTGAGTGTTTATGTGCAAATATTGAAACAGATGTGTTCCTGGCATATGGGAGATATATTCTGCTTGTGTGACAATTGGCAGTTGAGTTTACTTGGAAGCAAAAGCACCCAATTAAAGACCAAACATTCCTGTCTTTCTTCTTCTTCATTTCCTTCTCTATATATAACTACCCAATCTCACATGCTTTACAATGCTTTTAGATGTAAGTGACTGTGAATTATAACTGACTGTGGGCCTTTCATCTTCAAGACTGACAGGCTATGTTCCACATTTCTCAGGATGGAAAGACTATTATAACTATATTTTTGCTTACCAAGAGAATTGTTAATAGTTATCCTGAAGGAAGAAAAAAAAATCTATAAATATCCAACCTATAATGAAGCCTTAAGCTTACTTTCTTCCTTTGCTAATGAAATTCTTTCTGGGTGCACTGCCAGAATTGCTCCATAATCATTGCACTGAGAAAAGAGACAAAGCCTGTAGTGAGTCTTCTTTTACCTGTTTAGTCCTCATTTTGGAATCCGACGACAGGTTGTTGTAGGTATAATGTGCCTGCGTGACTCCACAGAAGAGAACAGCAACTATCCCTGAAATTTCAAAACATACCAGTCAAAATCAATTTTCTTTCCCATCTAAGTCAAAGGGCAGGGCTATCCCAGTTAGAAAATGGACTTGGTGTCAGGAGAGTTACAATTGCTAATAAGTAGAATGATGAAACCTGGGTAAACCTTGCTCCTACTTTAAACGTGGGACTTACAGAATTAAAGCTTTAAAAAAATGTATTAATAAGTAGATTTTTCCTGGAGATAAATTATTTTCTAGTCATGAGTTAGGAAAGTTATACTTGGAAACCCATGAACAAAAGCCTGTGTAGTCAGTTCCAGGCCTCTCACCGCCTGTGCCAACTACTTTGCTGTGTTTTAAATGCTGGCATACTTGCTGAGAACTTTGCTTTCCACTGTGTACCTTGAGGAGCCTGAGAAGTTCCTATCATACCACAATTTAGTATTAACAACCATGAGTCATAAACACAAGATGTCTACAAGGGTTCAGTTGTCTCTGCCAACGCTCCTCCTTGCCAAACACCGAAAGAGGTCCTCGTTTGCCTCTATGTCTCCGTGGCAAAGCTGGGGGCTTTGTCCTTCCACTGCTGGGTAATTTCATGAACACATTCAAGGCACTCAATCCTTGAGGCAAGCTGGTCTGTTCTTGCGTGCTTCCTGTCCACAGTGGGCCCTCAGCTGCTTTTTGGCTGGTTGTAGGATTTATTTCATAAGCCATCATCATGCTCAGCTTCGAATGCTACATGAAGTTACACATAGACTAGAAGCCATACATACACTGTTCCTGGGAAACGGAGCAGCAGCAACCATGGGACAAATGTGTTATTTGTCCCTGGGCTCTGTTATTCTCTGTTATTGCCCTTAAGCTGGGGTGGGGAAGGGGGGTGGGGGCTGCATCCTGCCCTCGATTAAAGATTTGATTAATTATGGGAAATTGGGAGGGCTCTATAGGAGGGCTTTGGGAAAAACACAAGATGTAAGTATTCCTCAACTCAAACCAAGGGGATTGAACTGAATTTTAAACAGCAGAATCTTTCCCACGAAAAACACTCATAAATTAAATGCTGATGATTCTTAAGAGTATAGAGATATGTGAACTGAATACTGACATTTCAAATGAATCTGCAGTAAAGAATTTTAAAGAACCAAAGCATATTTTTTGTATGTTGACTGTATGCTTCTATTTATGTTTGTTATTTTGGGGGTTGGCTTTTGATAAAATACTGCTAAGACATATTTGCCTAATACATTTGCATCACTTATTTCCTTTTAATATTATGCTTCAAGATTTTAGTCAAAAAGAATAAAAACAACTAGGAAATTTTGCCAAGAGATTTATATGCAATAAGCATTTATACAGATTTTTTTTGGTAACTTCAGTTTTCTAGTCTCTCTTCAAAAATTCAAAGAAAAATGCCTATGAAATATTACATTTCACTCTTCACAGAATTTCTATTAAAAAACAAGCAGTGCCAGAGAAAATTTAGGTACTGAAGTACTTCAAGGACTTTGAGGAACTAGGAGGATTGCCATGCATGTTGTTTTGGCATCCGATATTTTTCTTTCTTTATTTAAAAATGAAATGTATCTCTCTCTGCTGATTCTGCAGTCTGTTGGAGGTTTTTCTGGGTGAGATTTAGCTGACCTCTGCCTGTCATGGAAATGTTTTGACTGTATACTGATCTGCAGAGAAGTAGTGAGTAAAAAGGGAGGGGTGTGTGGATAGTTCACAAATGCATTCTGAGAACATAAATAGGTAACAAAGAATAAAAGATAAGGGGGCTAAGATTGGCCAAACCTCATTGTGAGCAAGGAACACACTAGTTTTATTTACATCATCTTATTTATCTCATCGATTTATTATCTCATAACAGACTTCTCATGATTTACCACCCCTTCCATCTTTCTTTCCCTTCTCAGTAACATCTCCATTCTTCCTGCTGCCCAGACTCTGGGAACACCCTTTACTTCTCCTCTTTCTGTATATCAGCAATGTTGTTGGTTTGTCCTTCAAAAGTTACCCATAATGCAATCATTTCTCAACATCACACAACACCCATTTCCAAGCCATCATTATTTTCTGCCTAAATGACAGCAATAGCTTCCTAATTGCCCCCGTCTCCCTTGCTGCCTCTGCCACAGTCTGTCTTCAACCCAGCACTTTTAAGACAACTCAGGTCATGTTGGCCCTCTGCTCTCAACTCTGCAGTGGAACCCCATGATGAACAGGCTCTGTAGGATCTAGTGCTACTTCTCAACCCCCTCCCCACAGCTCCTGATCTCCTGTCTTACTTGCTCCCCATCTTGCCACTCACTGAATTTGCTAAGCAGTCTCCATTGCAGGACCCTGGCACGTCTGGTTCCCACTCTTCGAAAAGTTCTTCTCCAGACCTCAACACGCCTCCCTCCTTTCCTTAAGATGTTACATCATTGGACAGGTCTTTGCTGTGCACTCTGTAAAAACATCCCTCTTATCATTCTCTACTTGCCTACTTTGATCTATTTTTTATATTATTTGCTGCCACCTAACATTTTATATATCTATTGGTTTATTTCCTGCCTTCCTGCACTGCACTGAGCGCAGAGTGATTCACTGGTCCCCAACCATTGGAGCAATGCCAGGCACACGGTAGGCGCTCCATGTATTTGTTGAATAACTAAAGGAACATTCTTATCACCAGGTAACAAGAAACCAAAGTAATTTACTCAAGATCACCTTGAAAGTGGCAGAGCTGAGATTCAAAATTTCACAGAGTCCCTGTACTTTTCTGCCTGTATTTAGACCATCTGTGAATATTTTAAGGTAATCTTAAGCAACCAAAAAAATGATTTCTGATGCCCTAGGGAAATAGAGATTTGATGATGAAGATTATATATCTGAGTTGGCTGGATATTCTCATTTTTTTGTTCGCTTCTCTTCCGGACCAGCATCCTGGGACTCGCCCCTAACTGAGAGGAGAGCAACAGCCGGGCAGTGTGCTCCGAGGGCTGGGTCCCAGCTCCATGACACTTTCTTAGGAGCTTCTAGATTCTCTTCCCTTTGCTCCTCCAGTCTGAGGCATCATACTTGCTTCCTGCAGTGACTACCTGTGTGTTGCCTCGGGGACCCCCCTTTTCACTTTTGCAGCTATCTATCTTCTGTGTATCCAATTTCCTGCATTAAACTCTGTTGATAGCCAGCCGATCCCTCTTTTCCTGACTGAACCCCGACCAGTACTCTCTTGTGGGTTCCTTCTCATTCTAAACTTTGATGTTTTTCTGAAACTATTCAGGGTGTGTCATCTGGAAATAAGATTCAACCTCTATTCTCTTATTATAACTGGGACAATGGGAGATATCAGCGGCACATGAGATCCTATGCCAAGTCCCTGGGGACTGGGCTCAGGCTTATTTCAATCTGACCTGTGATTGGAATTTTTTTCTAGTTTGAGCCACTAGATTGGAGCAAGTGGTTTGGGGATAGGAGTAAGTTAACTTGGACATATATTTTCTGATTCTTCATCACATGATTTTTCAAAATATGAGAACTGTCCTACAATGGAGTGACTGCCTTGAAGTGTGACAAGTTCCCTATCATTTGAAATGTGTGAGCTGAATGATCATCTGTCAGAGCTGTTATAGAAAGAATTTTTTACATAAAGTGTTATAGAAATTTGGATAGCCTATGGTTTTGTGGATCTGTCATTTTCCTATATACTGTTTTATTAATTCAGTAGGATTAATACCTCAATTAATTTTTTTGTTTGTTTTTAATTTCAGGACAAGGCAATAATACTGGTTTCAAAGGAAATACTTAGATACTTTGAATACAGGCAGCCTGATTTTCTCAAAAAGTAAAGACAAGATAAACTTAGAGACTTTCAAGTATTCTTTCAAATTTAGACAGAGAGCTACTCTAAAATAAAAATTTAAAACATATCACTAGCACCTTCAAATCATAAAAACTTAATTTTTTCAAGTAAGCTATGAAGTTTATTTATTTATTTTTAATTTATTTTATTTTATCTTATTTTTTTCCCATTTATTTTTATTAGTTGGAGGCTAATTACTTTACAATGTTATAGTGGTTTTTGCCATACATTGACATGAATCAGCCATGGATTTACATGTGTTCCCCATCCTGATCCCCCCTCCCACCTCCCTTTCCACCCCATCCCTCTGGGTCTTCCCAGTGCACCAGCCCTGAGCACTTGTCTCATGCATCCAACCTGGGATGGTGATCTGTTCCACCCTTGATAATATACATGTTTCGATGCTGTTCTCTCGAAACATCCCACCCTTGCCTTCTCCCACAGAGTCTAAAAGTCTGTTCTATACATCTGTGTCTCTTTTTCTGTTTTGCATATAGGGTTATCGTTACCATCTTTCTAAATTCCAAATATATGCGTTAGTATACTGTATTGGTGTTTATCTTTCTGGCTTACTTCACTCTGTATAATGGGCTCCAGTTTCATCCATCTCATTAGAACTGATTCAAATTAATTCTTTTTAGTGGCTGAGTAATATTCCATTGTGTATATGTACCACAGCTTCCTTATCCATTCATCTGCTGATGGGCATCTAGGTTGCTTCCATGTCCTGGCTATTATAAACAGTGCTGCGATGAACATTGGGGTGCTTGTGTCTCTTTCAGATCTGGTTTCCTCGGTGTGTATGCCCAGAAGTGGGATTGCTGGGTCATATGGCAGTTCTATTTCCAGTTTTTTAAGAAATCTCCACACTGTTCTCCATAGCGGCTATGCTAGTTTGCAAACACATGGAAAGATGCTCAACATCACTCATTATCAGAGAAATGCAAATCAAAACCACAATGAGGTACCATTACACGTCCGTCAGGATGGCTGCTATCCAAAAGTCTACAAGCAATAAATGCTGGAGAGGGTGTGGAGAAAAGGGAACCCTCTTACACTGTTGGTGGGAATGTTATGAAGTTTAAAGATGAACTCAGGATGCCTCCTCTGTGTAGAAAATGCTTCTAAATCTCTAGAATATAAACTTTCAGGTCAGAGAGCACTGAAAGGGGTGAATCCCAGTGGCTGTGTCTAAGTGACATACACGGCTCACTTCAGAGGAACCCACTTCCTTTCTTTCCTCTTCCCTCTGCTCCTTACCCCTCTGTTGCTTGTCACTCCCAGATAAGCTTAATTCACAGCTTATCCTGCTCGCCACCCGGCACATCAGAAGCCACTGGCCCCACCTGGCTGTGGGGTCAACTGTGGTCCAAGAATCAGCATTAGGCAAGAGAAGTTTCAGAAATTTACCCTAATGCCACTGGACTATTAATGAACATTCAGATTGTCTGGGAATCTTGTTAAATACAGATTCTACTTCCCTACGTTTGGAGTGAAGATTCAGAATCTTGAAGCCCAAGATTCTGCATTTATATGACCATTCATTGTATGAATGGGATGTCCATGCTACTGGTTTTTTATCATCCCACTTTGAGACAAATCTCTGCTGACTAACACTTTGGTATTAGTATCAACTCTCCTTTGTGGTTTGGCCTTGAACATGTATGGTCCTTAAAAGAGAGACTTGTGCCTAATATTGCCCTTTTAGCACCTTGGAACAATTATAAGGTCACTCCAAAGAAGGAATACATTTTTAAATTGCCTTTTCTTTTTCATTTACAAAGCTTGCAAATAACTTTTGCTAGCTATAAAAACATACTTTTAAATTATATTTTGCATCTTATTCCCCATTTTTCTTTCTGTGACTTTATATTAATAGTATTAACGGGATTCTATGAAGTAATTTTAGCTTCATGGAACAATTGTCCATTAAGAACATTTAAGAAATCATTATTTCTCAGCAACACTGGGATGTAAAATAAATTACTTACATGGAATAAAACTGATGATATATTTTACTATCAAATAGCTCAATAAATTCTTTACCACTCCAAAACAAACAAACAAAGCATATCCATTGATCACAATGTTATAAAACTGAAAATTAACGAAAAGCACAGTTGCAAATGTAACCATTAGGGATTTTTAATTGTATTCTTAAACAAAATTGGATTTGAGGATGAAGTCAAAGTTGAATTTTTAGGTTATGTAGAAATAAATGTAAGGTACACATTCCTTTTTTTCCCCCAGAATCAATGGGATAAAACCAAAGTGTTATTCAGAGGAAACATTATAGTCTTATATGCATTTTATTTAGGAAAAAAAATTGAAAACAAATGGACTATTTACCTCAAGAATCTAGACAAAAGACATAAAAAAGGACCCAAAGACAGTAGAATTAAAAACTCAATAAAGAAAAATGAAAAAAATATAGCCAAAGAGAACATTCTAAAAATAATAGATTTGGTTAGTAAAATGAAGAGTTATAAAGTGACAGTGTGGCCCATGCCTCTCAGACCCTGGCCCCCCTCATGTGTCCATCTGCTCCAGGATGCTGTTCTCTGACCAGACCCATATACAGTGATGTTGGCCAAGGGCTTCAGCCATCCAAGACAATTTTCACATTTGGATAGTACCTGCCGACCCGTCTCACAGGTCTTTTCTGAGTATAAAGTGATATGATGGATTTTAAAATGATTTGTAACCTAAATACCAATACATAATTATAAGGTTTTGCTCTAATTACTAGAAGTAGGTGAAAGGAAGATGACATGAAAAGGAGAAATAACTCAGAAAACACATTCCAGGTATAACCACAATATTTCCTATTCAGCCATGGCTAGGGGAAGAAGCAGAAAGCATCTAGTACATCTCACACATTTTATGTCCTTAATCATTGTCTGTTGCCTTCTCTTCCACATTATCTCCTGCATCAAGAAGCAGGTGGAATGTATTCCTCACTCCTAGTAACCCAGTCAAAAAAAAAAATATGTTTTTATAGTGACAGTAACCCAGTCATTCATGTCTGACTCTGCGACCCCATGTACTGCAGCATGCCAGGTCTCCCTGTCCATCACCAACTCCCGGAGTTTACTCAAACTCATGTCCATTGAGTTGGTGATGCCATCCAACCATCTCATCCTCTGTCATTCCCTTCTCCTCCTGCCTTCAATCTTTCCCAGCATCAAGGTCTTCTCAAATGAGTCAGTTCTTCGCATCAGGTGGCCAAAGTATTGGAGTTTCAGCTTCAGCATCAGTCCTTCCAATGAATATGCAGGATGAATTTCCTTTAGGATGGACTGGTTGGATTTCCCTGCAGTTCAAGGGACTCTCAAGAGTCTTCTCCAACACCACAATTGGAGAAGAGCATCAATTCTTCGGCGCTCAGCTTTCTTTATACTACATCTCTCACAGCCATACGTGACCACTGGAAAAACCATAGCTTTGACCAGACGGACCTTGGTTGGCAAAGAAATGTCTCTGCTTTTTAATATGCTGTCTAGGTTGGTCATAACTTTTCTTCCAAGGAGTAAGCGTCTTTTAGTTTCATGGCTGCAGTTACCATCTGCAGTGATTTTGGAGCCCAAAAGAATAAAGTTTGTCACCATTTCCACTGTTTCCCCATCTATTTGCCATGAAGTGCTGGGACAAGATGCCATGATCTTAGTTTTCCCAATGTTGAGCTTTAACTTTTCACTCTCCTCTTTCACTTTCATCAAGAGGCTCTTTAGTTCTTCTTTACTTCCTGCTATAAGGGTGGTGTCACCTGCATATCTGTTAAATAAGCAGGGTGACAATATATAGCTTTGATGTACTCCTTTCCCTATTTGGAACCAGTCTGTTGTTCCATGTCTAGTACTAACTGTTGCTTCTTGACCTGCATACAGATTTCTCAGGAGACAAGTCAGGTGGTCTGGTATTCCCATCTCTTGAAGAATTTTCCAGTTTGTAGTGATCCACAGAGTCAGACTTTGGCATAGTCAATAAATCAGAAATAGATGCTTTTCTGGAACTCTCTTGCTTTTTCAATGATCCAGCAGATGTTGGCAATTTGACCTCTGGTTCCTCTGCCTTTTCTAAAACCAGCTTGAACATCTGGAAGTTCACGGTTCACGTATTACTGAAGCCTGGCTTGGAGAATTTTGAGCATTACTTTACTAGCGTGTGAGATGAGTGCAATTGTGCAGTAGTTTGAGCATTCTTCGGCATTGCCTTTCTTTGGGATTGGAATGAAAACTGACTTTTCCAGACCTGTGGCCACTACTGAGTTTTCCAAATTTGCTGGCATATTGAGTGCAGCACTTTCACACTGTCATCTTTTAGGATTTGAAATAGCTCAACTGGAATTCCATCACCTCTACTAGTTTTGTTCATAATGATGCTTCCTAAGGCCCACTTGACTTTGTATTCCAGAATGTCTGGCTCTAGGTGAGTGATCATACCATCATGATTATTTGGGTTGTGAAGATCTTTTTGTATAGTTCTTCTGTGTATTCTTGCCACCTCTTCTTAATATCTTCTGCTTCTGTTAGGTCCATGCCATTTCTGTCCTTTATTGAGCCCATATTTGCTTGAAATGTCCCCTTGGTATCTCTAATTTTCTTGAAGAGATCCCTAGTCTAGTAACCCAAACTTAGACAATTCTCAGTAGCACTATAGTTAAGGTACTGGATTTTTGCAAGTTAACTTGTCATTGTTTACTTGCTAAGTTGTATCTGACTCTTTTGCAATCCCATGTCCACGGCATTTCCCAGACAAGAATACTGAAGTGGGCAGCCAGTTCCTTCTCCAGGGATCTTCCTGACCCAGGGATGAACCTGTGTCACGTACACTGGAGGGCAGATTCTTTACCACTGAGATACCAGAGAAGCCCACAGGTTCGCTTGGGTACTTGCTATCCATCCAATCAAATGCTCTCCATCTACTGGGAAATGCCAGAATGAATTAACCCAATCATAGACTTCAAGTAGCTTTATGGCTCCTAGCAGAGACAACATGTACACAGAAACATCTAATAGCAGGTAGAATGCAGTAGTTGATAATAAAATAGGAATTCTGAGAGGCAGTGACTTCTTTTGGGCTAGGGAAGGTAGAGAGACGAAGAAAGTTTTCCTAAAGGATGGAGAGGCATTTAGGTCTTGAATAAGAAAACTTGGGAGGGTGTAGGATCAGTGGTAGGGAATTCACTGTGAGTGAGGGGAGAGAGCTAGGAGACTGTGTGGACTATACCTGAACAGGCAGCTTACTTGCACACTTTGGGTTTGAATTTGTTACAGGTTAGGCAATAAATACACATTGAACTAATTCATTATAGTTTTTCTAAATACAAAATTTAGAATAAACAATTAATATGCTCTATGTTTAAAATGGTTAAGGTAGGGACTTCCCTGGTGGTCGGTCCAGTGGTTAAGAATTTGCCTTGCGGTACAGGGGACATGAGTACAATCCCTGGTCAATGAACTAGGATCCCACATGCTGAGGGAAAGCTAGGCCTGTGCACCAAACTAGAGTCTGTGCACCACAACAAAAAATCCCCATGCTAAAACTAAGACCTGACACAGTCAAATAAATATATACTTCAGGCTAATTATCATAAGTATGAAAGCATTTCTCTTATATGTTTTATTAGTGCTAGTATTCATAAAATAGAATTATGAAGCATCAAGTATGACAATCTTCTGTTGGCAAAACATTACTTCATTTTCTTTCCCAGCAGACATAAAATCTGATCATTCTGTTTCCATCTTTTCTGAAAAACAAGTGGTCCTTAATGCAACTACTGGGTTGCATGTCTAAAGTCCTGGTTTCAACTTGTATTTATGGGGTCCCGTGGCAATGACAAATAGAACTAAGTACATACATCCAGGTCCATGGGGAGTGGAGCATGCTCAAAAATATCTGAGAACTAAGATAAATAAGGAGCTCTGAAAGAAATCAAGAAATGACTTAGAGAAAATAATGATAAGAGTTTCTGACTCATGCGTGTGCTCAAAATTGCCTTTCAGTTTGCACAGTGAGCTTCCAGTGGTGGGCAAGATCCCTGAAGAGCTGTCTACAAGGATTCATTTCTGCAATTTTGAACAAGAACTAGAACCAATACTTTATGACACTAACTAAAAGAGCAGTTTGAGAAACTACAAAGAGGTACACAGTTAAATTCAAATTACTGGCAAGCAAAGAAGTTTAGGAAACAGCAGGAGGAGGTCCATAATTCTTTGGGAGGAATAATGATTCTGCTGGCAAGTAAGTTCTTTCTAGAGAGATCAGTTTTGAGATGACAATTAACTCTTTTTGGTTAACAGAACACCATTTACACTGTTCTCTGTGATTCCCTCTTTTGGACCCTCTCAGGGAGCATTAGTGTTATATATACACACACACACACATGTACATACAAACATAGATTTACATGATATGAAGGTTCATTGTGTCGTTGTAAATTATGTAAGAGAAAATGTACTACAATCAGTGCCAGGAGACCTGAGATCTACTTGGCAGAGTGCAGATACTTAACTAGCTGAATGACTAGAGCAATTCAAATTCATTGCCTAGTCCATTGTTTTCTCTTCAGTGAATTAAAAGAAGATGGTCTGCATTAGTGTTCTTTAAATTTGGGTATACAAGAAACTCACAGAAGAGTAGAAAAAAATACAACTTCATAATTACTAATTGGCAAGTCTGTGTATTTTTTTTTTTTAATTAAATTTATTTATTTTAATTGGAGGCTAATTCTTTTACAATATTGCTGTGGTTTTTGCCATACACTGACATGAATCAGCCACAGGTGTACATGTGTTCCGCATCCTGAATCCCCCTCCCACGTCTGTGTATTTTAAAGTATATAAGTACCCTTGTGGGCAAAAATACGCTTGTGTGCAGATAAGTGCATGATAAAACTATTTTTTTCCAATAAGGATCAAGAAAGCAAATGAAAGTGAAAATTGCTCACTTGTGTCTGACTCTTTGTGACCATGGAATTCTCCAGGCCAGAATACTGGCGTGGGTAGGATCAAAAAATTCTGGTAAATACTGCTCTAGATGATCTCTAAGCACTTTCCCATCTTAAATGTCTATGACCTGAATTGTTGTTTTTACATTTGCTTCAAGGACCACATACTGAAATTCCCCCAAACACAAATCAGTCCCCTTGTGAGAGTACATTCATAAGTCCAATTTTTTCATAAGTCCAATGAAGTTAGCCTAGGTACCCAACTAATACAACTGGCTATATAATACTGTACTGTAATAAGTTTCTAATACTTTCCACACAAATAATACACAAGCAAACACAAAAACTAAAGCAAACATTTTTCATCTTACAGTGCAGTACCCTGAAAAGCACAGCAGTACCAGCTACATCATTGCTGCTTTTTTTTTTTTCATTGCTGCTTTTATACTTGCTTCTAGACATGTGGGCTTGAAATAAAGATAGGGTACTATTGTACCCTATATAGTACTAGACAGTAAAGTACATAAAAGCGCAAGGATGCATACATGTGACAATGCATGCTAGGTACCTGAACTAACTCACATGATTGGACTTATGAACATGTCTGCATCTTTGAAAGCTTGCAACTTGAAGGTCTGTATGTAGGGGACTTACTGTACATGGAACTGAAGACTTACATGGGGCCACCACAGCTTCGGAGGGACTTCCCGACAACTAAATTACCAGTGTCCCTTCTTGACCTGGTCCTTCCCAAAGGCTGGGTCTATCATGTTCCTCTTTGTATTGCCCCCAACCCTATAACAGTACCCAGCAGACATCAGACACTCAAAGGCAGGTCTGTCAAAGGAATAAATCTCTATTTCAAGAAATATTTATCTGCTCTAAAAAGAGAAAGCAGGAGAAACTATTTTTGATCCTCACATACAAATAGACATTTATCTGGATTTATTAGCGGCAGAGTCTATTTTCTTCTGATGTTTAAATCTTCTTATTCAAGACTATTGTCACCTGTATACAGTCTCTGCTACGATAACATTATTCAGTAGTTCTTTTCTCATTAAAAGTTGATGAAGCCTTCAGATACAGAAGCTAAAAAATAAACATCTATCACACAGAGCATGATTTTCTTTGACATTAAATGAAGACTTGAGGGGTTTCTAAGACTGGAGAATATTGCATTTTTGGACAGGATATATTGATTATATCATCAGAACACAGAAAGAGAACAAGGGAGAAAGAAAAAACTCTGACTTGCTCTCAGACGGCACTCTGAGGGGCTTTAAGGTTGATGGGCTATTTTTCCATGCCACACTTTTATTTATTTTTGATCTAGTAAAAAGAGACATTTCTGACAGTTTTCCTACACCACTGCTGAACATGAACTTGGAACTGAAAAGTCAAAGATTTAACAAAATGGAAATCTCCTTTAGGGAATTTGAAGGATTCCAAGTTTGCCAAGAGTACAATTACAGTCTAATTCACCATATTGGGCAATGCTACAGTTGGCAGATGAAACATGAGTTTGTGGGATATGTGAATATCTATATAGAAAACAGCACAAATCTACGTTCTTATTCCTAGATCCTTCAATGCATTCAAGATTACTTTCTGTCCATGTTGCAAGGTTTATAAATTTCCATTTAAAACAAAAAAAAATTCCTTCAACAATGTAGTATTGAGTACCTAGGCAAATTAATTTGAGGTCCAAAGGGAAAGAAAAACACCTTTTTACTTAGATTCCTGACTTTCCACCTTAAATGTTGGTGCTGTCAGGCTTCTTCCTTTTCAGTTTTCATTTCCTTGAAGTCAGCTGATACATGTACATACCAGTGTCATCTGTCTCCAGTAAGCAGACTCGTTCCAGGTGTCTACACTCAATGGCCTTTACCTGTGGAGGTTCCACACTTGCATAGAGTCCAGATTTTTGAATGAGCTAATTCTTGTGTCTCCCTCTGTGACATGTATTCATTCACTTACATACCCCATTTTGCTGAAATGAGCCATTGATCCATTTGCTATAATTCCCAGTATCCTCAACTCCTCTTTCTCCTTCACCTGTAGGTTAATTATTCATGCCATCTATCTTCTGACAAATTTCTACATGCTTGGGCAGAACATGGGCAACAGAGAAAGAGGTTTCTCTTTTCCCTATGCCTGCTGGCACCATGAGGAGATGTTAAATAATGATGGGAAATATTTACAGTGAAGAAAACAGAGGTAAATGTGTTCACTATTCAAGTTACATGTGCGATGTCGTTTGCATGTTGAAACTAGGAGCTATTTGGTTCAAGAAAGTGCAAGCGTGAGTTAATGAGTTATTATGCGACGAAATATACTTTACACCTGTGTTTATTGGGATGGTGTCATTGAATGTTCACCCTCAGTTCAGCGAGCTGGTTCACAAACCCCCTTGAGAATTTTGGGTGTCTATTGCTGCAGCTTGAATGCCTAATAGCTTGAGCCTCTGGGTTTATTTTTTGGCTTGGAAAACACTCCATGCACTTCGTTTATTGTTGAATTGTTGGCTAATAAGTTGGACTCATATGGTCCTGTCAATATGAAAGCAAGAGCAGTTTGAAGCTGAAGTGTCAGCCAATGACATGTATTTAGAAGCTAAAACTGGCCAGCCTTGATTTGAGAAACAAGGCAAACTAAGTCCTCTCCCGGGAATTTATTTACTGAGATCTAGAAATGTATTTCCCATCCAGTCATGCAATGTGTTCAGTGGCAGGACAAATGGAACACATTTACCTCTGAACTAGAAGCCTTCTTAAGAGTTTCAGACAAGTTTTTGCCAAGCTGATGGAGATGAGAAGTAATGAGCCAGCTTACTTACTCAGATCAAGTAAAGTTGCAACATGCCCACCAATAGTCATTTCATTTGGAAATCTTCCCTCCTTGTCTATTAAAAAAAAGAAAAAGACTTTCCCAGGTTCCACTTTTCCTGACTACTTACTCTACAAAAGCCTTTCAAGAGCTGACCTGACAGATAAGCAGGACCTGAGCTTTCAAGTGTCGGCTTTTCCTTATCATGACAATGTAATTAGGCCCTTGTCATTTGAAACCAATGGGAGAACAAGCCTCGGTGATGGGATGGAATGAATTAACTTTTTCTGTTGTCCCTGATGCTTGTGTGTGCTGCGTTCTCTCTTTCAGACATCTTGGTCAATTCCTTAGTGAATGGGCCAGGGTGCCACTTGTTTTTACCCTTTTATGTTCAATTTTTTTTTTTCAGTCTTTTACTCTCTAGAACAAGACCATAAAGCCCAATAGCATTGGTTAGTAATCAGGGCTGTTTTTTCTTTCAGATTTTTGTATGGTTATTTTCTTAGATGAAAACCATCCTAAACTGAGTAAATAATGGGTTATACTGTTTAACTTTCTATATGACAAAGTGAGGAATGCCAACGGCATCCCTCCTCCCTCTTCACTTCCAGCGGACATAAAATATGCCCAGGAACCTGAAAATGGAAGCTGCCTTTATTACAGCAGTGCCTGGAAGCAGAGAAATCATTAGACACAGTGTCAACGTAGACATTAGAAATCTTACTCTTCGAGGGTTTAATGACAGCCCCTGAAAGTTTGCTTCTGGCAAAAACCTGACCCCCAAAGTCTCAGCTGGGAAACAGATTATAAAAATGAATTTTCAAACAACCTGTCCAGCTGTGCTTTTTGGTTATCTTTATAAACTGAAAAGTGGCTTCTGTGACAGGATTCAATTCCACCAGAGATTATGCTATAAATAATACTGCTGAATTATTTCCAATATTCAATTTAAAATAATGACTCAGTAACCTAATGGCTTTTAAAAACTTGGCCAAGAAAAATTCTACTTGATCAGAATTTAGGTATGCATATGTACCAGGTACCTCATAGAGAGGGTACCATGGGTCCTGTATTTACTCAAAAGCCATATTCTGTGTGTACGTGTACAATGTCCTTGCACTACAAAATGATAAAATCCTTTCACCTCAGCAATAAAGAAAACTGAGATACCAATTAATAGGGCGACTTGTTCCAATCCCTCAGCAAATTAGCAGAAGAGTTAGAAATCTGAGACCCCTCAGTGGCTGATTTTGTAATCAGGGCAGACACTGGTACATACGTTCTCTTCCTTCTCTGCTGTCCCGGCTCGTGGCTTGTGAGGACTCCTTAAATTCCATTTCTATCTACACACCCTCATCTTCCAGAAAGACTTCTCACTAGCATTTGACATTCTGCCCAGTCTTTCTACATAAAACATTTCTCAGACTGTGCTTATGTATTTCCAATAGCAGAATATCAGACCTCTGGGTAATAGAAATGCCAACCCTCATTTGCATGTCTAAAAGCCACTTGTTTCCATAAAACTAAGTTCTTCTATGTGACGACTGAACATTTGCAGGTGCAATTTCCAAGAGACTGAGACGAGGCGGCTGCAAATGTGGCCCTTGAAGCAAAAGATGATCAAAATAAATCAAATGATCATCATCAAATTAGTAACAACTGAAAGTGAAAGCAGAAAATTGTGGTAATGAGCAAACCCCCCCACACACCCACTGAAGTGTTCATAATGAATCTTACAAGGAGTTGAATTCAAAAAGAATAATGAACACTGTGAAAACTCTCTTTGTGAGCTTGATTCCTTTTGTTTGTGTATCAGCATGCACCTGGCATAAGATAGCCCAAGTATCTAAGCCTAGAAGCTGTGCTGTCCTTGAGCCTCTTTTCCCTTCTGAACTGTCACTAAGTTACACAGCTTTTTTTGTTGAAATACCCTCATGGATTATTCCTTCCCTTGTACTATTTAGATTTCTCTGTTTGCAAGCAGTGAAAACTAATTCTGGCAACTGTGATCAGAAGGGAATTCACTGGGGGGAAGAGACATAAAGGCAGCTCCAGGGATCTGTGGCAGGAATAAAGGTTCGCAACAGGGTTTTGCTGTTGGAAAGTCCGGGTGCCAACAGTTACACATCCTTCTAACTTCCTCCTAAAGGTCCACACTCCCAGGAAGGAGTGTCTGGTTGAGCTAGCTTCGGATGCTCCTTTTCTCTTTGGCAGGTGAGGATGGAGTACCTTGGTTAACAAGATGGTATCTGATGGAGAAAGAGTAGTTCCCTCAGTAACATCAGGATGCAACTACCACTGAAAGTGAGAATGGGTGCTGGGCAGCCAAAACCAACATATGCCCACCATATTCTTGTAGACTAGGCTCTTGTTTCCCTGGGTCTACATGTCTTCATTTTCAGTTAAGAGTTAGAGAAATTAAATTGCAGCTTAATGTAATTTATGATACACCCTTTAGTTGATATATGAAACTGCTCTGAAATATCTTGACCAATGGTCACAAAGAATCCATAAGAATGCTGTCAGGGACTCCCTGGTTGTAGAGTGGATAAGAATCTGCCTGCCAATGCAGTGGACACGAGTTCGATCCCTGGTCGGGGAAGATTCTAGATGTTGTGAAGCAACTAAGCCCATGTGCTACAGCTACTGAGCCTGTGCTCTAGACCCCATGGGCCATAATTACTGAAGCTCATGCACCTAGAGAAATGAGAAACCTGTGTACTGAAACAAAGAGAAGCCTTTGCTCACCACAACTAGAGAAAGCTGTGTGCAGCAATGAATGCCCAGTGCAACCATAAATAAATAATATATAAAAAGAAAAGACTATTATAAGGAATAAGGCAGTCACTAACTTTAGATACAGTCTGTTATTCATATTTTAGAAATTTTTCCTTTTGTTGAGCTAAAATCATTCATTCCATTGCTCAAAAGATATTGACTGCCTAGAATGCTTCAGCCACACTGCTGGTGCTGATACAGCTCTCATGAACTTGATAGTCTAATATAACTTTGGCCCATCAATCCTAATTCTACACATGAGCTCTGGTTCTATATTTCAGAACTGCAGATAGTAAATCAAACAGCATAGTGAGGTCTAGATGCACATAAACAAACAATAGCCATGCAGAAACTATCATGGAAGAAGTTTCCATTCATCATAGTGTGCCAAAATATAAAATAGCTTAAAAAGTACTTAACAAGAAATTTGCAGGTCTAATGCGAAGACAACTATAAAAATTTACTAAGGGCCATAAAAGATGACTTGAATAAATGGAGAGACATAATGTATTCCTCTGTGGGAAGACTCAACATTGTAAAAACATCACTCCTCCTCAAATTAAACTAAAAATTTAATATAACCCTAACCATAGTCCTAAAGTTATTTTCTGCTTGAAACATAATGTTATTTTGAAGTGATTCTGGAACATAAACATGTGAGTATAGCAAAGAAGCTCTCAAAAATGGGGGAGGGGAATGAGAAATGGATCTATTAGCCATTAAAATGAACCACAGAGCTGAAATGATGAAAGCCGTGAAGACAAAAAGCTCAGTGGAACAACAGAAAGCCAGAACATATATAAACATATATGTACCTACATACATGGACATTATGTTAAAAATTCATAGGTTAAGGTTGAAAGGTATTAGGATAAGTGAACAATCTAGGAGGAAAATTAAATCCTTGCTAATATTTCACACCTCATATCCCTCACATCAAAACAAATTTCAGTTTGGATTCTAATGTGAAAAAAAATCAGACACATATTAAAATAAAGTAAAATTATTATTCATAATATTGGACTTTTTAGGCAGAAATTTCTTCCCTGGTGGCTTAGTGGTACAGAATCTGCCTGCCAACGAAGGAGATGCAGGTTCAGTCTCTGGGTCAGGAAGATCCCCTGGAGAAGTAAATGGCAACCCACTCCAGTATTCTTGCCTGGAGAATTTCATGGACAGAGGAGCCTGGAGGGCTACAGTCCATGGGGTTGCAAAAGAGTCAGACACAACTTAGCAACTAAATAACAATAAAGAGCAGAAATTAATAAAACTTGGAACTTTCTAAGGGAGAGCAAAACATGAACCTTGAAAATGTCTAAACCAAACTATTCCCTTATGTAAACAAACAAAATACAATATATTTAAAAGACAAAACCATGAAAGCAGAGCATTTGTAGCCTACATGACAGTCAACAGTTAATATTTTTGAATCAATAAAGAGCTTCTAAAATTTAATGTGACAAAGATAAACACTTCAGTAGAAAAAAAAGGCCAAAGGGCATAGACAGGTAGTTTACCAAGGGAGGACTATAAATTGCCAATGATGACATATAATTAAAACCATTTCCTCAGTAGAAATATATCAATTTAAATCAGAATGAATTGGAGGTTGATTATCAAATTAGCAGGAGGGAATATGAGTTCGGGGGTGAAGAGGTGAGTGAATGAGCTCTCTCTTACATTGTTGGTGGAAGTATAAAGGAATACAAATTTTCTGGAGAATAACTTGGATGTATTTTTCTAAGACATTAAAATTTTAGCATTTTCATTAACCCAGGAATTTTATTTTTAGGTAGTTATATAAATAGAAGTTTATATATCAAGCTAAAAGGATTATCACAGCAATCATATTAATAATGTTGAAAACTATAAATGATCAAAAGGTTGATATAATAAATTATAGCAAGTTAACATGTTATAGTGGGGCTTCCATGGTGGGTCAGAAGGCAAAAAATCTGTCTGCAATGCAGGAGACCCAGGTTTAAGTTTGGAAAGATCCCCTGGAAAAGAGAATGGCTACCTACTCCACTATTTTTGTCTGGAGAATTCCATGGACTGAGGAGCCTGACGGTGTACAGTGCATGGGGTTATAAAGAGTCAACACAACTGAGTGACTAACACTTTCAGTGTAATACTAGGCAGCCATAAAAAATAATATAGAAGAATATTTAATATCATGAAAATATTCACTATAAAATTGTCAAGTGAAAAAAATCATTTTTTAAAAATAAAAATATATTTACATACATATATTGTGTGCATGCTGAGTTGTGTCCAAGTCTTTGTGACTCCAGGGACTCTAGCCCACTAGGCTCCTCTGTCCATGGGATTTCCCAGCCTAGAATACTGGAGTGGGTTGCTATTTCCTTTTCCAGGGGCTCTTCCTGACCCAGGAATGGAACCCATGTCTCCTGCATTGGTAGGTGGATTCTTTACCACTGAGCCTCCAGGGGAGCCCTTGCATATATTTAATTGTGTATATATACTAATATTTGCATATAATTAGATAAATTCAGACAGATACTAACAATAGTAATTAATAGGCAGTGAGAATACAGGTAACTTTAATTTTATTTCCTTCAGTAAATCTAATTTTCCAAATTTTCTACAAGGAAAATGCCTTACCTTAGTAGTAAGAAAAAAATTTTTTAAAATATTATTCTGTTTAAAGCAACAGAAATCCTTCGCCCCCCCCCCCCAGATGAAATCTTAGATGAAAACTCAATCTGTGGACCCAATGAAAGGGGTGGGGGTGCTCATTTGGTAGGCATCCTCTAGCCCCCACCAGCAATGTCAGGGCTGGGGGAATTCTGCTGAGAAACTACTGTGTGTGAGCACCATTTCAAGAACATACATGAGGTATTCTTAGTGAACCCATAACAGCCCCAGGATGGTTGGTTACTACTCATAAATTCTTTATACCTTATTTCATTTCATTCACTATGTTCGTCATCATGTTTATTCATTAAGCACTTTTTGAAAATTTTTCTATATTTTCAGCTTTGTATTATTAGCTTACTTGTGGATTAGAACTGAAAGTATTTTCTTATTACATGAAATATCCCCAGGGAATTGTAATTTAATACCACACTGTCAGATTTTATTGAAGGTTGATACGAGAAATGACTGCATAAAGAATGGATCTTCATCTTTCCTAAAACAATACACTGTCTGTTATGGTGCTCATAGGCCCTCATATAAAGATATGTGTGATAAATACACCTAAAATTTTAGGAAAAAAAGCATACCCATTTTTATAAATAATTGTGACTTCCTTTTATAATACTGTGTTATTCCTGCACAACTCATGTTTCTCTTTTGGCTTTGGCTGCCAGAAAGCTCAGAGCCATATTTATTGCCAAACCTCAGCAATGAACAGCTGTCTCATTTTGCAGAACGACTCTATCCCAAAGCACTTGAGTGTCTAGCCTCAACTAAATGGTCCCATGATATGCATGGCTCATGTTATGAGTTGCCTCAAAGCCAATTTAGAAATAGGCAGGGATCAAATAATAAACAAACACATAAGTAATATGGACTAAGCAGGCTTGGTCTTTAGCAGTACAAATGCTCACGCTTAAAAATGTTTGATTTGTATCAAACCCCTGTCCAACTTGTTGCTTAGCCTGAAGTCCTGTTCTGGTTAAGTGATCCCCTGGATATAGCAGTGGGCATTTGGGTCTTTCTGCTACTAAAGCCCACACATGCATCCACTCAACTCATGACACTGGCTCTTTAGACGAGGTCTGCATGGTATCCAATAAGAATATCAGGTCCGAAGTGTAGCAAAAGAGCAAGGCGCAGGTAAACCAATAATTTATATATGGACCATAACCTTAAAATGAGTTAAGAAAACATGATCTTGCTGAATTGGATTAGGAAATAGTAAGACGATTTTCACGCAGAGAAACGATCTTAGGCATCGGGATATGTGTGTATATGTTTGTGTTCTACTACAATGTTAAACTGTAGACTAAAAAATATCAGGTGAGCTAAGATACTTTACCTTTTCAGAAGGTCAAACATGTATTCTTATTGTTAACATTGCTTACATTATTTTACACCATGTTAAGTGCTGAAAAGGGCATAGAAGTGGAGGAAAGGGAACAACAACTTTTTGAATGACCGATGTAAGCTTTTTACTCCATTATTTCATTTAAGAGACACTAAGTATCCATTTTCTTTGCAATGCATAAGCTCTTTGCAACCTTTCTAATAACAAGGCAAGGCTCCAATACAATGGATGTTGTGTTAGAATGGTTTGGAATGATACAGGGCCTGGTTGGGTGGACTCTGGTAATGTAGTCTAGATTATAGTGTCATAAAAGCTGGCAGGTGGCTGTTTGTATCAGCAACAGACACTCTCAAAGCCTGTGGAAACAGCCTGGTTCCCCATGGCTATAAGTAAGGTGGGTCAGATGCCTGGGGCAACAGATTATCCTTAGCAAAAAAGATCTGCCATGGCTTTCACAGGCGAGCCCAACCAGCCCAGAAGCAAGGGGACCGGGCAGGCGCCTGGGACCCCAACTATCTTCCTACTCTTGGAGGTCTGCCTCATATTCCAAAGACAGAATTTCATTCAAGGTAGCAGGGCTTGGTGCCCATGAGCCCAGGCTCTGGAATTAGATCTTCTAGTCTGAAATCCCAGCTCCTCCACTGGCTCTTGGTCAAGTAAACGGCTTATAGTCCCTAACGTTGGGTTTTTCTGTAAATTAACACGAACATCCATGAAAAGCAGTTAGCCAGCACCTGGCTCACTGTAAGCTTTCTCTGTATCAACTTTTATTATTATTTACACTTAAAGTATGGCTTATTAAAATGCGAGAACCCCTGGAGGCATACCTTATTCCCAGTTAGCATTTTCGGGGGGTGGGGTCTCACCACCTGAAATTCAATTAAGATGTAGCAAACAGCAAGGGACCCAGGACTCAAACCCGGGAGAAGGAGGGAACTAGGCCAAAGGAAAGAAACAGCTCTGGCACTTTGCTCAGAGCCACGGTGATTCTTCTACACGGAAAAGCACCCAATCGTTGCAGCTACCCAAGCGTAAACCCTCGCTATTGCAGAAAGGCAATCTAATTGCAGAATTCAGATCCGGGATGCAAGAAGGGATCCCTTCTTCCCCACTCCCCCGGGGGACCTTAGGGACTGCCTCTCCATCAATCGTCCCATCTCAGAGGACTCTACATGGAGACCTTCTACGGTAAGAGACACTGAACCGAAACCACCGCGTTACCCCCCTGTTTTCTGGTTTGCCACCGAACATAGGCAAAGATTTTTAAACACAGTTGGGTGTGGCCAGGCGCGCACCCGGAGAGACCGCCCACGTGGGCGTCGCTGCTAACAGCCAGCACTCATTCCCGCAAAGCCGCCGTGCATCCCTTCACACTCTGCGCGGAGATCCCCTACGTGTAAAGCCATCATCCGTCAGTACATCGGTCATTCGTAGATTTCAACGTCCCCTTCCTGACCAGTAAGGAGAGAAGAGGACTCAACACTTTGGAAACTTCCAATTAAGCTGTCATATAATGGATGCATTTTTTTTTTCTCCCCAGGGTACCCAGGAGAGGCTGATTCTGACACAAGCCATTTCACTCCTGCAGGGTCAGGGAGGGGAACTTGGTGAGGGGCGGGAAACACAGGCATTCACACATCCAGTGGGCTGCTCAGGACGAAGCACTGACCTGTTAGGCCAGCGGCCTCAGCAGACAGAAAGGCGCTCCAAGACAGGAGGAAAAACAGGCCCGTTTCCAGCATAGGGAACTCGCATAGTTTGGTAAATTTGGTCAAGTGACAAAGAGGCGTCAAGGGAAACAACAATTGCTTTTATGAATAAATCTCCCTCTTGGCTGAGAAAAACTCCTCTGGTGGTGATAGTTTTAGAGGAGAGAACCGATTCTCAGACCTGTTTCTCTTGCTGAGACGCTTTTTGAAGAGCGGCGTGAGTCATGCTTCACTGGGGGCTGAACACGGCTGTAAAAACGCAAAGTGGTCTTGGGATTAAAAAAGATGTCTTTTTCCAAAAAATAAATAAATAAATAAATAAGATGTCTTACTAAGAGGATGAAGTCAGCTAAGGGGACACATAAAACGCCTTAAATTTGGCCTCAACCCTTTGGGTGTGCCCTTCAGGAGATGGCAGATCTGGGAAAATAAAATCAAGGAGAGTGTGTCTGCCCAGCCGGTCCACACTCCCAGGAGTGGCCTCCCAGGCCACTGCTCCCCAGGGAATGCTGGTCTATGGACAGATCACCTTGAAAAGTCTTTTCTCTTAGGGGTGGAAACTGGATCAGGAGGGGATGGGGAAGCTGCCCAGGCTCTCTTTGCATAAGTAGGATGGAGGAAAATGTGTATTATTTCTAAGTCAAGCAAGATGCCCTTTGGCAGGCAATTGTTCATTTTGGCCAGGATGACACTTGGCCAATCGTCTATAAATTGCAAGTAGAACAAAGGGATAGTGATTTGAGCCATGCAGAGAATGGGCTTTGGGGAGATGATTAGGGGTATGCGATGGACGGGAAAGGGCTACAACTGCAGTTGTATCCACCATTAGGCAGAAAATGCCCTGACAGACAAGGAAATGTTACATTGCAATTTTATGTTTCTGGGAAAAAAATCTAAGGGAGATTCCACCTTAAGAGATGTTTAGCAACCAGGCAGGGAAGCAAAAAGCATGACCTCTGGAGTGCAAGATCTGGGTTTGAGTCCTGGCTTTGCCAGTCACTGGCTGTGTGATTTCTGAGCACTATGATAACTGCTCTGAGCCTTATTTGTATCCAAGGTGAACTGGCATAAGAATAATACCTATCCCCACAGTGTGAAGGGTAACATGAGTTGACAATATTAAAAATGTTTTGTAAAGTCTTAGAAAGCACACAATACCAAGGATTATATTGTGGTTGGGAGCATGACCTCTAGAAGGCAACTCTACCTGGGCTCATATTCATTGTATATCAGCTTAGATGTGTACCTCGGCCACACTGTGCTTTGGTTCTCATGTCTGAAAATGGGCATAAATAGTGCAACCTACCTTCTAGGTATATAGAAGAGTGCCTGGAATGTGACGAAGGATGTGTAAGTTTTTCAATTAGTGTAATTTAAGTGAATCTGTTTTGTGAAACCTCTTTTCTGGAAAGAGAGTCAGTCAGGATGTGGAAGCAATTCTTTATCAGGAGTACCCCTTTCTCCAGATCTGATCCAATGTCAGGGCAGACTTCAAGTCTCCAGGAATTTTTTCCCTTCTCTTATCAAAATCTGTTCACTTATATGTTCACATTTCCTGCACATCAGGCAGAGAAAAGTTCCAATCTTAGCTCTTCTACTTCATGCCATCCCCGGGGATGAAAGCCTGGGTTTAAGTCCTGGCCCTAAAATGTCCTAGCTGTGTGGCCTTGGACAAGTTGTCTAAAATTATGTGTCAGTTTATTCAGCTGAAAATTGAGAAAATAATAGTATCTCCTTGCCAGGATTCTTATAAAAACTCTCTGAGATAATCTATGCAAAATATAAAAGATAATGGGTGGCACTTGGTAAGGTTCTCAACATATATAAGATGATATTAATATCATGCCCATTATGACTGACATGTGACTCAGAGTGAGCTATGAATACTTAATCTCCTTATGTATAAAGCAGAAATAATAATAATTGTTCTTACAGGGTAAATTCAAATGAGGAGATATATATAAAGACACATGCTAGACATTCACAAAATGTTGCGATCATTGCTATTGTTCATTCACTAAGTTTTGTCTCACTCCCTGCAACCTCATGGACTGCAGCATGCCAAGCTTCCCTGTCCTTTACTATTACCTTAAGTTTGCTCAGACTCATGTCCATTGAGTTGGTGATGCTACCTAACTATCTCACTATTATTCAGTTCAGTTCAGTCGCTCAGTCATGTCCGATCCTTTGCGACCCTATGGACTGCAGCACACCAGGCTTCCCTGTCCATCACCAACTCCCAGTGCTTGCTCAAACTCATATGCACCAAGCCGGTGATGCCATCCAACCATCTCATCCTTTCATCCCCTTCTTCTCCTGCCTTCAGTCTTTCCCAGCATCCGGGTCTTTTCTAATGAGTCAGTTCTTTGCATCAGGTGGCCAAAGTATTGGAGCTTCAACTTCAGCATCAGTTCTTCCAATGAATATTCAGGACTGATTTCCTTTAGGATTGACTGGTTTGATCTCCTTGCAGTCCAAGGGACTCTAAAGAGTCTTCTCCAACACCACAGTTCAAAAGCATCAGTTCTTTGGCACTCAGCCTACTTTATGGTCCAGCTCTCACATCCATCATGACTACTGGAAAAACCATAGCTTTGACTAGATGGGTCTTTGTTGGCAAAGTAATGTCTCCTTTTTTGCTGTTTAGGTTGGTCATAGCTTTTCTTCCAAGGAGCAAACAAGCGTCTTTTAATTTCATGGCTGCAGTCACCATCTGCAGTGATTTTGGAGCCCCTGAAAATAAAGTCAATCACTGTTTCCAGTTTTCCCATCTGTTTGCCATGAAGTGATGGGACTGGATGCCATGATTTTTGTTTTTTGAATGCTGAGTTTTAAGCCAGCTTTTCCACTCTCCTCTCACGTTCATCAAGAGGCTCTTTAGTTCCTCATTATCATTACTATCATCATTACTATTTCTCTACTCCAAACAACATGTGACCTCCATTGTAATTCCCCTTAATAATTAAGAGGCAAACAAAAGGGGAGCAGTGATCAAGAGTGTGGTCTGGGTGCCGTCTGTCTCTTGGTTTCATTCCCTGGGTTTGACCTTGGCTCTACTTCCTAGTTGCATGACCTTGGGCTTATGTTTCTAAGCTTTTCTTTTTTTCCAGGAAAAATAGCATCTGTGTGATATGACCATTGTGAAGATTAAATGAGGTATTACATGTAAAACAAGTAGTAGGGAGCCTGATGTATCACCAGTACTGGGTACATTGTTAACCATTATTTTTTTGTTGGAAATCAACCCTACCTATTCTGACTTATTTTTGTCAATGGAGTTGACATTCTCCAGGACAAAAAGTTGACATCCCAGGACAAAACTTTGGGGTGGTCTTTTGATTTTCTCCTCTTATTTATCTCATAGAACCAACCAATGACTGAGTCCTAGAGGGTCTTCTACACTGACCTCCTTTCTGGCTTTCTCCTACGGGTCATTATCACAGTCTTCTTTGATTTCAGTCTTCCTCTTCTCATCCATCCTTCATACCGGTTCCTCATCTATGTTTTAAACACAGGACCTTCAGTGTGTCATGACCCTTGGAGAAAACTTCAGCCGCATATTGTGGACTATAGAGAGATGCTCAGGCTCCTGTGAGTGGCACTCCAAGGCACTCCACAAGCTGGCTCCTTTGCACTTGTGTTTGCTCATTTGGCATTGCTCACCAGCCCAAGCTCTAAGGTCCTCTCTGGGACAACTGCTCTAGGCCACGTCAGTGTCCCCAACCCCCACTCCTGACCTTTGTGAATGCTGATCTTCTTGTGAATCACCTTTATGGTCTTTGCCTGCAGCTTACCTATCTTTCAGGTCAAGCTTAAGTCCCACACTGCATGTAAACACTGCTTTTCAGGCTATTTTCCAGAATCATCAGATTGGCCAAGAGTCTGTTGGACTTTTCCAGACATGGTGGCCTCATCCTTATATTTTTATAACCTTGATAAGGTGGCTGCAGCTTTAGCACTCACTTTCTATCCAACTCTTTCTGTAGAGCTTGTCTTTCCAAGCCTGTCATTAGTTGGAGGCAGGGTCCATGTTTTTTTCATCTTCTGACTTATCTGAGAAAGCTTTAGTAGAACCTAGCCTTTCAGCAGTTGCTCAGTGAACTGTTGGGTCAGTCCTCATGGAAAAAGAGTCTAACATTTTGCTTTCTTTGCCTTGATCCCTGACCCCTCTTCCACCATTCTCCTTTAGTCCTTCCCTTTTTCCCCCAAGATCTCTAATCCTTTGCCCTGCCTCCTCTCTCTGGACTCTGTTAAGCCCACATACTTGACATTAGCCTTCTGGTTCCTCTTAGAATCTGACGTTTTTGTCCCGTATAACTGCTGTGAGTGAGGAAACCACCAGACAAGCTTCTTTCCCTGACTCAAGTTCTCTAGGAACTCTGCTCATCCTCCCACCTCTCTACAGAAGAAGAGGGGGTAGGATGACACAATTGCCTGGATATGGCAAGCATCATTTCTAAGTTGCTTGCTGTTCTTCTTCCATAAAATAGCTATGGATGCTCATTTAAACCCACAGTGATTCTTGTCTTAGCCAACCCTCTGAACTAGTGATTGATATGAGTTTAAAAAGGGTGCAGAGAATACTTAGTATGTCACTCTTGAGTCAATCCTGTTTTATTCTTGACTTTGGATATTCACTTCTTCCTCTTGATCTTAATATAGCCAAGCCTGATTTCCCCCTGGCCACCTATATTCTCAGGTGAGAATTTTTTAAGACTGTTGATATGCTGGGATCAGACAATATGAGCAGTCCTAGAATTGGCCTTGGGAAGGAAAAGAGCCTGGGCCCCTCCCTCTTCCCCTGGTACCAGCCTACGCTTCAGAATCAAAATGGCCCCAGTGGTGCTGCAGGGGTGCTACACTTGAACAGACCATCTAGCCATTTCCTGGTCTGGAGTTTTCTAGTCCTCAGAAACATCCTAAGGATGTTGCCTGCTCTTAACGGTCCCCAGCTTCCCACACACACACAAAGGATATCAGTGCCGTGACAACAGCATATGCAGACCCCATGGCAAATGAGCCAGCGAAGATCCCCAGGAAGTTCCCCACGGACTGGAAAAATGCTGCGGCATCAAATGTGTTTGGATTCTCCTTGGGACTGTAAATGGATATAGAACTGAAAAGAGAAGAGGATGAAGGTTAGTCAGAGACTCCTATCTCATGGCCCAAACACCAGAAGTCAGAATTTAGCACCCAATTTTGGGAAAGACACCTTCTCCTAAGAGGATAGGTGCTGGTTGGAACCATTCAGTGGAAACGGATGAGGACAAGGAGAGGCGGAGAAGGCAAAAAGCTTTCCCCTTCCTTATAGCCCAATCCCCTGGTATCCATATATTGTTGCCAGTCAGTAAACATTTTTATATTGGAAGGGTCATAAAGAATATTGTTTCTGAGCAAACTAGGCATTAAAACATGGTAGGTATATATGGAATCTGCTGAGGAGATAGATAACTGTGAATTATTTAGTGGCCATATGTCTTCCGTGCTGTTATATATTCACACATGTTCCTGATAAAAAGTGCACTTTTATGGCCTGTGCACAAATGGGCGATACAAATCACAGCGTGCACAAAATATTCTGCCGTGATCTTGTCATAAACCACAAAGCATTGCTCCTCTCCAGTGTAACCCTTCAGAAGCAGAGCCCAGACGACATTCAGAGCATCACAGGATTAACCTCTGGGGAGAGACAAACTCTCATTTTCCCACTGAAACAAATGGCAGCAGCTGTCTGAGGTCATCTTTTATGCCCTGATTCTGGGGGCTGCCAACAGATTTATATCCACAGAGAAAAATCAATCCACCAATAGGTGGTTTGTTCACTGAAATATTTTTGAAGACGTCATATTTGCTGTTTTTTTCAGCCAGGGCCTCAAATCCTACAGTGTTGATGTAAAAGACAAGGTGTGACCTATTTTAGGAAACATGAGCTCCCTCTTGTAGCATTAACATGACAGATGTGCTAGAACCAGTATTGTTGGGGAGACTAATAAAGTCCCTTTTCAGGTGTTTTTTATTTTTTTGCAGTTTTTATTTTAATACAAGTTCTTAAAAACTAATCAGACAAAATCAAGGGTTTCTCAGTGGTTTCTGGAAAGAACTTTGTAGCCCTGTAGAGAGCAAACAGGATACCAGACACACTGACTTGAGATTAGATAGGTGTTTACAGAGATGTAACTGAATCTTTTATGGCTTGGATGATTAAAGTATCTTAACTCTCTGACCTGACTTTTTGTGTCTGGAGACTAAGAGAGTTAAGAGAGAGCAGGGAGAGTGGATTCCAATTCTCCAGGAAAATGTGTGGCGTAAAAAAGGTAGTTTAAAATGTTTCTAGTTTTTCCCTGGATGTCTTTAAACCCCCAAAGTAGGCCAAACACTTCTGCTTTGATCACGTAATTGGATAAGGAAGATAAATGTGGATCTCAAATGGAGCCCTGAAATGTATGCGAGAAAGGGATTGCCTTTGAAGTGTTTTTCTTTTTGTAAAGTGTTGTGCTTTGCAGGAAAAAAGGAAATGAAAACCCACATTTGGGTCCTTTGTGGCTGACAGTCCTGGGAAAGGGTGTAAATCCATGGCCATTCTGACATTCAGTGTCCACAGCTGTGTGTGTGTGAGTTGATATGAACATTTTTCTTCATTTCAATGAAGAAATGATAGTGACAAGAAAACATTTCAGTTGCAGTCTGCCTTTGAAACACAGGTTTTTGCAGTCACACTCTTTTGTAAATAATTATGTTAATTCTTAAGGTTGCTCCCAGCAAATCTGACCCTTAGAACAAGCATCTCTTCACCCCCATCTTCACCTTCACACTCCCCAGAAGTGTTTTCTCTGTCCTGATGTTTCCCCAGCTTGAAGTAGCATCATCACATCTTTTGGCCATATTCTGTATGATTATTTATGTAATGTTTGTTTTTAAACTAACTCATTTTTATTCAAATGCAAAACTGAAGTGTTAGTTGCTCAGTCGTGTCTGACTTCTGCAACCCCATGAATTATAGCCTACCATGCTGCTCTGTGCATGGGATTTCCCAGGCAAGAATACTGGAGTGGGTTGCCATTCCCAGTGCCATTCCCACTGGAGTGGTAGCAAAGGCAAGGAGTCAGAGAATTGAGGGAGCTTAAAGGTAGAATCCCAGGTGGCTCAGATGGTGAAGAATCTGCCCATCAATACAGGAGATGCAGGTTCGATCCCTGGGTCTGGAAGATCCCCCGGAGGAGGAAATGACAGCCCACTCCAGTATTCTTGCCTGGGAAATCACATGGACAGAGGAGCCTGGTGGGTTACACAGTACATGGGGTTGCAAAAGAAACAAGTGACTAAACAACACAAAGGTAGAAGCATAGAGTTATGGCAGGAGACGGGGAGCACGTGTTTGAGCGCTGGCGGGGGGTAAAGGCAGGTAGATGGCATCACTCAAAACTTAAACCCTGTGTTAAGAATATACAAAAAGCCTTCACATTTACATCATGCTTAGTCCTCTTATGCCTGCCTTACAACTGTGCTTGATCTGATAACATCTCTGCCAGG
This sequence comes from Muntiacus reevesi, assembly GCF_963930625.1. NCBI lineage: Eukaryota > Metazoa > Chordata > Mammalia > Artiodactyla > Cervidae > Muntiacus > Muntiacus reevesi. The sequence goes on along the minus strand of NC_089256.1, from coordinate 5,731,439 downwards.
TAATTAGGGTGCGGATGTTTATCTTTCCTCCCGTTGCTAAGAAACTAAGAGTCAGGGAAATAAAGATCTGTAGTCACTAAGTTCCAAATGTAGATTTCTTATTTCTACCTTGAAAAAGTGATTTATTAGGAGGAAAACCTAAACCTACATCAGCATAGTTGAGTGAGTGTGACTGTGATGTAAGGGCAATTGGAGTTCAGGTACCAGAACCTTACATTTCATGCCTGGATGGAACACAAGCAGTGCCCTCACAAATGCAGGCAGAGTGCAGAACATGGTGTGTGTTGTGTGGGGCAACAGCACCCTCTCTCCTGTTCTACAAGCAAGCAAGAGACAGGGCTTATCCTGGTAACCTGCCTTCATGTCAGGCTTCTGCTCCAGCACTTAAGCTTTGTGGTGTCTGGCCTGGGTCTTGTTCTTCTTTGTATGCCCAGGACATAGCCTGGTGCCTGGCCCATGGCAGACTATATAAAGTCTGAGGAAATGAGGGCAGGTTGACTGGAAGTCAGAGGGGAAAAAGGAAGAAATGCAGGAAGGAAGGAGTCTTGCCAAAATGAGTCATCTTTAAAATAAATCATCTACAGATTTTTATTAGGCATTGGTGATATGTAGATATAATGAAAATAGTGAAGGACAGGGAAACCTGGCATGCTGCAGTCCATGGGCTGCGAAGAGTCGGACATGACTGAGCGACTGAACAGCAACAATATGTTGTCCTGTTGAGAAATATCAATAATCTCAGATATGCAGATGTCACCACCCTTATGGCAGAAAGTGAAGAAGAACTAAAGAGCCTCTTGATGAAAGTGAAAGAGAAGAGTGAAAAAGTTGGCTTAAAGCTCAACATTCAGAAAGCTAAGATCATGGCATCTGGTCCCATCACTTCATGGCAAATAGATGGGGAAACAGTGGAAACAGTGGCTGACTTCATTTTTCCAGGCTCCAAAATCACTACAGATGTTGATTGCAGCCATGAACTTAAAAAGACGCTTACTCCTTGGAAGGAAAGTTATGACCAACCTAGACAGCATATTAAAAAGCAGAGACATTACTTTGCCAACAAAGGTCTGTCTAGTCAAGGCTATGGTTTTTCCAGTGGTCATGTATGGATGTGAGAGTTGGACTATAAAGATAGCTGAGCACTGAAGAATTGATGCTTTTGAACTGTGGTGTTGGAGAAGACTCTTGAGAGTCCGTTGGACTGCAAGGAGATCCAGCCAGTCCATCCTAAAGGAGATCAGTCCTTGGTGTTCATTGGAAGGACTGATGTTGAAACTGAAACTCCAATACTTTGGCCACCTGATGCGAAGAGTTGACTCATTGGAAAAGACCCTGATGCTGGGAAAGATTGAGGGCAGGAGGAGAAGGGGACAACAGAGGATGAGATGGTTGGGTGGCATCACTGACTTGATGGACATGGGTTTGTGTGGACTCCGGGAGTTGGTGATGGACAGGGAGGCCTGGTGTGCTGTGGTTCATGGGCTTGCAAAGAGTTGGACACAACTGAGCGACTGAACTGAACTGAACTGTGGCTACTTTTAAGGTCATCAATTCAAGCAGGGGACGCTTGAGATTCTTAACTTGAGCTTCAAAGATCTGATCCTTCTTGGCTGTATGGCCTTGGGTGTGTTACTTCATCACTCAGGTTCTGTTTCAAAGTCTATAAAATGGACCTAGTAGTACTTATACTTCAGAAATGTGTGAGGATATGAGGTATATTTAAACACCTATATATATGTATAAGGACTTCCTTAGGGTATCCAGTGGGTAGGATTCTGCACTTCTACTGCAGAGGGCACAGGTTCAATCTCTGGTCAAGGAACTAAGATCCCACATGCTACAAGACCAATAAATAAATAAATAAGATGGAAAAAAACCCCAAAGAACTCCTATACATTTATCTTATAGGTTGTGGGGCCATTCATTGAGTGCTGGTAATGTGCACAAAAAATAAGACTCTCAAAGAATCTTGTCCATCATCATCACCACCACCATAATTGCATAATCATTGTGCTAAGACCTTTCACAGGCTCACAATGACAGACAGCAGAATGCAGAGGCTGAACCAGGCCTCGGGAGGAAATGGCCATAGAAGTGACGCTAGTTGGTTTTGTGTGGAGCTCTTGGCTCCATGGAGAAGGAGGAAAGGAGCATACTCAGCAGCCTGGATGACAATGTGCTCCAGGACAAGGACAGGCCAGGACACCGACCTTGAGTCACACCTCCCCATGTTTCACTGGGGACATTCTGCAGGCAAAGCCCTCTGGCTTCTGGTGAGGGATGGGGCCAAGAAAGAAGGGGCCTTGCAGCCCAGAGATGTTGAGTATTTTCTGACTGCCAGGATTTTAGGAAATTATTCCTCCAGGCTCGACACCCTGGCAAAGGAGGCATCTTTCTGGGCTCTATGTTTTAGCTGCAACACAAAGCCTCTAGATTATGGAGCATCAGCTACAGAGGGTGTTTTCAGAAACAACCAAGGGTTTGGGTAGCATGTGTAGTTTTCCAACTTCAGCCTGACAAAGGAAGGACAATCACGTTTCGGCCAGCCCTACTGCTGGTTTCAGCACTTTGGACTTAAAAAGTAAATCCCTCCTCCAGTGCACCAAGGGAGCTGTTTGAACCATTAGTGGATGCAAGTGCCAGACTGAGAAGAGGTGGAGAAGAACTGGACTCTGTGGTGCCTGCTCTATGGGACAACACTCTGAAGATGCGCTGTTTATAGCATCATCTGGTGAAGGCAGATCTGTGATCTGCAGATTTCTGGAAAAGAATATTTGAGTTGGATAGAACCAATATCCTTGAAAATAATGTGGCCAGAACTACACAGTGGTGCTTAAATATTCATCTTATAAATTGGAATTAAGACCAGGTTATTGATTCATTCTGCTCAGGAACAGATTATTCAGCAAAAACTAGTTTGATGGTCGTGTATTGCATCCAGTCTTAGAAATAAATGTGCGTATCTTTTATTCAAAATTTTTGAAATGGATGAAATAGCCTACATTCCTTTGAAGAGAGCAACATGAATAAGGATCACAGTGCTCACTGTATCATTTAAGGTTCACAGACATGACTGAAACTCCAGTGTTCTCAACAACCCATCTTTTCATCTTTCCGATGTTCCTACAGGGAACCCGCTGGCAGCTTAGGTAGTGTTAAGAGCATAGTACCTGAATCTGAGACCTGGGTGCGAATCTCAACTCTGCCACTTACGGGCATTGACCCGTAATTGACCAAATTACTTAGACTATATGCCCTTCAGTTTCCTATGATGATGGTTAAAAATGATAATAAAATGATAGTAATAATAAATATATCTATCACATAAGGTTGCTATGAGAATTCAATCAATTAATGTTTATAAAGCATTTGAAATGGGCACAAAGTCAAAACTAGATAAGCATTTCTTAAGTAAATCATCCTTCTTCAAATAACCCCCCCCTCCTCCTCCTTCTACTTTTTCTTCTTCTTGCCCTGAATCCTCTTCCTCCTTTTCCTCCTCCAGCTTCTTCTTGTCCTTCTTCATTGTCTGTTCTTTCCCTCTGTCTCTTTCTATTGAACTGAGAGATTGGTTTATTTCTAAAAGAAGTATCCCAAACTAGATGTCCAATCAGTACTACCTCAAACAAATTAGAACTGAGATGTCATTAACTGTCTCACACTGACTAGTCCCTGGTCTAGAATCTCTGGGTATCAGGTATCATTTGATCTTACAAATTGTTTTGTATATAATGGAATGTGGTGCATGTTCTCAATAAATGCCAGTGATGAGGAAGAAGGAGAAAGAGGTGGGGAGGAGAAGAAAGAAGAAGAGGAAGAAGGGGAGAAAGTGTTGAAATTCTGCTGAGAGTGACGATGAGATCAGGTATGGAAAGGAGTCTGTAAATGGAACCACCATCCCTGCTGCCAATGACCCCTTCCAAAATGCTGTGCATCTCCCCACTCTGGATCCTACTGAGTCATCTCTCCTGATTCTTACAATCTTTTCAAGACCACCCAGTCTCCATCACCACCCCCTCCTGTTACTCTTTACTGGTGCTGCTAAATTATTTTCCCCATAATTACTCACCGACATTACTCAAAACCTCAAGCTCCTGGGCAGCTGTTCTTTCCTAAAGATGCTCTCCCTCTGATTGGTCCTCCCAGCTCCTACAATCCACTCACTGTTCTGAGTGCCTGGTTGGAACAATCTACTTCTGTGTCTCCCAGTTCAGTCTCACTTCTCCTGTTAACACGAATCAATGCCACTTTAAAACTTTACAAGGAAAGTTTTAAGCAAATAGATTGCATTCCTTTTAGAATTTCTATGAATGTCATCAAGAAAAAAAAATGGGAAGATGATTACCACAGCCAAAGATGTTCCAAATGCACTTCCATTTTCTCTGCCAAATCTTTAATACCTAACAGAAAATATTTAAACCACTGGCCCAAGTTTATTACAGAGTTCTTGACTATAGGATTTTTTTTTCCTAATCACGGCTTCCAGTTGTACTATATTGAATCCTTCGTGCTGGAAATATAGTTCTATTAATGATGTCTTGGTCAAATTCCATTATTCAATTCCTTTCAGTTATCAAAACTTAGTGCTGTCTAGCTTAAAACCTAAGTCTTCAAAGCAAGATTCTTCTCCCTGCAGAATATTCTAAAGCAGAGAGCAGGATGATTTGAAAGGGAGGAGACAGAGGTGTCCCCTCTTGGGCACTAGCGCCCCCTGGTGTCAGAGACATGGAGGAAGGATGGGATCCAAGCCGTCCACCTTTTGCTTGGCCACCACGGACAGGGTCCCTGATCTCACTCTTGTTCCCGCTTGGTCCCTTTCTTGGAGGTCCCTGCTCTCATGGTGACACCTCCATTTTATTAAGAATCCATTCCCCCCCCCCCCCCTCCCAGGGGTCACTCAATTTTCCTTCTGCCCTGCCAGCTCTACATAGTCCCAGCCCTGTTCTATGGCTTGGATTAGGGGCCACTTGGGCCGATCAGTGGCTCTCACCTTTCTCTTGATTTCTAGTCCTCTTATTTGGGGCAGCACTGAACTCCCTCCATGGACCACGGACCACTCCCCAGACACACCAAACCAGGGGGCCATACTGACACAGAGGGCTCCAGCTGATTCCTTCAGCAGTCTGTAGGCCAGTTCTGCATCCCCACTCCAAGAAGCCACACCCAAAGACTCCCTTCCCTGCTCCGTTTTGAGAGGGCCTCAGACTCTGCAGCTTCCTCCGCTGGGGATAAACTGGAAGCCTTCCTCTTGCAGGCAGCCCTTGTCTGTTTTTGATTCTAATGGGGTTCCTTCCACTTGACTTAGGGGAGAGGAAGCTCCCTCATGGGGAGGGCTAACAGCTTCACACCTCAAACACTGACCTCCCTCCAAGGAGGCCCGCTTTCATATAGCTATTTGAGACCAAAAAGATGGGGTAAGAATTGGAGAAAACAAGGCCAATTCTTTTGCCAGTGAAGCCTGTTGAGAAGTATGTGTTTCTTACTGCTAGGGAGCCCTGCTGCTCCTTTTAGTATGGATGCATTTAGCTACTTTTGTTTTCAGTTCTGCTCCCTACACCCACTTTGGAAAACAGGAAAAAGCCCATGGGCTGACACATTTTGTGACCTTTATTCTGGGTGCTTCTAGTTTCCTTTCTCCCCAGCTATCTAGAGTTGCCTTGTTATTATGCTCTGAAGGATACATTTTAAGGAGAAATACAATACAGAGGGGTGATGGAAATTTGTAAAAACTGCTCTGTTTGGTTGGTCTTGAGTGTCACAGGTAAGAAGCAAAGTAGAAAAAAAACTAATTACAGTGCTATTTTGTGTTTAAAATTTTTATCTCCCCCCTAAAAAGAAACAAGTGGATCCTTATCTATTATTTATCTTTTAATAACTGTACCAACCTGCCCTTTCTCAAGAAGTTGCTTAATTATGAATAAGGAATTGATTTTTATGGGGCCAAGAATTGTGTGTACACATCGGAAATCATCCTGGCATCTGCTTGCCCATTATTCTGGCTTATGTTCTGCCAAAGGCCGCTGAAACTCTGTCAAGAGAACCTGCTGTAAAACATAATGACTTCAGGAATTGGGGGCATTCCAGGCACCCTGGGAGGTTAGAAGAGCTGCCTCTTAATAATAAGAGGTTCTGGCCAGAAGTGTGCTGAGCTTGAGTTAGAACTAGGGTTTTACCTTCCCCAGGGCTAAAGAGCCTACAGGGCAAAGAGCTGTGTTTGGGGAGGCACATTAATTAACTCTTTCAGCTTCTAAGGGATTGTTTGGTTAATGACTGCTGCCTAAGAGTCCAAATTCACTCCAAAGAGTGATTTTCCAAATCCTTGACAAATACCATTTTGATATCTGGCACAACAGAAAAAGAGACAAATGGAATTCTGTGGGAAGTATGAGTTGGTATATCATGACTGCCCTTGGAATAATACAATCTCAGACTGAATTAGCAGATTCCTCCCACCAACAAATATTTCTTGAGCACCTACTATGTGCAGACTTTGTTCTAGGCACTAAAGATACAGCAGGAAACACAGCAAAACTTCTAACCTCATGTTCCTGACATTCAAGGGAAGAAAACAACATAATCAATAGTTATGCAAATAGATATTTGATTTAAGGACAGAGACAGAAAAGAGAAAGAAGCAGCATGAGGGCAGGGAAGGGTGCTGTGCTCATTAGGGCGGTCAGGAAAGTCTTTCCTGATAAATGTTATTGAATGGAGTCCTATATGAAAACAATGGAGAGGGTTTTCTAGTCTGTGAAGCAGAAGCAGTGTGGCTAGAGGGAAATGGGCAAGAGAAGTGTGGTAGGAGGCAGGCTGGAGATGGGGCTGGGGTCAGGTCTTGTGGAAGCTTCCAGGACATTGTTAGGACTTAAATTTTCCTCTAATGGTGAAAGGGCATCTAATGGAGGGTTCAGGGTAGGGGAGTATGGTATAGAACATTCCATGTGAAGGCTGCGTTAGTAAGAGTAGAGGAAGCTGGACAAGAGTTGCCATGACCTCATTGTACTCTCCCACCGCTGCAGCAGACCAGGCCTTTCTTCAGTGGACTGGAAACCACCATCTGAATGAAACCTGAAAAACCACAGCAGGTCACAGGAGAAAGAGTAGGATGGTGGGGAATAAGATGTAAGGAAGGAGGAGAGTTTAAATGGTAGATGAATTTAGCAGAAACAGGTACAGTGAGCTGGCCTCATTCTTTATGTTTCCAGAAGGAAAGACAAAGCCCACAAGTAAACATTAGAGGGAGAGGATTTCAGCTTTATATTCTATTTCAGAAATTTCCTGACTCTTAAATCTGATGGAACATGAAATGGGATCTTTAAAAGGCAAGTTCTCTGTCACTGGACATGCTTGAACACACAATGAAAGCATTACCTGTCAGGGTGCTATGGAGAATATTCATGCACTAGACAGTTGGATAAGATGGCCTTGAGGAACCTCCCGCCCCTAGAATCACTGACTCTCTATTTTCAGCATCTTCCAGAACTCTTGGGTGAGGGATAGGGCACTTGGTTTTCTGTGCTACCCAGATCCTGCCACTGGAAATGGCTGAGCATTCAGCAAGCAAGGGGCAGTACTTCAGTGGAGATGCAAGGAAGGCACCCATGATTTAGGTTGGAGCCAGGTTGATCATGACATCAAGAACAGTTACAAATTTCAGCAGGGGATAAAGTCTTTGACAGATTCCTAAGTGGCTCTGGTCCATTAAGTTCCAACTCTAAAGTAACAAAGAGAGCTCTAGCTTAAAATTGGTTAAAAGGGAAGAAGAGTTAAAGGAGGTTTGTTATGAATTATATGTGCATTTTCTGTGAAAGGAGATCTTAAATTACTTTGCAATTTAGCCTGAAAAGTCTTGTCAGAATTGAATTAGTCTGCAGGCTTTGAGAAATTTTTTCTTATACCTAATATTGGGAGGAAAGTGAATTTGAGATAGTCTTAAAGATAAAAGTCACTTGCAAATACTCTCATTTCATTTTCTTCTTCCTTTACTAAAGCAGAAACAAGAACTTGAATCCCACTACTGTGAGCCTATTTAAAAGAGAGAGAGAGAGAGGGACTAATTCTCATGATCTGATGTGAACTTCAACGCATTCTCCAACTTTTAGTTGCTTTAATCCTCACTAATGAAATCGTAGCTCCAAAGAGTACTGTGATGTGTGAAACTTTCAGTCATAATAGATAGAAAAAGATGGAAAAGTAGGTTAATAGTCACTAAAGATGGAAAACTAGCTAAAATTAAAATATAATCATTAATATGCACAGGAAAGACCTAATATTAATCCCCAAGGCTGAAATGGAGAAGGGGGTCAAGTGTTCCAACATTGACTGAGCACTCAAAATGCTTATTATTCCCTGTATTTTTTTTTTTTCCACTATGGAGCATTCACTACATGTCAAGTGTTAGGTTGAACATTTTAATTATCTCATTTAACACTCACTGTGACCCCCTGAAGTTGGTGCTATTGTGATTTGCATTTTATAGATGAGGAAACCATGACTTAGAGAAACTGTGATGGTGGTTTAGTCACTAAATCATGTCTGACTCTTGTGACCCCATGGACTGTAGCCTGCCAGGCTCCTCTGTCCATGGGATTTTCCAGGCAAGAATACTGGAGTGGGTTGCCATGACCTTCTCCAGAGGATCTTCCCAACCCAGGGATTGAACCTGGGTCTCCTGCATTGTAGGCAGATTCTTTACTAACTGAGCTACAAGGGAAGCCCTTTAGAGAAATTAAGTAACTGTATATTTCACCTCATTTAATCCTTCTAACAATCTAATGAAGTGTGTATTTGCATTTTGGACATAAACAGACTCAGGGATGGTAAATTATTTGCCCCAAGTAACTCTTACTGGAATGGTAGGCACTCAACTCAGGTCTCACTAGTAAAAGCCCATTTACAATACAATAGATAGTGGGAGCACTTGGATTCATTGCCTGAGTGTGTGCACAGATAAATAACTCAACAAACATTTCACCTTCATAGGATGGAGGCAAGGACTACTCTTTGAAGATTTTAGGACTTCTAGTGCTTCCCTAGTGGCTCAGTTGGTAAAGAACCCACCTGCCAATGCAGAAGATGCAAGACACGCGGGTTTGATCCTTGGGTCAGCAAAATCCCCTGGAGAAGGATATGGCAACCCACTCCAGTATTCTTGCCTGGAAAATTCATGGACAGAGGAGCCTGGTGGGCTACTGTCCATGGCGTCGCAAAGAGTAGGACACGACTGAGCACGCATGCACACATGGCATGGTGCTAATTTGTAATAAAAAAAAATTGCATTCATGAACATGATCATTTTGATATGAGCAGTTTGCTGACTGCCAATGCTGCTTAGGGGCCAGGACTTCTTCGTGGAGGCCTCTTCTGCATATGGAAATGAGCTTGTTATGAAACTACATACACTTTGTGTCTTTTGGTGTCCATGCCAGCACCAGCTCAAGTTTCACATCATCTCCTACAGTTGTTCACCCTGTGTGACTACTGTCTCTTTATAGTAATTATCTGTGTTGCAGTGTCTTCATCTAACAAGTGGTGATAACAATTGTACCTCCTTCACAGAGTGGAGATTCATTGGGTTAATATATGTATAGTGCTTCTACTTGGAACATAGGAAGCACTCCATAAATGATAGCTGTTAACTGTTGTTACTGTTATTTGTACTAATATCATTGTTAGAGTGATTACCCTGTTTTTTCACCATTTTCTCAAAAGAAGTCAATAAAAACTGAACTTTATTTCTAAAAATATAGGGCATTTAGAATTCCAATTAATGTGTCAGAACATTTCAAGAATCTTTTGAGGTGGAATGAGTAATACATTTAGAGTTAGATCAAATGCTGAATTCATCTTTTTCTTAATGAGGACTGTAAAGTTGAAGATTTCTGGGATAGTATCAGAGAAGGAGATGCATGTAAATTGCTGACAATAGTTAAGACCAAAAGATCCATGGTTGTCTTGCAAATCCAACAGAGCTGAGCTTCTAGTAACCTTGCTGGCGTAGGGGACACCAAGGTAGACATACTACAGAAATCTCATTGCGTAGTCTGAGAGTCACTCAGTCGTGTCTGATGCTTTGTGACCCATGGACCAGAGCCCACCAGGCTCCTCTGTCCATGGAATTTTCCAGGCAAGAATACCTGAGTGGGTTGCCATTTCCTCCTCCAGGAGATCTTCCCAATCCAGGGATGGAACCTGTGTTTTCTATACTGAAGGTAGATTCTTTACCTCATTGCTATATCTAAAGCAAAAAAAAAAAAAAAAAAAAAAAAAAAAAATCTCGAATAGAAAGTATCTAATAAAGTTGTGGAGAATTGCTGATCAGCAACAATCAAGGAAAAGTCATGAAACCTATGGCATTTGCTTTCATGGCAATCACCAATCCACAGCTCACTGCAAGCCACATAGAGAGGAAAAGAATTTGAAAACAGGCACTCGCTTGCATCGGAGCCTGCAGTGCTTCATAAATGTTGTGTGCTGAGGACAGAGATGAAGGGCTCAATGAAATGCTAGCTGCCTCTGATTGGGTCAAAGGACTTTTCATAGATAAGGTCCTATGAAAAGCTTTCCTAATCTGGGCACCTTTCATTCCTGTGTTAAACAAAACTCACTCAGATTATAAAGAGCTTTCTGAGAGAGTCTGATGGAGTTTCACCTGGTGACAAGCCAACTCCTAGAAAATATTTGCACTGATCAACTCATATCCCCAGATCCTTCTCCTGTTCTTCTATTTATTAGCAATTAAGTGAGCATCTGCATCCCAAATCACAACTTAATTGAGAATCTGCATCCATCTTTTTAGAGTTGCAGATAATTTTACTTGAGCACAAGTTTATCTCTGGGGGCAAAGCACACAGTTATCTTCTTAAACTAAGGCATTTTACCAAAGCAGTTGCCTCTCCTCTACAGATTTTGATTTTGTGTTTGAGGCATGGGAGCTGTGGACCAATAAATCTTACCAAAGAGGGTTTTCCTTTCACATAATGCCTTTAAATTACATTTTATGTGTGTAGCAGTTGCTGTAAAGTATATATTGCAGAATGCAATGTTCCACAGTAGAGTCATCTCTGATACTGCATCTTCAGGACACAGCTTTGGGACAAGAATGTAGACTTTACAGTATATTTGAATCTCAAGCCAATACAACTTGTACAAATTGCAAGATTCCTAACTCAGGAATTAATAGGTCTATCCCACCCATGTAATAAAGGTAGTTACTAAGACTTGGAGTCAGATGCCAAGCACCAAGATGAACACCTCATTTACCAAGGTCATTGATCAGCTGTGAAGCTCCTACGGCTAGGACCTTGGGCCCTGAAACAGTCTGAAGATTCAAGAAGATGGTTTTTGCACATGTCAGAAGACAAGCTCAGACAGTGAAGAATCTGCCTGCAGTGCCGGAGACTTGGGTTTGATTGCTGGGTTGGAAAGATCGCCTGGACAAGGAAATGGCAACCCACCCCAGTATTCTTGCCTGGAGAATCGCATGGACAGAGGAGCCTGGCAGGCTACAGTCCGTGGGGTCGCAAAGAGTCAGACATGACTGAGCAACGTACACTTTTACTTTCACTTCAAGCAGACAAAAGCTCAGAAGCTGGGGAAAATGTAGGCTGGAAGACTCGGCTGAGGATTGGGGTGGAGACAGGTCAGTGCAATGCTTCAAGTTAAAACCAGGTGAGCAAGCCACAGTGAATATAAACAACAATCAAGGCAGCCAGGGAATTAATGATCGAAGGAGTCCAGGGATGGCTGTGAAGTCACATAAATGCATGCCTGCAATTTTCTGGAAGGAGAGTCCTTAACTTTCATACATCTTCTCCATTTAGACCATGACCTCAAAAAGGTTAAACATCACTGCAGTAGGGATACACAAATACTAATGGCAGAACAAGGAAGGAGTGGTCAGAAACTGAGGCCAACGATAACTGCAGAAGGTAAGATAAGAAAATCAGTTACCCAGAGCAAGGTACAGGGAATAGGAATGGGATCATGGGGCAATCCTATGTTTAAGCCATGGCCTTTTGCACACTCTCTGCTCTGGTAGGGATCTTACATGGCTGCTGTGGGCTAGCAGGCGATGGGAGAACATGAGTAAATAATGACATCTAAGTATGCAGAGAGAGGTGAGGTTTTGAGAGTTGTATTTACAGGGGAATAAATGACAGAGGAGGTATAGGAGATAACACCATGAAGTATGAATTAACCATGGCTTGAATCAATCCTCTTTGTTCATAGTTTAGCTTATGTCAACTTCATTGATTCAAAACATCCAAAGTCACATGCCTGAACTTACTATCACCACCGCCACCAGGCTTGACTCTCCACAGGTCTATCAGAATGTGTGAGACACAACAGCTCCCAGGCTTTGTTTACCGCACCCAGGGCAAGACCCGATGTCTTCATTCATATGTCATGAGAACACATGGGAGAAACAGGGAATTGGGAGAGAAATATTCCTTGATGGCTTAGTTGTGAAATAAGTAACATGTTGGTAACAAAATGCATTTGGGTTGCAGATGTCTGTTTCTGACATGTGTTAAAAACTAGTGACTTGTTCATACTGCTTGTAAGGGAAGAAACCGGTAGCCCCTGTGGGCCAGAAGGAGGAGCTGGTACAGGTGCAGGAGGTAGGGCCCCTTTAATTTGAAGGGCAAGGGGCAGGTGGCGAAGGCTGCTTTTGGACAAGTCCCACTTGCTCCTTTCATGGTAGGGAGCTCTTTCTTTCTCGTCTGTCTCTCTGTCCAGTTTTTGTTGTTGTTGTTGCTGCTGTATTTCCTTGGTCTGGTCTCTTGCATTATCATTCTACCCACCACTTACTGAGCATGCTACCAGCTAGTGTTGAACTTTACTTAAGTGGGCCTAAGGGGACATAGAAATCACAAAGTTTTTGAGGAAAAGGGCAGAATTATACCTCACTGTCTCCTCTGGATTAAATCTATTCATTAGATTTTTATTCAAACCTATCCCGACCTTCTTGGAAAATCCAATTTTAAAAAAAATGTTTCAGGGCCATTATTAGAAAGCACCCAAATGGAAACAGAAATGAGCAAGTGATAGGAGAGGAGAATGCCATTTAGATGAAAACAATAGAGGACTGTGCTGCTGTCATATCCAGTGTGTGTGTGTGTGTGTTACAGAGAGAGACACTCTTAAAAATCTTACTCTGAGAAATAGCAAAATCCATGCTTTTGTATGTGAAAAATCTGCTTTATCACTTAATGCTAATGAAAAATTATCAGGAGGAGGTCACTGCATAATTAGGGATTATAGCACCATGGATGCACACGGGATGTGATAGTGAGGCCCCAGGTAGCTTCATCACAGGAAAAATATGATAATACCCACAGGCCTAATGCCAGAATTTGGGGAATGTAATGAAACGGAAAGTTTCAGGGAACTGGACAAGTGCCTCTGCCATCTTCTGCCCTGGAATTGCCTGACAGTTTAGGCCCTGGCACCAACCAGTCTGTGTAGGTGACAGTGGACAGGAAAGAGAACATTGCTTCTATTAAATTATTTACTTTTAAAACGTCCTTCCTTCAAACTTCTGGATTTAAAAAAAGAACTCAATAAATTACCAAAATGATGACAGTGAAAAAAATAATTTCTTTCTTTTCCAACCATTATAAGATAAACCAGCAAGATACACAAAGACAGTTTGTTGGTCAGTTGAGTGATCAATCTGTGCAAAGCCAACATCATTTTAGAGTCTTAAATACTGAATTTTGAAAGCATAGATGGTCTGCTCCTGCAATATGTTCTGTGTTAAAATTCTCTTAGACTTTGAGCTTTCCACATTGCAATGCTAATAGCTGCCATTTATTGAAGGCCTCTTGCAAGCCAGAACTGTGATCAGCATTTTGTATATGTTACTTGTAATCATTACAACAGCCCCACGAGTTTGAGCAAACTTGGGGAGATAGTGAAGGACAGGGAAGTCTGGCGTGCTGCAGTCCATGAGGTTGCAAAGAGTCAGACATGACTTAGGACCAGGCAACAATAGCTCCACAGGAGAGATAATGTTATCTGCATATTACAAGGAGAAATTGAGGACATTGAGGGAGGTTAAGCTACATGGCCTTACACACAGCTAGTAAGTGGTAGGACTTGCATTAGAACCCGTTTCTAAACCTCCTGGGTTGCCCCCTCTTTCCCTGACCCCTCCCTGTAAACTGTAGGCAAATTTGTGCATCACTAAAAAGTTAGTTTTATGTGGTGATCCCAATAGGTAAGTTCTTCCCTTAAGCAGTCTTTATAGGTAAAGTGAGATCTTTAAAGCATCTATCTGTATATTTCTTTAAATTCTTTCTTTGTATGTCTACTTAATAGCAAACCAGCAAAAAAAAAAAAAAAAAAAAAAAAAAAGCCCAAAGGGATATTGAAACTGAAGAACTTAAGTTGAACACAGTCAACTGTCCTCTAGTCCTTTCCAAAGGCTTAAGAAAATGTTTGTGTTTGAAGGGTAGAATGTTTTGCCTGTTATCTGGCAGGAAGTAGCATATCTGTCCTTGGCTGCTACTAAATTTTCTGGATAATCAAATCATTATTTTTCTATCAGAATGGAATGTCATACCAAATGGAGACTCTTCTAGGTGCAAAATAAAGGAAGCCGAGACCTACCAAGGCAAACTTGAAAACAGATGTCACCCAGAAATGTGAACCTTGATGAGTTCTCTTTGAACACATGATTTGTGCTTTAAAAAACACAAGAATTGGGGGCGGCAGTTCCTTGTGACCTAAGCACACAGAAAAAGGTAGACCTGATCCTTTTGCAGACACAAGAGTCTCCCAATAGAATCTTATATCTTCGGCTTCAGAGGTGGTTCAACAAAATTCAATACATTTATTTATGAGAAATTAATTTTACTCAGATGCATTTCATGCCAAATAGTGATTCCTTCTCCACTGACAACTGTTATCAAATTATCTGCCTGAGGCTACCATATCCAGGAAGAAGTACTGACTTCTTGTGAAGAAAATGATTATCTCCCTTCTTTATTGCTGCATTCTTTTTAAGTTCCCTTTCCCACATCAGGATTTAAATCAGCACGTCCTTCCTTTTTGCCTAGTTTAATGAAAATTAAGTTGTTAGCGTAACCTTCCTCTTGAGATTCTCAAGTAAGATATGATGCAACGCCATGAATAAACTGATTAAGTTGGTTTAGATGACGTGTAGAAATGTCAGTCAGTTCAGTCACTTAGTCATGTTCGACTCTTTGTTACTCCATGGACTGCAGCACGCCAGGCCTCCCTGTCCATCACCAATTCCCAGAGCTTACTCAAACTAATGTCAATCAAATTGGTGATGCCACCCAACCATCTCATCCTCTGTCGTCCCCTTCTCCTCCTGCCTTCAATCTTTTCCAGCATCAGGGTCTTTTCAAATGAGTCAGTTCTTAGCATCAGGTGACCAAAGTTTTGGAGCTTCAGCTTCAGCTTCAGTCCTTGATTTCCTTTAGGATTTGCTGGTTTGATTTTCTTGAAGTCCAAGGGACTCTCAAGAGTCTTCACCAACACCACAGTTCAATAGCATAAATTCTTCAGTGCTTCGCTTTCTTTAGAGTCCAACTATTACACCCATACATGTCTACTGGAAAAATCATAGCTTTGACTAGACTGATGTTTGCTGACAAAGTAACGTCTCTGCTTTTTAATATGCTGTCTAGGTTGGTCATAGGTTTTCTTTCAAGGAGCAAGATTCTTTTAGTTTCATGGCTGTAGTCACCATCTGCAGTGATTTTGGAGCCCAGGAAATAAAGTCTGTCACAGTTTCCATTGTTTCCCCATCTATTTGCCATGAAGTGATGGGACCAGATGCCATGATCTTAGTTTTCTGAATGTTGAACTTTAAGCCAACTTTTTCACTTTCCACTTTCACTTTCATCAAGAGGCTCTTTAGTTCTCTGCTTTCTGCCATTAGTGTGGTGTCATCTGCATATCTGAGGTTATTGATATTTCTCCCAGCAATCTTGATTCCAGCTTATGCTTCTTCCAGCCCAGCATTTCACATGATGTACTCTGCATATAAGTTAAATAAGCAGGGTGACAATATATAGCCTTGACGTACTCCTTTCCCTATTTGGAACCAGTCTGTTGTTCCATGTCTAGTTCTAACTGTTGCCTCTTGACCTGCATATGGATTTCTCAAGAGGCAGGTCAGGTGGTCTGGTATTCCCATCTCTTTCAGAATTTTCCACAGTTTATTGTGATCCACACAGTCAAAGGCTTTGGCATAGTCAATAAAGCAAAAGTAGATGTTTTTCTGGAACTGTCTTGCTTTTTCAATGATCCAATGGATGTTGGCAATTTGATCTCTGGTTCCTCTGCCTTTCCTAAATCCAGCTTGAACATCTAGAAATTCACGGTTCACGTACAATTGAAGCCTGGCTTGGAGAATTTTGAGCATTACTTTGCTAGCATGTGAGATGAGTGCAATTGTATGGTAGTTTGAGTATGCTTTGGCATTGCCTTTCTTTGGAATTGGAATGAAAACTGACCTTTTCCAGTCCTGTGGCCACTGCTAAGTTTTCCAAATTTGCTGGCATACTGAGTGCAGCACTTTCACAGCATTATCTTTGGATTTGAAATAGCTCAACTGGAATTCCATCACCTCCACTAGCTTTGTTTGTGATGATTCTTCCTAAGACCCACTTGACTTCGCATTCCAGAATGTCTGGCTCTAGGTTGGTGATCACACCATCGTGATTATCTGGGTTGTGAAGATCTTTTTTGTATCGTTCTTCTGTGTATTCTTGCCACCTCTTCCTAATATCTTCTGCTTCTGTTAGGTCCATACCATTTCTGTCCTTTATTGTACCCATCTTTGCATGAAATGTCCCCTTGGTATCGCTAATATTCTCAAAGAGATCTGTAGTCTTTCCCATTCTATTATTTTCCTCTACTTCTTTGCACTGATCACTGAGGAAAGCTTTCTCATCTCTCCTTGCTATTCTTTGGAACTCTGCATTCAAATGGGTATATCTTTCCTTTTCTCCTTTGCTTTTTGCTTCTCTTCTTTTCACAGCTATTTGTAAGGCCTCAGACAACTATTTTGCCTTTTTGCATTTCTTTTTCTTGGGGATGGTCTTGATCACTGTCTCCTGTACAATGGCACAAACCTCTGTCCATAGTTCTTCAGGAACTCTGTCTATCAGATCTAATCCCTTGAATCTATTTGCTTGTTACTTCTATTGTATAATCATAAGAGATTTGATTTAGGTCATATCTGAATGGTCTAGTGGTTTTCCTTACTTTCTTCAATTTAAGTGTGAATTTGGCAATAAGAGGTTCATGATCTGAGCCACAGTCAGCTTCCAATCTTATTTTTGCTGACTGTATAGAGCTTCTCCATATTTGGCTGCAAAGAATATAAACAATCTGATTTCAGTATTGACCATCTGGTGATGTCCATGTGTAGAGTCTTCTCCTGTATTGTTGGAAGACAGTGTTTCCTATGACCAGTGCATTCTCTTGGCAAAACTTTATTAATCTTTTCCCTGCTTTATTCTGTACCCCAAGGCCAAATTTTCCTGTTACTCCAGGTATCTCTTGACTTCCTACTTTTGCATTCCAGTCCCCTATAATGAAAAGGACATCTTTTTTGGGGTGTTAGTTCTATAAGGTCTTATAGGTCTTCACAGAACCATTCAACTTCAGCTTCTTCAGCATTACTGGTCAGTGCATAGTCTTGGATTATTGTGATATTGAATGCTGTGCCTTGGAAACAAACAGAGATCATTCTGTCATTTTTGAGATTGTATCCAAGTACTGCATTTCAGAGTCTTTTCTTGACTATGATGGCTACTCCCTTTCTTCTAAGGGATTCTTGCCCACAGTAGTAGATATAATGGTCATCTGAGTTAAATTTACCGATTCCAGTCCATTTTAGTTTGCTGATTCCTAAAACATCGATGTTCACTCTTACCATCTCCTGTTTGACCAGTTCCAATTTGTCTTGATTCATGGACTGACCCTGTGGCTGTGTGGTGCTGGAGTGGCAGCTGCATGGTGGTGGAGATTCTATGAGGGGATACCCCACATCCAAGGGCAGAGAGGCCCCAGCAAGATGGCAGGCACTGAAGTGTTGGCTGTGCGGCACTGGAGTGACTTTGAGGAGATACCCCACATCCAAGGGCAGAGAGGCCCCAGCAAGATGGCAGGCACTGAAGTCTTGGATGAGTGGCACTGGAGTGACTGTGAGGAGATACCCCACATCCAAGGGCAGAGAGGCCCCAGCAAGATGGCAGGCACTGAAGTCTTGGATGAGTGGCACTGGAGTGATTGTGAGGAGATACCCCACTCCCAAGGGCAAAGAGGCCCCAGCAAGATGGTAGGAGGGGCGAAATCAGGACCCAGAGACCCCATAAAGGCTGAGACAACTGTGTTTGAGTGTCTCCTGAAGAGGTATAGGTCAGCAGTGGACTGCTTAGGGGCAGGGGCTCTGGGTGCAGTAGACCTGGGTATGGCATAGGCCGTCTTGGAGGAGGTCACTATTAACCTCACCTTAGAGACGCCAGAGCTTACACAGGACTGGGGAAACAGACTCTTGGAGGGCACAAACAGAACCTTGTGCACCAGGACCCAGGAGAAAGGCGCAGTGACCCCACAAGGGACTGACCCAGACTTGCCGTGAGTGTCCAGGAGTCTCTGGTGGAGGCGTGGGTCAGTGGTGGCCTGCTGCAGGGTTGGGGCACTGAGTGTAGCAGTGGGTGCATGGGACTTTTGAAGGAGGTTGCCATTATCTTCATTACCTCCACCATAGTCTGGCCTCAGGCCAAATAACAGGAAGGGAACACAGCCCCACCCATTGACAGAAAATTGGATTAAAGATTTACTGAGCATTCCCCTGCCCATCAGAATAGACCCAGTTTCCCCCTCAGTCAATTTCTCCCATCAGGAAGCTTCCATTAGCCTCTCATCCTTCTCCATCAGAGCGTAGACAGACTGAAAACCACAATCACAGAAAACTAACCAATCTGATCACACCGACCACAGCCTTGTCTAACTCAGTGAAACTATGAGCCATGCCATGTAGGGCCACCCAAGACGGACAGGTCATGGTGGAGAGTTCTGACAAAACGTGGTCCCCTGGAGAAGGGAATGGCAAACCACTTCAGTATTTGCCTTGATAACCCTGCAAACAGTATGAGACCCCCAAAAGATAAGACACAAAAATGAATTCCCCATGTCGGTAGGTACCCAATATGCTACTGGAGATCAGTGGAGAAATAACTCCAGAAAGAATGAAGAGATGGAGCCAAAGCAAAAACAACACCCAGTTGTGGATGTAGAAATAAGCTGCTGCTGCTACTGCTAAGTCGCTTCAGTCGTGTCTGACTCTGTGCAACCCCACAGATGGCAGCCCACCAGGCTCCCCCATCCCTGGGATTCTCCAGGCAAGAACACTGGAGTAGGTTGCCATTTCCTCCTCCAATGCATGAAAGTGAAAAGTGAAAGTGAAATCGCTCAGGCGTGTCCGACTCTTCCCGACCCCATGGACTGCAGCCCACTAGGCTCCTCCGTCCATGGGATTTTCCAGGCAAGAGTACTGGAGTGGGGCGCCATTGCCTTCTCCAGTAGAAATAAGAGGAGGGTGTAAATCGTAAGCACTAAAGATTTTTCTGGAGAGATTCTATCCAATCATTTTTCTAATCCCAAATTCTGGCTTATTTTGTGTAACAGTTGCTTGGTTGACTTGAATGGGAAACAAAGTTGGTAGCAGAAAGGAGAGAGATGGACATACTGCTTTGCTGCTCAGTGGATTCTAATATGATTCCTTGCCATCTAATAAAAATGAAACAATCCCTTGTGACTAGGCTTAAAGGGGGAAAGGTTTTTGTTTTGCTGTCACTTCCAGGAATAGGATGAGATGGAGCCTTTTTGCAATATGTTTCCAATAGCCCAGGGCAAAAAAATTTCTCCTTGGGCTTCTCTGCTTCTTCTGAGTTATGGGAGAAAAGAAACCATTGCACAACATAGTTCAGCTAAATTTAGATGAAATATAATTTTGGTAGTGAAATATATACTCTAAAACTTTAGGGCCCAACAGCCAAAAAATATATGGAATAACTTTTTTTTTTAAAGGGATTTGAACATTATGAGAGACAAAGCAGATAATATAAACCGTATTCTGTTTTCAACACACACGCACACTCAGAGACATAAGGAACCACACACTCCTGCCCGCCGGTCCTACTTGCACACCTGAAACACCTCATCAGATGTTAGAGTTTTTTGGAATGAGTGAAGGATTTTGTTTTTGAAGGATGTTTGTGCTGTGCCCAAAGCTCCTTTGTCTGTAGTCTTAGAGACCTCAGCTTTTGAGGTTTTATTATTTTCATAAGTTACCCACAGTTGGTATCACTCTTTTCTTTCCTTATAGTTAAATACTTCCTGTTGAATTATCTGATTGCTTCCATCAAGAACACAGTCTATGTTCTATGATCTTGATCACTAAATGATGTGACATCACGCTTAGGGAATATGAAAAACTCAACACACAGATGCTCCCCCATAATAAACAGAATCTTGAACATATGTCAAGGCATATCTCTCTTTGTTAGCTTCCTCTTCACTCTCCTTCTTACTGCTTAACAAACAGAAAGTGCCAGAACATTAAGCATGAGCCTATGAAAGATGTTGTTAATTTCAGAACTGAGTAGAAAGAAAACCAGACTTAAACTATTTTATACTTATTGGCTGAGATGAGAGCACATTGGTTCCTACAGTTCCCAATTTAGAGATTCCTCAACGCTTTAAAGAAGGTGTGGTGCTAAAAGCAGCAGAAAACTGCTTCAATTAATTTTAATCATCACCATTATTAAGCAATTCTATTTAGAGTGCCATATTATGTACTGGAGAGTCAAAAACGAATAATAAGCACTGCGCTCCCTAGAACTCCAGTGTTGAGAGCTAATAGCAAATGGTTTGATTTTAACTCAGGGGCCACAGATAAAAGGCTCCATTCTTGCTTACCAATTCCCTGAACTCTCCAGTTCCCTGGTAAACTTCTTTTGCACACACTCTTACACTTTTTTTATTTTTTATTTTAATGGTAATGTTAGCAGGAAAAATCCACTCCATTGTAAGGGACACATTATTCTGAGAGCATCGATTTCCTCACAAATACCAGCATCACTTCTACTGCTCTGTAATAAGTGACTGCAGTTGTTGCCATGGCGATTTTCATTTTTAAAAATACGGTATCCACACAAAGACAGGCAACACAGCTGTTTCCAGGAGGCATCCTAAAACACGCCCAGATGAAATGATGCTACTGCTTTTCACCAGAATGAGAGAGACATGTGTATAAGTCCAAGAAAAACTAAAGATGGGGCTGTGGTTGTGGCTGTGCCCCCATAAATGTTTATTGGAGGGTGACTTAGAGCTGTTAGAGTTCAACTTACCCCCAGTTTTCCTAGATACTTAGCACCAGGTCATTGTTATAAAAATAATTTTCTCCAGTAGCTGCCTTAAAAAAGACATCCTCATCCCCCAAATCTCAATGCTACTCCCAGAACATTCCAGAAACAAGCTCTACTGACAGCACTCACTCAGGACTTATTTATCTGAAGTTCCATGGACCACACCTATGCGTTATTAAAATACTGCAAGGGAGTCAATGCAATGTATTTTAAATCACTCCCCAATTTCCATTTGGGGAGACAGAGCTGCATGTTGCTGTCCTGGTCTTTCAAAAGGGAAAAAAGTTTGGTTTTCTCTGTGCGGGGTGCAGTAGGCATCAATGAAGACAAATATATATATAAAAAAATTGATGCCTTGGGAGTTACCATTTTCTTTAACAATGATATTATGGTTCTCAGGGAGCAGGACAATTTTGTTTGTTGTTTCGTTGCCTTGATTTGCATGGAAAACCAGATGCTGAGAATGAAGGGCTGTGCTTAGTCGCTCAGTCATGTCTAACTCTTTGTGATGCCATGGATAGTAGCCCATCAGGCTCCTTTGTCCATGGGGATTCTCCAGGGAAGAATACTGGAGTGAGTTGCCATTTCCTCCTCCACGGGATCTTCCCAACCCAGGGACTGAACCCAGTTCTCCCACATTGCAGACTGATTCTTTACTGACTGAGCCACCAAGGAATGATGTGAGTAGCTTCAATATGTTGGTGGCCTTGGGACTTCCCTGGTTCCAGTGGTTAAGAATCCTCCTTGCAATGCAAGGGATGTGGGTATGATCCCTGGTCAGGTTAACTAAGATCCCACATGCCCCTGAACAACTAAGCCTGAGTGCCACAACTACTGAGCCAATGAGCCATAACTAGAGAGTCTGTGCATAGCAAAATATTCTGAAGGATGCAACTAAGATTCAATACAACCAAATAAATAAATACATTTAAAAAATGTTGGCAGCCTCAATCCCTCATTCTAAACAAAATTCTAACTAGTTTTCCCTTTGTTAACCTGAAGGGATAGTTGTTGCTGTCATATAAGACAGGAGTGGGATTGAGCAGCAAAGTGGGAAAAGAAAATCTACCATATGCCTCATGGGAATAGGGTGCAAAAAGAAATTATATTCTTAGTCTCATACTATGATTTATCTCATAAAGACATAGTTATGTTTCTGAGTTCTCTGCATTTTATCAAACAATCAGTTAGAGCTATTTTGTTATTATTAAGATCATTGAATTATAAGTGTATATTATATGGTATAAGTCACCAAATGCCCAGAATCTAATAGTAAAAGGATTTTACTTGGAAAGCACAAGTGGTCTTTGTATTCTGTGAGGAGAGCCTTTATTTGTAAAGAAATAATGGCTGTGCTTAACATCTGAGTAATCAGCAATCTTTGTGGTGGTAGTGGTTATTAAACATAAGGTTGAGATGTGACCCACAAATAATCTGCGGGAAGCTATGGGGCTTTATGAGCTAAACAATTGCCTGTGTTTGGTCCTGACTTGGCACTGACACTCTCTCTGACCTAGCAAAATATCATTTCTTTCCTTTGTGCTATTGCAATGCAAATGACGCTGAGGCTGACCACAGACTAGGCTTGGAGGCAAAAGGAATCCAAGTTACTTCACAGTGCCCTGAAATATTCAATGTCATCCATAATAAAATATATAATAAAATGAAAATAAAACAAACAAACTTATGGTCACTTGAGACCTGTAAGAAATCAAAATATTTCATTGTCTTCTCATCATGTTGCAAAGTAGGATTTCGGTGGCTCTCTTCACTCTTTTCTTTAAAAAAAAAAACTCAGAAATCAAAGGAAATATGGAGAATGAAGTCACTCATCCAGAGTTAAGCAAGTAATCAATAACTGTTCCAACTATGGTTTTCTCGGCTTCTTACCTATATGTCTAATGCTGCCTGCAGATATTCTGCTGCTCTGAAAAGTAACAAAAACAGAGACGTTTCTTCTAGACAGATTAGAATTCTTCAAGCATGCAAAAAATAAACAAAAGTAGAATTCATTAATTTATTAGATTTAAATATTAACATCGGTAGGTCAATCCTTAACGCTAATAAATGTTATCAGCTTTTTAATGTTAATGAGGTACAGAGGATGGTGACATTCTTGTTCCTCAGTGGATTTGAGAGGACCGTCCTGAAACACAACTCTCAGAAAATCAGAAAAACTGATTAGTATGAAATCACTCATGTTGACCAGCAACCATGGATAAGGAAAGAATGAGGAAATTATTTCATAGTCATTGCGAGGAGCTAAGGTAATGAAATATGGGTGATACAGAATGTAAAATAGACCAGCATTTGTAAAAAAAAAATATATATTATATATATATATATATATAAAATATATTTTTTTTAACAAATGCTTTCAACTACTTCAAATCCTCTTTTTTCACTGTGCCCAGGGCTGAGAGAAAAGACCCACTGGGCTGTCTCTCTAGCTCTTGGCAGGGCTTTCTGAAGATCAGAAAATAATATGGGGAGGAAGCTCTGTGTGATTTATTTTAACTGGGTATAAGAAAGTGATGATTGGAGATGTACATGGAAATGATGCAAGTGTATTTAACCACACATTTCATTTCCCTTAGACCTGGGAAGCTAGAGGGAGATAGTCTAAATAATTATAGTAGGAAGGTTATCTTTCAAAATTTCTTCTCTTTAATTAAATTCCAGTATGATTATTTCTATTGGTTTTCATTTTTATTCATTCAGCGAATATTTGCTGAGTGCCTCCTAAGTGCCTGGCACTATTGTAGATGATGGTTATATGTAGGTGAATATAAGTGGGGGGAGGGTGGGGAGGCAAAGAGACAATAAATATGAAAACCAACAATCAGTCTTTTGAGATGGGAAATGATCTGTGACCCTCCCCACCCAGATTTGAGATAATTCAGAATTTAAAATTATAAAGTGACTTCAGAGACAATATCTTATCTGAGTTTCATTGTATTCCAATGAAATGTTTTGTCATGAAAGCTCCATTTTGTAGATTTAGGGGTTGAAATTAAGCAAAGTTAAGTGACTCAGCCAAATTCTTTTAAACAGTGAATATTGCTGGGGATGGGGATGGGGGTGGGAGGTAGGGGCAAGGATAGGTTGGGAGCCTGGGATTGACATGTACACACCACTATATTAAAAAGAGGTTACCAACAAGGATCTCAGTATTTTGAAGTAACCTAAATGGGAAAACGACAAACATAGACAGCATATAAAAAGCAGAGACATCACTTTGCCTGCAAAGGTCCCAATAGTTAAAGCTATGGTTTTTTCAGTAGTCATGTACGAATGTGAGAGTTGGACCATAAAGAAGGCTGAGTGCTGAAAAATTGATGCTTTTGAATTGTGGTGCTGGAGAAGACTCTTGAGAGTCCCTAGGACTGCAAGAAGACCAAATCAATAAATCCTAAAGGAAATCAAGGACTGATGCTGAAGCTGAAGCTCCAGAACTTTGGCCACCTGATGCAAAGGGCCAACTCTTTGGCAAAGACCCTGATTTTGGGAAAAATTGAAGGCAAAAGGAGAAGAGGGTGACAGAGGACGAGATGGTTGGATGGCATCACTGACTCAGTGGACATGAGCAAGCTCAGGGAGATAGTGAAGGAGAGCGAAGGATGGTGTGCTGCAGTCCATGAGGTTGCAAAGAGGCAGACAAGACTTAGTGACTAAACAACAAATGGGGAAAGAATTGAAAAAGAATAGATACATGTATAGCTGAATCACTTTTCTGTACACCTGAAACTAACACAAGACAGTTAGTCAACTATGCTCCAGTATAACATAACAATTTTAAATAATAAATAAAATGATCAAACAACAAACAAACAAACAAAAAGAGTGAATAGGGAAGCCAGGGTTTATATTCATAACCTTCTTAACAGCTTAGGTAACTCAGCTGGTAGAGCATCAGACTTTTAATTTGAAGGTCCAGGGTTCATGTCCCTATCCAGGCATCAAAAAATAAATAAAATAAATTCAGAACATCTTTCTTTAAAACTTCTGCTCTTTTACTGTATCATACCACTTCCAGGATTAATTTAACATATTGTGTACAGCCTGGTGTGCCGCAGTCCATGGGCTGGCAAAGAGTCAGACACGACTGAGCGACAGAATTGAACTATTGAACTATACAGTTTCCAAAGTGAAAGTCACTCAGTCATTTCTGACTCTTTGCGACCCCATGGACTGTATAGTCCATGGAATCCTCCAGGCCAGAATACTGGAGTGGTAGCCTTTCCCTTCTCCAGGGGATCTTCCCAACCTAGGGATTGAACTCAGGTCTCCCACATTGCAGGAGGATTCTTTACCAGCTGAACTACAAGGCAAACCCAGGAATACTGGAGTGGGTAGCCTATCTCTTCTCCAGGGAATTTTCCTGACCCAGGAATCGAACTGGGGTCTCCTGCATTGCAGGCGGATTCTTTACCAACTGAGCTATCAACAATTCTCCAAAGTCACTTATTTAACCTTTCCACTCTGTACTGCTAATTTACAGCATGGTGGATTAACCACTGCTTTCAGATTTCACCGTGAAGAGATAGCAGGGTTAGTGCCAGACCCTCTGGGTTTGAGAATAACTTTTGCCACCCTGGAGGCAGTGATTTAACTGAGTGCAATAGCTTACAGGACTGGTGTCCTTACAGTGAATTTGCTGGGGATGGTGGGTGGGGGATGTGGGGGTGGGGATAAGAGGCCTTGTGCGGCACACACAACACCTTGGTTACATATGACACCCTGGGGAGTCACTGATACTTTTCTTTGCCTCTGTTGCCTCATTTGTAAAAAAGGAATGATAATTACATTAGTTTACCTTACTTATCTCAGGGCTGTCATAAGAATCATATTGTACAATAGATGTAGGAAGACTTCGTTAATGGTGAAGTGTAATTATCACAAAAAGAATCCTTTAAATCAGCTGTCTGATGGATGACATGTCGCTAGACTAGGTTTCTCATTATTTCCACTCAAGAGGACCTAACTGTTCTGCTGAAATTTGGAGCCGGTCCCATGGTGTGAGCAAAACTCCAGCTAACAGACCAGGTGTCCTAATTCCCAGGTTCTCAAGCCCAGAGGCCTATGAAGCACACATTTTAGGGGTTCTTTACTGAGCCTGTTATCTAGCTGTCATTTAAAGTCATCCAGAAGGAAGACCCAGTTCTGCGTATTTTGAAAACCGCTTGAACTCGATGGAAGGTGTCTATGTGTTTGCACAAAATCACAAAGTCTGTGCCCCCTGCAGACTCTTCTGGGGGTTCTGCAGATTCTTCTGGCACAATCCCCAGTGGGTTCAAGACCCTCTTACCCTCCCCCACATCCCTACCACTCCCACATTCATCGCCACCCCCAGCCTCCCAGAACCTCTATCACCATCCCTCTGACCCCTCACCCTGCCCTGACTAAGACTCGAGGCCCTGCTGGGGAAATTTCCTGGAGGACTTCTCTGTTACATTTCCAGCCTATATAAAACAGTTTTCCCGTGTTCTTTTTCCTATTTATTTAAAAATTTTTCCACAATGCCTTTCTTCAATTTTTAAAAACTTATTACTCCTGTAGGTTTTATTTGTCCTTAATGCTATCATATAAAAAATTAACTTTGCTGTTGTATTATTTAATGTTTCAAAGTGGCTGAGAGTTGGGGAGGCCTGTTGGACCAGTTTGCTTTGAAAACTCGCTGGTTTACTCATTATGAGACCAGCAGCACGTAGCCGACCCCGCAGCCACAGGCCTCCTTCCTGTGTGTGCTCCGGACCCTGCTAGAGGCTCTGGCTCAGACCCAAGGACTCGGCGTCAACACCTCTGAAGACCACAACGGTGAGATCTTAGCTACAGTTTGCCCCTTGAGAAGTTTTTTTTGGTGACAAAAGCCAGCTGTTCCAGGTCAGTTGTTCCAAACATTCATTAGATCTCTTTAAAGGGAATTTAAGCAATTTTTTTTACCCTTTAGAAATTCTTAATACTTAAGTACATTAACTTTAACTCTATTTAATACTATCATTTGTGCACCTTTTAATTAATATTTCATTCATTTTTAATGGCTTAATAAATCCTTTTAAAAGGCTAAAGGATTCTGCATTCACAATTCTGCATTTAGTCTAAAGTAAGAGAGCCTAATCTCTTTTTTCCTGGCTGAATATAACCAATGCTTAGCTCTGTAACATTGCGTAAATTACTTAATCCCTCTGTATAATAGGCATGTTAAGAGTACCTGGCTTTCTCCAAAGAAGTCCCTTTCACAATTTAAGATGGCCCCCTTCTTTAGCTCTATCCCCAAGGACCATTTAAGATGCAGTTCTACTAAAAATCAGACAAGTGAAATAGCATTTCTAAGACTTGAGGCTGAGAATGCCTGTGACTACACATGAGCTTAAGGGTTTTAAAGCCAAGAGTTTTCTTCCATATTTTATGAGCAGAAACCTATGTGCAGCTCCTTTAAGTGATTAAACATAATCAGATATCTTTCAAGGAAACTGTTGTTCTTATCATCACAAGGGTGGGAAAGAAATACTCACATCAGGTCTATATATTTTTACCCTATACAAGGGCCTGGAAGTATATACATGTGCGTGTGCTCAGTTGTGTCCGACTCTTTATGACCCCATGGACTGTAGCCCGCCAGGCTCCTCTGTTGATGGGATTTTCCAGACAAGAATACTGGAGTGGGCGTCCATTTCCATCTCCAGGGGATCTTCCCAACCCAGGGATAAAACCTGTGTCTCCTGCTTTGGCAGGTAAATTCTTCACCACTGAGCTACCTGAGAAGCCCAAAGAAGTATATGTGTCTTTCATTAATCAGCACATCAATATTGACTTGCAACCACAGAAGTCAACTTTGAATGGTCTTCATACACTACTTACAAGTGATCACATCTGAGATGCGAGAAGGACCATCTAAAGTGCGCGAGAACCAAACATCCTTTGGTTGCTGTGACAGCCATCCTTTGAGATAGCCTGCAATGATTCTTGACCCTTGGTATCGACACCCTTGTGTAGTCCCCTCTCACACTGTACCAAGGCTGGTCTGTGTGATCAACAGAAGTGATAGCACATTCTGTCTGAGATTAGACTTAAACAGTTGCCACAGCCTCCATTTTGGTTGCTCTTTCCTTCTCTCACATGCATTATGTCATAATCTTTCAGTCTTTCTTTTAGATTGCTCTCTGAAGGGGAAGTTCAGTCATGACCAGCCCTATGGAGGAGAACGTGTAGCGTGGAAGTTAAACAGCTATGTGAGTGAGCTTTAAGTGGATCCTTCAGTCCTAGTTGAGTCTTCAGAAACTGCAGTGCTGGCCAACAGCTTAAATGCAAAGTCATGAGAGATCCCGAATCAGAGGGTCTCAAAGGACACTGAGGGACTGAGATGAATGTTTGCCATATCAAGCAACAAAGTTGTGGGATAATTTGCTACCCAGCAATGGATAATTGACAATTACTTAAGGTCTAACTTGGTTTCATATCAGATCATTAGGAAACTACTTTAAAGAACTATTATATAATAGCAGTGGCTTTATGTAGTTAGGGATTACTGCTTTACTTTTAGCTTTTGTAGTTGGCAGATTTCAAAAAGTCAATTTGAAGGATAATTTTGTGTCTTTCATAAGACTACAATCAAGAACATTGTCTATTATGTTACCCTATGCCCTACTTTTCACATTTCAATAACAACACTGGCAGAGAATTTGTGTATTTTCTTTAGCTGGCTTGGAGAATGTGTAAATTGACATACTTCCCTTTTCACTTTGTTGCCATGAGGCTCTGAACAAAGTTTAGTGCCAAATTAAATATCTAATTATGGGCTCCCCGGATGGTGCAGTGGTAAGGAATCCTCTTTGCCAATGCAGGAGATGCAGGTTTGATCCCTGGGTAGGGAAGATACCCTGGAGAAGGAAATGGCAACCCACTCCAGTATTCTTGCCTGGGAAATCCCACAGACAGAGGAGCCTGGCAGGCTACAGTCCTTGGGGTCACAAAAAGTCGGACATGACTAAGCATGCATGTACTAAGTATCTAATTGGTGCCAGATAGTAATTTTCTTGTTTAAGAGATGTCTTATCTTTTACTTATTAATCTTATGACCAACCTAGACAGAATATTAAAAAGCAGAGACATTCCTTTGTTAACAAAGGTCTGTCTAGTCAAGGCTATGGTTTTTCTGGTGGTCACGTATGGATGTGAGAGTTGAACTATAAAGAAAGCTGCTGCTGCTGCCATGTTGCTTCAGTCATGTTTGACTCTGTGCAACCCCATATGAGCGCCAAAGAACTGATGCTTTTGAACTGTGATATTGGAGAAGACTCTTGAGAGTCCCTTGGACTGCAAGGAGATCCAACCAGTCCATCCTAAAGGAGATCAGTCCTGGGTGTTCATTGGAAGGACTGATGCTGAAGCTGAAACTCCAATACTTTGGCCACCTGATACGAAGAGCTGACTCATTGGAAAAGACCCTGATACTGGGATAGATTAAGGGCAGGAGGAGAAGGGGACGACAGAGGATAAGATGGTTTGATGGCATTACCGACTCGATGACATAGGTTTGGGTGGACTCTGGGAGTTGGTGATGGACAGGGAGGGCTGGCATGCTGCAGTTCATGGGGTCGCAAAGAGTCGGACATGACTGAGCAACTGAACTGAACTGAACTGAACATTTTGAAAGTAAATGTTCCTTAGTCCCATAAACTAACTCAAGTCCTTTGTGGTTGTTATTAAGGCTAATTCAAGATACTATGAGTTTGTTGAGTAACCGTTAGGTGCAAAGCAGGGTAACAGGCCCTAGAAATACAAAGATAAATAAGACAAGAAGTAAGGCTTCCTTTTAAGAAGCTCAAAATCTAGTATTGAACAATTACACAGACAGCCAATCATAAAACCAGCTGACAGCCCTGTTCATCACAGGGTGAATAAAGCAGGATGAAAATGTGGGGAAGAGAAAAATGATTCCTGACTTGGGACAAAACCAAAACTGGACCCAATGAAGAGGGAGAGGCTGGCATTACAACTCAGGGAAAATAAGAATCATCTTGGATTTCCCTGGTGGTCCAGTGGCCAATGCAGGGGGCATGAGTTTGATCCCTGGTCTGGGAGATTCCACATGCTGAGGGGGCAACTAAGGCTCTGAGCTGCAATCACTGAGCCCAGGTCCTTTAGTCCGAGCTCCATAACAAGAGAAGTCACTGTTTTGAGAAGCCCATGCACCACAACTAGAGAGTAGCCCCCGCTAATCACAGCAAGACAAAGCCTGTGCACAGTAATGAAGACCCAGTGCAGCCAAAAATAAAGAAATAAATAAAATAATTATTTTAAAAAGAGTCATCTTGATCATGGTGAGAAGCTTAGTGTGGGTCAAGTAGGGGTGAAATGGAGGTGGAAATGTAGGGGGTACAAGTTAAAACAATAATGTGCTTCTGACTACCTGGGAACACAGTTTACAGGGAAGAGATGGCAACACAATAAAGGCCATTTTTTTCCACATTGAGTACTGATCAAGTTAATAAATAGCTAACATACAAGGGAATAATAAAGCTATTTAATAACAGTTAACAACACTCCTACTCAGCTGTGATACTGCTGAATTCTTGAACAACTAAAAAGAAAGAATAATTCAAAATCAGAAACATATCCAATTCTTATTAATTATCCACAGATTCTGTCAAGTTTCCAAAAAGAGGCCCACTGGTTGAAACAAGAGTTAGAGAGAATTCTGGAAGCCCTGCTTCCAGAAAAACCACAAAACCTCACAAAGATACAATTGCACCAATACAAAGCAAAACTGAAAGCCTTTCCTGCTCTTTTCTGTTGGTGTAAACCACACTGGAACCCACTGTGTTTACATTTATTACAATTAGTAGTATGTTTTCTTTACATACTATTAGTAGTATGTTTTCTTTACAAGACTTCGGATTACTTCCCCAAATAAATATACTTCCCTTAGACTGTGTCAAAAGAGCAGATTGTCATTCTGACCTTAGTGAGTTAAAGTGCCTAAAAGCTAAAGCATTCAGCAACTCACCAGATTAATCAGCCCTTTGCATATTTATTAGGAGCTGAATGGTAAGTTATCTGATGGCACTCCACAAATTTTTGTACTTCTTTAGACCAGAAGCTACAAACTCAGGTGCCAGCAAGGCCACACTTATAACATAAAGGAACCAGCTCTCTGTGGAAATGAGGGCCAGGGATGAGAACTCCCTGTTTTCAGATGTGGCACAGGCATGCTTTTCTGGTTAATTTTATTTGTCTGTGAGAGACACTGAAAATCTTAACCATTATGTAAAATTGGCTAATTTTTAAATGTTAGAAATGAAAACAAAATTTTGAACACTGTGTGGACTGAACAAAATGTGTCTGGAGGTGGGTTATGACCAGTAGAACGTATGTTTGTAGCTTCAGCTTTAGGCAATCATATTAGCAGATGTTATCTTTGGCACATATTAAGAAATTGTTCAGAAACCACTTTTAAGATGTGCATTTGTTTTCAGTGACTTTATGACATCACCTAATGCTGACAGAAGGACAGAGCAGTGTTAAGGCAGTTAAGTGACCTCAGAAAGTTGCTAATAGGTGGTTCATGCATCCAGCAAAACGAAACTAATATGAAGTCCCTTCCTGCACTAGTGCATGTAAGTTTATACGTAAATTACAACAGCTTCCTGAATTCATGGCTGAATGCAAAACAAAGAAATGGAAATTCCCAAGAGTAAGAAACAAAAGGAAAACTGAAAGCAAGAATAAGCCCCACTTGATGCTACTAAAAAAAACAAAAATAAAGCAAAACCCTCACCAAAGACAAATTTGTGTGCTTTCTTTAACTGACCTGAAAGATAATTCAAATCAATATCCTTCACTTTTCATTCTAACTTTGTTTAATAAAAAGATTTAAAATATATATACATACTTCAGAAAGAGAAACCACTGTGAAGGAGAAGCAGGAAAAAAATTAAAAAGGGAGAACTAGAACCAAAAGAAACAAAAACAGCAGCACAGTCTGACATACCCTCTTAAACAGTTACATTTAAAATAATTAATAATACATTAATATATATAACATAATGAAAATACATAGCCAGTTTAAAAAAGAAACAAACCAAATCTACAAAGTAAATGCTAACTGCTCAGTCATTTCCAACTCTTTGTGACACCACTGACTATAACCCACCAGACTACTCTGTTCATGGGATTTCCTAGGCAAGAATACTGGAGTGGATTGCCATTTCCTTCTCCAGGGGATCTTCCTGACCCAGGTCTCCCCCATTGCAGGCAGATTCTATACTGTCTGAGCCACTAGGGAAGCCCATAAAACTCAGCTGATACAGTTCAAAAGAAAATTAGAGAACAGGATTTGAGTCAACCATTCAAATAAAATAAAGAGGGAAAAAATAAAATAAAAGGACACATGCAGAATAAATTGAAAAGATCCAACATATATCTAATAACAGTTTTAAAAGAAAGAAGAGACAAGGGAGAGACTACATTCTAGGAGAATTTTTATATAATTGGATAATCATATTAAGTTCTGAGTGGAATAAACTAAAATCAATGCACACATTCAGAAAACTAAGATCATGGCATCCGGTCCCATCACTTCATGGCAAATAGATGGGGAAACAATGGAAACAGTGAGAGACCTTATTTTTTTGGACCCCAAGATCACTGCAGATGCTGATTGCAGCCATGAAATTAAAAGATGCTTGCTCCTTGGAAGAAAAGCTATAACCAACCTCATTTCAGTTCGGTTCAGTCGCTCAGTCGTGTCCAACTCTTTGCGACCCCATGAATCACAGCACGCCAGGCCTCCCTGTCCGTCACCAACTCCCGGAGTTTACTCAAACATGTCCATCGAGTCAGTGATGCCATCCAGCCATCTCATCCTCTGTCATCCCCTTCTCCTCCTGCCCCCAGTCCCTCCCAGCATCAGGGTCTTTTGCAATGAGTCAACTCTTCACATGAGGTAGCCAAAGTATTGGAGTTTCAGCTTCAGCATCAGTCCTTCCAATGAACACCCAGGACTGATCTCCTTTAGGATAGACTGGTTGGATCTCCTTGCAGTCCAAGGAACTCTCAAGAGTTTTCTCCAATACCACAGTTCAAAAGCATCAATTTTTTGGTGCTCAGCTTTCTTCACAGTCCAACTCTCACATCGATACAAGACCACTGAAAAAACCATAGCCTTGACTAGACGGACCTTCCTAGACAGCATACTAAAAAGCAGAGACATTACTATGCCAACAAAGGTCCATCTAGTCAAAGCTATGATTTTTCCAGTAGTCATGTATGGATATGAGAGTTGGACTATAAAGAAAGCGGAGGGTGGAAGAACTAATGCTTTTGTACTGTGGTGTTGGAGAAGACTCTTGAGAGTCCCTTGGACAGCAAGGAGATTAAACCAGTCATTTCTACAGGAAATTGATCCTGAATATTCATTGAAAAGACTGATGCTGAAGCTGAAACTCCAATACTTTGGCCACCTGATGAGAAGAACTGACTCATTGGAAAAGACCCTGATGCTGGGAAAGATTGAAGGCTGGAGGAGAAGGGGATGACAGAAGATGAGATGGTTGGATGGCATCACAGACTCAATGGACCTGAGTTTGAGCAAGCTCTGGGCATTGGTGATGGACAGGGAAGCTTGGCGTGCTGCAGTCCATGGGGTCGCAAAGAGTCGGACACAACTGAGCGACTGAACTGAACTGAATGCACACTGAGACATGCTGCAGTGAAACTGCACAATTACAATACATAAAAAAAAAAAAAAAAACCAACCAGAGAGGAAAGACAGATTAGCTTTAGAAATGATAATGGTTACAGAGTATATTTTTAATCAATAGCAACAAAGTTCAAAATACAATTTTCTAATATGTCCAAAGTTCTGAGGGAAAATATTTGTCAACTTCAAAGTTTATGGCTAGATAAACTATACTTCAAAAGTGAGGACAAAGTAAAGAAAATTTTAAGCCAAAGACTAATAATTTACTGATAAATTACTACTACTGAGATAATTTGCCAAAAATCTCATGCCTTTAGTAAAATAATCATTACAGGAAAAGTTTTAGAAAAAAAAAAGCTGGACACAGAAGAAAGAGCAGGTTTATGAAGCAATGTTAATTAAAAAGCTATTAAATGTACGATAAACCAAAATAAGCATTAATTATAACAACCATAATAATTTGGTTAAAAATGAGGTGGAATTAAAATAATAAATAATTAATCACATGAATGATGGAAGGAGTAAGAAGAGTTAAAACATTTTCATTTTTTGGTGTTGTCTAGGATGATGTTAGAGATATTTACTTATTTTGGACTTTGTTAAATACAGATGCTATGTGAATTATGTATTTAAAATTTAAGGATAATGAAAAAAGTAACAAAAGAAACAGAAATGAGTTACTCCACCCTGTAGAACAAAAATATAAAAGACACATAGATCATTCAATAATCCAAATGAAAGCAGAAAAGGAGGAAATAGGAAGCATCAAAAAGTATTTACATGAAAAACACAAAGTAAGGTATATGTGTGCATGCACATGTGTATGCAAACAGATGAAAATGACACGCTCTATTAGCCTATTTCACCATTTAGATATATATATTTTATATGTAATAATATACAGTAAAATGTATATCATATAATGTGTAATATATATATTATATATTACATTAATATCATACATAAAATTCTCACATGAGTACAAAGATATATACACATACACACACACAAAGATTTTAATTTTATAACGGCAAAAAGATGGCAACAACTTAAAGGCCCATTGATAGGAAAATACACAAATTT
Organism: Muntiacus reevesi; assembly: GCF_963930625.1. Lineage (NCBI taxonomy): Eukaryota > Metazoa > Chordata > Mammalia > Artiodactyla > Cervidae > Muntiacus > Muntiacus reevesi. Next base: position 5,696,234 of record NC_089256.1, on the reverse strand, counting down.
TAATATATTTATATCATGAACTATTACTCAGTAGTTAATATGAGTGGATTATACCTAGAATTACCAATATGGATAAATCATAAAAAAAAGATGATGGCAAGTGGAAAAAGCAAGTTTTAAAAGAATAACATAGTAGACATCATGACTAGCCACTCAAGAGTTAACAGTTCCCCTTTTTCCCAGTGACTTTTTCTAAGGAAGTTGAAAAGCTAAAATATTCGATAACTTGCCCTCTCTTGCTGCAAAAGTTATATCAGCTCTAGCAAATGAGATGAATGAAATTCTCTCTGGGTGTTTGTTCTTTCCTAAATAAAATGACAAAAGTTAGAAAGAAAAAGGTTTTGAATGTGCCTTTCCTCTTTGTCCTCCCTGGAATATGAACTGAGGTTTCATAGACAACTAGCCAGCAGGTGAAGAGCTACCCAGGGACGGTGCAGAGTATGACGCATAACATCACTATCCTCTCTGATGACGTCGCTGAGCCACTGGATCAGAACAGGACCACCTTTCCTTAGACTTCTTGTTTTGTGAGACAAATAACATTCACTTATTTAGTATCCTACAGTGTATTTTTCTGTTACTTGCTGCTGAACACAACCTATTTGAAATAAATAAGTCCCGTAAAATACTATTTTTGTAAATTTTTACATAAAGTGTACAGAAATGTGTTATATAATGTATACAGATACAAACAGATATAGGACATAATTGAAAAATGGTTGAGAAGGACAAGCAATGACTTGAGGGTAGTAGCTACCTTCAGGGAGAAGGGAATAGGGAAGGAAGAGAATTGGAAGTAACAGGACTAAATAGTAGCTATACAGTATATTAGTACACTACTAGATAGTAGCTATATTTTTTATTCCTTTAAAAAGAGTCTTCAGGTAAAATCAATCTTTTGGAAAAATCTGAGTAATGGGTACATTTTTTTCTGTATACATCTACGTAGTTGAATCACTTTAAATATTTTTCTCTAAAACAAATGTGAAATCATGTCAATTTTCTAGTAATCTATGATGGAACACGTTTTGTTATGTCTGTTGTATGTGGTATTCTATAGCTTCCTTATCCAACCTATTTCCGCACTCCAGTGAGTTAAAGTAGGGATGAAGATAAGTCTACCTTCAATCAGTCTGTTCGGGTTCAGATCTGCCACAACTGTAGCAAATGACCTAAGAGAACAGATATCTGGGAAACTTTTATGCTGCAACAGACTGAGTAAATAAAAATTGTGGAGAGTGTTCCAAGAAGTAAGAAAGCATGATGACTGGCAACTGGAGTCGGTGTAAGCAAAAATATAGGATAATGACAAGCCTAAAGAAATCTCAGATCATGGGCCAATTTGCTATAGGGCAAGCCAGCTTAGAATCAATATTTTTTCAATTACATTTAAACACTGTTTCACAATCTAGTATTTGGACAGCAAGTTAGCAGTGTTGTAGTTATTAATTTTTAACAAAATTTTGGCTGTATGAAATGTGCATTCTCATAGGGAAAAAATGAAAAAAAAATTCAGAGTGCAGAGAGTATAAAATGAAAAGTGAAACACTCTTTTCCTCCCTCTCCAGGCTCTAATTCCCACTCCAGAAGTACTATTAATATTTCTTCTGCTTCTAGAACTTTTATACATGGATTAGCAAATATATACCTCTCATTTTTTAGAATAAATATGAAATATCATATGTATTATTCAGTAAATTGCTTTTTAACTTAAAGTAATATATTGAATATCTACCAAATTACCTCATATATAACTATCTCATTTTTTTGGACAGTGGCGAATATTCTATGAAGTTATCACATCTATTAAACCAACTCTATATTGGTAAACATTTAGGTCATTTTTAATTATTTGTTTTTACAAATAATGTTGTAATAAGTATCCTCTTTTCCCTACAGATATGAAATGCCACTTTTATCATATCCAAAATTCCCACAAATGTTTGTGTGGATTTTTTCTAACTCTAGTCTTCCGCAAAGCTACCAGGCTTTTCCTTCACACCAACAAACGTTGATGGCTAGAGTCTCATAATACATTTAGTATCTGGTAGATCTTATACCTGAGTGTTACCCAGGACTTTAAGAATTTTCCTTGAATGCTTATTTTTCCAGATAAGCTTAGCATCATTTTACTAAGTTTAAAATATCCAGTCTGTTTCTCTGAGCAGACAGCCATTATTACACACGCCACCTGCAGAGGATTTACTGAGGAAACTGAGGCAGGGAGGTTCTGGACTGGGGGCAGCAGGCACAGAGCAGGAAGAGTGGGATACAGAACTGAATAGAGGTGGGGTAAAGAGAAGCCCATACGATACACTGTGAGAGCCCTTAGATCCTTCACCATACGGTACTCCCAGCATGACAGGAACCTACTTATATCTCTGATTAGAGGGACTATTTCTACCTGCTCACTAATTCACAGGTACTTAGATTTGGGGCTGCCCCCAAGTAAAGGCCAGATTCCCCAATTACCCTACAATAACACTAACCCGTTGACAGTGCAGACTTGCTCCTAGCCCATATCCTGGGCCTTAATCTTCTAAAACCTATTATTAGTATTCTGAGGCAAGTGAAAATATTGCATTCATGAAACAAGAATAGGACCCTAGAAAAAGAAACAATCAAAAACAAAAAAGGGATTTTAGAAAGAAAAATACAAGAGCTGAAATGAAAATTTCAAAATTGGAACGTAAAGTTGAACAAATCTCCCTGAATAAATGCAAGTGGGGAGAGTCCTAAAAAAGTAGGTGCTTAAACAGTTTTTGATGCTTCAGAGAAGAAGGCCAAATTCTTATAAGTACAACTTGGATAGAACCAAAAGGAAAGGTGAGACAGGCTTGTTGAGTCAGTGGGATGGAAGTCAGTTTACAAGGGTTAAGGAGGGCTTTGAGAAAGTACATTTTTTTGACATTGAAGTCACTCAGTCATGTCCGACTCTTTGCGACCCCACGGACTGTAGCCTACCAGGCTCCTCCGTCCATGGGATTTTCCAGGCAAGAGTACTGGAGTGGGTTGCTATTTCCTTCTCCACTTCCTTTTCTACTTGAGAAAGTAGAGTAGTACAATTCATGTACTTGTGTTGGTGATGCAAGGAAGAAGAAAAATACATTCATAGTAAAAGTACATAGAGACAAGCAAAAGTACTATTTAAAGAAGGGGAAATAAAGGCATAACTTAAAGAAAAAAATAAAGGAGATGATACAGAACAAGTGATAAACAAAATAGAGGAAGATATGAGCTTCGAGATAAAGTCTTAAAATGGACACAAAGGGATGAGAATCCAAGTGAATACAGTCACTCTAACAATAAGGGTGGTTTATCTGACACTAATGAAAAGATTAAGAAGACTTTGGGATTGACATCCATACTCTACTGATACTATGTATGAAATAGATAACTAATGGGAACCTGCTGTATAGCACAGGTAACTCTACTCAGTGCTTTGTGGTGACCTAGATGGGAAGACAATCCAAAAAAGAGGGGATGTATGTACATATATAAGGCTTCCCAGGTGGTGCAGTGGTAAAGAATCTGTCTGCCAATGAAAGAGAAGGAAGAGATGCTGGTTAGATCGGGAAGATCCCCTAGAGGAGAACATGGCAACCCTCTCCAGTATCCTTGCCTGGAAAATCCCAAGGACAGAGGAGCCTGGCAGGCTACGGTCCATGGGGTTGCAAAGAGTTGAACATGACTGAGAACACACACATGTGTATGTATAGCTGATCCACTTTGCTGTACAGCAGAAACAAACACAACACTATAAAGCAACTATGCTCCAAAAATTTTTTTTAAAAAGATATTGCCAATTTCAAAAAGCAGAAAAAAGAATTAAAAAAAAAGATAAAGTTAGAAAAGATGACATGTTAAAGTCTGGTTGATTGCATAAAAGTCAATTTATAAGCAATGACTTGGGTATTACTGTAAGTCAATGCCTGAAGAAATTCAGGAGGGGGAAAGAGTCAGAGGCTTAAGGAGCATAGAATAGATCTGAAACATGTTAAATGGCAGAACACTTGGGGCTCAGGATGAATCGCTCTCTGAATCCTCATGCGAGACAGACACTGCAGCAAAACTTTAATGGGACCCAATAAAGGAGCTTGGTGATTGGACATAATTCACAAGAAACTTGTTAAATAAGATAATTTAGTCAAAAAAATGAATTGCTGAAAATAATAATCAAAAACACATGTTTTTACCCACAAATAGGTAACTTGGGTGCTCCTTCAGCTTATTTTATCATGTTTTTGTTTTTAAATAGTTTTGTCAATTTCCGGAATATTTTTTCTTTTTCCTTAAGTTTTCAATATCTATTTTTGTCATTATCATTGTACCTATTTATAATAGAAAAATTTATCAAAACACACACACACTAACAAATAAAACTAATATCCAGCAGTAGATGGCTGATTAAACATTTTCAAACACTAAGTATGGTATAATATCATTTCTGAATAAGGTAGATATGCATATCTTTTGCATATGCATGAGCAAAGAAATGGTATATTTATGGTAGTGGTTGTCTTTAAGTAGGCTGGATCATGGTGGGGTTCTGATGTACATCTTTTTGTTTCTCTGCAATTTATGATTTGTGTCTAAGGTACATAAATTATTTTTATTTATAGATGAAAAAATAAAAATGCAATAAAGGAAAAGTGCTAAAATCTTTCAGACTTGGCCTTTTAGATACTTTCCTTTAATTTATAAAATTGGAGGTAATTCTTAGTCAAGTGTGTCTACTCAGCAGTGAGGCCTGTTCTGTGGTCTCCTTATATACTGCCTCATGTATTTTATACAAAAAGCTATAAAATCATGATAGACTGAAGGAAATATTCTTTTTTTACCCTTAATCCATTAAAAACTTTTTCAAACAATTATGGTAGGCATAACCCCTAACTATTGAGTTTTTAGGTTCTTTTTCAATGTAATATACATATTTTAACATTTAGTTCCCCTGTATTCTGGGAGATGGGGTGGTGTGGGAATGAAGAAAGGTGGAAGAAACAGCAAAAAGAAAAAGAAATAATCAGAGGAAAACAAAGGACTGTAAAACTGATCTAGGGCACTTCAAAAATCAGGCTGCTACATGAAAAAAAAACACAAAAATGGAATATTAAAAAAATGGAATATTCATTTATGGAAAAATATTATTATATTAAAAAGATCAGCTTATTTGTAGCCAGTTGGTCTTTAAAGTAGTTTTAAATTGGATCCTGTCTTGTAAGATGACAAGGAAGTGTCCTAGGGTCTGGGAGCATGAGTGAAATATACTGACTGGGTTGATTCAGAGTGGATCTGTGTTGGAAAAAGCAAGAGGTTAAGGACAACAATATTACAGAGGTCGACATGAACCAACTGGAGATAAGCAGGGAATACTTTTAAGTGAAGCTTCCAGGAGATCATCAGTGTTGCGTGCCTGCTAGGTTGCTAGTCGTGTTCTACTCTTTGCGATCCTATGGACTGTAGCCCGCCAGGCTCCTCTGTCTATGGGATTCTCCAGGCAAAAATACTGGAGTGATTGCCCTGCCTCCTCTAAGGGATCTTTTTGACCCAGGGATTGAACCTTAGTCTTCTCCTGTACTGGCAGTCGGGTTCTCTACCACTAGCACCACCTGGAAAGCCCATCAATGTTAGAAGTATCTAAAAGACAGGTAATGAGTGCTGGACTCCACCCCAAACAGCATCCCAGACTGCCCCACGTGGGGTGCATCACTGCAGAGTTATGCTGGCACTCTCTCCAGGCATAGACAGTGATTGCCACTGGCAGCACAAGCTTGAAGAGAGGTGGGTAGCACTGTCTGGCAGCATAGCGGTTAAATTTTGCATTTTCAGCCTGTTTCAAGGTCTCAAACCCTGAACCCTTGTGAATATGCATGAGTGCAGCCCAGTTAGACAGAATATTGTCTGCAAGGTAGAAGCAAATCCTATGCAATCCTATTGCCTTCAGTCTCTCTCACTCATGGGCTAATCTTATATAAATGAGCAAGGATCCGGCCTGGCTGGCAATCACACTGACCTTCAGGATGGAGCCCTTGTACTCTGACAGGTTTGCAAGAGAAACCAGGGGGTTAGGATGCCAGATTGCCAGTACAGAAGCAGAATTGAAAACAGAGGTAAATAATTGTTTCTTTGAGGCAATTTCAAGGTTCTCCAACAGAACTGTCTGTTTATCAAACCTCCATTTCATAGTATCCTTTTGTTTATAGAAAAACAGACCAAAATACCTGCAACTAGTCTGAGCAGATTTTAAATGACATGCACAGGAATCCCCTGCTAATTTACACCTAGTTATAGTTTCATACATGCCTGAGGGCAAACTCCATGACACTTCTCACTGAAATATTCCAGCCTGCCACTTAGAGAGGAAGACTGTGATTTCAATTTAAATATTATATGTAAACAAAAGGAGTTTCCTTAATAGCAACTTACTTAAAGAACTGCCTTAGAAACTTAAAGCACTTTAGGAAAACTAGATCAGACCAATATGGACTTTTTTCCCCCTAATGTAGGAAAAAAAAAAAACAACAAAAAAAGAACTCAGCAGGGCCTGAAATATGTGACAAACAATTTGGAAGCAGCTGTGCTGATTGCCATAGTCTCCCAATAATATACTGCTTGTATTTTCTTCTCAGTTTGATTCCTTGATTCCAGGACGTACTGAAAAGATACAAAACATTTTCTTATGGCAAGGTGGTTTTACTGTGATCAATTACCTTTCTTTCTGTAAGCTCTGCTGTGGTTAGTCACAGGATTAATGTCTAAGAAGGCAGAGGGACCAGGGCCCTGAGTTATGCCTGTTTTTTCCTTTTTTCTCTTCTTCTTTTCAAAATGCACCTTCAAATTGAAAAGTGTGTAAAAGGAATTCCAAATATCAATAGCAATGATTAATTTTCTGGCAGTTATGGATAATAAGTTACTAACAAGAAAATTAAATATAGAATTGTAAAGAATTTATGAAACTTACTGTAATTTTAATATGTTTAAAGCCTTGGCGACCAGTCTTCAGAGTATATTAAAACCTCTCAAATTTTGCAATTAAATCTTATGGCCACAAGATCTACCACAAATATTTATTAAAATACTAAGTAGTATTAAGTTGTAGTAAACTTGGTATTTCTGGTGATTTTATGTACATTTTTTTTACAATGTCATCTGGAATTTGTTTTTGTGGAGAGTTATAATATTTTCTTCCTGTCTTTTTATAATCAGCCAGCAAAATGTCCTAACTTCATCATCTTCATTTTTTACTGAATTGTTACTTTAAACATATGACACGTGTGCATGCATGCCCACAGATACACCTGTTTATTTCTGGGTATTCTATTTTGTTTATTTGACCTATCTATTCCCATAGTGTTACCATATTGCAATAATTATAATTGTATCATTTCATTATGCTTTATTTTTTAGGATTACTTTAGATATTATTGTAGCTCATTTATTCTCCTATACAAAATTTAAATTTTATACAGTTGTAGAAGAAGATTACATTTGAGAATTGCATTACATCTTAAACTTAATTTGGGGAGAATTAACAATTTTAATAATGGATTTTCCTATGTAATAGTGTATCTCTCCCCTCTTCAGATTTTATAATTCTCCTCCTATAGTTTCTGAGCACCATCCCTGCTTGTGTTTTCCATTGTCCACCAGTTCTAGGGCAGCAACCAAAAGTTTGAATGAGTCTGGGTTATTCCTTCGTTTCTTTGGGGGGAGTCTTCAACTCAGCCATGTGATGAGTACACCATCTCTAGGGTTAAGCCTAGTGTTTCCTAGGCTCAGTTTCTGCCTAAACAAGTCTTTTTACTTGTGGTAAGCTTGTATCAATTTCTGCTCCCCTTCCACCCAACCACCACTCTTGCTGGGCATCATTTGGTAAACTGTATGTTTAGTTCTTTGATCAGTCTTTCTGGCTCTCAATCATTTCTAACTCTCCTATCTAATGAGTCTCAAAGTGTATTCAGAGATCCTCTAGCTTAGGAGAAAACAGACTATGCAGAGCTCTCTTCTGATTCCAGACACTTTAATTCACACCCCTCCAACAGACAATAGGGTACATCTTACTGACTGTCTAATAAAATCAGGAGAAATTGCTCTCTGAATGTGTTATGATAGGATCATGTCTTTGCTCACATGGCATTCAATAGAGATCCAGGACGATTTAAGGTGCTTTTCTCTTTTTTGGTCTCTTTATTAGTACAGGAAAAATAAAAACCATAGTTAGGACATTGAAAACGTTTTACTCTCATAATTGGTGGTGGAACTACAACTCAGATCCCACATTTACGGGATCCCTTTATGTGTCAAGTGGGGTATTTGTGCTCTCAGATACTATCTAACTTTATGATAGTCTCAGGTTTTCAAAAGGCAGCTGTGAACCCAGATATCTGAAATTAAAAAAAAATGGCTGTGAAAGCTTAAGTTCATGTATCAGTATTAAAACAACCACAGGAAGTAAGTCAGAGCCAAGTAATAGTAAAATAAATGCAGGAGGCAGTATTTGTTGAGTTTTTAATATATATTGGATGCTATAAATAATTTATCATCATTGTCATTACAAAAACTGCATGACATATATAAAACTATACAAAAAAAGATCTTAATTAACCAGATAACCACAATGGTGTGATCACTCACCTACAGCCAGACATCTTGGAGTGCGAAGTCAAGTGGGCCTTAGGAAGCATCACAATGAACAAAGCTAGTGGAGGTGATGGAATTCCAGCTGAGCTATTTCAAATCTTAAAAGATGATGCTGTGAAAGTGTTGCACTCAATATGCCAGAAAATTTCAGAAACTCAGCAGTGGCCACAAGATTAGAAAAGGAATCTTGCATTTGCATACATCCCCACTTGCATTTATTCAATCATTCCAGTTCCAAAGAAAGGCAATTTCAAAGAATGTTCAAACTACTGTATTATTGCACTTATCTCACATGCTAGCAAAGTAATGCTCAAAATTCTCCAAGTTGGGCTTCCACAGTACATGAACCAAGAACCTCCAGGTCTTTAAACTGGAATTAGAAAAGGCAGAGGAACCAGAGATCAAATTGCCAACATCTGTTGGAGCATAGAGAAAGCAAGAGAATTACAGAGAAACATCTACTTCTGCTTCATAAACTACGCTAAAGCTTTTGACTGTGTGGATCACAACAAACTATGGAAAATTCTTAAAGAGATAGGAATACCAGACCTCCTTGCCTATCTCCTGAGAAATCTGTATGCAGGTCAAGAAGCAACAGTTAGAACTGGACATGGAACAATGGACTGGTTCCAAATTGGGAAAGGAGTGTGTCAAGGCTATATATTGTCACCCTGCTTATTTAACTTATATGCAGAGTACATCATGTAAAATGTTGGGTTGGATGAAGCACAAGCTGAAATCAAGATTGCTGGGAGAAATATCAATAACCTCAGATATGCAGATGACACCACCCTTATGGTAGAAAGCGAAGAGGAACTAAAGAGCCTCTTGATGAAAGTGAAAGAGGAGAGTGAAAAAGCTGGCTTAAAACTCAACATTCAAAAAACAAAGATCATGGCATCTGGTCCCATCACCTCATGGCAAATAGATGGGGAAACAGTCACAGACCTTATTTTTGGGGGCTCCAAAATCACTGCAGATGGTGACTGCAGCCATGAAATTAGAAGATACTTGTTCCTTGGAAGAAAATGAGTATAACAGAATAAAGGGGTTAAAGAAAGATCAGGATACAAATGGAAGCTTGACATTCAATAAAACCCCAAATCTTTGGGGAAAAAAGAGAAAGCTCTAATAAATGCTTAGAAAAATATGTCACTACATAGAAAAAGATAAATTTTATTCCTATTTTTCTTCCTCTGCAAGGGAGACTTCCAGATGGTTAAAAAAAAAACTAAAAAAAAAAAAAAAAAAAAAAAAAAAGAAAAGCTATGACCAACCTAGATAGCATATTGAAAAGCAGAGACATTACTTTGCTGACAAAGGTCCATCTAGTCAAAGCTATGGTTTTTCCAGTGGTCATGTACGGATGTGAGAGTTGGACTGTAAAGAAAGCTGAGCACCGAAGAATTGATGCTTTTGAACTGTGGTATTGGAGAAGACTCTTGAGAGTCCCTTGGACTGCAAGGAGATCCAACCAGTCAATCCTAAAGGAAATCAGTCCTGAATATTCATTGGAAGGATTGATGCTGAAGGTGAAGCTCCAATACTTTGACTACCTGATGCAAGGAACTGCCTCACTGGAAAAGACCCTGATGCTGGGAAAGGTTGAAGGCAGGAGGAGAAGAGGATGATAGAGGGTGAGATGGTTGGATGGCATCACCGACTCAATGGACATGAGTTTGAGCAAGCTCCAGGGGTTGGTGATGGACAGAGAAGCTTAGCGTACTGCAGTCCATAGGGTCACAAGTAGCCGGACATGACTGAACAACTGAACTGACTGATGTAAAACTAGCCCCATTCCATAGATGAGGAAAACATCTCAGAGAGATAAGGTACTGGGCTGACAAAAGCTAACCACTAGAATGGTGTGGGGGAGAGTGTTAACACTGACCATTTTATTGAAATTCCACTTGGGGATCCTTAAGATCCCTAAAATCAATAAAGCATAGAGCTTGCTTTGTGTGGTTGATTGACCGGCCTTGGGTCAAGACAGCTAATGCATCAGGAGTGTTGGGGAGGTCAGGTGTTGAGGTGGCGCAGAGAAGCCCTTTGTAAGAGACTATAAAAATTATCTGCAGTCAGTGGCCTTCCATTACAGGAAGGGGTAGAACATGAGTGTAGTCAAAGAGAGGAATGGAGTTGTTGGAGTCTTGGGATCCAATGTGCAATCCCAGATTTGGAAAGTCTGGTAGATATAGATAGATATAGAGAGCTTACAAGGGCTCAGAGATGGTACCGAATTCATGTGCCTGTTTCCTAATTCTGCCTCCAAAACTGAATCCAGGTGTCTGTTTCCTAATTCTAATCAGAAACCAAAGTTGGTTTCTGATGGTGGGAGAGTGCCTGCCTCAGGACCAAGCTAGGACTATAAACGGAGCTCACCATCCTTCTCTACTAGGGCTTCCATAAGTGGCTCAGATGGTAAAGAATCTGCCTGCAATGCAGGAGACCTGGGTTCCATCCCTGGGTTGGGAAGATCCCCTGGAGAAGGGAATGGCAACCTTCTCCAGTAGAATGGCCTGGAGAATCCATGGACAAAAGGGCCTGGCAGGCTATAGTACATAGCATTGCAAAGAGTTGAAAACGACTCAGGGACTAACATACCATTCTTCTCAGCCTCCTTAGATGCATAACAAACAAGTCACTTCTTGCCTACTGGTGGAAAGACCCTCATGAGCTTTCCAAGGAGGATCTACTCCTACCTAATATTTAGGTTGGTGAAAAAGTAATTGTGGTTTTGGACTGTTACTCTTAAATTATTATAACTAGACTCAAATGAATCTTTATTAATCAAGTTGGAACCATTACAATCAATACATTTTTGACGATGAGAAATAAGTTGGTTTACTCCTGTAGTGTAAAAATCCATGCTTTGGGATTTGATGAACTCCTGGAAAGTATTTTCTGTCTCCTGTTAGTTGTGGAAGCATCTTCCATGCAAGATGTCAAAATGCTTGAAGAAGTGCTAGTCAGTTGGCAAGAGGTCAGGTGAATATGGCAGATGAGGTAAAACTTCATAGCCCAATTCATTCATCTCTTTTGAAGCGTTGGTTGTGCAATGTGCAGTCAGGCATTGTCATGGAGAACAATTGAGCCCTTTCTGTTGACTAATGCTGGCTGCAGGAGTTGCACTTTTTGGTGCATCTCATTGATTTGCTGAACAGTCTTCTCAGATGTAATGGTTTTGCTGGAATTCAGAAAGCTGTAGTGGGTCAGACCAGCAGCAAATCTCCAAACAGTGACCATGTCCTTTTTTTTTGATGCAAGTTTGGCTTTGGGAAGTGCTTTGGAGCTTATTCTCCATCCAACCACTGAGCTGGTCTTCACAGCTTGTCCTATAAAATCCACTTCTCATCACATGTCACAGTCTGATTGAAAAATGGTTCGCTATTGTTACCATTAGAATAAGAGAAGATGACACTTCAAAACAGTGGCCTTTTTGATTTGTCGTTGGCTCATGAGGAACCTACTTGTTAAGCTTTTTCACTTTTCTGATTTGCTCTAAATGTCGAATGACCATAGAGTGGTCCACATTGAGTTCTTCAACACCTTTTGATGGCCAGCCACTGCACTCCTCATCTTCAAGTCTCTCATCTCCTTTGCAAAACTTCTTGAACTACCACTGCCCTGTCCATTAGCAGTTCCTGAGCCAAAGGCATTGCTGATGTTGCAAATTGTCTCCACTGCTTTATGATCCACTTTGAACTTGAATAAGAAAATTGCTCAAATTTGCTTTTTGTCTAACATCATTTCCATAGTCTAAAATAAACATAAAATAAATAGCAAGCAAAAAGTCATCAGCAAAATAAAAGTGAGAAATGCACATTAAAATGAAATATAGCACAACCATATTTATTTAAGAATGCATTCCAATATCAAACAGCAAAGCTCAACAATGCAAAACCACAATTATTTTGCACCAACCTAAATAGTAAGGAGGGTTGAAATTCTACTTTCACTTGTAGCATGGAGAGATAATCTCAAAATAGTTATTCATTTGAAGAGAACAATAACAACAATCAAACAAGTAATCAATAGCATTTTCTAAAGATTTTGACCAAATGGAGAATGAAAGACACAGAGCATTTAGGTCATTTCTCTGAGGAAAGAAGAAATAGCAGTTTCCATGAAGTATTTCATCGAAAGAAGTCAAACCACAGCATCCTGAATCTTGAAATTTGTGGTATCTTCCCCAATCAAGTTCATCATAACAGTGAACTGAATCTTACAGAGGAGAAATGATTTTTCTTCAACAACCCACACACTGTATCAAATTCATTTAGAAGAGTAGCTGAGGCAATTTTCTAAGTCCTATACTTTATCAATATTATAGAGATATGTGGAAGAAAGTCTACAAGGAGTAACTGGAAGACAGGGGGAAAAGCAAAGATGTTAAAAAGGAAACCTAGAAAATGCTGTCACTGTAAAGATTACAGTTTCTGAAGCAAAATCTCAGGCAATGCTCACTGAGAGAACTTGTGATGACTGCTCTAAGCAGAGTAATTTTGTTTGTGTATGGAGGAAAAAGAAAGAAAACATTTCCAAACAGTAACTAATATTTAGAAAGGAAGCTTACTTGAAGCAAACCAGAACCATTATGCTTGTCTAATAAAAATGGGATTTTCAAATTTGCATTTTAGACATAATGTACCCATATTTTCCATGCATAGCATTCAAATATTAAAATCTTTACAGAACCTTTTATTTGGTGGAATGCATGTGTGCAGCATTTTGCATTGCCCCAGATAAAAATTCATCTCGTACTGTCATGCTGTGTCAATCCTGAGGAAAAGCATACAAATCCTCATTTTACCAGGACAATAGCTTTGGGTAAGAGGATAAACTAGTCCTCCTTAATCTCCACTATCCCTCAGCTGACACTGGAGGGCCACCCACATGGCCAGAGATCTGGGGAAGAACTGAGGTGAAGCACTTCTATGAATGGCCTTTTCTTTCCCAGTATCTCAGCAACTCCTGAACCCATTCAAAGAAGAAGCCAAATAATAAACACCATTTTCATGGTGTTTTATACTTAACAAAGAGCCAGGCTGATCAAGTTTTCATAAAATTTGCAGCTATATTTTGTTGATGACAGCAATGCAGGTCAAATAGGTTGGATAACATGTTTAGGATCATTAGGAAGTAGTAGAGGTGGGGATTCAACCCAGGCAATCTTCGGGTTATCCAGCTGTGCCTTGGCCAAGGAGCAAAAGCAAGACCGGGAGAACTTTTTCTTTCAGAGGTTCTGAGGCAGGAGGTAGATGCCTCCCTCCCCAACAACACCCCTCCCCCAGAATAAGGAATCGGAGATTCATTTCCTGTGGACCAATACTTAATGATAAGAACAGCAGGACAACCACAAGAGGAGGCTGGATCCTGCCCAGATAAGAGACCACATATTTCTCCTTCCCACAGTCAAGGAAATCCTCCTGACTAGAAAGCTTCTGGAAGGTCAAAAGGGGACTGATGCTAAGTCTACCTACCCCTTGGCTTCTTTGGTGGACTCCATCTTGGCTGAGAGATATATGTGTACACCCTGGAGGATTCTGAATTAAACCTGGTTCTGACTTAGAACCAGGCAAATCAAAATGATTGGCCAAAAGTAACCTGGAACAAATGCCCCATAAAAGTGACTTAAACTACCACTAGGGTGCGACTCTCTCTGAGTCCACCTGTATCTATCCACACATACTGTACCCTTTTCCTCCTAATAAACATTTTACTTGTTTCACTCCGTTCTATCTTCATAGGAATTTTTTTTTTTGCAAAACCAAAGGGCCAGGGCCTTATCACTGACCACTGGTCTAGTGGCTAGGAATCCGTGCTCTCACTGCTGCAACCCAACCTCAATCTCTGGCCAGCAGCCAAAGCCTTCAAACCACCACAGGCCAATGCCACCCGAGATCAGTTCCTGTGTCTGGGAGTCAAGACATGATCCTTTGGTTCATTTCAGGAAGGGTCTTCTTGCTGGGCCCTGTTCTTTTGATTTATCCTATTTATGTCACTCCAAATTATACCTACTATCTGTGTAGTGGGTCTATTACCTAAGGTCTGCCACTTTCTAACCAAGGAGTTTTAGGCACATAATTTAACATCCCTACATCTAGGTTTATTTCATTTATTAAATGGGGATAGAAGCATCTATCATACAGTGTTGGAGGATTAAATGTGATGGCATATGCAAATCACTTACTAATACAAAATATATACTAAACACTAAACAGATAAGAAAAAAGCTTTTTAAAGTTAGCAGGGAGTTGGTAATATACAAGTTCAGTGGTGAACATTTTCATCTCCAGTTAAACTGTGAGCTGTCAGGAGGACAGGCCATCACTGATTTAATGTATCTGTATTTAATGTGTTGTATTTATTTAATTTAATGTAGTCTGCATTCTACCCTGGGGCTCTCCCTAAGCATATGTTAATCCCTTCTACACACTCTTAGGAAAACAATACTTTATCACTTCTTAGAAGGAACATGGTCTCGTTTAGAATGTGAGAGCCTAGGGAGCTGAAGCTAATTCTCTGAGGGATAAATTGATTAGGATGGAGGGACGGAAGGGTAAATGGATAGAGAGAGTAACATAATATTCCTGATTAGTAAGCTCACCCTTTAATATTCCTGATTAGTAAGATGGAATAAAGCAACCTATTTGAGTCATTCAAATTGACTATTTTTGTTAGAACAATCATTTTCTGAGCTATGAAGTTATCTTCTAAACTATACTTTGGGATATCAGAGTTTCACTACTTAAAATAAGAGGTATTTAATCAACACTCATTTTACAGATGATGTAAATCAGGCCCAAAGAGTGTGTTCAAATGTATCTTTGAAATGTCATCGGTAAACCATCCTGTTTTCTCCAAGATCAATGCATTTGAAATTTCTTCTTGTGAAAATAATTAAGAATAAAATAGAAAATTTACATGTAGCTTAGTTAAGTATTCTTCTTTTGCTAAAAAGATTAAAACAGACATAAATACCATCATTAGTGGAGCTGCAATGTCAATGGTATACTAATCAAAATTTCTTTGGGGTAAATCCTTGACCATTTCTGTTTCCTCTGGGTCATCTGCACTTAGAGAGGTCACCTTTTTGGTGATGTCATCAAAGGAAAAAGGTAATATTCTTTAAGTGTAACTGACTGCAATCAGTCATCTGTGCTGGGGGAAGCACTAAGCAATAAATTTTCTTTCCGCTCAACACATCAATAAGAAAAATAATTTATTAAGCTTGATAGCTCACCTTATCTCCAATTTACTCACTCAACAAATATGTTTTGAACATCTACTAGTGCAAAGAACCGTGTTGAGTGATAATGACATGTTGGTAAGGAAAACAGACATGGTCTCTGCTCTCATGGAATTTACAACATACTTCGAGATAATAGGGAGAAGGCAATGGCACCCCACTCCAGTCCTCTTGCCTGGAAAATCCCATGGACGGAGGAGCCTGGGAGGCTGCAGTCCATGGGGTCGTGAAGAATTGGACACGACTGAGTGACTTTATTTTAACTTTTCACTTTCATGCACTGGAGAAGGAAATGGCAACCCACTCCAGTGTTCTTGCCTAGAGAATTCCAGGGATGGGGGAGCCTGGTGGGCTGCCGTCTATGGGGTCGCACAGAGTCAGACATGACTGAAGCGACTTAGCAGCAGCAGCAGCAGCAGCAGGAGATAACAGATAATAGTCAATAAATGAGTAAATTAATATATAATTGCAAATCATGAAAAGTGTTATGATCAGGGCACCATATTTAGGATTGTTAGTATTGAGCTTACATATATTAAACGCAGTCATTATTTATCTGAAGTTCAAATTTCACTGGGGTCCTGCATTTTTATTTGCTAAATCTGGCAATTCTACCAGTGTAAAAATAAATGTGTGTCTGTGTGTGTGTGTGTGTGTGTGTGTGTGTGTGGATAGTCAAGCAAAGCTCACTCTAGACACTGTATGTAATTTGAGATGGACAGAAAAAAGGAGCAATCCAGGAAAGGAAGAGGGTGGCATGATCGGATCTTATTGTAGGTGTGGGCAGGGTAAGTATTCCAAACGAAAAGAATAGCATGTTCAAAGGCCCTAAGATGTTCATCCAGTCAGCAAGCATTCACTGAGTATCTATTATGAGTCAGGCACTGGGGATACAATGATGAGTAGGACCGAAGCATTCTCCACTCTCGTGGACCAACCAGTCTAAAGAACCAATTAAGGATGGCAGGGCATAGCAGCAGTGAAATCATACTTAGCAAGGGGATGGAAGATAATTCAAGTATACCATTTTTATTCCCTTAGTGCTAATATAAGGCTCAACAAAAAAACAAAAATATGTATTTTTGTTGAATTCAACAATCATTTATCCTCAACTTGTCCAGGGGAAAAAAAGAAAAATAAATTGACAGACAACATTTTGTTATCCTTTACAATAACTGTCTTTGTGTTACTCATCAATAAAATGCCTCAAAATCAATGGGAAGTAAAATGAATTCTCTAGAGAAAATTCAGTTCAGTTCAATTCAGTCGCTCAGTCATCTCTGACTCTTTGCAACCCCATGAACCGCAGCACACCAGGCCTCCCTGTCCATCACCAACTCCCGGAGTCCACTCAAACTCATGTCCATCGAGTCGGTGATGCCATCCAACCATTGCATCCTCTGTCATCTCCTTCTCCTCCTGCCCTCGATCTTTATCAGTATCAGGTCTTTTCAAATGAGTCATCTCTTCGCATCAGGTGGCCAAGGTATTGAAGTTTCAGCTTC
Organism: Muntiacus reevesi; assembly: GCF_963930625.1. Lineage (NCBI taxonomy): Eukaryota > Metazoa > Chordata > Mammalia > Artiodactyla > Cervidae > Muntiacus > Muntiacus reevesi. Next base: position 5,678,837 of record NC_089256.1, on the reverse strand, counting down.
AACATCAGTCCTTCCAGTGAACACCCAGGACTGATCTCCTTTAGAATGGACTGGTTGGATCTCCTTGCAGTCCAAGGGACTCTCAAGAGTCTTCTCCAATACCACAGTTCAATAGCATCAATTCTTCAGCACTCAGCTATCTTTATAGTCCAACTCTCAAATCCATACATGACTACTGGAAAAACCATAGCCTTGACTAGATGGACCTTTGTTGGCAAAGCAATGTCTCTGCTTTTTAATATGCTGTCTAGGTTGGTCATAACTTTCCTTCCAAGGAGTAAGTGTCTTTCAATTTCATGGCTGCAGTCACCATCTGCAGTGATTTTGGAGCCCAGAAAAATAAAATCAGCCATTGTTTCCACTGTTTCCACATCTATTTGCCATGATGGGACCAGATGCGATGATCTTAGTTTTCTGAATGTTGAGCTTTAAGCCAACTTTTTCACTCTCCTCTTTCACTTTCATCAAGAGGCTCTTCAGTTCTTCTTCAGTTTCTGCCATAAGGGTGGTGTCATCTGCATATTTGAGGTTGTTGATGTTTCTCTCAGCAATCTTGTAATTCCTCCAGCCCAGCGTTTCTCATGATGTACTCTGCATATAAGTTAAATAAGCAGGGTGACAATATACAGCCTTGACATACTCCTTTTCCTAGTTATAACCAGTCTGTTGTTCCATGTCCAGTTCTAATTGTTGCTTCCTGACCTGCATACAGGTTTCTCAAGAGGCAGGTCAGGTGGTCTGGTATTCCCATCATTTTCAGAATTTTCCACAGTTTATTGTGATCCACACAGTCAAAGGCTTTGGCATAGTCAATAAAGCAAAAGTAGATGTTTTTCTGGAACTCTTTTTTTTGATGATCCAGCAGATTTTGGCAATTTGATCTCTGGTTCCTCTGCCTTTTCTAAAACCAGATTGAACATCTGGAAGTTCATGGTTTATGTATTCCTGAAGCCGGGCTTGGAGAACTTTAAGCATTACTTTACTAGAGTGTGAGATGAGTGCAATTGTGCTGTAGTTTGAGCATTCTTTGGCATTGCCTTTCTCTGGTATTGGAATGAAAACTGACCTTTTCCAGTCCTGTGGCCACTGCTGAGTTTTCCAAATTTGCTGGCATATTGAGTGCAGCACTTTCACAGTGTCATCTTTCAGGATTTGAAATACCTCAACTGGTTTTCCATCACCTCCACTAGCTTTGTTCATAGTGATGCTTCCTAAGGCCCACTTGACTTCACATTCCAGGATATCTGGCTCTAGGTAAGTGATCACACCATCATGATTATCTGGGTCGTGAAGATCTTTTTTTTACAGTTCTTCTGTGTATTCTTGCCACCTCTTCTTAATATCTTCTGCTTCTGTTGGGTCCATACCATTTCTGTCCTTTATTGAGCCCATCTTTGCATGAAATGTTCCCTTGGTATCTCTAATTTTCTTGATGAGAGCTCTAGTCTTTCCCATTCTATTGTTTTCCTCTATTTCTTTGCATTGATCACTGAGGAAGGCTTTCTTATCTCTCCTTGCTATTCTTTGGAACTCTGCATTCAAATGGGTAAATCTTTCCTTTTCTCCTTTGCTTTTTGCTTCCCTTATTTTCACAGCTACTTGTAAGGCCTCCTCAGACAGCCATTTTGCTTTTTTGCATTTCTTTTTCTTGGGGATGGTCTTGATTTCTGCCTCCTGTACAATGTCACGAACCTCCATCTATAATTCATCGGGCACTCTATCAGATCTAGTCCCTTAAATCTATTTCTCACTTCCACTGTATAGTCATAAGGGATTTGATTTAGGTCATACTTGAATGGTCTAGTGGTTTTCTCCACTTTCTTCAATTTCAGTCTGAATTTGGCAATAACCACAGTCAGCTCCCGGTCTTGGTTTTGCTGACTGTATAGAGCTCCATCTTTGGCTGCAAAGAATACAATCAGTCTGATTTCCATATTGACCATCTGGTAATGTCCATGTGTAGAGTCTTCTCTTGTGTTGTTGGAAGAGGGTGTTTGCTATGACCAGTGCATTCTCTTGGCAGAAGTCTATTAGCCTTTGCCCTGCTTCATTCTGTACTCCAAGGCCAAATTTGCCTGTTACTCCAGGTGTTTCTTGACTTCCTACTTTTGCACTCCAGTCCTCTATAATGAAAAGGACATCTTTTTTGGGTGTTAGTTCTAGAATGTCTTGTAGATCTTCATAGAACTGTTCAACTTCAGCTTCTTCAGCGTTACTGGTAGGGGCATAGACTTGAATTACCGTGATATTGAATGGTTTGCCTTGGAAACCAACAGAGATCATTCTGTCGTTTTTGAGATTGCATCTAAGTACTGCATTTCAGACTCTTTTGTTGACTATGATGGCTACTCCATTTCTTCAAATGGATTCCTGCCCACAGTAATAGATATAATGGTCATCTGAGTTAAATTCACCCATTCCAGTCCATCTTAGTTCACTGATTCCTAGATTGTCGATGTTCACTCTTGTCATCTCCTGTTTGACCACTTCCAAATTGCCTTGATTCAGGGACCTAACATTCCATGTTCCTATGCAGAGAAAATTCAGATGTGTTTAAGTAACTCCCTAAACCAATTAATGCAAGTAGGGGAAAATTCCCAAAGATACAAACACAAAACAACAACTTGTTAAATCCGGTGTGTCTCAAGAATAGTAGAGATACTCTAGATGAGAGGAAGGACTCCCCTAAAAAGGGTAAATTCTAGAAATGTAGTCATCTGGGAAGTTCCAGAATAGCCACAAATACCTTATACTCAAGTGAACTGTCCTTTTGCTCTGAAGATCCATTCATTTGGGGAAAAGAGTGACTCTTGTAATAAGAGCACAGAATCATACTTCTCGACATAGAAGCCAAGGCAAGTTCTTTCTATTTGGACAATTATCTGAGATTTTTAAAATAATATATACTGTATTAATGGTAATACAGTTCATGGGGAAAATTATCACAGATTATTTTTCAGGCCAAGAACTGAGTTCATTATGTGAAAAATCTAAGGGGAAGAAATGGAATTATTTAAAGCTCAATTTTTAATTTGCCTATTTGAACAAATAAAAAAAAATCATACCCAAATGCATTTTCTGAATATTATGGACTTTGCTTAAAGTATGTTTCTTTAGAAATGCTCTTAGCTAGGTTTTTCATCAATTAATAGCCAAAAACGAAGCAATCTTATAGGATGATTCAGTTCAGTTCAGTTGCTCAGTCGTGTCCAACTCTTTGCGACCCCATGGGCTGTAGCATGGCTTCCCTGTCTATCACCTAACTAAATCCTAAAGGAAATCAGTCCTGAATATTCACTGGAAGGACTGATGCTGAAGCTGAAACTCCAATACTTTGGCCACCTGATGCATAGAGCTGACTCATTGGAAAAGATCCTGATGCTGGGAAAGATTGAAGGCAGGAGGAGAAGGGGATGACAGAGGATAAGATGGATGAGATAGGATGATTATGATATGATAATTAATAATCCAGAGACTAATTATGTCAAGCTATTAATAATCTTAAGTACATGTGGTAGTCTATTTCTCCAGCCTGTTATTATCTCCTTTAATCTTAACATAGTACTCTGTATATTTGCTATACCTCTTAGATTAATATCAATTGCAAATTTGACAAGTCTGCAATCTGTCCCTCCATCTCAGTCACTGAGAAAAATATTGAACAGAAAAAATCCCTAAATAGAGCTCTCTGCCAAGCTACTAGAAATATTGACTCTTATTGCTACTTAAATCAATACTCAATTACTTAATTTCTCTCTTACTAACTCTAACTTCTCCATATTATTCCATGAGTTTCTGATGAGAGGCCAAGTACCTTGCATAAATCCAAACAAAATTCAGTAGGGATTAAAAATAAATCCTTGCATTTGGGTCAACAATTCTAATGCACTGTTGCAAACATAGCAGCAAACTCATTCACAGTACAGCAACTAGGATGATGAATGAAATCTGAATTATGTTTTATGTTGTACAGAAATAGGGATTTGCAGAGGAGAAAACAATGAATTCTTTTTGATAGTTTTACTTTTTCTAATATATAAATGTGGACTTCCTTATAGCTCAGATGGCCAAGAATCTGTCTGCAATGCAGGAGATCTGGGTTTGATCCCTGGGTCAGGAAAATCCCCTGAAGGAAATGGCAATCCGCTCCAGTATTCTTTCCTGGAGAATCCTATGAAAAGAGGAGCCTGATGGCTACAGTCCATGGCATCACATAGAGTCAGACTCGACTAAGTAACTAACACACACAATATATAAATAGCTTTCATATGAAAGAGAAGGTGTTCAACACTAAGGTGGCAAATTCAAAGTTCCACAGAGTTTGGGCAGGTAATATGAATGAGGAGGAGAGACTTATCTTCCTTCTCCTCCTTTGACAGAGGCAGAAACACAAGAAATAATGCCTTTCCTCTTATCTCTCCTGTACAAAGCTACTGTACCTCCTCACTAGCCCATGGCAGATGATTCCTGGGCTCAATTTAGGGGCCACATGGGGTGGTGGGAACTATGACTAACTGAAGTGTTGTGCTGGCTTAAAGGGAAGGGATGGCAGTTTCCTCCTGTCAGCTAATTTTTGTCAGAGGAAATGTTAGCTATGCTGTCTAGTCTTTGTACAGCTAACAGCTTTCTCAAAAGTAGTCAGAAATCTGGGTTTTTATGCTTATTCTCTTGACTTTTAAACCTGGACAATAAATTCACATCAACACACACACACACACACACACACACACACACACACACACGCACACTTTGGCAGTCAACACTGGGAAAATCTGACAAAACCAGGCTGCTGGTTACTATAGGATTTCCAGAGGTAAGACCGGGACCCCAGGAAAGACTTTGAAGGTACAAGGAATCAGGCAGGTGTTGAGTTGTTCCTCAGAGTTGTCCTGCTTTCTCTGCATCACCAGCTCTGGGTGGCATGACCTCCTGCTGGTCATGTTGGAAGGCAGTCTTACCTGAGACTGGATTGATTGACCTTTAATGCCCTGTTTCACTCTGAGAGGTTATGGTTCCAGATAAAGCTTTCCCTGGGGGTTCAGGGAAAGGAATCTAGGGCTGATGGTTCTTGATAATGTTTGTTGGAGATGGAAGATGTGATCTAAGCTTTGCAAAAGAATAACAATTTGGAGACAGAACATTGGGAGGGAATTCCTAATTGGTAAAAGGACAGGTGCAAAAGAATTAAGGTAGAAATGAGGATGGCCTGAATGGAGATGGCAATGAGAAGATTCTAATGGAAGTGGACGCTTTTCATCAATTAAACCCGGGATCTCAAACTGGTCACTTCCAGTTATGCTTGGTTATCACCGCATTTAGAATTAAAATTGAATCTCAAGTAATTTTGGAAGCATGTACCTTCCACTGAATCACTGGCCCAAGCCACTACTTTTTGTTGTCTTGTACTCTAGACCATCGGAGAAGGCACTGGCACCCCACTCCAGTACTCTTGCCTGGAAAATCCCATGGATGGAGGAGCCTGGTAGGCTGCAGTCCATGGGGTCGCGAAGAGTCGGACACTACTGAGCGACCTCACTTTCACTTTTCACTTTCACGCATTGGAGAAGGAAATGGCAACCCACTCCAGTATTCTTGCCTGGAAAATCCCAGGGATGGTGGAGCCTGGTGGGCTGCCGTCTATGGGGTTGCACAGAGTCGGACACGACTGACTTGACTTAGCAGCAGCAGCAGCAACCCTAGACCATCACAAATTCATATTACCTGCTTTGCTCACAAACTACTTAGGAATGCATTATCACTAATATGAAGGGAAAAAAATTGATTTTATGTAAATATATACTCATGGGTCAAGTTCATGATGGATACATCCAATACAACCTAAACATTTTTATGTGGTTAGGGGGAACTTCAAAAATGATCTAAATGGATTGGCCAAAGATTTCAATTTTCAATCAGCTGTTCTGGAATCAGAGCCACACATTTCTAGGGTTTCACTCTTTCAATGTACAATCAATTTTTCTGTCACACAAATACCTGTGCTTGTACAAGCCTTTTACAACCACCCTCCCATTGGATCGACATCAAATCCCTGTTCACTCATTCATTAAACAGAGGCCTACTAACAACAGATGGTCAACTATTATGCCAGTTGTAGGTGCTCGGCATGTAGCAGTAAACAAACAACTTAAAACCTCTACTAGGCAACAGGTGAGAATGAAACAGAAATATACTCTTTGTATTAAAGATTAAGGCAATGCAAATGTATACAGAGTAAAATGTGAAGCCTTTACATTTCTCTCATATGCACTTGCACACAAATGTCAGGCTTCTCAGGCAGTGCTAGTGGTAAAGAGCCCGCCTGGCAATGCAGGAGACATAAGAGACATGGATTTGATCCCTGGGTCAGGAAGATACCCTGGAGGAGGGCATGGCAACCCACTCCACTATTCTTGCCTGGAGAATCCTATGGACAGAGGAGCCTGGCAGGCTACAGTCCATAGGGTCACGAAGAGTTGGACATGACTGAAGCGACTTAGCATACACGCACATACAAATGCCACTTTTGCATAAATGCTATCATAAATATGTATTTTTCAGAAATGTTATTTTGTAGCTAAAAATGTCTTAGAGATTTTTATGTCATCTTCTTTTTAGAGGTTCCAACTTGTTCCCTAGTTTGTATGTAGCACAAAATACTTAATTTCTTCCTTATAAAAAGACATTATTGACGGTTTATATCTTTGTTGTCATTACACTGATGACTGTAAAGGTATCTTTGTCTGCATAAGAAAATATTTCTTTAAAAAAATTTTTTTTTAGAAAATACTTCTTGAGTTATATTACTGGAGGTAGTTTTACTGGGTGCATTTAAAATTTTGGGTGATACTGGCAAAAGTATATAACAACACCTGATTCTATTCACTCTTGACAACACTGAAGTAAACAAGAAGAAACTTTTAAATTCTTGTCAGATGGATGGACATAAAATGTCTCATCTGAATTTGTATTTTCTCCATTTATAAATACACATCATTTTACTTGACTATAAGTATGTATATGTATTAATGTATGTATATACACACATATACAGAGAGATTTGAAAATTGTTTGTTTATATTTTTTATTCAACTTTCTATTGTATTACCTTTTCCACATTAATTTGTAGGTGTTCTTTGGGCATTTAAAATACTAAGACTGTCAAGATGTTGCAAATATTTTCTTTTAGTCTATCAATTGTCTCCTATCTGTCAAGATGTTGCAAATATTTTCTTTTAGTCTATCAATTGTCTCCTATCTAAGCTGTTATTTACTTTTTAAAATTTGTGTATCAAGTCAGTTGATTTTTTATTTTACTGTTTTTAAGTTTTGAGTCTTATTTATAAAGACTCAAATGTTTATCAACATTTCAAAATTATAGAATTAACCTCCTAGTATTTTCATACTTTTTCCTTAATATTTTGCTCTATACCCCTATAGAATTACTTTTTAGGAAAGATCTGAATTAGGTATTTAACTTTTTCTCTGAAAGGAATAGCTCATTGGCTCATACTATTTATTAAAACACCTAATCTTTTGCATTTATATTGGAAGAACAATTTGGCTTGAATTTCACATTCTGTTCCTCAGAAGTGAAAATGTGTGGCCTTTCCATCTTCTGAAACTGAATGTCACTGTAGTCAAGTCCAAGGCCAACCTGATTATTTCACTTTTGTAAGTGACTTGAATTGTCTGCCTAGATGTCCCCATAATTCTTTCTTTAAACTTGAAATTCAATAACTTTGCCAGATTATCTCATCATCATGATGATTCCAAATGAAATTTTCCTGGCTTTCAGTGGGTCTTTCGAGTCTTTCAATTCACTTACTACATCATCATATTGTAGAATATTGGAGAATATTGTTTTATTGTGATTTTAACTAATTTCCATGTGTTTTCTTCTTCAAAATCACTCAACTACCTACCATCCATTTCTACTCTATTTCTTATAGTCATTGTCATACCTAGGTCTTTTCTACTTTGCTTTCTATTATTTCCTCAGACCCATCTTCTATGTCCCTGACAGTGTTTTCAGAGAAGTTCATTGTCTTTTTGTTACTTCCAAAGTGTTTTTTGATCTTTTAAGTAATTATATTTATCACTCTAGGTTCCTCCTGAGTCCTGCCAGTCCACTTTTAATCTCCTTTGGTCTCTTGTATGAAACCTTGAATCGTATATGTATATCTATATCTGGAGATGAAAAATTGATGTTGTCTTTCATAATAATGGAGAAAGTTTTGTCTAAAATTGTCTAGAATATTTTGGCAAATTTGATTGAGGGGAGAGGTGGTTGTGGGCTCTTCTTCTGGGCTTCCCAGGTGACACTAGTATGAAGAATCTCCCTGCCAGTGCAGGAGACATGAGAAGAGGACGGCATGACAACCTACTCCGGTATTCTTGCCTGGAGAATCCCATAGACAGAGGAGCCTGCCAGTCTACAGAGTCTCAAAGAGTCTGAAATGACTTATCATGCATGCAAGGGTTTTTCTTTGGCTTAAAGTTTTAAAAATTTTGCAGTTTTGATGAACATGTCCCACTTCCTCCTTTTTGATTATTACTAATTTTAAAAGAGACTGGCTATTTATTAAAGAAAATTGTAGTTTAGGGTTATGGGGGGATGTGTAGAATAGAGTTGAGTAAGAAGAAACCAATTACAGTGTTAATTTGGGTTTGTTCTGCTTGTCTATTGTTGCACAAAAAACCACCGCAGAACTTAGTGGTTTAAAGTAACAGTCAGCTGCTTGGTTTACAGATCTGCAGACTGGGCAGAGCTCAGCAGATTCGAGGACTTCCCAAGTGGTACTAGTGGTAAAGAATCTGACTGCCAATTCAGGAGATGCAACAGATGTGAGTTGGATACCTGGGTCAGGAAAATCCACTAGAGAAATGAATTACAACCTACTCCAGTATTGTTGCCTATAAAATCCCATGGACAGAGGAGCCTTGTGGACTACAGTCCATGGGGTCACAAACAGCTGGACACTACTCATCGACTGAGTGTGCATACGTAGCAGGTTCAGCGGTATCAGGTGGGGAAGCTCTAAAGAAGTTGGAGGATCCAATTCAAGGGTACCAGAAACACTGTTTTGGTTTGAAAATTGTTACCTCCCTCCCTCCATGCAAATAGCCTCCTGCAATGCCTTAGCTGAGAAACCAGAATGTAGCTCAGCATGATTTCTACTCGTCTTGCATTTTGAAGGGTCAGATTATTTCCCTCCCATTTCTCCCTTGGCCCATCCAACCTGATCTTATCTGTGTTCTCAACAATGGAATATTAGCTGGTTTTTTCAGTGATGTCTTGTGCTGTCAGGTGTGAGAGGAACTGACTTGGCTCAGCAACTTTCCTTCTCTTGTTCAAGTTTTCATATTATTTGGCAGCAATACTTCATATGTAAATATTTCATAGCATGTGGTTTAGAGTTGTGACTATTTCTCTGTTTCATGTGTTATGAAAACTCCCTCTCTATTTTTCAATGTTTTTCACAGTGTTAGTTTGTTTTGAGAGAGCTTAGTAGAATAAAATATTTTATTCTGCTGTCTTAAGCAGAAGCTCCACATGAACTTTAGAATTACCTTTTAAAAAGCTGTTGGTATTTGAGGAGGGAGATTATTCTGAAGGTACAGTTTACTTGGGGGGAGAGTTGACTGTTTTACAATATTGAATCTTCCCAACCTATTTCATAGAAAGGTTCCTGATTTATTGAGGTTGTCTTCTTTTGTCCTTCACTAAAGTTAAGATTTTTCTTCTTATATATCTTGTAGGTTTATTACTTAGAGCTCCTCTAATTATTTTAGATTTTAAAATGCTATTATGAACAAAATAATTTTCCATGGCATTTTATCATCAGTTGTTACTGAAGTCTGAAAAATCTGTTGATTTTTGAGTGTCAGTTTTCTGGCCAGCCAGACTTTTGAGCTCTCTAAATTTTTCCATTTGAGTCTCTTATATTCTTATGTAGACATTCATATCAGCTTATCTATTAAGTAACTTATTTTGGCATTTATATTTCAAATTTCTTTAATTTTACTTTAAAATCTCAAATTACCTTTATCTTTAGGATACATATATATATAGTCTTTTCTCCTATCTTAGTAAATAGTTATGTCTTGGGCTTTTGTTTTCTCTAACTTTGTTTTCCCATGGTGTTGATCCTATCTGCTTTTATAATCTATGTCCTCAATTTTACTTCTAAAATCCCAGTCAGTTCAGTTCAGTTAATCGCTCAGTCACGTCAGACTCTTTGCGACCCCATGAACCACAGCACACCAGGCCTCCCTGTCCATCACCAACTCCCGGAGTCCACCCAAACCCATGTCCATCGAGTCGGTGATGCCATCCAACCATTGCATCTTCTGTCATCCCCTTCTCCTCCTGCCCTCAGTTGTTACCAACATCAGGGTCTTTTCCAATGAGTCAGCTCTTCGCATCAGGTGGCCAAAGCATTGGAGTTTCAGCTTCAACATCAGTCCTTCCAATGAACACCCAGCACTGATCTCCTTTAGAATGGACTGGTTGGATCTCCTTGCAGGCCAAGGGACTCTCAAGAGTCTTCTCTAATACCACAGTTCAAAAGCATCAATTCTTCAGCGCTCAGCTATCTTTATACTCCAACTCTCACATCCATACATGGCCACTGGAAAAACCACGGCCTTGACTAGACGGACCTTTGTTGGCAAAGCAATGTCTCTGCTTTTTAATATGCTGTCTATGTTGGTCATAACTTTCCTTTTAAGGAGTAAGTGTCTTTTAATTTCATGGCTGCAGTCACCATCTGCAGTGATTTTGGAGCCCAGAAAAATAAAATCAGCCACTGTTTCCACTGTTTTCCCATCTATTTGCCATGAAGTGATGGGACCAGATGTGATGATCTTAGTTTTCTGAATGTTGAGCTTTAAGCCAACTTTTTCACTCTCCTCTTTCACTTTCATCAAGAGGCTCTTTAGTTCTTCTTTACTTTCTGCCATCAGGGTGGTGTCATCTGCATATCTGAGGTTATTGATATTTCTCCTGGCAATCTTGATTCTAGCTTGTGCTTCCTCCAGCCCAGCATTCCTCTTGATGTACTCTGCATATAAGTTAAATAAGCAGGGTGATAATATACAGCCTTGATGTACTTCTTTTCCTATTTGGAACCAGTCTGTTGTTTCATGTCTAGTTCTAACTGTTGTTTCCTGACCTGCACACATAAAAATCCCAATAGATTTTTATATTTTAAATTGAAATAGATGTGTAAACTAATGTGTATACCTTGATGACATTAATAAGCAGACTTGAAGAGGCTGACTGTCTTGCTTAGTGGAATAAAGCTAGTAAATGATAGAGTCATCATCCAGACTCCAAGATCAGCCTTCATTTTTTTCATGGAGAAAGCAAAACACATGATCTGCACATGAAGTATGTTCTAAGGTTAAAATTCTTCTACCAAAACTTTTATCAGAACTCCAAATAAAATTGAGTGCCTACATGTATATATTTTTTACTTTTTACAACTTGTCCTTATAAACATGCTAATGAAAAGGCTAAAAGCAGACTCTGCTATTAGAATAATAAGTGTTGTCTGAAAATCTGCATGTTCAACAGTCACATAATTAAAAATTAATTCTACTTAGAAGATATTCTGATGTCCATAAAAACAAAGTAGGCAGATGAGGATGGGCATGTGGTAAAAGGTAAAAAAAGGATAAACCCTCAATTTATTAGGGTTCAGTTCAGTTCAGTTCAGTTGCTCAGTTGTGTCCGACCCTGCGACTCCATGAATCACAGCACCCTCATAGGGATCAAGACCATCACCATGGAAAAGAAATGCAGGAAGGCAAAATGGTTGTCTGAGGAGGTCTTAAAAATAGCTGTGAAAAGAAGAGAAATGAAAAGCAAAGGAGAAAAGGAAAGATATTCCCATTTGAATGCACAGTTCCAAAGAACAGCAAGGAGTGATAAGAAAGCCTTCCTCAGCAATCAATGCAAACAAATAGAGGAAAACAACAGAATGGGAAAGACTAGAGATCTCTTCAAGAAAATTAGAGATACCAAGGGAACGTTTTATGCAAAGATGGGCTTAATAAAGGACAGAAATGGAGGGACCTAACAGAAGCAGAAGGTATTAAGAAGAGGTATTAGGGTTAGGATTTAATTTCATGGGGCTTTCCTGGTGGCTCAGATGGTAAAGAGTCTACCTGCAGTGTAGGAAACCTGAATTCTATCCCTGGGTGGGGAAGATCCCCTGGAGAAGGGAATGGCTACCCACTTCAGCATTCTTGCCAGGAGAATTCCATGGACAGAGGACCCTGGTGGGTTGCAGTCCATGGAGTAACAGAGTCCAACATGAATGAGAGACTACCAGTTTCACTTCCACTTAAATTTAGTGGCATCAGGAATAGCATGCTCACATCAATGGCATTAGATCAGATTTAACCATTAACGGCCATTCTGAAAATAAGCAACATGGCACAAGCTTCAAGGTGGATCACAACAAACTGTGGAAAATTCCTAAAGAGATGAGAATACCAGACCGCCTTACCTGCCTCTGAGAAACCTGTATGCAGGTCAGCAAACAAGAGTTAGAAGCAGACATGAAACAATGAACTGGTTCAAAATTGGGAAAGCAGTACATCAAGGCTGTATATTGTTACCCTGATCATTTAACTTATATGCAGAGTATATCATTCAAACTGCCGGGTTGGATGAAGCTCAAGCTGGAATCAAGATTGCCGGGAAAAATATCAATAACCTCAGATATGCAATGATACTACCTTAATGGCAGAAAGCTAAAAGGAACTAAAGAGCCTCTTGATGAAAGTGAAAGAGGAGAGTGAAAAAGTTGGCTTAAAACTCAACATTCAAAAAATGAAGTATGTGGCATCCGGTCCTATCACTTCATGGCAAATAGATGAGGAAACAATGGAAACAGTGACAGATTTTATATTCTTGGCTCCAAAAGCACTGTGGACAGTAACTGCAGCCATAAAATTAAAAGGCACTTGCTCCTTAGAAAAGCTGTGACAAACCTAGATAGCATATTAAAAATCAGAGACATCACTTTGCTGACAAATGTGCATATAGTGAATGCTACGACTTTTCCATTACTCATGTACTGATGTGAGAGTTGGACCATAAAGAAGGCTGAGTGCCAAAGAATTGATGCTTTCAAGCTGTGGTGTTGGAGAAGACTCGAGAGTCCCTTGGACAGTGAGGAGATCCAACCAGTCAATCCTAAAGGAAATCAACCCTGCATATTCACTGGAAGGACTGATAATGAAGCTGCCAATATCTTGGCCACCTGATGTGAAGAGCCAACTCAATGGAAAAGACCCTGATGCTGTGAAAGATTGACGAGGAAAAGAGGATGACAGAGGATGAGATGGTTGGATGGTATCATCGACTCAATGGACATGAGTTTAAGCAAGTTCAGGGAGATAGTGAAGCCTGGTGTGCTGCAGTCCACAGGGCCTCAGAGTCAGACACAACTGAGCAACTGAACAATAGCAACACAGGCTTCAGAATTTGACTTTCACATGTTCAGTTGAATTAAGTATCTTCAGAAAAATCAGATGAAATTACATCATGATTCTGATCCTATAGGATAATGCCAGCAATCACATGGTCTGAGTTTTATGTGTTTTGTTTTATGTAAGAATTCACTGGGCACTCACTCCACTATCTTTCGGAATGAGAAACTTCTTGCCATTAACCAATGAAGAGTAAAGTAAATGCTGGAAGAATTTCTTCCTTTTCCCTTAAACACTGCCTGCCATTCTAGCAATGAAAAAAATGATGTATTTGAAGACCCTTGGGACAGGAAAATTGATAAGAGCTCTCAACTTCTTTCCCATAAACAACTGATCTTTTAAAGCTATTAACACAGGAGCTGGGCATTAAAGACAGTTAATTTATCATTCAAGAGCTGGCAAGAGTGTCAGGCGTTATAGTCATGCTCTGAAAAATGGGCCCTGAGTTCACCCTCTATGGTTGAACAGCTGCTCCTTCCCCAAATTTTAATCAGACTCTCTGAGCATCACATGCCCCAGCAAGGCAGAGCCCACATAAAACCTACAATAAGCCTGCCATGTAAATTCATTATGGAGCCCAAGTAATATGAACAGATATATTCTCTGGGCTGAAAGAGAGCTTTTAATTTAGACCAAAATTATGACTGCATAGTGATTTGACCCCTTGTTCTCTGGAAATGTTTCTCTTGGGAAAAAAAATATTCAGAATTGATCACCTAAAATAAAAGGCATTTTCTTGGTTGTTCAGAATTAGAATTCAAGCTTAAAACACACTGGAAATAAAATATGCCTTAGGACAAAAACATCTTAACCACGAGTTCCTGAAGTTTAGATACATGCCCCCTTCTCTGAGTTGACAACCATAGCTTTCTTCAGATTCTAAAAGACTTTGTAACCTCTTCCCCAAAAGTTGAATGGGTAGTGTTTTAGATCATGTTACGAATAGAAGCCAGTTTGACAATGCTGGAAATTTTACTTCACATGTAGCCAAAGTCATGGTTGGTTCTTCTCATAGACGTCTCAGATACCTAGTGATGAACTGTCCCCCATCATTAGTCCACTGTCTTGTGACTGTATGTCATAACACAGAGGAGAGAGGATCTCTATCAGTTCCCCCATCAGGAATTCAAGGACATTAAATAGAGATAAGGCATTCATATGTAGTGACAAATATGCAACCTATCAATCTAAAGAAGAACTGAATTAGTCACAGAAGAATCGAGAAGAATCACATAAACTCTATGAGTGACAGTCTCAGCTTTATGTAGTGGGGAGAGAGTAAGGTTTAGTTATGTTAACATACTTTGAATAGTTTTAAATTATCCTAAATGTTGGTAATGGATTTGGGGAGTGGTTGCCTACTACTTCCAGTTGGGGAAAAAAAGTACCTATTGTGTGAAAGATGCAGATAAACAAATGATTCATCAATCTACTCTTCTTCATCTGTCCCCATGCTGATCATACAACCCTCTAGATATTTTTATCTTTTTATGCAGGTCAGCCTACAGGAAGACTGCTTTTGTCATATGATCTTTGGGGTACTTGAAATCCTAGTGACAGTAATTTCCTGTGGTAAACGATAAACTGGATGCTGATTATGATTCAGCTTCTTACATAATTTGCCTATAGAAAGAAAATGTGGATAGTCTGGGCCATGGATCAGTAATTTCTTGGTGCTTACTGTATATCAGTACCCTGCTGTCCACCTCTGCCTCATATATACTTTGCTTAGCACAAATCATTAATTAGTATATGGCTGGTCATCCCAGGCCCAGACTAGACATCACCAGGTTCTCTTATGTAGAGAGAGCCAAAATTTCAAACAGAGGCAAAAATGAATAAGGCGCTACATACCTTGTTCATTGTGATTTAGTGAACAATGTCCATCAGAAACCAGAACTATCCCTTCTAAAGCTCTCTCAAAACTGGTTTGTTGCCTAGAATGTTAGCTCAAAGTTACTTGAGTACATAAATGACAATATTTTAAAGAATCTCCGTCACACAGCGTATCAAGAACTGATGTGGCAGAAAACATCCGTGCTTTCCACCCATTGAGGTAACCTGTTCCCAGGACTCGGTAAGAACTGAATAGATGAATTCCTAGTGTGGATCATAAAATCTGATAATAAGGAATGTGAGGCAATCAGAATCGAGAATGAAGAAAACTAGGAAGACAATGAAAAAGATGAAGGACAGCATCCAGAGAAAACCTGATGAGTCCCTCACTTGAGACACTAGAGGTACATAGGAGAGAGCCTATAATCGTGAACAGAAAAATGAAAGGATCCCAAGAAAGATATATTACCAGTTTTCTAACTTGAAGATATACTTCGTATGTTTGAAATTATTAAAGACTATCTAAAGTTTCATAGCACATTTAAACTGAGTTCAGCATTTCTAAACCAAACTGAAAAGGATTATCTGTTGTCATACTCTGGCCATTTTGAGAAATATTTTGATGAACATGGCTACTTGAGTGAAAACTGGATTGCTTTAAAATAGCTCTTTTGCTGTGTTTCCACTTTCTGAACTCAGCATCATCTCTCAGTCCAATCACATTCAATGTCCACCATCTCTGAATATTGTAGTGAATAATAGAGTGCTATTTTTCACATAATTTACTCCACTAATCATCATTATTATTGCCATGGTCGTTCCTTATTAGATTTATGATTATTTCACCAATTTCTTTGCTCACCACTCCTGTCTCCCACTCCTATTTAGGTCAGTTTTTTATTTCTATCACTGATTATCCATGAGTGGTAAACTCTTTTTAACCTGTAAATGTCTTTATTTCATTCTTCCCCTAGAATGGTAACCTTGTTTGTAGTCTATTTAGAACCCTGTCTATAGATTATTTTCCCTCAGTAGTTTGTGCGTATTATTCTACTGTTCTTAGGCAATATTAGTGCTAATAAAAAAACTGCTGCCTTCTAAATTGTTTTCTATAGTCAGCAATTCATCTTTCCTCTCTGGTTGCTTCTCAGACTTCCACTTTGTCTTTGATGATCTCACACTTCACTATAATCTATTTGGATGTGAGATAATTTTAATTTATCCAGTTCTGGACATAAAGTGATGTCTTGATTTTTCTCTTCAACTCTGGAAAATTACCATCCATTATTTCTTCAAATAGTGCCACAAATTAACTCTGCTCTGTATCCTGGCTCATTTACAAATTTTATCTTTTGATTAACCATCTGCATTTAATAGGACATTTATCTCATCTGTTTAGTTTTTAATGTCAATATATGCATTTTTTCATTTTGGAGCAATTTTTGCTTCTTCTTTTATTATTCTTTCCTAACTTGTTTTCTGCTCCTCCATTTATCTCTTTAGTCACTTTAATATGCTCATTTTTTGTAATATATTTCAATATTTTATATTTTTTGTTTTGTTCCTTAGAGTGCTTGTTCTGATTTACTTTTGGTTATCTCCTGGATTTTCTTCATAGTGGAGTCATTTCCTTCTGTGGCTTGTGAATTTTTACTGTGAATTTATTTTCAGGAAGCATTGTTTTTACTGTGGGATTTCCATGTTTCTGAGTTGAGATAGTATCACTCAGAGAAGTTTAGCATATTTAGAAATAAGGGCAGGTGTTTCAATAGTCCTAAAAACTTTTAATCTTAATTCATTGGCTTGTATTTTCTGTACACAACTTCCCGGATCAGGGATTTTGATGCAAAATCCAAAAGGCAAGTGTCCTCACCATTTCTTAAGGCTGATGGACACAGTCTGTGTTGGAGAGAGCACTTTGAGACTTCAGGCTTTATTCAAAGAGCTTTGCACAAGTATATTATCATGAATGAGCTTATAAAACAGGGCTCTGATTTCCACAGGGAAATGGTACTCCAGCTCCCAAACCTCTGAGTCTATATCCCACACAAAATCATGTGGCTACTGACAGTGGCAGCTTCCCCCTATTGCCCTGATTTCTCTCTTGTTTCTTACACTTAGGGAATTTCCTTTCCTCTTCTTCAAATCAATTCTACATTTAGAAGAGATTTTTTTTGCCTTTTTAGATAAAGCATTTGTTTTAAAGTTTGTAAAGGCACGGGGCCTATCTGCTTCACTTCAGTTCATTATGTCCTGAACATTCCATTATTGTGAAACTGGTAGTTGTTATTCTGAGATTAAACTTGTCTTTTCAATCACTTTCTTCTAATAGTAGATTCCATGCCACTAGCCACAAGGATAAGGATATCATTCATATCTGGCCAGTCACCATGTTTAATTTCCATGGAGTGCTATGTGATTGGTCTAGAGGTGATCTTTTGATACAAGCAGAGCCAATACAAGCAGAGTCCTTCTCTGTGGCTGTTATGCAAATATGGGCAGAATTAAGTGTTATTTTGAGCTAGAACAATATAAACCTGGAGATAGCATTAGTTACCCTTTCCTGCAGATAGATAGTCTGTGTGTATATATATATATATAAATTTGTATTGTGCATAGATATATACATACATATCTGTGCAGTCTATCTACAGTAGGAAAGAATGATGTTAGCACTCAGAGGGAATCAGAGCCAAGAAAGAAGACAATCATATTTGAACCCCTAAATCCTGGTATGCCCAGAGTCAGCCCAACTCCTGCTAAATAGGCCAGTGAATTTCTTTGCTTAAGCTAATTTGAATTGGGCTTCTGTCACTGGAGAAGGAAATGGTAACCCGCTCCAGTATTCTTGCCTGAAAAACCCCATGGATGGAGGAGCCTGGCAGGCTACAGTCCATGGGGTCGCAGAGAGTCGGACACGACTTCACTCACTTCACTTCTGCCACTTACATCTGACTTACGTGTCAATAAATTAGCGCATAGTGGGATTGCAATAAGACACCATCAACATGGATTTCTTTTATTTATTTATTCTTGGTAGGTCAGTTTGTAGTGCATGGTTTGACATGAAGCAAAGCCAGTTCTGAGTTTCAGAGAAGTGAAGTGAAGTCGCTCAGTCGTGTCCGACTCTCCGCGACCCCATGGACTGTAGCCCACCAGGCTCCGCCATCCATGGGATTCTCCAGGCAAGAGTACTGGAGTGGGTTGCCATTTCCTCCTCCAGGGGATCTTCCCGACTCAGGGATTGAACCCAGGTCTCCTGCATCGCAGGCAGACGCTTTAACCTCTGAGCCACCAGGGAAGCCTGAGTTTCAGAGAAATAGTGAGTGAATGTCAGATCTAATCTGAGAGACAAGGGATGGCGTCCCAGGATGAAGCCAAGGTCAGTTCCTGTCATCTGAACACGGACATTAAGAGGCAGGGTGGGGAGCTTCCAGAGTCACAGCCAGGAAACGGGAACCAGGGATTAGGAATGAGAACAAACAAACAGGGCTGCGGCAGCAGGCAGGGGTGTGGCAGCGAACACTGGGCCTTCTGGCTGAAGCTGGAGGTCAGCTCAGCTCTGCCTCCCAGTTGCTTCCTAAAGATACCAGGACGCCTTTCCATTCCTGCTAGGTGCCGCCATCTGGCGTCCGAAAGAAGAAGCCGGCATGGAACTGACTGCCGGGACAAGGACCCTTAAGCCAAGAGGGCCATAACTTTTTTTTTTTCCAGTTATGTATACCAGCAGTATCCAGACAGGCATCAAAATACATGCATTTCATGCTGATTATCAGTTTCCAAGGCAAATATCAAAGTGACTTATCCTCAGAAAGATATGTCAGATTTAAGAAATTTGCTTTTAAGTTAAGCAGATTTATGAGAAATATTGTACTTTCTGGCTGGAATAAGAGTTTTCGTTCATGCTCATCAAAAGGAGACATCTTCGTATCACCCCTTTGTTTACAGCTATGGGTCAAATGGGAGAAGTAGAGCTAATGAGGATAACAAATAAAGCTTTTCATATATTTAGAAGAAGCAATATGAAGAATATTAAACATCCATCCTCTGGAATAAATTTTAATTTTAATAATTAGTAAAATGTCCCCATCTGTATTTGAAAGGTTGAGAAACTTCCAGATAATTAGCTTCATGTCATGGGTGATGGAGAACCATCTATTTGCCTTCAAGGAGCTTGTAATCTACATAGAGATGCTGGTACCAAGAGGAAGAATAGATTTCCTTAGCACTGTGTGTTCAGAACCCATCTCTACAGAGCTATTTTCTGGGATAATTTTTAGAGCAAGTTTTTGTTACACACATTAAATCCTGTGTTAGCGATCGTTCTCCTGTTTCACTGAGGAGTTAAGCTGAGAGCAGGGATAGGTGGCTGCGCCCTCCTACTGCATCACCAGGGCTCAGCACAATGTCTGGCGCTTAAACGTCCTCAGCACATTTTTACTAAAGACTGGATGACATCTCAAGGTTCCTGTTAGTTGCATGGTACTTGGAATCTCACAGCCATCCCATTAATTTCCATTTTAAATTTCTCTTAAGATGCATGCGCTATAAGAAATGTGCTCTTTCAAAATGTCACTCATGCTAAGTGCCAAGCATTCACCAGTATCACACTTTAAATGACATTTTCTAGTAAGAACCTCTAAGCAGCGTAACACTCTTATTTAAGAAAAGAAAACGGTGCTCCATTTCCCACCTTCTCTTAATAATCTACATTGAATTTCCTTGTAAGCATTTGCTCACCAGAAAATGAAGGAACCTAGCATGTATTTATTATCATCCAACAGCCAGCTGTTTAATGAGGTTCTGATTTTATCTCTAAGAAAATCTGGAAGCATTTGTACACTGTGCAATTATTTCACAAGAAGATATTTCAGTACAATACTGGCAGTACTTCAGTTTTGCAGATAAATGACTGAGAACATTCATCGTCTTCTTTCTTCTCTTTCATGGGTAGAAAAAAGTCAGATTTAAAGCTCTCTAGAATCTACATTTATTGGAGAAGGGCATGGCAGCCCACTCCAATGTTCTTGCCTGGAGAATCCCAGGGACGGGGGAGCCTGGTGGGCTGCCGTCTATGGGGTCACACAGAGTCGGACACGACTGAAGTGAATTAGCAGCAGCAGCAAAATCTACATTTAAATGAAGATTGCCAATTATCAAGTATGTTAGTGGGGAATTCACTGGACCAGAGCTGATCATTGTATATATTTATATCCAGGCAAAAAAGAAGAATATAAAAATCATCTGTGATCCCACCTATCACTTTGATTTTGTATATAAATTATAACGTATTATAATTATACACACATAAATTTGGCTGTGGTTTTTTTAGCCAAAAAATATTAATAGATCTTATAGCATACACCATTTAAAATTTTTTCAGGACTTCCCTGGTGGTCCAGCTATTGAGTCTTCATGCTCCCAATGCAGGGAGCTTGGGTTCAATCCCTGGTCAGGGAACTAGATTCCACATGCCTCAAGCAACAGCCCATATGTGGCAACTAAAACCTGGTGCAGCCAAATAAATGAATAAAAATAAATATTAAAAAAAATATAAAAGTAACATTTTCCTATTTACCTAAAAACATAATGTGAATATCTTTTAATATCAATAACTTTTCTATCATTTAAAAAATGTCTGCATAGAATTTCATGATTTTAATATAATTTACTCAACCAACTAGTAATTTAAGTACAACTTTTTGTTCAAAGCAATGCACTCATCCTCATTAAGAAATTTTTACACATATTCTTTATTGCTTAAGACAAATTTTAGAAATGAAATAAATGGGTGAAAGCATTCACAAATTCTAATGATTATAAATATTGCCAAACTGCCTTTATAAAAGTTCTATTCCTTTTCTCTTTTTTTCTCATTAAAGAGGGAGGGTTCCCATTTCTCCAAACTCTGATTTACCCCAAGTATGATTGTTCTCTTGAGTTCTGAAAATTTGAAGATTTGCTATGCAAAAAATGATATTTAATTTGTTTCATTACTAGTGAAGTTGATCTTATTTGGTAGAATATTGGCCAGTTATGTTTCTTCTCTTGTTCATTATCTACTTACATCTTTTGTCCATTTTTCTATCATGTTTACCTTTTCTTTATTGGTCTTTTATAACAGGAGTAATATCAGAAGCTAATATCTAGTGTTTACTGAGTGTTACAAGTCAGGTCCTATTCCAGGTGTTTTTTGTTTAATCCTACCCAATGAGGTAAGTGCTATTAATATCACCATCTCTGTTTTATAAAGGACACATCTGGTGCAAAGAGAGGTTAAGTAATTTACCTCAGGTAACATAACTAGTATACTTGGTATACTAAAAAGATTGACAATCAATACATATTTGAAAGACTATCAACATGTCTGTTGAAACTACTTTCCCTGGTCTATCTTTCATCATTTAATTTTGCTTGTAGTGATTTTGCCTGCTAGGATTGATTGACTCTATTCTCATCAAATAAATTGACTTTTCTTTTGATCACCTGAAGAATAGTTTAAATATATTAATTCAAATGCATACAAACATTCAGATAGTGTGAAAGGATACAAAATAGATTAAATCATTTTTTCACTTTTATCATTGTCACACATAGCGAAAGCATCTCTTTTTAACCATTTATGTCTTTATTTCTTGAGATGGCTGCCCTGTGACTCTGCGTGCATGTCTGACTCTTTGTGATCCCATAGACTGTAGCCCACCAACCTCCTCTGTCCATGGGATCCTCCAGGCAAGAATACTGGAGTAGGTTTCCAGTCCCTTCTCCAGGGGATCTTCCCAACCCAGGGAACCCGCGTCTCCTGCAGTTCCTACGCTGGCAGGATTCTTTACCACTGAGCCATCTGGGAAGCCCAATATTTATTTATTTGGCTGTGTCAGGTCTTAGTTGCTCCACAGCATGCAGGATCTTAGTTCCCCAACCAGGGATCGAACCTGTGGCCCTTGCATTGCACTCCGATTTTTAAATAATATGTGTGTGTATATATATGTATACACTTTCATTTCTTGATTTATCAACTCCATATGTAAAAACTGATTTACTGTGAGAGACATGGCGTTTCAGGTGACAGAGCCCTGCTTTTCTTTCTCCTCCTCCAGTCAGCTTTCACAGGTAATATCAACTTTGGTTGTGAGAACCTATGTAATGTTAAATAATATACTTCAACTTCTAGCTCTTGATTTATCAACTTTAGACTGTGTGCTTTAACTAACTCATTCGTTCCTAATGGGGGAAACCACATGTAAAAATGGTTATTCTCTCTGTTCCTTGGTTCATAAAATGTCATATTTATGAAGGAATGCTTCACTAGAAGCAGGTCTTTCTTTAGTCATTTCACTGAAACCAGAGATATGTATAAGTAGAATGAAAGATATTGATATAAGTGACTATATAAATTATAATTAGTATATATATACTTATAAACACAGATTATGTAGATTATATAGATTATAGAGCCTTCCCAACTATATTGCTTTATTTATTGCCCAGAATAATTTTGCAATGTATACAGAACAAGTATTCTTACATAATATAGGTAAGGAAACAAGTGTGAAGAGCTTATGGTCATATAAAGTCACCGTCATGTTTTTTTTTGTTTTATTTTGTTTCTGACCAGCCTCCACACTTCTTTTTTAAT
The DNA here is from genome assembly GCF_963930625.1 of Muntiacus reevesi. Classification (NCBI taxonomy): domain Eukaryota; kingdom Metazoa; phylum Chordata; class Mammalia; order Artiodactyla; family Cervidae; genus Muntiacus; species Muntiacus reevesi. The sequence goes on along the minus strand of NC_089256.1, from coordinate 5,655,859 downwards.
TATACTTTTTGAAAAATTTTGGCTGCATGGGGTCTTAGTTGCCACACACAGCAACATACATCCACTTGTCTTTTTAAATTTAATTTAATAAAAAAAATTTTTTTTGGCTGCATGGTGTCTTTGTTGTAGCGCACAGACCCTCTAGCTGTAGTAGTGTGAGCTCAGTTACCCTTCGGCACGGAGGATCTCAGTTCTTCGACTAGGGGTAGAACCCGTGTCTTCTGCATTGCAATGTGAATTCTTAACCACCGGAAAACCAGGGAAGTCCCCACTCTTCCTTTTTTGTGGCAGTATTACTCTGAGCAATAATCCCACCTTGCCCCAGTCTCAGTTCATGTGCTTTCAATTAAAACCAGTTACTGCCTTAAGTTCATGAACAATGTGACTGACCCAAGACAGTAAATTCAGCACATCTCCCTGGCCTCAAGTGGGTCTGGAATGGCATCAGAATCTATAAGATGTACCAAGATTATTTCTGGGAATAATGGGACAAGGACTCTGGCCCTGCTCTCCTGACTAAAGACGCAGCCCTGGGGGATGCTGGCAGCCATCTTGTGAGCGGGTGTGTGAGATAACCTGAAGAAGCTGACTGAGGAGAGAGCTGTGTTTGTTCCACTGGGCCCTTCCCTGAGCCACGTCTACTCCTGCTGTTCAGTTACCTCAGCTCACACAGATTCCCTTGTGTTTACTGCAGTTTGGGTTGATTCCATGTCAACTGTAATAACTGCACAGTTAATTCGTGACAATCCTGACACCAGCTTTTTGACTTAAATCTAAGGCTCCTTCTACCCTACCCCGTTGCCTCTTTGTTCAGGATTCCAAAACACAGACCTTTTAAGATGTCTCCATCATATCTTTTGCCTTCCTTCATAGTCTATTACGCATTCTTAGAAATGCAAATCCATCACGTGGAATTCATTCATGAGCCATTACGCATACATGTTTGGGCATGATATTCCCTATATACTTGGAACAATCGTATGGATCAGAGGAAAGCTAATTCCAAAACTTTTTGTTAAATAAAGTTACTTTTATTTTAAGGTAACTCTGGATCACCCACCATGCATGGCTGTGTTCAGGAGTTGTGGTCATCAAATTCAATCATATATTACAGTAGTTGTTTGAAATTCAGAGCACATTTAGCCTAAGAAAAAGTATTCTAACTGGTTACTTAGATTATCACAGAAAAGCTAATTTAAACTGTGGTGTTATGGTGTGCATGAATACTCAGTTGTGTCCAACTCTTTGCAACCCTATGTAGCCCACCAGGCTCTTCTGTCCATTGGATTTTTTAGAAAAGAATACTGGAAGGGGTTGCCATTTTCTTGTCCAGGGATTGAACCCATCTCCTGTGTCTTCTGCATTGCAGGTGGATTCTTTACCACTGAGTCACCAGGGAAACCCAATTTAAATTAAAATATGGCTAAATTACTCTGTATTTGAATGAGAAATGCTAGAATAGAGTATTGTCACAAAACTAACAATAAAGCTTTTTTTAAATATTAAGAGGATGGTACTTAAACAAGGAGATTTGCAGGTAGAAGATGAGAAGGTAAATGAAAGTGTATGACCATTCCAAAGAGGCTCCAGAGTCACTGCAAAGGCCATAGTGGTTGATGATTTAGGTCCTTTACTGTACTTGATTTCATATAAAAATGTGTCTTTTCTTTTGCATGATACAATAAAAAACTCTATTCTTAAACTTCAAAACCACACAAAGATGGAACTGAGAAAGGGAAAATGCAAAAGAGATTTTCATTTTCTCTTTTGATGTATGTTTCAAGTGCAAAGACTCCATCTTCAGACATTACTATCTAGAGAAGAAAATATACATGTAAACCCAAGAATGCACTGCTGAGCTGGCAGAGAATTAGAGGCACATAGAAAGGAAGAGTAGGGTCTTAGCATGTGGGCTAGTGGTTCCCAGAGGAGGAGTCTGAGGTATGTGGTAAAAAACTTGATGAGCCAAAAACAGGAGCTGTGAAGAGAGAGCTTTGTGCAGGTAAAGAAAAGCGTAGATTACAAGTCAGAGACTTGCTTGGGCACTATGTGAAGTTTAGAGTGAAGGAAGAGAAACATGGAGAGACAAATGTTTGAACTTCTGCTCTGAAGGTTATGGAAAACTTTTTAATAGGGCTCTTGCAAGGTAAACAGAAGATAGTTGGAAGAGAGAGGGTGGGGGTGCAGCATTAAAAGGAGAGGGAATGTGTGGGTAAGTAAATGTATAAAATGAGAGTGTCATATGGGCTGTAAACTTAAGTTTAAGAAGCATGTGAGAAAAGTGAAGAGTAAACACATGGAGAATTGTGCAAGGCGAGAGAAGTAATTAATAGCAGAGGTGGACAGAGTCCAGACTCAGCATAACCTAAGTACAAGTGACCCGATGAATTTGCAGGTTCCTCATCGAACAATCTGAGGTTCGTTAGCGGACTCTGCAGACAGGGAGCTGGCAGGTAGAGAGGGTTGGCTGTACTATGCCATTTCATATAAGGGACTTGAGCACCCGTGGATTTTGGTATCCACAGGTGGCCTGGAACCAGTCCCTTGTGGATACAGAGGGACAGCTGTGCATTAATGCTCAGCAGAACTCCCAGGAGAGGCTGATGGAATCCGCATGCACTGGGTAGAATAGCCTGCAGATTTCAATGTGTGACAGTGTCCATGTCAAGAACTCATACCTTTATTTTAAAGTTAAAACTTATTGGGGTCACTCTGTACAATACCTGAAATGTCAAAGCTGGGAAGCACAAGATTTTGGTTAGAATGGCAAGTGTCTGGTGCCTAGAAAGGAAGGGATCCTGCTTTGGTGAGAAACACATTTTATTATGACATTCAATGCATGGGTAGGGAAGTAGAAAATGCACTGCCAGTTAATAGCCACCTATTGACCTGAGGCGATATTAAATGGATTGTTCCGAATGTCCCCCAGGCTTGTGCTCAGCAGCATCAACATTCATCCTCGGAGTCTGCATTTTTAATGGAAAACTACTGTGAATGGTAGTGCTGAAAGCAGAAAGGCCAAGCCTTTCCTTGGTTGTAGCTGCACGATTCTTTCCCAAGCTCATTTGCGCTTTAGTGATTTCACTTTGCTTGGCCTTTTACAACTTGGCAGTTCGGGAAGTGAAGATGAGAGACTCAACAGATTTTAAAATAAATTTTACTCCAAATGTTTCCTTAATACTAGTATTTCTTAGACAGAGATTCCTGATGTTTTAATGAACTGTTCTTGGTGGGTTTTTTTTTTTTGGTGTTTCTTTAAAAGCATCCTTTGGCATTTGTGAATGTGCCACGACTTTTGCTCTTTTTTTTTGCTTTTTTTTTTCCATTTATTTTTATTAGTTGGAGGCTAATTACTTTACTGTATTGTAGTGGTTTTTGCCATACATTGACATGAATCAGCCATGGATTTACATGTATTCCCCATCCCGATCCCCCCTCCCACCTCCCTCTCCACCCGATCCCTCTGGGTCTTCCCAGTGCACCAGCCCCGAGCACTTGTCTCATGCATCCAACCTGGGCTGGTGATCTGTTTCACCATAGATAATACACATGTTTTGATGCTGTTCTCTCGAAACATCCCACCCTCGCCTTCTCCCACAGAGTCCAAAATTCTGTTCTGTACATCTGTGTCTCTTTTTCTGTTTTGCATATAGGGTTATCATTACCATCTTTCTAAATTCCATATATATGCGTTAGTATACTGTATTGGTGTTTATCTTTCTGGCTTACTTCACTCTGTATAATGGGCTCCAGTTTCATCCATCTCATTAGAACTGATTCAAATGAATTTTTTTAATGGCTGAGTAGCTCTTAATTTGGACTCATTGATATTTTCCTCAAAAGCAGGAAAGGCACTTCTTGGTAATCAGGTGAAATATAAGGGTTTTTTTTGACTCTTTCTTGAAAGTTGCTGAACTTTGGGGTGGCAGCCTTGAGAAACGTCAGCTGGCAGAAAAAAAGAGGAGTGCCTCTCTGTTGTTTCCTACTCTGCTCTGTGAGATCTGACTTTTAAAAATCCTTTGTTAGTTTGCAATGCATTTTCAAATGCACTCAAAGTAATTAGCACCCTGAATTGAATCTTGTTGTCACATTTAATTATTAGATGGCTACTTTCCCTTAGGGTATTTGACAGTTGCCCAAAATGTTAGTCTTAATCTAAAACCAAGAAGAGACCTCTGACATTGTGAAAGCCACCAAAATGGCATTTATTAAATATAAATGGTGAGTGCCTGAAGGAGAGGTGAGAAGAGAATGCTAATTCTCATCCTGAAATGAAAATTCCTCCAGTATGAAAGAGAAATTATATTACCTCTTAGCAGAAGCTTCATCACTTTTACTTATCACATGGATGATTTTAGAATGTGTGTATTTCTATAATGCGTGACATTTGCATTGATAAATAGAGAATTATGACTCTCAACTTCTATCTCTGATTTGCCAAAATTCCTGTAAATACAATGGTTTCTATTAGTCTATTATCTGGAAAATGACTTGAAAAAATTAAATGATACTGATTTAAAATGAAGAAAGCTTATTTATGTGCCTTTTAGGAACCCTAAGTGAATCAGCTAAATATATACACCAAGAAACAAAAGTGTTACCCTCTGAGTAGTATTTTATCATAGACTGGAAATGTGAAACTTATTAATAGTGTTAGAAATTAAGTGCACAATGAAATGTACACATTATTGGAGCTCTTCAGTGGTAATTATTCCTTAAAAGCTAGAAATTGCCTTTATCTCCATGATATAAGAGAAAAGATACTATTAAAGCCCCTAGGAATTATCACCATATTTGAAGCATCTTTCACTTGGTCAAAGAAGCACAGGCCAAGTTCTGGTACTTACTATGTGAGGACTATGGCGACTGCATCGTTCAACACGCTCTCCCCAAACAAGAGTGTGTACAGGTCAGGGTCGACATGCAGTTCATGGAAAATGGCCAACACCGTCACTAGGGGAGACACACACAAACATGCAGAGTTAGCTGGGATGTGGCCATAGACTTGTCCTTGGCTGTGGTCACCTGTATAAAGCACTCATTAAATGTTCATCTTCTCAAATCCATCGATAGATACATACTGAACCTTTAACCAAAATCAACCTCATCAGTCACTGCCCTGCTTAAAAGATTTCTCTGGGCTCCACACTGCTTACAGAGAAAGCTTGAGCTCCTTGGTACAAGTCTTGTATAATCTGTGTACTGTTTGCCTTCCAGCGTCTCTGTCTGAACTCCCTGGCTGCCCTCTACTGCCTCCCTCTAGCCACGCTGAACTTGTCAGAATTTCCTGAACACAGAATTTCCTGTATTATTTTCTAATTACCTTGGCATTTGGGTTCACTTTAGCAGGGCAGCTATCTGTTTCTCATCCAGATGCTACCATTCTCCTCTTTCCTTAAATACATAAAGCGAGACACACACACACACACACACACACACACTTTTTGCTACAAAAAACCCCAAACCTTTATTCAATCTTTAAAAGCCTCTCAAGTTTCCCCCAGCCCTCTGATCCCTCAGTAAAGACCTGGGTCACTCCTTTTTGATCCCAGAATTTGGGATCACAGAACATATCATAGAAAAGACTGTGAGCTCTTGGCACACGCTCAAGAAGTGTTTGATGTGTGAATGACTGAGTGAGTGAATGAATGAAGAGTTGTTGCAGCAGCTTATTCCTGTGAAGGGAGAGGTGGTTGGCACCTGGCTCTCATTCTCTCAAGATCACACTCATCTATACAGATGGACCCAATGTTCCTAAGAGCAGGGCCTGAGGATTCATTTTCGGCAGTCTGCTTCATGGCTCCCATATACCGTAGGTGTACAGAGCTTCTGGGCATATACCTGGGCAGTGAGTAATCACACACTGATTAACTGTGTTCATCAAAACTATTCAGTGTCTCAATGTTTGAAACAGTCATGCAGTGTGAACAGCTATCATTAGGAGAATGATCCACTGAGTTGATTGCCAAAGGGAAAGAGAGGGTGGTTGAAAATGATACTGATGGTAAATTTTTAAGGCAGAATGGGCATTTTCATTTCTGTTCTTTCCTTTACTATTTCATGCACTGTGAGGTTAATAGCTGTGTTGTTTAAGAGAGTGCTAGGGAGAAGAAAAAGCTCAGTTGGACTGTTTTGTAAGTAGGGTCAATAAGTTTGGCACTTGTCTGCCATAATGGGAGGGTTTTAGTGACAGAGTGACACAATTTGATTTAAACCTTGGAAATCAAGTTTAGGCAGCAGGGTAGAGGACAGAATGGACATGCGGCTGGAAGCTTTCCCGAATGTTCTGGCAAGAGATGAGTTGTACCAAGACTGGAAGAGTCCTAGATTCAGGCTCCTCAACTCTTGTACATCCTGCTCTTTCCTGAACATCCACCACCCTGGGTTCTTATAGGTCAGTGACCACAGTGCTTTTATTTTACTTACTCATTTGTTCTCACCTTCCCTCTGGGTCACTACCCCCTAGCATGTTGCTAGACTATGGTTAGCTTTAGTGAGTGAAAAGATAATGTCAGGGAGGATAGGGCAGAGGCGATAATACCCACAATATATTTGGGATGAAGAACTGGTAGGTCTTGGTGCTTGAGAGAAAGCAAGATTTGGGTTTCAGCCCTGGGCAGGCAGTAAATGGGCTGCATAAGAGAAATTTGTAGACAGGGGAATTTTGCAAGTTTGGTTTTTGATATGTTGACTTAAATAGCCAGGTGGAATTTCAAATGGAAATTTCAATAAGAAAGTTAGAAGTAAAAGGTTATCACTAGAGGCTTCCCTGGTGGCTCAGTGGTAAAGAATCCACCCGCCAATGGAAGGGACATGGGTTTCATCCCTGGTCTAGGAAATTCCCACATGCCCCGAAGCAAATTTGCCCCTGCGCCACAGTTACTGAGCTTGCACTCTAGAGTCTGGGAGTCACAACTCCTAAAGCCCAAGTTCCTTAGAGCCTGTGTTCCACAAGAGAAGTCACGAAGGTGAGAAGCCTTTGCACCACAACTAGAGAGAGAGTAACCTGCATAGCAATGAAGACCCAGAACTGCAAAAAATAAAAAAATTAAGGTTGTAACTAGACAGAGTTAAAGTAGAAGAAATAATTTAAGGGTAATAAGCATGTAGGTAGAACATAAAGCCACAGGAGTGGCTGAGATTGCCTGGGTGAAGTATATAGAAAGAGAGAGAGTTCATGAGAGATCCTTGGGAGATACTCACAGATAAGGGATACATGGGGGAAAAGAAACATGAAATATACATGTGGGGTATTTGCAAAACCTGATCCTAAGCACCAGCAAGTGGCTGAAAACCATATCCATCAGGAATAGATTTTTATTTACTAAAGATTATCCTAGGGAAAGGAGTATTGAACCCAACAATTAGCTTTGGGGTAAAGAGACAACAAATACAGAATGCCATGAATCAGCATGACGATTAGCCAGATTCAGTTTTACTAGGCATAGAGTCGATTTCATTATTCTAGATGAATAGATCCTTAATCATGATAGAATGGCAGAGATGTACCCTCTACTAGTGTATAGCTGTTCACATTTGTACCACCTCTGAGCCTTTGCAGGTGGTGGTGGGAGGGGGCTGACGATTTTCTCTGCTAAGTAACCTCTTTCTCCTGCTAGGATAGAGTCAAGATCCTGAATCAAATCAAAACAAAAAGGCTTCAGTTGGGAGTTTTATTTTTCTGCTTTTTTGGCACACCATAGGCATGTGGAATCTTAGTTTCCTGACAAATGATTGAACTGTGCCCCCTGCCTTGGAAGTAAAGGGACATAACCACTGGACCACCAGGGAGGTCCACAATTGGGAATTTGAATTACCAACATTTTCCTTTTACTAGAATTTTGTGTGGAATAAAAGTAAAATTATAATTTTTATTGGAATATAATTGCTTTATAATGTTGGGTTAATTTCTGCTGAACAACAATGTGAATCAGCCATATGTATACATATATTCCCTCCCTCTTGAGCTTCCCTCCTACCCCCACCCCCATCCCACCCCTCAAGTCATCACAGAGCACTTAGCTGAGTTCCCTGTGCTATCGAGCAGCTTCCCACTAACTGTCCATTTTATACATGGTAGTATATATATATGTCAATGCTACTATCATAATTCGTCCCACCCTCTCTTCCCCTGTTGCGTGCACAAGTCTGTTCTCTCTAGCTGCATCTCTATTTCTGACCTGCAAATAGATTCATCAGTACCATTTTTCTAGATTCCATATATATGTGTTAATATATGAAATTTGCTTTTCTCTTTCTAACTGATTTCACTCTGTATCACAGGTTCTAGGTTCATCCACACATTACAATTGAATCAGTTTCATTCCTTTTTATAGCTGAGTAATATTCCATTATATATAGTTACCACATCTTCTTTATCCATTCATCTGTCAATGGGCATCTAAGTTGCTTCCCTGTCCTAACTATTGTAAATAATGCTGCAATGAACATTGGAGTATGTGTGTATTTTGAGTTATGGTTCTCAGGGTATATGCCCAGTAGTATGATTGCTCGGTCATATGGTAATTCTATGTTTAGTTTTTTGTTGTTGTTGTTACCTGTTTAGTTTTTTAAGGAACCTTTGTACTGATCTCCACAGTGGCTGTATCAATTAATCTCCAAAATATACAAACAGCACATGGAGCTCAATATCAAAAAAACCCAACAACCCAATAAAAAGAATGAGCAAAAGACCTAAATAAATATTTCTCCAGAAAAGACATACAGGTGGCCAACAGGTACATGAAAAGATGCTCAATGTAACTAATTATTAGAGAAATGCCAATCAAAACTACAATGAGGTATCACCTCATGCTGGTCAGAATGGCCATCATCAAAAAATCTACAAACAGTAAGTGCTGGAGAGGGTGTAGAGAAAAGGAAAACTTCTTACACTGTTGGTAGAGAGTTATTCTTAAGTTAGAAAATTCTCTCATGGAAGCTCTACTAATACAGACTTTAGTCTTTGTAGTTGCTTGTTTGTATTTCTAAGCTTTGAAGATGACTTGCAGCTTGTCTGCATTCCCAGGCACATGAGTTGCCTTGGCTCACAAGTAGGGAGGTAAAGCCCTGGGTTTCTTTCCCCAGCTCCCCACATATGCAGTCTTCCCTATGCTAGGATGGACTCTGAATCTACAGTGAGAGCTTTGGGCCTTTGGAGGGACAGACTTTTAACTGAATATCCAGTTTTGTTCAAAAGTGTTCTGACATTCCCGCAATTCCTTTTGCACAAAGAACTGAACTCCACTGCATAAATGCTGTCCCCCACAAAGAAAAAGCTATTACTTGGGGGCATTCCTATCTACCCTGTGAAGAAATGTAACAGCTTTGAAATAAAACAAGGCAGTGTGTCCCACAAGAGGGAATATTTGCTGGGACCACAAATGAGTTGAATAGGTGAATCAGGAAATTAGCCACCCACTCTCACTGCTGAGCTGAGAGCTTTGAAAAATGCATGTAATCAGCTTGCAGGCGGGGCTCAGTCTCACACACAATGTCCTAGACTCTCACGGCACTTCTTCCCAAGAGAGAACCTCTTGGAACAGCTGTGGACATGCTCACACCGGCTCTGCTCGAAACTTGTTGGGTTTGTAAGGACAACCCAGGTCCAAGGCTGGGTTGAAGAGCCAGGTGTAGTTTGATCAGACTGCTTGGGATAGTCTGAGGAGAACATTCCAGACACCATGTGGAGAGGAAGAGAAGAAGACACAATCTGATTTCTGTAACCTCTGATTTTACCAGGGAATTGTGTCATGCTTGCTTTTGTCATACTGTAGTTCTCATCACTCAGTGATGAGTTTCAACAGTCAGCTTGGGGTTTGGGGTTCCTTCCCCATACTTGACTTTTTAGCTAGAGAAAAATCTGTTTTGTCTCCTGATTTGGTAGTAAGGAATGCAAACATATATAACCTTATGCTCAAATACACACACACACACACATCCCTATTCCCATGTAAGAGCAGTGGATGGTTGAGACATGCCATTGAATCACTGAGATAATAGTGGTTCAATGAATGATATAATGATTCAACTATTTTCTGAGAATATGTTATAGTTTCAGTAGTCAAACAGTGAAGGGTCTTGGGAGAATGAATGAAGCAGTGGTGTGGATGGCACTCCTGAGAAGCTGGTGATGAAGGGAAGCCTATGGAGTAGAAAGCCAATGGAGGCTTTCTCTTCAATTTCTAATTTAATACAGATTGAACAGAATAAGCAGAAAGAAAAGTTGAAGACAAAGGAAAAAGAAGAGAACCCTATTACAGCATCAGAGCTTATATTTTCTTATCTCAAATGCAATAACCATAACTAGAGATAAAAATTCAGATAACGACTACCTTACCCCATTTGGTACCTCAATGTATTGGCTGAAATAATGTCTTATTTTTTTGTTACTATCTTTTGAACTAACCTCATTCCTAATGCTCTTTCAGTCACTTCTAAATCTTCAGGGTGACTTGTTGACAGTCCCTTCACTAGATCTCCATTAACAGCTCTCTGACCCATATTTTCTTGGTGTTTTACAAGGAATTTAAATTTCAAATGCTATTTTAATACAGGAACTCTCAGCAACCTGCACAATCTCTGCCTGGGTCTGTGGACAGCATCACACAACAGTTCCTACCCCTGTTGCTCTAAGTCTTGTCCAAGTCTCAGCCTTGTCAACATGCTGGCTCTCCCTGGAGAGTGCTCTTTGTGGTTTTCTGTGCAAATCAGTATGTATGACACTTGTCCCTGACACATGGAGAATCAGAAACGTCTATGGCTTGTGCAGTGGAACCTTGTCAGGCTGACAGGTGGAGAACCCTGGTAGTCTCATAAACAAGGCAGCGATTTCTATTTCCGAAAATGATTACTGGGAAAATGCAGGATTTTTTTCCCCTCCTAAAATTTGTATACAAGAAATTCTCCTGTAACTCTTCCCACTTTTCTGAAATATTAGACATAGTGAGATTACAAGGAGAGGCTCCAAAATAGCTGAGGTATTCTAGTAGGCTGGAATACTGAAATTAGCTTGAGACTCAATCTTCTCAGTGAAGACCTGGCAGCAGATTCAGTATACTGGTTTTGCCAATCAAGCTTTGCCAGTCATATCCTAGACATACAATGAGAAATCCTAACCCTTCTGAAATAGGTCAGAGAAACACTGCCTGATCTAGAAAGTTAACCACTAGATGTTATTTCATTGAGGTCATTTGTCTCTGCGGTAAAAGAATCTGCCTGAAGTGCAGGAGCAAGGGTTCAATTACTGGGTCGGGAAGGTCCCTTGGAGAAGGAAATAGCAACCCACTCCAGTATTCTTGCCTGGGAAATCCCATGGACAAAGGAGCCTGGTGGGCTACAGGCCCATGGTGTCACAAAAGAGTCGGACACGTCTTAGCAACTAAACAACAATGTTGTAAATTAGAAGTTACACAGACCATCATGAATGATTTAGCCCTAAAACATTTCAATTTTATTTTGGCCATTAGTATGATATATTATGTTGGTACTGAGTTGGTGGTGGAGAAAATACCACATGTTAGCACATCATTACAGCCCTTTCCCCTAGAGATGCTTGGGAGAAACAAGCCCCAATGCCCCAGGGCAATAGTTTCAAAGTGTGGTCCAGGGACACCTGGGAGTTCTTGAGGCTTATTCAGGAAGATTCCCAAGGTCAAAACTATCTCATAATACTATGACAGTGTTACTTGCATTTTTCATTCTTGTTATTTCATCTGTGTAGAGTGGAACTTAGAGGTTTTATGATGTGTGTTAGTGCAGCTGAATTCAGAAACCAGTGTAAGAATCCAGTTGTCTTCTGTCACACCACACATTAAGGGGACTTGCAAAGATGTGTCACTCTCCCCAGTAAATTTTTTGTCTTGGAAATATAGTTTTTATAAAAAATGTCATTTAGCATGTAAATTGTTCATGATTATTATTTTAAAGAGATCAATGAAATTATGTTAAAAATTTTAAATTCTAACCTGGTAAATGTTGACAAACAAAGACTCCTTGAGGTCTTTCCTAATTCTGAAGAATTTTAAAAGGGTTGTGACACCAAAAAGCTTGAGAACCACTGTCCAAAGACATTTGCTGTATATAATGAATCAAGTTACATCCTGTGCAGCCAGAATGATACTTATGAAGCATGGTCTCTGAGAGAAATGAGAAAATAGTTCCTGAAATCATTTTCAGTGGAATTTAATTCTCTTGTTGGATTCCTGTTGAGAAAGTCTCCCTAGCTCTAAATAACTTTTGCCACACAATAACCAACTAATTCTTTTGGAATATATGTAGAGGATTTCTAATAAATATTATGTGAGGGGAAATTATTCTTTTCAGATTAATTAAAACAGCACATTCTGGAATCACATTTCTGTCATAAGTATTTGCATTTGTTTAAGTCCTTTTTTGGAATGTAAGTGCTTTGTGGTCAGAGATTATTTCTTCAACATATGGATGCATAATAAAAACACTGACAATCACATGTCCTTTCCTTGATTTCAAACACGGTCGAACATAGTTCCAGATAATCGACGCCTTCTTTTGCTTTAAAACCTGAAGTACAGTCCTTATCAGTTACTGAGAATATAAAAAAGTAATCAGAATATCACAAGGTTTGATATTAAGAAAATAAAAACAAATAAGAAATATAAAGATTAGCAAGATAGAAACCTGAGAACAAACACTGGGGTGGGTAGATATTTTCCAGATCTTCTCTTTGGGAACTATGGGCTAATATCTTTTGGCACTTTAGCTGGTGCTTTAGAATTTTTCCCAAAGGTACCTACAAGAGAAATATTCTAAATTTAACATTAGCACAGAACATAAACATTTAACAAAGACCCAATTTTCTCACCAATGGGGTTTAATGAGCCATGGTGCAGTTTAATGGGGAATCTTTGCAGTCTGTTCAATATCTGAGTGAAGATGACTTACCCTGTCGTACAAGCATTCTCCAATCAGGATTATGACTTAAGCATTTTGCCATTTTAAAAATGAACAGGGTAAGCAAGGGTTTGCCTACAAATCATGAAATAAATTCAGAAAAAAGCTCAGTGGAGCCATAAAGCAGACAAAGCCTGAATGGGTCAACAATAGGAGGTAAAAATATCACTGTGACCCATTACACATAACAAAAATTGTAGGAAAAATACGATAATGTGAGTCATGATCATGATACACATTTATATAAGTGGGTTTCTCTTGTATATAAATTTTTCTCTTGCTACAAAAAGACATGAAGCAAGCAGGTATTCCATCATTGCCCAATCTGTGGATAAAGACCCCAAGAGACACTACAGAAAGATTTCAAAGTAGAGGGTGCCTATTTCTGCTTTCTAAGTAGATTAGAAAAGCTGCTAAGCGTGAACAAGAGTAATATTCAGAGGCTACACTGGGTCTGTGTGACACAGCAGGGTGGGGAAGATAGGAGGAGAGGGATCATATCATGAGTCCAATCATTCCTGCCATCACTCTGTGAGGTAGGCTGAATAATGCCCCCTCCCACCCCTGCAGAGACATTACTTTGTCAACAAAGGTCCATATAGTCAAAGCTATGGTTTTTCCTGTAGTCATGTATGGATGGAAGAGTAGGACCATAAAGGGGAATTGATGCTTTTGAACTGAGTTTTTGGAGAAGACTTTTTAGAGTCCCTTGGACTGCAAAGAGATCAAACCAATCAATCCTAAAGAAAATCAATCCTGAATATTCACTAGAAGGACTCATGCTGAAGTTGAAGCTCTAATACTTTGGCCACCTGATGCGAAGAGCTTACTCATTAGAAAAGACCCTGATGCTGGGAAAGATTGAAGGAAGGAGGAGAAGGGGATGATAGAGGACGAGATGGTTTGATGGCATCACTGGCTCGATGGACATGAGTTTGAGCAAGCTCCAGGAGATGATGGACAGGGAAGCCTGGTATGCTGCAGTCCATGAGGTCGCAAAGAGTCAGACACGACTGAGAGACTGAACAACAACCCCTCCCTCATCTCCCCTGAAAAGGCATCCATGCACTAATCCCCAGAGACTGTGCATGTATAGATAGCTTAACATGGCAAAAGGGACTCTGCAGGTGTAATTAAAGTTTGCTTAAAATGGGCAAATTATGTTGGATTATTTGGGTGGGTGCAACCTAATTACTCAAACTCTTAAAAGCAGAGACATTTCTTTTCCTGGAGTCAGAGATGCAGCTGAAGAGAAGGCAGAAGAGAGACTAAAAAAGGCGTGGGGGCAGCGGTCATGAAGATTCCAAGTGTGAGAAGTCGTCTGCATGCCATTATTAGCTCTGAGCTGCAGGGGCTCACTTGCAAGGGTCAGAGGGAGACCTCTTTAAGCCAAGATAAGAAAGCAGCAATCTCAGTCCTATAACTACAAGGAAATGGATTCGGTCAACAAATGGAATGAACCTAGGGCTTCACCATGAGCCACACTAGTCAGCACTTTGATTTTGGCCTTGCGAGAGTGTAGTAAGAGATCCTAGTTGAGCCAACCTCGGTCAACCAGCCTACCTATAGAACTATACAATAATAAATTTGTGTTGCTTTAAGCTGCAACATTTCTGGTAATTTGCTACAGCAGCCCAAACAAGTGCACTCTGCTCCCCTCTCACCAGAGGAACTACAAATGGTGGGCAGCCTACACTCTCAGGCATTTAACTTTTCAACATATGAGTTTCTGAGTAGAAGGGCCCTTCAGTCCTCCCCTCCCCTATCCCCCACCAGCAGACAAGAAGTCACATAGACAAATCCATCTTTTAGCTCATGCTTTACCAAGGATAAAACCTGAACGGATGAGAAGGCTGAGGATTTGCAAATGTTTGTGCCACGAGGCCCTCTGTGCTGATTAATTATCTATGTGTGTTTCCCTTGGTGCGATCATCAGATCGATCAATTACTCAGAATGTATTATTTTCTAGCTCATCAAATCACTTTATTTTCCAGTGTTTATTTTATCTGAGCTACACTGTGAAGAACTGGTGCTGAGGTGGGAATGATGAAGCCCAAACCAGGGTGGAAGGTTAGCACAGTCGGGCCAGCCAAGACTGAGAAGAGCAAGCCAAAAGTCATAAAGCCACTCTTGTGAGAAAAGCAAGCAGTGGCCATTTTTATTCTTCTTCTCTGAACCTTTTTTTTTTTTGTATTTTATAATTTTTCTACAATAAGCATGAATAAGAAAGGATAAAAAGTCATCTTGAAAGTTGGCCAAACTTAATACAGAGATATACCATGGAACTCAGAGTCTCTTCCCACAGCCCAGGGTGCCATATGTGAGCACTCCTCTCCCCCTCCCTTCATCCCAGAACTTCCTTCCTGGTCTTCCAGACTGTCGAGCCCTCTATGTGACATGACACTGTGGACACTTCTTATCTCTCCAAGCACTCTTTTGTGTTGGGGAGACTAACTTCTAGGTTCTCTTTGAACCCTCCAGCCCCCCTCTCTCTCCTTGGCAAACCCACCCCTTTGATGCAAATGCTGCCCAAGAATTCCTCAGCTCCCTCTTCATTCTACCAAGTCTCTGTGAGCAATCTCATCCACATTCACTTATCTCAGTCTCCAGCCAATCCCTTCTTCTCCTCAACTACAGGCTACCATATCTAACCACTGGCAAGACAACTCCATTTGGAGTTCTTCTACTGGAACAAATACTTATTAAGCATCACTGTGTGCCTGGCACTGGGTATGGAGGTGCTAGAGATTCCCTGTCGCCTAACCAGCCATCATCAATCTGTTGCTTTTGCTCTTGAATTCCCAAATTCAAGAAATGGCATCATCACCTAGGCAGAAACTTATGTTTGTGTTGAAAAAAAAAAAGTAACTTATCTTAGCATCAACATACAGACACTATATGGAGAAGACAATGGCAACCCACTCCAGTACTCTTGTCTGGAAAATCCCACTGATGGAGGAGACTGGTAGGCTGCAGTCCATGGGGTCACTAGGAGTTGGACAAGACTGAGCGTTGGACAAGACTGAGTGTCGAACAAGGCTTCACTTTCACTTTTCACTTTCATGCATTTGAGAAGGAAATGGCAACCCACTCCAGTGTTCTTGCCTGGAGAATCCCAGGGACGGGGGAGCCTGGTGGGCTGCCGTCCATGGGGTCACACAGAGTTGGACACAACTGAAGCAACTTAGTAGCAGCAGCATAGACACTATCAGGTGTAAAATGAATAGCTGTTTAGAAGTTGCTGTGTTGCACAGGGAGCTCAGCCTGGTACTCTGTGATGACTTGGAGGGATGGGATGGGGGGCAGGGAGGGAGGGAGGGAGGGAGGGAGGGAGGGAGGGAATGTATATATGATTATGGCTGATTTGTGTTGTTGTATGGTAGAAACCAACACAACATTGTAAAAATTAAAAATATATATATTTAAATAAAGTGTATCCTAAAAAATGTAACTTATTTACAATGGAAAACTCTTTGGCATTATATAGTATAATTTGAAGAGACAAGCCACACTTTGGAATTAGGTAGTTTACAAAGTCAGTCAAGGAAAGAAAAGGATAACAGTTCCAGTGATGATCTATTACATCAGATACTATACAATGAACTAGCTTTGTCATGTCTGAAAATTTAGCCCTCTACAGAAATCCATTCTGGATTGGAAAATAATAAAAATGCAGAAGTTCAGTTTCAGATAAATGCTTTTCCTTATGTGAAAGCAGTATTTAAAAAAAAAAAAAAAACTCCCCGAAAATAAACTGCAAGCATTTTAGCTTTTCTTTGACTTGGTCTTCTTGGATAAAAAGTTGTTCATCACTGATATTGGCTGTTCATCTATACAATCGTTGATGCCTTCAATAATTTCTGGCAAGTAGCAGGCAATTCTGTTGATTGAATGAGTGAATGAATGAAACTTGAAGGTCCTGTGCCACGTGTCGGACTCCTTGAGGATCAGACCAGCTCCCGGTCTCTCTTGTGTTCTCCCACTATGATCAGTGACTTCTTCGACCACTCACTGACCTGATAGCACTTGTTATGAAAATCTGTGTCCATTTCAGCTCAAAGTAATACATTGAGCACTACAATGTTTCTTATCTATAAAACCCATCACTTTTCGAGGAATCCTAACCCCTGGGGCCCCTGAGAAGCTTTGTGGAGCAAGGGAGCTCAGCCCTGTTTATGGTGCTCTCCTGGCTCCCTGGGCATCTTACCCTCAGGAAGCGCCCACTGTTTGCTTGTGGAGGTGCTGACTCTGCACTTATCTGACTGAGAGTGAGTGCCGCCTTCAGTATGACTCACCAGTTGCCTCGCTACCCCATGAATTTGACCTCATTCAGCCAAGCCGAGCCCTAAAGGGAGCCAGACAGCCTACCGTCCAAGGAAACAGTCCTAAAATTTTCTAAATCGTATTCACCACAATATGCAATGTCTTCTTTAACACATAAATGGAAAGTTTGGGCTGGACATTGACTTTCCAAACTTCTGTTCTGCAGGTCTGTCGTTGACACTGCTGAGCATGGGCTGCTGTCATTTAAACAGAGCAATTCTGTCCCCTAAAGCAGCGAGCCAGAGAGGTCAGCCACAGCTGTTTCCCAGCTGTCCACGGAGCTGTTGAATTGCTTCAAATGGTTTTTCAGTGTGTTCTTGAAATCCCATCCTCAGAACACCTGGAGTTTTGCTTTATCCACTTTCAATATCCCGAGGCATGTATATAGTTGGTTGTCACCCATTATCTTCTCTAATTCTGTTCTGGAAATAACTAGGCTTCCAATCTCTGAAGCAAGACCTTTGTGCCAAGACCTTGCTATTCACAACTCTGTCCCGAAAGTAGAAGCAGAGATAATGGTTGGGAATTTGACTCTGATGTCAAACCACCCTGTGTTCAGATCCCAACTGCAATGCAAATGAACTTGGTGATCTTGAGCCAGTTACTTAACCTCACTAAGCTTTCAGGAAGCATCATTGGCAAAAAGGAGATAAAAATATTCTCTCCCTCATAGGTTTTTGGAGAATGATTAAGTGAGATAATTTATGTAAAGTGTCTGGCATATTGTAGCTCAATTAATGGTGGTTACTATTAATGCTATTACTCATGTCATCAAAACCATCAAGAGGTTTGTCCATTATAAAATGGAATGACTCCTTCTACTTGTGTGTTTCCCCTTTGATACTCAAAAATGCCTTTAAGAGAGATAAATAGATATTATCAAGTAGAGAAGTCATGAAGACTCTTCTCTGCCTCCCTCCCTTTCTCCCAAATTACTGCTTGAATCTCTGCATTTGGAAAGAACACCTACTCCTACATTTACTTTCTCTTTCTTTTAAAAAGAAAAAAATTTTTTTTGATGCAGACCTTTTTTAAAGTCTTTATTCAAGCTGTTGCAATGTTGTTTCTGTTTTACATTTTGGTTTTTTGGCCATAAGGCACGCGGGATCTGAGCTTCCTGACCAGGGATTGAACCTACGCCCTGTGCATCGAAGGTGAAGACTTCACCACTGGACCACCACAGAAGTCCCTGTTTCACCTTCCTGAGTCTCAAGATCCCTGTCCAAAAATGAGACTGAGAGAAGTTGTCTTTAAGGTCCTTCCAAAGCTAAAAATCTGTGGCTCTCAGACCTAAACTCCAAACAGTAGATCTCAGTTGTGAAGAGTGTCTATTTTGCTAATTATGCTGGAACCTGGGAACAACGCTGGATACAGCACTACAGCACTGCGGAGCAACAGGTGCAGAACAGTATCAAGGACAGATGATCACGTGCCTGACTCTTCTGCATAAGGGAGGAGAGAGCTGTTATAATAGCAATTCTGTGTGCTCTCTTGACCCTGACCCCAGGATTGTGAAGCCAGGACACCCCCGAAGGGAGTCTGAGCCTAGGAAGATCTCGCTAATATTCAGCCAAGTCATGTCATCTGTGGCCTGAATGGGAACTTAAAAAACCCTACTCATAGAGCCATCTCTTATAGGAGGAAAACATGTTTTGTGGTTCCTCTGACTGACGTGTCATCTTTTTCAATCAAGCAAAATATTATTTTGAAATGAAGGAGACCCTAAGGTCTTCCCAGAACTGTCTCCCCCCTCCCTGCAGAGACGCAGGAGTTCATGGAGTCCTTCCTCCAAGCTTAAAAAGCTACCTGACTACCTCTGTCTTATCTTTTAAACTCACTGCCAGTTACTCCTTTTACACCCTCCTTTAGACAGGAGTTTCTCAAAGGCAGGATCTGTGTTTTGCTTCTCCCTCCCCCAGTCACTCCTACAGCATCTAGTGCATTGCAGGTGCTGAATAAATGTTTGTTAAATGAAGTCAACAAGTGAGATCTTGACTATTGGGTTTCATTTTATGCTAAGTTTGATTGTCACATTACTTTTTTATTTTGAGAAATAATAGTGGTATAGGACAAAGAATGGGCTTTCCAGGTGATACTAGTGGTAAAGAACACACCTGCCAATGCAGGAGACATAAGAGATGCGGGTTGGATCACTGGGTGGGGAAGATCCCCTGGAGGAGGGCATGGCAACCCACTCCAGTATCTTGCCTGGAGAATCCCATGGACAGAGAAGCCTGGTGGGTTATAGTCCACAGGGTTGCAAAGTGTTGAACACAACTGAAGAGACTCAGCATGCATGCATGGCCAAAGAATATTGAATATACTTTATCTCCCATCTCTGCCACTTACAGGCCTAGTACTTAGAATCTTAAGTTTCTTAAAATGTAGATAATTGACTGGCTGTGGTAATGATCAAATTAGATGATATATGTGTACACTGTTAATTGTTATCACTAACTGATAAACTCTCCAGGTGGAAACATTCAGATAGAGTTTTTCATTTGTTACCATTTGGTAGCTTTGGATTCTAAATATTGACTCAAGTGCACAGATGCTTTAATGGTTATAATAAGGACATTGCTGATTTTAGAGCTGGCTGCATGTTAGCTGAAGTCAATAGTTTATTTTGATCACACAGATGTTAGTGTCTTATAAAAAAGAGTCTAGTCATCTAAGATAATAGAAGTCCTGGCTTTTGTGTCAATCTTTCATTGACTTACTATAAAATCTTAAGAAAAACCCAACATTTCTCTGTGCCTCAATTATTTCACCTAAGAAATGGATCCTCTCTACCCAGGAAAGCTATGTGAAGGTAATTGCAATACTGCATGTGAAAGTTATTTGAGTTTGTTGAAAGAGATATCTAATATAAATCCAAGCTGCTCTTCTTATTTCTGGGTAAATTTGCTCAAGAATAGAATCTAGGTTTATATGATGGCATTTTATAGACCCAGGTTTATATAGAGACTTTTTATACTGATGCTTTCCCAGTGTGCATAACACAGAATTGGACAGATACAGAAAATGCAGCCAAATACTATTAAATGACACTGTATACAGGTTTGAAGCAAAGATTGCCTGGTAAAAATGGCTGGTCTGTCTGCAGTCTCTGGAAGACCGCTGCCTTCATTGGAAAGAATACTGATCTAATATCCTCAGATATCCTCAGAGGTGTAATTTTTTCCCCTTGGAATATAATGAAAGCATATGAAAAGACCTCAAATGATCTCTCACTGCTAGCCTTCTTCCACAGCAATATGAATACAATACTTCTCTACCAAATATTAAATAATAAAAGTAGACTCATACAAGTTTCTCTACCAATAACTAAGCAAATGATTTAGGGACATGAACCGTGCACTCTATGTGAGTTTTTTTTTTTTTTTTTTTTTGATAGTACAGGCATAAAACCATCTCAATCTCTCTCTATGCTACTTAGCAGATATTAAATGAGTGTTGTCTTTGTTCTCAAAGCCAGCCCTGGTGCTGAAGGGACTGCTTTGTAAATTACATCTTAATTTTTTTTGTCTGGGGAGAGAAAGTTATTCAGCTTTCTCTTGAATTTCTGTGTAGAATGCTGCTAACTCCAGTGATGAGAAACCACAAACTTGGTGTATCCTGAAACTCTGAAATGCAGACAGAGAGGGCCAGAGAAGAAAAAGAAAAATATATGATTGTAAAAAGAATATATAACAAAAGAAATAAATGAAGACTACAACTAAATATTGAAAAACAACAATGAAGAGAGTGTGTGGTCAAAGGGATCTGAGAAAAACAAAACTAAACAATGAAAAGACTCCTGATTATAATAATGTTAATAATCGTTCCTCCCATATACAAAAAAAAAATCAAAATTTTAACCAGAGAGTTCAATGACAAATGAAAAATATGAGAGACAGCCCAATTAAGTCACCCTTATTGGAGAGGCTTTTCTCTAAAAATAACAGTTCTGTTTTTAATTATAGGTTCTTGGGTCTATTAATCAGCCATCTTCCTCAAGGCTAAGTTTGGTGCAAATAACGGAGACGGATTCAGCAAAACACCCTGTTTAATTAAAAAGAATTTAATTAAAAATATTTTTATACACATGACCAATCACCATTATTTATGCAGAGTTTCCTTCATGCTTTTCTGGTCAGGCTTTTTTCCTTCTTCTCCTCCCCCCGCCCCTGCCTTTTTTTTTTTTTTTTAATATGCTGTTCTTCTGCAAGAACTACTGTGAAATGAGAAGCACTATGACTGGTAGTTAATACCTATTTTTATCAAAACAGCAGTGTAGCTCACACATCACCCATGCAGCCGTAACCATAGTAACCTCAAACGGAAAGGGTCTTTGGATTATCAACACGATCAAAGGTAAGATAGTTCATGTGCCTCTGGAATAGTTACTCTGTAGCAAACTTTGAAGAATAAAGGTGGCTTTTCTCCCCCTACAACTTAAATGTTAAATGAAAATAGTGACTTGCAAGTATGGTGTACAAAAACGCCTTTCATTTTGGAAGATTCTTATTTGGCTGAAGTGTTAATAATAGAAAAGACGAAAACTCAATGCTGCTCATTTGTCCAGTGCTTCTGATTATGCTGAGGAGACAATAATAATCATTTTGTCAAGCTGGAGAATCTGTTAAAGGGAAAACCCTACCCTTGGGTGCCCTGTAGGATGAGAAGTAATATTTTGTGCCTATGAACTCAGAGGGTAGCTATGGTCAATGGTGATTGTAGATATACATTACATGGGAGCTATAGTCAGTAATCTAAGGTGTGGCCCTGAGTCAAATTACAAAGAAAAGAAGCCTTTAATTAAGCCAAAAGTAGAACTGGCTTAAAAAAGGAGGGAAGCACCAATCCAAACACAGATCTGAATTTGGCTGTATAATTCATGATAGGCTTAGAAAGGGTTGAAGAGGGGTGGTGAGCAGGTAATAAAAGGCTAGAGCACTCATACTCAATTATTCCATGATCTATATACTCCAAAACAGAGGCTAGTATTCAAGCCTTTATACTACATTTTGGAATGCCTGATATGACTCCAGGAGCAGCATTTGGAAGCATAGGGAAACTACCTTGAATTTTAAATATTTAAATAATGTACACTAGGAAACCATCAACAGAATAAAAACACAACCTATAGAATAGGAGAAAATATTTGCAAATGATGTGACCAACACAAGGGCTAAATTTCCAAAATATACAAACATTTTATACAACTCAACAACAAGAAAACAAACAACCTAATCCAAAATGTATAGAAGACCTAAATAGACATTTCTTCAAAGACAAAATATAGATGGCCAATAGGCACATGGAGAAGATACTTAACATCACTAATGTTAGAGAAATGCAAACCAAACCTTGGGTTTCTCAGTTGGCTCAGTGGTAAAGAATCTGCCTACTAATGCAGCAAACATGAGTTTGATCCCCGGGTCGGGAAGATCCCCTGGAGGAGGAAATGCAACCCACTCCAGTATTCTTGCCTGGGAAATCCCATGGACAGAGGAGCCTGGCAGGCTACAGTCCACAGGATCGCAAAGAGTCAGACACAACTTGGCAAGCAAACAACAAACAAACCAAAACTATAATGAGGTACCACCTCACACCAGTCAAAATGGCAATCATCAAAAAATCTACAAATAATAAACGCTGGAACCAGTGTGGAGAAAAGGTAACCCTCCTAGATGTTGATGGGAATATAAGTTGGTGCAGCCACTATAGAAAGCTGTACGGAGGTGTCTCAGAAAACTAAAAATAGAATTACTCTATGATTCAGCAATTCCACTCCTGGGCATCTATCTGGACAAAACTATAATTCAAAGAGATACTTGCATCCTTATGCTCATATCAATACTATTTACAATAGCCAAGACATGGAAACAACCTAAATATCCCTTGACAGATGACTGGATAAAGAGGGTGTGGTACATACATACAATGCAGTACTACTCAGCCATGAAAAGAACAAAATCATGCCATTTGCAGCAACATGGGTGCAACTAGAGATTATCACACTAAGTGAAGTAATTCGGAAAGAGAAAGACAAATACCACACGCCATTATTTATATATGGATTCTGAAATGTGACACAAATGAACTTATCTATGAAACAGAATCATGAACAGAGAGAACAGATTGATGTTTGCCAAGGGGGAAGGGTTTGGGGAAGGGTTTGAGTAAGGGATGTAGTGGGAGGTTGGGGTGAGCAGATGTAAGATTCTACAAATAGAATGGATGAACAACAAGGTCCTACTCTATAGCACAGAGAACTATTTTCAACATTCTTTGGTAGACCATAATGGGAAAGAACATTTAGAAAGGATTATATATATATGTATGTATATGTATAATTGAATCAGTTTGTTGTACAGCACTAATTAACACAACATTGTACATCTATTATTCTTCAATAGAAATAAATAAATAAGGTACATTAGATGCTATTAGGGCTTCCCTCATAGCTCAGTTGGTAAAGAATCCACTAACAATGCAGGAGACCACGGTTCAATTCCTGGGTCGGGACGATCCACTGGAGAAGGGATAGGCTATCCACTCCAGAAGTCACACAAAGATATGTGCAATTTAACTGTTTCCTTTTAAACTTTTTATATTTAGCATTTACCATGAAAGTGGGTGGAGAAGTAATGGAATATCACAAGAAAACAATATCTTCTTCATGGTTATTTAAGAAAAGAATGGATATCTGGTGATTTCATGTTCAATTGTAAACAAAGAAGAATGCTATGACAGTGTCATCTAAATGGTCAATAAAGTGACTCAGAACAGCTCATTGTTAGTAAAAATTTGTTTAATAATACCTATCAATTTACAGATAACATGTCATTTGATCTCACAAGAATTATGTGAATAAACTGAAGGTACTTGATGCTTTGTTGTTGCAGTATCTATTTTAAGGACATGGAAAACAAAGTTCAAAGAAGCTAAATCACTAAAGGGTGGTGCTCCATTCATCCATGACGCTGATCCTGCCTTAATGAGCAGATGCTGGCAATATCCATGATAATCTAGCCACTGGAAGGCCCATACTGACCTCATTTTTAGATAATTCTCCTATACTATCTGTGTTTAGAAAAGGCAGAGGAACCAGAGATCAAAGTGCCAACATCCACTGGATCATAGAAAAAGCAAGAGAATTAAAAAAAAAAAAAAAAAAATATATATATATATATATATATATATATATATACACACTTCTATTTCATTGACTATGCTAAAGACTTTGACTGTGTGGATCACAACAAACTGGAAAATTCTTAAAGAGATGAGAACACCAGACCACCTCACTTGCCTCCTGAGAAATCTGTATGCAGGTCAGGAAGCAACAGTTAGAACTAGACGTGGAACAACGAACTGGTTCCAAATTGGGAAAGGGGTATGCCAGGGCTGTATATTGTCACCCTGCTTATTTAACTTCTTTGCAGAGTACATCATGCGAAATGCCAGGTCGGATGAAGCACAAGCTGGAATCAAGATTGCCGGGAGAAATACCAATAACCTCAGATATGCAGATGACACGATCCTTATGGAAGAAAGCAAAGAGGAACAAAAGGGTCTCTTGATAACGGTGAAAGAGAAGAGTGAACAAAACTTGCTTAAACCTCAGCATTTGAAAACCAAGATCATGGCATCTGGTCCCATCACTTCATGGCAAATAGATGGGGAAACAATAGAAATAGTAACAGACTTTATTTTTGTGGGCTCCAAAATCACTGTGGATGGTGACTGCGGCCATGAAATTAAAAGATGCTTGCTCCTTGGAAGAAAAGTTATGACAAACCAAGACAGCATATTAAAAAACAGAGATATTACTTTGCCAACAAAGGTCCATCTAGTCAAAGCCATGGTTTTTGCAGTAGTCATGTATGGAGAGTTGTGTCCTGCAGTCCATGGGGTCACATAGAGTTGGACACGCCTGAAAAACTGAACAACAACCTACACCATCATGTACCTATTTTATTCTTAGTGACAATTCCTCTTGGAATTGAAAGTTTATGATCCATCCCTAACTGTGATCCTTTTATGTGGAGAATTTCCAAGGTCCTCTCTTAAATGCTTTAACCCACTAACATAGGAGCTGGTAATGTATTCCCCAGTGCCCTGGCTCACACCTCTAACCCTTAGATCAACACGCCCCAGAGTTAGCGTGACACCTAGCGGTAACTTTAGGTAGCACATCCTGGGAAAGCTGGGTGATGGAGTCTGCCAGGAGAAAGGAGGAAGGTCAACAGAGGTGGAAGTTTCAGAGGTTTTCTGGCAGCACTTTCTACACTTCTCTGATCTTCTGGGAGCTAGGACTTCTACAGTTCACATTCTCTGAGGAGGGAACATATACTGCAGTGAATATTTGTCTTTACTACAATTACACTATAAAGTAAGTTTTGCCACCCCTGGAATTACACAAATGTCCTACAACTGTGTGTACTGATATTTACCTCAGCCTAAAAACATCAGATGGTGCCTAAACCAATGAAATTAAAAGACACTTGCTCCTTGGAAGAAAAGCTATGACCAACCTAGACAGCATATTAAAAAGCAGAGATATTACTTTACCAACAAATGTCCTTCTAGTCAAAGCTATGGTTTTTCCAGTAGTCATGTATGGATGTGAGAGTTGGACTATAAAGAAAGCTGAGAGCCAAAGAACTGATGCTTTTGAACTGTGGTGTTGGAGAAGATTCTTGAGAGTCTCTTGGACTGCAAGGAGATCAAACTGGTCAATCCCGAAGGAAATCAGTCCTGAATATTCATTGGAAGGACTGATGTTGAAGCTGAAACTCCAATACTTTGGTCACCTCATGCAAAGAACTGACTCCTTGGAAAAGACCCTGATCCTGGGAAAGATTGAAGGCAGGAGGAGAAGGGGACAGCAGAGGATGAGATGGTTGGATGGCATCACTGACACAATTGGACATGAGTTTGAGTTGGCTCCAGGAGTTAGTGATGGACAGGGAAGCCTGGTGTGCTGCAGTCCACGGGGCCACAAGGAGTTGGACACAACTGAGCGACTGAACTGAACTGAAAAACATCAGTACTGAGCCTACTTCACTCTCTATGATTCACCAGGTGTACTCAGAAATGCAAATATTTCATTCATCAATTCTGATATTCATAGGCTTCTGGACTAGGATCATCAGTATCACTGGACATTTGTTAGAATTGTAGTTCTGGATCCCAACTGGACCTACTGAATCAGAGTTTCTGGAAGCAGAGCCCGGCAACATGCATTTTACATAGGAGTTTTATCTATGCTCAAGCTGGAGGATCACTAATGGAAAACAGAAAGTGAGTGACCTCAGCAATCTTCTAATTCCTCTCAGCAAATATATATGAAGAAACAACCCAGAAAGGTTAAGCGGGCACCTGAATTTGCCCTGTAAGTTAGTAGGATCTGAACTAGACCTTATATCTCCTAGTGCCCCACGATATAAATAACATGGTGCTACAACACTTATCAAGTAGAAACTAGTTGGGCTTGATATTAGTAAAGCAGAGACTTTGTATCTATACTCCTCCTGGCTTCTAATTTCAATAAATGAATTATCATCCATGCATTTAATTTGGGCTTCAGACAGAATAATGCCAGAATGAATATTGTAAATTCAATTAACATGAGCCAGCAGTCTCCTTATGAAAATGAACAGCCAGTACTAAGGGCTTCATCAAGCACCTGGGATTCTTAGCAAACTTTAGTTGCTGGAGCAAGTCAAGATATGTGGCTTACATACTATGTATGCAGTCACTGAATTTTTTTTTACTTCATGGTATGCATAATATATTGAGTTTGAAGATATGCCTTTAAAATCTTCCCAGTACACATCATAGTAATTTACTAACAATATATTAAATACCCTTTAATTTTCCCATTTCTATGAAATTTTGAAATTTTCTTGTTTATGTACATAGATGTGCTTCCATACGGGTACATAAATATGTAAATGTCACATTGTAAATATTCTTGTTTATTTGTTCGCTTTGAGTTTTAAAAATTTTATTTCTTCATTTTATTTTTGACTGCTCTAGATCTTTGTCGCTATGCAGGCTTTTTCTCCAGTGGTGCCTACTTTTTTTGAGTGGGGGCTTCTCTCTACTTGAGTTGCTCCAGCCACTCATTGCAGTGGCTCCTCTTGTTGTGACTCCCCGGGTCTAGGCTCAATAGTTGTGGTATATGGGCTTGGTTGCTCCGAGGCTTGTGGGATTTTCCCAGACCAGATAGCAAACCCTTGTCTCCTGCACTGGCAGGGGAATTCTTTCTTCACCCACCAGGGAAGCCCTGTTTGCTTTGTTTTAATAGCTTTTTTTTTTTTTTCTGTTTTGGCATGACTCCCTTTCCCCATCTCTTCCTTTCCTTCCCAAATAATCCAACTCTACAATCTAGGATATGTCCCAACAATATCTCTTCATATGAGAAGGCTGTTTATAATAATCACATACATACATATTTATAACGAATTAAATCAGAAGTTTAAACTGAAAGCAAAGAAAACATATTTTCACATTTTCCATAGTGAGATGCACAATTTTAAAGTACTTATCCAGTTTCATCCATCTCATTAGAACTGATTCAAATGAATTCTTTTTAATGGCTGAGTAATATTCTATGGTGTATATGTACCATAGCCTCCTTATCCATTCATCTGCTGATGGGGATCTAGGTTGCTTCCATGTCCTGGCTATTATAAACAGTGCTGCGATGAACATTGGGGTGCACGTGTCTCTTTCAGATCTAGTTTCCTTGGTGTGTATGCCCAGAAGTGGGATTGCTGGGTCATATGGCAGTTCTAGTTCCAGTTTTTAAAGAAATCTCCACACTGTTCTCCATAGCAGCTGTACTAGTTTGCATTCCCACCAACAGTGTAAGAGGGTTCCCTTTTCTCCACACCCTCTCCAGCATTTATTGCTTGTAGACTTTTGGATAGCAGCCATCCTGACTGTCGTGTAATGGTACCTCATTGAGGTTTTGATTTGCATTTCTCTGATAATGAGTGATGTTAAGCATCTTTTCATGTGTTTGTTAGCCATCTGTATGTCTTCTTTGGAGAAATGTCTGTTTAGTTCTTTGGCCCATTTTTTGATTGGGTCATTTATTTTTCTGGAATTGAGCTGCGGGAGTTGCTTGTATATTTTTGAGATTCATCCTTTGTTTCTTTGTTTGCTATTATTTTCTCCCATTCTGAGGGCTGTCTTTTCACCTTGCTTATAGTTTCCTTTGTTGTGCAAAAGCTTTTAAGTTTCATTAGGTCCCATTTGTTTATTTTTGCTTTTATTTTCAATATTCTGGGAGGTGCTGTGATTTATGTCAGAGAGTGTTTTGCCTATGTTCTCCTCTAGGAGTTTTATAGTTTCTGTTCTTACATTTAGATCTTTAATCCATTTTGAGTTTGTTTTTGTGTATGGT
Source organism: Muntiacus reevesi (assembly GCF_963930625.1). Classification (NCBI taxonomy): domain Eukaryota; kingdom Metazoa; phylum Chordata; class Mammalia; order Artiodactyla; family Cervidae; genus Muntiacus; species Muntiacus reevesi. Next base: position 5,627,198 of record NC_089256.1, on the reverse strand, counting down.
GTTAGAAAGTGTTCTAGTTTCATTCTTTTACAAGTGGTTGACCAGTTTTCCCAGCACCACTTGTTAAAGAGGTTGTCTTTTTTCCATTGTATATCCTTGCCTCCTTTGTCGAAGATAAGGTGTCCATAGGTTTATGGATTTATCTCTGGGCTTTCTATTCTGTTCCATTGATGTATATTTCTGTCTTTGTGCCAGTACCATACTGTCTTGATGACTGTGGCTTTGTAGTAGAGTCTGAAGTCAGGCAGGTTGATTCTTCCAGTTCCATTCCTCTTTCTCAAGATTACTTTGGCTGTTCGAGGTTTTTTGTATTTCCATACAAATTGTGAAATTATTTGTTCTAGTTCTGTGAAAAATACCGTTGGTAGCTTGATAGGGATTGCATTGAATCTATAGATTGCTTTGGGTAGTATAGTCATTTTGACAATATTGATTCTTCCAATCCATGAACACGGTGTATTTCTCCATCTGTTTGTGTCCTCTTTGATTTCTTTCATCAGTGTTTTATAGTTTTCTATGTATAGGTCTTTTGTTTCTTTAGGTAGACATACTCCTAGGTATTTTATTCTTTTTGTTGCAATGGTGCATGGTATTGTTTCCTTAATTTCTCTTTCTGTTTTCTCATTGTTAGTGTATAGGAATGCACGGGATTTCTGTGTGTTAATTTTATATCTTGCAACTTTACTATATTCATTGATTAGCTCTAGTAATTTTCTGGTAGAGTCTTTAGGGTTTTCTATGTAGAGGATCATGTCATCTGTGAACAGCGAGAGAGTTCTAATGAGATGTATGAAACTGGAGCCCATTATACAGAGTGAAGTAAGCCAGAAAGATAAACACCAATACAGTATACTAACGCATATATATGGAATTTAGAAAGATGGTAACGATAACCCTATATGCAAAACAGAAAAAGAGACATAGATGTACAGAACAGAATTTTGGACTCTGTGGGAGAAGGCGAGGGTGGGATGTTTCGAGAGAACAGCATTGAAACATGTATATTATCTAGGGTGAAATAGATCACCAGCCCAGGTTGGATGCATGAGACAAATGCTCAGGCCTGGTGCACTGGGAAGACCCAGAGGGATCGGGTGGAGAGGGAGGTGGGAGGGGGGATCGGGATGGGGAATACATGTAAATCCATGGCTGATTCATGTCAATGTATGACAAAAACCACTACAATATTGTAAAGTAATTAGCCTCCAACTAATAAAAATAAATGAAAAAAATAAAATAAAATTAGTAATATTGTTAGTTAAAAATAAATAAATAAATAAAGTACTTATCCAAGAATCAGTTACATGACTCCTTTAAACTTCTCACCTACTTTAAGAAGGTGAAAGAGTCTTTAGACTTCAGCCTAGCAGGCTAAAGATTTGTGAATGGTGTTCTGCCACTTGTGAATTGTGAATCTCACACTCCAGTAAGAGGAGAGCTGGGGGTGTTTGACCTTATCTTGATCCAATGAAAAGTGTCTTTGTCTCGACAATCAGACACCTTAAGATGTCACCCCTGGGGTTTGAGAATACAGTGGAATATTGGTTGGCTCTCACCTGAGAAATCTCATGAGATGTGGCTCTCCAGTTGCTCTAACAGTGGCTTGCATGTGTTGCATGTGTACGTGCTGTCGTTTCAGCCGTGTCTGACTCTTTGGGACTCCGATAGTAGCCCACCAGGCTTCTCTGTTAATGAGATTCTCCAGGCAAGAATACTGGAGTGGGCCGCTGTGCCCTCCTCCAGGAGATTTTACCAACCCAGGGATCGAAACTGTCTTTCTTATATCTCCTGCAGTGACAGGTGGGTTCTTTGCCACTAAGTGCCACCTGGGAAGCCCAGTGGTGGCTTATCATTAAACAAATAAAAGATTTCCTTATCTCATCACTACTCCCATCTTGTAGAAGTCAAGACAGCATCTAGCAAGGGGTAGATGAGGTATGTGAGAAAGAAGACCTCAACCATATCTGCTTTCATTGGGCTAGGAAAGGTAGGGCAGAGTCTTAAATTAAATTTAAATTTGTAATATTACATGATGTTGGACATGTTCATTGGTGAGTTAACATTCTGATTGCAACTTAAAAGCCAAAATTTTTTTGAGCAGGTAGGAAAGGAGTAGCTCTTTAAAAGAATACTTTTAAAGGAGCAATGGGCAAAAAAAAGGCAGCTTCTATGGTTATAACTCCTGAGTCCTGCTGTATGTGTATATATATATACACACACACATATATATGTGTATGTATGTAAATAGGTATTTACATATTTGTAAATGTATGTAAATGCATTTACAAGTATACATAAATATATATATATGTAAATATTAATACAGGCATGGGGGTTAGTTATCTATACATAAATATATGGGGATGATTGTTGTTTAAAAATTTTGAATCATAAATAATATATACTTTTCCACATTTTGCTTTACATAGTCAACAGTCTCTCCTGGAAAACTCTCAAGTTAGCTTGAAGAGCACTAATTTAGTTTTTTAATGGCTACACAACATTGGGTAGATCATGTTATTGATAGGATACATTACGCTTATTTTTTTAACCCACTCTCCACTTAAAAAAAATGTTGCAATAAACATCCCTGTCCTTATATCCTTAAGAACTAGTCTTTTTACTTGTGTGGGGCAGGCTCCCAGGAGTCAGATCACTGGGAGAAGAGACTATGTATTTTAAATTCTAATAGCTGTTGCCAAATTGCTTTCCAAAAGTCTGTTCATGATTTAAATTTCCACTGGAAATGTGTAAGAGTGCACTTTTTTCTGCCTCCCTACCAGCAATGACTGTTACTTGGCCTTATAATTGTCGCCAAACTACTAGGGGTAAAGTGATATGCTGTTACTTTATTTTACATTTCCATGATTTCTGATGAGTTTGAATAACTTTTCACATTTGTGGCCCAAGTGGATTCCACTTCTATGAATTGCTTCTTTATCGTCTTTGCCCATTTTTCTTTTACTTATTGCCAGACTGTCACTTTTTAAGTGCTTTAATAGACATACGAATACTCTGTCCTCTATATTTAAATGCTTTCTTGCCCAAGCTATTGCCTGTCTGTTGCCTTTGTTTATGGTATCTTTTCTCATTTAAAACAAATTTAAAACAATTTTCTCATTTAAAAGAATTTTATTCCTTATCAATAATCTGCAAATATAAATGTACAGATTTTATTTCAGGAGTTCATTTACTTTATTTTTTCATTTACATTTTAATTCTGCTGGGTATATTTTTGCAAACGGTTAGATAAGCATCCAATTTTAACATCTTCTAAATGAATAGCCAGCCATTTGTGCAAGTACTATTTGTTAAATATACAATTCTTTCCCCACTGAACTAAAATACGATTCCTCAAATTCTCATTTATACCAAGACTTGTTTCTAGATCCTCTATTTTTTTTTTCTACTGGTCTCCCTATTCCTAGGCCAGCACCATATTAATTTTATTATAATAGCTTTGTAGTATATTCTTACATCTGGTTAGGCAGTTGCCCTCATGCTTTTATTCTAATTTATAAACTTTAAGATAATTTTATCCAGTTCCAATTTTTAAAATGTTAGATTTTCACGAGAATTGCATTAAATTTTGATATTATTTTAGGTAAAAGTGCCATATTTATCATACATTCTTCCTATCACCAAGGCGATAAGCTAGCGTAAGCTACTGGCTTCTTCCCCTAAATCACTGATAGAGAAATAATACAAAGAAAATGGAATTGGAACAAACAAATAATAACAATAATACCAAAAAAAAAACCATGAGAAGTGCTCAGAAAGAAAGAAGGTGGTTTTGAACTATAGCTTGTGGAAGGGAGGTGAGGGAGGTGGGAGGGGTCCATCAGACTCCAGAAAAGGCAGCTAGACACAGCAGTGAAAAGACAAATTAGGAAAAAGTATACATATAAGCCCCACCCTTCTGGCTCATTTGCTTTTCATGGAGTAATTATTGCCCAGATCCTTGCCACACAAAGCACACACAATTAGCTAAAGACTAGGACAGGTGTTCATGACAGTAATATCAGACCAGTACAAAAGGTCTCCTGGGGTGAGGAGTTAAGGAGAATTTTAGGCATTCTCTTTCCATACAAATCCTGAAGCTGGCAGATTACCAATGCTGTCTCTCCCCAAGGGTCTAAACCCTGACCCAAGAAATTAGCTAACGTGGGTTTCTCAGTTTTCAAACTATTGACATTTGGGGCCAGACTACCGCACAATTGCACTCATCTCACACATTAGTAAAGTAATGCTCAAAATTATCCAAGCCAGGCTTCAGCAATACATAAACCGTGAACTTCCAGATGTTCAAGCTGGTTTTAGAAAAGGCAGAAGAACCAGAGATCAAATTGCCAACATCTGCTGGATCATTGAAAAAGCCTGAGAGTTGTAGAAAAACATCTATTTCTGCTTTATTGACTATGCCAAAGCCTTTGACTGTGTGGATCACAATAAACTGTGGAAAATTCTGAAAGAGATGGGAATACCAGACCACCTGATCTGCCTCCTGAGAAATCTGTATGCAGGTCAAGAAGCAACAGTTAAAACTGGACATGGAACAACAGACTGGCTCCAAATAGGGAAAGGAGTACATCAAGGCTGTATATTGTCACCCTGCTTCTTTAACTTTTATGCAGAATACATCATGAGAAATGCTGGGCTGGAAGAAGCACAAGCTGGAATCAAGATTGCTGTGAGAAATATCAATAACCTCAGATATGCAGATGACACCACCCTTATGGCAGAAAGTGAAGAGGAACTAAAAAGCCTCTTGATGAAAGTGAAAGAGGAGAGTGCAGAAGTTGGCTTAATTAAAGCTCAACATAAAGAAAACTAAGATCATGGCATCTGGTCCCATCACTTCACGGGAAATATATTGGAAACAGTGGAAACAGTGCCAGAATTTATATTTTTGGACTCCAAAATCACTGCAGATGGTGATTGCAGCCATGAAATTAAAAGACACTTACTCCTTGGAAGGAAAGTTATGACCAACCTAGATAGCATATGAAAAAGCAGAGACACTACTTTTCCAACAAAGGTCCATCTGGTCAAGGCTATGGTTTTTCCAGTGGTCATGTATGGATGTGAGAGTTGGACTGTGAAGAAAGCTGAGTGCCGAAAAATTGATGCTTTTGAACTGTGGTGTTGGAGAAGACTCTTGAGAGTCCCTTGGACTGCAAGGAGATCAAATTGGTCAATCCTGAAGGAAATCAGTCCTGAATATTCATTGGAAGGACTGATGCTGAAGCTGAAACTCCAATACTTTGGCCACCTCATGCAAAGAGTTGACTCATTAGAAAAGACCCTGATGCTGGGAGGGATTGGGGGCAGGAGGAGAAGGGGACGACAGAGGATGAGATGGTTGGATGCATCACCGACTTGATGGACATGAGTTTGAGTAAACTCCGGGAGTTGGTGATGGACAGGGAGGCCTGGCATGCTGTGATTCATGGGGTCACAGAGTCGGACACTACTGAGCGACTGAACTGAACTTAACTGAACTGAACTGAATTGTCTGTTGTGAAGGGAAGGTCTTAACTGTATCATCCTTTAATTTATCTATTCAGTTGTTTACTCTGAAAACTCATGAATTTTATCTGGCCCCCTTCTCCCCCCAATCCTCTTAACTTTTCTCATAGGAATGTTATTCAAATTGTCTTCTGACTACATCAGGAATTTAGTGTGCTCTGTTTGTTTTGACTGATCTTCCTCCCTCAGGCTGCTGAAAGGCCATGTTGTGTTTTTATTTTTCTTTGTTGGGTTATTGGAGCTTAAGACTGTTGGACTACCCTACAAATAGCAGCCCTGTAAGCAGTAGAAAGTGGGCTTCCCTGGTGGCTCAGAGGGTAAAGAATCAGCCTGTAATGCAGGAGACCTGCGTTCAATCCCGGAGTTGGGAAGATCCTCTGGAGGACGGCATGGTAACCCACTTCAGTATTCTTGCCTGGAAAATCCTCACAGATAGAGAAACCTGGCAGGTTGACTCGTTGGAAAAGACCCTGATGCTGGGAGGGATTGGGGGCAGGAGGAGAAGGGGACGACAGAGGATGAGATGGCTGGCTGGCATCACTGACTCGATGCACATGGGTTTGAGTAAACTCCGGGAGTTGGTGATGGACAGGGAGGCCTGGTGTGCTGCGATTCATGGGGTTGCAAAGAGTTGGACACGACTGAGCGACTGAACTGAACTGAACTGAACTGAATATCATCTAAAAGGAATGTGGAGATATTGTCTTGATACTTGGTCTAAGAGAGAAGCTATAAAAAGTTTTATGAGATAACTCAAGATATTTAAATCTAGCTATATATTTCATAACACTTAAAAATTAGTTTTCTATTGCTGCTGTAACAAACTAAGACAAACTTAGTGGCTAAAAACAACATAATGAATTCTCTCATGGTTCTGGAGGTCAGAAGTCTGACATGAGTCTCCATGGGAAAAAGTCAAGGTGTCAGCAGGACTTTCTGGAGGTTCAGAAGAAGAATTGGTTTCCTTGCCCTTTTTGGCTTCTAGAGACCACCTTTCACATTCCTTGGTCAATAGCCCCTTTTCTTTATTTTCAAAACCAGAAAATTGTTCAATCTATGTGTCTTTCTTCCATAGTCACATCTATCCCTGATCATAGCCAGGAAAGGTTCTCTGGCTTTTGAGACCCATGTGATGGGGCTTCCCAGGTGGCTCAGTGGCAGAAGAATCCTCCTGCCAATGCAGGAAATGCAGAAGACAAAGGTTCAATCTCTGGGTCAGGAAGATCCCTTGGATGAGGAAATAGCAACCCACTCTGGTGTTGTTGCCTGGAAAATTCTACGGACAGAGGGGTCTGGCGGCCTGCTGTCCATAGAGCTGCAAAGAGTCAGACAATCTGAGCATGCTTGCAGGTGAGAAGCTTGAGGCAACCCAGATAATTCAGGGTAATATCCTCACTGCAAGGCTTTAATCACATGGAATCAGGCTATGACCACTTGAACCCAACTGGTCACCTAAAGTCAACACCTAGAGAATGTATAACTTTTGATGTGATGCAACATAAACTATACAGAACCCCCTATGTAGTATTGTTGAAAAAAACTGGTGAACCTGAATCTAATCAAGATTTTTTTTAACTAACTCTCAAAATAGAAATACAGGAAAAATAAAATGACACCTGTGGTAAGGTAACATACAAGTTTAGATTGTGGGACATTGTATACAGCTGACCAACATCCTCAATAACTCAATAGTATAAAAGGTGGTGGCATGAAAGAAGGAAACACTGTCCTAGACTTAAAGAGAACTCAGAGATATAATACCTAGAAGTCAAATGTGAAGCTCTGATTAAAGTAAAAGGAAAAAATTAGAGAAATTGAATGTGGACTGGGTATTAGATAATGTCAATGGATTATGGGAAATTTTGCAGGTTTGATAATCACTTCATGGTCATGTGAAAATAATGTTCATAACTGCAGAGATGTATACCAATATACATGGGGATAAATGACAAGGTCTGGGATTTGCTTTCACAGGTTGCTATCTTCTACCTGTGAAATATAAATCTAAAAGTATATTTGTGCTTTCAGACCAGTTCAGTTTGGTCGCTCAGTCTTGTCCAACTCTTTGCGACCCCATGCACTGCAGCATGCCAGTCTTTCCTGTCCATCACCAACTCCCGGAACTTGCTCAAACTCATGTCCATTGAGTCGGTGATGCCATCCAACCATCTCATCCTCTGTTGTCCCCTTCTCCTCCTCTGTAGTCCCCTTCTCCTCCTGCTTTCTATCTTTCCCAGCATCAGAGTCTTTTCCAGTGAATCAGTTCTTCACATCAGGTGGCCAAAGCATTGGAGTTTCAGCTTCAACATCAGTCCTTCCAATGAATATTCAGGACTGATCTCCTTTAGGATGTACTGGTTGGATATCCTTGCAGTCCAAGAGACTCTCAAGAGTCTTCTCCAACACCACAGTTAAAAAAGCATCAATTCTTTGGTGCTCAGCTTTCTTTATGGTCCAACTCTCAGATCCATACATGACTACTGGAAAAACCATAGCTTTGACTAGATGGACCTTTGTCATCAAAGTGATGTCTGCTTTTTAATATGCTGTCTAGATTGGTCATAGCTTTTCTTCCAAGGAACAATAATCTTTTAATTTCATGGCTGCAATCACCATCTGCAGTGATTTTGGAGTCCAAAAATATAAAGTCTGGCACTGTTTCCACTGTTTCCCCATCTATTTCCATGAAGTGATGGGACCAGATGCCATGATCTTAGTTTTCTTTATGTTGAGCTTTAGGCCAACTTCTGCACTCTCCTCTTTCACTTTCATCAAGAGGCTTTTTAGTTCCTCTTCACTTTCTGCCATAAGGGTGGTGTCATCTGCATATCTGAGGTTATTGATATTTCTCACAGCAATCTTGATTCCAGTTTGTGCTTCTTCCAGCCCAGCATTTCTCATGATGTATTCTGCATAAAAGTTAAAGAAGCAGGGTGACAATATACAGCCTTGATGTACTCCTTTCCCTATTTGGAGCCAGTCTGTTGTTCCATGTCCAGTTTTAACTGTTGCTTCTTGACCTGCATACAGATTTCTCAGGAGGCAGGTCAGGTGGTCTGGTATTCCTGTCTCTTTGAGAATTTTCCATAGTTTGTTGTGATGCACATAGTCAAAGGTTTGGTGTAGTCAGTAAAGCAGAGTAGATGTTTTTCTGGAACTTTCTTGCTTTCTTGATGATCCAACAGATGTTGGCAATTTGATCTCTGGTTCCTCTGCCTTACCTATATCTTGCTTGAACATCTGGAAGTTCACAGTTCACGTACTGTTGAAGCCTCACTTGGAAAATTTCGAACATTACTTGCTAGTGTGTGAGATGAATGCTGTGTGGTAGTTTGAACATTCTTTGGGATTGCCTTTCTTTGGGATTGGAATGAAAACTGACCTTTTCCAGTCCTGTGGCCACTCCTGAGTTTTCCAAATTTGCTAGCATATTGACTGCAGCACTTTCACAGCATCATCTTTTAGGATTTGAAATAGCTCAACTGGAATTCCATCACCTCCACTAGCTCTGTTCGTAATGATGCTTTCTAAGGCCCACTTGGCTTCATATTCCAGGATGTCTGGCTCTAGTTCAGTGATCACATCATTGTGGTTATCTGGGTCATGAAGATCTTTTTTGTATAGTTCCTCTGTGTATTCTTGTCACCTTTTATTAATATTTTCTGCTTCTGTTAGGTCCATACCATTTTTGTCCTTTATTGTGTCCATATTTGTGTTTTATCCAAAGTAAAATAGCCATATTATATATATTACACTCCCAACTCATGAACAAATGAGTCAGTCAAGGGAAGTAACTAAACAAATATGTAGATTTATGGAAATCCATTACTATTAAAAGGAAAATAAGCAAAAATATGCATGCTTTTCTTGCTGATGGTAAAATAGCAGCCTTATCTTAGTATAGCATAAAAATGACAACTTAGCGGTTTTAAAATTGTCATCTCATTTAATTCTTATAAAGAACCTTTCAAATAAATCTTATTATTATCATTAACTGGGGCTCAAATGAGTCAGACAGAATGCGGATTTAAACATGCCATGGACAGTGTTTCTAAGCAATATTCAATGGCCATTGCATTTATTCAATTAATGTTTATTGTACACTGTGCAAAACTCTGCAGACCTTCTGTACTTCGATACATCTGTAGATGCTTTCTTAGTTCTAGTCATTAAATTTTATTTAAAAAAGAAATGAAAGTGAAAGTCACTCGGTATTGTCTGACTTTATGCGACTCTATGGATGGTAGCCTGTCAGACTCTGTCCATGGAATTCTCTAGCAAGAATACTGGAATGGGTTGCCATTCGCTACTCCAGGGGATCTTCCCAACCCGGGGATTGAACCTGAGTCTCCTGTATTGCAGGTGGATTCTTTGCCATCCGAGCCACTAGGAAAGTCGATAAAGAAATGGATTCTCAGGTACTCCCTGATAATCCAGTGGTTAGGACTCTGTGCTTCTACTGCAGGGCTCCCAGGTTTCATCCTTGGTTGGGGAAACTACAATCCCACAGGCCACATGGCATGGGCAAAACAAAACAAAAAAGCAAAAAAAGAAAAACCAATGGGTTCTATTAAGCACTGTTTATTTTGACTTTAATTGGAGTACTAAACTAATAATTTACATCAACTAGATTTTTAAATTCAATAAAAAGAATAATGACTGTATTTTACCAACTGGCTACATAGGTAGCCTCTTTATTACTTTGGGATAAATATTTATTCCTGATATTGAGTCCACCCAATTTAGGGACACTAAATGCATCAACTTACTTTGAAACAGAGTTAACAAAATAAATATCAAGTTTCTTGAGTTTCTGACAAGCTACATAGAGCAAAACAGTAATGGGCATTAAAAAAACAACTCATTGTCAGATTTTGAGAACTTATTATTATGTCCTACTAAGGGAAAGGAACACGATTGAGACATTCAGACAGGAATTTATTTAATCTGCTTCTCTCAAGTCAGAGGTTGTTGTATTTATAGTTTTGAATGGCATGTACATGATATTTAAATCAGACAGATATTTACCCTGTTTCTTTTTGCTTTGTTTGAAACATGGGTGTGAAGAGTTTATGGGTTATTATGTGTTGCAAAAGAAAAATAAGACCAAGAAAAGAGACTTTAGAAAGAAAATTTCAGACATATTAGTTCAATCTTGTAAAAATAAAGTGCCTGTATTTCACCAAAAGTCGTAATTTGTGCAGTGTGTTTACATGTGCTTAATTTTTCTGCTCAGTTTTAAATTGTGGAATTTCTATTAAGGAACACGTTTTGTGTGAAATGGAAAAAAGCTGAACCCATAGAAACAGAGAGTAGAATGGTGGTTGCCAGGGTCTGGAAAAGGGGAGATGAGGTATAAATATTCAATGATAAGATGAATAAGTTCTAGGGATCTAAGATACAACACAGTAAATATAGTTAACAATACTGTATTATACTCTTGAATTTTGTTAAGAAAGTAGATCTTGAATGATACCACACACACACACACACACACACACACACACACACACATAACGGTAACTTTGTGAAGGGATAGAGGTGTTAATTAACCATATTGTGGCAATCATTTCATGATATATATGAATATCAAATCATCATCCTGTATACTTTAAATGTACATATGTTACATGCCAATAATATCTCAACAAACCTGGGAAAAATCATATTTTTGTCTTACAGTTCCCTATCTATATTGCTCTATAGTAGTGCTGTTTGATAAAAATATAATGTAAGCCACATATGTAATTCAAAATTATTTAGTGACCACCTTAAAAAAGTAAAAAGAAATGGGCACAATTAATTCTAATAGCACAACCTGGAATCAAGATTGCCAGGAGAAGTATCAATAACCTCAGATATGCAGATGACACCACCCTTATGGCAGAAAGTGAAGAACTAAAGGGCCTCTTGATGAAAGTGAAAGAGGAGAGAGAAAAAGTTGACTTAAAGCTCAACATTCAGAAAACTAAGATCATGGCATCTGGTCCTATCACTTCATGGCAAATAGATGGGGAAACAATGGAAACAGTGAGAGACAATTTTGGGGGGCTCCAAAATCACTGCAGATGGTGATTGCAGCCATGAAATTAAAAGATGCTTACTCCTTGGAAGGAAAGTTATGACCAACCTAGACAGCACAAACACACAAAGAAGCACACGGAGACACATACACTACACACAGGCACACCTGTACACATAGGCACACACACACACACACACACACACAGATGCGGTCGGGTCGGCGCTCCAGGGCAAGCGTGGCACAGGGCAAGCCTTCGCCTCTGGAGTGGCAGAGACATTACTTTGCCAACAAAGGTCCATCTAGTCAAAGCTATGGTTCTGCCAGTAGCCATGTATGGATGTGAGAGTTGGACTATAAAGAAAGTTGAGCGCTGAAGAATTGATGCTTTTGAACTGTGGTGTTGGAGAAGACTCTTGAGAGTCTCTTGGACAGCAGGGAGATCAAACCAGTCCATCCTAAAGGAGATCAGTCCTGAATATTCATTGGAAGGACTGATCCTGAAGCTGAAACACCAATACTTTAGCCACCTGGTGCGAACTGACTCACTGGAAAAGACCCTGATGCTGAGGAAGATAGAAGGCAGGAGGAGAAGGGGACGACAGAGGATGAGATGGTTGGATGGTATCACCGACTCTATGGACATGAGTTTGAGTAAGCTCTGGGAGTTGGTAATGGACAGGGAAGCCTAGCCTGTTTCAGTCCATGGGGTCGCAAAGAGTCAGACACCACTGAGCAACTGAACTGAACTGAATTCTAACGGTATATGTTATTCAACTCAATATTCAATTAATGTTATAATTTCAAAATATAATCACTATAAAAATTATCAGTGACATATTTTACTTTTTTCACAATAAGTTTTTGAAATCTAGGGTGTATTTTATATATACAGCTTGTCAGTTTTGACCAGTATCATTTCAAGTAGTCACTTGTGGCTTCTGGCCACCAAGTTGGACATAGGAACACTCGAGTAAGCCCTGTCTGAGGTTACCTAAATCAGGACAAACTGAATTACTTTCATTGAGAGAAAATAGGACTACTCTACAAAGTAAGAATTCTTTTCTAGTTTTAAATACTGGACTAATACTTCTGAAGTTCAGAATAACACAGCTGTATTTGAACCTCAGTGCAGCTGCATCATATAAAATGAAGACATTTTAATCCCAATAGGAAACAGGAAAATTGATGAAGTGAAATAGTGCACAGCCCACGTGTGCCTGAACGAATGGCTTCCTGGAGACCTTAGAAGAAATGTTAGTCCTGTAAATACCGGGATGAGTTTCTGGCATCTTTGGGGTGATTAATATATAAGGTATTGTGCTGAGTTCTTCCTTTTCCTAAAGAAAGCTTGTATTTTGGGTATCTTCTGACTGGAAAAAAAAAAACAAACCACACTATTATAACTGCTTCTTCAAGTCTACAACCTATGGCTTGGTGCTTTCTGGAAAGTGTTAAACCACTTACCAGTAATGAAAAAGGGGAAATAAATACTGGCTTTATGGTTGAATAAAAATAAAGACACATATTTTTGTTTTAGTTGAATACATCTTTTTTCTTTTATTTCCAGAGGACAAAAACTAATATTTCCACCCAACTTGTGCTTGAAGTTCAGCTATGTGCTAGGAGTTCCACCTTCATCTTGAGTCACGGTCCCTCCTGGGGCCATAAGACTCCTTATCTCCAACAGTGAGCTGGGATATTCAACTGCTTCACATTTCATATTTGAGAAGAGATATCCTTTCAAACTCCACGCTTTAGCAGTTTCTTCCACAAATTTAGTAATTCATCAATTTAATAAATATTTATTGAAAACCTACTATTCTAAGTACTAGAAATAGAAGAGTGAAAATAACAGAAAAAAGCTTCTCTTTCAAAGAGACAGAAAATGAGGAAAAATAAGGAAATAAAATAATAGTGGATCAATAGTGATTAGTGCTGTATAAGAATATAAGTCAAGGAAAATGTGGGGAAACACAATGATTTGAGATGAACTGTGTTGGGGGGAATGAAAGGTGTGATTTTTGATAGAATGTTTAGAGATGATCTCATTGAGGTGATATTTGAGCAAAGACCTGAAGAAATTGAGGAGAAATAGACAACAAATGCAAATGCCCAGAGGCAGCAGCAAGACTATGCCTCTGGCATGTCCCAGCTAACATCATACTCAAAGGTGAAAAGCTTAAACTCTTTCCTTTAACATCAGGAAAAAGACAAGGATGTTCACTCTCACCACTTCTGTTTAACACAGTATTGAAAGTCCTAGCCATAGTAACCAGACAAGAAAAATAAATACAGTCATCCAAATTGGAAAGGAAAGAGTATAATTGTCACTATTTGCAGATGACATGTTACTCTATCATGAGAAATCTTACTCTATCTGAAAATCTAAAGCTTTCAAACTATTAGAACTAATATGAATTTAGTAGAGTTACAAGATTAATATACAGAAATGTGTTGTTTTTCTATACATCAATAATGAATTATCAATAAGAGAAGGCAAGAAAATAATACTGTTTAAAATCACATCAAAAAGAATAAAATGTCTAGGAATAAACTAAACCAAGGTGGTAAAAGATCTATACCCTGTAAACTATAAAACACTGATGAAGAATTTGAAAATGATAAAAGTAAATGGAAAAATACCTCATACTCTTGGATTAGAAGAACTAATATTGTTAAAATAGCCATACTATCTGAAGCAGTGCTTTAATGCAATCCCTATTAACAAACCCATGGCATTTTTACTAGAACAAACAATTGTAAAGTTTATATGGAACCACAAAGATCCAGAACTGTCAAAGCAATCTTGAGAAAAAAGAACAAAGCTAGAGGTATCACACTGTCTGACTTCAGACTACATAAAAACTACAGTAATCAAAATAGCATCAGTTCAGTTCAGTTCAATTCAGTCACTCAGTCGTGTCCGACTCTTTGCGACCCCATGAATGCCAGGTCTCCCTGTCCATCACCAACTCCCTGAGTTTACTCAAACCCATGTTGATTGAGTCGGTGATGCCATCCAGTCATCTCATCCTCTGTCGTCCCCTTCTCCTCCTGCCCCCATCCCTCCCAGCATCAGGGTCTTCTCCAATGAGTCAACTCTTCAAATGAGGTGGCCAAAGTACTGGAGTTTCAGCTTCAGCATCAGTCCTTCCAATGAAAACCCAGGACTGATCCTCTTTAGGATGGACTGGTTGGATCTCCTTGCAGTCAAGGGACTCTAAAGAGTCTTCTCCAACACCATAGTTCAAAAGCATCAATTTTTTGGTGCTCAGCTTTCTTTGCAGTCCAACTCTCACATCCATACATGACCACTGGAAAAACCATAGCCTTGACCAGGCGGACCTTTGTTGGCAAAGTAATGTCTTTGCTTTTTAATATGCTATTATAGTACTGGCACATAAACAGACTCATAGATCAATGGAATAGAATAAAGAATTCAGAAATAAACCCATACACTTAGAGCCAATTAATTTATAATAAAGGAAGCACCCTGCTGGCTCAGATGTTAAAGTGTCTGCCTGCAATGCAGGTGACCTGGGCTCAATCCCTGGGTTGGGAAGATTCCCTGGAGGAGGAAATGGCAACCCACTCTAGTACTGTTGCCTGGAAAATCCAATGGACAGAGGAGCCCTGTAGGCTACAGTCCATGGATTTGAAGAGAGTCTGATACTTCTGAGTGACTTCATTTCAAAGGAGGAAAGAGTATACAATGGGGCAAAGATAGTGTCTTCAGTAAGTGGTGCTGGAAAAACTGGACAGTTACAAAGATGGTAATGAGATTAGAACATTTGCTCAGACCATATTCAAAAACAAACTCAAAGTGAATTAAAGATTTAAATATAAGGATGTAGACCATAAAAATTCTAGAAAAAAATGTAGGTAGCACACTCTTTGACATAAATCTTAGCAACATTTTTTTGGATCTGTTTTCTAAGGCTAAGCAAATAAAAGCAAAAATAAATAAGTGGGACCTAATTAAACTTAACAGCTTTTGCACAGCAACAGTAAACATTGACAAAAAGAAAACAATCTACTGAATGGGAGAAAATATTTGCAAATGATATGACCAACAAGGGGTTAGTATCTAAAATAAATAAACAGTTCATATAACTCAATATCAAAAAGGAAACAACCTGATTAAAAAATGAGCAGAAGACCTAAATAGACTTTTTTTCCATGAAGATATACAGATGGCCAATAGATACATGAAAAAATGCTCAACAATGCTAATCATCAGAGAAATGCAAATCAAAATTACAATGAGATATCATCTCACACCTACCAAAATGGCTATCATCAAAAATTCTGCAATAACAAATGTTGGCAAGAATGTGGTGAAAAGGGAACTCTAGTATCCTGATGGTGGAATTGTAAATTTTTGCAGCCACTATGGAAAACAGTACAGAAGATTACTCCAAAACTAAAAGTAGAACTATATATGATCCAGCAATCCCACTGCTGGGTATATATCCAAAGAAAATGAAAACACTAATTCCAAAAGATACATGTACTTCAATATCTATAACACAATTATTCACAATAGCCAAGTTATGGAAGCAACCTAAGTGTCCAGCTATGGACAAATTGTTAAAGAAGATGTGGTTTATATACACAATGGTTTATCACTTGGCCATCAAAAATTTTCTGCCACTTACAACAGTGTGGATGGACCTACAGGGTAACCTGCTTAGTGAAATAAGTCAGAGAAAGGCAAATACACTATGCTATCCCTTATGTGATTAGTTTCTCAGTTGTATCTGATTCTTTCCAACCCCATGGACTATTCCCGGTCAGGCTCCTCTGTCCATGGGGATTCTCCAGGTCATATTACTGGAATGGGTCACCATCCCCTCCTCCAGAGGATTGTCCCAACCCAGGGATCAAACCAAGGTCTCCTGCATTGCAGGCAGATTCTTTACTGTCTGAGCCACCAAGGAAGCCCATGTTGTCACTTATATGTAGAGTCTAAAAAATAAAACAAGTAAATGTATATAACAAAACAGAAAAAACTCGCAGATATAGAGAACAAACTAGTATTTACCAGTGAGGAAAAAGGAAGGAAGGGCAAGATATAAGTATGGTATTAAGAGGTACAAGCTAATATGTATAAAATAACAACAAGGATATATTGTACAGCACAGGGAAATATAACTGCTATTTTGTAATAACTTTAAATGGAGTATAATATATAAAATATTGAATCACTATGTTGTACACCTGAAACTAATATAATATTGTAAATTGACTATCCATTAATAAAAAATCAGATTGACATGTTCAAAGAATAGCACACAGGTACACTGTGATTCCCAAGGGTCTTTACATACATTGATGACCTCTCTGTCTCACTCACTCCCTATAAAGGGATTTTTCAAACTTAATAATAAAAATCATTATCTTGGATAATCTAAATTTACCAAACTGGAACCCAAGTCAATGATGAAAGAGACAGGAGGATAACATTAGGCCAGAGGGTTTCCTGCTAGGCTTTGGCCATTTGTAAAGTGAAGGATATTAATTATGGCATCTACTTACAGTTGCTGGGAATTTTACCCTACAGTACTGCCATGTTATCAGTTGTTTCTCTCCCCTTCCCCAACCTCCTATTGTCTAAATAAACCTGGGTCTTCCCAGGTGGCTCAGTGGTAAAGAATTCACCTGCCAATGCAAGAGCACAGGAGACGCAGGTTTGATCCCTGGGTGGGGAAAATCCCCTGTAGGAGGAAATGGTAACCCATTCCAGTATTCTTGCCTGGGAAATTCCACAGATAGAGAAGCCTGGCGGACTATAGTCCATGGGGTGACAAAGAGTCAGACACGACTTAGCAACTGAGCACACACATATGGAACACATCTGAATATGAGCTAGTTCATTGATCAAGCCCTCTTAAGTACTTCTCTCTTCCTCTACCCTACAATTTCTTATACACAGTCTCTTCGGAACCTCTGCCTTTACTTATCCACTCTTTCTGTTAAGGGATGCTGATTACCTTTACATTATTAGTAAGACCTTCATCAGAGAGGAAAGGAGGAAGTTAAATCAATCAAATAACAGCCAAATCATCCTAACTGGAGATAAACCGAAAATTGGCTGAAGAGAGTCTGAAACATGGAGGAGGAATTAGATTTAAGTCTAAATATATATCTATAAAAGAAAAATATGGATAGTTAATAACACCTAGCTAAGATTTAGCTAAGGCTAAATGGGAAAGAATTAATTTAAAGAAGGCCAAGAAAAATCAGACCTGGAGAGCAAGCAAGGTTCTCATTAGTGAGTCACAATAATTTAGGCAATAAATGTGTAATTGTGGGATAAGATTAACTAGGTGTTTAAAGGTTGTTGAAGAACTTAAATTGTACCAATTTAGCAGAGAGTATATTCAGTGTGTTTTAATATAACTAATTCCCAGAATAGAAGGGAGCCTAAGTATTTCTGTACATCTGTGGGTCTCTGCTATATGAGATCTTCTCTAACATTTGCTGAGTTGGGGTTAGAACCCCAAAATGTCTGGGTGAAGGGCTTTAGCTTCACTTTGAACAACTGAAAAAAAAAAACGAACAAACAAAAACTTGTTTTAAATTAAACAAAAAAGCTCACAGAAATTCTTAAGAATCACAAAATGTTAGAGCTGCAAAGGGCTCTAGTCAAAACTTTTCATTTTACAGATGAAAAGTCAGTTTCTTCATCTGTAAAATGAAGTGGTTGGAAAAGATGAGATCGAATATCTTCCACTTCCAGGAACCCATAAAGTCTAGAGAGGTGAAGTGGTGCCCAAAGTTGCAAAGCTGGTCTGTGCCAGGCTTGAAAAGTGGACATGGTTCCCAAGATTCTGTTTATGGCTGTGAATCAATTCTGTGTTTTACAAGAGTCAGTCAGCTCAGTTGCTTGATATGATGCAGATAAATAGCCATCTTACTGAGCTAGATATTGTTTTTTATTTCAATCACTTTTCCTGTGTCATGTAAACATAATCTCAGGAATGATCACTAGTCACAGGAGGAACAAGGCTTGTGCTTGGAGCTGGCTGAGTCATTCCATAGACTCCAACAACTTGGCCATGGGCACTGGAACTAAAAAACAATGGATTGTTCAAAGGTGAGCTAAAGTGGGACTTGACCAAGAAAAACAAAGTATCCAACAACCCTAACAAACTAGAAGTCACTGATGGGTTCAAAATACTTTATCTGCAGGCCTTGTTTCCATGGATGCCAAAGGACTTCTACATTTCCCTGGCACTGGGAGACAGTAGCCGGAAATGTTTCAGCAATGACATCATGGCCAGTCGTCTCCAAGCCTGGAGATGAAGTGGTCTATCCCCATACTCCACTCTGCAGCTATGATCCTCTAATCAATACCTCGGGTTCCAAATCTGAGACATACTTTCATTTCATCTTCTTCCAGAAAACAGGTCAACATCAGGCATTAATAAGTGCTTTTTACACCCACATCCCATAAACAAAATAATACATTTAAAACAAACTGCAAAGAGTATTTGTAACTTAAATTATAGACAAAGGGTTAATATATTAAGGGCTTCTGAAACATGAAAAATAAAATACCAAGAATCCTACCAGAAAAAGGGTAACTTAAAAGCATTTGGTTTGCGGCAAAAAAAAATGTGTATGTACCCTAAACATATGAACAAATGTTCAATCTTACTCATAATAAGAAAAGCAACAAGTCAAACCACAGAGAAATAAAAATCCTCACCTATTGTGTGGGTAAAAGTTCATTGTAACAGAATTCTGCACTGGCAAGGCTGTGCAGAACACATAATGTCATACATTGCTGCTTTGAATGCAAAATGGTACAAACTTTATGGAAAGGAATTTGGCATCCAGGAAAATTACAAATACTTTTTAACTTATTTCTAGAAATCTTTCCCAAAAAAACAGTGGCAAAATGTGAAAAGTTATTGAAGTTATTAATTGTAACATCATTAATAATTACAAAAGACAAAAAAACCCCACAAAAACAAAAAACCAAAAAACCAAATGTCCATCAACAGACAGCTGGTTGAATAAACTACTGTGTGCTCTGCAGCTATAAAAGAAAATGAAAAAGCTCTTTATATGTTGCTATGGATTACTCTTCAAAATACTACTAATTAAAGAACGGCAAGGTGATTAACCATGTGTGCATGGTTGGGTGTATTCATACTTATTTGCTTAGATTTGAAGCAGAAGAATAAACTAAAAACCAGCCAAAATGGCTGAAAAATTGGAGTAGAGAAGTCAGGGATAAAAGCTAGACTTCTCTTCTTTTCTTTGGTTTTCATTTTGGAATTCTATAGATATTTAATCTAATTTCAAAACAGAAATTAAAAGCAAAGTGAAACAAATGAACATTATTGTATATTTGACTTGTGGTTTAACGACATAGAGGATTATTTTAAGAACTCTTAAAACAGAGTAATTTTTAGCTATTCATCCTAGTGGCATATATATAAAGTTTAAAAAGAACTGCAATGAAATCTAGGCAGTTTTCAATAATCACATTTTTAGTGATAATATGTATTATAACCTTGAAAAAATACATTTAAAAGAAATAAGAAATTATATTAATGTAATAGAAAGAAGAAAAGAAGCAGAAGAAAAATTTAAATACAAAGTAAATTCAAGGCAGTTAAATAAATGTAAATTGAAACTAACAATATTCATATGAACTTGTGATATTATTTCTCCTTCAAAACAAATAAAAATATCTAGAAACAATGACCAATCCAATAGCAATGAAAACACCTAGTGTCCACATTTTAAGCTCTAAATAAATTTCCCTCTAATAAAGAAGCAAGATTTCTTAGAGATATGTTTGTTTCCACATCAGGGTACAGGAAACATACAAGATAAGGTTGGAATGTCTAGTCCTGCTCCAAAATAAGAAATCTCTGAAAGACTTGGGTTTATGGCAAACGGATGTAGGAGAAATCTGAAGAGTTCCCTAGTTGTCAAAAATGGAATATTTTGATCATCAAAAAGTGTAATTACTGTAGTAGATGGGAACATATCAACTATGTTTAAATCCATGTATTGATATGATACTTTAACATTGAAACATGTATATTACCATATGTGAAATAGATCACCAGTATTGGTTTGAAGCATGAGACAGGGCGCTCAGGGCTGGTGCACTGGGACAACCCTGAGAGATGGGATGGGGAGGGAGGTGGGAGGGGGGCTTCAGAATGGGGGACACATGTACATCCATGGCTGATTCATATCAATGTATGGCAAAAACCACTACAATATTGTAAAGTTATTAGCTTCCAATTAAAATAAATAAATTAATTAAAAAAAAATAAAAGCAAAAAAAAATAGTAAGAAAAAAATATACCTCCTTGATCATATGTGGGAGATGCTAGAGAAACAATTCATTATTTTGAAAATTAGAAATACAAAGATCAATAATTTATCCTGATTTTTTTGTTTAAATAATACCACAGGCACTCAAATAGTTGATCTGGAGAACTACTTTTGGGAGAGTACCAGCTAATACATGCAAAAAGGTAGGATAGAATTAACACAGCACTAGTTTATAACCACTAATACATACTAGACTAGCATAACCATTGATGGGTACTAAGGTCATTAGCTAAAATTTGTTGTTGTTCACTCAATCAGTGGTGTCTGACTCTTTGCGACTCCATGGACTACAGCACACCAGGCTTCCCTGTTCATCACCAACTCCCGGAGTTTACTCAAACTCATGCCCATAGAGTCAGTGATACCATCCAACAATCTCATCCTCTGTCATCCCCTTCTCCTCCTGCCTTCAATCTTTCCCAACATCAGGGTCTTTTTCAATGAGTCAACTCTTTGTATTAGTGGCCAAAGTATTGGAGCTTCAGGTTTAGCATCAGTCTTTCCACTGAATATTCAGAGTTGATTTCCTTTAGGATTGAGTGTTTTCCTCTCCTTGCTGTCCAAGGCACTCTCAAGAGTCTTCTCCAACATCACACTTCAAAAGCATCAATTCTTGGACACTCAGTCTTCTTTATGGTCCAACTCACATCTGTACATGACTACTGGAAAAACCATAGCTTTGACTATACAGATCGTTGTCGGCAAAGTGATGTCTCTGCTTTTTAATATGATGTCTAGATTTGTCATAGCTTTTCTTCCAAGGAGTAAGCATCTATTAATTTCATGGCTGCAGTCACTATCTGCAATGATTTTGGAGACCAAGAAAATAAAGTCTCTCACTGTTTCCATTGTTTCCCTATATATTTGCCATGAAGTGATGGGACCAGATGACATGATCTTAGTTTTTTCAATGTTGAGTTTTAAGCTGACTTTTAAACTCTCTTCTTTCACTTTCATCAAGAGGCTCTTCAGTTCCTCTTTGCTTTCTGCCATAAGGGTGGTATCATCTGCCTATCTGAGGTTATTGATATTTCTCCTGGCAATCTTGATTCCAGCTTGAGTCTCTCACATGAAGTACTCTGCATATAAGTTAAATAAGTCAGGTGACAATATACAATCCTATCCGGATTTTGAACCAATCCATTGTTCCACGTGCAGTTCTGTTGCTTCTTGACCTGGATACAGATTTCTCAGAAGGCAGGTAAATCGGTCTGGTTGAAGGTCATTGGGATTTTATTACAGAATTTCCCCATGACTGGGATTTGATTTGACTAACTAAATTTCAAATTTTAGTGTGCATATAAACCACTTGGGGCTTCCCAGGTGGCTCAGTGAGTAAAGAATCCACCTGCAATGCAGGTGATGCAAGAGATGTGGGTTCAAACCCTGGGTTGGGAAAATACCCTGTAGCAGGGCATGGCAACCCACTCCAGTATTCTTGCCTGGAGAATCCCATGGACAGAGGAGTCTGGTGGACAGCAGTCCACAGGGTCACAAAGAGTTGGACACAACTGAAGTGACTGAGCAGGCAAGCATGCATGCACTCATAAACCACTTGAGGATATTGTTTAATTTTAGAAGCTAATTCAGCAGCTCTGGTGCTGTATTTGAAACAAGGTGCCACGTGGTGCCAATGCTGCTGGGCTAGTCTAAGAAAGAGAAGAGCAGTCCCTGATATGTGGGAGCTGGCCTGTTCCTATCAGCTGGGCCTTGTTGTTCTCTTGTTGAGTATAAACAATTTCACATAAAACATCAGACAATTTCACTCTGTGACCATAAGAATCAAGACAAAAACAAGACTACTGGGTAACCACATTTAAGCACAAATAATGAAGACTGTCCAAACCGCAGCATCCCTATCCTGGCTATCATGAGTGATGCTGTTTCTTTACCAATTGTAGGCTTAGGCTCTATTCAGTCTTTCCTCCTGCTAGAGAAGATTTACTAAAATGTCCTATCACTCATGCTTCCTGACAGCATCTAATCCAGAGCAAAGTCCTGATTCCTTAAGCCCTCCCTAAAATCACCAAGCATTAGCCCACACCCTATAACATTCCTTTCTAACACCCTCTGAGAGGTCCCACTGTTCCTCTCGTGAGCAGTTTCTTCATTATAACATGTAATAAACATGTCTTATTCAACTACAGGTATGTTCTGGTGGTCGTTGCTGGAGCAATAATTCAGCAGTGTGATGGATCAGACTGACAGCTTGGTCACCAAACACTCTGTGCTTCCTGGTGTGATTCTGTAGAGACTCAGAGCAAGCAAGTAATCTTGCCAAAAAAATGAACCCTGATCTGATTCAACTTCTAGATTTAACCATCAGTTTACAAGAAATCCTGAGGCTAGTGG
Organism: Muntiacus reevesi; assembly: GCF_963930625.1. Classification (NCBI taxonomy): domain Eukaryota; kingdom Metazoa; phylum Chordata; class Mammalia; order Artiodactyla; family Cervidae; genus Muntiacus; species Muntiacus reevesi. The sequence goes on along the minus strand of NC_089256.1, from coordinate 5,603,926 downwards.
AACATTTCAAGTAATCATATTTAATTCAACCACAAGACAATTTGCCTTTCTGTTTCCAAAAAATAAGTGACAAGAAAAATAGAAGATGGAAGGGTAACATATAGATTAAAAAAAAATACTAGATGCTATATCCATCAATTGTAATGTGTAGCCTTTATTTGGCTTCTAATTTGTACAGACTACTACATGAACTAATAAAGATAATGACAAAAATAATTCTGCCTTCTTGAACAGAGGATAGCACTTTGATAATATTAAAAAAGATTGTTAATATTTTTAGGTTTCATAATGACAACTGTCATTTTTCAAAACATTTGCAAATAAAATGATACAATGTCTGAGACTTGTTTTAATATAATTCAGTCATAGTGAGAAGGAATGTAGGAGGATATCGATAAAACACTTCAGCCAAATTTGATTATTATCATAATTTGATAATATGAAGTGTATATGACTACTCTTGGAGAAGGAAATGGCAACCCACTCCAGTGTTCTTGCCTGGAGAATCCCATGGATAGAGGAGCCTGGTGGGCTACAGTCCACAGGGTCGCAGAGTCGGACACGACTGAGTGACTACACTTATGACAACTTTTTAAAATATTTTCCCTATTCTTAATATGTTTGAAACATTATATAGTAATTAATTTTCAAAAATTTTTTTACCATTTAATTCAATAGAACAAGGGTCCCCAACCCCTGGGCCATTAGACCAGTACCAGTCCATGGCTTGTTAGGCACTGGCCCACACAGGAGGAGGTGAGCAGTGGTAGAATGAATGAAGCTTCATCTGTATTTGCAGCCTCTACCTATTGCTCGAATTACCACCTGAGCTCTACCTCCTGTCAGATCAGTGGTGGCATTAATAGATGTAATATGCTTGAATCAACCCCAAACTATTCACCGCCCCCCCAATCTGCTGGTACATGGATAAATTGTCTTCTACAAAACTGGTCCCTGGTGCCAAAAGGGTTGAGGACCACTGCAATGGAGCATTTTTGAAAGAAGACAAGTTAAATAGGGAAGAATTAAGAACCATAAGTCAAGATGGCTACATGTTCTAGGGAAACAAACAATGGAGAATTTTAAGGAGTCTTCCCCATTACTTTCAGCTGCTTTGAAAACCATTTTTTGAGAGTTGTTAGAATATTCACCTGCTTTTTAAAATCACTAACAGATATGTCAACTGCAAGTGAAAAGGAATAAGGAATTATTATGTTGACTTGGGTGATGCGCTTTAGAGAAAAATTCAATTTAAATGTTTGACTCTTAGAAAGAAGAAAACATATTATTTGGGCAATTACCTGGATCTGTAGCAGACATCAGTGAACCAAAGAACAAACAGTCAGTGAAATGAAAATCTCCATTTTTCAGCTGGTCAGCATATACCATAGCCTTCACAAAGCCATACATAATTAACCTGTTGAAGAGAAAAATAGGATCTTCAAACATCAAGTTGAATCCTGTGTAAACACATGCCATCAGAGTTAACATTCTAGTGGGTTCCCTGAATAAGCACGATGCACAAATTACTGCTATTCTGCTAATTTGTAGCCATGCTAGTTCTCAGGACACTGCCTACCAAATATCACAACTCATTCCCCTGGCAAAAGATAGCACAATGTTTTATAGTGTGCTTCAATGAAAACAAGTATCTCAAGGATATAAAAAAAATTATCCGTGAAACATGGCATAGTAAATCATGCCCACAAATACAGAGGTGCACAGACATTTAAAATGGGTTACTTTTCAGTTTTGTTGTTTTGTCTGCCAGGATATCTGAAAAGGGTGCAAATTTCAAGTCTGTTACTGTGATGAGGATATTGGCCACTCACAGGGCACTTGGTCAACCAGTTACTTTACAATGGATGAGTCTCTGCAACTGCTGGTATCAGGTCACTTCCACACCCACAGAATCACTGTTGGGTTAGAGTGCCTGTAGCTTCAACACATTGCTGAAAATGAATCCTGAAATCATTATATTTTAATCTTCAAGGAAAGCTGTTCTTTTCATGAGATTATAATATATTTCCCAATCCAGTGCCGTGGAATGCAAATTATGTTTTTGGTCATCTTTTGTCACCTTATAGCTTTTTAATTGTGTTTAACTATTTAATTGACTGATTTTTTCTAAGTCCTAGTAAAGGAAATACAGAGACATGTAAATTGAGCCACAGCTGAATCACTAAAAATGACTGTAAGAGTGTTTAGAAACTGTAGACCCTCAGACCCACAGATGGTTGCTTAGATAGTCATATTCATTTAAAGCTAGTTTCTTGAAAAATGTTCTAGGGTTGTAAGCATGACTAAAAATACTAGAAATCAGATATTAGAAATTGTAATGTCAGTGAGAATGTAGATATTTTAATTCTCTTGAGAAAAACTTCTCCATGAGAGAATATTTCATACACATCTGCATTTAAATCCAGTTTCCACCACTCACTAGCTATGCGAATTTAGAGCATTACTAAAACCTTCTGAACCTCAATATCCTTATTCATGAGTTATGAATAACAATAATGGTCAGTCTACAGATTTGTTTTAAAGACTATCTGAAATAATATAAATTCGGGTTTTGACACATAGTAAATTCTCAATGCAATTATTACAGATAATAGTAATAATATTCACTTACTATTTCTACTTCTTCATATGTTTTAACTCATTTCACCCACACATTAATTCTATAATGTAGGTACTAGCTGCATTTTACAGATGAGAAAACTGAACACTGAGTGATCAAGTAACTTGTTGAAGTTGACACAACTATTAAATTGTGGAATCCAGGTTTGAACTGAGAAAATTTGACTCTGGGTCCAGGGTTTTTAACCACCACAGCATATTGCTTAAATGAACAGTTCTATATTTCATATTATATGTTATATCATATAATATTCTCTCAACTAGTCCATAAAGTGGTAGTTCTACATAGTACTAAGGGGCAGCAATGAAAGTGTCCCTAAGAACTTGGAAATAACACTCCTTTTGAACTGAACTATTAACACAACCAACATGAGTTTGAGTAGAAAGACCCAATATTTCTGTGAAGTATGTGGATTCTAGAAGGGGAGGTTGGATCTTAACCAGTCTGGCAGTATTAACATATCTGAGAGAGGCTGTTTCATGGGACACAGCAATGGTTTCTGGAAAGAGGTCCCAGTCATGGCAACTCATCTATAGTTATCCTAGGGAGGGCATTCTGCTGGTTACCAGCGGGTAAAGCCTCTGGAAAGGTATAGGGTAGCTTCATTCAGTTTATTTGCTTATTCAATAGATATTTGTTACTAAAACTTTACTACGTGTTAGGCTCTGTGTTGGGTGTTTAAAATACATCAATAAATAAGACAAAGATCTCTGTCCTTATGGAGCATGCATTTTAAAGCAAAGCAGATGGCAATAAAATAAAATAGATTTTAATTATATATGTTATGCACATCACCCTCTGAATTAGCATATGCATGTCTGATGAACACTGATAAACAGTGAAACATTCTGAGCAGTCATGACAGCACCCTCTGTCATGCTCGCTGACAATCATCCCCTCAGCCTCATCTGGTGTTAACCCGACTTCACTACAGTGCTTTCTCATTTGAGCCACACTTCCAGTATGGAGCACGGAGAGGCTCTGGAATCTATATCAACTTTAAAACCTGTGACTGTATTTCTGAATTCTATTCTCGTTAGTTAATTTTACAGGTTAGGAATCTGAGGCTCAGAATTAAAACACTTTGCCCCATATTGCCCAATAGAACTCATTAGATTGGGTAAGATAAGATATGTGCACACATATATATTATACTGGCTTGGCAAGGTTACATGGAAACTAGAAACCTCATATACTATCAATGAAAATAAAATTAAAGTTTTTATAAAAGCCAATTTGTCAATTTATTTAAAAGTATTAAATGTTTTATATCTATAGCTTATTAAATGATTTTCTATAAATTGCCAAGAAATTAGTCTGAATACAACCCAAAAGGTAATTAGATTATTTCACATTACTGGTATTCATGAGTGAGAAATTCAAAGCAATCTAAATGTCCAATGAATAAATTACAGAACACACATGTAATGAACTAATATGCAACTCAATACAACATATAAGAGTGTATATTAGGCACAGAAAAGTAAACTGATAAAGTGGTGATATATAATAATTTCTAATTTTACAAAAACTGAACATAGGCAAATCTATATGAGACTGATGTGCTACCTACTGCACAAACGAGGCGCCTATGAACACAGGCACATCTATAAACAGAAAAAGATCTGAAGCATATAGCCTGGGATGTTACTAATGGTTATAAAAATGGAATTGTATGTGACTATTTTCTTTTTTCCTTTTCTTTATTTTCCAGTTCTTTTAAAATAACAGTAATAATAAAAAGAAAAGCAATGTAGAGTAGTGTTATTGTATGACCCAATAGACACACATTATGTCATTTGATCTTCACAATACTATGAGCTAGATACTATAATTATTCCTTTTTACAAAGGTGAAAGTGCTATTCTTTAAAAAGGGAGGTTAAGTAAGTTGCCAAAGATCACAGAAGTTAGCTTGTGACAAAGCTGGATTTGAGCCCAGGCCCTGGAGGAGGGCATGGCAACCCCCTCAAGTATTCTTGCCTGGAGAATCCCCATGGGCAGAGGAGCCTGGTGGAGGCTCCAGTCCATGGGGTCGTAAAGAGTCGGACACAACTGAGTGACTAAGCATAAGCACAGCTAGATGCCAAAACCTGCAGACATAACCGCCATTCTACAAAGCTTTGGAACAGTTTTGAAATGAAGGGAAACACATGTGCATGTACACACACCCCTCACACACACACCCCTGTATACACAGTTTGTATGCTTTTAAAAAGAAATGGGGAATACGTGTAACTCTATGGCTGATTCATATCAATGTATGACAAAACCCACTGAAAAATTAAAAAAAAAAAAAAAAAGAAATTAAGTGACTTGTAACTCCCGGACACAAAATAACTCTAATTCTAATATCTTCTTTGAGATAGGCAAGAGAAAAACAGCCTGGTGCAGCATGAGTTCAATATGACCATTTTGCTGTTATTAATAACAATGCTCATTGCCACTGGTGATTAGGATATCAATAATTAGTGTGTATGTTATGTGCCAGGCACTTTTTAAATAAATGGTAACTATTGTTATTGTTGCTACATTATTGTAACTAACTAGTTATAACTATATTAACTGGGAGAATTAAAAATTGAAACCATTAGCAACCACCACATTCTCATAGAGCAGCATGTTCTATCAACACTTCACAGAAAGCATCTTAGATGGCTCAGGATACAGGAAAGATGTGGTCTGATGGGGAGAGGGGAGCCAGTGAAGTCCAGTGCATGCAATGCTGTGAAGATGGTAGATGAAACCAAGTGAGATGTCCTTCTGGGGTCAGTCTGTGGGGGACATCCCAGGTCACAGAGAGGGCTTCCCTGGTGGCTCAGCTGGTAAAGAATCTGCCTGCAATGTGGGAGACCTGGGTTCAACCCCTGGGTTTGGAAGACTCCCTGGAGAAGGAAATGGCTACCCATTCCAGCATTCAGACCTGGAGAATTCCGTGGACTATACAGTCCATGGGGTCACAAAGAGTCAAACATGACTGAGTGACTTTCACAGGTCACAGAGAAGGGCAGAAACAGAACTTCCATATACAAAGCAAAATTGCTGATAACACTGATTTCAACAAATAGCCACGTAGAATTATTCTTTAAAAAGCAGAGTGCTTATGCTACGGAGGATACAAAGGTGAAAATCCATGACCTGCCTTCAAAGAGCAGAATATGACAGGATGACAGTCATGTCACTTATGCCAAGAGAAGGCATTGGGTAGAAAAGAATTTGGGGAAATGCTCTACACAAAGCTCCAGATACTTGAGTATTTGTGACACATGTACTGATTTTAAATTCCACGAGCTTGTTTCACACTATTAAAGCTCCACACCTAAAGGCATGCTGCAAAAATGTTTCAAAACAAAAAGTTCCAGAAGGCTCAATTGCTTGGATTATTTTTAAGTGTGCCATCTCAGTCTCTCTCAGGATTTTTTTTTTTTTTTTGAGAATATATCTTCTTTTTAAAAACAATCTTGATCAAGCTATGAATAGATCCACTGGAAAAGGCAGTTTTTTGAATTGGTAGGGATAAGCAAGGGGACTTGCTGTTAGTTTGGAGACAGCTGTATGGACCAAGCCTGTTACTGTCAGAAGAGACACATCCTTGCCTATGAAGGCACGTGAAACAGACCATTACATGCACCTCACTCTGCAGCGGGAAAGCACAGCACCAACAGGATCTGAAAGCAATGCAAAGATTATAATCTGCACCTAGGTTTCTTATTTCTACACTCAAAACATTTCCTCTGGATAAGTTCTTTCTCCGTTTATTTGCTCACATTTTAGATAATTTCAATCTCACAGTTTATTTTTTTCTGGCACACATCCAATGGTGATATCCCACTGGAAAAATCAGAAATTATTTTTCTTTAGAGCTTTATTGAGATATAATTCACATATAACATTATATGAGTTCAAGGTGTATAGTATGATTATTTGACATATATAATATGTATATATATAGCAAAATGATTACAATAGGGTTGATTAACATATCCATCATGTCACAGTTATAGTATGTTTTTTTATGTGGTGAGAACTTGGAAGAATTTTTATGATTTACTCTCTTAGCGACTTTCAAATATACAAGAAAGTATTATTAACTACAGTTACCATATATATATTACATCCCCAGATCTTATTCATTTTACAACTGGAAGTTTGCATCTTACACCATCTTCATTCACTTCTCCCACCTCCCCTTGCCCTCTGCTCCTGCAACCATCAATCTGTTCTGTTTCTATGACAGAATTCATAATTAATCAATACTTGGATTGGTGGGATTGCCAAGGTCTTCTAGCCTGTAGGGCATCCAGAGTTGGACTGAATGAAGATTTGCTTAAAAGAAAATTTGAGAGAACTGTGTGGTATGTGTTATTGCAGCCTTGGGTGTGGATGAAAGTGTGAAGAGAACATAAAGTAGACGAGGACCCATGATTGGGGTCTGGGAACTCCAGCATTTGAAGTTGAGGTAGAGATGATGAGGAGCAGAGGATATCAAGAATCAGTCAACAGAGACATGAGTAGAAATCTGGTAGAGTGTCATAGGAGTCCGGAGAAGAGTGCTTCAAGGAGGAATGATGCATAGAGCTGAGTGTTGAGAAGAGGGCCCTTTTATTTAGGGTCATTTGGAATGTGGGAACTAAAGTGAGAGTAGAAAATGAGGAAATTGAGACAGGCAACACATCCATCTTTTAGGGAGTTTGGTTTTGAGGGTCAAGTCTTTCTCCATTAAGAAGATTGGGATGAGACTTGAGTTGATATAAAAGATATGAGGAAGAAGCTGTGAAGAGGTTCACATCTCACAGATGCTCACAAACATCTGTTACACAAAAAAAGAGTTATAAAATAAGAATTCTGTATTGTCAAGATCAGTGGCACAAAGTGGTGAGTCTCTGAATTTGGGTGAAATTATATGGACCTTAGAGGGTCTATAGGACCATGGAAATCCTATAGGTGTGACACGTATATGACACCTACAGGTGTCACAGAGATGATTCTCCTCTTTGTCATTGCTCCTCACTGTGTATGTATGCATGTGTGTGTGTGTGTGTGTGTGTGTGTGTGTGTGTATGATAGTAAATGGTCTCTCTCTATATATATGTGTGTATGTATACACACATATGTACATATATAGTATTTCCTGTCATAAAAGTCTTTACTAAAGCCTATGAGAAATGCAAAAATAAGTTAGCCATGACTTCCGTCCTCAGGAGGGAGGGACAAGTCACCTACAAAAGCAGAGTACATGTCAGAAAGTGCTAAGTGTTGTAGGAGAGGTGCACATCAAGGGCATTCAATTCCCAGAGGAGAAGTAACTCCCTTAGGGACACAGGAAATACTTTTAGAAGAAGGTAGCATATTTGCTGAATCTGAAGTACATATTCAAGTAAGAAGACTGCTCACAATGTCCAATCTATATATGAGATGCCCAAACTACTGATTTTTTTCCCCTTAGAATGCAAAACCTTTCCTAGTAAGAAAAGTGAAAGTGAAGTTGCTTGGTCATGTCTGACTCTGTGAACCCATGGACTATAGCCAACCAGGCTCCTCTGTCCATGGGATTTTCCAGGCAAGAATACTGGAGTGGGTTGCAATTTTCTTATTCAGGGGCTCTTCCTGATCCAGGGATCAAATTTGGGTCTCCCTCATTGTAGGCAGACTCTTTACCATCTGAACCACCAGGGAATCCCTTTCCTACTAAAGGTAGTTTCTTTTTGGATCAGTACACAATCCAGTGGACAAAGAAATGAAACCTCTGCTTTAGCAATTCGGAGAACCATCTGCCATCTATTGCCCATGGCAGAGGTGATGGGGAAAGGCTTGTCCTGTCTCCTTTGTGGTTCTATTTATGGCATTTACCTAAGCAACCAGTATGGTTTACTCTACCCCAAGAAACCCATGAAGTCTGTGGGCCCTACTGTAGCTAAATCAAGTACTAAGATCTCACAAACTAGAAGACCTCCTTGGCCCATTCTACTTTTCCCACCCGTCTCAAGACTTTGTTTCTCCTTCTGTTTTATTGAAAACTGGGGAGAAGAAGAGGATGAAGGAGTCAACTGGGTGGCTTGTGGGCAACTTAAAAGAAAATGGGGGATCAAGTAGCCCCGCTCAGCTTTGCCATGGTGACAAGTGAGCCCCTGTCCAGTTCTTAGATACCTTGCACAAGGAACTAGGAAGACTGCAGACTGTCTGCTCTTGATCCTTTCCTCTGAAAGGGGTAGAGGGAGACAGGTTTTAGATGAAGGAAAAGGTTGCATCCAACTTTTCTGTTCTTGTATGGAAAGAGGAGGCTGATAAGGGAATGGGATGGAGGTAGGAGGAAGAGGAGGGATTGAGGGGAGGGTTCATTGTCAGCAGCAGAAGTGTGTACTGGGGTTGGGAAATTCTATGTCAGGACATTTGACCAAACAAAAATGTTTGCAACAGGCATCATCAAGACAACTGTAATCCCACATTTCTGTCCATGGTTTCTACTCCCCTACTCTCTTCTTGGCTTCCCTGGCAGCTCAGATGGTAAAGAATCTGCCAGCCAATGCGGGAGACCCGGGTTCAAACCCTGGGTCAGGAAGATTCCCTGGAGAAGGGAATGGCAACCCACTCCAGTATTCTTGCCTAGAGAATTCCATGGACAGAGGAACCTGGAAGGCTACAGTTCATGGGGTTACAAACCTTAGTTCTTCTTAAGGCACATATCTGTCATTGGATAGGTGGCTCTCTGGCCCCGAGATTTTAAGAAGGAATGAAAATAATAGAAATAAAAATGGGTGAAGGAAGCAGAGAGTGAACCTATGAGCATTTGTTGAGTTCTTACTCTGTAGAGCTACCATTTTAGTGCATTTTCTAATTTTTATATCCTCTCTCTCTCTCTCTCTCTCTCATACACACACACACACACACACACACACACACACACACCAGTTGGGCAGCCATCATGAATCTTATATTACAGATATTACAGATAAGAAAATTCAGCAAAAGATAGAAATGAGACTTAAACATATGTTCCTTTCTACTTTTTAGTATTTAGTACTACTATTAAGTATTTGTATTATGTAGAAAATTAAAGGTATCTTCGCCTTAACTTCTCAGATTCGAAAAGTCAATTAGTATGTTTTTTGTTTCTGGTACAATTTTTTTTTTAATGATGAATATATTTGTTATCTTTATTGTGTGAAAAGTGAAAGTGTTAGTTGCTCAGTCGTGTCCAACTCTTTACAATCCCATGGACTGTAGCCCACCAGGCTCTTATGACCATGGAATTCTCCAGGCAAGAATACTGGAGTAGGTAGCCAGTTCTCTTCTCCAAGGCATCTTCCCAACCCAGGGATCCAACCTGGGTCTCCTGCATTGTAGGTGGATTGTTTACCATTTGAGACACCAGGGAAGCCCATTAACACCTATAATTCCAATCCAGTACTACAGATTGTTCTTCTCTTCTTCCCATTCTTTGTTTGTATTGCATTCCTCCACAATGATTTTCTCCAACAAGTTCTCAACCTCCCTGGTTCTCAACGATACGAATATATTTACTCCTTTGTTCAACTCATTGCTGCAATACATGCAAATGATTTTGAAATTATTAGATTCATGTCAATACCAAAAAAATACAGTTAGAAAGTTTCAAAATTTCTTCACAGTTATTTTTAGAATATGTCTCATTGAGAAGTATAGTCCAATTACTATGACCAAAAATTATTTGTATTAGATTTTTTTCCTTCTGTATAGTTATCTTACCAGTTTAATATGTGGATGGGTTTATTTCTTTCTGTTTACATTCAATTTTAGGATCTTTCCCCATATTTGATGATTTAATTTTTTTTTTTGTATTGTAAAATATTTACATGGGTCAAAAAATCAAAACTATAAAAACAGTACATTTAGAGACATCTCTGTCTCTTTGTTGGCATTTCTTCTTTAGGGAATGAACTCATTCCCTTCAGATGGTCAGTTTCACTCACTTCTGATTTATCCTTCCTATTTTTTTTTGCAAAAATGGTATGCATTCTTATTTCACATACTTTCTTAAAATATATAGCATATTACCTGTGTCTTCTACTTAAAATACTCTGAAAATCACTTTGTATCAATTTATAGAGATATTTCTCATTTTTATAGCTGCATATTAATCCATTGCATGGACATATAGTGACTTATTCTATCAATCTGCTCTGCATATATACATGTAGATTGTTCTCAATATTTTGCTATTATAAATAACACTACAATGAATAAACTTGTGCATATATTGTTTCATATTTTTGAAGATGAATCTTCAAAGCAAATTAATATAAATAGGATAATCGAGTGAAAAGTTACATTCATATGCAGTTGTGTGTAGCCAATCCCTATTGTATGATTGTACTATTTTTTTTTATTTACTTTTATTAGTTGGAAGCTAATTACTTTACAATATTGTAGTGGTTTTTGTCATACATTGACATGAATCAGCCATGGATTTACATGTGTTCCCCATCCCGATTCCCCCTCCCACATCCCTCCCCATCCCATCCCTCTGGGTCTTCAGAGTGAAGTAAGCCAGAAAGATAAACACCAATACAGTATACTAATGCATATATATGGAATTTAAAAAGATGGTAACGATAACCCTATATGCAAAATAGAAAAAGAGACACAGACGACTGTACTATTTTGGTAGAATGTTTTTGGCATGATACACAATGGGACCAGCTTTTTAAGAGTTAGGAATGGCCTAGAAGACCTTGCTTTTCAGCATCAAATTTGACTGTAAGAGGATATGGGAAGCACCAGGACTTTCATGATTTTCCTTTAAATCAGTTTTATATCATGCTTCCTATGGGCCTAGGAAAAAACATGGTCACTACGATTTGCAAGAATGGAAAGACTGCAGAGAGGCAGTTGTGATGAAATACACTTGTCTTTAACCATAGCTGGGGTATAAGGCTTTGGGACCTTGAGACCCTTGGAACAGAGTTAAGTGAGTCCATTTTTCCATACTCTACTGCCCACTTGCCTGTCAACTTGTCACTGTCTTGGGTCTTCCCTGGGAAGCCCAACAGCAATCTACATAGTTGCCTGCAGGGAGACAAACTTCCTTCCTATTAAGTGTTTCACAGTTCTTGGAGGAAATATTATATAAATTTCAAGCATGCCTATCAATTGGATGTAAATTGCAATGCTGAAATGCATAAGAAACTGAGATCTACTAAAAGGTGAACTACACACAGGTGAGAACTTGAACAGGCATCCTGACCACATGTCTACTCATATCCACTTTCTGGGCGCATGCTGGCTCATTTGGGCCTGAAAGAAGATTGCTTCTGAGAACTGAGAGGAATGATGAAGGCAGTGTGGGACACAGTCACACTAAAGGCATCATGGACCCTAAATGACAACCTCCCTTGCAGAGCTGGTCAGCCTGTGTCAGGACCTGGGGTGGCCTGGCCCTTAAAGTGCTCTGAGGAACCTCAGCTCTTCATCTGTCTCTACAACCTGGGCCTCCTGCCTTGTCCGTTCAGAGAACCACACCTAATGCTTTCTGGATGTCATCATTCTCTCTTGCTGCCATCCTTCTTTCAACTTGTATCCTCATTATCTGTCCTCTTATGTGGTTAACAAATCTCCCTTCCTTTATTCAGATTCTAAATTCCACTCTTGTGTCCTTTGTGTACCTATCTCACTTGACTAACTTGAAGAGAAACAGTACATCTTTTCTATTCTGCCTTCTGCTTTCTCTTTTCCCATCTCCATTCTATTCACACATTACCCAGCTTTCTAGACACTAAGGGTTACAAAGATGAATCTGATACAGCTTCTGCCCTCTGGGAGCTGACAGTTTAGGAAAAGGGACAAGCTATGTGTGTAAATAATTGGACTACTAAGTGAAAAATAACAAGTTTGATAAGAAAGCTAAAATGATATGGGGTTCAGGGGAGGAAAGGAGAACTATGATCTGCGGGAAGAAAGCATTGGAGATGCATATTTCTTGAAGGACTGATAGAGCCAGACATGAATTGTGGTCATGGAAAGGGGTGGTCACTACGGAAAAGTTAACATGGCCTCCAAAGCAGTGGGTGTCAACACATGAAGTGTGGCCAATGAAAGTTGGGTAATTCAGGGTGAGTAACCAATAGATTTTTCCACTATGAATTACTATACAGTCTAACTAAATGGCTCTCAAATTTTAGTGCATACATAGGATATTAGAATCATATAGGGAGCTTTGAAAAATCATGATGCCCAGGCTGCATCCCAGACCAAGCATGTTAGAATCTCTGTAGGTGGAATCCCGTCATCAGTATTTTTTTAAGTTCTTACATTGCTTCACTATGCAGCCAGATCTAGAACAAATCTTCTAAATCAGTGGTCTCCAACCTCCAGGCCACAGATCAGTACCTCCTGTCAGATCAGTGGCAGTGTTAGATTAGAAAATAAAGTGCACAATGAATGTAATGCACTTGAATCATCTCCAAACCACCCCCTCACCCATGGTCCATGGAAAAATTGTCTTCCATGAAATTAGTGCCTGATGCCAAAAAGTTTGGGAACTACTGTTTTAAATCAACACATCATGTCTCTAGTATCCAGACCAACGAGCTCAGGGATGAGCTGGTGGAGCGGGGCCTGAGATTCTGCCTTTCTAATATCTTGAAGGGGCTGCTGCTGTTTGTCCCATGCCTCACTTTGAGTCAGAGACTGTAAATGAGGATGCCACTAACTGAGCAAAATCACTCAGCCACTTGTGTACATTCTGGATCTAACTGTGTACTCTTTAAGGAAGAAGTGCTTTGTAGTCACAAATGGAGCCTGTCTGACCTGCAGTTAATACAGGATCACATACAGTTAAGCACCTAATAGCCACTGCATGGTGACTTGGTCTCCCTGCTGCTTTGTGGATGAGTGATGAGAATCATTGAATAGCGTATTAGGATTCAAGGTACTGTTACAATTCAGTTCCAACTGGGAGCTCTTTGTAGAAGAAAATGAAAAGGGGTGGGGAAGAGGGAGTGAAAGAATGTCTCCCCAGTAAAATGTAAAAGTTAACAGACTGCTGATAAGCCTTTGATCTATAGGTCCACGGACACTTCTGTCCTAGGTACAAAGACCTGCCCTTCACTGACACAGGATGACTGCTTTGGTCTCATCACATCTGAGGCTGGTCACCGCAATGTTCTACCATTTTCAAAAGTGGTAAAGGAAATCTTCAAATTTTTCCTTTAACTTTTTTTTTTTTTTTTTAAATTCTAGCAGAAATTTGCATGCTGTCCATGGAATTTTTCAGGCAAGAATACTGGCGTGGGTAGCCATTTCCTTCTAGGGGATTCTTCCTGACCCAGGGATCAAACCCAGATCTTCTGTATTGCAGGCATATTCTTTACCACCAGGGAAGCCCATTAAAGGAATACTGTGCCTATCAAAAAAAAAAAAAAAAAAAAAGCAACTGGTTTCTTTGTTTTCAGCTGAACTACTTCAACTTAGAAGCTCTGATGGCAGTACAAATATGTGTATGTATATACACATATATACACATAATTTTTGATTACCAAAAGTAAACTTGTAAAAAGCAGAGACATTATTTTGCCAACAAAGGTCTGTCTAGTCAAAGTTATGGTTTGTCCATTAGTCATGTACAGATGTGAGAGCTGGACTATAAAGAAAGCTGAGTGCCAAAGAATTGATGCTTTTGAACTGTGGTTTTGGAGAAGACTCGTGAGAGTCCCTTGGACTGCAAGAAGATCAAACCAGTTAATCCTAAAGGAAATGAGTTGTGAATATTCATTGGAAGGACTGATGCTGAAGCTGAAGCTCAAATACTTTGGCCATCTGATGGGAAGAGTTGGCTCACTTGAAAAGACTCTGATGCTGGGAAAAACTGAAGGCAGGAGGAGAAAGGGACAACAGAAGATAAGATGTTCAATGGTATCACTGATTTGATGGATATGAGTTTGAGCAAGCTCCAGGAGCTGGTGATGGACAGGGAGGCCTGGCGTGCTGCAGTCCATGGGGTTGCAAAGAGTCAGACATGACCGAACAACTGAAGAACATAATGCTGTAATAGTTTCAGTGGACAGAAAAGGGACTCATGCATACATATAATGTACCCATTCTCCTCCAAATTCCCCTCCCATCCAGACTGCCACAAAACATTGAGCAGAGTTCCCTGTGTTATGTAAGAGATCCTTCTTGGTTATCCATTTTAAATATAGCAGGGTGTACATGTTCATCCCCAACTCCCTAACTATCCCTTCTACCCATCTTTCTCCTTGGTAACCATGAATTTGGATATAACTTACTCTGCACCTATACCCCTACCCACTGTTTACTAAACCCCATCCACCTGATATATGGACTGGCTTTACTCTACCAGGCATTAAACTGATATGCAGATAGCTGGGCATGCTCCCATGTGACTGGAGTTGAATGGGCATTTAATTCTGCTGTAAGACAGACGTGGTATGATCCATATGCAGATGACTCAACCAAGTTGAAACAGCCAACAGCTCATTATTTGATTTCTTAATAACTCCATTCCTCTTAAGAGGAATTGCACCTGATATTATTAAGCATAATTTAATCTTTAAAAATATAATGTAGATGGAATAAGCATCTTCTTTATAAAAATGAGGCTCAGAGGGAGAGGTAAGAGTCAAATTTAAATATCAAGCCATGCAACACACTTTTAATTGAGTGCTGACTATACACCCACATACATTTGAACTGTGGTGTTGGAGAAGACTCTTGAGAGTCCTTTGGACTGCAAGGAGATCAAACCAGTCAATCCTAAAGGAAATCAACTCTAAATATTCATTGCAAGGGCTGAGGCTGATGCTGAAGCTTCAGCTTTGGCCACCTGATGCAAAGGAACCAACTCATTGGAAAAAACCCTGATGTTGGGAAAGATTGAGGTAGGAGGAGAAGGGGATGACCGAGGATGAAATGGATGTATGGCATCACTGACTTGATGGACATGAGTTTGAGCAAGCTCTGGGAGTTGGTGATGGACAGGGAAGCCTGGCATGTTGCAGTCCATGTGGTTGCAGAGTCGGACATGACAGAGCAACTGAAAAACAACAACAGCTATATACCCAGAACCCTACTAGGTGCTGAGCATAAAATGGAAAGAAAAATAAAAGATAATGAGCAATCTACTTGGGTCTGTAAAGAAACAAACAGATTGTTAATATCTATTAAGTAAATGTCTCTGCCACTTTCAGGCTCTTTGACACTAGGCAATTTACTTATCTCAACTTTTTCTCATTTTCCTTATCCATAAAATAGGTATAAAAAATCATCCTTTTGTATTATTACCAGAGAACCACTGCTGAATGACCCAAGGGTTTATTTAGTTCTGTCAGCTATTATTTTTGTCCAGAAACACAAAAGGCCATTTAGCATTAACATCTCCCTCTGAGAATTAGCAAATTGAGAAAGACTCAGATTTGGAGCTATCAAAAGAAGCTTTTAATAGATTGTTTTCAACAAGCAACATACATTCTCATCTAATTTCACCATAGGAATTTGCCAAGACCTCACTGGCAAAGATGCTACTTCTTCAAATGATTTTTTAACTGGATCTAGAGTCATTGGCCCAGCATGCATCAGAAAGACCACCTCTCCTGACCCCATCACATCCAATTTGGGGTCCCCCTGAAGAAAATAAGCAAGTCGCCAAGCTTAAGATGGTGAAGAGCAGCTTGCCAGGAGGTCACAAACAGATCAATAGGGTTTAGTCACCCACATAATGAAGATATTCAAACAAATATCACAAAATTCCCAAAGCCTAGTGATATGATAAGAGAAGAGAAGGCAGATCTATGGCAAAAGTAGTTGAGGGAAAAGATACCTATATCAATGGAGGTATATTTGTGCAGACCTTGATTCATATTAATTCCACTGTATTCAACATTGGTCAAACCTTAGTTAAAATATTTTATTATTCAAAATACCCTATTAGAAAATGCCACTTAAGCTACCAAAGAGTTCGAAACATGTTAGATGGGCAGGAAATGCAGAGCTGGGTTTGCTACCTAGAGAAGACCAAGAAGCAACATGGGGTCCAGAGTTTGCAATGGGAGGGTGGTCATAAGAAGAGAGAAAGAGAATCTAACTTGTGTTCCTCCAGAAATCTAGAGGTAAAGCAGGGAGGGAGAGAGGTGGACATTACAAAGAGTCAGATCAACCTATTGAAAAACTGTCCAAAGTGTGGTAGGAATGCAGTACTGTAGGAGGGAAGGAGTTTCCTTCCCTGGAGGAGCTTTACCATCCCTTAAATATTCTATGCATAAATGATATTAGTCTATTATATAAAAAGGATACAGGTGTACTTGAGGGAGTGAATTTAGGAGGTGGATCTAAATGATTTTAAGATAACTTCTAACTCTAGAACTTAATGCTTTTACAAAAATCTCAAGAAAAAAAAAGAAAGCAAAGATCAAGAGAGGAAGATGGGAAACTTTGCAATTGACAATATTTTCTAGCATTTAGTCCGTTATCTTTATCAGATAAGGACAAGTTTGATGGGACCTAAAATCTGGCACCAGGAACTGATCTGATTAACCAGTACTCTTTTCTTAACCTGACAGTAGTTCTTTCACAAATGTTTAGTTTGGGATTAGAATGAAAACAGATGAAGTTATCCTTCATCTGTGTCAAATGCCTCAGCCCTCCCAGCAGATGGGAGGACACATCCACAAAAGTCATTTAATTCCTTAAGTCTGGGGAACCACTCATTTTTCTTTCCTAGATGACTCTGAACAGGATGTCTAGCAATATTGTCAATTACAAAGTTTCCCATCTTCCTCTCTTGGTCTTTGCTTTCATAATACCCAGGCTCCTGTTCTGGCTTCTAGGAGGACCTGTGGGCACCTCAAACTCACTAGCTTTGAGTCTGAACTAGGATCTTATCCAGAACACTGGGGTTATTACAGTGTCTCCTTTTTTTGTGTGTGTGTCAGCAAAGGCAGCATCTCCTACCCAGCAGACTGGAGGCCATCTTAGACACATCTCTAGCTCTCTCCTCCCCATGCTTTTCCCCACAGGCAATCGGTTCAGTTCAGTTCAGTCTCTCAGTCCTGTCCGACTCTTTGCGACCCCGTGAATCGCAGCACACCAGGCCTACCTGTCCATCACAAACTCTCGGACTTTACTCAAACTCATGTCCATCAAGTCGGTGATGCCATCCAGCCATCTCATCCTCTGTTGTCCCCTTCTCTTCCTGCTCCCAATCCCTCCCAGCATCATGGTCTTTTCCAACAAGTCAACTCTTCGCATGAGGTGGCCAAAGTATTGGAGTTTCAGCTTCAGCATCAGTTCTTCTAATGAACACCCAGGTCTGATCTCCTTCAGGATGGACTGGTTGGATCTCCTTGCAGTCCAAGGGACTCCCAACAGTCTTCTCCATAGTTCAAGATAGTTCAAAAGCATCAATTTTTTGGTGCTCAGCTTTCTTCACAGTCCAACTCTCACATCCATACATGACCACTGGAAAAACCATAGCCTTGACCAGATGGACCTTTGTTGGCAAAGTAATGTCTCTGCTTTTAATATGCTATCTAGGTTGGTCATAACTTTCTTTCCAAGGAGTAAGTATTTTAATTTCTTGGCTGCAGTCACCATCTGCATTGATTTTGGAGCCCCCCCAAAAAAAGTCTGACAATGTTTCCACCGTCTCCCCATCTATTTCCCATGAGGTGATGGCTGCGACAGACCGCGCAGAAGCATGGCCATGAGGAGCTACCCCTGACCCAAGGTCAGGGGTAGCGATTGAGAGCGCTAGGCTGCAACAGTGCAGGAGCAGCGGCCGAAAGGAGCTCCCCCACGCCCGAGGTCAGGGCGGTGGCTGAGAGGAACTACCCCACCTCCAAGGAGCAGCTGCTGCACGGGCGCAGGAGGGCCGAGAGGAGTTACTCCACGTTCAAGGTCAGGAGGGGCGGCCGTGAGAAGATACCCCTCGTCCAAGGTAAGGAGCAGCGGCTGTGCTTTACTGGAGCAGCTGTGAAGAGATACCCCACGTCCAAGGTAAGAAAAACCCAAGTAAGATGGTAGGTGTTGCGAGAGGGCATCAGAGGGCAGACACACTAAAACCACAATCACAGACAACCAGCCAATCTGATCACAGGACCACAGTCTTGTCTAACTCAATGAAACAGCCATGCCGTGTGGGGCCACCCAAGATGGTCTGGCCATGGTGGAGAGGTCTGACAGAATGTGGTCCGCTGGAGAAGGGAATGGCAAACCACTTCAGTATTCTTGTCTTGAGAACCCCATGAACAGTATGAGAAGGGAAAATGATAGGATACTGAAAGAGGAACTCCCCAGGTCAGTAGGTGCCCAATATGCTATCAGAGATCAGTGGAGAAATAACTCCAGAACGAATAAAGGGATGGAACCAAAGCAAAAACAATACCCAGTTGTGGATGGGACTGGAGATAGAAGCAAGGTTCGATGCTGTAAAGAGCAATATTGCATAGGAACCTGGAATGTTAGGTCCATGAATCAAGGCAAATTGGAAGTGGTCGAACAGGAGATGGCAAGAGTGAATGTCAACATTCTAGGAATCAATGAACTAAAATGGACTGGAATGGGTGAATTTAACTCAGATGACCATCATATCTACTACTGTGGGCAGGAATCCCTTAGAAGAAATGGAGTAGCCATCATAGTCACCAAAAGAGTCCGAAATGCAGGACTTGGATGCAATCTCAAAAATGACAGAATGATCTCTGTTCATTTCCAAGGCAAACCATTCAATATCACGATAATCCAAGCCTATGCCCCAACCAGTAACGCTGAAGAAGCTGAAGTTGAATGGTTCTATGAAGACCTACAAGATGTTTTAGAACTAACACCCAAAAAAGATGTTCTTTTCATTATAGGGGACTGGAATTCAAAAGTAGGAAGTCAAGAAACACCTGGAGTAACAGGCAAATTTGGCCTTGGAGTACGGAATAAAGCAGGGCAAAGGCTAATAGAGTTTTGCCAAAAGAACACACTGGTCATAACAAACACCCTCTTCCAACAACACAAGAGAAGACTCTACACATGGACATCACCAGATGGTCAACACCAAAATCAGATTGATTATATTCTTTGCAGCCAAAGGTGGAGAAGCTCTATACAGTCAACAAAAACAAGACCGGGAGCTGACTGTGGCTCAGATCATGAACTTCTTATTGCCAAATTCAGACTTAAACTTAAGAAAGTAGGGAAAACCACTAGACCATTCAAGTATGACCTAAATCAAATCCCTTATGACTATACAGTGGAAGTGAGAAATAGATTTAAGGGACTAGATCTGATAGACAGAGAGCCCGATGAACTATAGACAGAGGTTCGTGACATTGCACAGGAGACAGGGATCAAGACCATCTCCATGGAAAAGAAATGCAAAAAGGCAAAATGGTTGTCTGAGGAGGACTTACAAATAGCTGTGAAATGAGGAGAAGCAAAAAGCAAAGGAAAAAAGGAAAGATATTCCCATTTGAATGCAGAGTTCCAAAGAATAGCCAGGAGAGATAAGAAAGCCTTCCTCAGCAATCAATGCAAAGAAATAGAGGAAAACAACAGAATGGGAAAGACTAGAGGTCTCTTCAAGAAAATTAGAGATACCAAGGGAACATTTCATGCAAAAATGGGCTCAATAAAGGACAGAAATGGTATGGACCTAACAGAAGCAGAAGATATTAAGAAGAGGTAGCAAGAATACACAGAAGAACTGTTATAGAAAGATCTTCATGACCCAGATAATCATATTGGTGTGATCACTCACCTAGAGCCAGACATCCTGGAATGTGAAGTCAAGTGGGCCTTAGGAAGCATCACTATGAACAAAGCTAGTGGATGTGATGGAATTCCAGTTGAGCTATTTCAAATCTTGAAAGATGATGCTGTGAAAGTGCTGTGCTCAATATGCCAGCAAATTTGGATAACTCAGCAGTGGCCACTGGACTGGAAAAGGTCAGTTTTCATTCCAATCCCTAAGAAAGGCAACCCCAAAGAATGCTCAAACTACCGCACAATTGCACTTATCTCACAGGCTAGTAAGGTAATGCTCAAAATTCTCCAAGCCAGGCTTCAGCAATATGTGAACTGAGAACTTCCAGATGTTCAAGCTGGTTTTAGAAAAGGCAGAGGAACCAGAGATCAAATTGCCAATATCTGCTGGATCATCGAAAAAGCAAGAGAGTTTCCACAGGCAATCCATCCCTAAACTTTTGTTTATATCTTGAATTGGTTTCAGATAACATCCATTGTCTAGCCTAGACCACATCTCCTTCAGCTATCTCTATGCCTGCTGAAATTGTCTTCCTTTATCCCCTCACTTCCCATCAATGTAATCATTGTAAAACACAAATCTGACCATGTATCTCTGTGTTCAAATCATTTTCATGACTTCCCATTGCTCTCAGATTAAAGGCCAAAATACCTGTGGCGGTTATTCCTTTCCAGGTCCATTCTTCATCATTTCCACCCTGTTCTGTATCCCAAGAGGCTGATATGTATGGGTTCCATCAATGGGCTCCTCTTAATCTCTGGATTTTGTTTAGATTTGACCAACAGGTCAAAGGGGTAGAGGGACACAGGCAGGAGACCAGAGAGGGAGACAAAGAGTAGGATTTGGATATTTATTCTTTATTCTTTCAATCCTCTCCCTTCAGGGTCTGCATGTTCTCTTTGTCCTTCAAAAAAGGTCACATCTCCATTCAGTTGGTCCTGTCTACACAGATCCCTTCAGGTGCTAGCATGGTTTCATCACTTTCCTCCTCAGATAATGGTACCCCCCCCATTACTAGCCCTGGGAAACTGGTCTACCCTTTATGTTTTTTCTTTGCCCTTCACACATCTTTTATATAGTCCTCAAACATCACTCTTTCATGGAAACTCTTCTGGACCCTTCTTCAAGAGACAGATCTGCCTGACAGAAGCTTTTGTAATGCTATACTTCTTCAGAGCACTCACCATAGAATTAAATGTCTAACTGGGTAACAGACTGTCTAATATCTGACTTTCTTGCTAGCATGAGGATAGGAACCATCCCTGTATTAGCCACTTCCCAATCCCTGGAACACTTACACATATGTGTTAGTTACTCAGTTGTGTCCGACTCTTTGTGACCCCATTGATTGTAGACTGCCAGGTTCCTTTGTCCATGGGGTTTTCCAGGCAAGAATACTGGAGTGGATTGTTATTTCCTTCTCCAGGGGATCTTCCCAACCCAGGAATCGTACCCAGGTCTCCACCACTGTAGAGAGATTCTTTATTGTCTGTGACACCAGGGCTTACCCACAGGTGTTCAATAATTATTTACCAAATAAGAGGGCTGGTGAAAGTGGGGTAAAAGGGGAGGTAGAGAGAAAGGTGAAGGCAGGAGTGATTAGAGTGATTAGAACCATCACAAACCGTAGATTGTCCTCTCACTGTCATAGATAAGTTGGGAAGGTATGACATTAAAACAACAACAACAATCTTTGGTAAGATACTTTTCAAAAATAGATTATTTGTCAATTGAAGAGAATGTCTTCAGTTACATGGATTTTAAAAATATGAGGTTTATACCCCGAAGAGAAAGTCATTTTCTGTTATTGCCTTACTGCACAACAAGCCACCACAAGAAACTGGATTTGACATAGGTATTACTTTTAGTTATTTTCAAAAGAGAAAAGGAGTTTTTTTCCTTCAAATTTCATATTTCTCAGAAAAAACACATACTTAATTTCTCATTAAGTATTACCAGTTAATTATCAGTTCACATCAAAGAGCAAATTAATCAAAGTGCTTCATTCCAGACTCCTGGCAAATGGAGAAGAGTGGTCACCATTAACCCTATGCTGAATTGAACCCAGGCATGTCTCTCCTGCAGTGAGGCTGTGAAAGGAGGCAGGACACACAGAGAAACACCCCAAGGGAATACAAGGTCAAGTTTAGAAAGTCAGTCCAGCATGGGGTTGTCATTTCAAATGCTGATGAAAAAGGCTGATACAAAACAAAGTAAAATAAAACAACCAGACAAAAAATAAGCAAGATGATGGATGACCAAGGGGAAGGTGGTAAGTAAGGGAATGTACAGCAGACAAAGGGAAAAGGGAGAGATAATTATAGAGTGAACGTGGAGGAGGTTGCTGAAGCCTTTTGTGTGGCTCTTTTCCTGTTGACTCGGATGTCTGGGACATCTATGCATGTTAAGTCGATTCATTTCTCTCTGATTCCTTGTGACCCTATTGACTGTAGTCTGTCAGGCTCCTCTGTCCCTGGGATTCTCCAGGCAAGAATACTGGAGTAGGTTGCCAGGCTCTTCTCCAAGGGATCTTCCCAACCCAGGGATCAAACCAGCGTCTCTTATGTCTCCTGTATTGGCAGTCAGATTCTTTACCACCAGCACCACCTGGAAAGCCCTGTGGAACATCTATGAGGAGCAATAAAAATGTTTTCTCCAACCACAATTGGTGAGACCAGGGGTGGGGCAAAGGAGGATGGGCAAGAGGTGAGGGAGAGAGAACTGCAGATGAATCACAGCCTTTAGCTGCTTTACAGTCTGTAGCTCCTAGAACTTAACCAAGCCTCCTTGATGCCTCCCAGGATGGGCGAACAAGGTGAGGACCACTTCCACAACATCAAAGTTGTCATTACACTAATCATCATCTCACACAGATATCAATGCTTCTCAAACTCTAATGTGCAGACCAAACACTTAGAGACCTTGTTAAAATGTAGACTCTGGTTCAGTAGGTGTGGGATGGGGTCTGAGATTCTGAATTCTGGTACATTCAGATTTGAATACAGGTGATATGAATACTGCTGGCCAATGGACCACACTATAGGAGCAAGAACCCAAACTATACAGAAGGTCAGTATTTTTCAGTGAATGGCACTATCCCAGCATGGCGTGTCTATTTCATTTCTCACCTACCACGGACACTTTAAGCTGGCTGTTGAGTGGCAGTTGAATGCCTTGAAAATTGCTAGGATTAGTGGCTAACAGTAAAAGACCACACATAGAAATTCAGACTACAAGGACATGGCTGGAGGTGGTGGGGGAGGAGAGGGTGGGATGTATGGAGAGTAACATGGAAATATACATTACCATATGTAAAATAGATAGCCAATGGGAAGTTGTTGTATGACTTAGGGAGCTCAAACTGGAGCTCAGTAACAACCTAGACGGGTGGTATGGGAAAGGAGGTGGGAGGGATGTTTAAGTGGGAGGGTACATGGGTGAACCTATGACTAATTTATGTTGATGTTTGGTAGAAACCAACACAATACTATAAAATGATTATCCTTCAATTAAAAATAAATAAATTTAAAAAATTCAGACTACAAGCTTCTCTTGGAAAATAAGGTCCAGCAATGTTGAACCGTTGTTCCCTCATGGAAGCAGTCTATTGGAACTGAACGGTGGCTTCCTGCTCCCCTATCTTGCCATAGTCTGAACTACTTTTACATCTAGGTAGCTTTCATAGTTACATCCCCTGCTAATCCCCCTCTGCATTTGTGTCTAAATTCAGATATGCTAGTTGGAACTGAGATACATCCTCTTTTTGAAAGACAGTTTTGCTTCCAGAAAGTCTTTTTCGTTATCAACACAATTTGCCATTTTAGAATTTATAAAGGATGCAAGCAAGTCCAGAAAGAACACATTTCTCTGGCAAGGTGGCTTTATCTTTTTGCAGAAAAAGAGAGAAACAATGATTAGTTGAATAAACAGTGGCCGGGTTAGAAGGTTCACACATCACAATGTGGATGTAACATTCTCAAGGGGTAAGAATCAAGCAGCTAATCAAGTTCAATGACAACTGAAAGATCCTGATGGTGAAGGAAATTCAAGCCACAGAAGCTGAAGATCAAATAGATTATGGGGAGTTAAACAGGGGAGAAAGAAAGACTGAAGCCAAGAAGAGGAAAAAAGACAGCATATCCCACCGAAGCCATTTCTTAGAAATTGGCAAATTTACAAGACTCTGACTTGAAAACATCAAGAACAGAAAAGAAACATTCAGAGAGAACAACATAAGGCTGAAATAACTCCTTTTTCCTCTTTCAATCTCGGGATGTGCTAGCTGTGCTAGCTCGCCTACTGGTTTGATTTGCACTGTTTACTTACATTTTTCTGTTCGTCTTACATATTTCTCTCCCCCACACATACAATTTTGAGAAGAAACTCAGGGGAAAATGTTTTCCTTTCATAATTCTTTCTTGTTTTTGTTGAAGTGCTATCCAGCAGAGTTCCTGCAGAATGAACATTTCTGCCCTTGCTATGGAATTAAGAGCTTTCAGGCAGCAAAGCGTGAGTGAGACAGGAGCAGGCTCAGTCATGCCCCTGCTGTACCAGGACATCTCACCTGGAGCGGAACCCCTCCCAGGGTGAGATGCTTGGGCTCCAGGCCTTCTCGGCCCATTCCCACCCACTGCCTGGACAGGCAGGTTCTGCTATTGCCCTGGACCCTTCATGAGCTTCCCTGGTGACTTAGACAATGAAGAATCTGCCTGCAATGCAGGAGACCCAGGTTCGATCCCTGGGTGGGAAAGATCTCCTGGAGAAGGGAATGGCTACCCACTCCAGTACTCCTGCCTGGAGAATCCCACGGACAGAGGAGCCTGGCAGGCTGCATTCCATGGGGTTGCAAAGAGTCGGACACAACTGAGCGACTACCACTTTGACCCTTCATCGCTCTCTTGTAGGTGGCCCAGCCCTACAGCAGCTCAGCTGGGTCAGCCTACCCAGGTGGTATCTCATGCATTGAAAATTTCCTTATCATTTCTCCTATAAAAATTATTTGATCATGAATTCCATTCCTGAGGACCTTGCTTTCTGAGTTTCAAGGTGAGGACTGAATATAGGGGAAGAATAGTTGACCTATAGTCAGAAACTCTGGGTTCAACTCCAAACAGTGTTATTTAGTAGCTGCTTGAATGAGGACAGTTTGGCCTCTCAGAAAGTCAGTCTCCTTCTCTGTAAGATGAGGATAACAAAACCGACCTGGGAGGTTGTTACACAGCAGGCAGCCAAACAAATGTTGAATCTTAAACAGATTTTTAAAAATCCATGCTAATGTGCTCTGGACATTAATTTCTTAATGTGTTCTTTCAATTCATGTTTTCTTCTTTATAGAATATAATGCACACTACTGAGAGGTTCTAACTGTGGGAATTTGTATTCCATGAATACAAATCTGAGCAGATAAAGGGCTCAGATTTTTCTCCTGCAGACAGGTGACTTGCCATCTTCTATTTTATAAGATCTCTGGGCAGGACTCAAAGCTCCCTCAAGGCACCTCCATTCCTACGGGGAGACTTGTGGGCTGCTGCAGTCCAAGGGCACCAAATGCACAGGCATGATGCTGGATGATGATAAAGTCAATTGTGAATTTACAACCTGTTTTTACTTGGGAAAAAGTCTCTTTTTGTGTCTTTTAATAAAAACACAAGCAACCAAAATATATTCTTTAGCTTTCAAATAAGCCCTTTCAGGAATGGAAGAAATTCAATTAAAAGACAGAGTTTTTGGATCTTCAGCTTTTAATTATCTTTGCCTTAACTAACCTAGTTACTATTTTATTTGAGCATTTGCTTATTTTTCCTAATAGGGAGATGGTAAGAGTCTTAACAATGTGGAAGGTGGTGGTACTAGAGAAATACAAGGGTCCATATTTTACTTGAAAATAAAGTATTTTCAAATATGTATGTGATGTTCCTTGCTGAACATGTAGGCTGATAAAGTAGCACCTTGGTACTTGCTGTTTCCTTTACATGGAATACCTTCCACCTCCACCACTCCCACCCTTGAACAGCCCTTGAAATAATGTTTGTTGTTATTGTTCAGTTGGCAAATCATGTCTGACTCTTTGCGACCCTATGGAGTGCAGCATGCCAGGCTTTCTTGTCATTCACTATCTCCAAGAGTTTACTCAAATTCATTTCCATTGAGTCAATGATGCTATCAAGCTATCTCATCCTCTGCCATCCTCTTCTCCTTTTGCCTTCAATCTTTCCCAGCATCGGGGTCTTTTCCAAAGACTCAGCTCTTTGCATCAGGTGGCCAAAGTATAGGAGCTTCAGCAATCAGTCCTTCCAGTAAATATTCCTTTAGGGTTAACTGGTGTGATCTCCTTGCTGTCCAAGGGACTCTCAAAAGTCTGTTCTAGCACTACAGTTCGAAAGCATCAATTCTTTGGTGCTCATTCTCTAAGTTTCAATTCAGGGGCCACTATCTTTGGGAAGCCATCTGGACTTATCTACCATTCACACTGGGTCTTCCAAAATAGAGTTCTCTCCTTTCTTTTCCCATCCATGATTTCCTGGTGTGTGCTCAGTCACTCAGTCCTGCCAAAATCTTTGTGACCCCTGGTAGATGTAGCTTATCTCGTTGTTTTGTAACATTTGTTTACTTGTAACTAGGCTGTGGACGCCCTTGGCAGGCACCTTACTTAATTCTTCTCTTATTTTCATACCTAGCACGGTTCCTGGCACTTAAGAGGTGCTGAATAATTGCTTGTTGAGAACATTTATGATAAGGGGGTCAGGAGCAGAAGCGGGGTACTGCACATGCCCCTGCAAGCAACGCTAGCTAAGGGGTGGGCAAAACCCCTAAGCCACCCCTGCAGCCTGATCCCTGGTCACAGCCCTACCCTCACCCCGCAGAAGGAGCCAGCTCACCACCCCCCTTAGAGAACAGGCAAATAACGCTTGTTTTTGTTCCCTACTGTTGTAGAAGGGGCCCCAATAAAGCACCGCTTGAAAAAAATTTATGAAATGAAAAAAGTCATACTCTGGTAGCAATACTGAACTCTCTCCAATCCTAGTTCTGTGTATGCCCTCTTGTCATTCTGGGATATCACTCTCCATTTTTCACTCATCCACTCATACGTATGCAGGTAAAAGTAATACTTTCAATCAGAGTGTCAGAGAGCCTCTTACATGGAGACCCCTTGAAGTTTCATCTTGAAAAACTGCTTGAACTATTGTTCCTACTACTGTGCAGATGCCCAATAATTTAGTAGTATGACTAAACAGTTAATCTATTTTTTCTCATGCATGCCTGTAACTCCTAACCCTAAATATTTGGCAGTCTTTTGAAAAGGTTTCCAAATAAGTGTTCTAAATTAAACTCAACTGATATCTGTAAAGATTCTGATATACAGGTATACAAACACACAAACATACCACGCTTGGGTTCTCTACTGCAAGGGTCCACGACCTTCGGGATCTAATGCCTGATGATCTGAGGTGAGCTGATGTCATAATAATAGAAATAAAGTGCGCAACACATGTAATGAGCTTGAATTATCTCGAAACCACCCCCACTCCAATCTGTGAAAAAGCTGCCTTCCATAAAATCAATTCCCTTGTGTCAAAAAGGTTGGGTATGGCTGCTCTACAGGAAGTGTAAGGCAGATATTCCAAAGGCTCTATCCATATAGCTATACACATGATAAATAATTTGAAAAAAGCAAGAGAGATTTCTACCCAGACCTAGAGTTTTTCTTTGCTGTTCTTTGCCTGGCAATTGAAGTCAGGACTTACTGTGAGACTGGAGGCCACCCGAGGAGGGTGGATTTGGCTGCCAATGCCTCGGGCCTCACTTGCTGAGGAAAGAACAAATGAGCAGGTGCGGAGTTTTACTTTTTTTTTTAGTTCAACCCAGACACACAGAGATGTCAGGAAGCCTCCTCAAAATATCTCCTAGGCCCACGGGTGTCCTGTCACACCCTTCATAACTGCAAAGTATCCTGTTCCACCTCCACCTTCTGTTGCTTCCAGCAGTCTCATCTCCTCCCTCCTTTCCACCCCCACCCACCTGTCCCTGAGCCTTCAACAGGAAAATGGGCAGAGTGTTGAAAAGTGCCTTCTTAGGATCTTATGTTCAAGTCTCTTTTCTATGTTCAGTCTAGGCAGGCAGAAGAATGAGGAAATGAACATGTCAGCTGTTTAGGTTCAGAGAGGGCTGACTTAATACTTTGCCACTATAACCCATGTATATTTCAGTCCTTAAGTATTTTCCTTAAGCGTTATCTTTGTTATAAGATATAATTTTTGTACCTAAAAAGTACAATCAGGTCATCAGGTATAATTTTTGTACCTTCAAAAGTCCCAACAATACCTATTAAAAATTCTCTCTTGTATCTCCCATCTGCCACCACAACATGCTATACCCTCAGGGCTTGTGGGAGGGACCTACAGCAGAGGACCAAGTCAGAACCTCCTCATGTGGGCAGGTAAAGAGAGGAGAAATGCTAGCAACTTCCACTGATGCATCTTTTAAATGTAATGGTAGAAAGAAACACTTAGAAGTGGTGAGTTTCCACTCTCTGAATCTGAGGATGCCTGTGAAGGTGTAGGAAGGGAGTCTCTGGAGAAGGAGGTGGTTAATAAAGAGAGTGGAGGGGAAGAGCTGTCTCAGTAATCCATCCTAGGTCCTAGGGAGAGGCTTCGTTACAGTGGCTCTGAGGTGGGTAACTCGCCTCTAACCCCATCCCCTTAACTTTTCCCCAGTAACTTTATAAAGTCCCTCACACCCGTCTTGGGCAGAAGTGAGGCACTGAATCACTGGCAGTTGTGGTTGTAAGGCTCAGCAGTGGTGGAGACAGAGGAGAAGGGAGGAGGGAGAGAAATCCCCACACAGTAGCAGCCCAGTACAAGGAGAGAAAGTGGGGAGCCATTTCTGAGGTGACCTTTAACGCCGAGGGTTGGATGGATGTCAGACAAACACATATGAAGAAGAGCCTAGGAAAAAAAACATCAATAATTCAACAGAAGATTTGCTTTTCATCTCAGCATTCTGACTAGTAAGTGTCTAAAACAAAAGTATTAATGAAGACATGGCCTTTACAAAGATATTTGTTAGCCAAAACAATTTTTTTAAGTGAATGAAGGAAGGCAGTATCGCGTTAAGTTTTAAATAATTTAATGGGTTAAGATGAAACAAAGTGAGGTTGTGTCAGATGTAAATCTGGTAACACTCTCCTTCCTCCTAAATTCATCAGTTTTCTGCAGGTTAAAACAAATCATAGTCATCAATAAAACTGATGGTACACCCTAGGGCCAAGCCAGTGTACCAAAGGTCTGGCTTCCTGAAGTCCCATACAAACTGTAGAATCACACAGTATGTAGACTTCCCTCTCTCTCTGCCTGATCCAAAGTTCTCTGGCCTTAATTTTCTTTTCCTTTTGTTGGCTTCCTTGGGAAAAGGATATTTTCTTTTCACTCCCCAACTCCTTCCCAATGTCCTTTTCATTTTGGTCAATTTTGTCTTCAGTGGTCAGTAATTTGTATTATGTTTTCCAAGACTATTTTCTGTTTATTTACTCATTCTCTTAGGAATATCTTAGGAATAACATAGAAATACCTAAGGACCAGTTATTTTTGAAAATTGGTATTTTAATATTTGCTGAGTACAAACAGGGCTCAGGACACCAATAATATGGCTGTCTCCTAACTTTTTCCCTGGCCTCCTGACTATAGTTTGATGATTACTGTCCACTTCACTCCTCACTAGTCACAAGCTGATTGAGTTCTGGTACCCCTACAGATAAATAAATCCAACAACATATAAATCTGCTCTGAAATTGCAGTATCTGCCTTCTTTAGGTGATAAAAATAATATGTCTCCCTGGTAAGTGATTGATGGAACAAAGATTGCTTTTAGAAATCAACAAATCAATAAACATATGGGGGGAAAAAAAAAAAAAAAAACTTGTGTTCCTGAAAACCACAGCCAGGACAAAAATTTGATCAAACTTCTGCACACAGAGAGTTAGAAGCTAAACTCTAAAAACAAGAATCCTGGGTAGAGGGATCCAAACATGCCATTGCCTCAAGTTTAAGTGCATCAGAAAGCCAGGATGATAATGGATGAGGCCTCTATTTCCTGAATACAAGTTTTAGGGCAGGAGAGAATTTTCCTATTTTTCATGTTAATCCAAAGGATGAAACACTTTCTGACCAAAAGGTTAGACTAGTGGGTTGGTTGCCCAATGGAAAAATGTATATTTCAATGACATTTACAGAGGGCTGACTCTATGGTAGACTCAACTTCTAGGAAGCATGTTTCCTGAATAATTTGACATTTCCAAACTATGCACCTTGAATAACATATGTAACTTGGAGTTAAAACTTAAACTCAGTAGATCAGTTATCCAGAAAATGTGACCCATCTGACATCTCACCACCCCAGTCACCTGTCCAAGTCCTTGATCCAGGAGCATCCACACCACCCAGGAGTGTGTTAGAAATGCGGCATCTCAGACCCCTCCCCAGACTTGCTGACTTGGAATCTGCATTTTAACAAGATTCCCTGGTGATTAGAATTTGAGAAGTTTAACTCATGAAAGTTTGAGAAATTTCTTTCTATTGAATAAAAATAAAACACACCTAACAGTCAGAGAAGCTATAACAATGTTTAAATAATTGCCCAATTATTTATTCACTTTTGAGGATGGAAGTTTTACCCTTGCTAGAATTGAAGACCACTGTGGAGATCTCTTTTCCTCTTCCTTCACTCCCTATCTCATTTCCTGTCTGAATTGTAACTTCTGGAGATTTAACTTTGTGGAAAGCCACCTTTGAATAAAGGAGACTGGCCAGCAGGGGAGATGATAGAGAATTAAGGACATCTCTTGCAGCTATATCCTGACTGAAAATGAAAGTGAAAATCACTCAGTCATGTCCGACTCTCTGCGACCCCATGGATTATACAGTCTATGGAATTCTCCAGGCCAGAATACTGGAGCGGGTAGCCATTCCATTCTCCAGGGGATCTTCCCAACCCAGGGATTGAACCTAGGTCTCCTGCATTGCAGACGGATTCTTTACCAGCTGAGCCATAAGGGAAGCCCAAGAATACTGGAGTGGGTAGCCTATCCCTTCACCAGTGGATCTTCCTGACCCAGGAATTGAACCAGGATCTCCTGCATTGCAGGTGGATTCTTTACCAGCTGAGCTATGAGGGAAGTCAATATCCTGGCTGCTGCTTCTGCTAAGTCACTTCAGTCGTGTCCGATGACACTATGCGACCCCATAGACGGCAGCCCACCAGACTCCCCCATCCCTGGGATTCTCCAGGCAAGAACACTGGAGCGAGTTGCCATTTCCTTCTCCAATGCATGAAAGTGAAAAGTGAAAGTGAAGTCGTTCAGTCATGTCCGACTGTTAGCGACCCCATGGACTGCAGCCCACCAGGCTCCTCTGTCCAAGGGATTTTCCAGGCAAGAGTACTGGAGTGGGGTGCCATTGCTTTCTCTGGATATCCTGGCTAGGAAACATCAATTAATATATTTCTCAAACTGAACCAAAAAGTTGCTCCTTCAATTATTTCAAATTATGTAAATAGACTGAAATAAAACTCCATTGATCGCTGATGAGAAGAACCTAATATACTAAACATTAAAAAAATTAACTTTTATGAAAATGTATTTGGCAAGTGAAGTCAGACTTTTGTACCTGTCACAGAGTAATTACAGACTTCCACACCAATGGCAGTCCCAGGGGCTTGAGCATTCACTCCTCATAAGTGAAATATGAAGGTGGGACGCCAGAAGGGCCTTCAAAGGTCAGGTAGTTCAAGTTTCTCAGGTTATAAGTAGAAAACCAAGACGGGGGTTTAGAAATGGAGTTTGTATTGCTTAGTCTAGGCCTCCTCCCAGCCCAGCTCTGCCTGCTCCCCACCCCCGTGATTCTTGAGTATTTTACTATCTTGCTATTGAATTTCTTTGGTATCCATTATTTCCATTGTTCTAAAAGACTTCAGGAGATGTTTCTTTTCTCTCTCTCTCTCTTTTTTTTATTGGAGTATAGTTGCTTTTCATGGCTTCCCTGATGGCTCAGTTGGTAAATAATCCACCTGCAATGCACTAGACTCCAGTACAATTCCTGAGTCAGAAAGATACCCTGGAGAAGGGATGGGCTACCCACTCCAGTATTCTTGGGCTTCCCTTGTGGCTCAGCTGGTAAAGAATCTGCAATGCTGGAGACCTGGGTTTGATCCCTGGGTGGGGAAGATCCCCTGGAGAAGGGAAAGGCTACCCACTCTAGTATTCTGGCCTGGAGATTCATGGACTGTATAGTCCATGAGGTCACAAAATGTTGGACATGACTGAGCAACTTTCACTTTCACAGTTTCTTTACAATGTTGTGTTAGTTTCTGCTATAAAATGAAGTGAATTAGTTGCATGTATACATATATCCCCTCCCTCTTGGACCTCTCTTCCCATACCATTCCACCCATGTAGGTCATCACAGAGCTTCAAGCTGCAGATGGACCTAGAGTCTGTCATACAGAATGAACCAGGAAAAGAAAAACAAAAAGAAAAATAAAACACATAGAAATCTAGAAAAATGGTATGAATGAACATATTTCCAGAGCAGGAATAGAGACACAGATGTAGAGGAGATGTGTCTTGTCCCTTATTCTGCTCAGTGATTAGAATAAAGTTAGAAATACAGCTCTAATCAGTGTTGCCTTTGGCAAGGTTGAGAGTGGCTGCCTACAGAGGGGCACCAAGGAAACTTTTGGGATGATGGAAACATTCTTCATATTCATTGAGATGGTGTTTAAATAGGCATACATTTGTTAAAACTTATCTGACTATACACATAAAATGAGTGGCTTTTATTGTATGAAGATTATATCTGATAAAGTTCATTTTCAAAAGTAAAAGAAAAGATTATCACATATATTGTTAATCTTCTGTCTCATCATTATGAGATTTGTGTTTGCCCCTGACTGAATACAGTCTTTGATGTGTCTCTTCAGTGGATAAGCTACTTGTCCATGAATAAGCTATAAGTATGTTCAGAAGGAAGCAGGGAGAGGTGAATGTATATTTTTGTAGTCAGAGCTTTAAAAAAGCATCGAGCCAGATTAATAATGTCTTCAAAAACTGAGAAAAAAAATGTACCTCCTTTCTGAAATGCTTGAGGGAAATTCTCTGGGAGAATGTGGTTGACTGGAAATACAATAGTGAAGATAGTAGTTATTTTTACTTAATTCTCAAGAAATCCATCATTCTAGCAGAAAGTATAAAGGTCTCATCCCAGTGCTTTAAGACTGGACTTCCTCCATCTGTGGGATTCTTTAGTAATCACTTGAGTTTTGAGAAGAATCCTAGAAGATTTTAAACATGAGGCCCCATACCCCTACAAAAACAAAACTATGAATAGTAAGAAAAAAAATCACCTCCCTAATTATAGGGCAAACAATGACAAAGGCCTAGGATTTTAACATGACAAAGGAGAAACAAATTTTAATTAACACTGTCTGGCACATAGCAGATATTCAATAAATACTTGTCTGATAAGCAGGGATAAAAAAATTTTTCTGAGTACTGTGAGAAGAGGATACAACTGTCTAAAATCTTATCTTTGTTTCTAAGCAAAGCAGCTCAAACATAGACTGCACAACCAAATATCAAAGGTGAACAGTAAAGAAAATCTGCATTATTAGACACTTTCTCTGTAAGATCAACTTGGGGCATCAAGGCAACTGTTGCTATGTTTTCAAATCTAACTCCAATGACCTGGTGTGTTGTGCTGTTTGAAATATAAAATTTAGAATAAAAATATATCCCCATCCATGCATTAGCCTACAAGAACCAAAGATTCTCTGGACACTCTTTAGGCTTGACACTTGTTTCTCTCACTGTATTAGATTACTCTTAGTGAACTGTATTCTATTTACTACCAAGGGAAAAGACTCCTGCCTCTCTCCTGCCAAAATGATACGGCCAACAGGGCTCATCTTCCCTAACAAATTAAATCTTAGCTTCAGATTTGTATATTGGAAAAAAAAAAGACTGCTGAGAAAATAAAACATTAATTCACTGAGTACTTTCCTGTCACAGATAAAGAAACTGCTTTTGACAGTGACTCACCTTAGGCTAGAGGAGGACATGGCAACCCACTCCAGTGTTCTTACCTGGAAAATCCCATGGACAGAGGAGCCTGGTGGGCTATAGTCCATGGGGTCACAGAGTCAGATATGACTGAACTGACTGAGCACGCACGCATGCACAACTTGGGCTGTTACTTTTACTTGTCACTATGAGGTCTGTTAGAACTGGATTATTCATCTATGTCAATAGATTCTATCATTTAACTAACATCAATTGATTTAACAAATATTTATTGATGGCTGTTTTGTGCCAGGCACTGTCCAGAGGAGTCATTCTCCCCGTGCCTTCTAAATTGAATTTATAATCATGCTTCCCTATATTTCCTACACAAATTTTATTTCTTCTCCATATTCCATATCTCATACTGTTCCTTAAAGTTGTTTGAAGTCTCCAGTTGTTAGTTGGTGGAGCTGTTATTAAACAATGGAAG
The DNA here is from genome assembly GCF_963930625.1 of Muntiacus reevesi. NCBI lineage: Eukaryota > Metazoa > Chordata > Mammalia > Artiodactyla > Cervidae > Muntiacus > Muntiacus reevesi. Next base: position 5,569,003 of record NC_089256.1, on the reverse strand, counting down.
ACAGCCATGCTTCTAAGGACTGTGACTATTCTGGGCTAGGCATTCAGGGTAGCATGCACAAAATAACAAACTTCTGTCATTTTTCAAGTTTAGAGAGCAACAGAAGAGACAGACATTTAATAAGAAAAATATATGGTGACTGTTTGTGGTGGGAATGCTAAGAATATCACAATATTCAATAATGGAGATGAAATCAAAGTAGGATGGAGGAGAATGGAAGGATGCATCAACTAAAGCATTGTTTAAGCTGGAATCTGAAGGATGGAAAGGAGGAAGTAATGTAAAGATCTGGAAGGTGATCCTTTCAGGCAGGAAGTCCAGCATGGACAAAGGCCTCAAGACAAGGGGTAGAGTGTATTCTAAAGTCTTTAAGGAAGTGGAGAAAAATGGATGAAGGAGACAGAGGGGTGAGGTAAGCTTGGAAAGGAAAGCAGAGCTTTGCCAGTCATAGTAAGGTATTTGGGTTTCATGTGAAATATAACAGAAGCCACAGAAGGATTTTAAGCAGGGATGAGGAGGTAGGTGGCCTGAGTTATATTTTTTAAAAAATGCTGTGGTTGCTGAGCAGAAGTGCAAGGAGTGCAAGGTCACAAAGGAGGCTCTCACTGTATCCAGGTGAAGTCTGGTTTGCTTGGACTTGGGAAGTGGCAGTGAAGATGGAGTGGGGAGATGATTAGAAATATATTTAGAAGGGAGAAATGATCTCAACTCTTGATTCATTAGATAAGGGGATTGGGGTATAAAAAAATCAAGGATGACTATCAAAGTCTAGTTTTAACAACCAGGTACATAATGTTTCAATAACTAGTATGGTGGAGATATTTTGTAGGAAGCCACTGATGGTGAAATGGTTGAAAAAGAAATGTTTTTCACCCATGTTAGAATAGACAACATCCTCTCCTTATAATATACAGGTCATCCATAATCTGGCTGCGGCTTACATATTTAGACTCATCTCCTTTCCCTCTTGCCCCATAATATATGTGATACCAACATCAAATTCGCTCTAACACCAGATAGTTCCCTATCTTCACACCTTCACATCCTTGCCTATGCTCTTCCCTCTGCCTGGAATGTCCTCCCTTCATCACCTAGCCAACTGCTTCTAATTTTTAAAACTTAGCCTACACATCATCTCCTTAAGGAAGCCTTCCTTTGATCCTCAGCCTGAGTTGAGTACCACTCTATTGAGGTTCCAAAAGTGAAAGTGAAAGTTGCTCAGTCGTGTCTGACTCTGCGACCCCCTGGACTTATACATCATTGTGTTGACCCTGGAATCCAATAGACCTTAGTCTGAATCTAGACTCCCTGTTGTTTTAGTTGTGAGGCCTTGGAAAATTTATTTGACCACTCTTTACTTGTTACTTTCTGTAAAACCAGAACTGAGGCAAACGTCATATAACTGAGGTAGAGTGTAGCACAAGGTCAAGGCTCTTCAAACATTGACTCCCCTTACTGCTATCTATATGTCTGTCTCCTCCATTGGTCCAGGTCTCCTTGAGAGTATGGACTAAGACTTGTCTTTGTATCTGTGGATCCTAAAATTCCTGGGCACATGGGAGACACCTGACACATATAAAGTCAATGAAATGAAGACTCTTCAAAAACATATACAGTATCTTCACTGGTCTGCAAGCTCTTTGTCATCTTGTCACCTCTGTCATCCACTCCTCTGTGTTAACTCCATCCAGTTCACCTCATTGTAACTTCTTGTCCCCTAGAAGATTATCTTCTCACTTTAAATGTCCTCTTCTTATGGGCTTCCTTGTTTTTGTTGGTCTTTTTATCTCAAAGTCCCTTCCCAACTTAGAAACTCCTACCATTACTTATCATTCAGGACCAACAGAAATATAATCTATTCTCTGTACCTGGTAAAGCTCTCTTCATTGTATTCCTCAAGGCTCTCATCTATGCACATACTTTTATTATAATTGCTTTCTATTTTATGATAGGTGTGTGTTATGCAAGTGCTTTATTTTCAATCCTGTGAGTTCCTTGGGTACAAATCCTGGTATTTATCTTTGTATCTTGTTCTTCAAATTACATCACATATAGCAAGTGGCTGACTACATAAATGCTTTTGGAACTGCAGTGCACATGTCAAGGCCAAGGGGAGAGGCCTTATATGACTCTGACAATTAGAAGCAGAAAGGAGGTCACAGGCTTCACGGAGCATATTCACTTGTGAGACCACATTTCAAAGGGGGGTATTGGGGGACAGGCAGGTTCTAGTCAATCTCTACCCCACTCTACATCTAATCTGGAGATTAGAGCTCATCACTCCCCACTCTGGACTACCAAGACATTTTGGACATTCCTATCTTACAAGATACATCATACCATCTGACAATAAAGGACTATGTGCACTGCAAGGGCAGGGCTATTTCCAATTTATCTTCATTTCTTCAATAATTATCTAAATGTCTGGCATATTACAAGCACATAATAAATGACAGATGGATGAGCAGAGCAGAAGATAGAGCCTTTCAAACAAAGCCTGCTTCCCTCCCCTAGACTTCTACTAAACTTGCAAAAAAGTTAACCTGACTTAAAAAAAAAAAAACTACAAATTAAGATGCTATAGGTGCAGTGACCAAAAAACCCTTGACTCATATTGGTAATTTTCCAGCTCAGTTATTTTCATTTGATCAACATATGCTGGTTCCTTTGTGGTCACAAGATGGTTGAAACAAGGTGTTTCAACCCTTAAGTGCACATGCTTGCTATGTCTCTTCACCTGTGTCCAACTCTCTGTGACCCTACGGACCATAGCCTGCCAGGCTTCTCTGTCCATGGGATTCTTCAGGCAATAATACTGGAGTGGGTTGCCATGCCCTCATGCAGGGAATCTTCCCAACACAAGGCTCGAACCCACATCTCTTATACCTCCTGCATTAGCAGGCAGATTCTTTTCACTAGCACCACTTGGGAAGCCCCTCCAACCCTTAAATATAGATGAAAGGGCTGTCTCCCCTTAGGAGAGAGGAAACCTGTCCAAAGAAGCCCCTCAGAGATTTTCCCCATAAGTCTCACCAGCTAGAACTAGTTCACATGCCCAACAAGGGGTCTAGTCACATCTACAGAGATTTACTCTTGAACTAAGGAGATCACCATCCTCAGAGCCATGTGGCTAGTGGGTAGCTGCCTAAACAGAATAGAGGTTCTGGTAGCAGAGGGGAGGGAGAGAGGATGGTAGGCAGTCACAGTTCCCAACCGACTCCCTTATACAACATGCATTCCCCAGTTCTACTGCTCCGACCTGGGCCTATGCACTGCCTATAAAAGGATGAGGACAGTCTTCCTGCTTTCACTATCTTCCCTCTGTGTCTTGGTTCTCCTGCTCCACAATTTATCTTCACTCATCCTCCCACCTGCAGGCTCAACCTCGTAAGATGTTCTCAACCATACTTCTGAGCCACGAAGTGCTTGAATATACCTGTCCTCCGATAATATCAAATATTCTTACAGTTAAGATGATTTGGGATGCAATGCCCCACAATGAACATGAGACTCTTGAGATGTGAAAAAGTCACCCTTGCTATACTTCTGACCCAGGACAGCTCCTTGGTGTCCAAGTTGCAGTCACCTCTCCATGCCCATTGCCCTTTTCTGAGGAGATCTACTGTGTCTTTGGCCCAGGTCATCTTTGAACAAAATCATTCCTTTCCGAGTGATAATATATCCCCATGATCTGCTTGCTTCTATCACTCTCCAGCCATCAAAGGATGTGAGACATCATTTGAAATTGTGCTCCAGTGGCTCCTGTAAGCGCTCCTCTTGCCTGCCATCTGTTCAGCTCTAGCAATCTGTCCAGGAATTTCCTTGATGTCTTAGTCTGGTTCGCTCTCAGTGCATGACCTGCCCAACAGACTTTATTTACATGGCTTCTGTTCTTGAGGATTGGATTCGCTCCAGGAACCCTGTGTTGGTTAGTGACTAGGAGCTGTCACTTGATGTTTATTGGAGCATGCGTCACTGATTCAGAGGATGAATTTGACGACAACAGAAGGCCCAGATCTCACACTTCAAAAGATAAGCATGCTGTGCTATGAATTCAAAATGTTTCACTTTGTCTGAAACTTGGTGGCAGTTCATGCCTCTCTGTGAAAAATCCATAAACCCCTTACTTTGGCCTTCTAAATTCTATTTTGTATTTTGTCTGTAAATGTCTTAATTTGTGTCTAATCTGTTATCTAATCATGGACAATGTAGAGAGCTTACAAAGAATAGGGGGGCAGCTCTTCATCCTTCTCTCCTTATGTGACTGATACCCCACACATACCATTAATAACCCTTTTCTCATAAATGAAAGCATGTGTTTATCGTGTTAGCCTGAAAGAAAGAGCTTTATGCAGCACTGCCTTCAGCTGCATATGTGAATGCTTCAGAGAGACCCATGGGGATTGTGAATGGGGATTTGAGGACAGCTTCTGACCACTTCGACTTTAACTTCTCATTAACAAAGGCTTCCTTAAACGTTTAATGTCCAGTTTTACAATAGATAAATCCATGTTTCAATGGAATCCATCTAAATACTTCATTAACCTTCTCTCTGGCCACACCTCCTGGGAATTCAAGGCACTGCTGAGCTATCTTTTCTAAAGGAGCTTTTTGTACTCATAGAAAATAACAATGACCAGTTTGTGAACTTCAAAGAAATGAAATTTGGATCAGAGATAAGAAAAGTAGTAAAATATGGCATGACTATCCCTAGAACAAATTCAGTCAGAACACATGGCTGTCTTAGACTGAATATACTGAGTGGTAACTAGCACCTGGAATGGTGAAACAAGGATTAAAAAGTTGTCACAACCATCAGCTGACCCATGAGTAAGTAAAGACTACACTTTGTCTTATTTTCTACATCAACTGGATATTTTATTTTTTTCCCAAATAGTCTGTCTCATGAACTATTATTACTTATTTTAGGTCTCACTTTGGCTCAGCATTCAGCTTTATAATTCTCAGATTTTGAACTTTAAAATAGACAAAGGCTGGGGAGAAAATGGCTTTTGAGTTTTTCTCAAAAGCTGAGGTTTTGAATGACCAAAGTAAGTCCTTGAAGGATTCAATCATAATGAATAGTTGTGGGAGGATACCATCTCAGCCACAGGCAGGTTTTTTCTAGTCTCTGTATCCCAGCACCCAATCCAGATCAGAGACAGAAACTGGAAGGAGAGAAGAGATGGGGATGGGAGGAGGGTGAAGAAAATATTTTACACCTGGGTTTGTCCCTGGCTGCAGGGTAGGAATAGAGATGGGAAGAGAGATGCCACTCTTCAGACAGACTTGGGGCAATCCAGGAGCACAGGCTGTATGGACTGTTTTCTAGCTTGGCCCTAGTGAAGGCACCCACCTCACTGTGGTTGTTGGTGGAAACTGCCTTGAGAGGTGTCAGGTAGAAATAGGCGCATGAGGTACCTATTTAAGGCAACTTTTGCTATGTAACCTGGTATGATTCTTGGTAAGCAGACAGGAAGATCACCAACAGACCTAAGAGGTGTTAGTGTACTAACAATGAAGACATAGTGGTCATGTATTTGAATCAAAGATGAGAAACTACCCAGTGTTCGGACCTAGTCATGGACTGTGGACAGAAAACAATGAAACACCCATGACTTGACTTTCCATTTCTCTCCTAAATTCCAGGAGTCCAACGCCATGGCTCCTGGAATTTAGAGAATCCTCAAGAAAACAGAGAGAGAACATCTTGAACTAACCGAGAATAACTTGGATTTACTAGTTGAAACCATGAATTAGTTGAGATTAATGTAACTAGTCAAGATTTTGTTTTTGCCCCAGGTTTAATGTTAGTTTAAATTATGGAAAATAAAGTTACATAGCTTTTATATATGAGTTTTTTGACAGATTATATGTATATATAACACATATATATGTATACATGGGAATATATGTATGTATAGAAATACCAGACTACCTTACCTGCCTTCTGAGAAACTTGTATTCAGGACAAGAAGCAACAGTGAGACCTTGACATGGAAAAATGGACTGGTTCAAAATTGGGAAAGGTGTGTGTCAAGGCTGTATATTGTCACCCTGCTTATTTAACTTGTATGTAAAGTACATCATATGAAATACTGGGATGGATGACTCACAAGCTGGAATCAAGATCGCTGGAAAAAATATTAACAACCTCAAATATGCAGATGATACCACTTTAATCCCTGGAGCAGGAAATGGCAACCCATTCCAGTATTCTTGCCTTGAGAATTTCATGCACAGAAGAGCCTTGTAGGCTACAGCCTTGGGGTCACAGAGAGTTGGACATGACTAAGCAACTGAGCACACCACTTTAATGACAGAAATTGAAGAGGAACTAAAGAACCTTCTGATGAAGGTGAAAGAAAAGAGTGAAAAAGCTGGCTTTAAACTCAACATTAAGACAAAAAAAACTAAGATCATGGCATCCAGTCCTATCATTTAATGGTAACAGATGGGGGAAAAGTAGAAATGGTGTGTAAGATTTCACTTTCTTGGGCTCCAAAATCAATGTGGATGGTGACTTCAGCCATGAAATTAAAAGACACATGCTCCTTGGAAGAAATGCTATGACAAATCTAGATAGTGTATTAAAAAGCAGAGACATCACTTTGCCAACAGAGCAACAGAAAATTTCCCTTAGCTCCTAAAAGGAGACTCATGATGGGGCAGTCCCTCTTCCAGCTTCTGGATATCTGTGTGTGAGATATCCAGAACTGCATGGACTGTTTCAGCTGTTATCCAACGTCACAGGTATTGTGAGGCGAAGGCAGCTATCTTGGTGGGAAGAGACTGGAGGTGGCAGAGCAAAAAGATGGGAGGAAGCTGGCCTGGATTTAAGTTGCTCAGTTAACCAACTGTGAGAATTCCAGATGTCTGGTTATTTGAGAGAGTAAATCCACTTACTGTTCAAGCATTTTGAATAGTCAAAGCTATGGTTTTTCCAGTAGTCATCTATGCATGTGAGAGTTGGACCATACAGAAGGCTGAGCTCTGAAGAATTGATGCTTTCGAAATGTAGTGCGGGAGAAGACTCTTGAGAGTAACTTTGACAGCAAGAAGATCAAACTAGTCAATCCTAAAGGAAATCAACCCTGAATATTCATTGGAAGGACTGATGCTAAAGATGAAACTCTAATACTTTGGCCACTTTGGCCACCTGATGCGAAGAGATGACTCATTGGAAAAGTCTCTAATGCTGGGAAAAATTGAGGGCAAGAAAAGAAAGGGGTGACAGAGGATGAGATGGTTGGATGGCATCACTAACTCAATGGACATGAGTTTGAGCAAGCTCCAGGAGATGGTGAATGACAAGGAAGCCCAGGGTGCTGCAGTCCATGGGGTGGCAGAGAGTCAGACATGACTTAGTGAATGAACCAGGAACAGCAACATGTATATATACATATACATACATATACATATACATGATGCAAAAAGAAAAGAAATATACAACATAAACCCTGGGATAGCATAATTATGTCTTATTTTTATTTCTGCTTTATTTTAAACATCTTCCAAGAGGCATGTGGACTTTAACATTGGAAATAAAAGCATTATTTACAAAAGAAAGAGGAATTTGGTATAAGTAACCCATTTGTGAGCTTCAGAGAAATGAAACATCACTAAGAGAAGGTTCTATCTAAGCCTTTCCCACTCTGCAAGCTGTTTAGAGACCCCATGAGCACTCTGTCCCAGGATGTAGCAGAATGCGGTTGCTCCCCTTAGGCTCTTTCTTTTCCATCTTCTTGCCAGCAGAACCCTGAGTTTGTTCAGGTCACCTCTCTCAGCACACTCAGCGTGAAAGACGCCATGCCACGCCCAGGGGTGAAGAAGGACAATCTAAGCCAATGAAACATGAGAGGAAATCTGCTGGGGGTGGGTGAGTATTGTGGAAAATTTCCCTTAGCTCCTAAAAGGAGACTCATGATGGGGCAGTCCCTCTTCCAGCTTCTGGATATCTGTGTGTGAGATATCCAGAACTGCATGGACTGTTTCAGCTGTTATCCAACGTCACAGGTATTGTGAGGCGAAGGCAGCTATCTTGGTGGGAAGAGACTGGAGGTGGCAGAGCAAAAAGATGGGAGGAAGCTGGCCTGGATTTAAGTTGCTCAGTTAACCAACTGTGAGAATTCCAGATGTCTGGTTATTTGAGAGAGTAAATCCACTTACTGTTCAAGCATTTTGAATTTTTTTTTTAAATTGGAGTATACTTGATTTTCCCTTCACAAATCACAGCTTGTCATGGTGAATGCGCTTGCATAATTCAATGAAGCTATGAGTCATGTTGTGTAGGGTCACACAAGATGGACAGGTCGTAGTGAAGAGTTCTGATAAAATGTGGTCCAATGGAGGAGGAAATGGCAACCCAGTCCAATATTTTTGCCTGGAGAACCCCACAAACAGTATGAAAAGGCAAAAAGATATGGTACCAGAAGATGACCCCTTCAGGTTGGAAGGTGTCCAATATGCTACTGGGGAACAGTGGAGAACAATTACTAATAACTCCAGAAAGAATAAAATGGCTGAGCCAATGGGGAAATGATGCTCAGTTGCGGATATGTCTAGTGGTGAAAGTAAAGTCCAATGTTGTAAAGCTGAGAGAGAGTGGGGAAGAGTAGAGCCTGGCAGGCTTCAGTCCATGGGGTTGCAAAGAGCTGGACATGACTTAGTGACTGAACAGCAAAGTAATTGATTTATAATATTGTGTTAGTTTCCGCTGCACACCAAAGTGAATCAGCTATACGTATACATATATTTCCTCCCTCCTGAGCCTCCCTCCCACCCCTCATTCTATCCCTCTCAGTCATCACAGAGCACTGAGCTGAACTCCTTCTGCTTACAGCAGCTTCCCACTAGCTATCAGTTTTACATATGGTAGTGTATGTATGAGGGGATTCCCTAGTGGCTCAGATGGGAAAGAATCTGCCCGCAATGCAGGAGACCTGGGTTCAATCCCAGGGTCAGGAAGACCCCCTGGAGAAAGAAATGGGTACCCACTCCAGCATTCTTGCCTGGAGAATTCCATGGACGGAGGAGCCTGGCGTGTCAACCCCAACCTCCCAATGCCTTCCCTCTTTCCTCCCCACCTCCGTGTCCACATGTCCATTCTCTACCTCTGTGTCTTTATTCCTGCCCTGTCTTCCTGTTCGTTAGGTTTTACTTGTAGCACTGCTGCATGGTGTGCATACTCAACACATGGTACAGTCAATAGCGCCTGCTTTACTTGTCCACTGCGCATGAGCCCTTCCCTCGTCATGCACTGCATCATGACCATCTTGAGAACAGAGACTATGTGTTGTTTATGATCTTTGTATGGATGATTCGGGGCTATAAAACTGGTGCTTAAAAAAAATTATTCAGCCATGAAAAGGCGTGATGTTCTAACATGTGCCAGTTGGCGGTTTAGTCACTAAGTTCTGTCCCACTGTTTGCAAACCTATGGACTGTAGTCCACCAGGCTCCTCTGTCCATGGGGTTTCCCAGACAAGAATGCTGGAGTGGGTTGCCGTCTTCTTCTCCATTTAACATGCACTACCATATGGATAAGCCCTGGCAGGATTACAACTAAATGAAATAAGCCAGGCACCAAAGAACAAATATTGTGTGATTCCACTTACAAGAAATATCTATCATAGAACAGGTAAATTCATAGAGACCCTGATGCTAGGAAAGGTTGAAGGCAGGTGGAAAGGGGATGACAGAGGATGAGATGGTTGGATGACATCACTGACTCTATGGACATGAGTTTGAGTAGGCTCCAGGAGTTGGTGATGGACAGGGAAGCCTGGTGTGCTGCAGTCCATGGGATCGCCAAGAGTAGGATGTTACTGAGCGACTGAACTGAAGTTCATAGAGACAGAAAATAGATGACAGGTTATCAGGTGCTTGGAGATGGGGAGGATGGAGTTATTCCTTCATGATTAAGACGTTTCTATTTGATATTTTGAAAGTGTTTTAAAAATAAATAGTGATCATGGTTGTACAACATTGGACATGCAATTAATGCCACTGAATTGTATACTCACAATGTTTAAAATGATAGGTTTTATGTTACATATTTTTTTTTTACAATTAAAAAAAAATGAAGGAACACTGTCCCTAATGCCTACCACTCATGGGTCTTTTATTTATTTATTTATTTATTTTAAAGTTTATTTGCTTATTTATTTATTTTTAATTAATTATTTATTTTTACTTTACAACATTGTATTGGTTTTGCCATACACTGACTTGAATCCGCCATGGGTGTACATGTGTTCCCCATCCTGAACCCCCCTCCCGCCTCCCTCCCCATCCCATCCCTCTGGGCCATCCCAGTGCACCAGCCCCGAGCATCCTGTGTCAGGCATAGAACCTGGACTGGTGATTCATTTCATATATGATAATTTACATGTTTCAATGCCATTCTCCCATACCATCCCGCCCTCGACCCTCTCCCACAGAGTCCAAAAGACTGTTCAATACATCTGTGTCTCTCTTGCTGTCTCGCATACAGGGTTATCGTTACCATCTTTCTAAATTCCATATATGTACATTCATGGGTCTTATACTCAGAATAGCCACAAAGAGGATGTTGACATCCATCAGGGGAGAAATAAGAGCAAACTAGTGGTCACAAGTTAGGGGTTCACAATTCAGAGGAAGGAATAACAGGGATAACTGGTCTCCTTTTGGTCCTCCATTTGTAAGGGTCCAGCATACACAATAACTGCTTAAACTTACAGGCATTTTGATCACTGAGCAGGCTATTCCAAAAGGTACTCTGGGAGAAAGACCAAATTGGAGCCAAAGCTGTAAGCAACTGCCCAGTGGAAACAAAAGGAGGAAAGTCTGTCTACTTGAGCCAATAATACTCACAACTGTTAATTGATCATATTTCTCTACAATTTATTTTTAGCATTTGGAAAAATGCCCTGTTTTCATTCACTTGACACTCAACTACCTCTGAGCACTAGTTTAAATTTTTTCCCATTTGATAGAAAAACACATAGAATCCTGATGATAGTTGTCACCACTGCAGACCAATGAGATGCTAAGAGGAGAGCATGAGGTCACATCCCCTAAAGTTATGTGCTCAGAGATAGCCTGGCTTCTCCTGGGAAACACCTCAGGAGTTGTGAGCTGTCTCCAGCAGAATACTTTTGCTTCCTGCTTTACAGCAGTCTCTATCCTGGGGCAGAGACCACAAGAACAGTGGAACAATATGTATCTGTGGCCCAGTCCCTGCATGCTGAATCCTGGACAGCTGGATCAGAATATTCCACAGGTGCTGTCAAAAGGAGCACTTTGGTATCCTTTTCTCCTGTTATTCCTTCTCATCACTAAGCCTCATTGCCAAAAGACTCTATCCTCTGTTGTTGTTCAGTCACTCAGTCGTGTCCAACTCTGCGACCCCATGAACTACAGCACGCCAGGCTTCCCTGTCATTCACTATCTCCCAGAGCTTGCTCAAACTCATGTCCATTGAGTCAGTGATGCCATCCAACCATCTCATCCTCTGTCATCCCCTTCTCCTCCTGCCCTCAATTTTTCCCAGCATCAGGGTCTTTTCCAATAAGTCAGCTCTTCACATCAAGTGGCCAAAGTATTGGAGAGTGAGATACCTGAATATATAATAATATTTTATTTCTAAATTTATTATGCAATATTTAACTATTAAAAATAATGAATAAATCAATATACAACTATAGAGAATACATATGCACACAGCTCAAATAATATTTTTAAGACAATTGATGGACTCTCTTTAATCACATCTCCAATCTCTTTATTTCACCAGATAGAAGAGTTCCTTAACCCCTGTCAGTAATAATCTATGTTCAAGAAACATAAGTGCTAGGAAATTATTCTAAATTTGCTCATTAGTTCATGTAAGTTTTCATTCAACTAATGCATCAAGAGTCTAGTGTGTACAAACATTGTGGGAACAGTTCACCTGACCTCTAGTCCCCATTCTACACTGTAGACTCCAATTTTCCTACTTTGTATTCATTTAAATAGCAAACAGCTGATAGCTGTCTTTAGGATAACACTTCATACTGCTCAACATCTCAAAGATAATGAATCATCTTTCTCCTCCTGTCTATGACATCACAAACCTGTCTCCCTAGTCTTCTCCTCCAAAGCTCAATCTTCAATCTTCAAATTAATCTTGTGATTACTCTCTAACCCTTTTCCAATGTTCTCATATTTTCCCAGGTATATGTGCTACCACCCTAATGAGTTCCCAGATAACAATATCTGCACTTAGCACTCACTAACTGCTGATTATGTTCTGGTTACTTTACATGCAGGCACTGTCTCTAATCTTCATAAATATGTTGCTGGGAGGTTTGTGAGTGAGCAGACGGTATCATGGAGAGAGTCAATGACATTTCAAGGACACAGAGGTGACAGGAGATAAACTAAGTTGAAATAACATGACCATAGTCTGCTCTACTTTCCCTCTCTAAATGGCTAAAGAAAATCCCAGGTAAAATATCTGTGGCTAAATCATAATAAAGGTGATCATTGAAAATTGCATTGTTACCTGCACTTGGGTAAAGATGCATCAATTTAATCTGGCTATAGCTCAATCAGATCCATTTAACAAATGACAATAATTAGTGTACTCAGAATCACACACTTGTTTTGTGTAGAAGGAAGGGCCTGTTTGCTAGGACACAGAATGCAATTCCTGACAAAATTAACATTAATGCATTTGAGAGCCACATCTCTTGCCCTGCTGGTAATATAAGAATGAAAATAAGCTCTCTTCTTTCTCCTCATTCCTCAGTGAGAAAGCAATCACTGGAATGACTTTTGAGGACCAACTACCTAAATGAAAATCTTAATAATGATTAAAGCTTCTGCAGTCAATAATGTGAAGCAGCAAAGTAGACATTAGACCCCAAAGGCCTCAAATAAAAGAACTCCTGCCCTTTGGGGAACTCCAAGAATTACTCAATTTATATTTCGTTCAGCCTTGGAATTGTAGATTTAAAAGATATGCTATCTGCCAAATTAGATGTGCATTAACACTCCAGTGAGCCTGATAAAGTAAAGTTGGAAATTAAGACTCTTCTCATTGTCTGTCGCACAAAGCCCAGGACAAGGAATGTTATGAGTCAGTGTTCAATATGCATCTGGCATACATGAGCTGGGGACTGCTGACTAAAAGAATTAAGCAATGAACCTGTGGAAAGCTAATGTGAAAGTAGGATTCTAGAAAACATTCAAACAGTAGGCTTCCTTTAGGAAAAAAAACACATTTCAAACTCAGGAAATAAGACTTTGAATAACTAATTTGATTTCTTAGGCATATAGTAATTCAAGGAAAAAATCAACTAAGCAGATGCCTCACAGACACTGTCAAGAGTTAGTAAGATCATGGGTTGGAGAGCTAACTGTCGTTCAGTCACTAAGTCATGTCTAACTCTTGTGACCCCATGAACTGAAGCATGCCAGACTTCACTGTAATTTACTGTCTCCCAGAGTTTGCTCAAACTCAGGTCCACTGAGTTGGTGATGCCATCCAACCATCTCATCCTCTATGCCACCTTCTTCTCCTGCCCTCAATCTTTCCGAGTGTCAAGGTCTTTTCCAATAAGTCGGCTCATCTCATCAGGTGGCCAAAGTACTGGAACTTCAGCTTCAGCATCAGTCCTTTCAATTGAGGGTTGATTTCCTTTAGAATTGACTGGTTTGATCTGCTTGAAGTCCAAGTCACTCTTGAGAGTCTTCTCTAGCACCACAATTTGAAAACATCAATTCTTCGGCACTTAACTTTCTTCATGGTCCAACTCTCACATCAGTACATGACTACTGGAAAAACCATAACTTTGACTACAGGGACCTTTGTCAGCAAAGGTTGGAGTTATAGAGATGAGTTCAAATTCCTGATTTCCCATTTGCTACCTGACATTGAGCAAGTTACTTAGTCTCTCTAAACTTTAGTTTCTTCAAAAATGATTTTAATGTGCCATTTTCAGATTTCCCTTGCAACTTATTTGCTCTTTCTCCAGATCTTATAATTTCTCTTTTTGAAAATCATAACCATGAAACCTCAAAAAAGTGTGGGTTACACTGATAATTTCCCTTGAGATATTTCTAATAGATGATTCTTTGCCAGGAAACCATACCTTATATATGTTGTGTTCTTTCCCTGGAACCTTCCATTTGGCTTGTGGACTTCCTAACAATTATTTAAAATCTATGCATCCTCATCCCTGGAAAGTTTGCTCTGCCCCTACCCCAAACACCTCCTCCTGACACCAAATTTAGTCTCTCCCTGACTCACAGGACTATGAGTAGCCCTCATAGTCAACAAAAGAGTCCGAAATGCAGTAGTTGGATGCAATCTCAAAAATGACAGAATGATCTCTGTTTGTTTCCAAGGCAAACCATTCAATATCACAGCAATCCAAATCTACACACCAACCAGTAATGCTGAAAAAGCTGAAGTTGAATGGTTCTATGAAAACCTACAAGACTTTCTAGAACCAACACCCCCAAAAGATGTCCTTTTCATTATAGGGGACTGGAATGCAAAAGTAGGAAGTTAAGAGATACCTGGAGTAACAGGCAAGTTGGGCCCTGGAGTACAAAATGAAGCAGGGCAAAGAATAACAGAGTTTTACTAAGAGAACAGACTGGTACCAAACATGCTCTTCCAACAACACAAGAGAAGACTCTACACATGGACATCACCAGATGGTCAACACCGAAATCAGATTGATCATATTCTTTGCAGCCACAGATGAAGAAGCTCTATACAGTCAGCAAAAACAAGTCTGGGAGCTGACTGCAGCTCAGATCATGAACTCTTTATTGCCAAATTCAGACTTAAGAAAGTAGGGAAAACCACTAGACCATTCAGGTATGACCTAAATCACATCCCTTATAGTTATACAGTGGAAGTGACAAACAGATTCAAGGGATTAGATCTGATAGAATGCCTGAATAACTATGGACAGAGGCTCATGACATTGTACAGGAGGCAGTGATCAAGGCCATCTCTAAGAAAAGAAAGGCAAAATGGTTGTCTGAGGAGGTCTTATAAATAGCTGAGAAAAGAAGAGAAGCTAAAGGCAAAGGAGAAAAGGAAAGATATACCATTTGAATGCAGAGTTCCAAAGAATAGCAAGGAGAGACAAGAAAGCCTTCCTCAGTGACCAGTGCAAAGAAACAGAGGAAAATAATAGAATGGGAAAGACTAGAGTTCTCTTCAAGAAAATTAGAGATACCAAGGGAATATTTCATGCAAAGATGGGCACAATAAAAGAAATGGTATGGACCTAACAGAAGGAGAAATTCCTAAGAAGAGATGGCAAGAATACACAGAAGAACTATACAAAAAAGATCTTCATGAAACAGATAATCATGATGGTATGATCACTCACCTTGAACTAGACATCCTGGAATGTGAAGTCAAGTGGGCCTTAGGAAGCATCACTACGAACAAAGCTAGTGGAGGTGATGGAATTTCAGTTGAGTTATTTCAAATACTGAAAGATGATGCTGTCAAAGTGCTGCACTCAGTATGGCAGCAAATTTGGAAAACTCAGCGGTGGTCACAGAACTGGAAAATGTCAATTTTCATTCCAATCCCATTGAAAGGCAATGCAAAAGCAAATTCAAACTGCACAACTGTACTCATCTCATACGCTAGCAAAGTAATGCTCAAAATTTTCCTAGCCAGGTTTCAACAGTATGTGAAATGTGAACTTCCAGATGTTCAAGCTGGATTTAGAAAAGGCAGATAAACCAGAGATCAAATTGCCAACATCCATTGGATCACCAAGAAAGCAAGAGAGTGCCAAAAAAATCTACTTCTGCTTTAGACTACGCCAAACCCTTTGACCGTGTGAATCACAACAAACTGTGGAGAATTCTTTAAGAGATGGGAATACTAGACCACCTGACCTGCCTCCTGAGAAATCTGTATGCAGGTCAAGAAGCAACAGCTTGAACTGGACATGGAACAACAGACTGGTTCCAAATAGGAAAAGGAGTACGTCAAGGCTGCATATTGTCACCCTGCTTATTTAACTTATATGCAGAGTACATCCTGCAAAATGCCAGGCTGGGTGAAGCACAAGCTGGAATCAAGATTGCAGGAGAAATATCAGTAACCTCAGATATGCAGATGGCACCACCCTCATGGCAGAAAGCAAAGAAGAACTAAAGAGGGTCTTGATGAAAGTGAAAGAGGAGAGTGAAAAAGTTGGCTTAAAGCTCAATGTCCAGAAAACTAAGATCATGACATCTGGTCCTATCACTTCATGGCAAATATATGGGGAAACAATGGAAACAGTGAGAGACTTTATTTTGGGGGGCTCCAAAATCACTGCAGATAGTGACTTCAGTCATGAAATTAAAAGACACTTGCTCTTTGGATGAAAAGCTATGACCAACTTAACCTATTATAAAGCAGAGACATTACTTTGCCAACAAAGATCCGTCTAGTCAAAGCTATGGTTTTTCCAGTAGTCATGTATTGATGTGAGAGTTGGACCATAAAGAAAGCTGAGTTCCAAAGAACTGATGCTTTTGAACTATGGTGTTGGAGAAGACTCTTGAGAGTCCCTTGGACTGTAAGGAGATCCAGCCACTGGAACCTAAAATTGGAATCATGGAAGGACTGATGCTGAAACTGAAACTCCAGTACTTTGGCCACCTGATGGGAAGAACTGATTGATTAGAAAAGACCCCGATGCTGGGAAAGATTGAAGACGGGAGGAGAAGAGGACAACAGAGGATAAGATGTTTGGACGGCATCATCGACTTGATGGACATGAATTTGAGCAAGCTTTGGGAGTTGGTGATGAACAGGGAAGCCTGGCGTGCTGCAGTACACGGGGTCACAAAGAGTTGGACATAACTGAGCAACTGAACTGAACTGAACTGACTCACAGTCTTCCTTGCACCTGTCTTATTATAATTTGTCACCTACTACTTATATTTAAATAAATTCATGTGTTTCTCTTCTAATTCTCTTTGCCATTATACATTAGCATCAAGTCAAGTGTTAACTTACTCATTCAACAGATGTTTACTGAACATCTATTACATGGCAGGCGAAATTCTCAGCATGTGGATTCCAAGGTAATCAGGATAAAACCTACCCTCTTAGAAGCAATATTCTAGTGGAAGTGGATATTCAATAAATGTTGAACAGACACAGAGCCTACCCTAAACAGGGGGCTCTGTGGAAATAACTATTTACTCCCTGTTTTGAGTTTTATCTAAATCTCTGGGGTTTTGTTTTAATCGATAGCAAGAAGGTCTAAGACTGAGATCTCTCTCTTCTTTGTTCTTAGTTCTCATGACATGCAAAATAAATGATGATGGTAGGTGACATCTGTAAAAGATAAACACACCACAATGCTATGCTCCTGTACACTAAAGAGAGGATAGTTAATTGGCTCACTAATCAGTTCTTGAGCTAAGGGCTAACAGGATAATGGGCCAGTAATGAGATGACTCTTCTGAGCCAGGCTGCCAGCTAATCACATCTGGTTTGTAAAGTATTAATCAGCTCTGAGTCAGTGGATAGGGAACATTAGAATGTGGTTACTTCCTAAATAAATTATTTTCCACTTTCTCTGACAATCATAATTGGTGTATTTGAAAGAATTATTTTAATGCACTAAGTAGAGCAAAGCTCAGATATTGAGTCATTCTAATAATACTCTTTGATTAAAATGCCAGGTTATAATATTTTATATTATTAAAGATTTATGGTAATAATAATTCAGTAGACTTCACACCACATTAAAATGTCAAGGTAGAATGTCGTATTTTAAGATTTGTCCTGGAAGCACCATTCTTTCTAAGTCTTTACATCATTTCATCATGAAAACAACATTTTCTGCCCCAGTATTTTAATTAGTCCTTTAACTGGAATTGTCTCCCTGGGTTCACTGAAAAATTAGCTTTTTTCATGTTCCTATTACTCTTTATGTTCCAGGTACATTTAATGTTATTCCTGTTAGTCATTTGCCTTTTCCAATTTTTACCAAGATGTTCTCACAGGAATTGGATGCACTTTATTTTTGGAAGACAGCAGGTAGAATAATTAAGTTTGAATCACAGAAATAAAGGCCTGATTCAGAGTTCACTCAATACCTAAAATAAGAACCCTACTAAAGAGAGTTTTAAAACTCCCGTGCATGACAAAGCTAGTAAAGACTGTGCTGATGGTATGTTTCAATCTCAAGTTTCAAATACGTTCAGGAGTGAAGGTCAATGTATTTGGATTATGTAGAAAACATACTTTGCTTATGAATTTATATATAATTTCTTCTAATACAGTACTCTATACTAATATTTTATATATACCTACAGAAAATATAATTTCCTAGCATTTATGCTGGTTTTATTCAGTTTTCTTCTAAATATATAATAAGTTTTTACTATAGAAAATGTGAAAGTATGGGAAAAATATAGAGCAAGAGATTATCCATCATCTCCCTCACCTCCTAATCATTATCATTATCAAGAATGTTTTCAGTTCAGTTCAGTCGCTCAGTCAAGTCTGACTCTTTGTGACCTCATAAACTGCAGCACGCCAGGCTTCCCTGTCCATCACCAAATCCCGGAGTCCACCCAAACCCATGTCCACTGAGTTGATGATGCCATTCAACCATCTCATCCTCTGTTGTCCCCTTCTCCTCCTGCCCTCAATCTTTTCCAGCATCAGGGTCTTTTCCAATGAGTCAGCTCCTCACATCAGGTGGCCAAAGTATTGGAGTTTCAGCTTCAACATCAGTCCTACCAAATAACACCCAGGACTGATCTCCTTTAGGATGGTTGGATCTCCTTGCAGTCCCAGGGACTCTCAAGGGTCTTCTCCAACACTACAGTTCAAAAGCATCAATTCTTTGGTGCTCAACTTTCCTTATAGTCCAACTCTCACATCCATACATGACCACTGGAAAAACCATACCCTTGACTAAATGGACCTTTGTGGACAAAGTAATATCTTTGCTTTTTAATATGCTGTCTAGGTTGGTCATAACTTTCTTTCCAAGGAGTAAGTGTCTTTTAATTTCATGGCTTCAGTCACCATCTGCAGTGATTTTGGAGCCCAGAAAAATAAAGTCAGCCACTGTTTCCACTGTTTCCCCATCTATTTGCCATGAAGTGATGGGACCGGATGCCATGATCTTAGTTTTCTGGACATTGAGCTTTAAGCCAACTTTTTCACTCTCCTCTTTCACTTTCATCAAGAGGCTCTTTAGTTCTTCTTTGCTTTCTGCCATAAGGGTGGTGTCATCCGCATATCTGAGGTTATTGATGTTTCTCCCAGCAATCTTGTACTTCCTCTAGCCCAGCATTCCTCATGATGTACTCTGCATATAAGTTAAATAAGCAGGGTGACAATATACAGCCTTGGCATACTCCTTTTCCTATTTGGAACCAGTCTGTTGTTCCACGTCTGATTCTAACTGTTGCTTCCTGACTTGCATACAAGTTTCTTAAGAGGCAGGTCAGGTGGTCTGGTATTCCCATCTTTTTCAGAATTTTCCACAGTTTATTGTGACCCATGGAGTCAAAGGCTTTGGCACAGTCAATAAAGCAGAAATACATGTTTTTCTGGAACTCTCTTGCTTTTCCAGTGATCCAGCAGATGTTGGCAATTTGATCTCTGGTTCCTCTGCCTTTTCTAAAACCAGCTTGAACTTCTGGAAGTTCACAGTTCTGTGCTCACATGCTCTTCATGATAATACTTTACATGAATTTCTCTAAATTTAGTCCTCAAAAAACCCTTTGAGATAATATGCTGGATTTTTAAAACTATTTTAAGTGATTAGCTTATAATATTCCCATGGATCTTTGTGCTTATCCCTTTATCAGAGGGGTTGGAAGACCAAGAACTACATGTCCTAGACTCCATTATCACTTGGGTTCTACATGTAATTCACATTTTGCAGTTTAGTGAAATACTCTAGCAATAGATTTGGGAGATAAGAGGGAGTCATAATTCATTCTCCTTCCTCCTTCAGTGGCAGATATGTGAGCCTTAGTAGAAATAGATCTTT
Organism: Muntiacus reevesi; assembly: GCF_963930625.1. Taxonomy (NCBI): domain Eukaryota; kingdom Metazoa; phylum Chordata; class Mammalia; order Artiodactyla; family Cervidae; genus Muntiacus; species Muntiacus reevesi. The sequence goes on along the minus strand of NC_089256.1, from coordinate 5,548,979 downwards.
CCATGGCTTCTGAATCCCCTTCCAGTCACATGCCATAGGACATATGCATAACTGGATAATAGCAAGGTTTCCTACAGTCCCTCACTACTGGATGGGATCTCTGGAACACAGTTGTAAAATCTAGTGGCCACCCTCTTGACTTCCCTCTCTGACCCTCCCAGCAGTTTTGTAAAGCCCAGATATTGTTACATCTTTTCTGCTTGAAATATCTCTAGTGGATCTGTTTTCTTAAATGAACCATTAGTGTTATCGCTAAATGATAATATAACTCCTGGGGTATTTTACAAGGTCAATAACCAGTTCTCCAATTAGCTGGCCCAACTGGATGGCCAACAACTCAATTCAATTCTAACACTATCAACCTGGAGTTAGCATCAATTTCAAGTTAAAGGGCTCAGTTCCACAAGACACTCCTTAATTCAAATACCAGTCACAAGTCCTGAGCTACTTTTAGTTCTGACTCACCAACTGTACATAGTGAGTTTCCACAGCCCCCTCTCAGTTTAATAACATGCTAGAATAGCTCAGAGAGCACATTAAAAACTTTTTACTTACTAATACTGATTTATTATGAAAGATACAACTTGGGAACTGCCAAATGGAGGAGATGTACAGGCAAGGTATAGTGGTAGTCGGGTATAATGGCAATGGGCTGGCAGAGGATAGGGGCTCAGGTGAAAAGACATGAAGTTTTCAAGCCCTCTCCAGGCACAGCACCCTGCCAGCACCTTGATGTGTTCACCAACCTGGAACACACATTTGAAACCCATCATTTAGGGCTTTTAAGGAGGTTCTATTACACAGACTTTGTTGATTGATTTATTGGCCTTTGGTGGCTGAGTTTATCTCTAGCCCTTCTCTCTTCCCTGGAGATTGTGCAGCAGAGCTGAAAGTCCAGGCTTCTATTCATGCCTTGATCTTTCTGTCAATCAACCCTCATCCTGAAACTATCTAGAGGACTGCAAGAGTTACCTCATAAACACAAACAGGTACGGTTGAAATGAGCTTATTATAAATAATGAAAGACATGCCTATCACTCTAAAATTTCTAAATGTTTTAGAAGCTGTGTGCCAGAAACCCAGGACAAAGATCAAATATATATTTCCCGTCATACCATTTCATGGTGGAGAACAAAAAGAGTAACAAACCCATGCAAGGCCACATGGCTAGAAAGTGTTAGAGTTGAGCTTTATGCTCATACAGTCTGCATCCAGAGGCAGCACTTTAAGCCCTATGAAAATTGTATATAACTTTAGTACATTTTATACAATCTCATTCCAATCTCATTCGTATGTATTTTAACCCATTTGTGACCCATGTGTCATCATGCTGTGCCGAAATGATTCAGTCATGTCTGATTCTTTGTCACTCCATGTATTGTAGACCGTCAGGCTCCTCTGTCTGTGGGATTCTCCAGGCAGGAATGCTGCAGTGGGTGGCCATTTCCTTCTCCAGGGGATCTTCCCCACCCAGGGATCGAACTGGAGGTTTTACATCTCCTGCACTGGCAGGTGGGTTCTTTACCACTAGTGCCACCTGGATAGCCCCTCTGTGACTCATAATATTTACAAAATGTTGCAAATTGCTATTTTTCATATGGTACATGACTTATTTATACCTTAACTTATCAGAGTCACAGGACATGTCATTTTACTTAATATATTTAAACATTCCTTTCATATTGGACAAATTCCATTTTTTACTTTTAAGTAATGCTCCCAAACTTCACCTGCATTTTGTATTGTACCATAAAGAGAGATTCCTAAAAATTAGGTTACTATATCTCAGGAAACAAATTTCTTTGATATTTAACTTATATTAAAAAGTCTTCAAATGAGAAAATAAAAAATGAAGCAAATTTGAAGTATGTTTTCAAACTAAACAAAATAAAAAAAAAAATTGAAAAAAAAATTTCTTCTTGTCCAAACCACTTGCTCTTATTAATCAACCCTCTTGAAAAATACAACAAAATATCCCTAATTTTAAAAAGGTCAAACCCAAATAGAATAACTATTCAATACTTACTTAAAATCTGTCATGGAAGGAAGCAAAGCAAATGATGATGCTGATAACTGTCACATTGATTAAATTTATAGGTTAATATTTCCTTACTAACCTTACCTGGTCTTGTGATCAATGGCCACAAAAAAATTAAGGAAATTCCAAATTCAAGATTAATTTCATTTAGATACTTAAAATTGTGTTTACCTTCAAGCAGTTATACTTTCTATAGTAACATATAAGTGAAGGAAATAGCAACCCACTCCAGTATTCATGCCTGGAGAATCCCATGAACAGAGGAACCTGGCAGACTACAGTCCTGGGGTTGCAAGTAGTCAGATATGACTGAAGCAACTTTAAGGGCTCATCTGTTCTTTTGCTTCCATTAAGCCACTGCTTGAACACCTGAACCAATAGTTCTCACAGTGTGGTTCCTGTAACCCTAACTTCAGTATCTCCTGGAAATTTGTTAAAGATGCAGATTCTTGGGGCTCACTTATACTTACTGAATTAGAAACTCTGGAGTGGGACCTAGAAATCTGTGTTTAATATTTCCTCTAAGATTTTTTTGCCTAGTTTTCACATCTCTACCCCTATTCATGTCAAGGTATCTTGGTCCTATTGATGCTCCAATGGGATGTTATTTCTCTCAATTGGGTTTCCATAAGGTGAGTTAAAGAGCTAGTGTTGTCAATCAGGACTGTTATCTTTAAGAGTCAGATGAAATCCAGCTTCTTCCACCTCAATATCCTGGAGTTCTTTAGGTTATACAATTTGAAGAAGCTGTGAACTTAGTGAGAAATTGGCCAGAGTTATGAATTTAGAGCTGTCTCATATGTCAAAAAATTATATGAGACTAGATCACAGAGAGCAACATCACTACTTGAGATAAAAGAGAAAGATACAGAATGTGTAACTGATCATTGTTATCTATACACCAGATTATTGTTTTGAACTGTTGAGAATGTTATAGGTTGTTATAGGTTGAGAATCTGAAGCTGAAGTAGGATTCTTAATTGGCTATGCATTAAATGTAGCTATAGGTATGATAGAGATGGGCCTGGTGCATAAATTACTTCAGTTTTTTCCCCAACTTAGGCCTTTCCCTGTCACTGCTATTTTTCACTAATATGACCCAGTCTGAAAATTAAATACATTTCGGTTCAGTCACTCAGTTGTGTCTGACTCTTTGCAACCCCATGAATCGCAGCACGCCAGGCCTCCCTGTCCATCACCAACTCCTGGAGTTTACTCAAACTCATGCCCACCGAGTCGGTGATGCCATCCAGCCATCTCATCCTCTGTTGTCCCCTTCTCTTCCTGCCCCCAATCCCTCCAGGCATCAGGGTCTTTTCCAATGAGTCAGTTCTTCACATCAGGTGGCCAAAGTATTGGAGTTTCAGCTTCAGCATCAGTCCTTCCAATGAACACCCAGGACTGATCTCCTTTAGGATGGACTGGTTGGATCTCCTTGCAGTCCAAGGGACTCTCAAGGGTCTTCTCCAACACCACAATTCAAAAGCATCAATTCTTCGGCACTCAGCTTTCTTCAGAGTCCAACACTCACATTCATACATGACCACTGGAAAAACCACAGCCTTGACTAGACAGACCTTTGTTGGCAAAGTAATCTCTCTGCTTTTTAATATGCTATCTAGGTTGGTCATAACTTTCCTTCCAAGGAGTAAGCGTCTTTTAATTTCATGGCTGCAGTCACCATCCGCAGTGATTTTGGAGCCCCCAAAAATAAAGTCTGACACTGTTTCCACTGTTTCCCCATCTATTTCCCATGAAGTGATAATACATTTACCTTTGTTTTAATCAATAATAGTCATGAAATCATAGCTTTGATAGGCTAAATGCTTTTTTTCTAGTACAAATTAAAATAAATGCATAGCTATTAAAATAAAAAGGTCTATTTAAAAATCATCTCGCATACCACCAGTGATATGCTTGGTAAACATCAGATTAATTAATTTGTTAAATAATCACACCTCTTCATTAAAGAATCCCAGAAAAAAAAATGCAGACTGAGACAAGAGTATCTAGCTGTATCACAAATGTATGAAAGAAGTCACTCAAAAAAGAAGGGGGAAAAGGCTGACCTAAAACTAAAGGCAAAAGGAACTGTACATAAATACTTTACTCCGGCTGACAGAATTGTCTTCATGGACATATGAATTAAAAACTCTGATACTGCTGTACATATTTTGGTATTAATTAAGCAAATGGTTCTCCCTTTTGGAGAGAAAATTAGTTAATAGTAATATATCAGTATTGTTGTGTTGGTTCATTGTTGTTGTTGTTCAGTTGCTAAGTCATGTCCAACTCTCTGTGACCCCATGAACTGAAGCCCACCAAGCTCCTCTGTTCATGGAATTTTCCAGGCAAGTATACTAGAGTGGGTTGCCATTTCCTACTCCAGAGGATCTTCATGATGCAGAGATAAAATTGCACTGACAGGTGGGTTCTTTACCACTGTGCCACCTGGAAAGCCTGTAACAAATGTATGAAACTGTTAAAAAGGCCCAAAATGGAGTCACTTGTGGCAAGCCTCACAACAGTGAATAAAGACTTAATACCTACCCTAATTGCAGCTACAACCTTTCCCCGGAATGTAGTCTCAACCAATCAGCCTGGAATTTTCTAGTCAGAACCAATGAAGTGATGTACCACATGTCCCCTTCTATCCCCCACAGGTAGGTACCTAAGCCTGAAACCTCCTCCTCTTCGCTCGCTGTCTAGAAAAGCCTTCCATTTTGTACAGCTCCTCAGAGTCCTTTCATTTGCTAGAGGGGTTGCTGCCTGACTGATGACTCGTTCAATAAAGTCAATCAGATCTTTAAAATTTACTCAGTTGAATTGTTGTTATTTAACAAAACTAATGCTAAGACGTTAATTATAAGGGAAACTGACGTGGGGAGGATAGCGGGAGACATAATGGGAACACTCTGTACTGTCTCTCAGTTTTTCTGTTAACTCTGCAACTGTTCTAAAATATAGCCTATTATTTAAAAGATGAAAATAAATATATCACAGCTCTCTAAGAGAGCCTGCTGCCTGTTCCCAGAAGGTTCTCTTCATCTCATTCCAATTTATACCAGTTTAGGAGGGTGAGTCAAGGCTGAAACCAAACTCCCACTCTGCCTACACAGTCCATGGCCAAGGTAAGACGCTGCAGCCCTTCACAGGGGTCAGCTCTGTTTAATTTGTATAAAGCCGTTCGCACGTGCTAGTTCCTGTGTTAGTTTCCTGTGGCATTCCTAACTGTTTCAAGACAGAAATCATGAGGGTGAGGAGAATATTTTTTTTTCTGCTATATAATTCTTTAGACATGAATGCAAATGAGAAGTTTAACTTTAATATATTCTGACACTTTTAAGCCCCTAAAGGCAGAGGTTTAATGGACCAGATGACCATCTAGGCTTTCTGATTCTGAAGATGCAGGTGGTGAGTAGCTAATATGATTAATAGTAATAATAGTAGCAACATCAATTAAATACTTAACCAAGTCCCAGGCACCAGCAATATAGAATTCAAGGTAATTTTTGACAAGTTCAGTCTTTCATGCCTCCAAGTTAATGCCAGTTCTCAATTTTGCTTCAGAGCATCCCAGAGGCCCAGTTGTGCTCTAGGCTCTGGTGTTCCCAGACGTCCGCTCAGCTGGTAGAAGCCTGCTGCTGCTCCATCCTCTTTAGGAACGCTGGCAATGGCTACTTCACACCTGTCAAAGACATCCCTCATGGCACCAATTGCCTAGGGAGACCAACTCTTCCAGGCCCTGAATGTGTCTCCCTCACTGCAGGACTCCAGGCTGTGCTAATCAAAACTGACAGTTACCTGCACATAGTCATTTCCCACACAGGTGTCCCTAACTCAAAACCCCTTCAGAGCTCAGCCGCGAGAATAGAAAATGGCTCCTCTCTCCCCAGGACCCCACTCACTCCCCAGCTTGCCCAGGCCCTGCATGTGTTCCTCTGCCATTAAAAAGAACTTCCTGTTTCTTTTTTTCCCCTCTCTTATTAGATAATAATTAGAATTCACCATTTTATGCTCTAAAGGTTTTAATGGGCTTTAAAAAAAAAATCTCCACTGGTCTTGTAGCTTTTTTAGTCAAAATGATTAAGAGAAAAACAGCTTTAAATGTTTCCTGAATTAGGCAAATGAATAATGATTAAGTGTGATTAAGTGGAGAAGCAGAGGAAAGGGGTATGAGCCAGGGGTAGCTTTTTATACCAGGTATTTACTGTGCCAATATCCAGAGGAAGTTTTTAATGAGAAAGGAATTAGATGATATTTATCTGAAGAGAGCCCGCTAAGGGGAACTACCTACAGTTGGATACCCAGAATGCAGAGTTAGGCATTCCTTTTTTAAAAATCAGTCCAAGTCTAACAGCCAATTAAGCCCCATTTGTTCAACTTTGCCATCTTCTTTTGTTGTTTACTGCTTTAGCTTTGAATGCCGGAGCTTTTTAAAGAGAGCTTGACCTTTACACAAAGGAGCTTTTTCAGTTTAACCTCCAATTTAATACAACTGGCATACAAAATATACTAGTTTGATGCTCAGGCAATAACTCAGAGGAGAGAGAGATGGAGCTTTCAGACAAAGCACAGCATAGAGACTGATAAATGAAAAATACTGACCAGTGAGCATTTTCAAGTAACCGAGATATGTTTTTATAATAAGCTTCTCTGATTGCAAAGCATTTACAGATATTTTTATTGCTGCAGAAAAAAGCCTCCAGAGAAAGAAAACAAGGAGACTTTCAAATAATGAATTCAAATTGTCACAATTTTATCTCCTGGACTATTCTCATTTTAAAGTGATCCTGTATTTTTTTAAGTCCATTTTTACTTTTGTGTCATAATTCTAGCCCAATGACGAGACTAGAAGTCTGGAAAGAAAAGGAAAATCATCTTTCATGAAGACATTACAGCTGTGCAATGCAGCCTTTATGAGATTAACTCTTAAGCCTACTTAAAGGATCGGGATAACAATGCCACCAATACCTAGAACACTGGAGTTTGCTGTATATCTTTCTGGCAATTCTTGTCATTAAGGCCTTGATTTTGGGCAGTATAGATTTACAGTTTTCATATCATGGCAGGGTCAAAGTTTACATCTATCTTGTGACAAACAATGGTGGGGAAATGTTGTATAAGATTAACAAGGTCCTGCCTCATGGAAATTGCATTTCAATTGAAAAGAAAAGAAAGAAAATAAATAAACACAGGAAATCACTTTGGAAACCAATACTATGGGTGATCAGACAAATTCTTCTATCAGGGAATAGAGAACACCTGAGCAGAGACTGGTTAAACAGAAGCCAAGATAGAACAAAGGAAACCTCAAGAAGCGAAGGCTCTGAGGCAGGAATAAGTTAAGAGTTTCCAGGAAGAGAAAGAAGGCTGGTGTGGCTGGAGAAAGGTTAACAGAAGCAACAATCAGAAGGTAGGCAGGGCTAAACTATGTTGCTCAGACCATGGCAAATAGATGGAATCTTATTCTCAGTTTGGTGAGAAAAAATTAGAGGGTTTAAGCAAAGAAGCCACGGATTTCTGGCATGGAGAATAGATCTGGTGGACTAGTTTGAAAGGCATTAGAGTGATTCAGGTGAGAGATGATGGTAGCTTAAACTCAGAGCTGGTGGAGGAGGTGTTAGGAAGGAGATAGCAGTGGACCAATCATTCAGCATTTATTGAGTGCTCCTTGTATATTCAATAGTTTCCAGGGTTCTCTGGTTTGTCCTCTTGAACCTTTAGCCTCAGCACTTCAGTCATCCCTCTCATAGCATACAACACATTGTATTTTCATTTTCTTAATTGTTTGTCTCTCTGCCTCTCACACATACTAAATTGTGAGCTCTTGGAGGACATGTATGGAATATAATTTATCTTTCTCTTTCCAAAGCCCAGCGCCTGGCATCTAGTGGTGTCTCAAATGTTTTTGGTTTAATTAAAACGTTGAATGGAATTCAAGACTCCTATCTCAAATTCTCAGGGAAAAAGCTTGCCACCGAGCCCTGCCTATTTGAGTACATTCACCATTTTTTAGTGTTCGAATAATTTCTTTCCGGTGTGGTGGAAATAGGCAGGTTTGTCACCTGCCTATTCTAAATAAAAATAGTGCTGATGAAGACAAAAAAAATTGGAAAACAACTGGCTAGAAATCTTTGCTTTCTTGGTCATCTGCTATCAGTTATCATCCCTAACTATGGAAAAAGATGACCAAATAGAAAATTTTTGTCTTCCCTGGTGATGGTCTTGACAATATTCAAAATGAAAATATTTATCTCTCTATATTAAATCCCCTGGAGAAGAGACTATCTATCCACTCCACTATTCTTGCCTGGAGAATTCCATGGACAGGGGAGTCTGGTGGGCTATAGTCCATGGGATCGCAAAGAATCAGACATGGCTGAGCAACTAACACAACATTAAATTATGTGACAAATCTAATTGCTTTTTACCTCAAAAGTAATATTTTTTAATTCTTTTTGACCAATATTATAACTTGAACCATCAGACAAAGACAGTACTGTGGTAGGCTGAACCGTGGGCCTAGATCAGGTCCTAATGACCAGAACCTGGAAACTTTACCTTATATGGACACAGAACTTTGCAGATACGATTAAGTTAAAAATCTCAAAGTGGGGAGATTATTCTAGATTATTCATACGGGTCTTAAATGCAATTACATATATCTTTATAAGACAGAGGAAGAGGGAGATGTGAACACAGAGAGAAGCAGATGTGAAAATGGAGAAGAGAGATTTGAAGATGCTGGCCTTGACTATCAGAGTGATGCAGTCACAGGAACCTGGAATGCCAGCTGCTACCACAACCAGAAACTGGAGGAAGGAAAGGATTGATTCCTCATTAGAACTCCTAGCAGAAAAGCAGGCCTGCTGAGACCTTGATTTTAGCTCAGGGAAACTGATTTCCACATTTGGCCTCCAGAACTGTGAGAGAATACATTTCTGTTATTTTATGCTTCCAAGTTTGTAGAAATTCATACAGCAGTCTTCAGAAAAGAATACAGAAATGTTGTGCTTTGAGTTAGGGCTTCCCAGGTGGTGCAAGTAGTAAAGAACCCATCTGCAAATGCAGGAGACACAAGAGACCTGGTTCTATCCTTGGGTTGGGAAGATCCCCTGGAGGAGGGCATGGCAACCCACTCCGGTATTGTTGCCTGAAGAATCTCATGGACAGAGGAGCCTGGTGGGCTACAGTCCATAGGGTTGCAAAGAGTTGGACATGAATGAGATGATTTAGCAGCAGCAGCATGCTTTGAGTTACACTGTAAAAGAATTATCTTTGGGGGTTTAGTCTGCTTTCTGTCTTCCGTAGCTTCCCACTTCACCTCTAGGCTCACTGGTCAGGCAGCACTGCTCTCAGATCTGGTAAAATGATCCTCTGGCCAATGAAGGTCTTGTGATCCAGAGCCCCAACTATCGACTTTGTCTCTTCTCCACATGGTGAAAGGCTCACAGGCCAAGGAGATGTGACCACCCTGAACACATAACCCCCAAGTCTAGGGTACACACTGGTTCTGGCTCTCAGGATCCCCTGCCAGTAATGGTGCCAAGCCAGCTCCTGGGATTCTGTGGGTCCTTTTCCTGAGTCTGAGATGGACCTAAAGTAGGCTGGGAGTCAGAGGTCAGAGACTCACACTCTCACTGCCCCTATATTCTGGCACTGAACTTGGCATCTTGAGAACTGCAAATTGGAACAGATCTTCTAGGTCATTATAAAGGTATATTTATCAAGGTTTAAGTGTGAACGTGTATTTAGCAGTTTTCTGGCCTGCCTTTTAACTTTACTAATTTTATTTTTAACCATTCCTTTTTTTTTTTTTTTTTTTTCCCCACTACACTGCACAGCTTGCAGGATCTTAGTTCTTTGACCAGGGATTGAATCCACACCCTTGGCAGTGAAAGCATGGAGTCCTAATCACTGGACCCCAGGGAATTTCCCAGGCTTTTAACTTTAAATACTTAAGTACATGATATGTGAGTATCTCTTTATGCTCTTGTCCTGGGCCCCACAGATGTTAGAGACCCAGGAATAGGTTTGGGACTTCCTCTGGCTTGCACAAGGCCTAGTGTTGGATAGCCAGTTTAAAGAGCATTCTATGTTCTTGAACTCCTTGATCAGAGTTCTTATACAAGTTCCTGGCACATTACTACAACCAACAGGGGAGAGGATCCAGTAAGAGAGAATAGGGGCTTTGGAGTCAGACTTGGCATCCAGTCTGTGCTCCACCACTCGTGGCATGTCCTGTAAGTTCATGAAGCCTCACCTGCCTGTCACCTCCCCACTGTAGTGACCTCAGAGTCTCTACTCTAGGCCCACCTTCCTTCCTTTGTTCCTTGTTCTCTGTTCATTTCCATTTTGGGGGCCTTTGTATTTGCATAGAATGTTCTTCCCTCACATTGCCTCAGGCCTAGACCCCTTCTTCCAAGCACTTCCCAGCTCAACTATCTCTTCCTGAGTGTCCCTCCCAGATTCATCCTATCACATGTTCACTAGTTGGTTTCCTTATTGACTGTTTCTCCTAATGAAGTGGAAGCCCTATGCAGACAGGGATTTGCTGTTTCCCTGTATTCTCGGTGCCTAGCATGGCGTTGTGCTCATAACTATATCCTGAATGAACACTTATCACAGGCTTGCTCTGAGGGCTCAATGAGCCTGTCAATCACTTCACATGAGATTTTTAATAAATGCCAGTCTTCATCACCCTCATCCCTTTGACAAGATATGCGATTGATGACCCTCTGGGCTCATTACCTCTTCCTTGCTTCAGGAATGTTCATGACTTAACTGGTACCCTGGTGCTTCTCTTTCCCATCATAAACAGAAAGAACCTATTCCTCCAATGGACCTCTGAGACTTGATTATTATACTTTTGCTTCTTTGGATTTTGTTGCCTTGATAACAGAGAGGACCTTTCTAATGGGGGAGTTCCTATTCTTCCTTCAGGCCTAACCACAAGTATTTCCAGAACTAATCTCATTGGAGGACTTCTCTTGTGGCTCAGCTGATAAAGAATCTGCCTGCAATGCGAGTTCGATCCTTGGGTTGGGAAGATCCCCTGGAGAAGGGAAAGGCTACCTGCTCCAGTATTCTGGCCTGGAGAATTCCATGGGGTCGCAGAGTCGGACACGACTGAGTGACTTTCACTATCTCATGGAACAGTGATAGCCTGTATACTATTCTGTCTTTTCCTATGACCATGAGCTGCCTGAAAGCAAGTGTCACATCTTATTAATCATTTTTTTCCTGTTAGTGAGAAGCACATCCAATAACCCCAAGAATATGTATGTTAATTACATACATGTAATACATATGAAATCTAAAAACAGCCTTTCTTCTTGATTGCATTAATTTGTTTATCAAAGTATAGCTGTGTAAGAGATGCAGGGCCATATATACATATATATATATATTTAGAGAAAGATCCTAATGCTGGGAAAAATTGAGGGCAGGAGGAGAAATGGGCAACAGGAGGATAAGATGGTTAGATGGCATCAATGACTCAATGGACCTGAGTTCGTGCAAACTCTGGGAGATAGTGAAGGACAAGGAATCCTGGAGTGCTGAAGTCCAGGGCGTTGCAAAGAGTCAGACATGTCTTAGCAACTAAACAACAACAAAAATGTTTTAAAGTGTCTTTGTCTATTTACTTGCTTGCTTGGTGCCACTGTCCTCCTTCCCAAATATACCCACATGTACACAAACATATACACACTTTCTTCATAAAAAAGCTTTCAGAAGTCTTAAAGGGGTAATGTAAAATATGAGAGATTTATTTCAACTATATAAAATAGATGTTAAAAACAGATAGATATGGTGTCATTCTTTATCACACACAATCAAGATGTTTTCTTCCTCTGTTCTTTTTTTTTTTCCATTTATTTTTATTAGTTGGAGGTTAATTACTTTACTTTGTTTCTTCCTTTTAGAAAAAAATGTATCTGCAGTTAGAATTAAGAAAGAAAATTAACTGCAAAATCACATTTCAGAAACACTATAGTACTTTCAAAGACAACCCACAGCATTAAAGAACTAGGCCAAGAATTCTACTTCTGGAGACTTAGCTGGAATTCCTTTTCTCCCACTTAGGGAAACATTCCTAGATGCCAGAGATTAAGCATGCTATTTTCTGGGTCTAATGTTTAATGTTCTCTACTTCATTCAAAAGTAAAAAGCAAATCATTCATAAGGCTCAATACTTTATCAGAAGCCTAATATTTGTGTTACATCTGAAAGCTAGAGTTGAGGAGAATAGCTAGTTAGTTGGGACAACACTTTTGATCTTTAGTTCACATTAAGGCCCAAGTGGCTAAATTGTTGATGTGCTTCTTATTATAATTCTCAGCCAAAATTGCCCTTGAACCCCTGTTAATTGGTCCATGAGGTACAACTATCCTAGTTTCAAGAACATACTTTGGTAATCTTTGAGCATACCATTAAAGTTTCAGAAGCACTGGTCAGACTAAACAAGGAACAAAGGAAAATCTACGCAGATGCTTAGGCATCGAAGTCACTCTGCTCTTCAGATATGATTAAATCCTAGCAGTGAGAACAGAGAGAAATCTAAATCATGCAGATTCCTCTGCAGGGGTTACTCCATTTTTTTTGTTACTCCATTTGTTAGTAGATTTATTATTGTAAGGATAAAAGTTCCTAGCCAACAGAAAGAGGGAGAGAGTCTCAAGTCAGCTTCTTGGTTAAGTGCATAATACTGTATTGTCTTGATATTGTAGTCAAAAGTGGCCCTAAATTCAAATAGAAGACAATTAATGTATCTAAGAGGTCTTGCTTATAATCCTATCTTCAGTTAAATCTATTTATTTTGAACTTTGTTCTAAGCCTTTAATGGCTTAGCAAATGAAAATGTGTTTGAATTTTCACTGACATTTTCTATTTTCACAAGCTTCACATTTCTTCAAAGAGCCCCAAACTCAGTGCTGTATTTTTTGAGATACCTGTAATCAAGGCCTTCACCCAGGTCCTAAGCAAATCTAACAAATAATTATCCTTCACAATAGAGCTAAAAACAGGAATCTAATTAATTAAAGCACTAATTGAACTTCCCCATTACTGATACATTAGTTCCTGCTCTGACATAAACATTAATCAAAGTCATTGAATAATTCAGCTCTCCACTTCCCCCACCTGTGTAGACGAATCTACCCGCTACCCTGTAATGACAGCAGAGAAGTAAATGTTCCATAATACTGTTTGGTAACGTCTTTGTTAAATGCCAATAACTGATAACCATTCTATAGTAAAGTGGGAAGAAGGTATAGAGTAAAAGCAAAATGTAGTCATATACATATACACATATATAGGGCACACAAAATATATACTTAAATAAAAAATGTATTCTTTTAAATATATTGGTTTGTTTCCTCTTTTAAAAAAATAAATCCATGAAGGGAAGAGCATTTTCAGGAAATATTTTAAAGTAATTCACAAAACTTTTGCATTTTAATGAAGTGGGCCGTTTAGATAGCAACTGTACAGGAACAGTGGATTTTCTTTAATTATGTGATTAGGTAAATATTTATATTTTTTTCTCTGTGTTGAAATCCAAGCTTCCTGTTGAGTCGAGCTGTTGGCTCTCTCCTCTGCAGCTGGCAGAACCGGTTTCCAGGGCTGCTGGAGGAGATGCACAGCAGATGCTACTTCGATAAAATAGGAAGTCATCATTATGGACAATTCTGTGTTTGAAGTCAGGCTAGCTGGGACCCCACTGTGACACTGCAGGGTTCATCGAGGTTGTCCTTCTTGCCACTGCTCAATCAGGTTCCCGCTATATGAACAGGAGGATGCACGCTATTGGAGGGCATCCTCCTTTCTAAGTACCTATCACCTTTAAACCACTAGTAGGATGTTTCTGGCAGGCCCACTTAATGGTTTAACATGAAGACTATAGTAGATATGAGGCCTGGCTTCATATCCCTTCAGGAACGCAGGACCTATTTTCCTGCTGCTGTCAGGCCCCTACAGGGATTGCCTTGGTTGAAGGGACCCACCTTTTGCAAGGGCATACTTCCTTCCAGGGGCAGCTCGCATTTAATGACATAAAGAAGATAAAGGCCTGGCCCCCTTGTGTCAGTCTGGGACAACTCTGAAGGGCCGTCCTGGCTTCAGGGTTTCCCACATCCTAAGGTAAGCTGAGACCTTTCTTGGAACTGTGTTGTAGCTCAACTTTTCCCTCCACCCCATCCTATCTCCTTCCACAGGCATGCATCAGAAGAACACTAACCTCTTCTGCAGAGTTGGCTTCCTGAGGAACTGGCCTGTGACAGAGATGACAGAAAGTTCCTTTCCAGAAGAAGTAAATGGCATGACACTGATCAAAGTCAGATTAGCGAGGTGGGCATGGCATCAATAAGCAAATGCTGAATGGATATGAGAGAAAGTAGTTGGAAGTATGGGGGAGAAGGAGGCCACACTGAAGACCAAAATGAAGTAGGCAATGTTTTCCTCTCCCCTCAAATTGAGTTGAATCAAGTGGATTCTGGACCAGAGCCAGGGCATCCTCAATGAGTCTGACTATTGAAAAATCTATTCTCGCCTACATGGCCTGCTGTTGAGAGGAAAGGACAAGTAGGGTTGGGAGGAAAGGCTATTCCTCCATCCACAATCTTTGTAATCACCTCTCAGACACTCATCAAACTCTTCAGAAACAGCTTCAGAGTGACTTCAAAGAAGCCTTACTTCAAAGTGAGGTTCAGAGATTTTAAAATAAACTCCGGTGTTCTCAGAAATCTCCTCATCATCAACAGCAGAGTGAGCACCTCTCCTGCCCTTACCTGAGAAGGGACAGTCCAGTGGTCTGTCTCATTAGCAGAGAGAACAGAAACCCATGTTCGGCAAGGCTGGTACGGAAACAAGCTGTTCACAGAACTCTAGCAGAATGCGGCCACCACCCTGCCTGTTATGAGTTCTCCTTTTTATCACCTTCACCACAGGTGGTCTAGTGGGTCTCCAGATGACACTGTGGGTTTTAGACACCATTACTTGACGAGTCCCATGGACTGAGGAGCCTGGCAGGTTACAGTCCGTGGGGTCGCAAGGAGTCAGGCTCACTTTCACTTCACCTTGAAGGTGAGACATGATTTAAAACAGGAGATCCTCACCTCACCAGGCTTAACTGACCAATGTGCAAAGAAAAAATATAATCAAATCTGCCAGCATGGGCCTACCCACTTGGGGGGAGTGAGGGTGGGCACTGGAGGAAAAGCAGAAGGTGGAGACAAGAAGATGGTGACAACTTTAAAGAAGAGTAAGCGTAGACTTAATTCTTGGTGTTGCCTTTGTCCCCAAAAGCCACTTCAGGCCTGCTGTCTGCACACAGCCATATCTCTTTCTTGAAAGGGCACCAGGAAGGCTGTATGAAAAGATTTCTTTTTTTTTTTTTTTAAGTTATCTGTTAGATGCTCTGAAAAGAGCTTTTTGTGTTGAGCTTAAGGCAGCTCAGTTTAACTAGCAGTAGGCAGAGCATTGTTAAAATGGATAAAAATGGGAGATAAGCTTTGCTCCCACAACCTGCTTCCAATGGATACGGAAAAGAAAAGAAGTGGCTCCTTGGAGGCACATTGTTGCTGCATTTCGTAGGCTCAAGGGCCTTCCTCTGAAATTAATATTTACCACCTATTACAGTTGCCTGGGGTAAGGAGTCCCCACTGATGATTCTGTTCTGAAAAGCTTCTTTGATTTGTTGAAGGGGTAGGCAAATCCAGTCACTTAGGCACCCCCTCACAGAAAGCAGCCAACAAAGAGATTAAAATCAGAGCAGGAGGAATGTTTTATTTACATTTCTTTGAAGTGCAGGCCTTCATTCCTTCTCTTTCCCCACTCCCTTGAGCAGAATGGCTCCAAGAAGTTTTGCTCTGCTTTTAGAAAGCTCACATCCGCCCCTAGGTTGTAGTTTCGCTTTGTATTTTGCCATATTTGGAAGGTTTTTCTGTCTCCTTGAAATTAGGATTTGGCCCATGTGGGGAAAAAAAAAAAGCATGGATCTTTTACTTTACTGACTCCACATGCATGCAAGTTAGAAAGTAACAGACTGTGGAACTTTGCAGAGATACCAAACATCGATTGAAAATTTTACTTTCCCCACACCCCCAATACACACACCGTTTTCTGTTAATTGTAACCATACAGAGCTCCAGTCCCTTCTTTGGATGGGTGGGAAAATAAGGTGGACTTTTTCCTCCAAGAGAGGAAAAGAGAGGAAGCTGATGGAGGCTATCCCCTGGGCCTGGTACAGCACTGGTCTTTGTTCTTTCCTGGTTCCCTTTAGGACCCTCACAGGTTATTACAGTTGAGTTTCAGAACAGTGACCACCCACAGCAACATTAGAGAATTTCCAGGAACGATTCTCCACTGTGGCAGTCCCTAGAGATTTTCAAACCCCGGTGGCCGCTTACTGCACATGGGCACCGCTGAGTGGGGAGGGACTCAGGTCTTCTCAGGCCTTCAGTCCTGTTGATTCCCAGGCTTGCTGGGATTGCCTGCATACCAGTGCTTCCCAGAAAGGTGTGTAATAATAACAGATACAAGAAAAGATCGTGAAACAATTTTTTTTCTTTTAGAAGTTGATCTTTTTAAAAATTTCACTGAAGTATAGTTGACTGACAATGCTGTGTTGATTTCTTCTGTAAAGTGACTCACTTATATGTATATATTCTTTCTCATATTATTTTCCGTTATGGTTTAATCACAGGATATTGAATATAGTACCCTGTGCTATACAGTAGAAGCTTGTTTATTCATCCTATATATAATCTTTTGCCTCTGCTCTCCCAAATTCCCACTCTTTCCCTCCCTTAACCCACCTCCTCCTTGGCAACCACAAGTCTGTTCTCTATATCGGTGAGTCTGTTTTTGTTTCACAAGCATGTCGATTTGTATGCTATTTTAGATTTCACATACTAGTAAATTAGTATGGTATTTGCATTTCTCTTTCTGACTTATTTCACTTAGTATGAGTGTCTCGAGGTCCATCCATATTGCTGCCAATGACATTCTTTCTTATGGCTGAGTAGTATTCCACTGTGTATATGTACAACATCTTCTTTATCCGTTGTTCTGTCAATAGATATTTAGGTTGTTTCCATGTCTTGGCTATTATGAACAGTGCTGCTGTGAACATAGGGGTGCATGTATCTTTTTGAATTACAGTTTTGTCTAAGTATATGCTCTAATTCTTTATAGAGAGTGAGGAAGGAAAAAGGGTTACTGATTTTTTATAAAGAGAAAAAGCAAATAATTCACAAGACCTTGCTTGCCAACAGGGAACAGACCAACACAAGTGCTGAATATTCCCCTGTAATCAAGCATATCTGGATATCTTAGGATCTCTCTTTCTCTTCCTAGGAGCCATGGGAAGGACTTGAAGCCCAACCAACCTCCACAGTTTTGGATAGGCCTTTCAGAAATCATGTCTGCAAGACTCAAGACAAAATATGGAAAAGAGATGACCAGCTGTCAGGATTAGTCACCTGAATCCACAATAGTGGAAAAGTGAGACCAAGGAAACAAAAAATACAGAAAAACATAGCCACTGAGCTGATGAAATAAAGTGTTCTTGTAGCCACCCTCTCTCATTAAAAGCTAATTCCAATATGGCAAGCCCAGTGTCAGGTTGTGATGCTTTGGGGTGTTTTCTTGCTCTTATCCCTCTGAACAGGAGTAAGGTCTGTGTCCAGGAAACTCCTGCCAATGAATATTTTCTATTCTTCTTTTGTCAGGGTTTTCCTTTTCAAGCTCCCAACAAGATCATTTTGCCAGGGGAGTGTTTTCTTGTTTGTGAAGGGTTTTGGGGATTGTTTGTTCTGAAAAGCATCTGCAGACAATAATTGGGAAATGTGTTAAACCTGCCATCAATTTGCCTTATTGATGTGGAAGCCTCAGTCGGTTCCTGAGCAGAATAGACTTTTCCCCATGTGGTCGAGTGACTGAAAAGGCTGAGCCACTGAAAAGGACGAGTCAGACAGAGGCAGGCACCAGAGAGCACAGTGACAAGGGGAAAACAGAGGGGTGGAAACTGAGCCAGAAGTCCTGAGACAAAGCTTGTGATGAACGCAAAGGCTTCTTGAGATGTTCAAAGGAGAGCTGGTTATCACAGAAGCTCCTCCAAAAAAAGGAATTTTCAGGGATTAAGACAAGGGTGGAAAGAGGAAAGGTGAGGGAATATGTGTAGCAAAATAACCTCATCTGGGCAGCACGGTTCTTGTCTGTTAGGCTGTTTAATTTTTATAAAAGTTTTCTCCCCCCCACACACTATCATTACAACATAGGATAATATTTAGTTCTGCCACGGAGAAACCAGGGTCTTTTGACATTTATGGCACCTGGACAAATGGTAATTATCAGCCTGTAATTCCCTTGAGGGGAATTGATGTTTCTATAAATTACAAGAGCTGAGCTTGAGTGGTTTACAACACCATCAAAACCTTGCTGTGGACAAAGAATCTTATAACCACATCTTGCCAGTTAATAGGTGTTTGTACAATGGGTGATTTAGGAGCTTCCAGCCCTTCTCAGGGAGCACTGGGAGCCCGTGGGCTCTTTCCAGCTGCCCCCAGGCCACCCTTGAATGAACTGAAAACACATCCCCTCTCGTTGGTTGCCAAGGCTCACTGCATTGGCTTCTCAAGTTGAACACATTTATATCCACACTAGTATACACATCTATGAGATTTGTTGATTCTTCCAAAAGAGTACTCCTTGAAATGACTACAAGTGTGTTCTCAAGCATTTAACATATTCACGGGCATCTCCGACCAAAGAGGGGCTTTACAGATTAGTCAAGGTCACAGGGAAAGAAGGACTGCCTAAATTAGTACGCAACCTAGGTTGTGGTAATTTAATAGTAAAATTTTGGAGAAGGAAATGGCAACCCACTCCAGTATTCTTGCCTGGAAAAGGCCATGGACAGAGGAGCCTGGCGGGCGGCAGTCCACGGGGTTACATGACAGAGCATGCCTGTATGAGGGTGGAGGGAGATGGGTAGGTAGCAATAAACTGGTAGAACCAAAAAAAAAAAAGAGTAAAATTTTTAAGACCTGTTTTGAAACTGTGTTAGAGTCTTATTAGAAGCAATAGGGTTCAAGAAATTCAAGACATATTTATTGTGAGCCTCCTAGGTGGCCACATGTTAAGCAGTCAGGTGGGAGACAGAAATATGGCAGGATCTCTAAAACGTACTAAGAAATCATAATTTATTACGTATCTAATGTATTTATAGTATATACTCCTCTGACTTCCAAAAATAGCTTGACGTCACAGAGAATATAATGTCAAATCTATATTATGCCAAATATATCTATTATATATGTGCAAATATGCATGAATGCATGTATGTGTATGTAATTTTTAAAATGTATCAAAGAATGAGCAGGAGAGAATTGTGTTGGCTATTAAGATGTAAATTAAAGTAATTTGGCTATAATTTCTCTTTGCAAGAAAAAGAAAAGGTGGGGGATAAAAAAGAAAACTGTTGGGGGAAACTGAGAAACCTGCTCAGTGGCATGTCTTTGGTGATGCAGTGGTGACTCCAGGGACCAAGTTTCTAAATCACCATTTGTAACCAATCAGGGCCTTTTCCTAATCTCTGCACCCAAAGTCAAACAAATCACTTTTCATCCATCATACTGTCTCATAAACAGAAAATATATACAGGCCTTTCTGTACCTATGGTTATAAAACATGAAGGCCACAATCCCATAATTAGACCTCAGTATTCAGGAAAGGAAAGCTCTTCACAGAACAGTGGCAGTATCCAGGTTATATAAATCCTTGGAATAAACCAATTAAAGGCATTGACTCACCATGCAAGGCCTTTAGCATGAAAAGAGATTTACACCTGTCATTCTCATACACTATCTCATTCTAGTACCATGTATTTAGTGTTCTTTCTTAAAAATATCTATGCTTCAGTTACCTAACAAATTTTAGAACAAACATCCATTTACCTTATAATCATTACCATATGTATGTTAAGCAAGCAAAGATTTTTTTTTTTGGGCAAAGATTTTTAAAAGTACTTGCTTTCAAAACCATTCATTGGTCCTTCACACCTTCGAACATAACAAACCAAGGCACTCTGGGGAGAGTGTTGGTTTACTGAATAGATAATCTGTTTTTCTAATAATAAATAAAGACAGGCTGAAAATATTCATAGGAGTTATCACATTATAAGAATTTGTGCAATAACATATTTGCAGACTTCAATATCAGCTCAAGACGTCTGCCTCTCCAAACAAAGGTGCGTGCTTCCCTTAATTGGGCAAGAGAATTCTATAATCTATTCTTTGATTAATCTAAAGCACAGAGTTAAATTAAATGTCTGACTCAATTAACAAATTAATCCTAGTAGTTCTACTCTTTTTAATTGATCTCTTAAATGGTCCTGTTTCTCTTTTTGGCTTGTTACTGTAAGCTGACTCAAAGTCTTTTTTAAAAGATATAAATAATGTATAAGCAAATGTAATAAAACACAAATGCTTTCTACAGGGATTTAGGTAAGATGCAGGATGAACCAAGAGATCCATATCAGGGCACAGGACAAATGAGAGAATAAGGGCTGCTGTGATATCCCAAAAATTGTCTCCAGGAGCAATGTCAGGTCCACAGGGCCAAACAGTTTATGATGCTGGAGGAGGAAAATCAAAACAGTAACTGGAAGAACTTGGGGTTCTCTTGTCTTTTCAAAAATACAGATTTGTGACACCTAAACCAAAATCACCAAGCAAATTCAAGTTGTAAGTGGGTGATATTAACGAAGTGGTAAAAAACCACAGGGGTTGGGGGTAGAGGGTGGGTCTTATGCGGAAATGAAGAATATGCCTTCCCACCATTCACATTTAAATTTTTTATAAAAGAAGCCTCAAGGCAGACCTGTTGACCACAGTTGTTGGCTCAATGGCTTTGTTGTGACCCCTACTCTAAATAATCAACCTATTTCACTCCACTGAAGTTGCTCAACAGTGGAACTGCTGGCACTTGGAGTGGAGTAAGTTTTCACTGTGCAGGATTTTGCTGTGTGTTGCAAGTCTATGGACATCCAGGTCTCCCAGAAATCAAAAGCTATAGCAGAATGCAGGCAAATGAAAATGTTCCCCTCAAAAACCCTAAATTTCAAACATGCATTTCCCACACTACCCCAAAAGTGAGAACCAGGGTCTGTTTCCATGGCTAAACTATTCTGCCTCTCTATATTTTTATATCTTACCTCATATTTTTCCTTATTCACAACATGATTTTCAGGATTTAAGGAGAACAGTATAATAGCGGATCATTTCCTTTGTCTTACATTAGATTAGAAAGGGTACTATAAAGGGGTTGGCAGGAAATATGAAGATAATGAGATGAGGAGGAGGAGAAACTGATCAAAGGACAAGTCATTGCAGTCACTAGGCAAAAGAAACAGCAGGAAAAGTATGTGGGGAAGGAGGCTGGACTAGTGATTTTTATTATTGCTACCACCGCACAGTTTTTCAAAGCTGCTCTCTTTCATCCTCTTCCATCACCTTGGAACTTTCCCAGAATGCCCAATTTGAGAAACTTTGCATTCATATCTTTGGTGCCTAAACTAAGTTAGAATCCTGTCTTAATGACTACCATTTATAACATCCAGTTCTACATAATGAGGCCATTGCCAACTCATGGTCAACAACCCACAGTAACCCAAGGTTGCTGTTATGGATATAATTAGCTTCCTTAAATGAAAAACTCATGTAAGACAGAGTTTTGTATTCCCAAATCATTGTTCATTTACCAGTCAACCTAGTTAACACCTCTATTGATATAGTGTTTAAGTCAGAAATAGAAATTACTTTTGGATGATTGCATGTTATAATACCCTGTGTGAATCTGGCATCAATTCTCAAAGTAGTTTTTTGTTTTCTCTCAGTGGAGAATGTTGTAGCCTATAAGGACTTAATGACTGTTGAGCGTCTCCCTGTTGGAGTAATGACCCTCACATCTTTGAAGTGAAGTTAAAGTTGCTCAGTCATGTCCGACTCTTTGCAACCCCATGAACTTTAGCCTGCCAGGCTCCTCTGCCCATGGATTTCTCCAGGCCAGAATACTGGAGTGTGTAGCCATTGCCTTCTCCAGGGGATCTTCCCAACCCAGGGACTGAACCCAGGTCTCCCTCATTGCAGGTGGATTCTTTACCATCTGAGCCACCAGAGAAACTCATATCTTTTAAAAAGGTTTTAAAAAAAAGGGTCTCAGGGATATGCAGATTTGAAGATGTTTGGAATAAAATTGTTAAAGAGAATAGGAAATGAACCAAGGCAGGGGTGGGAATATAGGTGTCAGACAATTTCAAAAGTTCAAAATAGAGGAGTGTTAGATATAGGTAAAGCCAGGTGGAAGAACCAGGACAGTGAAAGGTAAGGAGGTATAACTGATACTAAGCTTGGTTCTAGCAGAGAAGCAAAGACTAGTAGACCGGATATGCATTGTAAGGGGGAGAGAGGGGACACGAGAGAGGGGTGGGAGAGGGAGAAGGAAGGAACCTTCTAAGCCTTATTATAAAAATGGGCTTTTAAATGTAATGTCCTTGCTTATTGACAAAGAAGGGAGGATTGCAAAGTAACAGGTCACTAACACTTCAGAACTGATTCAAAATAACTCTGGATGTGTTTTTAAGACATTTGTACCTTTTAATAATTATGATAATATCAACAACTAATATTCATTAGTTATGCTGTAGGCAATGTTATATCATGAATAGATGAATTAGCTTTTTTCATCTCAACACCACAGGCATCCTTATTTGACAGCTGAAGAAACTAAGGTGGAGAAGGTTAAATAGCTTGTTCAACTCAGTCACATGGGTATGAATGGAAATCTGAAGGCAGGCATCTTGTTCCAAATTCCTGCTTTTAACCGTCAAGTGGCACTGCCTCATTTCACATCTGACACTCTCTGTTACTCCCAGGATGACAGACTCCTTGAGAATTATCCCTACCCTCTGCCTAGAGTGGACACCCAGAAGCCTTGTGTACAACTAGCCCCTCCCCAGGACAGAATTGTTCAGATCAAGGTAGGCACCTGGCCCCAAGTTATCCATTCAGATTCTTCCCCCTCCCCAGTCATTTGGAATTCAGATAGAAATAACCGGTCAGTTTGGGTAGGTCTTTTAAGCTGAGAAAATGGCAGTTCGGGGACTACCAGGCGTCTGCCTTCTTCCCTTAAGGTCTACTTAGAGGCAGAAGATGGGGAATGACTGGAAGGACACAGAAAAGAGATAGAAAGGGAGCATTTCCTAGGTCCTTAGTATATGTCCAGTCCCCTTTTCCAGACCAGCTCCTTACTGCCATCAGGTTCAATGAGAAGCCTTCTATTCTCATAATAAGCACAGACTTTTTTCCAAACCTGCCCTGAAGTGGTTTCTGCCACTTACAACCGAAGAGATATAACTAAAACAACATAGAGACCTCCAGTTTGTAGCTTCGATCTCTTCTTATATATTTTACTGCCTTAAGCATTTATCCCTTTCGTCAACATATTCTGTCTTCTTTCAGATGAGGAACACTTTCCTAAATCCCTCTGAGATTTAGTCTTAGGACAATAATAATATCACAGACACTAGCAGACTTCCACCTCCTACTAGAAAGACTGGGAACAGGGTGTACAGTACACATTTGCTTTATGGAAATGGCTTTTAAAATGATAACAACAGCCACCACCACCATCACATCTAATATCATAAATACCCTTTTTATTTGTAGAGTGGACTTTAATTTTAGTGGTATTTGGGCTATTGTGATAGTCTACCAGTTTCATTAAAATGGAATTCTACTGCAATCCTTGATAAATAATTAAAACAGCCAGATAGAAGCTTGACTTTTATACCCCCAAATAAAACGCAATGGTTTGCTTAAATAGTGTGATGATCTCCAAGGCAACTTTCCCACATGAACTATGTTGTCATGAGGGAGATGGAAGCAAGGATACTGACTATGGTTATTTTCTCAAATTGACCTGAATTTGCCCAAGCAATTAATATACCTATGGATAAACACAGATAGAACAAAGAGACTTTCTCTCCATCATCCTCATTTTGCAGATGAGGAGCTGAGGCCTAAAGAGCAAGGTCACACAATTTAGGGGCATGGTTATCACTGGATCCTGAGTTAGCTGACATTTCTGACTTAAAGCTCTTTACATTTCACTTCTTTGAAGAGGCTTTGTGGCTTTTACAAGTTTCATAACATTAAGAGGTAACCCACAGTTGAGAAACTCGAATCAATTCACATGAAAAGCAGCCAGTAGAATGGCCATTTATGGAGCTGTGTTTTGGGGTTCCATTTGAAAAAAAGGAAAGGAGATAAAACTAGTCTTAAAGGTTTCTTAATATTTTGCAGAGTCCTCAGATGGCTCTGGGCTTCCCAGGTGGTGCTAGTGATAAAGAACCCACCTGCCAATGCAGGAGACGTAAGAGACGCAGGTTCGATTCCTGGGTCAGGAAGACCCCCTGGAGGAGGGCATGATAATCCAGCCTAGTATTCTTGCCTGGAGAATCCCGTGGAAAGGGGAGCATCACAGGCTACAGTCCACAGGGTCACAAAGAGTTGGACTCTAGTGAAGCGATTTAAAATAGCGCAGCACAGATGCCTCTAGAAGACCTAGCTAGCCTTTCACTGGGGCTCTTGGAGGCAGCTTCTCTACTGGCTTCCTATACAGTGGGCAGAAATGGAAATTCATTTTCTCTTCTTGTGAGCCATGGGAGTTCCCCACCCTCTTCCTTCAGAACTTGGATAATGTGATAAGATACAACCCACACTGACATTCAGATAGCTGTGTCAGTTACCAAAGTGAGCCTTTAGTTCACAAGCTTTGGAAATTTATACCCACCTACTTTTTTTTCATCTTGACTTCATCTTACTAGACTATGGACAGAGAAATTTTGGGTTAAAAAAAAATATCCCTTAATCTGTTTTAAGGTAAATGTCTTTATAAACAGATAAGTTCAAATAGTAGGTGTGTGATTTGGTCACTGTGATTCCAAAACAAAGAACAAACACCTGTATCCTTTTTCACACACACACACACAAATACCATCATGGTATTTTATACTTCTAGTTTCTGGTATCAATTCAGTCTGGTGTGATAGGTGTTACTAAAAATCTTTGGAGAGCTTGTTTGTACATGCCAGATTTTCTTTAATATAGCAACCAATAAATAGTTGTACTCTGCAATCTTTCAAAAGAGAAAAAAGCCATGAAAAATGAAATAAAAAGCAAAATAAATTATTTTTCATGTTTCTTCATTTTTGTCATAAAGCATGGAATATGGCTCAGGATCTCCACCTAGTGGAATCTTTAAGGTGATAACTCTGTTGTAAAACGTCTAAAATAGAAGAAACTTGAGAAAATGGGGCCATCAAATCAGAGTAACTTCTGGAAAACCTTTAGGTGTATAGTCTACTGCCTCATGTAGCCACCCCAGTGATATGGAAAGACTAAGACTTCCTTTGCTGAATTTCACATTTTCTCTTCTTCATGTCTTGTATTTCATTTCTGGCACTTGTGTTCATTACCAATGATCCCTGAGAGTTCATTGAACCAAGAGGGCTCCCTCTTTTTTAATGCCTTGAGTTTAGATCCTATGAGTCTGTCACACTATCCATTTGGGGTTCAGTAGGGATCTTGTTTTAAGTATGTTGTTCAACAGACTAGCTGTTTATTCATGACCAACACATCATATTTGGTAAATAAATGCTTATTAAATTAATTAGCATTCAATTCATATAGTAATAGTTTTTTACTCCAAAACCAAAAAGCACTAGTTATCAGTTGGTAAAAAGATTGCTATCTATGAAAGATATAAGTGCGTGATTGCTCATATAAATCATTAACATAAATCTATGCTTCATAGCCACCCTGAGCTCTGTGTAGTGAAATTCCATATTCCTTTCCTGTTATATTATGGTGTAATGATTACATTACTGGCCTTACTTCCTCACCCTCCCATCTGTTTGCCATGTCACTTTGTAATGCTCTCCAGTCTGCCTATAGCCTCAGCCCTGCGACTTGTTTGCCAAAGAATGCTAGCAGACTTGACTCAAACAGAAGCCTGACAAGGTACTTGCACAATTCTGCTCTCTCACATCATGGCCATCATCATGAAAAGATATTTCAGGCAAGCCTGCTAAAAGATGAGAAGTAAGTAGCCCAATCACTCTTGTCACCATAGCTGGATATCAGATACATGTTTGAGAACTAGTGATACAAGAAGAACCATCCAGCAGAGCAAAGCCTGAATCACTGACCTGTAGATTCTTGAGCTACTAGTACCTTAAGCCACTGGTTTTTGTAGTAGTTCATTACACAGCATCAATGAGGCAATAGACAACTGATAGAGGATGCACATTAAGTTTTGAGATGGTTTAGGGGCTAACCAGAGGAAGTTCTTATTGAGAAATGGTCTCCTGAGGGCAAAGAACTGTAGCTTGGGATTTTGAAAAATAAAAACTAGAGGGAACAAAAGTGAGGAAATCCTCCATGCTGAAGCTAAGCTGACATTTAAGAAAGTTGAAAAGGATATAGTGTCAGGCCACAAGACCAGAATCAATAAAACCATTATTAGCTAATAGGTGCGGAAGGGAGAGATTCTGCTGGAAGAGAATGGCTACCAAACAGGATTTCCCTCTCATCACATTTAAAAATAGTGGGATGATTGCTAATATTAAGGAACTGCAAATTGCATTTCTACAGGTAAGTACTGGGATTGTTTAGCTGTAAGTGGAGGGAGAGGCTAGAGGAGTCTATCCACATGTCCCATAACTATTATTTCAGTATACCAATTGCTTTGAGAAAGTATGCATGGTAGTCATGCCCACAACTGTTGTATGCAATTAGAAAGTCATATCTGTAGCATTTAATACTACCATGATCTGCGTGTGTCTGAGCTGAAGAATACTTCATAAGAATTATGCTAATAACATGGTTAGGGTGCTGAAAGCCTATGTCTCATCCAGGAGCTATGCCCCTTGATCAAATCTCTAGATGTTTTTGCAGGGGACAGAATGAAAGAATTGATGTTTAACTATAAGAACTTGATCAAACCTCCTGCATGTTATTTTTGCCAGGATATCTTCAGACAACATTGGGCAATGAGACCTTTGACGATGTCGATGATCCTCCAGCTACCTATAATTTTCCATGCTGAGTAAAGCTATTTACTCCTTCCCCTCCATATACACACATGAGCTGGCACTGCCCTTCATATGATTCTATTACTGAAACAGAAAGAGAGCAAGAAAGTAAAAAAACAAATTGACTTCAAGAGCTACCTTAACTGACTATCATGTTTTTTTGGGGGAAGGATAGTTACATAGACAAATGTCTCATCAACCTCAATTAGAAAGCTCCCTGTGGCTAGGAACTCATCTTAACTCTTAAATACCTGTAGCATTTGAGCCCATTGGAATGAACATCATGGACTCTCAACAAATATGTTCCATTGTTCTATTCCTTCATAGCAGGGGACTTTTAGTGCAGTCTTGTTTTTATAGCCATGAAAGGTTTAGAATGTTTTCAAAAGCAAGTATGAATCTTCCTTCATCCATCACAGCATGATTTTTAAAAAATTTCACTGACTGTTTAAAAATAACAGCCTATTTCCTTAATTAAATGGCCATTTAGATGGCTGGTTTCCCAGTCATCTTTATCACTTCATGCATTTCTGTGACACCTCTCTATCTTACAACTAAATGATTATAAACGGGAAGCTTAATGATTTAGAATTAACTACACAGACAGTAATTATATCTTTCAAGCCTCTCACTCCCTCAGAATTTTTTAATGACCAATATATATTCTCTTGAAGAGAGCTGGTATAAATTCTCATGCTTGCTCTGTTGCAAAGTTTCTGGCAGGCAATTAAAGGTAAATAGATGGCAGCTGCACAGATCCTCTCTATAGCCATCCTGCTCGCTACCCCGCCTCCAGCTAGACTTTTCCACATTTCTCACCATTTCCTTCCCCTTCTTATTCTTCACACCATGCCCTCTTCTTGCATTCATAAAACATTCACTCATTAACTGCTAGACACTAAGGTTACACACCTGAAGGGCTTCTCTCTCTCAATGACTCTCAGTCAGGAGGAAAAAAACAGATAAACATTTCTACTTATAAATAACAGTGACGGCCATGTTAATAAGCAATCAGAACACTACTCTCTGAGGGGACAAAATGTGTCTCACATTGTTCTAAGAACTATATATATACTAATTCATTTAATCTTGACAACAAACTGCCCTGTATTTTGTCCCCAAATTAGAGATGTTGAAGAAAATTTGTTCCATTTTTTTTTTAAGAGAATGAAGCATTGTTCTCTTGGAATCAGATGCAACACATAACTCTAAGCATGTGAATCTAGTAACAGAACACTACTTAATGAGGTACTGAAGCCGCTATGGAGAACAGTGTGGAGATTTCTTACAAAACTGGAAATAGAACTGCCATATGACCCAGCAATCCCACTTCTGGGCATACACACCGAGGAAACCAGATCTGAAGGAGACACGTGCACCCCAATGTTCATCACAGCACTGTTTATAATAGCCAGGACATGGAAGCAGCCTAGATGCCCATCAGCAGATGAATGGATAAGGAAGCTGTGGTACATATACACCATGGAATATTACTCAGCTGTTAAAAAGAATTCATTTGAGTCAGTTCTAATGAGATGGATGAAACTGGAGCCCATTATACAGAGTGAAGTAAGCCAGAAAGATAAAGAACATTACAGCATACTAACACATATATATGGAATTTAGAAAGATGGCAATGATAACCCTATATGCAAAACAGAAAAAGAGACACAGATGTACAGAACAGACTTTTGGACTCTGTGGGAGAAGGCGAGGGTGGGATGTTTCGAGAGAACAGCATCGAAACATGTATATTATCAAGCGTGAAACAGATCACCAGCCCAGGCTGGATGCATGAGACAAGTGTTCGGGGCTGGTGGGAAGACCCAGAGGGATCGGGTAGAGAGGGAGGTGGGAGGGGGGATCGGGATGGGGAATACATGTAAATCCATGGCTGATTCATGTCAATGTATGACAAAACCCAGTACAATATTGTAAAGTAATTAGCCTCCAACTAATAAAAATAAATGAAAAAAAAATGAGGTACTGAAAGTGGATGAAGTGTATCTCATCTAACAAAACACAGAAGGAACTGTGTTTCAGATACCAAAGGGCAATTTCAAGGGAAATAACTCCTATTCGTGCATACGAATGGAGAGGGAAATGGCAACCCACTCCAGTATTCTTGCTGTAAAAATTTCATGGCCAGAGGAACCTGGCAGGCTACAGTCCATCAGGTTGCAAAGAGTCGAACACGACTGAGCACACAAACATACATGCATACACACAAACACAGATTCATTACAGTGAGGCTACTGAGATACTCAGTGCTATATACTTGATGAAAAAAAAGTGAAAGCGTAAGTCACTCAGTGGTGTCTGACTCTTTGAGGCCCCAAGGACTGTAGCCCACCAGGCTTGCTTGTCCACAGAATTTTCCAGGCAAGAATATTGGAGTGGGTAGCCATTCCCTTCTCTAGAGGATCATTCCCAACCAGGGATCAAACCCAGGTCTCCTGCACTGCAGGCAGATTCTTTACTGTCTGAAACACCAGGGAAGACCTATACATATGCTTCAAAAGTAACTGCTGAATAAATGGCATGGCATTTATTGCAAATTTATTGCATATTCATGCTCCATGAATGTCTTCATTCAGTAAAATAAGGGAAATAAAGGGAAATAGGATGTCTTGGTAAAGTTTCCAATTCCAAAGTACTAATGCTATTTAAAATGAGATTATATACCTCTATGCAACATTTGGAGAGGGAAATGGCAACCCACTCCAGTGTTCTTGCCTGGAGAGTCCCGGGGACAGGGGAGCCTGGTGGGCTGCCATCTATGGGGTCGCACAGAGTCGGACACAACTGGAGCAATTTAGCAGCAGCAGCAGCAGCATACAACATTTAGTATAAATGTTTATTTTTTGGCACTTTGTGTAAACATTTTAAATTAAAATATAAATAATTTAAAATAATAAGGTGTTTTATTCTGTTATAAAAGTTTAAGCATGGCTTAGCGGTTAGGAGTTCAAGTATTCACTCAAGTTTTCCCATTTACAGTCTGTGTGACTTTGACCAAATTACTTAACTTTTTTAAGCCTAGATTTCCTCATCTGCAGAGTGGAAAGAAACAAGATGATAGAGTTATCAGACTAAAGGAGAAAATGTAAGTAAAATGCTTACTTACAACTGACACATAGTAGATAAGAAGTCTTGTTACTATTAGGTAATTAAGGGTGAACCAAGGAGCTGTAAAAGTTAATGACAATAATATTGTCAGTTATAATCTTAAAAATAGACAATAGCTTCTTCAGCTCTTACTATTATGTGAATCAGTGCATTTATACCATCCTTATCCATGTTAATGTTAGTGAAAACAAGCCCATACTGAATTCAGTTGCTGATACTAGCCTACTCTATTTAATGTTTTATTCTTCATTCCCTAAAGTATTCCTCTAAAACAAGAGCAAAATTAGGCAAAAACACTGGAAACTATGAGAACAGTTTCTTTTCCACACTATTAAAAATGTTGTCTTTTGCTATTTTCTAAAAGTAGCCTTGTAGCTGCCAAATTTCCAAGAAGCTATGCTAACTTGAAATTCCATGTGAGCTAATAAATAAAAAGTGCAAGCATTCAAAAACATAAAAATATAGTGGCTAGTGAGGACAATGCTGATCTGAGAAAGGTAGTACTCAAGGAAGAGGTCAAGAAAGCACAGCAATCTCTTAGATAAGTCAGAGCATACGCTCTGGCTAAAATTCAAACCCTTTTTCTCCCCACTGTGACACAAGGATGGATGGTGCTTACATGCAGAACACACATTCTTGTGTACAGAGATAAGAGATGTCAAGAGGTGTGTGGAACTTCTAGGGAACTAGCTGCAACTGTGGTCTCTTTTCCCCCAACTCAAGAAAAGATGTATCTGCATGCAAGTAAGCATGAGTGCTTATGGGTAGCCTGAAATTTCATTCTAACTACATAAAGATATAAATTATTTCCTCTTATTGATACTTTACTATTCATAATAAATTATAGATACTTGCAATGTATCATATTTCTTGAAGATGAGGACTAGACCTCATATGTAAATTTTTCACAAGTTAATTTGTCAATTTAATGCAATCCCAGTAAGAACAGGTGGGATTCTAGATGAATTTGGTTCAAGATCATACAGGTGATTCATAAGTTAACATTGAAAACAAGCAAACAAGAATAGTCAGAAAAATTTGGGGGAAAATAGGAAAAGACATTAACCCTATCATATATTAAAACATATTTTACAGCTATAATATTTAAGATAGTGAGGTGCTGGTTCTCAGGGGAAAAACAACAAATAAAACAGTATACTATTCAGGATTAAACCCAAATAAATGTGCAAATTTGGTATCTAATAAAAATAGTATTTAAAATGAGAGGGTAAAAGATGAGTTATTCAACAAATGCCATAGGAATACATGAGTAATGATATTGTATGTGTGTTTGGCGGGGAGTTGGATAAAGGGTGGATAAATTTAGAGCCTTACATCACAACTTTTATTCCAGAAATTGAACATAGGCCAAATAATTGCTACAAATACAAATAAACAGACATGAAAACACTTAAAGAAAACAAAGAAAGAAATGAAATAAAATGTAGACTGGGAAAGGTCTTTGTGAGAATGACCTAAATCCACAAAAAGAAGTATTGATAACATTAATCACATTAAAAAAAAAAAAAGATTTTCCTGGAAAAGAAAGCCCTGTTACAAACAAATAACAAGTTGGAAAAATTACTTGCTGCTCACATCACTGAAGATAGTCTTGTTGACATAAAAAGATCTCCTGAAAATGTTAAGCACTCAGTTGTGTCTGACTCTGCGATCCCATGGACTGTAGCCCGCCTCAGGCTCCTCTGTGCATGGAATTTGCCAGGCAAGAATACTGGAGTGGGTAACCTTTCCCTTCTCCAGGATATCTTCCTGGCCCAGGGATCAAACTCAGATCTCCTGCATTGCAAGCAGACTCTTTGCTGTCTGAGCCACCAGGGAAGCCCATAAAGAGCTCCTACAACTTAATCAAAGACAAAATAGATAAAACTTATGAAGATGGTTCACTAAAAGAAAATATAAACAATTCTTAAACAAATGTAAAAACACTCAGCCTTACTCACAGTAAGAGATATAAATGAAAACTAAAAGTTATTATTTTTCACCTATCAAAATGTCAACGATCAGATCAAAAGGTTTATAGAGGGAAAATGCTTCTCCTATTGTTTCATTTGCAGACCTGATTCCAAGCACACATTACATAATCTTCTAGCTTGGCTGCTATAACAGAATACCATACGCTGGGTGGCTTAGGCAATAGACATTTATTTCTCATAGTTCTGGAGGTTGGGGAGTCCACAATCAAGGTCCTAGCAGATTCCATTCCCAGTGAGAGACCTCTTCCAGGTTGCAGACAGTTGCTTTCTCACTCTCCTCACATTGGCAGAGAGTCAGAGAAAGCTCTAATCTCTCTTTTTCTTCTTATGAAAACATGAATTGCACCATTGGATCCTACCTTTATGCCCTCATCTAAATTTAATTACCTCCCAAAGACCCCACCTCCAAATTCCATCACTTTGGGGCATTAGGGTTTCAACATATCAATTTTAGGAGGGGGACACAGATACTGTGTTCATACAACACAACAAGGCAAAGAAGCAGAGAGATCTCATAACAGGCCTGAACTGTAATGGCTGATGAGATCATCTGTAGGGAATTGGAAAAGGAGTATTTTCTATATGGAATCAATGCTCATTGAATGTCAGTCAGGTTGAGGAGGAGATATTTTTTATGATATATATTTTCTTCTTATGACATGTTGGTGGGATTCTGATTCAACTTCATGTAGTACGTGGTGTGTACCAAAGAAGGGAAGTGATGGAGAGACTAGACTGAATAAAGCTTGTTTTTTAAGACAAATACGGTTGTTATTAGTCACACACACACACACACACACACACACACACACACACACACACATAGACAGACACCCTGACCTTGCAGACAGTAGGTGCCATGGGGGAAAGGCTGAGATCTCAAGCTCGAGAATAATGACACAATGGAAATTTATCCTCTACACTGAACTGTCCCATTTCAGGCTAACATGTCATTAAAAACCCAGTAAACTCCTCAGTTATAATTGAGGAATTTTACTGATTTTGGAGTGGACTCAGTTAATAAGACATTATGATTTCCTCTCTATTCTTGTTGCCATTCCTTGTCATGTTTTTGGCTGTGAAAGTAGTGAAAACTACTCAGACTCTTTTTGCCTCTTGTTATCACTTGGAGAACTGACCACATTTGTTCCTAAATTGATAGAGACGAAGAAGCAGCTTCCTTTGCAGACTACCCTCCATTCTGGACAGCAGAAATGGAAGAGGAAGTGCTAGTGGACGGCCAGATGGTCTGCTAAACCACAGCTAGGCTTCCAACCTGGTCATATGGGTCCAAGGCAGCCTCAAAAGAGCCCTAGAATGTGTGTGTGTGTGTGTCTGTGTGTCTGTGTGTTGGGGATGGGGGCAGCAGAATGTTGCCCATGTTGCCCATGTTCATGGGTTCCAGGGTGGCACACACATGACTCAGTTTGCAGGCAGTCTTGGTGAGACTTTGCTGCTAGGACAAGGAAGAGTATACAAGTGAAATGTGTAGACCAATGCCTAAAGTCCAGACCATGGTGTCTCTGTGAAAGCTAGTATGCCTAGAGGATGCCCTCCCACCCATGATACCTTAGGACTCCAAAGTCTCCTAGTATTGGGCATGATCATAGGGAAGAGATTTAGTTTCAGCCATCCAGACAGGATAGTAAAACCTCAAAATAGAAACTAATTTTAGTTTTAGAGAAAAAGAAAAGAAAATTTCTTGGAGGTGGGTCAAAGAGGATCTTACTGTGATTTATGTCAAGGAGTGTACTGCCTGTGTTCTCCAGTAAGAGTTTTATAGTTTCTGGCTTTAGACTTAAGTCTTTAATCCATTTTGAGTTTATTTTTGTGTATGGTGTTAGGAAGTGTTATAGTTTCATTCTTTTACTTGCAGCTGCATGCTTTTCCCAGTACCACTTACTGAAACGACTGGCATCTCTCTATTGTTATTCTTGCCTCCTTTGTCAAAGATAAGGCACTCATAGGTGGGTTTATCCCTGGGCTTTCTAAATTGTTCCATTGGTGTATATTTTTGTCTTTGTGTTGGTACCATGCTCTTTTGATGACTGTAGCTTTGTAGTACAGTCTGAAGTCAGAAAGTCAGAGCTGATTCCTCCAGCTCTGTTTTTCTTTCTCAAGATTGCTTTGGTTATTCAGGGTCTTTTGTGTTTCCACACAAACTGAAAGTTTTTGTTCTAGTTCTGTAAAAAATACCATTGGTAGTTTGATAGGGATTGCATTGAATCTGTAGGTTGCTTTGGGAAATATAGTCATTTTCACAACATTGATTCTTCCAATCCAAGAACTTAATATATCTCTCCATCTATTTGTGTCATCCTTGATTTCCTTCATTAGTGTCTTATAGTTTTCTGAATACAGGTCTTTTGTCTTTTTGTTGCTGCTTTTAGTTATTACTGTTAGTCACTGTGTTGTGTGTGACTCTTTGTGAACCCATGGACTTTAACTCACAAGTCTCCTCTATCCATGAAATTCTCCAGGCAAGAATACTGGAGTGGGTAGCCATTCCCTTCTCCAGGGGATCTTCCAGACCCAGGGATCAAACCCAAGTCTCCCACATTGCAGATTCTTTACTGTCTGACCCATCAGGGAAGGTAGGTAGGTTTATTCCTAGGTATTTTTTTCTTTTTGTTGTGGTGGTGAATGGGATTTTTTCCTTAATTTCTCTTTCTGATTTTTCATTGTTAGTATATAGGAATGCAAGGGATTTCTGTATATTAATATTATATTCTTTGTCTTAACTATATGAAGAGCTCTAGTAATTTTCTGGTAGCATCTTTGGGGTAATGGAAATAAAAACAAAAATAAACAAATGGGACAAAATTAAATTAAAAAACATTTATACAGTAAAGGGAACAATAAACAAGATTAAATGACAGTCCTCTGAATGGGAGAAAATAATTCCAAATGAAGCAATTGACAAAGGATTAATCTCCAAAATATAAAAGCAGCTTATACAGCTTGATATCAGAAAAACAGTCTAATAAAAAAAAAAAAAGCAAAACTGGGCAGAAGATCCAAACAGACATTTTTCTAAAGAAGACAAACAGATAGCCAATAACCACATGAAAAAATACTCAACATCACTCATTATTAGAGAAATGCAAATCAAAACTACAATAAGGGAACACCTCACATCAATCAGAATGGCCATCACCTAACATAACATATGATTCCTAACATAATTACACAGTGATAAGAGAATAGACTCTATATGATTTAGATACTACGAAATTTTTTTTTTTTAATTTTTGCACCTTGTTTTACATCCTTGGATATGTTCCAGTGTCCCCTGGCTTATAGTCCGTAGGAACTTGAATAGAATTTGTATTTGGCTGTTGAGTGAAAATTGTATAAATCTTAAGATTTGTGTTGAATTGGTTCATAGAGCTTTTCAGGTATACTATATCCTTCTGCTTTTCTGTCTATTCATTCTAGAATTAATAGAGAGAACTAAAAATCTTACTTTATCCACTTAAATAATTGTAACATACAGTGGAACTAAATGTAACTTTTTTCTGTATTTTCCAAGTCTGCTGTAAATGTGTTATCATACTTTCATAACTTAATTTTAAAAAATTTAAAAGAATTATTACACAAAAAAGAATGGTCATTATAAATATATATATATATATATATTATATATATATATAAACAATAAATGCTTAAGAGGATGTGTAGAAAAGGGAATTCTACTGCACATTGGCGGGAATGTAAATTGGTACAGCCACTATGAAGGATAGTATGGAGGTTCCTTAATAAACTAGGAATAAAATTACCATATGACCCATTACCCACTATCCCACCACTGGGCATGTACCCTGAGAAAACTACTTTCAGAAAGACACATGCACCCCAATGTTCATTGCAGCACTATTTATAATAGCCAGGACATGGAAGAAACCTAGAAGTTCATCGACAGATGAATGGATAGAGAAGTTTTGGTATATATACCAAAACTTCTTTATATACCATGGTATGGTACGTGTGTGTGTGTGTGTGTATACATATATATATATATATATATATATATGCATGTATAAAATGGAATATTACTCAGCCATACAAATTGAATTTGAGTCAGTTCTAATGAGGTGCATGATCCTAGAGCCTGTTATACAGAGTGAAGTAAGTCAGAAAGAGAAAAGCAAATATCATATATTAATGCATTTGTATGGAACCTAGAAAAATAGTACTGATGAACGTATGTACAGAGAAGAAATGGAGACACAGATATAGAGAATGGTCTGGTGGACACAGCAGGGGAAGGAGAAAGTGAGACAAGTTGAGAGAGTAGCATTGACATGGAGGCAAGCCTGCTGTCCTGTGAGCGCCTCAAAGGTGTGGAAGGAGGCGGGAGGGAGACTCACAAGGGAGGGCATATATTTATAATTATGACTGATTTGTGTTGATGTATGGCAGAGATCACCAAAAGACTGTAATGCAACTATACTCCAATGGAAAGAACACACCCCCACACACCCACACACCAGAGAAAAATT
This sequence comes from Muntiacus reevesi, assembly GCF_963930625.1. Classification (NCBI taxonomy): domain Eukaryota; kingdom Metazoa; phylum Chordata; class Mammalia; order Artiodactyla; family Cervidae; genus Muntiacus; species Muntiacus reevesi. Next base: position 5,512,157 of record NC_089256.1, on the reverse strand, counting down.
GGAGCCAAAAGTAAAGCAACCAAAGTCCATGAAAAGAAAGTTTCTTTCTGGTACATTAAAGCCTGTGGATTAAGGACAGTCCGTATAATTGAATATAGATATTTAAGAAGGAAAGTTCTAGTTAGAAGGGTCTCAAATTCCAGATTGGTCACGAACGAGCAGTGTATCCTGTAAGCTCACAGACTGTGTGAATGTTTTGAGCATTCTCTCTGCAGGGTGTAACCTGAAGGGAAAACAAGTTCTGGAAGGAAATGTAACACTTAACCCCTATTGTTTTTAGTTAAATCCTTCAGAAAGTCTTTTCACTTCAAACCAAGAGTTGTGACCACTGTTGTGAAGTGCTAATTAGCAAGCTCTTTGGCTGCCCCAAAGTCCAGTTTGTGGAAAACTGTGACTGGAGTTGTGACTAGAAACGTTTACAGAGACAGCACTACCCTTCAGAGGTCCTGCCCAACAGATTTCAATTTTGGAAGCATGGCATCAGTTCTGTATTTCCAACTTTAAATTCCAGAGAAATATGGAAATGAAGTTGATTTTAACTATGTTAAAAGGTAACAGTGTAAAACTGTCATTGTTGGAGACCATGGTGGATTTTGGTATTTAATTTGTTCAGCTCTTTTCCTTTCTTTTTTAATATTGAGTGTGTTGTAGGTGGCTCAGGTGGTAAAGATCTGCCTTCAATGCAGGAGATGTAGGTTCAGTGCCTGGGTGGCGAAGATCCCCTGGAGAAGGGAATGGCTACTCACTCCAGTATTCTGGCCTGGAGAATCCCCACGGACTGAGCAGCCTGGTTGGTTACAGTCCATGGGATCATAAAGAGCCAGACAGAACTGAGCAACTAACACTAACATTGCTCAAATAACTAGTTATACTAGATCTCTACTTTTTTTAGTAGAGGTTGTATATTAATCTTCACTGTATTTGATAGTGTGCTGCTAAAAGTGGAAAAAGTAGATCTTTGACAAGAAAAGCCCTGGTTTACAGCATTTGACGATTTCTATGACATAAACACACAATGGTGAATTTCAAGCGACCACTGTGAGGTCTCTGAAGTAGAGTAGGGAAAAAATGCACAATTGCTACCACACTCTTTCTACCATACAATTCTAAATAACCTCAAGAGCATGCATAATAAAAATGTAGCAAAAGATTAGAAACTGATATGTTTTGCCATTTATTAACTTTTATTATAATTTATATATTTGTACATTCATATAATTTAATTTTTGATAATGGATATACTTGACAACTGACTCACAAAAGTCTTGAATCATTAACAGTCGGCTTTTGGGAACTAGTACAAGCCACTTCAGAGTACTACTAATTGTTGCCCTGTCCTTTGCATGGTGATTGCCACCTAGTAGGTGTTATACATATGTTTGGTGAATTAACTGGTTCATCTGTTATTGAGTAACTATCTGAAGTCTTCCAAATGCAAATGCAATAAGATTCAGGTCTGTTTAAAATCAAGTAAGGGGTGGATGGGATGGCCCTCACATATAAGGCAGTTCAGTTCAGTTGAGTTCACTTCAGTTCAGTCACTCAATCCTGTCTGACTCTTTGCGACCCCATGGAGTGCAGCATGCCAGACCTCCCTGTCCATCACCAACTCCCCGAGTTTACTCAAACTCATGCCCATCGAGTTGGTGATTACATCCAACCATCTCATCCTCTGTCATCCTCTTCTCCTCTCTCCTTCAATCTTTCCCAGCATCAGAATCTTTTCAAATGAGTCAGTTCTTCGCATCAGGTGGCCAAATTATTGGAGTTTCAGCTTCAACATCACTCCTTCCAATGAATATTCAAGGCTGATTTTTGTAAGAATGGACTGGTTGGATCTTTTGCAGTCCAAGGGACTCTCAAGAGTCTTCAACACCACAGTTCAAAAGCATCAATTCTTCAGCACTCAGTTTTCTTTATAGTCCAACTCTCACATCCATACATGACTACTGAAAAAACAATATTCTTGACTAGATGGACATTTGTTGGCAAAGTAATGTCTCTGCTTTTTAATATGCTGTCTAGGTTGGTCATAACTTTCCTTCCAAGGAGTAAGCATCTTTTAATTTCATGGCAGCAGTAATCATCTGCAGTGATTTTGGAGCCCAAAAAAATAATGTCTGCCACCATTTCCACTGTTTCCCATCTATTTGCCATGAAGTGATGAGACCAGATGCCATGATCTTAGTTTTCTAAATGTTGAGCTTTAAGCCAGCTTTTTCACTCTCCTATTTCACTTTCATCAAGGGCTCTTTGGTTCTTCTTCGCTTTCTGCCATAAGGGTGTCATCTGCATATCTGAGGTTATTGATATTTTTCCCAGAAATCTTGATTGCAGCTTTTGCTTCATTGAACCCAGCATTTCTCATAATGTACTCTCCATATAAGTTAAATAAGCAGGGGGACAACATACAGCCTTGACCTACTCCTTTTCCTGTTTGGAACTAGTGTGTTGTTCCATGTCCAGTTCTTACTGTTGTTTCCTGATCTGCATACAGATTTCTCAAAAGGCAGGTCAGGTAGTTTGGTATTCCCGTCTCTTTGAGAATTTTCAGTTTGTGGTGATCTACACAGTCAAAGGCTTTGGCATAGTCAATAAAGCAAAAATAGATGTTTTTCTGGAACTCTCTTGCTTTTTTGATGATCCAACAGATATTGGCAATTTGATCTCTGGTTCCTTTACCTTTTCTTAATCCAGCTTGAACACCTAGAATTTCATGATTCACTTATTGTTAAAGCCTGAGTTGGAGAATTTTGAGCATTACTTTATTAGCGTGTGAGATAAGTGCAATTGTGCGGTAGTCTGAGCATTCTTTGACATTGCCTTTCTTTGGGATTGGAATGAAAACTGACCTTTTCCAGTCCTGTGGCCTCTGCTGAGTTTTCCAAATTTGCTGGCATATTGAGTGCAGCACTTTCACAGCATCATCTTCTAGGATTTGAAATAGCTCAACTGGAATTCCATCACCTCCACTAGCTTTGTTCGTAGCGATACTTCCTAAGACCCACTTGACTTCACATTCCAGGACGTCTGGCTCTAGGTGAATGATCACACCATTGGGGTTTTCTGGATCCTGAAGATCTTTTTTGCATAGTTCTTCTGTGTATTCTTGCCACCTCTTCTTAATATCTTCTGCTTCTGTTAGGTCTATACCATTTCTGTCCTTTATTGTGCCCATCTTTGCATGAAATATTCCCTTGGTATCTCTAATTTTCTTGAAGAGTTCTCTAGTCTTTCCCATTCTATTGTTTTCCTCTATTTCTTTGCACTGGTCAGTGAGGAAGGCTTTCTTGTCTCTCCTTGCTATTCTTTGGAACTCTGCATTTAAATGGGAATATCTTTCCTTTTCTCCTTTGCTTTTCATTTCTCTTCTTTCCACAGCTATTTGTAAGGCCTCCTCAGACAACCATTTTGCCTTTTTGCATTTCTTTTCCATGGGAATGGTCTTGATCCCTGTCTCCTGTACAATGTCACGAACCTCTGTCCATAGTTCATCAGGCATTCTGTCTATCAGATCTAGTCCCTTAAATCTATTTCTCACTTCCACTGTATAGTTATAAGGGATTTGATTTAGGTCATACCTGAATGGTCTAGTAGTTTTCCCTACTTTGTTCAATTTAAGTCTGAATTTGGCAATAAGGAGTTCATGATCTGAGCCACAGTCAGCTCCAGGTCTTGTTTTTGCTGACTGTATAGAGCTTATCCATCTTTGGATACAAAGAAGATAATCAATATGATTTTGATGATGAGGTGATGTCCATGTGTAGAGCCTTCTCTTGTGTTGTTGAAAGAGGGTGTTTGTTATGACCAGTGTGTTCTTTTGGCAAAACTCTGTTAGCCTTTGCCCTGCTTCATTCTGTACTCAAGGCCAAATTTGCCTGTTACTCCAGGTGTTTCTTGACTTTCTACTTTTGCATTCTGGTCCCCTATAATGAAAAGGACATCTTTCTTGGGTGTTAGTTCTAGAAGGCCTTGTATGTCTTCATAGAACCATTCAACTTCAGCTTCTTCAGCATTACTGGTCAGGGCATAGACTTGGATTACCGTGATATTGAATGGTTTTCCTTGGAAATGGACAGAGATCCTTCTATCGTTTTTGAGATTGCATCCAAGAACTGCATTTCGGACTCTTGCTGACTATGAGGGCTACTCCATTTTTTCCAAAGGATTCTTGCCCACAGTAGTAGATATAATGGTCATCTGAGTTAAATTCACCCATTCCAGTCCATTTTAGTTTGCTGATTCCTAAAATGTCAATGTTCACTCTTGCCATCTCATGTTTGACCACTTCCAATTTGCCTTAATTTATGGACCTAACATTCCAGGTTCCTATGCAATACTGCTCTTTACAGCATGAGACCTTGCTTCCATCACCAGTCTCATCCACAACTGAGTGTTGTTTTTGCTTTGGCTGCATCTCTTCATTCTTTCTGCAGTTATTTCTCCACTGATCTCCAGTAGTATTTTAGGCACCTACCGACCTGGGGAGTTCCTCTTTCAGTGTCCTATCATTTTGCCTTTTCATTCTGTTCATGGGGTTCTCAAGGCAGGAGTACTGAAGTGGTTTGCCATTCCCTTCTCCACACAGAAAGGCATGTAAGAGAAAAACTCTGTTTTCTTGGCTTCAGTAAATAATAAATCAACTAGTAAGCTTCAACTTTTGCTACTATGTGGCATCCATATAAACTCAACAACTGAGTTTTAAACTCAGTAAGATATATTAACCAGTTGTGGGACAGTCACTTAGCTGTTCTGAGAAAAGCATCTTCACTGGTTGGGGCCTTCCCTGCTACCAGTGATGACCTCCATTTTAAAGTTGAGCCAAGGGTTATAGGTGATTTGTTATTATGCTTCATAATTGCATGTAGGCATGGCATGTTTGTTAGGAGCAGAGGTTGAAGCCAGCTGGCCTGAGTTTGAACCTTAGCTCTTCACAAGTACTGTCCACGTGATGTCCATCATGGGCTGGGCTATGATCTATTCATTGGCAAACTGAGGACGACAATGCCACCCACTCCGTGAGATGTATATGAGGGCTGAAAGGGTTAAGATATATGAAAGACTTGGAATAAAACACAGGCAGGAAAGATGGCCTATAAGGTTAGCTATTATATTATTATTATGTGTATCATACATGTTTCATGTTATACCAAAAAAAAAGACAATTTTTAAAAATCTAAAAGTTGAACTAAGTATTGTTGCAACATTTTTTAGTTCTAAAAATGTTCATAGTATATATACATTGGCCAACTCTGAGCCTTCCAAATTGACCTGGCACATGTGGAGAAGCCCAGGGATAAGTGAAAATGCCCCATTATGTTCCCATGACCCTGACCCCGACCCCTGGACCCTATCAGCCTCCTCTCACCTGCCTGCTCAGCTTTCTCAGCTCACAAGCCTCATTGTGGGTCACTGCCATGGACTTTTGTCCATACCTGGCCCAGGATAAGTGACTGGAGTTGGATTTCCCAGTCTCACTGCTAATTTGTGTCAAGGACCCCAGGTCTCAGGCTTCTAGTCTCATTAGCCAAAAAGAGTAGCACCTCCTGGGACCCATTCCTGCTCTGCTGGTCTCGCCCTTCCTAGGTCCCTCTCTGAAAGGGGAAAGGAAACAAATAACATTTAAAACTTGTATTGGCAAATATGAATAGACTGGAGGTGCTGTTTTAGCACAGGGAAGATCTTAAGGTAATAGGGAAATGTATTGGGCTACAAATATGAATAGACTGGAGGTGATGTTTTAGCACAGGGAAGATCTTAAGGTAATAGGGAAATGTATTGGGCTAAGTTCAGCATTAGTGAAGTTAAATGAAATGATGCTTATATAGTGTCTGGCACTTAAAAGGTATTCAATAATTAATACTTTCCTGGGACACAGGAGACTTAAATAATAAACAGCTCTTTTTTTTTTAAGCCTGATTAAATTATTTATTATCTCCAGGTAAAATTGGGAGGCTAGATTAGTTGATACCTAAGGCAACTCTGCCTCAAAAAACAAACAAAAAAAAAAACATCATGTAGTATCCCTTAGGCTAAAGTTTGATTATATATAAAGCTCAGAAATAAACAATAAACATGTTTTCTCAGTTCATAACTGCTAAAATTGTGATTTATACATTTTCCCACCAGAGGGCACAATATAAAAGCCAATGACTGTGAAGCTCCAGCTGGTATATCATTTTCCACATATAATTATTTCATTCTGTTGATTTTGGAATGGAGTTTCAGCTTCCTAGGTGGTGATAGTTACCCCCTCCTGTTTAACATCCATTCTAATATAATATAATCCACACTCCATCCTTCACATGTTTAAGGTTTGCCTGAGTCTGAAATCTGCAAATAAATTTACCAAAATGGCTTTTCACATCTGCTTATTGAAACAGACCTTTTTAAAGTTCCAATTCTTCTTTCCAATAGGCAAAAAGATTGTAACTTTGAGATGAATTTGAAATGCAAACTTACAATAACACACTGTGTTGCCTTTAAACACTGCTAAAATCTGGCTTCAACTCTGCGTGGGTGTTTGGTTAAAAAGCAAAGGATGAAGCTTTATCAATTTGTTTTGTGCTGTGAATCTAGTTTATATGCAAATCCTTAGGACACTGAAAAAATACACATTCTTATCATGTTTTAAATAAAATATAACCTTCAAAATTCAAATGTATGTTCTTTAAATCTAAAACATCACAATTTAAAAAAAAGACTAATTTTCTGCTTTCTCAAAACATGTGTATATTTAATATAGTTTGAAAGGATTTTAACACATATAATAATAAGCTATGTATTAATCCTATCCTTCAAAGGGAACAGGTATAAAGATTATCATTAGATCTTTTATGTATATCTTTGTGCCAATTGTATAACTTTTTCCATCACTTCAAATCAAATTTTGTTAAAAGGTTTTTCCCCTAGTCAGTTCAGTTCAGTTCAGTTCAGTTCAGTTCAGTTCAGTTCAGTCACTTAGTCGTGTCTGACTCTTTGCAACCCCATGGACTGCAGCACTTCAGGCCTCCCTGTCCATCACCAAATCCTGGAGTTTCCCCTAGTATTGAGATGTTTTTCAAAGTGATTTAATGGACTTAATCAGTGAAGTTGTAAACTAGTAAGAAAACATCTGAACACCTGAAATAATCTGAACAGCTAGGCTGGTGATGAAAATAAATTATAAAGAACTATAAAATCAACTCTTCCATTCTCAGGAATGCAATTTGTATAGTTTTCTCCTCTCTTTCTCAAAAGGATAAATTAGGGATATGCCATTTAAAATAAAAGCTATTTCCCATAATTATAACTTCTCCTAGAGACTTTGAAGAAAAAAAAGACTAAAATTCATAGGAATAAAACAAAAAGTCTCATAAATATCATTCAGTTGAGTTCAGTCGCTCAGTCATGTCCGATTCTTTGCAACCCCATGAATCGCAGCACGCCAGGACTCTCTGTCCATCACCAACTCCCAGAGTCTATCCACACCCATGTCCATCGAGTCGGTGATGCCATCCAGCCATCTCATCCTCTGTCGTCCCCTTCTCCTCCTGCCCCCAATCCTTCCCAGCATCAGGGTCTTTTCCAGTGAGTCAACTCTTCACATGAGGTGGCCAAAGTATTGGAGTTTCAGCTTCAGCATCAGTCCTTCCAATGAACACCCAGGACTGATCTCCTTTAGGATGGACTGGTTGGATCTCCTTGCAGTCCAAGGGACTCTCAAGAGTCTTCTCCAACACCACAGTTCAAAAGCACCAATTCTTCACCACTCAGCTATCTTTATAGTCCAACTCTCACATCCATGCATGACTACTGGAAAAACCACAGCCTTGACTAGACAGACCTTTGTTGGCAAAAGTAATGTCTCTGCTTTTAAATATGCTGTCTAGGTTGGTCATAACTTTCCTTCCAAGGAGTAAGCGTCTTTTAATTTCATGGCTGCAATCACCATCTGTGGTGATTATAAATATTATTAGATGTTGAAATATTAAAAATTGAGAGGGAGATAATTTTCTAGATCAGATTTCTTTTTAATTATAAGAAATGTTCTAAAGCAATATTTTATTTCTCCTTCAATATGAATGAATTTCACACCTTGGTAGGCTCCACAGAGGAGCCTGGTGGGCTGCCGTCTATGGGGTTGCACAGGGTCGGACACGACTGAAGCGACTTAGCAGCAGCAGCAGCATACACACACACACACACATATATATATATATATATATATATATATATTTCATTAAAAATCTCTTATAAAAAATAAATGCCATCTCTTAAAAATGCTTAAGTAATTTTGATAAACTTTAACAGAATTAAGATTTTTTCTGAGAAACTAGTTATCCACCTAGTGAATTTTGGTGGTGGTTTAGTCACCAAGTCGTGTCCAACTCTCGCCGCCCCATGGACTGTAGCCTACTGGGCTCCTCTGTCCATAGGATTTTCCAGGCAAGAACACTGAGTGGGTTGCTATTTCCTTCTCCAAGGGATCCTCCTGACCCAGGGATTGAACCCAGGTCTCCTGCACTGCAGGCAGATTCTTTACTGATTGTGCTACCAGGGAAGCCCAGTGAACTTTAACCAAACTTCTTTTTAAACATAACCTAGAAATCATTTTCTAACCACTTTCTTTTCCTATATGAAATACCCCTACCATAAGGACATCTTTGAACTGATCTTCCTGAGCACTACTTCTTAAACTCTCCATGGTAAATGAGTATTAATTAATTAGCTTATTATTCTTATTTCTGTTATTGCCACTGATTTTATAAAATGCAATAAAAATTAAATGCTCCATAAATTGTATTTTTACATTGCACAAAATGCAAGTCCAGATATTTTATTATTAAATTCAACAGATATCAAATTACTGTGAATGTTCCTACATGCTTATTCTCAGTTTTTGCAATTATTACTCCCAATCCAGTAGCACTCAGCTCACAGATTAGTATGGTCTGCAGACAACACTTTCAGTAGAATTTTGCTCATGGTCTTTCTTCTTATAGCAAGGTTGTAAAAAAATTGATATGTTCTCATAACTACATTGTTTGAAGAGTACTAACACTGCTCAAAATATCTTTCAAAGTATCTAAATAGCTATGAATGACTCAAGGTTTAAGTAAAGTCCCTTTCATCTTGTAAGCTTTAAAAGAAAAACCCCATAACTTGCTGAATGCTGAAATTATTCAATATGGGAGGAATGGAGTCAGAGAACGGCTTTTGGAACTGAATATCAGTGCCTAACTAAGTATATCCCTTGTAAACATATCCATCTGGGAGGCAGGGAGGAAGAGAAAAAGGAGGGTTGGAAATCATCTGGTAACTATGTAAGAAAATACCTTTTAAAATGCTGTATTTTCCTAATCTGATTTATGGAAAGTTAGTTAACTTTAGAAGAAAAAAGAGAAAAACCTTTGGGGAAACTTCTGTACTTTTTTCCAACAGGAAAATCAATTGACTTACAAAGAGTTATTCATTAGAAGTAGCCAAGCTAAACTGCACATCAGTGGAAGTAATAGAACAGTTGAGTCTAAGTAAAGATTAGAGGCACAGCTCCTGAAAAGTATTATTTGGGCAGCGATTGGGTGAGTTAATGCTGGTTGACTTGCATGCCCTGTGTATGTAATTTCCTCCAGAGATTAACTAAATACTGTTCTCCAAACCTCTGTGAACACAGCACTATTTCAAATGTAGGACTTTTGCAATGACATGAAATTACACCTCCAATGTTCTAAACAATTTCACTGGATCTATATTCATTTCTGGATCTGGCTCAGGGATGTCTTTGGGGGTAAATCTTACGTCCCACCTGGCTTGATGGGAAGTTAAAAAAATAATTAAAACTTGAACGTGGTGTGTATATGTATGTGTTTGTGTGTGTGTGTGTATAAGTATGTATATGTATATATATGCATATATATACATAGAGTATATGTAATATACTATTATTATTTATCATGTCTATTCTAAATCTCAAACTTTCCTTGTTGCATTGACCATTGAATGATCAACAAGAGAATAGGTTTCAAGACTGGGATAGACCTTAACCAAGGATGAAGAGCATTTGAAAACATCTAGGAATTACAAAAAATAGGTATCATTACCAGTTTTGACAAATACCAATGAAAATGTATTTTAGAAAGTAGTTTTCCACTAATATTCAATTTTCTTATCCATAAGGTAAGATAATTTCTGCCCCTGCCTGTCTGGTGTGGTTGTTATAAAATGCAAATGAATACATTTTGTGAGGAGGAAACTATGAAAATAGTAAATTTTGTCCATATTTTTAACATATCAGTCCTATAAAAACAGGTCATTTTAAAGTAAAATTCTTTCCTAAAGCGTGTGCCATCCACAATAACCACTAACATTCTTCCAAATGAGTCTCCATTTACTTTCCACTCTTAGAGGATACTGTTTACCTTTTCCTACACTCTTAATTTCTCTCTGCTGGAATAAGGCTGTAATTGTATTTAGCCCTGTGAAGCACAGTAGATAAGTTATCAATAATCAGGTTATTGACTCCAGTAGAAGCCTTAAATTCACAACCTATTATAGATACATTTTTGCTGCAAATTAAAAGCAAAGCCTTCACAATCATGCAAGGGATTTATCTACATATGTAGGAAGTCTTAGGTTACCTGAATAGAGGACAGCCCAATAACAGAAGCCAAGCGGTACAAAATCAATAGGAAAAACTAAATACATAAGTAAACTTTGAAACAGAAAGCACACATTACGCAGAGAGAGAGAGAGAGAATCAATTAGCAACAGATGATTAAATTACAGTTAATATTTTGGAGAGAAGAAAAAAATTGGCACATCACATGCAACCAAAAAACATAAAGAAGATATTATGATCATAGCCATGGAGAAAATGATCTTGAAAAATGGTATTAGTGAATCACAGTCAATCAGCGATGATGATACATTATGATCGCGCCGATGAAAAGCTTGTATTCAATCATGACTTTGTCAGCAGTGTAGTTTGGACACTTAAAGAGGAGAAGTAAGAAGAGACAGAGTTGTGGATACAGCATGGGGAGGAGAGGGTGGACAAACTGAGAAAGTAGCACTGACATATATACACCGCTGCAGCTGCTGCTAAGTCACTTCAGTCATGTTCGACTCTGTGCAACCCCATAGACGGCAGCCCACCAGGCTCCCCCCATCCCTGGGATTCTCCGGGCAAGAACACTGGAGTGGGTTGCCATTTCCTTCTCCAATGCATGAAAGTGAAAAGTGAAAGGGAAGTCGCTCAGTTGTGTCCGACTCCTAGCGACTGCATGGTCTGCAGCCCACCAGGCTCCTCCGTCCATGGGATTTTCCAGGCAAGAGTACTGGAGTGGGGTGCCATTGCCTTCTCCGGTATATACACTATCGTGTAAAATAAATAGCTAGTGGGAGGCTGCTGTATATCACAAGATGCTCAGCTCAGTGCTCTGTGATCACCCAGAGAAGCAGGACGGGAGAGCGATGCTCAAGAGGGAGGGGATGTATGTATATTTATTGCTGATTTACATTGTTACAGAGCAGAGATCAACACAACATTGTAAAGCAATTATCTTCCAATTAAAAAATAATTCAAAAATGTAAAAAATAAAACAAAAATAATAGAAGAAATATGATTTAACTTGGACAATTAATAAAGCATCATCCTCATAGTACTATTCTAAGGGATTGGGAAGGTGGCCACCATATAATGGAGACTTACCAAAGGGAAAGTTTCCCAGTAGCCATAAAGAGCTCAGCTTTTAGTGCTATTCTTAGGACCCCTCATACTGTAATTGAGATGAAGCATAGTAGGGCCACTGCCAAACCAAGATGCTACAATTAAAACAGGCTGAGTGGGCTTTTTAGAGTCCAGGAGCCAAAAAGAGTTAGAGTCCTAGGTTTAGAGAAGGATAAGAACCTCTAGTTTTTATCCAACATTGAACCACTGGGGCCTTGGGAAATATTTGGTATATTCTATGTGTTATCAAAGAAAGAGATTGTATAAGAGATTAATAATGTGGATGTTTGAAAAATTAATAGGCTCTATTTTTTGAGTGGTTTACAAAAAGATTGAGCAGAAAGTACTAAAAAAAAAATCTCAAAATATGTGCCCATATACTCCTTAACTCTCCTCCAGTTTCCAGTACTATAAGTCAATATTGATACATTATTATTAAAGTCTATAGTCTACAATAGGCTTCATCCTTTTCATCCTTGAGGACTTTCTTCCTTAAGAACCCTAAGTTTCTACTGCTTATTAGCAAAAGTTCAGCGAAAGTCTATTCGATAAATAGTGTCAATGTATGACAAGACCCACTGAAATGTTGTGAAGTGATTGGCCTCCAACTAATAAAATAATATTTAAGAAAAAAAAAAAGAATATCTATAAAAGTATTAGGCTAAACTTCTTAACATTCTAAGGAAAAATTAAAACTGTTTTAATAAAGAATATAAAAATAAATATATATTCTTGTGCTGAGAAAAAACTTTAAATGGGGGACTGGGGTAATGAATAAGTTTAATGTGTGTAGAGTGCATTTCAGTAACTGGCACAAAATAAATACTCAGTGAGGTGCTCATGCTCAGTTGTATCTGACTCTCTTTGACCCCATGGACTATAATCCGCCAGGCTCCTCTGTCTATGGGGATTCTCCAGGCAAAAATACTGGAATGGGTTGCAATGCACTCCTCCAGGGGATCTTCCCAACCCAAGGACAGAACTCGCTTCAATACGAGCAGTTATCATCACTACAGTTGATAATTCTCATGGTTGTAAACCTTATTCAAAGAAGGAGACCAAATTATATGGTATCCTAGAGAAATTAAAAGATTGAATAATCCACTTCACCAAATGCTAGAACAGAGGCTTCAAGAAAATATTCAGTCAAAAGCAGGTCAAATTCATATAGATGTTGAAATCACATGGAAGAAGGAGGTGCAACCACCAGGCAAATAGTCAAGAATTGTGTAAAAATAAATCATAGGTACCTATCATCCAGTAGCAGTGACCTTCAAATTTAAAATAGCTCACTGAAGCTAAAACAATGGTGTCATCATTCATATTCATGATTCTGTTGATAATGTAGCTTGCCTATTGGAAACCTTTATAGCTACCTCTCACACAGTGAGAATGAGATGAGATAGAACAAATAAACTCAGAACTATAGTTAAGACTGACTTCTATTCCTTTTATTGGAGCCATTTCATTTTAATGACATCAGAGTGTAACTGCTAAATCAGCTTGAGCACCTCCACACTGAAACTCTTAGACCAGAACATTGAGCATTTCTCACTGAGATACTCTACATATCACACATACAATATTTGGCCTGAACATGTGCACTGACATAGGTAGCTATATTAATCTTGATGACATAAATTATGACATTAAAATGAATTTAGTTTAGTTTCAATTGACACCTGGGTTTTATGGATTAAACATAAGTTAAAATCATCTTGATTCCTATAGCCTGTTCTTACTAAATCCCTAAGTAAGATAGTAAATCTCACTACTGGTTTGGAAGTGAAGTATAACAAATTTACTCAGGGCTGTCATTAATATTGGGCTTCCCTGGTAGCTCGACTGGTAAAGAATCCACCTGCAATGTAGGCGTTCGATCCCTGGGTTGGGAAGATCCCCTGGAGGAGGGAATGGCTACTTCAGTATTCTGGCCTGGAGAAGTCCATGGACTGTGTAGTCCACGGAGTCACAACGAGTCGGACACAACTGGGCAACTTTCACTTCACTTCATTAATATACATACAGATAGAAAGTGAAAGTGTTAGTTGCTCAGTCATCTCTGACTCTTTGCAAGCCCATGGCTGCCAGGTTCCTCTATCCATGGAATTCTCCAAGCAAGAATACTGAAGTGGGTTGCCATTCCCTTCTCCAGGGGATCTCCCCAACCCAGGGATTGAACCTGTATCTCCAGCATTGCAAGCATATTCTTTACTGTCTGAGCCACCAGGGAAGCCCAATATATAGATTATGATTCATGAAGTCTGGCATGAGGTCCAAGACTCTGCATTTCTAACAAGTTCCAGGTGCTACTGCACGTTCAAAGATGCAACTTAAGTTACAAGGATGAGTTTAGCATACAAGCACTGGAGTCAGTCACAACTTGGAACAGTTACTTAAGCTATGTGAGCTGCAAGCTTCTCACTTACAAAAAGGGAACAATAGAAATTACCCATCTCTGTTGTTTGCTGTGAAGGTTAAATGAGATAATAAATGCAGAATGGCCAGTTCAAGGTCAGGATCAAAAGAAAATGCACCAAAAGCTAGCTTTGGTTGTAACTTTTGTCATTTCTATGACCTCTTTGTCAGCCAAAGGATATATATTTCTCAAATCTTTTCATTAATTCACTTGGCAATATAGTTATTGAATTTTACTAAAAGTAAGGGCATAATAACCGAGAGGTTAATTCTACTAGGGAACATAAAATAAGGATGGAAGGGGATAGCACTCATTTGGACATGAGGTCCAAATTGTGCTAGGTTTCACAGACAAGTTCTGAGTGAGCTTATGGTTGAAGCCAGAAAATTGACAGTTACCATGATGGCCTTTTTGTCTCTAAATCTGGCAATAGCCATGTACTATCAATTCCATCTCCCAAGCAGCTCTCAAATCCAACCAATTAGTCTCCAGGTTTAACGTAGCATCACCTCCTAACTGTTCTCCTGCTTCCCACCTTGACCTTCTCTCACCCATTTTCATATTCCAACTTGAGTAAAAATTTAAAAGGGCATATCTCCTGTAGTTCTCTACAGCCTACAGAGTCATGTCCAACCTCCAGAACAAGGCCTCAAGTCCCCAGGATAAATTCCCTGCTTATCTCCTACTGCTTCCTATCCATCCTCTGGCCTCCCACATAACATCCTCTCTGCCTGGCATGCCTTGTCCCAGACCTTTTCCTGGTTTCTTCTGGAATAAATGTAGGATCTCAGGTTATAGGTCATTTTCCCAGACGCCTCTCTTGGTCCTCTCACTGTGCTCCCACGGCTCCCTTAACACACTCATATCACTCCTGACCCAACCCTTGAGCAGATCTTCCAAGTCTCTGATCTTTTTGCACCATTCACTTCTTGCTCACACACATGGCGGTTGTGCTTTTCCGTGTGTGTGTGACTCCCTCATGGATGTCTGCCTCCCTTATAGACTGTTAGCTCCAGGCCAGCTGGGACTGGCAATTTTCTTGCTCATTAAGACTGCTAAATTTTAATACTAAGAAAATAAAATGTTGAAAATAAAACAATTAATAATAAGACACACTATTCCTAGGAATAATTTTTTTTAAATTTATGCACGATTCTTATTGGAAGACTTAAAAAGAAAACCTAAGTAAGAAGAGATATCAAATTTTAAGAACAGAAAAACAATATAATAAATACATCAGTTTTCCCTA
Source organism: Muntiacus reevesi (assembly GCF_963930625.1). Taxonomy (NCBI): domain Eukaryota; kingdom Metazoa; phylum Chordata; class Mammalia; order Artiodactyla; family Cervidae; genus Muntiacus; species Muntiacus reevesi. The sequence goes on along the minus strand of NC_089256.1, from coordinate 5,496,779 downwards.
AACTGATCTATAGATTTGATCAATTCTAATCAAAACATTGATAGTGAAGTAAAGAATTTGATGAGATGGTTCTAAAATGCTTACAGTAAAAGAAAGATCCAAATAGCTATCACAACACTGAGGAAGAATATTGCAGGGTGTGTGCGGTGGGGAAGGGGGCAGATTATTCCTATTAAATATTAAGAGTTAATTAGTAGAAGGCAGTGATAATTTAAATAGTGTGATATTGTCACAGGGCTGGACAAATTGATCATGAAGTCTGACAATACTAAACTTTGGTGAGAGTGCTGTGCAATGGAAGCATTTAAACCATCTGGTAGGAATCAGTTCAGTTCAGTTCAGTCACTCAGTAATGTTTGACCCTTTGCAACCCCATGGACTGTAGTATGCCAGGTTTCCCTGTCCATCACCAACTCCCAGAGCTTACTCAAACTCACATCCATCGAGTCGGTGATGCCATCCAACCATCTCATCCTCTGTCATCCCCTTCTCCTCCCACCTTCAATCTTTCCCATCATCAGGGTCTTTTCCATTGAGTCAACTCTTCACATGAGGTGGCCAAAGTATTGCAGTTTCAGCTTCAGCATCAGTCCTTCCAATGAATATTCAGGACTGATTTCCTTTAGGATGGAGTGGTTGGATCTCTTTGCAGTCCAAGGGACTCTCAAGAGTCTTCTCTAACAGCACAGTTCAAAAGCATCAATTCTTCAGCATTCAGCTTTCTTTACAGTCCAACTCTCACATCCATACATGACTACTGGAAAAAACGTAGCTTTGACTAGACGGACTTTTGTTGGCCAAGTAATGTCTCTGCTTTTTAATATGCTGTCTAGGTTGTTCATAGCTTTTCTTCCAAGCGTCTTTTAATTTCATGGCTGCAGTCACCATCTGCAGAGATTTTTGAACGCAAGGAAATAAAGTCTTTCACTGTTTCCATTGTTTCCCATCTATTTGCCATGAAGTAATGAGACCAGCTGGAGTAGGAATACTACTTTGGAAAAAGAATTTGGTATTGCACATATCACTCCAAGTTCATTGTTTAAAAGAATCTTTTACAAGGGCCCCATGTGACTTGTATAAGAACATTCATAGATGGAAGTAACTCCATCAATAAAAGAATAAGTAAAGCATGAAATAGTCCCACTTTTGCATATTACCAATACAGTGAGTGAACTACAGCTGAAAACCATAACATGGATGAATCTTAGAAAAATCATGAGTGGGCAAAAAAAAGAAACAATGGCTTGATGACATAAAGTATGATACAGTTCTCATAAAGTTTGAAAGCATATAGAAAAACTATAAATAAAAATTCAGTATAAGATTTACCTCTGGGGATGGGGGAAAGGACCATGGGGAGGAGCACATAGGAAAGTTGGACAGTTTTGGCAATGGAGCTTATAGTCAGTGAAGAATTCATGGGTTTTCATTTTAAGGTAATCTTCAAGGCCTTGAAAAATTGCAATAGGGGCCATGTGGCATAACTCCTTAACCTATTTTTTCTTAAGCTGTTCAAGAAAAATGAATAAGCTGCAGCTTTAGACATCCCCAAAGCTCCACCCTTTCCCAAAGCACCATGACCAGCCAAACAAACATGGATACAAACAAGGCTTGACATGACAGCCTTTCACAAGGAATTTGCAGTCATGAGAGAAAACTCCTCAGCAGAGACTGTTGCCTTTGCAAATAACATGGCCATACTTTTTTGCCCCAACATTTTCTGCATCACTTGTGGGAAAGTAGAAATTGAAATTCTCAAGTTAAATAAAATTTTCCCATACTTCCCCACTCTAGCTGAGTAGGGCTAAATTTTCCATGAATGCCGTTTTCTTTGGTAGCATAAAATCTTAGTGAGCCATGTTCTCTGCTTTATTTTCTTTGAACTTTACGTCTATTTTTCCATAGACATTTTATATACAAAGAAAGAACGTTATAAGATACTTCTTCGTAAGTCACTCAAATCATCAGGGTACATATTCATTGTTACTGGTTTCAGGATATCAGGAAGTCTAACAGAGGAGGCCAATGAGTTAACCCTTGTAAGGTCGACTTGATTCACCACCATGTTTTCATTTCGTAGCCATAGGTTTCATAACAAGTTTTGAGTCCCATTTTGTTTTTAACTTTTTAAATTTTGTATTGGGGTCTAGCCAGTTAACAATGTGATAGTTTCAGGTGAATAGCAATGGGTTGAGTCCATTTTTTAATGCAAGCTCTTATCTTGAAGATGTTTTATAGCTCCTTCCTATGGTAGATTATTCATAAAAATGACCACAGTAATTTTCCCATCCAGAATACATATCGCTTTGTAATGTGACTTTATCACATTTTGCATCAAGAGTATACTTCCCCTTGCTTTGAATCTTGGCTGCTCTTGTGATAATCTGACCAAGACAATACAGTGAAAATGATACTGCAGGACTTCTGGTTTTGAGCCTTAAAACTCTTATACTTCAGTTCCCACCATCTTGGAATACTGCCCTGAGACCACCATGGGAAAAAGCCATGGCTAGCCTACTGGGAGGCACATATTAGAGCACCCTTTCCCTGTCAAATCCCAGGTTAACTGGTCACATAAATGACCTCAGGTGAGAATCTGAGAACTTCCCAACCAGTTTCAATCTAAATGACTGAGCCACATAACTGTGAACTAATGGGCTTCCCCAGTGGCTCAGTGGTAAAAGAATCCACCTGCAATGAAGTAAATGCAGGTTCGATCCCTGGATTGGGAAGATCCTCTGGAGGAGGAAATGGCAACACATTATAGTATCCTTGTCTGGAAAATCCATGGACAGAGGAGACTGGTGGGATACGGTCCATGGCGTCGCAAAGAGCTGGACACAACTGAAGTGACAGAGCACACATACAGAGAACAGTTGCTATTAAGCCACGAAGTTTGGAGAGTGGTTTGTTATATAAGCCATAGATAACGCATACAGTTCCCGTCACTTTTTTTTAACCTCTTTCTGCATGTGATGTGGGGGGGGGGGTGTGTGCGCCACATTTACTGTAGCTCCTTCATCAGATTTTGGTCAAATTGAAAAAAATACCCTTGACTGTACCCAAGGGTCCTGGAGAAGAAGGTAAACTAGATAATTCAAAGAATTAAATATTTCATTTAAAAGGAATCCCATAGTTAGAATCTTTAGAATGAGTTATTTAATAATGAGACCTGTCAGGTAAATTCTTTTTCAGAATAGAGTATGTTCAAATTATTTTTATACTTTCTTATTATAAGACATTTCTCTTCTTTCATGTCAACAATCTCACATATCCTTCTGTTCCTTCCACATGACTTTCCACATTTCTATTCCTTTTTGAATCTGTCTGTTTTCTCTGTCCTGTGCTGGACATCCTTACTGTCCACTTCAGGTTTGTGATAGAAGGACTCAATGGACTAATGCATATGGCTATAAGACATCACCTTCCATACCTCCAAACTACATCCCTGATTTCTCCACAGTCCCCTCTATACTGCCTTGTGTTTCTTTTCCTAATAAACTTCACTCTTCTCTTTGCTCCCAGAAATACAGCCCGTGCCTGCTGTGATATGGATATGAGAAACCACACTGCTAAGCAGCTCAGGCTGTACTTGACAGATTAGAGATTATTTTTTTCTTATTTGGCTGTGTCAGGGCAGCAGCGTTCTTTATTTTTCTCTCTGACAGCAGTGACAGCTATTACTGTGCCAGCTCCAAATCCAGAGAGTAAATGAATGCACTGAAGAGGCATGGGGCCTTCTAGTCAGACTCACGACAGCCTCCTGAGCTCTGCTGGGCTGCAGCCTCCTGAAAATGGAGTCTCAGAGAGCAGCAGCCCAGAGTCAGGGGACAGTGAGAAAAACATGGTTGGGAAGGAGGGGAAAAGAGCAGGGAGAAACAAGAGAGAAGGTGGAGATAGATGAGAGAGAGGGAAAATAGAGAGTTTTGTGGTTGATAAGAATTAACCAGGGGATACTGGCAATACACTCTTGGCGCCTTTGCATCTCTGCTATTGCCTGCCAACCAGAGTTCTTCTTATTAAAACACACACAAAGAGAAACAATAGAAGAAAGAGTTTCCCAGAAATGAAGTGAGCAGCATAATCAAGCTGCTTATATTCATAAACCTATTAGATAGCCCCTTCAACTTGTTTTCCCTTTTATTTTCTTGTTAATACAATTGACACATGCAGGAAAATATATATAAGATATATGCAAATTTTAAATTATAATAGTATACTGACTACCGGGAAACCCACTTCCAGCTACGAGACAGAATATTACCAATAACTTATTCCCCCTGTGTGTTTCTTTCCATTCCATTCTTTTCCCTCTTCCCCAGAAATTACCACTTTGCTGAATTTTGTGATCTTAATTCCCTATTTGCTACACATATACGTATATGTATTCTCACCTATATGCACGTATGCTTACACGATATTGTTTAATCTTGGTCATTTATGAACTTTATAAAAAGGTAACATGGGACTTGATTTATTGATCTTACATTGTTTCCAAGGTTCACCTACATTGGCATCAGCAATTTTATTTATTTCATTGGTTTGAGCGCTGTATAATATTATATACATTCATTTTCCTTTTTTTCATGAAATATGAGTTGTCTACAAGTGTCTGCTACTATGAATAATGTTGATACAAACATTTTTATACATGGTGCATGTGTGCAAGAGGGTCCCTAAGGAAAACACTCAGAAATATAAGATATACAAATAAGTCCAAAGTATGTAGGAATGTATTTATAAATTTTAAAATTATTTACTCATAAATGTAAACACTGGAATAAAGTTATACTCTAGAGTAAAGAAATAATAATAGACAAGGTACTCATAAAGAATGGTATCTGTTTAAGATATAAAGACTAATTATTAAGCCATCATAATTAGGACTGTGTGGTACTGGTGCAGGAATAGATTAGAGATCAATTAGAAAGAATTAATGGCCCAAAACAGAAACCACAACACATAGTACAGGAGGCACTGTAGATCCTGGGGGAAAGTGGGACAGGACAATAAATGATGTTAGAATAATTAGTTGTCACTTTGAGAAAGAAAAAATTTAATTAGATGTCTATTTCATTTTATACACAAAAATCTATTTCAGAAAATGGACTTACTGCAAAAGGCAAAACTTTAATACACTTTAGAAGAAAATGTCTTTCTGATTCTGGGGCAAGGAAGGATTTAGTAAATAAAATTTTAAAATGCTAGCCATAAAAGAAAAAAATTATAAGTTTAACTACATTAAATTTTAAAAATTCTGTTCATTAAGAGAATCATGAAAAAAGTAAAAGCATAAGACACAAACTGGAAGAAAATATTTGTGGCATCTGTAACTAAATATAGATTACCATGTAGAATATATAAAGAAACCAGGCAAAATAATGAAAATATGATAAAACAACAAGTATAAAAATATGATAAAACAACTCATTAGAAAAGTGGATAAAAGGTTTGGTCAGGTATCATATGAAAATATAATCTATTTCACTAACAATCAGGGAAATAAAAATAAAGACTACAGTAGAAAAAAAAAGACTACAGTAGAATTTCATATTATTCCTATTAAATTGCCAAAAATTCCAAAGAACAATTGCTTTGAAGATTATTTTTCATCTGTAAAAATGAATATCATGTTGTAGACCCTACCGCCGGCACTTCCACTCTTAGGCATGGATACAGAATGGTCACCAAGTCTGGGAACACAGGCAAATACCTGATAGTTGGTTTATTGTTATTACTCTATAGTACAGATAAAATAATAGCACGCATATTTTGAGAACTCTTCCGTTTTAATTAAACATGGAGATGTGGCAAATCCTTCCTTCCCCACCTCTCTCTTTGCTTAGGTTCCTGAAAAACATGTTCTTTGGGAACTGCAACTCTCTAGCAAAGCTGATGAGACAGTGAAATCTACATAGACTCTCTCTCATAAAAAATTCATGGATGATTTAAGGGGGTTGACTGCCTTGCTGAAGTCCTTCCATGCACATCTAATGGTCTGTGTTTCCTGGATTAAGAACTGGATTAGGAACTAAGAACTGCTCCAAATCATTCTCTTTACAGCGTTAGAGCTTAAGGCACTGACACATTGGCCTCCATCCATGAACTATACTTCTTCAGATTTTGATTCTAGACCCTTGTTCCTTCTTCCAGGTTTAGGAGTCAGTCTTTTGAGACTGCTGAAACTCAGCAAACCTTATCCCTTTCAAGGACAGAGAAACACTGATTCCAGAACTAGCTCCATGGGCACTCAGGCCTACAGGCCCCAGCTCAGCAGGCATGATCACACAAGAGGGTAGTGTCAGGCATGCTTCTCTGGGGTATTAGAGAGTCCAGCAGGTAAAAAAACATTCCTGAAGAATGTTGATATGAATAATATAAACAACCTCACACTTGAATTCAGGTTTTCCAGAGTGAGTTACCCCAAATCCAGCAATTCTAAGGAAGTAAAATGAAGTCATACCATCCCTCCAACTATCTCCAGTTAGAAAGGACAGGTTCAATTTCTACATTGCAGTTATATTCATAGCTCATTATCAAACATTCATATTTTTCATAATTGCTAGGATGAGATGGTTGGATGGCATCGCTGCCTCATGGACATGAGTTTGAGCAACTCCAGGAGATAGTAAAGGACAGGGAAGCCTGGTATGCTGCAGTTCATGGGGTCGCAAAGAGTCAGACATGACTGAGTGACTGAACAGCAACAATGATAAATGAAAATATGAAATTACTGAGGGCTTGGTTTGTCTTGCATATATAATTATTAACTACAAAACAATATAGGAAATATAACGTATCATCTTAGGAGGAAGACAAAGAGATTCTAAGAGTATTGCTCTCAAGTCAGACAGGCTGTGCCATTTATTACCATTTACTTACTCTGTAACCTTGAGCGCATCTCAACTTCCGCATCCTTGCAAGTAAAAGAAAGATGATAATAGTACCTGTCTTATAGGGGCATTATGAGAATAAGATGAGATGAGATAATACTTGTAAAAAGCATAGGTCAGTGTCTGGCACATGGAATCCAATTTAAAAAGTGAGCTTTTCTTAAAATTAACACCCCATTCTTCATCATTTAGATCCATACCCCCTTTTTCGAAATATTTTTTTTAAACTGTGGTATTTATTTTAATTTGCCCTTAACAGAGAAGCTAAAAGGATATCATTTTCAATTCTCTTAAAGAAGTGTTTCACAGATGCTGATCAGTTCTTAGGACAAAAATGTACATGATGACAGTAAGCATTAGGTAGGTTGGCACTGTGATGATGCACCTATGTGACCATGAAAGTAGAGACGCTGAGTCAACAGTAAGGGAAGAGCTCTCAACGACTGAGGAGATGAATGGCAAAATAATTCAAATACATGGATTTTATTTAAAAGCAGAGATGTATTTTAAATATTTCTTAAGTGATAAAACGGGGGAGACAACTAGAAAAGATGGTCCCATTAAGAATACTTTAACCTTAAAAAAATGTTTAAAGGTTTCTTCGACTTTATTGCCAGGGGGATATTGTTAAACTTTCCCATGTAAACTGAAAGATGACTTACATCTCATTTTTTAAATGAAATGAAGTTAATAAAATTTAAGAACTTTTTCATTTAAATGGACCCACAATCTCAAATCCTATAGGACATCTGAGTCCAGCTCTAGCACAGCCTGTAGTTTGATTACAGGGTTTACCAGCAGAAGATTATGGCCCACAAGCTGAGTTTTCATTCATATTCCACAATCACTCTTCATGACCTTCACATCCTCATACATTTCTCATCCTGAGATTCATGGGCATCTGTCAGCTGACTCTCCAGCACTCCAGTTCCCACATTCTCTTATATCACTCTGTGAGACTGACTCTCCAACATGGAAAATTGCACAATATTCCTAATACCCACCAGGACTACCACACTTGATAGTATGTAAAATCCAACGTCTTCATCCCTCTTCACTAAATTACTACCCAGGATCTACCCACTTTTTAAAATTGTTCTCAGACTCCATTCTAACTAATTGTCCTCAGTCCCTTCTCTTGCCTATTTTATCCAAATATAAATATATCTGCATAAACTCAGGCATTCCTTCTTTCCCTTAAAAACGTGGATTTCTTTTTAGATGGGATTCTTGATAAAAATCTCTCATGTCTATGAGTACTTTTAAGGGGATAAATAAAGAAACATGTGGCATGTTAGTAAATATTTATTCTATCATTTTATTTTTTAGTTTAATATTTTAAGTGTTTCTAGTGCTAATAAAGAATAGAAGTAAAGCAGTTTTTTGGCATGAAGAATATGACTCAGAAGCCAAACTATTTGGTTACTAATATCAGCCCTACTACTTCCACTGTGTTACTCTCTCTGAACCTCAGCTGTCTCAACTGTTAAATGAGGGTAATAATAGTATCTACTTAATAGGATTATTTGGAGTATTAAATGAAATAATCCATGTAAAGCACTTTTTAAAAGGGCACGGTACATATCAAGCTTTCAATAAATGTTTGTTATATTGTTTTTGTCACTATTAATTTATCAGAAGAATAGAACTGGTTATTTTCTAAGATTTAAGTTTAAATTTGAGTGATTCACAAAATGGGAGTTACCAAATTATGAAAGTATAATTTTGGTCTGAGTTTTTAAGTGTGTGCCTTTTCTTCAGTGGACTTCCCTGGTGGCTCAGTTGGTAAAGAATCCACCTGCAATGCAGGAGACCACCTGTAATTCAGTAGACTTGGATTCAATCCCTGGGTTGGGAAGATCCTCTGAAGAAGGAAATGGGGGATTTCCTTATCTAAGAGACCCATATTGTTTGTCATGGAATTTATTATGTAATATAATTGCTTTAAACATAAATAAAATTTATCTTAGGTGCTGCTTATGGAATGTTTTGAGCATACTATAAATTAAACTGGGGCTTGCCAGGTTGCTCAGTTTTAAAGAATGTGCTTGCCAATGCAGAAGACGTGAGTTGATCCCTGGGTCAGGAAGTTCCCCTGGAGAAAGAAATGGCAACTCACTCCAGTATTCTTGCCTAGATAACCGTATGGACAGAGGAGCCTGGTGGGCAACAGTCCATAAGGTCACAAGAGTTGGACATAACTTAGTGATTAAACCACCACTAGCTTCCCTTCAAAATTTTTGAAATTGTACCTGGAGAGCAGCATAGAAAAATGATTGTTTTTCATCATACAGTACCCCAAACAACTGAACCTGCCAATTTCTCCCTCTATTTCTGCCCACAGCATAAGTGTGGAGTCACCCATCATCTCCCAGGGATTGAATCCAATGGTTATCTATGTCTGTCCCACTTGACCACTCCCCTTCTTCAGATAGTGCTGTCGCCCAGATATCTACCTTTCTCACTCCATATATTTGCTCTGCATGACCTCATTCTCTCAGGATTTCAATAAATTGATGACTCGATGTCCATCTTTACTGCCACTGATACTAAGCCCTCATCATTTCCAACCTAGCTTGGAAACTGCCTTGCTGCCTTTTTTCCACTTCACATGGCCACCAGAATGACCTTCCTAAAGTGTAAATCTGACCTTGTCACTTTCGAGCTAAAGCTCTTTAAGGGTTTCCCTTACCTTGCTGCATAAGATCCTAAAATCTTTAATTTATTTATCCCTTCCACATTTTAATCCAATGATCCACATTAGGAAGGCACCCTACAAGTTTTTGTTGTTCAAAGAACATGGTTCTAAAGGATTTTGCCAGGGCTGCACATCTTATTCAAATCACTTTCCATTATAAATGGTTAACTGCAGCCTTAAATATCAATTAGAAGAGCTTCTCAGCTCCAATAAATATATATTACTGTTTCTCTTGAACTGAAATTTTTAAGAACAAGTCAATTACATACAATGCATACATGCTAGTATACACACACACACATACTATATATTGTGCTTTAAAAAATAGATGTATAGAGTTTTAATAATAGCAAAAGCATGTTATGTAAATGCATAAACAAGTATACTTGAAATCTGTTATGAAAGGAAACAGAGTAATAATGAAACTGATTATGCCATAATTTGATAATATTGTCTACAAGTTTAGAATTTAGATCTGTTATAAATTTCAGATTTCCATATTACAGAACTCTAAAGATCAGTCTTTGCTCTAAACTGAGAGTGTCTGTTGAGAGTTCACACATCTCAGAGTCTTAAATCAATGTATAGGAATAATGATTAGGGATTTGTAGAAATTAAAGATAAATTGTTAAATAAAGAGAGGGTGATAGCAAGATACTGCTGGATCAAGAGCAGCAGTTTTAATTTTGTCCTGACCAAGGTCCTACTTCTTATAGATGGTGAGACTGAAACAATTAATTAGCCTTTCAAGATGTTACACTTCTCATCTTCAGAAGGAAGAGTATAATCACACAGATCTCTGAGGCCCTTGCCAGCTTTGAAGTTTGAATATTTAGCTACGGCATACCCACAGAACAGAAAAGCCCTCCTTTGAACAAGCTTCCAGCAGGATCCAATCCACTGTGACTCTCAAACACAAACAGTTGTTAGACCTCTTAGCTGTCCAGACTTTATGAGGCTCCCCAGTTGACATCTCTGCAAGCCTCCAGCTTCAGTTTTTAAAATCTTCAGCTTCCTCACTAACTTAACCATGCTAGACATTTTCATATAATGTAGCCTGAGTTGTTCTAGGCTTGAACCAATAAAAATTTAAGAGCGAATTCAACATAACCCCCTCTACTCCCCATTTTCAGGTCCAAGTAATGATAGCTCCTCAGCCTTCCAGTGACACACACTAAACACTTCATAAGAAAAGGGCTGGGTGAGTGATTAATGTGTGTTTTTAGCCTCAGTTTCTTGTTTTAGGGATATAACAGCTGTATGCAGTAAAATTTCAGGGTAGAACTGGCTGTATTAGACAATTTAAGACATCCACACCATCATAGTCAGAGCAGCTGAATATGTTTTCTACAGCGCAGATTTAATGCATTGGATAGAATTGTAAGTGAATTGGATTGGCTTCACCATTTTCTACCACATTCTGCTTTATGATGAGTTGCAAGCCAGAGTCTGGGGCTCGCTGCATAACCAATAAAATATAAATAGAAAAAAACAAGCCTGCATTCTAAAGTGTATCGACCAAAAAGCCATTCCAGCATTAAACAGCTCTGCTGATATTTAGAATGTCTGTCTCAGACTGCTCTCGTGTTAACTTTCCCTTAGAAAGAAAACCCCTGACATATATTACTATTGTACTCCTGTCAAATACAGGTAAGATCCTGCAAAGAAGATGGAAAAAGAATACAACGTGCTTATCTGCATTATTTAAGCCAAAAAAGGCAATGTGTTTCACATAACTCAAACCAAATTAGCCACATTGTCTAAGTCAGAAGTTCAAAACTCACAGGGAAAATCCAACAATCTAATTCTAGTTTGCTTTGATTTGAAGCCTTGTGTTTCTCAGAAGACATGCAAGCCTTGGAACTGAGTCAGAAAAGCATGTCAAGATGTGATATACTGAAAGAAAAAAAACAAACAAACAACAAAAAACCATTCACCCAGAGAGTGTGAGGCTAGGAAATGTGAGATTGGCCCCACAGCCTTCTGGAAGTTAAGCTCCAAACGTCACTTACCCTATGACAATGCAGGAGATGGCCGTTCCCAAGAAGGCATATGTTAAAATAGATCCCAAGTTTTGAAAAAAGTGTCTCTGGGGAGGAAAAGATAGATTTCATATAGTACATCAGATTTTTTCTTCTTAGCATAACAAGAAATAAAAACAAATGCATGTGTTTTCACAGCCTCTCCCTTTCCTCACTGTTAAGGCCAATTTTGTTTTTGGAGCCTCAGTTGCTGGCCGTATTGTACAAAGAAACCTTAGCTGATTAACACTGTAAAGGACAGAGGTTTCCAACAAATAGGGAAAAAGTACATCTGGAAAGCGACAGGCCAGAACTGGCTGGCCCTGAGAGAGGAGGAAGGGATTGGGGCAACGCTCATGCAGGACTCTGGAATGATGAAAGGAAGACAGAGTTTTTAAGAAGTTCTGTTGTCACTGAAACCCCTTTAGCACTTTAAATATACTGTTCTAAAAGATTTAAGTTGCCATTTGACTTTTACTGGATCTCTGATTTACTGTTTTTCTGAAAGTGATGAAACCGAACCTTAATCACCTACAACAGTTTATTTTAATGAATCACACAAAATGATGCTTAGTCTTGCGGCTGGGATGAAGAAGGATGAGCGGAATAAATCCAGCTTTCTAAATCTTTTCAAACGCTTGCTTGGAAAAACTCCCTTCCAGTTCTCTAAGTGGTAGCTAAATAGCCAGAACTGACAGCAAGAGGGAGCCCAAAGTACACAAGAAAATCAAGTCTGTACGAACAAGGAAAGGCTGCTGAAGCCTACAGGCCAAAGGGCGGAGAGCCCAGGAATCTCTGGAATCAGGGGTGGGCAGCGGGGAAGCAACCACACTAACTCTGCATCGCAAAACTCATTCAGGCTGGAGCCTCCATCTGTGGCCCTGGTGAGGCTAGCTTGTAGACTTTGGTGTGAATTACTAATTTAGGAAATGTACATATTCAGGCTGCATATAAGTAACGTTTTGCAAGTGCAAAAAAATGCGAGACTGAACTTTCTCTCTATAAATTCAATGTTAATTAACAGCAAACCCTTTGGTTATAATCATCTAGAATAATATTGCCCAACAGAAATATAATGTAAATCATATATGTCATTTAAAATGACATATGTAAAAAAAAAATAAAATGACATATGTACTTTTCTAGTAGTCATATTAAAATAAGTTTTTAAAAAGTAAAATGAATGTTGATACTATAATGTATTCAAAAATTATCATTTCTACATGAAATAAACATAAAACATTGTTGAAATATTTTACATTCTTTTTTTATACTGAGCCTGTAAAATCCAGTGCATATTGTACACTTAAAGCACATCTTCATTCAGACTAGTCAAGTTTCAAGGGCTTAATAGCTACACGTGACTAACAATCAGTATACTGGAGAATTCTAAGCATGTCAGATTTTTATCTGTATCACATAATCTAAGATAATGATATTTTTACCAAATAGGTAATCACGTAAAATAAAATGACACTTTTTTTTTCAATAGTGCTGGCAAGAGTCTCTATTTAATGATAAAAGAAGAAAACAATCACTGTATATTTACCTTCTTTAGACTATATCCAGCATGAAATATAATTGGCGGCAGTAAAACATTGAAGAAGATTTCTGGATCAAATGTCATCTGCCAAAAAACACAAATGTGTAGTTATGAACATGCTCTTTTGGGCTAATAAAAATAAATTTAAAAAAAAGTTATAGTTTCCTTTGCTAAAGTTGTATGAGACATATTAATATGCTATTAAATTAGCAGAGATGAAAATAAGAGAAAATGCAAACTTAGAAATTTATGATTGACTATAACTTATAAAGTAATATTTTAAATGTAAAACTTACACTCCATTCTGTAGTTAATATGAACAACATAAAATCTGAAAGAAACCTTTCTAGGCAAAGAAAATTTTTTGTTTTTATTTTGATTAGTTATTCATTCTTCATATTTTAAATGCCTTTATTCTATTTTTTTTTTTTTTTTTTTTGGTTTCTGACATGATTTATTTAAAGTTTTCCCAAATAAAACATTTTTAGAAATTTAGTCTTAGTTTTCCCTACTTTATCCTATTCCAAAGTTCAGAATATTTTCCAGACTCTGGAAAGACACACTTGAAAGAGAAATAGGATTTTTCTGGTATTTGTTTATTGGCTTTTACTTAAATGCTAAAATAAACTTGGCAAAAATTCCCTCGTGTGAAGTACGATGAAATGAGATGCAGAGATTCTTGAATCCAATACATGCTCTGTGCTGAGTAGTCTGAAAATGAAAACTAATTTAACCTTTAAAACCTTCCTTGGATTCATCCTCTTCTCTTACACTCTGTCTCTCGCTCCCATCCACACACACACACATATACACGTGCGCGCACACACACATACACTGCCATTCGTTATTTCTCCACTAAGGCCTTCTTACCATTATAACACTCATCAAAATCTTTCAGATGTACAGGTCTCACAACTACACTTTCTATACTTTTTTGCCCGAATTCTCACTCATCTCTGAAGCTGATTCTCAAAAACAACTTCTCTCTGAAACACGCTCTGACTTCCCCAGTCAAAGCCGACTGCTCTTTCTTCTGTGGTCTTTCAGCACTTTGTACCCTCGCTTGTAGCATGTTTCATAACATAGCTTATCAGTTTCTGTTTGACTGTTTTCTCCAATAAACTGGGAACCCATCAAGGATCACAGTGATGCCTTGGTTAATTCTGTGCTGCTCTCATCCCTTCCAGGGCTAACTTATTGCTCGATATATTTTTCTAAATTGGGAAAAAAATTAATTGCCTTTGAAAGTCAAATCTATTAAAATGGAGTGAATTATGAAAAAGTGAAAATGTTAGTCGCTCAATTGTGTCTGACTCTTACGACCCCATGGACTGTAGCCTACCAGGCTCCTCTACCCATGGAATTCTCCAGGCAAGAACACTGGTTGCCATTCCCTTCTCCAGGGCATCTTCCCCCCTGGAGCAAACCCAGGTCTCCCACATTGCAAGCAGATTCTTTACCACCTGAGCCACCAGGGAATTATATATATTTATATATATCTCCCTGAAAACCTTACATATCACAGGTAAGAATTACTTAATTAAAAACTAAGAAAAGTTTTTCTTAACTCCACTATTTACTTTGGGTCTAATTGAGCATTGCCAGAGTCCCTCTTCTCCCTTCCCCACACTGGCCCCTTGGCTCTGCTCATCTAATATTTGGGAAGGGGTAGGCTGCAGAAGTAGGAACCATGTAACTCAGTTGGGTGCCCACTTATAAGCCTAGTTACTCTCTCACTGATGCCACAACCTCTTGGACCAGTGAGCATTCAGGTAGAACAGCTTGGCCGATCCAGAGCTTTCTTGTGCCTCTCATGTTTTTTCATCTTTAAGATGAATACAATAATTTTATACCTAATTTCTAAGGTGGTTGTACAAATTAAGTGAATTAATACTTGTAAAGCTCTTGTAGCATTGCTTAACATCTAGTAAGCACTTTTAAGAATTCATTACTAAAGAAAATGAAATATCTGAATTAATATTGTAAAGTTATATGATTGAAGAAACTGCCCCATTGTCAGGAACTCTTAAGTGTTACAACTGTGCAACATTTGGGCAAAGAGATTACTTCTCCTTCTAAATTTACTCTTTTTTTCTAAGATTATCTAAAACACCATTATTGATCTATTTTTGAGGCCTCTTCAAGAGTCTATCAGTTGCATATTTGAAAGCTTTTGCAAAGAGATGTATTTCTGTTCTGGAGGAGTGAAGCCATATAGCTGTGATCTGTGATCATCTGGAAGAGAGGATTACAGTGGCACAACATCTTGGGCAGAAAATCCCTCGCCTCTGCAGTTTTTCTGCAAAAATCAGGTTAATCACTCAACCAGAACATTTCAATAATCAGAGTGCCCCATTCCCTGCATGCAGGTTAACTAATGTGCTATTGAATTATATTTTCTGGAGCAGCCAGATGAAACTGGCAGGCTGAGAATGGCATGCAGAGTACGAGGATTTATTTGTATATACAAAACAGATTTGTGTTCCTTTCAGACTTGCTATAAGCTTAGGAACTGCTAAATCAGAGTTCTGGGAGTAACTCCAAACCCAGATAATTTCTCAGAAATGGCTGGATCTGCCACTGCACCAGACTCCAGATGGTGGTGCCACATGTCATTTTCCTCAGACTTTGTGTTCAAATCATGGCCTTGGAGTTGAGACTGGTTTAAAAGCCCAAACAATTAAAATTTTTCATTATAGTATGAAGGGGAAAAAAAATCTAAGACAGGTGTGAAATGGAAGGACAGAAAGTTAAAAATCTTTCAGCTAAACATACTAGTCTTAAAATACAAGTTTTAGAGACCAGCACCGTCCAATGGAACTTTCTGTGATGGTGGAAATATTCTATTAATATCCTGCCAAATAGAGTAGCCATAGGTCATATGATCTATTGAGCAATTGAACTGGAGACTACTGGAATGGAGGGACTGAAATTTTTATTTTTCTGTGGCTAGTAACTATGGGACAATACATTTATAGACAGTTACTAGAATTTAAAACTTCAGACCATTCAGTTTTTAGATGGTTTATCGTCCTATATAAGGAATGATTAATTTGGAGCAACAGACCTACAACTCAAATGGTAGAATTATAAATGCTTCATGAAAACTGAGATTTCAAAATATTGGGATTCAATTCTTAAAATACCAGATAGTATGAGACAGAAAAATACCAATATGTTCAACTATTACAAGGATGCAGTAGTTTTATCTATTATCTCAAATATGCACTAGTGTTTGGCTAGGAATAGCCCAGACATACATTCATAGAGATAATAAACTTGAAAACTTTCCAAGAGTAGAAACGAAAGGTACCAAGTTCAACTCTCAAGTTCATCAGAAGGTTATAGATACAAAATTCTGTTTGGGCCTAAGTATTAAGGCATCTAGTGACTCAATACGAATTATTTGGGGAAAATAGTTGCATAGTGTTCTATGCAACCACTAACTAAATAAGCACTAAAATAACCACTTTAATGGGGGACTGTGATTTATGTGGCATATTACTTCCAAAGAGGCCTTTTAAAAACATTGTTTCATCAACTCTGACAGCATTCCTGCGTGGTAGCTGGCAGATGCAATTATGCCCTTTTTCCAGAGACAGGAGAAGAAATGAAAGGCATGCCCGGTGTCAATCAATGTGACAGGGGTATCACTGGGAACTGGGTGTGTATGCAGGGGCAAACTAAATGCGTGCTTTTCAGTTGAGAACCGGGCTAACATAACAGCTTAAACCAAGATTTAAGAGTGTTTAAGAGAGGTTGGCACTCAGAAACAGGCTTCATTATTCTGGCAATTCCCAGCTCCTTTGGAAAAATAAAAGTAGTTAACACAATAATGTGTTCGTTTATCTGCAATGATTTGTTCATTAGAAATCTAGTGAGCCCCGTCTCTGCTGCAATCCAGAGTTCTCTAGAAGACAGATAGCACTCTGGGCTTGCTGACCCTGCAGGGAGTCTTGATCTTGAATCAGCACATGAGCTGGCTTTTGAAGGATGAACCTCTCCATAGCGCACCAACATACAAAACCATGCTCCTTTGTCTGCCCTGGGAGCATTGGGCCAGGGTTCACCAAGCCACAGGGCAAACTGGCAGCTTCCTGAAGTTTCAGTTATACTTAAAAGCAAGTAGTTTGAAATATTTTGGATATTTTAAGCATGCAGATATATTTAAAAGTGAAAATCAATACTTGCATGCATTTTTAATATATACAGAAGACTTCAAAGAAATCTTGGCTTGCTCAGGGAAGGCAGCTCTAGACAACACAAGAATGAGTGTTTCCTTTCCTCTGCCCTAGGTGATGCGTTGGTGTGAGAAGTACCAGAGGAGGGAAAAGAAGAATAATTTCAGAATATATAATGAAAATACACCACCTACAAATTAGATGAGGTTAATCTACTTACTTAATCTCTCTGAGCCTCAGTTCCCTCATTTGTAATTTGCCTACTTCCTAGACTTGCTTTTCATGATTAGATGTAATAAGAGATGTAAATGTAAAGGGGTCTACGTGGCACCCAACACTGACTGTTTCTCAAGAAATGGTCACTGTACCTGAATTGAAATGAAAGAAACTGTTGATGCAATGGATTGAGGATTGGAGGCAAGAGGCACAGAAATATTCATTCAAACACGGAGAAAAGTAGAAATGTTTTACCCAGCAAGATTAAACAATAAAATGGCTATTGGGAGTATAAATTTATATAACTTTTTAGTAGGGTAATTTAGCAACAGCTATCAAAATGTCAAATATCCATACTATTTGATTCAGCAACATCTAATCTGAGAATTTATTCCACAGATATGCTTGCACATGTGTGGAATGACATAAGGACAAGAGTATTCATTGCAGATGAATGAATGGGGAAAAAAAGAAAACACTGAGGATGACTGAGCCACAGACTGGTTAAATAAATCACAGTATACAGCTGATCTTTGATCAAGGTAGGGGAGTGCCGACTCCCCATGCTCGAAAATTCGGGTATAACTCACAGTTGGTCCTCTGTATACGAGGTTCTTCTCTTCCTGCAATTTCTACTTATCTTTGGTTCACCTCTGCAGATTCCAATAACTGTGGATCATGTAAGACTGTGGTATTTGCTATTGAAAAAAATCTGCACATAAGTGGACCCACATAGTTCAAACTTGTGTTGTTCAAGGGTCAACTACAATCTGTAAAACTGAATACTATGCAGCTGTTAGAAAGGCTGAGAAAACTGTCTAGAAACTGATTTATGGCTGCTTTCTAAAATTTGTTGTGAAGCTAAAACAGTAAGGTGTAAAACAATCCATCTGGCATGTGTAATAAAAGCTTGCTATGTCCTCACCACACTCCCTTTCTTTTCTGTCCTGGCCAGATACCTAGACTACATTTTCTTGTCATCATGTGTGACATATGACAAAGGTCTGGCCAGTTGAATATGGATAACAGTAATATAAGTAATTTCCAACCCTGGTCTCTCAAATCCCCTAGATCTCCTATGCTCTCTGTCTTTCTGCCATTGTTAGTTCCCATAGAACATCTGGCAGAGGTCCCAAATACTAGGGAGTGGCATGGCCACTAGCTTAAAGGAAGCTGGGAATGATTACCGGCCCCTGGAGAAGACTACAAAGGCCACAGTGCATTGGAACACAAGCAATAAATAAACTTTATTGTACTAAGCTGCTGAGATTTGGGCTTCCCCAATAGCTCAGTCGGCCTGCAATGCAGGAGACACCGGGTTTGATTCCTGGGTTGGGATGACCCACTGGAGAAGGGATAGGCTACCCACCCCAGTATTCTTGGGCTTCCCTTGTGGCTCAGCTGGTAAAGAATCCACCTGCAATGCAGGAGACCTGGGTTCGATCCCTGGGTTGGGAAGATCCCCTAGAGAAGGGAAAGACTACCCACTCCAGTATTCTAGCCTGGAGAATTCCATGGACTGTATAGTCCATGGTATTGCAACGAGTCAGACATGATTGACTTTCACTTCACTTCACATTGAGATTTGGGGGTAGCCCGTTAAATATTTGGCCTGTTTCAAGATTTGTGTGGAAAAGGTGGAAGTGTAGAATATTTACTTGCATGTTATATATATATGTGTGTGCATACACATACTATTGTAAATTGTATATATACTATCATATATGTTATATATGGGACTTCCCTGGTGACTCAGATGGTAAAAAATTCATGGGCAATGCAGGAGACCTGGGTTCAACCCCTGGGTCAGAAAGATCCCCTGGAGAAGGAACTGGCAACCCACTCTAGTATTCTTGCCTGAAGAATTCCACAGACACAGGAGCCTGTTGGGCTACAGTCCACGGGGTCACACGAGTCAAACACAACTTAGTGACTAAACCGCCATTGTCACCATGTTATATATATATATACAATCAGTTGCCTCTGGGGAGGCCAGGGAGGAAAATTTGGTGGCAGGAAGAGTGGTGGCTTGGAGAAGGCTTTTCTGTATTTACTTAGTGAAGGATGACTCTCCTTGCCCTGGCTTTTATCTATAGATACAGAGATGACTGCTGCTTAGCGCAGTGCATCCAGGATTTCTGCCATCATGACATACACACAGAAAGTGATTATATTTGGTCAGTGGAGGAAACTGGGGAAATTAGAGTCCTGATACGACAATTCAGGGCTAAAAGGATGAGTCTGGGACTCTGACCATCCTCAGCCCAAGGATGAAGGGATTTAAAGCCTGTGGAGCATGGTGTTAGGAAGTGTTCTAGTTTCATTCTTTTACAAGTGGTTAACCAGTTTTCCCAGCACCACTTGTTAAAGAGATTGTCTTTTTTCCATTGTATATCCTTGCCTCCTTTGTCAAAGATAAGCTGTCCATAGGTTCGTGGATTTATCTCTGGGCTTTCTATTCTGTTCCATTGATCTATATTTCTGTCTTTGTGCCAGTACCATACTGTCTTGATGACTGTGGCTTTGTAGTAGAGTCTGAAGTCAGGCAGGTTGATTCCTCCAGTTCCATTCTTCTTTCTCAAGATTACTTTGGCTATTCGAGGTTTTTTGTATTTCCATACAAATTGTGAAATTATTTGTTCTAATTCTGTGAAAAATACCGTTGGTAGCTTGATAGGGATTGCATTGAATCTATAGATTGCTTTGGGTAGAATAGCCATTTTGACAATATTGATTCTTCCAATCCATGAACACGGTATGTTTCTCCAACTGTTTGTGTCCTCTTTGATTTCTTTCATCAGTGTTTTATAGTTTTCTATGTATAGGTCTTTTGTTTCTTTAGGTAGATATACTCCTAAGTATTTTATTCTTTTTGTTGCAATGGTGAATGGTATTGTTTCCTTAATTTCTCTTTCTGTTCCGTTAAAAAGAATTCATTTGAATCAGTTCTAATGAGATGGATGAAACTGGAGCCCATTATACAGAGTGAAGTAAGTCAGAAAGATAAAGAACATTACAGTATACTAACACATATATACGGAATTTAGATAGATGGTGGCGATAACCCTATATGCAAAACAGAAAAAGAGACACAGAAATACAGAACAGACTTTTGAACTCTGGGGGAGAACGTGAGGGTGGGATGTTTTGAAAGAACAGCATGTATATTATCTATGGTGAAACGGACCACCAGCCCAGGTGGGATACATGAGTCAGGTGCTCGGGCCTGGTGCACTGGGAGGACCCTGAGGAGTCGGGTGGGGAGGGAGGTGGGAGGGGGGATCGGGATGGGGAATACATGTAACTATATGGCTGATTCATGTCAATGTATGACAAAACCCACTGAAATGTTGTGGGGTGATTGGCCTCCAACTAATAAAATAATATTAAAAAAAAAAAAAAAAAAAAAAAAAAAAAAGCCTGTGGAGCAGCTGCAATCCATTAGCACATCAGTTAGGGAGCACTGTGCAGGATTCAACACTCCTGGCCCTCATCTCACCTTTCACTCACCCTCCCTAGGAAACAGAGAGTGACCAATCTAAGTTGGAGAAAAGAAATTGAGAGTGCGCATCTCAGCCTCCTCTCTCTCCATGTTGAAATCAGCCTATTTGCTCAAAGTGGATGCCCCTAGCTCCTCCCAAACATAGGGAAGGCTTTCTGTCCAGCTGCATCTGTGGCTGGTTTGATAAGTCTTTATAATTCTGGGGCTAAAGATGAGCAAGCCAGCTTACAGACTGAGCCTCATTATTTTACCTAGTTTTGATCTCCATCTTTCTCATTGCTGTATCTATGTCTCAACTAGTCATAAAATCAGATGGGCAACTCTACCTCAGCAACAATAAAAATTTTAATAAATTTAGAAACTCAGATGGGCAAAAGAGATGATAATGAATAACTTCTTTAAGATTTCAACATACTCCTCTGTACTTTTTGAATGTGAGCCACATGAATGCATTACCTACTCAAAAAATAAACTGAAGTAATTCCCAAAGAAAAGATGTCTCAGGTAGATTAGCGTGAAGGGCCCTCAGTATTGGCCTGAACGAAGGGAAACCATTATCAAGCCACAGTTGCCAGAATTAGCACAAGGTAACAACAATGTAAATGAAGGTGGTTATCACAGAATGGATAAAAAGAAACAAACCCAGGGGACATCCATTCATTCAACAATATTTACTGAGAATAAGCCAGGCATATGGCAAGGAGGATCAGGGGAGCTTGCAGGTAAAATAGAGAGGCAAAAATTAAAAAAACCCAGAAGGAACCCATATTTTTGCACCTAGGTACTCCTAAAAAAATTAAAAATGGCTGAATAAAAAATGATTGAAGAGAAGCCGACTTGGCAGAGGTAAGAGGGGTCAGCAAAGCTCAGGACTAATTGAAGTTTTGGTTCCCTGAGTCTGAGGTGTCTGTGAAACACCTGGAAATACATGCTTGGGGACAGGTGGGCCAAGGAGAAATGATTCAAAATCATCAGCATAGAGGAAAGAATTTGTCGAGTATAGGTGGGATCTTTGAAGGAGTAAGTACTATAGGAAAGAGAAGAAGATCAAGAACAGACCCTGGGATGGAAAGAGGTGGTACTATCATGGGGAAGGACAATGAGTGAGTAATCATGAGACAAGCAGAATGAGGATCAGGGCCACAGAAAACCAAGGAGAAGTGTGGTATAAGAAGGAGGTTCTGTTCCCTGTATGAGACTGTCAGATTTAGCAAGCAAAAATACACCCAGTTCAATGGGAACTTCAGATAAGCAATAATTTTTCAAAACAGTTTCTTAGCACTGCATTTGGGATATGCTTTGCTCAATTATTTGTTACTTACCTGAAACTCAATAAACAGAGAAGTGAAAATAGAAAGGGGCTTCCCTGGTGGTTCAGCAGTAAAGAATCTGCCTGCAATGCAGGAGATGTGGGGTCAACCTCTAGGTCAGGAGGATCCCCTGGAGAAGGAAATGGCAACCCACTGCAGTATTCCTGCCTGGAAAATCCCATGGACAGAGTAGCCTGGAGGGCTACAGTCCATGAGGTCGCAAAAGAGTCAGACACAACTGATCAACTGAACAACAAAAAAATGTAGAAAACCAAAAGTGATCCTGTGTTTCTGCATCTGGTTGATTGAAGGGATGAATAACCAAGGAGCCGCTGACCCTTCAGCCCAATATCAATGACTAAGAAAAGAATTTCAAGGATTGAGGAGAATCCTTTGAATTTCATAATTAGGAAGTGGTTGTCAATCCTTTTCAATTGATTCCAATCAAGAAATGGATACAGGGAGTAAAGGAAAAAGTGAGTGATGGGAATGTAGAAGCAGTGGGTTTAGAACCTTTATTTGGGAGGTTGAGTGTTAAGCACCTTCAGGAGTCCAATAACAGGCTCTAGGATGAGATGAAGGAAAAACAAAAGGATAAAGGCTAAGAAAGAAGGAAGCAGGGGAGCAGATCAGGACAAAGAATGGTGAAGGCTTAAGTTTAGGGAGGTAAGGAAGTGGTGTGTGTGTGTGTGTGTGTGTGTGTGTGTGTGTGTGTACACTAGTCACTCAGTTGCATCTGACTCTTTGAGACCCTATGGACTGTAGCCTGAACCAGGCTCCTCTGTCCATGGAATTCTCCAGACAAGAATACTAGTGGGTAACCATTCCCTTCTTCAGGGGATCTTCCTAACCCAGGGATTGAACTGGATCTCCTGCACTGCAGAAGTTTGAGCAACCAGGGAAGCCCCAAGGAATCAATATAAGCAGCAAAAAGATAATGAATTAATTTAAAAAAAAATATATGGAAAGAAATCTTTCTCTCCAACTTCAAATTTGTGGAGTAACCAGGTTAGGAGATAGTTATTCACAGTGAAAAACATTCTTCTGCTCCTCCAGATGGTTTCCTACTGGGCCCTTATATGTGGCAGGGACTCCTCAGTGAAACAGGCTTTACCTCATGCAGGCTGTTTATTAAGAAATACATAGTGCCACAGGCAGTCAGAGGGAGAAGCTTCCTGAGAGGTCACCTCTCTTAGGGGTCTGCAAACTGATCTCTGTCAATTCCTGGGCTCTGCGGAGGGAGTGGTGGTGATGGGACATGGCAATAAGAGTGCTGGTCTCCACCCTGGCTCTGCCCTCCAGGTTCTGCCTGAGCAGTTTTGATTTCACCTGTTTTACACATTGAGAAGGGTTTTCAGATTTTCTTTGAATGAAGCATTCCTCTGCTTCATTTGAAGCAGACCCTGACCTAATATTGTCCCCTAGAAAGTTCAAAGAACACATGAAATGTCAAGGTGTCACTCAGAGGCACCACTGAACTTAAAAATTCTAGACCAGAGCTATTCCCCTTTTGATTATTGTATGTTCTTAACTTTACTTTAAATAAGTTTTAAATGTTGTGTCAGAGTTAAAGACCCTTCTTTCCCCCTTCCCCAGAAGTGACCAATACCGTGAAGTGTTCTTTTTGTGTTCTTATACTTCATATACAGGTATCCATAGCAATGATTACTATTATTTGTGCATCTTTAAATTTTACAGAAATTTAGCTATAAATAGCCTTTATATGGGATTCATTGATGGTTCAGTGGTAAAGAATCTGCCTGCAATGCAGAAAGTGCAGGGATCAGGAAGATCCCTGGAGAAGGAAGATCTCTGGAGAAGGAAATGGGCATCCCACTCCAGTATTCTTGCCTGGGAAATCCCAGGGACAGGGGAGCCTGGTGAGCTACAGCCCATGGGGTCACAAAAGAGTTGGACATGACTTAAAGTGACTAAAGACACAACACCAACCTTTTATATCCTGCTTTTTACATTTATAATTTTTTTTTTACAACTTATCTACATTAATACAAGTGGACCGTGTCCATTTGCTTAAACTGCAGTATAGCCTTCTATAGGATGAATACTTCATGATTGTTTTTTTCCCTTCTCTAACAAGAGAATTAGGGCAATTAGGCTGTTTCCTATTTTTCACTATGACTAGAAATAATGCAGTAGATATTCTTGCATATAATACGTGTGAAGTTCTCTAGAAGTGGAAAATACTAAAGGTAGAATTGCTGGATGCTGAATCTTCAACTTTACCAGACTGAAGTTACTTTAAAGTGGTCACACCAATTTATACTCTATAGAAGAGTATAGGAGTATTTTCCCACATTCCAACCCATGCTTAATATTGACAAATTTCTAATTTTTACCAATCAGGGCTGCTAAAATATTACTGTTTTCTTTGCATTTCCCATTACTAATGAAATAAGTATATTTTGTGTGTTTTTTAGTCTTTTGTGACATCTCTTTAATGAATTTTTGGATCATATCTTTTACCCAGTATGACTTTTTTTTTTTGTTTATTAATTCTTCACACAATATGGTTACTATTCAGTTTTGGTTATTTACATTTCAAACACATTCTTCTATTCTCTTACCTCCTTAAACCTTTTAACACTTTTTTAACTTTATCACTGGTGTCTTATTCATGCAAAGTTTTTCATTTTAATGTAGTAAAATTTATTCCATTTTTTACTTTGATTCAGCTTTTAGTAGCTTCTTTAAAAAATCTTTCCTTATCCTGATGTCATAAATATATTATATTCACTCCTAAACTTTTATAATTGGCTGTTTACCCTAAATTTTTAAAAGCCTAAGGAAAGGTTAGGGTTTGAATATAAATAAAGTAAGTTACAAAGTTTTAGAGACCACCTATTTAAATCACATAGAAAAAAGTGTAAAATAAATGTAAATATTTTTCCTTGTAATGATAATCATGAATTATTAATATCACTGAGAAATTGTGAGACTATCATACCACAAAACCATGATGTCTTTTCAAGTAGTTGAAGTTCCAGAAGTTAGAAATACACTATTGTGAAATTTATACATGCAAAAATGACAGATATAAACATTGGTATTTCATTGGAGGTAGGTAATGTCTATGTTTGTGTGTGCATGCTAAGTCACTTCAGTCCTTTCAAACTCTGTGTGACCCTATGGACTGTAGCCCGCCAGGCTTCTCTGTTCATCAGATTTTCCAGGCAAGAATACTGGAGTGGGTTGCCAGGGGATCTTCCCAACCCAGGGACTGAACCCGTATCTCTTATGGCAGGTGGTTTCTTTACTACTAGCGCCACCTGGGAAGCCCAAGTAATGTCTACAAACCCAGGCAAACTTAAGTGGAGAATTTAGAATAAAACATTTATATAATTCTAAATGTTTAGCTTGGCAGCATGGAGTTGTGGACAGTACACTGAACTCAGAGTCAGAAGACCTTGTCCTAAGACCAATTCTGCCACAGATCAATCACGACCAAGTCACATAGGTTTTCAGAGCCTCAGTTTCTGAAACATGGGGGTGATACCTGTTCACCTCATGGACAAATGGTGAGACTAAAATGGAAATAACAACAATCTTTGAAAAGGGAATGCATATTTATTGTAATTTAAGCAGGGCTGAAGTTCAGGGTCTGTGTTCCTCACTAATAGACTGCTATTAGCACTTGTCAGTCATAACAGTAAGTAATAACTTTTTTAAAAAGCACCCTCATACATAGACCCTCATATTTTCTTTGCAACAACTGTTTGAGGTAAGTACTGTGAATATCCCTCTTTTACAGAGTTGGAATCAAGGCTCAGAGTTACATGACTTTTACAGTTACAAACCTCATAAGTATCAAGACTTGTACTCATATCTTAGCTTCTAATTGTGAGTCCATTGCTTTGTTGATAACAATAATGATAACAAAACTAGCAGTTAGCATACTTTGAACACTTACTATGAGCCAGGCACTATTCTAAGTGCTTTACAAGTTTTTCTCATTTGCAACTCACAATTATCCTACCAGGCAGTTAGGGATACCCCATTTTACAAACAGGTAATTGAAGCACAGAGAAACCAATCATCTTACCCAGTATCATTTAGCTGGTAAGTAGCACCTGAGCCAAGTAATATGGCTCCAGGGGCTACCTTCTTAACTAAAATATTCCATCTTCCATCCACCTATGGGTTCAGGTTACCCACTCCACTACTGGATGTGTCCTCGTTAGCTGCAAATACATAAAGACCACCTACATTTTCCAAATCATTGCTACAGCGTCTAGACACCAATGGCCAGAGAGTCTCCTATGCTTCTGAACAAGATTCTTGACACATGAACTTATCTCTGTTACCTTTGTGAGTTACCTTTACTAAGGTAACTATACCTTCCAGCTTAACCGGAACAATCCCAGGTAGTAGCTGTTGTCCTGACTTAATTAATACTCATGCTCCTCATTCACATGCAAGAGTTCTAGCTTGAAAATCAAATGATCCGGTTTTCTATTCCTAACTCTAGACACTCAGACTTCTGGCCTTTATTTCCTTATACATAGCTTGGATTGGCTGCTGGTCCCCTATAGGCCTGCCCTTTGCTGTGTGAGTTGCCTACCTCCCTTCACCCCAACTAGCAGTGGGATTAACATGACAAGGGGACTTCCTGGCTTCATATCAGCAGGCAGGGGAAGAGAAAATAACAGGTGGACGTGAGAAGGGCTTGATCTTTCATCTCACCAAGAGCATTCATTCTTCAATACCTGGATGAGGACTGCAAAAGGAAAGACAAGCTTGTACATCAAGAATGATTCCCTCTCCATCTGGAATTGGTCTTCATCTTGGCCAATCTTAATATTATAAAGCAAAAGAAACTGCTTTCTGACCCTCATTATATATGGGAATGTAACAGTCCCACAGAGTTTCTTTTTGATTTACAATTTTCTGAGCTTCCATTATCTTTTTCAGTCCTTAGCTTTGAATTGTACAAGCAGCTTTCCCATCATAAGGCCTCAGCAGGGAGCAACTGGCTTGGGAAGCTGGACAGGGAAGGGCTGAATCAGCAAGGACCAGTCACAGCAGGCATGCTTGAGGGGATTTGGGGGAAGTAGAGGGGATGAGCTGAAATCAGCATAAAATAGGTGCCAAACAACTTGATTTAAAATTAAAATGATGTGTTTTTCAAACAGTGCATACACCTTAAAAATGATGCATTAAAAAACAATACCAAACTTCCTTCAATGTAACTACTTCAAACTTTGTCCCAAGGGGGAAATCCATGCTTGCCAAGGGCAGATGTTAAGGAAGAAGAGTAATATAGCACTTCTAACAACTTTTTCTCATTCATTTTGTAAAGTGGTATGACCGATCCCTGTTTTATAAAGAAAAATATGAGAGGTTAACATCTCCAAGGTCTCAGTGCTAGAAGTGGCAGAAATAGGATTCAGCCCAAGGTGTAATTGTAAAACTGCAATGGACTGAAAACTTGTGTCTCCTCAAAATTCATATGTTGAAATCTAACCCCTAAGATGATGGTTTTAGGAGGTGGGGCCTTTGGGAGGTGATTAGGTCATGAGGATAGAACTCTCATACAGGGGATTAATGTTCTTATAAAAGAAAACTGAGAGGGCTCTCATTCTCTTCTCCACATAAGGACACAGCAGGAAGACAGCCATCTATGAATCAGGAAGTTAGCTCCCACCAGACTCCAAATATGCTGATGACTTATCTTGAACTTTCCAGCTTCTAAAACTGTGAGAAATAAATATTTGTTGTTTAAGTCACCCAGGATACGGTATTTTTGTTATAGGTGGCAAAAAGGACTAAGACAAAATCCTTATGCATTTCTCCATATCACCCTAGAAGCAGTTCGTTCAAGCTAAAGATAGGAATCTCTAACAGTGGAATTTTAAGACAAGCCTCATGTGAGAAAAAACGTTTTTGTGGATGAAACATGAGGTGTGTAGATATTTCCAGTTCTCTTAAAAATGCAAAAAATAGGCATTTATTCAGTGGTATGCTAGTAAATCATCTCTCTGGAGAGAGAAAAAAGCCTACAAGCCTGAATTTGCAGCAGTTGACGGTTTCTAAACACTCCCACCATGACCCATTTCAAGCTGCCAATGTTTGATCAACTGGCTTGTAAGATTCTGGATATTAAATAAATAATCAGCTCTCAGAGAACAGACAAGCCTGTTCTAGTACTCCACTGCATTCTTTTACTTCAGCTGTGTGTTAACTCATCATTTGGGTACTCTTCTTGAGCACATGACCTACGTAAATATATAAAGTTTCTCACACTATGAAAGGTATAGGAGACCAGAATCTATTACATACCCTCCCAAAAAAGTGCCTTTTAGACAGAATTATTTTGAGCTGATTATTTTGAGAAAGAGCAGACAAAGGAGATGTTCTGAAAACAGACTAGAAATTACCCTTTTGTAAGGTGAAGGAGGAAAGTGAAAGAGCCGGCTTAAGACTAACTATTAAAACTAAGATCATGGCATTTAGCCCCATTACTGCATGGCAAATAGAAGGGGAAAGGTGGAATAGTGACAGATTTCGTCTTCTTGGGCTCCAAAATCACTGCGGACGGTGACTGCAACCATGAAATCAGAAGATGATTGCTTCTTGCAAGGAAAGCGATGACAATCCTGGACAGTATGTTGAAAAGCAGATACATTACCCTGCTGACAAAGGTCGGTAGAGTCAAAGCTATGGTCTTCCCAGTGGTCACATATGGTGGTGAGAGCTGGACTATAAAGAAGCAGAATGCCAAAGAATCGATGCCTTGGAACTGTGGTGCACAGGAAGACTCCTGAAAGTCCCTTGGACTGCAAGGAGACCAAACCAGTCAATCATAAAGGAGATTAACCCTGAATACTCACTAGAAGGACTGATGCTGAAGCTGAAGCTCCAGGATTTTGGTCATCTGATGCAAACAGACGGCTCATTGGCTGAGACCCTGATGCTGGAGAAGATCGAGGGCAGAAGGAGAAGAGGGTGTCAAAGGATAAGATGGCTGGACAGCATCACTGATGCAATGAACATGAACTCAGGCAAACTCTGGGAGATGGTGAGGGACAGAGAGGCCTGGCATGCTGCAGTCCATGGGGTCGCAAACAGTCGGATAAGACTGGGCAACTGGACAACAACAACAGCAAGGGAAATTAACATAAAGGAAACCTCCATGTGTAAGGGTGTCTCCTTCTTGATACCAGGAAGAGAAAGCTAAGTCTAAATCATATGAAATTTATCAATAAAAAAGGCACAGACTTAAATCTGCACAACAGTTTTACCCTTGTTCACCAGACATTTCCAGGTCACCTTCCTAAAACTTTTCTTTATCTTAGCTGAGGATGTTACTGAAGCCTGAATTCTAAGCCATCTCTTTTAACTCATTCTCTAGATTTCTCTCAGGCATATATGAAATAAACTTCTGTGTGTCTTTCTCTTGTTAATCTGTCTTTTGCTACAAGGGCCCTAGGCAAAAACCTAGACAGGTAGAAAGAAAGATTTCCCTCCCCTATTAGGGTTACAAAATGTTAGATACTGGGCTTTTCCTTCAATGAAGGCCTTGTCACCTCTGCTGCTTAGAATGTCAGTCCCTTCAGAGGTTGGTAAGACTGAAAAGAACTGCCTGATGCAAAGTCATGCCCTTTCCAGAGAGGCCCACATCTAAAGACAAAATGATTTGGTGTTTTAGAGTCCAGACCATCTCAGTCCAATGGCAGAGGACTCTGAAGAGCCATTCTAACTTCAGAACTTGCAAGGCATTGGACAAAATTGTCAGGCCTGCATCATAGCTTAACTTCTCCCTTTGGCCCTCTCAGGTTTCCTTCCTCTTCCATTCATAAGATATTAATATCAAGCTCCCTTAACCATCCTGCTCACTAAACTCTACCTCTGAGTCCTCTAGGAACTCAATAGTCAGAAAGAATGGTACAGAGGGAAGTTCCCACTTCCCTGGTGGCTCAGATGGTAAAGCGTCTGCCTGCAATGTGGGAGACCCGGGTTCAATCCCTGGACTGGGAAGATCCCCTGGAGAAGGAAATGGCAATCCACTCCAGTATTCTTGCCTGGAAAATCCCATGGACAGAGGAGCTGGTAGGCTATAGTCTATGGGATCGCAAAGAGTCAGACATGGCAGAGGGGGCACAGCTTTGGTCCCTAGTTGGGGAATTAAGACCCTGTATGCCATGTGACACAAACAAACAACAACAACAGTAAAAGAAACTGAATTTGTAAGACATCCTCACTCAACACACCTCCACCTGAGGCAGAACTCTGTAAATCAGACCATGTCCAGTTAGCCTTATACAGTAAGTCACCTACATATAATTGAGTTCTGTCCTGAGAGCATGTTCATAAGTACACAAAGTTAGTCTAGGTACCCAACTACCTGGAGAAGGAAATGGAAACCCACTCCAGTATTCCTGCCTGAAGAATCCCATGGACAGAGGAGCCTGGCGGATTATGTCACGAGGTCGCAAAGAGTCAGACAGAACTGAGCACACAGCACATACATACCCAAATACCACAGCCAGCTATATAGTACTGTACCGTAATAGATTTATAATACTTTTTACCCAAATAATACACAAACAAACAAGCACAAAAGATCAAACATTTTTAATCTTACAGTATAGTATCCTGAAAAGCACATTAGTACCAGATCCATCACTGCTGTTTTCACACTTGCTTACAGACATCCTGGGCTTGACGTAAAGATACTGTACCACTATACTCTCTACAGTACCATAAAGTGTACAGAGAGGATGTACACACATGACAATGTACACCAGACATGTGAACTGATTTACATGATTGGACACACAGATACATACACATCTTTGAAAGCTCACAACTTGAAGGTTCGTATGTAGGAGACTTAATGTAACTAAAAATGGATCTGAGAGGAGCAGTTGGGAGACCCCTAACACAAGACAGGCTTAAATAGCACCAGGAGACAAGCCAGTTAAATGCACGTCTTCTTTAAGGTCCTCACTTCTGATTGTTCTCACCCCTCTGGGCCACTTAGGTTTACCCTGCCTTCAGGCTGTGTAAGCTACTAATGAGGAGCTTCTTTATGACCTTAGAGAAGAACCAGGAAACGCAGTTGGATGGAACCTTATATAATTACTCGCTGGAGATCAACAATGATGAATGTGCAGTCTTGCCTAAGTTTAATATTTTAGAAGGAATAAAGCAAACAGGAAAGGAATTGAAAGATCCATTTTAAGTTGTATGTACACATACTATAAATCTTCATGAGAAATCCCTTTTTCTCCCTCCCTTTTCCCTCCTTCTCTGTTTGTCTCTCCTGTGCCCAGCTCCTTGTCTCCCTCTCCCTCTATTCTTGATCAATTATTTGGAGATAAGGCCAACATCTAGAAGGAATGAAATTGGGTCATTTGTAGAGACATGGATGGACCTAGAGTCTGTCATACAGAGTGATGTAAGTCAGAAAGAGAAAAATGTCATATATTAACACATATATATGGAGTCTAGACAAAAATGGTACAGAGGAACCCATTTGCAGGGCAGCAATAGAGACACAGATGCAGAGAACAGGTGAGTGGACATGGAGAGTTGGGACTGGGGTATAAGCTGGGAGATCAGGATTGACACATATACAGGATTGTGGGTAAAACAGATGGCTAGTGGGATCCTGCTGTATCACACAGGGAGCTCAGCTCAGTGCTCTGTGGTGACCTAGAGGGGTGATAATGGGGGGGAGATAAGGGAGGCTCAGGAGGGAGGTGACATGTATACATATAGCTGATTCACTTCATTGTACAGCAGCAACCAACGCAACATTGCTAAGCAATTATACCGCAATAATAAATAAACAAACCACCACCAAATAGAAAAGAAAAAAGTTGCCAACAATTCAACTGTCTGAGCAGCAAGAAAACCGTCACAGAACCCTGGTACTTCACCCTGAGGAGAAACCTGTGATAGATGCTTGGGAATAAAATGGCCAACAGTGAAGACAGGACAGAGTGGCTCTGAGAAGTAGCAACTGACAAGCAGAGATGGATACTTCATTACATCATCCACTCACTTGCCAGGGTCCACAGAGTATCAACCAGGTGCCAGGCACCCTGCTGTGAGCTGGGAATACAATGGACCACGGACAGAGCTGGTCCCTGCCCTCCTGAAGTCTAGTGAGAAGATGGACAATAACCCAACATCATAGACATAAATATTAATTTACACCTGAGCTAAGATATAGTGGGAGAACTTCAGCTGGAGCCTTAAGACGTGATATTGAAATATAGTAATGTGGGAAATCCTGAATGTTTCCACAAAGCTAACAACCCCTAAAAGCATCCCTGCCTCAGGTCTAGAGCCCACATGCATATCGGAGCTGCTGAGACTCAGAATACAGTGAGATTTCAGAAAAGAGCAAAATTTTTCAAGAAAATTATTTTCAAGAAAAATATAAAAAATAAAATAAAAATAAAATTTTAATAAAATATGACCTGTTTATTGCTCTTTAAGTTGAGGTGCATATATGTTAGGAAGTGAACAAGATGATCCACCTAAGTGTGCAAAAAACTTTATGTATTTTTTTCTCACCCTTTGAAAAATTCTGGTTTGATACTCTTTTCTCATAGCAGTATTACCTGAGCTTCCTAGGTGGCGCAAGTGGTAAAGAATCTGACTGCAATGCAGGAGACCGCGGTTCAATCCCTGAGTTGGGAAGATTGCCTGGAGAAGGAAATGGCTACCCACTCCAGTATGCTTGCCTGGAGAGTTCCATGGACAGAGGAGCCTGGTGGGCTACAGACCATGGGGTCATAAAGAGTCAGACACGACTAACACTTTCACTTTATAATATACACAATGCATTGTACAATAGCACTTGCATGTCATTTACAAAATAAATGGGCAAATATAAGGTACACATACTCAATAGTTTAACCGATGTACATATCAAAGTTTGGAAATCAGTGTTTTAAATTACTTGGCAAGTACCTGATGCTCAATAATAACAAGTAATTTACTGAGGACTTATTAATGCTAAAGCACATTAGCTGGTTATATGAATTATTTCATTTAGTTCTCATAATAACTTTTTAAGGTTGGTACTAGTATTGCCTCATTTGACAAAACAAAGGCATCAAGGATTATGTCAGATGCTGAAGATCACCCAGCAGGTTAAAGGTAGACCAGAGGTTCAAACCCAAGTATTTTGATTGTAGAATGGGGCTGTTATCATACTATGCTGTCTCATACATGCCAGTTCCTATCATGTATGTGTTGATATTTAAAAGAATAATATTTGGGGTGTTTTTGGAAAGGTCACTTATGAGGAATAGTTTGTTCTGAGATAACACACATTAAATATAAGACATTAGCAAATACAGAAAATATTATCAAATAGCAAGTTTTAAGTCAGTTTTAAAAGATTGCCTCTCACAGAACATGTTTCACCATGATCTTGAACTGAGTAGGACAGGGAAATAGAATAGCTCTAAAGAGCCCCCAGTCACCCACAACCCCCTAAAATAGCTTTGAAAACCTATCCTTTGAATGGATAGCCATTCCCTTCTTCAGGGGGTCCTCCTGACCCAGGGATCAAATCAGGTCTCCTGCACTACAGACAGATTCTTTAGCATCTGAGCTACCAGGGAACTTTGATATCTAAGTGGATGGCTACTCAGCATCCCAAAATGCTAGTCCATGCTGTGGTCTGCCATGCTGGCCCCTGTAGTTCCTAAAAATGTATCTGTGATGCCACTAAGTCCTTTCTGGAACCAGGCAAATGGTTGACCAGAGATGGTCCAAAACCAGGCATCGGTCGGGAGGAAGGAGTGACTGGGAGATGGTAGGCATATCAGTTGTTTCTCCCTATGGTGGTCAGGGATACTTTCTTGGGTGCGAAGTCTAGAACCTGAGACGCTTTCCCTTTTCTCGATAGCCACCCTCCTCTTATCAAGTTTTGTCACATTAGGAAGTGCACCGATGCCAGTTCATCCTACTCATGCACTTTCACATGACTCCTTTCCTTTGCCAACCAAGAGTGAGTGTGAGAGACATCAGTACAATCTATGCTCTAATGACATGACATCCAAGAGATTATTGCCACTAGCAATAATTTGAATAGCTAGGTTTTTTGTTAAGAAATAAAATTGGACATCTGGTTGGAATTCAATCCTACCACAAATAAATGTCCCAGTAGTCAGCTTCCTTAGAACACTGAGTGATGATATGTGATGATCTGTGAAGAAGAAAGGAAGTCAGAAGGCTTTTTGAGTGCCGCGTCCATACCACTGTGTGAAAAAGCCAAGCTGCATTCCAGGTGGCAAGGACGTAATCCAAACTCTGTCTAACAGAGCTGTCTAGGGTTATTCTTGGGCTTCCCTGGTGGCTCAATGGTAAAGAACTTGCCTGCTAATGCAGGAGACATGGGTTCAGTTACTGGGTCAGGAAGATCCCCCGGAGAAGGAAATGGCAACCCACCCTGGTATTCTTTCTTGGGAAATCCCATGGACAGAGGAGCCTGCTGGACTATAGTCCATGGGGTCACGAAAGAGTCAGACTCGACTTAGCAACTAAACAACAAGGGTAATTACTAATCTCGCATTTGGAGTGCTCCAAGTTACAACTAAACTGTCACAAAACAACTCCTTCGTATCTGGACTACGTATTCTGAAGACAAGACTGCAAAAGTGGCCTGGATGCTATGTCAAGACTGCCAGCCTTCGGGGAATGATGTTCCTGTTATTTCTGCATTTTCTATATTTTCACGGCCCATTCCAAGCTGACATCTCTCTTCTTCCCTCCACCTTTCTCAATCACAATGAATAGAATTTTTCCAGAACTTCTATTATAGACAAAATGATCTTGGATATTCATGAAAAATGCAGCAAAGAACTGGCAAAGGGAAAAATTGACCTCAAGAAAGTAAAGACATCTTCTATTATTTAGTTTTGTTCTCTTCTTTCAGATCTCTGTGTGGCTTACTCCCAAATTCATTCAGATCTAGGGTCCAACTTCACCTTTTCAATGAGGGCTTCCCTGCAAAGCATATCTAAATAAACTTCTCTTGCCATCTTCGTATGTGGTTAACATGGCTTCATAGCGCATGTCTTCTCCTGACATTAGATTATAAATACTTATACTGAACTGTACCTTGTCTAGCTCCCCCTTAGGATCTAAGCTCCATGAGAGTGAGGGCTTTGTTTTGTTCAATACTGTATCTGCATCACTTAAAATGAGTACTTAGCATACGAATGGTGCCCAATAAATAGTTGTTGAATGACTAAATGAATACAGAAAATTTATGTTGTTCAATGACTAATTTAAAACCAAATGGAACTAATCATCAGGAAAATGCAAGTCAGAAGCACAAAGAGATAGGAGATATCATCTTATACTTGTTAAAATGCCTGTCATAGAAAAGACAAAAGGTAACAAGTGTTACCTTTCTATTCCAGATGTGGAATAGAAAAAGGAACACTTGCACACTGTTTATGGGAAAGTAAATTGGTGCAGCCAGCAAGGAAAACAGTATGGAGGTTTCTCAAAAAAATGAAAAATACGACTACATTATGATCCGGCAATCCCACTTCTGAGAATATATCCCCCCAAATTGAAATTACAACCTTGTAGAGATAGCTGCACTCCTATGTTCACTGTCTCATTATTTACAATAACCAAGACATGGAAATAACCTAAGTGTCCATTGATGGATAAGTGGATTAATATGCAATAGAATTATTCAGTCATGCAGAAGCAGGAAACTTTGCCATGTGCAATAACATGGATGAAACTTGAGAACATTATGCTAAGTAAAATAAAATAGAGAAAGGCAAAACTATATCATCTCACTTATTTGGAGTCTAAAAAGAACTATAGAAACAGAGAACAGATTGACTGTTGCCAGAGGTGAGAGAAGAGGGATGGAAAAATGGTTGAAGATAGTCAAAAGATACAAACTCCCAGTTATGAAATCCTGAGGATATAATGTACACCATGGTGACTATAGTTAATAACATTGTACTGTATATTCAAAAGTTGCTAAGAACTTAAAAGTTCTCAGGACAAAAAATTTGTAACAACGTGAACTGATGAAGGTTAACTAAACTTATTGTGATAATCATTTTGCATTTGATACATACATAGCTATATATGCTATGTATGCGTGCATGCATGCATGCTAAGTCCCTCCAGTTGTGTCCAACTCTTTGGACTATAACCCATCAGGCTCCTCTGTCCATGGGATTTCCCAGGCAAGAATACTGGAGTGGGTTGCCATTTCCTCCTCCAGGGGATTGAATTCCTATCTCTCAGATCTCCTGCATCAGCAGAGGAGTTCTTTACCACTAGCGCCACCTAGGAAGCCCTATAGCTATCTATGTAGCTAAAGAAAATCATTATGTTGTACAGCTTAAACTGACATAATCTTATATGCTAATTTATCTCAATAGAACTGGAAAAAGTTTAATGGAATACTGAGTCTTGAGACATTTCTGAAATCATGCATCAGGCCAAAATTCTACAAATAAAGTTGAACAAAGGTAGAAGAAGATAGATGAAACAAATTAAAAATGCTAGGTTTCTTTATTAACAATAGATCTCTTAAGGAAGGTTTACGATAAAAATATATAAGTCTATCCAAAGAGACTCAATCCATGCACTGCCAAGCTTGAGATTCCCTGAGACCCTCTCATGTGTAAGAATCAAGACTGGTCATGATAGAGAAACATAAATCAGGAACCCTTGATCTCTACAGAGTGGAGAAATAATTGATAGTATTCTATAAGGGTTTCTCCAAACTCCAAGTGCTGATTTATCGTGACACTTGCTTCTCTCACTGTGGCTAGAACAGTTTTAGACATTCCTTTCCTGTCTTTTGTTTATCTTCCCCCAAAATGTCCCAGCACTGAGTGCACATATGTATCTTATGGTGTAATGACTCTTTTTGATCAAGTTGTTCCTGTTAGCAGAAGAGTTTTGCCTTCTGGACTCTGAAGCCAGAATAACCAAGCAAAAAGAAAGACTGGAAAGAACAGAAATAGTTTACAAATAAATATGTGAGAATTAAGACTCTGAACCACAAACAGTCAAAATCATCTTCAGAAAAAGTTGGACAGTGAGGAAAAATCAGACATTGATGTCTTAATACTGCACATACAAAGTTATTTTTTAAAGTAATATAATTACTGTTGCTATAAGGACTTCCTTAAAATATCTCAAAAATACACAGTACTATCAACACAATTGATAATAGCTTCAGTGTGACCTATTTGCCTGACAATTCTCTTTATTGAAACAACAGACAAGACTGATTGCTTAGTAGTT
The DNA here is from genome assembly GCF_963930625.1 of Muntiacus reevesi. NCBI lineage: Eukaryota > Metazoa > Chordata > Mammalia > Artiodactyla > Cervidae > Muntiacus > Muntiacus reevesi. Next base: position 5,459,139 of record NC_089256.1, on the reverse strand, counting down.
TAACTTGCCCTAAAATAACTTTCTTTACCAAATGATAGTGTCAATTGTCACACAGGAAGTGAAGGCTTGGCAAACTTTTCACTGGGGTTTCCTTTGACTTTTCACACTACAGTCAACTGATTTATAAATTATAGGAAGTATAAATTTAACTGTGCTGACAGCTTTTTGAAAATCTGCTAGGTCTGCAAGACTTTTCTAGCCAAATGGTCTGCTGACCTTATGCTTATTTGACTTTACATGCTCATGCTGCAATATGGAAAGAAAGACAGTTTAAAATAGCAACAGGAGAACCTATTAAACACTTCAGAGTGACAATGGCTCCACCTTTAAAGCTGCTGTAACTCAGGGGGTGTCTAAAGCTCTAGGAATAGAATATCACTTACACTGTTCCTGGAGTCCCCAATCCTCAGGAAGGGTTGAAAAAGCTAATGACATTATCAAAAGACATCTGTGCAAGTTAACTCAAGAGACGCAGGACAATTGGATTAAAGTCCTACCCATAGCTTTAATGAGGGCTCGAACTGCCCCCAAAAAGGAGGGACTGTCCCCCTTTGAGTGTATTTATGGAAGGCCTTTCTTATGTATGGACACTGTTATAGACCCTGAAGCCTTGGAATTAACTAATTATGTAACTCAGCTCTCAGCTTTTCAACAGGCATTAATAGAACTCCGGGAGACAACTCCTGACCCAGCCTCTGAGTCACCCAAGCCTCTATTTGAGCCAGGAACCGAAGTCCTCATAAAAACATTGGGGTCTAGGGCCCATCTCTCCAGCCCCTCTGGGAAGGCCCCTAACAGGTTATTCTTTCTTCTCCCACAGATGTCAAAGTGCCAGGAATTGATTCGTGGGTACATCAGACTCGAGTTAAGAGGTGGCACCCTGACCAGAACTCAGACTCTACTACAAAGCCACAGTCATCAAGACAGTATGGTACTGGCACAAAGACAGAAACATAGATCAATGGAACAGAATACAAAGCCCAGAGATGAATCCACGTACCTACGGACAACTTTATCTTCAACAAAGGAGGCAAGGATATACAATGGAAAAAAGACAACCTCTTTAACAAGTGGTGCTGGGAAACTGGTCAAACACTTGTAGAAATTAGAACACCTTCTAACACCATACACAAAAACAAACTCAAAATGGATTAAAGATCTAAATGTAAGGCCAGAAAACTATAAAACTCCTAGAGGAGAACATAGGCAAAACACTCTCCGACATAAATCACAGCAAGATCCTCTATGATCTACCTCCCAGAATATTGGAAATAAAAGCAAAAATAAACAAATGGGACCTAATGAAACTTAAAAGCTTTTGCACAACAAAGGAAACTATAAGCAAGGTGAAAAGACAGCCTTCAGAATGGGAGAAAGTAATAGCAAACAAAGAAACAGACAAAGGATTAATCTCAAAAATATACAAGCAACTCCTGAAGCTCAATTCCAGAAAAATAAATGACCCAATAAAAAAAATGGGCCAAAGATCTAAACAGACATTTCTCCAAAGAAGACATACAGATGGCTAACAAACACATGAAAAGATGCTCCACATCACTCATCATCAGAGAAATGCAAATCAAAACCACAATGAGGTACCATCTCACACCAGTCAGGATGGCTGCTATCCAAAAGTCTACAAGCAATAAATGCTGGAGAGGGTGTGGAGAAAAGGGAACCCTCTTACACTGTTGGTGGGAATGCAAACTAGTACAGCCACTATGGAGAACAGTGTGGAGATTCCTTAAAAAACTGGAAACAGAACTGCCATATGACCCAGAAATCCCACTCCTGGGCATACACACCGAGGAAACCAGATCTGAAAGAGACACGCGCACCCCAATGTTCATCGCAGCACTGTTTATAATAGCCAGGACATGGAAGCAACCTAGATGCCCATCAGCAGACGAATGGATAAGGAAGCTGTGGTACATATACACCATGGAATATTACTCAGCCATTAAAAAGAATATATTTGAATCAGTTCTAATGAGATGGATGAAACTGGAGCCCATTATACAGAGTGAAGTAAGCCAGAAAGATAAAAACCAATATAGTATACTAACGCATATATATGGAATTTAGAAAGATGATAATGATAACCCTATATGCAAAACAGAAAAAGAGACACAGATGTATAGAACAGACTTTTGGACTCTTTGGAAGAAGGCAAGGGTGGGATGATCTGAGAGAATAGCATTGAAACATGTATATTATCAAGTGTGAAACAGATCACCAGTTCAGGTTGGATGCATGAGACAACTGCTCAGGGCTGGTGCACTGGGAAGACCCAGAGGGATGGGATGGGGAGGGAGGTGGGAGGGGGAATCAGGATGGGGAACACATGTAAATCCATGGCTGATTCATGTCAATGTATGGCAAAACCCACTACAATATTGTAAAGTAATTAGCCTCCAGCTAATAAAAATAAATGGGAAAAAAAGAGAAAAACATAATGTGTTAAATCAATGAAAAATAAATAAATGAGATTGATTGATTCATTCATCATAGTTTTAAACTATATTTGTGATTTTTCGCTATAAAACAGCTCCTTCCTTTAACTTCTAAGGTACCCACTTCTGTCCTGCCATTTTCTATGAACCCGCAAGACACAGCAGCAGAATTAGCTCTTCATCCTTCCTCCTCGTGCCCAACTGTTCTAAATATTACAGTGTCTTCCTTCCTTGTTTCTCTGCTATCTGCCCCTCGGTTACCATTCAATCTTAAACTTAGCTGTCCCTCCGCTTTCACTCTCTACCTTGTACACAGCAGCCTAACTATTGCTTTGCTTTTTTTTGGTCAACACTGCACTCTTCCACTGACTACAAACACAGTGGGCATTACTCAGCCTGGAATTTAAGTGATTCTGTAGCCAGACTCTGCACTTATCCCCACCCTATGTTTCATTGATCTTCCATACTTCAACAACTTAGAAATGACTTTCTTTCTTGGTATATTCTCTACCCTTTTTTCTACCCATGCTTGGAATGACTCTCCAACCTCCAAACACCACATATACCATTACCAGAGTCAATCAGCTCTCCTTCCGCAGAATCATTCCTATAAGGGAGGAGCCAGATGGCAGAGGAGTAGGACGGGGAGACCACTTTCTCCCCTACAAATGCATCGGAAGAACAATTGAACGCAGAGCAAACTTCACAAAACAACTTCTGATCGCTAGCTGAGGTCATCAGGCACCCAGAAAAGCAGCCCGTTGTCTTCAAAAGGAGGTAGGACAAAATATAAAAGATAAAAAGTGAGACAAAAGAGCTAAGGACGGAGATCCGTCCCGGGAAGGGAGTCTTAATAGAGGAAGTTTCCCAAATACCAGGAAACCCTCGCACTGGCGGGCCTGGGGGAAGTTTTTGAATCTCGGAGGGCAACCTGACTGGGAGGGGAACAATAAATAAAACCCACAGATTACAGCCTAAAAGCAACTCCCAGCAGAAAAGTACCCCAGACGCCCGCATCCGCCACCAGCAAGCGGGGGTGGAATGGAGAGGAGCTGGCGGCATTGCTTAGGGTAAGGACCGGGCCTGAGTGCCCTGAGGGCAATCGGAGGGAGCATTTTTGAGTTACCGATTTAAACTGTGGGATAGCAAGAGAGAGAGAGAAAGTTAACCGGCCTGAACACACTGCGGGCAGCTCGCAGAACAAAGGGTCTGAGCAAGTCCAAAGCTTGCAGGCTGCAGACGGCCCAGCCCCGCCGGAGGCAGGAGGCAGGGGGGAGGGGAAAGGGGCAGGCTCGGCCCCAAGGACCGCATCCCCTACCGCACTGCAAACAGGCCTCCAGTTTCTAACCAAAGACTTCCTGAGATTCTGGATGGTCGACGTCCGCCGGGAGGGTCGCGGCGAGACACAGGCACCCGACCAGCGACGCGGAGGGCAGAAGGCGCACGCACCTGACTGGCGCGGGCGGAAACTGAGACTGGGACTGCGGAGGGCAGAAGGCGCGCCGCACCCGGGGAGAGTGCGCCCGTCAAGCTCCTGGCTGCCTGAGCTACTTGGGCCGCGCTTTTGTGGCCCACCCGAGGGCCGGAACCGCGCGCAGCGCAGGACACGCTCCACATAGAACAGCCGGGACCCTGAGCAGCGTCGACGGGGAAAGCAGCGCCAGCCCCTCTCCGCAGCGCGACGGAACTAGCAACCTGAATAAGAGACCACCTCCGCCCGCCTGTGCCAGGGCGGAAATGAGGCCCTGAAGAGACCGGCAAACAGAAGCCAAATAAACGAAGGGAACCACTTCAGAAGGGACTGGTGCAGCAGATTAAAATCCCTGTAGGAAACACCGACTACACCAGAAGGGGCCTGTAGATATAGAGAAATGTAAGCTGGAACGAGGAGCTATCTGAAACGGAACCAAACCCACACTGACCGCAACAGCTCCAGAGAAATTCCTAGATATATTTAAAATTTTTTTTAACTAAAATTTTTTTTTCTTATTTCTTTTATTTTCCTTTAAAATTCCCTATTACTCCCCCATTACTCCTTAACTTTCATTTTCATAGATTTTTAAGATTTTTTTAATTAGGAAATTTTTTTTCTTGTTTTTTTTTCTTTTTCTCTTCTTTTTTCTATTATTCTTTTTCTCTTATTTCCTTTTAAAGTCCTCTATTACTCCTCTACTACTCCTTAATTTTCATTTTCATTACACTATAACCTTGCCAAAAAAAAAAAAAAGAGAGAAGACCTATTTTTAAACTGAACTTCATATATATTTCTATTTTTTCTGTGTTTTGGTTATTGTTTTCAATAGTGTATTTTTAAGAGTCTAACCTCTACTCTACATTTTTAATCTTTGTTTTTCAGTATATGATATAAATTGTGGACATTTAAGAATCCAATATTCAGTTCCCATTTTTATTCAGGAGTGTGTTGATTACTCTCTCACAGTCTTGACTCTCCATTTTCTACCTCAGAACACCTCTATTTCCTCCTTTCCCCTTCTCTTCCCAATTAAATTCTGTGAATCTTTGTGGGTGTCTGGGCTACGGAAAACACTCTGGGAACAAACAACTGTGTAGATCAGTCTCTCTCCTCTTGAGTCCCCCCTTTTCTCCTCCTGCTCATCTATATCACCCTCCTCCCTCTCCTCTTTTTCATGTAACTCTGTGAACCTCTCTGGGTGTCCCTCACAGTGGAGAACCTTTTCACCATTAACCTAGAAGTTTTATTATCAGTGCTGTATAGTTGGAGAAGTCCTGAGACTACAGGAAGAATAAAACTGAAATCCAGAGGCAGGAGACTTAAGCCCAAAACCTGAGAACACCAGAAAACTCCTGACTACAGGGAACATTAAGTAATAAGAGACCATCCAAAAGCCTCCATACCTACACTGAAACCAACCACCACCCAAGAGTCAGTAAGTTTCAGAGCAAGACATACCACGCAAATTCTCTAGCAACGCAGGAACATAGCCCTGAGCATTAACATACAGGCTGCCCAAGGTCACACCTAACACATAGACCCATCTCAAAACTCATTACTGGGCACTCCATTGCATCATAGTTCCACGCACCAGAACACCGATGCAAGCTTCCCTAACCAGGAAACCTTGACAAGCCAATCGTCCAACCCCACCCACTGGGTAAAACCTCCACAATAAAAAGGAACCACAGACCTCCAGAATACAGAAAGCCCACTCCAGACACAGCAATCTAAACAAGATGAAAAGGCAGAGAAATACCCAACAGGTAAAGGAACATGAAAAATGCCCACCAAGTCAAACAAAAGAGGAGGAGATAGGGAATCTACCTGAAAAAGAATTTAGAATAATGACAATAAAAAGGATCCAAAATCTTGAAAACAAAATGGAGTTACAGATAAATAGCCTGGAGACAAAGATTGAAAAGATGCAAGAAATGTTTAATAAAGACCTAGAAGAAATAAAAAAGAGTCAATTAAAAATGAATAATGCAATAAATGAGATCAAAAACACTCTGGAGGGAACCATGAGTAGAATAACGGAGACAGAAGATAGGATAAGTGAGGTAGAAGATAAAATGGTGGAAATAAATGAAGCAGAGAGGAAAAAAGAAAAAAGAGTCAAAAGAAATGAGGACAACCTCAGGGACTTCTGGGACAATGTGAAACGCCCCAACATTCGAATCATAGGAGTCCCAGAAGAAGAAGACAAAAAGAAAGGCCATGAGAAGATACTTGAGGAGATAATAGCTGAAAACTTCCCTAAAATGGGGAAGGAAACAGCCATCCAAGTCCAAGAAACCCAGAGAGTCCCAAACAGGATAAACCCAAGGCGAAACACCCCAAGACACATATTAATCAAATTAACAAATATCAAACACAAACAACAAATATTAAAAGCAGCAAGGGAGAAATAACAAATAACACACAAAGGGATTCCCATAAGGATAACAGCTGATCTATCAATAGAAACCCTTCAGGCCAGAAGGGAATGGCAGGACATACTTAGAGTAATGAAAGAGAATAACCTATAACCTAGATTACTGTACCCAGCAAGGATCTCATTCAGATATGAAGGAGAATTCAAAAGCTTTACAGACAAGCAAAAGCTGAGAGAATTCAGCACCACCAAACCAGCTCTTCAACAAATGCTAAACGATCTTCTCTAGACAAGAAACATAGAAAGGTTGTATAAACGTGAACCCAAAACAACAAAGTAAATGGCAACAGGACCATACCTATCAATAATTACCTTAAATGTAAATGGGTTGAATGCCCCAACCAAAAGACAAAGACTGGCTAAGTGGATACAAAAACAAGACCCCTATATATGCTGTCTACAAGAGACCCACCTCAAAACCAGAGACACATACAGACTAAAAGTGAAGGGCTGGAAAAAAATATTTCACGCAAACGGAGACCAAAAGAAAGCAGGAGTCGCAATACTCATATCAGATAAAATAGACTTTCAAATAAAGGCTGTGAAAAGAGACAAAGAAGGACACTACATAATGATCAAAGGATCAATCCAAGAAGAAGATATAACAATTATAAATATATATGCACCCAACATAGGAGCACCGCAATATGTACGGCAAACGCTAACAAGTATGAAAGAGGAAATTAATAGTAACACAATAATAGTGGGAGACTTTAATACCCCACTCACAGCTATGGATAGATCAACTAAACAGAAAATCAATAAGGAAACACAAACCTTAAATGATACAATGGACCAGCTAGACCTAGTTGATATCTATAGGACATTTCACCCCAAAACAATCAACTTCACCTTTTTCTCAAGCACACACGGAACCTTCTCCAGAATAGATCACATCCTGGGCCATAAATCTGGTCTTGGAAAATTCAAAAAAATTGAAATCATTCCAGTCATCTTTTCTGACCACAGTGCAGTAAGATTAGATCTCAATTACAGGAAAAAAATTGTTAAAAATTCAAACATATGGAGGCTAAATAACACGCTTCTGAATAACCAACAAATCATAGAAGAAATAAAAAAAGAAATCAAAATATGCATAGAAATGAATGAAAATGAAAACACAACAACCCAAAACCTACGGAACACTGTAAAAGCAGTGCTAAGGGGAAAGTTCATAGCATTACAGGCTTACCTCCAGAAACAAGAAAAAAGTCAAATAAATAACCTAACTCTACACCTAAAGCAATTAGAGAAGGAAGAAATGAAGAACCCCAGGGTTAGTAGAAGGAAAGAAATCTTAAAAAATTAGGGCAGAAATAAATGCAAAAGAAACTAAAGTGACCACAGCAAAAATCAACAAAGCTAAAAGCTGGTTTTTTGAAAAAATAAACAACTGGAGCCCATTATACAGAGTGAAGTAAGCCAGAAAGATAAAGAACATTACAGTATACTAACACATATATACGGAATTTAGAAAGATGGTAACGATGGCCCTATATGCAGGGCAGAAGAAGAGACACAGAAGTACAGAACAGACTTTTGAACTCTGTGGGAGAAGGAGAGGGTGGGATGTTTCGAAAGAACAGCATGTATATTACCCAGAGGAATCGGGTGGAGAGCGAGGTGGGATGGGGGACCGGGATGGGGAATACGTGTAACTCTATGGCTGATTCATATCAATGTATGACAAAACCCACTGAAAAATAAAAAATTTTAAAAAATAAAAAAATAAATAAAATTTTAAAAAAAGAAAAAAGAAAAAATAAACAAAATTGACAAATCATTAGCAAGACTCATTAAGAAACAAAGAGAGAAGAACCAAATTAACAAAATTAGAAATGAAAATGGAGAGATCACAACAGGATCCTCTATGACCCACCTCCCAGAATATTGGAAATAAAAGCAAAAATAAACAAATGGGACCTAATGAAACTTAAAAGCTTTTGCACAACAAAGGAAACTATAAGCAAAGTGAAAAGACAGCCCTCAGATTGGGAGAAAATAGTAGCAAATGAAGCAACAGACAAAGGGTTAATCTCAAAAATATACAAGCAACTCCTGAAGCTCAATTCCAGAAAAATAAATGACCCAATCAAAAAATGGGCCAAAGATCTAAACAGACATTTCTCCAAAGAAGACATACAGATGGCTAACAAACACATGAAAAGATGCTCAACATCACTCATTATCAGAGAAATGCAAATCAAAACCACAATGAGGTACCATCTCACACCAGTCAGGATGGCTGCTATCCAAAAGTCTACAAGCAATAAATGCTGGAGAGGGTGTGGAGAAAAGGGAACCCTCTTACACTGTTGGTGGGAATGCAAACTAGTACAGCCACTATGGAGAACAGTGTGGAGATTCCTTAAAAAACTGGAAATAGAACTGCCATATGACCCAGCAATACCACCTCTGGGCATACACACCGAGGAAACCAGATCTGAAAGAGACACGTGCACCCCAATATTCATCGCAGCACTGTTTATAATAGCCAGGACATGGAAGCAACCTAGATGCCCATCAGCAGACGAATGGATAAGGAAGCTGTGGTACATATACACCATGGAATATTACTCAGCCATTAAAAAGAATTCATTTGAATCAGTTCTAATGAGATGGATGAAACTGGAGCCCATTATACAGAGTGAAGTAAGTCAGAAAGATAAAGAACATTACAGCATATTAATGCATATATATGGAATTTAGGAAGATGGTAATGATAACCCTATATGCAAAACAGAAAAAGAGACACAGATGTACAGAGCAGTCTTTTGGACTCTGAGGGAGAAGGCGAGGGTGGGATGTTTCGAGAGAACAGCATGTATATTATCTAACGTGAGACAGATCACCAGCCCATGTGGGATGCATGAGACAAGTGCTCGGGCCTGGTGCACTGGGAAGACCCAGAGGAATCGGGAGGAGAGGGAGGTGGGAGGGGGGATCAGGATGGGGAATACATGTAACTCCATGGCTGATTCATGTCAATGTATGACAAAATCCACTGCAATGTTGTGAAGTAATTAGCCTCCAACTAATAAAAATAAATGAAAAAAAAAATCATTCCTATGATCCTTTGTTGTTGTTCAGTTGCTCAGTCATGTCTGACTCCTTGCAACCCCATGGACTGCAGCCCATGAGGCTTCCCTGTCCTTCACCATCTCCCGGAGCTTGCTCAAACTCATGTCCATTGCATAGGTGATGTCATCCACCCATCTCATCCTTTGTCATCCCCTTCTCTTCCTGCCTTCAATCTTTCCCAGCATCAGGGTCTTTTCTAGTGAATCAGCTCTTTGTATCAGGTGGCCAAAGTATTGGAGCTCCAGCTTCAACTTCAGCATCAATCTTTCCAATGAATATTCAGGGTTAATTTCCTTTAGGTTGATCTCCATGCAGTCCAAGGGACTCTCAAGAGTCTTCTCCAACACCACAGTTCAAGAGTATCATTTCTTTGGTGCTTAGCCTATCACCCTAACAAGAAATAATATCACCCCCTCTGAACGTCTATGGTATTTGACCCACTCCTTTGATAGCTGTCTTGTGGTATATTTACTCATTTATTCATATGCTGCATTTCCCCCAGATTTACTAATAAACTCCTTGAGATCATTCCTTATTTAGAATCAAAACTTATGGAAATCAGTTCACTTGTGTTGAAGGAATGAATGAAAGGATGAATGACAGAGAAAGTTCTTTTTCAAAAACAAGTTTTAACTTCCTATTGATATTAAATTCAGAAAATGCTTAGTAGACATTTTTGGATTCCTAAATATTTTGTAACAAGTTAATGTCTGTAAAGACATTATGTAATAGAATATAGGCCCCACTCATAAAATTACTAAAGGATATAGTGGACCCACAGAACAATTTGACAAATCGTTCTGGAAATGTCAACTGAATAACTATAAATCAACATAATTCTAGTTTTAGTCTCTCAGAAGGTTGTTTTGAGATCATCAGCTGCTTATAATATATAGAAAAATTCTGTTTTCACACATCTTTAAGTGAAAATATTTTTTCTTCTCTACACTTTTATCTGTATTGAGCATGAACAAAAGAAGCTTGGCATATGGCAATTCTTAAAAATTTTATATCTTTACAATGTGGTATGAAAGTACAGTACACTGCTGCTTATATAAATGCCAACAGCTCTCCTATTTTCCAGTTTTATACCATATTATTGGAAGAAATCCAGGAAGCCATCAAGCTCAGTGCTGTTTCCAAGTACGTCAAGACCTAACCATCCCAGAAATACATGTGCTTTTATTGGTATTCCAAGAGATGATTATATAGCACAGGAATTTATTCCAGCCTCTTCAAATCCTGAAGTCAGAAATTTCATGCAAGCCCCTAAACTGCATTCTGAGAGTAAAACTCATTTCCTCATCCTGTAACTTTTAGAAACAAAGGAAAATACTTCCTTTAATCTGTACCACAAAGAAAAAGGACCCAGTGGAGCCACACCAATGGCTTCTGTGACACCCTAGTGCTAGACCTGTTTCTGCAATTCTGTAAAACTTCCCTTTCCAGTACTGGTCCTCATCTCCTCCCACATATCTCAGTGTCAGATTGTTCAGGCCTCAGCTCTTCTCTGTCCACAAGGCCACTCCAGAGCCTGTCCAGTGATGTGAAATTTGATAAACTACTCAGTACTCAGAGTAAAGTGCTACGGGTCTCCATTCTGCCTCTGACCAGTAATATAATTACTGGGACCCTGGGCCCAGCATGTAATATCTCTGTATATGAATTTATATCTATATGAACACAACTAAGATTATATGATATCTTAGTCTCTTCAACCATTAAGTATCCGGGCCATTCTCCTACCATCTCCAAGATAGTATCTTCCAAATATTCCAGCTGTATATATTCTACCAAGCACTCAGGTTCCTCCATTCATTCATTCATTCACAAACTATTTATTTAGCAGCAGTATGCACTGGGCTCTGTGGTAGGCTTTGGGGACACATTGGTCAATAGAAAAAGGCATGGACCCCTGCTTTGTGAAGTATACAGTCTAGTGGACATCCAATAATGTAAGAATTATAATTAATAAACAAGAAAATACATATCAAATTTCAGATGGCGCTAAAAGTACTTTGAAACAAAAGAGAGGGAAAAAGAGAGAGAGTGGATGCAATGTGAGAAAATCACAGGACAAGCCTTCTCTGAAGAGATGGCATTTCAAGATTCCAGGAATAGGAAGTAGTCTGACATCCAAAGAGCAGAAGTAAGACCATTTTAGACAACATATGTTAAGAACAACATGTGTAGAGGTCCTGAAGTGAGAAAAGTGCTTTGTGTGTAAAGGGGGCTGTTAGATCCACAGCAGTGGAAGTGAGAAGAAGCAGAAACATGGCATTTATTTCCTCGCTATATTCACCCAAACATAACATAGAACCTAAATAAATGGTTCCAAAACTTGCCTGTGCATTAGACTCTTCTTGTGATCTTCCAAAATTTCCAATGCTCAGGCTACACCCCAAACCAGTAAAATCACCAACTCCGGGGATCGAATATAAGCATCAGAATTTTTTGAAGCTTCAAGTGATTCCAAAGTTCAGACAAATTTGAAAATCACTGAATAAAGCACTAAATCAATTTTAGTGCTCAAGTTCATTTACTCATCTGTTAAATGATGGAGTTCAACATAATGAAGTCAGTTCTTTTTTTCTTGCCCTGAATTAGATGATCTCTCTCTAATTGCAGATCCACAGGTCATTTCCATCCACTCTCTTCCACAAATCTTTCTCTCCCTTCCCACTATCTTGGGACCCTCATATTCTCCCAGCCAGGCCTGAAACCCTGGAATCTTATATTCTTCTCCTCACACTGTTCCTATAAATCAAGCAAATTCTATTGAACCAAAGAATCCACAAGGCACTCTTCCCTTCTCACCTAGTTAACCATTTCCTGCAGCCTCCTCCTCCAATCCTGCCCAGATCTTTCTGAACTCAGTCCTGCTGCCTATTCAAGCCATACCCACCTTTGAAAGCCCTCTAAAGTACCACCTCTTCCAGGAAGCCTCCCTAACAAGCTCAAATATCTATGACAACTAACCTGTAAAGTTTTAAGAAACTCATAGTCTATATAATTTAGAACTGAATCATATACTAACATATACTATATGTTGGTCTTATCCCCCCCAAAGATATTAAATAAAAGGAAAAAACATATATTTCATTAATCCTTAATGTATTAAGCATTCACATATTATCTAGTAGTAGCATTGGTAGCACTGGTCTTAAAGGTCATGCAGTGGTGATGGTGTTGGTGGTGGTGTTAGAAGTGGCAGCGGAAGCAGTAAGAAGGCAGTGAGAGCCATGCAGTATAAAAGGCCTATGGCAGTCAGGCACTTTCTATACATCATCTCACTTAAACATTGAAACAACCTACAAAATAGTTCTAATCTACCCACCTTACAAATAAGAAAGCTGGAGCTTAGGAAGTTCAAAGAATTTACTAAAGATAGATGACAGGTCTTCCTGGTCCTGAATTTTTTTCCCATTATTCTGTTACCTCTGTAACTCCATGTTAAGCTTTTCAAAAACTGGACTTATTTTGGAATTCTTTTGCATCTGACATAGACTGAGCAATTGCTTGATTCTTATGAATAATTGTATGCAGTGGAGAATTCTCAGTAAGGAAGACAGACTATGGGCATTTCATTTTCACAGACTAAGTAGTTTTCCCTAACATTAGCACATAAGCAACACATGTGTGCTAAAACATACTGTGGCCATTTATTAAAAACATCCTTTCTACTTAAAGTTGTCTAATAAGGCAAGTGTACTAGTAGATGCTCCTTGTTCCACCAGCAAGGAACTTGGGAATTTACCCTGGGTACTGAGCTGCCCATGGCCAGCCTGGAAAGCCCAGAGGAACAAATGCTAATTGTGATTCAATAAGTCACATGCTTTAGAAGTTAGTCGATAAAATACTTGAACCATTCAAAGTCAATTCAACATTTCATGTGAGAAAATCTAGCCAGTGGAAAAAACCAAGAAGGCTCCATATTTTTCTCCATCTTTTGCCTTAATTTTTTAAAAGCAAACACTGTAATTGGCTGTTGATAAAAATCAATATGTCAGTAATACCATAACAGAATTTCTGATCAGGTGCTCACAGGCAGTCCTGTTAAAAAACAAATTGCTATAATGACAGAGAGAATTATCAGCACCTTTGTGGGGGGTGGGACTCAAACCTGTTTGAAGAAATCGTGCTGATTAGAAATGCAGATAAAAAGGGAAGGGAAATAAGTTATGTTCTGGTACTAAGAAAATTCAAACAGACAAGGGTGTTTAAATCCTATCCTGCTAATAAGTTCACTTAAAAAAAGTATTTATTTCAAGATAGATTATTTTCCATTATTAAAGAGAATAGAAAGAATCTCACAGAAGAGATCACTCAAGAAAGTCAAAGATCTAGAATTTGCTCCTGTTTACTTCAGAAACATACTATTTAATTTTCTTTCTTGCGCTTCGCTTCACTTCCCTAAGCATGATTTAAGCTAGTATTATAATCAGTTTGACTTTCCAGATCCCTTACCAAGTGCTAGGAGGAAGTTAATCTAGAAATTTGCTAGTTGGGAGATAGTGTGAAAAAAATACTAAAAGTTACTCCTCTTGAGTGAAGAAAAATGGCAGGTCATGTATCTCCCCTACTGCCCCAGATCTCTCAAAATGGAGGGGGAAAAAAGTGTATTTTAAAAGAAAACTAAATCTGTATGGAATAAAAGTGGTAAAATGCACTTCCATAATTTCAAGGAAGTTCTCAGCTCTGACACAAAAGGAGCTAGACTAAGTCATGCAAGATCCTGATTCTTAGCACGCACTTGTGTTATTAAACACAAATTCACTTGTTACAAGGACTGATCCACACACAAGGCACCAAAAAGGTAGCCTCACCTGTTTTCTAACCCAGAGTCCTGAGAGCAAAAGAAATTTTCTCTTCCAATAACCGAAGCAGTTCACACATTTGCAATAATAAAACCATTTTTAGAAGGTGAATAACTTCACATTTTTCTTTTTTCAATCTAAGAGTCTCTAACTAAACAGATGGGAGTAAAGATCTCTTGAGAGCGACTATGTGTCAGTGCATTTATAAACAGCCAAGGGGCCAGTGTTTTACGTTGGCAGCTAAAAGTCAGCCATTCTAAATCAAGGTTTGCAAGTGCAAATGTCTTCATTCTCCTTCATTTTCCCTTTGACTTAAGGGAGATTTTAAACTTAGTAGCCAGCTGGTAACATATACAACAACCACAATATATATATGCAATAACACTTAAAACACATATGTGAAAACTTGAATCAAGTACCATTAAAGGTAGAGTCAGCTGAATTATTATTTTTTTTCCCTAATGTAACTGTGGTTTGCAAAACAGTTATAATAAGAAGTACTCTTTTTCAGCTTCTAGAAGAAATATACAGACAACTGAGCTTACAATAAGAACATATCAAGACATTAACCACTTAGTAAATGAAATTGCGCCATGAGTATGTTTAAGGGGGCATCTGTATGTGTGTGAATGCACTCTCTATGGTGGTTTATATATAACACAATTATTTACACTGGAAAACAAATATGTGACCAGAAATAGAAAGAATCCTTACCTTTTCAAGTATAGCATTGCCTTGGTGAGGATTGATGTTGTGTTGGCTTATTTCTCTCTTGTATTTATATTCATAAACTTGATCAGTGATATTAATCAGAAGAGTTGATGGGCTGAAGACCAGTTTTCCACAATCATATACAGTTCCACTTTCAATATCAGTTGGTGCTGTAGCATATCGTAAAATTAATCCCATTACGAGACCTAAAATAAAGAATAAATAACTGTACTGGAGGAACGTAATCTAAAATGTTCATTACTCCATGCTTTCAAATATATGATTTGGAACTTATATAGGTGGCAGGAGAAAGGATCATTGCCTCACTTAGAAAATTGTTTACCTGCCCATTGGCACCAATTCAATAGATTTTTGTTGTTCAGTCACTAAGTCATGTCTGACTCTTTGTGAGTTGATAAGATTAGATTCTTACAATATTTGCAATGGGCACTGAGTACCTCTCCTTTTTCCCTTCCTAATGGACCCACAGATTTTGGAGAGAAGAGCTACCCACCTCTTTTTTCCATCCAATTGCTTCAAGAAAACCTTGGCTCTGTGACAGATACTGAGTAATCTAATCAGTCAGAAGATGGAATTCCCCTGGAGAAAGTTTCTGGTCCATAGATCAGCACATATCTGAGAGAGCCCCAGCAGACTAATAGGCAGCACTTATGTGCTATGGTTAGGGGACAAGTCTTCTTATACTCTCTCTCCCTCAGGACATGATCAAGGCAATATGTTTCTCCACATTTGCTGGCAGGTATCTTGTCACCCTGAGGGGATACAGTCCAAGGACGCAGTCAAAACCCCCAGGATGGTAGGACTGAGATATAGACAGAACCTAGGTCGTGAATAACTTCACTGAGCCCTGATCAACCTATCCCGGAGCCTAATCTGAGTGTGTGTTCAGGAGCTCAATCATATCCAACTCTTTGCAACCCCATGGACTGTAGTTCACCAGGCTCCTCTGTTCATGGGATTTCCCAGGCAAGAATACTAGAGTGGGATGCCATTTCCTACACTAGGGGACCTTTCCCATCAAGGGAGTGAACCTGTGTCTCCTGCATTGGCTGGAGGATTCTTTATCATTGTGCCACTTGGGAAGCCCTACCCTAATTCTAGATTTCTTATTACGTGACATAACACATTTTCTAATTTTTTTCAAACTATTTAAAATCAAATTTATCCTTACCTGCAGCCAAACACATTTTAATGACACAATATAGCAGACAATAAAGACTTGGACTCAAGTGACAATCTTTGACTTTTAAGTTTACAAGCTGTTAGGATGCTCATGGTAATCTGATAAATGTGAATTCTCTTAATATTATGGATTTATTAACAAAAAAAGCAAAGAAACTTTAGAGGTGTACACATTCCTCAGTTTAAAATTACAACTGATGTATTTGTTTTAGGATAAATCCACAGTTTACTCTTTAAAAAAAATCAAATGCTGGGGGTTTTGCCATTCTTCTGTGAATCAAGTCATCTAATTGCCTTTCATTTATTTAATAACACATCAAATAAATGAATGTGCATATTTGGGTACATATTTTGTGCCAGACATTTACAGATTTAAAATAAAAATACAGTTCCCAGTCCTACAGGAGCTGAAGTTTGTGAAATGAAGATCCATAAGCAAACAATTATAATACAACATGACATGTGCTATGACAGCTGGTAAGGATTCTGTGCTATATGAGTATAGAGAGGAGACACTCCAAAGCCCTTTGAATGATACAAAGCTTTAGATGAATCTTAAAAGGTCACATAGATTTGTCCAGATGAGCTGAATCAGGGAATGAGTTGGGATCCAGGCTGCACATGTGGGTAGCAGCACGTGAGTAACAGCAGAGACAACTAAACGTTCCCTAGGATTTTGATTCATCAGTGCGTAGAATAGTTGTCAGGAAGTGGCTGCTCACCCAGAGATTGTGTTTCTGGTTGTCTTGAGTTTGGATGGGTTCTCACCGATAGATTATAAGCAAAAGTGATGTGTGCCACAGTGCTGAAGAAGTAGGTGAGTTTTCTCCCTTCTCTTTCGCCATCTATCAGATGGATGTGGAGGGGAAAAAACAGTACTATAGGTAGACAGAGTCACGACACTGAGGAAGCCTGAGTCCCTGAGACACCAGGTAGGGGAAAGCCATCCATGAACCAGGAAAACCTGAACTGGCCCATTATGTGAGTGAAAAGTTAACTTCTCTTGTGTACTCACTGAAATGTGAGTGCTTCTGTGTTAACAGTCACTAGGATAACCTAACAATATACCATATAAATACAAAGGAACTTAAGAAATCTGATGAATTTAGGAAACCGGCAGTAGAGTAAAAAGAGATTAAGTAGAAAGAGAGGGAGAGAGAGAGAAACTGGACCACAGGGGCCAGGTTATAAACAGGCTCCTCTGTCCTGCTAAGGAGTTCTTATTTCTAACCCAATGGTAATATGAAACTGTCGTAAGATTTTAGGCAGGACAGTAAAACAGTCAGATTTTCATGTAAGAGCCATCACTCTGGCAATAATGTGGAAAACTAGAGTGAGAGGTGAGAATGAAAGCAGATTTCTGTCAAGAATATTTTTATCTTACTTATTCCTGCTTGACTATTTGGTCCACTCCCCCATAACAGTGAGAAATATTTAATGCTAACTTTTGTTAGAAAGAAAAAAAATAAGTGATGGATTTGTAACCACTATGAGCACTTGACCCGTCACAGAGCAGTGGACAGCCTTCCACACGCAGCGTCAAATGACTGTAATAAAACTAGTCAGGAAGGAGAAGGGAAGACACACCATATACATTGCACGTGGTTTAGGATGCCTGTGTAAGAATACCATTTTTTTCCAATATTCTAGTGAAATCTTAGGGAGAATTTATTCTCTAAATGTTACTTGGCAAGTACCATGAAAGATACTATGACCTCTTAAGCTTTCTACTTAGTGGAATATATAGAAGGGAAACAAGATACTATGTGCACCTGAATAGAGAGAAACTATATTGTTGATAAGGTCTGAAATTCCCAAAAGGTGAGTCGTTTTATTTTTGCAATGTGCTTTCGGTGCAATAACAGGGAGTAAACATGAAGTGTCCATCATTCTTTCCTAAGCAGGGAAAACAAGTATTTGTCATAATACCAAGTGCTCAGTACCTGGGTTTCTGTGGTTAAATTCATACAGTGAATCAAAACCTAAATGGCCGTGCCCGGCGCTCTGTGCCATCACGGGGTCCAGCCTTTGGGAAGAGGCTCACTGGAGGAACTTAAGGAATCAGCCAACGACCCATCTCATCAGGGGCACTGAGCAGGCCTCTGAAGGGCCACCAGGGCTCAAAGACTCTGTAAGAGCCTTGTCAAACCTTTTTGAAAACTGCACTGAAGCTTAAACCTTTTCCTCCCCAGCCTCCTGTCCTGCCCTGTCTCCACAGGAGATGGATGGGGCTGCACCGAGGCCTGACAGCTGGCCCAGCATCCTCAGTCTCCCTCCCCATTTTTCCTCGAAGGAATTTCCGCTAATAAATCTTTTGTACAACTAATCTCTTTCCAGCATCTGCTTCTTGGAAGACTTAACACACTAAACAAAAGACCCTGGCCCTCCTTCTCCTCCACCCCAAGGGTTGAGAGGAGTCATCTTAGCCTAGGATAAGGACCAGTGGGGGAGCTTCAGTTTCACTATGAACTTGGTTAACAAACACATCCACCCATC
This sequence comes from Muntiacus reevesi, assembly GCF_963930625.1. NCBI lineage: Eukaryota > Metazoa > Chordata > Mammalia > Artiodactyla > Cervidae > Muntiacus > Muntiacus reevesi. Next base: position 5,440,467 of record NC_089256.1, on the reverse strand, counting down.
TGTGTGCAGTAGCAGCAGCTAGAAAATCCTTAATGTTGGAGGCCAGACTACCTACTCACAGAGCTTCACAATGCTTTTGACAGCCACTTACAGCTTTAGTTTATGCTGACACAAATGTGGTGTCTTGAGTGAATGCACTCCTGCCCAGTATTATAAGAAAGTAGGTGACAGATAAAGAAGGATTGCTAATAAGAAGAAAATGCTAATGAACGGGGATCCTTTTTACACCCCCACAAAGATACAGGATAAAGAAAGTATCGGCCACCTGTATGCAGAAGAAGGAAAGAGGAGACTATCTACCTTGACTTATAAATAACAAACCAGCACTCTCTTTGCTTAAGTCATGAAGCTGACCCTACCTGCCCAGGGAGAAAAGAAGGCAGCCTCTCCCAGCAAGTTATATCACCAACACATGTGCACAAAGCCCTGGTCCCAGGTTAATCCTCACAAGCATGACACTTTGCTGAGCTCTGTCACCTGGCAGGCTGGTGGCATTACCTTCTTCAAGCAGAAACTCTAGTCCAAATGTATCCCCTGGGTCTACAAGTCTGAGCTTCAAGGTGACTAGAGTGACAGAGGTGGGAACCTGTCCTCAAGTGAGCCCTGGCCTCGCTCCAGCAGCATACAAACCCCCAAGTCAGAGCTGGACAACAGTCCTCATCCCTAAAGTACTCACAGTCCTGCAAAGATCATCCCAAGTCCCAGCGGGGAGACCTGGGATCTGATGTGGCCTGTAATAAGTTTCCTAATCTTTGAATACTTACAGTTTGAATCACACACTCTTGGACCCAATTTTATATAAAGACATATATTGTTCAGCATTGCTAAGCAGACTTCGGCTTTGTCACCACTAGACAAGGAGACAGTTTAGGGCAGAAGCTGTGCTATTTCTCATCTCTTTTTTTTTCCTCTCGAAATGCCAAACACTTTAGGCAGTTACAACCCAACTTTCTCCAAGTTAACAAACTCCCTTGGATTCAAGATGAAAAGGATCCTTTGAGTTTATGTAGTCAGTCAGGGACCAGCATTTTAAAATGTCACATGTGAGGAGCATCATACCAAATGCTGTGATGTTCCCATCCTTACAGAGCTCGCCTGTGGTATAATTCTCATAGCAGATGCCTGACATACAGTGGACATGGTGATGTTTGTGGGAGAAGAAAAGAGGGAAGGAAAAAAAAGAGCCTCACGAGCACTCAAAATGAGAAGTATTTAGAAATGTGAGCTTCATCTCTCTGAACTGACTCTCCACTCTTCACATTGAAAATATGAGAAAACCCCACTCCCTTCTTCCCTCCTTCTGCTTTCATGCTATAGACATGACAGGCATTGCTCTAGGACTTGTAGGAGTTATAAAATTGAACAAAATATGGCTCTGATCATACAATATTAAGATATTTTAATCCTATCTTCTGCCCAGTCCTGTGATCCTAATTTCTGGTAAGAAGAAGGTACAACAGGCGTTTCCTAAGTGTCTTCTTATATTAAGCCTGCATTTCATAACCAGTCCCCCTGCACCTTACTGACAGTCATTCTGCATGATGCTGAAATGTCCTCTTAAAGGGTGTTTTCTGAGAGAAATATGGATGGGGATTTACTTTGGCATATAATGGTTATATATATATATACATAATGGAATGGATTACAGAATGGTTTTGAAAACACCACATGTTGAAACCTCTTTGGCTACGCTCAGACCAATGGCTGTGTTCACACGCTGTCACACACACTGCCTGGGACCCACATGGCACACACCGCAGGCTCCCTTCAGATTCTTGCTCTGTAGGGGTGGTGCTTCTCTGTAGTCACACGAAGCAACAAGCCCAACCATACACATGCATCTGATAATCAGATGACTACACAGGTATATTTAAATACCATAAGACATTGGAGAGAATTTAGGAACCTAAAGAAAATGCAGTTAATACATGAAGGCTGAAGAAGAATCGAGTTTTATATTTCTTTCATTCTATGCACTGAGTGACTTCTAAGAATAATCTAGATAAATGAAGTATTGTCCCCTACAAAAAAAAGATGAATCCTTAAGGTGTATAATATGATATTTCAACTTGATAAGAGTATCAGATATTGTTGACTGACAACTCATATCCATCTCCCTTTTATCTCAATAAAACCCTGATTTGTTCAACTGACCATTCCTCCCCACACATGCTCAGGGTGAGCTGACCTCTCTCTCAGTTCCATCGGTGTTTCCATTCAATATGTGTTCAGTTGCTCAGTTGTGTCCAACTCTTTGTGATTCTATGGATTGTAGCCTGCCAGATTCCTCTGGCTGTGGAATTTACCTAGCAAGAATACTGGAGTGGGTTGCCATTTCCTCATCTGGGGGATCTTTCCAACCCAGGAATCAGACCTACATCTCCTGCGCTGCAGGCAGATTCTTTACTGCTGAGCCACCATGGAAACTGTGTTAGTAGCTCAGTCATGTCTGACTCTTTGCGATTCCATGGATGATCCCCCCCCAGGCGCCTCTGCCCATGGGATTCTCCAGGCAAGAATACTGGGGTGGGTAGCTATTTCCTTCTCTAGAGGAGCTTCCTAACCCAGGGATTGAACCTGGAGATCACCTGCATTGCACCGGGATACTTGTCCATCTGAGCCACTGGTACTAGAAGGCATATGACTCTATTCCAGTCAGTAATATGTGAAGGGAAGCTTGCTAGGAGGCTTCCTAGAAAAGTTTTGTCATCCTAAGAGAGAGGCAGAAGAGAGATGAGTTGTCTTCTTTCTCAGACTATTATCGGGCTTGGTTAGGACAGTAGAAACTGCCATGTCCACCTCACCCTCACTCTGACATTGAAGTCAGTGCTAGGAATAGCAGAGTAAAGAACCTGGATCCTTGAAAACAATAGCAGGCTGCTGAGTCAACCAGCCCTGAAGATTACTCTTCTCTAGACTTCAGCTGTGTGAAATAATAAATGATCACACTGCTTAAACATGTTTGAGTCAGGATTTCTGTGACTATACAACTGAATACATGCTAACAGACATAATTTTTAAGTGACTATAAAAGTCCCCAGGAACCCTAACTCTGCCCCATGAAAACGTTAAGGAAGGCCTTACAGAGAAGGTTCTTAAGGATGCATAGGGTTTGCCAGGTAGAGAAGAGGGTGTGGACTTTTTTAGGGAGAAGCCCATGGAAATCAATGAGCAGGGTCCTAATCAGGACCCTGGAGCATTTGGGGTGGCCCACTAAGGCACCTGAGACCAAGGGCCCCAGCACAACTGAGAAACAGAGGTTGGTCAAGAAGGAGAGATGGTTGCCAAGAGGATCCTGAGGAAGGGCAGGCTAAGCCCCTTTGGGGGAGGCAGATTTGCTCTCTTTTGGAGCAGAGGAAAGAGCATTTGGAGACAATTATCCAAAGAGAGAAAAGAGAAATGAGATACAGTGGGCAACTGCAGAGGAAGTTAACATCAGAATTAGTATATATTTATGTGAAAAAGAATTTAGCAAAGGAATTTGAGTAGAGGAATTTCAAGATGACAGGAATAAAATAAAGCCCAAGGAAGAGTGTTCTTTACCAATCTTAAGACTTTTTTTTTTTTTTTAAACAGCAGGAGACTCTTTAAGGCAGGGAATGTAAGATGTTATTTCAGTCACTCAGATTAAAACAAATATGTATAAACTAGGGATCCAAGTGTGGAGATGAAGAAGGAAAGGATGTGATCAACATTCTAAGGCAGTCAAATCAGTAGATACCATTTAACTGTAAGATACTATTCACAAATATTAGACATTACATGGCATCTCCATAATTTTTAACTGTTTGTTTGGTATTTATCCACCTCTACCATCTGTGATGGACAGGGAGGCCTAGCATGCTGTGATTCTTGGAGTCACAAAGAGTCAGACACGACTGAGCGACTGAACTGAACTGAACCATCTTATCAAAGTCTTTGTCAGAACACTGACTTAGAGAGATGATGTGGGTTTGAGTTTCAAATGCTAAATGCATTCCCTAACATTTTTCCTTTAGCAGTTTAATTTTACACTAAGATTAGTCAGGGATAAGACCAAAAGTAAAAATACACAATGCCTTCTGTTATTTAGGGCTTTTGTTCTCTCTCGGCCCTCCCACCAACCTCCTAAATTCAAAGGACTAAAAGAAAGTGTGGGTGTTGCTAAAAGGGACATAATTTATTGCTTTGTGCTGGCTCATTATCAACTTGTTTTGCTGAGGAAAAGCATCCCATAGGATTTCAGAACAGGTCTGTCTGGGGCATCTGCCAGCAACAGTATCCCATGATATCCTGAGGTGGGAAAGTAGTCCCCATGAAGCTGTTCCACCTTGGGATGCCTCATCCATTCAAAGTTCTATCTCCTCACAGGTTAGAGCCATATGGAAAATGACAGAGCCCCAACCATGAGATCTTCTTTCACGGTAGGCTGTCCAATGCGCACTTCCTTCCTTGGTGTATATCAAACACACACATGCACACACTCCTGTACACCACATACACAAACACACAAACACATAACACACACATTTCATAGCACTCTGGATTCCTCACACAGAACTATAGGTAACTTTTCTCTAGAAACTATCTCAGACACCAGCTTATACAGAGCTAACATGCTTCCATGAAGTCAGCTTAGCAAGTTTACAGAAGAAATAAGAGAATAAGAGATATCAAACTAGATACATACTGACTAAAACAAAATAATTTCTTACTTTATAATGTTTACACAAAAGAGTCTCTTTTTCTTCTCAGACCACAAGTGGAAATTTCACAAAGTATTATAGATAGTGAAAGAGGAAGGGACTCTCCAATACATGGAGATTGTCTCCCAGACTCCCTTTCTTGTCACAATAGGGTAATGAAGTGAGAAATAAAAAAATATAAAAGAAAACAAAAGACACAAAACTAGGAGCTACATGAAGTATTTATACTTTGGCGCATCAGAACTCTCTAGGAGATCTGTTGAAAAATTGCTTTCCTGGATTCTACCCCAAATTTTTGACCCAATAAGTCTGGGCTGGAGCCCACATATAAGCATTTCTAATGAGTTTTCGGATAATGCTGATGCTGCTGGTCCTGGGACCCTACTGTAACAAGCACTGTCCTGTAAGACAACAGTTTCTACCAGTATGAGTGGCATCACAATCATAGAACTCTATCAATATCCATGCCACCTCAGGTTCATGCACATTGGTTTCATCAGGCTTGGCGAGTCCAGAGGTATAATCAATTTTATCTTCAGTCTCTTCCAAAAATTTAATTCAATTAACTTAACATATTATGAAAGCCTACTTTGCACACTCCACACTAAATAATACATATGGAGGACCTTCCCCACCCATCCCAACAACCACAGGCATTTAAAGCCAGAATAACTGTGGACCACCTACCTGCAACAGCATCTACCCTCATGCTGGGGCAGGTGCTTCTTGGTCAGCCTTATCACTCTCCCTGGGACATTGCAACCCAGCAACTTGGCATAGATGTGCTTTCATAATGTTGCTCCCACTGTCTTTTCCATGCTTGTGGTAAAGAACCCAACTACCAATGCAGGAGAAGTTAAGAGATATGGGTTAAATCCCTGGGCTGATCCCCTGAAGGAGGGCATGGCAACCCACTCCAGTATTCTTGTCTGGAAAATCCCACAGACAGAGGAGCCTGGTGGGCTACAGTCCATAGGGTGACGAAGAGTCGGACATGACTGAAGTGATTTATCATCCGTTTCCCATCCTGGGCTTTTTGCTATGGACAGTATACTGTTTCTGAGGCCTCAAGGTAAAAAAGAAAACTTAATACCTTCCTTCCCCTAATTCTCCCCACTCCTGACTTCATGGGAGAGTTAAATATCAGAAGACTTCAATGAGTAGTCAACTATGGCCAGAATTTGAGAGCACTAGCTTCCAAAAATGGTGTTCTTGCCAATTATTGTGGTAAACCTTGGCCATAGTTGTGAATTTTTTGACTTTCTGTTTCATAACGTACAAACTGAAGGTCCTCAGGCCTATTCTGCACGGATACAGTGATGATTAGCAATGAGGGTTAGTATAAAGTTAGATCTCTCATTTCTGTCTTACTTCTATAAATTTTCTAATCTACTATCACCTGGCACAGAGTAGACATTTAACTGAATAACAGCAACCCTCCTAGGACTAAATGTGAGATACAGGAAAAAGAACATGGGTTTTATGGTCCTGAGTTTGAAGTTCAGCCCTGGTGGTTACCAGCAAATCACAGCATGTCTCCGAATGTTGGTTTCAGCATCTGTAACTTAAAAAAAAAGATAATATCTCTCCCTGTAACACACATACACACATACGCACAAATGCACCCATGTTTGTGATACCCTGTGACCTCATGGAGCCAAACTACCAAGGCTTGAGTCCCAACTGTGGCATCTAGTAGATGTGTGACATTAGGCAAGTTGTTTAATTTTGGGTGCCTCAGTTTCACCATCTAAAAAATGGTGATTGTGAGGGTTAAATGAGTTAATATATGTATAAGTACTTATGAGAGCATAGTTCACACTGCAAATGCCATTTCTGGTAGCTATTATTGTCATTTGTTCTATTGTTTTTTACTATATGTTATTTATCAATAAAGCAAGAGAGTTCCAGAAAAACATCTATTTCTGCTTTATTGACTATGCCAAAGCCTTTGACTGTGTGGATCACAATAAACTGTGGAAAATTCTGAAAGAAATGGGAATACCAGACCACCTGACCTGCCTCTTGAGAAACCTGTATGCAGATCAGGAAGAAATAGCTAGAACTGGACACGGAACAACAGGCTGATTCCAAATAACAAAAGGAGTACGTCAAGGCTATATATTGTCACCCTGCTTATTTAACTTGTATGCAGTGCACATCATGAGAAATGCTGGGCTGGAGGAAATACAAGCTGGAATCAAGATTGCTGGGAAAAATATCAATAACCTCAGATATGCAGATGGCACCACCCTTATGGCAGAAAGTGAAGAAGAACTAAAGAGCCTCTTGATGAAAGTGAAAGAGGAGAGTGAAAAAGTTGGCTTAAAGCTCAACTTTAAGTTGGTTTAAAGCTCAACTTTCAGAAAACTAAGATCATGACATCTGGTTCCATTACTTCATGGCAAATAGATTGGGAAATAGTGGAAACAATGGCTGACTCTATTTTTCTGGGCTCCAAAATCACTGCAGATGGTGATTGCAGTCATGAAATTAAAAGATGCTTACTCCTTGGAAGGAAAGTTATGACCAACCTAGATAGCATATTAAAAAGCAGAGATATTACTTTGTCAACAAAGGTCTGTTTAGTCAAGGGTATGGTTTTTCCAGTGGTCATGTATGGATGTGAGAGTTGGACTATAAAGAAAGCTGAGCGCCGAAGAATTGATGCTACTTGGACTGCAAGGAGATCTAACCAGCCTATCCTAAAGGAGATCAGTCCTGGGTGTTCACTGGAAGGACTGATGCTAAAGCTGAAACTCCAATACTTTGACCATCTTATGCGAAGAGCTGACTCATTTGAAAAGACCCTGATGCTGGGAAAGATTGAGGGCAGGAGAAGGGGATGACAGAGGATGAGATGGTTGAATGGCATCACCGACTCAATGGACATGGGTTCGGGTGAACTCCAGGAGTTGGTGATGGACAGGGAGGCCCGGTGTGCTGTGGTTCATGGGGTCGCAAAGAGTCAGACACAACTGAGTGACTGAACTGACTAATTTTATAATAGACTCTAACAAATGTTTGTTCTTCATATCCCCACTTGCCTGACCATATAATTTTAATTCAATTTTGACTACATATAATATCTTCATAAACAGTTTAAATCATAAATTCATTTTCTTGATGTGCTCGCTCATTAGCCTTTAGAATCTGAGACAAGATCCTTTGAGGCAACACAGTCGTTTGCTCTCAGGGCTTCCTCTGTAGCACCCTGCTGACTCAGGAGCACAGCATACAGAATACATAGAGCAATTTTCGTTTGATTTTTTCCACTTTTTCAAACTTTCTCTGGCTAACACTTTACAGCATGGAAAACCTTGCCCTGATCTCTGGCGTCCTTAAAACCAACCTTTTTTTTTTTTTTTTAACCAAAGGAGAAAGCAAGTTTACTTCCTTAGGCTCTTAACCATAATTTCCTTTCCTGCAGACCCCTTCAGATTAAACCAGAGCCACTCTGACTTTCATAGGACATGCATCCACAGAACCCCAAATCCACAGCCAGCCCTCACTGTTCTGATAGGATAACTTTCTCTCTTTAACTTTCTAACAGGAATTCAACAGGATTTACCGAGCACACAATACGAAATCAGAGAGGGATTGGAAGAACTAAGAACGGCAATGTAACACTAACTAAAATTCTGTCTGTGAGAAGGACCTGGATGTCACTATAGGCTGGTTCTGGGAAGAAAGGTGTTGGTATGAGTTGGAGTAACTGAGCTGCCTGATGGCAAAAGGCAGCCTTGCCCTGAATCTTGAAGGACTTTTGCAGCTGAAAGGAAGGTTTGTGATAATCTATTTCACTTCTTCCTCATTTTATAGATGGGAAAAGTAAGGCTAGAAATTAAGTCACTTGCCCAAACTAATGCATTTAGCTACTGGAAAAAAAAAAGAAAGAAGGAAAATCATAAGGATTTAAAAACTCAAATCCACAAGAGAGCATCTAATGCTTTCTCCATAAAGCATGCCATATTTGAATAAGGAAAAAGCCTCAGACAGGGCTTCCAGGCACGGAGAAGGGTATGAAGTGGCAGTCAACATCTCTTACGGGCCTGGAGGTCAAGGAGGCAGCGCTGGACTGGAGCAGAGTAAACTGGATCAGTAGGGGACAGCCACACCATGTCCAATAACCCAGTCTTATCCTGAGGAATCTCCAAGCAGTGCCGGGATAAAATGAATGCCTTGTGATTTTTGAAGAAAGATAGTTTTTAAAATCTTAGTGATTGACTATGAACTATATTTTCTTTAAATCTTGAGAAACAGGATGTCGAGTGAACTCAAGGGGACCTATTAAACTGCTAAATGCCTTTTTAGAGGAACATAGATCAGTAGTTTAATATGTTGCTGTTGTTTAGTCACTTGGTCATGTCCGACTCTTTGCAACCCCATGGAATGTAGCCCGCCAAGCTCCTCTGTCCTTGGGATTCTCCAGGCAAGAATACTAGATTGGGCTGTTATTTCCCTCTCCAGGGGATCTTCCCAACTCAGGGATGGGCGGCCCTGTGTCTCTTGTTTCATGGGTGGGTTCTTTACCACTGAGCCACCTGAGCAGCTCAATAGTTTAATATACTTTAATTAATTCAAAATCTAAATTTTGTGGCTTAATTTTTCCCTTCAGCCCACTAAACAATGAACAAGATTTCCATATGCATTTAGAAACTGTTTCTTATATTGTAAGGCCATGAAATCAAAGGCAGAATTCTAAGAGGTTTAAACTATTTTTTCACTAAGTTCAGATCCCACCCCTCAAATGCATGAAATTAGGAATGTCCTACAAAGTAAGTGAGCTGCCAGTGATGTATAATGGAACCATTAATGCTATCAGAGAACAAGAAGCAATTTTTCTTTTACGAACAATGAGCAGGGGATACAGGGCCCTAAGTGAGCAGTGCTAAGTGCACCATCTGCTGCCAATCAATATTTGACCATTAATAGTCTTCTAAGCTTTTAGTCCAATTTAAACAAATATCATCATGGCTTATACTTTAAACCAGTTATGGATTTTAATCCTTCAATTTTGAAATAATGAGAATTGTAGAATATCATGAGACATAATTACCAACCATTGTTATCAGTGAAGCAAAAATATTGTTAAAATATTACCACTAATTTTTAAAAGCATCCTAGGACCCTTGAACAGCTAGAACCAGACATGGAACAACAGACTGGTTCCAAATAGGAAAAGGAGTAGGCCAAGTCTGTATATTGTCACCATGCTTATTTAACTTACATGCAGAATAAATCATGAGAAATCCTGGGCTGGATGAAGCACAAGCTGGAATCAAGATTCCAAGAGAAATATCAACGACCTCAGATATGGAGATGACACCACCCTTATGGCAGAAAGTGAAGAACTAAAGAACCTCTTGATGAAAGTGAAAGAGGAGAGTGAAAAAGTTGGCTTAAAGCTCAACATTCAGAAAACTAAGATCATGGCATCCGGTCCCATCACTTCATGGCAAATAGATGGGGAAACAGTGAAAACAGTGGCAGACTTTATTTTTCTGTGTTTCAAAATCACTGCAGATGGTGACTGCAGCCATGAAATTAAAAGATGCTTATGCCTTGGAAGAAAAGTTATAACCAACCTGTACAGCATATTAAAAAGCAGAGACATTACTTTGCCAACAAAGTCCATCTAGTCAAGGCTATGGTTTTTCCAGTGGTCATGTGTGGATGTGAGAGTTGAACTATAAAGAAAGCTGAGCACTGAAGAATTGATGTTTTTAAACTGTGGTGTTGGAGAAAACTCTTGAGAGTCCCTTGGACTGCAAGGAGATCCAACCAGTCCATCCTAAAGGAGATCAGTCCTGAATATTCATTGGAAGAACTGATGCTGAAGTTGAAACTCCAACACTTTGGCCACCTGATGCCAAGAGGTGACTCATTTCCTGATGCTTGGGAAGACTGAGGGCAGGAGAAGAGGACAACAGAGGATGAGATGGCTGGATGGCATCACCGACTCAGTGGACTTGACTTTTAGCAAACTCCAGGAGATAGTGAAGGATAAGCAAGCTTGGTGTGCTGCAGTCCATGGGGTTACAAAGAGTCAGACACAACTGAGAAACTGAACAACAACAATATACAGATAAAATGAATCAACATCTATTGTGTTTTCTAAAAGATAACAGACACATATCACTGGAATGCCAGCAGAAAGGTAAAATGCTGGCTGGGCTAAAGTATTACAGGAAATCCCATGCCTTAGAAAATATTTATGATTCTTGACACAGAGGAAAATGGCACATTATACAGAAAGTTGATGAGAGTAAGAGCACTACTCAGTCCAGTAGGGGAACTGCTGGTCAAATTCATTGATAAGCATCAGATACAGGACCAAGCAATCTTAGGTGTTTCATTAAAAGTGTATCTGTCTGAAAGATGGAGATAACTAAAGTAAAGTTTACTCTCAAGTGTTTATCTAAGACAAAAAAACCTTTAAAAGTTCAATGTGGGGACTTCTCAGGTGGTCCAGTAGTGAAGAGCCTGCCTGCCAATGCAAGGGACACAGATTTGATCCCTGGTCCAGGCAGATCCCATATGCTGTGGGGCAACTAATCCTGGGTGCCACAACTACTGAAATGCATACACTCTAGAGTCTGTGCTCTGCAACAAGAGAAGCCACCACAATGAGAAGCCCTCGTACTAGAGTGGCCCTGCTTGCAGCAACTAGAGAAAGCCTGCATGCAACAAGAGCCCCAAGACCCTGAATAGCCCAAAAAAAAAAAAAAAAGTTCACAGTTGATTTCAACCATAGTTTTGTTTCTTTTCTCCCACATTGATTATCACCATGCCTCTGACAGGACTCTAGCAAGAACCACAGTCTCCATCCTCTGACGATGAAGGGCTTATATGGTCTTACTCTGAAATTTCATTCTTTTGGACTTCCTGGAAAATAGAATCTCTCTGACTAATGTTGAAAGCATAAACAATATGAGGATGCATCTGGATCTCACAGATACATCCTCTCTCTAGGACAATCATTGAAATAATTTATGTTAAAGCATCTTCAGCATCTCTTAAAAGAGATCGAGGCCTATTAGCTCAGTTACATGAGTATGTGACCAAGTCATAGGTTGGTTACAACTACAGGTGTATCGGCTAGTTTCATGACTTTCACATCTCTAAGTCTTCATTTCCTAATCTATGAGATGAAGATACTGAACTTATAATCTCTGACTTCTTCCCAATGTATGAAGTTCAAGTTCATTTGTAGCTACTTGGAGATTCATTCACTTGGTGTCTCCTTTCCCCTTACCATTTAAAAAAGTTTGTCAGAATGTCCCATCTTGTTTCTCTGTTGTAGATTCAAATGATTTTATTACATCATTGAGAGAAACTGCATATGAATTATTTTACATATAACATTTATATCATCACTGAAAAAGAACACTGAGATATCACCAATGCTATCCATATGGACTATTTTCAGGGATATCAATGAAAGCTCTTTTGAGTAAATAAAAGCACAAGGATGCTGTTATGAGGGGCTATTCAGTTTGAGGGGAGTTCACTTCTTTGAGATTTAGCTTCTTCCTCTATATAATGAGGCAGCTAGAGAAAATAACCTCTAAGATCTCCTTGAATTCCAACAATTATAATTCTATGTCAACAACAAAAAAATTAAGCAACACTAAAATAAAAGTCTTTTCATTGATTTATACAGTTCAAGATAACTCAAGGATACTAAAATTTCTAGTAATGGAATAGTTATACATATATGTGCATGTCTCCATAATTTTTATAATCCTTATACATTGCACTGTTTCAGAACTTGCTTTCAATAACTTTTGCATAAAAAATTTTATAAAAGAAGGACAGAAATCAGACAGCTCAATTTAATCCCACACAAACCTTAAGCTTCAACTGTCTTAGGAATAGCAATTAAGAGAAATGCTATCTCAGCTAATGTTCAATGTGCTAATTATTCTTTTTATTAAACTACATCTGATTTGAAATATTGGTAGTTTCAGATGTACAGCAAAGTGATTTGTATATATACTTTTTTTTCAATTCTTTTCCAGGAGAGCATTTTAAAAAATAGTGAACATGGCTTCCTGTGCTACGCAGTAAATGTGCTAATATTTTCTGACTTTAACCATAACTTAAAAGTACTTCATGGAGTTGTTTAAGTATTAAAGTTAACCTGGGAATTTTCATGTTCCAAAGTAAAAGTTACATTTATGTGTTGTGAGTACAAAGTATGTTGAATTTTAATAGGTCACCAAATTTAATCAAAACTTTTACAAAACAGTATCTCCATCATAGATAAACTTTAATTGGTAAATGAGTCATGGTCAATCAAATTCAGGACTGTGAAGAAATCCTTCCCTCTAATAAAGGTTTGTTATTTTAAAACCTGTGCTGTTTTTCTAAACTATAAATTGCCCTATAATTTAATGCTAGGAATTACACTGTTTCTAACTTCTCAGATTACATCCCACATCCTCATTGATTATTTATTAGACAAGTCAGGAGAAAGCCTGGTCCAGTGATGATGGAGGAGGGCAGTGACTGGCACCCAGGGCTTTACATCTGGTGGTATCACTTTCTTTGACTATTTCTCTTAAACCTGATTGTGAGTTTTTTCTCCTCAAATGAGAGTTTGTGTGTGCTTTAAGACCCTCGATGGAAAGAACTTAACTGTTCTCTGAATGGACCAGCACATCAGTCTCCTGAAAGAAATTACTCTGCTTAGCCTAAAACTACTTAGCTCAAATATCTCACAGTTGGATCCAGTTAAGGCATAGGGTTTCTCATGGTCTCAAATCATGACTGTATATTGTTATTATCAGGACATCACATGGTTAGCATATAAAATGTGCACTGATCCTGTTCCCTGAAACTCAGGAGTGTAAAAGGCTTCAGAACTTCCAAAATAAGGGAAGTGAAATATAAAAGTATATTCTTTTATGAATTATAACAATATCTCAGCCATTTCCATTGTGTTCAAATTTCCTATCCATTATCAGGCAGAGATAAGAGTGGTACAGAAAACTATTTCATAAACCAAATCAGTTTTAAAACTACCAGTGTCATACACTTTACTTTAAAAGATGAGAATACAGACTGGATAATGTCTGTCACGTTTTAATAAACTTTCTGAAAGGAATGATATGGTAAATTGCACAGAAAGAGCAATACCTCGGGAGTTTAAAGGTTAAATGTTTTTCCACACCTTGTCCGTACCTCCAAAAAAGAAGATACTTAGCAAGCAATACTAATAATTGTTAATTAGAAAGTATGAAATCAGGCTAAGAAATGAAGAGCACTGCATAAAGAAACTCTTGGTATTATAAGAAAATAAAACACACTCATATAATTTAAGTAGATTTGAACAAAATTGCTTCAATAGAAGGGGAGGAATACGTACATTTCTGCAAGTTTTCTTCTTGAAACTTGGTGCTGTAAGAAGATTTTCTCAATACATGTCTAAGTGCTGTTATTTCTAGAACTTTATAATGCTCATCAGCCCCTCCAGAGAGAGAAGGCTGCTTGCTCTTTGTGACTGCAGAGCCATCACTTCCCAATATCTATCATTACAAAAACAAACAACTAGCCCGGCTTGACTTCCCACATGACAATGGACCCACATCTGTCAACAGACTCGCATTATGTGCCTCGTGAGAACATGACTGTGGCATTTACTTTTGTGACAAGGCAAATTTCAGCAGCTTATCTGGAAAGAGATGAGCATTCATTATGCTGCAGCACCTTTCATCAAGTTAATGACATTTCAATCAGCACATTTTCTCCAGTGCTGGTACTTTGCCATCTGAGCACGTCTCTAATTACGCCCAAGCAACAAGTTTTACATCAACCCTACAATTTCTGCACTCACCGTACACCATTGCTCCCCCGGTTTCATGCAAGAAGCGAAATCGATGATTTTTAAATAGCCAGATTGTTAAAATGGTAAGGATGAGCAAAAAATTAAAGACAAGCAGCTCCACGGCTCCCTGATGTTGAAACTGATACTCATCCGTCTCTGACATGAACCTTTGCTTTCTCTCCATTCTTCAATCTTCTCAGGATTCCTTAGATAAAAACCTGGACAAGGACTATTTTATCAAGATTTGCCTAAGACGGTCTGGCTGCCTGAGGATTTCAGGAAAAACACTGCCACTTAAATTGCTACTTCATGAGCATTCTGCCTTGGCTTAGTATTCAGATGGCTTCTAGTTACAACTTCCTGTTTCTCTCTTAAAGCAGCCCCGTCTCTTTTCAAACTCCAGAGAGTGGTTTCATCATCGACTCTTACTGTCTTTAAATGATTCATTCCATGAAATTAACTTTCATATCGGACAAACCTGCTAGCAGTCGTTCTGAGATCTTGAATCATGATCTTATCATTTAGCAAGTCTTCTTAAGCTGCGTAACTGGTGAATTGTAGATTAATAATAAAACAGATCATCTTACATCAACAATATTTTCTAAGTTCAAAAAGCCAATTCCTGAATCATAACCTCACTCACATGCAAGATTTTTCCTTTCCAACTAAAGCTAGCAATGTGATGGGGACTGATTGAAAATGATTTCACAAGGATTTTTTTCTTTTTAATTGAGAAGAAGAAAATAATTTTGTATATGACTCTCTCTCTCTGTGCTTGGTTTTATATCACTGGTAGTCACAAGAACAGTATTTAAACTCTGAATCAGTTGTTTTTCTTTTAACAAGAATAAATGAAAACATAAGACAAAAAGAATTTTGTCCTCCTCTTTACAGCTGTGCTGTTTTTATGTATTGAGTCAAAAAAAGAAAAGAAACATATCTTTGAAGGAAGAAACCGTGCAGCCATTCCCAGTAATGCCACATTAGTGGATTTCTCTTTATAAAATTCCCCATCCAGACATTCAGGACTCACAGAATCTGCCACAGATCACAAACCTCCTCTGTCTTATGGCAAAGCAACGTGGCTCACGGAGGAACAGTCTGCCACCAATACTGAAGATTCCAGAATTCCAGGACACAGACAGTGATGATTCTTCAGATCATCTTGCATTTGGCAGGTTAGTTCTGTTTGAATTAAAATTTTATGCTTTTTGAGAAAGTTCAAGACTCTAGGCTCTGCTGTTTTCTTAATAATTGTGATGATATGTTTGTCTTATTGGTTCTATGGTACAATTAAATGCAGTTAAGTGAGATTTTTCATCATTTCATAAAATCATTGTAACTCAGGGGTTTAATAGTCACCTAACATCCCCTAACTCAACAGAATTAGTATTCAGTTTATACCGTGCGAGTGATTCACTGAGAAGGATAAGTCCAAGTAGAGCTTCAGAATATCTTGTCACCAAAAGCCAAAGGTCAAACACAGGATATATTGAAAGCTCACTGGTTCCTTCCCAACAGTTTTACTCACAGAGAAAATCTATCAACCACTTAGTAGAAAATTCTGCCATTTCAGCTTCTTTGCCTTTTGCAACTTTTGAAGCTGATTTCCTGAGTTTAACTCAGCAGGGGGAATTTATGTGGGCTGCAGATGTTTTACACTACCCTTTTTGGCAGACATATCTGTGATGACTAATATTCAAACTGTTTTGAAATCTGTCAGATAATGCTTGCAAGCATTTTACCAAGCTTTACTAGCAGGTTCAACCTTTACACTTTTGCAAACCCAGAGAGTTAGCCTTGAGTAGTTAGATTTACAAGATACCCAAATTAAAAACTTGACAATTTCGTAAATTTTTTTTCTTTCCTGTCATCATTTAATTGCTTTGGCTACTTTTAATAATGATGATTATTCCATCTGGGCAGAATTAACTTTCTTTGGTTGTCTCATTACAACATCCAGTTTCACTCTCTTACTCAATGAAGCAACTCAGTGATAGGATTAAAGGCTTATGGAGTGTTTTGATTGGCTAACACACTTTCAGAAAATCCTAAACTTGATGTCAACATATAAAAAAAGATATGTTTCACGTAAAGAAAGTCAAACACATAGTTTCTCTAGAAAAAATTGGTAGGATCTATCATACAGGATTCTCCTTCTCATGTGGCCACAATCTGGGCTGAGGGGCGCCTGTTTGCCACAGTCCCGTTCATCCTATTTCACTCATTTTTATGTTCCCTGCATGGCCTCCACAGTCACTTGAATATGTGGTGCCTGGTTTGTTCCAGTAATGGAATGCATTCACTATTCCATTGTCTAATCCTGATACTATTTAACATTAGGAAAATTTCTTTTCATTAAACTGAAAAGTGGACTTAGGAATCGTTTCCAATTCTTCAATTCAGAAAATATTTCAATGCCTCCTATATTGTGTTGTGCCAAGAAAAATAAGAAAATGAAATAGGAACACATATTAATTTGATATCTAATATGAACCTGGCTTCCCTGGTGGCTCAGACTGAAAAGAATCTGCCTGCATGTGGGAGACCTGGGTTTGAACCCTGGGTTGGGAAGATCTCCTGGGGAAGGGAACGGCTACCCACTCCAGTATTCTTGCCTGGAGAATTCCATGGACAGAGGAGCCTGGCAGGCTCTAGTCTATGGGGTCCCAAAGAGTCCACATGGCTGAGCAACTTTCACACACATATTCATGAACCAGGAAGAGCTTCCCAGGTGGTGCTAGTGGTGAAGAACAATCCTGCCAATGCAGGAGATGTAAGAGATGCAGGTTCAGTCTCTGGGTTGAGAAGATCCCCTGGAGGAAGGCCTGGCAACACATTCCAGTATTCTTGCCTGGAGAATCCCATGGACAGAGGAGCCTGGTTGGTTACAGTCCATAGGGTTGCAAAGAGTCGGACATGACTGAAACAACTTGGCATGCAGGCACGCATGAACCGGGAAATATGCTGGGAAATTTAATTTAGTTTAATATAATATTTATAGAAAACCTATATGTGAAGTGCTTAAGGCTCAGAGAGGGTTGGTAATATATCCAAGTTTTCACAGCCTGTAGGAATTGAATTTACAGGTTGGGTTTAATGGCATTAAGATGGCATTTCACAGCTGTAATCCACAGCTGTGACTCAAGAGAGTGAGGAAAACTTGCTATAAAATTCGAGGAAATCTTGCTTGGGACCAAAACAAACAAAAAAAAGAAACCAAACAAACAAATGTTGATGTGTTAGAGCTAAACATTTATGTTCAAATTTTTGTGCTTTTTATTTTTCATGTTGTAATATATATAAAAGAATTATATATTAGATAACATAAAATATTTTGTGTTGTTATTATGCATAGCCTCCTAGTTGATAATTGACTATTTGATAAGCACTTTTCCTTCCTTTACATCTTGCTCTCTTGAAGTAAAGGTCTAATAAAGTTTGGGGGGAAAAAAGATGGAATTTCAGCTAGAGTGATCAATGCATCTTAGCTTGTCAGAAACTTTCTTGGTTTTAGTACTAGAAGTGCTGCATCCCAGGAAACTCCTCAGACACAAACAAACCAGGATAATAGGTCATTCTTATAGCTAAGATTCTCCCAAATTTACAAATCCAGTACCATCAGAAATGACTGTTATTTATGAGATTCCTGAGGGAGATATTCAGTAAAAAAAAAAAAAAAAAGTCAAAAATTAAGGCACTATTTTATTAGTTGGTGACATAAATTTTATTAGCTGGTGACATAAACCTTCGTACTAGGTCTCTAATGAAGTTGGGATGGAACTCAAACACAAGGCTCAAAGAGGAATTGTTGATTGTCTCTTAATTCAGATCTTAACACCTGTTGGCCACTGAGTCAAAGGTTCTTGCTGCAAGATGCAACATGCTGGTAAGAGGAAGAAAGTAAAGAGAAAAGCAGGATGGTCCAGTTTATGCAGTGACATGCCCTGCCTCAGCTTGTCCATCCAGTCCCATGGTAGGAAAAACTTGAAGAGGCCTCCAAGTCAATAACCTTGTGTAGCAGAGTAACCTCACCCATTAGTGAATCTGACCAGTTAGAACCCAGAGACTGTGTTCCATAATCTAGCCAATCACTTGAGGGTTCCTTTGCTTGGAGAGGAGACCACAATGGAGATTATGGTCTCAGAGGATCATGAAGGGAAGCTTTCCTAGTGTAGGAGCTGCTGAGAGTTCCTCTTCCCTGCTCCTTAGAGCCCTACTTGCCCCTTCTTAGTGTCCTCTCAACCACTGGGTTTAACAGAAAACACTCAAATCAACCCAGGCCCTGGGTTAGAGGAAAATCCCATTCCTCTCTCTCTTGTCCTCTTCCCTGATACTTAACCCTCTCTGAGATCAGTGAGAGGAGAGTTTCATATCTTGCCCCCAAAGGTTATAAAATGGACTAGGACAGGGCTGAAATTGTTTACTTGAAAGCCACACAATGCACCCAACCAAAGATTCACCCCCATTCTATTTTCAAACTTGCAATGAATACATCTGTTAAAGTGATTTTGCAGTGCTGTCACTTCAGTCATGTCCAACTCTGTGTGACTCTATGAACTGCAGCCCTCTAGACTCTTCTGTCCATGGGATTCTCCAGGGAAGAATATAGGAGTGGGTTGCCATTTCCTCCTCCAGAGGATAGATCTTCCTGACCCAGGGATCAAACCCTCATCTTTTATGTCTCCTGCATTGGCAGGCAGGTTCTTTACCACTAGCACCACCTGGGAAGACTTAAAGTGATTAAATGAGGCACTATTAGACCGGGGTAACTCTAATGTCTTGGTTATCTATGCATGCAAACCAAACCTAAGCCAGAGTCAATGAGCTCAAATCTGAGGAATTTAAAAACAATCAATCACAAATGGCCAAACAAGGCAACCACATAATCTATAGCAAATCAAATAATGTCCTTGCTTGTTTCCCTTGTTGTCCTTGTCTTTTCTATAAAAGCATCCCTCTAAGCTTCCATTGGTGGAATGTTCCTAATCATCGTCAGTTTGGTGCTGCCCAAGTTTAAATGGATGTATGCACAGATAACACTCTTGAAAATTTTAATGTGCCTTAGTTTATATTTTACCACATCTTAGCTTTCCCTGCTCCCCAGAAAGTCACATGTTAGCATAAGAATGCCACTAATTTGAACAACATGAACCACTCCCATCAGTAGATTTCTGCAGAGAAACAAACGTTCAAAAATTTCACAGAAAGTTAAATTCCATGATAAATGCTTGGACAATAGTAAGTCCCAAAGAAATTCACTAATACCTGGTTTTCCTCTTCAGACTCTGAAGAGTCCAAATCTATGGGGCTAAGAACCATGAACCTAGGTCATAGCTCCCAAGTGCATGTTTTTCCACTGCTCTTCATTCTGGTGGCAAGGTGAAATAAAAAATGCTGAAAACAAGTGAAAATCAGAGGACTTGTATAATTTTATGAAACAACTCATATATAGAAATGTATGAAAAAAAAAATAAATGTATGTATGAATGAAGATCTCTTCCTTCTTCTACCCTATCAGGTTCCAGCTATTCTCTGGGGTATAGACCTTACTGCTTTCCCAGGTGAGGCCTTATCTCTGGATTTGTCATCCTAGATGTGTGTGAGTACATAATAAGGTCCCCAAACCAGTGATGACCAGAGAAGAGGGGAATCCCCTTGCACTTGCACCAGATACACTTGTTGGCTTTGTGCCAGCAAATACACACTGGGTCCCACTTGTATTTTAAGTATTGTTTTATCAGAGAGTCTCAAAGCTGTACAGAGCTGCAGGGAGGCAAGTCTTGCATTTTGCCTGTGATCTAGCTCCATCATCTCTATGTCATCAAAGGGCCATGGCCTCACAGCTAAAGCCTCAGAGGAGGGTCCCACCTGAATATCCCTTGATTTCTCATTCTGTCTCTCCTCTTCCTTTGTCCCTAGATGTCTATCCATGGGATATCATCCCCTTTTCTTTTGTAGAGAGAACCGTTTTTAAGAAATGATAAAGGTTATATGCTAATTATATCTCAGTTTTTAAAATGTTTTTTAAAAAAGAAATGTTTCAGTCCATTGGTCCCCCACTTTTGTCTTGAACATATTGATAGGTCAGTTGTGTGGGAAAAAAAAAATCACCCACTAACTTTTTATTTTGTTCGATCTCTGTCAGTTCTCCACAAGGCAGGGTAAATGCAGGCCAGCCACAGTGGCTAAAGCCTCCCCTGCAACCCAGGATGGAGGCTTCAGAGTTGGGAAGAAGTATGAGCTCTGAAGCCAAGGACAGGGAGAACAAGATGGAGAACTGATGCTCCAAGCTGCAGCTTGTTTTAATGCAAACTTCCTGCAATCAAAGACCTGAAAAATTCATTTCTTTGATCTCCTAAGCATCCACATGATAAATTCACAATCTTAGGAAGTAACTTATATTTTGTATCTTACAAATTAATAATTCTGACCTGATTAGCTAAAAGGTAGCTTGCCCTATCATTTCTTTATTAAATTATAAAAATTTTATATGAGCCAACAAAGGAAGGCACCATGCCCCTCACCTTTCCCTACCTCTACATATTTTTCCAGTGAAAGGTACAGAGAAGACAGAGTTCCCCACAAGATGATGTTATGCAAGCTTGGAAGTATTTTTCTGAAATGAAGTACATAAATGCCAAGCAGATTTTGACAGAAATGTCTATTAGTCCCTCCGAAATCTATTTTAAAAACAAGTCTTTAAAACAGCCTTTGTTGGAGGACATCTCAATGTGGGTTCCCTAAAAAAAGTAGAGTCTGAGACAAGGATTCAGGTGCAGATGACTGAGTCAGGAGATGGCCCCAAAAAATCCCAACTGAGGAAGATTGCACAAAGATTAGGAAATAACCATTTTTCAGGAATAAACTTTTAAGCCTCATTGTAACTTAATCCATTCCTCATTTCATCCATGTCATCACAGGGTCTATACACTTTGAAACTTTAATACCATAACTTACGCTGTTGCTGCTGTTTAGTTGCTAAGTCGTGTCCAACTTTCCTGCAACTCCATGGAGTATAACCTGCAGACTCCTGTGCCCATGGAATTTTTCAGGCAAGAATGATGGAGTAGGTTGCCATTCCTTCTCCAAGGGAGCTTCCTAACCTAGGGATCAAAACTGCATCTCCTCCATTGGCAAGTGCATTCTTTACCGCTAAGCCACCTGGGAAACCCCAACTTATGAGTATGGTCAAAACATCCCATAAGTAGCACCTAAGTTAAATTTTATTTATGCTTAAAGCAACAAAATTACATGATAAATTCCATAACAAACAATATAGGTCTC
Organism: Muntiacus reevesi; assembly: GCF_963930625.1. NCBI lineage: Eukaryota > Metazoa > Chordata > Mammalia > Artiodactyla > Cervidae > Muntiacus > Muntiacus reevesi. The sequence goes on along the minus strand of NC_089256.1, from coordinate 5,418,663 downwards.
TTAGAGAAGAAGGCAAATCATGCCCAATGGCTGGCAGAATTAAAGTCTCATATCACCTGTGGAGAAGAAATTCAGTTTGCTTTGAAATGTCATTTTGTGGTGGATATGTCATATCTAAAGCTTAAACTTTAAACTAAAAGTTTGAAACTACTCTGGGACTCACTGAAGGCTATGTAATTTGGCATATGAACATACTAAAATGCACTTTACTGAAACTCTATCATGGTCTTCCTCCAAATAAATTTTAAATTGAACAATAGGTGGTTACATATTCATTTTAATCCAGTCTAGCAGTTTTAAGAAATGTCATAGGACCATGTGATTTTATTTCTGTAAAAATTGCCTGCATTGCTGTGGAAAAAGAATAAAAATTCACAAAGAATGATAGAGCTTACAATGATAGTTTTGCTGTTACAATCATATATAGATGCAAGAATGTTTGTTACCTGGGCTGTCTGGATACATAAATAATAATTATATTATTCAGTACGATCCAAATACCTAAATCATCCATTTTCATTTCTAAGCTTTAGCTGGATGTTTGTATTCTCCCCCCTCCCAAATTCATATGTTGAAACCTGTCCCCATTCTGATGATATTTGGAGGTGGGACCTTTGGGAGATGATTGGGTCATGGAGGCAGAACTCTCACAAATGAGAGGATTAGCGGCCTTACAAAAGAGACCTTAGAGTGTTCCCTTGCCCCCTCCTCTGTGTGAGGACCCAGCTAGAAGACAGCTGCCATCTGTAAACCAGGAAGTCAGTCTTCACCAGACACCACATCTGCTGGCGCCTTGATTGTGCAGTTCCCAACCTCCAAAATTGTGAAAAATAAATGCTGTGTAAGCCACCTAGTTTATGGTATTTTTGTGATAGCAGCCCAAATAGACTAAGACCATAGGTGGGGGAAAGAACTGTTCCTCAAAATCTCAATTAAAGTTTAACAGAGAACATTGTGTTATAGCAGCTCTTCCAGGTTGCCAGGTTCCTCAACAAAATTACTTAAAAAAAAAGAAAAGAAAAGAAAAGAAAAAGGACAGTTTTGAATATTTACTCACTCTTAGTATCCTGCTAAAAGAATTTTTCTTCAGCACATTTGAACTTTAAAACTAAGGAACTATATCGGAGAGTGTTTTGCCTATGTTCTCCTCTAGGAGTTTTATAGTTTCTGGTCTTACATTTAGATCTTTAATCCATTTTGAGTTTATTTTTGTCTATGGTGTTAGAAAGTGTTCTAGTTTCATTCTTTTACAAGTGGTTGACCAGTTTTCCCAGCACCACTTGTTAAAGAGGTTGTCTTTTTTCCATTGTATATCCTTGCCTCCTTTGTCGAAGATGAGGTGTCCATAGGTGTGTGGATTTATCTCTGGGCTTTCTATTCTGTTCCATTGATCTATATTTCTGTCTTTGTGCCAGTACCATACTGTCTTGATGACTGTGGCTTTGTAGTAGAGTCTGAAGTCAGGCAGGTTGATTCCTCCAGTTCCATTCTTCTTTCTTAAGATTACTTTGGCTATTTCAGGTTTTTTGTATTTCCGTACAAATTGTGAAATTATTTGTTCTAGTTCTGTGAAAAATACCGTTGGTAGCTTGATAGGGATTGCATTGAATCTATAGATTGCTTTGGGTAGAATAGCCATTTTGACAATATTGATTCTTCCAATCCATGAACACGGTATATTTCTCCATCTGTTTGTGTCCTCTTTGATTTCTTTCATCAGTGTTTTACAGTTTTCTATGTATAGGCCTTTTGTTTCTTTAGGTAGATATACTCCTAGGTATTTTATTCTTTTTGTTGCAATGGTGAATGGTATTGTTTCCTTAATTTCTCTTTCTGTTTTCTCATTGTTAGTGTGTAGGAAAGCAAGGGATTTCTCTGTGATAATTTTATATCCTGCAACTTTACTATATTCATTGATTAGCTCTAGTAATTTTCTAGTAGAGTCTTAGGGTTTTCTATGTAAAGGATCATGCCATCTGCAAACAGTGAGAGTTTCACTTCTTCTTTTCCTATCTGGATCCTTTTACTTCTTTTTCTGCTCTGATTGCTGTGGCCAAAACTTCCAACACTATGTTGAATAGTATTGGTGAGAGTGGGCACCCTTGTCTTGTTCCTGATGTCAGGGGAAATGCTTTCAATTTTTTACCATTGAGTGTAATGCTTGCTGTGGGTTTCTCATATATAGCTTTTATTATGTTGAGGTATGTTCCTTCTATTCCTGCTTTCTGGAGAGTTTTAATCACAAATGGATGTTGAATTGTGTCAAAGGCTTTCTCTGCATCTATTGAGATAATCATATGGTTTTTATCCCACCTCCCAGAATATTGGAAATAAAAGCAAAAATAAACAAATGGTACCTAATGAAACTTAAAAGCTTTTGCACAACAAAGGACAGTATAAGCAAGGTGAAAAGACAGCCCTCAGATTGGGAGAAAATAATAGCAAATGAAGCAACAGACAAAGGATTAATCTCAAAAATATACAAGCAACTCCTGAAGCTCAATTCCAGAAAAATAAATGACCCAATCAAAAAATGGGCTGAAGAACTAAACAGACATTTCTCCAAAGAAGACATACAGATGGCTAACAAACACATGAAAAGATGCTCAAAATCACTCATTATCAGAGAAATGCAAATCAAAACCACAATGAGGTACCATCTCACACCAGTCAGAATGGTGGTGTGAAAATGCTATCCAAAAGTCTACAAGCAATAAATGCTGGAGAGGGTGTGGAGAAAAGGGAACCCTCTTACACTGTTGGTGGGAATGCAAACTAGTACAGCCACTATGGAGAACAGTGTGGAGATTCCTTAAAAAACTGGAAATAGAACTGCCATATGACCCAGCAATACCACGCCTGGGCATACACACCAAGGAAACCAGATCTGAAAGAGACACGTGTACCCCAATGTTCATCGCAGCACTGTTTATAATAGCCAGGACATGGAAACAGCCTAGATGCCCATCAGCAGACGAATGGATAAGGAAGCTGTGGTACATATACACCATGGAATATTACTCAGCTGTTAAAAAGAATTTATTTGAATCAGTTCTAATGAGATGGATGAAACTGGAGCCCATTATACAGAGTGAAGTAAGCCAGAAAGATAAAGAACATTACAACATATTAACACATATATATGGGATTTAGAAAGATGGTAATGATAACCCTATACGCAAAACAGAAAAAGAGACAGATGTACAGAGCAGACTTTTGGACTCTGTGGGAGAGGGCGAGGGTGGGATGTTTCAAGAGAACAGCATCAAAACATGTATATTTTCTACAGTGAAACAGATCACCAGCCCAGGTGGGATGCATGAGACAAGTGCTCGGGCCTGGTGCACTGGGAAGACCCAGAGGAATCGGGTGGAGAGGGAGGTGGGAGGGGGGATCGGGATGGGGAATACATGTAACTCCATGGCTGATTCATGTCAATGTATGACAAAACCCACTACAATATTGTAAAGTAATTAGCCTCCAACTAATAAAAATAAATGAAAAAAAATAAAAAATAAAACTAAGGAACTATAAACTATTTGTTTTGATATGTTAAATGAAGAATCTTTTTTTTTTAAGCGAAAAATTCTTTCTAACTCTACTTTGAACTTATGTAAACCTTATCTGTTAAAGCACTATAATTAAGAAATATTGAATTTGGAAAAAGCAGAGTCAATTGCTTGTCAGATTGAAACAGTATTGGATTCCACCAAAATCTACTATAATAGGTAGATTCATCTCCATGTGAAAAACGGAACTGTTCTGTTGGAGCTCTTCCCTCCCACCACGTTAACCAAAAGAGAATACAGGCAAAACAAACAGATGAACAACATAGTCACATACAAAATGTAAGATTTTTGGTGAACTATGTTTGAGCAAGTGAGTTAGACCTCAGGCCTCTCACCTCATCCCAAATCTAGAAAGACGCCAAGGAAAGAACACTCAAAGACACACCTGCTGATCTAAGACCTTTCCTGCAAAGCAGGATTCGCATCCATGTACTCAGCCTGTTTTAAAAAGGAGGTCTCCTGCCGCAGCACAGCAGGAAAAAAAGAAAGAATGTTGGAGCTTCAATCACCCCTTAACCTCACTTTGACAGTATAAATCAAAGAAAGGAACAGTTCAAACTTCTCTGCTCCTGAGCCCAGGAAAATCCTCTAATAAGATGTGGCCCAGCCAATGTGATATCTGGATCACCCACTGAACATTCTTGTTCCAAGGGATCAAGAATGAGGCAGAAGCTCCTTCATGGCACTTGCAAAAGTTCAGAAGCATAGGTGGACATTTCTTCCTGTATGAACCAGTGTGAGAATGTGGGGATAGGAACAGAATGTCTCCCATGAACTCTTCCCAGGTGTTTGTTGGGCTTTGCTTCCAGGCTGCGGTCAACCAGAGCAGATCAACCCACTTCAGAATGGAAATCAGCATTTTGTCTGAGCAATGCTGCTCCCATGTTCATGAGGATGCTTCCTTTTCATCCTCCTGGGACAGTGTGTTGAGTGATTTAACTGTTGCCCCTGAAACCTAGAGGAAGGATAAGAGCTCTTTAAATTTGCCTTAACTCCACCCCACACCAAAGGATAGAAACTCATTCCTATTCATTTTTTAGTTTTGATCCACATTGTGCAAATCACAGCTCAAAAATGTATACAAGCTCCACATGCCAGCATAAAACTACTCAAAAAACACACCATACAAACAACATTCAAACACCCCAAATTTGAATAGTAATTATTTGATTGTTAAAGTAAGAGAGTACTGATATTCTAAATCAAATTCCCCTTCCCCTTGTAAACTAATTTCAACATTTTTTGTCTCTTTCTGGTTTTAATGGATTTATCTAACTACGATGGGGCCAGATTTCTTTTAGCAACTGCAGTGTTTTGTGCCATCTTTGAAGCACTATAATAATTATAGCTTCTTCAGCAGATACAAAGTTGAATTTACCCAATTACAAATTACTCATGCATTCTGCAGTGCCTGAGAATCACTGCACCAAACTTATTATAACAAACTTTACAAAATACAAGCAAGCAATTCCTGTGCTGCTAGAGCCTTATTGCAAGCAAAATTATTTGTTCCCAGTTTTGTAAACTGTACAGTCTAGGTCTGTATCTTTGTTATCTGCAGGAACATTACTGAGTTTTATCCTAGGGAAAGACAGGCACATGAAGAAAGCACAATTACAGATAAAATATTGTTTTCAGGCTAGCCAACATGGACATCAATCTGCGTATGTGGTCGAGAAATCCCTTACAGCAAATTTAAACCCACATGGGAGAAATTGCCCTTTAATAGTCATACTGCATTTCCTGCAACAATGGGGAAATTCACTTCACCATTAGAGAGAAGCATTGAAAGTGTTATCTACTGACAGAAAAAAAAATTGATAAAATCAACATCCATTTATGATAAAAACTTTGACCACAGTGGGTATAGAGAGAACATATCTCAGTAAAAGCTATTTATGACAAATTCACAGCCAATATAATATCCAATGATGAAAAACTGAAAGCCTTCCCACTAAATTCCAAAACAAGCCAAGGATATCCACTCTTAGCACTAGTATTCACATTCAAAGTCCTAGCCACAGCAATCAGATAAGATTAAAAATAAGTATTCAAATTGAAAGAGAAGAAGTAAAATTATATACAGATGGCATGATACTTTATATAGAAAACCCTAAAGAACACACACAAAAACTATTAGAACTAATAAATGAATTCAGCAGGGTACCAGGATAGGAGATTAATATATAGAAATCTGTTGCATTTCTTTACACTAACAATGAAATATCAGAAAGAGAAAGTAAAAGACAATCCTGTTTAAAATTAGATAAAAAAAAAAAAAAAAAAAAAACCTAGGAATCAACCTAACCAAGGAGGTGAAAGACCTATATGATAACTATAAACATGATAAAATAAACCAAAGATGACTCAAAGAAATGAAGATACCCTATGCTCTTGGATTGGAAGGATTAATATTAATATTGTTAAAATGGCAATTTCATCCAAAGCAATCTACAGATTTAATGCAATCTCTATCAATCTACCCAATGAAATTTCCCTAGAACAAATAACCCTAAAACTCATTTAAATCTGCAAAAGACTCAGAATTGCCAAAGCAATCCTGAAGGAAAAAACAAAGCTGGAGGCATAATCCTCCCTGACTTCAGATAATACTTCAAAGCTAAAGTAATCAAAACAGTGTGGACATTGATATAAAAACAGACATATAGACCAGTGGAATAGAATAGAGAGCCCAGAAATAAACCTGCATAACTATGGTCAATTAATCATCAACAAAGTAGGCAAGAATATACAATTGAGGAAACACAGTCTCTTCAGCAAGTGGTGTTGGGAAAGCTGGACAGCCTCATGTAAATCAATGTAGTTAGAACACTCCCTCACACATACGCAAAAATAAGCTCAAAATGGCTTAAAAGCTTATGTAAGACATGACACCATAATACTCACAGAAGAAAACATAGACAAAATATTTTCTGACATAAATCATGGCAATATTTTATTAGATCGGTCTCCCAAGGCAAAAGAAATGAAAGTGAACATAAACAAATTGGACCTAATCAAACTTACAATGTTTTGCACAGCAAAGGAAACCATAAACAAAAGAAAAGGACAACTGGGAGAAAATACTTGCAAAAAATGTGATTTGACTTAATTTGGCTTAATTTCCAAAACACACAGACAGTTCACACAACTCAATATAAAAAAAAAAACAAAAAACAAAGAACAAGCAACCCAATCAAAAAATGAACAGAAGGCCTGGTCATTTCTTTAAAGAAGACCTATAGATGGCCAACAGACACATGAAAAGATGCTCAAAATTGCCAATTATTAAAGAAATAGTAAATCAAAACTACAACGAGGTATGACCTCATACCAGTCAGAATGGCCAGCTTCAAAAAGTCTACAAATAATAAATGTTGGAGAGGATGAACAGAAAAGGAAACCCTCCTACACTGCTGGTGGGGATGTAAATGGTACAGCTACTATTGAAAACAGTATCGAGGGTCCCTTGAAAAACTAAAGCTAGAGTTTCCATATGACCCAGCAATACCACTCCTAGATATATATCCAGAAAAGATAAAAACTCTATATCGAAAAGATACATGCATTCCAATGTACATAACAGAACTGTTCACAGCACTAAAGACATGGAAGCAACCTGAGTGTCCATCAAGAGAAGAATGAATAAAGAAAATGTGATATATATAAAATACATGTGCACGTGTGTGCTCAGTTTTGTACAACACTTTGTGACCCCATGGACTGTAACCTGTCAGGTTCCTCTGTCCATGGAATTTTCCAGGCAGGTATTCTGGAGTGAGTTGCCATTTTCTACTCCAGGGAATCTTCCCAACCCATGGAACAAGCCTGCATCTTCTTCATTGACAGGTGAATTCTTTACCACTGGGCCACCTGTGATGTATCATATATATCTATATCTATATCTATATCTACATCTATCTATATAGATATATAGGAAATATATATATGTGTGTGTGTGTATATATATATATATACAGGAAAGCTTGGCATGCTCCAGTCCATGGGGCCTCAAAGAGTCAGACACAACTGGGCAACTGAACAACTACAACAATATATGTAATGGAATATGTGTTGCCCAAAAAAAGAATGACATATTGTCATTTGCAGCAATGTGGATGGACCTAGAGATTATCATACTGAGTGAAGTAAGTCAGATATCACTTGTATGTGGAATCTAAAAAAATAATACAAATTAACTTATTTACAAAACAGAAACAAACTCATAGATGTAGAAAACAAACTTATGGTTACCAAAGGAGAAAGAGTAGCGAGGGATAAATTGAGAATTTGGCAATAACAGATATAGATTCCTATATATAAATATTAATAGATAATCGATAATGATTTCTTATATAGCTAATATCTGGGAATAGCCTATATGTAAATGTATTTGAAAAAGAATATATATACATATGTATTTATGTATGTATATATATCTGAAGCACTTTGCTATACACTTGAAACTAACACAGTATTGTAAATCTACTATAGTTGTATTAAAACATTTAAAAATAAAATACTATCTTTTTCTGTAAATTTGAAATGTGCAAGGGCGACACCTCTAGTCCACTCCTCTGCATTAACCTAAGGCTTCATTGGTCTGCTCTGTACCTGTCCTATATGTTGAAACCCTCCTAATTATTTATTAATTAAATGATAAACATCTGGACCTTTAACATACTCCACCATAAAATCTTGTGAAGGGATAGTCACAGTAAGAATGACAACAATTTTATGACTGTTGGGGCTGCATGATGGGAATGATATATTATCCTATTTTTATGTGTAATTCAAAGTTTCTATGAAAAAATTTTTAACTATTTTTTTATTTCCTTCTTGATTGCAACTTTTGGAGTATCCAGTTTCTCTCAGAGCTTGAACTCTGCCTAGTGATATAGCCTTCATCCCCTTCTAAGTACACTCATGACCTCCATTCTATATAATCTTAATGTCTTTTCCTTCTCTATTTCTCCATCCACAGTAGAAACTCAAGAGGGTTTTAGCCTGTACTGAAAAAGATTTGGTGTTGGAATTCCTCTAATCTTAATCTAAGGAGCCATTTATTCCACATGCAGTTCCCTCTTACCACCCTGATGAACTCATTTAAATAATAACCCTCAAAATAATAATAACAATAAAGAATGATCCTCAGTAAACTCCTAGCTGTGGATAGTTCTAGGTGAGGATCACTCTTCTTTTTCACATGCTTTCCCCCAAAACCTTGCCTTTCCTTGACTTTTGGACTTTTCAGACCCTGAACATCTCTTTTCCCACATCATTAGTAGCAGAGCTATTCCTCAGGCTACCTCTTTTCTTACAGCAGTTTGATATCCCTTGTTGTTCCATTTCCTTTTCTTCCATGAATTCTGCAGGCTCAGCAAAGCTTTGAATTTTCTTTCCTGCTGGATAACACTTATTGCTAGATCAAAGTTCCTGACCTCATTTTTTTTTCAAACCAGACAGTTGTTCTGGGATCCCTTGCATGAAATCAATGACTTCTGGCTCAGTCAAATGTGTTCACTGTTCAAACATATCCAGTCACCCTCACTCTCCCAAGCTTGATAATTCTACCCATAAGTGCCTTCCATCAGCCCAGCACCTGACCATGGTCTGGAATTGATCCCCTTTAAATTTCCAGGGCTCCCCTTTGTTGTACCTCATCTTCCCTAAATCTTTGCTCAGAGTCCTAACACTATGATTTTCCTGAATATCTCCCAAACAATGGCCACAAAAATTATTTCACCACACTGGAAATTTTACAATATAGTGATTCACAATTTTTAAAGGTTATACTCCATTCATAGTTATTATAAAATATTGGCTATATTCCCCATGTTGTACAATACCAAACCATCTTGATTACTGTAGCTTTACAGTTAGTGTTGAAGCTGAGTAGTTTCAGTTCTCCAACTTTGTTTCTCTCTTTAATATTGGCTATTCTGGGCCTTTTGTCCTCTCCACATTAACTTTAGAATAAGTATGTTAACTTATTCATTAAATAACTTGCTGGAATTTTGATTAAATCTACAGATCAACTTAGAATGAACTCTCCTGACAATACTGAGTCTTCTCACTCATGAACATTGAATATATCTCCATTTATTTAGTTCTTTGATTTCAATAGCCAGAATTTTAAGGTTTTCTTCATAGATCTTGAATATATTTTTTTTAGATTTATAGCTAAATAGTTCTTTGAGGTGAGTCTGTCAATGTTAATGATATCGCTTTTTTTTCCCCCACCACATCATGCAGCATGCAGGATCTTAGTTCCCCAACTAGGGATAGAACGTGCAGCCCTGCAGTGGAAGCAGGGAGTCTTAACCACTGGACCCTACCAGGGAATTCCCAATGATACTGCATTTCTTATTTCAGATTCCACTTGCTTATTGTTTGTGAGTAGGATAACAACTGACTTTTGTATGTTAACATTGTATACTGGAACTTTGGTATAATAGCTTATTAACTCCTGGAGTCATTAATATTTTTAGATGTGAAAAGACCTTGCAGCTAAATTTTGCTTTTTAAAATCCTTCTTTCAGGACTTCCCCAGTGGTCCAGTGGTTAAGACTCTGCCTTCCAATAAGGATGTGGGTTCTCTCCCTGGTTGAGAAACTAAAGTTCCTCATTGCTGTGCAGTGCAGCCAAAATTTTTTCAAAAATCCTTATTTCTTTAAGACAATACAGATGAAATCATATGGTGTCTGAAATTAACTTGAAAATAATCCAGTAGGTAATGAGGGGCTGAGGGAGGAATGGAGAGGTATGGATGAAATGAGAAGGACCGTATGTTGATAATTGGTAGAGCTGAAAGATGAACACATTGAAGAGAATGGAATATATTCACTCTTTTGTGTATGTCAGAAAATTGCCATAGTTAAATATTTTTAAAAACAAGAAAGAGGAGGAGAAAAGAAAGGGAAGAAAAAAGAAAGGAGGAGACGGAAAGGGATAGGGAGGATAGGAGAGAAGAGAAGAGAGGAGAGGAAAAGGAAGGGAAAGTTTCTCTCTCAAAAATGTCCATTGACAGGTGAATGGATAAAGAAGATATGGTGCATATACAAAGGAATATTACTGTCATAAAAAAGAGCAAAATAATGCCATCTGTAACAACATGAATGGATCCAGAGATTGTCATACTGAGTGAAGTAAGTCAGAGAGAGAGATATATGATATCGCTTATATGTGGAATCTAAAAAAGAAGGGTACAAATGAATTTATTTACAAAATAGAAGTAGAATCACAGATGTAGAAAACAAATTTATGGTTACCTGGGGGTGAAGAGTGTGCCAATTGGGAGATTGGAATTGACATGTACACACTACTATGTATAAAATATATAACTAATAAGAACCTACTATATGGCCTGGGGAACTCTACTCAATGCTCTGTAATGACCTATATGGGAAAAGAATCTGAAAAAAAGTGGATATATGTATATGCATGGGACTTCCCTGGAATCTCAGACGGCAAAGAATCTGCCTGCAATGCAGGAGACCCAGGTTCGATCCCCAGATGGGGAAAATCTCCTGAAGAAGGAAATGGTAACCCACTGCAGTATTCTTGCCTGGAGAATTCCATGGACAAAGGGGCTTGGTGGGTTATAATCCATGAGGTCACAAAGAGTCAGACATGACTGAGTGACTAAAACACATACACACACACACACACACACACACACACACGTGTGTATGTATAACCAATTCACTTTTCTGTACAGAAGAAAACAAACACAACAGTTTTAATCAACTATACTCCAATAAGAATTTAAGTCAACAGTATTCTCTATCAGGACTCTTACTGGGAGAATTAATCCAGTTAGCTCTCTCAATCTCATTTCCTTTATTTGATTTTGTGAGCTCCCCAAACTCCCTGACTAAAGAACAACTAAAATATTTCCTTTTCCCCTAGTAATATCTATTTTCAAGAATTCAATCTTTCATCAAAGATAAAAGTTCATTCTCTATTCTACTGACTCTTTCAACGTGTATGCCTTCATTTTTGTTTTTACTTTTTCTCATTGATGTTTTGATTGCAAGGTCAAACCTCTTTCCAGTTTTCTCTCTTTAGTATGTTACTTGGCAAGCCAAATTCCAAATGACAGAGTATCCTGGAAGGAAATCTTGAAATTGATCCTCCTAGCCATTGGCTCATAGTAAGGATGGTTTTCTTCTGAACTCTACTCCAGTTTAAAAATGTGACATAGCTCCTTTGGAGAAATTCCAAATTACTCTTTGCTTGTTGTACAATCTTTCCATGGTGGACACTATAGCTGGGATAAATCCACACCCATGAGAAGAATTTCTAACATACCCATTTCAGAGCAAATTTGCAACTGAGAGGTAGAGGTTGTGTATTTCCAAAATCTTATAATGGAGCTTTATGAGTTCAAAAGACGATTTGGCTTTTGATATAATTTAAAATAAGGTAAAGAAGTCAGATTTGGAACTGATGTAGAGCTGTTACTCAGGCTTGATCTTAACAAACTGGAGGTCAGAATGAACACATTAGTGTCCTGTGCCCCCTAGTACTATATGAAGAAAATAGACACCATGAAAGTAGCAATCATGCTTTCCAAAAATGTTTAAAAAAGCTTCACAAGTGAAGACCACATATTTTGAGGAGGCAGTTAATCAGAACCCTGCTTTTGAGCATCCTAGGCCTGATGTAGCAGCTATGGCTGTATTATAAACCACTGTGAGCTGCCCAGCCAAACCTCACCACTGAGTCCTACATTGAGATATTTGCTCTTCCTAGGTTGCCTTTTATTGCCCACGTGCCCATCTTATGTGTATACTTGTTTCCCAGCCTGTATTTTAAAGGCCTTTTAGATCTAAAATTCTATTCTGCTCCCCTTCAGAGAGTTGACTGGTAAAGCAAACATTTACAGAACAGTCAATTGTACTAAAGGTTTAGCAGGGCTTCTGGTAATGCATGTTGGAGCGTGCAGCTTAGACCCGAAGTTATCTTAGATCTAAGATCTGCACATTCACCCTGGGGCTGTGGCCAGTTGCAGAAGGACTCTACATCCACTTACCCAGTCAACTGCAAGACAAGTCTGCATTTGTGCAGACTGATGCCAATGGAAGGGTGCTGCCCAGGTGGGCTTGCTGCTTGGCTACAGAAGTGCAGGTAAGCCTGTTGGCGCCTGAGAGTTCACGGACAAAGGTGACCGCCTCCTCTTTTTATGGGCACAGTCCTCACACAGCAACACGGCCCAGTGAGTATCACACTCTGCCCAGATCAGGTGGATGCGGGAGAGCAAGCTTCCTCACTGGGACTATTCTGAGAAGACAAGAGTTATTGGTGAATGTGTCCTCTCTCTGGGCCAAGATGCAATCATGTGAAGAAGAGGGGAGATTTTTATTTGCAACTTTTTTCTTTTTTATTGAAGTATAGTTGATTTACAATGTTGTGTTAGTTTCAGGTATATTTCCTCCACAACTCTTAAGTTTGAGGTTTTAAAATTGAGGAAACAGTGGCAAGGCCAGAACTTCAAATGAGTCATGTAATCAGAGAAACTCACAAATTCAGAAGTTCCCTGAAAAAAATCATAAAACTCTTTGATTTTTGGTATTGATATAATAGAAAATTGATAATTTGGTGTAGTAATGTTTCCAATGTTTTCTAAACTCTAAGAATTCCATCCTTGGAAATACAATCCTGTGTTTTAATATCTCTGCAGTAACAGAATTTGCATCTAGTAGGAGCGCTGCTGCTGCAGCTTCTAAGTCCCTTCAGTCATGTCTGACTCTGTGAGACCCCGTGGACGTCAGTCCACCAGGCTCCTCCGTTCCTAGGATTCTCCAGGCAAGGATGCTGGAGTGGGTTGCCATTTCCTCCTCCAGTAGGAACTCTATTATTTGTCAAATATTGCGGTTCTCAAAGCAAGGTCTGGACCAGCAGCATCAGCATGGCCTGGAAATGTGTTAGAAATGAAAACTCTTCCACACCAGGCCACTGCATACACAAGAAATGCTGACGGGGTAGAGCCCAGAAGTCTCTGTTTAACTAGCCCTCCAGATGATTCTGATGCTCATTAAAATTTGAGAACGACTGGTCCAAGAGATAACTTGATAAATGTATGGATAGAGCAATAAATGACTTATATCATAAAATAAAAGGAGTAAATATACCAAGGAGTCAAAGCCTGCTTTAAAAAACAATAAATAACTAGTATGCAACATCACATGTAAATAAAACAACATATGCCAAATACTCAAGGTGGCAACTCAGTCTTAGATAAAACAGATGCCAACACGTTCTTCTTTAAGAAAGAGGTGTGTGTAGCCAGTGCTATAATTTTTCCCTTTTCTTAAACAGTGCAGAAAGATAGTAAACATCCTGCTCGTTTTCACAGGCATTGCATCACTTTCATTCCCAAGGGTTCAACACCAGCATCTCCCTGTGGTGTCACACAGTTCTGGCTTCCTATCTTTTCCTTCATCATTGATCCAGTTTCTCTTCCCCTTTTACACTCCGCCTCACCAAATGGCGTCATTATTTTGAAACAGTATTGGATGTGGTTCTGCCCACAATGTCACTAAGAGTTTTGACACAGTAGATTTAAAGATTATTATTGCAGACATCTGGGATAACAGGTAGTGTTTCTTTATGCCTCTAACCTCCTTTTATCCTACCTCTTCTCCTCCTCCCTCCTTCCCTGTATCCAGCGCTAGCTCAACAAGCTTCCTGGTGACATCTTTGTGTTTCTGTGATTGTCCCAGTTTCATGCTTTCTTCTCTTTCTTCCCCATATTTTGTCTCAGTTTCTCTTTTCTTTTCCTTTCTCTTTCCCTTCTTCTTGATCTTGTCTCACTTCTCTGTATTCTTCTTTGGTTCCCTCTTTTTCATCATTGTCTCTCCTTCCTCACCCTTCTTTCATCTTATTTCCCCTTTCAGTCTACTTACTCGGGAGAGACTGAGCTACTTGGGAAGCAGAAAGGAAACACTAGAGGTGCTCTTGGGACCTTGCAGACACTTGGTGAAGGGCCTTGTCCTGTGCTGGGCACTCCTGGAAGTAACAAAACGTACAAGCCAAGACTGGCCTGACATTTATGGTAGGCACATTTATTTTCCTGTAGTTTACCAAGTTTCATTCTACCAGTTTCAAGCACTTGCCTTCTCTGGCTGCATTTTCCTATCTCTCCCCCCAAATAATTACACTCCATCCTAAACATATCTCTTATATGAAACAGGCAAGATACTTCACTCCTCTATTCTAATTATTATGAGACTGCTGTGGAAGAGGTTGTTTACAGGGACTTCCCTGGCGGTCCAATGTGTAGGACTCTGCACTTCATAGATCTGTGTAGATCTACGGTCAGGGAACTACAATCCCACATGCCTCACAGTGTGGCCAAAAAAATAACAATAGTTAAAAAAATGAAACAACAACAAAAAATTTTAAACCTTATTTGTTAAAGAAAAAAAGTGAAGAAGTTAATATAAAATGTGCATATACAGCAGCCTTTAAAACACCAGGCACAAGGATTTAAACATCTTAACAAAATTCTTACTTTCCCAGGATGTTTGCTATTCCCCCATAAATTCATAAGCTTCAACAAGAATCCAGAGGGCTAATCATAGTTCCACTATTCAGACTTTCTGGAAGCACATTTCTGGGAAGCCATCTGCCCCTTGTTGTGACCAATAATAATCCCTTTATAATTTTTGATAATTTTCTCCATTACAGTGGATTTCTGCTCAGGAACATCCCCGTTTCTTGCTGAGCACCACCTTTTTGATTCCTCAAATTCAGCTCTGTTCTCTTCAATTCATTGACCATTGTTGCCATTGGAAACAGCAGAGCTGGATCTAAGTGTGCTCTTTGTCATCTCTCAACTATCTACTCTTTAGTATTTTACAAAATTTGTTTGACATAGGTCCTGCCGCTTTGTAGTATGTGTTGTAGATGTCCCTGACTTCGTTATGCCTATTGTTTCCTGGTTTTTACAGACAACAGTAATAGCTAACATTACTGTTACAATACCACTTCATACAGTCCTCTTAACCACCCAGTGAAGTAGGTACTATCATTGTGCCTATTTACTACTTGAGGAAATTAAACACGGAGGGAGTCACTTGCCTGAAGTCCCATGGCTAGGAAGTAGTAGAATTGGTACAGGAAACCCCTATATCAGCCATCTCTGGATGTGAAAATAAAGATCATAATAATATAGACTTAATTAAGGCCTTTTTGTATTTTTTTGAACTCTTTTTTCCTTTTCCTCTCTTTGATCTCATGTCATGTAAATATCACTAAGTCAGAATTAGGATAAAAGGATTTGAAATGCATAAATTTGTTCTTGAAAATACCACCATTAATTAAAGACCAAGTTTCCTTTCATTGAACAAAACATGATTGAAATTACCAGAACATTTTCTTGGGTTGAAGGTGGAGGGACATTCTCAGCAGCACAATCCTGAAAGAAGTTTTGATTACTGATGATTTTTCTTCACTTGCTTTTAAAAGTATGAATCCACTTCCTATTTAGGCAACTAGACATTTCTCTTTATTTTGCTCATTTAAATAGGGGCAAAACAGTGTCAAAGGAATCACCTTCTTACTGCTTATAACAATGTATATTCAGAAAATAATAAAGCAATATGATCTAAATCTCTTCTGCCATGGTAGGATGATGCTTTCAGTATGTGCCTTAATTTGGGCAGCTATAACAAATTGTTGACTGGGTGATTTATGAACAATAGAAATTTATTTCTCAGAGCTCTGGAGGCTGGAAAGCCTAAGGTCAAGGCACCAGCAGATTCAATATTTAAAGAGACCACTTTTTGTTTCAAAAACTGCCATCTCTGTATTCACATGATAGAAGGGACTAAAGAGTCCTCTGGGGTCTCTTTTTTAGGGTACTGATCCCATCCATGAAGGCTTCACCATCATGACCTAATCATCTCCCCAAAATTCCACATCACGCTGGGGATTAGGTTCAATTCATGAGTTGGAGCGGGGAGGGGCACACATAGCTATTACGTGTATAGAGCAGTGTGTAAATAGACTTTAAGTTCACTACTGGTGGAGGATATTATCTCCTTGCCCTCTTCTAATGTTGATCATAAAGACATTTATTCACAAGGATAAAGAGTATAAAGTATGTGGTTAGCTGGACCTTAGCTTGAATATACATACACTTTGAAACTTTAAATGCTTTGGCCTTAGGGCTTCCTTAGGCCGTGTCGTGTCCTGCATATCAAACTTATGTGAGGAAGCCAATTACACACTGGACTGTTAGATTCTTTGATTTTTAATTCTGAGTCTGCCACAGGCATGTGTGTCTCTGAGAAAGTCTTTGAAAAACCTTGCTTTCACTTTTATCCTTGTAAAATGAGATTTTGCAATCTGCTAGGGAAATTCTGAGGATTAAATATCAAATGATAGCAAAGCACTTTGAAAGTACTAAATGGGGTTATTAATAATTTAAGAAAGAAGCAAGCCTTCATCTGAGTTGTTGAAAGAAATATGTGGCACATTTATTTCAATCATTTATCATTTCACTGAAACTTCCTCTACCTTGAGCTACTCAGAAAACATTTGATTCCCTTTAAAATAGGACTTTAAAATAAGTTCTCTTTTTATAGTTTTTCAAAGTACTCTCATACCAGTTATCTTGCTAGATCCCACAAAATCCCTAAGAGGTGTAAATAACAAGTATATAGAAATGAGACTACAAGGAATAGAATACCCTACAAATACTTGTTTAAACAATAGAAATTTATTATTCTCACTTTAGGAAAAGCCCGGGGGTAAGAAATTTATGGCAAATGTAGAGACTCAATGGTGTCATCAACAGTCTTAACTCCTGTTTTTTCTCCCTCTATCATCTTTGGTAAATTGGCTTGTCACCTCATGTTCACAAAATGGCTGCTGTGACTCCAGATACTATATTTATTTTTTTAAGTTAGGAGAGAAGGGAGGAAGAAACTCTGACAACAATTTTTTTTTTTTTTTTTTTTTTTTTTTAAGGAAAACAAAAGCTTTTCTAGAAACTCCTCCAGGGAGAGTTCCACTCGAATTGGATCATATGACTCCTGCTAGGGCGAAAGAAGAGAAGGCAGTAGTGTATAACTTGCTATGCTCTGTGGAGAGTAGGGGCAAGGAAGAAAGCAGCTGGGAACATTTGGAGAACACAGTACTAGTGTTGATGGAAAAGGACAGGCATTAAAAAGCTAAGTTTGGCACAGCTGAGATTAAAACAGATCCGAATCACTCTGCTCAAGTGGAAAGATCTAACAATAACTTATAAAATCAACTGAAATTCTTTTGGGGGTGATCACACTGGGGACTACTCCAGGTGCTTTCACTACATGACCCCATTGTACTGCCATAGCAGTGCTGCAGCAGAGAAGTGGCTTCCCCCGTTGTGTACGTGATAAACTTGTTTGTTTTTTGAGGAATCATCCTTTACCAGCAATCCAGCTCCTTAGCCCATACCCTCCCTTTCCTGTTCACCTCCATTTTATAGAGAAGCTCAGCAAGGTCACATGGGATAGTTGGAAAAATTAGTCACTTGACAGAGGACAGCCAAGGGAAGACAACCTCTGTGGCTCCCTGTCTGAATCAGTTTGGTTGCAAGAAAAGGAACTGAAAGGATACAGTGTTAGAAGCTGGGTGCTTATGTAAGTGTTGTAGGAGCTGGAGAAAGCACTCCCAAACAACATCATATGACAGGCTAGCCAAAACAGCCGTTACTTCTGATATGTTCAGAAATGTGGGGCTTTAAGAGATTATGTCTGGGTTGTTCTGTGCTGTATTTAGTCACTTAGTCATGTCCGACTCTTTGCGACCCTTTGGAATGCAGTCCGCCAGGCTCCTCTGTCCATGAGGATTCTCCAGGCAAGAATACTCTAGTGGGTTGCCATGCCCTTCTCCAGGGGATCTTCCTGACCCAGGAATCCAACTAAGGTCTCCTGCATTGCTGGGAGATTCTGTACCAGCTGAGTATCTTTGTGTTGGTTGACCTCAAAACCCACTGTCACCGACTGTGACCTGGAATCAGGAAACTGCAGCGCTGGCTTCCCCTCACAGCTGCCTCTCAGTACACACAGAGATAGTGAGGGATACTGGACTTCTCCAGAAAAACTCAAAATCGTCACAATCATGTTTGCCAATAGAAGGATTCAAAGGAAGATGGCACCCACCTCATATCCATTTTAAAGGCTTTGCATATATGCATCTGACTAAAGAGTCTAATCAGTATCCAGAACACCAGCTATGTGGAAGTTTAGGAAAGTAGGTTTTAGAACATCAGAATCTGCAAGACTCCAAGCATATGTGGTGGATGCTGGAACTGACGCTGAGGGGCAATCGACCATGTCTATAACACCCCTCCACTCCAAAATATGGACAGAGACAGGGACCAAAGGGCAATAGAAAGCAATTTCCCATTAGCAACTAAGTTTTGGTTAGGACTTGCTCACACTTTATAAATTTAACTGGATCATAAGTTCTAATGACAAAGACAATTGAGGATAAATTCTACAGGTATCATATCTGATGCCTGGAATGTAAAATCAAGAGTCACTAGTTACTGAGGACTCATTTTTGTGTCTAACAGTAATATTAATGGTTAGCATATAATTTATTAAATTTATTAATTTATTAAAACCCATAATAATGCTGTATGGCAGGAATGTTATTAGAGCCAATGTTCAAATGAGAAAATTGAGGCACACAGATTACCTCCTAAATGTCATAAATATAACCAGTGTTGTAACCACATTAAGTGGAGCCACCTAACTCCAGAGCCCATGTCTCTAACAACTATAATGTATTGATGCTGCATAAAATTAGTTAACACATAAAGCCACACAGGATGAATTTGCCCTTCTCAATCTCCTTTACATTTACCATTAACATCTTGAAGGCTCCCTAGTTAGTTAATTTTGATGATTTTATAGAAGTATCCAAGATGGTACCATTAGAAGAATTCCTGTTCAGCTAATCTTATGTGCCACTGATTTCTATCATAAAATTAGAGCTACATTTTGCTTGAGACTTTGGGATTTAAACTCATGCAGAAAGCAATTTATTATTCCCCTTAAAAAAATGCCCCAAAGTCAAAAGTGAGGGCTACTCATTTTGCAATTTTCTCTTCTCAGAAAATAGCACCAACTCTCCAGCAAACCCCTAGACCAAATGTTATAGGACTTTCCCTATAGGCACATTTGATTGGTCCAAAGTTGTTTATAGCATATTGAAACCTGTAATGAGAAAAAGAGGTTCTTCTTGAAGGGCCAAGTTGGGAATTGGAGATTGGGAAAGTGTGCCATGAAACCAAATGACCTAAGAAAGTCATATGCAGAAAATGAGAAGCAGCAGTGACCAACAGATGGGAAGAAAAACTGACAGAGAGGGAGAATCACGGAAGTGACCAATCTGATTCTAGCTGTTCCCAACATCAAGCTGCACCCTTCCTTTATTTCATGAAAGTGCTCCAGTTCAGTTCAGTTCAGTTCAGTCGCTCAGTCGTGTCCGACTCTTTGAGACCCCATGAATTGCAGCACACCAGGCCTCCCTGTCCATCACCACACCTGGAGTTCACTCAAACTCATGCCCCTCAAGTCGGTGATGCCATCCAGCCATCTCATCCTCTGTCGTCCCCTTCTCCTCCTGCCCCCAATCCCTCCCAGCATCAAGGTCTTTTCCAATGAGTCAACTCTTTGCATGAAGTGGCCAAAGTATTGGAGTTTCAGCTTCAGCATCAGTCCTTCCAATGAACACCCAAGACTGATCTCCTTTAGAATGGACTGGTTGGATCGCCTTGCAGTCCAAGGGCCTCTCAAGAGTCTTCCCGAACACCACAGTTCAAAAGCATCAATTTTTTGGTGCTCAGCTTTCCTCACAGTCCAACTCTCACATCCATACATAACCACTGGAAAAACCATAGCCTTGACCAGATGGAACTTTGTTGGCAAAGTAATGTCTCTGCTTTTTAATATACTATCTAGGTTGGTCATAACTTTCCTTCCAAGGACTAAGCGTCTTTTAATTTCATGGCTGCAATCACCATCTGTAGTGATTTTGGAGCCCCCCAAAAATAAAGTCTGACACTGCTTCCACTGTTTCCTCATCTATTTCCTATGAAGTGATGGGACCAGAAGCCATGATCTTAGTTTTCTGAATGTTGAGCTTTAAGCCAACTGTTTCACTCTCCTCTTTCACTTTCATCAAGGGGCTTTTTAGTTCTTCTTCACTTTCTGCCATAGGGTGGTGTCATCTGCAAATCTGAGGTTACTGATATGTCTCCCAGCAATCTTGATTCCAGCTTGTGCTTCTTCCAGCCCAGCGTTTCTCATGACGTACTCTGCATGTAAGTTGAATAAGCAGGGTGACAATATACAGACTTGACGTACTCTTTTTCCTATTTGGAACCAGTCTGTTGATCCATGTTCAGTTCTAACTGTTGCTTCCTGACCTGCATATAGGTTTCTCAAGAGGTGGGTCAGGTGGTCTGGTATTCCCATCTCTTTCAGAATTTTCCACAGTTTATTGTGATCCACACAGTCAAAGGCTTTGGTATAGTCAATAAAGCAGAAATAGATGTTTCTCTGGAACTCTCTTTCTTTTTTGATGATCCAGCAGATGTTGGCAATTTGATCTCTGGTTCCTCTGCCTTTTCTAAAACCATCTTGAACATCTGGAAGTTCACGGTTCACATATTGCTGAAACCTGGCTTGGAGAATTTTGAGCATTACTTTACTAGCGTGTGAGATAAGTGCAATTGTGTGGTCGTTTGAACATTCTTTGGGATTGCTTTTCTTTGGGATTAGAATGAAAACTGACCTTTTCCAGTCCTGTGGCCACCGCAGAATTTTCCAAATTTGCTGGCATATTGAGTGCAGCACTTTCACAGCATCATCTTTCAGGATTTGAAATAGCTCAACTGGATTCCATCACCTCCACTAGCTTTGTTCATAGTGATGCTTTCTAAGGCCCACCTGACTTCACATTCCAGGATGTCTGGCTCTAGGTGAGTGATCACACCATCGTGATTATCTGTGTCATGAAGATCTTTTTTGTACAGTTCTTCTGTGTATTCTTGCCGCCTCTTCTTAATATCTTCTGCTTCTGTTAAGTCCATACCATTTCTGTCTTTTATCAGACCCATCTTTGCATGAAATGTTCCCTTGGTATCTCTAATTTTCTTGAAGAGTCTCTAGTCTTTCCCATTCTGTAGTTTTCCTCTATTTCTGTGCACTGATCACTGAGGAAGGCTTTCTTATCTCTCCTGGCTATTCTTTGGAACTCTGTATTCAAGTGGGAATATCTTTCCTTTTCTCCTTTGCTTTTTGCTTCTCTTCTTTTCACAGCTATTTGTAAGGCCTCCTCAGACAGCCATTTTACCTTTTCACATTTCTTTTCCGTGGGGATGGTCTTAATTCATGTCTCCTGTACAATGTCACAAACCTCTATCCATAGTTCATCAGGCACTCTGTCTATCAGATCTAGTCCCTTAAATCTATTTCTCACTTCCACTGTATAGTCATAAGGGATTTGATTTAGGTCATTCCTGAATGGTCTAGTGGTTTTCCCTACTTTCCTCAATTTAAGTCTGAATTTGGCAATAAGTAGTTCATGATCTGAGCCACAGTCAGCTCCCAGTCTTGTTTTTGCTGACTGTATAGAGCTTCTCCATCTTTGGCCGCAAAGAATATAATCAATCTGATTTTGGTGTTGACCATCTGGTGATGTCCATGTATAGAGTCTTCTCTTGTGTTGTTGGAAGAGGGTGCTTGCTATGACCAGTGTGTTCTCTTGGCAAAACTCTATTAGCCTTTGCCCTGCTTCATTCCGTACTCCAAGGCCAAATTTGCCTGTTACTCCAGGTGTTTCTTAACTTCTTACTTTTGCATTCCAGTCCTCTATAATGAAAAGGATGTCTTTTTTTCGGTGTTAGTACTAAGAGATCTTGTTGGTCTTCATAGACCATTCAACTTCAGCTTCTTCAGTGTTACTGGTTGGGGCAATGGCTTGGATTACCATGATATTGAATGGTTTTTCTTGGAAACGGACAGAGATCATTCTGTCATTTTTGAGACTGCATCCAAGTCTGCATTTTGGACTCTTTAGTTGACACTGAGGCTACTCCATTTCTTCTAAGGGATTCCTGCCCACAGTAGTAGATATAATGGTCCTCTGAGTTAAATTCACCCATTCCAGTTCATTTTAGTTTACTGATTCCTAGAATGTCGATATTCACTCCTGCCATCTCCTGTTCGACCACTTCCAATTTGCCTTGATTCATGGACCTAACATTCCAGGTTCCTATGCAATATTGCTTTTACAGCATCGTACCTTGCTTCTATCACCAGTCTCATCCACATCTAGGTATAGTTTTTGCTTTGGTTCCATCCCTTTATTCTTTGTGGAGTTAGTTCTCCACTGATCTCCAGTAGCATATTGGGCACCTACTGACCTGGGGAGTTCATCTTTCAGTATCCTATCATTTTGCCTTTTCATACTGTTCATGGGATTCTCAAGGCAAGAATACTGATGTGGTTCACCATTCCCTTCTCCAGTGAACCACATTCTGTCAGACCTCTCCATCATGACCCGACTGTCTTGGGTGGTCCCACATGGCATGGCTTAGTTTCATTGAGTTAGACAAGACTGTGTTCCTGTGATCAAGTTGGCTGATTTTCTGTGATTATGGTTTTAGTGTGTCTGCCCTCTGATGTCCTCTCACAACACCTACCGTCTTACTTGGGTTTCTCTTACCTTGGACGTGGGGTATCTCTTCACGGCAGAGAAGCCCATAATAAGCCAGTATTTTTAAGTCAAGTGTTTCTTGAGTCTTCTGAGTTATACTAGCAGGTTATCAACCCGAGGTGGGAATCATGGGAACACCTACTTTATAACTGGTTGATCAGAAGTAGGGTGGTTTGGGACCTGCAATTGATGTTTGAGGTAGAGTCAGTACTACCTGGGAATGAGCCCTTAGCCTATGGGTTCTGTGCTAACTCTAGGTAGTTAGTGTTAGAATTAAATTAAATTATAGAAAACCCAGCTGATGGTTGAATAGTTGGAGGATTTGTTGATGCTGGAAAAACCATTCATTTTATGTCAGAAGTGTTATAAGTAGAAACAACTCAGTTCAGTTCAGCTCAGTTCAATCTCTCAGTCGTGTCCGACTCTTTGCGACCTCAAGGACTGCAGCATGCCAGGCCTCCCTGTCTATCACCAACTCCTGAACTTTAGTCAAACTCGTGTCCATTGAGTTGGGGATGTCATTCAACCATCTCATCCTCTGTTGACCCCTTCTCCTCCCACTTTCAATCCTTCCCAGCATCAGGGTCTTTTCAAATGAGTCAGTTCTTCGCATCAGGGGGCCAAGGTATTGGAGTTTCAGCTTCAGCATCAGTCCTTCCAATGAATATTCGGGACTGATTTCCTTTAGGATGGACTAGTGGGATCTCTTTGCTGTCCAAAGGACTCTCAAGAGTCTTCTCCAACACCACAGTTTAAAAGCATCAATTCTTCAGTGCTCAGCTTTCTTTATAGTTCAACTCTCACATCCACACATGACCACTTGAAAAACCATAGCCTAGACTAGACAGACCTTTGTTGGCAAAGTAATGTCTCTGCTTTTTAATATTCTGTCTATGTTGGTCATAACTTTTCTTCCAAGGAGTAAGTGTCTTTCAGTTTCATGGCTGCAGTCACCATCTGCAGTGATTTTGGAAGCCAAAAAAATAAAATCTAACACTGTTTCCACTGTTTCCCCATATATTTGCCATGAAGTGATGGGACCGGATGCCATGATCTTAGTTTTCTGAATGTTTAGCTTTAAGCCAACTTTTTCACTTTCATCAAGAGGCTCTTTAGTTCTCTTTCTGCCATAAGGGTGGTGTCATCTGCATATCTGAGTTTGTTGATATTCCTCCTAGCAATCTTGATTCCAGTGTGTATTTCCTCTAGCCTAGCGTTTCTCATGATGTACTCTGCATGTAAGTTAAATAAGCATGGTGACAATATACAGGCTTGACAAGAAACAGCTCACAGTTACTTAAAAAGTAAAAGTATTTGCTACTTATGCAGAAAGTGTAAGTTTTAGATAGATAATGTATTTGTGTGGTCCAAATTCAAACACCAATAATTTGTGTTTTTATTTGCATCTATAGAGATAGAAATATAGTGGAAAATGTCTCTCCCTTTCCACTCCTGAGACCTTTGGGTCCCCTCTGAGGGGACATGTGACATCAGTTTCCTGAGCTATTTCTTGCCACTATAAGAAAATGCACATATACAAAGAGCTTCCTTTCAACTCTTTTATACAAATGGTATCCCTGTTTCAGTACTCTGCTCTTTAACTTATATTTGGAGATCATTATGTATCTATGTATTTTTCTCAGTCTTTTTAAAGCTGCTTAGGCCAATGTAAGGATGTAATATCCAATCTGTGACCTATTAATAAAACATTTGTCGACTGAAAGGATGCACAAGGTAAGAGTTGCAAGTTAAGTTTTATTTCAGACAAAATGAGGACTGCAGCCTGGGAGACAGCACCTCAGATAGCTCTGAGAGACTGCTCCAAAGAGGCAGTGGAGGATGGTCAATATATAAAATTTTGTTGCAGGAGGAGTTCAATGAAATCAAACTCTTACTTTACAAAAGGTTTTCCACTAGTCATGAGGAGCAGATGTCACCATGAAGGGATTTAGAGATTTTTTAGATAAGAGAGATGCAAGGACTGGGATCTTAAAATCTATTCTTGAAAAGATCTAACTGTCTAAAGACCTATTCTACCAGTCTCCCTGGAGCACAGAGGGCCTCACTCTCCACCCTGAATTCCCTTCAGAGGGTGTTGAAGGTCAGCAGCTGCAGCACAGGGTTTGGTCTCCACAGAGACAAATGGTAAATGCCCTTGTTCTTGTTCAGTTGCTGGCAATGCTCTTGGCAATTGCCAATTTGTGGTTGACACATTTAAGATTGTTTCCAGTAAAGACGCTTAAAAACAACTCTACAGTAAACTTTTATATCACTTTGCATGTGTGTGAGTATATTTATAAGGTAACCTACTGGAATGAAGCTTATGGGTCAACAACTATATGCTTTGGCAATTTTGCTAGATTTTGCCAAATCTCAGCACTGATTTTGAGAGTATTGGTTCTGTTTTCCAAAATTTTCTCTAACTAAGCATGTTATCAGACTTGCTGGTTTTTGCCAGTCTAGTGGGTGAAAAGTGGTATATCTGAGTAATAAGCATTTCTCTCATTATGAATGGTGCTAAGCCTCTGTGCAATCACATCTCCTTTCCTTTGAACTGTCTGCTCAGACTCTTGGTCCTCCAAAGAGTGAAGCAAAAACTTCATCATCATCATCATTATTATTATCTTGCTTCTCTGCAATGAATCAGCTCTCACCCACTGGCAATCACTGCTTTCAAAGCCTCTCCCAGTGCAGAGGTCAGATGTACAGACAGAGATAGAGACTGTTCCTTCCTATTAGGCAGGAACCTTATAATAATGGACATCAGAGAAGAAATGTCTTCTTAATGTGTTTGCTTTTTGAAAAATTTCATGGTTCAAACGTTAAAATGCCTCTAAGCTAACCAATAAGAGGGGAGTTTTCTTTATTTTTAGTAACTTAAGGAATCATGTGCATGACAATATTTAAAGAATGAAGAAAGAGGAAAGCTGTTAAATGCTAACTTAGAACTTGTCTCTAGGGTGGGATGAGATTTCTTGAAGAGTAGAAGTTCCTCTAGTTAGTTGTGCCCTTCAAAGCAGGAAAGAACCAAATTTCACGGGAGTGTGGACTGTCTGTTGACTCAACTTTGAGGTAAAACTGTTTTGATTAAAATTATTGTGATAAAGGTATTAAAAGCAAGCAGGGCCCTGAGGTCAGTTCCTTCTGCCGATAAAAGCCTTTCTGTGTCCCTGTTTCTTGTTAGCAAGAAAAAGCCTTCAGCCTCCTAGACCTTCTGTGAGTTCCAAGTGGCAGATACAGTTACTGATTAGGGAAGTGAGAGAATTCAGAAACAAAGGAAAGGCAGTCAAGGAACAATTGTGCAGCAATAAAGCAGTGTCCTGGTCCTCCTCAAGGGGTACACATAACAATCAGATGCTTATCTTTGAGTTCTTCCACAGGAATGAAAGTCCCCACCCAAGTGGAGAGTGTTTACTCCAGGCTGAGGGCCAGCACTAGACCCAGACTGGTTAGAAACAGAAGGCTGAGGATTGAAATTCCTAGAACACCACGTGTTACCTTACCACCAACAAATGAGAAGAAAGTCACATACCCTGCAGCAGCCCTCTCCCCACATTTTACCTTTAAATATGCTTCCCTGAAAACCATTGAGAAATTTGGGTCTTTTGAACATGAGCCCCCTGTGTACTCCTTGAGTGGCACCTGCAAAAAACACTGTACTTTCCCTCACCACAAAGAGGTGTCAGTAGACTGGCTTTGCTGGGTGGTGGATAAGAGGTCCCAAGTTCGGTTTTGTAACACTATCTAAGAATTGTGAAAGTGATTCTTCTGGTTCTTTTCTTCTATTGTAAGCACAGTCTATGGGTTTTGCTTACCTGTTTGTTCACTTTTATTCACCTTAGAAAGTTCCCAAGCTGGAAAATATATATCTAAATATAGAATATGTTTGAACAGTTTATAATGTGAGTCTCAACACTTTGATATAAAAAGAGAATATTGATTATTTTTCCTGCATGAGTAAAACATAACCAGGAACATGGATATATGGACAAAATGAAAGATAACTAAGACTCATTAATATTAAACAGGTACATTAAAATGCAACTGTATTTCTGAACTCAATATGCCAGCAAATTTGGAAAAATCATCAGTGGCCTTAGGACTAGAAAAGGTCAGTTTTCATTTCAATCTCAAAGAAAGGCAATGCCAAAGAATGTTCAAACTACCATACAACTGCACTCATTTCACATGCTAGCAAGTGAAACTCGCTCAGTCATGTCCAATTCTTTGCAACCCCATGCAACAGTCCATAGGATTCTCTAGGCCAGAATGCTGGAGTGGGTAGCTTCCCTTCTCCAGAGGATCTTCCCAACTCAGGGATTGAACCCAGGTCTCATGCATTACAGGTGAATTCTTTATCAGCTGAGCCATCAGGGAAACCCCATATGCTAGCAAAGTAATCCTCAAAATCCTCCAAGCTAGGTTTCAACAGTATGTGAATCAAGAACTCCCAGATGTTCAAGTTAGATTTAGAAAAGGCAGAGAAACCAGAGATCAAATTGTCAACACACGTTGGATCATAGAAAAAGCAAGAGAATTCCAGAAAAACATTTATTTCTGCTTCACTGATTACACTAAAGCCTTTGACTGTGTATATCACAACAAACTGTGGACAATTCCAGACCATGTTACCTGCCTCCTGAGAAACCTGAGTGCAGGTCAAGAAGCAACAGTTAGAACAGGACATGGAACAAGGGACTGGTTCAAAATTGGGAAAGGAGTATTCCAAGGCTGTATATTGTCACCCTGCTTACTTAATTTACATGCAGAGTACATCACTTGAACTTCCAAAGTGGATGAAGCACAAGTTGGAATCAAGGCTGCCAGGAGAAATACCAAAAATCTCAGATATGCAGATGACCACCCTTATGGCAGAAAGTGAAGTGGAACTAAAGAGCCTTTTGATGAAGGTGAAAGAGGAAAGTGAAAAAGCTGGCTTAAAACTCAACATTCAAAAAACGAAGATCATGGCTTCTGGTCCCATCACTTCATGGCAAATAAATGGGGAAACAATGGAAACAGAAACAGACTATATTCCTGGGCTTCAAAATCACTGCAGATAGTGACTGCAGCCATGAAATTAAAAGACGCACTACAAAGGAAACTATAAGTAAGGTGAAAAGACAGCCCTCAGATTGGGAGAAAATAATAGCAAATGAAGCAACAGACAAAGGATTAATCTCAAAAATATACAAGCAACTCCTGAAGCTCAATTCCAGAAAAATAAATGACCCAATCAAAAAATGGGCCAAAGAACTAAACAGACATTTCTCCAAAGAAGACATACAGATGGCTAACAAACACATGAAAAGATGCTCAACATCACTCATTATTAGAGAAATGCAAATCAAAACCACAATGAGGTACCA
This sequence comes from Muntiacus reevesi, assembly GCF_963930625.1. Lineage (NCBI taxonomy): Eukaryota > Metazoa > Chordata > Mammalia > Artiodactyla > Cervidae > Muntiacus > Muntiacus reevesi. The sequence goes on along the minus strand of NC_089256.1, from coordinate 5,390,000 downwards.
TTACACGTCAGTCAGGATGGCTGCTATCCAAAAGTCTACAAGCAATAAATGCTGGAGAGGGTGTGGAGAAAAGGGAACCCTCTTACAATGTTGGTGGGAATGCAAACTAGTACAGCCACTATGGAAAACAGTGTGGAGATTTCTTAAAAAACTGGAAATAGAACTGCCATATAACCCAGCCATCCCTCTTCTGGGCATACACACTGAGGAAACCAGATCTGAAAGAGACACGTGCACCCCAATGTTCATCGCAGCCCTGTTTATAATAGCCAGGACATGGAAGCAACCTAGATGCCCATCAGCAGATGAATGGATAAGGAAGCTGTGGTACATATACACCATGGACTATTACTCAGCCGTTAAAAAGAATTAATTTGAATCAGTTCTAATGAGATGGATGAAACTGGAGCCCATTATACAGAGTGAAGTAAGCCAGAAAGATAAAGAACATTACAGCATACTAACACCTATATATGGAATTTAGAAAGATGGTAACGATAACCCTATATGCAAAACAGAAAAAGAGACACATATGTACAGAACAGACTTTTGAACTCTGTAGGAGAAGGTGAGGGTGGGATGTTTTGAAAGAACAACATGTATATTATCTGTGGTGAAACAGACCACCAGCCCAGGTGGGATGCATGAGACAAGTGCTCGGGGCTGGTGCACTGGGAGGACCCAGAGGAATCGGGTGGAGAGGGAGGTGGGAGGGGGGGATTGGGATGGGGAATACGTGTAACTCTATGGCTGATTCATATCAATGTATGACAAAACCCACTGAAATATTGTGAAGTAATTAGCCTCCAACTAATAAAAAAATTAAAAAAAAAAAAATAAAAGATGCATGCTCCTTGGAAGGAAAGCTATGACAAATATAGACAGTGTATTAAAAAGCAGAGACATTACTTTGCCAACAAAGGTGCTTAGAGTCAAAGCTATGGTTTTTCAAGCAGTCGTGTGTGGCTATGAGAGTTGAACCACTAAGAAGGCTGAGCACCAAAGTTAGCTAGTGCTGTAGTCCATGGAATGGTAAAGAGTCAGACAAGACTGAGCAACTGAACAGCAACAAATATTCCGGCACAGGTAGCACAGTGCTCCCTCTGTGCAACGAGAGCATTCACACTAGAAAGAAGAGGGTCTGCTGGGCAGCATGCTAATGCTCTTCCTGGCCTTCTATGGGCTGCCTCTCAGATCTTTTTCTCACTCTCGCTCATAACACAGAAATGGGTTGTAGCTAAGATGTCAGCTTTTGACGCTTAAGATTTTACTTTCACCAGTGTGGAGTTCAAATGAGGGTCTTTTGAAACCCAAGAGCCTTCCAAATGCTATCATGAGTGGCAGAATGTCGGTATTAATAGCTACTGAGTGTGCAATGGCAGGATGGGAAAGGCAGGACCACAGACCAAAACAGGAAAAAGTGCTTCCCGATAGGGGCAGACAGGATAGCATGGAGCTTCAGGGCTGAAGATAATGCTTTCAAATGTCACCCCATGTCCTTTCTTGTGTAATTCAGATTTTGTTTTTTTTTTTCTTCCCTCTTCAACTCTTCATCACAAAGACAAAGCCAGAAAAGCAACAAACTGCAGGTAGGAAGACTTGTTTGATCTCTTTTTCTAGGAAGACTTTTTTTCATACTAATAACCTGACTTTTTAATGTTTTTCTCACATATCCCACACCTGAGTTTTACTCATCAAGTTCTAAAGTTTGAAGATCAGACAAGGAAGAAAAACGAAAAAGCTCACGAAAGAGGAAGCTTGTCCAGAAGCTAGAAAAACAGACTAGGGAGAAAGTGAGTCTCTGGGAAGTTCTCGGGAAGGCAGGTTCTGGAAAACTGAAGACAGCAAGACAAATTCCCGACTTTCCCTGAGAGAATCCTGAGAAAACTGCCAGCCTGTCATTACAGACTCCAACACAACCTGGGCAAGGCAAGCTAATGCAGCCGTGCTTGAGGAAGAGGTACAGACCTGTACCTAAGTATGAGCACAATCTCATAGCACCCATCTTCTCCTGTGGAGAAGCAGTCAAGGGTTCCTGGAACTTTAAAGAAAGGGTCCCGAGGAGACCCAGGGTCAAATGAGAAGGCCACAGTATGAGGGGACCTGACAACTAGGGGCAATAACAAGGTCCATGGACATTCTGACTTTGACATGTGATAGACTATGGGCAAAGCACCTACCCTTTCTGAGCCACAGTTGCCTTAGCTGCATCTATTTCACAGAGCTGCTATGAGAATTGCAGAAGCTAGTGCCCCTCAAGTTGCTAGAGCACATGATCTTGCATGTGACATGTGGTCAATAAAACTTAGTTGTTATAAGCATCAGTTGCAAACACTGCCCCGAACACCAGAGACCACCCTCCCTCTCACAGTTGGTGGAACAGGACCCCAATCACTAAGGGGTCAAGAGACACTGAGGTAAATGTGGCAAGTGGTCAAACGAAGTGAAACACTGTAACCAGGTCCAGCAAGGATGAAAAGACACATCTCTAGAGCAAACCTATAAACCATGACCCCCAAATTTACATCAACCAGAGAAGGAAGAGATGGAAGACCAAGGAATAATGGTAATTTCAAGTTGTATGAGATGGAGACAACTTCACTTGACAAATCAAGTATTTTCTACCATAAGCATGAAAAAATGTGGAATAAAATGGAACCAGTTATTAAAAAAATAAAGGAAGTTCCTTTTTATGCATATCTGAGCCATAGGCATGAACTGAAATCTTCTTATAAGGTTCTGTGGCCTTGTTTTGTTGGAAATTAATTTAATTTTATGCACATTTGATTCACAATCATCAAGTCACTGGCCCACATCTGTCTGTGGAAATATTAAAGACTGCAAGCATTCATTGATCAGTAGTTTCTCTATCAATTATAATTATTCTAAAAATAAATTTTGTAGGCTTTTCTGATTCTAAACATAACAAAATCTGAAATTTAAACAAAGTATAATGAAGAAAATTTAAATCACTACTTATCCCACCAACAAAATTAATCAATGGTAGCATTAACGATTTGCTCAAATTTCTAATTTATACATATGTATTTTAATTATAATCATACAATATATTAAATTTTGTATTTTGTTCTTTTACTTAGCAGTTAATCTGAAGCAAAAATTTGTTAATCATGGTAATACCTATACAACTTTCCATCATATGAATAAGTACATATGTATTAAACTTCTCTGCTATTTTGGGCATTTAGATTGTTCCCAATTTTTTATTATGACTAATAATGCTATAATAAGCCTCTTTTACCTAAATCAATAGGTGTGCATATTCTGAATTTCTAGAATTGAGATTTCTAAATCTTAAAATTATATGAACTTCATATACTTTACATTCTTATTTCCAAATTGTTTTCCCCCCAAATTGTCTAAAAATATACACCCTCAAGCAGCATATGTCAGTTCAGTCACTCAGTTGTGTCTGACTCTTTGCGACCCCATGAACTGCAGCATGCCAAGCTTCCCTGTTCATCACCAACTCCTGGAGCTTGCTCAAACTCATGTCCATTGAGTCAATGATACCGTCCAACCATCTCATCCTCTGACATACCCTTCTCTGCCTGCCTTCAATCTTTTCCGGTATCAGGGTATTTTCTAAAGAGTCAGTTCTTCGCATCAGGCAGCCAAAGTATTGGAGCTTCAGCTTCAACATCAGTCCTTCCAATGAATATTCAGGATTGATTTCCTTTAGGATTGATTGGTTTGATCTCCTTGCAGTCCAAGGGACTCTCACGAGTCTTCTCCAACACCACAGTTCAAAAGCATCAATTCTTCAGCACTCAGCTTTCTTTATGGCCCAACTCTCACATCCGTACATGACTACTGGAAAAACCATAGCTTTGACTAGATGGATCTTTGTTGGCAAAGTAATGTCTCTACTTTTTAATATGCAGTCTAGGTTTGTCATAGCTTTTCTTCAAAGGAGCTAGTGTCTTTTAATTTCATGGCTGCAGTCACCACCTGCAGTGATTTTAGAGCCCAAGAAAATAAAGTATGTCACTGTTTCCATTGTTTTCCCATCTATTTGTGAAGTGATGGGACTGCATGTCATGATCTTCATTTTTTGAACGTTGAGTTTTAAGCCAGCTTTTTTCACTCTCCTCTTTCACTTTCATTAAGAGGCTCTTCGCTTTCTTCCATAAGAGTGATGTCATCTGCATATCTGAGATTATTGATATTTCTCCAGGCAATCTTGATTCCAGCTTGCGCTCTTAACCAATGATGTATAGTATTCTTTCTTTTAGAAAACTCCTCATAGTTCATTGATCTTTTTACTTACAGTCATCCATCCATTAATTTATTCATTCAAATGATATTTAGTGGTGCTCTGCTCTGTGCTAGGCACTGTTCTGAGTGATAGCACTTTGTGATGTTGGACAAGGAGATAACTGATAAACAAAGTTCCTGCTCTTACAGAGGGCTAGGGTGTGAGTAAGTTCAGAGATGTAGCCAGCCCCAGATGGCATGAGGCCTTCTGCACTATGGCATGTAAGGACTTTGGATTTCATTTTTAAATGTAAGAAAAGCCATAAAGAAAATTTAGATAGAGCTATGACAGGATCTTATTTACAATTTTAAAAGATTATTTGGACTAATGGTACTGAATAAGGAGATAAGAGAGGTATCCATTATCCTAAATCACTATGCTTTTAGGGCAGGAAACTAGAGTGATTTGGGAAGGGGAAGTTGGGGTACAGGTGGTAAGATGTGGACTCTTATTTGTAAAAGTGTTTTGTTTACATTATTATGGATATTAGCTTTTTATTTGTTACTTTGTTGGAGATACATTCCTGGTTGTCATTTAGCTTTTAAATTTGTGTACAATTTTTGATGTGCAAATACTTAACAATTCTATGTATCAAGTCAATTATTTTCACACTTCATTATCCTCTCTTGCCCTGAAATTTTCCTTTCTTTCTTTCTTTTTTTTTTTTTTTGCTTAAAGTATTTATGAAACATGATATTAAAACTCTAATCCATCTTGTCACAGTTTTTTTTCTGAGGCTTAGAAATCTTGTGACTAAAAAAGTGTGTGACAGGTGCTCCCAGATGTTAAAGAGGGATGGCTAAACTTTTACTGCCTCAACAGCACTGCAAAGGATTGACAAACACCAGTGCGTGACCCTGAGCCAACCGCAGAGAAAGCCCCTACAAAGACTGACAGTGAAAAAAGCCAAGGGAGGGTGGCTTGCTTTAGAGAGAGCTGTCTGTGCAGGTTCGACAGCTTCTCTGAAGGCAGGAACTGGCAGCTCTCTTTCCTTTCCAAGCCCTGTTAGAGGCTTCTAGAAGGCTACTCTGAGAGCTTGATGTGTAGTTGCCTGGTATTTGGGGACACAGTGGACCAGAGGAAGATGCAAGTCTCTTACGAGTAGCGGTCCGTGGGCTCAGAAGGCTGTATTTAGGATGTAATAGTGGAACAGAAGTGTTTATTTCTCAGGAGCCAGAGGTAGAGAGGCATGGTTGTGCAGAGATGTTCAAAAGGGAAAATTGACAGTGATCAATCCTCCAGGTTTTTTTAGGATTGTTGATGTTTTGGTGCTGAAAGACTCATATCCTGGGAAACTCCTTAGTCCCAGCCTAACCAGGGTGGTTGGTCACTTTGCACATTGCTCAAGAAGTTATGAAAAAAGAGGCAGGAGAGCCCTCAGAAGAGGCTAAGGTAGAAGACAAGAACCAGGTCAGGAGACACTCTGCCTCTCCTGGCATCTGCTGTGAAAGTGATCCCCCAGAACTATTATAGGGTAAACTCCTCCTCACCTCCGGAAAACTTTTGCATAACAAGGAGCCAACTTTAAACATATTCAACAGCCCCCGGTGGAGTGAATAGCAGAGGACCTCTGCCTGTCAAAACTTTCTGCCCCTTTTCACTCCTACTATTATGACTGATGTGACTAGAGAGACTTATTACTACATATGATTGAAAAATGGTAGGACCTATCTGCCCAGGATGGTTCTGAAGTGCACAGGAAAAAAAAATAGGGCTGATGTGCAGGTTTGCCAGGATGGCATGAGAAAGTATGAAAGTGATGTTGCCTCCCCTCTTGCAATGTCACAGTCACAGTGAGTAACAGGGAGAGGAGGGTCTCATTGCATTCTTCTCCAGAAGCCAGTTGTTCAAGGATGCATTTGTCATGGAGAAGGAAATGGCAACCCACTCCACTATCCTTGCCTGGAGAATCCCATGGACAGAGGAGCCTGGTGGGTTACAGTCCATGGGGTTGCAAAGAGTCCGACACAACTGAGCGACTTCACTCACTCACTTAGGGCTTCCCTGGTAGCTCAGAGGGTAAAGCATCTGCCTACAATGTGGGAGACTCAGGTTCGATCCCTGGTTCGGAAAGATCCCCTGGAGAAGGAAATGGCAACCCACTCCAGTATTCATGTCCAGAAAATCCCATGAACCGAGGAGCCTGGTAGGCTACAGTCCATGGGGTCGCAAAGAGTCGGACACGACTGAGCGACTTCAGCTCTTATTTTCTAGGTTTGTATACTAAGCTCTGTTTAGAGCTATCTTAGATTGTTTGCGGATTTCTATGGAAATATGCTGTTTCAATTAGTGGGGTTTTATTGTATGTATACACATGTTTAGGCTTTAAGAAACGCTTTAGAAAAATCTTACAAATTCTCAATACCCAGCCCACTGGGATTTTAACAGATTGTATTAAAATACATCAACCTGAGGAGACTTGACATTTTAAGAAGTGCAGTCTTTCCAGACTGTCTGGATTTGAATGATGACTTTGCCACTTGTAAAGTGGCCGCCAGCCTGTGGCCATGAGCAGGCTGTTAACCGCTCAAGGCTCAGTTTCCTCATTTACAACATAAGGCTACTAATCATCCCTACCTCAGAGAATTGTGGTGAGAGTTAAAATGAGTTAATAAATGTAAAAAATTTAGAAAAGTGTGTAACATGTAGTTAATGTCATATTTGCTGTATCGTCATCACCATCATAAAGAGACAAAGTAGGTATGGTTGCTTTATGCAGTGCCAGCTTAGCTAAGCTGAAACTATGCCTTAATTTCCTCCCCAATATGGGCTTCCCAAGTGACTCAGTGAGTAAAGAATCTACCTGCAATGCAGAAGACACAAGAGACGGGTTTGATCCCTAGGTTGCAAAGATCCCCTGGAAGAGAACATGGCAACCCATCCCAGTATTCTTGGCTGGAGAAACCCATGGACAGAGGAGCCTGGCGGGCTACAGTCCATAGGATTGCAAAGAGTCAGACACCATGGAAGTGATTTAGCACAGCACTTTGATTCTCTTAGGACTGACCAAGAGAAATATCTGAAGGGAAGAAATGAAGCAGCATCCAGACCTAAGTTCCACCAGTTAACGCTGGATTTCCTCCTCCAGCTCTCAGAATCAGCTTCATGTGCCAGGGTCACCATGGTGAAGGGTCCCAGTTACCCTCCAGATCACTCATGTCACTGAGGCTGGAGTTGATAAGAAAGGAAAAGAAAGAAAAAAAGCAATTTCCAGTCTTTCCCTGCTCTCCCCGCCTTAGACCATCTTTCTTTCCCATTTGCCAGCTCTGCTGGCATGAGGTCAGCACCAGATGCAGAAAGCCAACGATTCTACCCTGACTTCTCAACTAGTTGCCACAGTCATATAAGGTCTAGTCTTTGAAAAAATCCCTTACTCTCACTAGTCATAATGGTTCTGCTCACTGCCAGAAAACCGACTGGTAAAACCTCTCTCCATTTATTCAAATATTTTTTTATACCTCTCAGTAAAATATTATAATTTTCATTATGTATGCTTTACACACTTATTGGTAGGCTTAGTCTTAGCTATTGTATATCTTTTGTTAACACTGAGAATGGGATCCTTTGTTTTCCACATCCTGTCTTCTAGTAGGTAAACTTAGAGAAATTAATGAGTTTTCTATATTTTTTTTACAGTATTTGGGCACTTTCACAAACTCTTATCAGTTCTAGAAGTTTTTTCAGGTACTCTTTATACCACTTAGGAAAAGAGAAAGTACTGGAAGTATGATAACTATACCCTTCACCCTCAGGCACATTTCAGGCTGTTCCACAATAACCCCTTTTTGTTCCTTTCCCACTCTTCTTTTTCAACCTGGCAGGAAGCATTTCTTTCTCCCTGGTTCTTCATCAAAAATCTCAAGTTTTTCTCAGTTGTTCTTTGGAAATTAGTGTTTATAAGACTCTCCCATGATATCCCCCTGCTGAGAAATAAAAAGCAAGTACCCTCCAGACTCCCTAGTTTCTCTGTGTTTTACCCAGCCCTTGGAATGGGTTATCCAGTTCAGCCCACATTAAAAGGCCCTTGGTGTTTCTTTTCAGCCAGTGATAATCAGATCAAATTGCAGACTTGAAATGTAAATGACCCCGAATCTGAATGAACTTACCCTTGGTGAAATTTCAGACCCACAGAAAATTGAGTCTGCTTCACTTGGAATATCCAGTGCTAAGCTAAAAGAAGCCAAGAAAACTGAAAAGGGGACAAAGATTAAATAAGCAAATCATAAACACTTAAGAAAAAGAATAAGTTTCCTCAGTCTATGAGTCTATTAAAAATTCAGTTCTTAATGACCAGAACACAACAGAACTGCTTACATAAAAAGGGCTATTCTTCATCCACAGCTCTTCTTAGCTGAATCACTGAATCACACAACACAAATCATACATTAAAATGCTGCAAGCAAAAAAAAAAAAAAGGAATAAATGGTTTTGCTGAATGAAAATACTGTGCTTCCTTTAAAAAGGAAGAAGGAAAAGTCTGTCTATTCACTGGGATCATTGTGATCAAATCAGGCCCATAACCTCTTGCTCTATTGGTTGCAGGCTAGAATTGTTTTTCCATTTATATTTCTTAACTGTTGAAAAGGAAAAAAATCAAATGAAGAGTCATATTTTATGACATGTGAAAGTTATTTGAAATTCAAATTTTGATGTTATTAAAAAATAAACTGATTGATATTAAAAATTCTAAGAGTTTATTTGGTAGTAAAAATTTATTTAAATGGGGCATCGCCAAACCAGAAGTGGTTAGGACAGTTCTGCTGACAGGAACTCAGGAGAGACTTTTATAGAGCAATGGGGAAGCAAAGAAAGGAAATTATTGATTGGCACAGCTTGAAGGCTAGTTGGCTGTTTGTGGTTGGTTGGCTTTAGGTTTCAATTTCCTATGTTTGTGGCATTTATAGGCTTAGATTTTGATTTGCTTATGTAGGCAATTCCAGCATTAGACCTACCTCAGCCTAATGGCCTCCTTGCTTAATTAATTTAACAATGTCCATAAATACAATTTTATTGGAACACAGCTGCCCATTCATTTACACATTGCCCATGGCTAGTTTCAAATTACAACCAGAGTTGAATTGTTACAACAGAGTATGGCTTAAACTGTTTATTATCTGGTCCTTTACAGAAGCAGTTTTCTGACCCCTGATTAGACTAGTTTCAAAACCTCAGCGCTATTGTTATTTTGAACAACTCCCTAACCGCTATTCCATCCTTTATCAAAAAACATCTCTAGACATCATCAAATGTCTACTGAGGGGCAAAAATCCTTCCTGGTTGAGAAGTGTCATGGGCAAAGCTCACTGGGGACTGGGCTGAAAGAAATAAGATGGAATCTAGGTGACAAAGTCTTGTACCTACCTCATGGATTAGAGCTCCCAGCACAGAACCACCACACCCCAACTTGGCAGATTGTGTGCAGAAGTGCTGCCCACAGCACTGCAATTCAAGATGTCAACAGCACACTGTGTGCAGAGAAGCTATGCCCAGCTCTTCAGTTTGAAGCACTATGGCCAACACAACTTCAAGGACTCATAAACACTCCATCCACAGTGGAGAACCTCCCACTGTAGTGGAGAACCATACGTAGAAGCCCCTCCAAAATCCAGTAAGGGACAGAGTGTACTCCAGAGCCAAGTTTGTACCTCTCCATTCTTTTTTTTTAAAATTGAAGGCTAATCGCTTTACAGAATTTTGTTGTTTTCTGCCAAATATCAGAAATGAATGAATCAGACATAGCTTTCCTTTGTTTCTGAAAGGAGCTTGGTCTCATTCTATTTTCTCGATTGACACTGGGCAGATGAACCCTTGTTGGGGTCCAATGCAGACCCAGACAAGTCAGTAACAGAACCACTGCTTTAAATGATGAAAAAATCATCATTTAAAGTCATTTAAATTCATTTAAAATCCCAACCCAGGAATCATCACAAGCCTAAAAGGAAGGTTGTGAAATGACAAGAAGGAGAAAGGGAAGGGAAAGAAAAAAGAAGATGTTACTTTATTCCTTGCTGAGCTTTTAAAATAGTATTTTAAAAATAATTTTATTTATTTATTTATTCTTGGCTGTGTTGGGTCTTTGTTGTTGTGCTGGCTTTTCTCTGGTTGCATTGAGTTGGGGCAACTCTCTGGTTGTGGTGCTCAGGCTTCCCTTCGCAAGGCTTCTCTTGTTTTGCAACACCGTTTCTACAATGCGTGGGCTTCAGCAGTTGTGGAGCATGGGCTCAGTAGTTGTGTGTCCCAAGCGCCGAGAGCACAGGCTCAACAGTTGTGGCACACAGTCTTATTTGCTCCTCAGCATGTGGGATCTCCCTGGACCAGGGATCAAACGCATGTCTACTGCTTTGGCAGGTAGATTCTTTAGCACTGAGCCACTAGCGAAGCCCTCAACACTATTTTTAATTTTAAAACTTCTCAAGCAAAAAAATGTATAATAGTATTTAAAAAATACAACTCGTATGGATTCTAGGTATGCAGGGATTGTAAAGCTACTTTTGGTTCTCAAGGTATCAGCCTTCCTTTAGCAGCCGCATTATACCATATAATGTAGCATTTCCTACTGGAAAAGACTATTTGCATGTTGATCTTCTGATAAACTTTCAATTGCATACTGAAGATGCTGCACATTTAGTTTACTATAGGCCCTGGGCCTTATTTCTTTAGGTTCCAGAAAGTTCTATGATGAAAGAGAATTTCTTTGGTCCCTTCAATGAAAATTCATTCTGTGGAGAGCCTTTTTCCTTAGAATTATTTTTGGTTTAACCTTGTTGAAACTTTCATGACTTTAGCCTCTGGACTTTACCCTTGCTGTGACCTCAAAAATTAGCTTACCACCTCTCCCTAAAAGCCCCAGATTGAATTTAGCCTGGCATTTCTGGAAAGCATCCAGTGGGCTCAGTAGCAACCTGTTTCCCTGAGGGCTAAGAGCCTCCTGAGGGAGAAATCACACTGAGGAAAATAGGTGCCAGACACAGGGGGCTTAGCCAGGAACACCTGAAGGGACAGAAGACTGTGAACACAGCAAGTTTTCTGCCACATACATTTGTTTCTGAGTCCAGTCCCCACTTGACTTATGTCCCTAAAATACACCTGGAAGAGCTACTGCCCTAAATCATCATAAAACACTGGGCATTTGTCTATCTAAATAATAAATTGTGACACTTGAAAAGGGTTAAATTTTCTATTTTCATTTTCAAAAAGCTAGAAACATAACTCATGCCAATATAATGAGCATGTGTCAAATTTTTAATTTGATTATGAAGGAACTAACATCCACTTTGAAAAGCTGTTTCAAAATAGAACATTAGAAACTAATATAGTAGATCCTCACTACTCACAGATTCCATAGTTGCAAATTTGTCTGCTCACTAAAATTGATTTGTAATCCCCAAATCAATCCTTGCACCACTTTTGTCATCATTTGCAGTGTTCAAAGACATGCAGAGGTCATGTTAGGAGAGGCAAAAAATTCCAGTCTCCCAACACATAAGTTCCCAGCCAAGGTCAAACAAATACATGCTCTGCCTTCTTGTTTCAGTTCTCATACTGTAAACAAATGTCTTTTTTGAGGTCTATATATTGCCACATTTTTTTCATTTTTGTATTTTTCCTGGTGACTTTATTGTTCAGATTAAGTCCTGCATATATCGTTAGGATTCTGTCTATTACTTCTAAGATCAAGAAAGCTGTGATACACCCCACAGAGAAATTTTGTTTGTTACATAAGTTTTGATGGGGCATGAGTTGTAGTGCTGTTGAGTGTGAGTTCAATGCTAAAGAATCCAAGAGCATACATTAAATAAGTTGCCTTTAAACAGAAACACTTTGATACAAATCAAGTTTAAATATTGATTAATTGATTAAATGTGACCAGAAGCTTGAAGGAACCTAACCCTATATTTCCTCTAGGAGCAATGGTTCAGTATTCACTAATTCAGAATTCACAGTGACTTTATAGAATACAACTACCACAAACAATGAGCATAAACTGTATATATATTCAGAGAAAAAGAATGCTGGAATAAACTGCAAAGTTAGATTTAAAAAACTGGTCAATGACTACCAGGGCAATAAAACTTTTCTACTAGACAGAAATCATTGACAGTTTATCAATCTTCTATATGTTAACATCCAACTTTACATTGTCTAAGACTTAATCAATAGTAAAAATAAAGTCAAAGTTACAGTCCCTGGAGAAGCAGGTGACCTTTAATCAGGCTTGGTAGACAATACTCTAGAGTATAGGGTTTCTCAGTTTCAGCACAGTTGACACGTTGGGCCAGAAAATTTGGATAACTGCTGTGGGGGTTTATTCTGTGGACTGTACGATGTTCTGCAGAACTTTTGCCTCTACCCTCTGGACACCAATAGCACCTCTCCTCCCAATCGTCAGTTCAGTTCAGTCGCTCAGTCATGCCCAACTCTTTGCAACCTGCAGCACACCAGGCCTCTCTGTCCGTTACCAGCTCCTGGAGTTTACTCAAGCTCATGACCATTGAGTCGGTAATGCCATCCAACCATCTCATCCTCTGTCATCCCTGTCTCCTCCTGCCTTCAATCTTTCCCAGCATCAGGGTCTTTTCAAATGAGTCAGTTCTTCGCATCAGATGGCCAAAGTATTGGAGTTCCAGCTTCAGCATTAGTCCTTCCAATGAATATTCAGGGCTGATTTCCTTTAGGATGGACTGGTTGGATCTCCTTGCTGTCCAAGGGACTCTCAAGAGCCTTCTCCAACACCACAGTTCAAAAGCATCAATTCTTCAGTGCTCAGCTTTCTTTATAGTCCAACTCTCACACCCATACATGACCACTGGGAAAACCATAGCCTTGACTAGACGAACCTTTGTTGGCAAAGTGATGTCTCTGCTTTTTATTTATTTATTTATTTTTATTTATTTTTGTGTGTGTGTGTGTCTCTGCTTTTTAATATGCTGTCTAGGTTGGTCATAGCTTTTCTTCCAAGAAACAAGCATCTTTTAATTACATGGCTGAAGTCACCATCTGCGGTAATTTTGGAGGCCCCCAAAATAAAGTCTGTCACTATTTTCACTGTTTCCCCATCTATTTCCCATGAAGTGATGGGACCAGATGCCATGATCTTAGTTTTCTGAATGCTGAGTTTAAAGCCAATTTTTTCACACTCCTCTTTCACTTTCATCAAGAGGCTCTTTAGTTCTTCTAAAATTAAAAGTGTTTCCGGATATTGCCAAATGACACTTGGGGACAAAATTGCCATGGTTGAGAATTACTAGTCAAGTATGATTTTGAAAGAACACACAGTTATGTTTTTGCCTTTATTTCTAAGTTTTAGATTTTTTTCCTTTATACATTCATAAAGAGAGAGAGAAAGATGTACTTTTCTCCTTGAAAAACACAAGTTTGAAACCTTCAAATATGTACCAAAATTTGTAGTTATATACATAATCCTTTGCTAGTTATATGCTGTTGCACCCATGGTGGTGAATGAAGTACAGTGCCAAGAACACAGAAGACATTCAATAAACATTTCCAGTAGGAAGTCTGAAGTTTGAAGGTTCCAGGATCTCAGCCTGAGGTGAAGCATTGTATTTGCAGATGGAGAGGACATTGCCCACAGGAGATATCTGACTGTCATTTCCTGAAAAGACAGGAGCGCTGCAATCTGCAAAGGGATGAGCTCCTGAATAAGCTAGAAAGGAGAGGTCCAGTTGGAACTGCAATTTCATTTACAGAAACAAGTTGCTAAGGCCTGGGAGATTAGGTCCCAGGATGGCTCTATGAAGGTCATATGGTCTTCCAGAGATCAGAATTTGGAGACACAATGGGTACAATTCCTGGCTCCTCCACTGATTGACTAAGCCTCTCAGTGCTTGATTTCTCCATGTATAAAATAGAAATAATAACAGTACTGCTATGAGCTGAACTGTGTCTTCCAAAAGTTATATGTTGAAATCATCATGCCCAATGTGATTGTATTAGAAGATAAGGCCTTTAGGAGATACTTAGGTTTAGATGACATCATAAGGGTGAGGCCCTAATGGTGGGATTAATGCCCTTAAAGAAGAGATGCCAGAGAACTTGCTTGTCCTCCCTATCCAAACGAACAAAGAAAGGTGAAGTGAGGCCAGAGGGAGAAGGTGGCTGTCTACAACCTAAGGAGAGTGCTCTCATCAGACAACAACCCTGATAGCACATTGAGTCTGCACCTACAGCATCTAGAACTGTGAGAAATATTTTCTTGTTGTTTAAGGCATCCAGTCTATTGTATTTTGTTATGCCAGTCTGAGTTAAAACAAGTGTCAATCTCATAGAGTTATTGTAAGGATTAAATGAGAAATATATGCACATTTCCTAGCATAGTATCTAAGAATTCTCTATATCTTATTCAAATGGCAAATCTAAGAGCTGTCTACATTTTAACCAAAGAAGAGAACTTGAAATGACAGTGGATAGAGGTTGACTTGGAATTGCCCTCTATACACAGTATCTCTTTCCTATTTTGGATCCAATGATGCATTTACAGTAGCAGAAGTTGATATTTTTTACTAATTTATTTTGAAATTAGAACTGTGAAGCAATACAGGTCCCAATGTGCAATTTGTTTATTTTTATAGTTACCAATTTCTGCAACTACCAAAAACATATGAGGCCCAATCTATAACAATATATAAATAATAATCCATTGTTGCCTTTTTGAAGGGGTGCTGCATGCTATATTCTGTTTATGCCACATCCAATGGAGTACTAAATAGAGCCATATATTATATGACTTGACAGAGTTCATCTTTGTGCAGAAAGCGAGGAGTTAGGGCCTCTGCACAAACAATGTAGAGCTTGAAAGTGAAAAGTAAAAGTGTTAGTCATTCAGTTGTGTCTGACTCTTGGCAACCCCATGGATTGTTGCCAGCCGGGCTTCTCTGCCCATAGGGTTCTCCAGGCAAGAATACTAGAGTGGGTTGCCATGACCTCCTCTAGGGGATCTTCCCAACCCAGGGATCAAACTCGGGTCTCCTGCATTGCAGGCAGATTTTTCACTGTATGAGCCACTGAGCCATACTCAAGTCCCAAAAGTCTGAGACAAAACTTGGCAAGTTCTGTGTCAAATAGTTGTGTGATCTATATAGAACAGGATATGAATTAATGATCCAGTGTGAACATCATGCTTTTATAATAGGGTACTTTCTGCTTTCTTTCATGGTGGTTTATCTCACTGTCAATACCTGATAAGTATTTAAGCCTTATTTACATCAATTTCTCTTTCTACTGTCAAGTCCTTTAAGTATAATGACAATCTCTTTCCATGTTTCTGTGAAAATGGCCAGAAAATAATTCAGAAAACAAATATTATTCTTGGCTATGCTTAGAACTTCAGTCAATAAAGAACAGGCCAAAGTTAAAATGAAGGATAATTTTGAATGGACAGAGAAAAGCATTATAAGAAATATTCCAGATGCTTTTAAGATTTCCCTGATTAGAAGCTCAGAATAAACTTGGTCCCAGTAAACACTTTGTTTGGGTAAGTGTATGAAAAGAAAAGTCCCTTTGTTTATAATGTCTGGATAGTAAACATTTCTGATTTAGAATATTAAGGCAAATGTTTAAACATCTTGGTGCATACAACATGGCCTTTTGTTTGGGATAATTGAGGAACTGTAATCATTTTTGCAAAACGTTTCCAGTGATACTTTAATGAGAAAGTGTTTATAGAAGTGTAGCAGTAGAGTATAGCCCTGAGGTCTAGAAAAAATGAAGGTCAACGGACCTGGGGTGCCAGGTCTCCTCCCTCATAACCTCAGAACACTTGTGCTGGCTGTGCTGGATGGACAGAGGATCATGGTCATGGGCATGAGCTTGGGAAGTTTTCTCTTGCCCCTTCCTCTTACAGAGATAAGGCACAGGGCTTATAAGTGACCTTCTGAGGTACTCTCCCTGTGGCCTTGGAAAGATGTACAGGGACATAGAGAAAGGTTAGTCCCTTAAGCCAATACCAACCAAGTCAATGAAGCATGTAGGAATTTTACCCTACAGCCCCAGATGTGCAAGAATGGTACTTTATTTATTCAAACTCAGTCTTGATGGATCAGAGCTGTTGGGAAATTCAGTGTCAGGATTATTAGGCCCACTTGCCAGGGTCATGGGAAAGTCCTGGGGATCTTGCACAGCGAAGAACATTTCAAAGGATGAGAAGCAGCCAGAAGTTCAGGCCTTCTTCGTTATGCGCGTTAGTAAAGCCCACATTTCCTTTGAGGTCGGGCACTGCTTCTCTTTGGGCGAAGGATCTCCCTAGGACACCTAGTAGGCCTCAGGTCCCTGGGACCTCTGACCCCTTCTCAGCCTGAGGAAATTGCTTTCTTTTCTTATGCTGTTTCTGAAGTAGTCTTGGGACACTCTCCTCCCACCTCACCTCTCACGGGGTTCTCTGATCTTAAGATCAGCAGAAGCAGTACTAGGGGCAGACTGTTAGAAATGTAAATTATTAGAGTCTTGATGTAGAGGCCCAGAAAGAAGTGTTTTAACAAATCCTCCATGTGACTGATTCTAGACTACATTTTAAGAAATGACTGACCCAGCACAATGCATTCAATTAACTCAAAGTTTTAAAAGCAAGAACTTAGGTAATTTCTGTTTTTAGCCTTCAAAAATAGTACTCCACCCCAACTTGAGGCCAAGGAAGGAAGAAGGCTGGATGTAATTAAAAAAATAAACACTTAACATAACACATAAGCATCTTGCATAGCAGAGGATCTGAACAGACATTCCAAAGAAGGCATACAGATGGCCAACAGATGCTCAACATCACCAATCATCAAGGAACACAAATCAAAGCCACAATAAGATTTCACCTCACTCTTATTAAAATGACTATTACTAAAAAGACAAAAGGTAATGAGTGTTGGCAAGGATTGTGGAAAACAGAGAATCTTTGTGCATTGTTGGTGGGAATGTAAATTAATGCAGCCACTATGGGAAACAGTATGGAGGTCTCTCAAAAAATTAGAAATAGAACTATCATATGATCTAGCAATTCTACTTCTGGCTATTTATCTAAAAAAAATTGAAAATACTAACTCAGAGAAATATATGCACCCCCCATTCATTGCAGCATTATTTATAGTAGCCAAGATATAAAAGCAAACTGTTCATCCATCAGTGGATGAATGGATAAAAAAAAATGTGGTATATATAAAAAAGAAGAGTATTCAAGCATAAAAAAGAATAAAATCTTACCCTGAGGGCATTATATTAAGTGAAATAAGTCAGTCAAAGACAAATACTATATGATCTCACTTATATGTGGACTCTTTAAAAAAAAAAAAATAAGCACATACCTACAGGTTTCAGATTGATGGTTACCAGATGTAGGAGATGGGAATTGGGCAAAATTGGTGAAGGGAGTTAAAAGGTACAAGCTTCCAATCATAAAATTAAAGTCATGGCTATGTAACATTAAATATGGTAACTATAGTTAGATATACTGTTTTACATATTTGAAAGTTGCTAAGAGTAAATCAACAGTTCTCATCACAAGGTAAAAAAAACCTTTGTAATAATGTATGATGGTTCTCCTGGGTTCCCTCACCCTCCTGCTCTCCACCTGGGTGCCCTTTCCCAATAAAATCTCTTGCTTTGTCAGCATGTGTCTCCTCAGACAATTCTTTTTTTTTAATTTTTTTTATTTTTTTAAATTTTATTTTATTAGTTGGAGGCCAATTACTTCACAACATTTCAGTGGGTTTTGTCATACATTAACACGAATCAGCCATAGAGTTATACGTATTCTCCATCCCGATCCCCCCTCCCACCTCCCTCTCCACCCGACTCCTCAGGGTCCTCCCAGTGCACCAGGCCCGAGCACTTGACTCATGCATCCCACCTGGGCTGGTGGTCTGTTTCACCATAGATAATATACATGCTGTTCTTTTGAAACATCCCACCCTCACCTTCTCCCACAGAGTTCAAAAGTCTGCTCTGTACATCTGTGTCTCTTTTTCTGTTTTGCATATAGGGTTATCATTACCATCTTTCTAAATTCCATATATATGTGTTAGTATGCTGTAATGTTCTTTATCTTTCTGGCTTACTTCACTCTGTATAATGGGCTCCAGTTTCATCCATCTCATTAGAACGGACAATTCTTTTCCGAGTGTTAGACAAGAGCCCAACTTCGGGCCCTGGAAGGGGGTCCCCCTTCCTACAACAACTGGTGACCACGAAGGGACACCCCCATTTCTACTGGGGTTGACATCCAGACCGCTCAGGGTACTCCAGGACCAGCTCGCCTGCCGAGGGATCTGACCCAGTGGCCGCAACTGGGACTCGTTTGTCCCTGGTCTCCTCCTGATACAGACAACTGGTCGGGGTGCCCCAACCGGGTAAGGAACAAGAGATTTTGTTGACCCCTCTTTTCTCACCCCTCTTTTCAACTTTCCTATTTTTCTAGTCCCCCAGTCCTGGACTCAGGAATCTGGTCGAAGGGCCTCAGCTTAAGCTGAGGATTGGAGACTGGTCACTTCCTCTTGGCAGAGAACTCGAATTCTGGTTCTGGTAGGGCCGAGTTCCAGTCCTCCCTGCTCTGGAAACCCAGAGGAAAGTCCCGTAATGCCTGGGTGTCTGCAGGTGGCAGGAGACGTCTGTAAGGCCACCCCTTTTTTTCTCTTTCTCTCCTCCACTCCTAGACCTTCTGTCTCGTCCCACTCCTTTTCTCTCAACCTGGCCCTTTCCCCTCTCTTTGAAGACCCCAGTTATTTCCGCTTACTCTGTCTGTCAATACTTGGACCTGAAGTTCTGGGTCTTTGTGAGAGATTTTCAGAGAGGCTATGCCCTCTGCTCCCCATCAACGAGGCTTTCTGTTCTTGGGGAGACGATTGGGCGTTAGAAGCCCTCCATCAGGTGCCCTGTTTCTATAAATTCAGCCATTTAATTGAGCATTTGGCTGAGTGCTTCCACGTGGAAGTGATTGACGGGGGTTCAGTATAGTCGCACCTGGTCTTGGGTGAAAATTAACACCCTAGATACATCCTTAAGGGTTAATTTACCTTTTGGGACCAGCCCTACAGCCCCGTTGATTGTGCTTACTACCGAACATTTCCTTTGGCGCTTATACAATCAGGCCCTTTGGGACCAGGAGAGAGCTTACAGTCTCTCTAGAGAGAAAGAAAAATTAGAAAGAAAAATAGAAAAGAAAAAAGAAAGAAAAAAAAAAACAATGTATGGTAAAGGAAGTTAACTAGACTAATTATAGTGATCATTTCACAATATCTACAAATACTGAATGGTGTCGTACATCTAAAACTGAAATAATATATATCAATTATATCTCAATTAAATAAATAAATAGGTGTGCAATAAATATTTAGAGAATAAAAAAGCATAAGCATCTCTCTGATTTTTCTGAAAACAGAAAACAAAGACATCAATTAATATCTCAGTAGGTATTTTAATAAATTACCCGGGCACAATAATTAACTTTAACAATAACAGATTTCTGAGCAAGCAAGTTCCACGACTAATGAGATGTGGTAGAGGTGGGGTGACCTGGGGTCAGGAATGAATCTAGGAAAGTGAGATAATAGATGAAGGGAAGGTGCTGCCTCAAAACCAGGAAGAAAAATGTCGTTTTCTTGGACCAGCATAAAATTCTAGAGAAGTTGGGCATCAAAACCTTTATTTCCAAAAGTGAGGCCTCAGAATTGCTCTGTAGTGGTGATTATAAAAAGGGAGTGACTGATGCTGCTCAAAAAAAATCAGCAGTAAAACAAGCAGCCCCAAATGCCCTGTGTCTGTGACTGACAGATTTCCACTTTCCCTTTCTGCACATGAGCAGATGAGTATCTACATATGTGGTCACTCAGCCAGAGACCTCTTGCATTCAGGTGTGACCATGCCGTGTGAACAGAAGTGATGTGTATCACTTAAGGCCTGAGCCTTTATATATAGCCTCCTTCCCACTTTTCCCTTCTGTGAAATGGAACAGGTTGGTGCTTATGACCCACCTCTGATCTCACGAATGAGGGTGACAACCTCCAGCGGAAGCCAGAGAGAAGGAAGCTTGGTCTCTGAATAACTATGTGAGCACAGCAGCTCACCAACCCACCCTGGACCACTACTAGATGAGAGAAATAATCTTCCTTAATTCCCTGGCCATTTGGGCTCCTTGTTACAGCAATTTAGACTAGAAAAATCAAGGTCCCCCGTGAAAATTCAAGTTAATATTTAGAATCCATTTGAGCTGATAGTACCAAAGTCCTCACAGCAGCTGCTTCATAAGTAGTCACTAAGTGATCAAATGTGGCACCATCAGGTCTGTCTCATAAAATATTCTGCCTGAAAGTAAATCTAAGTAGTGGCTTGCAATCTATAAACAGAAGAGCAAACAGCACACAAGTGGCAACAATGGGTTAAAATCAAATGAGACTCTGTGTGTAGAAATGATTGCTAATTACACAGCAGTCATGTAAGTGATTTGCAGGTAGTAATCACAGTCACTGTCATTTTCCAAAACAAAAGATTTATACATGCACAGACATCTACAGACAGGTAAATTCTTCTTTAGACAAATTTGATGAGACATCAATTGCTATGCTGATCATGGTCCATAAGAAAACGTAAACCCATTGCTACAATATGCAGAGTGAATACAAAGTAGCTTTTTATGTACTCTGTAAAGGCAGTTTTTGTTAGTATATGGCATATAAATCCAACTCCATTTGCTGAAGGTTTTGAAGACCTACTATATTAGAAGTATTGCAAAGAATTCAAAGATATCAAGCAAAAACACTAATAAAGGTATCTAAGGAGGAGAGTGCTATATAAAACAGAGGTTTAATTATCTAAGAAATGGCAGTTAAGGACTTCCTGAGCCACTCTGGCTATGTTGAAACTTTCTGTAGGATCTCGGTTTATGCCTATCACAAAAGTTGTTCTGATACTTAAATAAAATAACATACATAATGTATATGGTGACTTGAATGAGCCCCCAGCAAATGCTAATTCCTTGGTTTATACTTTGTAATATAGGATCTCACAAAGTTGAAATAATTTCCAAAATATTTCATTGGTGATTTGTTCTAGAGCCATAAAAACAGTTTTGCCTGTCTCAAGCCCAATATATATGTTTATATTCACACACACACTCCATCCAGAGTAAGTAGAGAGTAATGCATTTAGCAAACCAAAGGGTACATGGCTATGATGGATATCTGAGGATTCTGATGTAAGCAAGAAAGCTCCAATTTGGTTATTCAAGCTGACAGCTGATTTATTGGAATGAAATCTAGTAGCTAAAGCAACAACAGAAAACTAAAAAAATGATGTTCATTTACATTTTTCCATAGTCATGGGGACAGTTGTTACCACATCGCTATCTCCTTGTTCCACCCCAGGGCTGCTAAGCCCTCATTCCCTCAGGCCTGAGCCACTTGCCTGGCTTGCTAGACAGCTCCAAAGACAGTTCATGCTCTTTCTGTGGTGTTAAACACTTTGTTGCAAATGTCATTATATCTCTTACTACCATCTACTTTTTCAGTCTCCCTGGAGATGAGGTTAGGTTTTGCATGGCCAAAGCCGGTCCAGGGCTGGTCCAATCTGTCCACAAATACTGAGCTTTTCCCAGAGTTGCTCCTGAGAGCAGGTTAACACAGCCTAAAGTGCAGGAGAGTTAATACCCAAATGAGGAGGACTTTGATCCACGGGAGATGAAGACAGGAAGAGGCTGGCAGGTAACTCTTCCTCTTCTCTGCCCCTGCTGGGCTGTTCTGAGACTGATCTCTGGGCACACACCGTGGTTGTGTCTCACAGAACGAAGCTACCAATGGTGTCTTCTTGAGAAGCTGTGGCCAGATCTGTAATGCACCACTTTGTATTTTCTTTCTTCCTACTCCACTTCTTCTTTTCTCCTCACTCCTGTTTCCCTGGAAAATTTAAAAGCAAAACAAAACAAAAAAAAACTTGGCATCTAAGATTTTCTTCTAGGCCCTTTCATCTAGGGAACCAGTGCTGTCTCAGTGTCCCACCCTTAACTTTCACATTTCCAGGCTGGAGCAGTCAGATGGTTGATATTGGGCTGCAATGCTCATGTCCCACATCAGTAAACTGGAAAAGAGTGCCACTGCCTCATTTATGATCCTCTGGTGAGAGGGGGAGTCCTGTCTCTCATTTATTTGGAATTAATTTCAGCTAGGAAAAGTGTTTGGCTTCTGGGGACTTCCCTGGTGGTCCGGTGGTTAAGACTCTTCACTTCCAGTGCAGGGGGCAGGGTTCAGTCCCTGATCAGTCAACTAGATCCCACGTGCCACAGTTAAGATGTGGAGCAGCCAAATGAATTTTTTAAAATGCTATTTGGATTCTGAACAATCACAGAGGTGACAAATTTCCCCTCTGAACCAGCTTGACCTTAGTAGTACTTCCCTCCTCTCCTTTGGGTTTCTCCACATGGGTTGTCTTCTCTTGCAGCATCAGCCCAAGGTATCTTCTCCACTTTCACCTCCTGAGCCTGCCAAATCAGTTTTCATCTGTTCTAGACTCTCTGCTTCTCATATGCTTGTTGTTTCCATTTTGCCCATGAGAACAAATATTCCATATCAACCCATTCTTACTAGCTACCCCCATTCGCCAAAGCAGAATTCATTTCTCTTTGCATTTCATAGTCCACAGGCCAACCAGCCAGCTGTCACATCTAGCCCTGGCATTGGTCACCTGTCTCAGCATTCCGATTATTTGCTGCCTGAAAAGTAAGAATTAATGATTTCAGGAATAAATAGAAAATGCTAGACATCTTACATCTTTCAGGACAGAGGAAGATTAAGCCATAGTCAGCAAGGATCCAGTTCTTTGGATTTGAACAAGGTGACCAGACATCTTGGTCTTTCTTTTTTAAAGAAGTGTCTGGGGAAAAATCTTAGACTGTCTTCACAGGGTAATTTCAGGGGACTTTCTGTAGATGCACTGGACTATAGCGTCTATGTAGTCATCTATATTAATGCCTCGTTTGGTGAAAATGTATACTCTGTGTGACTGAAAACATCATTCATGCATGCAAACAAAAGTAGTAATGTTCTCTTTAGCCAGTCCTAACTTACTTTCATTAGCAGTTTCTCACACTCAAATACTTCTGGGGATTTCCAAGGCACGCTAACATATTGTATCTTTCTCTCATGACCATAGATGCTGTATACCATTATGCAGGCCAGCAGTCCTTAGGGGAACGACAACATAAAGGGGCATCATTCCCACTGCAGACATCCTAGAGTTATTGCAACACCTTTTTTCTGGCAGATAGAAGAAATGTGTTTTGTTTCAACAAACTAAGGTATTGAGAGTTCAGCTAAGCTACTCTATAGTATTGTTGCTTCTGCATCCATTTTGTTCACCCAAGAAGCCTGCAGTAACTTTAAATGGTAACTAGATCTGCCATACAAGTATTTGCCCCAGACAGCAGACAATAGAATCAGAAGCAAAAGACAGTTCCTCACATGAGTTCCCAAACAGCCCTTGTGATCAAGTTTCCCCTACCTCCCAGAGCCTGTGAGCCTTATGTGCCCCTTAGGTAAGACCCTCATGGGACCTACCAAAACCCAGCTCTTTTGGTTTGAATTGGTCAATCCGGCCCTTGTTTGGAAATCCCAGAGCATTTCACCAGTGCTTAATCAAAGTATGTGCCAAGATCTTGCCTCTCTCTCTCTCTCTCTGACTTGACCCTTGTATGTGGTCCGTTGAGATGTACTGGGCATTTCCTCCAGGACTTGTGAACAATAACTTCTCTATTTCAGTTTCTCTTGGATCTGTTGCTCACCATTCAGCACGCTGGGCTGCTCTTAACAAATGTTAATCTGTTAACATAAGTATAGTAAATCAATCTCCTGGCAGAGATAAGTAAGGGATACTGAAAAACAGGCATCTTCTAATTTTTACAAGGGTGATATAAGAACTAGTGGCAGCTCTTCTTCCCCACCCCACCTCCTCCCCCAGCCACATAATTTCTTTGGGTTGGTTCAGGCATGGTCTTTATAAAAATTTTTCCAGCAGGGGTCTCTCTCTGCACATGGTACAATAAATTCTCAGAAGATGGAATAGATTATTTTCATTTTGCTTATCCATCTTATAATGTGAATGGATGTGGTTTTAAAATATGTCAAAATTCTTTTCTGACACAATCAGAAAACCATTGGAAAAGCATAATGTTCCACAGCATGATTTGGGTGATTAAACAGGTATGTTCACTATGTGATAATTCATCAAATAATGCATTTATGATTTTTAGGTAGTTTGTGCTTATATATTATACTTCACAAAAAAGATTTCTTTTTTTAAGTTATAATCCATAATTTGACTTCTGTTTGCATGCTATCTCACTTTTGTTTCATTTCTTAAGTATCTGGAATATTAAAAATTGGTTATTTTATTTACGCACTTTATAAAACTTTATACATTTTTTTATAAATGATGATGCCTGGTGTATGTGTTTTTAGAAAAATAGGGAAAAATTAAAACATAGCTGTAATATTCAAAAGAAAAATAAACTTTGTTTGAAAGTGTGTATCATCCAGTAAAAATTTTGCATTGATTTTCTAATCATGAACTTTGACAAAAAGGCATTATCATTGTTGTCACCCAAGCTTTGGGGAAGGATCTGAGAGACCAGATGGGTATCCCTCCTATGATCTGCTCAGGGGCTTGGTCTGTACTTCCAGTGGGAATAGGTCAATGGGGGCCAATGGCTACTGAAATGTGGGCCTTCCTGATGAGGTTTTGCTCCTCTTTAGTGTTAAGCAGCTTACATTTTTCTGAGCAGAAGAGAAATGGCCACAAACCACCCCTTGTCAAGTTAGCAAATGACACATAAAATATAGGTTCTTGAAAGAAATTGTTATCATTAAAGTAAAAATCAGAAAACATTAAAATCCTATTAAAATTCTTAGTTAGAAAGCATCACTGACTCAATGGACATGAATCTGAGCAAACTCCGGGAGATGGTGAAGGACAGAGAAGCCTGGCGTGCTGCAGTCCATGCGTCACAAAGAGCCAGACATGGTTCAGCAAATGAACAACAACAAAAATTCTTGAGAACAGAGTTGTGCAAAGCACCAAGATTGCTGATTTTTTTTCTATGTTTTAATCTCAAGCTTTTGTTATTTTTCTTTTGCTTTATTTCTTTATGATTGTGCCATCTCACACCTTTCCTGCTTCTAACTTCATTTTCTTTTCTCTCATTTCTCAAAATCATCTCTTAATTCTAAAAAAAAGTATCAACATTAGTGACACATCTTCATAAAGTAGATCTTTTTCCCTTTACAAAAATTAATATTGGGCCATGAAAAACTTCAATCTGTCTGAGTACTAATAAAATAGAAAATATTGAGTGAAAAATGTTTTAGTCCCAATGACATTACCACTCACTTTTTAATAGTATTAGAGTAATTACCTTAATTCTCTCTTGGAAAACAACATCCATTTAGATCCTCTAATGAAGGAAATATATATTTGTAATGGACCAAATGGCAACATGCCCTTGTCTGAAGCAATCACGTTGTCTAATAAAGAAAGAAGCACATTTATGTGTGGTGCCTCCGAACACCAAGTATTACAAGAATTCCTAGTCAGCAGGATGCTATGCCAAAAGTACTCTATAAATTGGTTTATCCTTTCTTGCTATCTTGTGGCCTCATTCTAAATATTTCTTTAATAGTAATAGTGACATCATGTTGATGTTCCTTCAACTAAAAAATAAATACATTAAAAAATAGTAATATTGGATAGTTCCAACAACATAAACCTTACTATCCTATGTTTATTTTTGAGCTATTCAAATCAATAAATATTACAAATCCTCCATTGGGGAACACCTTTCACCATTTTATATTAATATGTTTTTTCCTGTCTTCTTGCTTCTTGTGTGAGCCACGTCTCTGTCCTCTGTTTCGCTTGTTGTTTCCTTTCTGTCTTGTTTGTTCAGCTTCTGTACAATCATTTCTCTTTGCTCTGCCCCTTACTCCAGCCTCATGTTCATTTCAGCCTCCACCTTTTTTCCTTCACAAACCCCTTTGATTCCAGTTGACAGTTTCAGGTTTTCGGTTGCTTTTTTTTTTTTACTTTTACTTTCTAGAGACTTCTGTTGCCATAGTGACACTTGATGATGAAGACCATGACTGCCTCCATTGACACTCCGGTTGCTATAACAATGCCAGTTAACAGAGAATTCTGTGGATACTTGCTAGAAGGATGCTCGCTTACACCTTTGTGTGGGACAGACTGCCAGAAAATGTTTCTTACAGCGAACGGCTGCTTGTAGCAGTAAAACTTAAGGCCATAAACTTAAGGGCAGCTCATTCAGGAACTGAAAAGACCAAGACGCCAAGATTTATATCTTCACACCCTGAAAAAATTTCTCTCCCTTCCTTGTCTTTTTTTGCCCTCCCTTCCTAGCCTATTTATGAAAGTAAAAGTGAAAGTCGCTCAGTCATGTATGACTCTTTGCAACCCCATGGTCTATACAGTCCATGGAATTCTCCAGGACAGAGTACTGGAGTGGGTAGCCTATCCTTCTCCAGGGGATCTTCCTGACCCAGGAGTCAAACTGGGGTCTCCTGCATTGCAGGTGGATTCTTTGCCAGCTGAGCTACCAGGGAACATACCTGCTATGGATTGAATTGTATTCCCACAGAATTCATAGAATTGAGTGCTAATCTGCAGTGTGACTGTACTTGGAGACAGAGATTTTAGGAGGTAACTAAGATTAAATGAGGTTGTAGGACTGAGGTTCTAATCCAATAGGATTGGTAGTCCTGTAAGAAGAGGAAGATAGATCTTTCTCTGTCTGTCTCTCTGCCATGTGAGAGCACAGCAAGAAGGCAGCTGCTTGCAATCCAGGAAGCCACAACTAGGGACTTCCCGACTTTACCTGCACCTTGTTCTTGGACTTCCCAACCTCCAGAATGTGAGAAATTAATTTCTCTTGTTTAAGCCATCCAGTCTCTGGTATTTGTTACAGCAGTCAGAACTAGTACAATACTTCAATATTAATGTGTGTAGATCTTGTTAAAAGCTTTTGATTTTAGAGACATCAATTTCTGGAAATACATCCTAATAAGAAGTTATAGAATATCACAATATGCATTATCAGTATTTTATTTTTGAATACTAGATGAACCAGAAAAAAAGATAACAACATTGACTGCAATTTTTGTGATCTTTTTGTTATTGTTACAGCTTTTTTATTCTCAACAAAATATCTGAAAATGTGTAATTATCTTTATCTTTATATATACTATAACCCACTCATAAGAACCTGGAAGAAATATTTCTTTTACTTTGGTTTTTGCGGTTGTGTCACCTTCATTGGCTGTAAAACTAAGCAGCTTACAACCAACCACAGTGATCTTCTCATCTGTGCCAACACATGTGGAGTAAGGAAGCAACTATAGCATCAAAGCTCCCTCAGGACTGATATCAAAAGAGCTAAAACTGGTTTAAAAAAAAATAAAGTCTATTAAAAAAATATCTTTCTAGTGACAGGTGTTCTAGTACAAAAAATGCCAGAATAATGTCAAAAAGTGGTCACACACAACCAGAAAGGAAGAAGAAAATTTTGGCACATTACAAAATGTATTAAAGTAAAGGACATCAAAACAGAAATTTTGCTAATAAAGAGGTTATGGATCAGCTTATTCATTGGCTCCTACATTTGCTTCTACAAAAGGTGTCAGTCAATATAACATTACTTTATTTGTGCAGAAATGAGGCACTATTAAGCTGAAAAAAGCTGTGTCAATATGCTATATTATCTATGCATAATTTTACAGAAAATTTTGGAGTATAAATATTCAGGAACTGTTTGAGAATTCTTAGGGATTCCAAGGAAAATAGAGGTGCTGCTTGTAGAATAATATGGAAAGTAATTTCTAATTAAAATTGTTCTACTTGTGCTGTAAAACCAGTTGATTTTTTTGTTATCATGGTTGAGCAAAAATCTCTGAGTTAGTATCATTAATAACAATAACAATAGCTTTCTCTAATATGCCAGTCAATATACTTAGTGATTCACATCCATGGTCTCTATTTCTCACTACAAACTTGAGATCTGCCATCTCATCCAAGCCTTCTCACTCTCTAAACAACTTTATTTCTGAACTTCAACTTTTTCCTCAAAAACATTTCTGGGGTGTTATAAAGAAGGAACAGCTGATGTACCATAGTAGTTTTCAGCTGGGAAATACAACAGAAACCTTTGTTAACATAGAGAATTACATGTTAACATATAGAATCACAATGCTGGGCGCAGTCTCAGGGTTATGATTCAGTATCTTTGCATCTGTGCATCTGACAAGAGCTAAGGTGCTGGATCATTGAAAAAGCAAGAGAGTTCCAGAAAAACATCTATTTCTGCTTTGTTGGCTACACCAAAGCCTTCAACTGTATGGATTACAATAAACTGTGGGAAATTCTGAAAGAGATGGGAATACCAGACCACCTGACCCACCTCTTGAGAAACCTATATGCAGGTCAGGAAGCAACAGTTAGAACTGAACATGGAACAACAGACTGGTTCCAAATAGGAAAAGGAGTACAAGGCTGTATATTGTCACCGTGCTTATTTAACTTATATGCAGAGTACATCATGAGAAATGCTGGGCTGGAAGAAGCACAAGCTGGAATCAAGATTGCTGGGAGAAATATCAATAACTTCAGATATGCAGATGACACCACCCTTATTGCAGAAAGTGAAGAGGAACTGAAAAACCTCTTGATGAAAGTGAAAGAGGAGAGTGAAAAAGTTGACTTAAAGCTTAGCATTCAGAAAACTAAGATCATGACATGACATCTGGTCCCATCATCTCATAGATGGGGAGACAGTGGAAACAGTGTCAGACTTTATTTTTTGGACTCCAAAATCACTGCAGATAGTGACTGCAGCCATGAAATTAAAAGAGGCTTACTCCTTAGAAGGAAAGTTATGACCAACCTATATCACATATTAAAAAGCAGAGACATTACATTGCCAACAAAGGTCCGTCTCGTCAAGGCTATAATTTTTCCAGTGGTCATGTATGGATGTGAGAGTTGGACTGTGAAGAAAGCTGAGCACCGAAAAATTGATGCTCTTGAACTGTGGTGTTGGAGAAGACTCTTGAGAGTCCCTTGGACTGCAAGGAGATCCAACCAGTCCATCTTAGTGGAGATCAGTCCTGGGTGTTCATTGGAAGGACTGATGCTGAAGCTGAAACTCCAGTACTTTGGCCACCTCATGTGAAGAGTTGACTCATTGGAAAAGACCCTGATGCTGGGAGGGATTGGGTGCAGGAGGAGAAGGGGACAACAGAGGATGAGATGGCTGGATGGCATCACCGACTCAATGGGCATGAGTTTGAGTAAACTCTGGGAGTTGGTGATGGACAGGGAGACCTGGCGTGTTGTGATTCATGGGGTCGCAAAGAGTCGGACACGGCTGAGCGACTGAACTGAACTAAAGGTGCTTTTGATTCTAGGTCTGTGGACTCAATAAAGATGATGTTGAATTTTAAAGATTGTTTTTTCAATGCATTCTTCAATGGAGGCAGATGGCAAAACAACAAAACCTAATTAACTAAAAGCAATTTATGATGACTAAAGGATACAATATGAGTACACAGTTCTCTGAGGTTTATGTTTGATCCTACATTAAAATTTAAAATGTCAAGAAGAATTCAAAAGTAAGTAACTCTCTACTGTGAGTTTCCCTTTATAGTAAAAAGAGATGAATCCCAAACAACCACACTGTTAGATAGACAGGCACACAGAGAAGAGTCCAGAAGCATGTGCAAAACTGTCTCTTCCTTGGGTTCAAGTTGATTATTGCAATCTCTATGTGGCTCACAGAAGAACTGAGATTCAGAGTTGATTTCTTCACTCTTGTCTGTATTTCCTTAAAAACTTGAAGCCCAAAATTTAAACTGTCAAGGCATACCCATGTAGTCATTCTGCTGAGGCTGCACATTGCAGGATGACCAGGAAACTTTGCTCCTTTTGATTTTCTCTTTCCTATCCCTCTCCTTTTTCCCACTCCTGGGTCATTTTAGCTCTTGGTTTGCCTTGGCTTCCTTTTTCAAAAACAGTTTTATTGAAATATAAATTATAAACCATATAATATACTTCTATGGTTTTTAGTATAGTCACAGATTTGTGCAACCATCACAAAAATAAATTTTAGGACATATTCATCACTCCCTCCAAAAACCCACACTCCTTAGCTGTGGGCCTTTTCCCACAGACCCTGACAACCACTAATCTATTTTTTGTCTCTATAGATTTGCCTATTCTGACATTGCACACAGATGGGATCATGCAATATTTTCTTCACTTTCTTTCACAGAGTCCACTTTCTTTTACCTCTTGGTTTAACCTCTTGAGTTAGATTGTTCCTAGCTAGACAGAGCTAGGGACAGAAAGAGATTCTGATCCTGTATTAGGAGGTAACTGTAAGGTAAACCCTATCTGGTTAAGATCTTTTTAGCAGCTCTTTTAGTCAGGTTTACTAAAAGGCCTTCTTCATTATTTTCACCTTGGGAAATGACTGGATCTGATGAGGCTGATGGAAACAAAGGGGGAAAAAGAAAATTTCTGTACAACTAAATTTCTTAATTAATAAACTCCTTTTTTAGAATAGTTTTAGATTCATAGCAAAATTGAGCGGAAAGTACAGAGAGCTCTCATATACGTCCTGTTCTAACACATGTACAACCACATCCATTATGAACCTCCCTCACTAGACAGGTACATTATTTACAAATGATGAACCTACGCTGACATATGCATGCATGCATTCTCAAGCACATCCGAATCTTTGCAACCCCATGGACTGTAGCCCACCAGGCTCCTCTATCCATGAGATTTTCCAGGCAAGAATACTGGAGGGGGTAGCCATTTCCTCCTCCAGGGGAACCTCCCAACCCACAGATCGAACCAGCATCTCCCGCAGGTCCTTCATTGCAGGCAAATTCATTACCATTGAGCCACCAGTGAGAGTCCCTTGGACTGCAAGGAGATTCAACCAGCCCATCCTAAAGGAGATCAGTCCTGCATGTTCATTGGAAGGACTGATGCTGAAACTGAAACTCCAATACTTTGGCCACCTCATGCAAAGTGTTGACTCATTGGAAAAGACCCTGATGCTGGGAGGGATTGGGGGCAGGAGGAGAAGGGGACGACAGAGGATGAGATGGCTGGATGGCAACACTGACTCTATGGACATGAGTTTGAATAAACTCCGGGAGTTGGTGATAGACAGGGAGGCCTGGCGTGCTGTGATTCATGGGGTCGCAAAGAGTCGGACACGACTGAGCGACTGAACTGAGCCACCAGGGATTGTCACTCAAA
Organism: Muntiacus reevesi; assembly: GCF_963930625.1. NCBI lineage: Eukaryota > Metazoa > Chordata > Mammalia > Artiodactyla > Cervidae > Muntiacus > Muntiacus reevesi. Next base: position 5,358,400 of record NC_089256.1, on the reverse strand, counting down.
GTCTGTAGTTTACATTGTTTCATTTATGGTGGTGTATAGCCTATGAGTTTTGACAAATGTATAACATCTATCCACCACTGTGGTATCACACAGAATCATTGCTCTATCCTAAAAATCCTCTGGGCTCTGCCTATTCATCCCACCCCACTACCACCAATCCCTGGCAATCACTGATCTTTTACTGTTTCCATAGTTTTGCCTTATTCAGAGTGTCATACTGTCGGAATTATGGAGTATGTAGCTTTCAGTTTGCCTTTTTTCATTTACTATTATGTATTTAAGGTTTTTCCATGTCTTTTTGTGGCTTAGTAGCTTATTTCTTTTTAGCACTGAATAATATTGTGTTGTCTAGATGTACCACAGTTTATTTATCCATTCACTTACTGAAGGATATCCTAGTTTCTTGCAAGTCTTGGCAATTATGAATAAAGCAGTTTTAAACATCTATAAGCAGGTTTTTTGTGTGGACATAAGCTACAGTCCATAGGGTTGCAGAAAAGTTGGACACAACTTACCAAGTAAGCAACAAAAATGTTTTCAATAAATACCAAGGAGTATGACTGCTGGCTCATATGGTAAGAGTATGTTTAGTTTTGTAAGAAACTACCGATTGTCTTCCAAAGTGACTGTACCATTTTGCATTCCCACCAACAATGAGCGAGAGTTCCTCTTACTCCAGATCCTCACAGGCAGTTGGTGTTGTCAGTGTTTTAAATTTTGGCCTTTATAATAGGTCTGTAGCGATATCTCATTGTTGCTTTAATTTGCAATTTCCTGGTGACATATGATGTGGAACATCATTCCATATGCTTATTGTCATCTGTATATCTTCTTTGGTGAAGATACATTTGCAATTAGTCCAAATCCTATTTCCGATAACACTGTAGCAGTTCACAGGTAGTGTATGACCTTATAATAATAAATTATCTCTAATTTCTCCTTCCAATTCATTGTGTCATTGCCATAATTCATAAAATCTATAAGTAAACATTTATAATTGAATACATTGTTGTTTTTATTATTTTGAACAAATGGTTAGATTAAAAATAAAAGTGAAACTATTTTATCTTCACAAATTCATTCTTCAATGGTCTTTCTTTATGCAGTTCTGAATTTCTGATCTATATCATTTTCCTTCTCTCTAAAGAACTTCTTGTAATATTAGTTCTTCCAATTCATGAGCATGGTATATTCTTCCATTTATTTGTGTCATTATCAGTTTCTTTCATCAACGTCTTACAGTTTTCAGGGTACAGGTCTTTCACCTTCTCAGTTAAATTTGTTCCTAGGTACTTCAATCTTTTTAGTAAAATTGTAAATGGGATTGTTTTCTTAACTTATTTTTCTGATAGCTTGTTATGAGTGTATAGAATGCAACAGATTTCTATATATTAATTTTATCTTGCAACTTTACTGAATTCATTTATTAGTCTAATAGTTTTTTTATTTCTTTATGATTTTACATATATATCATGTTGTCTACAAATAGTTTTATTTCTACAGTGAAACTTCTTCCCTTCCAATTTGGATGCTCTTATTTCTTTTCCTTGCTTATTGCTGTAGCTAGGATTTCCAACATTTATCTTCCTGTCTCAGTGAGGTCACATTCTTGTCCTATTCCTGATCTTAGAGGAAAAGCTTTCAGCTTTTCATCATTGAGTATAATGTTAGCTGTGGATTTGTTGTATATGACTCTTGCTATGTTGAGATGTTTCCTCTATACACATTTTGTTAAGAGGGAGGGGTAAATTGGGAGATTGCGATCAACAGATGCACACTACTATATATAAAATAGATAACTAATAAGAACCTACTGTGTAGCACAGGGAACTCTACCCAATACTCTGTGATGACTTATATGGGAATAGAATCTTAAAAAGAGTGGATATATGTATACGTATAACTGATTCACCTTGCTGTACAGCAGAAACTAATGCAACATTGTAAATCAACTATACCCCAATAAAAATTAAAATAAAAAAAAGAACAGAATGTTCTGGTGTATTTGAAAATACAGAAAAATCCTTTTCCTCTCCCACTGCTAGAAGCATGAGGAGATTTGTCTCATATTCACTATGAGGACCTGGTAGAAACTCCTGGAGGTAAATCTCACAATACTGTGGGTCCTCTCTATGACTGGGTCTTTTTGGAGTTTTTAATTCTCAAATTGGTCCACACTAAGCCTCTAACAATTCATCAATTATAGCTTAAATTTTCCAACCTTGACACGGGCTCTCATGGGTTGCTGATCTAGCTAGTTTTGATTCTCTGTGTCTATCTGTCTCTCCAGTTGAGATGGTTACATTTACGTATCAACTTTTCTAGCCATAGAGTACCTGATGAATGAATAAATATTATTTCCAGGTATCTTTGACAGAGTTTCTGAATGAGATTAGCACTTGAATCAGTGGGTTTAGTAAAGTAGAATGCCTTCCCCAGAGTTGGTGGGCATCATCCAACCCAGTGAAGGCCTGAATAGAATAAAAGGCAGAGAAAGGAGTACAGTTATACTCTGACATATTAGAGGTTAGGACCTAAATATACATAAATTTTGGAGGGGACAAAATTCAGCACACAACTGTCATTTATTGACTGTGTGGCCTTGGGAAAATTATTCAATCTTTCTAAGTCTCAGTTTCTAAAGCTGTAAAGTAGAGAAAGGTTTTTTGAGAGAAATGAAGCTATTATGAGAATTAAACATATACTATATGTAAATAATAAAAATAATCCTTGGCACAGAGTAAATCAGAGACCCTAGGGTATCAACTTGATTACTGTGGGGTGGCTGAATGCGATTAACAGCTCTGCTTGTTTCTGAGTCCAAGCTCATGCTGCTCACCCCATGATAGGTCAATAGATCTGAGAGATGAGTTGTTGAGGCAAGGAATGTGATTTTATTTGAAAAGCTGGCTGACCAAGAAGATAGCAGACTAACGTCTCAAAATAACTATCTTGTTGGGGCCTGGATGCCAGGTTCTTTTATGGGTCAGAGATGAGAGGAGGTAAAACAAAGTAAAAAGACCATTTAATTCTTGCAAATATCTCCTAAAATGGCAAGGCTCGGGTAGGGGAGTGTGCTAGTTTCACTTCCTGATAGCCATTTCATAGGTGGTATGAAATGGAATATCTCCTGCCATATTAATAAATAAGGATGCCACAGCTATCTGTGATTCTGGTCCCCCAAATGTGAATTTCTGAGCCATGCCTGAATGTCACAGTCCTTCACAGATGGGCAGGGTCAGGTTATCTCCCTGTGAGCTAAACAAAGGCACTTTAGTTTAAGGGTCAGGCAGACGGGACCAGAGTTCCCTGAGGAGCTTATAGATCATTATGTTTGGTATAATTACAAAAGCGGCAAAACAAGGGTTAAAGTTATAGACACAGATCCAATATGGTATCAAAATTAACCCTTCCCAATTACATGCTAACTCAAATCACTTATACAGTGGTGTCTGTGTGTATGTGAATGTGGGTAGAAAACACATGACTTCTAGATAACCATTCATGCATATGCCTTTCTAATGTCTGACACAAGTATTAATAATTTATTTTGAAGAAATAGCCTTATGCAATTCCAGAGATGAAAATTATAATCAAATCCAGGTGTTAGAAAATGAAGAAAGGCCTGTTTTCATTGTGATGCAGTTTTTTTCCTTTTTTTAATCTTTCAACACTTTAACTTTGCTATGAAGAAATTCAAATTATGTTCCCTAATGGTCTTTGGTGTGTATTTTACAAACTGAAGAAACAGAATAAAACAGAAGAAAGAATCTACCATTGGTAAAATTGGCTTCATTTTTCTTCTTTTTTAATATATTGTTTTTGAAGTAGATTCCCACAGGAGTAGAATTTCCTTCTTGAAAGTTGAAATGAAACTGAAGAGTTCTTTACACAGAGAAAGCCATATGATAAAGCAAAATATGCTTTCCATTCATCTCCATAATGAGGTTGAATTTTCGGTGACATCACTGAGACATGTGGGCATCATGGCTGGAATTATCAGCTACGCAAGGTCCATCTCAGGGTAAAGCCACAATAACAAAGAGAAAATGACCAACAAGAGAATAGGCTTTTCCTTAGTGCCCTTTGCCATGCACAGCTGGTAATTCCCAGAAGATCTGGTCAGAGGCTTATCTGGGGACAAGGCTGAGCCAAGTCCATTCTAATACAGGTCTTCAGAACAGCTTAGAAGAAGTGGTCTAGGTCCAAAGGGCCCCTGCAGCCTGATTTAGAGGGCCACGTGTTTGGGTCCAAGGAAGAGCGCTTCACTGTATGGGCATAGGTGCATAGGTGAGGCAGGAGAAGGAGGCCACTACTGCTACTTTGGTATTTTCACAAGCATTTCCCAAAAGAAGGAAGAATGGCCTTCTTCTGTCCTGGGGGAAAAGTCTCAGGTGGAGACGCAGGTACAGACAGGTAGAAGTGCCCTGGGAACAAGGACATTTTCAAGCCAAGGGACATAGATAGGGCAGTGACAGGCCTGCTATACAGATAATGTTTTCCTTCTTTTGGTTTCTTGTCTTTGCTACTCTTAGACTCCTCTTATCTCCCCACGGCCCTTTGTTCTATTCACTCTGTGGTATTGAACTTAGCTGTCACTCTAGAGAAATTGTCCCCACTCCCAACCTCATCCATCCTTACAACCAAAATTCAAATGCTTCCCCTATCTATGTGCTTTTATTATAAGGCTTAGTAATTTTCTATTTTTTTTAACTGAAGTATAGCTGATTTACAATGTTGTGTTAGTTTCAGATATACAGCATAATGATTCAGTGTTTTTGTAAATTATACTCCATTATACATTATTAGAAGAGAATGGCTATAATTTCCTGTGCCATATAGTATATCCTTGTTGCTTATCTGTTTTATACATAGTAGTTTGGATCTGTTAGTACCATACCTCTAACTTGTCTCTCTCTCCTTTGGTAACCTTAGGTTTTGTTTTGTTTTCCTTTTAAAAATTTTCCTATTAATTAATTAATTTCACTTTTGGTTGCAGTCGGTCTTTGTTACGGCACATGGGCTTCACACTGCAGTGGCTTCTCTTGTTGTGGAGCACGGGCTTCAGTAGTTTCAGCACACAGGCCCGGTCACTGTGGCGTGTGGGCTCTAGCGCGTGGGCTCAGTAAGTCCGCTGCATGTTGCTCCGCAGTATGTAGAATATTTCCAAACCAGTGATTTGACCCTTGCCCCCTGCACTGACAGGTGGATTCCTATCCACAGTACCACCAGGGAAGTCCACAAGTTTGTTTTCTATATCTGTGAGTCTGCTTCCGTTTTGTACATATATCTAATTTGTATATTTTTAAGATTCCACATAAAAGTGATATTATATAGTGTTTATTTTTCTCTGTCTAACTCATTTACTAAGCACAGTATTCTCCAGATTCATCCACATTGCTGCAAAGGGCAGTATTTCACTCTTTTTAATGTCTGGGTAATATATAATTGTGCATATACACCACATCTTTATCCAGTTATTTGCGGATGGCCACTTGGTGCTGCTTTTCAGCCAATTTAGTTATGAACATGTTTCAACGTTTCATTACAACTTTGCTGTGAGGAAAAGGTCTATGAGTATGCTAGTTAAAGATTCTTTCTTGGTGAGACATTTTATAGTCAAAAGAATGATTAGATAGTTATTGTTCAATCAGAGCAAGAAGGAAAGAATATTTGGTACAAGTTCATCAGACTTTCAACTGAGAGTCGTCTGGACAGTGGGTTACTTGATTCCCAATCAAGTGGATCACTTGATTCCCAATGAGCAACATTTTAGCTATTAAAATTTGTAGGAAATTATTTAAAGTTAATCAGAAGTAATAATTTCTCCCAAAAGGACAATATGCATATATCACTCAAAGCATGTTCTTTTTCAGATCAGGTTTGGAACAATTTTTTTCTTTTTCGAAATGTGATTACATGTTTTTCCTATCTTGCTTCCCTCTAACTTTTTGAGGATGATAATTGCATCGGGTTCCTGTTATATTCCCAGTAGCTAGTACAATTTTAGAGCCTTAATACACAACTTAGTGGGGACTAAATAAATACATGTTGAATAAACACTTAATGCTCTGGATACTACTAATCTGATACTAACCTGGTAATATAACCTCGAATCTTGCTTTTCAGTCCTAACCAAAAATGTATTTCTGAAAAATAATTTCAGCAGGGACTTCTGGTATCCAGCCCAGCATGAAATGATCCTTCCAGCATGGAAGTCATCACTCTTTTCTAATAAAAAGTAAGAACTTGAACAAATCAATGACTTGATCTATCACAGCAGTGAGGTTATAGGGTAATACACTGCCCCTCAAATCAATGTGACAAAGGTCAGTTTTGGCTTCTATACCAAAATTATCATAAACTGTGTGACTTAAACAAACAAACAATTATTTCTAACAATTCTAGAGGGAGACCAAGATCATGGCACCAGCAGATTTATTGTCTGGTGAGAGTCTGCCACCTGGTTTATAGATGACTGTCTTCTTGCTAAGTCCATACACAGTAAAGAAAGGGCAGGAGAGTTCTCTGAGTTCTCATTTGTAAAGGTACTAATCTTATGAGCCTAATAACCTTCCAAAGCCCCCACCTTGAATACCATCATATTAGGAGTTAGGACTCAACATATGAGTTTTGAGGAAACACAAATATTCAGTAGGTAGCTTTCCATTCCTGAGGTCCCCAAATTCATGTTCTTCTTGTGTGCAAAATACATGTAGTTCATCCCAACAACCCCAAATGTCTTAATTTGTTGCAATATCAACACTGAAGTCTAAATCCAAAGTCTTATCTAAATATCATCTAAATCAGATATGGATGAGACAGAAGGTAAAATTTATCCTGAAGCAAATTCCTCTATAACTTTAAACCTCTCAAATCAAACAAGTTGTGTGCTTCCAAAACACAATGGTAGGGTGAACAAAGGCTATACATTGCCATTCCAAAAGGGAGAAGTAAGAAAGAAAAATGGACTTTTTGTTGTTCATTTGCTAAGTTGTGTCTGACTCTTTGTAACTCCATGGACCGCAGCAAGCGAGGCTTCCCTGTTCTTCACTATCTCCCAGATTTTGCTCAAACTCATGTCCATTGAGTTGGTTATGCCATCTAACCATCTCATCCTCTGACATCCCTTCTCCTCCTGCCGTTGATCTTTCCCAACATCAGGGTCTTTTCCAATGAGTCAGCTGTTCGCATCAGGTGACCAAAGTATTAAAGATTCAGCTTCAGCATCAGTCCTTCCAATGAATATTCAGGATTGACTTCCTAAATATGATTGACTGGTTTGATCTCTGTGCTGTCCAAGGGACTCTCAAGAGTCTTCTCCAGCATCACAGTTTGAAAACATCAATTATTTGATACTCAGCCTTCTTTATGGTCCAACTTTCATATTTGTACATGACTATTGGAAAAACCATAGCTTTGACTACATGGACCTTAAGGACTAGTGATTTCAAATTCAAAACCTAATCTGTCAATAACATTAAGCCTTGAGGCTCAGGAATAATCCTCTTTGGCTCAAGGTTCTGCCCTCTGGTCCCACTGCGGTAACAATATCACCCCATGACTCAGTGGGGTGCTGTTCATGCCATGCTGTCTGTCTGCAGTGGTCCTGCCTCTGCTGCAGCTCTGCTGGGGCCCTATCACCAAGGCTCTGGACAAGGACATTCTAGACCATCTGAACTGGAGAGGCAGCCTCACCTTTTGAAACCATTCTGCCCCGCAGTCCCTTTCACTCTGGGACTGTGGTGAAAGTGACAATCCTGATGATATCTGCATCACTTTGGGAAGACAGGGTATCATTCTTCCCCTGTCTTGGGCAATATTGTCTGGCTTCTGCTGAGATGATCCTTTAGGTCCATGATTCATATCCACATTAATCTGCTTATCAAATTATCTCTTGGCTGTGCCCTTAATATTCTCTTTAGAATACACGTTCTCATTTTTGCAGTATTGATAGGCTGAGAATTTTCTAAGTCTTTAAGTTCCAGTTCTTTTTTGCTTAATAATTCTATTTTTTTAAATGAAAGATTTATCTCTTGTCACATCTTACCGTAAGCAGACAGAAAGAACCTTCAACATTTTCCTTAGAGATCTCCTCAGCAAAATATCAAATTTCACTGTTCACAAGTTCTATCTTATATAAAACACTACAACATGAATACAAATCAGTCAAGTTCTTTGCCATTTTATAATAAGGATCGTCTTTTCTCCAGTTTCCTATAAAACGTTCTTCATGTCCATCTGATATCTCATCAGAATGGTCTTTACCGTTCATGTCTCTGAGTTAAGCATCACTCAGGTGTTCTCTAAGATGACTGAAGCTTTCTTTACAGCTTTATTCTTTCCTTTCTAAGCTCTCCCCAAAATCACCTTTAATGATCCATTCAAAATGTAGCCATTGCCTAACATGAACTTCAAAACTCTTTCAGCCTGTACCTACTATGTAGTTCCAAAGCTGCTTCCATGCTTTTGGGTATTTGTAACACTCTGATTTCATAGCATCAATTTCCAATATATACATCAATATATATTTCCTATACACACACACACACACACACACACAAATATTTATTAAGAGGAATTGGCTCACGTGACTATAGAGGATGAGAAATCCCACAGTCTGCTGTTTGAAAGCTAGAGACCTAAGTTGGCGTATAGTTTAGTCTGAGTCTGAAGGCTTAAGAAGCAGGGAAGCCAATGGTATAAATCTCAATCTGAGGGCAAGAGATGAAATGAGATGTCCCAGCTGAAATAGTGAGGCAGAAAAAAGGGAGTAATTTAAAGAAGTAATTAAGTGAAAATTAAATCATGAGGGTGGATGCTAATCCAATATGACTGCTATTTTTGTAAGAGAAGAGAGCTACCAGGTATGTGTGCCCACAGAGGAAAGACATTGTGAGAAGACAGTCACCTGCAAGTCAAGGAGAGAGAGCTCAGAAAAAAAATCAACTCTGCCAATTCCTTTAACTTGAACTTTTAGCCTCCAAAATTATGAGAAAATAAATTTCTCTTTTCTAAGCTACCCAGTCTGTGGTATTTTGCTATGGCAGTCCTAGAAAATGAACCACAGTGACTAACCCACAGTTTTTGAAATCTTTTTTCACATGGCCTGAAATATTTTTTTACCAGGGAATCAGGCCTAGGAGGAAATAGGATTAAGGGAGAATTGATTTTGCTTAATATCCAACATCCCAAGGCAAACTGGAGATTAGCTCAGGCCAAGTTATCCAAGATAGTTATGCTGCTGATGTTGAGATGGTGAATTTTCTACGGAGGAAGGGCATAGCAACATAAGTCCCTAGGCAGCAACAACTCAAACCCAGAAGACCAGGCAGTAGCATTGTTCCTCCAGGTAGTCAGTTTATTGAGTCAGACTCCAGACCATGACCTGATTCTCAGAAGCAGAATTCAATCCCAATCATGTTACCCAGCATAAGGGCCTGGCAAAAGTGTAGTGTATGGCCCATATTCTTTCCCAAGGCACCCCCTCTCCCACTGGTATCCCAGGTAATGCCTTGAAGGCTTGATGGCTAAAGGATAAAGCCTGTCTCCTGGTCAAGCACAGATTAGCTGGGGTGAGGCAGGGCAGGGAAGAAACTGAGCCTAGGCCCAATGATACAGAAAAAATCCTCAGAATACCTTTTCCTTCATAGAATGTTTAACATTTCCCACAAAGAAGGAGGGAGGACAGTTATCTTTGGAATCCAGTCTGTATAGGTGTCACTTTGAATAAATAGTGGGCAGCTTCAAATAAAAGCAACTACTCCCTCTCCCTGGTTCCCCAGGGCAGAGGCTGTGATCTTATTCTACACACCCCGTCCCACTCTCACCATCACATTCACAAATGAGGGTTCTCAGCCCTGCATCTTCTGGATGAATGCCCAGTTCAGTTCATAAATTCCTCTCTTATAATTCCCATTTGTTCTATCATCACCAAGCATCCAAAATAACATTCTCCTAATCTTTGCAATTTGATATTTCTGATACACAGGCTATCCAAATTTCAAGGCTCAGGACGGGGGCCCTTTCTGCTCAGGTTTAAAAGGCTGTACTAGAGTAAATAATTCTCTAGAGAATTGGAATGCTGGACAGAAAATTGAGGCAGAAGTAGTAGACTGACCAGACGCTCACTTCAGGGACTGATCAGCTTGGAAGATCAGAGCTTTCAATTAATGGAGGTCCAAGGCTTGCTGAATACTGAACCGAAAACTATGTCTATTTCCACTCTACCCACCACAGTCAAGATGAAATTCCTAATGCTCCTGTTCAGTCCTACAGTTGTCAGAATCAGCCAGAATGGGTCTCCCCAGATCCATCAGTGTGGGCCTGTTTGCCTCACAGGATTGGGTCTTGGGGTGAGCAGGACTTGCACGGTTAATATAGGCATGGGGATCTTCTCATTTTCAGAAGAGTCTAACCTTGGAGTGGGGGACTTTCTGGAAAAGAACTCCAAAGTACTGAGAGATTAAACTACTGCCTAAAAGCTCCTGGTGGGCCAGATAGACAGTGACAGTATAACATCCATGACCTTGATGTACTAAGTGGAATATAATTCTCTTACAGTTGTTAAAGAATTACAAATGTACAGCCATTTCCATTAATACATGCAACTTCCTCCCTGTCTCTAGGTGAATAGCTGCATTGGTCCATTGGTTGCCTTGTAGGTATGAAAGCTTCGTCTGTCCCGGGAAACTGTCTGGGCTGCTGTTAGAGAGAAAATTGCATTGTGAGAGTCAAGTGGGGTCCAAATCTCTGGCTAGAGCCTCAACTTTTAAGTGTGGAGATAAGACAGCACTGGCTCCCTGCTGTGGAGCAAGGCCATTCAGCCATGGAAGCCTGGGGTTCACTCTCTGTAGTGAAGTGCTCCTATTCCATGACTATTTCACCCAGGATTATTGTTCTTCACACTCTTAGTATTATTGGATATGTGCAGATTAGCCTGACCTAATATGGACTGGAAAGCTAAGGTGACTCTAACTGACAGTAGATAGCTTTTGAGTGTTAGTATTAGCAAATTTCTGTGGCCAGAACTGGCACTAACCTTGGAGTGGGGGACTTTGCATTTAAACCAGTGCAGGTGACATCTGACTATTACCTCACCCTTTCTTTTTCAGTAGATGAATATCAGTAACCTCAGATGTTCAGATGACACCACACTTATGGCAGAAAGCAAAGAAAGAGACACTAAAGAGCCTCTTGCTGCAAGTGAAAGAAGAGAGTGAAAAAGTTGGCTTAAAACTCAACATTTGGAAAACTAAGATCATGGCATCTGGTCCCATCACTTCATGGCAAATAGACGGGGAACAATGACAGACTTTATTCTTTTGGGTTCCAAAATCACTGCAGGTGGTGACTGCAGCCATGTAATTAAAAGATGCTTGCTCCTTGGAAGAAAAGTTGTAACCAACCTGGACAGCATATTAAAAAGCAGAGATATTACTTTAAAAACAGAGACATTACATAGATAGTCAAAGCTATGGTTTTTCCAGTGGTCATGTATGGATGTAAGAGTTGGACTATAAAGAACACTGAGCACTGAAGAACTGATGCTTTTGAACTGTGGTGTTGGAGAAGACTCTTGAGAGTCCCTTGAACAGCAAGGAGATCCAACCAATCCATCCTAAAGGAAATTAGTCCTGAATATTCATTGGAAGGACTGATGCTGAAACTGAAACTCCAATACTTTGGCCACCTGATTCGAAGAACTGACTTATTTGAAAAGATCCTGATGCTGGGAAAGATTGAAGGTGGGAGGAAAAGGGGATGGCAGAGGATGAGATGCTTGGATGACATCACCAACTCAATGGACATGAGTTTGAGTAAGCTCCAGGAGTTGGTGATGGACAGGGAGGTCTGGCAGGCTGCAGTCCATGGGGTCTCAAAGAGCTGGACATGACTGAGTGACTGAACTGAATTGAACTTTGTGAAAAAAGGAAAGTTCCATATTTTTAGTGAGTCAGGCCTGTCCCTGAGTGAGTCTGAATCCTCCTCACTTCATCTTTATGTGAAATGTGGCTGCTTTTGCTAGAGTCACAGTTTCTCAATTTTTCTGTATATTATTTTATAATTTAGTTATTAACTTTATTTTACAAAGAACCATGTTAGAAGTTGATTTTATTATTTATGTTACTAGAGAGGTTTTCTAAGAAACATAAATACTAGAAGAAGCAAACATCTTGCCCATAGATCTTTAGGAAAATCACTTTTAAAAATTAATGGAAAAAATTTTAGCTTTAAGAATCGTAACTTTTTAAAAGTCAATAGTATTGAATTAAAACATAGTCTAATTTTATTCTAAAGTGATTTTTATATATTTCTTATTTCCATGGCAATAAAAAACTTTCATCATTCTTATAAATGAAAGTGGCATTTTATAAGCTTCTATAAGGAAAGTAGTTACATGAAGTTACTTCTGTTAGTAAATTTTGCTAAACTGGTCAGTCTCTTTTGAGCTATTTAGCTTCTTAAATCATTTTAAGCATGTTTTGAAAGCAGACATCTATCTTATGCTTGAAAAAAAATTAAGTTAAAAACTAAATATACTTTGCTGTTTACTGTCTTGTGTAGTAAGGACTTATTTTTGAGGAGCTTTAAGATGGAGGAGAAGGGAGGGACAGTATGCCACATTTTTAGTCACAAAGGATTTTTACTCTGATCCTTTTGTTTCTTGTTATCTTGGATCTATTTCTGTAAAACTTGTAGCTTTACAAAACTCGTAGCTATTTTCTAAAAAAAGAACTTGAGGCTTAACTGCTGATATGTAACTATAGCAGTATTATTATGTCTCTTGGTGTAATCCACTATAATCAAAGTTGTATACTCCCTGATTATATATCCAATTGTTCTACCAACCGTGAAACAGTGGCTAGGAATGTTCTTGAGAACCAATTTTGCTTCTCCTTATCAATCCTCCTGCATTTACTGTAAAATCTTGACCTTATCCTTCAGACACTCATTATCTTCCATATACATAAAGCTTCATGTGAAGAATATATTTTAGAATTTAGTTTTGAGGTTCCAACTTTCCATACTGACAGAGAATAAGAGGTCAGAGAGAGGCAACCAGAGAGAAGCAACTCAAAGAAGAATTTAAAAAAATGTCTTTGGCTAACCTTGTTTATATTTTCATTCTTCCCACTGGAAAATTCTTTGTTCAACCAAGAGGACCCCATATTGTTCTCAGGGCTGGAGTAGCATTTGTTATCCTGAGTTCACGTGTTGCACACCCCACTTCCTGTGCCTGTAGCTGACATTGTTAATTTTGTTTTTTTTTCCTAATATGACCTCAGAATCCTCATCAATACAGAGGATTGGCAGCTTCTCGCAAACGATCATAGTTAGCTTGCAAGGTGAAATCCATATTTCATGGACTTTGTAGGAACAAGAAATTAATTTTTGTTGTGTTAAACCACACATACACACACAATCACCCCCTGTGTCACACTGCACAAATCACCTTCCTTCTTTCTGCTTTCGCATTTTATAAAAATGACTCTCATACCAGTTAAGTCTGCAGTTAGGATCTAATTTAATACTGGTTGTGAAAGCCTCTGTAAAATGTCTGATGATATGTGCATGGAAGTCAATGTTATTTTAATGTTTTCTTTGGAAAGCTGTGAAACAGGCATATGTTTTGGCCTTTTTTGTCTTATTGGGTAAGGCTTCCATTAACAAAGCACAACAGACATTATATAAGTAGAGTTGCAGTCAAGCAGGCCACTCATCTCTAACAGGCAACTGAAGCCGTTTAGTCCATTAGTCCCAAAGAGCTGGAAAATTTCCCTCCTTTTTTATTCCCCAAGCTTCCTCTTCTCTGTCCCCTCTTCTTCTTTCTATTCTCTTTCTCCACTTTCCTTCTCTTCCCCAACTTCTTCTCTTTCCTCTAGAATCTCTTAAGGTGATATTTGGCTAAAGATTAGGGAGGAGTTCCTTCTCTGTGTGAAGGCCTCAAATAATAAACTCTTTTTAATAGCAATAGATAAAAAGTCTGAAATACCAAGAGACAGTCATCAATAAAGGTTTTGAATAAAGTTGCTTCATTCAGTTCAGTTCAGTCACTCAGTCATGTCCAACTCTTTGCGACCCCATGGACTAGCATGTCAGGCCTCCCTGTCCATCACCAACTCCCAGAGCTTACTCAAACTCATGTCCATTGAGTCAGTGATGCCATCAAACCATCTCATCCTCTGTTGTCCCTGTCTCCTCCTGTCTTCAATCTTGCCCAGCATCAGGGTCTTTTCCAATGAGTCAGTTCTTCGCATCAGGTGGCCAAAGTATTGGAGCTTCAGCTTCAGCCTCAGTCCTTCCAATGAATATTCAGGACTGATCTCCTTGAAATCAGTTGGATCTCCTGCTTGGCTCTCCTTGCAGTCCAAGGGACTCATAAGAGTCTTCTCAAACACCACATTTCAAAAGCATCAATTCTTTGGTGCTCAGCTTTCTTTATGGTCCAACTCTCACACCTGTACATGACCACTGAAAAAACCATAGCTTTGACTAGATGGACCTTTGTTGGAAAAGTAATGTCTCTGCTTTTTAATATGCTGTCTAAGTTGGTCATAGCTTTTCTTCCAAGGAGCAAGCGTCTTTAAATTTCATGACTGCAGTCACCATCTGCAGTGATTTTGGAGCCCCCCAAAATAAAGTCTCTCACTGTTTCCATTGTCTCCCCATCTATTTGTCATGAAGTGATGGACCAGATGCCATGATCTTAGTTTTCAGAATGTTGAGCTTTAAGCCAACATTTTCACTCTCCTCTTTCACTTTCATTAAGAAGCTCTTTTGTTCTTCTTTGTTTCTGCTATAACGGTGGTGTTATCTGCATATCTGAATTTATTGATATTTCTTCCAGCAAACTTGACCCCAGCTTGTGTTTCATCCAGCCGGCCATTTCGCATGATATACTCTGCGTATAAGTTAAATAAGCAGGATGACAGTATACAGTCTTCTTTACCAATTTGGAACCAATCTGTTGTTCCATGTCTAGTTCTAACTGTTGCCCCTTGACCTGCATACAGATTTCTCAGGAGGCAGGTAAGGTGGTCTGGTTTTCCCATTTCTTGAAGGATTTTCCACAGTTTGTTGTGATCCACATAGTCAAATGCTTTGGTGTAGTCAATAAACCAGAAGTAGACAATTTTTCTGGAACTCTCTTGCTTTTTTGATGAACCAACGGATATTGGCAATTTGATCTCTGGTTCCTCTGCCTTTTCTAAATCCAGCTTGAATATCTGGAATTTAACAGTTCATGTACTATTGAAGCCTGGGTTGGAGAATTTTGAGCATTACTTTGCTAGCATGTGAGATGAGTGCAACTGTGTTGTAGTTTGAACATTCTTTGGCATTGGAATGAAAACTGACCTTTTTCAGTCCTGTGGCCACTGCTGAGTTTTCAAAATTTGCTGGCATATTGAGTGCAGCAGTTTTACAGCATCATTCAGGATTTGAAATAGCTCAACTGGAATTCCATCACCTCCACTGGCTTTGCTCATAGTGATGCTCCCTAAGGCCCACTTGACTGCATTCCAGAATGTCTCACTCTAGAAGAGTGATCACACCATCATGGTTTTTTGGGTCATGAAGATCTTTTTTGTATAGTTCTTCTGTTTATTTTGTCACCTCTTCTGCTTCTGTTAGGTCCATAATTTATTTCATAAAGTACTTATTTCCAAATTAATAATTATGCAAATATTCTTTTTTAAAAATAGGACTCAAATGAAATAAGATAAAATTAATGTGAGTTATAAAATTACACAAAGCTCTGAAATATTTTTTAAAGTCAGAGTAGGACATTTAACATATTGCACTGTATTTGTATCAGACATAGTTAATTTTTTTTAAATTGCAGGATAATTGCTTTGCACTCTTGTGTTGGCTTCTGCTATAGAACAATGCAAATAAGCCATATATATATATATATATATATATATATATATATATATCCTACCTCTTGAGCCTCCCTCCCACCTCTACCCCATCACACCCCTCTAGCACATCACAGAGCATAGGGCTCCTTCTGTCATACAGCAACTTCCCATTAGCTATCTATTTTATCGATGGTGTATATATGTCAAAGCTACTGTCTCGATTCATCCCACCTTCTCCTTCCCCTGCTGTGTTCACAAGAGTTTCTTCCACATCTGTGTCTATTCCTGGCCTGCCAATAGGTTCATCAGTACCATTTTTCTAGATTCCAGATATATGGAATCTGTTCATATTAACAGATTAATAATCTGTTAATACTGTTTATATATGATATTTATTTTTCTTGTTCTTACTTCATTCTGTATAATAAGTTCTAGGTTCACCCACTGCATTTCAACTGACTCAAATTTTTCCTTTTTTATGGCTGAGTAATTACAAGTTACTAGGTAGAAGGCAATAGTAATTAAATTAGATAATAATATGTTCTTAACTTTACGAAATGAATTAGTGTTGCCAACTGTCATGCTCGTGGCCCACATATCATCTGGGTCCTCTTCCCATGGAGTCTGGGAGAGACTGACCTGACTTTAGCTTGGTGAAATCTCTGAGCCTTCCTCAAGTTTTACACAAGTACAAGGTGAGGACAGAGGACAGAGAATATTCTGTATTCTTAAGGTCAGTTTGGCCACCAGGCTCCTTCTGACCTAGTTCCAGTATTAACTCAGATGCAAAACATCCCCCTTCTCGAGTTCCTCAGAAAATTCTGTTCTCCCAAAGCTTGTGAAAGTGTACAGAATTTTCTGAAGATTATGTCTGATGGAAGATTTGGAAGGGCTTATCTTTCAGCCCATAGGTAATTTCAGATGAACATATTCCTCTCTGCTTTTCCCCTATCCTTCAGTCTCTCCATCATGGGGAATGTGCTCTGGCCCTTCTCTCCATGGAGATTCTTGCTCCATACTTTCAGAAGATTCTATCTTCCTGCCTCCCTCTCTCTACCTGCCTCAGGGGTAAACAAATTTGTCTCTCCATCTCAAGTTCTACAACAAGATGCTCATCAATATACTAAATAGGCCTGAATATAAGAGACCCAAGAATGTATTTTCCAAAAGAGAAGATACTCTTTAAGAAGTTTTAGCCAACTTAAACATGTATATAAATTATTGATATAGAATAGTCAAATGTCTACTTACAGTATTGAGTTTATCAATTTAATCACACAATCATACTTAAAAGAATCCATTATAGAAGACCTATATTGCTTTTTTAAATTGGAGTATAGTTGATTTACAGCATTGTGTTAGTTTCAGGTGTATAGCAAAGTGACTCAGATATACATGTACATATATTCATTCTTTTTTAGACCATTTTCTCATATAGCTTATCACATAGTATTTAGTAGAATCCCCTTGTGTTACACAGTTGGTCCTTGTTGGTTACCTATCTTATATACAGTAGTGTATGCATGTTCATTCCAAGCTCCTGATTTATCCCCCCCACCAGTGTTTCCCCTTTCACAACCATAAGTTTGTTTTTGATATCTGCAAATCTATTTGTTTTGTGAATAAGCTTGGTTTTTTTTAGACTCTACATATGAGTAATAATATGATATTTGTCATTCTCTAACTTACTTCACTTAGTATGATAATTTCTAGGTCTATCTATGTTGCTGCAAATGACATTATTTCATTCTTTTTATGGTTGAGTAATATTCCATAGTATATATTTTCCACACCTTCTTCATTCATTCATCTGTCAATGGACATTTACATTGCTTCCATGTCCTGGTTATTGTAACTAGCAGTGCAATGAACATTGGGGTGCATGTATCTTTTCAAAGTATGGTTCTCTCTGAGCATATGTCCAGCTGGATCATATGGTAGTTCTATTTTTGTTTTTTTAGGAACCTCCATACTGGTCTCCATTGTGGTTGAACCAATTAACATTTGCTCCAATCATGTAGGAGGGTTCTCTTTTTCTCCATATCTTCTCCAGCATTTCTTGTTTGTAGACTTTTTGATGATGGCCATTCTGACCAGTGTGAGGTGCTTTGCAACTTTGATTTGCATTCTCTGATAATTAGTGATGGGCATATTTTAATGTGCTTTATGGCTATCTGTATGGTCTCTTTGGAGAAATATCTATTTAGATCTTCTGCCTATTTTCTGATTGACTTTTTTTTTACATAGATCTGCATGAGCTGTTTTTATATTTTGGAGATTAATCCTTTGTCGTTCACTTCATTTACACATATTTTCTCCCATCCTGTGTGCCGTCTTTTCATTTTGTTGATGGCTTCCTTTGCTGTGCAGGAGCTTTTAAGTTTAATTAGGTTCCACTTATTTATTTTTGCTTTTATTTTTATTACTCTAGGAGGTGGATCCAAAAAGATATTGCTAGGATTTATGTTGAAGACTGTTTTGCCTGTGTTTTCCTCTAAGGTTTATGGTACCCAGGCTTACATTTAGGTCTTTGATCCATTTCAAGTATATATTTGTGTATGGTGTTGGGGGTATTCTAATTTCATCCTTTTACATGTAGTTTGTACAGTTTTCCTGGCACCACTCATTGAACAGATTGCAGAGTTTCTCCCACCAAAGTGAGAGTTCCGAGCCTGCCAGGTTCCCCAGCCTGAAGGTCTGGCACCAGGAGGAGGAATCCCCAAAGCAGTTGGCTTTGAAGGCCCATGGGACTTAAGTACAGGTGCTCCACAGGACTTGGGGAGACAAATTCTTCATATTTGACATGGTGTCTTTGCCACCAACAGAGCCATTGTTGAGTCACTTAACACAGCTTTCTAAAACTCATTAAGTTCATTTCTTTCCAACTAATTTGAAGGACACAGGGTGCAAAGAGTTGGACACAACTGAGTGGCCAACACACACACACACCATATTTAACCCAGTCAGCCTGCTTGCACTGAAATTTTATCCCAAACCATAAGAATCAACCTGTTATTTGTGTTCTCCATAATGTAGCCACTTAATTTATTGCTTTTTAAAGTGACCTTTAAGTCTTATTCACAATGACATTCAACACTTGCAATTGAGAGATTGTACTGGGGAATAGAGATTACAGCTCGGTTAAATTTCTTTGCCTTCTTTTTTGTAACTGAGCCTCTTGAGTGACCTTTATAAACAATTGAAATTAACATTGATTGAAGTAGTTTCAGGCAGGTCTTCCCCAAACAATTCTTAGTCGTCCAACATGAAACTTCTGAAATAATGTCTCATGAGATTTGAATTTAAGGTTGCTATCTCTATGGGAGGGATAAACAATCTCAAAGGCAAAAAACCCCAAAATCTTACCTTATGTTCTAGCATATAGACAGTTGTCCCCTAACTTTCTCCCTAGGAAGGACCGTGGTGCCAGTTGTTAAAATTTCCCTTATTACACAGATATTTATAATATAATTTAATCTTGTAGCAGGGCAAATATTAATTCTACATTACAGATGAAGAAAATGAAGTTCAAAGAAAAGAAACATCATGTGGTTTGACATAGGGCCAAGTCTAGCCAAGTGGTTTTCCTTAAAATATGATAAAAACAACATACAAGGACCTTTAAGAATCTGCCTGCAATGCAGGAGATCTGAATTCAGTTCCTGGGTCAGGAAGATCCCCTGGAGAAGAGAATAGCTATCCATTCCAATATTCTTGCCTAGAGAATTCCATGGACAGAGGAGACTGGTGGGCTACAGTCTGTGGGTTCACAAAAGGTTGGACACAACTGAGTGATTAACACTTTCACTTTTCTTTCAAGGGAGTAAATCTCAAATATTCTCACCACAAAAAAAGTAGTAATAATTATGTAATGTGATGGTGTTAGCTAATGCTATGGGATAATAATTTTGCAATATATACATGTATCAAATCAATATAGATGTCAATCATATCTCAATAAAGCTGGGGAAAAATATGTACAATGAATTTATAGTATAGTTATAATAACAGAAAAATAAAAGACCACCAATTTATTTTTTAAAAAATACAGTAACCTGGATAATAGTTTGAGATCAGGAGGAAGGTTTTTCTAGCAATTGACTCTGTAATATTAAAAATAAATGCATTTATTTCTTCATTGGTAGATACTTTCAAATATTCCTTGGAATTCTTTTCAAAGCCTTTTCTTTTATAGTTGTGATAAGGTCATTTATTACCTAATTCAAAAGTCTGAGTAATCATTTTCTCTCAATATGCTATTTTCATATTTTTAAAGAATTTGTGCCTATACTAAAATAAGAAGTCATCTCTTATTTCTTGGAGAGGGCAAACCAGATGTCCAGCAGGATTTTGGAGGGGTCTAGGCTGAGGACTGTTAAGTACAGGGTATGTGGGTGATAGAACATACTTGCAAAGAGAAGGTATGGGGAAAGAGACTCATTTTTAAATAGCTGCTCAACAGTGAAAGCCTTGAGAAGAAGAACTTCTAATATAGGTGTCTTTGTGTGAGGGGGAGGGATGTTGGGGGGCAGGGAGGGTTGTTTGCTGTATGATGAATAGTGAAAAATTACCATGTAGCCCTTTTAAGAAAATTCATAAAAAATGTCCAAGTTATTCAGCAATTCTAGTTTTGTAGTTTCTTTGTTCTCTTACACAGAAGTGAAAGGACTTTGTGCTTTGTGTTCAAATTCCTTTTTGGGTACAGGAGAGAGAACACAGAAGAAGTAGCCAAACTAAGTTCTTTAAGCAAAGGCTAGTTCACTGGACTCCCAATGATTCAGGCCATTTTGCAACGCCAATTACTTCACTTTTATCCTCATTCAAGAATGATAAGACCTGGGCAAGGTTCATGGTTCCTAAGATGAATTTGAACTAAAAGAAAACACCAGTTCATGCATAACAAGAACTCTCATAGATTGGAGTGCCAGCTTCTTCAGTATAGTCACCTTCTCAGTTTGAACCCCAAACATCATCAGAAACCACTTAATTAGTTCACTTTAAGAAACCACTGTCACAAGAATCGGGAAAACCCCAAATTCATATCATCAGTATATTTTTCTCCTTGTAGGTGAGCCCTTGTAAGCAGCCAAATTAGAAAAAGGCCATTTGTTCAGAAGGCCCCTTGTTGGGATAAAATCATATCAAGCAGAAACACTAACTTGAACTTCAGAAGGGAGATGGTCTTGTTTTAAAAAAAAAAAAAAGCAGAAAAACCCTTTAAAGTTCACTGATATCATTCCCTGCATCCATAACTACACCAAGACTCACTGGAGATCAAATGCTATAAAATCCAGCTGCTTGGTAAGCAGGTGCTCTTTGACTGAGTACCCCCCCCACCTTATTGGCAAGTCTTCCTTTGGACATGGTAATTCATGTAGCCAAGACTCCTATCTCTCTAGTTACTTTGCATACATAGTCTGCTTTGATCACCAAGTTCAACTGTACAAAAGCAATCTTATTTTCTTCCTTTCCAACACCATGCTGAGGCCCACGCTGCAGGTGCCTGAGAAAATACTGACATTCCCTCCTAAACAATAGGACTGTCATTTCTGTATGAGAAGCTAAGCACTCATTCCTTTTTAAAAAGAATCCTCTCCTGAATTTGTTTCTCCTTAATACTTAATTTTAAAGACTCTAAGAAACCTATATAAACTTAAAGATATAAAGACATAACAAATTTAAATTATATTCCTTCTTCAAGCTTTGAACATTAGCCGAAGTTATGGCTTTGTAAGTGTCAGTGTCAATACCTCATTTTGCTCCCATTCCATATTTTTAGAGTCAATAGTAAATTCTTCCCTAATCCCCTCTTCATTAAGTTCAAATGGAATTCTAGCCTATCAGCCACTTAAGTTTATTTATTTGCTTTTGTTCTAATTCTACAAAAAGTTAAAAAAAATGGGAGAAATGTATTACAGGAGGCTCTATGCTTCCTGGAACAATCCAGTATCACAGCAACCACTAAGTCTATGTGTCCTAAAAAAAGTCTGGAAAACATTTACTCTGCTTATTTATATATTGGACCTGTTTCTATGGCATTCCCAGGTTTAAATAATGCATGGGCCTCTTCTCTACCCATTCTGATTAATTATTCATTTACAAGTGTTTACTGAGTCTCTCTACTCTGTGTCAAGCACTATATGAGGTATGAGCCATACAAAAGAGAACAATAATGTTTATATCTAGAGTCAGCATCTACAAAATTTTTAAGTTGGGCAATACTATTAGGAAAAAAAGAAGTGCTACATCTATTATTTATTTATAAATAACATACATGTGTTGCTGTACAAATATTGTATATAATAATTCATAAAAATAGCCACTTTAAATGGATCAGATTTTCAAAAGTTAACAAGATTGTATGTTCTAACATTTTCTTCCCTCACACCACTGGGTCAATTTGCATAGTGATTAAGGTATGGAGGTGCCCTACTCTGAAGACCACTGAACCTGTTGACCAATATTTAGTGTATCTGTCACTGATATTGCAATAAAGAATTTGTAAAGTGCAAGTGTATTTTTTTAAACTATTCTACAGATGAATAAATCTCTTTCAAAATGTAATAAGAATTTAAGAATCACATGTCAGTGTAGGAAAACAACTGAAAAAGAAATACATTTTTCTTCAAACCTCTGCAATTTCCCAGACATAAAATTATGTTATGTTATGATTTTTAATTGGAAACTTAAATAATACATGGCATGCAATGAGTGTCTCAACTTGGAGTTCAGGCAAAGCATATAAATATTTTATTTTATAGTTCTACTTGTTTACCTTTATATTAATCAATATGAGTTAAATTTAGTGACATGCCAGTACAATATACAATACTATCATTAAATGGTATGTTTTAAACAAATAAAAGATTAATTGATTTATAATTATGATTCTTTATTAAATTTTTCTTTAACAAACAATGTAGGTATTGCATATTGCCATAATTCATCTTATTGGTACACTAATACTTCTTTTTAAAAAGAACTTTTCAGAAGATGACTAAAAAAAGGTAATAGCCATAGACCTAATTGTTCAAGAGGTGTTGGGTAACAGAAAACATCTTGTCACTTTTAAATATACTAAAATCTTAAAATTTCAAAACATATACGTATTTGTAAATAAATATATGTATATGTTTGTATCTACAAACCATAGGATTTGAAAAGGGAAAGAAGTGACATTACATGGGAAATCCCCTTCGTAGGAAAGTAAATTTTTGATATTAGTTATGAAAACAAAATATTGGAGGTCAATAGGGTAAAAACAGGCTACTTGGGAAACCTCAGTAATTAATAGCCAAAGCTTTTAACAGTCTCACTTTAGATCTAATGTGGAATCATAATATTTCAAATGGAAAAAAAAAGTTACTTAATGTGAAAACTTTTAGCTGGACTATTAAAGAAGAAGGATGGTATATTTGAGATCTGATCTCAAGAAAACTGAAATTCACGTTACTATGTGAAAGAAGCTCTAAAAGGGTTATATACTGTATGATGCCAGTTACACGACATTCTGGAAAAGGCAAAATTATGTAGACAGTAAAAAGATCACTGGCTGCCAGTGATAGGAGGTTGGTAGAGATGAACAAGAGGAGCTTAAAGGATTTTTAGGGCGGTGGAACTATTATTCTGTATGATACTGTAATAGTAGATACTTGTCCTTACACATATGTTGAAACCCACAGAATGTACAACACCAAGAGTGAATCCTAATATAAACTATGAACTTTGGGTGCCTATGATGTGACAAAGGCAGATTAATCAACTGTAACAAATATACCACTTTGGTGGGGGATATTGATAAGGAGGGAGGCTATGCACATGTGGGAGCGAGGGGTATATAAGAAGAAACTCTGTACTTTCCTCTCAAATTTGCTGTAAATCTGTAAGTACTCTAAAAATATATATAATCCTAAAAAATAAAGTCCACTTTAAATCTTTGTCAGCTCTTGGATGCTGCCATTTTTAAAAAGGAAGTAAATTTTTTTCAAGTAAAATTGTAATATTGTTTCCTCAACTAAATATTCCACTAAAATATTCCACTACTAAAATATTCCACTACTGAAATTTTTAAATGAAATTATATAACTAAAATGAGCCACTTACACACAGATGGCCAGAGCATAAAAATATTGACAAGCTTTGGTTGGTTGATGCACCTTTCTATAAATGCCATTAACTTTTCCTGTATCCTTATTTGAACAAATAAAAGCAATGATTAATGCAAAAACATTTTAGTGTTGTATGTGCTCAGCAAGACAACTCAAAATATTCAGTAACAGACTATTTTGGACTCTGTACTTTGAAATAAAGCAAAAGACTGAATGAAAAGCAGATAATGGACCAGGTTAGAGGAAATTGTGAGACAATGGATCAAATAAAACTTTTTGGAAATCCCCAAGAACCTTCTAATAGGTTAAGTGTGCCCTACAAATAGTTTCATAAAATTGTAATTTTTATCCTTAAGGCAAGATCGAAGGGGGGAAAATGCTTTGCCTTTTATGTTTCTATAATATTTACCTCATTACATAAAAATGTTAACATGAATTTTTCATGCTATGATAATGATGTCTCAGAACTTCTCAATAATTTATTTATTTTTGGCTCCACTGAATCTTTATTGTTGCACATGGATTTTAGTATGGTGAGCAGGAGCTCTTCCTCACTGCAGTGTGCGGGTTTCTCACTGTGGGGGCTTCGCTTGTGGAGCACGGGCTCTAGGCACACAGGCTTCAGCAGCTATGGCTTGTGGGCTCCACTGCAAGGGCTCAGTGGTTATGGCATACAGGCCTAGTGACCCCATGACATGTGGGATCTTCCCAGATCAGGGATCGGACCCATGTGCATTGGCAGGTGGATTCCTATCCACTCTACTGTCAGGGAAGTCCATGATATCTCAGAACTTTTGATGTAATAATAGAAAATTAAAGGTAAATTGTGTGACATACTGCTAGTTGTCTCCTAAATCTATTTCCCAAGTTCTAGTTAGGCAGGCAGCTAGAGACTACATTGCCCACTCTGCTTTGCAGTTTGGTAGGGCCATGTGACTAAATTTAGACCAATAATATGTGAATAGAAATAATGCTTGCCATTTCTAAGCTTTGGCCCTAAAAACACTGGGGATATGTTTCTCCAGCTTCTCTTTCACCTCTTCATATAGGGTGGGCTATAGACATGGCAGTGACCCAGCTTCAGCTATCCCTCCAAAAATAATGTAATGCTAATGATGGCAAAGGAATAGATGGGCGTTCTTTCTTGGTCCTTAAATAGCCTCATGGAACAGAACTGCTTTGTCAGCCTTAGGTGGTGAAATCAAAATATAACACAAGAAAAAAGGAAACTACCATCCTATTTTGGCAACAAATTTGGGTTTTTTTTTTTTTTTTTTTTTTTGGTCTCTTTATTATAGTGGCTTTACTCTAAGACAGAACAAATTAAAAAAATAAAAGGGGTTTATTGATTAATGCAACTAGAAAATCTAGGGTTTCTGTGGGCTTCAAGATTGGTTTGATCAAGGAGTCATTCCTTTCCAGGTCTCTATCTTCTATGCACTAGCCTAATACTGAGTCTCGCTTTCCCATGGTGATACAATCATCAACCAATCACTGAAATCCAAGCAAGAGAATATAAAATCTACTTTGAACCTGAACTTCATGCTTCTCCCTAGAGCCAGGGATGCATAAGGTATTGTAGTTGTCTCTACCAAAATAAAGATTCAGGCAGGTTTTTTTTTTTTTTTTCCATTTATTTTTATTAGTTGGAGACCAATTACTTTACAATATTGTAGTGGTTTTTGTCATACACTGACATGAATCAGCCATGGATTTACAGTATTCCCCATCCTGATCCCCCCTCCCACCTCCCTCTCTACCTGATCCCTCTGGGTCTTCCCAGTTCACCAGGTCCGAGCACTTATCTCATGCATCCAACCTGGGCTGGTGATCTGTTTCACCATAGATAATATACATGTTTCAAAGCTATTCTCTTGAAAGATCCCACCCTCGCCTTCTCCCACAGAGTCTAAAAGTCTGTTCTGTACATCTGTGTCTCTTTTTCTGTTTTACATATAGGGTTATCATTACCATCTTTCTAAATTCCATATATATGTGTTAGTATACTGTAGTGGTCTTTATCTTTCTGGCTTACTTCACTCTGTATAATGGGCTCCAGTTTCATCCATCTCTTTAGAACCGATTCAAATGAATTCTTTTTAATGGCTGAGTAATATTCCATGGTGTATATGTACCACAGCTTCCTTATCCATTCGTCTGCTGATGGGCATCTAGGTTGCTTCCATGTCCTGGCTATTATAAACAGTGCTGCGATGAACATTGGGGTGCACGTGTCTCTTTCAGATCTGGTTTCCTCAGTGTGTATGCCCAGGAGTGGTATTGCTGGGTCATATGGCAGTTCTATTTCCAGTTTTTTAAGGAGTCTACACACTGTTCTCCATAGTGGCTGTACTAGTTTGCATTCCCACCAACAGTGTTCCCTTTTCTCCACACCCTCTCCAGCATTTATTGCTTGTAGACTTTTGGATAGCAGCCATCCTGACTGGCGTGTAATGGTACCTCATTGTGGTTTTGATTTGCATTTCTCTGATCATGAGTGATGTTGAGCATCTTTTCATGTGTTTGTTAGCCATCTGTATGTCTTCTTTGGAGAAATGTCTGTTTAGTTCTTTGGCCCAATTTTTGATTGGGTCATTTATTTCTCTGGAATTGAGATGCAGGAGTTGCTTGTATATTTTTGAGATTAATCCTTTGTCTGTTGCTTCATTTGCTATTATTTTCTCCCAATCTGAGGGCTGTCTTTTCACCTTGCTTATAGTTTCCTTTGCTGTGCAAAAGCTTTTAAGTTTCATTAGGTCCCATTTGTTTATTTTTGCTTTTGTTTCTAATATTCTGGGATGGGGGTCATAGAAGACCCTGCTGTGATTCATGTCGGAGAGTGTTTTGCCTATGTTCTCCTCTAGGAATTTTATAGTTTCTGGTCTTACATTTAGATCTTTAATCCATTTTGAGTTTATTTTTGTGTATGGTGTTAGAAAGTGTCCTAGTTTCATTCTTTTACAGGTGGTTGACCAGTTTTCCAAGCACTACTTGTTAAAGAGATTGTCTTTTTTCCATTGTATATCTTTGCCTCCTTTGTCGAAGATAAGGTGTCCATAGGTTCATGGATTTATCTCTGGGCTTTCTATTCTGTTCCATTGATCTAAATTTCTGTCTTTGTGCCAGTACCATACTGTCTTGATGACTGTGGCTTTGTAGTAGAGTCTGAAGTCAGGCAGGTTGATTCCTCCAGTTCCATTCTTCTTTCTCAAGATTACTTTGACTATTCGAGGTTTTTTGTATTTCCATACAAATTGTGAAATTATTTGTTCTAGTTTTGTGAAAAATACCATTGGTAGCTTGATAGGGATTGCATTGAATCTATAGATTGCTTTGGGTAGTATAGCCATTTTGACAATATTGATTCTTCCATGAACACATGTTTCTCCATCTCTTTGTGTCCTCTTTGATTTCTTTCATCAGTGTTTTATAGTTTTCTCTGTATAGGTCTTTTGTTTCTTTAGGTAGATATACTCCTAAGTATTTTATTCATTTTGTTGCAATGGTGAATGGTATTGTTTCCTTAATTTCTCTTTCTGTTTTCTCATTGTTAGTGTATAGGAATGCAAGGGATTTCTGTGTGTTAATTTTATATCCTGCAACTTTACTATATTCGTTGATTGGCTCTAGTAATTTTCTGGTAGAGTCTTTAGGGTTTTCTATGTAGAGGATCATGTCATCTGCAAACAGTGAGAGTTTCACTTCTTCTTTTCCTATCTGGATTCCTTTTACTTCTTTTTCTGCTCTGATTGCTGTGGCCAACACTTCCAACACTATGTTGAATAGTTGTGGTGAGAGTGGGCACCCTTGTCTTGTTCCTGATTTTAGGGGAAATGCTTTCAATTTTTCACCATTGAGGGTAATGCTTGCTGTGGGTTTGTCATATATAGCTTTTATTATGTTGAGGTATGTTCCTTCTATTCCTGCTTTCTGGAGAGTTTTAATCATAAATGGGTGTTGAATTTTGTCAAAGGCTTTCTCTGCATCTATTGAGATAATCATATGGTTTTTATCTTTCAATGTGTTAATGTGATGTATTACATTGATTGATTTGCGGATATTAAAGAATCCTTGAATTTCTGGAATAAAGCCCACTTGATCATGGTGTATGATTTTTTTAATATGTTGTTGGATTCTGTTTGCTGGAATTTTGTTAAGGATTTTTGCATCTATGTTCAGCAGTGATATTGGCCTATAGTTTTCTTTTTTTGTGGCATCGTTGCCTGGTTTTGGAATTAGGGTGATGGTGGCCTCATAGAATGAGTTTGGAAGTTTGCCTTCCTCTGCCATTTTCTGGAAGAGTTTGAGTAAGATAGGTGTTAGCTCTTCTCTAAATTTTTGGTAGAATTCAGCTGTGAAGCCATCTGGTCCTGGGCTTTTGTTTGCTGGAAGATTTCTGATTACAGTTTCGATTTCCTTGCTTGCAATGGGTCTGTTAAGATCTTCTATTTCATCCTAGTTCAGTTTTGGAAAGTTATACTTTTCTAAGAACTTGTCCATTTCTCCCAAGTTGTCCATTTTATTGGCATAGAGCTGCTGGTAGTAGTCTCTTATGATCCTTTGTATTTCAGTGTTGTCTGTTGTGATCTCTCCATTTTCATTTCTAATTTTGTTAATTTGGTTCTTCTCTCTTTGTTTCTTAATGAGTCTTGCTAATGGTTTGTCAATTTTGTTTATTTTTTCAAAAAACCAGCTTTTAGCTTTGTTGATTTTTGCTATGGTCACTTTAGTTTCTTTTGCATTTATTTCTGCCCTAATTTTTAAGATTTCTTTCCTGCTACTAACCCTGGGGTTCTTCATTTCTTCCTTCTCTAATTGCTTTAGGTGTAGAGTTAGGTTATTTACTTGACTTTTTTCTTGTTTCTGGAGGTAAGTCTGTAATGCTACGAACTTTCCCCTTAGCACTGCTTTTACAGTGTCCCATAGTTTTTGGGTTGTTGCGTTTTCATTTTCATTCATTTCTATGCATATTTTGATTTCTTTTTTTATTTCTTCTATAATTTGTTGGTTATTCAGAAGCGTGTTATTTAGCCTCCATATGTTTGAATTTTTAACAATTATTTTTCCTGTAATTGAGATCTATTCTTACTGCACTGTGGTCAGAAAAGATGACTGGAATGATATCAATTTTTTTAAATTTTCCAAGGCTAGATTTATGGCCCAGGATGTGATCTATTCTGGAGAACGTTCCGTGTGCACTTGAGAAAAAGGTGAAGTTGATTGTTTTGTGGTGAAATGTCCTATAGATATCAGTTAGGTCTAGCTGGTCCATTGTGTCATTTAAAGTTTGTGTTTCCTTGTTAATTTTCTGTTTAGTTGATCTATCCATATTTGTTAGTGGGGTATTAAAGTCTCCCACTATTATTGTGTTACTATTAATTTCCTCTTTCATACTCGTTAGCATTTGCCTTACATATTGCAGTGCTCCTATGTTGGGTACATATAAATTTATAATTGTTATATCTTCTTCTTGGATTGATCCTTGATCATTATGTAGTGTCCTTCTTTGTCTCTTTTCACAGCCTTTATTTGAAAGTCTGTTTTATCTGATATGAGTATTGCGACTCCTGCTTTCTTTTGGTCTCCATTTGCGTGAAATATTTATTTCCAGCCCTTCACTTTTAGTCTGTATGTGTCCCTTGTTTTGAGGTGGGTCTCTTGTAGACAGCAATATATAGGTTTTTTTTTTTTTGTATCCACTCAGCCAATCTTTGTCTTTTGGTTGGGGCATTCAACCCATTTACATTTAAGGTAATTATTGATAGGTATGGTCCTGTTGTCATTTACCTTGTTGTTTTGGGTTCACGTTTATACAACCTTTCTATGTTTCCTGTCTAGAGAAGATCCTTTAGCATTTGTTGAAGAGCTGGTTTGGTGGTGCTGAATTCTCTCAGCTTTTGCTTGTCTGTAAAGCTTTTGAGTTCTCTTTCATATCTGAATGAGATCCTTGCTGGGTACAGTAATCTAGGTTGTAGGTTATTCTCTTTCATTACTCTAAGTATGTCCTGCCATTCCCTTCTGGCTTGAAGGGTTTCTATTGATAGATCAGCTGTTATCCTTATGGGAATCCCTTTGTGTGTTATTTGTTGTTTCTCCCTTGCTGCTTTTAATATTTGTTCTTTGTGTTTGGTCTCTGTTAATTTGAATCATATGTGTCTTGGGGTGTTTCGCCTTGGGTTTATCCTGTTTGGGACTCTCTGGGTTTCTTGGACTTGGGTGGCTATTTCCTTTCCCATTTTAGGGAAGTTTTCAGCTATTATCTCCTCGAGTATTTTCTCATGGCCTTTCGTTTTGTCTTCTTCTTCTGGGACTCCTATGATTTGAATGTTGGGGCGTTTCACATTGTCCCAGAGGTCCCTGAGGTTGTCCTCATTTTTTTTTTTTTTGATTCTTTTTTCTTTTCCCCTCTCTGCTTCATTTATTTCCACCATTTTATCTTCTACCTCACTTATCCAATCTTCTGTCTCCATTATTCTACTCATGGTTCCCTCCAGAGTGTTTTTGATCTCATTTATTGCATTATTCATTTTTAATTGACTCTTTTTTATTTCTTCTAGGTCCTTGTTAAATATTTCTTGCATCTTCTCAATCTTTGTCTCCAGGCTGTTTATCTATAACTCCATTTTGTTTTCAAGATTTTGAATTATTTTTATTATCATTATTCTAAATTCTGTTTCAGGTAGATTCCCTATCTCCTCCTCTTTTGTTTGACTTGGTGGGCATTTTTCATGTTCCTTTACCTGTTGGGTATTTCTCTGCCTTTTCATCTTGTTTAGATTGCTGTGTCTGGAGTGGGCTTTCTGTATTCTGGAGGTCTGTGATTCCTTTTTAATGTGGAGGTTTTACCCAGTGGGTGGGGTTGGACGATTGATTTGTCAAGGTTTCCTGGTTAGGGAAGCTTGTATCAGTGTTCTGGTGTGTGGAATTGGATTTCTTCTCTCTGGAGTGCAATGGAGTGCCCAGTAATGAGTTTTGAGATGGGTCTATGTGTTAGGTGTGACCTTGGGCAGCCTGTATGTTGACACTCAGGTCTATGTTCCTGCGTTGCTGGAGAATTTGCGTGGTATGTCTTGTTCTGGAACTTACTGGTTCTTGGGTGGTGGTTGGTTTCAGTGTAGGTATGGAGGCTTTTGGATGGTTTCTTATTACTTAATGTTCCATGTAGTCAGGAGTTTTCTGGTGTTCTCAGGTTTTGGGCTTAAGTCTCCTGCCTCTGGATTTCAGTTTTATTCTTCCAGTAGTCTCAAGACTTCTCCAACTATACAGCACTGATAATAAAACTTCTAGGTTAATGGTGGAAAGATTCTCCACCATGAGGGACACCCAGAGAGGTTCACAGAGTTACATGAGGAAGAGGAGAGGGAGGATGGAGATAGAGATGAGCAGGAGGAGAAAAAGGGGGACTCAAGAGGAGAGAGACAGATCTACGCAGTTATCTGTTCCCAAAGTGCTCTCCATAGCCCAGACACCCACAAAGATTCACAGAATTGGATTGGGAAGAGAAGGGGAAAGGAGGAAATAGAGGTGTTCTGAGGGATAAAACGGAGAGTCAAGATTGGGAGAGAGTAATCAACACACTCCTGAATAGAAATGGGAATTGAAATCGGATTCTTAAATGTCCAAAATTTATATCACATACTAAAAAACACAGATTAAAAATCTAGCATAGAGGTTAGACTCTTTAAAATACAATATTTAAAAAGAAAAACAAAAGCACCAAAAAATTTTAGAAATATATATGAAGTTCAGTTTAAAAATAGGGCTTCTCTCTCTCTTTATTTTTTTGAAGGTTATAGTGAAATGAAAATGAAAATTAAGGAATAATAGAGGAGTATTAGAGGACTTTAAAAGGAAATAAGAGAGAAAAACAAAAAGAAAAAAAAAGGAAAAAAAAATAAAAAAAATTTTTTTCCCTAATTAAAAAAATTGTAAAAATATATGAAAATGAAAGTTAAGGAGTAATGGAGGAGTAATAGGGAATTTTAAAAGAAAATAATAGAGAAAAATAAAAAAGAAAAGGAAAGAAAAAAGTTTTTTTAAATTAAAAAAAATATATATATATCTCAGAATTTCTCTGGAGCTGTTGTGGTCAGTGTGGGTTCAGTTCAGTTTCAGATAGCTCCTCATTCCAGCTTACACTTCTTTATATCTGTAGGCCCTTCCGGTGTGGTCGGTGTTACCTACAGGGATTTTAACCTGTTGCACCGGTCCCTTCTGAAGCGGTTCCCTTTGTTTATTTGGCTTCTGTTTGCCGTCTCTTCGGTGTCTAATTTCTGCCGTGACACAGGCGGGCAGAGGTGGTCTCTTACTTAGGTTCGCTAGTTCAGTCCTGCTACGGGGAGGGCGGGGCGCTGCAGACAGATATCGCTGTGTGTGGGTAGCACTCACCGTGTTCCGGCCACACTGGGTTTGCCCCGCTCACGGTTGTGTGTGCTTTCCCCATCTACCCTGCTCAGGCTCCCGGCTGCTCTATATGGAGCGGGCCCTGCGTTGCATGCGGTTCCAGTTTTCGGGTTCTCCACAAAAGCGCAGACTTGGTTGTGCCTGTGTTTTGTGCTTTCCCGGCCTGAGCGCCTCAGGCAGCCAGGAGCTTGACGGGAGCACTCTCCCCGGGTGCCGCGTGCCCTCTCCCTTCAGCAGCCCCAGCCTCAGTTTCTGCGCGTGCAGGTCGGGTGCCAGTGGCTTGTGTTTGTTCTCAGGAGCTGGCCTCTAGCCGCGACCCTCCTGGCGGATGGCGACCATCCAGAATCTCAGGAAGTCTTTGGATAGAAACTGGAGGCCTGTTTGCAGTGTGGGAGAGGATGCCACCTCTGGGGCCGAGTTTGCCCCTTTCCCCTCCCCGCTGCCTCCTACCTCCAGCGGGGATGGGCTGGTCCGCTGCAGGCTAGCTCTTCTCTGGAGTTTCTCAGTCCCTTTGTTTTGTGAACGGCCGGCAGTGTGTTTGGGTGGTTAATTTTCTCTCTTGCTATCCTACAGTTTAAAAAAGCTCCCTCCGATTGCTCTCAGGGCCTTTGGGCCCGGTCCTTACCCTAGGCAATGCCGCCCGCTCCTCTCCATTCCGCCCCCACTTGCTGGTGGCAGATGCGGGCGTCTGGGGTACTTTTCTGCTGGGAGTTGCTTCTAGGAACATAATCTGTGGGCCTTATTTAATTTTTCCTCCCAGTTAGGTTGCCCTCCGAGATTCGAAAACTTCCCCCAGACCCACCAGTGCGAGGGTTTCCTGGTGTTTGGAAACTTTCTCTATTAAGACTCCCTTCCGGGATGGGTCTCCATCCCTAGCTCTTTTGTCTCTCTTTTTATCTTTTATATTTTGTCCTACCTCCTTTTGAAGACAATGGGATGCTTTTCTGGGTGCCTGATGTCCTCTGCTAGCGATCAGAAGTTGTTTTGTGAAATTTGCTCAGCATTCAATTGTTCTTCCGGTGCATTTGTAGGGGAGAAAGTGGTCTCCCCGTCCTATTCCTCCACCATCTTGGCTCCTCCTCTCAGGCAGATTTTTAAGAAAAGAAAAATGCAGGCTGGAGAGAAAGTCACACCACTATATTCAATACATGTGACTCTCAAAATTCTCATTCACTGGGAATCAAAAAAAAAAGAAAAAAAAGAAAAATACCCCCAGGTCTGCCCCTTCTCAGTAACCCCTGCATCTCTGAGAACCTCTGCCTAATAGATTATGAACTTCTTATTTGTTGTGACTTCCCCAGGACTTCAGATAGTGCCGGGAACACAGTAGAACCCAAGAAGAATTTGCTTAATTGAATTCATTTAAATTAAGCTTGAAAAGAATAATTAGGAGAAAAGGGAAATCATATTTAGGCAAAATTTCAGGTTAAATTTTTTAGCTTCAGTTTTATGTTTTGGATATTGGGGGACTAGGCTAAATCAAATATCTTTGAAGGAAAACAGGAGTCTCTTGGATAGATTAATAATTTAAAAAAATTGGAAGAAACAGATATCATTATCATTTCTTTCTTTCACGTATCTTTTGTTACATTCTACTAGGGGAATGGTTGGGTGGGATGCTGATTGCCAACAGCAATAGGCAGTATGGAATATTTGATGAAGGGATTAAAGTTACAGAGGGTATAGTCCACCTCTAGCCCAGACCCCAGATGACAATTACAGACAGAACTGCGGTTTTCAGAGTTGGAGAGCAGGCCAGGAAAGCAGCTCCATCAGAATGCCGTCTTGAGGAACTTATTCCATTCACGTTCTGTCCCTTCTCAAAAGCAATTTGGAAAGCAAGAAAACCCTAGACCATACAAAGTATAATTATTATCTTTCCAGACTCTGAAGTCCATCTTGCCTGTGCAGATACATTACAGAAAATCACACACTTCAGGCTTTTCCCAGAAATCATCTGTTCGGGGAATACAATGTTCCACTTGAGCAAGAGCACGTGGCTTGGTGGCTACAGCCCTGTGGCCCACCGTCAAAGGAAACATCATTCATTTTCTTTTGACTAGACTGAGCTAACCATAGGGGAAGTGTTGTGGAGATCCAGATTCAATCCTAGGCTGGCCTTAAACATACTACTTGGGAGAGAAAGCGTAATAAAGCAAACAGTGGTGAATGGTGAAAGATGTGTAAGTTCTACAGACATTAGATTCTAAATATCTTGACAAAAGTATCTGTCTAATTTGGTCTCTTGGTCCCCTAACAATGAACTCAGAGAATATAAATTTTCTTTTTATTAAAAAGTTCTTCATGCAGAACAGCTATGCCGTTCAAGTGAACTTTAGGCAGAGTAAATAATATCCTAATAACTAAGTCACAAGTCCTGTGGTGTTCCTAAAGTGTTGGAAGATATTTTTAAAATCACTTTAAGAAATCATTGCTAGATGCCTGAAAGTGATATTTAATCACGATTATTATTATCAAATATAGAATCACTAGTCTGTTTTATATTCCTTTGTCTCAAACTAGTCCCCAAACAGTAATCATTCCATTTTATATATTTACTAACAACAGCAAAAATAGACATAAAAATGTCTTTAACAGGCAAAATTAATATATGGTAGTAGAAATCAGAATAATAATATAAGAAGTATGGGTAACAACAGGAAAGGAGCACAAAAGACATTTCTGGCAGGGAAGAAATGTCTATACCTTGATCTGGTGATGGTTACAGAGTTTATATGTTTGTAAAAGTTCATCAAACTTTCCCTTTAAGATTTGTGTATTTTACTGCATGTAAAAGATACCTTAATTTAAAATATTTTAAAAATACATACTTTGCTTAGGTGAAATCCTAGATGTAGATGCTTTTGGTTTCAAAAATTTATTTTATTTGTAACAGCATAAGCATGAGTACTACATGGTACATTTTGGAGGCAGCATTTTCTTTACACACAGTCTAAAACTTACATTGAAATTCTCATCACATTCTACACAGTAAATTAATTCATGAGGTTGATTAATATCCCTGGAAAGTAATAGTCTTTTAAGGTAGGTTGTTGTTTTTTTTTTCCTTAATGGAAATCTAAGGAAATTCTGCAACTCTATCTAATTTTGCTGCAGTTTTGTGGCAGTTAAAATATGTTTCTGTCTGCAGTCCAAACACCATAAAATCCTACATCCCTAAGTTTATAATCTTGTGGCTATGATTATGTCACTGGTTTTAATATAATGCTTTCAATATATTTAGATTTTGAGAATAAATCTAAAATTAGAAGAGAAAGATAATATATGCTACACTCAAAATTTTAAACACAAAATTCAGTGTTAGGATCAACTCAAAACATTATTTAATTTTTTTTTTCATTCATTCTTGATCCCGTCCTCTCTTGTGCCAAATTTACTCAAAACACAAAATATTAGGACATCAACCCCTCCACATACAGTTATTTATTCAGGGCTATTATGTTCCTAGGCACTGGGGCAATAAAGGAAAAGAAAGTAATGGCACTTTCCCCAGAGAATTTGCAATGTAAATGAGGAGACAGAACAGCTCATTTAAAAATTATTACTATCAAAAAACATTTAAAGGTTATTTTATTTTATCATTATTAAATTACCATTTAACAAAAAATTATAAAAAATACTATAGTGGTGTGCTGGTAAATGTTTAGCAACTGGCTGTCCAAGAAGATAAAAAAAGGCTTCATTTGCAGCTTTTGCCAATTTCTATGCTGTAAATATTCTCACCATGGCCTAATAGCAAGGTATTAATGTGAAATCAACTGGCTGGCAAAATTCCTCCAATTTTGACCATCTGCTGTCATAAATTGGTATACACCAATTCTGACACATGACTGCTTCAGTATCTAGTGAGAATGCAAATTATTTTTGTAGAAGCTTCAAATCTTTTAGAATTGTCAAAGAAACTCACTTTATTAAATATCTACTAAAAATCAAGTACTGTGTTAGATATTAGGAACAAAGATGACTAATTATGTTCTCTGCCCTCAAGGATTTTATAATTCATGGGAATGGAGTTATATATAAGTAAACCACTGACTATAAACACATACAATGATTAAAAATTATGGTAAGGGAAATGTAAAGGAGGGAGCAAGCAATTGGATCATGGGCCAGAAATGCTTCCAAGTGGAGGTAATACTTCAGTCAAATGTCGGTTTTAGGCAGGAAGTACTGGAAATGGCAACCCACTCCAGTACTCTTGCCTGGAAAATCCCATGGACTTGAGGATTCTGGTGGGCTACAGTCCATGGGGTCGCAAAGAGTCGGACATGACTGAGCGACTTCGCGTCACTCACTTATTTTCAAGCACTGCTGGTGACCTGACCTCAGCAGGTCCAACATTTCGAGGTGGGCAAAAGTTTTTACCAGATTATTTGGGGAAAGGTCTTTTTAATTTTTCCTTATAAATCTGCCCAAAGGTAAGAATTTTAAATAAATATTCATATCAACAGATAGATGCCAAAAATAATCAAGGTCACTTGATAGTAGCAATTTTCCTAGTGACTGAAAGCAAATATTTTAATACTTTTTACCAGCACTACCTAAAGTAAGTTCCACGGAGTGTTAATAAATCATGTTCAAAATAAAATTTCATGATTAAGTAAACCTGGGGAAAATTTAATGCAGGAAGTTAAGCTGGTTAGTTATTGCAGTACTTCCCAGTGGCTTTAATCTGCTTCTGTGCATTGTGATCCTTTAGGAGCAGGTTAAAATATGACTCCTTTCTCCAGGGGATCTTCCCAACCCTGGTGTTCAACTCAGATCTCCTGCATTGCAGGTAGACTCTTTATCACCTGAACCACCAGGGAAGCACCCCCACACATAATGACTCTTTTACCAAGATTCACATGATTAGTGTTCCAAGAACTGGACTTCGGGGTTTATTAAAGTGCAAATGACACATTAAAAAAGTTTTAAAGGGATTTTTTTTTCCCCAACAACAGATTCTTTGTAGACACATAGCTATTCAAGCTAGTGATATCTCTAATTGTCATTAAGATGGCATGAAAAAAACCACTGCTTTAGTTCTACTTCACCATCTCACAATTATATCACGGGTAGTATAACACATGATAACTGAGAGTAATTTAAAATATTTCTAAAATAGTAGTGAATATGGTATCAAGCATGAATAAACACACCACCACTTGTTAAGCCCTAATGGCATTTGGTGAGGTAATATAACTAACCTGTGCCTCTAAATCTTGATCCATTGCCAGTATCAAGGTTGAACTTATGAATAATGAATTTTTTCTATGGTAGGAATTTCCATAATGCTTCTGTTACTCTCATTTCCATGGGGCAGCTTTTGGTATCATCTTTTTTTTTTCCCCCCCAATTATTTTTATTAGTTGGAGGCTAATTACTTTACAATATTGTAGTGGTTTTTGTCATACATTGACATGAATCAGCCATGGATTTACATGTATTCCCCATCCCGATCCCCCCTCCCGCCTCCCTCTCCACCCCATCCCTCTGGGTCTTCCCAGTGCACCAGCCCCGAGCACTTGTCTCATGCATCCAACCTGTATCACCTTTATAAATTCCTTCCTTGTTTACTTTTTAAGGTATTTCTTGAAAGTGAAAGTTAGTCATTTAGTCATGTCCAACTCTTTGTGACCCCAGGGACTGTACCCTACCAGGTTCCACTGTTCATGGAATTCTCCAAACAAGAATACTGGAGTGGGTTGCCATTTCCTTCTCCAGGGGATCTTCCTGACCCAGGGATCGAACCCAGGTCTCCCGCATTACCGGCAGCCTCTTTACTGACCAAGTGTTCAGGAAGTCCTCTAATAAAGAGGACTTGGGAGTCCTCTAATAAAGAGAAGTCCAACACCCACCCATCCCCAGGGTTACTCAACCCGTAGCAGATGTATCAGCTGTTTTTTCAGTGAGAATCAGCAGGAAGTTGCCCTGAGAGAATATATATAGAAGCAAGACACTTGCGTTTGGAGAAGAGGGGAAAGATCTGTGCGCAGTTTGGGTTTCCCTCAGAACAGAGCAGTCCAGGTTTGGTAGGCAGTGACTTATCTGTGTTTGTGTGAGACACTCCAGAGTTGCAAGAATTTCTCCGTCCTTCTAGCTTCTTATCTCCTTACTGGTGTTACCCAAATGTCCAGTGATGATGCAGTCTGTTAAGGTCAGACTCCCAGGGGACAGAGATTGGAGAAAAAGGAAGTGAGGGCACACAAAGAATAATCAGCACACCTTCAAGGCCAACTAAACAGTGACAGATGCTACCATTTTGAAATTTCTTCTCCCTAATTTATGTTGACAGATGTTTATGTATTACCCAAAACAGAATACATCTAGTATCTTCAGAGTGTGTAGACCTAGGCCAAACAATGCAGCACACTGTTGCCTGCTTTGGCAAATAAAGCTTTATTGGAATCCAACCATGCATACCAACTCTACAAAGGCAGTGTTAAGTATTTTCATGAGGGACTTTGGGCTGGAAAAGCCTAAAATATTTACTATCTGGCCTTTGATAGAAAAAGTTTGCCAATCCCTGGTACAGACAGTCCTTTTACTTTTCAAATTTTCAAAAATGTTTCCAAAGTGACTTTAAGTTTATATTCTTAAAATCAGATTTTCTCCATGAAAAGATTCAGGTTATTTTATACTAAAAAGCAAATTATAGTTAAGTCTGTGTAATAGCTAGGCTAGCACATGCAGCTGAAAAGTGGGAAAATAAAATGTTTATTTTGAAAATATCCTTTTTTAAGATCAAAACATCTGGATATTTCCCAAGACATCTGGAACACCAACTGATTGGCTCATTTATATTTAGCCAGGTGCATTTTGTAAACACTAGCAGTAAAAATTAAGCATTAGAGGTAAAAATAATAATTTCATGTAACATTTTTGTACAAAATACTTCATATCAGCTTTCTTGTTTTCTTAAACTGCACCAAGAAGTATGAAGTCTATAAATATGACAGACTTTGGACTATTTAAAAAATATGATATTGTCTTTTTTTATTCAATCATGGAATCTCTATAAGTCATTGTCTGAATGATAGAAGATATCATCATGATGTTTTTTAAAAGGCCTCAAAACTTAAACAATGTATTTTTCAGTAACTATGTAGTAGAGTATCAGCAAAGTGATATGAGAAATTTCCCTTCTCTGGACAATTAAATTGAAATAAAACTTGTTCCTTGGCTGCTCACTGTCAGCTCTTTTGATGTTAGAATGGCTACTGGTTAGAGGCAAATAGATTGTCATTAAAGGGTCTGGGGCTTTGGAGCCAGACTGGGGTTTTATTGCTGGCTCAAATTCCTTTTAGCCTGTTTGGGCCTAAGTTTCTACTTAAAAAAATGAAGATAAAAATTTTATTGATGAAATAGTATATATGGTGCCTGAAAAAGAATAGTAATACAATAAAACAATGACTCTCAATTATCGATTTACTATGTGCAGGTCACTCAACTCAGTATGTCATATACTTTACATCATGTAATCCTCACAAATGCTGTAAAAGTCAGTACTGTTATTATCTGTCATTCAGAGATGAGTTAATTGAAGTATTAACTTCTGATTTTCAAATTCTACCCTTAGAAGAGTAGGTACCAACTATTTACTGCCTAGAGACTTGACATTTGTCTTCTCTTAAGGTTCAGAGGAGCTTACCTAGTGACTCAGAGGTAAAGAATCTGCTTGGAGTACAGGAGACCTGAATTCAATCCACCCCTTGGGGGAGGGCATGGCAACCCACTCCAGTACTCTTGCCTAAAGAATCCGATGACCAGAGATGCCTGGCAGGCCAAGTTAAATGCTTTGCCAAAGTTACACACCTAATAAGAGGCAGAGCTGGGGTCAGAGACTAGGAAGAACCCCCCACTACTGCCCAGGGCCATTGACTTTGACCTTTACTATACTCCCTCAGCAAAAAGTAGCTATTATTAGTATCATTACCATAGACATCAGTTTAAGAAAATAAACATAAAATCAATGCACTAAAAATATGCATATGTTAGAAACTTGACAAATGTAATTAGAGAATCCAACAGTTTCATGTATAACCTTTTGAACTGAGAGCATCTACCTTTGTACTGAATTGCAAAGTAAATATGAGGACAACTTCTAAAAGTCAAAATAGAGCTAAGCACTACACACCTGAATCCGCTTTCCAACAGTAATCCTTCTACAGAACAGAATCTGAAATTTTGTATTCCAAGGTTGAGTTCACATCTGCATTAGATACCTTAAAAAATGTGTGTTGCTGAAAAGTGACAAAGTCTGCAATTATGTCATATCCAAGTTCTAAGAAAGCAAGGTGCAGTAATGTTTGTGAAAAAGCATAGTGACATATGCACTCTATGCCAGAAATATCAATTTGAGTTTCCGTGTTTTTGTATCCTAACTTCAGATCGTCGGTTAGAGAGAGATGCAGAAAATATGTAGCTTGCCTGGCTTTGCCCTTGCCAAAACAGTCTCAGGCTTAAGGGATAAGTGGATTAAAACTTCTATCTGAATAGACCTTTCCCCCTCCTGCTTTTTTTGTTCGTTTGTTTGTTTTTAATCCATCATCAGATTTAGGGATGGTTTGCATTTCTGCAAAAAAAAAAAATGGCATATAGCAACAACAACAACAAAAAACTGCCGCAAAAGTTTGGTATTTGGACAAGTTTTGAAGAAGATGTCTTCAAACAGTAAGAGATAGTGTTCCAATAAAATCAAAATTTTTGATTACCAACTCTCAACAAGCTATTTCCTGCAAATTCTACATAAAACCGTTCCATACTCTGCACTTCAGCTGGGGACAGAAAACGTTAGAAATGTAACAGCTTCTTCAGTTTTGTCTTTTCATCATTCCATTTTTTCCACTGACGCTTAACCTCGTAATGGATCCTTCTTTGGCTTACTCACTCATTGGAGGATTTCTGAACAAATGAGGATGCCACCTGGTGGTGAAAGGTGTTTATCAGCCATTTACAAAGAATGGGAACTTTCCTTGATCCTTTAAGAAAAAGGCAGTGCCTTTGATACTTCTGCTTGCATGACCAATTATTCAACTGATTTGTTTCAATCAGAATTAAAGTCAAGTATTGTTCCTTACTATTATTTAATCTTAGTTTTAGCTGGTCAGTATAATGAGCAGAAAGTTGATGTCAGTTGTGTCCGACTCTTTGCGACCCTATGGACGGCAACACGCCAGGCTTCCTTGACCTTCACTATCTGCCGAAGTTTGCTCAAACGCCTTTCCATTGAGTTGGCAGCCATCCAACCATCTCATCCTCTGTCGCCCCTTGCAGAAAATAGCTAGAGAGAAATAAAGGATTTCCTGAATCTTTTCTGGAAAGTCTGAAGGATTCCTGTCTTTCTCCACTTTAGGGACCTGTGGAGAACTCAAGACACAGCACCCTAATGTAGCCACTTATTCAGAGGTCAAGCTGAGAATGTGCTTCATAGGCCTTAAAAAGTCTGAATTTTGCTTTTCTTACTCTTGGTACAAGATTTGATAGCTTAAAAATACATACTGAAGAATTTAAATTCTAAGTTCGTTTGGAAAATCTATAATGCACAA
Organism: Muntiacus reevesi; assembly: GCF_963930625.1. Lineage (NCBI taxonomy): Eukaryota > Metazoa > Chordata > Mammalia > Artiodactyla > Cervidae > Muntiacus > Muntiacus reevesi. Next base: position 5,316,472 of record NC_089256.1, on the reverse strand, counting down.
TAACTCACCTAATTTTTATGATTACTAATAGCTTAAAATGCAAAATTAAATTTATTCTTAAGGATAATAGACTGTTTTATGGTAGCTTTTTATAGCTGATGATAGAAGAGATTAAAATACCACTTTAACAGTGAATTGTTTTAAATATTTTAATAACATGCTGATTTTTATAAGAGAACCTTAACTGTTCCCTAATCAGTAGATAGGTTGCAACGTAAAATACAGGATGCCAGTTAAATTTCAATTTCAGGCATATAATAAATACATTTTTTAGTATAAGTATGGCCCCTACAATATTTGGGACATGGATTACTGAAAAAAGCTCCTGTTTATTTAAATTTTATAATTAAATGGGAATCCTGTACTTTTATTTGCTAAATCTAGCTTTGAATGCTTTTCAAGAATTCAGTTGACTATCAACACACTTTACATTCACCCATTCATTCATTCACTCACTCATCAATTCATTTAATAAATATTTGAGTGCTTCCTATACTATTGTCAACATGAGGAATAGTTTTGCAAACATCCACTAACTTATACATCAGTGGTTCTCATTCGTAGTTGTCATTGTAATCAGCTGGGGAGCTTTTTCAAATATGTTAATAGAGCCCTGGATACAACCCTCTAAGATTCTGAATTACTTGTTCTGAGGTATGACCTGGATATTAAACTTTTGTCACCTCCCTAAGTGATTCTAATGTATGGCCAAGGTTGAGAATCACTACTATAGATGGAGACAAATTGTTTTCTTAGTCTTCATTTTTGCAACGCCTACATCTGCCACCAGGTGTGCCCATTAATGCTTGATTCACTCAGCATATCAACTCTCTTCATGATGCAAACTGCATTCAATTTTAACTAATTGAGATTTTTCCAAAGCAAGATAACTTTTAAAGAAAGCATTATGCATTTTTCTATTAAACTATTTGCCTTGATTATAAAATGATGAATATTTAAATAGATACATCTATGCATTCATTCAAAAATACTTATTTCTGTCTAAGCACTGGACACTGTACAAGGCACTGTACTGGGCAAGGAGACATGAAAAAGACAGTTCTTCTTGCAGGAGGACAGACAATATGAAAACAAAAAATAAATACTTTATACGAAGAAAAAGAGACAAAGAATTAAAAAAATATTAAGTACAGGAAAAGGATAGCACTATAGATAGAACAATCATGAAAACCTTCCCCAGGGACATTTGATGAGATGAAGGACTGAATCTGCAAAGATATCCAGTGATTGAAATTGCATGAAATCCAGTGAAGAAATTGCAAGTAGAAGGCCCTGAAGCCAGAGCAAACTTGGTGTATTTTTAGGAAGAGTTGGAAGTGGTAGCGGGGTGAGTGATATAAGATGAGACTAGACAAGGGTATGTAGGTCCTTAGGCCAAGGTAAAGATATTGGGCTACATTCTGAGTCGTGGGGCAACATACACAGTCTAATTTACATTTAAACAATATCACCGAGGCTTCCATGTAGAGACTGGATGGTAGGATATTGGTCTGGTAGAAGTAGGCAGACATTTAGGAAACTATGGTGGTGACTTAGACCTGGGTGGTAGTTGTAGAGGTTTCAAGACATAGTTGGATTCAGTATGTATTTTGAAAGTAATCAAACAGCTCTTGCAGATGGGTTGGATGTAAGGAGTAAAGGAAAGAGGAAATAAGAATGTCTGAGATTTTAGCCATCTACTAAGATGGGGCTAAAAGACTGACAGAAAATTTCTGTTAGGGCCAGGTTAAGTTTAAGGTACCTAAAGGTCATCCCAATGGATAGGTAATAATGACATATATGTGTATTTGGAGCTTAGAAGAACAATCAAGTCTGCAGATATAAATGAGATCTTCACTAGTACATGGAAGTGTACCTTTTTCCCCCTCAAGTTAACTGTTTTTAAACAAAGTGGTTTGGTCATTTCCTTTCCTACTTTCTCTAGGAGTTATACCTTGACCTTCTCAATTACACTGGCACCTGATGACTTGTAATCTTTGTCTACAGAAAATGTATATAAAAGGAAACGTTGCCCCTGCAACTTTTTAAATTTCCCTGGGATGAACACAAGAGGTAATTGTGCAAATTATATTGGATGATGCATGAGGCCATTTTAGAGTATGACTAAAAAAAATTTCTGATGTCTAAGAAGTGATGATAATTTTCAGCTGTAACTGTCTTTTTTCTTAAAATTGTTTTTTCACATATTTTAATATTCAAACAATCCAGAAGTATCTTTAAATAGTAAGTAAATTATAAACAAAAGTTAGACATTTTATACATTTATATATTTTAGAAAGAACTTCATATAAGTAGCATTGTTTTTTGATAGGTTAAAAGGAGAATTGTAATATAGCAATTAATCTTTATTATAATATTTCCTAGGAAATATTCAGTTAGCTAAGTTATTAGAAAGCTGAGTTATATTAGAAAAGAAAGGATTATGAGCTTCATATTTGCCAGTAAACTAGTTATATGACTGAATACAAGTTGTTTAGCTGCCTGGGAACTTTGTTTTCACATTTGAAGATGCCTACTTCTAAATCTATTTCTAAGACCTTTTGATTAAATGAAATAGTGTATGTAAAAATATTTTTTAAATATAAAATTGTATGTGAAAGAAATTATAAATAAATCATGGACTATTTTCCACTTTCTTGTCTATTAGCAAACATCATATATATCTGGTACTTAAGACCTCAAGGAAGATGGCAGTGATGATACCTTGTAATGATAAATTAGTCACAAAGTATTTTAAACTCAAAAATTAAAAGTCTAAAATTTTTACTTTTTTTAAACTTGCTTCTCTGATGGTATTAGTTTATTTCTTTTCCTTGAGTTGTTAAGGTGACTGAGTTTATCTTTTTTTCCACTCTATCTTTAATAAGGATAAATGAGGTATTTGAGATGGTGAGATTAAGGAATAACCACTGATAGATGGGGAAAGAAAAGAACTATAAAGAATTCAGATAAGGCACACGATAAACTGCAACTCAGCTCTCCTTCAAAATGTACAGTACGAGCATTATATAAGTATGTGTTTACATTAGAGATTATTGTTGTTGTTGAGTTGCTGAGTAGTGTCTGACTCTGTGACCCCGTGGACTGCAGTATGCCAGGTTCCTCTGTCCTCCACTATCTCCTGGACTTGCTCATATTCATGTCCACTGAGTCAGTGATGCTATCTAACCATCTTATCCTCTGCCACCCTTTTCTCCTTTTGCATTCAATCTTTCCTGTCATCAGGATCTTTTCCAATGAATCAGCTGTTCACATCAGGTGGCTGAAGTATTGAAGCTTCAGCTCCAGCAGCAGCCCTTACCAATGAATATCTAGGGTGGATTTCCTTTAGGATTGACTGGATTGATCTCTTTGCAGTTCAAGGGACTCTCAAGAGTCTTCTCTGGCACTGCAATTCAAAAGCACCAATTCTTCGGTGTTCAGCCTTCTTTATCTCACATCCATACATGGCTACTGGAAAAACCACAGCTTTGACTCTATAGACCTTTATTGGCAAAGTGATGTCTCTGTTTTTTAATACACTGTCTAGGTTTGTCATAGCTTTCCTTCCAAGGAGCTAGTTTCTTTTAATATCATGGCTGCAGTCACTGTCTACAGTGGTTTTGGACCCGAAAAAATAAAATCTGTCACTACTTCCACTTTCTCTATTTGCCATGAAGTGATGGGACTGGTGCAAAAACAATAACCATTTGTGGATGGAACTGGTGATAGAAGCAAGGTTCGATGCTGTAAAGAGCAATATTGCATAGGAACTTGGAATGTTAGGTCCATGAATCAAGGCAAATTGGAAGTGGTGAAACAGGAGATGGCAAGAGGAAGGTCGACATTCTAGGAATCAGCAAACTAAAATGGACAGGAATGGGTGAATTTAACTCAGATGACCATTATATCTATTACTGTGGGCAGGAATCCCTTAGAAGAAACGGAGTAGCCATCATGGTCAACAAAAGAGTCCAAAATGCAGTACTTGGATGCATTCTCAAAAACGACAGAATGATCTCGGTTCGTTTCCAAGGCAAACCATTCATTATCATGGTAACCCAAGCCTACGCCCCAACCAGTAATGCTGAAGAAGCTGAAGTTGAACAGTTCTATGAAGACCTACAAGACCTTTTAGAACTAACACCAAAAAAAGATGTCCTTTTCATTATAAGGGATGGGAATGCAAAAGTAGGAAGTCAGGAAACACCTGGAGTGAAAGGAAATTTGGCCTTGGAGTACGGAATGAAGCAGGGCAAAGGCTAATAGAGTCTTTCCAAGAGAACGCACTGGTCATAGCCAACACCCTCTTCCAACAACAAAAGAGAAGACTCTACACATGGACATCACCAGATGGTCAACACCGAAATCAGATTGATTATATTCTTTGCAGCCAAAGGTGCAAAGAATACAGTCAGCAAAAACAAGACCGGGAGCTGACTGTGGCAGATTATGAACTATTTATTGCCAAATTCAGACTTAAATTGAAGGAAGTAGGGAAAACCACTAGACCATTCAGACTAGACTAGACCTAAGTCAAATCCCTTATGACTATACAGTGGAAGTGAGAAATAGATTTACGGGACTAAATCTGATAGACAGAGTGCTTTATGAACGATGGATGGTGGCTCGTGACATTGTACAGGAGACAGGGATCAAGACCATCTCCAAGGAAAAGAAATGCAAAAGGGCAAAATGGTTGTCTGAGGAGGCCTTACAAATAGCTGTGAAAAGGAGAGAAGCAAAAAGCAAAGGAGAAAAGGAAAGATATTCCCATTAGAATGCAGAGCTCCAAAGAATAGCAAGGAGAGATAAGAAAGCCTTCCTCAGTGATCAATGCAAAGAAATAGAGGAAAACTACAGAGTGGGAAAGACTACAGATCTCTTCAAGAAAATTAGAGGTACCAAGGGAACATTTCATGCAAAGATGGGCTCAATAAAGGACAGAAAAGGTATGGACCTAACAGAAGCAGAAGATATTAAGAAGAGGTGGCAAGAATACACAGAAGAACTGTACAAAAAAGATCTTCATGACACAGATAATCACGATGGTGTGATCACTCACCTAGAGCCAGACATCCTGGAATGTGAAGTCAGGTGGGCCTTAGGAAGCGTCACTATGATCAAAGCTAGTGGATGTGATAGAATTCCAGTTGAGCTACTTCAAATCCTGAAAGATGATGCTGTGAAAGTGCTGCACTCAGTATGCCAGCAAATTTGAAAAACTCAGCAGTGGCCACAGGACTGGAAAAGGTCAGTTTTCATTCCAATCCTAAAGAAAGGCAATCCCAAAGAATGCTCAAAGTACCACACAATTGCACACAACTCACACTCTAGTAAAGTAATGCTCAAAATTCTCCAAGCCAGGTTTCAGCAATATGTGAACTGTGAACTTCCAGATGTTCAAGCTGGTTTTAGAAAAGGCAGAGGAACCAGAGATCAAATTGCCAACATCTGCTGGATCATCAAAAAAGCAAGAGAGTTCCAGAAAAACATCTATTTCTGCTTTATTGACTATGTCAAAGTCTTTGACTGTGTGGATTACAATAAACTGTGGAAAATTCTGAAGGAGATGGGAATATCAGACCACCTGACTTGCCTCTTGAGAAACCTGTTTGCAGGTCAGGAAGCAGCAGTTAGAACTAGACATGGAACAACAGACTGGTTCCAAATAGGAAAAGGAGTACATCAAGGCTGTACATTGTCACCCTGCTTATTTAACTTACATGCAGAGTACATCATGAGAAATGGTGGGCTGGAAGAAGCACAAGCTGGAATCAAGAGTGCGGGGGGAGAAATATAAATGACCTCAGATATGCAGATGACACCACCCTTATCACAGAAAGTGAAGAGGAACAAAAGAGCCTCTTAATGAAAGTGAAGGAGAGTGAAAAAGTTGACTTAAAGCTCAACATTCAGAAAACTGAGATCATGGCATCTCCCATCACTTCATGGGAAATAGATGGGGAAACAGTGGAAACAGTGTCAGACTTTATTTTTTGGGCTCCAAAATCACTGAGGATGGTGACTGCAGCCATGAAATTAAAAAACGCTTACTCCTTGGAAGGAAAGTTATGACCAACCTAGACAGCATGTTAAAAAGCAGAGACATTACTTTGCCAACAAAGTAATAGTCAAACAACATAGTCAAGGCTATGGTTTTTCTGGTGGTCATGTGTGGATGTGAAAGTTGGACTGTGAGGAAAGCTGAGCACCGAAGAATTGATGCTTTTGAACTGTTGTGCTGGAGAAGACTCTTGAGAGTCCCTTGGACTGCAAGGAGATCCAATCAGTCCATTGTAAAGGAGATCAATCCTGGGTGTTCATTGGAAGGACTGATGTTGAAGTTGAAACTCCAATACTTTGGCCACCTCATGGGAAGAGTTGACTCATTGGAAAAGACCCTGATGCTGGGAGGGGTTGGGGGCAGAAGGAGAAGGGGACGACAGAGGATGAGATGGCTGGATAGCATCACCAACTTCATGGACATGAGTTTGAGCAAACTCTGGGAGTTGGTGATGGACAGGGAGGCCTGGAGTGCTGCAATTCATGGGATTTCAAAGAGTCAGACACGACTGAGCGACTGAACTGAACCGAACTGAACTGATGGGACTGGGTGCCATGGTCTTTGTTTTTTGAATGCTGAATTTCAAGCCAGGTTTTCCCTCTCCTTGTTCAACCTCATGAACCGTCTCCTGAGTTCCTCTTCACCTTTTGCCACCGGAGTGGTATCATCTACACATCTGCAGTTGTTGCTATTTCCCCCACCAATCTTGATTCCAGCTTGTGATTTATCCAGCCTGGCACTTCTCATGATGCATAGAAGTTAAATAAGCAGGATGACAATATACAGCCTTGACCAATTTTGAACCAGTCCATTGTTTCATGTTTGGTTCTAACTGTTGCTTCTTGACTTGAATACAGGTTTTTCAGGAGACAGGTAAGGTGGTCTGGTGCTCTCATCACTTTAAGAGTTTTCCACAATTGGTTGTGATTCACGACAATCAAAAGCTTTAGTGTAGCCAATGAAGCAGACGTAGATGTTTCTCCGAAATATATTACTAAAAGATTTTTAAAGAAAGTCACACAGAGTCAGACACTGCTGAAGTGACTTAGCAGTAGCAATTTTAATTCATCATCAAAAACTATTATTGTTCAGCTTTTAGAGTACAGAAATAGTTGTATTAACTAGCAATAGGATTCATTCCCATTTATAACCCAGATACCTGGACCTATGAATACTGGCTACAGAAGAAACAATACTGTATATTGGATGCTGATTTAGACATAAACAGTCTCCTGAAGAATATGGAAGTGGCACCATTTATTATTACTCCTAGTGATCCATTAGCAACATTTTTGCTTCCTATACCAACAACCTTATCTTCTAATCTGCAGGTCTGAGTTTCAAATGAGGGAATACTTCCAACAGGAGACACAGTTAGAACACCACATGAAGACAGAGAACAGGAGTAACACATCCACAAGCCAAAGAATGCTAAAAACTGCTGCAAGCTACCAGGAGCTAGGAGGAGGCAAGCGGGGGATCCCCCTGTATGTTTCAGAGAGAGTATAGCCCTGCAGACACCTTGGTTTTGGGTTTCTAGTCTCTAGAGCTGTGATCCAATGGATTATTGGGTAATTTTTTAAAGCCACCTAGTTTGTGGTACTTTATTATGGCTGCCTTGGAAAAGTGAAAGAGCCACTTTTAATAAATCTTCTAGATTTAACAAGGCACAGCATTTGTTTAGAAAGATTTACTATTTTCTAGGAACTATGGCTAAGGGGTGTGTCTCCTATCTTTCAGAAGCAGTTAAGAAGGAACCAGAAGGTAAATTGAATCAGGTAGTACAACCCTTAGGTGAAAAAACAAGTTTATGCTCTCCACAATAAAGCATGCTTTGTGTTTTTCACTTTAAGACAACATTAGGAGATTCTAGATATGTAACAACACTGGCAAGTAGAATTGGAGAATGTGAGCCAGCTTTATAAGCAACAGAGGATGATTTAACATTCAATAATGTACTTCTAAACTTTATGCAAGCCAAGGGTCAAAAGACAGGAGAGGTCATTTATGCTGCCCAAACTCCTAGAGCAATATCTGATTTGGGCCAAAGAATATAGACACTTCAGAGAGATTGGGGGCGGGGGGGAGGACAGGGAAATTTTAAATAATACCATAAGGAAACTTTTAAAGGAGTATAACATCCATCATTTTGTCAACAGTGATTTGGTTAAGGCTGAGAATTTAGAACAGTTCAATAGGACTTTGAAATCTAAAATGTGGTGTTATTTTATTGCTCAAAACATATTTAATACATTGATATAATTCAACACTTTATCCTAGTTACAACCACCAGAAAATCTACCAAAAAGTCTATAAATGTCATAGTTAGAAATTCTTTAGAACTTTAAGAGGAAAAAACAGGAAATTCCATTTTGTGAGAAAGAAAATCATGGTGACTGGTCAAAAGATTTGAAAAGTGGTTCCAGGAGATAGTAATAAGAAAGATATATTCAGTAACAAAAGTGGTCACCAGAAGTTAGCAAGAAAGATATATTCAGTAACAAAAGTGGTAACAGGAAGTTAGCAACTAATTTCTAGTGAAAAAGATCATAATTAGGCAGAAATAAGCTGCAGGAAGAACCAAAAATGATAACCAAATGTCAAGAATAAGTACACAACATAAAAAAAGAAATTAGACAAAGGTACATGCTGGGGATTAGATCATTCTCATGAAAGTGTTGGGCTGCCTTGAAAATATTAATAGTTGGAGAAGGCTTTGATGATTCAGAACCTTTACATGGTAGAAAATAGGTGAGTAAAATGCTTTTTATACATATGGGGAAAGGGCAGGGGGAAGGGATGCACTGGGAATTTGGGATTAAGAGATGCACACTACTACATATAAAATAGATAAACAATTGTCTACTGTGTCACAGGGGTCTATATTCAGTATTTGGTAGTAACATATAATGGAAAACAATCTGAAAAAAGTATATATATATTATATATGTATGTGTGTGTGTGTTAGTCGTTCAGTCATGTCTGACTCTTTGCCACTCCATGGACTGTAGCCCACCAGCCTCCTCTGTCGATGTGATTCTCCAGGCAAGAGTACTGGAGTGGGTTGCCATTTCCTTCTCCTATATATATATATACATATATATATATATGTATAACTGACTCACTTCATCATATATCTGAAACATTGTAAATCAACTTCCATTAAAAAAAATGTTTTTTAAATTACACTACTGAGCAATATTTCAATGTTACTTTTCCCTGAAGCTTAAGGATGTCTGATAGTTGGGATTTGAGCAGATCAGGTCTCCAGAACTAGGAAATCACCTCCAAAGATGCTATCTTCTAGTGTGGAAGACCATGTTTTCTGGAGGAATAAGTATAAACTATCTTCTATAAATACTTATATTTAGAAAATAGTAAATTAATTCAGGCCATCTTCCATGAACCTCTCAGAATTTTATGCTGGATTTTTTGCTTTTAGCTAGGCAAGAGAAAAAGTGAGAAGACCACATGAAACATTTTACTGTCAACCCTGGAAGAGGATGGATCTCATCTGTCACACTACATTGTCTAGAATCCAGTCACAAGACCATATTCATATTGCAGTTTGGGCCAGGAAACTTAGTCTTCCTACGTGGAAAGAGAAGTGAGATTGATTAGCACCTAACAATTTCTACAAAAAATAAAACTAACACATACAAACATGCACAGATATCACCTATTCTTGTTGTGCTGGCATCTACAGGTATGTCTGTGCCCAGCTATTAATTTTCAGCCTTTCTGGGTTAGATTGATTTTAGACAAATTTCTGGAATCTACAGTTTATATGTGGATTTAGCTCTATGATTTGATGTAAGAGATTCCTTTTAAAATAAATGAGTTTATTCTATCTAAATTTATTGATATGATAGCTATGTTTGTTCTTTGTTTTGTCAAATTGTTTTGTTTTCTTATTTTAACTTTTTATTGTTTATTCTAAGGTTTTGTTTTGTCTTTGATTTAGTTTTAAGCTTATTTTCTTCCTAATGATTTCAGTGGCTTTCTTTCTAATGTTAATATAATTTATCCTCTGATTTTTATAGGCTTGAAAACTATCTGTTGGCTTTAAATGTATATAATAATTTGATTTTGTATTAAATTCTTCTGATGTTCTTTCTTTTCCTGAGAAAAAGGTAAATAATATTGCATCATCTTCTAGCACTGATGTAACTGGGATGAATTTCTATATAATATTTCTTTATTTTTGGAATAAGATAAATTTTTAGGCTGTTTATTGACATTGTCTTATTTGCAAAAATGTGTTTTACAACAAGATGTTGTTTAAATTGCTAAATACTTTTCCAAAGTTTATACTGTGTCACCATCTCTAGCAACATATGAGTTTCTGTTCCTTCACATCCATACCAACTCTTGTTATTTCTAGTTATTTTAATCTTAGCCATATGAAAACATGTGTAGTAGTAACTTATTTGCATTTCAGTTTGTATTTTTCTTACAACTTTTGATACTGAACATTCTTTCATGTGTTTAATGACTACTCATATTTTACATATTATGTACATACATATAGTTTTATATAAAATATATTCATAGTATAAATATATTATGTGTATTATACATGTATAATTATATGCACACACACATATATATACACATATGAAATTTAATAATATTTTCTCCCAATGTATGGCTTGCCTTTTCATTTTCCTAATGGTGTGTATTAAACAGCAGAAGTTATTCTGAGAAAGAATAATAAAGCTTGATTTCAAGCTATGTTGTGTTATAAAGCTAAAGTAAGTAAAATAGTATGATACTGGCATAAAAATGACACACTGGCCAGAGGAACAGAATTGAGAGACCAGAAATAAATCTGTGCATATACGGTCAACAAATATTTGACAAGGGAGTCAAGAATACTCAATGGAGAAGACAGTCTCTTCAATAAAAGGTGCTGGGAAAATTGGATATTCACAAGTAAAAAGAATTAAATTAGACCCCTCTCTTACAGCTCACAAAAATTAACTCAAAATGGACCAAAGACTTCAATATAAGACCAGAACCCATATAACTTCTAGAAAAAAACATTAAAAAATTCTTGACATAGATCCTTGGCAATAATTTTTTGGATGTGACATTTAAAGCCTGCTCAGGTGTGCTCAGTCATGTCCGACCCTTGGCGATCCCATGGACTGCAGCCCACGAGGCTCCTCTGTCCACGGAATTTTCCAGGCGATAATATTAGAGTGCGTTGCCATTTCCTACTCTAGGGGATCTTCCCACCCCAGGGATTGAAACTGTGTCTCCTGCATCTTCTGCATTAGCAGGTAGATTCTTTGCCACTGCAGTACCTGAGAAGTATCTAAAGCACAAGCAACAAAATCAAAGATAAATGACAGGGTACATCACTAAAAAGATTCTGTGTGGTAAAAGGAATGATCAACAAACTGCAAGGACAGCCTATAGAAGGGGAAAATATTTGCAAACTGGATATTTGATAAGGGGCTAATATCCAAAATATTTAAAGAACTCATACAACTCAATAAAAAAAAGTCAAATAATACAATAAAAAATGGTCAACAGATCAGAATACACATTTTTCCAAAGAAGATTTACAAATGGTCAACAGATACATGTAAAGGTGCTCAACATCACTAATTATTAGGGAAATGCAAATCAAAATAAAAAATGAAATAATACCTCAGGCCTGTCAATATGACTATCATCAAAAAAGATAACAAATGCTGGTGAGGATGCAGAGAAAAAGAAACACATGTGCACTATTGGAGGGATTGTAAACTGGTACAGCCACTATGGAAAACAGTATAGAGGTTCCTTCAAAAATTAAAAATAGTATAGCACTATCATATGATCTAGTGATTCCACTTCTGGAAATACATCCAAAGGAAATGAAAATGTTAATTCTAAAAGATATATGCACCCTGATGTTCAGAGATCATTATTTACAATAGCTAAGACATGATAGGGGTTTCTCTGGTGGCTCAGATGTTAAGAAATCTGCCTGCAACGCAAAAGACACAGTTTTGATCCCTGGGTCAAGAAGATCCCCTGGAGAGGGGAATGGCTACCTACTCCAATAGTCTTGCCTGGAGAATTCCATGGACAGAGGATCCTGGAGAGCTACAGTCCATAGGGTCACAGAGAGTCAGACATGATAACAACCAGAGTGTCTGCTGACAGATGAATGGATAAAGAAGTTACGAAGTTTATATATATATATATATATATATATATCTCATATGTATGTATGTGCATGATGGAATATTTATTCACCCATAAAAAAAGGAAATCCTGCCATTTGCAGCAACATGAATGGACCTTGAGAGCATGTATGCTAAGTAAAATAAGTCAGACAGAGAAAGATCAATACTGTATGATCTCATTTATATGTAGAACCAAAAGCAAAAACCAAATTCATAGTAAAAGATCAAATCTGTGGTAACCAAAGGAGTATGTGGTGGGGGGGAATTGGATGTTAGCGGTCAAGGTACAAACTTTCAGTTATAAGATAGGTAAGATGTAATACTTAGGACAGTTGCACTCATCTCCCATGCTAGTAAGGTCGTGCTTAAAATCTTGCATGTTTCAGTTCAGCATTATATGAACCAAGAACTTCCAGATGTCCAAGCAAGCTGGGTTTAGAAAAGGATGAGGAACCAGAGATCAAACTGCCAACATTCACTGGATAATAGAGAAAGCAAGGAAATTTCAGAAAAACATCGACCTCTATTTCATTGACTTCACTAAAGCCTTTGACTGTGTGGATCATAATAAACTGTGGAAAGCTCTTAAAGAAATGGGCATACCAGACCATCTCACCTCTATCCTGAAAAACTTGTATGTGGGTCAAGAATCACAACTGGAACCCTCCCTGGAACAACTGATTGGCTCAAGATCGAGAGAGGAGTACAACAGGGCTGTCTGCTTGTTTAACCTATTTGTTTAACCTACACGAGGAGCACATCATGAGAAATGCCAGGCTGCATGAGTTACAAGCTGGAATCAAGATAGGCAGGAGAAACATCAACAACCTCGGATACGTGGATAATACTATTCTAATGGCAGAAAGCAAAGAGGAACTAAAGAGCCTCTTGATGAGGGTGAAAGAGGAGAGTGAAAGAGCTGGCTTAAAACTCAATTAAAAAAAAAAAAAAAGATCACAGCATCCAGCCCCATTACGTCATGGCAAATAGAGGGGGGAAAAGGTGGAAATAGTGACAGATTTCCTCTCTTGGGCTCTAAGATCACTGTGGATAGTGACTGCAGCCATGAAATCAAAAGATGATTACTTTTTGGTAGGAAAGCTATGACAAACGTAGACAGTGTGTTGAGAAAGAGACATTACTCTGCCAACAAAGCTTCATATAGTTAAGGCTATGGTCTTCCTAGTGGTAACATATGATTGTGAGAGCTGGACTGTAAAGAAGGTAGAATGCCAAAGAATCAATGCCTTCGAACTGTCGTGCTGGAGAAGACTCCTGAAAGTCCCTTGCACAGCAAGGAGATCAAATCAGTCAATCTTAAGGGAAATCAACCCTGAATACTCATTGGAAGGATTGATGCTGAAGCTGAAGTCCCAGTATTTTGGTCATCTGATGTGGAAAGTCTCTGATGCTGGGAAAGATTGAGGGCAGAAGGAGAAGAGGGCATCAGAGGATGAGATGGCTGGATGGCATCACTGATGCAATGGACGTGAATCTGTACAAACTTTGGGAGATGCTGAGGGACAGAGAGGGCTGGCATGGGGTGGCAGAGGAGTTGGACATGACTGGGCGACCGAACAACAAGGGATGTAATATGCAATATGATGACTGTAGTTAACATTGCTATATGGCACATTTGAAGGTTGTTGAGAGAGTAAACTCTAAGAATTTTCGTCACACAAACACACACATTTTTTTTTCCTTTTTTGTATCTATACAAGTTGATGAATGTTAACTAAATTCATTATTATAATCATTTCACAAATATTAAGTCAAACATTACACTGTACACCTTGAACTTATACAGTGCTGTATGTCAATTATATATCAATAAACTGGAAAAAAGATACATTTACAAAACCTAAAAACAATAATAACTCATTTATTAAAGCCATTCCAAAAGAAACCAAGACTGTGTTTTTTCATAATAAAAAACATTGCAATACAGGTTTAGAAAATGGATATCTAGAAAATGGATAATAAAACAATTCTGAGCAGGAGAAAAGAAGAGAGGCAGTTATCACCATAAGATTTTTGAGTACCTCTACAGCTGCTTCAAGCAAGAAAAAAAAATCAAACAAGAAAAACAACTAAGTAAGGATAAACTGGGTGAGCCAACAGCTGGTAATTAAGAAGAAACTGGAAAAGAGAAAATAAGTAGGAAAGTCAGAAATAGAAAATAAATGTAAAAAAAATGAGTAGATTTCAAAGTACTTTAAAACATATAGCTTGCTCTCATATTCTATCTTGGGATGAAGTGTGGTCTTACCCTGCCAAGTAGAGTTTTAAAAGCTGCAGTAATTTCCTGCCAGTGAGCATTACTTTAAGCTCTTAATGGAATCAGGATGTTCTCCTCATTCATGCCTGCAATTTATCTTAAAAAAATTATACTTCAGAACCCACATGCCCACTTTCTCAGTAACCTTTGTATCTAGTTCCCCAGTTACTTTAATTGCTGCTGTTGCTGCTAAGTCACTTCAGTCGTGTCCAGTTCTTTTGCCACCCCATAGACAGAAGCCCACCAGGCTCCCCCATCCCTGGGATGCTCCAGGCAAGAACACTGGAGTGGGTTGCCATTTCCTTCTCCAACGTATGAAAGTGAATGAAAGGGAAGTGGCTCAGTTGTGTCCGACTCTTAGCGACCCCATGGACTACAGCCTACCCAGGCTCCTCCATCCATGGGGTTTTCCAGGCAAGAGTACTGGAGTGGGGTGCCATTGCCGTCTCCATACTTTAACTGCTTACCTCATAAATACATTTTTTAAAATATTTTATTAAATAATTTATTAAACTATAAAATTTATAGTAAAAGCATTTTAAAAAGAAAAAAAGTTAATTTTGATAAAATAATCTTTTTTTTTTTTTCTTTTTGGCCACATGACATGAAAAAGCTTAGTTCCCTGACTAGGGACTGAACCCAGGGCCATAGCAGTGAAAGCACCCAATCCTAACAACTGGACTATTAGGGAATCCCCCAAATTTATCATTTTTTAAAAATTTGATACCATGGTGAGAACTTCTGTTGTTTTAGTTCAAAAACTTTTTTCTACTCCAACTCTATGGAGATTTTCTCTTAGGTTTTTTTTCCAGAAGTTCTGTGATGTTTTAACTGTTATGTTAGATCAATGACCCATTTAAAATTAAATATCTACAGTTTTTGAAAATTAAATCAATTTTATATTTCTAGAATAAATTCCACTTAGTAACGATGTATTAGTCTTCCATATTGGTGGATTTGATAAAAATTTTACATCTGTGTTCTAAGGGATATTGGTCTGTAGTTCTACTTACTTATAATGTTTCTATCTGGTTTTTGGATATTAGGATAGTGTTGGCATCATAAAATGAATTGGAAGTGTTTATTACCACTATTTTCTGCAGAAGTCTGTGTACAATTAGTAATGTTCTCCTTTTAATATTCGTTTGGATCTACCAGTCCAACAGCACGGGACTGGTATATTCTTTGTGTAAAGTTTAAAATAATCAATTTCATGTTTTTTAAATGGGAGACTGACATTTTTTCCCCCTGTGCTCATCTTGTTAATTTGGCCTTTCAGGAGTTTTCTATTGATATTTTATATAAATAGTCACAGCTTTCAACAAAACATGTTTTTACTACTCTTTTAACATATGTAAGCTCCACAGAGTTTTGTCCTCTTTCATTCCTGTCTCTGGCAATTTTTGTTTTCCTTCATTTTTTCTGATCAGTCTGGAAAGAAGTTTATCAGTTTTATTGACCTTCTCAAAGAACTAGTTCTTTGTTCAATGAATTTTCTCTATTGTTTATTTTCTATTTAATATTCTATTTCTTATTTCATTGCTCCTACTTATGTTGGGTTTAATTTCTTTAACCTTTTAAAACAGAAGCTTAGATCATTGGTTTTTAAATGTTTCCTCTTTTCTAACATTAGCACTTAAAGGTACAAATTTCAGTGTAAGTTATTTTAGGTGCACCCTATAAATTTTGATGTGTTATTTTTTTTAATAGTTCAAAGATAATTTCATTTCATTCAGCTCAACATTTTTTTCTAATTTACCATGTTATTTATTCATCAGATTATGGTTTATGTAGAATGATGTGATTTAATTCTCAAATATTTAGGTATTTATTTCCAGATACATTTTGTCTGCTTTCTAAATTAAATTGTGGTCATAAATTACATGTCATATGACTGATTATTTTACATTTATTGGAACTCCTTTTGTGACTCAACATATGACCTATCTTGAGGAACATTTCTTTTGCATTCAAAAGTAAGATGTATCTTGTTTTGGGCATAGTTTTGTATAATTTTAGTTAGGACAGTCAGGGTGACATTGTTATTCACTTCTATAATCTTAGAGAAATTTTCTGTCAAGTTATTTGATCAATTAGTAAAATGTGTTGAAATCTTCAGTGATATTTATGGACTAATTTATTTTTCCTTTCAGTTCTCTTAGCTTTTGCTTTCTACTTTTTGAAGCTCTGTTATTAGGCACACACATATTTAAAATTATGTTCTCTTAATTAAATGATTTTTTAATTATTTTGAGATGGCATCATTACTTCAGTACTATTGTTTGACCTGAAGTTTATTTCATCTTCTATTAATACAGCCATTTTATCTTTTATATGACTAAAGATCTATCATTATCTTTATATTTAAATGGTTATTGAGGAAATTATAAAGTTTGGCCTCGCTTTTTTATCCAGTCTGAAAACCTCTACATTTTGATGGATTGTTAGAAAATTTGTGTAGCTCCAGATTTCCACCTGGTATTATTTTTGGTTGGGGGGAGCTTCCTGGGTGGCTCAGTGGTAAAGAATCCAATGACTGATGCAGAATACACAGGAGATTTGGGTTCAATTCCTGGTCAGGAAGATCCCCTGGGGGAAGGAAATGGCAACCCACTATAGTACTCTTGCCTGGAAAATCCAATGAACAGAGGAGCCTGATGGGCTACAGACCATAGGGTTGCAGGGAGTCAGACTTAAGTTAGCAATTGAACAGCAGAGCAGCAGCATTATTGCTGCACAGCCAAAAATAATTTCCTTCATCATTGTAGTGCTGCACTGTTAATGACATAGGTTCTTAGTTTTGTCTGAAAAATGTCTGTATTTTGCCTTTATATTTGAAGGATATTTTAACTAGATATGGAATTTGATTAATAGTTTCCTTTTTTTTCTTTCAGTCCTTTAAAGATGTGTTTCCATCACCCTCAAGCTGACAGTGTTTTTAAAGAGAAATCAATTCTAACTCATCTCATTAATTCCAAGGCATGTAACATGCCTTTTTCCCCCTCTTTGTTTAATTTAAATTTTTCTCTTTATCACTGATTTTCAACAGTTTGATTTTATGTCCCTTGGTATGGTTTTCTTGAGCTTGCTCTACTTGGGACTTACTGAGCTTCATGGGGTTGTGAGTTTATAATTTCCTTGAAGTTTGAAAAATATTTGACCATTACTTTATCAAAAATATTTCTGCTCCCCTCCTTTGAAACACCATTTATACTTAAGTTGAATCACTTGATATTGTCTCATAGTTCACAGAATGAATGCTTTCATTTATACTCAGACCTTTTGCCTTCTATATTTTAGCTTGAACAGTTGTTAATTGCTATATCTTTAAGTTAACTAATCCTTTATTTAAAATGTACAATCTGCCATTAAGTTTTTTTCATTTGGACATATTTTTCAGGTTTAGATGTTCCTTTTATTTCTTCTTTTGTATCTTTCTTTCCTCTCATTAAAATTCCTTAAAGTATTTATGATTGCTATTTTAAAGAATGTGTCTGCTAATACTATTATCTATTTCATGGGTTTATTTCTATTAATTAATTGCATTCCTAGTAATTTTTTACTTTATTTTCATGTTATTGGGGGTTTTAGTTTTCCTCTAAAGAATGCTGGCCTTTTTGTGTGGCACAATTATTCATCCATTTGAGTTTCAGTAGTTTTGTTTATGAGATACTAGTCTAGCCTTAGGGCTTCCCAGGTGGCTCAGTGGTAAAGAACCTGCTTATAATGCAGGAGATGCCAGAGATACGGGTTCAATTCCTGGGTCGGGAAGATTCCCTGGAGGAGGGCATGGCAACCCACTCTAATATTCTCACCTGGAGAATCCCATGGACAGAGGAGTCTGGCGGGCTACAGTCTATAGGTTGCAAAGAGTCAGACGTGACTGAGCACAGCACAGCACAGAGCAGCCTTAAAACGGACATAACTTAGCCTGTTACTAAGGTAGCATCCTTTCGGGGGTCTCTGCCAAATTGACTGTTTACTAATGTTTCTACATTTGGCTGGTCTGATCTCAAATATATCCCAGGCCTATCCATGCTCTCCCTTCTTGCTTTTCATCCTGAAAAATGCCTCCAGTTAGAAAGGTGGAGTGATTGCAAGACTCACTTAAGTGCTTTTCCTGCTCTTTAGGATCACAGCTTCGTGCTGCCAAAGTCTGAAGATAATTGTTCCTATATATTCTCCAATTATTTAATTGTTTATGGTGTGCCAGTCTGAAATAAAACTCGCTTTATTTCTTTTTTGTCTTTTTGTTGTAAAATAAAATAAAGCTACAGAAAAAAAAATGAAGCTTATGAATCATAATACTATAAGGTTAAACAGGGCTTCCCCTTGTAGCTCAGTCGGTAAAGAATCTGCCCGCAGTGCAGGAGACACAGGTTCGACCCCTGGGTGGGGAAGATCTCTTGGAGAAGGAAACGGCAACCCACTCCAGTGTCCTTGCCTGGAAAATCTCATGGAGAGAGGAGGCTGGTGGGCTGCAGTCCATGGGATCGCAAAGAGTCGGGCACGACTGAGTGACTAACACTTAAGGTTAAACAACTGCTATGGTTTCAAGTTTTGTGTACCCACCAAAATGTATATGTTGAAATTCTAACCCCTAAAGGTGACGGTATTAGTAAGCAGTGCCTTCGAGAGGTACTTCAGTCAGGATGGTGGAACCCTCACAAATGGGATTTGATTAGTGCCTTATAAAGGAGGCAACAGAGAGCTCCTTTCTGCCTTCTGAGAACACAAGGGAAAGTTTGTGACCTGGAAGAAGGTCCTCACCCAGCCATATCAGCACTGTGATCATGGCCTTGAGCCTCCAATACAGTGAAAAGTAAGGTTCTATTGTTTATAAACTACCCAGTTGCGGTATCACGCTACAGCAGACCAGTCTACGACAATACTTTTGTAACCACCACCCTGGCCAAGAAGTAGAAATCGGCTAGCCATTGTCAAAATCTCTCTGTGTGCTCTTTCCCTCTCACAGCCCCCTCCCACCCATATCTAGTATCCCAACTTTTATAATATTTGTATCCTTGGAGTTATTATGGTTTTTCACTCACCAAAGTGGGCACCCGTAAATATTCACCCATTTTTGTTAACTTGAATTGTCTTGTAAGTCTCTTTTTATATACAGGTATTTCATTCATTGCTTTCTTTTCTTTACTACTTACCTGCTGGAAAACCAAGCTGTTTGTCCTGTCCAGTTTCTTACTGACTGAATTTTGCTGATTATGTATTCATGGTATAATTCAAATGTTCTATTTTTTCTATTTCTTGCAAATTCTCTTCAGGATCCAGAAGTTGATAAACTATCTTTTTATCCCTTTGGTAAGACTGTAATTTTAATCTGAAAGCCCTTATAGCTGTTTTCATTCAATTTTGATATTGGCAGCCACTTACTTTCAACATCTGAATTCACTAATTCATTCAAGTTTGCAAAATAGTGATATCCTAATGTTTTTATTAACTTAAATAAGTTTACAAGAAGACACAATCTCATTCCTATTTATCAAGTGGTATGGTTCATTTAGACAGGGTGACATGAATGCTGCTTTCCTTTCATCTGCTTTTAAGACAGTGATTTGGGACTATAATAGTTTCCTATGGCTGCTGTAACAATTTACCACAAACCTGATGCTTTAAAACAACATATATTTATTCCCTTACGATGCTGGAGGCCAGAATGCTGAAATGACTCTTAGGGGACTAAAATCAAGGTTTCAGTAGGGTTTCACGTTCACTTCAAAGGCTCTAGGTGAAAACCCCACATCCAGGTCCTACCTCCATCTTCTCTCTTTGACAATGTTTCCATCATGGCTTTATTTCTATCTGTAGTCAAATCTTTCTCTGCCTTCTACAAGAGAATACTTATGATAAGTTTAAGACCCACCTGGATAACTGAGGATAATCTCCTCATCCCACTATTCTTAGTTACATCTACAAAGACCCTTTTTCCATGTACAGTTAAAAACTGTACATCTTTGGAGATTTACCACAGTGACAATGAAATCTTCAAAAAATGTTATTTAATATTATTATGAACTTGCAAGTTTAAACATGCTTGATTGGCTTCAATTCATTGTAAGTTTTCTACAAACTGTGGCCAATTAGAGCCTCAATTTGATTTCTGAATCCTTGTGACATGACCCTTGTAGTTTTTTAAAATTGTTTCTCTGTTATAAATACTTCAAGATATTCTAGTATATTTTCTACTGTAGACCTGGAATCAGTCATATCCTGAAAGTTTTATGGTTTCCTTTAAAAGAAAATAGTATTTCTAAAGAATAGTCTGGAAGCTAGGGTTGCTATTTGCACTGGTGATTTCTTTTCTCCTGGGATTTTTCAGACTCAGGACTACAGGGTTTTTATGTAACCTTTTTTGTTTTACATCTTTCCACACTGACAATCTTCATTCTCATGGTCACAAGTAATGATAGATTTAGAATATATCATATTGCTCATTTGTTTTATCCTACTTATTTTATCTCACATCTTATATATGTTGTTCCATGTCTTCCTGCATAAAACATTTCTGTTAAAAAATCTGATGGTAATGTTGATGCCCTTATGAAATACGTGTTCTTTTGGTTAGACTCCCAATGATTTCTTTCTTTTTGTTTGTTTAAGTCCAATACCTTTACTAGAATACTTCTTGGTCTAGTTGCTTTGGGTTGATATTCTCAGGTAACAGGGTGTTCCTTTAATGTATATTTCACAGTAATATTTTTCAGCAAGCTTTTAATCTTTGTTCTATTCCCTAGATCTTATTTTTTCTTTCTTTTATGTATTCCTATAACTGTATGATATATCTTCTTTTTATAACTTTAATATTTGTCATTATCCTTCAAATCATTTTTATTTCTTCATTTGTTTTTAAAGATTTCCTCCCTTGGATCTATTTCCTATAAGGCATTATTTGTTGTATTTGGTTTTGTGTATGTGTGTGTGTTATGTGTTTTTTCTTCTAATTTATTCTTCAGTTCTGAAATATTTTTTCTTTTCTGAGTTCTATTCGCTAGTTTCTGACTTTTTCTAATTTTTACTGTTTTTTCATATCTTGGGCCTTTTCACTATGCAACATTGTCTCAATTCATTTTGAAATGTTACATTTCAATTTGCATACAAGGTGAGCATGTCTTTCTAGTGTTTTCTTTGACTGCAGGGTTATTCTGCTTTTTACTGTCCTCTTATAGTTACTTGTATGTTATTTGACATCAGTAGCTTTCCAATGCTCATTTTTACATGGATTTAATTTGCATGACTTCTTGGATTTGGTCCAGATAGCTTTTCTAACTTCTCACAAACTCTGTTTTCTATGTTTTTTTATAGTAGTAAAACTATAATTGCTTTCTTGGTGTAGTTAGCAGCTCTATTTCCTTGTCTATTTTATCTGGATCTTTTTTTTTCCTTTGTCCTAGTTGTTCCTATGGTGAACAATTTTTTTTTCCCCCAGTTCAGCAGTTTCTCTTCAGTATGAGACATGTGCTTGAAGGGCACCCTAGTGTCAGTTATGAGAATTTATGAAAATGGGCCGGCTCTAAGACTTAGTTCTGATTACTGGAACATGCTAGACCTCTCTCAGTTTTAGCTGCTGTTCTCAAATTGAACTGCCATGATTCCCAGTGAATAAGTTTTAGTTTATGTGGAGTTTTTCTCCTCAAGTCCATCAGATGCCCCATGGCTTCACACTGCTTTCCCCTACATAGACACTGATCAGACACAGGTCTTGTGGTTATTGATGGCTATTCTCACCTGCTTGTATTCTCAGGTTTGTGAGGATAGTCTGTTGTCTTTTTTGCAAATATTGTTCTTAGCTTTGTTAATCTAGCTGCAGTGTCTTTTAATGTGGGAATTCAAAAGATCTCAAACATGTTATGTCTCCACTACCATTTTCTCAGAATCCTACAGTTATTTAAATGAGATTCCTTAATATAAAAGTTCATTAGATATTAAAGTACCAAAAGGCATAAGAAAAAGCCTTGACTATTACAGGGCTAGAAACTGTAGGAAATAACTACCATATCTAGATCTGGAAAACTAAAGAAGTGTTTACTACTTGGCTGGTGCTGGCATTTCTGAGTTCAGATGAAGGGACTCATGGAGTTGGGATCCAGCCCTAAGAGAAGCCAGAGCTACAGTGGTGTTGGTTCCCCTGAGTGGGCATATTCAGGTTGGTATTTGAAAGACTGCAAAACTACAGTCAACTGCTGCTGTGACGAGGAAATGTTACTACCAAGTGAAGCTTTACTGTGCTTGTGCTTACTTGCTCCGTCATGTCTGGCTCTTTACCACCCCATGGACTGTAGCCCACCATGCTCCACTGTCCATGGGGATTCTCCAGGCAAGAGTACTGGAGTCTGTTGCCATGCCCTCCTCCAGGGGTTCTTCCCAACCCAGGCATCAAATCCAGGTTTCCCATATTGCAGGTGGATTCTTTACTGTCTGAGCCACCAAGAAAGCCTATGAATACTGGAGTGAGTAGCCTATCCCTTTTCCGGGGGATCTTCCTGACCCAGGAATTGAACTGGGGTTTCCAGCATTGCAGGTAGATTCTTTACCAGCTGAGCTTCCAGAGAAGCCCTGAAGTTTTATTAGGGTGATGCTAATAGGAACAAGAAGCAAATGGTATGAGAAAGAAGAGTTTCTTTCCTCCTCCTCTGTCTTGTGATCACCCTTTATTTCCTCTATTGCCAGAGTTTAACAGGGAGCAAGCTGACAAATCAGAAATGCAATTTCCAGAGTTCTAGTTCTAACATCACAAAACAAAATATTCAAGGGTAAATATGAAGCTGAGAGATAGTATCTTAAAAATTGGCTTATAATTGTTATATTCTCTTTGTTAACTGAGCCTTTTATCATTGCATAATCTTTATCTTAATATTTTTTAAATTTTATTTGCTATTAATATTGCCTTTCCTCCATTTGTATGCAGTTGCTTTTCTCTTATCCTATTTCTTATTTCAAACATTTCTTCATTGCTTTGCTTAAATGTGTGTGTGTATGTGTTTAGGAATATGTGGGTAGATTTGTTTTTATCAACTCAATCTGAGATTCTGTTTTATACGTTGGGGAATTTAATCATTTGTGTCATTTATTGCTTTACCTTGCTTATACCTTACCTTGTTTGCATTTTTAAACTTTTTCCTTCTTTCCTTCTAAATATTTCCTTTATTAGTTTTCCTGTCTGATCATTACCATTACTTATCTTTTTCCTCTTTTTTTTTTTCCTCTTTTTAACTTGGAAATTTTATTATACTTTTCCATTCAACTGGTGATTATCATTTTCATTTACCCAAAATGAAATCCATCCATATGAAAGTAAGGGCTTTATGAAAATTTTAAAAAAACAATTAATTTTCTTTTTAGGTGCTCAGTTCCTTCACTGGGTGAGCCATTTAAAACACTTTTATTTCTCCTCTCCTCACCTCCAAACTCCTAGGGTTTATTGCCCTATTTTAATTACGTTTAGTTAGACTCTTATCTTCCCTGGCTCAGACAGTAAAGAATCTGCCTGCAATGCAGGAGACCCGGATTCAGTCCTTGGGTCAGGAAGATCCTCTGGAGAAGGAAATGGCTACCTATTCCAGTATTCTTGCCTGGAGAATTCCTCAGACAGAGGAGCCTGGAGGCTACAGTGCATGGGGTTGCAAAGAGCTGGACACGACTGAGCAACTAACACTTCCGCTTTTCACTTTCAGAGTCTATTATCAGTGTAGTCTTGCAGTATATGCCATGTCTATTTCAGGAACTGACCATTAAGACTCATATTATACATACCCAGCCTGCATTTCTGTTTAGAGTTCTCTTCAGGTAACAGACATGTCAGAGTTCATCACTCTTTCATTTAGTCCATCTTCCTGTCCTGAGATCTATATTTTTTTGTTTGTTGCTTGATTACAGTCCTTTCCTTTACTATTTATTTGTACTACTGATATATTCTACCAATCTTCATGTATTTCCAAACAACTTTCTTTGAAATTGACAATTAAATGATATCTTAGTTATTTGATCATAGTCCTTTTTCTCCATATAAATGATACTTAATTTCCCTCTTGCTTCTAATGGTGTAAATAAAAGGTGATCTGATTGTTTTGCCTTAAAGATTTATTCTTTTTCCAAAGAAGGCAGATTTTTTTTATCCTTGGAACTTAGAAGTTTAACTAGATTATTTCTAATATGTCCATAACAAGATACTATTAAAAGTCAGAACGTAAAGAAAGTTGAAATTTCAACAAAATGATAGATCCTTAAGATATTAATGAGTAGATTCTATGATCCTTCCTAATTGTATGATATTGGCACATTTTTCAGGGAGACATTTTGTTTGCTAACTTGTGACTGCCAATATTTCCTTTTTCAGGGTCAGTGACGTCCTTTCTTCGCTTTTGCCTATAATGTACTTCCTGGAATTGGGCTTTCATTGTGCTACTGTTTAAAGTAAACCATGATAATTTTATGTATTAAGAAATCAGTTATGATTGCTTTGCTATAGCTGATGGGAACTCCTCTCCTTTTCTGCAATGTCATTCTTAGTAAATAACAAAGTCTTATTTAAAATTTTAAGTCTATAGTCTTATTTTCTACAACGTCTTCCTTCATCAATCATGGCTGAGTGGGACCTTTTATTCTGCAGATCTTTCTCTAGTTCAGGAACTTTTTTTTTCTATACAAAAATTTTTTTATATGAAGTACTACTCCATCTTTTTGCTTCCTCCCTTCGGAACTCCTGTTACTCACTGTTGGGTCTTCTGTGTCTTTCCTTTTTCTGACCTTGCCTTTTACACTTTCTATCCACTTTTATTTTCGTTCTGTGCTCAATTTTCCTCCATTTGACATTTTATACTACTAATTCTGATATATGCTTTACATGCTGAAGTTTTTTTTTTTGTTGTTGTTGTTTGTCTTTTTTATGTACTGAGCTTTAAAGTTTGAAAATCACAATTCAAATCTTTATGCTTGGATACAGTTAATGTGCTCCTACAATTTTCTGGCTGAAGATGCAGGCCTGAAATGAGCATATAAACTCAGTAGAAATGAAGAAGGAATAATAAACTGTGTTAGTTTTCTGAGACTGCTGTAACAAAATTCCACAGACTGGGTGGCTTAAGCAACAGACATTTATTTTCTCAAAGTTCTGGAGGCTGGATGTTTAAGATCAAGGTGCCAGCAGTACTGATTTCCTCTGAGGCCTATCTCCTTGGTTTGCGGGTGGTAGCACTCTCACTACTTCTTCACATGGTCTTGTCTCTGTGTGCACACTCCCCGGTGTCAAGTTTTGTGTCCAAATTTCTTCTTCTATAAGAGTAAATGACTTATGCCCAAAATAGCATCTCTTTTGTCCAGAAAATCATGCCTGGTTCTCTTTCTCCAAGGATCCCTTACCTTAACTGTTTCACTTTGTCAGAACCACTCCCAGAACACCAGTCAGATTAGCTTAGGACCATGCTTATGCCTCATTTTAAGTTAATTATTGCTTTAAAGACCTTATTTCCAACTATGATTATACTTTGAGGTACTGGGGATTAGGATTTCAATATATAAACTTCTGGGAAACACAGTTCAGCCCATAACAACTATCATTGTAAAAGTAGATATTTGTTGGTTATTCATATCGACTAACTCTTGTATCACCTAGGTTTCCAATAATTCAATTCTGACACCAACTCCCAGAGTTAGCACCAGGATCTACAAGTGTCTCAGTTCCACAAGAGACACCCCTTCTTGAAATTCTGGCCAAAAACGATGTGCAAAAGCTACTCACATCTCTACTCAGCAGATTAAATATCAAAGGTTCCCTCAATCCTCTTCATAGGTTTGGTAGCTCACCAGAACAACTCACAGAATTAAAAAAAAAAAAAAAAGCATTTACTTATGACTACTGGTTTATTATAGAAGATATAATTCAGCTACAGTCAAATGGAAGAGGTATGTAGGGCAACATATGGCAGCAGTGATGTGAAACTTCAGTGCCTTTTCTGCGTGCATTAACCCCAGCACCTCAATGAGTTTATCAAATGAACAACTCTCCAGATTCCATCCACTAGGGGTTTTTAAGGAGGTATCATTATATGGGCATGATCGATTAAGTTACTGAAAACTTGTAAATACCCAGTCACCAGCCCCTCCCCCTTTCTGAAGGTTGGAGGGTAGGACTGAAAGTATAAGCAGATAGCATAAGGGGTCCCAGCGAGAGAGAACCAGGCAAGGCTTTGTAAACATGTGAGAAGCCATTTTTGTCCTAAGCAATTTTGTGATCTAAGCCTGGCCACAATACTTGCTCTTGACAAGGCCTATTACAGGAAGGGAGACCCGTTCCAGGCCCCAAACGGGGCTCTGGTCTAACACTTGGAAATGAGTCGTCTCAGGAGATACATGTGCTGACAAAGCAAGAGAGTTTATTGGGAAGGGGACCCCAGGCAAAGGGCAGTAGGCACTCACCCAGAGGCAAGTCTATGTAGTTTTCAGGCAACAAAACGGCCAAGCTTCTAATCATGGTGTCAGGTAGGTAGAATAGGAAAAAGGAGTCCAAATCAGCAGGGGCTAAAAGACAAAGGAAGGGGAAAGTCCGAGGAAATGGAACAAAAGAGAATCCAGGGACATGAGTGATAACTTCAGGTCAAACAAACACACCCCTTCTTGGCTAGCCCAATTTGCATAGGGCAGGCTCAGGGGGGAGGAGACAAAACGTATAAAAACAGGAAGTCAAGACAGATTGAGGCCTCTCCTTTTGGGTTGGCCCACTTTCATGCCTCAAGAGTGTACTATCCTTTGCTTGCCAAATAAAACTGAGCTGTAACCAAGCTGTAATACTGGTCTGCCATTTCAAATCTTTGCAGATGTGAGACAGAACCAAGGAAATTACACAGTCCCCCGACAACGGACTGGCCTTTCTGGTGACCAGACCCCATACTGAAGTGATCTAAAGCCCTGCTTATCACTAAAGAAGTTTCAGAAATTTTAGTTCTGTGTGAGGAACTAGAGACAAAGACCAAATATTTGTTTATTTCACTACATTTATGCAAAAAGGTAACAAATTGGACTACAAGATGCTTCTGAATCACTGATGAATACAAACTGGGGAAAATGCCATCTAAATATTATAATATGTCTACCTTTTAAGAGGTTAAATTTACCTTTAGATTATTTCTTTGCTCTAAGAAAGCCACAAAGTGGCCCGTAAAGTAAATGTAAATCAAGTCATCAATCTATTGTTCCTGGGAAAACCTCAAGAATCTTGAGTGTAAATATCTTAGAACAGCTCAGTTTTGTTTTGTGAAGCAAATGTATCTAGGTATCAGGTTTCTACAGGTTTTTTGGCTTCTTTGGGGAAAATGTCCTTTCTGTTAGGATTTGGATTGCCCTGTGTATTAATTTTGTCCTTTTTTCTTGAGCAGTTGTAGGAACTCTCGTGTTGTAAAAGGAAAAAGTCTAAGAATAGAAAGCTGATTGGAAAGGTGACACTAGAAATCAGTGCAAACTCAGCCAACTTTAGGGACCAAGCAAGTGACATAAATGTGTCTGAAACTGTTCTTTCTAAAACTGTATTTAGTGGTAAATAATTTAGTAGTAAAGCTAGAAAGTTTGTGCCTTCTCCAGGAATGTGATTTCAAGAAAAATTTTTTTAAACACTCTGAAGTTTTAGTTTCCACCTATGGTGGAATAAGAGGAACCAGATTTTAACCTCCTGCCATAAAAAATAGGGCTTCCCAGGTGGCTCATTGATAAAGAATCCATCTACTAATGCAGGAAATGCAGGTTTGATCCCCGATTGGGAAGATCCTCTGGAGGAGAAAATGGCAACCCACTCCAGTATTCTTGCCAAGATAATCCCATGGGCAGAGAAGCCTGTCAGGCTACACTCCATGGAGTCACAAAGAGTCAGGCATGACTGAGTAACTGAGCACATGCATGCATAAGGAATAGAAAACTGGACAAAATATATGAATCAAGAGTTTCAGATTATGGACAATGTCAGCAGAGGACAATGATCAATGTCCCTGTCAAAAAGAAAAAAGAATTCATTTGAATCAGTTCTAATGAGATGGATGAAACTGGAGCCCATTATACAGAGTGAAGTAAGTCAGAAAGATAAAGAACATTACAGTATACTAACACATATATACGGAATTTAGATAGATGGTGGCGATAACCCTATATGCAAAACAGAAAAAGAGACACAGAAATACAGAACAGACTTTTGAACTCTGGGGGAGAACGTGAGGGTGGGATGTTTTGAAAGAACAGCATGTATACTATCTATGGTGAAACGGACCACCAGCCCAGGTGGGATACATGAGTCAGGTGCTCGGGCCTGGTGCACTGGGAGGACCCTGAGGAGTCGGGTGGGGAGGGAGGTGGGAGGGGGGATCGGGATGGGGAATACATGTAACTATATGGCTGATTCATGTCAATGTATGACAAAACCCACTGAAATGTTGTAAAGTGATTGGCCTCCAACTAATAAAATAATATTAAAAAAAAAAAAAAAAAAAAAAAAAAAGAAAATATGAAAGATAAGTCCTATTTTGCCCAAGCTTATTTCTGGAGTTTCCAGGCTGCATCATATGAAAGGGTACTGAAACAGAAATTAGCAGTCACTCTAAGTGAGGAAACAGAGTTTGGTGTTTAAGGATGTCAAGTATTCTATAATCTGCAAGATATAATGATGCTGAGGAGAAATAATAATGAATAGAAAGCACTTCAGAGATCTCTAGAAAGCTGACCTACAGTCTTCCTGAGGATTAACCTGCATATTAAGCTGTGACTTTTAAAAAATCTGTGGAATTTCAAAGTAATTTTTAAAATAATTTTTTTCTTAGTATTTTCTCTGAAATTTCCTTTGCAATTACTTCAAGTTTTAAGAGAAAACAATGTAAAAACAATTGCAATTCATTGGTAGCCATTTTGGAAGAAACAAACATTCCCAACAATTAATAAATGACTATTCATGTTATGATTTAATGATTTTTACAGGAAAATGTTTACTATTTACTATTAGTCATTGCTTTACGACTGATGGTGAGCTAGTTTTTCTCTCCTAATATTAGAGATTACTGTTTTCTAAATTATTTTTCATTTTCTACAGCTCTATACTAAGTGCTACTGTCTTAAAGACTTGGGAATCAAAACCTTACCTAAAAAAAGAAGTAAAATCTGCCCTTGGCAATTTCCTGACTGTTTAACGGTTAGACTGGAGACTTTCACTCCCAGGGTCTGGGTTTGATCCCTGATGTGGGAACTAAGATCCTGTAAGCCATGCGGCACAGCCAAAAATAAAATAAAATAAAATCTGTCCTTACGTAGAGTTTAAAGCTTCTTTTAAAATAAATTCTAGAACTTCAATTACTGTATTTACCACTAGGTCTGCAAACTGATAGCTGTATTTAAGTGCTACCTTATGTTAGAACGGGCTTCCATAGTGGCTCAGATGGTAAAGAATCCGCCTGCAATGTGGGAGTCCTGGGTTTGATCCCTGGGTTGGGAAGATCCCCTGAAGAAGGGAATGGCTACCCACTCCAGTATTCTTGCCTGGAAAATGCCATGGACAGAGGAGCCCAGCAGGCTACAGTCCATGGGGTTGCAAAGAGTCAGACACAACTGAGTGACTTTCACTTTCACTTATGTTAGAATAATGTAACACCTATAAAAACATACATTATTTTGACATTTCGGTTTAATCCACTAAGTTGCTGTTTTTAGTTGGTCAATAAATTCTAGCAATCCTGTTATCATTAATTAGATCCCTTTTTTTTTTATATTTTACTTATCTATAATTATTAAACTTCTATTTTCTAAGAAGCAGGCAAATCTTCAAGGAAGCTGATTTATAATAAAGGAATATGTAATATTTCTAATCCCTTTGATGTGATTTAAAATTTTAATTCTTGACTTTGAAATTGAGCAGGATCCTGCTGGGCCCTCCTGGGTACAAAAGCCCCTCCATGTCTCCTGTTTGTTGTTTGCAGAAAAAGGCTTTAATCTCCTAGGCCTTCCTTGAGTTCCAAAGAGCAGGGTCAAATAGTTACTAATTAGGGAAGTGAGAGAATACAGAAAAAAAGGAAAAGCAGTAAAGGAAGAAAAGTAATGATAGTGGAAAAAAAAGAGACCTAGTTTTCCCTCAAAGGATACACCTAACAATCTGATGCATATCTCCCTGTTGGTCCATAGAAACTAAGAACCCCCTACCCAAGTGGAAGAAGGTGACTACATGCTGACCACAAGCACACAGACCCCTGACAGGTTGGAACCATAAAGCTGATGGTTGAGATTCCTGAAAGGTCATGCTGTTACCTCACCACTAACCAATTAGAAGAAAGTCCAGGAGTTGAAACCCTCATCCCATTGCCTTTAAAAACCCTTCCATGAAAGCCACTGCGGGGTTGGGTCTTTTGAACACAAACAGCCCTTTTTCCTTGCTTGTGTCAGTCGCTTGCTCAGTCATGTTCCACTCTTTGTGATCCCATGGACTGTAGCCTGCCAGGCTCCTCTGTCCACAGGATTTTTCAGGCAAGAATACTGGAATGGGTTGCCATTTTCCTCCTCCAGAGGATCTTCCCAACACAGATTAAACCCATGTCTCCTGTGTCTCCTGCACTGCAGGATTCTTTACCTGCTGAGCCATCAGGGAAGCCCTTCGCCTTGCTTGGGGCCCTGCAAATAAATATTGTACTCTCCTTTACCACAACCTACTAGTGTCAGTAGGTTGGCTTTGCTACAAGGCAGGCAAGTGGACACAAATTAGGTTCAGTAACAACTTCTCAAAAAATAACTAGAGCTTTACTATTTCCTAGAAGACAAAAAAAAGAAAAAAGCCCTCAATCTGTCAAATTGGATAGACAGGTGAATCAGTTATATTTCTATTTTGAACTCATAGCTCTACGGGCCACACTCTACAATTAGATTATACCAGATGATAAGACATCTCTTCAGTTAGTTTCTGTGACGTAGAGTTTTTTTTTTTAATTTTTATTTTATATGGAAGTACAGCCAATTAAGAATGTTGTGATAGTTTCAGGTGGACAGCAAAGGGACTCAGCCATATATATAATGTATTCATTCTCCCCCAAACTCCCCTCCCACCCAGGCTGCCACATATCATTGAGCAGAGTTCCCTGTCAGACAGTATGTCCTGTTGGTTATCCATTTTAAATATAGCAGTCTGTACATGTCCATCCCAAACTCTGTAACTATCCCTGTCCCCCACCCTGGGTAACTGTAAGTTTGTGAGTCTGTTTCTGGTAAATAAATAAGTTCATTTGTGTAATTTCTTTTTAGATTCCACATATAAGAGACGTCATAGGACATAATAAGAAATACATATTTAGCCTCTGGTTCCTGGCCCAAATCTAAACACTTGGCAGACAGCAATGTGTGCACCTTTTGTTATAATACTTGATCTCTTGTCCTCAGTTCCTTAAATCACTCCAGAGCCATCAAGGTGAAGATATCTTATTCATAACAAGCCCCCTTCCCCTACAGCTGGTTCTATGTTAATGAGATGACTTTTGGAGAGCACCTAAGGATGCTGCTGGCTGCCAGGGGAACCAATTCAAACAGAGAATTAGAACTTTCAGTCCCACTCTGTCCTAGGGGAGAGGAAAGAAGAAAGGGACTGGAGGTTGAACCAATCACCTATGGCCGACAAAAGTTTAATCAACTGTGACTATGTAATGAAGTCTCCACAAAATTTTAAAAGGATGGGTCAGAGAACTCCTGGGTTGGTGAACAGGTAGAGAGTCAGGACAGTGACACACTCAGGGAGGGCATGGAAACTTTTGAGTCCTTTTCTGATACCTTGCCCTATGCATCTCTTCTATTTTGCAGTTCCTGAGTAATATTCTTTTATAATAAAACAATAATATAGTACATAAAATGCTTCTCTGAGTTTTTTGAGCCACTTTAGCAAATTAACCAAATCCAAGGATGGCATATGGTGAGAAGCATAGGTGATAACCTAGACTTACAACTGGCTTCTGAAGTGGGAGTGGGAGTCTTGTAGGACTGACTTCTTAACCTATAACCCAAGGAGTGGGTCCTGGGAACCTCTGATTTGTAGCTGGTCATCAGAAGACCAGGTAACAACCTGGGCTCACAATTTTCTTCTGAACTATAGGGCAGTCTTGTGGGACTGAGTCCTTAATCTGTGGAATCTAATACTGTCTCCAGATACATAATGTCAGAATCAAGTCAAATTGTAGGACGTCCAGCTGATGTCAGAGAATTGCTGATGTGGGGAATGCCCTCCCACATACATACACCCCACACATAGGAATTAGTGACAAAAGCTTTAGGTCCCCAAAATGGGAATTCTTAATTATTTGCCTAAATGGTTTATAAACTGTTTTATAAGGAAAAAAACAAAAACATACATCAAGCACATAATTTTGAATACTAAATACACATTATGATACTCAAACACAAGGCATAAATAGGCTTCCTCAGCTGCGGCTGATCTTTATATAATGGGCACAGCAATTAGGCTGGAGACTACTCAGATATTTTACCTATATGTGTGGTTTCCATGAAGGGATCTTTACTTAGAAGTCCTAGCTAATGCTTCTGGGTAAGCATTAGCTACCCAGAAGATGCTGTCGCTCTGAAAAGGGCAGCTATGGTTCTCCCAGCTTTTTGGCTTGCTTGCTTAACAGCGAGCATTGGGCTTACAGTTGCTATCATCCAGCAGAGATGGCAGGAACATCATAAGCAGATTCAGGGAACTAGGAGGCACAGAATGTGAGGCTTACTTATGAGGAAAACAGACTATGAAGGAAAAAAGAAGCAAAATTATATTAGTGAACTCTAAAAGAAGTGCTATCAGTGCAAAGATAATGTCTATAACTATAGCTATAGGAACTTCTTGTTTATGGTCCTTTAATATTTACTTAAGTCACATTTCTCACAAACATGTTAATAAAGTTAATAGGTATGTACCTGTCTCTCCACAGAACTCTAAGAACCCAAAACCTCAGAACCTTGTACTTGGTGAAATTAGATAAGGGACACTTCCAGTATGTATGCCAACTCCTAAAAATAGAAAATAATATTAATTTACATAGGTTTTGGTTTAAGTTTTCAATAGATCTTAATACAGGGTAGTAAGTGATCTCTCATTGAAATGCTGTTTTTTGTCTTTGCGTATCTTACTTTCTCTGCTGAAACAAACTGGGGGAATAAAAACCAGAAGTAATAAAAATTTATTAAGAGAAAATGTGCCTCTCTGGATTAGTCTAGTTAAGGTAGAAAATACTTATGTAATATTGCATGTTAATCAGTTCAGTTCAGTTCAGTCACTCAGTCGTGTCTGACTCTTTGCGACCCCATGAATCGCAGCACGCCAGGCCTCCCTGTCCATCCCCAATTCCCGAAGTCTACCCAAACCCATGTCCATCGAGTCGGTGATGCCATCCAGCCATCTCATCCTCTGTCATCCCCTTCTCCTCCTGCCCCCAATCACTCCCAATATTAGGGTCTTTTCCAGTGAGTCAACTCTTCGCATGAGGTGGCCAAAGTACTGGAGTTTCAGCTTCAGCATCAGTCTTTCCAATGAACACCCAGGACTGGTCTCCTTTAGGATGGACTGGTTGGATCTCCTTGCAGTCCAAGGGATTCTCAAGAGTCTTCTCCAACACCACAGTTCAAAAGCATCAATTATTCAGCGCTCAGCTTTCTTTACAGTCCAACTCTCACATCCTTACATGACCACTGGAAAAACCATAGCCTTGACTAGACGGACCTTTGTTGGCCAAGTAATGTCTCTGCTTTTAAATGTGCTATCTAGGTTGGTCATAACTTTCCTTCCAAGAAGTAAGCATCTTTTAATTTCATGGCTGCAATCACCATCTGCAGTGATTTTGGAGCCCAAAAAATAAAGGTTGACACCTTTTCCACTGTTTCCCCATCTATTTCCCATGAAGTGATGGGACCAGATGCCATGATCTTAGTTTTCTGAATGTTGAGCTTTAAGTCAACTTTTTCACTCTCCTTCACTTTCATCAAGAGACTTTTTAGTTCCTCTTCACTTTCAGCCATCAGAGTGGTGTCGTCTGCATATCTGAGGTTATTGATATTTCTCCCGGCAAACTTGATTCCAGCTTGTGCTTCTTCCAGCCCAACGTTTCTCATGATGTACTCTGTATATAAGTCAAATAAGCAGGGTGACAATATACAGCCTTGACGTACTCATTTTTTCCTATTTGGAACCAGTCTGTTGTTCCATGTCCAGTTCTAACTGTTGCTTCCTGACCTGCATACAGGTTTCTCAAGAAACAGGTCAGATGGTCTGGTATTCCCATCTCTTTCAGAATTTTCCACAGTTTATTGTGATCCATGCAATTGAAGGCTTTGGCGTAGTCAATAAAGCAGAAATAGATGTTTTTCTGGAACTCTCTTGCTTTTTCAATGACCCAGCGGATGTTGGCAATTTGATCTCTGGTTCCTCTGCCTCTTCTAAAACCAGCTTGAACATCTGGAAGTTCACGGTTCACGTATTGCTAAAGCCTGGCTTGGAGAATTTTGAGCACTACTTTACTAGTGTGTGAGATGAGTGCAATTGTGCGGTTGTTCCAGCATTCTTTGGGATTGGAATGAAAACTGACCTTTTCCAGTCCTGTGGCCACTGCTGGATTTTCCAAATTTGCTGGCATATTGAGTGCAGCACTTTCACAGCATCATCTTTCAGGATTTGAAATAGCTCAACTGGAATTGCATCACCTCCACTAGCTTTGTTTGTAGTGATGCTTTTCCTTAGAAAGCATGTTAATCAGAATTAATATAAATCAAGAATTGTAAATTGCAGTTGCACTTGAGCTAGTTTGAATTATTCTGACCATGTCAGAAAAACTATGATTCAATGTTCTCAAGGAAAATCATGGTTTTGATGTTTATGAGTTTGAGAAGTCTATTTTTATCCAAGAGCCAACTGGTTGATATTAAACCCATCCTAAAGATACCCGTGCATAATGTCATTGATTTAAAATATAGTAAAAAGAGATTAAAACATTATTGAAACACTGAACAGCTTTTAACTATAAAACCTGTCCTTAAGGTACATCTAATATACATAAATCAGATAATGAACACTAGTTAGTGGAAGAGTTATAGTTAACACTGTCAAGCATTTGAATTTT
Source organism: Muntiacus reevesi (assembly GCF_963930625.1). Lineage (NCBI taxonomy): Eukaryota > Metazoa > Chordata > Mammalia > Artiodactyla > Cervidae > Muntiacus > Muntiacus reevesi. The sequence goes on along the minus strand of NC_089256.1, from coordinate 5,280,829 downwards.
AGGTGTCAGAATTGAAAACAGGGAGCAGACCCCATCATTTTGTGATGACACAGCTCTTTCAATTAGACTAAAAGTAATAATTATTCATACATTGATAGATAACTACATGTTTCAATAGCTAAATTAAGCTTAGAAACACAAACGTGGCACTGAAGTAAATGGACATGGAAAATTTTACTTGTATTGGGTTGGCCAAAAAGCTTGCTCAGGTTTTTCTTTTTGTATTTATTTTTAACTGGAGGGCATTCAGGTTTTTCCATGAGATGTTACAGAAAAACCTAAAGAAACTTGTTGGCCAATGCAATATCTTTCTCATCCTTTTCCTCTCAACCTTCTTCACCTCAGTAAAATGGTAACTCTTCTAATAGTTTAGGGCAAAAACTATGCATTGATAGCTGATGCTGTTCCTACTCTCATCCAAACCTTGAGTAAATTCTGTTAGATCTGTCTTTGGAATATATCCAGAATATTCTCATCAGCTTTAACCTGGGTCTCCCGCATTGCAGGCAGACTTGTCTGAGTCACAAGGGAAGCTAGCTTCTTTGCTATCAGCTGTCATTTCCAGTTTTGGACTATTACAATAGTATTTAATCCTAAAGTGTTCATTACTTCCATTGTTCATCCCTCCACCTATACAACTACTAATAAACAATCACTTAAATCAGACACTGCTTTAGGTACTTAAGTACACGGAATTGTCTCTTTGGCCTTTCCAAAAGGAATGCCTCTTACCCATCCTAAATTTATTGTGATACATTGTTTCAGGACATAACAATCAGGGGAGTAAACAGTCAATAATGAGAAAATTAGTGACTCAGTAAGGAATCATTTTCTAAATCAAGATTCCAATGCTTTGCTTCTAAACTGGAAAACCTAACTGATATGTCATTTAAAATATTCTGATAAGCCACTCTAAGTAATGATTTTTGGCATACAACACTGAAGGAATAAAAATTATTAAAACACATTACTGTATAACATTTTTTAATTCCTCTCAAATAAACAAGACATTTTGGCCTTTACATCTCTTAAGTTGAAAAAGAGAAAAAGAAGTATATTGAACTTAGTCAGATTACAGCAATAAATAACTCATCCATGAAAACTTTACTTAAATGATAAAAAAATTCAATCTCTTAAGAAATGTATTTCAATAAAGTAATATTTTTATAAAACTCAAAATTGTGACATTTATACTTTGAGCAGAGGTATACTAATAACAGATGTAATGATACAAGGTTTCTTTGAATTGACAAGGTTCATAACATTATAATCACAAGATATGCAATGAGTGTAAATACGCACACTTTTTATGCTGCAGAAAAGAATGCTAAACAATAAAACTTTCATACCTAAAACCTTACTACCTAACAGTAGAATTCTGTAGGTCAGAATTTCTCAATAGCACAACTATTGACATTTTGGGCTGGTTAATTCTTTGTTGTTGGGAATTGCCTTGTACAGTGTAGGATGTTTTGCAATATTCCTGGCCTCTTCCCACTAGATACCAGTCCCGACTCCTTGGTTATGACACCAAAAATGTTTCCAGAGATTTTCCAGTGTGCCCTCTCCCCACCAAGAGGCAATATTCCCTAATTGAGTACCACTGCTACAGGGGACCCATTGATGGATCACCACCACCATGTCATGGTGAAGGGGCTTGAGTAACTCAATGAAGCTATGAGCCATGACATGCAGGGCCACCCAAAACAGATGGGTCATAGAAAAGAGTTCTGACAAAATGTGGCCACTAGGGGAGGTAACTGCAACCCACTTCAGTATTCTTGCCATGAGAACCCCATGAAGAGTATGAAAAGGCAAAAAGATACGAAACTGAAAGATGAGTCCCCAGGTCAGAAGGTGTACAATATGCTTTGGGGGAAGAGTAGAGGGCAATTACTAATGGTTCCAGAAAGAATGAAGATGTTGGGCCAAAGCAGAAATGATGCTCAGTTGTGGATGTGTGTGGTGATGAAACTAAAGTCCGATGCTGTAAAGAACAATATTGCATAGGAACCTGGAATGTTAGGTACTCAATGGACATAAATTTGAGCAAACTGCGAGGTAGTGGGCTTCCCTTGTGGCTCAACTGGCAAAGAATCTGCCTGTAATGTGGGAGACCTGGGTGCGATCCTTGGATTGGGAAGATCCCCTGGAGAAGGGAAGGCTACCCACTCCAGTATTCTGGCCTAGAGAACTCCATGGACTGTATAGTCCATGGGGTTGCTAAGAGTCAGACATGACAGAGAAACTTTCACTTTCACTTCCAGGAGATAGGGGAAGGCAGAGGAACTTGGTATACTGCAGTCCATGAGGTCGCAGAGTCAGCCACAACTTAGTGACTGAACAACAACTATAGGGGATATAATAATGACATAATGTAAAACTTTAATTATCTAAGAGCAAGTTCATTTCTTAAAACTATATGATGGGTATTCCATTCTATTGTTTCCCTCTATTTCTTTACATTGATCACTGATGAAGGCTTTCTTATCTCTCCCTGCTATTCTTTGAAACTCCACACCCAAATGGGTGTATTTTTCCTTTTCTCCTTTGCCTTAAGCTTCTCTTCAGAACAACAGAAAACAACAGAATGTAAAGACTAGAGATCTCTTCAAGAAAATGAGAGATACCAAGGGAACATTTCATGCAAAGATGGGCACCATACAGGACAGAAATAGTATGGACCTAACAGAAGCAGAAGATATTAAGAAGAAGGGGCAAGAACACACAAAAGAACTGTACAAAAAAGATCTTCATGACCCAGATAACTACAGTGGTATGATCACTCACCTAGAGTCAGATGTCCTGGAACACGAAGTCAAGTGGGCCTTAGGAAGCATTACTATGAACGAAGCTTGTGGAGGTGATGGAAATCCAGTTGAGCAGTTTCAAATCCTAAAAGATGATACTGTGACACTGCTGCACTCAATATCCCAACAAATTTGTACAACTCAGCAGTGGTCACGGGACTGGGAAAGGTCAGTTTTCATTCCAATCCCAAAGAAAGGCAATGCCAAAGAATGCTGGAACAACCGCACAATTGCACTCATCTCACACGCTAGGAGTGTTATGCTCAAAATTCTCCAAGCCAGGTTTCAATAGTATGTGAACTGTGAACTTCCAGATGTTCAAGCTGGATTTAGAAAAGGCAGAGGAACCAGAGGTCAAATTGCCACCATCCACATCATCGAAAAAGCAAGAAAGTTCCAGAAAAAACATCTACTTCTGCTTTATTGACTATGCCAAAGCCTTTGACTGTATAGATTACAACAAATTGTGGAAAATTCTTCAAGAGTTGGGAATACCAGACCAACTTACCTGCCTCCTGAGAAATCTGTATTCAGGTCAAGAAGCAGCAGTTAGAACTGGGCATGGAACAACAGACCGGTTCCAAATTGGAAAAAGAGTACGTCAAGGCTGTATATTGTTACCATGCTTATTTAATTCATATGCAAAGTACATCATGCGAGATTCCAGGCTGGATGAAGCACAAGCTGGAATCAAGATTTCTGGGAAAAATATCAATAACCTCAGATATGCAGATGACATGACCCTTTTGGCAGAAAGTAAAGAACTAAAGAGCCTCTTGATGAAAATGAAAGAGAGTGAAAAAGTGGGCTTAAAGCTCAACATTCAGAAAACTAAGATCTTGGCATCTGGTCTCCTCACCTCATGGCAAATAGATGGGGAAACACTAGAAACAGTGAGAGTCTTTTATTTTTGGGGCTCCAAAATTACTGTAGATAGTGACTGCAGCCATGAAATTAAAAGATGCACGCTCCTTGAAAAAAAAGCTATGACCATCCTGGACAGTATATTAAAAAGCAGAGACATTACTTCGCCAACAAAGTTCCGTCTAGTCAAAGCTATGGTTTTTTCAGTATTTGTATATGGATGTGAGAGTTGGACTATAAAGAAAGCTGAGCACTGAAGAATTGATGCTTTTGAACTGTGGTGGTGGAGAAAACTCTTGAGAGTCTCTTGGACTGCAAGGAGATCCAACCAGTTCATCCTAAAGGAAATCAGTCCTGAATATTCATTGGAAGGACTGATGCTAAAGCTGAAACTCCACACTTTGGTCACCTGATGCAAAGAACTGATTCATTTGAAAAGACCCTGATACTGGGAAAGATTGAAGGCAGGAGAAGGGGGACAACAGAGGATGAGATGGCTGGATGCCATCACTAACTCGATAGACATGAGTCTGAGTAAGCTCTGGGAGTTGGTGATGGACAGGGAAGCCTTGTGTGCTGCTGTCTATGGGATCTTAAAGAGTTGGACAAGACTGAGGGACTGAACTTAACTGAACATGGGTATCAAAATACTATGATGTTTAAACCCATTGAATACATTTATAAGAGTGAATTATTGTAAAATTACATTTATAATGTACTGGAAATTACATTACTTTTTATTACTTAAACTTATGGGGAAGAACTTTGGATGTTAGCTCACAATCCATTAGCCAAAAACATTCAGTAGTTTACAGGATAGGTGGGTAATGTACATTCAGTTCAGTTGCTCACTCTTTGTGACCTCTTAGGCTGCAGCATGCCAGGCTTCCCTGTCCATTACATTAACCTTCATTTACTGTTTTTTTCCCCAAACCCTAACATGGCACTTCAAAACACGCTGAGTTTATCTCATATAGCTCTATTAAAAAAAGTCTTTTTTCTTCCTCCTTGAGAAATGTATTAAGTTCTAGAAGACTTTCTTTCTTTGTAAAAGTCTAGAAAATGTAACTGAAAAGAGTATCAGGGTTTTTATTTTTATTTTTTTAGTGTTTTTAAACAAATGTAAAATATTTAATACAAAGCAAGTATTTTTCAAAATTCAACATATACAGCTTAGAAACAATTTTTTACTTCTACTCTACAAATGATGCCTATACAATTTTCAAAGACATGGAGGCTGAGAATGGTCTAAGAACTCCAAAGATCTTTTCTATACAGAGAATCAGTACTTCCTTAATCCTGTTAGTAATCCCCTAGATAGTCTTGGGTGCCTGCTCAGTCGCTTCAGTCATGTCTGACTCTTTGCGACCCTGTGGACTGTACTGCACCAGGCTCCTCTGTCCATGGGATTCTCCAGGCAAGTATACCCGCGTGGGTTTCCATGCCCTCCTCCAGGAATAGTCTTGAGTTATACCTCAATTCTCTCAGCTTAACCACTGGCAAAAATTCCAGTGGAATCATTCATTCTAAATAAAAATATAAAAATGTATGTAGTTATTTTATGGTTTTAAAGCAATTCCACATAAATCATCTAGTATTAATTGAACATATCTCAATGACAGAAGAAAGGATGTTAGGGATAAGAATTTTGCAGTTTAGTAATAACTTGCCCAGTTTACAAATCAGCAGAGATAGCAGCAGAGCTGACATCTCCAGACCAATCACACCAAACTATCAATGAAATCCTCATTGGAGATACTGTTCATAATTCTACATTTTATGAAGTTATGGAATGCTCTGAAAGTAAGGTAAATCAAGTTACTGCCAAAGGCTTCGAAAAATCCTTAGCTCTATCAAACTTTCACTTTGTACAAAGTGGAAGAACTAAAACCGCCCAATTTGTCTGTAGTCAATGTAACATCATTTAAAAGTCACTTCTACCCTGAATATATTTTGAATATATTTATTAATTTTACAAGTATGTTTTTTCCCCCAAAGTGTGAATTCTTATATCAAAACACTGACTACAACAGTACTTCTCGAGTATAGCTCTTCCTTTCACAAGAAAACAATGTTGAGAACACCACACAGAAACCAGTACAGACTTTTCTCATTAAGCCCTTCTAGAGTTGATTTCTACATGCCAGTGAATGGGTCTCCTAAACATCATTGTTCAATCCCTATCATGAACTTGGTTAAAACCCAGATATTTTAACACTGCATGAGGAATCACTTGTCCATGAGAAAAACTACTTATTGAATTACTTTAGCGCTAAAACTGAAAAGCATTATAACTGCATATTTCAGCTACTGTAGAGTCTGGGTTCCCTTAAACTTCTACCAAAATAAGGCGCTGGAGCTACAGATTTCCGAGTTATTTTTGCTGTCGTGGCGTGAAGCTGAGCCAAGATGCAGCTGTGGAGCACCAGGCGGCCCGGGTCCCCATGACTATTGTCACAGCAGCGCGTCGCGGGTCTTGGGGCAGGCCTGAGTCCGAGGGGGGGAAGTGAGGGCCTGCCCGCGCCTAAAGGACCCTCAAGGAAGGCCCTGGGACAGACTCCCCGGAGTTGAACAAAACGCCTTCAGTTGAAGGAAACCGGCTGGGAAAGCTGCCGGGGAGCAAACTAGCTAGCCCCTGCCCCTTCGCAATGGCTAGGGCAGATTTCCCGGCGACGCCAGGCCGCGTCTGTTCTCTCTTCATCCTATTTTGCCTTTGTTATCACGATGCCTCGCAGACTTCTCTTTTCTGGTGCCCACTCAGCTTTAATTTAAGACGCCTTCACAGACGTGACAGATGCCGAAGGTGAAGCCCCTAACAGTCCCTCCACAACTAACACCTTCTCCCACGTTTTCTCCGCCCCCGGAGCGAGCGGCGCGCGGGACCCGGGGAGGCGAGCTCCCGCCGCGGCCTCGCCTCGCCCCGCCCCCGGGCGCGCGCCCCCACCCGTATAAGGCCCCGAGAGCACACCGCCCCGCCTCTCGGCCTCCGCCCCGGGCGCGTCGAGCGGAGGGCAGGGGCTTGCAATAGGCTTCTGCGGCTCCTTTATTTTTTTCCCCTAAGGGGACTGTTTCCACAATGGCAAAAAACAGGTTCCAGTAAAAGGCAACAATCAGAAAAGAATAACTGCTACGAAAAGTATTAAATAATTTCACTACAGGAGCTCGCGGGTGTACCCCGCCTCCAAAAGCTCGAGCTCCGCCCCGTGGAGCAACCCTCCCCCACCCCAAGGCCGCCCCCGGGAGCCCACGCTGACGCCGCCTCGGCCGCGCGCTAGCTCCGCCCCGCCAGCCCCGCCCCCCTGCCCCCTCGCCCTCCCTCTGGAGAGCCAGCGCGCACGAACCGGGGCGTGAGGCGTCAGGGACGCGCGGGCACCTCATCCTTCCCACCTTCCTACACTGTTGCTACTTTTCGGTGTGAGTCATTCCAGCTTCTCTTCCCCTTCCGTGAGTCGCTCCTTTTCTCTTCTCAGAGACCCCGCTCGTCCCGCAGGCGGCCACCTCCGCCGCAGCTCTCGCGCCCCCAGCGAGCAGTGCGCGTGCGCGCACGGCGGACGCGGGCGCGCGGCCGTCGAGCCCCCGCGCTCCCTCCCCCTCCCTCTGCCGTATAACTTGACTGGCTTGGAGGAGGTGCCGCCGGAGTCGGAGGGCGGGGAGCTCGGAGGAGGGAGCCCGAGAGTTGTGGAGACTAGTGACTGGGAGAAGTCGCAGCCTGCTCGGGTCGGCGGCTTCCCGCTCTCCGCCTCTCTCTTACAGACCTACTCCGCTTCCCGCCCCGGCCCCCGCGCCTTGCTCCTTCTCTCGCCCGGGGGCCCCTGCCGGTCGCTCTCCGGGTTTCGGCGCGGCGGGGGCGCCCCGGGGGTGCCCTCGCCCTCCGGGTGCTGGCGGACGGGCGGCGGGCGGGATGTGGCGCCTGGTGCCCCCGAAGCTGGGCCGCCTGTCCCGCTCGCTGAAGCTGGCGGCGCTGGGCAGCCTGTTGGTGCTGATGGTGCTGCACTCGCCGTCGCTGCTCGCCTCCTGGCAGCGCAACGAGCTGGCCGACCGGCGCTTCCTGCAGCTCAATAAGTGCCCGGCGTGTTTCGGAACTAGCTGGTGCCGCCGCTTCCTCAACGGGCAGGTGGTGTTCGAGGCGTGGGGCCGCCTGCGCCTGCTGGACTTCCTCAACGTGAAGAACGTCTACTTCGCGCAGTACGGCGAGCCCCGCGAGGGCGGCCGCCGCCGAGTGGTGCTCAAGCGCCTCGGCTCGCAGCGCGAGCTGGCGCAGCTCGACCAGAGTATCTGCAAGCGGGCCACCGGCCGGCCCCGCTGCGACCTGCTCCAGGCCATGCCCCGCACCGAGTTCGCGCGCCTTAACGGCGACGTGCGGCTGCTCACGCCGGAGGCGGTGGAGGGCTGGTCCGACCTGGTGCACTGCCCCTCGCAGCGCCTGCTCGACCGCCTGGTGCGCCGCTATGCCGAGACCAAGGACTCGGGCAGCTTCCTGCTCCGCAACCTCAAGGACTCGGAGCGCATGCAGCTGCTGCTGACCCTGGCCTTCAACCCCGAGCCGCTGGTGCTACAGGTAGGCGCGGGGTTCCGCTTGGGAGCGTCCTGCCGAGAGGGCCGCCCGGGGAACGGCAGTCGGGAGAAGCGGCCCCGCCCGCGCCGGTCGCCCTGTCGACGCGGCGCGGCGCGGCGGCGGGCGTGGGAAGGCGGCGGCGCAGGGGGACCCCGGGCGAAGTGAGGGGTCGCGAAGGGCGAGCCGCCGAAGGGTGAGTCGGCTCTGGTCTTCTGGACGCGGGCGCATCTCCGATCCGACCGCGGATCCTTCAACGCCAGAGGGAGTGCGTCCCTCGTTCGCTCCCAAAATGTCTCTTCGGCGAGTTTCCTGGGGCGCTCTCTCCTCCCTCCCTGCCTTTCTGCTTTGATCTGCCGGGGCTTGCGCTTCCGCGGCGCTGGCTGCTCACGACCCATTGGACCTTTTTCTTAGTTCTCTTCTCGAGTGTTTTCTTGCTCTGCTCTTCAGTACCCCGCGCCGGCTGCCCTAACTTCGGCCCCGAAGTCTGTCTTTGTTTTATTCCTTAGCTCGTTCATCTGGCACATCCTCAGGACAGCCAGACTGGGAGGATGAGGTTGGAAAATGGGACCATGGTCGGAGTGGGGTTCAACCTTGAGTCGTGTGGTTTGCGTGGGATTAGGAAGAGGAAAAATAAGGCACGTTGGAGTTGAGGCTGCGAGCGTGTCAGGACGGACATTTTCATGCTGATCCTGTGACCTTTTCTGTTCGTTTGGTAATTTGGCTGCAGGGAGGAGATGAAGTGTTAGGCCAGGGCAAGAAACGGGGAAAGAAGAGTCACCTCTCTCCTAGTTGACGTATTGGCTCTCTCGTGACTTAGGGGATAGGCTGTGATCTTTTTACTGGCGGTGACGGCCAAAAAAGAAAACAGAATCCCTCAAAACTGTGTTTACCTTGGGGAAAGTTACTGAGTTTATACACATTCCCATTCGCCTTTAGTGCGGCGTCCTTGGACATTGGTTGCAATTGTGGGGGTGTGATCTCCCCTGATAACCACTGGGAAAGTTACCTTGCTGCTCCTTCACCATACCAGTTGTGCTGTATTTCAAATACAAAGGGGGTGGGGGGGGGCAAGGGGAAAATGACATAAAACTAATCCCAAGTAATGTTGATACACTTCACTCCCTGTCTGCGCTGCTAAGAATGTCACCAATGGATGGGAGGTTTGTACTGGGTTGCATTATTTTTTAATCTAAAGTGCATGTATAGGAATGTCCAGTATTCATTTATATGGCTTGCTTTTCTCAAGTTCTTCGCTGCCCAACTTAGCCAGAAGAAACCAGCATCGTTTGATTCGTTAGCCAAATAATTTTAACACGAAATAAGTATTTTGCCTCAAACAAAACTGTAGTAAATTTTAAGGAGTCATAGGATGTATGTAATGGGCCATTTAAAGTACAGATTGTATATTAAATGTTGTTCTCTTATCATATTAAATGTTGTTCTCTTATCAGTAAATAGGATATAAAACTGGTTAAACGTCTCTTGAAGAAATTACTTTGGTAGTTACAAAATTAGTCAGCCTCTAAAGCCTAAGTCCATATTTAATGCATATATTTTGATTTAAAACTTTTTTTTTTTCCATTTAAGCTGCGTTTTCTCTTTGAGAAATAGATGTTTATGTTAGAAAGTTTGGTCTCTGGAGACAGCTCTAGCAATATAGTTTGCTGAGTAGGCTGTCAAATTCTCTGGGATCCAAAAATTTAGAAAAGATAATACCTTAATAATACACAGTTTCTGCACCTATAGTAATAGCTGCATATTAAAATGTTTTTATCATGATTCTGCTAATGTTAGAACTAACACTTTAAGAATGTTGTACATGCAGTTCTCTAAACATATGTCATCTTAATAGGAGAAATATTGACATTTGGTTTGCACTGAGATAAATGCTTTATTTAGGAAACACATGTTTTTGAAGCTTGAAGTCGTCTTGCCATTTTCAGTTTACTTTACAGTTGAGATTGTCAGATAGGTTTTCTGATTAACTCTTCCCTTAAACTTTTTCTTCTCGTTTCATTTTTAGTGATAGACGACTTGAAAAAAAAAAAGATCAGTTATGTTTTTGTAATTTAAACTTACTGACAGTCACTTGACCATGTGGCTAGGTGGATTATAGGATAAGAGTTTGTTTTTAGCATATGAGGAAATACATGGGAGTTTGTAAATTGAAATGTTAATTTAGTTTTATAGCTAGTTACATGCTGTGTGAAATACAGACTTGAGGCCTTTAGTACTGGTCAATCATTGGAATGTTTATTTTTTTGACTCTATTCATATATATTTTTGGATTCATGTGTTTTTTAAAAATACTTTTAAAAGTACAAGTGTGTGTTTTACAGCTTAAAGAGGAACTCCCCCCCCCCCCCCCCACTTTTTTTTCTCTTTCCAGGAGAGGGAGCTACCTATTGACTTTCGGACAGTTGGTGAGAAACTAGATTTTTTTTTTATATTGCCCCAAAATTAACTACTTGGGAGAAAAAGTATTTTAAACTGAATTCACCAAACTGTTCTTAACAAGAGTTTCCATGTAGTAAACATGCTTCCAAAAATAAACATTTAAAAATCTCTTTTGATAAGGTACTAAAGAACTGAAAAGTATGTGTGAATTTAGCCCATTCAGTTTGCCTCTTCAGATTTTAAGAAACAGTAAAAAATCTGAGTTTCTATTATGCCTTGAAAGGAGACATGAATGGTATTAAATGTCTGCAAGATATGTTATGGACCTAACTTATCTGTGTAAGGCTGTACAGATTTGTAGTACAAATTTCCCAGTGTGAAATGATACAGAAGTATAACTCTTTTCCCATTGTTGGATAGTTTTACTAGCTTACAGCAGCTTATCTAGCTCTAAGGGAAAATTATAAGCATAAACAAGATAATGCTAGAACCTTTATCTTCTACTCTGATACCTTCTTTTCCTCTTCACAGTTTTACTTTACCTAGAGGTATATTTTATAACGAGTTTGCCATAATCTTATGGGGAAAAATGCAGAGAGGGACTTTGTAATACAGTGTATAGCAGCATTCTTGGAATAGTTGAAAATGAGAGGTTGAAGTATTTCGCAAGATAGCAAGATGTTTTCTGTTACTGATAAAATTTTTTACCAGTATTTGTACTTAACCTATTCTTTAATTTGTAAAAATTGTGAGTGTGTGAGGGAGAAAAATACTGTCTGGATTTCCTGAAGCCCAAAATGTTATCTCTGACTTTATAACTCAGAGATAGTGAAGATGGTCTTATTTATAGAAGTAAGAAAGCTCTTTGTTTTTTAAGGGTAAGGGTGTGGGAATTTGTCTTATTTGCAGAATTTTGTCTTAAGTTTTCTAAATCATGTTTTTAATAGGATTTCTTTAATTTTTAAAGTATGTAACTGTCATTGTTTAAGCTATAGATTTTAAACCTTCAGTTCTTGTAAATGACATAATCACATGGAAAGTATTTTATATAGTGCTTGATGCGTAGTAAGCACTCAGTAATTAGAAAGTGTTTAGATATTAAATAAGTAAAAGTAACTTAATTATCTAATGCATTTGGTTAACAGTTTTGAAGCTTGTCTGGAATATGGATCACCTTAAAAATAGCTATGTTTTTTAATATCAACCATACCTTTACTTCACTAGTTTAGTCCATTCCTATATTACAGGATGAGTTTTTACAATTAAACTTGGAGTGAATGTTGTTTCTGCCCTTAAAAATAACTTCTGTAGGTGAAGAATATATCTTTAAGATGTACTAAGATGCACTTTTTGACGTGAACAGATGATGGCCATTTAGCTGATTTTTTTACTTTGGACTCTTGGTAAACTTTTTGTGGGATCCCTTTACTTATCTTTTTTTTTTCTCTTTTTCTTTCTTTCTTTTTTTTTTTTTTTAACTTATCTTTAAAATGAGAGAGTTGAATTAGATCCTTTCCTTTTCAGCCTCAACACCTTGTGATTCTTAACACTCTTAACCTAAGTTGTCACTCTGCTTCTGAGCTTGAGTTTAACTGGTGGGTTTAAGCTCTTCTAAAAGGGAGTCAGAGGTTTGATACTTGATTCCTGCTAGCGTATATGGGTCAGAGGCCAGATTAGCTAGCCCTATTTCAAGCTTGTCTTCCTAGCCCCAGTTTTTACACAGATGAAATCAGGTTAAAACAAATCTAAATTCGAGACTGCCTTTAAAAGAAAATAGTCTGGAGCTAAGGGTAGCTAAGGTTCTTGTGGGGCAGTGGCACCTCGAAAGGATGTTCCAGACTTTGTCTCAGGAGTTTCTTTTCAAACCGGAGTTTAGGGGCCACCTACTTCTCTACCAGTGATAGCTGATGTGGTGACTACACTCCCAGATTTAGGCTTCAGAGATGTTTCTGGCTAGGTAGTACTGAACAGAGTACTTTTTAATCTAATAAATGAATAAGCTTATGTCTGGAGGTTTTGGTTTTTTTTTTCCTTCTGTTTTTCTTCTTTTTAACAGAGGTTTTATTGACACTTGATTGTGCTTAATAACAGAGCAAACAGAAAAATAACATCTATGTGTAACCCAGGTCTCAAAAAGGAGACTTTTATTTTGGAAAGATTGTAGAAACAGATGATCATCCATAGGAAAACACCACTTCCAGATCAATGGAGCAAAATCATTTGATACCCTGGCCTGTTTTCTGTTTATCTTCATATCTTTTGGCCATTATTAGTTCTGAGAGTGCAGAAATATTTTTTTTCGTGTAATATTTGAACTGTTTTCCCTCGTATTTCCATTGCATGGGTCAGCACATATTCCTCACATACATTAATAGGGAGTCAGTTTTTCAGGGAATGATCAGAATGGTTTTTATTCTGATTTTTTGGCCTCTGGCTCTTTCCTGTATTGCTGTTATCGTTGCTTATTCTTCACAGAATGCTGGCATGTTTTCTTTCTTTACTTTTCACACTGAAACTAATATGTCCTTAGAATATAAGCCCTGCATTTTTCCTATACATAATGAACTTTAGTAAATTATTGTGAACTGTCTTAAAACAATAAATTCTTGGCATAAAATTAGGATAGTTATTCACCCCGGTCATAGACTTTGAAAGATTTTAAATTATGTAATCAAATTTTTTATCCACGTTTTATGTCTTCTTTTTTTTTTTTTTTAGATTACAGGAGTTTATCTGAAGCAGCTGGAAGCTCTTTGGACTCACAGCCCTGGACTATAGTCAGGAGAACTGAATTTTGTTTGTTCGGTAAATAGTCTGTTAGAAGGCATTTGGATTGAAAAGGCCTTTCTAGGCAGCAAGTAGCTTAGCTGTGTATAGGAGGCAGATATATAAATGACTAATTACAATCAGTGTAGCATAATTAGCCCTACCAATAAAGATACTGTGCACCCTGTCAGATGACTCATTTAGGGAGGGACGTCTAAGTGTACCTTCATCAGAGTGGATACCAGGGAGAATTTTACAGAGGAATTGAGTCCTGAGGATAAATGGGATTATGCCCACAGGGATCAGGAGGTGTGGTGACAGCAGTACTGAAATAGCATTCTAGACCACCACAAAGTTGTAGGGTGGTAATGAGCAAGTCACTTGATGGTTCAGACCCTGAGTTTTTAAATGGGTAAAGTGAGGATGTTAATACTTATCCAATGAATTGTTTTAAAGGAGAGGATTATTCAGATAATATATGTAAAGTAGCTTTAATTTTAAAGTTTTTTACAGTATATTATTACTTTGCACATCAGCCTGTTTCATTTTTAGACGAGTAAAGTTTCTTAGTACACCATGACATGTGTCTTAGAAATATATAAATTTTACTCTTCCCATGGCAAATGTTTAAATGTCACCATCTTTACATATACATATATACCTCAAAATACCTATGTAGCTGCTGCTTCAGGCTGTAGTTTTTTTTGGAATAGTAATTAAAAGGGCGCTAAGGATTTGTCCCATATGTTGCTGACTATTGTTATAAACATAGTTTTCATAAGGATTCAGTAATATAAACCAAATAGTTCAACTTTTCTCTGTAAGTCAAAAGTTAATAATTCTATTTGGTACATTAGTAAATAATTTTTAAAATAGAGGTTAAGTCAAGGTTTTTCTTGGCATTCTTAGATTCTGAGACGGAACCTGAAAAAATGTGTTATCTGAGGGAGATCTGGCAGGAACTGTGTGGCACTGACAAGTAGTACTGGGAACTGACCTCTGTGCTAAAGATGACAGGCCAGGGCACAGTTGTGGATTCTTTGCTTTCTGGGGCATTAGGTATAGGCAGCAAACAAATGAAGAGCAAGGTAATCTTAGATTTTACATACTATAAAAGAACAAAGCAGACTCCTATAATGGAGAATTGGATTGGGGATACAATTTTAAATTCAGTGGTCAGAATTTAAGAGTGACATTTTAGTTGAGGTGTGAATGATGAGAAAAAACCAGCGGTACAGAATTCTGAGGGCAAATTCAGAGGTTCCAAAGAAGGGTCAAGCATGGAAGTAGAAAAGCCTGGTAGAACACAGGATCATAGAAGTAGACAAGGTCCATATTCTGTGTGACCTTGTAAACATGCTTAATGAGTTTAGAATTTTGTTTTCAGAGCAATAGGAAACAATAAATGTGTTTTTAGCAGGGCATGCTTTGTGGAGAATGGTTTAAGGAATCAAAGGCTTTTGCCCTGTTTGTGGGAGAAAGCTTGGTATGTATTAAGGTGGTTGCAGTGGCAGTTATGAAAAGCAGTTAGACATAGTATGTTTTGGAGAAATACCTGATAGGACTTGATGATGGGAATGTTACTGTATGGGAGAAAGAAGCATAAAGGATATCCCCAGGGTTTTTGGTCTAAGCAACTACTGCTGAGGAAACCCAGAGAAGGAATAGCTTTGGGGGAGGGAGAACCAAGAGTTTTGTTTTGGTTATATTAAATTTAAGACAAAGGAATACACATTCAAAACCAGGCACCAGGTATTTAATGCAGAGAGATAACTATGCTCCTAGCAGATACTGTGTTATACTTCTGAAGGGCTGTATTAATTCAGTTTGTGTTTTAAAGGGAAGAGGAGAAGTTAGTACTTTTTTATTGACAGATTATTTAAAGAAATCAGATTTTGACTAAAGAAAGTATAAAGTAGCCTTCTTAGGCTATTGGGTCCAAAAGAAGCTGCTTATACCTTTTTTCCCCCATTATTTGACAGTTTATTAGAAATAAATATTTGAGTATAGTGTTTCCAGGTATATCTTTCAACTTAAAAACCTGGATCACAGTTGCTAGTTCTCATGAGGTTAGTTGAGAGTAGTAAATATATATTTAAAATTTGTGGCCAAGCAATTTTGGTTTCTTCTTCCCTTTTTTTTTTTTTGTGGTGTGGAAGAGTATTTCTTAAGATATTTATTCTAAAAGATGAGTTGTTTCTATTTAACTTGGTAGATTTTCTTGTTATTGATGTGTTTTGACATTAGTTTCTTATTTTAGATACAGCTAGCTGTTGGACGCGATATTCAGTGAAATAACACAACCTTGCTATTTTCAAGACATTGCTTAATATTGTTGGAATTCTAGGTGGGTGGAAATGGCATTCAGAAAATTATTTAGTGAAATAAATGGAACATATCCTGTGACTTGAAAATCTTGATATTACTAAGATTTTACAGTCTTTGCAATGGATTTTGGCCACTATTTGGTGGTATAAATTAAAAGTTGAGGTCTTAAAAGAAATTTTAGCAAAAATTAGGTAACCATTAAATCATTCCAGTAATTTTACTGTATTCCCCCTCTAGACAGTTCACAAAACTGTGAACACATTAGTCTGTCACCAGAACATTTGACTAATCTCTATGAACAGCTGTTATAACATGCATTACTACAATGGGATTTTGTTCAAATTTTGGCTTTTAAAAGTAATTTTGAAGCTCAGATTGAACCTCTAAGCATTTTCTATGCTTTTGATAATTTACTCTCTAGAAGTGATCTCAAGTTTAAATTGTGTGTATGAGTAGAAATGCCAATTCTTTAGAAAACCTGTAACTAGATTTTTAGACTATATGTTTGATTATTTATGAGTTTTTTTCAAGTCATTGTCTTTTTGCTAGGAGTTTTCTCCTTTAAAAAAAAAAATCAGTCTTGCAGTCATGTAACACATTTCCTTTTTAGGCAAACTGCAAAGTTATGTTCTTTTTCATGGCATGTTGTGAGATGATAAATGGCTATAAAATATTTTATATTTTTTGTATTAAATTATCTTTTAAACTTAGTGTGCAAATCCCACTTTTGATCATGTAAAGAGAGTAAAAGATAATAGAACATGAACATTTTAGAGTTGACTTTATATTTTTTTATCAGTTTTACTTACACATCCTGTGTCTCCTTTTTTCAGGACTGTATTCTGATATAATAGAATAAAATTATCTAATTAATGTGGTAGGACAGTGGCTGTTGATTAAAGGATGATATTGTAAAAACTTGTTTTTCAGAATAACGTTATATACCACAGGATATTGATTAACTCCAGTAAATAAGATGTTTCTGAATGTTTAAGATTTGACACGTTTGGTTTTTTCATGGCATGTAGACTGTGTTGGAGAGTTTGTATTTTATTCTGTAATTCCCAACATGATCTGATCTCTGCCTCCTCTCCAGACCCATTACCTCCTCATTTCACTGCAGCTTCTTTGGCCTTTTTTTTTTTTTTTTCCTTTCAGTTCTGAGAAGACAGTTTCTGGCTCTAACATATTCCTCCAACATTCTTACTGCCTCATCCCCAGTCTGTGTGATATTATGCTCAGCATTTAGAGCTCTCCCTAAGTAGCACTTCCTTAGAGAGGCTGTCTTTTACTATACAATTTAAAATAGGTCCCTGTTCTTCTTTCTCAACATCTTCTGTACCTTCCTGTGATTTGTAACAAATTCCAGAATTTATCATTTATATATGTTTCTAATCATCTTCCCAACTCAGGCTAAAAAGCCTTCCTAAGAACAGGATTATGTTTTATTTGCAACTCTTTACTTAGCATTTCTGATGGAGTTAGGCTTGATATAGGATTTTTTTAATTCAAGATTTTCATTCCACAGTAACTCTCATTGCCTTTTACTCCAGCTTATTGTAGTAGTCAGTGAGATGTGAGTTGACCTTATCTGCAATTCCAAATTTAAAGCGTGAAGAAAAATAGGCCTTGTCAAGTTAAAAAACAAATGTGAAAACACATGAGGTAATTTATGTGCTTTATCCAACTTGGGATGAGTAAGCTTATGGTATTTTTGCAGTGAAAGGTTTTCTCGTGAGGTGCTATCCCAAAGTCCTTGAAGCATTGCGTAATGAGTGTGAAACACACATACTGTCACCTTTCCGAAATTTGAAAACTTCTGAAACAGGGATGTTGGGATCAAGCGATTATATTAGCCTGACTTCACCTCTTAATAGTTGCGTGTGTGTATGTATGCATGCTCAGTCCTGTCCATCTCTTTGTGAGCTCATTGACTGTAGCCTGCCAGGCTTCTCTGTCCATGGGATTATCCCAGCAAGAATCCTGGAGTGGGTTACCATTTCTTCCTCCGGGGGATCTTCCCAACCCAGGGATCAAGCTTGCAGTTCCCCATGTGTTTTGTGGCTCCTGCATTGGCAGGGGGATTCTTCACCACGAGCCACTAGGGAAGCCCCACTACTTTTGTGACTTGAGGCAACTCACTTAAGGTATATGCTGATAAAGTTGACCTGTATTTAAAACTTGAGTACCCTCCAACTCTAGAATTTTTAGATTGCACATCCCATTTGGTCACATGAAAAGTCCACAAAGCGTTGTGACTTTTGGTTTTGATCAATAGGTGTGACAGATATGTCAGCGTTTAGAATTTACTTTGTGGTACTTACCTATTATAAATGAAAATCAAATTACAATTCTGTGTTTATGTACATACATGTAGGAGGTAAAGGTGGAACTTAGGAGTTAGACTGGTGATTTCAAGTCTGTTCTGCTTATACACTGTTTTACCCTTTAAATATAGAAATTTTATATTATGTCTTAAAGAATAGAAAATATCTGAATTGTCTCTTTACTATATTGATTGTATGTATTTTATTTTCTCATAAAATGAAGATGATCCTAGTAGTTTCTGAAACCTTGATTTTAAGTTAAAGATACCTAGACATGATGATATATCTTAGGTTTCATATTCAAAATACTATGTTAATTAACAGTGAAAGCATTTAACGTTGCTTTAAATCTTAGAGTTAAGCATTTTTGACTTGATACTTAAATTTCCATTTTTAATTATTACATTGGTAGTAATACGCAAACTTTTTCTTTGGGTGGTTACCCACTTAATGTAAAAAAAAAGCAATTAAAAAAAAAGCAATAATAGAGTAATAAATATGTTTTTTAACCATTTTGTGTAATCTTAAACTAATACTTAGTTATAACTTTGCATACTGTATGACATATTCAAACCTGATGAAAAACCCTGAACAATTAATTGGAGTGCCTCCAATCCAGTTAGAATTAAAACCATTCTAGGTTTAAAGACTCCCTTTCAGATGAAAAATATTTGTATGCATTTTTTCACTAGTAAATAATCCTGTAAAATACACACATTTTCTCAGACAGCTCAAGATCAAAAAACAAACAACCCCATCAAAAAATGGACAGAAGATCTAAGCAGACATTTCTCCAAAGAAGACAAACAGATGGCCAAAAGGCACATGAAAAGATGCTCAGCACGCCTACTAGAAAAATCAGATCACAACTGTAATGACTTACCACCCCACACTGGTCAGAATGACTGTCATCAAATAGTCCACAAATAATAAGTGCTGGAGAGTGTGAGAAGAATAGGGAACCCTCCTACACTGTTGGTGGGAGTATAAATTGGTGCAACCACTATGGAGGACAGTATGGAGGTTCCTTAAAAAACTAAAAATAGAGTTGCCATGAAAGAAAGTAAAAGTGTTAGTCGCTCAGTCATGTCTGATTCTTTGAGACCCCATGGTCTCTAGCCCACCAGGCTCTTCTGTCTGTGGAATTCTCTGGGCAAGAACACTGGAGTGGGTTGCCATTCCCTTCTCCAGGGGATCTTCCTGACCCAGGGATTGAACCCAGGTCTCCTGCATTGCGGGCAGATTCTCTACCAACTGAGCCACCAGGGAAGCCCATATGGGAAGCTACCAGGGAAGAGTTACCATATGGTTCTCCAATCCTGCTCCGAGGCATATATCCAGAGAAAACCATAATTCCAAAATATACATGTATCCTACGGTTCCTTGCAACACTATTTAGAATAACCAAGATATGGAAGCAACCTAAATATCCACCTACAGATGAATGGATCAAGAAGATGTGGTATATATACACAACGTGATATTACTCAGCCATAAAAAGAATGAACTAATGGCATTTGCAGCGACAGAGATGGACCCAGAGATGATCATACTAAGTGAAGTAAGCAAGACAAAGTCAAATCATATTAATATTGTTTATATGTGGAATCTTAAAAAAAAAAAAAAAAGGATACAGATGAACTTACTTCAAAAACAGAGACTTGTACACTTTTGAAAACAAATTTATGATTACCAAAAGGGAAGTGGGTGGGAGATAAATTAGGAGGTTGGGATTAACATATACTCACTGCTATATATAACATAGATAACCAACAAGAACCTACTCTAGCATAGGGAACTATACTCAATATTTTGAAATAACCTATAAGGGAAAAGAATGAAAACTCAATCGCTGTGCTGTACAATAGAAACTAACATAATATTGTAAATCACCTATACATCAACAAAAAGTAAAGTAAAAATGAAACACACATTTTATTTCAAGGTACCTGAAATGTGTGCCTGTTGTGTTAGGCAGTTTGAAAATCTGCCTAGCACAATGGGCAGATTTTTAAGATTTTGTTTAAAGAAAAAAAAAAAGTGGACCTCAGCAGTATACTTCTTATCCTAGCTACTGTGTTTTATGCACTGTGGGAGTTTGGTAATCAGGAAGTAAGATGTTCTGTTTCTTATTGCTTAATATATTTAATAAATCCAAGTGGTAACATCTTAAAATTTTTGTCTCTCAAACTCTGCTTGCTCATGGTACATTTGATTCTATGCCAGATTGTTTTAAATACAAATTATAAATATTTTGGCTTCGTTGGAGCATTTTTAATAGAATGCTTAGTAGAATTCTGTTCTTATTAATGAAGTATAACTTTTGGTTATTCAATGAAAAGTTCTTTTCATATGAGCAAGTGATGTGAATTCATTTGTTAAAATTCTTCCAAAAGATTTGGTAGCAAATTATATGAAAGAATTGTGCTCTTCTTAAAATGAGGCATAACATGATTTCATTTAACATTGTCAGAAATTGCTGTATGAATATAAAGTTGCTCAATGTGACATTTGTTCATATATTTTATTCTCTTCCATGAGAGACTTGAGTAATGAGGTATATATTTGACTGTCGTTCACTTGGAAAGGTTCCAAAAACAAGGAGGCATTTGTACATGTGCAGATGTTGGCAGGGTTCCCTTTTCTCCTGTTGTCAAAGACCATTTTAGTTTCACAAAGATATGTTTGTATCTGTTTGACAATATGGCATGTGAATAATATACCAATAGTGTATGTGGAGGAGTTCTTTATTTTTTGCACTGCAAAACTATATAATCTCACATACTTGGTTATTTTCAGTGCTTTTGTTTTATATATCAGATTTTATACATGAATACTTCTGAGAAATAGTTAAATCTTTTGTAATCATTTTGCCTATAAATTTTCAAGATTATGGAGGTATTTTAAGTTGGGAGGAAAAGCTGAAAATAACGTATGGTCAGCAGTTTTTGCATGTCACATTGGAAATGAGCAATCTGTCACTTTCCCCAGTGCCCACAAGAAGTTTTAAAATCTCAGATAAGATCAAAAATGTACTTTCCTCTAATTACTAAAGAATCAGATATTGTCTGTGAATAAAATTGAATTAATTAATTTACTATATTTAAAGATTCATACTAGCATATCTAAATTTTTAATTTACATAATTAGTATATGACAAAACTGCAGATATTGAAATTTAAATGGAAAAAGTATACATACAAAGAACAAATACAGTTATTCTACATTGATAGAGTTAAAAGGAAGCACAAATGAAAATAGGCAATTATGGATGAAGGCATCTATAAATCTTTTGTTTTAAAGTTGATAAAAGTTTTAAAGTAAAAGTGTTACTGAGTTTTGTCAATTTTATAAAAGCTCAGAGTAAAATTAGTATCACCCACCTACTTTTCTTGTGTTCCCAGAAGAGTCTTATCTCTGGCTCTTATGTAGATTGTTCAATTTTTAGCAATAGACATAGGCTATATTTATATTTATATTCTATAGTGTTTTGGTTTGTTTCCCCTGCAATCTGTGTAAATATCATCTGCATGATTTCTTCCTCTAATTTAAGGAAAGGGACTATACTGAAAG
The DNA here is from genome assembly GCF_963930625.1 of Muntiacus reevesi. Taxonomy (NCBI): domain Eukaryota; kingdom Metazoa; phylum Chordata; class Mammalia; order Artiodactyla; family Cervidae; genus Muntiacus; species Muntiacus reevesi. The sequence goes on along the minus strand of NC_089256.1, from coordinate 5,259,209 downwards.
AGCTTCCCTAGTGGCTCAGCTGGTAAAGAATCTGTCTGCAATGTGGGAGACCTGGGTTTGATCCCTGGGATCCCCTGGAGAAGGAAATGGCTGCCCACTCCAGTGTTCTGGCCTGGAGAATTCCATGGACTTGTATGTTGTATAGTCCATGGGGTCACAAAGAATTGGATATGACTGAGTGACTTTCACTTCACTATTCTGAAAAATAGATCTTTAAAAACACCTCTGGTCACGTGATCTTCCAAAAGTTGTTGCATTACTTCCCACCCTTTTGCTCTTTGCTCAACTTGTAGCTGGGTGTTAACAGTACTACAGAATACTTTAGAATAAGCCTGCCATTTTACTTAGGTTGAAAATAACTTGTTCATAATCCTGGAAGACTTTTGTTTTAGGATGTTAATCTCCCTAGTAGTTAAAAAAATCCATTAGAAAATCTTGGCAAGATCAGGAGAATAAATAATTTTGAAGTTGGATTTAAGGTGAATAGACAATATGGTGACATTGGAAAGTGAAGCAAGGCTAACTTGGCATCAGAGATACTTGGAGTGGAGATTGCACTGTGGGTTACCAGACTGCTCTTTACCAACCTGTGGGTACAGATTAGAAGACATTTCCCAAGAATCTTTCTCTGCATTCCTCTCCTGCCTGCTTCTGCACTAGATGAGGTCCCTATTAAATACTCTCTTAGGACCGGAACCATTTTTTAGTAACTAATACTTAATTGCACTCATAGTTATTTGTTTGGTATTTGTCTTCTAAAATTTCTGTTTGAGAGACTGTAGTTCACTCTTACTGCCAGCATAACAGAGTGCCTGATGCCTGGTAACACTTGCTGGCTAATAGGTGTGCAGTCCTGTTCTTTCAAAAGAAAGTTTTGGTTGATTGTACATACAGGAGTCAAAAAGATAAAGGAAAGCATCTGTACTTTTAGATCTGGTAATAAAGAAGGCGTCTTGTATTTTGTTGATCGGTTTGATTCTGAAATTTTGATAAGCAAGACTTATTTTAGCTTTATAATGTGAGGTAATCTATTAAAAAATTTCAAGTCCATAGTAATGGTGTGAGTGAAGAAAGAAAGTTACTCACAGACCTAGAGAACAGACTTGTGTTTGCCAAAGGGGGGAAGGGTAGGGGTGAACTTGGACTTAGCGGATGCAAACTGTTAAATATAGAATTGGATAAATAACAAGATCCTACTGTGTAGCACAGGGAACTGTATTCAATATCCTGAGATAAACCATAATGGAAAAGAATATTTTTTAAAAAGAATGTATATATAGATATAACTGAATCACTTTGCTGTATAACAAATTAATATCACATTTTAAATTAATTGTGCCTCAATTTAAAAAAAAGTTTATCTCTTTTGAACTATTGAATATAACAAGAACATCCAAGCTCATGCCTAGCAGAAATCTCTACTGTGAGAATCTGGGGATAGACCTAGTATATCCTCACCAGAATGTCTTGTAATAAAGATAATTCTTTCGTAGAGTTTTCCATCTGATGAAGGTTGGCCATTTGCAAAATATCTTGGAGCTTGTGGAAGAATGGTGGCTGTAAATTATGTTGGAGAAGAACTGTGGAGTTACTTTAATGCACCATGGGAGAAACGAGTTGACCTCGCTTGGCAGTTAATGGAAATAGCAGAGCAGCTCACAAACAATGACTTTGAATTTGCACTCTACCTCCTGGATGTCAGCTTTGACAATTTTGCTGTTGGTCCTAGAGATGGGAAGGTAATCATTGTGGATGCTGAAAATGTTTTGGTTGCTGACAAAAGGTTAATCAGACAAAGTAAGTATATAACTCGTAGATTTTTTTTTTATGTCAGATATTTACATTTATATGAAGCAGATTTTTAAAACTTCCTCCTTAGAAAGCAACCTTGCATCTTTCTTTGTTTTATTTGACTGGTAAACAAATGCTGATTTATTAGAGTTGTACTCTTAATCACAGTTTGCCCATATATAGTAAAATATAGTTCATGTTCAAATGGACCCAGATGTACTGTGTGGGGGGTGTGTGTGTGTACATGTCTTTTTCATACAGTCTGCTATGTGCTGTGGTTTAGGACTCTAATCCAGAATGAAGTTTTTATTTAAAGGCTACCAGAGAGACTATACTGCTTTTGTGGAGTCTGTTTTTCTATGCATTCTCTTACAGTGATATTCTGTGTTTTGTTTTTCTGTGAGGTCCCTCCAGTGATTCTTTTTTTCCTTTTTAACCATGTAGATGATTCCTAGCACTGCAGATCTCTAACTCTGGCTTGACATTAAACTTTGCTTTCATTTATTTATGAGCTCTTCACTGGATAGGTGGGCAGAATGTCTAAAGTGTTTTGAAAATTGTCATAGGAATTTTAGTTTCAAGGACAAAGCCTGTGGTTCTATAACTAATGTACTTAGTGAAAGAAACTGAAGGGTTGTTCCATGGTAAAAAAAACCTTGTATTTTTAATCCCCTCCTGTCATATGGGTCTGTTGATGAAGAGACCAAAAGTTTGTGGCACCTGTGGAATGCAGTGAATGTGACAGCAATGTATTAGGTTGACACACTTTACATTATCTCGGCTTATCTTGTTAAATACTTGATTTTTCTCAATGCCCTGTTCTGATTCCATACTCACAAAACTACTTTCTGATTCTTTCTTATCTGCCATGCAGATCCTTTCACAGGGAGTGGATGCCCCGTTCTGGAGTACATCATTACCCACTTAACCTCTTTATACATTTGTGGAAGCTTAAACTGTGCTTTTTTTTTTTTAAGTGTTCAGTTTTTTTTTTTTTTTTTTTTAAGATATACACAGAGTTGCTGCGACTTGCCTAAACTCTGCAACATTATTATTCCAGTATTTGTAAAAAAAAAATTTTTTTTAACGTGAACATCCCTGGAATACATGTTACAATTTTGTACCAATTAATTCTTGACCTTGGATGAATACAGTATAGTTTCTGTATTTTTGCGTTTCATACGGTGAGCATTGCTCCAGTGCTTTTTTAGCTCTGGCTTATTGTTTTCAAATGTCTTATGGTAGAGTTGGCTAAATAGACACTTTGCAAAAGGCTGTATTTATTTATTCACCCTCTTTTCTTAACTCTTTCTAGTAAATGACCTTTACAGGGAAATTGTGGTTTTGTTGTGGCAACTCCCTTAATGTCCTTCCCTTTATCATCCAAACTAGTAAAAGTGATACACATTTATTTTTTTCAGACAAAGTAGATCCTTCATTGGGAACTTTTTGCATCAGTTAGTTTCTTCAACTTCCCACCCACCTTCCTAAAATCTAGTTTTTCTTACTTTCCCATTAACAAGTATGCACAAGATTCTTTCCTGCTTTCCCTCTATTTTTAAAAGTTGCTTATTGCATTTCTCTACTTCCTCAGCTTCCATTCATTTCTCAGCCCATTAAACCTGACTTAGAAGATCATGTTACTATTTGCAGTCACCCAATTGGCAAATTTGTGAGTGACTGATTAGTAACAGCTTTCTGAAATTATTTCCTCCTTTGGTTTCCTTCTACTCAGGTAGTTCCTTTTTCAAAACATAAATCTGATCTTAGCACTCCCTTCCTTAATGCTTGTATTGACTTCCAGTGGTTTGTCAAGTAAAATTCATATGCTTTACCGGAGAATAATCTATGTGACTTGGCCCTGTTCTGCTTTGTTTTTAACATAACTGCAGTGCCCTGAATGCTTCAGCTACAGTGGCCTTTTAGTTTCTTGAATGAACCTTTCCAGTGAATACCTCACAGCTACTTTCTATTACTCTGTATGTATAAAATATTAATATTATGTTAATAGTGTCTACTTTGTCATCCAGTTAGAACCTCAGACTTTACTGTTAATTTTTGTATCAAGTGTTTCTGCAATCTGACTTTTTTTCCTGGACCTTTAGTTGTTGTCATCATCCTGGCACCTCCAGTCTTCAGCCCAGACTTACGTTTCCATTAGACAGATCATGGTCATGACCACAGGAGATGCAACCTATTCCTCTAGCATTGTCTGTACCTCCGCCCCAGTCACCTGTCTCATGCTGTAGCCACAGTGAATTTATTATTTCCCGCACCAGCTGGGCCAGCCCCTTAGATCCATGCCTTTGTACATACTGTACCCTGGGGCTAGCATGCTGTTTTCCCTCTTTTCAGACTTGTTTATCTTTCAAAACCTAAGTCAGTTGTTTTCTGTGCAGCTTTCTGCAGTCCCAGGCACAGATACTGCTTCCTCTGTACTCATGTAGCACCATGTCAGACTTGTATGTGGCACTTTCTTTGTATCATGGAGTTTCACTCTAAGCTGAACCCTTTGGTCTTTAGTATCTAGGGACCTTGTCTGATCCTTCTCCCCTGCCTTGGTGGACTCCTCATAAGTGTTTTTGTAGAAATTAATATATTTAAATGTTTAATGTAATATAGTTTTAAGAACCAATGTTACTGTGTTCATTAGTCAAATGTTACATTTCGGGAAACAATGAAAAGTCTTCTAAAACGTCTTTTTCTCTTCTTCTTTCCCTTTTCACAGATAAGCCTGAAAATTGGGATGTATGGTATGAAAGCAAATTCGATGACTGTGATAAGGAGGCTTGCTTATCATTTTCAAAAGAAATTCTTTGTGCTCGCGCCACTGTGGACCACAATTACTATGCTGTTTGTCAGAACCTCTTATCCAGACATGCCACCTGGCGTGGCACTTCTGGAGGACTCCTCCATGATCCGCCAAGTGAAGTTGCCAAAGACGGCCGCCTCGAGGCCTTGCTGGATGAGTGCGCCAACCCAAAGAAGCGCTATGGCAGATTCCAGGCTGCCAAAGAACTGCGTGAATATCTAGCACAGTTAAGTAACAATGTGAGGTAGTCTCCGGTGAACTTGTCTTTGCTTTTCTTCATTTACATAGCACTGGCTAAAAGGAAAACTACCAAAAACTATCTGGAAAAATGAAATTGGGAAGTAATACTTCCCAATGGATGATAAACTTGCACTGACAGATCTTATGTTAACATCCACCAAAATAAGACATGATTTCAAAAATCACACGATGCTTCTGCAGATAAGTTTGTTCTTAAACTTTGGAGGCTTGAGCTCTCATTGACCGCTTCAGCCCCTGAATGCCTGACTGGATTAATGAGTATTGTTAAGCTATTGGAAATGAGTCTGATAGTTATATTGGCTTGTGTATCAAAGGGTACTTGGTACTTGACTTAGTTTGCATTACTGTCATGATTTTGTGAATCTCTTTTATTTACTTTGAATATCAAGTTAAATTGGCCTGTTTTATAGGCTACTTTTTCCTTCTGGTGTATAGGGTTTGTTTTTTTTTTTTTCTCTTCCATTTTTATGTTTTTTATTAAATTTTTACACATTCAGGTTACTATAGGTGTTCATTTACAGTTGGGTTAGTTTTCATTCAGGGCTGTGTGGTACATATTTACCGTTAGGATTCCCAGGTTTACTGTGTTTTTTTTTTTTGAAAAAATAATTCAGTTTTCAGAAAACTGAATATTTTATTGTGTAAATACTTATATTTCTTCCCACTTTCTGTGGTTTCACCATTGCATGAGATCATTTAAGGTTATTTAACAGTTGCATCCCTCTATGCCAATAAATTATAACTGTACACTTAATATGAACTTTGGCATATGTTGCAAAATGTCATTTTTGTCCCTTAAAATGCTTTAAGAGTATACTAGCAATCTATACCTTGATGTTAATTTAATTGAGAGGAAAAAATAAACAGTATTTTTTAAATGCTAACTTGTCCAGGATAGTAATGCATATGCCAAAGAAATATTAGACCTAGTCCTAGATTTTAAAATTGGTCACCTACTTATTCTTACTATCCTACTTCCAATACTTTGAGTCTGTCATTATTAAATTCACATCTTCCTGGTTATTCTTTAATGTTGAAAAATTGTGCTACTGCTTCCAAACATATGTAACTTAAGTTACATTTTTGTAACTTCAGCGTGATAGTTTTGCAAAAATCAGCGTGGTAGTCATTGTTTGAGTTTAATCTGGCATCATAACATTTTATTTATTGATGGACTAGTAATTCTAACTATAAAGCAGACAGGTTTAGCCATTCTGTCCAATTTGGTCTTCATTTCCCAATTGTTAACCATCAACAACATCAAATTTAAGTATGTGGATAAAAATTAACAAATGTGTGAAATTTCTCTCGGCTGTTTTTTAAAGTTAAAATATATGTATATATAAATTGGCTAAAGCTAATATAGGTGATATTTTTGTTTGAAATCGTAACTTTTGTTTACAGCAAAGTTTGATGTAGTGTGCAGTATTTAGTTCTAGACTGATCTTATTTAGAACATGATTAAAGTATGCACAACCAAAGCCAAGTTTTTCTTTTTCATTCATTCAGCAACTATTTATTGAGCATCAACTCTGTGCCAGGTGCATTACTAGCTGCTACACACTGTCTGAACATGACATATGGTTAAGTAACTTTACATTGATTATTAAAGACTTTAATGTGGATATTTCTTAAGTTGAAATAGCATTCATTAGGATGTTGCTTTCATGTTCTTTTACTGTTGTGATGGAAGTTTTACCTGTACTATCTATAACGGTTGCTAAAGAAAGAGCAGGAGGAAATCAATAAAGTTAATCCCAGTTTAAAAACTGGAAGAAGGGTAAGATCTCTTCATTACAAAATACATTGCATTATGTTAATTTTTATACATCAGTACATTACATATGCCAACTAGCCCTCAAAGAAATATTCAAGTGCTGGAAATTTTACAAGCTGACTTTTTACAGCTGTGGAAAACTTTTGAGGGGAGTAGGTAAAATTACTTGTCAGACATTCACTTCTTGCCCAAAACTTCGAAAAAAATACACATTTCAAAATGGAGCACCTTTTATATTTGTAGAAGTATTCATTTCAAACCTTAGAATGCCAGTCATTAGAGCAGTTGTCTTACTGTTTAGCAGACATTGATCTTACTTTTTGGAAGGGCGGCTGTGATTGCAGAGCAGGAGGTGAGAAAACAGCGCCAGCAGTGATTGCTCCTTGAGGTAGTTTTTGATAACTGCCATTTCCCCCGTGAGATTATGTGGGATTTCTTTTATCTTTGGAAAAGTTGAGGAGAAGATAATAAAAGAATTAGGAATTTTAAATTACAGGGAAAATATATATATGTGAAAAGCAATAAATATTTTGTTCACTTTGCTATCAAGATGTTCACTATCAGATATTTATTATACAGTAGCAATTTATATTTTTAATCATTGCCCATTAATAGACACAGTAAAATATTTTTGAATCAGACATTTGGGGTTTGTATGTGCATTAAAATTGTCTTTTGTATTGTAAGTTACTGTTTAATTTGAATATTTTATCAGAACTGTCTCCCTGTGCCTTTATAATATAAAGTTGTTTCTACAACTTTTAATAATCTTAATAAAGAATACTTTAAGAATCACACTTTTCAGACTATCTCTTAACTTCAAATATACAACTTTTTCTTGAATGTAAAGTGAGATAATATAGATAAGGTTTTTTTTTTGTCTTGCATGTACTTTGATATAATTTCGAGAAGCTATCTGGTTGGGTGTGAGCTAGACTTACGGTATGTTTGTCTTCTGTTTTTCTGTAGTAGTTGGTGACTTTACAGTTTTACTGCTAAAATGAAATTAAAAGCTTCATTATGGAATTTTTCAAATGTATACAAGGAACAATAATAAACTGTGCTTATACTAATTTCAGAAGTTAGCAATGGATGGCCAAACTTGTTTTATCTATATCCCAGCCTGCTTGCCCCAGCTTATTTTGAGAGAGATCATTTGATTCATACGTGCACTTAGGCACTTTCTCCTCCCAACAAAAATTTCACATCGGAAAAATTAATACCTAAGTATTGCCAAAGCAAGAGACCTTTCAGAAACTTGAAGATGTTTTCTCAGAAACCCAAAATCCAATGAGGGATTCTAAACAACTGGTGATATATGTGGAGTACTTTGATGTTCATTAAGAATAACTGAAATGAAATGTATTAAATATGTAACTTATGCATTCAGAATGATAAAGGAGGGCAAAAAGAAAACAAACCAACTGTTACCTTTGGAAAGATGTTGAGGAATTCTGAAAACTGGAAATCTGAAGAGAAAGAAGAATTTATCCTGCCTTATCCCAAGATAATCAAATAATTGAGGGGGAAGAATTTATAGAATTATTGTAGTTAATATATGGAGAATAAGTATTAGAATATCACCATTTTAAAATTCCTAATAAATTGACAAGAGCTAGGCAGTGCTTGGAGAAGGCAGTGACACCCCACTCCAGTCCTCTTGCCTGGAAAGCCCCATGGACGGAGGACCCTGGTAGGCTGTGGTCCACGGGGTCACAAAGAGTCGGACACGACTGAGCAACTTTACTTTCACTCTTCACTTTCCTGCATTAGAAGAGGAAATGGCAACCCACTCCAGTGTTCTTGCCTGGAGAATACCAGGGATGGCGGAGCCTGGTGGGCTGCCATCTATGGGGTCTCACAGAGTCAGACACGGCTGAAGCGACTTGGCAGCAGCAGCAGGCAGGGCTTATCAGTGGCTGCTGAAGCTATTAATTGAAATGCTGATGAGGAACTTTGGATGAAATGGCAGCACCTAATGAACTCATTGGTTAATCTTCATGATGTGCCTTATAATACAATTCAATTAAAAGTGCCCAGCAACATCTATGAAGTGTCTTGATGGGGGGAAAAAAGCCTGAATCTGATCAAACCTCCAGCTCTGTCCATTAATAGGAAATACACAGCACAAAGGAACATGTTACAGAACACCATAGGAATACAATCAGCAAAATCCAGAATAGGGATAATTCTACAGGATAAATGTCTTGGCCTTGTTCACAAATTGCAAGAAAAGGGAGGGGGACCCTTTAAGTTAAAAGAGACTTAAGTGACACAAAGCAAATGCAGATAGCACCTTTGTATCCTGATTTGAACAAATCTATTTTAAAATAAAGTGGAAACATAAATTTGAACAACTGAACAATAAGGTGGATGGATGTCTTGAGTAATCGCATTCACTTTTAATTTTGTGCTTGCTTTATTATGTGGAAAAACCATGAAACTGCTGCTGCTGCTGCTGCTGCTAAATCACTTCAGTCGTGTCCGACTCTGTGCGACCCCATAGACGGCAGCCCACCAGGCTCCCCCATCCCTGGGATTCTCCGGGCAAGAGTACTGGAGTGGGTTGCCATTTCCTTCTCCAATGCATGAAAGTGAAAAGTGAAAGAAGACACTTAGTTGTGTTTGACTCTTAGCGACCCCATGGCCTGCAGCCTACCAGGCTCCATGGGATTTTCCAGGCAAGAGTACTGCAGTTGGTCTTTATCTTTCTATCAAGGGTGAAACAGATCACCAGCCCAGGTTGGATGCATGAGACAAGTGCTCGGGCCTGGTGCACTGGGAAGACCCAGAGGGATCGGGTGGAGAGGGAGGTGGGAGGGGGGATCGGGATGGGGAATACATGTAAATCCATGGCTGATTCATGCCAATGTATAGCAAAAACCCACTACAATATTGTAAAGTAATTAGCCTCCAACTAATAAAAATAAATGGAAAAAAAAAATAGTACTGGAGTGGGGTGCCATTGCCTTCTCCGAAACTATGCTAAGTGAGCTATATGTCTAAATTTTGAATAAAGACATTTTAGTTCTCTTTCTTTTGAAGTTATTTGCCCCTGTCACAAAAATAGTGGCAGATCTAGGGCTCGCCGTTGATTTTCTGGTTGACTTCAGCGTTCTCTGCAATGTGTGCGCTCATTTGCTTAGTTGTGTCTGACTCTTTGTGACCCATGGACCACAGCCCACCAGGCTCCTCTGCTCATGGACTTTTCCAGGCAAACTGTTGCTGTGCTTGGTTTTCCAGTCATGTCTGACTCTGCGACCCTTTGGACCGTAGCCTGCTAGGCTCCTTTATCCATGGGATTCTCTGGGCAAGATACTGAAGTCGGTTGCCATGTCCTTCTCTAGGGGATCTTCCCAACTCAGGGATTGAACCCAGGTCTCCCACATGGCAGGCGGATTCTTTTACCATATGAACTACCAGGGAAGCCCATGAATGGTGGAGTGGGTAGCCTATCCCTTCTCCAGGGGACCTTCCCAACTCAGGAATCAAACTGGGGTCTCCTGCATTGCAGGCGGATTCTTTTACCAGCTGAGCTACCAGGGAAGTCTAGGCAAACTGTTAGTGGGCTGCTATTTTCTCCTCCAGGGGATCTCCCTGACCCAGGGATCAAACCCGCGTCTCTCATGTCTCTTTTCATTGGCAGGTGGATTCTTTACCACTGAGCCACCTGGGAAGCCCTGCTAGACTGTGTTGCAACTTTGAAGAATGAGAAGCATATAGTTGAAGATGACCATATAAATATAATTGCATAGAACATTTACATGTGTTCTCAATTTTTAATTAGTGGAGGGAAAGTTTTGTGAGGGCAAGGAGAAATAGAGAAATCCAAGTTAAGATGCAAGGTTAAAAAAAAAAGGGTTAGGAGAGAGACTTAGGGAGAAGAGTAGAAAGAGAAAAGGGTAAGATCTTTTTTGCTTTGACCTTGAAATGTTAGACCTCTCATAGATCTATATAGATTACTTAGATTACTCTTGCCAACGAGAGTTTACTAATATATTGTCAACTATAAACTGGCACTTGCCATCTACCTCTACAAGGATTAAATCATGTGCTTCTGCAACTGCTGATTTTCAACAACCGCTGAAAGGAGTTCAGAGTGGAGAGCAGAAATGAGGCACTCTGTGCTGGGGAGAAAACTGTCAGGACAGGTCTTCAGATATTTTCAGAAGCCCATTTTATGAGCCTGATTCTTATATCACCTCATATCTAGAAAAGCACTGAAGTCCATGATGACAGTTGTCCATCGTGACTAACAGAAACCTGCAAAAAATACGTACTCTATTGATGTATTTCCCCTTCAGCAAATCAACATATGTACTGACCTTCCCCCCGCCTCTTTGGAGCAGTTTCTCAGAGCTATCTGAAATGCAGTCTCCTGGCCTATTTTACCCCAAATAAGACAACTTGCAACTCTCTTGTGCTTTTTTTTTTTTTTTTTTTTTTTTGGTAAGCGGACAACATTGTGTCTCTGGGACCTACCTCAGCTTTTCAAGTTTTTTTTTTTTTTTCCACTTTTTCCTATAGATAACTTGAAACTGTACATCATGTCTTATACTCCAGGTTCTAAGAATATATAAGGTCTGCCTTGTAAGGTGACAAACCATTAAAAATAAGCTCAACGTTATGCGGTCAGGCCTGGGAGTTAATTTTAGCTTTCCTTTTAGATGTTTATCTCAGGTGTTTAGGTAACAAAATCCTGAGGGGTCACCTATAGGCTTTTAGTTGAAGATAGAGCAAGCAGAAGCTATACTCTGCTTATTTCACTTTAGTCCTGGAACAAAGTCAGTGGCCCTCCAATGACACTGAGTGGTCTCATGTTTTTACATTTTTTAATTTTTATACTTAAAGACATTGATTATTGGGTTTAGTTTTTTGTAAAATGTATTCTTTTTTTTTTTTTCCTTTTTTTAGCTACCCAGATGACTTAATTATACTTACAGTCTTCTAAGGACTTCCCGTGTAGGTTATCTACATTTTTAAAAATAATCACTTGGTAATATTGTGTTGGTGAGGAGGGAATGGTGAGAAAAACACACCCACTCCAAATTATTTTCTGAGACTTACTTTGAAAGGTGTGTTTTCAATTGTCTCATCAACAATTCTAAAAGTCAATCTTGCAGAATTTTTTTAAATCAATGCCAGTATTTTTGAGTTACTTTGATTTTTTTCTACTATTACCGGGACAGTATATTATTGTGTTCCTTTTATATAATATTTTTCAGCCATAAATTATTTTCAAATATTGGGGAAGTGGAATAAGGTAGCAATTAGGAGAAGTTACAGGCAGATTTTGGTTTTAAACTAGTTAACGACACGGGTGTACTCTTAAGACGTAATGAAGTTTTGAGTATAATTCTTGTCTTCCTCTGAAACTAAGATTCTCATTTAAAAAGTCATTTGCTGTTGCTAAAGCCACAAATAGAAATCTCACACGCTTAACACACATCCCCCGTGGAAAAATAATTTCTCTGATGTCATCTGAGAAAAGGCCATGAAAAAGAGAGATAGACATCTTTGAACTGCTAAAAATGTATACTTAGATGTTTCTCAGAGAGTTTGAATATCTTCCTTGATACTTTGCCAGTTGTTCTCCTGGACAGATTATTTAACATCTATGAGATAGTGTTCACATTAAACAAACACAGACCGTCTTCTCCGACTCTTTCTACAGGTTTACTGGCCAGATGCAGTAATGTATGGGAAAACACTTTGTAAGCTGTAAAGTTCTATACAAGTACATGGTAATAATAAACATTGATGGTTTGCCCAGAGAGAAAGAAGAGGCTTCATTCAAGGATTAAATAATTGACTTCTTGCTAGCTGGCAATGCACAAGCACCCATGCCTTTGACCTCTTTATTAACGTAAGGCTCTAAACTAGTTTTAGCAGGGGGAGAGGAAGCAGATATTTTTAGAAAACATCCTGTGGTTTAGATGAAATTGCCAAAGATATGATTCAGCATGAGAATTTTAAGTTTCCAGGTTCTTATGCTTCATGTGTGTGTGTCCTTGGTCACTCAGTTATGTTTGACTCTGCGACCCCATGGACTGTTGCCCTTCAGGCTCCTCTGTCCATGGGATTTTTTAGGCAAGGATCCTGGAGTGGGTTGCCATTTCCTCCTCCAGGGGATCTTCCCAAGGCAGGGATCAAACTTGAGTCTCTTGCATTGGCAAGTGGATTCTTTACCACTGATTCACCTGGGAAGCCCTCCTGTGCTTCATAGGATAATTATAATCAAAAGGCAAAGAAAAATCACCAACTTTCTTGGGGGGAGGGGAATTGTTTCAAGACTATTTGTTAAATTATCACTTTTGAACCTTAATTTTTGCATATTTCCTTGAAATATCTAAAGTAAGAAAAATGTCAGTTACTTAAGAATGTCAATTACTTAAATAAATCTCAATTATAGAAAAAAAATGATACAGCCAAAAAAAATGATAAGGTACAGCCACTTGTTTTCAGCTCATGGTTTTACTTAGAATTTTCTTTATCTGATCAATATTAAATGAAACCAGAATAGTATATATAACTTGAGCATTAAAGTTTTCAAAAGAGATACAGTGGCGCTGATATGAAAAAATATGCTAATTTACTAATACTAAATAATGAACACTTCATCCCTATAGTACCAGTAAAAATGGGACAGAATCAGATGAAGCGTTTTTCTACTTGGCTTGGCACAACATGAGTCTAGAGCAAGGATTTAGTAAAGGGATAGGGATGCTAGAAGGCAAAGAGAAATTGCTTGATAGATCCAGACATTTTCTTTACCCTTTTGGATGCCTATGTAAGAATTTCCAAAAGTAATACAAGAATATATCCCCATTGAAATCACCCCTCTCCCCCTACCTCAGCTCTTCTCTCCTTCAAAGAAGCAACTGCTGTTTTTGCTACCTGTGTTGAATTGTGTTGATGTAGTATTCTTGCCCGGAGAATCCCATGGACGGAGGAACCTGGCAGGCTACCGTCCATGGGGTCACAAAGAGTTAGACACAACTGAGTGACTACAACAACAACAACAACACCCATACATACAGATTTTTATATAATGAAGATCATACTAACTATATAATAGGCACTATACTAGTCTTCAACTGGATTGTGTGTGTGTGTGTGTGTGAATCAGAACCTATCAGTCTAAATCTACTTCATTTTCTAAATCAGAGGTTGGCAAACATTTTCTTTGATACTTTGTAGGCCATGTGGTCTTAGTTGCAATTCCTGAACTCTATCCTATAGCAGAAAAGCAGCTATAGACAATACGAAAACTGGTGATGGTTGTGTTCAATAAAGCTTTATTTGCAAAAACAGGCCAGGTTTGGCACATGGGAGCAGTTTGCCAACCTCTGTTCTAAATTGTTATATTGTATTTATGCTAAAAATAACCATTCTTTACTTCTGAAATCATATCCAGTTTTTTACTCTTAAACACAACTGTTTTGAATATCTTTATACAAATAACACTGTACATATTTAAGTACTTCTGTAGAAAGTGAATGCCAGCTCAAAGATATTTGTACTTAAATATGAAAACATAGCTTCCAAACTCTCCGAAGACTTACCAACTTATACTCCCCAAAACTGTATGAGAATGGGCTTCGTACTGCCTGCCAGCACGGATTCTTACTTTTATATTTATGTATATTTTTGGCTGTACCACACAGCTTGCAGTATCTTAGTTCCGCAACCAGAGATCAGACCCAGGTCCCAGCTGTGAAAGTGCTGAGTCCTAACTGTTGAACTGCCAGGGAATTCCTAGAGTCCACTGTTTAAAATTATCATCCTAGCCCTCAACATTATCACTTTTATCTGACCTATCCTAAATTATTTGTGAATATACCTATACATACTCATGAAAATAAATTGAATTTAAGGAAGGAAAAAAATGTATCATGGGCCCAAGAGGAGGATCTGATCTCATAACACCCAGGAGTAATTTGTAAGTATAATGTACCAAGTTCATTGTCCAGAGCTCTTTATTCTCCTCTGGGGAAAAAAAAAAAAAGGAAAGAAATTGTGTTTATGTCACTATATTCCATTTCATAAAACACTATTGTAAATGCTATAAGGCGTGATGGGCCAAAATAATGTCGTAGTTTACCTCTATGCCTTCGAGGTTGGAGACCTCCACTTTGTGGCTCAGATGGCAAACAATCTGCCTATAAGGCAGGAGACACGGGTTTGATCACTGGGTCAGGAAGATTCCCTGGAGAAAAGAAAGGCTACCCACTCCGGTATTCTTGCCTGGAGAATTCCATGGACAGAGGAGCCTGGTGGGCTACAGTTTATGGGATCACAGAGTGGGACATAACTGAATGAATAACATTTTCACTTTTCAAAAGAGGGTAATGGTTTATTTTTATTTTTATGAGTATTATGTGCAAAATACTATTTCCCTTACTATTGATACTTAGCTGATGAAGCTTGAGAAAGCTAATAATACCCTTTTCCCTTCCTACCTGATTTAGAGTAAATTGAGAGACAGATGCTGCAATCAAAAAGATAGAGAATATTGCCTTTGCTATTGAGAAAGCTGTTGGACAGCATGACCTATATCCCTCTTAACAATAGCTTTCTGAATGCTATCTCCTACAATGAATCTTCCCCACTTTTAGCAGAGTTGGAAAATAACAGACCTTCTGCCGTTGGTAATCTCTCCTTGGAAAACATCTCAGAGAGTTTGCGGTTCATAAGATAGTCATACCCCATAAGGAAGGAGAAAGAAAGTGTCTGAACCACACATATCCAGTTCCCTTTCCTAACTCACCAGTTAGATGAGTCACTGCGGGAGGGGAGAAGACAGGCCAGGAGTGTCCCTCAGTCAGTCCTTCCACTTGGAAATGAGTCACTGTCTTGCTCCAACACTATAGCTCTAGCCCTTGTGAGCTCAACCATCTTTCCAGTATTTTTGATGGCCATGTAATTGTTTTGTAAACTGCTTGCTGTTATCCTTTGACCATTTTTAAAAGCTGGTTCATGTTTTTCTATTGATCTATAGGAGTGCCTCATCTTATTAAGGATATTAATCTTTGGCTATTAGCCACAATGACTGCATTTATCAAATTTAAGCTGCTATTGCTTGTGGGATACCTTTATTTTATATATTCCTAAGGGGAGGGAGGTTAAAAAAACATTGCTGATTGCTATGTCACAGTGAATACTATCACTTAGAATTTTTGGTTTCTGTGTACTGAAAGAGCTTGTTTAGACGTTTTGAGTGTGTACTTAAAAGGGAAAATATAAGCAACATAGATTAGCTAAGGGGTTTGCAAAATATTTTATAGTCAAAATTCATCTACTGTCCTGACTTACTTTTCTCTACAGTACCCTCACTGTTTGTGATTTTCCACACTATAGGTCATCCTTTGTGTCATCAAGGACATTGGTACAGCCACATTTCTCCAAAGAGTGCTTTGGTGCTGTGTCCAGATTTTTTTCCAAGTCATGGCCACCAATTCTTTAAGTTTTGATACTGGAACTGTCTTGAGCTTACCAACAGAAGTAATAGGATTTCAGACAAAAAGGAAAAACACTCATATTTTTCTCCTTAAACGGTTCTTGAATAATGTGTCAGCCGAAGTGTTAAGAGATTGTGCCTTTTCAATGATAAGGAGAGTACCAACCACATTTGAACATGTGCAGGCAGTGGCTCCACTTCACAACCACAGCCTGGTAGACAGCAAATGTAAGACACAGAGATGGTAAAACAAATGTTCAGATATATTCAGATATATTAAAATTTAAAGACATGCTTGTGTTCTAGCTGGTGAATTAGAGTGCTTTTTCCAATGTGTCATGACTTTTTTTTTTCCTATGGTAAAATATATAAAACATTTGTCATTTAAGTATTTTAAGTGTGCAATTCAGTGGCTATTAATTACATTCACAATATTGTGCAGCCATCACCAAAATTTCAAAAATGTTGCATCACCTCAAGCAAAACTCTGTACATAATTAAGCAACAGCTGCATATTATCCCTTTCCCCAACCCCAGGCTTCTAATTTACTTTCTATCTCTATGAATTTGTCTATTCTAAATATTTCATGCAAGTGGAGTCATACAACATTTGTCGTTTTGGGTCTGGCTTCCTTACTTGGCGTAATATTTTTAAGGCTCACTCGTGTTGTAGTGTTTAGCAGAATTTTATTCCTTATTATGAATGAATTACATTCTACTGTGTGTCTCTACAACATCATCTATATATCTTGATGAATGCTTGGATAATTTCCATCTCTTGGCTATTGTAAATAATACTGGATGGAATCTTGGCCTACAGGTGACTGATTGAGTTCCTGTTTTCAATTTTGCAGGTTATATACAGGAATAGAATTGCTGGGTAACGTGGGATTTTTATTTTTAACTTGCTCAGAGATCTCCAAACTGTCACACATCTTTTAATTCTAATATCTGGTTGGCACTAAGGAGATGAGTAGAAAGTTATTCATCGTTGTCCCAGAGTTGGTAAGGGTGCAGCAATTGCTGTGAGGAAAGGGAGCAACATCAACAGCATCCACACAGGTGTCTGTCTTACTAAGTGCAAGAGTGCCCAGAGGTCCCTTAATTATATCTTTAGAAACAAAGGGATTAGTCATTGTAAATAAACCTAAGGAATAAGCCTATACCCAGAGTTACTGAACAATTCATCTTGTGAAAATTTGGAGCAGCAGGTGAAAAGAGCTAAATGAGAAAACACAGAGATGACCTGGAGCTTGGGGAGAGAAGCTAGCAAAAGGAAACAGGGAGAGAGAAGAAGCAATTCATTTAAGTCTGTTAATATCATTTTAAATGAGGCTCCCCAGAGCACATACTAAGTGATAGGATTTGTGCTTATCACTTTAAATCAAATCTTTAAGGCAAGACAGGTAGGCTGTTTCCTTTTTCCATACTGGAAACTATGACTTTAGAAGTTAAGTGCCTGCCCAAGGCCACAGAGCTAGTGAACTGCAAAAATGGGATTTGTCCCTCTCCCTCAGCGCTTTTTCATTCTGCCACTCCCACTCTGGCCCTGTAAGTTTCATATTTGAGAGCCTTTCCTTCCCAACCACTCTTTCCTGCCTACCGTTGTCAGAAGGAACAAGGCCTCTCCTTGCCTCGGCCCTCCCGGGGCTCGCCGGCCTTCTGCTGCGATCCTGCTGGGGCTGTGTGACTCCTTCAGCGCATCTCGGGTCTGCATGGGGCTGTGTGTTTGCCCAGTCGTGTCCGACTCTCTGCCACCCCACGCCACTGTCCATGGGGATGCTCCAGGCAAGAATGCTGGAGTAGGTTGCCATTTCCCACTCCAGGGGATCTTTCCGACCCAGGGATCAAACCCACATCTCCTGCATTGGCAGGAGGATTCTTTACCACTGAGTAGCCCCCAGGGAAGCCCCTAGTGTCTGGTTAGTGACATACAAAGCTTCATTCCTAAACTCTTAAGCTACCCCCTGTGCTGCTGGTATGAATTTGCTTTATTTTAACTTCCTCTGTTAACTTGTGCATATTTCAAAGTCCTCTCTCTTCCTGCATGTTGGGGCCACCTATCTTCACAGGAGAAAAGATAAGATAATTTATGCACTACCCTTCTAAAGTGTACCTACCCACATATTCTATCCCTGCCCTCTCAGGAGACCCTCTATTTCCTATTTATGTATTTATATTTCAAAGACTGCTCTCCTAAGAGCCATATTAAGAGATCCCATGTCCCTGGGGTTATATCTACCACTTCAGGGGGTCTCAGATTTGTCATAGTTTCTTTTCCCTGTTACTCTGAGCATTACATTTACAAAGCGCACACATGCTATACTAATTTGGTGATTAAATGATTGTCATAATAATATCCTCCAAAACACAATTTCCTCCCCCTGATTTCCTCCTCAAGTGATTTAGTCACTAAGTCATGTCCTGCTTTTGCCACCCTATGGACTGTAGCCCACCAGGCTCTCTGCCCATGGGATTCTCCAGGCAAGAATATTGGAGTAGGTTGCCATTTCCTTCTCCAGAGGGTCTTTCTGACCCAGGGATCAAACCCGTATCTCCTGCATTGGCAGGCAGATTCTTTACCATCTGAGCCACCAGGCACTCCTCCTCAAGAGTTTGCACTTATTTTCTGTTTTCCAAAATTTCCTCCCAGTTCTCTTCTCAAGACGTATAGGGGACAGGAGCACCAAGAGCAGGGGTCCTAGCTAGGAACCTTAATTTAGTGTGGGGCTTCAGGGCACAGAGGAAGCTGATTAGAGGTCCTAACTCAACACCCAAGCGCAAGTCCTGGGTGATATTGTAAAGAATTTAGAAAAGCCAGATATCTCTTTAAGGGATTAATTGAAAAAAGGATGGTCCATCTATGCAGTCAAATACTGATACCTTCTGGCACTTAAAATGATAGTGCAGAGATACATTTATTCACTTGGAAGTGGGTGAATCCAGATATGTGGGGTCTAAAGTTTACAGAATTTCTTTAAGAAGATAGATTCAGATACCTGTAAAAGGGGTCTATGCTTATGTGGGGCTTTAAAGCTTAAGTTTCATAAATACACTTAGGGGAACAAAACAGGTTTCTAAACAGCATGTGGAACTTTGTTCTTATTTCAGAAAAGCCTAATTGGCAATGTAGAGTGTTGCTAGCAGTCATTATCTGTTGTATTTTTACTTTTAGTATATTTTTGTTTTGTACACTTGTAATGTGATATATATTTATTTATGTGATATATATTTATTATCATGTGATATATATCATGTGATATATATATTATTATCATTATTATATATAATATCATATTATATCACATTATTATGTGATATATAGTTATTAATGTGATATTTAGGGGAATTCCCTGGCTGTCCAGTGGTTAAAACTCTGTGCTTCCACTGCGAGGGTCCTGGGTTTGATCCCTGGTTGGGAAACAAAGATCCCACTTGCTGCATGGTGTGGCCAAAACAAACAAACAAATAAAAACAAAACAAATATAGTTTATTGTTTTTCACTTGAAGACCATGAGTCATCCAGACTTCTTTAGTCCAAAGGGCTAGGCAAATTAAGAGACTCCAGGTTCTAGATCATAGGATAGAATGTTGGGAAAGCAGATGTAAGTAAGGTTTAAGCCAGAGAGTAGGAGCCAGAGGAATTCTCCAAGAGTTGGTTGCCAGGTATGTTTTTGTTAATTTATTTTAAAATTGAAGGATAGTTGCTTTACAGAATTGTATTGGTTTCTGCAAAACATCAGTAAGCTTTATTAAGCTTTCTAGAGTTAACAGAAAAGTTGCAAAGATAGTACAAGATAGTTCCTGTATAACCCTCATCTGCTTTCCCCTATCATCAGCATTTTTCGTCTCAGTGGTAGTTTTGTCAGAACTAAAGGCCCAGTAGGTGTCCTCTAGATGCTAGGTGCTCAGTCCTGTCCAGCTCTTTGCAACCCCATGGACCGTAGCCCGCCAAGCTCCTCTGTCCATGGGATTTTCTAGGCAAGAATACTGGATTGGGTTTCCATCCCTCCTTCAGGGAATCTTCCTGACCCAGGAATTGAAACCGTGTCTCCTACATTGGCAGGCGAATTATTTAGCACTGAGCCGTCTGGGAAGCCCAAGGACCCGGTGTTGGTATATTGTTAACTTGGTTCAATGTGCTCGCTTCGGCAGCACATATACGAACTTGGTTCCACACTCTATTTAGATTTCACTGGTTTTTGCTTAATGTCCCATTTCTGTTCCAGAATATCACATTACTTTTAGTCCCCATCTCCCCAACCTCCTCTCATCTATGACAGTTTCTCAAACTTCCCTTGGTTTGAGTGTCCTTGGCAATTTTGAAGGGTACTGTCTGATGTTTTCTTCATGGTTAGAGTAGGGTTATGGGATTTGGGGAGAATGACCAGACAGGTGTAGTACCATTCTTGTTGCATTAAGGTTTATGTTTATACCAAGAGTTCATGTTGCCAGCATGGCTTATCACTGATGAATGTCAGCCTTGATCACCTGTTTTAGGTAGCCTTTATCAGGTTTTTCCTATAAAGTTACTTTTTTTTTCACTTTCCTATTCTATTCTTTGAAAGCAGACCACTGAGTACAGACTGTACTGGATCGGTAGGGAGTTAAGCTACATCTTTTAGAGGAGAAGTATCTTCATAAATTATTTGGAATTCTATCATATGAGAGATTTGTCTCTTCTCCCCCATTTATTTACTTATTTAATCATTTATGTATATCAGTACAGACTTCTGGGTATTTATTTTATATTTTAGTGACAACCCAATACTATATTATTTCCTGTATTGTTTAAACTGTTTTAGCTTTGGCCATTGAGAGCTCTTCAGATGGGCTCCTGTGTCTTTTTGACATGATTGGATTATTTGTTTTTTCAGCATTTCCTTACTTGCTGGCACTACAAAGCCCTCCAGGTTCATCTCTTGTATTCCCTGCCCCAGCCCTAGAATCAGCCATTTTTCCAAAGACCACTGGTTCCTTAATTGGAGAATGATACAGAAAGCAACATGTGGGCCCTCAGTATGACTGTTGCTACTGGAGTGTCATTGCTTCTAAGCCTTTTCAGTGCACAGAGCTAGGAAATGTAGGTATGTTTATTAACATACATGTGTTGCTGATGTTTAGTTTCTAAGACATATCCATCTTTTTGTGACCCTTGTGGACTGTAGCCTGCCAGGCTTCTTTGTCCATGGGATTTCCCAGGCAAGCATACTGGAGTGGGTTGCCATGCCCCCCTCCAGGGGATCTTGCCAACCCAGGGATTGAACTTGCATCTCTTACATCTCCTGCATTGGTAGTCAGTTTCTTTACCCCTAGCGCCACCTGGGGAGTCCAGCCTTTGGGAGATGCTGTGTTAATTTCTTTCTTCCTGCATCCACAGGTGGACAGGGTCCTGAACAAAGACATTTTGGTTTAATATTCAGACAGAGGGGCAGGGTTCCCTGAGGCAGGCCATTATGTGTGGACAGTATCCTTTCCATGAACAAAAGCAGCAGGAAGGAAAGGTTAAAGTAAAAGAAACAGATCCAACATGGAGTCAGAATTGTCTCTTCCCTGAAACACTGCCTTGGTTTGGGTCTTCTTTCATGACATAGGACTTGACTTTCCAGGTGGCTCAGTGGTAAAGACTGCCTGCTGATGCAGGAGACGTAGGAGATGTCAGTTTGATCCTTGGGTAGAAAAGATCCTTTGGAGGAGAATAGAGGAGGAAATGCAACCCATTCCAGTATTCTTGCCTGGGAAATTCCATGGACGGAGGAGCCTGGTGGGTCACAGTCCATGTGGTCTTAAAGAGTCGGACATGACTGAGTGACTAAGCACCTTGGCCCCTGTAATTCATATCCTACTTCTCATTTGATCTGCTCCCACTCAATAAACTTCCATAGTTTAAGTCCATATCACCAATATTTGAGGGTCTCTTATTCATATTATTCTGCTAAGATATGTTTAAAATAGATTTTCTTTTGATGCACATAGTGCTAGGATGATGAATATTAAAAAGGAGTAGAAAATAAAGGCATGAGGCAATGTTTTTTTAAAAAAAGATTTATCTCATTTTTAATGGCAGCCACAGTAAAAATTTAAGGTAAAAAGGCATAAAAAGGCATAAATTTCTCTCTCAATTTTAATTTTTTTCTTGTGATGTATACTTTTGCAAGTACAGGTATTTCAGTCTGATTTTGAGAAAATGATCTGTTCACTCTTAACTGAATTCATAAAGCTAAGTTCTCAGTTTTAAGTATTCTATTACCATCTCTAAAATCTAGATGAATCTTGGCAATCATGGGGAAAATAGTTAATCTCTCTAGATCTTTAGCAATGCTTTTGTTATTCTGACAAGCTGTCCAGACTGTCAAAAACATATCTAGGTGATTCAGTCCCTGAAGAAAAATGTATTTATGTCATACTTTTGGATGAATAAATTCCTTAAGAAAACAGTGTAGTATTTTGGGTCTCGTTAGAAAGTCCTAGCAATTCTTTCCCCATAAGTGTTTTTACTAATTAAGAAGCATGTACTTACTGGCTTTTTGGTGTGTTATGGAGGGATAAAGAGTGATTAAAAAAGCTATGAATTCAAGTCATTCGTTTTTCATTTACCCTTCTTGCCTGGTTTTAATAAAAATTCTGAGTTTTGGCCACTGCTACAAAGTAATGTTCATATCTGTTTTGTGTTTCCTTTTAAAATACTCTCAAGTCACATGTTAGGAAATAACCCATCAGTTGAGATTAGCTTTTGCATTTACATGCCACCTCAGGTTATATTTAGTGCTACTGGCAAACGATTTTATGGGTCTGCAGATCTTTCAACTTTGTTCAAGTTTTTAGCAACATTTTTTTCTATGTGTGATATTTGTTTCCTCTTGGCAAGTTTTTGACAACTTGATGCCTTTAAAAATATATGTCTGTGATGTGATCTTCAATACTTGCCTTGCACCATTTTATATTTTGACACTAAAAAGTTAGTTTATACCAGGCCTTGAGCTCAACAAAATATATGCTCATGCGTGTTGCCACATTTTAAGAGGTTGTCCTATCTTTGGAGGGCATTTCTGTTTGTGGATGAATGTGTGGAGAGTTACATATATGACAAACTGGGAAAAAGAAGAAGAGGTGTGGACTAGGGAACTCATCCTTCACCTACCAACCACCTGTCTTCAACAAGATCAGGAAGAGTTTTCAGCCGGTTTCCAAACAGAAGCTTGTTGAAAAATCATTCTTAAAGGCAGAGAAAGCTTAATCTGAAGAAGTAGGACACGTTCATTAAGTTTTTTTTCTTTTTACATTTGAAATCTTTAGAAGAGCAAGTTCATCTTTACCACTTTCAAGTGATTTAAAGCGGCATCAGAATGGGCTGTCTCATCATAGTAAACCATTAGTACCTTAGCTTACTGGGTTTCCCAGGTAGCAGAGTGGTATCGCACCTGCCTACCAATGCAGAGACTCAAGAGATGCAAGTCCCATCTTCTCTGGGCTGGGATGATCCCCTGGAGCAGGACAGAAAATGGCAGCCCACTCCAATATTCTTGCCTGGAAAATAAAATGGACAGAGGAGCATGGTGGGCTATAGTCCATGAAGTCACAAAGAATTGGACATGATTGAGCTCACACACACACACACACACACACACACACCCCTTACTTTGCTGTAAGTTAACATTTTTGGAAAATGCTGAGTTTTCCCTTTTCCCTCTAAGCAGCTGCCTTGTGTATATATGTGCATGCCTGGCCAAAAGTGATGTTGGTGGAAGGAAAGAGGATGTTTAGGACGTTTTCTTTGATCTCTACTGAGGGAAAACAAAATTCCGTTGTGTGCTTTAGTCTGTAGGATGCCAGGAGGCAGTCCTTGACAAAACCTCCAAGGTAATTTCCTAGGGAAGCTGTGACCCCAAAAGAACTCTGTCTTATAATGTTCCAGATTTGAATTCCATCTGTACCCACTTTTTAGTTTTTTCTTGCTGTCACTCCAGAGCTGAGTCACCACGAATAATCTCTTCATCTCTGAGGTTAGGTCAGACCTGGAGGGTGACATAACAAAATGCCTCATCCTTAAGGTTGAATTAGCTCTTTGGGCTTGAGAATAGATGCTCTTTGCCGAAAGCTACTACCATGTCGACCTGAATGTCTTCCTTTTAGACAGTGGGGCACCAAGATCAGGATGGCTGCCACCTCAGGGTGAAGGCTATTTTTATTTCTGTTAAACATCATTTGGCAGAGAAGACTTGAATGTTGCTGTTTAGCTATCACAAAGCTAGTGATGTCTATGGGTAAATTTAAGGAATACATTCTCAGAGCATACTTAAGCATTTTAAGGATAGTTTATCCAATTCTTTAAAAAATACAGTTTATCTGCTGAATTGTAATAGTTCAGAATATTACAGTTTAAAATTGAGAGCATTTGCCAAGCTTTTGAGAAAGAAGACTTAGATGCCTGAATATTTATGAGTGAGGCCTCTCTTTACCACTACTGAGCTGAATAATCATGGGGAAATCACTTCTTCTCATTGATTTTCATCTTTTTCTTCTTACAAGGAAATAAGATTAAATTATTCCTAAGGATATTTTCAGCTGCAGTTTTTTATAATTTCAAGTTCTTCTGAGTTGACTGTGGTCTTTTTGATACACTTAAGCATCATATCTTAAGAATTATCTAAAAGTTCTGTTTAAAACATAACTACTCTGTTCTGAAATAATATCTACTATATCATTGGATAAGTCATATTGAACAAGTTACTAAAATGTTGTTAAGTATTTAAAAATACTCTTTTGATAAACATTACACTTTTAAGGAACTGGAAGTCTATGAGCACAATGGGAAGTAAATGTGTATAACTAGAGTGTGAGGCAAAATGGTTGTATTAAAAGCTTCCTGGAAATTAGATGTGTTTTGTAAACTGTAGTGGGTCGTAGCAGACTTCCTGTGAGAAACAGGTTGATGCAGAAAGATAAGACCAAGGGATAAAGTTCTTCTCAAATCTATTTTTCCATGTTTTCCTGTGAGGAATTTTACTAACTTAATGAAATATATTTGCTTTCATAGACATTCATGTGTGTGTGATATGTGCTTTGTTGGAGGAGGTGTGGTGTTGATGGAGATGAATGTGGATGATCTTGTTGCTAAACAAACGCTATTCCCTATAGTTTGGTAAAGCTTTTTATATTTATAGGAACTGTTTTTTAATTTTTATTTATTTTTAATTGGTGGATAATTGCATTATAATGTTGTGGTGGTTTCTGCTATACAACAGCGTGAATCATCTGTACATATACATATATCCTCTCCCTTTTTGAGTCTCCCCCCCACCCACTTCCCATCCCACCCCTCTAGGTCGTCACAGAGCACCAAGCTGAGCTCCCTGGGCTCTACAGCAGCTTCCCCCTAGCTATCTATTTTACACATAATAGTGTATGTGATCGTATCAGTGACACTCTCGCAATTTGTCCCATACAGGAACTGTTTTTAAAGCTTTATAACATTGTTTCCTTCACACATTTTTAAAGTCTCTAAATAGCTTTGTGTTCTATTAGATCCTAAATATTAAAAGTCTCATCAGATTTCTCTCAAATATTCATAAAACAAAATCATACTCATATTTAAAATAGAACATGAATGCTCCCCTATGGAAAAGATGCATTAAATATGACTGAGCCCCTTCCTTGGTTTATTTTTCTCCATGACACTTTTTATCATATAAGTAGTATATATTTTAGTTGCTTATTTTCTTACTTTCACTTACAAAACTGGCTGCCAGCATCTCAGCCCAGTGTGTCAGGGGGGATCTCAAAGAGAATGGGGTAAATGGGCTGGTCTGATGCTTTGAAAATATGGATATCTGGATGAAATTCCCTATTTACTAGACTCTTCTATTATACACCATCTATGGGCTTTGAATACCAAAATATGAACACATTATATCTCCAATATATCCTTTTAGAGTTTCCATTAAACATCATTTATCTAGATGTGATTTATCTTTTAATTAAAATATTTATTGGCATAATTAAATCAACTGTAGATGGATTACTAAAATCATCTTAGAGATAGTACCTAAGGATCATTTGTTTATACTAAGAAAGTGACTTAAATGTCTGAATCTTTCCAATAATTGTTTGTTTCCAAAATTCTTCTATTGAAATGATTCTTTACAAGTAAAAGTGGTGATGGCTACTAAAAAGCAGAATTTGTATTCTCAGGAAAACTTGTTCTTATTAGGAACAAATTCCAAGTTACTGTTATTATTTTGTGTGTGTGTGAAATAGTTTCTAGTGCTTCTTTTCCTGTAAAGTTTAGCATCTGTTCCTGATTTTGCTTTTATTATGTATTTGTGCTGTGCTGTGCTTAGTTGCTCAGTCTTGTCCGCCTCTTAGTGACCCCATGGACTGTAGCCTGCCAGGCTCCTCTGTGCATGGGGATTCTCAAGGCAAGAATACTGGAGTGGATTGCCATGCCCTTCTCCAGGGGATCTTCCCAACCCAGGGATCGAACCCAGGTCTCCTGCACTGCAGGCAGATTCTTTACCATCTGAGCCACCAGGGAAGACCAAGAATATTGGAGTGGGTAGCCTATTCCTTCTCCAGAGGATCTTCCCAACCCAGGAATCGAACCAGGGTCTATGTGAGGTTAAAATTGATACAGTCTCTGTGCTCAGTCATGTTCTACTCTTTATGACCCCATGGACTGTAGCCTGTCAGGCTTCTCTGTCCATGGGGATTCTCCAGGCAGGAATACTGAGTGGGTTGCCATGCCCTCCTCCAGGGGATCTTTCCAACCCAGGGATTGAACCCAGGTCTCCTGCACTGCAGGTGGATTCTTTACCATCTGAGCCACCAGGGAAGCCCTTAGATCCCTGATACACTGAACTAAATTAACAAGTGAGAAGGAAAATGTGACATTTCTTTTACACGTAATTACTGATTGAAGAACAGAGCATTGGTATTTTGTTCCAATAAAATCCATTTCAAAACTTTCAATGCTATCAAGGCAAACATTATAAGACTTGTTAAAATATTTATAGGAAAGAAATGACTCTCATGTCAAAATGAACATTACGAGAAACATGTAAACATGACAGAATCAGGAAAATGACACATTATTATCAAAGTGCATAGCCATCAGATGAAAGATATGAAATAAACAGCAGCCGGGCAATTTGAAGGCTAAATGCTTCCAGTATTATGTTTGGAAAATAGTACAAACCACCAGAATCTGAGAAATGACAGACTGTCTAGTGAAACTTCTCTACCATCAGGAAGAAAATACATGAATGAAAAAGTGTGGTCACACATCATTATGTTAAATCACTAGGTGCAGAGTTCAGAACTGGCATTAAATAGAAATTCTTGCCTGCCAGAGGGAAAAGTGGAGGGAATTTTATGGCTAATGTCCTTTGATTGTAAGTAATTCAAGTTAGCTTGTGTGTGTTTTTTTAAAGTATTGATTATAAGTGGCTCGTATGCTGATGGCATGACTGTGGCTAGGCTTCAGAAAGGGAGTAACTCCAGGAACTGGGAAACATCAGTTTCTCCCCTTTTCTTGTCTCTCCTTCTTCTTGTAAGTGTGCTTTGAGCAGAGATCTAACTTCTGGCTAGGAGGATATTCAAAGACTATGTATACATAAACCGATAGGATAAAGTAATGTCGTTCTTGTAGTGTTGATCATGAACAGAAGGTTGGACCTGGGATGGTGACTCTTGTAATAAATTTGAGAATCCTTCAGGCTTGTGATCACCGTGAAGGGAACCTGGGCTTAGAACTAGAGGGCAGATTAGAAAGTAAAGGTTCATGAGATCTGATATCTGGAAGGTGGAGGCTCTGGAAAAGGACCAGGGGCTTGGCTTGTCCTTCCTGTCCTTTTAATTGAGAGAAGCTTCTTCCCTGGACTCCTCGCATGGCTTGCCTCCCTCTGCCTCAGTACAAATGTCACCTACTCAGAGAGGCCTTCCCTGTCTCCATTCTATTTAATGAAACCCTTATACCACATTTATGATATTCTTCCATAATTACTGTGTTTCTTCTCCTTTAAAGCTTTATTTTTTTTGAAACTGTCATATTTGTTTACTCATCTTTTATCTGTTCTCATCTTCTTCCTCTCTTTGTGACATCTGAGGCCTTTTCTGAGTTGTTCTCCTTTGTATCTCTATCCTCTAGCATGATGCCTAGTACATAACAGGTACAAAATAGGTATCTGTTGCATAAATGACTAGGAGCATATTTGCTGCTCTAGAATTGGAGCTAGGAGGAGTATGTGGTACAGTGGTACTAGGAGCTGCGGATGTATAGTATCTTGATTCTGCAGCAGAGTGAAGATTTCTCTGGTCCAATCAGGGGTGGATCTGCCCTTGCATGTTATTGGGGCCTTAAAGTATTTATCTATTAAACCTATCCTTTAACATGGTTGGGAAATCAAGATTTATCAGCTGAGTTGGGGCTCAGTCATAGTGTAGGAGAGGACATTATGTGCTCAGACTGTAACGGGGCCTTAGGCACATCAGACACCTCTGTGCTCTATCTCCAAGATTCAAGGAAAGAGAAATGCTGGTTTGGAGAAAGAAAGAAGTGCTTGGGGCTATTACACTGAATTTCTAATAGAGACCTTGGAGGGTGTTAATGAAACAAGAATTTATTTTAAGTCATATCTATACATAGGAAATACTTGAATTAGAGTCTATGAAAAGGTAGGATATCTGTAGGTAAGCTTGAATTTTGGTGTTAGGATACCATGGTTTTCCTCATAAAGTTTATCAATGTCTTTAATATCATAGGGCTCAACAAGGTAACATAATTGTACAGTTTTCTTCCTTTAGCCTTCCTTTGGATTGTCTTTCTGAGGAATGCATTTCATGAAAGGATAAGATGTATGTCCATTTAAAGAAGAGGAGTTTCTCTGAGAGGGAAGTTGGAGTGAAATTTGGATGAAGGTAGGGAAGTTGGTCAGTCTCAAGGATTAACTTTTTCACTAGAACTTTGACTTAAATGGCAGACTTTCATAACATTGCATTGAAAATATGTTGTAAGTTTGTCTATATTATAGCCTGAAAATCTATTTAAAAATATATTTTATATACTGGTCACTTCTTTTATTGTTTTTCTCTAAGAATAAACTTGTTTTGATACCACCAGGAAACTATGTTCTCTGAATGTCAATTTCAGCAATCTCAGACTAAACAAATGAGTCTAACTTTAGTAACTCGTGGCTTTTACCACAGTCTCTTCCCCTATAGTTATGAATCTCTGATTTATATTCTTTCTGGAGGAAATTAAGTAACACAGTTAAGATTTGTTTATTCTAGAATGTGTTAGAAAAAGGGATATTTTAGCTTAATCTCTCCTGAATTCTCTCCTTAGAGGAATTTGCACCTTTGCATCAAAATCTGCGCTTCTCAGGGTTGGTGTGAAAACACATTGAAGAAGTTCAGGCCTTCACAGGTTAAATGTCATGTCCTAATCTTAAGTCTGCATCCTCTGTTACAAGTTCTGTTGAAACTGCTGAGTGAATCTCCACTGGCTTTTCAGAAAAACCCAGCTCCCATGCAGAGGAGTAGGACCTAGGTCCAGTATATGCACCTTTCCTAAGAGCACATTTCCCTTAGGCTGAGGTATTCTGAGAACTGGTGAAGGTAGGGTCCAGGGATACAAAAAAAATTTAGTTAATGGTAACTACCAGAATGCCAAATCTTGCTGCAAGGGTAGACTGGAGTAGGCAGATATGGATTCTGTTCTCTTCTGTCTGTACAATTTCCAAATCTAGTTTCTTTCAAGATCTTTTCACCAGGCTTTTGCTTCTAGTCAGGAGAGAATACAGAGATTGAATTTAATCTCCTGCTTTAAACAAACAAGAAAACAAGACAAAAATATATGAAAAATAGTTTTCAAGACACTGACATAAGCAAAGACAGATAAGCAAAGACCTTTGAAAGATGTGAAGCATGTGAAGTTAGCCGTAACTGCACTTTTATTCCCTGAGAGCGTTTCTAGGCCTTGGTGAAGAAAAAGGAAACTGAGGCAGAGAACAGTGGACTCTCTGAGTTCAGGAGATGCTGCCCAGAGTCCAGAGAGTCTATGGTAGGTAGGGTTAACAGAAAGAGTTCACAGTGTTGAAAGGAGAGAACTGCAAAGAGGGAGAGTCTCGGAAATCGGCAGAATTCTCTGGTATTCGAGAGCACTAATCAACACATACTAAGGTCAAGGAACAAATGTGTGTGCTGTGTTCAGTCCTGTCCAACTCCTTTCATCCTCATGAACTGTAGTGCACCAGGCTTCTCTGTCCATAGACTTTCCCAGGCAAGAATACTGGAGTGGATTGCCATTTCCTGCTCAAGGGTATCTTCCTAACCCAGGGATGAAACCCACATCTCCTCTGTCTCCTGCATTGCAGGCAGATACTTTACCACCAAGCCATCCAAGATGTTCAAGGAAAGAATTACTTAAAAAAAAAGATTATAGATGATAGAACCTGGTATTCACACACTGCTAAGAAGAATGCCACACTGGATAAAACCTCACAATTCAGTGCACTGACTACTCAGAAATTCTCAATAATGGAGAGTAATTAATCGGCCCTAAACTAAATGCTACTCTAGTTCTACTTAACAAATCTTAAAAGAAAAGTCTAAAAAGATCAACATTTCCCCAAATAATTGCATTGAAGAAGAAAATTCGAGAACATAAAAAAAACATGCAGCTTTCAATGATATAAAAATCACAATGTCTGGCATCCAATCAAAGATTATCAGGCACTTAATGAAGCAGAGATACATGAGTCATTATGATGTGAAAAATCTATCAGTTGAAGCTGACCCAGAACTGGATTAAGATAAAGACATTAAACTATATTCAAAAAGCTAAATAGAATATCTTTAAAAGACTCAAACTTCTGGAGATGAAAGCCACAAGGACTGAGATTTTTAAATATGATGAATAGAATAAACAACAGATAAGACATTACAGGAAAGAAAAAGATTTGTATACTGGAGACATAATAATAAAATGTATCTAAATGAACCATTGAGAGACAAAAGGACATAAAAGAAAAGTGCATTAGTGAGCTTTGGGACAACTTCAGGCAGCCTAATATGATTGTCTTTGGAGTTTCTGGAGAAAGGGAGTGGGGCATAGAAAAATATTTAAATAAGTAATGGCTGAATAGTTTTCACAGTTGTTGAAATTTTAAACCCACAGATCCTAGAGCTCAGTGAATCCCATTCACAAGAAACATGAAGAAATTATACCGCCATATCAAGATTGAATTATTTAGGAGTGATGAAAAGGAAATTTTAAAAACAGCTAAATGAGAAAAGGAAAAAAAAAACCACTATAGATGAATAAAGATAAGGTTGACAACAGATTTATCAGAAATGATTCAAAACAAGGATGTCCACACTGGTATGGAGGTTTTTGCTTCCCACTTTCTTTGACAGTCACAGGGAGGGTTTGGGGCATCGCATTACAGCCTCACAAGGCTGACTCCCTTGTTTAGCCTGCCCACTCCACTTTTGAGTTTGTGTCACCTCTGTGTTGCGAGCAAGTTTCTCTGTGCCATTTTTCCAACAGTGTTATTTCTTAATTAAGCTATATACATTTTTTTGGACATAATGTTATTGGACACTTACTGGACTAAACTATAGTGTAAACATAGTTTTATATGTACTGGGAAATCAAAAAATTCATGTGATTTGTTATAACAATACTTACTTTATTGCAGTGGTCTGCAACCAAACTCACAATATATCCTTGAGATGTGTCTGCATAATTTTAAAAAATAATGATCTAAAATAATGTGAACTCTATCAATAAAATTTTATATGTGTTAAACATGATTAGTCAGATTCATATTACACTCCTAAAATTGTCTTGAAAATGGAATTTATTTTATGTGTCCTTGTTTTAAGTGATTTTTTTGGCCCATATTGGACATTAACTCTCAATGAGATTTATGATTTGGAATTAATTATATTGCCCTGAGTGCTACAGACATCACATGATTAGGCTTTCCCATGGAAGCACAAGACATAAAGCCTCTGAGGACAAGGATCTTGTGTTTGCTTGCATAGCCTTCTCTTTTTTCTTTATATGTTCACTCAAAAATATGTGCCAAGGAGGGATGGAATAGTAATTTCTGAAAAATAATTCCTCTTTGTCTTTTTCCTTTGGCACTGTGACTTTCATTTTTACCTACTGGAGAACAGTGAAACCTAATCTTTATTAACAATATTCTTCAAATTGCATTTTTACAATATTTCAGGAGTGTCATTTGTGTTAAGAAGTCCATATGAAGCATTTTTATAATTTTAATATAAACTCATAAAATATCCTTAACTGCTCATCTGTGTTTCTGAAATGTTTTCTTTTGGATTTAGAGAATTCTGTATGTCCCTGAGAAACTCCACTCAGAGGACAAGTCTCCAGGTAATTTTTGTGACAATTGGTATAAGTTAAATGGATTTGTTGGGATTGGGAGTGACTTAAGATTGTTGGTGGGATTGACAGCATATCACATGAAAAGCAGCATACAGATGTTTTTAGCAGCTTTATTCATATCTGCCAAAGCTTGGAAGCAACTAAGATGTCCTTCAGTAGGTGAATGAATGAATAAACTGTGGTACCACCAGACAGTGGAATATTATTTAGTGCTAAAAAGAAATGAACTATCAAGTCATAAAAAAACATGGGATAAACTTAAATGCATATTACTAAGTGAAAGAAGATAATCTGAAAAGGCTACATACTGTATGATCCCAACTATATGACACTTGGGAAAAGGCAAAACTATTCGGAGACAGTAAAAATAATAGCGGTTGCCATGGGTACAAGTGCAATAATGAATAGGTAAAGCACAGAGGGTTTCTGGGGCAGTGAAACTATTCTGTATGATACTAAGTGGTGTGTACTTGAATTGCGTGTGTGCATGTGTGCCAAGTCCCTTCAGTCAGTTCGACTCTTGGCGACCTTATGGACCGTAGTCCACCAGGCTCCTCTGTCCATGAGATTCTCCAGGCAAGAATACTGGAGTGGGTTACTGTGCTGTCCTCCAGGGGATCTTCTGGACGCAGCGATGAAACCCTCCTCTCAAGTCTCCCTCATTGACAGGCAGGTTCTTTACCACTAGTGCCGCCTGGAGAACCCCGTGCTTGAATTGCATGTATATCAAAACACATGAAATGTGTAACATCAAGAGTGAATGAAGGACTTCCCTGGTGGTCCAATGGTTAAGAATCCACCAGTCAATGCAGAGGATGCAGGTCGGATCCCTTGTCCAGGAGGGATCAACTAAGCCTCTGTGCCACAAATCCTGAGCCTGCACACCTAGAGCCCAGGCTTTGAAACAAGAGAAGCCACCACAATGAGAAGCCTGTGTATTATTGCAAAGAAGAGTAGCCCTGCTTGCTGCAAGTAGAGAAAGTCTGTGTGCATCAGGGAAGACTCAGTGCAGCCGAAACCAATAAATAAATAATTTTCAAAAAGAGTGAATCAATAGAAAGAAACATACTGCTCTGATGGGGAATATTGATAGTGGGGAAGGCTATGCATATGAGGGGACAGAGGGTATATAAGAACTCCATACTTTTAGTTCAGTTTCTATTCAGTTTCACTGTGAATCTAAAATTGTTCTTTTAAAAAAAAAAAAAAAACTTTTAATTAAAAAAAAATTGTTGGTGGGCATTTGGAACTGAGATTCCATTTGATACAATGAAAATAACATGAAGGTCCTTGAATCTGACAAGCATTATTTGAAATTTTATGATCATTAGTCTGAAAACTTTGTGAAGTTTAACTTCTCTAGAACTCAGTTTTCTTGAGAATAAGTTAAGTGAATAATATTTCCCATGTAGAATTTATATGAGGAGGAACTTAGATAACTCTCTACATGCTCGATAAATAGTAGCCTTCATGTGTAATATAATATATTTCAGATTTGGGGTCAAGGGGACTCATCCTTCATACCAGTGGGAGAACAAGAAAGGAAGTAGATAAAACTACACCCTTTCAAAAGCAGTTTATGGAGACAGAGAAAAGATTAAATCTGACCAGGCTGAAGTATATTGTGTTTAAGTTTTTTTTTCCCCTTTTACTCTAGCAGTGATAATGTGAGATCTTTTGATAAATTGTTTGTATCTTAAAAAATATCATGCATACTGATACTCCCCCTAGAAAAGGTATTCAAATGATCTAGTATTGGAAACGGTGCATAGAAAGTCATTATTTTTTGATGAATTTGCCCTCCAAATATTAGAAATGACTAATATTTATAAAAAATTATTGTTGTTTAGTCGCTCAGTCGTGTCTGACTCTGCGACCCCGTCGACTGTAGCCGGATGGGGTCCTCTGTCCATGGGATTTCCCAGGCAGTAATGCTGGAAAGGGTTACCATTTCCTTCTCCAGGGCATCATCTTGACCCAGGGATTGAACCCAAGCCTCCTGTGTTGGCAGTTGAATTCTTTACCACTGAACTACCAGGGAAGCCCCATTTCTAAAAATAGAAGAAAGGAAAATACATACCTGAAAAAAAATTGCTAGGAAGAAGTGGTAACAGTATATTGTATTCTAGTCAGTAATTTTATTGAGAAATTTAACTTGCAGTTGGGCTGATAAATGGGACAAATGATAGGACAAATATCTTGAAAAATACAAAAAGGAAAAATGAAGGCAATTGGGAGGAGTAGGTAACTATGAGAACTGTCAGATAGCTTCTTTTTCATTTTCTCTTTTACCCCACCCAAAAGTCCTCACTTAAGAAAACAAAATTATGTCCGGTGGCAGAGCTATTGGCCTGCCACAGCATCCATTCCTTCCTTTTTTCTTCCTAACAATCCCCTACCCCTCCTTTTTGTTAATATCTCCCCTTTGTTTCCCTGGAGCCCATGGGCTTCAGGTAAGAAAACTTTCCCTGGTTCTAGGGATTGGGATCACCGACTACTCATAATCCTTCTTCTTTGTCAGTGATTGCTGCAGAAATGAGCTTGTGATGTGGCCCAGTTTGTGCCAATGAGATGTAAAAAAAGGTTTGCTAAGTGCTTCAGGAAAAGACATTTTCTTGCTCTTAAGAAAGAGCCACTCAAAAGGGTTATTCTCCCTTTCTCTGGTCATCACAGAGGTGCAGGTAAAAAGCTCAGAACTGCCACAGCTCTTTTTCCACCATGCAGAAGCTAATCTAAGGATGAAATTAATTCACAGTAGAGGACTTAGTGAATTACAGAGAAATAGGACTGAAGTTACTGGCTTGTTCCAGACCTACACTATGCCTTCCTCTGGAATTCTGGGTATGAACCTATACATATCTTTAGCCGAGATAGCTTAAATCATAGTTTAATTTGCAGCTGAAAGCATCCCAGCTAATATCTGCTGACTAATGAACCTATTAGAAACGGTTATTTCTGACGTGTTGGTTTTTATTAACATTGTACACAAAAATGTTAACAAAGATATGGTAAGACTTTTAGGTCAAGGCATAGGATAAAGAAGGTTTCCCAGGTGGCACAGTGGTAAAGAATTCACCTGCAAGTCAGGAGACCTGGGTTCGATCCCTGGGTTGGGAAGATCCCCTGGAGTAGGAAATGACAACCCACTCCAGTATTCTTGTTTGGAATATCCCCATGGACAGAGAAGCCTGGCAGACTACAGTCCATGGAGTTGCAAGAGTCTGACATGACAGAGCATATACACACACATACAGAATAAGGAAAATCAGGAATTTGATACCCTAGGAAAAGAGTTCTGAAAAGGCATTTGATTTGACTCTCTGGAGCTACCACACCACTTATTTTTGAGTGATTAAGCCCTTATGCTAATGTCCTTTTGATTCAGTTTTTTTTTTGACAATTTTGTGAATTATATGACCTTATACCTATCTGGGTTACAGACAGCAGAAACACCATGAATATCTGTGTAACAGAATTGGAATAGATTCGTGGAACTTAATCATATCATGGATAATGGAAACTGAGTAATACTGACAGTTATAGCAAAGATGATGGCAGGGGATTTTTTTGTAACTGGATTTAATATAACTGTAACTTCAGATGTGATAGCCTTTAAGACTCTGTTTGCTAACAGGTCTAAAGGATGAATGTGTTATCAGATTGTAGAGATAGAATCGCACTGATGCTTTCTATGATATGAAAATAACCTGTCTTGGTTTTTCAATATACAAGTAATTAGCAACACATAGGACAGCACATTTTCCCTAGTCATCTTGGTTTGACTTTCATGTACTTTGCATTTCATTTTTAAATCTTCTTAATGGGAATGGACTTAAGAATGTCATTGATGAAGAGTAAATGTAGTATGTCATTCATGATGAAAATAAGTGTTTATTTGTTAAATCAATCAATGAATGAAGACTTTTTCACTTTTGTTTTAGTTACCACTTAAGCACATGACTTGTAGAATAATTCTATATAGTTAAGATGCTGGATACTACAAACCACTCATGAAACTCTTCCCATTGCTTTATTGTTAGATATTACTTTTTTGTTCTAGATCCAGGTTCATCTTTCCAGATGCCTATAGAACACTTTCATATGCACGTTCTACTATCAGCTGAAACTTTCATATCTTATCTGGATCTTCTTCTCATCTCCCCAGCCCTCTTTTCAACTGGTGCCTTGCCTCTCTCCCAGTCTCTAAGGGATACGTCCACAAGGCACCATTCGCCTTTTCCTCTCCATTCTCTCTCTCATTTAATTAGCCATGGAGTCTTGTTTACTCTTCCTCTGGCATGTCCCTTTCTTCCTCCTCCCAAGGCTACAGCCCTCCACTGACTCATTGTTGTTATAGGCATGTCAATCTTCCCTAGCCTCTATTTACCCCCAAGTCAAACCACACCACACATTTTGGCCAGATTAATCAAACTGAAACACTGCTTTCATTGTAGCTCTCTTTGTCTTGAGAACTCACAGCAACTGTACGTAACTTGAAGTTTGAAATCCGATTGAACCTGACTGTCATTCGAGGTCTGTTATTATCAGTCTAATGTTACTGATAGAAATTGTCTTTTAAGTCTCCTCAGACTAAACTCTCTGCTATAGTTTGGTTTCTGGTACAAACTTGGCACAACCCCACAACTTTGCTTATGCTGTTTCTGCCAGAAATGCCCATTTTCAAATCCTTATCCAGTTCAATCCCTTCCCTTGGTTTTTTGCCTTCCTACCTGACTCTCAATTCAAATATCTATGTCATGCTTTCTTCAAGTCAAGCTAAATCTTACTTCTATTAAGTGTGTGTGATGTACTCAGTTGCTAAGTCATATCTGACTCTTTGTGATCCCAGGGACTGTAGCCCACCACATTCCTCTGTCCATAGGATTTTCCAGACAAGAATACTGGAGTGGGTTGCCATTTCCTTCTCCAGGGGATCTTCCCAACCCAGGGGTTGAACCTGTGTCTCCTGCATTGGCGGGTGGATTCTTTACCATTGAACCACCTGAGAAATATTTGTGACTATCTCAGTTCAGTTACTCCATCCGGAAGGAGCATGTCCCCAAGACTAAATGGCCTCAAATTGTTCAAAGTTACAAAATTGGATGCCAGTACTATGCAACTTTGAATGGAGGCCTCCCAGGTGGCGCTAGTGGTGAAGATCCCCACTTGCTAATGCAGAAGACATGAGACATGGTTCCATTCCAGGGTTGGGAAGATCCCTAAGAGGAGGGCATGGCAGCCCACTCCAGTATTCTTGCCTGGACAATCACACTGGACAAAGAGCCTGGCAGGCTACAGTCCATATGGTCACATAGAGTCATTCATGTCTGAATCAATTTAGCACGCACACACATGCAGCCAAGCCTCTACTCCCATTTCTGGCTGGATATAGGGAGTGACAAGCCCTGGAGCCATGATTCCAGTCATAATATAGCTTGGTGGTTATCTGCTAACTGTGGTTTTCCTCTTTGTGGCTTCCTTAATAGGAATTTCTCCAATGGAAAAGATAATTAAATGTTGACTTGAAAAATTCTTTCCTTATGCATAGGTACACTGTAGTTATAAAATCTACCCTGTGTTGGGAGAATGCTTTAAAATGATTTTTAGTATATGTGTGCCGAAGCAAGCGCTACTTTAAAATGATTTAAAATAATATTTAGAAAAAAAAAACACCCTAATGATTGGACTTGTACCAAAAATGTAAAAAAGCAGAATAAAAAATTGGATATATTTTTATCTTAGTATATCAAAATTTATATACTCTAAAAAAGACTGGAATATTATTATTAGCAGTGGTCATTTTGGATGATGGTATTGAATGACTTGCTATCTTTTAAAATACTTTATTTTCTAAAATTGTATTTCAGAGAAGTACAATAATACATAATTCAGGTAGTCTATAAAAGATACTGTTTAAGCAGGTAAAGTCCAGTTATGTGCTGCATGTTTTGAAAAGCATTAAGGAGTATGAATAAATAGAAGATCAAAAATTATTTATTAGGACTTACAGGACACAAAGATAGTTAAATGCAATATAGTAACTATTTTGCTTTGAATTTCTAAAATTAAGAAAATAAAAGAAATTGCTTTAAACTTTTTGTTTTATTTATATTTTTTATTATTAAAAATTTAAAACATACTGAAAAGTATAGAGAACACTATACATAAACACCCGTATATCTCCTACTGGGATTTTACAATTATTGAAACTTTTGCAGTATTTCTATTTTATATGAAATCTTATAAAATAAATTATGAGCATCCTAACATTTTATCCCTAAATAGTTCATTTTCTTTGAAATAGTTCATTTTCTTAGAAAATGACGGTAGTTTTCTATGTAATTACAATTCTATTATCACAGCTAAAAATAGATTAATGACTGCCTCAGGCTCTCTTGTACTGGGCCAATATTCCAACTTTCTGTCTTGTCCCTAGCATGTCTTTTATAGCTAGTTACTGAACCCAATATCCTAACCAGGGACACACAGTGTATTGGTTGTGGCGTTTCTTATTTGTTTTTATTTACAGCATCCACATTTTCCTCCTTCCCTCCCTTTCTTCCTTCCCTCTACACGGTATTAACTTGTGGATGAGCTAGTTGCCTTGTAAAAACCCTTGTTTTTTGAATTTTTTAATTGCTTCCTGGTGATGCTGCTTTAACTTGTTCTTCCAGCTCCGTTTTTCTGTAAACCAGAAGTTTGATCTTTAGGAGTGGTTCCATTCAAGTACATTTCGACACAAATACTTTATTAGCAATGTCACCTAGTTCCTAATGCATCCAGCTCTCTTCACCATCGCGCTGAGACTAATCCCTGAGTCTGAGAGGCCCCAGCCAGATCTCTTCCCACAAAACCACATTCCTCTCCTCCAGCCAAGTCTTTCAGGTGATGCCTCAGCATCAATTTAAGATTGATTAGTTTTCTGAAAATGAAATCCTCTAATTAAATTAAGTAGTTAACATTTAAATACACTGAAATTTTAGAAATCCCTTGGAGTATGTGAAAAATATCTTTGACTCTGAAATATGGTCTTCCAAATATAAATACTGTATTAAACCAAATGACTTAGTGGGTTAATTCATTTTTCTTCAAGTGTTAGCTCAGTTCTTTTAAAACTCTTTTTCACATTCTGCTAAATAAAAATATCGATATGTGTCATGCATGCTGCAGAACTGGTGGCTTTTGATGTGTAGGCATCCCAGGGCCCTTATGCTGCCTCTTTTCTGGGGCTCACAGGAGCCGGAACACAAGTGCCCTTGTGTGTGCTTTGCTCTGCCTCCCAAGGCACTGCTTCTGCCAATCAAAACTGACTGTTCCCACTGTGCCAACCTCTCACATCGGTCCCTGGGCTTTTGCCAGCTTCTAAACTTGGCATGAGAACTTGTGCTGCAAAAGTTTGTGTTACTACATTTATCGCTCACTTTAAATCCTAGGCAAAAATATAACTCTCTAGTGTTTCTTTGGGAGGGTACTTAAATACTCCTTTTGAACTTTGGGTGCTCTGCACATGCACTGTGTGAAAGGTTCTAAATATTTATGCAATTTAAATAAAAATTTAAATGAATGCCTATAACCATAATCAACTGTGTATATTTGCTGTGGTTATCATAGGGCATCATTTACCTAATTAATGGAATATTCACTTGATTCTTTGACATTTCAGAATGGTGTCTAAGATGTGGCCACAAACTTGCTCTTGCACTTCATAATATTCTTAGTGACATTTTAAGTCACTTAGTGAATATTTTTAATATTCTTGTCATTGGAAGTTATGTGCTCAAAACAAGTGGAGGAGTGAATTGATTACTAACTTGGTCTTTAATCTAGCAAATTTAAATCTCAAGATGCTTTGTCCTTGGGTTTTTCTTAGATTACAGAAAAAAATACTCCTTTAAATATGAATTGTTGGAAAAAAATGTAAGTTAGAAATACGAGAAAGGTGGATGAAGAAGTAGATAGAAAGAGAAACATTTATTTTTTCACAGTTATAAATAATCTGCTTTCCATTTTAAAAATGCCTTTGACTGGAAAGGATTATATAGTGTATGTTCTCCAAGTTATTATGTAAAATTTTATTTCTCCATGAGTTCCTAAGCTAGAAGCCAAAACAATATTTTTTTGGGCCTAAGTGCATTGCTTGATCTTGCAGAGCCTATTTCATGGTCTGCTAGATCCTAATGGAGATGGTTGGTAATAAGAAAATATTTATTTATATATAAAATAAATTTACAGTAGAGTGCAAAAAGCATGTAAGCAAGCAGTACCAGCTTTAAAAAATTCATAGTGAGACTGTATGAATGTTTCTAGTTTTTTCAAGAGTACCATTTCTCCACACACATAATTTAGCTTGTGTTCATGTGTGTGTGTGTGTGTGTGTGTATTAGTTGCTCAGTCCTGTCCAACTCTTTGAAACCCCATGGACTGTAGCCCACTAGGCTCCTCTGTCCGTGGAGAATCCCATGAATAATTTTGCAGTGGGTAGCCATTCCTTTCTCCAGGGGATTTTCCCAACCTAGGGATTGAACCCAGGTCACCCACATTGCAGGCAGATTCTTTACCATCTGAACCATCAGGGAAGCCTGTGTGTGTGTGTGTGTGTGTGTGTGTGTGTGTGTGTGTGTGTGTGTGTGTGTGTGTGTGTGTGTATACATATATATATTCCTTTTACTCAGTGGTACATGAGTACCTTGGGATATCATTGCAAATGACTCTTGCTATCTAACTTAAGCTGTAGGATTCTTACTATCCTAAGAACTATTTATCAGATTGCTGCTCTCCTGGAAATTGATTAATAGCAAATGTTGAGTTTATTTGTTTAAAGCAAGCTCTGTGCCCCAGTTAAGTGATTTATATATTTCACCATCTAAGAACTGTAAAAGAAACTTCTATGGGGTCTTTCAGTGACCTTAGTAGCTGATGTGTTAATAACATTTCAGACTGACGATTTGTGGCAGGCTTCTTGCCCAAAGCTCTGTAGTGAATTATTGCTTCATGGCAGATTATAGTTTAATTCCTTAAAAAAAAAAAAAATGCCTCATTGATGTTTGGGCTGCAGGATCCAAAACCATACTCAGTCTGCTACATCTTGGAAAAAATCATCTGTTTAGCTGGAACTCATGTGATTCATAAATATGCTTTGTGCCAAAAAACATAATGTGATACCTTGATTAGTGAAAACTCTGGGAACTGGTCTCCTTCATGATGAAACTGGCAGTATTAAAACTGTGGGAAGTAAAAGTTTGTATGTGGTTAACCGGCTTGACAAATGGCACCACACGGCTTCCACTTGTCCCATCTAAATACAGGAGGCCAAGGCTACCAGGAACAAAATGGTGAGGCTGTCAAAATATGCCTCATCCTTTGAAACCAATGCCCTCCCATGCTCTTTACTTTCAACTTTCCCAGAAGAAGCCCTAAGAACTCTCACTTCCGCTAGCCTTCCTTGTTGACTGAATGCCTCTTGATGAGCAAATTATAAAATGGCAGTCTATATCCTGAGTTTGGCATGAAACTTTTGTTTGCCCCAGAGTATTTTGTTTTGTTTGCGGGAATGAATTAGTTGTCAATGTTCTGAAAATACAAATATTTTACAAAAAAGTAGGGGTCAGCATCTGTCTTGAAATACCAGACGCTCTTGCAACATTTGTAACCATGCAGACTTTCCCCTGACCACTCAAACTTGAAGCTGGGGGGTGTCTGGCCCCTGCAGATGGAGTGTGCCCCGTATGGGAAACTCTTCATTCCCCCTCCTCAGTTGCTTCACTCATTTATGTCCCCTGCTTGCCCTTGTGGACATTTTGATTTTTATGTTTTTGTTGTTGAATTGTTGTGTCAGGTCTTAACTGTGGCCCACGAGAGCTTAGTTGCGAATACAGGATCTTCCTCTAGTTGCTGTGCATTGCCTTGGTTGCTCCGTGGCATGTGGGATCTTAGTTCCCTGGCCAGGGATTGAACCCACATCTCCTGCATTGGAACACAGATTCTTAACCACTGGACCACCAGAGAAGTCCCTGGACATGTGTTTTGATTCTTGTATTTCATGACTATTTTTCCCTCAATGGAATTCCCAGGTGATGCAGTGGTAGAGAATCCACTTGCCAAGGCAGGATACACAGGTTCAATCTCTGGGTTGGGAAAAATCCCTGGAGTAGGAAATGGCAATCCATTTCAGCATTCTTGCCTGGGAAATGCCATGGACAGAAGAGCCCGGCCGGCTACAGTCGATGGGGTCGCAAAGAATCGGACATGACTGAGGAAACACTCACGCATGCCTACCCTCAATAGCACTTAATGTTTACAAACTTAAGTTTCATACCTAAACATTCAAATTATGAAGGGGAATATTTGGTTTCCTCTTAAAAGAGTATTAGGCTTTGGGAAGCAGGTATGTAAGAGACTCAAGTCATATGGTCTCTAGACCATGAAAGTAAAGTTGTCACTCCTATTAAAGATAGGATGGTGGGTGTGGGTGGAGGAAAGAAATAGATGAAGGAGATTAAAAGGTACAAACTTCCAGTTATAGATAGATAGGAACTAGGGATATAATGTACACGTCAAATTAACACTGCTGAATGTTACATATGAAAGTTGTTAACTCTTCAGTTCAGTTCAGTTTGGTTGCTCAGTCATGTCCGATTCTTTGAGACCGCGTGAATCACAGCATGCCAAGCCTCCCTATCCATCACCAACTCCCGGAGTTTA
This sequence comes from Muntiacus reevesi, assembly GCF_963930625.1. Taxonomy (NCBI): domain Eukaryota; kingdom Metazoa; phylum Chordata; class Mammalia; order Artiodactyla; family Cervidae; genus Muntiacus; species Muntiacus reevesi. Next base: position 5,215,993 of record NC_089256.1, on the reverse strand, counting down.
CCTAAACTCATGTCCATCGAGTCGGTGATGCCATCCAGCCATCTCATCCTCTGTTGTCCCCTTCTCCTCCTGCCCCCTAATCCCTCCCAGCATCAGGGTCTTTTCCAATGAGTCAACTCTTCACATGAGGTGGCCAAAGTATTGGAGTTTCAGCTTCAGCATCAGTCCTTCCAATGAACACCCAGGACTGATCTCCTTTAGGATGGATGGTTGGATCTCCTTGCAGTCCAAGGGACTCTCAAGAGTCTTCTCCAACACCACAGTTCAAAAGCTTCAATTCTTCGGTGCTCAGCTTTCTTCACAGTCCAACTCTCACATCCATACATGACCACTGGAAAAACCATAGCCTTGACTAGATGGACCTTTGTTGGCAAAGTATTGTCTCTGCTTTTTAATATGCTGTCTAGGTTGGTCATAACTTTCCTTCCAAGGAGTAAGCGTCTTTTAATTTCATGGCTGCAATCACCATCTGCAGTGATTTTGGAGCCCCCCCAAAAATAAAGGCTGACACTGTTTCCACTGTTTCCCCATCTATTTCCCATGAAGTGATGGGACCAGATGCCATGATCTTAGTTTTCTGAATGTTGAGCTTTAAGCCAACTTTTTCACTTTCCTCTTTTACTTTCATCAAGAGGCTTTTTAGTTCCTCTTCATTTTCTGCCATAAGGGTGGTATCATCTGCATATCTGAGGTTATTGATATTTAGCAAATACTAATAGGTCTCATCACAAAAAAAGTTTTTTTTTTCTCTTTCTTTAATTTTGTATCTATATGAGACGATGGATCCTCACTAAACTTATTATGACAGTTCTTTAATGATTTGTGTAATTCAGATCATTATGCTGGGCACCTTAAATGTATATTGTTGTCATAGTAATGTGCTCAGTCATGTCTGACTCTTTGTGACTTCATGGACTGTAACCTGCCAGGCTCCTCTGTCCATGGGATGTTCCAGGCAAGAATACTGGAGTGGGTTGCCATTTCCTTCTCCAGGGGATCATCCCGACCCAGGGATCGAACCCACATCTCTTGCATCTCTTACATTGGCGGTGGATTCTTTACCACTGCACCTCCTGGGACACCCTTAAATGTATATAGTGCTGTATGTCAATTATAGCTGAATAAAACTCAGAAAAAAATGAAAAAAATTCAAATGAAGGGGGAAGAATGATGCTTCATTGTTTTCCCTAGACTACTCTTCCCTGTCTCTCCTCCTCCCTCTATTCCTCTGGGTCAGCACTGGCACTTACTGGGATGGCTGGAGCTGGATGAAGTTGTGTCCTTTGCTACAGGGTCTTACTGAAACCCGGGCTGTCTTGCCCTTTAACACATCAGCTGGTGAATCTTTTCCAATCAGCTTTCCCCCAAACATTCTGCTTTTAACTACAGGGTTAATACTAGGTTTCTTTCCTAAACTCCTTTAAAATGATTTCTCGTCATTTACTTCAAAACTGACTTGTAGGAGGACTATTTTATGTTTTTCAGCAGACTTGATGCTATTTTCTTTAGTATTTTATCATATTTCTATATTATATGTCATATTTTCACCTTCCCACTTGAAGGTCTGAAGCTAACACCTAGATATTTTGATTTTTTTTTCTGTCTTGCTTATGAAATAGTTGATGAATAAGTGTGTCATTGAAACACATTCTCTTCATTAATAGAGGTATTACTGCAAGCCTGTGTTAATGTCCCACTGGAAATAAGCCTGCAGGAATGCTCATATTTTCAACAGATTTTATTTGCTGAATTTCTCCCTGGTGGATTCTTTCAGAGTAAAGTAAGAAAAATGAATTTTTATGCCTGGCATTTGGATTTTATTTTAAAACTGCCCATTGTTTTTATACACAGTTTTATATACTGCTGCCTAAGGGTGCTTTGTAAAATTGCTTGTTCTTGAAACTTGTTGATCATAAAGCTAGCACTTGGGGCTTTTCTGTTCTGCCCCAAGTTGGATTTGCTGAGGAGCAATGAATGTAGTCAGACTGAGCCGAGAGCATTCCTTCAGTCTACCCAGGATAGGATCATGTACAAAGATGCTTTTGTTTCTATCCATTGGGATGTATGGTAACAGGATTTTACTAACCTAATATTTGTCAGGAGCATTGATGGTATAAAAATAATGTCCAGAGAGGGAGAGTACTTCTTTCTCTTATGATCTTGGAGACAAAGACTTAGTTTTGGAGCATGTAAGAATATGGTGTGCTCAGAGTCAGGCCTGGCCTTCTGTTTCCAGTACAGATCCCAGTGTACACGCAGGAATGTGAACCTGAGGTCAAGGAAAACCAAGTGCAAGACCAGGGACAACACATGTGATGGGGACAGAATTTTTTTCTTTTTCTCTTTTAAGACCTCAAGCTTGCCAACTTCTTTCTCTTTTTTAAATATTAATTATTTATTTACTTTTGGCTGCGTCAGGTCTTAGTTGCAGCAGGCAGGATCTCAGCTGTGGTTGTGGGCTTCTCTCCAGTTGCAGAGCAAGGGCTTAGTTGCCCTGTGGCATGTGGGATATTAGTTCCCTGACCAAGGGAACCCGAGTCCCCTGCACTGGAAGGTAAATTCTTAACCACTGGACTGCCAGAGAAGTCCCAGAAGTTTGTTTTCTTTTTTAGCAACAACCTTGAAGGAAATTTGGGGGATATTTCCTTGATTACTCCACTTTTTCTCTCATTTTAGCCACTTCTTAAATATGTAGACACTCTTCAGAATTTTATCCACAGTTACAGTGTCAGTGGAAAAGTAAGTTGATTCAGCCAGGGCATTGAATCCCAAGGATTCTCAGGGGCCCATTGTAGTCAAATTTTCCATAGTATTGATTACAGTCATTAACTAGACAATTACATTTAGAGAGCATTGTGACACCAATAAAATTACACCTGAGTCAAATTTAGTTCTTTGGCTTCATTTTCTTAAACTGATAGAAATCTCAATATGATATCTAAGGCTGCCTATATGATTTGACCCTAACTGATTTCTCCAGATTCATCTCTCACTTAAAGTTCTTATATGCTATGTGCCACTGAACTGCTTCTTTTTGTCCTTTCCCTTCATCAGCGAATGTGAAATAAAATTTAAAAAAATAATAAAAATATAAACCTCTCTTTGAAAAAAACAAAACAAAACAACAACAAAAACCAGAAAACTTTGCCTCTAGTTCTTGGCACGGAACTCCTAAAACACTTGTAATTTCCTAAGTGAGAAGAGCACTAGGAGCATCTTTTGTCCTTATAGTGGATCTTTGACCCCAGTTCCTAATACAAAACTCCTAAATCCCTTGGAATTTCCTGGATGCTAGAAGTATCTTTTGTTCTAAAGAGGTTATTCTTGGTGGACTCCTGCTGGGGCTGGTTATGAGAAAGACCAAGCTGTGATTAAAAGATTGGAACTTTCAGCCCCACCACCATTCCTTAAGGAAGGAGACAGGAGCTAAATATTAAGTTAATGTTCCATCATACCTTCGTGATGAAGCCTCCATAAAAATTCCAATACTACAGGATTTGAAGAACTTTGGGGTTTGTGAACACATCTACATGTTAAGAGAGTGGCATATCCCATATCCACAGGAACAGAAGCTCCTGCACTGGGGACCCTTCTGAACCTCACCATTTATGTTTCTTCCTCTGGCTGTTCATTCTTATCCTTTGTTGTAACCCTTGCAATAAACCAGAGTATGCTAAGTGAGTATTTCCATGACTTCCATAAGTTATTCTAACAAATTATGGAACCCAAAGTGGGGTGGTGGGAACCCCGACCCATGTAGACAGTGGGTCAGAAGTTCAGATGACGATCAGAGATTTGTAATTGCTGTCTGAAGTGAGGTCAATCTTGTGGAACTGAGCCCTTAATTTGTGGGATCTGATGCTCACTTCAAGTATACAGTGTTGTTGCAGGAAGGGAGACCCCTTCCAGGGCCTGAGAGTGGGCTCTTGTCTAACACTGGGAAATAAACTGTCTGAGGAGACACATGAGCTGAAAAAGCAAGAGGCTTTGTTGGGGAAGGGCACCTGGGCAGAGAGCAGTAGGGTAAGGGAACCCAGAACTGCTCAGGCACGTGGCTCACAGTCTTGAGTTTCATGGTGACGGGATTGCTTTTCGGGTTGTCTTTGGCCCATCATTCTGACTCAAGGTCCTTCCTAATGGCACACTCATTGCCCAGCCAAGATGGATGCCAGCAAGAAGTATTCTGGGAGGTGGTTGGACATGTGGTGTCTCCTTTAGACCTTTCCCAAACTCTTCTGGTTGGTGGTGGCTTATTAGCTCCGTGTTCCTTACTAGGATCTCCTGTCACAGAATAACTCACACAAATGGTTGTGATAATGCCTGGTCAGGGTGGGCAGTTTTAGTCACTGTGCTTCCTCTAAGAATGTCAGATTTGAATTATGAAGACCCAGCTGGTGTTGCAGAGAGTTGCTTGATGTGTGGAAAAGTCACACATCTTGTGTCAGAAGTATTGTGAAAACAAAGGAAAATACAGGAGTATTTTTCCTAGACAATGGAAGAAATATTCCTCTATGCATTTTCATTTGCTGTTATGTCACGCACCTTTGAAGACCTAGGTCAAATGTCACCAACTCCATGAAGATTCCAAGAGTATCTATCTTATAGAAGAAATCTGTTCTTCCTTTATTTTCCCCACTGTATTTTAATATCTCTATTTTATTGCACTCCATTTGCCTTCTTTAAAACACACACACATACACACACACACACACACATTTATTTATTTGGCTATGTTGAGTCTTAGTTTGCAGTACCTGGGCTTTCTAGTTGTGGTTCACAGGCTCAGTAGTTGACGCATGTGGACTTAATTCCTCCATAGCTTGTGAGATCTCAGTTCCCTGACCAGGGATTGAATCCACGTTCCCTGCACTGGAAGGTGGATTCTTAACCACTGGACAATTAGGGAAGCCCCTGCCTTATGTTTGCAGTTGCTTGTATCTCTATGTTAATCCTCACAGAAAAAGAGATACATATAAGTGTGTGTGTGTGTGTATACATATATATATATATATGACATCTCACACAATATATATTATGTATAATATCACAAAAGGTTATCTATATGTATATAAAATGTCACAAAAGATTATATGTAGAGGCAAAGTTGCCATGTTGCTCATCTTTTTATTTCCTGTAGTACTCAGCACAGTATCCTAAGCCCAATAAATGAATAATAAATGTTTTTATTAATAGATTTGTAGATCTTTGGAATAACTACTTGCTAAAAGAATTAATTTGATACCTGAAATATGAAGTAGAAGGAAAGTATATTATTTGGGTCAAAAAAAAATGGACTTTTGGGAACATGGTAGTTTAGAGTATCATGAGGAAAGTATAATTTTGAAAGCAGTTAAAACAATATTAATGTGAGATTCAGGGAATAAGGGAGAACTGGGGCTGAAAATATTTGTACCTAACAAGTTCTGATTGGCCCACTAATTCTCAACTTGTATGTGGTTCAGTTCAGGGAAATCTGCCAATTTGAGCAATGTGATTTAAGCTCCATGATTCAACTATTATCTCAGGCATAATGGGTATTTGTGCACAATGAAAGAAAAATTCTCTCACAGCACCATATATACCCACTGTGGGAGGGAAAAATACATAAATGCATGCATGCTAAGTCACTTGAGTTGTGTCTGACTCTTTGCAACCCTGTGAACTGTAGCCCACCAGGCTCCTCTGTCCATGGGATTTTCCAGGCCACTGGATCACCAGGAAAGCCTCTGACTTGCTTTTAAACTAAAAAAAAAAAAGTTTTTGTCTATGGGATAAAATATAAACTCCTTAAAATGTTCTTGACGAATCATCCCCTACTCCTCTCCAACCTCAGTTCCCACCAGCCTTTTCCCATGGGTGCTGTCCTCCAGTCACTAAGAATTTTCATCAGTCCCACAAACAAATTATTTCCTCTCATCCCTCTATGCCATTTCTCATGATGCTCCTCCTTCTTGAAATACGGACACCTTCTGCCTCCCTTCTCCACCAGTTAAAATTCTATTGCCCTTCAAGGCAAAACTAAAGGTTACCTCTTCAGTGCTTGCCTAGCATGATGGAGCTGTTCACCTGCAGTGCTTCCACAATATTTTATACACCTGTGTCAGACCAGGAGTCACATTGTTCTGTCATTATTACTCCTCTGACAGCTTCCACCACTGCTGTGGGACCTTTTTATAGGACACACAGTCAAGTGTTCCATGACTTATGTTGGTCTTCCCTGCTGAGCACAGGATGGACTTGCTGCATAGTAGGCACTTTCTACCTGGAGTGTTTGCGGTACAATAATAACAGCTGTGACATTATTCTTTCTGCTGCAGTGTTTAAAACTTTTTGTTCCTGTTAAAGATACAAGATATTGAGGCTGCTGCTGCTGCTGCTGCTGCTGCTGCTAAGTCTCTTCAGTTGTGTCTGACTCTGTGCGACCCCATAGACAGCAGCTCACCAGGCTCCCCTGTCCCTGAGATTCTCCAGGCAAGAACACTGGAGTGGGTTGCCATTTCCTTCTCCAATGCATGAAAGTGAAAAGTGGAAGTGAAGATGCTCAGTCGTGTTTGACTCTTAGCAACCCCATGGACCGCAGCCTACCAGGCTCCTCTGTCCATGGGATTGTCCAAGCAAGAGTACCGGAGTGGGTTGGCATTGCCTTCTCCGAGATATTGAGGCATCATTTTTGAAATATTACCTTACTGAAATATGTATAAAATCAGAATTGCTGCCAGTGGCAACTCTAGCCAAAAAAGAAATCCATTGTTACTAAACTTCACTAAATACCTTACCTGCAGCAATCACTAGAAATTCTGCTTGGGAAGAAGGGCCTCTTTTTATTTTTTATGAGTAAAAATTGCACTTAAAAATATTTTTATTGGAGTATAGTTGCTTTACAAAGTTGTGTTAGTTTCTACTGTACAGCAAATGAATCAGCTATATGTATACATATACCCCCTCTATTTTGGATTTCCTTCCCATTTAGGTCACCTCAGAGGTTGGAGTAGAGTTCCTTGAGCTATACTGTAGTTATCTATTTTATACATACTATCAATAGTGTATATATGTCAATTTTAATCTCCCAATTCATCCCACCCTCCCCTCCTTCCTCCTTTGTGTCATATACTTGTTCCCTGTGTCTATGTCTCTATTTCTGTTTGCAAATAAGATCATCTATACCATATTTCAAAAATACGGACCACTTCACAAATTTTCATGTCATCCTTGCACAGAGCTCATGCTAATCTTCTCTGTATCATTCCAATTTTAGTAGATGTGCTACCAAATCAAGCACAAAGTTGCACTTTATGGGGCTTGCCTGGTGGCTCAGTGGTAAAGAATCCAGCTGCCAATGCAGGAAACATGGGTTCGATCCCTTGTCTGGGAAGATCCCACATGCCACAGAGCAACTAAGCCTTTGCACCACAACTACTGGGCCTGGGAGTCTCAACTACTGAAGCCCATGTGTCTAGAACTCGTGCTCTACAACAAGGGAAGCCGCTGCAGTGAGAAGCCTGTGCACCTCAACCAGAGAGTAGCCCTCGCTTGCTGTAACCAGAGAAAAGGCTGTGCAGTGGCAAAGACCCTACATAGCCAAAAATAAATGAATAGCTTATTTTTTTTAAAGTTACACTTTCTGATTAGAAAAGAAAGCACAGCAATTTGTGTTATCTGAGTAGCATCTTTCTGCTTCCTGCCCATTTTTTTCATCTCCCATGTAGACTAGATAAAAGAGAGACTCTGGGGTCCTGATCTGTGGGAAATGATTTAGCAGCAGATCTGGAATGAGAAAAAGCACAAATATTGTTCTTTGACCTTAAATACTCATGAACAGCAATCGCAATACCCTTCAAGAATATCAGCACTAAGCTGTTCTGAAGTCTAACTCCAGAAACTTTCCTCTCTACCTTGTGCTTCTCAAGTGGTTTTCTTATTATTATTACCCAAGGAGGGGAGAGAAAAGTGGACTTTAAAAAAATTGAGATTTTTAAAAAAATGTTTATTTTTTAATTTTATTTTTTATGTAAAATTGCAATTTAGAGTCTTCAAATAGCTGACCTTATCTTTCATGTTTCTTTGTATAACTGCTGAAAACTCAAAACCAAACATCAAGCTGAAACTACACGTGATTCACTTTATTTCTCTTAGTGACAGCTTCCTGTGGTGGTTAAGAAGTGGGATAGGTTTATATTTTAATTCTGCAATTCAACTTCCTGTGTGACCCTGGGAAAGTTGTATGAACTCTCTGTGCCTCAGTTTCCTCATCTGTAAAGCAGACATGATAAGGACATCTACTTCATAGGCAGTTGTGCATTCAATGAGCTGTAATTTCCAAATAGTTAAGAAGGGTGCCTGAAACACAGGAAGTTTTGTGTGAGTGTTCGTAAAATATATAAATGTTCCCATAGGAGTGGATGGTGTATGTGAACCCCTTCTATCATATACTCTTTGGTAGTGTTGACAAAAATTAATCAGTTGATCTAAGAAAGAAGTAGAAAATTTTATTGGTGTCAAATTGAGGATTATAACCTAGGAATAGTATCTCAGAAAGCTCTGAGAACTGTTCTGCACAGTTATTTAACTTTTTTTGAGACAGAGGGCTGTACATTAAATGACAGGTTGCACAATCTAGATACAAGATCAAAAAGGAATGTTATCTTTTAAGGAGTTGTCTTGTTGATGCTAGGATAATAATGTCAGAAGAATGCTTTGTATGGTTGAACCAGTATTTCTGCTGATGGGGGATGTTTGGCAGATGTATAATGCAGATACTCTACTCTAACACAGTAGAGGGGAGAGAGGAAGCCAAAAGGCAGAGAAAAATTTTTAATGCTTATTTTTTGTCTTGCCATGAAATACAAGTTGTACTTATACAGTTGAAAAAAGAACAGTGAGAACAGTAGCCTTTTCTGTTTTTAACTTTTTGAAGCACTGTCAAGTATATTTTCTAGGTTGATCTTTACTACAATACTGGGAGGAAAGAGAACAATAGATAAAAATATTGACATCTGAGTGACTTGCCCACAGATGATTAACAGTGTGGAGAGGTGCAACTAGAATCTTTTGACTTTCCGAGGGCATCTGCATTCTTAAAAAATTAGAATGCATGATTAGAAATCAATATGTGTTTAATTCAAAAATATTTTATTGATAAAATGACAAGCTTTAGCCTGTTTGTTTTTAAAATGCCAACAAAGGTATTTTAAAAAAATTATTGTGTCCAACTTTTATCTACAAAATACAAAGTCTGAGTTGTCATTATTGATTAATTTTGACCTAGTCAGTAAGAATGTTAATGTTTATAAAGAACAGACTGCCAAGATGGGAGCAGGGTGGGAGAGAGATGGGTTGGGACTTTGAGGTTAACAGATACATATATATACTGAATCACTTTGCTCTACAAAAGAAATTAACATCACATTATAAACCAACTATATTTCAATAAAAAAGAATATTAATGTTTAATATAGTGAAATAGCCTTGTGCCATGACTAGAGCTGTTCAGAAATTGCCAAGTTCTTCTGGTAAATATCGGGAGCTTCTGATAATTCTAGATCTTTTAGGCCACCTGTCTCCCACCACCCTATCCGAGGGGTATATTAGAATTAAAATAAGATTTTGGCCAAATTCTATGAAGCAAGCCATTACTTATTAGCAAATGTATGTCATAGAACCTATTCTTGAATCTTAATTAAACACCCTATTCCAAGTCATCAGACACTTGATTAATGAGATACTAGGTTTTATCCCCAGGCTTTGCCATTGATGGGAAAGGGTGTGTGTTAGTTGCTCAGTTCGGTCTGACTCTTTGCAACCCCATGGAGTGAAGCCCGCCAGGCTCCTCCATCCATGCAATTCTCTTGGTAAGAATACTGGAGTAGGTTGCCATTTCCTTCTCCAGGGGATCTTCCTGTCTCAGGGATCAAACCCTGGTCTCCAGCTTTGCAGGCAGACTCTTTATCATCTGAGCCACCAGGGAAATCCAAGATGTCTATGGGATGACTTCCCTGGTAGTCCACTTGCTAAGAATCTGCCTGCTGATGCAGGGGACATGGGTTCAATCCCTGGTCTGGGAAGTTCATACCAAGGGGCAACTAAGTCGATGAGAGGAAAGCGTATCAAAGGCTTTGGAAACTAAGGCATTTGCTATTTGTATAAAATTTGCATGCAGGAAGAACAAGGGAGCATCTATCAGTCAGAAGTCAGATATTTGTGACTCAAGTATGTATTTTGAAAATGAGAATAATAACAGTAAATTAGATCAAATGTGAACTTTTAAAAAATAAAATATACATTTGAAACAAGGATGCTGTGCTTAGTCACTCAATTGTATCCAAGTCTTTGCAACCCCATGGACTGTATCCCACCAAGCTCCTATATCCATGGGAATTCTCCAGGCAAGAATACTGAGGGGTTGCCCTTCTTAGGGGATCCTCCCAACCCAGGGGATCTCCCTCCTCCAGGGGATCTTCCCAACCCAGGGATCAAATCCAGGTCTTCCACATTGCAGGTGGATTCTTTACCATCTGAGCCACCAGAGAAGAAGGTGGCTCCCTGAAACAAGGGAGATGTTATAAATGAAGTAAATACAGATCTGAAGAGAAATTCAGATATCCACTGAAAAGAATGAGAGTCAAGTTATTACTTTGGAAGAGCAAAGAGCAATGTGATATTGAAGGGTTCATGAAATTGCTTCCAGAGAGAAAAAATTAAGGGTTTTAAAAGTGAACTGAAATTTAAAATTTTAGAACATTTGTTATACATTTCTGTTGATTATAGAGGTTCTGATTTTTGTCATCATTTTCTCTCTTCCCTGGATATAAAAATCCACATATTTATACCTACATTTTATTACTATTTATTTTATTTATTATTTTATTTCTTTGGCTGTGCCAGGCCTTAGTTGTGGCATGTTTGATTTTTGATCTTTATTGAGGTATGCAGGATCTTTAGTTGCAGCATGTGGGATCTAGTTCCTTGACCAGGGATAGAACCTGGGCCCCCTCCATTGAGAGTGTAGGGTCTTAGCCACTGGATCACCAGGGAAGTCCCTGTAACTACCTTTATTTTTTTTTTTAATTATTAATTAACTCTGTTAACTCTGCCTTTTTAAGCACTGTCATTATTCACTGTGAGAGATGCTTGGGAAAGGTGAACCTGTGAGAAATGGGTTAGAAGGAAAATGTCTTATACAGAGCAGCAAAAGCGAGATAAAAAAGGAATGAATGGTTTTTCAGATTTATAGTACAGCCCTGATGTTACTTGTCCTGTGTCTTCATGTAGGTCTTTCAGGCTTCCTTGTACTGTGGTATTGCTCAAGGAGCTCCAGAGAAAGAGTCAATGTAAAGAGATTTATTTTAAGGACTTGGCTCAAACGATTGTGGAGGCTGTCGAGTTCCACAATCTACCATGAATAAGTTGGGGACCCAGGAAAATCAGTGGTGTGGTTTCAGTTTGACTCCAAAGGTCTAACAACCGGGATCAATAGGATAACTTCTAATCCAAGTCAAGACTTGAAAACCAGAGGGCCCAATGGTGTAAATCCCAGTGTGAAGGCAAGAGAAGACCAATGTCCGCTCAAGCAATTAGACAGAGAGAGAAAACTTCCCCTTTCTCACCCTTCTGTTCTATTCAGGCCCTCCACCAATCGGATGATGCCCGCCAGCACCGAGGAGGAGCATCTGCTTAACTCAGTTCACCATTTCAAATGTTAGTCTCTTCTAGAAATACCTCCTCCCCCTCTCCCCGCATATCCAGAAGTAATGTTTAAACCAGGTATCTGGGTACCCTGGAGACCAGTCCCCGGTGGTCTTTTCAGGAATATTCTGAGTCCCACTTTTATTTATTTATTTATTTGGCTGCACAAGGTCTTAGTTGCAGCACTTGGGATCTAGTTCCCTAACCAGGGATCCAACTCAGGCCCCCTGCATTGGGAGTACAGAGTCTTAGCCACTGAACCACCAATGAAATTCTCCCACCTATGACTTTTATGTCAATTATCCTCTATCTTCAAGAGGGTGGTGATCCTTTAGCCGGTTCCCCTGAATTCCATTTCTTTCTATTTCTTGATTCTTCTGTTTAAGCATAGACCTCTGCAGTTCCCACCCAAGTCAATCTCACTTGGGAATGTTGAGAAATTTAGTCTTGGGACCTGGTGAAATTTTGTGTTCTTTTATATTCTTCAGATCATATAAGTCTTAAAAATATTTAAGATGGCTTTAGTTGGATGTGTACCTTTTCTGTGGCTTTCTCTATACCCAGGTTATACCTTATTAAGTCTTTCTATTGATATTTTCCATGAATCAGAAAATGCCTTTTAACTGATGTTTTTACTTTTATTGGCTTCTGTTTTCTTCATTGACAGATGATTCAGTAAGACCATCTTCATTGAGTACAAAACAATAGAAATGTTTTTTCAGTCCTTTTTTCTTAGGTTATTTTACATCAACCTCCCTCACCCCCATGTATTATTATGGATTTATGGCTCTGCAGATTTCAAGTATGAGTCAATTTCAGCCAGTTTTCTCCTTTTGATGCTCAGATAATCACAGCTTTGGGCAATGAGAGCCTCATTATAATTGGTGTAATTTCAGTACAACCTCATAAGCTTCCTTACTTTTTGTCCAATGAGATGCTTTTCACTTGCATTGTGATTTCTAAGAAATCTGGGAAAAGCAGTATTGGTGTTCATAGAACCTGGTGCTAGGATACATTTCAGAAGTGACGTTGCAGAATTAGGAAAGCTTTAAGGGAGGGGGTTGTTATTTAAATTTTGTAAAGAAATGAGGCAGTCTTGCCTAATGGGCATATTTCCCATGAAAAATTTTCAATCCCATTCTGTCAACAGAGTATTCCTAATTTAATTCTTGATTTAAAAATATTTCCTTCTTTCTTTTATACTACTATACAATATATAGTATGCTATACATGTCTTGTTGGAATCTATCAATAGATTCCTAACACAATCAACATAGTTACTTACTATATTAACGGTACCATAGCTTCTAGATAAATATGCAACATTAATACACATAGTAAAATTACTAAATTCCAAACATTTCTATGTATCTCCTTTTGTTTTTAAACTGCATTACTCTAAGGATTTGCAGTTAAATTGCTCTGTTCCAGAAATTATGCAGCTTTTGTGTAGCTGTATAATTATAATGTGATGGATAATTTAGTTCAACTATTTCCATTAGCTTTCATTTTGAGGGCCTTGGCATAGTATTAGCTGATTATCTAAATTCTTAAAACAGGAGGTTTTTAGCTGCTAGTCTTTCCTTGGAGGCTATTGTCAATTAAGAGAGAGAAAGGTCTGCTCACTTGAGACAAAATAAAATGCAAATAGCTCAGTTTTCAAAATTCTATACATTGTCTATAACATCATCATCCCTAATAAAAGCATAAAAGTAAAGCATATTTAAAATATTGTCTTGATCGCTCAGTTGGTAAAGAATCTGCCAGCAGTACAGGAGACCCTGGGTTGATTCCTGGGTCAGGCAGATTCACTGGAGAAAGGGATAGGCTACCCACTCTAGTATTCTTGGGCTTCCCTTGTAGCTCAGCTGGTAAAGAATCTGCCTGCAATGAGGAATACCTGGGTTCGATCCCTAGGCTGGGAAGATCCCTTGGAGAAGGGAAAGGCTACTCACTCTCATATTCTGGCCTAGAGAATTCCAAGGATTGTATAGTCTATGGGATCCCAAAGAGTCAGACACGACTGAATGACTTTCATTTTCTTTCAATATTCTTAAATTTCTAGAATATCAACATCGATGCATTTTTTGTATAATATTTAGTTATATATATTTTGCATGCGTGCTCTGCCCACCAGGCTCCTCTGTTCATGGGATTTTTTTAGGCAAGAATACTGGAGTGAATTGCCATTTCTTTCTCCAGGGGATCTTCCCAACCCAGGGATTGAACCAACATCTCCACATTGGCAGGTAAGATCTTTACCACTGAGCCACCTAGGAAGCTCTTATATATATTTTAAAATCTACTAAATCATCTCCTAATTTTTAAACATTTACATTTATTTTGCTTCCTTTTCTGAGCTACAAATTCTTTTTTTTTTTTAATTTTACAATATAACATCCTAAGGAATCAACGTCTCATGCCTTCCATTGTTATACCAAGTTTACAATATACAAATCCAAATCTCTCAGTTAGGATCATATTGACCCAATACCATCAAAGTCTTCCATGTTGTTCCAGGGATATCAAGGCAACACCTCATATACTATAACTCATGTAATTATCAAAGAGCAAAACATGGATATATGGACTTTTCAGGCTTCTTCTGGAATAAAAAGTCAAAAATACTTACTCCATATACATTATTGATATCCTTAGTTTAATAACGATTCTAATAAACAATTCTAATAAAATTCTAATAAAACAATTCTAATACAATTCTAATAAAAAATTCTGTTTAGAAGCCCTTGGAAAAGCACAGATTGATAATATCTTAGGATTTATGGATTCAGACTTCAAGAATCCAATGAGGAATGCTATAAATCTAACAACAGTATATCCAAATAAAATGCAACTGATTTAAAAAATAATTGGAAAATGTGGAAGATTTTATACTCAAAAAGATTCAAGTGGAAACTTTTCCATGGATTCATATAAATTTCACATTATCTCAGGGTCTTGTTAGAATTGTATTTGTAAAGTATACCCAGGTTTAAAATTATAACACACTTCAATTGCACTTCATTTCAAATGAAAGAAATGTCATATTTTACATAAAATGTTAGCTCTTCAGCTTGAGTGCAGAAATTCAAATTCTTGAATAGAAACAAATATGCTATGCCCAAGATTTCTCACTTCATATCTCATAGTAATTGCTCGTATAGCTAGGGTACAATATAAAATTATATTCCTTGCAATTCATGTACACCAATAGAAATTTCATTTTGATTACTCAATTTTTTAAATAAAATTATGGTTTGAGATTTAAAGGTGTCAAAGTATAATAGGTAGATAGTTAAAAACATAATGCTTATATAAATATAGAATGAACCAAAGATATATTCAACTCCATTAAAGAGGAAGCCAGCAGGGTGGCACCTTGGACTAAAGGAATATTCAAAAAAGAATGCTGAAATAAGAGCAGTAAATTAGGTACAAAACAGGACAATAAAGCTTTAACCTTTGGGTTGTATTTTCTATAGGGTAGACATTATTTACATCCCTATCAGATCAAAATCATTTGCAATTTATCTCTATTCTGCGAGTTAATAGCTAATTTTACAGCATCTGAACTTTAATCAATGGTAGATAGTGAATCAAACAAAAGAATACTCCCCTAATCAACTGACTCTTATTAGATAATGTTCCAGTATGACAATGACACTCATCCTTTTGCTTTATTTCCATATACTGGATATATTTTTCCTAACTGGGGTTTTGCAGCAACAGCACCAACAAAACCACCTCAAACTTGCAATAAATGTTTTGGAAATGAAAGTAAGATAAACTATGAAATTAAAGTAGAGGGAAGTAATGAGGTCACCTCTTCCCCAATTTTCTAGAACTGAAGTCTTTACATTTCAAGATTCTAAGCTGACATCCTTCCTCACCTCCTTCTTCTTTTTTTATTCACTTTCAAAGACTGGCCTCAAACTCAGTCCAAGTATCAATTATTGGTACTTGTTACTGGTTTTTATCAGACCAAAGATAGCTGTTTTTGTTTTGAGTGTTAGACACTTCTAGTAAACAAATTAAAATTATTTAGTATATTTTTAAAATTTCATACACAGATTTTTCAGTGTCATCCTGTCTTTCTGGTTAAAAAATCAACTGTCATATTTGATCAAATAGTCTACTTTAGATTCAATATGTTTTATACTTTTTAACTGTATTCATTTAAAAATAGACATTTTATATGGTAATTGTATTTGGGGTGCCCTTTTTCAAACAGTTCTTAAGATTCTTAAAGAATTCAGAGCACCATTTGTAATTCAGCAAGTTTATATTTGTATCTATGCAAACAGGTTTTGGTTTTTTTTAGGATAACATTTTTTAGGAAAATACTTCTCATCTATGGAAGAGAGATTACATTACAACCTAAAGCAGAGTTCCTTACACCTGATTGAATTTCAACATCTACTCACTGCTTCCTGTTTTTTGTTTTTTTTTTTTTTAATTTTTCTATCCTACTATTCTTTGTAGCTTAGTCTTACTTAAGGAGAGGGGTTATTTTGATCTACTTCCTACTATTTAAAAATGAAGGAATGGAGAGCAGAGGAATTAATTTCTGGAAAAAAACCAAAAACCAAAACCAGACTTTTCCTGGGTATCAGTTTCCCTTCCATTTGCTATAAATGGAATGACCACCACTGGCCGTTATTTCTAAGGTGTGACCTCCTCAGTGTTTAGGAACTTCAATAATACTGTTTTGAATATTTAATCTTATACTGAAGTAGTCGTTCAGAAACTTTCCTGCCATCCTGAGGAAGGAAATCTGGAAGCTGGTAGGGACTCCCTGTATGGGTGGTTATCAGCCTAGAAACCAAGTGTAAAGGTTATCGAGGCTACTGGACACTATTTATCAATGCCAGGAGTTGCACAGGGTCTGTGTCTCCAGTCACAGTCTGGTGGTGGGACCTGGCCTGTACCCCTCTAAGGTAGGAGGATTAAACTTTTATTCCTGGGGCCTTTTAACAGATTCATTTGTAAGGTTTGTCCCCACATTCTCTCTCTGTACTTAGTAAGGCTTGTAACTTCTCCTGAGCATCTGACAGTGAGTCAATTAAAATATATATAAAATATACATAATATATATATATAAAATATATAATAAAATATATAAAATACATACACACAAAAAGTTTGTGTATGTATGTGTGTGTGTGCTTTTTTTCCCCATAGATACCAGAATTCATCTGGCCAGAATGGAATTTTTCCATCAGAAAAACATTTTCTATTTTTTTCTGAGATGATTCAGGTCATGATGATTCTAAGAGTGATCAAGGAAATACCTTGGATCATCACTGGTAAACCAAATTATGCAGAATATAGTCCATTTGGTTGAAAATAAGTGAGCAGGGTGTGGCTTCACCTTCCTAATTTTGGACAGAGAGTGTCTTTTAAAAGTGAATCTCGGGCTTCCCTGGTGGCTCAGTAGTCAAGTATCCATCTGCCAATGCAGGAGACACAGGTTCGATCCCTGGTTTGGGAAGATACCACATGCCACAGAGCAGCTAAACCAGGGTGTCACAGCTACTGAGCCTGTGCTCTGGAGCCAGAGAACTGCAACTACTGAATCTTCGTGCCGCAGCTACTGAAGTCTGTTCACCCTAGAGTGCATGCTCTGCAGCAAGAGAAGACTTTGCAATGAAAAGCCCACGTACTGCAACTACAGAGTAGACCTCGCTCTCTGCAACTAGGGAAAAGCCCACACAGCAATGAACACACAGCACAGCCAAAAATAAAAAGAAATAATGAAATTATCTTTTAAAAAGTAGATCTTGCTTAAGGATAAAAATAGGCTATGTAGAAAAAAAAATCACTTATGGAGTCTTTGTAGACAATATATTATGTGGTGGGGAGGGTTGACAGAGAATGGAACAAGCAAGTGTGGAATTGAGCTCAATGTACCTGAAACAATAAAAGTCTTTGGAGAAGGAAATAGGAATCCACTCCAGTATTCTTGCCTGGAAAATTCCATGGACAGAGGAGCCTGGTGGGCTACAATCCATGGAGTGCAAAGAGTCAGACATGACTGAGTGACTAACACTTTGGAAGTGAAAACTGCTCAGGGAGAGTTTTCTGGAGATTTTCATAAGACTTTTTCCTATAGCCCATCCACTCATTTTCAGGGACTGTTCTGTTCCCAAACTACACCAAAGTACGGTGAGAAAAATCCAGCATAGCATTTGTCACCTTGGAGGATGAAACAATGGGTCAATCATTTCAGTCAGAGTCCAGAGACTATCATACAATAGTTTTTAGCACACCAATTTAAAAACAATTATTTATTTTGCAAGTTTAGGAGATAACAGTAAAGTAAAGATCAAATACACATTTGAAAACAAATTCAAATAAGGAATATATGTAGATCCATGGCTGATTCATGTCAGTGTATGACAAAAACCACTACTATATTGTGAAGTAGTTAGCCTCCAACTAATAAAAATAAATGAAAAAAAAAAAAACCACAAAAAACAAATAGCCTTTTTAAAAAGGAGGGATAATAGAGTAAATAAACATTTGAAATAAATGGGAGTCAATTGGGAGTCAATTCAGAACAAAGGAAAGCTTCCTGCCAAGTAACATGTTCAAGGCAGTGTATACCTTAAGGGCTTTCCAGGTGACTCAGTAGGTAAAGAATCCACCTTCAGTGTAGAACATGCAGGAGACTGGGGTTCAATCCCTGATTAGGGAAGATACCCTGGAAGAGGGCATGACAACCCACTCCAGTATTCTTGCCTGGAGAATCCCATGGACAGAGGAGCCTGGTGGGCTACAATCCACAGGTTCGAAAAGAGTCGGACATGACTGAAGCAACTGAGCACGCAAGTACACCTTAAGGATATCTTTGTTATTGGAATTACTACCTTTCTTAGAATATAGGACATACTAAAGTTCCATGGGTTAGGAAGGCTGCTTTCATTATCATCACTCTTTGGCAGTGAGATCTTTGGTGACTTACGTAACCTCTCTGCGCCTCTGTTTCTTCATCTATGCTACATGGCTCTGCATGTCTTAGAGGGTTCAGAGAGACTGCATGAGTTTCTACATGTATGAAGCTTAGAACAGTGCCTGACACACAGTAAATGATCAGTAAATCTTAGTTCTTCCTGTGAGGCTGCCAGGGCTAACACTATGCCAGGCGGCCTGGACCTAAGTTTCAGTTTCCCCTGAAATGGTAAGATTCCCTACCCCCATCAGGCCACCTGGAGCCAGGCAATCAATATGCGCCCAGTAAGAAACAAAGGGAAAGCTGAAAAGCCCGAGAACGCCTAAGTTTGAACAAAAGCCCGCGAAAGTTTGTGCCAATAAAATTGCTTTACAAACATGTAACCAATCTGCTTAAGCCAGCTACCAACTGCTTATGTTCACCCTATAAATTTATGTAACAGCTGGGGCTCAGGGCTTTCTGACCCTGCACCACTGCATTGGTTGCGGCAGAAGCCCTGGCTCGAGTCAGTAATAAACTTCCCTTTTTGCGAATTGCATTGTTTTGGAAGCCTTCTCTCTTCCCGCTCGGGGATTCGGACATTGGGCAAAACACTTCCTACTTCCAAGGTTCACTCTGACATGGACACAAACCATGTTCTTCTGTTCTAGTGACCCCACATGAACTCTGGAGTGGTCAGGCCACAAGGCCACCGGGGAACTGGGGAGAACCCAGAACCCAATGGAGCAAGGGGCTTAGAGTGGGGGGCTTGCTGACTTTTGTGCTCACTTCATTCAAGGGTAGTAGAATCTGTATAATCATTTTAGTCCAGGTTAACACTGCTGAACACCATTTGTTTCACACATGAAAATTATTTTCTAAATATCCTCTATGTTTATTAATAAATATCCAGGTGCATATTTCAATAATGGCATTTGAAGGACTTAATAGACACCTCTGTCATGTAGATTTCTGACTGGGATATTCTAGTCACTAACAAACCACCTGGGGATATAGATTAAGGTTAATTTACACATATATATCACATTATTTGGGCTTCCTCTGTGGCTCAGTGGTAAAGAATTTGCCTTTAATGCGGGAGACACAGGAGATGTGGGTTCTATCGCTGCAGGAGGGCATGGCAACCCACCCCAGTATTCTTGCCTGGAGAATCCCATGGACAGAGGAGCCTGACAGGCTAGGGTTCATAGGGTCGCAAAGGGTCAGACATGACTGAAGCGAGTGAGCATGAGCACATACACACACATCATACTATTTATACTTAAAAATAGCCACACAGATAACTTGACCTCTCAGTAAATATGGGAGAAAGTTTAAGACACAGATCAGTTCTGACTCCCCAGATTACCTGTTAGATTCCTCTGTCAGTCTAGACTATACTGAAATGTTTATAAAGCAGGGCCCACATATAATATTTTTACCATTTCTCTCCTTACCAATACATCTGTATTGATTTAACTTAGACATCAGGGTGGTATTCATAAAGTAAAATATTATTACAAAAGATAGTTTATGTGATAGGAAATAAATCACGCAAGCCTTACAAAGAATTTTAAGTCTCCTTATATCAAAGTTACAGTTTTTCATATTTGTGCAGAGTATTCTGTTAAAGGCAACGATTAAGGAAATATTGCAGAAATTGTGGTGTGATGAATATAGAAGTATTCTTTTTCTGAGAAAAGAGACTTGGAGACTTGAGATGGCAGCTTTGAAAATATAGAAGCATAAATTCACAGAATATGTCTTCCTTGTTTAAAATGAATATGCCTTCACTTTTGAAGGAGAAACATGGTGAAAGGTTTTGAAGAGACTGAAGTGAAAAAATAATGATGCAAAAAATAGAGAATCATAAATCTTAAAAAAGTTAAATGTAATATTTTAAAACAGTTTTATCCTTATAGAAAAAAAAAATGTGAAATAGTACAGAGTTCCAATATGTCCTACATGCAAGTTTCCCTGATTATGAAAATCTTACACTAGTATGATGCATTCATTGGGATTAATGAACAAATTTTGATAGATTACTATTAACGACAGTCCGTTCTTCATTCAGTTTTTAACCAGGTTACTATATTTAGTTCTCATGTCTCCCTTAGACTCCTTAGGGATATGACAGCTTCTCATTCCTTCTTTTTGATGACCTTGACAATTTTAAATAGCATAGTTCCAGGATTTTGTAGAATGTCTCTCAATTTGGATTTTCTCTGAAGTTTTTCTCATGATTAGACTGGGGCCGTTAGTTTTTGGGAGAAAGACCACCGAGATAAAGTGACATTTTATCACATCTTATCTAGGGTACATTGTGTCAACATGAAGGAATGATCACTGATGATACCGACTGTGATCACATCACCTGGCTTAGGTAGTGTGTGTTAGGTGTCTTCACTGTAAAGTGATTTTTACCCCCTTTCCATACTGTACTTTGGGAAAAAGTCGTTGTGCACAGACTGCATTTAAGGAATACAGAGAAAATCTTAAATTTTAGAAGCTATGTAAAATGCAGAAATCAGGAAAATGCACACACAGAAAGACATGCCTGTACACATCATTCAGTAGCTTAAATTTTTTCACCTATGAATGAACTATGAAAATATTTTCATGCCAAAAAAATGTTTCTCCAGCATGATAGCAACAGCTGCAGTTATTCCATGGTGCTAATGTACCATCATCCTTTCAGCTGTCCACTGTTGGCTGTGTGAATGTGGACTCTGGGAACAGTAAAGCCCAAGGACACGGGTGTGCGCTCCTTACAACCAACGGCTTAGTGCGGAACAGCTTGGGAGAAGGCTTGTTGTTGTTATTACTTTATTGAGTCTTCACTGTGCTGTGACACAGAGAAGCTCACCTGCTTCCTAATTCTATCTTCTACTTTTGTGGAAAAACAAAAAATAAGATACCAAAGTACCAGAATGCATTTAATACATTTTAAGATATTTTATACATGCAGAGCAGATATAGGCTAATCTCCAATATTGCCAGAAAAATTGTTTGACGCCTGGAAGTGAAGTGAAAGTTGCTCAGTCGTGTCCAACTCTTTGTGACCCCATGGACTATACAGTCCATGGAATTCTCTAGGCCAGAATACTGGAGTGGACAGCCTTTCCCTTCTCCAGGGGATCTTCCCAACCCAAGGATCAAACCCAGGTGTTCTGAATTGCAAGCAAGTTCTTTACCAACTGAGCCACACGGGAAGACCTTGACACCTATAAATAGGTAAAAGAGATTACTGGGTATTCTTTCAGTTTCATGCTGGGATTTTATTAACTGGGCCATGTATAATTCTGTGGGACAAAAGTTAGCTTGTAAATTTATGTCAGGTAATATGCAGATAATTTCTGTCCAGTGGAATAGATAACCTCAGCTGTTGGTCATTAACCAGTTTTAAATCTAACCCAGTAATCTTGTCCTAATATTTTCTTATTAAATTGTCTACGCATACTTTTGAAAATGTTCTTTGAACCATTTCTCTCGTTAAATAATGAGTTAAATAAAATCTTTAGCATGTGTTTATATTTGCTTGAGAGCCATGATTTACCATTTTCAAATTGTATTTTAACAATATTATATAATGAAGTTTGTTTATATTGACATTTTAGCACCACTTTAAGATCCTGAAAGGTGCTTTGATTATGATGTTTTAGCTGAATATTATTTTCTTTTCATGGAATTTTCTATATAGTCTAGTAGCACAATATTATGTGACACTTTCTAGTTTAATGAATACTTATTCATTGAAAAGAAGGTTAACCTGATTATATAATCAGAACTTTTCATTTCCAACATACTTGTGGAAATATGAATTTAATACAGTTAGAAAATGCAGTTGGAATAAATGCCAAATGCTAGAATTATTAGGTAAAATTTGACAACATTGTTGGATCCAATTTTGGGGTTTTGCTTTACTCAGGTGTTAACAAAGTATATTCTGTGGGTTAAACTGAGTGTGTCACTTGTTTTAGTTAATGAAATTTTATTGGCCCACAGCCGTGTTCACTCTTCAATGTGTCGTCAATGGTTGCTTTTACAGTCTAACTGCAGAGTTGGATAGTTGTAACAGAGACCATGTGGCCTGCAAATCCTGAAATATTTGCTATATGACTTCTAACAGAAAAAGGTTTCCACCTCTTGGCTTTACTTGTTCTGGGATAGGACTTTCCATCATACTTGGGTAATTGTTCTCCTTTACTAACAGAGGACCTTGGACAGCAAAATATAATAGCAACAGCTGCTTTTCTGTTTTGCAGTGAAATTACTTAAAAGCCTAAACTACTTCTAATATTTTATTGATCAGCATACATATTTCTTACATTTATTAAATAAATATATTTTGAACTTCTCATTTGTGAACTAGTCTTATGCAATCAAACTTTCTAAAATATTTGCATTTTACTGTTGACAGTTGATTCTGAGAAATAAGATAGTTTAATAGTTTAGTCTGCAAATAATTGCTTGCCTTGGGTATATAATGGCCTTTGCTGAACAAAGCAGATAAACTACTTCTGCCATTTTACTCTAGGCCCACTGTCTGATGAAATGACATAAAGTAATATATTTTGGGTAATATTTATAAAACTGCATTTTGGTAAGTGTGTTTCTAAACAGAAGAAATCAGATTTCATGTTAATGCAAAATTAAAGGAGAAGTACATATTTTCATTTATTACATATAGAACATCTTTTATTTCATGAATTAGTAATTTTCAGAAAGGAAAGCTTTGGGCATCATATAATTAAGAGATGGCAATTTCTGAAAATGCCAAGTCTTTAAAATCCAGATAATACTGATGGTAGCTTGATTAGTTTCCAAACTCACTAAACCAACTTCTGTGTATGATTCTTTCTTCCATTTTTTTCTTTTTAATTCATAAGTGAATCTGTTGGCTCCTGTCCTTTTAATCTATTGAAATGTTCCCATTCTCAGTTCTGGGCTGTGTGCCTTTTTAACAGAAGCTCACTGAGGATTTTCAGAAGGCCAAGGGGTTGAATGGTGTTAGAGATAAAGGAAACTAGGGCATAACGGGGAAGGACCTTGCTATACACCTGTTTCTGTCTGAGCAGACCGTGCACATGACAGACACCTCACAGATACTTATTAAGCATAAGTGAGCACTTGCAGACAATTCATATAAAGCAAAAGGCAGAGCTTGCTGGTGACTCTGGGATTACTTTTTCCAGCTGGTAGGTGGGAAAAGGTGCAGACAGGTGCAGACTTCGAGAGTCTTCTACCATTGAATTATCTCTCTAGCCTCCAAGGCTGCTGAGAAATCCATCACAATAGATTTACAACCTCTGTTGGTTCCATTGTTCCTTTTGTTCATACCCTACCCAGGCTGCTGGTGGAAGGGATTAAGAGACTATCCCAGGATTCTAACTTTAAATCTGAAATTTAAGAGTTAGTCAGATTTGTATAACTTCCCAGCATGTGCTTGCTTTCTGTGCTTCATAACTAATGATTTCCTGCTCATTCCTTCTAAGCCAGAGCCTAGAAGTAAGCTGGGAGTTTTCTTGATAAATCCAAGTCACATAGGTGACAGAAATTTTGTGAGATTGAGCATACCAGTTTTTTTTTTTTTAAAGTGCACAATTTTTAAAAAAGCCTTTATGTAATTTGTTACAATATTGCTTCTGTTTTCTTTTCTTTTCTTTTTTTTTCTGGTCGTGAGGCATGTGGGATCTTATCTCCTTGATCAAGGATCAAACCCACCCCTCTCCTCCCTACATTGGAAGGTGAAGTCTTAACCACTGGACCACCAGGGAAGTCCTAAGCATACCGCGCTTTTTAGAGTGTTCTGCTTTAGACATATTCCCAATTACTGGAGGACACTCACATTGGTCTGTCTTGCACAGTGTATGCTCTTTCAGGCAGATTTTTAGTGTTAACCATTTTTGTACTCAAAGGAAATGGTGAGTTCCAAAATAAGAAACGCTAAGAAACACTTAATGTACCTTTCAGGGTTCAGGAGAGGAGGCTCTTTGTCTGTGTCTGTCAATACTCTGCTCTGTTGCCTCTGGGCTGTGTCGGAGTTCATTCTGTCAATACTGTAAAATCAGATCCTATTTTTGTTTGCCTAATGCCTAATTAGGAAAGTAAGGCAGTGCTTTTCTAAGTAATTGTTGAAAACATTGTTAGGAAAATCGGGATAATCTTTGTTTAAAGAAGCAAATATAAAAGGTGTAATCAGAATCATACTGTGGGTTATGGAGAAAATCCTAGACAAATATCTTCCTGTCTCTGATTCCCATCCTGGTAATCCTCTTATTTTTCATAGCCTAATGTTATGGTTCACCTCTTGTTGACTTGACCTCTCCTTTCTATTTCTATTGATGGCTAATCTATGAAAGAGACAGGGCACATTCATCCAGCTTACCAATGTCCCAACCTTTGACTCTGCTTAAAAATATTTTTCAGGGACAAATACATCTAAAATTGAGGGCTGGTGTTTCTTCTTTATTGGTACATGAGCAGTTGATCATGAAATATTTAAAATTTTTCAAATTTAAAATCTCTTCTCTTTCCCATCTATGGGCATGTATGCTTATGGAGGTTAACATAATGACCATAAAGGAATCTTAATGTTATGTTGTAAGTGATACTTGGACTTGACTATAACAAAACCTAAATTACACAAGAAGCAAAACTGGAATGACAGGTAATTTTCTGAAGTCAGTGATACAGGCCAGCCCTAAATTGAAGGTTATTCAGATACGGAGAACTTGGCAGGCTTGCAGACACTGTGTTTGAGTTTTGTTCCTGTCGGAGAACTCTCTGAAAAGTGCCAGGTTTAATGGAATTTCGATAAAGACATTCTCATTTCAACTCAAAGTTAAACATACTTCTGTGTCTGATTCATTCCTGTAATATTGCCAAATCTGATAGCATTTCAGAATCACTTCAACATTTTTAACAGTCTCAGTTCCTGAGTTAGCTGTCACAGCATCTCCACTTGGGGGTTAGGAGACAAAAAGGAGAATCAGAGTCACTCTAGGCAGGTGAACTTGAGAGGTGCCAGATAATGGAGGTTTCTAGTGTAGTAATAACATTGAAGAGAGAAGTGAATCAACTGGCACAGGCGAATTTAGGTAGCTTCACTGGGTTGAGATTTAAGGAGTCCAGAGAAAGCCCTTACCCTTGCTCTAGAATCTTCCTCTCACTGCCCTTAGACCAAGTGAGAGATTCATAAAATGAAGCATAGCTCAGAAAGCAGCTATGACTATTTCATGTGAGTCAGTTGACTAGCTTTCTTTTGCAGTGTTGCAACCTGCTGAGGACAGGTCCCTATAGGAATTACACAAAAAGTAATGAGGAACTGAGGTGGGCCAGTACCTGCGAGGCAGGCTTGGGTGGGTTGTTGTAGTGTGGCCAAGAGTAGATGTAGCCATTTGCTGGGTGCTTTGGAGAAAAGGAAAACTGAAAAAAGTGTCAGAGGAAGAGTTCAAAAGACATCTTGTCTGGATCATTGGTACTCAGAATAGTGTCTGTGTGGACCAGCAGTAGCAGTAGCATCTGGGAGGTGTTTAGAAATGCCTGACTCAGAATGGGTATTTAACCAGATCCCCAGGTCATTTATATGCACACCAAAGTTTGAGAAGCACTGGTCTCTTTTGTCAAGGGTCTGTTCAAATAAGGTAGATTCTGTGTTCTCCTGAGATCTCTGATAGACATTCAGGATGCCCTCTTAAGCACATGGATTCACCAGCTAAATGGAGAATAGAATCAGGTTCACTTTTTAGCAGTGCCATTTCTCTTGGCAGCTCTTCTATCAGAAAGAAAGGAAATTAAACCTCGTCTATTGCTATAAGGATGAAGGTGTCTTTGAACTGCCAGAAAGAAGAGTCAATACCTATTAAGGACCAAATGATGCCATAAGAGAGAATTAAATAGTAATTCTGAAGAGGCAGGAATTTGCAATCCCAGGAACTTCAGAAGTGACAGAGTTCAAGTCTTTATCATCATAAACTCTAAGGAAGGTTGCTGACTATATTAGGGTAATTTTCAGATTTTATAAGAAATTGGGAGGATCTTGCATCAGGAATAATTTGTGAAATGTGAAGAAAAAGCTAGTTTTTAAAAAGACCATTTTCAATACCAAGACACAAACTTGGAGCTCGCATAAGGGTACTATGAAAAGCAAACTTTGTAAATACTTTCTGGATGGCAGATTCTGATGGGAGAAGTGAGATTGTTTTTGATAAAGCCGGCAGCAGAGCCAGATAAGAAGGTAGCCAAATGTTCACTGGCTATAGCCAGAGCAGAAGGAGCTACCAGGAAGCACTAGGGAAACACCACCATCCATCAGATTCACATCAGAGTTTATGAAGCTGATACTTTCTATCAGGACCCTGCTAGATAAGTTAGTGATAATAGCATAACCATTTCCTGTCCTCCAGTTGTTCAGGTGTAGACCATTAGCTATGGAACAAGCCAACTTATGGTAATGAAGGAGAATGAGAACATTGTACATCATCAAAAGTAACAGAGTGAATGTGGTCAGAGTAGAGGTAATTAAAGTGTGAGGTGTTTTGGCCTCGTGGTACTTGGGATATATAATTTAGAACCTGGCAGTGCCCTTGCCTCAGCACTTGGCCCTCTTTTGAATTCTATAAGAACTTTCTAGCTTGCTACCCAACACTTATAAACAAATTGGCTTGCAAAAAGGACCAGCTGCTGTACAATACAATTCCTCTTTTGCTTTGATTCCTTGCTATGTCTTGGTTGCCAAGATTTGATGGCGGTTTAATAATATGATTCTTAAATGTTTCAGTGCTTTGCATAACATTTAATTGTAACATGGTAAATGAAAGGAAAAGTTAGTAACTTTCCCCATATACTGTACTTGGTTGATTGATTGATTAGGGGTTTATTACACTAAGTTGCCAATAGAAGTAGTTGTTTAAAACAGAGCTGGCCTCTTCCAACTTTGATAAACCAATAAAGCTTTTGCAGCTTCATCCCTGTTTCCTGGGACTGTTGAAGAACCTCTAGAACTTCATAGCTTCTCAAGTGCATCTATTTTAGTTGCATTAAAAAAAAAATCCCTGACCATTGTTTAATCTGCATCTGGGCTTTCTCATCTTATAACCCATTGTAGTTTTCTTAACCAGGCTCTCTCCTTCATCTCCATCATCAAAACTGAGCCATTTTGTGTTTCATTTCTGTTAGCTTTAGATTAAATCTTTTCTGATTTTATAAACTGGATATAACGGTGATTATTAATGTTTCTTTCAGATAGTATAATTACACTTAAACACTATGATTTATACCTTTAAAGAAACAGGTGCAGATAGAATTTCACTTCATATAGAGATTTCCTACTCCAGAAATAACAAAATGGTAGCTGGGATGCCCCAACAAAATAAGGGGAACAAACATTTTTTATTTCTGTGACTTAATTCTCAAGAGTTTTTTTTTTTTTTTTTTTTTTTTAAATATTTGTTGTTAAGGGATAGATTAATATAAATCCAAATTTCTGGCTTCTTTTGATGAACCAAAAGCTCTGATTTCATGTGGTCAATACTCTCTCCTAGAAAAAGTTGGCTGATGGGTGAGTGGCACCTGCCTGCCCTGAATGGGTCATATCCTCTTACTGTGCAGGGTAGTTCTGCTTTTCTCATAAATTCACAACTTCCCTGACACTGGTAGGCATTTGCATTTGGAAATCCTGGTCTAGTTAGTATATGTATGGAAACTAGTCTAGATTTAGTGAGCAAGTAAAACGAAAGAATAAATTAAATAGTCTGCCTCTTTGACATCAAACTAAGGTTTTACATAGCTATCAGCTCGTGAATAATAAGAAAAAGATTCATTTGGATTTAATAAGTTGGCAAACTCTTCTAAAATCTCAGATAAGTTCTCATATTACTGTGGTTGAAATTAACCATTATGTAGAAAATAACCAATTTTGTCTGTTGAGAAGGCTATCGTACTTTGCAGATATAGTTTAGAGACCTTTTGGAAACTGAGCACATAGTAATAAAAAGAGATGCTGACTAAATTATTTTAACAAATCTCTAATAACAGTTCACTTTAATGAAAACTCCTGAAACTCTAAAAGTTGGAAGTTAGCAAAATTAATCTGTCAAAATGGAAGGTAGATTTTTAATATCTCTTAAAAATTGAGGCAGAAAGTCAACTATAACTAAAAAATGATAGGCTTTTAGTAAGGGAGACAATAAGGTTACTAAGCAAGATACTCTAACGCATTACAAACGTAGTTGTGCTAATGGATGCTTTCCATTAAAAAACTGAATTTCCTTGTTGTTGTTATTCATTCGCTAGGTCATGTCTGACTCTCTGCGACTCCATGAACTACAGCACACCAGTCTTCCCTGTCCTTCACCGCCTCCCGGAGTCTGCTCAAACTCATGTCCACTGAGTTGGTGATGCCATCCAAGTCTCGTCCTCTATCATCCCCCTCTCCTGCCTCTTGATGCCCTTTCCCAGCATCAGGGTCTTTTCCACTGAGTTAACTCTTCACATCAAGTGGCCAAAGTACTGGAGCTTCAGCTTTAGCATCTAATTAATATTCTAATGAATATTCAGGGTTGATTTCCTTTAGGACTGACTGGTTTGATGGAGTGCTTCTCTGACATCACAATTTGAAAGCATCAGTTCTTCAGAGCTGAGACTTCTTTATGGTCCAGCTCTCACATCCATACAAGAATACTGGAAAAACCACAGCTTTGACTATATGGACTTTTCTTGGCAAAATAATATCTCTGCTTTTGAATATGCTCTCTAGGTTGGTCATAGTTTTTCTTCCAAGGAGCAAGCGTCTTATAATTTCATGAGTGCAGTCACTGTCTGCAGTAATTTTGGAGCCCAAGTAAATAAAGAAATTAGTATTAAATTATAAATACTAGTAAGGAAAATAAGATTTATCTTATTAGTATTTATTTTTAAAGTTATTAAAGTGAAAGTCACTCAGTCATGTTTGACTCTTTGCGACCCCATGGACTATGCAACCCCATGGACTATGTGACCCCATGGAATATACTGCTCATGGAATTCTTCAGTCCAGAATACTGGAGTGGGTAGCCTTTCCCTTCTCCAGGGGATCTTCCCAACACACAGATTGAACCCAGGTCTCCTGCATTGAAGGCCGATTCTTTACCACCTGAGCCACAGGAAGTCCAAGAATACTGGAGTGGGTAGCCTATCCCTTCTCCAGTGAATCTTCCCAACCCAGGAATCAAACCACGGTCTCCTGCATTGCAGGTGGATTCTTTACCAACTGAGCTATGAGGGAAGCCCTTACGTTATTAAAGATGAATTTATAACTGTGAATTAAGGTCTTTGTTTCAATACAGAATTTCTTTTGAAGCAAGTAAAACAAATTAAAAAAAGACAAGCTTTGAGGTAGATTGAAGCAGAAGGGAATTTGCTCAGTCATGTGTGACTCTTTGCGATCCCAAGGACTATAACCTACCAGGCTCCTCTGTCCATATTTTCCAGGCAAGAGTAGTGGAGTTGGTTGCCATTTCCTTCTCCAGGGGATCTTCCTGACCTGGGAATCAAACTCAGGTGTCCTGCATTGTGGAGAGACCCTCTGAGCCACCAGGGAATCCTGAATGAAGTAGAAGCAAGATATTTTTAATTGTACTATAAGTAGTGCTAGAGAACTTTTGAGGACATATAGCTGAATGGAAAAGAGACAAGTACATATGAACGTGCTCCAGAAGTATGGCACTTTGTGAATCCTTCTTAATCTCAAAAACAAAATATTGAGTTTGAGTTTCCTTACCTGAAGTAATTTTTATCACCAAGGCTTCAGTCCTGTAATGCAAAGGCAGGCATCTCTTTGAGGGTTATGCGTGTGTTGTGGGGGCAATACATTTACTGCCTATAATTATTTTACTATGAATTTTTTTGCAAGTAGGTATTGTTTTGTATTATGAACTTTTTAAGTTCTAATTTTGAAAACATGGTAACATTGTGAGAGACAGATTCCTCCCCCCACCCCAGAGTGACTTGCTCTAGGCCAGAAACTCAATGATCCTTTCTAAACCTGCTCTCTTGTTTTTTAGCTGGAAGATCTTATCTAGATCTCCTCCCTAAGCCTCCTCCCTAAGTGTCATTGTGACAGGTAATGAATGGGCTTGAATATTGGATTCTGAAACTAAGAATCTAGATCAGTTACTGTTCTTTTCTTTCAGTGGTTGTTTTTTTAGTTTCATTTATTCCACTTTAGAAAGAAAGTGAAATAAAAAAAATAAAGAAGTGAAATAAAATAATGAAAAAGTGAAATAAAATAAAGAAAAATAAAGAAGTGAAATAAACTAAAAAAGTGAAATCTATAAAAAAGAAGGCAGAGCACCAAAGAATTGATGCTTCCAAACTATGATGCTGGAGAAGACTCTTGAGAGTCCTTTGGATAGCTAAGAGATCAAGCCAATCAATCCTAAAGGAAATCAACCCTGAATGTTCATTGGAAGGACTCATGCTGAAGCTAAAGCTCCATCTTGGGCCACCTGGTGTGAAGAGCCGACTCATTAGAAAAGACCCTGATGCTGAGAAAGATTGCAGGCAGGAGGAGAAGGGGGTGACAGAGGATGAGATGGTTGGATGGCATCACTGACTCAATGGACAAGAGTTTGAGCAAGCTCTGGGAGATGATGAAGGACAGGGAAGCCAGTGTGCTGCAGTTTATGGGATCACAGAGGCTGGACACTACTTGGTGACTGAACAAAATAACAACATCCCACTTTGGAAAGAAAGTGAGGTAGCAGTTTAACTCTTGGAAGGGAACTTAAGGTCTCTTTTTTATCCAGTTAGCAGTGTCAGCAGCAAAATCAGCTAAAGAAGTAGAGATGCAGGTGTCCTGGCTTTAGAAGAAGTGAAGCTTCAGATGAAGCTATGCAACCCTTCCTGTGAGGGGCTGGCCTTACTAAGTGTAGGGTTTGGTACTTGTAAGAAATCTTGGAGACCATTTATTTTCTAGTCTTTCTCTTTGATTGTCCCATGGATCATTCATTCTCTCCCATTTCCCTCATAACCTAAATTTATTCTATGTGTTCAATACAAAATGGAGACTGAACTTGAGACATCCCCAAGCAGACAAAACCATTTAAGCCATTTAAGCAAAGTGAATCTAGTTTGTTTCATGAACATAACCTTAATTTAGGTTATTTCTTATAAATTTCTTATAAATGCCCCTGACCATCATAAAAGCAACAAGTTGTCTTCCTTAAAATTTTTTGAAATAATCCCTTTTAACCAATACCCTGCTTCCTGAAAATCCTCACTGTAAAGGTTAGCAACTTTCTCATTTTCACTTTATAAGCCAACTTTTAACTTCATGCTCCTGAGCTTCATATCAGTCTTGGAATTAACATGGCACAAGAGAACTTATCTGCAAAACAGAAACAAACTCAGAGACATAGAGAACAGACTTGAGGCTGCCAAGGGGGAGGTGGGGGTGGGAGAGGGATGGACTGGGAGTCTGGGATTGGTAGAAGCAAACTTATTACATTTAGAATGGATAAACCACAAGTTCCTAATGTATAGAACAGGGAACTATATTCAATATCCTGTGATAAACCATAATGGGAAAAAAGATAAAAAAAGAAAAGAATGTGAGCACGCATGCACGCATATATGTGTATAACCGAGTCACTTTGTGTACAGCAGAGATTGGCACAAGAGTGTAAATCAATTATACTTCAATTAAAAAACAGAAAGCTCCCACCTTGCAAACTGTTCTTATAAATACAATAAACTATTGCTAAATACCATTTTTTGATTTGGTGGATTTAATTTTGTTATTTCTGAATTTTTGACATATGAAAAAATATTGGATAAATATATTCTACCTTTACTATAAAAATAAAAAACATTTTTGATTGGTCAGACACATAATTTGAAAGATACTTGAATTGTAAAAAATGATTTTAACATCACTTAAGCTGTAGGATGCTTGGAGGTACATAGGCAACCTCTTATTGAAACATATATAATTTATACTTTCTTCCCTATTAAAGTAATACACAGTCACAGTAGAAATATTAGGAAAACTAAAAAAAAAAACCAATAGAAATAATTTATAACTTACACAGAGATAAGTTTGATATATTGTCTTTAAATATATTTTATGTGGAATTCCGTATTTGTGATTTTTTTTACAAAATTTGAAATTATGCTATATTCTTTTGTAGTCTACTTTTCTAAAAATATCCTGAAAAGTTTCCTGTACACTTATACATCTTCAAAAACATTTTAAGTGACTTAATAGCATTCTATTTATAGAAGAAGCATAATTTAATTAATTATTTTCAGTCATTTAGATTGCTTTCTGTGTTCTCCTATAAAAAAAATTCTGTGACACCTTTTTACCTAATGTCTTCTGTAATCTTCTAATTATTTCCTGAGAATAAATTCCTAGAAATAGAGTAATTGAAACTGTTTTCCTGAAATACCAATGATCCCCAGGCTGCAAAATCCCAAGGGTACTTTAAAGTTTTTTTTTAAAGAGATCATGTTATTTTCTAAAAATTTTAATTAATTAGACTGCACCAGGTCTTAGTTATAGCACACAGGAATCTTCCAACTTCACTGGGGCATGTGAGATCTAGTTCCCTGACCAGGGATCAAACCCTGGTCCCTTGCCTTGGGAATGTGGAGCCTTAACCACTGGACCACCAGGGAAGTCCCCCAAAGATGCTTTTCGTTCTTACATTTACTTGACTTCTCAGAAGTGTTACATCCACAAAATTCTTTTTCTCCACAACTCAGTCGTTCCAACAGCAGTATCCCTTTCTCCCTCTGTTCTCTTTTCTTAGCCTATCTTATCTACACTAATGGACTTAAATATGACCTCTAGGTTGACAACTCACAAATTTCTATTTCCCAAACAGATCTCTTTTCTGACCTGTTCCTCACATCTTTGAAATTCTCCCAAAGGTGTCACTCCCAACATCTTCACACCTGCCCAACTTTTCCCTCCTCAGCCTGTTCCTCCTTTATCCTTTCCAGTGAAAGAGCCACCATCTACTCAGTTGTGCTGTTGATCAACTGCTCGTTAGAAACTTGTTCTTGATAGCAGATACCTCACATCTCACATCAAGGTCTATGACTTCTACATCCAAAATAGATCCCAAGGCAATGGCATTTCCTTTTTCCAGTCGTCATCTCACACCATTACTACATTACTATAACTATTTGTAAAGTGATTTAATGCTGGCTTCTCCCCATCAGATCCTAAGGGAAATTTTTCACATCTTGCTCTCTCTCCAGTCTGCAGCAGAGTATCTGACTTTTATTGGCACTCAGCAAATTTGTCTTAAACATGTAAAATAATTTATATGGCCAAATGACCTTTCAGAAATGCTTTAACAAATTAAATTATCATCAGCCGTTTATAATTATGCTCGGTTTCTTGAAATCTTAAGTTCATAGGAGAAAAATGATTATGCTTTATTTTAATTTACAGTTTTTCTTATGGTGAGAACTGACAGTTAAAAGATATGTTTATTAACTATATTATTTTGTGAACTGTCATATCAAATTTTTGATTATAATCTTTATATTAATTGATTTCTAGTTATTTATATGTTAAGAATGCCAGTCTTTTATTAGAATATTGTACATATTGCCTCATGTTGTCATTTGCCTTTTAATTTTTGTTTATGATATTGTTATGATATGCATAAATTTTTAATTTTTATTATTAAATTTTAACAATGATTTGTTTTATGATTTTTTACTTTTCCTTTTATGTTTAGAAGGCCTTCCTTTTCATATGAGAGATTATTCATTATTTTTTAACTGGTTAGTTTAAATTTTTAAAAATTCATTGTTTTTGTCACATAGATTTTATTTTATTTTTTTCCATTTATTTTTATTAGTTGGAGGCTAATTACCTTACAATATTGTAGTGGTTTTTGCCATACATTGACATGAATCAGCCATGGATTTACATGTGTTCCCCATCCTGAACCCCCTCCCACCTCCCTCTTCATTCCATCCCTCTGGGTCATCCCAGTGCACCAGCCCTGAACACTTGTCTCATGCATCCAACCTGGGCTGGTGATCTGTTTCACCCTTGATAGTATACTTGTTTTAATGCTATTCTTTCAGAACATCCCACCCTTGCCTTCTCCCACAGAGTCCCAAAGTCTGTTCTGTACATCTGTGTCTCTTTTTCTGTTTTGCATATAGAGTTATCATTACCATCTTTTTAAATTCCATATATATTTAAATTCCATATATATGCATTAGTATACCGTATTTTATCTTTCTGGCTTACTTCACTCTGTATAATGGGCTCCAGTTTCATCCATCTCATTAGAACTGATTCAAATATATTCTTTTTAATGGCTGAGTAATATTCCATGGTGTATAT
This sequence comes from Muntiacus reevesi, assembly GCF_963930625.1. Lineage (NCBI taxonomy): Eukaryota > Metazoa > Chordata > Mammalia > Artiodactyla > Cervidae > Muntiacus > Muntiacus reevesi. The sequence goes on along the minus strand of NC_089256.1, from coordinate 5,181,023 downwards.
GTACCACAGCTTCCTTATCCATTCATCTGCTGATGGGCATCTAGGTTGCTTCCATGTCCTGGCTATTATAAACAGTGCTGCGATGAACATTGGGGAGCACATGTCTCTTTCAGATCTGGTTGTCACATAGATTTTATTTTGGTGAATGGTATATGGTAAGGTTCTAATTTTATTATTTTTCTCATATATGCATATTAAATAATAAACAAATATTTGATCTACTGAAATCATTAAATATTACTAACATAAAACACAGATTTATTTTCTTTAATGAGATAAAGAATATCTTTAACTTTCTCTTAAATATTTTTATTTCTTTTTTCACCCAAGTTGATCTTCATAGATGGCTTTGATAAATTGGTGATGGACAGGGAAACCTGGCATGCTTTAGTCCATGGGATCACAAAGAGTCGGACATGACTGAGCGACTGAACTGAACTGAGATCTGTGTGTGTGTGTGTGTGAAAGAGAGAGGGAGAGAGCATTTTATCATTCTATCTCATTGCTTGATGATATTCAAAGCACTTTTATGCCATTTTCTTATTCAGATGTCAAATAATTCCTTGATGTTGACAGAGAAGGTATAAAAACCCATTTTGTAGATGCGTAAACTGACAAGGAATTTCAATTTGCTTGCTCTAATTTGTAAAGCTGCTAGAGGATGGAACTGAGAATAGTATTTTGCTTTCTTTAATTCTCAGTCCAATTTTGTTATATTACAAGTGAGTAATTAATATAGAACCTTGCAATAATGATCACCTTTATTTTCGCCTTTGTTGTTCTGTATTGTGAAATGAGATTGCTTGCATTTAAAGTCTAGTTGATTTTGTGTAATTAAAGCAGTTATTTCTTTTTTTAATGTATTAATTTGAGACTGGGCACACTAGTCAAATTCATAGAAACGTATAAAAGATTGCTTAGTTCCTCCAAAACAGACTCTGTATTTTCCCAATTTACTTTCCTTATTGCAAAATCAAATGGTTCTCACCACTCACCGAGAGCTACCTGGACACAGCAATCTTGGTCCAGTCTATTATAGCAAGGGTTTAAAGCTGGAGATTTTGGTCCAGAGATCTTTATTTGAAATTAAATATTGTGTAATCCTTTAGGCAATGAAATTTGTCTTCTTAAAGAAAAGAAAATGATTTCATTGTTCTAATAATGCTATTGTTTTTTACTAGATGACTTCTTTGTCCCAAAGTTCTTGAATGGTAACCTTCGTATTTTTCCATGTCTAGTGGGTCTTTTAATCTGGAGCTCCAGTTGAGTGGTTGTTTGGGGTGTTGGCAAGAGTTATAAAGAATTTATATTTCATTCTTGACTGGATTCTGGTTGAGAAATTGCATGGCACAAATGTTAAAAGACTAGCTTGCTATAGACATAATGAAGCAAGCAAAGTGAAATCTCCCAAGGATGAAAGTGTAATGTCCTTTACTTTTTATCTTTTAGGTACAGGCTTGTGCCACATCTGACTTTCTTGCTGTGGGCAAAAAAGCAGCCAGGGTGAAGAGATGAGTTTTTATGAAGAAAGACCAAGAAGGAAAAAAAGTGAGAGTGTAGTGGAAAGGGAACAGAAGTGTACCTCAAACACGGACATCACTGTCACAAAAATTTTTTTTTGAGAATTATATTGAATTTAAACATTTTCCAATGTTAATGAGCATTGGGAGTGTGTTTATTTTTATACGTAAGAGTGGTCTCTCATAATTTATAGTACAGTTTGTAAGAATGAGCTCTTAAACTTGGTTTTAACAGTAAGACTTATGGGAACATTAACATCATATTGAAGAAGGATGATTCAGATAATCTAGGGGATTCAACACTATATATGAATCTTTCTAGACTAAAAAAAATCATAGAAATTCTTATTTTTATTTTATTCCCATGGCAACACACTAAAAGAGTCTAGCTAAGGTCTTTGAAACTAGAAAGTAACCTTTTCTTATCTGCCTCAAAGAATTTAGCTCTTTCTACAGTAACCTCAAAAACAGAAATCTTGCTCATTACCAAAATGTTTATTGCATAAGTTTTTGATAAGTAGAAAATATAATGGAGAGAGTGAACATGGAAAATAACTCAGAATTCTAATTCATAATTTCTACCTCTAAGAAATCAACATTCATTATTTTGGTTGTTATTATTATTTTTTTTAGTCTTTTCTCTTTCTTTGTACATAAATATATTTGAAATATTTGGGGCACCCTTAAGGTTTAATTTTATTTTTGTTCCTTTAGTATCATATAATGTTTATTTTTATATGAGAACTAATACTTCTCTATAAAAAATATACTGAACCACGTCTGGGTCGTTAATATGTAATACAAAACCATAGAACCTGGGAAAAGAACCATAACCAAGAAATTCTTTGTGGTATTTGATTTTGGTTACTCTATGGATCATTGCTTAGGTGCTCAAAAACGTTTGCTGAGTGAATATTGAATTTCAACTAAAAAAAAAAGCTAGGCTAAAGGAATAAGAAACATTATTTTTATCTCTTTCCCTCTTTTTATTATTTTGGATTTTCTGAGAAGCAGATGTCAAGATGGGATTAGATTGAAAGAAATTTATTGGAGAAAACACCTGTGTTTTAACTTGTTTGGATTACTATAACAGAATACCATAGCTAGGTAGCATATAAACAATAGAAATATACTTCTCACAGTTATGAAGTCTGAGAATTCAAGGATCTGAGTGTTAATAGATTTAGTGCCCGAGGAGGGTCGACTTCCTACCTCACAGATTACTACCCTCTCATTATCCTCACATGGCTGCAGGGGCAAAGAAAACTCCCTGAGTTCTTTTCTATAAGGGCACCAATCTCATTCACGAGAGCTTTACCCTTATGACGTAATCGCCTTTCAAAGGCTCCCTCACTTCTAATGTCATCATATGGAGGTTAATACTTCAGCTTATGAACTTTGGGGTACACAAACATTTAATCTACAACAGTCCACTGCTGGCTCCCTCCAGTCTTAACTCAGTCTGGCATCAACTAAAGTATAAAGTTCAAAGTCTTGTCTGAATATCATCTAAATCAGATATGGATGAGACTCACGGTACAATCATTTTGAGGCCAATTCCTCTCCAGCTGTGAATCTGTGACAAGTTATGTGCTTCTAAAATATAAAGGTGGGACAGGCATAGGACAGACATTCCTTTCCAAGAGGGGGAACTAAGAAAAAAGAAAGGGGCGACTGATTCCGAGTAAGTCCAAACTCCATGGCAAACTCCACAAGATCTCAAGGTTTGTGAACAATTCTCTTTGGCTCAGTGCTCTGCCTCCCAGGCCCACTGTGACGGCAGGGTCACCCGTGGGCACAGCAGGCCAGCCCTGAAGCAGCTTTCTGCATGGATCCTGGGGCTCTGCCAGGTTGGGGTCCTGTGCCAGAGACCTGCTAGACAGGCTCATCCTTTGAACCCCAGGTGGAGGCTGTCCATTCGGTCCACATGAAAGTGAAAGTGTTAGTCTCCAGTTGTTTCCAACTCCTTGAGACCCCATGGACTGTAGCCCACCAGGCTCCTCTGTCTGTGGAATTCTCCAGTCAAGAATACTGGAGTGGGTTGCCATTCCCTTCTCCAGGAGATCTTCCCGACCCAGGGATCGAACTCATGTCTCCCACACTGCAAGCAGATTCTTCCCCATCTGAGACCCACAGAGAGACTGCTAAAATTTGCTTATACCCGCTGGAGGGGCAGCCAGAATGGCCTGTGCTGCAGTGGGGCCCATAGGCACCAATACTTTGACTTTGGAATCATTCAATCCCTTCTGCACTCTGACCCACCTCTGTTGTCCTGGAATTGTTGTGGACTGGCAGCTCTGATGCTTTCTGAATTGCCTTTGGGGTCATTTTTCCACTTGCTTGGAGAATAGTGCCCAACTTCTGTTGAGATAGCTGACTAGGTCCATGGTTCATACTCAGCCTAAAATCTTTATCAAATGGCCACTTGACCACACTCTAGTGTTCCTCTCCTAAAGCGCTCTCATCCTTTGTAATATCCATAGGCCGAGAGTTTTCCAAATCTTAAAACTGAACTTAGTTTCTTTTTGCATAACAATTCTTTTCAAAAGTCGGTGCCTTTAACACTCTGCTTAGAAATCACTTCAGCTAACTATCCGATGTCATCACTCACAAATTCTGCCTTCCACAATGGAGCCAAGTTCTTTGCCACTTTGTTTAACAAGGATTGCCTTTCATTCATTGTCCAGTAACATGTTCCTCATTTCTGTCTGAGACCTCAGGGTAGCCTTGACTGTCCGCCTCTGCCAGCACTGTTTGTGGCTTGTCAGGTCATCTCTCAGAAGACTGGAGCTTTCCCTGGAGGTCTCCTCTCCTTTGCGAGCTCTCAGCACCACTGCCCCTAATAGTCTGCTTGTGGCAATGGAGGTTTTTTCTAGCATGTACCTCCATGCTCTTCCAGATTCCACCTGTTACCCAGTTTCAAAGCTCTTTTCACCCTTTCAAGTATTCCTTATAGCAGCACACCCTCACCTCTGAGTACCAATTTCTGACCTAGTCAGTGTGAGCTGCTGTAACAAAACACTTAAGTCTGAGTGACTTATGAGCAGCAGAGTCTAACTGCAGTTCCAGAAGCTGGAAGTGTGAGATCAGATTGCCCACAGGGTTAGGTTCTGGTAAGAAAGGTCTTCAGGGTTGCAGATGGCTGTATTTTCACTGTATTATCACATGGAGAAAGGAGGTGAAGGAGGCCGCTGAGAGTTTTTGTTTTGAAAGGACAAAACACTAAGTCTATTCATAAAGGCTTCCCTCTCATGTTGTTGAGAGACAGAGATATTGAATAATATTCTCTGAACTGAGAAGGAACTTTGAGACTGAAAAACTAGGTGTACATCTCCAAGAAGTACAAGAAGTTTGTACAAGAAGTACAAGAAGTTTGTTGTGGGTAGGTTACATACAGGCAGGAAAAATCGGGCAGGAAGACCTCCCGATTTATTGGCAGCTGCACTGTGTACCACCAAAATGGGTACTGGAAGATTTAACAGGAACAAAACTGAAAGTAGTATTTGACTATCAAGTAAGAAACATGTCTGTACCGACTGGAACTGAGATTTTTTTCCTTCCCCCACAGGAGTCTCATGATCATTAACATCTGTATTAGAAAAAGGCACTCTTCCAGTTTTCATATCAGACAAAGGCAAGGGTAAAAATAGATGGGGACCTTATCGGGTTTGGGCACATTCCTTGTTCAGTTACATAGAGAAGTGAGTGGTAGGATTGTGGGTCTAAGATGGACTGACAAACTAGAGTCACTATGGGTCAGACACACATACCCCTAAATGTTCTTTTTTTCTTTTTTTTAATGAAAATATAGTTGATTTACAATGTTGTGTTAATTTTTGCCACAGAGCAAAGTGATGCAGTTATATTTATAGAATCTTTTCCATTATGGTTTATATAGATATTGAATATAGTTCCCTGGGCTATGTAGAAGGACCTTGTTGTTTATCCATCCTATGTACACTAGCTTGCATCTACTAATCCCAAACTCCCAATCCATCGCTCCCACCTTCCTTCCCCCTTGGCAACCACAAATCTGTTCTCTATGTCTGTGAGTCTGTTTCTGTTTTGGAGATAAGTTCATTTGAGCCAAATGTTATTTTATTTGTTTTTTTAAAGAATGCTTTCTTTTTAAAAAATAATCTTATTTATTTATTTAATTTTGACTGTGCTGGATTTTCATTGCTGTGCAGGCTTTTCTGTAGTTGTGGCAAACAGGAGCTACTCTCTAGTTGCAGTGCATGGGCTTCTCATTGCGGTGGCTTCTTTTGTGCAGCCCAAGCTCTAAGGCATGCAGATCTCAGTAGTTGTGGTGCGAGGGTTCCGTCGCTGCAGTTCCCAGGCTCTAAAACTTGGGTTCAATAGTTGCAGTGCAGAGGCTTAGTTGCTCTGCAGCATGTGGGATACTCCTGGACCAGGGATTGAACTCACGTCTCCTGCGTTGGCAGGCAGATTCTTTACCATTAAGCCACCAGGGAAGCCCCTGTGTCATATTTTAGATTCCACGTATAAATGATATTTGTCTTTCTCTTTCTGACTTACTGATAATCTCTAGTTCCATCCATGTTGCTCCAAATGGCATTATTTCATTCTTTTTATATCTAAGTAGCTTTCCATATGTATGTCCATATTTATGTACATATACCCAGTATTTTCATTATCCATTCATTTGTTGATGATATTTAGGTTGCTTCTATCACGGCATCCCATCCAGTCTCATCACCTCAAGGCAAAAAGATGGGAAAAAGTGAAAACAGTGACAGATTTCATTTTCCTGGGCTCCAAAATCACTGCAGATGGTGACTGCAGCCATGAAATTAAAGGTCACTTCCTCCTTGGAAGAAAAGCTATGACACAACTAGATGGCATATTAAAAAGCAGAGACATCACTTTGCCAACAAATGTCTTTATAGTCAAACTATGGTTTTTTCAGTAGTCGCGTAGGTATGTGGGAGTTCTACCATAAAGAAGGCTAAGTGCTGAAGAACTGATGCTTTTGAACTGTGGTGCTGTGAAGACTCTTGAGAATACCTTGGACAGCAAGGAGATAAAACCAGTCAACCCTAGAGGAAATTGACCCTGAATTTTCAGGACTGATGCTGAAGCTGAAGGTTCAGTACTTTGGCCACCTGATGTGAAGAGCTGATCCATTGGAAAAGATCATGATGCTGGAAAATATTGAAGGAAAGAGGAGGGCTATAGAAGGCGATAGAAAATGAGATGATTGGATGGCATCACTGACTCAATGGACGTAAGTTTGAGGGAACTCTGGGAGATAGTGAAGGACTAGGAAGCCCAGTGTGCTGTAGTTCACGGGGTTGCAAAGCTTCAGAGACAACTGGGTGACTGAACAATGAACAGCAACATGTCTTGGCTCTTGTCAACAGTGTTGCTGTGAACATAGGGATGCAACACACACGCCCAAAGGTCCTGACTCCTAAGACCATCATATTGGGGGTTAAGATTTCAACATATGAATTTTAGGGAGACATAAGAATTCAGTCTAGAGACACTTGTAAGGGGAAAATGGGAATAAGCTGAAAGAGACCGAGAGAGTTGTCAGACCCATGGAGGTCAGACCTCAGTGAAGGAGAGAGGGAAGGAAGAAGGTTGGGATAAATGGAACCTCACCCTGCAGTGCAGTTCTAAGAAAGCTTCAGTAAGAAGTCCTTGAGTCAAATTTGTCTCTGAGAGGAGGGCTATGTTTTGTAGGAAGGGACCTGCTTTAGTGCTCCAACCACCTGTCATTGGCAGAGAGCACTTGGAGGCAGCTCAGCCTCAGTGCTAACACATCAGTGGATTCAGAGCATCTGAGCCTTTAGTCCTTATGCCCCTGCAGCAGGAGATCCCACCAGTGCATTTTCTTGGACACTGCATCCTGAATTTTCTGGCTTTTACTCTAAGGTTTAAAGCTGATATCAGCAAGAATTTATTTCCCCAACCTAAAAATCTTACCATGACAAGTGACTTTTTCAGTCTTTTTGATTTTTTTATAACTCAACTTTCAAATATCCCCTCTTTTCACTACTATCACATGTGTCAGGTCCTTGACCAACCTCTGGAAGATGATCATCGTCACCAACCAACTGGTCTCTCTTGACCCTAGTCGCTACCTCAACAATCCACCCCACACCGCCAGACAATATTCCTAAAACATGACTCACTCTCTTACTTAAAAGCATTTCAAGGTTCTTAGCTACCTTCAGGACAAATTCAGAGTTCAATGCAAATTCCAATAATGCAAACCCCTTTCCAGCTTCAGCTCTTACCACTCCACACTCCACACTTAGTATTCTCCTTTAGGACCATACTGCATTTGTCACTAATCCCCCAATACAACATGGTCTTTAATACCTTCACGGCTGTTCCTCTCTCCTGGAGTTCCCTTGCCTTGCTGTCCTCTGATGAACTTAACCTACTCCCCCAGCCCTGCAAGGATTGAGAAACATTAGGATTTTGTCATATTTCCTTTAGAACTTTTATAGCTCTGTTGAGATGTAATTCACATTTCATAAAATCTACCTATTGAAAGAGTTTGATTTAACAGCCTTTAAGATGTTCATGATCAATTTTAGAATATTTTCATCACTCCAAAGAGAAACCTCTTATTCACTAGCAGTTATTCTCTGTTTCTCCTCTCCCCAGCTCTTGGCAATGGCTAATCTACCTTCTGTCTCTGTAGATTTGCCTATTATGCACATTTTAGATAAAGGGAATTACTCAATATGTGGCTTTTTGTGACTTGTCTCTTTTACTTTGCATGATGTTTTCAAGGTTCATCAGTGTTGTAGTATGTATCAGTACTTTATTACCAAGTAATATTTCATTGTATGGACATACCACATTTATTTATCTGTTATCATTTGGAGGCTTATTTCTCTTTGGGGCTATTATTAACATTTGTATACAGGCTTCTGTGTGGCCATATGCTTTTATTTTTGTTTGCTCTACACCTACAAGTGAAATTGCTGTGTCATATGGTAACTCTACTTTTAATTTTTTGAGGAACTACCAAACTGTTTATAAAGCAACCACAGCATTTAAAATTCCTGCCAGCAGTGTAAAAGGATTCAGATTTCTTAACATTCTTGCCAAAACTTGTTATTACTTGTCTTTTTTTTTATTAGACATCCTAGCATTCATGAACTTCTATCCTCAAGGTTTTAAGTTTCATTTCCCTGATAATATGATTGTTGTGGTTGTTTTTAATACTAATATTTATTTATTTATTTTTGGCTTCAATGGGTCTTCATTTGTTGTGGTGCACAGGCTTAATTGCTCTGAGGCATGGGATCTTAGTTCCCCGACCAGGGATCAAACCCATGACTCCTGTATTGGAATGTGGATTCTAACCACTGGATCATCAGGGTAGTCCCTGAAAATGACTGTTAAAAATAACCAGCTGTAATTTCTTCTCTTAGTCTTCTTTGATTCCCTTGATCAGCCCCCTGCCTTGCATTCCCATAGCTCTCTATGTGTTACTCTTACCCTATCTAGTATTAATATATTGGACAGTCACCATTTGTTGGTGAGTAATTCCTTCCTAAACTCTGAACCTCTTGAGGGCAGAGATTGGTCATTTATTCATTCTTCACATCTACTTAGATCTCATTGCTCCAATGTGATAGAGAATAGACTGATCTCAAGCCATATGCAGCACGTCATTTATTTTACCCATTATCTGCACGGCATAGACCTGCTCTTTTCATTTCTGCCAGGAAGCTTCCTAGTCACAGTGTTTGAGGGGATATGTATCAAAAAGGCATATAGCACAAAATTAAGATCTATGTGTTTCTATCCATATCTTCTCAAAGCTAATATCTTCATATGGTTCCATTTGCTCTGGAGATCCTGGGGCATCCTACAGTTGAGATGTACTACAGTTTGTTATCCATTCATTACTTGCAGGATGTTTGAGTTTTCAGCAATTATGAATTATCATGAATAGGTTTTTGTGTGAACATAATTTTTTAGGAGTTTATCTTTTTTTTCCTTTTTTTAAAAATTGAAGTATAGTTGATTTACAACATTAAATTAGTTTCAGGTATACAGTATACTGATTCAGTATTTTTATGGATTATATTCCATTAAAAGTTATCATTTTTAATGGGCTCTGCATGTAGCAGACCTGGGTATGGCATAAGCCCTCTTGGAGGAAGTCACCATTAATCCTACCACAGAGCTGCCAGAACTTATACAGGACTGGGGAAACAGACTCCTGGAGGGCACAGACAAAACCTTGTGTGCAGCAGGACCCAGGAGAAAGGAGCAGTGACCCCACAAGAGACTGACCTGGACTTGCCGTGAGTGTCCAGGTGTCTCCAGTGGAGGTGTGGGTCAGCGGTGGCCTGCTGCAGGGTCGGGAACACTGAGTGAGAGGTGCATGCGGGAGGTCGCCATTATCCTCATTGCCTCCACCATAGTTTGGCCTCAAGTCAAACAACAGGGAGGGAACACAGCCCCACCCATGAACAGAAAATTGGATTGAAGATTTACTGAGCATGGCCCTGCCCATCAGAACAAGACCCAGCTACCGCCTCAATCAGTCTCTCCCATCAGGAAGCTACCCATAAGCCTCTTATCCTTATCCCTCAGAGGGCAGACAGAACGAAAACCACAATCACAGAAAACTAACCAAACTGATCACATGGACCATGGCTTGTCTAATTCAGTGAAACTGTGAGCCATGCCGTGTAGGGCCACCCAAGATAGACAGGTCATGGTGGAGAGTTCTGACAAAACGTGGCCCATTGGAGAAGCAAATGGCAAACCACTTAAGTATTCTCGCTTGAGAACCCCATGAACAGTATGATAAAGCAAAAAGATAGGACACTGAAAGATGAACTCCCCAGGTCGGTAGGTGCCCAATATGCTACTGGAGATGACTGGAGAAATAACTCCAGAAAGAATGAACAGATGGAGGCAAAGCAAAAACAACACCAGATCATTCAGGTATGACCTAACAAATCCCTTATGATTATACAGTGGAAGTGACAAATAGGTTCAAGAGATTTTCTGATAGACATAGAGTGCCTGAAGAACTATGGATGGAGGTTCCTGACATCGTACAGGAGGCAGGGATCAAGACCATCCCCAAGAAAAAGAAATGCAAAAGGCAAAATGGTTGTCTGAGGAGGACTTAAAAATAGCTGAGAAAACAAGAGAAGCTAAAGGCAAAGGAGAAAAGGAAAGATATTCCCATTTGAATGCAGAGTTCCAAAGAACAGTAAGGAGAGATAAGAAAGCCTTCCTCAGTGATCGATGCAAAGAAATAGAGGAAAACAATAGAATGGGAAAGACTAGTGATCTCTTCAAGAAAATTAGAGATACCAAGGGAACATTTCATGCAAAGGTGGGCACACTTAAGGGCAGAAATGGTATGGACCTAACAGAAGCAGAAGATATTAAGAAGAGGTGGCAAGAATACACAGAAGAATTATACAAAATAGATTTTCATGACCCAGGCAACCACCATGGTTTGATCACTCATCTAGAGCCAGACATCCTGGAATGTGAAGTCAAGTGGGCCTTAGGAAGCATCACTACAAACAAAGCTAGTAGAGGTGATAGAATTCCAGTTATTTCAAATCCTAAAGGTGACGCTGTGAAAGTGCTGCATTCAATATGCCAGCAAATTTGGACAACTCAGCAGTGGCCACAGGACTGGAAAAGGTCAGTTTTCACTCCAACCCCCAAAAAAGGCAATGCCAAAGCTTGTTCAAACTACCACGCAATTGCACTCATCTCACATGCTAGCAAAGTAATGCTCAAAATTCTCCAAGCCAGGCTTCAGCAATACGTGAACTGTGAACTTTCAGATGTTCAAGCTGGATCTAGAAGAGGCAGAGGAACCAGAGATCATATTGCCAACATCAGCTGGATCATCAAAAAAGCAAGAGAGTTCCAGGAAAACATCTATTTCTGCTTTATTGATTATGCCAAAGCCTTTGACTGTGTGGATCACAATAAACTGTGGAAAATTCTGAAAGAGATGGGAACACCAGACCACCTGACCTGCCTCTTGAGAAATCTTTATGCAGGTCAGGAAACAACAGTTGGAATTGGACATGGAACAACAGAGTATTTCCAAACAGGAAAAGGATTCCGTTAAGGCTATATACTGTCACCCTACGTATTTAACTAATATGCAGGGTATCATGAGAAATGCTGGGCTGAATGAAACACAAGTTGGAATTAAGATTGCTGGGAGAAATATCAATAACCTCAGATATGCAGATGACACCACACTTATGGCAGAAAGTTAAGAAGATCTAAAGATCCTCTTGGTGAAAGTGAAAGAGGAGAGTGAAAAAGTTGGCTTAGAGCTCAACATTCAGAAAACTAAGATCATGGCATCTGGTTCCATCACTTCATTGCAAATAGATGGGGAAACAATGGAAACAGAGACTATATTTTGGGGCTCCAAAATTACTACAGATGGTAACTACAGTCATGAAATTAAAAGATGCTTGCTCCTTGGAAGAAAAACTATGACCAACCTAGACAGCACATTAGAAAACAGAGACGTTAGTTTGCCAACAAAGGTCCATCTAGCCAAGGCTATGGTTTTTCCAGTAGTCATGTATGGATGTGATATTTGGAGCATAAAGAATGCTGAGTCCTGAGGAATTGATGCTTTTGAACTGTGGTATTGGAAAAGACTCTTGAGAGTCCCTTAGATTGCAACAAGATCCTAAAGGAAATCAGACCTGAATATTCATTTGGAAGGACTGATGTTGAAGTTGAACTCCAACACTTTGGCCACCTGATGCAAGGAACTGACTCATTTGAAAAGACCCCGAGGCTGGGAAATATTGAAGGCAGAAGGAATGGGGGACAACAGAGAATGAGATGGTTGGATGTCATCATTGCCTCAATGGACATGAGTTTGAATAGGATCCCGGAGTTGGTGATGGACAGGGAAGCCTATTGTGCTGCAGTCCATGGAGTCACAAAGAGTTGAACAGGACTGAGCGACTGAAATGAACTGAAAAGTTATCACATGATAGTGCTATAATTCCCTCTGCTATCTGTATACATAGCATATATAAACGGCACAGGAAATTATAGCCATTTTCTTGTTGCTTATCTGTTTAATACAGAGTCACTTGTATCTCTTAATCTCATACCCCTAACTTTCCTCTTCCACTATCCTCTCCACTCTGGTAACCACTAATTTGCTTTGTATATCTGTGAGTCTGTTTCAGTTTTACTACATATATTTGCTGTTTATTTTTTAGATTCCACATATAAGTGATAGCATACATTATTTGTCTTATTTGACTAAGCAAATTATTCTTTAAGTCTATCCATGTTGTTTCAAATGATATAATTTAATTATTTTTATTGCTGAAGAATATCATATTATGTATTTATCTATACTTATATATCACATATTTTTTATTCATTGTCTGGAATGGACCCTTGGGCTTACTTCCATAATCTTGGCTATTGTAACTAGTGCTACTGTGAACCTCACGGTGCACCAGTCTTTTCAAATTAGTGTTTTCATTTTTTTTCAGATATATACCTAGAAGAAGAATTGCTGGGTCATATGGAAATTCTGTATTTAGTTTTTTCAGAACCACCATACTCTTTTCCACAGTACATGCATCATCTTACATTCCCACCAACTATACTCAAGAGATCCAATTTTTCCACATCCTTGTCAACACTTGTTATTTTCTTTTTTTTTTTTTTTTGATAGTAGCTATCTTAATAGATGTGAGGTGGCATTTTATTATGGTTTTAATGTACATTTCCCTTATAACTAGCGATGTTAATCATCTTGTCACATGCTTTTTGGCCATTTGATTTTGTCCTTTGGAGAAATGTCAAGTCTTCTGCCCATTTTAAAAATCAGTTTGATTTTTTTTTAATATTGTTGAATGAGAATCATTTTCAGTGGTTCTTTGAAGCAGAAATTCTCAACTTTTTTTGACAAGGGTGAAGGTCACTTCTGATAAAGAACAAAATTCTTGCACATTTATACTTCAGCACTTACCACAAAGTGGCTTGTACTATGGCTAATTGTCTTCACTTGAACAAACTGAGCAATAAAAGGTCATGTTATTGATTCTTACTTAATAAATCTCAAGTTCCTAGGAAGGTTAGTACAACAGAGTTCAAGGGAGGAAGTTAGGGGTGCGTGGGTTTTTCAGAAAAGCTCTCAGGTGTTTCAGGTATTTATTCTTGTTGCAAATCATTCCCAAACTGAGTGGTTTTAAACAACAACCATTTAATTTCCCATGATCATGTGGGTTGGCGTAATGGATCTTCTGTTAGTATTCCCTGGGCTCACTCAGATTGCTGAACTCAGCTGTGCATTCAGCTGGCAGCTGGGAGGTGGGAAGGTCCAAGATGACTTCAGTCAAACCATCTTGTCTGGGGCCTTATTAAAGATGCCTAGGGGGCTGGAAGCATTCTCTGTCCACATGGTACTTCATCATTCCACCTCAGTTTTCTTCCAAGGTATCTGGCTTCTCAGAAGGTAAAAACAGATGTTGTAAGTTCTTTTAGGATGTAGGTCCAAAACTCAGAAAGTGCCAAAGTCAAAATAAGTCACAGGGATAGCCCAGTTTTAAGTGGAGTGGAAATAGACTCACCTCTTGATGAGCATGCATTCGTGCTAAGTCACTTTGGTCGTGTCTGACTCTTTTTGAGTCTATAGTCTTAGCCTGCCAGGCTCCTCTGTCCATGTAATTCTTTCAGACAAATACTGAAGTAAATTCCTATGTCCTTCTCCAGGGGATCTTCCCAACCCAGGGACTGAACACTCATCTCTTCTATCTCCTGTCTTGTAGGTGGATGCTTTACCATTAGCGCCACCTGGGAAGCCCACCTCTTGATAAGAAAAATTACATTAGTGAAAAAATACATTAGTGAAAGAGCACAAGGATGTGGGGGATCATTGTCATCATCCTAGGACATAATATATAATGGCAGGTGATTCTGAGGTCTCCCTAGGGACAGGACGGCTCTGGTTTGAGAATCACTAGTATGTAAGCTCAATTACCCCAATAACTGCTTTGTTGTGTTTCTCTCTCTCCTCCTTGACTGTTCAATTCTGTGTCTATTTCTTATAGTCAGTAGCAACAAGACCCATACATGTAGGAACCTGTTCAAGTTTATGAAGCTATAGCAACAGGTTTGTAAACATGGCATCAAGGCTATGGAAACAGAAATGGTTCCAAAGAACACAGTATTTTTATTCTTGTTTGTATTTGCAGTGGGCTGTCTATAATATAATTTACAAGTACATTTTTCATGTAAGAGGATGGGTAGATAGCTCCTGACCCAACATTGGTAGAAGATTCATTTTGAGTTGTTATTGATTCACTCACAACCTGTCACATATTGGCCTTGTGGCCCACAAAACGCATTTATGAGACAGTTGCCTGGATCAGGTGCAGATTGGCTGAGAAACTTTACAAAGTAGTGTTATCCATGCAAGGTTTGCAGTCCTTGCTGCTGCTGTTCAGCCGCTCAGTCATGTCTGACTCTTTGCAACCCTGTAGAAGCAGCACACCAGCCTGCCCTGTCCTTCACCATCCCCCAGAGTTTGCTGAAACTTATGTTCATTAAGTCTCTGATGCCATCCAAACATCTCATCCTGTCACCCCCTTTTCCTTCTGCCCCCAATCTTTCCCATCATCAGGTTCTTTTCCAAAGAGTCAGCTCTTTGCATCAGGTGGCCAAAGTATTGGAGCTTCAGCTTTAGCATCAGTCCTTCCAATGAATATTCAGGGTTGATTTCCTTTAGGTTGACTGGTTTGATCTCCTTGTTGTCCAAGGGACTCTCAAGAGTCTTCTCCAACACCACAGTTCAAAAACATCAGCTCTTCAGTGTTCAGCCTTCTTTATGAACCAACTCTCACATGCATACATGACTACTGGAAAAACCCTAGCTTTGACTATACGGACCTTTGTCAGCAAACTGATGTCTCTTTTGACCATTAGGGTGGTATCCTCTGCATTCTGATGTTATTGATATTTCTCCTGGCAATCTTGATTCTAGCTTGTGCTACATCCCGCCTAGCATTTCTCATGGTAATGTTATAGAGCCTTGGCATGTTCCTTTCTCAATTTTGAACCACTTCATTGTTCCATGTCCGATTCAAACTGTTGCTTTTTGTCTTGCATGCAGGTTTCCAGGGAGGTAAGTAAGGTGGTCTGGTATTCCCATCTCTTTATGAATTTTCTACAGTTGGCAGTCCTTACCACTTTATGAGAAGCAGGGTAGTGGGCAGAAGCAGAAAGAACCCAAAATCTAGACCTGTTTTCAATGCCAAGTTGTGGTAAAACCTCGACCATGTCAACTAAGGGCTCCTGAGCTTCATAATCAACATTTGTAAATTTATAATACATATTTTGGTGTTGGAAAACCAAATAAAATGACCGGTATAACAGCTGGCAGCTGTATCACTTGCTAGCACAAGTGTAGAGACTAGCATTCAGAGCAGGTAAACCAGATACAAATGTTCTGTTGATGTATTATTGTACGTTGATCTCAGATATTGGCCTATTAGACTTGAAGGCAATTTCCAGGTGTTTTTTTTCCATTTATTCAGTTCAGTTCAGTCACTCAGTCGTGTCCAACTTTTTGCGAGCCCATGAATCGCAGCACGCCGGGCCTCCCTGTCCATCACAAACTCCCGGAGTTTACCCAAACTTATGCCCATCGAGTCGGTGATGTCATCCAGCCATCTCATCCTCTGTTGTCCCCTTCTCCTCCTGCCCCCAATCCCTCCCAGCATCAGTTTTTTGCAATGAGTCAACTCTTCGCATGAGGTGGCCAAAGTATTGGAGTTTCAGCTTCAGCATCAGTCCTACCAATGAAAACCCAGGACTGATCTCCTTCAGGATGGACTGGTTGGATCTCCTTGCAGTCCAAGGGATTCTCAAGAGTCTTCTCCAACACCACAGTTCAAGAGCATCAATTTTTCGGCACTCAGCTTTCTTCAGAGTCCAACTCTCACATCCATACATGACCACTGGAAAAACCATAGCCTTGTTTAGACGGACCTTTGTTAGTAAAGTAATGTCTCTGCTTTTTAATACGCTATCTAGGTTGGTCATAACTTTCCTTCCAAGGAGTAAGCGTCTTTTAATTTCATGGCTGCAGTCACCATCTGCAGTGATTTGGGAGCCCCAAAAAATAAAGTCTGCCACTGTTTCCACTGTCTCCCCATCTATTTCCCATGAGATGATTGGACCAGATGCCATGATCTTAGTTTGCCGAATGTTGAGCTTTAAGCCAACTTTTTCACTCTCCTCTTTCGCTTTCCTCAAGAGAATCTTTAGATCGTCTTAACTTTCTGCCATAAGTGTGGTGTCATCTGCATATCTGAGGTTATTGATATTTCTCCCAGCAATCTTAATTCCAACTTGTGTTTCATTCAGCCCAGCATTTCTCATGAGGTACTCTGCATATAAGTTAAATAAGCAGGGTGACAGTATATAGCCTTAACGTAATCCTTTCCCTGTTTGGAACTACTCTGTTGTTCCATGTCCAATTCCAACTGTTGTTTCCTGACCTGCATAAAGATTTCTCAAGAGGCAGGTCAGGTGGTCTGGCATTGCGATCTCCTTCAGAATTTTCCACAGTTTATTGTGATCCACACAGTCAAAGGCTTTGGCATAATCAATAAAGCAGAAATAGATGTTTTTCTGGAACTCTCTTGCTTTTTTGATGATTCAGCTGATGTTGGCAATATGATCTCTGGTTCCTCTGCCTCTTCTAGATCCAGCTTGAACATCTGAAAGTTCACAGTTCACGTATTGCTGAAGCCTGGCTTGGAGAATTTTGAGCATTACTTTACTAGCAAGTGAGATGAGTGCAATTGTGCAGTAGTTTGAGCATTCTTTGGGATTGCCTTTCTTTAGGATTGGAATGAAAACTGACCTTTTCCAGTCCTGTGGCCACTGCTGAGTTTTCCAAATTTGCTGGTATATTGGGTGCAGCACTTTCACAGCATCACCTTCTAGGATTTGAAACAGCTCAACTGGAATTCCATTACTTCCACTAGCTTTATTCATAGTGATGCTTCCTAAGGCCCACTTGACTTCACATTCCAGGATGTCTGGCTCTAGGTGAGTGATGACACCATCGTGATTATCTGGGTCATGAACATCTTTTTTGTACAGTTCTTCTGTGCATTCTTGCCACCTCTTCTTAATATCTTCTGCTTCTTTTAGGTCTATACCATTTCTGTCCTTTATTGAGCCCTTTTTTGCATGAAATGTTCCCTTGATATCTCTAATTTTCTTGAAGAGATCTCTAGTCTTTCCGATTCTATTGTTTTCTTCTATTTCTTTTCATTGATCGCTGAGGAAGGCTTTCTTATCTCTCCTTGCTATTCTTTGGAACTCTGCATTCAAATGGGAATATCTTTCCTTTTCTCCTTTACTTTTTGCTTCTCTTCATTTCACAGCTATTTGTAAGGCCTCCTCAGACAACCATTTTGCCATTTTGCATTTCTTTTCCATGGGGATGGTCTTGATCCCTGTCTCCTGTACAATGTCACGAACCTCCGTCCATAGTTCATCAGGCACTCTGTCTATCAGATCTAGTCCCTTAAATCTATTTCTCACTTTCACCGTATATTCATAAAGCATTTGATTTAGGTCATACCTGAATGGTCTAGTGGTTATCCCTACTCTCTTCAGTTTAAGTCTGAATTTGGCAATAAGGAATTCATGATCTGAGCCACAGTCAGCTCCTGGTCTTGTTTTTGCTGACTGTATAGAGCTTCTCCATCTTTGGCTGCCAAGAATATAATCAATCTGATTTCGGTATTGACCATCTGGTGATGTCCATGTGTAGAGTCTTCTCTTGTGTTGTTGGAAGAGGGTGTTTGCTATGACCAGTGTGTTCTTTTGGCAAAACTCTATTAGCCTTTGCCCTGCTTCATTCTGTACTCCAAGGCCAAATTTGCCTGTTACTCCAGGTGTTTCTTGACTTTCTTCTTTTGCATTCTGGTCTCCTATAATGAAAAGGACATCTTTTTTGGGTGTTAGTTCTAAAAGGTCTTGTAGGTCTTCATAGAACCGTTCAACTTCGGCTCTTCAGCATTACTGGTTGCGGTATAGACTTGGATTACCATAATATTGAATGGTTTGCCTTGGAAACAAACAGAGATCATTCTGTCATTTTTGAGATTGCATCCAAGTACTGCATTTTGGACTCTTTTGCTGACTATAATGGCTACTCCATTTCTTCTAATGGATTCCTGCCCACAGTAGTAGATAAAATGGTCATTTGAGTTAAATTCACCCATTCTAGTCCACTTTAGTTTTCTGATTCCTAGAATGTCGACATTCACTCTTGCCATCTCCTGTTTGACCACTTCCAGTTTGCCTTGATTCATGGACCTAACATTCCAGGTTCCTATGCAATATTGCTCTTTACAGCATTTGCCCTTAATTCTATCACCAGTCCCATCACAACTGGGTGTTGTTTGTGCTTTGGCTCCCTCTCTTCATTCTTTTTGGAGTTATGTCTCCACTGATCTCCAGTAGCATATTGGGTACCTACCGACCTGGGGAGTTTCTCTTTCAGTATCCTATCATTTTGCCTTCTCATCCTGTTCATGGGGTTCTCAAGGCAAGAATACTGAAGTGGTTTGCCATTCCCTTCTCCAGTGGACCACATTCTGTCAGACCTCTCCACCATGACCCGACCGTCTTGGGTGGCCCCACATGGCATGGCTTAGTTTCATTGAGTTAGACAAGATTGTGTTCCTGTGATCAAGTTGGCTGATTTTCTGTGATTATGGTTTTAGTGTGTCTGCCCTCTGATGCCCTCTCGCAACACCTATCGTCTTACTTGGGTTTCTCTTACCTTTGACGTAGGGTATCTCTTCGCGGCTGCTCCAGCCAAGTTCAGCCACTGCTCCTTACCTTGGACGAGGGGTATCTTCTCACGGCCGCCCCTCCTGACCTTGAACCTGGAGTAGCTTCTCTCGGCCTTCCTGCTCCTGCGCAGCAGCCAAGTGTTTAATCATTCTGATTAAGTCACAGCTGTGATGGCTGCTGCTCAAACATGTCCTTTGGTTGTGCTGATAAATGTATAATTAAAATAAAAAGGAAAGTATCATTCAGTTTATAAAACTTTATCTTACTCTTCATCACAAGTACATTGTATTGTAACTTATTTTGTGTGTGTATCCAGTTTCTCAGTTAAATTGGTTAGGGTTTGAGGGCAGAATTTGGGGTCTTATGCTATTTGGACCTCCTGTATCTGTGCCTGGAGAAGGAAATGGCTACCCACTCCAGTATTCTTGCCTGGGGAATTCTATGAACAGAGGAGGCTGATGAGCCACAGTCCATGGAGTCCCAAAGAGTTGGACACAACTTAGCGACTGAACAACAATCTGTACCAGATTCTTACTAAAATTTGGTGATGATCAAAATCAATAACTTACTGCATAAGACATGGCACAGTTTGCCTAAATTGTGTATGATATTTAGCTAGCAGCGTCTCACAATGGGCAAAGCCATGTCCACTCTAAATTCACATGTTGAAGTCCCAACTCCCTGTCATTTCAGAATGTGACTGTATGTGGAGATAGAATCTTTATAGATATAATCAAGTTGAAATGAGTTCATTAGAGTGGGCCCTAATGCAACATGACTGGTGTCTTCTTAAGAAGTGGAAATTTGGACATGGAGATATACATAAAAGTAAGAAAATATGAAGAGATGTAGGGAGAATACAGCCATCTAAAACCAAGGAAAGAGGCCTGAGACATATTCTCCCTTGGATCCCTCAGATGGAATCAACCCTGCTGACATCTTAAGTTTGGATTTCTAGCCTCCATAACTGCAAGCCAACACATTTCTGCTATTTAAGTCACCCAATCTGTAATGCTTTGTTATGGCAGCTCAAACAAACTAATACATGTCTTAGGATGACAGAGTTTTGCCCAGCACCACTTGTTACATGCAGAGAAGAGTTGTGTATCACCTGTGAACTCATTGGTGATAATCATAGTGTTCAATACAAATTAAAGAAGTTCTCCATGTGAGACCTCTATGCAGCTTCTGCCTGATGCCCTGTTTGATAGGTCTCTGGAAGAAAATAAAGATATTTCTCAATTCATATCTTTCTCATCTGAGAAAAAGTAAAGGTTGGAGACTCAGTGATAGTTCTCATTTTCAATGTGGATTGCGTTCCTTTTTCTAAGAATCCTTTTTAATCACAGGGACAGCTTTTTGGCAAAGGGGTGGAATATGTGTTTCATAGTAAGAGCAAACATTGCTTGATGAGTTGGTACCAGTGTGGGTAATTTGCATCAGTGTGATCTTCTGCATGATAATAAGGTTAAATAATGAGTGGTGAAAATCTATTTTTTACTCATCCTCTGTACAAAGGTGAAAGCTTTTAGGTAGTTATTGGAAACATTTGGACACCATAATATGACCTCTTATTCCAGGTAAGTCTGATTCACAACAGGGGGCTGCAACTGTGCATTTTGGATAAGTCTTAGTGTCCTTTTACTTTTGAGATTCTGAAGATACCTCTTTCCATTGCAGTCCCTTGCTGCAGTGAATATCTAGCAAATGCCATGAAAATTAATGTCTGCACTGGTTAAAGACATGTTGAATTAGATGAGTACCTGTGAAACCACCTGAGGCTAATTTTGTTATCAAACTTGGAGTCTAATTACTGACCTAGTTATGTTTAAAGGTATGGTAGCAGTATTTCTTTTTGTATAATTGCAAGTGTTGCTTTGCTCACTAATTTTTGGGGGGATTTTAAACTTTTTTTGGCTGCACTGTGCAGCTTGTGGGCTCTTAGTTCCCCAACCAGGGATCAAACCTGGGCCCTCCCTAGTGAAAGTGCAAAGTCCTAGCCACTGTGCTGCTAAGGAAGTCCCTACTACTAGTTTTTAAGAAAAGAAAATCGTGAGAAATTAAAATCTTGTGGAATCCCAGTGAAAATGACACAAATTCTTTTTGCCTGGGCTTGCAGAATCACCAGGCGTTAATAAGGAAGGCATAATATTGCAATTCAGGAGATGCAGGTTCCACCACTGGGTCGGGAAGATCCCCTGGAGGAGGAAATGGCAACCTATTCCTGTATTCTTGCCTGAAAAATCCCAAGGACAGAGGAACCTGGTGATCTGTAGTCCATAGGATCACAAGGAGTTGGACACGACTGAACAACTGAACCCCTGAGCACAATATTGTAATTAAGACATAATATTGTAGCTTTTCTAATAAATAAATAAATAGGCATGTGTGCACATGTGTATGTATTGCATGCTGTAAAAATGATGGAGAAATTCACTTGATCATGATTCTAGAATCTACCCAAATTTTCTTTAAGGGAAATGAGGGAGAGGAGAGAGCTGGCAGTAGTGTCAGAATGGAAAGATGCACTCCTTTGTGAAAAGCCACTGGGTTATAAGTATGGGTTAGAATTATATTCAACTAGAATGTATACTCTCCACCCTTCAGTTGTTTTTATTTAGGAAAAAACTGTGCTAAATCTAAGATGATGAAATAAATCTTTCTCTTCTCCTGCAGGTTCTTTAGACGAGCTAGTTTAGAAATAGCAGTCTTTGGAAACTATGACTAATCATGAAATGTAGTAATTAAGTTTTATAGAAAGATGTTGTAAGAAATGAGATGATAGATATGAAAACACCATAAATTCTTAAGGAGAAAGTTATTACTAGAGTGGGTTTCTTTATACATCTGTGTAGCTTACTTCCTGGTTTCAAAATTTTGTGGGTGTGGGATTCATTAAGGAAGCATGGCTTTACTTGATTTGTTTTCAGAGGGAAAAGAGTTGTGTTTAATTTAAAATATTTTTTAAAAATGCCCACAATGTAAAGTCAAATCAGGAGTAAAGGATTAATCTTGGGACTTCCCAGGAGGTCCAGTGGTTGAGAATACACCTTCCAATGTAGGGGATGTAGGTTTGATCTCTGGTCAGGGAACTAAGACCCTACATGCTGCAGGACAGCTAAGCCCACGTGCCACACCTAGAGAGCCTGTGTGCCAGAGCCACTGAACCTGAATGCTACCGTGCCTTCAGACCACAGTGCGAGACACCCACGTGCTGCAACTAGAGAAAACCTGTGTGCTGCAATGAAGAGCGAGTGCAGCCAAAAATAATAATAATAAAGGATCTATCTTGTGTGAGATAAGAGGAGTATCTAGAGGAATTATATTTTATTCTGTCACCGTTGAGGTGAAAACAAGACTGGAAACCGAGAAGATCAGCAGGTTGTCCACATACTATTATGACATAGTGAGTTTTGGGGTAAACAGACAGTGGTCATTTGCTGGCTGTCTGCCTTTGGGCAAGTTATTTAACTTTTTTGAGCTTCAGTGTACTCAGCTATACAAAGGAGATGTTATGGTGGTGGTTTAGTCACTAAATCATGTCTGACTCTTTGTCAGCCATGAATTATAGCCTGCCAGCCTCCTCTGTCATTTCCTTCTCTAGAGGATCTTCCCAACCTAGGGATCAAACCCAGGTTTCCTGCACTGCAGGCAGATTCTTTACTGACTGAGCTACTAGGAAACATATAAAGACGGGATAATTTTGAATTTTGTCTTATCCATGCTCAAATGACATCCTGAGAGCCTGTGACTATTAGTAGAGGCTCAAAAGTTGGCTTTGGAAATTTCTGCTCTGAGTTTTACATCCTTGTTGGGAAACATTGTAGAATGGGAAGAAAAATCATAGAACTGCTCCTGTGAAGGATGCAACGTTTAAACCAGGAAAAACTTCCCCAATCCACTTTATTTGCCAGGAGTCTGTCAAAGAGCAGCCTTTTTTAGAGAAAACATTTGACTGTGGAGTTTCCTTATGGAAACGATTGCATGGAGGAGAAAAAACTGAGGATTTAAAAAATGTACACTCTTTTACTTCACCTATATTCCATACGTGACTTTGCTTTCTGTCAAAGTAATAAATATTGGGAAGTCAGAAGACTGCTTGATTAAACTCTAGAGTATTTAAACTTTCTCTTTTTTGGGGGGGGACTGCTTTAGTCTCTGATAAGAATGCTTATTTCCAGGAAGGCAACTAGATCTAATTTAGGAGATAAAGGGCAGATCTCTGACAGAAAATTGCCATCTGATGGTAGAATTTTCCATTCATTCAGTATAACTTATTTCATCCTTTCACATTAGAAACATCAGAGTCTGACAAAAGGCCAAGAGACAATTTTTAGATACAGTGTATGTTTGGCAGAAGGAATTACATGATATATTTAATTATATAAATAAAATGTTATTTCTTTGAATACGGAAATTTTCAACTATTTGAGGAAAAAGTCTCTCTCCCAACCCCCACCCTTCTTTGTCTTTTCCTATAATAGTATTTTGTAATTTAATCATTCCTTGAACAGAAACAGATCAGCACAAAGAAATTTCTGACTTGTTTCTTATTGCATCACTCATTAGCCTTAATTTGACGGTCTTTTTCTCTCCTTAGAGATTCTACCAAAAAGGTAGGCCTTGTAAGGAAACAGAGTTGGGAATCTATACACATTGTGTTTACGTGGAAGTTGCTGAAGGATGGTAATCATGTTTGTACCTAGCCACATCCTTACTTATCTCTGGGCTTTATCTGCTTTTTTACTTAGGAATATAAAGAAGAAAGAACAACTTTTCTCAGTATCGGACTGGTTCAATTAACTATTTTAAAAAAAATATTTACATAAATATTTGAAAAATGCTATATAACTTCTCTTCAAGAAAATAATTACAGGCAGCCTCTTATTTAGTTGGGTGTAGCTGCAGTGTTATTCATAATTATATATTCCAAGCTTCTCTAATAGTTGATACAAAAGGAATTCAGGGGGATGGAGAGACCTGTGCAAAGTCATCAGTTAAGACAGCAAAAAGGTTGAAATTAAATGTCAAAGTCTCAGGTCAGTACCCCTTCCTATAAACCATTTTATCTTAAGAGTGGAGATTTGAGTGTTATGGTGGCAAGACAGATTCATTTCATGAGAAAATTCATATTTGGGGAAAGAATGTAAGGTCTCATATGTCCTTGACAACAGATATTTTTCTGGAGCCAGAGAAGTGTAACAAAGGCTTGACTCTGATCTCTTCCTAAAAAATCAGCTCTCTCATCCACTGTTAGTTGTACAAGCTTTGATTCCATGCCTGGCATGGGCCAGGTTTGTGCTCAGTCTCTCAGTTCAGTTCAGTTCAGTCTCTCAGTTGTGTCTGACTCTTTGTGACCCTATGGACCACAGCACGCCAGGCCTCGCTGTCCATCACCAACTCCTAAGGTCTACTCAAACTCATCCATTGAGTAGGTGATGCCACCCAACCATCTCATCTTCTATCGTCCCCTTCTCTTCCTGTCTTCAATATTTCCCAGCATCAGGGTCTTTTCAAATCAGTCAGTTCTTCGCATCAGGGTCAAAGTATTGGAGTTTCAGCTTCAATGTCGGTCCCTCCAATGAACACTCAGGACTGATCTCCTTTAGGATGGACTGTTTGGATCCCCTTGCAGTCCAAGGGATTCTCAAGAGTCTTCTATAATACCACAATTCAAAAGCATCAATTCTTCAGATCTCAGCTTTCTTTATAGTCCAACTCTCACATCCATACATGACCACTGGAAAAACAATAGCCCTAATGATACAGACCTTTATCGGCAAAGTAATGTCTATGCTTTTAATATGCTGTCTGGGTTGGTCATAAATTTTCTTCCAAGGAGTAAACATCTTTAATTTCAAGGCTGCAGTCACCATCTGCAGCGATTTTGGAGCCCCCCAAAAATAAAGTCTGACACTGTTTCCACTGTTTCCCCATCTATTTGCTGTGAAGTGATGGGACCAGATGCCATGGTCTTAGTTTTCAGAATGTTTTCAGTTGGCTTTAAGCCAACTTTTTCACTCTCCTCTTTCGCTTTCCTCAAGAGAATCTTTAGATCGTCTTAACTTTCTGCCATAAGTGTGGTGTCATCTGCATATCTGAGGTTATTGATATTTCTCCCAGCAATCTTAATTCCAACTTGTGTTTCATTCAGCCCAGCATTTCTCATGATGTACTCTGCATATAAATTAAATAAGCAGGGTGACAGTATATAGCCTTAACGTAATGCTTTCCCTGTTTGGAACTACTCTGTTGTTCCATGTCCAATTCCAACTGTTGTTTCCTGACATGCATACAGATTTCTCAAGAGGCAGGTCAGGTGGTCTGGTGTTCCCATCTCTTTCAGAATGTTCCACAGTTTATTGTGATCCACACAGTCAAAAGCTTTGGCATAGTCAATAAAGCAGAAATAGATGTTTTCCTGGAACTCTCTTGCTTTTTTGATGATCCAGCTAATGTTGGCAATATGATCTCTGGTTCCTCTGCCTCTTCTAGATCCAGCTTGAACATCTGAAAGTTCATAGTTCACATATTGCTGAAGCCTGGCTTGGAGAATTTTGAGCATTACTTTACTAGCAAGTGAGATGAGTGCAATTGTGCAGTAGTTTGAGCATTCTTTGGGATTGCCTTTCTTTAGGATTGGAATGAAAACTGACCTTTTCCAGTCCTGTGGCCACTGCTGAGTTTTCCAAATTTGCTGGCATACTAAGTGCAGCACTTTCACGGCATCACCTTCTAGGATTTGAAATAGCTCAACTGGAGTTCCATTACCTCCACTAGCTTTATTCGTAGTGATGCTTCCTAAGGCCCACTTGACTTCACATTCCAGGATGTCTGGCTCTAGATGAGTGATGACACCATCGTGATTATCTGGGTTGTGAACATCTTTTTTGTACAGTTCTTCTGTGTATTCTTGCCACCTCTTCTTAATATCTTCTGCTTCTTTTAGGTCTATACCATTTCTGTCCTTTATTGAGCCCATCTTTGCATGAAATGTTCCCTTGATGTCTCTGAGTTTCTTGAAGAGATCTCTAGTATTTTCCGTTCTATTGTTTTCCTCTATTTCTAGGCATTTATCATTAAGGAAGGCTTTCTTATCTCTCCTTACTATTCTTTGGAACTCTGCATTCAAATGGGAATATCTTTCCTTTTCTCCTTTGCTTTTCACTTCTCTTCTTTCTACTGCTATTTTTAAGGCCTCCTCAGACAGCCATTTTGCTTTTTTTGCATTTCTTTTTCTTGGCGATGGTCTTGATCCCTATTTCCTGTACAATGTCACAAACCTCCGTCCATAGTTCATCAGGCTCTCTGTCTATCAGATCTAGTCCCTTAAATATATTTCTCACTTCCACTGTTAATCATAAGGGATTTGATTTAGGTCATACCTAAATGGTCTAGAGGATATCCCTACTCTCTTCAATTTAAGTCTGAATTTGGCAGTAAGATGTTCATGATCTGAGCCACAGTCAGCTCCCAGTCTTGTTTTTTTTTGACTGTATAGATCTTCTCCATCTTTGGCTGCCAAGAATATAATCAATATGATTTTGGTCTTGGCCATCTGGTGATGTCCATGTGTATAGTCTTCTCTTGTGTTGTTGGAAGAGGGTGTTTGCTATGACTAGTGTATTCTCTTGGCAAAACTCTATTAGCCTTTGCCCTGCTTCATTCTGTACTCCAAGGCCAAATTTGCCTGTTAGTCCAGGTGTTTCTTGAATTTCTACTTTTGAATTCTGGTTCCCTATAATGAAAAGGACATCTTTTTTGGGTGTTAGTTCTGAAAGGTATTGTAGGTCTTCATAGAACTGTTCAGCTTCAGCTTCTTCAGCATTACTGGTCAGGGCATAGACCTGGATTACCGTGGTATTGAATGATATGCCTTGGAAACGAGCAGAGATCATTCTGTCATTTTTGAGATTGTCTCCAAGTACTGCATTTTGGACTCTTTTTTGTTGACTCTGATGGCTATTCCATTTCTTCTAAGGGATTCTTGCTCATAGTAGTAGATATAATGGTCATCTGAGTTAAATTCACCCATTCCAGCCCATTTTAGTTTCCTGATTCCTAAAATGTTGGCATTCACTCTTGTCATCTCCTGTTTGACCACTTCCAATTTGCCTTGATTCATGGACCTAACATTCCAGGTTCCTATGTAATATTGTTCTTTACAGCATCGGACCTTAATTCTATCACCAGTCTCATCCACAATTGGGTGTTGTTTATGCTTTGGCTGCCTCTCTTCATTCTTTTTGGAGTTATGTCTCCACTGATCTCTAGTAGCATATTGGGCACCTAACAACCTTCGGAGCTCATCTTTCAGTTTCCTATATTTTTGCCTTTTCATACTGTGCATGGGGTTTTCAAGGCAGGAATACTGAAGTGGTTTGCCATTCCTTTCTCTAGTGGACCACCTTTTGTCAGAACGCTCCACCGAGACCTGTCTCTCTTTGGTGGCCCCACATGGCGTGGCTCAGTTTCACTGAGTTAGACAAGATTATGGTCTATGTGATTAGATTGGTTAGTTTTCTGTGATTGTGGTTTCAGTCTGTCTGACCTCTGATGCCCTCTCTCAGCACTTACTGTCTCACTGGGGTTTCTCTTACCTTGGACGTGGGGTATCTCCTTAAGGCTGCCGCTACTGATCTTGGACATAGGGTATCTCCTCTGGGCCATGCAGTCTCTCAGAGTCAGAGGCAAATAAGACTCTGTTGAGAACCTCAAGAAGCTTACAATTTACCACTAGTCTCTATCCTTCCTCTCAATTAATGGTGGAGGAAAAGATACTAAAACTTTTAGTTATATGTGTTCTCTAAAGAATAAGAAAAGCATCAGCCTTGTGAAACAGTTAACATGTGGATCAAAGTAGTCAAGGTAAATGATGTGTAAATCAATAAACTTGCTTTGAAGATAGATATGCAAAAATTTTAACTAATAAGAATGTTTGACCAAAAATACTTGGAGATAGTATACAGTGAAAACAAGAAATAGTCTAGTGAATTTGGAGATTGATATCGAGGTGATAGTTTTCCTGAACTGATTTTAATATTATAAATGATTGATTTTCAAATTGGGAGGGGAAGACTCCCATAGTAGATCATTATATATATATATATATATATGGGTGTGTATCTATCTATCTATATATATGTGTGTGTGTGTATACATATATATATATATATATATATATATATATATATATATATTCCCTGGAGAAGGGATAAGAATACTCCAGTATTCTGACTTGGAGCATTCCATTGACTGTATAGTCCATGGGGTTGCAAAGATTCGGACAGGACCAAGCAATTTTCACTTTCACTACATATATATATATATGTATATATACACACACACACATATATATGTGTGTGTGCATGCTTAGTCACTCAGTTATGTCCAACTCTTTGTGACCCATTGGATTGTAGCCCTCCAGGCTCCTCTGTCTGTGGATTTTTCAGGCAAGAATACTGGAATGGGTTGCCATTTTCCTCCCCCAGGGGATCTTCCTAACCCCCAGGGGTCGACCCCACATCTTCTGTGTCTCCTGCATTGTAGGTAGATTCTTTACCCCCTGAGCCACCAGGGAAGCCACATATGTGTGTGTGTACATATATATTGTATATATATACATATGTATGCATATATTCTTTTTAATGGGAAGAGTATAGTTTGAAACAACTTATGTTCTGTCTTCTTGCTTGAATTCATTTTTGAAATATAATGCCCAATATATCTGTGGGATGGTGAGAATTTTATCACTAAAAGTCATAGATGAACAAATGAGAGTTATTAAGTGCATTAAGTGAGGTTTAGAGGAAAGATGGACTTCAGAATCCACCATTGGGAGTTTCACATCTTTGCTGACAACTCTGGTCAAGTCCTTGTAGTTAACTCATTTCTTTTATCTGTAAACAAGATATAGCAGTAAAAATATGGTAAGGTTGTGGTGAGAATTAAAATAAAATGAAGTGCCTGAGCACGTCTATACATCCTGGTAGATTCAGCGTGCATGCTCAGTTGCTTAGTCATGTCCAACTCTTTGCAATTCCATGGCCTGTAACCCAGCAGGCTCTTCTGTCCATGGAGGAATACTGGAGTGGGTTGCCGCATCCTTCTCCAGGGGATCTTCCCAGCCCAGGGATAGAACCCGTGTCTCCTGCGGCTCCTGCACTGGCAGGCAGATTCTTTACCACTGAGCCACCTGGGAAGCCCTGAGAGATCCTAGAAGAGGCAATAAATATAATGTTGTTCCTTTGAAAGAACATATCTTAAGGGTTAAATACCCATCTTCACGTTAAACATTGGCTTCTAAAGATTAAAATTCCACCTGAAACTTTCAGTTCTTTATGACTGATTTTCATGTTGCTTTAAGTTATTCACTGTGACTGTTGACATCTTGATAAGATCTTCATATTTGTTCCAGAAAGAAGTACACAAAGAAACTGGCAGCATTGTGGTGAGATGTAATATTCTATTATGGATTTAAAAATGAGCTGAGAGATTAGTAAAACAAGGAGGAGAAAAAGGCAGGTCACAGCTTGTAACAAAATTAGTTGTACAACATCCATGCCTTCTACACTGGGGCTTGAAATGTTCATATTTTCAAAGAAGTTTCTGACAAGCTGGGCAGAATGGCCAGACTGTTGACGTGCCAGATGATAAATTATTTAGTCAGGGCAAAGATGAGAACAGAGCTTTAAAGACTCCCAGAACATATTAAAAAGATTAGATAATTGTGGAACAAACATAGTTAATTGAGCAAAATAACAGCAGGTGAAATTTGAAACAGGCAAGTGTGAAGTAGGGCATATTGAAGAATAGGATGTAAACTACTTATACACATGATACCTTCCTAATTGATTATAAAGCCTCTCAGGGCCATGAACTAACAGATACTGTGGGTCAGTTAAGGAAGCATCTTGGCTGGTACATGAAACTTTCCATAGAGTGAATGAGCATTTTCTTATTAATAGCATTATCTTAATTCTTTAAAAAATTATATTTGTATTCAGTATAGAACATTGCAAAGAGGAATGAGAAAAATCTTGGAAAAGAGCAAGTGGAACCGGGATGGAGGAAATGGGAAAGGCATACAAATAAAATTTACTGAATATCTAGCATGTGTCTGGCACTGGGTTGCCATAGTAAATTGTATCATTTGCCCACAATTTTTGCTATTCTCTGTATTCAAGCCCTTTGTTCTATCACTTTGCAGTTTCTCCTACCAGAGGTGGGTATATTTCCAAGCTCTGCGAATGTTGGGCTTGCCATGTGGCTTGCTTGAACTACTCAGACATTAGCAGATGTGATGTGAATGGATGCTTATATGACTTGTATATGAAATGGGCATGTTCTCATGCATGTCTGCCATTGCTGTCAGATCATGCTTGTTGTAGCCATTGGTCTAAGAAGCATGAATGCTCCTTGTGAACCACTAAGATCTTGTAGTGATGGTTAACTTTATGTGTTGACTTGACTGGGCCATGAGGTGCCCAGGTATTTGGTCAAACATTATTCTGGGTGTGTGGGAGAAGGTATTACAGGATGATATTAACATGTGAATCTTTGGACTGAATAAAGGAGATTGTCCTTCCAGTGTGGGTGGGCCTCATCCAATCAGTTGAAGTCTTGGATCAAACAAAAGGGCTAACATCATGACAATTAAGATAGATCTCTTCCTATTTGACTTCTTGAGCTGGAACATCAGTCTTTTCCTGCCTTTGGACTCAAACTGAAACATTGGCTCTTCCTGAATCTGAAGTCTGTTGGCTTTTTGACTGAAACTATATCATCACAGTTAGAACTGGACATGGAACAACAGACTGGCTCCAAATAGGACAAGGAGTATGACAAGGCTGTATATTGTCACCCTGCTTGTTTAACTTATATGCAGAGTACATCATGAGAAACGCTGGGCTGGAAGAAGCACAAGCTGAAATCAAGATTGCTGGGAGACATATCAATAACCTCAGATATGCAGATGACACCACCCTTATGGCAGAAAGTGAAGAGGAACTAAAAAGCCTCTTGATGAAAGTGAAGGAGGAGAGTGAAAAAGTTGGCTTAAAGCTCAACATTCAGAAAACTAAGATCATGGCATCTGGTCCCATCACTTCATGGGAAATAGATGGGGAGACAGTGGAAACGGTGTCAGACTTTATTTTTCTGTGCTCCAAAATTACTGCAGATGGTGACTGCAGCCATGAAATTAAAAGATGCTTACTCCTTGGAAGGAAAGTTATGACCAACCTAGATAGCATATTAAAAAGCAGAGACATTACTTTACCAACAAAGGTCCATCTAGTCAAGGTTGTAGTTTTTCCAGTGGTCATGTATGGATGTGAGAGTTGGACTGTGAAGAAAGCTGAGCGCCGAAGAATTGATGCTTTCGAACTGTGGTGTTGGAGAAGACTCTTGAGAGTCCCTTGGACTGCAAGAAGATCCAACCAATCCATCCTAAAGGAGATCAGTCCTGTGTGTTCATTGGAAGGACTGATGCTGAAGCTGGAACTCCAATACTTTGGCCCCCTGATGAGAAGAACTGACTCATTTGAAAAGACCCTGATGCTGGGAGGGATTGGGGGCAGGAGGAGAAGGGAATGACAGAGGATGAGATGACTGGATGACATCACCGATTCGA
This sequence comes from Muntiacus reevesi, assembly GCF_963930625.1. Lineage (NCBI taxonomy): Eukaryota > Metazoa > Chordata > Mammalia > Artiodactyla > Cervidae > Muntiacus > Muntiacus reevesi. Next base: position 5,149,016 of record NC_089256.1, on the reverse strand, counting down.
TGGGCATGAGTTTGGGTAAACTCCGGGAGTTGGTGATGAACAGGGAGGCCTGGCATGCTGCAATTCATGGGGTCACAAAGAGTCGGACACAACTGAGCGACTGAACTGAACTGAACTATATCATCAGCTCTTCTGGGTCTCCATAATCTTCACACTTTCTTTCTCTCAATGAATGTATCTGTCGATTATATGTTTATCTATCTATGTATTTGATCTGTCTATGTATTGATATCTATGTATTTATCCTTGTGTCTATGTATCTAACTATGTATGCATGTATGTATGTATATAAGAATCTATCAATCAGCTCTTTCATGTTGGTTCTGCTTCTTTAGAGAACCTAAATACAAGACTTCTTTGTATATTAGCATTGTTTATACAGTTATAATATTTGTATCAATATGTAATTATCTCAATTAAGTCTCATGATTATCTCCTGTGGTAAAATTTTCACCCCTCATTTAAGAACGAAATTATGTTTTTAGTTTTTGCCTGTGCTGCATCTTTGCTGCTGCTCAGACCTTTCTCTAGTCGTGGAGAGTGGGGCCTACTCTCTAGTTGGGGTGTGCAGGCTTCTCATTGCAGTGGCTTCTCTTCTCTTATGGCTCTAGGGTGCACAGGCTTCAGGAGTTGCAGCTCTCGGCGTCTAGAGTACGTGCTCAGTAGTACGTGCATGGGCTTATTTGCTCTGTGGAATGTGGGATCTTCTAGGATCAGGGATTGAACCTGTGTCTCCTACATTGGCAGGAGGATTCTTTAACACTGAGCAACCAGGGAATTCCCTCCCCTTATTTCTACAGATGCAAAAATTCAGGTTCAGATGGTTAAATGACTTGTCCAAGGTCACATAATAAGTGTCACATGGTGGTATTGGAATTTAAATCGAAGTCTTTGTAGTTTCAAAGCCTGTCATCCTTTACATATGCTATGTTGTTTTCCAGAACCCTGGAGAGATCAGAAGCAGAGGATATTAGAAAGTCAATTATGGTGCAGCTATAGTTCTTTTTGAAGGCCTGTTCTAGGCTAGGTTAAGTACTCAGCTGGACATTACTCTAGTGCCTCAGATGTGGGATTAGCAGTCTAGGATGACCCAGGGACCACTCTCATTGGGCGAAGAAATTACAGCTGAGCAACTGGTACCTGAGTTACCTCCCGCCTAAATGATACATAAGGAATGACCTCTCCTTTGCTTCTCTCACTGTCTGGTCTCTTTAGTCATGACATCACATGGATCAATTATGTTTATGTTTATATCCAAGTGGCCCTGGGAGAGTTCTCATTAGGATAAATGAATGTCTCAGGCCACTTGGTATAAAACAGCTCCCTTCAAGATAGTTAAGAAGGAAAAATACTAACCAATTTCAGAGGATTCCTGGAATCTTGTATCTTGTTGATTATCTACTATATACTGCTCCAGGCTAATTGTAGTTAATGTTAGTACAAATGTGAGTTTCTGAGTAGACAAAGCCAATATATTTACTTTGTTTTTTATACTTTTGTTACATCTGACCCAACAAATTAGGTTACTTAATTCTAGATTTAATAAAAATGCTTTTTTTTCAGTTTAAAATTCCTCCTATGTTTGATATAATTTTTCTCCAGAGAATAAGATGCTGCCAACATGTATTAAACTGTAACATTAAAATTGAAATCTTTGTTTTAATACCTGGTGATGGAGTGATTTTAATGAGGGCAGTCCTGTATTGAAGCTCAAGTTTTCTATATTGACACTTTGAGTTACCTTTTCTCCCTCAAATGTTTTCTCCATGCCCAGATATATCTCTGTTTCTCTTTTAAGAATACAGAAGCCTGTTATAGAAGAAGACAGATAAAATGTGCCCAATTCTACTAGGAATGTGAGAATAAATAGATTATTATTTATAACTGGAACCAAGTAGTCTTGAGAAAATTGATTCTTGCATTGTGTCCATTGGACTTTCGTGAAGTGTGATTTTTAGTCAGTACAAGGATTTTTGAAACAAACCTCTTTTTTTTAAGAGACATTTATGTTAAAAATCTTATCAATGTTTAACAGAAAATTTGATTGTCACTCTTATTTTTGCATTTTATTTTTTGCTGTTTTTCTTTTCTGTTTATAAGAATAACATATGTTCATTATAGAACACTGGAAGAAAAATGGATAAAATTCACTCATATATTCATAATGTTGATTGAATGATAGTATATTGATCATTTTGTTTTTACCTTTTGTCTAGGAACATATATTTAAATACATTACAACAAAAATATATAGATTATTTTTTTTCCACTTGAGAATAGTTTCCTGGGCATTTTCCTATGTCTTCATGAAGTCTTTGAAAACATTTACTTATAATTCTCATCTTGAATTTTCCTTTTTGGAGGCATGACTCTCAAATCTATAATTTCAATGTCAAGTTAAAAACTTCTTAGTAGATATTTTTTTAAAAAATAAATTTTCCCCAGTTTATTTATTTTTCTTTTTAAATTTACTTGACCAGGTCTTAACTGTGGCACACAGGATCTAGTTCCCCAAAGGATTGAACCTGGAGCCCCTGCATTGGGAGCACAGCGTCTTAACCACTGGGCCACCAGGGAAGTCCTTTTACTGGACATCTTGACCTGGACAATCTCCCACATATTTAACTCAAAAGGCTGCAAAGTGTCCTCACCTCCTTCTCCTAAAATATTATCCTTTAAAAATGCCAATCTCTCTGTTAATGGTCCTGAAATTCTCTTGGTGATGTAAGCTAACAAGTTTTGAATTTCTCTCTCCTATCCACTTGTTACTCATTATGCAATTACTCATTATGCCCTAGGGTAGGATCTTGGCAATGCCATTCATATTCTTTCTTCCTTCCCAGTGTCACTTGGAAAATTTCTTAAGTAGAGCCTAGAGCAGGGTAGTGATTGCTTCAATGTTGTGGACACCATGGCCTTCTTCCATTGCCACTCCCTAGTGTAGGCCCCCATTACCCTCCTCTGGATTATTATGATATACTTTTAACCTTTTCATACTGTTAACTGGATTCTCGGAAGGGGACGAAAGAAGGTGACGACACAGGATGCGATGGCTGGATGGCATCACTGACTCAATGAACATGGGCTTGAGTAAACTCTGGGAGTTGGTGATGGACAGGGAGGCCTGGCATGCTGCAGTCCATGGGGCCACGAAGAGTTGGACATGAGTGAGTGACTGAACTGAACTGAACTGAACTTTTAACTGTATTCCAGCTCACAGAAAAGCAAGCTCATAAGTCCTTGAGGAATCATAAAATATTAGAGATGAAAGAAGCTTTCAACTAGGAAAGAAAATAAGGTTTAGAATGATTAATTTTCTTGATCTCAAATAATTGTAAGTAGAGTTAGAACTGGGCTTCCTAACTCTTGTTTTAGAATTCTTCAAATTCTGTCACAATTTCTCCAGAGCTTTTTAATGAATGTTAAGTAAACACCAACATCCTTAGCCAGCAATTCAAGGTCCTTCACAGTCTGACTCCCAGTTCACACTTCCAGCTCACCTCTCCTTGTCCTTTGAATATTCTACATCCTTCTGGCATATTGCTTTTGCATTTCTCCCCATATAGAACAGCATCACAATCTAGCATGACCTGCCCATGCTCATCTCCATTTGTTGAAAAGCTCCTTGTTATTCAAACCCAAGGTGTAACCTAGCCTCTTCAGTCATATCTTTCTTGAAGATTCCTGTTGAAATGCCCTTTAATTTTCCCTCTACAAATCATTTGAATGTATGGTAGTTGTCAGTTTCTGGTAATGTAGATTTTAGATGAAAGGATAGATTGCAACATCCCTTCTGAGTTCCATGCTCCTTAAGGACGAAAATAATGAGTTCTTAATCATCATGTCATTCAAAACAAATAGAACACAGCCTTCTGTGTAGTTCAGAATCATGAAATCTTTTTTTTATGAATTAAAAAAAAATTTTAGGTCACTCTGTGCTGCATCACTACAAACAAAACTAGTGGAGGTGATGGAATTCCAGTTGAGCTATTTCAAATCCTAAAACATGATGTAAAAGTGCCACACACATTATGCCAGCAAATTTGGACAACTCAGCATTGGCCACAGGACTGGAAAAGGTCAGTTTTCATTCCAATCCCAAAGAAAAGCAATGTCAAAGAATGCTCCAACTACTGCACAATTGCACTCAATTTACATGCTAGTAAAGTAATGTGTAAAATTCTCCAAGCCAGGCTTTAACTATACATCAACCATAAACTTCCAGATGTTCAAGCTGGATTTAGAAAAGGCAGAGGAACCAGAGATCATATTGCCAACATCCGCTGGATCATCAAAAAAGCGAGAGTTCCAGAAAAACATCTATTTCTCCTTTATTGACTCTGCCAAAGCCTTTGACTGGGTAGATCACAAAAAACTGTAAATTCTTAAAGAGATGGGAATACCAGACCACCTTACCTGCCTCATGAGAAATCTGTGTGCAGGTCAGGAAGCAACAGTTGGAACTGGGCATGGAACAACAGCCTGGTTCCAAATACGAAAAGGAGTATGTCAAGGTTGTATACTGCCACTCTGCTTATTAAACTTATATGCAGAATACAACATGAAAAATGCTGGGCTGGATGAAACACAAGTTGGAATCAGGATTACTGGGAGAAATATCAATAACCTCAGATATGCAGATGACACCACACTTATGCCAGAAAATGAAGAATTAAAGAGCCTCTTGATGAAAGTGAAAGGGGAGAGTGAAAAGGTTGGCTTAAAGCTCAACATTCAAAAAACAAAGGCCATGGCATCTGATTCCATCACTTCATAGCAAATAGATGGAGAAACAGTGGAAGCAGTGGCAGACTTTATTTTTTTGGGCTCCAAAATCACTGCAGATGGTGATGGCAGCCATGAAATTAAAAGACGCTTGCTCCTTGGATGAAAGTTATGACCAACCTAGACAGCATATTAAAAAGCAGAGACATTATTTTGCCAACAAAGGTCCATTTAGTCAAGGCTGTGGTTTTTCCAGTAGTCATGTATGGATGTGAGAGTTGGACTATAAATAAAGCTGAGCTCAGAAGAATTGATGCTTTTGAACTGTGGTGTTGGAGAAGACTCTTGAGAGTCCCTTGGACTGCAAGGAGATCCAACCAGTCCATCCTAAAGGAGATCAGTCCTGGGTGTTCATTGGTAGGACTGATGCTGAAGCTGGAACTCCAATACTTTGGCCACCTGATGCAAAGAACTGACTCATTAGAAAAGACCCTGATGTTGGGAAAGATTGAAGGTGGGAGGAGAAGGAGACGACAGAGGATGAGATGGCTGGATGGCATCACCAACTCAATGGACATGAGTTTGAGTAAACTCTGAGAGTTGGTGATGGACAGCGAGCCTTGGTGTGCTGCAGTCCATGGGGTCGCAAAGAGTCGGACATAACTGAGCAACTGAACTGGACTGAACTGAACTGTGCTGCATGTCGGATCTTAGTTCATAGACCAGGGACTGAACCCTTCCCCCTGCTTTGGAAGTACAAAATCTTAACCACTAGACCTCCAGGGAAGTCCCATGAAATCTTTTTCTTTTTTTGTGGGGGAGGTGGTTCAGGTACAGATATTAATTATAACTATAGTCACAAGCAAAAATTCTCATATTATGAAAATTATGAGAAAACTACTGAGTTTTGATATTTTGATATTCTATGTTAGATTGCATGCACCACAAGGAGTACATGATGCTGGAGTGTAGGAAGGAAATATTAAAACTTTTTATGTTTATCTTTTGGTTTTTAAAAAGTTTTGCTATTTCTTGAGTAGGTTTTATGCATAGTTTATTACTAAAGAAGTCAATGTAGATAATATAGAAATGAATTTATTTGTAAATAGGATATGAAGGATGTATGGGAAGCACAGTCAAAAAATTGTATCCCTGGTATCCAATCAGAAATGTACAAGGAGGAGTTTCATTTCTGGGAGTGGCTGACTATTCTGGACAGTCTTCCTGCTATCATAGTTTCCTCAAATAGCTTCCTGTAGCTAAAATCATGGAAGTTTCTTATTGCCCAGTGTTCAAAATAGATACATGCACTTGCTTAAATTGTGGTCCTGATTCTCATCTTTAAAGAAAGTCCAATCTCCATAATGATACAGGTGAAGCTGAGGGTTGATCTTTATCATGGGTCTAGTCATATTTTGTTGGTTTGTAACAGATGAATCAGGAAATAAGGAAATGTTTTGGCTTGTCTCCTGTCCTGAAGTGGCTCCTTGTGAGTGAACTACATGATTGCCACAGCAGCTGGTTGCAGGATACCAAAGTTTGGATTTCTATACATAATCAATTTCCAGATGCTCACAGTTATAAACTATCAACTGCCCCAGAAGCATAATTTTTAGGAACAGGCAATAATAATCAATAAGCAAATACTTTTAAAAAATCTACTTATATATTCTCTTGGTTGTTGCCTTTATTTATTAATTTGGCCGGATCTTAGTTGCAGCATGTAGGATCTAGTTCCCTGACCCAGGGATTGAACCTGGGTTGCCTGCCTTGGGAGCATGGAGTCTTAACTGCTGCACTGCCAAGGAAGTCCCTACTTATGTATTTTTTAAAATTAAAAAGTCTACGTTTTCCTGAATAGAAATTTATATTGTAGGAGTGTTTTTCAACTTATGATGATTATTGTTACATTTTGTGAGATAGATGTTGAAGCAAACTTAGTTTTATGAGGCCTCTATCAAAATAATTTTAAAACATTTTATTTAACTTTGAATGGGCAATGTATCTATATAGTTAAATATTCAAAAATATAAAATAACTTACAGTGAAAAAAGTTTTCTCTTAGCTCTGTATCTCAGCTGTCATTTTCCTTCACACTGGGAATCAACATGATTCATTTTTAAACTATTCATGAGCAAAAATAATAAATAAAAATTAAAATAAATAAATATGAGCAAAAATAGTATCTATCTTTCTACTTTTCTTGAGCAAACATTATCATACCATGTGCATTCTTTTGGACTATACGTCCAAAGAATGCGATATCTTCACCATATATAGATACACACACACACACACACACACACACTTTAGTATATTAGCACCTCAGTCTTCCTTTTTTTGCTCTTCCTCAGACATATTATTTCTCTGTATGTATGCAGTATATTAGGTAATCGCTGGGAGCTCAGTTGGTTAAGAATCTGCCTGCAGTGCAGGAGACCTGGGTTTGATCCCTGGGTCAGGAAGATCCCCTGGAAAAGGAAATGGCAACCCACTCCAATATTCTTGCCTGGAGAATTCCATGAACAGAGGAGCCTGGCAGGCTATGGTCCATGGGATCACAAAAGTCAGACATTACTTAGTGACTTAACCACCCACGCAGTATGTTTAATTCTTTAACTCAGTCTTCTATTGACAGATATTTAGATGTTTCTAGTATTTTTTTCACAGTACATGTATTCTTGTTAGTTTATTTGGTATCACTTTTCAAAGGTGGGAAGGTACATTGGGATAGAAGTAAGACTCAGTGGAAGTTTTTGAACATTGCTGATACCACCAAGAACAGACACTTGACTGTGGAGATATTAAGCTTTCCTAAAAATATTTTAACATCATCAGGGGTAGGGGCTTTACCTTCATTTTTAAACCAAATCTTGATAAGTCAATGTTTTCCTTGAATTTCACAATCCATGTTGATGTGGTGTGTGAGTTACAGCAGGGTCCAATAGTCTGTTTATGATTTGGGGTTATTGATTTTATTAGCTTGAGAGAAGTACTTTTTTATTCTAGAGTGGATATTTCTCATGTTAGTGGTAAGATAAAAGTCTACCAATTTCTAAAGAGCATCTTAGTTTGGAATTTTTTTACATTTCCTTGCTGTCTACAGTAAGTTTTTAAATCGTGTAAGTTGTAGTTGTACATCTGTTTTTGATAGAGGCATTTTATTTTGTTAATCTTTTATTAATTTTTATTGGAGTATGGCTACTTTTCAATCAAGTATTTTGTTTTAAAAATAACTTTGCAGCTTATCATCTTGTTACCAGAGGTACAATATGGGACAATATTTTAAAATTGATTCTGTTGGCTCAGCTGTTGCTGTTCAGCCACTCAATTGTGTCCGACTCTTTGCAACCCAGTGGACTGCAGCACACCAGGCCCTGTCCTTCACTATCTCCTGGAGTTTGCTTAAATTCATGTCCAATGAGTTGATGATGCCATCCAACCATTTCATCTCTGTTGCCCTCTTCTCCTCCTGTCCTCAGTCTTTCCCAGCCTCAGGGTCTTTTCCAGTGCGTTGGCTCTTAGCATCAAGTGACTCTTCACTGGCTTAGAGAGCGTGTGTATTTGTGTTGTGGAGCACTGTCAGTTCCTTACCCTCCAGAGAGGTCTCTCCATCTACAATTGTATAGGAATCACATGCAGCTCCTGCTTTCTTGAAGTTTTGCCCATAGAAGACATTACCAAACATTTGGCTCTTGCCCAGTCTAATAGGTAAAAAATTGTGTTGCAGTGCAGTTTTAATGCAAATTGCTCTCATTATAACTAAACTGTGTCATTTTCATATACTTCAGAATCATTTGTATTTCTTCTTTCAGGATCTGTTTCTTTATGAACCTTATCCATTTTTTTAATTTGACTTTTTCTTTCCAATTTGAAGGGACTTTCTTTCATATATATATATATATACATATATATGAGCTTCCCAGGTGGCTTAGTGGTAAAGCATCCACCTGCCAATGTAGTAGATGCAGGAGACATGGGTTCGATCCCTGAGTTGGAAAGATCCCCTGGAGAAGGAAATGACAACCCACACTAGTAATCTAGCCTGGTAAATCCCATGGACAGAGGAGCCTGGTGGGTCTACAGTTTATGGGGTTAAAAAGAGTCAGATACGACTTAGTGACTAAACAACAACACAAATAGCTATATATATAACATATGTATATATATACACATCTATATTTATAAAAAGTGAAAGTGTCACTCAGTTTTTTATATATATATACATATAATATATTTAAAATTAGCCCTTTTTCTGTATAAATGGCAAATGTTTTTTACCTCTTTATTATCTGTTCATCTCAATATTTTCTGAAATGCCTTTGCAGTGTTAAACCACCAACTTCCTAAATTTCAACAATGCAAGTAATACAAATAAAGAGAAGAAAATTTGGAAGAGGAAGATAACATGTCATGCAAGATAATTAATAGGACATTGAAAAGTAAGATAGGGAACTTATAAAAATCCTTATTTTACAGATGAGAATGTCATGCTTCAGAGAAGTTAAACATTATATATACACAGTCATCCAGGATGGAGTGGTAGACTATACGGCATGCATGGTTGGTTGCCAGCCCAAGGCCATTCACTTTTCCTTGGTGACTGATCCTAATTTTTTAGGTTTTTACCTCTGATTCATTAACCCAGAGCTAATCCTGATTGGTTGCAGCCTTAAGAAGAGGCATAGAATTCTTCCTGGCAATTAGCCAGTGAAATGAGAGGGCAAGTCTGTTGAGGGGCTTTGTGTAAAGGTTCTCTGGCTCATGAAAGCAGCCACACAGGACTGATGCCCTCCTTTTTTTCAGCTGGGCTTTGCTGACTGAGATTTGCTGCCTAGAACTGAGTCAGCCACCTTGTCACCATGAAGGGCATTAGCCCTAAGGCCAGTGGCATGCTGAGGATAGAGAGCGGAAAGGGAAATCGCTCGGGTTTTGGGTGATGTTTTTGAGTTGCTGAATTAACCAATTTTGGAAACTGTCTGTCTTGGATTTCTAGTTATATGATGCAGTCATTCTTATATGTTTGTTTATTTTTTATCTTTGCAAGTAATTCTTTTATTCTGTTTCCACTCTTTACTTGATGCCCCACAATGGAAGAAGTGAGGACAACTCAGCTGCTGCTGTGAGTTTAAGATTGTCAGTGTCATCTTCTCCTGTGCCCTTAATTAGTCTGTGCTTTTCTCTCCTATCCCTTCCTCCCAGCTCATGACTTCAGTTATCTTCTCAAGCGTGGGAAAACTCAACATGCAAATGTATACCTGGTTCACACTTATGGCTTTTTGGCTTAAGAGTTGATTGTTTTCTTCATTTGTTTCTAGTTTTTCAGTATGTACCCAACTCATCTTTAAAAATTTAATTAAAATCTTTTTATTGAATTATAGTTGATCTATAATATTATGTTAGTTTCAGATGTAGTGCCATGATTCAGATATATATATACATATATAGATTCATATCTCTCACTTTCCCTTGTTGGTTATTGCAAAATGCTGAATATAGCTCCCTGTGTTATATAGTAGCTCCTTGTTGGTCTTATTTATTTACTTTATGAAACTACTTTCTTGATTTCACAATATATAATGAAGATCTCTCCATGCAATAGGTAAATCTCTCCTGCTGGCAAAAATTTACAGGTTGGGTCAAAAACACAACGTTTTCAATAAGAAGTTGGTAGTAGGAGACCCACAAGAAACAAGTAACTCCAAAGTCTTACAACAAAGGCACATCGCAGATATGTATATTTATGAAGTAGGCGTGTCTCCCTATTAACTTCAGAGAAAACATCAGGGTTTAAGGCATATGGCAAAACTCATTAGAATGGTCATGGTGAGGTTGGGGTGGGGTGGGGCGCGGGGGTGTGTTTGGTGCTAACTGCCCACAGACTATGACTCAGCTGCTTTTCCTTCAGCCATCTCACCTTCTCCCCCATCCTTTCCAAATTCTTTCTCATTCTTGCCTGTGGCTCTCTAAGCCTCTGAGTCATGCACCAGGATGGGCTGCCTAACAGAGCCTATGATTTCCTCCAGGTATGTAACAGTCACCAACTCAGCTTACAAAGGGAGGGCTAAGGGCTCTTTATTAGAATCTTGCTCTTTTTCACCCTTTATTTCATTCTCCTGGTTGGCATTTTCCACAGTCAAACTTTTTTTTTTTTTTTTTTTTTACTGCTTGTTTCTTTTTGGACGCCATTGCTCCTGGTTTTATCCTTGCTGTTTCCTGCACCTCTCAAACCCACAGACCTGCAGAGGGTCGGGGTGGAAGCAAGGGGCTGCCGCAGGAGGTTGGACCATTTCTGACCCCTTATTTCTTTTTTTTAAGCTAGTTTTATTGAAGTTTTCTATCACTTGCAACTTAAAGCTTTCCCATATCAATACAGCCCACTCCAAGCTAAGTGAAATTTTGAATACATTGTGTTCTTTATATCAGGTATGAAAATCTCATTTTCATGGTGAAAGATACTGGAAAACTTTTTCGCCCCAGATTAAAAATGTAAAAATATGTGTCTAAGAAGTTTAAAAAAGTAAATAAAAAGTTAAAATGAAATGCAAAATTCTTTACCCTGATCACATTTCAAGCAGGCTAAGTCACCTGTCCTTTGTTTTAATGATTTTCCAAAATGCATGGAAAAGTCTTGCTTCTTTGTGACGTTGAAATCAAAGATGATTCTGATATTTGCAGATAGTGCTGACACAGTAAAAGAACACACCTGTCCATTTTTGCTTTGCATTGTCCTCTTCCTGTCAGTTGTGTATGTGATATAAAATAAGACCCTTCTGTGTAGCACTGGAGAACCTCCAAATCCATCCTCAGTTTACCTCTCTGACCCCATTTCTGACAGATTCTCTTGATTTATCCTATGTGCCAGCAAGCCTGAATCAATATCCTTCCTACACAAGACCTCTCCATGTCCCTGATGCTCTGTTCACCTCCCAGTGTTACTTCCTTCTTTTTGCAGGCATGGCTTACCCTGTGTTTGAAGTCCAAATGCTGCCTCTCCTGTCTCCAATTTCATCTTCCTGGTGACATTTTCCATGATACCTCCTTTCTCTGCTCTCCCAGCTGGAAGTAATACTCCTTATTCTGAACTCCTGGAACATTTTATCTTTGCCTCGTTAACAAATTGATGCCTTATATTTATCTCTATCTTTTAAAATGCATTTTTCTTCCAGTTGCTTTCTCCTGCTTTTTCGATATTTCTAAATTTGTAAGTATGCCTTTAAAAATGGCAATACCTAGATGGTCTTCAAGTTCCTATCATCTAAAGTTTTTAAGGGAATATTCATATATGCTTCATTGTTATACTCTCCAATGGTGCTAGCCCTGGCACTGAGCCTTGCCCATAGTATTGGTAGAATAAATATATTGGATATTTTGTCATATTTTTCCTAAACACTTTTACAGCTTGCTTGTTTACACTTGTGTCAACTCAACTAGCTAGTAATAAATCTCCAGAATGATCTTTCAGAGTTGAAAAGCAAGGAGTCAATCACATTCCGTAATTCTTTAAAAAGGAAAGGGTTATAATTGGTGTCAGGTAGTGTTGGTCGGAGTAAGAAGCTACTCTTGCTAGCCATGTTAGAATTCAATAATTAAAAGTTGGACCTTTTTTTCTGAATCACTTTCCACCTGTGTACCATTTGCTCCTAGGACATCATAGCAGAACAATAAGACCCTAAAAAACTTATCTATTAAATCAGTTATCTTTGTGGGAGGGGTAAGCTATAATTTGAACTGAAGCTATGATTACTTGCCTTGCAGTAGACTAATAATAATGTACTTTTAAAATTTACATATTTCCTGTGGAACCTGAAACAAAATGATGCAAATGAGCTTATTTAAAAACATAAATAGATTCACAGACATAGAAAACAAACTTACAGTTACCAAAGAGGGAATGCGGGGAGGATAAATTAGGAGCTTGAAAACAGATACCCACCCTGCTGCTGCTGCTGCTGCTAAGCCGCTTCAGTCGTGTCCGCCTCTGTGCGACCCCGTAGACGGCAGCCCACCAGGCCCCTGTCCCTGGGATTCTCCAGGCAAGAACACTGGAGTGGTGATACTCACACTACTATGTATAAAATAGATAAAGAATAAGGACCTACTGTATAGCACAGGGAACTATATTTAATATCTCGTAATAACCTCTAATGGAAAAGAATCTGAAAAAGAAAATATATTATATATACATGAAAGTGAAAGTCGCTCAGTCATGTCTGACTCTTTGTGACCCTACGGACTAAGCAGTCCATGGAATTCTCCAGGCCAGAATACTGGAGTGGGGAGCATTTCCCTTTTCCAAGGGTATCTTCCCAACCCAGGAATCGAACCCAGGTCTCCCACATTGCAGGCAGATTCTTTACCAGCTGAGCCACAAGTGTAACTGAATCACTTTGCTGTATATCTGAACCGTTGTAAATCAATTATGCTTCAATTAAAAAATAAAATGCACATATTTCTATAAAATATAATTGCTGCTGTGTGTGTTTAGTTGTGGAAACCCATAGACTGCCTGCCAGGCTCCTCTGTCTATGGGACTCTCCAGGCAAGAATACTGGAGTGGGTTGCCATTTCCTTCTCTAGGGGATCTTTCTGACCCAGGAATCAAACCCGGGTCTCTTGAATTTTGGCAGACTCTTTACTGACTGAGCTATGAGGGAAGCCCATAAAATATAATTAATGCATATTATATTCTAGATTAAAAATCCAATTTGCTGGTATGTGTTGTATGACTATTGTTTACATTTTACACGAGTGTGTGCATTGATCCTTCACTTTATAAGGTAGATACTGTTATCTTAATTTAATAGACAAGGAAGCTGAAACTCAGTATAAAGAAACTTCTCAAGTTAGGTCAAACATTTAGAGAGTGGCAGGGCTTGGAATGAAATCCAAGTCTTACTCACTCCTTAGTCTGGGGTTTTTCCACTGGCTAAGATGCCTTGTTTGATAGTTTTAGTATAACTTAGTACATACACAGGTTAAAACTTTAGATCCACACAAGAAATGAAGAGGGGAAGAGATAAATGTTATTGAGTTTTTCTTTACTGTGTCACTGTCTTATCTCAAATATTGTAAAATTGAAAGTAGCAATCTCTGTAGAATTTAACTGGAGTTACAGAGATACTCCTCATATCCTCAGTTTTACTTTCTGTGGTTCCAGTTAACCCTTGTCAATCACAGTTTGAAAATACTAAATGAAATTCCCAAATTCCCAAAATAAACAATTTGTAAGATTTAAATGGTACCCATTTTTTTCTAGAGTGATGCAATCTTGCACCATCCCACTCCATCCCACCTGCTCCATCCCTTTGTTCAGTGTTTCCCACCAGTTAGTCACTTGGAGGCCCTCTGGGTTATCAGGTCAACTGTTGCAGTTTCTCAGTGCTGGTGTTCAAATAACCCTTCCTTTATCAATAATAATGGCCCCAAAGCACAAGAGTAGTGATGCTGGTGTCAGATATGCCAAAGGGGAGCTGTGAAGTGATTTCTTCAAGTGAAAAGGCAAAAGTTCCTGACCTAATAAAGAAAGAAAAAAATCACATGCTGAGATTGCTGAAATCTATGGTAAGAACAATTTTTCTCCATGAAATTGTGGAAAGAAGTAAAAAGAAATTTGTGCTAGTTTTGCTGTTGTGCTTTAAACTGCAGAAGTTATGGAACAGGCGTGTGTGATAAGTGCTTAGTGAAGATGGAAAAGACATGAAATTTGGACAAGATATTTGGAGGGAGAAGTGGGATTCACACAACTTTTTGGCTTCCAAGTGGCTCAGTGGTAAAGTATCTGCCTGCCAATGCAGGAGACGCAGGGCCACAGGTTGGATCCCTATGTTGTAAAGAGTCAGCCATCCCCTGGAGAAGGGAATGGCTTCCCACTCCATTATTCTTGCCTGGAGAATTCCATGGACAGAGGAGCCTGGTGGGCTACAGTCCATGGGGTTGCAAAGAGTTGGACCTGACTGACTGAGCACATTCACATAACTTTATTATGGTATATAAGTATTTTGTTTTATTATTAGTTAGTATTGTTAATTTTTTCTGTGCCTAAACAGTAAACTTTATCAAAGGGATGTACATATAGAAAAAGCAGTATTTTTACAGTTTGGTACTATCTGTAGTTTCAGGCATCCACTGGTGTTTTTGGAACATATATCCTGTGAGTAATACTATATTTGCAAGCTTTTATTACATAACATGCCAGTTAGAGCAGTCAGTGTGTGCACAGTTGAAATGATTACATTTTGGTAAATTTTTGTTACAAGAACTAGCCATATTTTTTTCTTCCAGTTGTCTGAGCACGTTGGGCAGGTATTTATCTCTTCCTTTATTTGTTTATTTATTTTTTTGAACTGAAACGTTTTATTTTGTATTGGGGTATAGCTGATTAACAAGGTTATGGTAGTTTCATGTGAACAGCAAAGGAAATCAGCCATATATACACATGTATCCACTCTCCCCCAAACTCCCTTCCCATCCAGGCTGCCACATAACATTGAGCAGAGTTCCCTGTGCTGTACAGGGTGATCCATTTTAAATATAGCAGTGTAAACATTACCTTCCCAAACTCTTTTTAAGCTTAGTTCCTAACACCGAATCTAAGTGGTTCCAGGTTTTCCCTATCTCTTGCTTTAATAATTAACTATATTACTATCCAATGACAAGTCTTTAAATTCGTATCAACAGAAGTATTTCCCAAGAATTTGCAAGTATGTGGAGCTAAACAGAATTGACACTTAATGAAATTTAAGGATATACTTCAGAGTTTGTTAAAAGGAAGTTGTT
Source organism: Muntiacus reevesi (assembly GCF_963930625.1). NCBI lineage: Eukaryota > Metazoa > Chordata > Mammalia > Artiodactyla > Cervidae > Muntiacus > Muntiacus reevesi. The sequence continues at coordinate 5,133,512 of NC_089256.1, read as the reverse complement.
TCATAAGTCAGGAAACTACTTTACATGTGTAATACTCTATCCAAAAAATTATGTTTTTGAAACAAATATTGGCCTTTTTGTGAAAGAAACAGCTTTAAAATTACAGGCTACTAGTAAATTCTTAATATTTTTAAAATTCTAACATATTTAAATGATAGCAGATAAGTACAGTAGCATAAAGGACCCCTCGGTACCGATTAATATAGTTAATTAATATAGTACTTCTTCTAACACACCCAGATCCCATTTCCCTTCTTCATTTTTAAGAAGTGACCTCCATTATGAATCTTGTATTTATCATTCTCAAGTACATTTTCACACTTTATTCCATTTATATACATGTACATGCTCTTCCCTCCTGCCCTACCCACCACAGACTCCTAGGTAATCCTTAAAGTGTTACATTTTCAAAGTTTGTGTAGATAGTACCAGATTTTACTTTCCATTTCTGAGATTTATCTGTTTTGATACATATTGCCTTATACATGACCTAAAGATCATTCATTTTAGCATTATGTAATATGGTATTGGGAGAAGGCAATGGCACCCCACTCCAGACCTCTTGCCTGGAAAATCCCATGGATGGAGGAGCCTGATAGGCTGCAGTCCATGGGGTCGCTAAGAGTCGGACACAACTAAATGACTTCACTTTCATTTTTCACTTTCACCCATTGGAGAAGGACATGGCAACATACTCCAGTATTCTTGCCTGGAGAGTCCCAGGGATGGGGGAGCCTGGTGGGCAGCCATCTATGGGGTCGCACAGAGTCAGACATGACTGAAGTGACTTAGCAGTAGCAATATGGTATTGAATGAATATTGAATATACCTCATGTAAAAAATCCATTCTCCTTGACACGTATGAGGTTGTTTCTAATTTTCACAATGACAAATAATGCTACTCTGGTTCTCCTTCCTTATGTTTCTTGTTCATAAGTAGGGGAGTTTCTCTCATTCCAAGAATGGGACTGATGGTTTGAAATGCATCTTTAACTTTCCCTACACAATAGCAGGTTTTTGGAGATGCATCCTGCCTCTTCCCCCTGTGTGTGTGCTGTATGTGTGTATTGTGTGTGCTGCCTGCATAGTTTCATTTCTTCGGGTTCCTATTTGTGCATGTGGGGCTCCAGTTGGGCAGATGAGGAGGCCATTGCCTGTGCATCTGCCTCCATGTCTATGTGTGTGGAAGGGGTGGGTGTTAAGAAGCAGTATGGGGAGAAGGCTGGATGTGGCTACAGGAGTGCAGAGCTAGAAGGCTGAAGGACCCTCTGATTCCTGTAGTGTCCTCCCTCTTCCTCCTCACTCCATGTTCCCCTTTCAGGTCTTTTCCAGGCGGCAGTACCCAATGGAGCCTCCACTGTTATCTCTGAGGCCCTGGAGCTAAGGGATAGGGACAAACTGCAAAGCAGTCGTGTTCTGAAGGCAATGGACCACATCAACATTGCCATCATCTGCACCCTCATCAGCTTGTCTCTCTGTGATGGAATTAGAGAAGCTGGACCACCTGATATTGAACTTGGATGAGACTGAGGACAAGTCCAAGTTTGGGGGCAAAGCCGTCTTGAATGTGTCCTTGGCCACGTGTAAAGCAGGGGCAGTCAAGCTGGAATTGCCCCTTCACCACCACATTGCTCAGCTGGTCAAGAACTCAGATCTCATCCTGCCTGTGCCTACAACATGCTCAGTGGTGGCTCTCATGCTTGGAACAAGCTGACCACACAGGAGTTTAGATCCTCCCCATGGATGCAGAGAGCTTTCAGGATGTCATGCAACTCAAGGTGGAGGTCTATCACACACTCATCTAGGAATAGCATGGCAAAGATGCCACCAATGTGGGAGATGAACATGGCTTTGCCTCCTAAATTCTGGAGATCAGAAGCTTCCAAGCAAAGCCTTGGAGCTGGTAAATGCAGCCATTGACAAGGCTGGCTACACAGAAAAGATGGTCATCAGCATGGATGTTGCCACCTCAGAGGTTTATTATGGTAGCAGATATGACTTTAAGACTTTAAGTCTTCCTGATACATCATTGGGGACCAGGACTTTGTTAGGGCCTGTCTTGTTGTGTCCCTTGAGGCTGAAGTTTAGGCAGATCAATCTGATCAGCAAAGCCATCCAAGTGTGCAAGCTAGCCCAGGAGAATGGCTGAGGGTCGTGGTGAGTCACCATTTGGGAGATACTGAAGACACATTCATTGCCAATATCGTGGGGGAACTGTTCACAGGCCAGATCAATACTGGCGCCTGGTGCACCTGGCTAAGTACAATCTGCTCATGAGTGAGAATCACAGAAGAGCTGGGGCATGAAGCTCGATTGCCAGGACATAATGTCTGTAATCCCAGCATACTGTGATCCTTCTACGTGGCCTGAGACTTGGAACCCCTGGCTCATTCTCCTGGAACCTTTCGATCCTGCTTGCAATTTCATTCCAGACACCAGGCTGCCCTGCTGCACTGCTTCTTGGCTGGCTCAGCCCATGGTGCCTCCACTCTGCCCTCTCTGGGTTCCAGGTTGCGTAGAAGGCAGGGCCTGTGCAGCGCTGAATGAAGGCAGGTGCTGCCTGTGTGCCCTGGCCTGGCCTAAGATTATGTATGCGTTTGGTGGTGGTGGTTTAGTCGCTAAGTCATGTCTGACTCTTGCGACCCTGTGGACTGCCAGGCTCCTCTGTCCGTGGGATTCTCCAGGCAAGAATACTGGAGTGGGTTGCCATTTCCTTTTCCAAATAAATGTATGTTTTTATTTATTTTTTATTCATCCTGTTAATTAATAAATCACTTCCCCATAACTCTAGGGGACCGTGTGTCTGTATTTCTTGTGAATGTAGATTACTAGATGGCTTGAGGTGGGGATCTTGCCGAAATGGGAAGAGTAACAGAAAGGGCCCTCGATGATGGTCCCTGTGTGTGCTGAAAGCCTTCACTGCAACCTGGCTCAGTCCAGAGGTGGAGATATGTGCCTGCGGGCTCTACCCTTGTCCCACTCTTCCCAATCCTAGCTTTCTTGTTCTTATCCATCTATCTATCATCTACCTATCTATCATCTATATTAGGAGGGAAGTCCTGGTGGCTCACTGTCAAGAATCTGCCTGTAATTTAGGAAACACAGGTTTGATCCCCGGGTTGAGAAAATCCCCTGGAGGAGGGCATGACAACCCTCTCCAGTATTCTTGCCTGGAAAAATCCCATGGATTTTCTCCAGCCCAAGGAGCCTGGCAGGCTACTTGATCCATGGGGGTCACAAAGAATTGGACACAACTGAGTGACTCAACAACAGAACTAGTTTAGGAGGAGATCTGCTGCCTTAAGTGGGAACAGGGTTGCCTGGAACAAAGGCCACATTTCCCTGCTGCATTTGAAGCTGAGGGTGGACATTTCATTAAACTCCAGCAAAATATATGTAAGTGAATGTGTTCTGTGAGACTTTGAGGAGTGTCTTTCAATGAGGAGGTCATGCCCCTCTTCCCCTTTTTCGCCTTCCTGTTTGCTGCAATAAGATCATGGTGATTGAAGCATTAGACAAATACTTTTAAATCCTGTTTAAATGCATTTTAAGCATTCTTTGAATCTTGGTATTATGAAATGGAGTTTGGGGCCAGTTTGGCAAAAAAAACAACAACCAAAAAACCAAAAAAAACCCCAAAACACTGTAGGTTCTCCTCTGATTTCTTTTTTAAATTATAGCTGCTTTTTTTTGACAAAAACCTGGAATATTAGAATAATCCTTCTCTTTCATTTTTAAGCAGAAGCTACTGAATTTGATGTACTATTACTTACTTCATGTTTTTGAGTCTATGCTCATAAGAGAAACAGATGTACATTTTCTTTTGATATGCTCTTTCTATCCAGTTGTGCCCTCTGGGTCATATTGGGATTCCAACATGAGTCAAGTAGCTTCCTCACTTTTTTTCATCACTGAGGCAAGTCCTGTAAGATTTATAGCATTAATTACTTGAAGTTTTAGTAAAACTGCCGAGGTAATTTCCTGTAATTGTCTAAGCCTGTCTTTAGGTGGGGGAAACTTTTTCTCTCTAATTTGATTTCTTTAGTGGTTATTATTTTATCTCAGCTTTTCTACTTTTTATTCTCTCCACCTGTCATGCTAGTGTTTCTTTGACTCATTGAGCCTGTCCTGACTTCCCTGATTTTCCTGGCCTCATTAACCCATACCATTGACCTCTATGTGGAATTTCAAAATACATTTCATTTGGTTTTTTTGTTGCTGCCTCTCAGCTTGGGAGGAGATAGGACCAAACGGGACCCTTTCCCTCCCCTTTCCATTTGGTATCTTTTGCTGTTGTTCAGTCGCTAAATTGTGTCTGACTTTTTTCCACCTCATGGACTGTAGCACGCCAGGCCTCCCAGTAACTCACCATCTCCTGGAGTTTATCCAAGGTCATGTCCACTGAACTGGTGATGCCATCCAACCATCTCATTCTTTGCTGCCCTCTTCTCCTTTTGCCTTCAATCTTTCCTAGCGTTAGGGTCTTTTCCAATGATTTGGCTGTTCGAATTAGGTGGCCAAAGTATTGGAGCTTCAGCTTCAGCATCAGTCATTCCAATGAGTATTCAAGGTTGATTTCCCTTAGAATTGACTGGTTTGATCTCCTTGCTGGTATCTTTAGTCTCACCAAAATTGGCACTCCACAGTGGGCAGATATAAGTAGTTTTCTTTACTGCAGGCTAGACCAGTTATTTTGGACTTTCCATTGGTTCCTAGGTACTTTAAAACGTGTGTGTGTGGGTGTGGGGGGGTGTCCCTGGTGATATTTCCATTTTCTTCTGCCCTGCCCTCAGGGTCTCTATTTCTATGACCTGAACATCCCTGTCCTTTCCCACTTATCTAAAAATACCCCTCATCAAAGGAAAAGATCTGGCCATTTGGAACATCTCTCTTCTTTTATATTTTATTTAGTGAATCTTGTTGTATTGAGTATGGGAAAGGAGAATTTTCAGTCCAGTGGATGGGGGATGTTGTTTCTCCAATTTAACTTTTCCTTTCGATGGTCCCTCATCATGAGTCATAAATCATGAACTCTTGTCTTTTTTTTTTTTTTGTCTTTATAGTAGCATTTTACTGAGGGAGGCAGGAGGATAATGTGGAAAGAATTCTAACCTTGGTTTTATCCTTTCCGGTTTTTCTTTCTTTTTAAATTATTTTTGAGTATAGTTGATTTACAATGTTGTGTTAATTTCTGCTGTACAGCAAAGTGAATCAATTATATGCATGTATGTATATATGCATACACAGACACAGACACACAGACACACACACACACACAGACACACGCTTTTTAAGCTTCTTTCCCGTATAGGTCATACAGAGTATACAGAAGTGTTCTATGTACTATATGGTAGGTCCCTATCGTGTGTGTGTGCTTAGTCTTAGTAATGTCTGGCTCTTTGCCTCCCATTGGACTATAGCCCGCCAGGCTCCTCTGTCCATGGAATTTTTCAGGTAGGAATACTGGAGTGGGTTGCCATTTCCTTCTCCAGGGGATCTTCACACAGCAGGGATCAAACCCATGTCTCTTTCATCTTCTGTATTCGTAGGTGGGTTCTTTACCACTGTACCATCTGGAAAGTCAGGTCCTTCTTAGTTATCTATTTTATGTATAGTAGTTTTAAAATACCTAGGACCCAATGGAAAGTCCAAAATAACTGGTCTAGCCTGCAGTGAAGAAAACTACCCCAAGTTCCCAATTTATTCCTCCCCCATTCCCTCCCTGGTAATCAGGTCTGTTTGCTATATCTGTGATTCTGTTTTTGTTTTGTAAGTTCATTTGTACTATTTTATTTTTTAGATTCCACATGTAAGTAATATTATATGATATTTGTCTTTCTCTGTCTGACTTACTCAGTATAATAATCACTAGGTTTATCCATGTTGCTGCAAATGACATTATTTGGTTCTTTTTTATAACTGCATAATATTCTATTGTGTATATATACCACATTTTTTTTAATCTATTCGTCTGTCAATGGATTTAGGTTGCTTCTATGTCCTGGCTATTGTAAATTGTGCTTCAGTGAACATTGGGGTGCACACATCCTTTTGAATTATGATTTTCTCTGGATATATGTCCAAGAGTGAGATTACTGGATCATGTGGTACCTCTATTTTTAGTTTTTTAAAGGAATCTCCTTGCTATTCTCCATAATGGTTGTGAATCATGGATTCTTAAATTGTATGCTTAATACAGGTAGCTTGTCCTGCAAAATTAAACTGTAATGTTGGTGAAGGGGAAATCTGTTTCTCATTTTTTAAATGATTTAATCAATATTAAGACCTTAATCTTGCATCAGAAAACATGAGGGGCATTTGGCATCCATGATGCAACTGAGGAGCATTTGTTGCCTCAGTTGTTGAGTAGTCAACTTGCTTCACGAAAGAGCTTTATGAACTTCCAATGACTGTTCCTCCCACCTTGGAAAGTGTGATCTTATTAAATTAATTGGAGCCAGCAGTCCACATATGATGGGGAGACCAAAATAGAGAAAGATGGGGGAATTAACAATTTCTTCTACCCTAAAGTTTTGAGTATCACCTCTGTTCTCCAAATTTCCAGGAAGAATAAGGAGTAATGATAATAATAATAAGGTGATAATGATAAATATGTATTCAGTTCTTCCAGGCCTTGTGCCAAGAACTTTACAAGCTTTACTTTATTTAATCATTATAACAACCTTTAAATTACAATTATTATCTCCATTTTATAGATGAGAAAAGTAGTTTCAGTAATTAAGCAACTTATTCAAGACCACACAGCTGTAAGTGGTGGGACCAAATTTAGTGCATGCATGCATGCTCAGTCACTTCAATTGTCTCTTTGAGATCCTATGGACTGTCACCCGACAGACTTCTCTGTCCATGGGATTCTCCAGGCAAGAATACCGGAGTGGGTTGCCTTGCCTTCCTCCAGCGGATACTCCTGATATTCCTGACCCAGGGATCAAACCTGTGTCTTCTGCATTTCCTGTATTGCAGGCAAATTCTTTACCACTGAGCCACTGGGGAAGTCCACCAAATTAAGTCCTAGGTCTAATTCCAGAAACCACATTCTTGGCTCCCAAGGGAGCTTCCTCCCTACACAAGGAATAGCATGCCATTCTTTGTGGGAGGGAAATTCCTCCATTAAAGTGAAAATTTACCAGTTTGCTGGTAATAGGGAAAACCACCTGAACCAAGCAGCTCCAAGTCTATCACCTCTGAGACACTCTCTTCTAGAGTGACCATGCCACCACGTACTGCTCTGGGTTGGGGGAGCTCTGCCTTCTCTGGAAAGTTCCACCACTGAGATAGGCTGGCGTGAAAAGATTACTGTAGTCAGTACTGAGGGAGAACGTGAGAAAAGCAAACCAAGAAAACACTCAGGGCATAGATACCATCCAGCTGGCAGCTTTGTGATCCTGAAGCTCATTTTCTCTCTGGGCTTGTGAGTCTGGCCCCATTCCACATGCTGCAAGGTGCTCCTAAAGGACTGGGGCATATTTGGCCCACGTTATCAGGGGAGCAGTTTCGGGCTTCAGCTGGCAGCAAGATAGGAGCTGGGGCCCTGATTCCCCCGCGTGCCTGAGGCTAGTCCTTCCTTCCTTGTTTTCATTGCTTGGTATAAGAGTTTGCTGCCTGCCAGGTGCCTCCTACCAAGTTGATTTTCCAGTCTTAGCAGCCACCTCTTTGGCCAAGAGTTGGCAAGTCTCTGGTGATCAACACGACAATGTGCTGTCCCTGCATGTCTGGGCATTTGCTCTGAGCCTGAAGGCCAGTGGAATAACAACGTCTCCAAAACTCAATAGTACAAGCGGAAATGGCAGGGAGGGGTTGCTCCACCACCCTGCCCTGCTATTCATCATCCAAGGTGAGGAGGTTGTAGGAGGAAGCTCATGGAAGCTCCTTTGTTTGACAAGTGAAATTGATCTTGCCAAGTGTGGAGAAGACATGGAGCCAGAGAGAAAGGAAGTAATGGGACTGGAGTTTCTAGTAGTCTGTGTGCCATTCCAAGAGAAAACCTGCCTCCTCTAAGTCATCAGTGACCTTCCTCATTCCTGTTGCTGATATCGCTCCCTACCCTGAAACTACCCTCAGAGAAAAAAATCCAGCTGCAAAGTGAAACCTGTTTCTCAGGGCAATTGTTCCAATAAATATCTACTAACATATTTATTTTTGGTTCAGACTTGGCCTTTAGAAACTCTCATAATGGTGATTTTTATTTAAGGGGAGGATGCTGCTAAATTTGTTTAATGCTTGCATATCTCTCAGGAAGACACTCAAGACTTTGGAATTACATTCCCTTCCATCCAGTTACTTTAGTCCTTTAGGCTGCCAACATTGTCTATGGTCAAAAGTCCCATTTTGTAGAGACTGTGGCTCAGAAAGAATAAAGTGATTTACACAGTGGTGTCTGCTGCTTATTATCAAATGTGGCCTTTTATCTTTGTTTCTTTCTTCAATATCCTTTTTTTTTTAAATTATGAGTTTAGCCATGTATTTGTAGATTTGAAGAAGTAGACACAGTTCAGAAACTCATCGGAAAGTATACTTAGGAGGTAGAAGCAAAGGTGTGAGATCAGGAAGGTTGTTTAGAGAGAATCATATTTTCCAGATCATGACTGGTATTTTTTTCTTTTTCTTACATCTCAAGAGAGTCTTAAGTAGTTCCAGATTTTTCTCACATTTGATTTTTGATTGTGATAGTAACCCAGGTGGCTGAGTATCAGAAAGAACTTGTTTCACTCACTTGTCCATACTTGTTCAAGGAAGATGAAAGATGTTGAGAGTAGGTTTGGTCCCAGTGTGCATTCTAGAACCAACCCACAGCCTGGAGCAGTCATGTATGCAAAGCTAAAGACCTGTGTATAAGAAGCAGTGCTGGTGTTTCAGTCCCCTGAGTTTTGGGATACTTTATCATGCTGCATTGTTACAACAGTAGCTGACACACCTTTTTTCTCTCCCCCTCTTACTTTCTCTGTGAAACAACCTAATTCCTCCACCTCTAGCTCTGCTTTCATTCATCTGGCTCACTTGGGACACCATACAGTGTCTAACATCTCTTTTTCTCTTTAGGACCCTTGTCTTGAAGCTGGGAAACAACACAAGGTCTTTTAGGATGTAAAATATTATGAGCTTGAGGACATAGGAAACTGAAGGTTGTCTGTGTAATCTCAGATGTCAAGCTATAAAGCTAAAATGTTAGCCCTGTGCTCTCAGAATCATTCCTTCCACTATTGTTTCATGTTCTTCGGAAAATCATAAAGAATCACTGGTACTTCTCAAAACAATGATAAAATAAATAGGCAGATTACTGAGGTATTTGATGTAATGCTGCCTTTATTCCTCTCCAGAGGGTTAAGCAGTCCAGACATGGCAAGATCCATTTAACCATATCTTGATGAAAAGAATCTTAAATATATGCCTATTTTTGTCTTTGAGTAGTTATTGAAATCTGTATGTGACATTATAGTTTTCACTTCAGAGTTTCCCTACCAGTAAGGATGTAAAGTATGTGTCAATGGTCATCTGGCCTAGTTCATATGTTACTACTATGGATTACCTAAGTGGCCTAGAAACATTGCACTGGAAAAATATAGCCATTTGAATAATTTTCATGATACATTTGGCCACAAAATTATAGGAAGCCATTGTATTACAAGTAGATTTTTTTTTTAATTTGTAAAGAATTTTTTATGTGGGCCATTTTTAAAAAATTGTTTATTGACTTTGTTACAATATTGCTTCTGTTGTTTATGTTTTTTGGTTGCAAGTCATGTGGTATCTTAGTTCCCTGACCAGGGATTGAACTCATGCCCCCTGCATTGGAAGGTAAAGTCTGAACCACTAGACTGTCAGGGAAGTCCTTCCAAGTAGGTCCTTGCTTAACTATATAAGATTATAAAGAGATAAAACCATGAAAAAAGTAGAGCTTAAATATGGCATTACTGAGGACTTCCCCGATGGTCTAGTGGGTAAGACTCCATGTTCTCAAGGCAGGGAACCTAGGTTTGAGAGCTAAAGCCCTCATGCATGCAATTAAGAGTCGACCTGCTGCAACTAAGAAGCCCACTTGGTGTGGAAAAGATCCTGTCAACTGTAACTAAGACCCATAGCAGCCAAAATAAAGAAATAAAGAAATAAAATAAATATTAGAAAATATCATCACTTCCTGTAGGCCCCACCGATTCAAAAGTGATGCTTTCATCTGATCTGTATTCGCTCTGCTTTGAACATCTCATGCTTCTTTCAATTCACATTTCACTAGTTGTTCACTGTCTATGCTCAGTCCCACAACTTCTCATTCGGTCTCATTTTATTTTCTTTTTTCTTAAAACATGAAGGGCCTGCACCCATGGATGCAGGATACTTATTCCAGGGTGTTCTTGGATTTATCTACACACATATATATATATTCTCAGTCAATAGAGATTAAAAGTATAATCACACTTCCTTGCCACACACATACACAGAGGTATGTAAAAAAGGACGCTTGCAGGCTATCACATGCCACTACAGAGATTGTGCATAGTAACTGTACCTGGCCGTAGATCCTCATGTCCAAAATGAGAATCACTTGTCAATACCACACGCTCTCACAATTGTGTTAGTGGAGTTCTCTTAATTATTTTATATCTGTAGGGCTTGTCTCCTTGACAGTGTAAGCTCTTTGAGGGAAATATCCATGAAAAGGACATTTTCACAGCTGCCAGAATTAGGCACATGATAATAGAAGCAAAATGAGCATGTCTTGATATGTTTACTTTCTCAGGCATCCCCCAAGCCCCCACTCTCCACCTGCCCCACCTTCTATTCAGTCTCCAACTCCTGCATCTCCTTCATGAAGCTTGTTTTGAGGGGATTTGGGAAGACCCACAATATTCTTTTTCTCCAAAGAGTAATGAGTAAGATTCTTTTCTTCAATCATCGAAAAAATGTCATCAATTCATACAAGTCGAGTGTGTGTGTGCACACATGCTTAGTTATAGGATGTAAAAGTTCAGAAAGACAAGGTTACAAATCACTTACCTTTACTGAAATTCCAACACTCCCACTACCTCAGTGCCATCATAAACAATAGTAATGATCTGGATGAACAGATGGTGCAAAAGTTCTGGCATCACAGAATGGTTTCTGCCACTCATGCGGAGGAAGGCAGATGAGCCCAGAGGCTGAAGCTGTGTGCTCAGGAGGTGGCCAGGCTGCGTTTGCGTCCCCTCTGTCCTACTGCTTCCTTTGCAAACTTGTGAGCTCTTGACTTAGGGTTACAGGGCTTCTTGGTGTTCCATCTCCTCACTGAGAAATAACTGTACCTTCTGCCAAAGTTGTCCTGAACATTAGGTGGCTTCACACACCTAAGCACCAACAGCAGTGTCTGCACCGTGTGAATATTCCCTTCAGTCTTAAATGTTTTGTGCCATGTCCGTTCTCTGAGCTTCAGCTTTCAGAATACAGTACCTGTAAGATTCAAAAAAATCAAATGAGATAAACATGGGAAAGTGCTTGTTATGTGTAAAGATCTGTACAAATACAAGGCATTATGTCTTTTTTTAAATTTATTTTTATTTGTTGGAGGCTAATTACAATATTGTAGTGGTTTTTGCCATACATTGACATGAACCAGCCATGGATTTACATGTGTTCCCCATCCTGATCCACCGCCAATGTCTTTTTTAAAAAATATTAATTTTTTAATATATTTTTGGCTGAACTGGGTCTTTGTTGCTGCCTGGTTGCTGTGCCCTGGCTCATTGTGGCGGGCTCTCCTGTTGCGGAGCAGGCTCCAGGGTGCTCAAGCTTCAGTACTTTGAGACTCCTGGACTTTAAGAGCACAGGCTCAGGAGTTATGCTGCACAGGCCCAGCTGCTTCAAGACATGTGGGATCTCATCTTCCCAGACCAGGGATCGAACCCATGTACCCTGCATTGGCAGGCAGATTCTTCACCACTGAACCACCAGGGAAGCCTAGCACTGTGTCTTTTAAAGGGCCATTTTGAAACATAGCACTGATGTCTGTGCTTCTTCTTGGAAATCTCTCCCCAGATGCTGAGTTCCTTGCTTGTGTGATTTGACAGCAATAATGTTGGTTATTACTTTAGATATATTTACTGTTAGGAAGTAAGAGATGTCAGGCCAGACCTTTGAAGGTTAATTTAGGGAACAGGGCAGGGAAGAAAGCGGAAGAAAGAAAGTGAGGTTGTCAGATGTGTTGGGGAGAGATTGAAATGTTTGAGGAACACAACTGGGATGTGATCAGCAGCACATGAATATTCCTTTCATGGCAAAGCTGTGAAAACTGTGAAACTCTTGCGTTTCCTAACAGACAAGGCACAGGTGTTATAGGCACTTCTGCATGCTGGACAGAGTCCCATGGCTGCTTTCATAACATCTGCCCTTGACTTCACTCCATGCTGCCACATGTGTCAGAGTCCACCGAGAGCACCCCACGATAAGCAGGTCACTGTTCTCTCATTTCACCGAGGCTTGGTCTAGTTCTGCTACTTGACCTCTAATTCAATGACCTGATTCATGTCCATGTGTAGACAACCTTACTGCATCTGTGTCATTTGGAATCACTTAAGGCAGGGCACAAGGATTACCTACAGTGATGAATTACTTGCACATCAATTCACTGCTTGTCTTTAAAACAGGATGGACAAACCCTGGTACCTGAATGAAAAGGGTGAAATTTAAGGATGAAAGTCTCAGAGTGCCTGACTCCGCATCTCTGCAGCTCTGTAGGTTCAATTACTTCCTATTCTTAATTCCCACCCCTTACCCTAGCATCAAATGCCAGTAGGTTCAGTCCTAGGCCCCGATTAGCCCTCTCTTCCTTCACCCCTTCTTTTTACAAACATTTTTGAGAGCCAATTCTATGTCAGATAGCTGAGATTCACCAGCCCCCATTCTCATGGAGCTTACTCCCAGTTTGTAGGATAAAACCAAAGTATAGGAAGGAGGGATTTCATTATTGTCTAAAATATTTATTTATTTATTTTCAGTTGCCTAAGATCTTAATCATGGCACATGGACTCAGTAGTTGCAACGCACAGGCTTAGTTGTTCCATGGCAGGTGAGATCTTAATTCCTAGACCAGCGTCCCCTGAATTAGCAGGCACGTTCTTAACCACTGGACCGTAAGGGAAGTCCTGGTTTCATTATTTTTATTAAAGTATTTTTTAAAAGCATAGTTAATTCAGAGTAATTCATGCTTATTTTGGACGGAATGTTTGTGCTCTCATAAGATCCAGATATGGAAGCCCTAACACCCAGTAAGATGGCATTTGGAGAAGGGGCCTTTGATGAATAATTAAGATTAGATGAGCTTTAAGAGTAGGGCTTTAAGATGGGATCAGTGTCCTTATCAGAAAAGACACCAGACAGCTTGTTTGCTGTCTCTCCTATCACGTGGACAAAGAATATGTCGTATGAGCATACAGAGAATGGTGGCTGCCTGTAAGCCAAGAGAAGAGGCTGCAGAATGGTATTTACCTTGCAGTACCCTGATCTGGACACCCTAGCCTCCAGAATGATGAGAGGCATGTCTGTCCTTTCAGCCACCAGCTCTATGGTGGTTTGTCATGGCAGTGGGTGCTTACTATAAAACATTCAGTAAATAAGGAGGTATAAAGCAGAGACCCTAAACTGGAGAGTCTGCAGGCAATGTCAGGCTTGTAGATATGCTTTGTTTGGCTCATTGGTGTTTTCTTTTTTTGTTTTTACCAGTTTTACTGAGATATAGTTTGTATACCACATAATTCACCCATTTATGATACACAATTTAGTGACTTTTTTTTAGTATATTCACACAGTCATGCATCCATCAACACTATCAATTTTAGAACATTTTCATTACTTCAGGCAGAAGCATGTAACATCTATCCACCAACCTCTGGCAGCTACTAATCTGTTTTCAATCTCTATGGATTTGTCCATTCTGGACATTTTATTTAAGTGGGAACATACAATATGTGATCTTCTGAGAGTGACTTCTTTCACTTCGCACATTTTCTAATTCTTCTATATTGTAGGATATATCAGTACCTCATTCAATTTCATTGCCAAATTATATTCCATTGTATAGATATAACACAGTTTAGTTTTTCATTCATCAGATGATGGACATCTGGGAGTTTTCAACTTTTTGGCTATTGTGAGTATTGTGTACAAGTTTCTGTGTTAATGTTTTGCTTGAGTATGTACCTAGGGGTGGAATCATGTGGTAATTGTTGAATCATGTGGTAATTCTATGTCAAAGCATTTCAGAAACTGCCAAATTGCTTCTGAAGCACTGTTTTCTATTTCCACCAGCAGTGTATGAAGGCTACAATTTTTTCACATCCTCACCAACACTTGTTATCAGACTTTTTGATTCTAGACATCCTAGTGGGTGTGAAGTGGTATCTACTATGGTTTCAAATTTGCTTTTCCCTGATGGTCAGTGGTATCCTTTTTCATGTGTTCATGACTATTTGTATTTCTTCTCTGAGGAAATGTCTATTTAGATCATTTACCCATTTTTAATTTGGTGTTTTTTCACTTTGGATGTGACAAAATCTCACAACTGGATGTGAGAGTTTGACTCTAAAGAAAGCTGAGCACTGAAGAATTGATGCTTTTGAACTGTGGTGTTGGAGAAGACTCTTGAGAGTCCCTTGGACTGCAAGGAGATCCAACCAATCCATCCTAAAGGAGATCAGTCCTGGGTGTTCATTGGAAGGACTGATGTTGAAGCTGAAACCAATACTTTGACCACCTGATGCGAAGAGCTGACTCACTGGAAAAGACCCTGATGCTGGGAAAGATTGAAAGCAGAAGGAGAAGGGGATGGCAGAGGATAATATGGCTGGATGGCATCATTGACTTGATGGACATGAGTTTGAGCAAGCTCTGGGAGTTGATGAAGGACAGGGAAGCCTGGCATGCTGCAGTCCATGGGGTCTCAAAGGCTTGGACATGACTGAGTGGCTGAACTGAACTTTGTCATTTTAGTATTCTCATTTAAATGAGCTATTACTTAAAGATCAGAAGAGTTTACATATATACTTGAATCCTGATGTTCGTGATAAAAATCTCCAGATCTGTTTCTTCTGGGTTTTAATTATTTGGGCAGACTATTTTTTTTTTAACTTTTTATTTTGTATTGAAATATAGCTGATTAAAAATGTGATAGTTTCAGCAAAGGGACTCATTCATGCATACACATGTATCCATTCATCCCCAAACTCCCCACCCATCCAGGCTGAGGCAGACTACCCTTAATTATGAAAATTTGAAGCAGTGTGTATGAATTAATTTTAGGGAGACCTATGTGCATTCAGGTAACCTGAGTACATTATATCAATATTTGCAACTTTAAAAAGTTAAGCAGGCACATATCTGACAAAGAAATGCTCTTGCAAACTTTGTTGCTTCTTTAGAAGAAATATGACATCAGCTTGATTCACTTGGTTTATTTGCCTTCCTAGCCCTGTAGGTGTTTTTTATTTCAACCTCTGATTCCCCATCTGCTGGATACAACTGCTGTTGATGTTTTGGTGCCTATTCTTTCTGATTATATTTATGCATAGTGAGGCTAGAACATTTACTGCTTCCAAAATAGCCTTCACTTTGAGCAGATTGATCTAGTGGGGTAGACAGTGTCTTGGGTAGATGTGTTGGTGGGAGAAAACAGTAATGGGTTGGTTTCAATTCAGTTTCATTCAGTCACTCAGTCGTGTTTGACTCTTTGTGACCCCATGGACTGCAGCATGCCAGGCTTCCCTCTCCATCACCAACTCCTGGTTGTGACCCCATGGACTGCAGCATGCCAGGCTTCTCTCTCCATCACCAACTCCTGGAACTTGCTCAAACTCATGTCCACTGAGTCGGTGATACTACTGAACTGTCTCATCCTCTGTCGTTCCTTTCTCCTCCTGCCTTCAATCTTTCCCAGCATCGGGGTCTTTTCCAATGAGTCAGCTCTTCATATCAGGTGGCCAAAGTATTGGAGTTTCAGCTTCAGCATCAGTCCTTCCCAATGAATATTTAAATGGGTTGGTTTAGTGGCTCTGAAAAGGAAAAGGAAAGACTCAGGGCTCAGTGAGATAGAGAGTTTGAGACCAAGAAGAGACCACAATTGCTGGCATAGTAAACTAACAGGTATTTTCAGTTTCTAGAGCTGCATGAGAGTAAGCATGGGGTACATAATGAAGAAAGTCTTGGATGTGGGAAGATAAACATGTGAGGGTAGGCCCAGGTAGTAAAGAGCTGGTGAGGTAGACTCATGGGATGTTGGGATTAGGAGGGCCACAAGCATGGGAGAGAAAGTTCCTTGTCAAAGACTGCCAATGCATTTAGGGATGGCAAGTGATGCCTGACATTTATTTTCTTTTTCTTTTTAAATATGTTTTATATTTATTTATTGTTGAAGTATGGTTGCTTTACAATGTGTTAGTTTCTGCTGTACAGTAAAGTGAATCAGCTATACATATACATATATCCTTTTTTTAAAAATTTCTTTCCCATTTTGGTCACCACCGAGCACTGAGTAGAGTTCCCTGTGCTGTACAGCAGGTTCTCATTAGTTATCTATCTTTTGCCTATCAGTATATCTGCTTGCAAGGCAGAAATAGAGACACAGATATAGAGAACCAACATATGGACACTTAGGAGGGAAAAGGCAGATGGAATGAATTGAGAGATTGGAATTGATGGATATTTATTTTCAAATTGCTCTGTACTAACAAGAAATGACCCTCCGTTGTTCACAGGTCTTCGCTTAAAATCTAGTTCTCAGAACAGTCTTTTTTTAGTGGTGAAAGAGGGAATAAAGAAGGAAGTCCATGCTCATGGTTGTGGTGGATAAAGAGGCCAGAGAGCTGTGAAAAAGCTGAGCAGGAAATTGAAATGAGGTGGCAGGCAACCACTGATTGAATATTAGCCCTCTCTCCTTTAGTAATGTGTCCCCCTCTACTCCTAAAAAGTTGAAAATGATTAGCGCTAGAGTTGTTAGTTTTGAGTATTTAAAGGAAAAGGCTAAACACTTGAGGACTTGGGACATCTAGGTAAAACTTAAATGAGATTGGACTATTCATGCTATTTTGAAACTTTTTAAAAAATAATAACTATTCCTTTCTGTGTGTGCTAAGTCACTTCCGAAGTGACGGGCTGAATTAAGCACAAGCTGGAATCAAGATTGCCAGGAGAAATATCAACAACCTCAGATATGCAGATGACACCACCCTTATGGCAGAAAGCGAAGAGGAACTGAAAAGCCTCTTGATTAAGGTGAAAGAGGAGAATGAAAAGCTGGCTTAAAACTCAACTTTCAAAAAACTAAGGTCAAAGCATTTCATTCCCATCACTTCATGGCAAATAGATGGGGAAACAGTGACAATTTTCTTGGGCTCCAAAATCACTGTGGAGGTGACTACAACCATGAAATTAAAAGATGCTTGCTCCTTAGAAGAAAAGCTGTGACAAACCTAGATAGTGTCTTAAAAAGCAGAGACATCATTTTGCTGACAAAAGTTCGTATAGTCGAAGCTATGATTTTTCCAGTAGTCATGTATCAATGTGAGTTGGATCATAAAGAAAGCTGAGTGCTGAAGAACTGATGCTTTTGAACTATGGTGTTGGAGAAGACTCTTGAGAGTCCCTTGGACTGCAAGGAGATCAAACCAGTCAATTCTAAAGGAAATCAACCCTGAATATTCATTGAAAGGACTGATGCTGAAGCTGGAGTGCCAATACTTTGGCCACCTGATGAGAACTGACTCATTAGAAAAGACCTTGATGCTGGTAAAGATTGAACGCAGGAAGAGAAGGGGACGAAAGAGGATGCAATGGTTGGATGGCATCACTGACATGATGGACATGAGTTTGAGCAAGCTCCAGGAGGTGGTGAAAACAAGGAAACCTGGCATGCTACAGTCCATGGGGTTTCAAAGAGTTGGAACTGACTGAGCAACTGAATGATGATGAAGTCACTTCAGATGTGTTTGACTCGATGTTATTATGGACCATGGCCTGGCAGGCTCCTCTGTCCATAGAATTCTCCAGGCAAGAATACTGGAGTGGGTTGCCTGCCCTCCTCCAGGGGATCTTCCCATCCTAGGGATCAAACCGGCATCTCTTATGTTTCCTGCATTGACAGGCAGGGTCTTCACCACCAGCATCACCTGGGAAGCTTTCCTTTCTATATTCAATGAATATTTATTGAACATCTACTGAATGCCACACTTTTTTCAGCCACTATGGATAGAGCAATTAACAATTGAGTAAACAAATTGCCTACTTTTTTGGATTTGCACTCAGAATATATAGGTAAGCCATATCTTTTAAATATAATTAATCCTTGAACAATGCAGGGGTTAGGGGCCCTAAGCCTCCACACAGTTAAAAATGTGAGTATAACTTATGGTTACTCTTCCACATCTATGTGAGGTTCTGCATCTGTATAGTGTGTAGTGTTATCATATTTACTATTGAAAACACTCATGTATAACTGCACCCATATAGTTCAAACCTGTGTTATTAAAAGGTCAACTCTAAGTTAATTTGTTACCATTTAAAAAAACTTTTTAGATTCTGCATATAAGTGATAGCACTTGATATAAAAAAGAGAAATGGACTCACAGATTTACAGAACTTACTTACACTTACCAAGGGGAAAGGGGAGGGGAAAGAGATAAGATTGTGAGTCTGTAATTGACATGTACACATTACCGTATTTAAAATAGATAACCAGTGAGGATCTACAGTATAGCACAGGGAACGCTGCCCAATATTCTGTAGTGCCTTAAGTGGGAAAAATATTTGAAAAAGAACAGATACACACATATGTATGACAGAATCACTTTGCTGTACACCCCAAACTAACAACACTGTTAATCAATTTATTCCAATACAAAATATAAATAAATAAATAGTAAATTCTAGTTGGGAACTATTTCATTGTATGATTTCATTGCAATTTATTTAGCCAATAACCCACTGATGGACACTGAAGTACCCTCTCCACCCTCCTGCAGTGTTTTTGCTATTAAAAAGAATGAATAGATGGAGAGAGATGAAGGAAGGATTGAGAATTCGAGTCTCACCACTTGTGTTTCCCTTCTGAATGTACCTGTGCCCTGTTCTCTGTCTTGTTGGGCATGCTGGGCTTCTGTTTTGTTACTACATTTGGGTTTCTCTTTAACTCTGGGATCTATTGCTGAACTGCATGCAGAGGTAGAGCTCTGATTCCTGTTTGACCTGCCCTGAAACCAACTCCTCACCCTCCAGGCACTTTGCCTTGTTGGTGTGATTCAGAAGATCTGTTTGATGGTCTGCTTCCTGGCGTACTGGGACTCTCTTCTTCTGCTTGTAGCTTAACCAAAAAGTCTGAAGCTACATTGGGTTTGTGATCTCACATTGCATTTCAGGCACCGGCAGTCAGTGCACTTCTTTCCAAATCCAAAACTTCTTTTTTTTTTTTCTTTAATATTAGTAATTTTTATTTCAAAGCATCCTTGAGCTTACCAAAAAGATGCAAGTACAGTAAAAGTACTTTGTTTTTACAGCACTATTCTAGGGTAAGTTGCCAGTTTTTGAACATCTTAGTATATAAATTCCACAGTCAAGAACATTCTCACAGGTAGCCATAACAACCATCAAATTCCGGAAGTTAACATCGACCTATTGTCAACACTTAAAGCTGAGATCCAATCGAGTTTCTTCAGTTGTGCCAATAATGTAATTATGGCAAAAGGACCCACTTCAGACTCACATGTTGCATTAACTTGTCATGTCTCTTTAGTCTCTTTCAGTCTGGAACATTTTCTCAGTTTTCCCTTGCGTTTCATGACTTTAATGGTCAACTGTTTTGTAGAAGACCCCTCAATTTGGGTTTTCTTTTCAATGACAAGATTCAAGCATCTTTGAGGGGACTCTCAGATGTGGCATGTGTGTGTCTGCATGTGTGCGCTCAGTTGTGTCTGATTCTTTGCGACCCTGTGGGCTGTAGCCCTCCAGGATCCCCTGTCCTTGCAACTTCCAGGCAAGAATACTGAAGTAGGTTGCCATTTCCTTCTCCATGGAATCTTTCTGACTCACGGATCGAACCTGTGTCTCCTGTGTCTTCTGCAGTGCAGGCAGATTCTTTACACTGAGCTACCATGAAGCTCCATGCTATGTTTGTTCCTACTACATCCTATCACTAGGTGGGTAATATTGAATTGTCTTATATCTGATGATCTTCTCTTTGATCACTTGATTAAGGTGGTGTCTTTGGGTTTGTCTATCATTAAATTACTCTTTTCTTCTTGCAATTCATAAGCAAATTTTGCAAAGGTAATTTGAGACTCAAATATTCTTTCTTATCAAATTTCCATTTATTTATTTGTTTGTTTTGAACTTATGGATTCCTATTTTATTTAATGGATTATTTCCCATCACTCTTATTATTTATTTGGTTCCTCAAATGTCCCAGGTGAGTTCATGGGAACCCCATGAAGCTCATAGTTAAAACTCCCAACTCTTACGCCATGTCACCCTTCCCTCTAAGTGTAACACATTCTCTTTGTAGCTGGTATGTTCTTCTGTTATCAGCTTACTGTCTAAGAGTACTTTGTCACCACTGAAAATTTTTATTGATTTCCATCCCACAAAATATGTGTAAATTACTACAGTTAAGCACTGAATATCAGAGTATCCATATTTTTGGCTCATATCGATGTTTATTCTGGCCTATTGTCATAGTATATACATTAAATTACTTTAAAAAATGAAAATCTCTTAGTCTCTGAGTACTAATATCCCTTGATTATGATGCAATCTGCTATAAAATAATCAGCTTTTCATTTGTTTCCAATTTGGAAATATTTACAGTATTTATGTGCATATTTGATTCTAGCTACCTCAAAAAAGATAAAAGGGAAATGTTTATGAAATAAGAGAGTTAAAATAAGAAAGTAGGAATAGAAACCATTATCAGGGGAGAATAAATTATGCCTTCTCCCTGGACTTCCCCTACCTGACTTTTGGAAACCACCAGTCTGTTTTCCGTTTCTGTGAGTTTTTTTTTTTTTTTTTTTTTTTAGGTTCCACAAATAAGTGAAATCATGCAGAATTTGTCTTTCTCTGTCTGACTTATTTCACTTAGCATAATGCCCTCAAGGTCCTTTCATGTTATAACAAATGGCAGGATTTCCTTTTCTTATATCTGAATAATATTCTACTGTAAATGTATATACCACATATTCTTTACCCAATGGACTCTTAGATGGTTTCCTGTGTTGACTATTGTAAATAATGCTGCAAAGATCATGAGGGTCCAGATCTCTTTATGATATAATGATTTCATTTCCTTTGTATATATACCCAGGAGTGAAATTGCTAGGTCATATAACAGTTCTATTTTTAATTTTTTGAGAAACCTCCACACTACTTTCCAATACTTTGGCCACCTGATGCGAAGAACTGACTCCCTGGAAAAGACCCTGATGCTGGGAAAGATTGAAGGCAGGAGGAGAAGAGGATGACATAGGATGAGATAGCTGGATGGCATCACCGACTCAATGGACATGAGTTTGAGTAAACTCTGGGAGTTGGCGATGGACAGGGAGGCCTGGTGTGCTGCAGTCCATGGGGTTGCAAAGAGTCGGACATGACTGAGTGACTGAACTGAACTGATACTATTTTCCATAGTCATTGCACTAATATTTCCACCAATAATGCTCAAGAATTATTTTCATTTCTCTACATCCTTGTCAACACTTGTTATCCTTTGCCTTTTTTATATAACTAACAAATATGAGTTAATATCTCATTGTGATTTTGATTTTGATTTCCCTGATTATTAGTGATATTGAACTCCTCTTCATGTACACTTGTTGGGTGTTTGAATATCTTCTTTGGAAGAACTGACATTTTTAACAAGTTTCTATTTAATACTGACAACTGCTTTACTTACTGCATTTTGATAACCACTAGCTCTAAACAAGTTGCCAATTCGTGTACCCAAACTCACTATTATTGTTATCGTTACTATGAATTTTTATCCATTGAGTTTTTACCCAGACATTACTCCTCACTATCCCCACCTGTCAAAACTCAATGCTCCTCTTTCATGGCTCATTTCAAAGATGCTTCATTAGTAAAACACTTACTCTTTGTACTAACCACATGGGCTCCCTCCTTCCCTGAGCCCCCATTACTGCTTTGATCACTGAATGCACCCTCTTTATTACCCTATCAGACAAAGATGAGCAACAATTGAATCTTAATCCTTTTTCTTTTAATCCTTCTAGATTGTTTCCCTAAGAGTTTATAGCAGAACTTTTATTTATTTTTTTAAATTTTTTAATTTATTTTATTTTTATTAGTTGGAGGCTAATTACTTCACAACATTTCAGTGGGTTTTGTCATACATTGACCTGAATCAGCCATGGAGTTACACGTATTCCCCATCCCGATCCCCCCTCCCACCTCCCTCTCCACCCGATTCCTCTGGGTCCTCCCAGTGCACCAGGCCCGAGCACTTGTCTCCATTAAAAAGAATTCATTTTTGAGTCAGTTCTAATGAGATGGATGAAACTAGAGCCCATTATACAGAGTGAAGTAAGCCAGAAAGATAAAGAACATTACAGCATACTAACACATATAGCAGAACTTTTAAATGGGATTCAAGGATACAATTATGCCTATGGTGCAGTTTGGCTATTTCTTCCACCCTCATTTGTACAAAATCTAATATTAACTGTGGTTAGACCCAGTATGTACATTTCCCAAGGTTTTCTATACTAGAAGCCAGCCTCATATGTGACCTATTATATTAAAAAAGTCCTATTTGTTCAATGGTTTGGAACCTCAGATCTCTTCTTTAGCATCATGCTTAATCCTTTCTAAAACAGTTTGTGACAGGAAAGGAAATGTCTTTGAAATAATCCAAATTTAATTAGAAACACTGGGTGCTAAAATTTGATTTTTAATTGTTTTCTTTTTTTTAGATGAGAGATGCTTTGTTCCATTCTTTATGCAAACTGGTTCTGCCCTTTCTTCAACCCTCTCTCTCTTTTTGGTCATTTCTCCCTGCCAGCCATTAAGTATAGGGGCTAAATTCCCAGAGATTTCATTCTTCATTGTAGCATGAGGCTTTGGACAGTTACACAGACATTTAATTACAAGAAGTCGAATAAGCTAATGTCTGCCATAGGTATTTGCTGGGGAGGAGTTTTGGATATCCCTTCTCTGAAAGCTCTTTCTGTCTGTCACCTGCTTAGACATGAGGAGTCCTGCTCTCACACAATTTCCTCCAAGAAGGGTAAACATGGGGGTCTCCTAGGAGATGGCTTTTCCCCAGAGTTTGAATACTTGCTTTTCCCACCCTTGTCCAGAGGGGCAAACTGCCAGAATGTTATATAGGGTTAGCTCCTTGGTTATCTAGCAAGGGAAATGTCACCAGACTGTTAACTGTGGGAAAATATTAGAAATAATATTTTTTAAACTCTGCTTAAAATTTTGTTACTCATATTGTTGTTAATTTCTTTTAGGCAGGCAAAATATACTTTTTCCTTGGAAGTTAGCCATTCATTTTTTTTTTTTTTGTAAGAAAGAAAGTTATTTAAAATTGTTTTGTAATAAAGATTAGTAATATAACAAACATTAGATTAACTAAATAAGTTTAATACTGTCTCCCTACCCTCCTGCCCCAATATGTAATTCTGAATGGCAGGTTCTTTATCCTTTGACATAGAAACTCGAGTTGGTTTACTGTACATCAAGCCTTTTGGATCTGAGCTATGCCCCCATAAAACTTTCCCAGAGTCTGGAAGCCCAGTTTGGAAGGCCTTGGATGCCTTCTTAGTATAATAAGATTATTTCTACCATATGGTGCCAGATATTTTCCAATCTCTTAGTTTATTCTTCAATGACTTGAAGATTGTTTACGCAAAGAAAATAAGAAAATAGCACGGTTAGATTCTAAGAAGATTTAAAAAGTTTGTTTACAAAGATATAATGAAAATGACCTACATATAAAAGTGACTAATTTAATAAGGACAGAGTATAATTTGGAAAAAAAAAATGTTCATTTTCAAAGACAAAAAAATGCATTGAGACACCTCATATTTCTGATCATTGTCTAGGATTTAACTTTCCAAGCCACACAATTCTTGAGACAATGTTCAAGTTAGAATTTGAAAGTGCAGTTGGAATGAACCACTAAGAGGCTGAAGGAAGAAAATATGTAAATAAAATCCATATAGTCCAAAACAACCAATGCGATTACTTATCCACAAAGAAGAGATAAACTTCAACAAGAGCAATGTAGAACAGTGTTGATTAAATACAGTAGTGAACAGCCACTGGGTCAGTATTTGGACACTAAGGCCTTTGGGTGAAATTCTACCCAGCATCACATGATGTGGCTGGTGGGACAGGGAGTGGAGGCGGGACTGGAGGCATGTGGAGAGGGATGTAGCCCGCACACAGGCAATGTATGCGCTAAGCTGGGTTGTGCTTTTATTGCGCATTCCCTGCTAAAACACTGTTTAACTAGATTCCTTTTGGCCTTTCCAAGGTAGCAGCTTGATGAGAGCAGCCTTATGAAGTATGTTGGGTTCTTTCTTCTCATGAAGTCACACAGAGATTCCATTAGCTGTTTATTCAACAACTTGGTAGAAACTGGCTCTCCTGTAGGCTAAATAAACAGAAATGAGGCAGAAACACTGCTTTTTAAGGGACTGACTAAGTTGCCACTGCTGGGATGCAAATTGAAGTTCCAAGAACAGTTAAGCTCTGGGTACCTTAAATGGATATCTTTATTATGTCCGCAGCTTTGTAGTTTGTATGTGTGTGTGTGTGTGTGTGTGTGTATAATTTGTACATCATGGCACTAAAGGAA
Source organism: Muntiacus reevesi (assembly GCF_963930625.1). Lineage (NCBI taxonomy): Eukaryota > Metazoa > Chordata > Mammalia > Artiodactyla > Cervidae > Muntiacus > Muntiacus reevesi. The sequence goes on along the minus strand of NC_089256.1, from coordinate 5,108,662 downwards.
TAATAATAATAAATTTTAACATAGGCTCCTTTCTCTAATTTTTCAAAACTTTCTAATAGGTATTCACAAGAAAACTTTAATAATTTAGGACAAAGCTTCATGATCAGATGAAGACTGAATTTGAATTAGAGGCAGCTATGGATAGTGAGAAAAGTGTGGGCTTAGGGGCTATGCAACCCCAGGATTCAAAACATATGATTTTATTTTTGAAACCTGTGAGACTCGGGCAAGGGACTCAATTTGTTGATCTTCAGCTTCTTCATTTGTAAAGTTGAGATAATCATATCTTCATCATAGAGTGGTATCTCAGATTAAGTTCAACATGAATATTCAGCATTTAATATAGTGCAGCCTACAATTGATATTAGTTTCTTTACTTCTTGGATCAGTGGCAAAAGCTAAATGATTAATTTTTTTTGGCTTTGGCCATTAGGAGCTCTTTTGGTTAGTTCATATATCCTTTTGACACGTATCCTTTGCTCATCATTGTGGAAGTTTTTTTTTTTTTTTTCTTTTTGCGTACTTTTTAACTTTCATGGTCCAGGTTTTATTTTCTGTCCTAGTCCAGGTATCAGCCATTTCTCCAAGGGACCAAGATCTGAGTACTAGATGTATTATTATTTTTTAAATATGTTATACTTTGCAAATATTTTCTCCCAATGTGGGTTGTTTTTTCATTTTGTTTATGGTTTCTTTAGGTGTGCAAAAGCTTTTGAGTTTAATTAGATCTCATTTGTTTAGTTTTGTTTTTATTTCTATTACTCTAGGAGACAGACTGAAAAAGATCTTGGTGTGATTTACATCAAAGAGTGTTCTTCCTATGTGTTTCTCTAAGAGTTTATAGTATCAGGTCTTATATTTAGGTCTTTAATCCATTTTGAGTTTATTTTTGTATATGGTGTTATAGAATGTTCTAATTTCATTCTTTTATGCATAGCTGACCAGATTTCCCAGCACTATTTACTGAAGAGAGTATCATTTTCCATTACATATTTTCCTCCTTTGTCATAGATTAATAGACCATAAGTGCATAGGGTTATTTCTGGGATATATATCCTGTTCCATTGCTCTATATTTTTGTTTTTGTGCCAGTACCATATTGTTTCAATGACTGTAGCTTTGTAGTATAGTTTGAAGTCAGGGAGCCTGATTCCCCCAGCTCCATTTTTCTTTCTCAAGATTGCTTTGGTTGTTCAGGATCTTTTATGTTTCCATACAAACTAAAAAAAAAAAAATGTTATAGCTTGTGAAAAATACCATTGGTAATTTAATGAAGGTTTCATTGGATTGGTAGACTGTCTTGGGTAGTAAAGTCATTTTGACAATATTGATTCAGCAAACAAGGGGTTAATCTTCAAAAGCTACAAACAACTCAGACAGCTCAATATTAAAAAAAAACAAAAACCAAAACAAAAAACCAAGCCAATCAAAACATTGACGGAAGACCTAATACACATTTCTCCAGAGAAGAGATTCAGATGGCCAAGAGGCACATGAAAAAATGTTCAACATTGTTAATTATTAGAGAAATGCAAATCAAAATTACAATGAAGTGTCATCTCACACCAATCAGAATGGTCATCATTAAAGATCTACAAATAATAAACGCTGGAGAGGGTGAGGAGAAAAGGGAATCCTCTTACACTGTCGGTGGGAATGTAAACTGGTATAGCCAATATGGAGAACAGTATGGAGTTTCCTTAAAAAACTTAAAATAGAGCTACCATATGATCCAGCAATCCCACTTTTGGGCATGTATCTGGCAAATGCCATACTTTTGAAAAGATACATGCACCCCAATATTTACCGCAGTACTATTTACAATAGCCAAGACATGGAAGCAACCTAAATGTCCGTCAACAGAGGAATGGATAAAGGTTGGTACATATATACAATGGAACATTACTCAGCCTTAAAAAGAATGAAATAATGTCATTTGCAGCAACATATATAGACCTGGAGATCACCACTAAGTAAAGTAAATCAAACAGAGAAAGATAAAAATCATATGATAATACTTATATGTAGAATCTAAAAACATTATACGAATGAGCTTTTATAAAGTGGAAACAGACTTACAGACTTAGAAATAAACTTATGGTCACCAAAGAGGGAAGGTTCAGGGGGAAGGATAAATTGGAAGTTTGGGATTGATATATACACACGACTATATTTAAAATAGATTACCAACAGGTACCTACTATACAGCACAGGTAATTCTGCTCAATTTTCTGTGATAACCTAAATAGGCAAAGAATTTGAAAAATACTAGATACAAGTATAACTGAATCTCTTTGTGGTGTACCTGAAACTAACACAGCATTGTTAATCAATTATTATTGTTGTTCAGTTGCTAAGTCATGTCTAACTCTTTGCAACCTCATGGACTACAGCATGCCAGGCTCCTTACTTCACTCTCTCCTATAGTTTGCTCAAATTTGTGTCCATTAAGTTAGTGATGCTATCTAACCATTTTGTCCTCTACTATCCCCTTCTCCTTTTGCCTTCACTTTTTCCCAGCATCAGGGTCTTTTCCAATGAGTTGGCTATTCACATTAGGTGGTGAAAGTATTGAAGCTTCAGCTTCAGCAACAGTCCTTCCAATGCATATTCAGGACTGATTTCCTTTAAGATTGACTGGTTTGATCTCCTTGTTGTCCATAGGACTCTTAAGAGTCTTCTCCAGCACCACTATTCAAAAGCATCAGTACTTTGGTGCTCAGCCTTCTTCATGGTCCAACTCTCACATCTGTGCATGACTACTGGAAAAACCATAGCTTTGACTATGTCAGACTTTTGTCAGCAGAATGATGTGTCTGATTTTTAATAAGCTGTCTAGGTTGGTCTTAGCTTTCCTTTGAAAAAACAAGTGTCTTTTAATTTCAGACTGAAGTCACCATCCACAGTAATTTTGAAGTCCAAGAAAATATAAAATTTGTCATTGCTTTCTCTTTTTCCCTTTCTATTTGCCATGAAGTTATGGGACTGGATTCCATGATCTTAGTTTTCTGTTTTTTTTTTAAAGTTGAGTTTCAAGTCAACTTTTTCACTCTCCCCTTTTACCTTCATCAAGAGACTGTTTAGTTCCTCTTCACTTTCTGCCATTAAATTCATATCAACTATGTTCCAATATGAAATAAAAATTTAAAAATTATATATATTTACCTTTTCTTTTATATCAGTTTTAGATTTACAGAAAAATAGATAAATTAGTTCAGGAAACGTCCACATACTCATGACTTTTCCTATTGTTAACATATTAATGTGGTATATTCTTTATAATTCATGAACCATTATTGATGTTTTATGAACTAAAGTCCATAATTTGCTCAGATTTCCTCCATTTTAACTTAATATCATTTTTCTATTCCAGAATTCCATTCAGGATACCACATAACACTTGGTTCTCATGTCTCTTTAGGACCTCTTGGTTGTGACAGTTTCTCAGACTTTCATTGTTCTTGATGACTTTAATGGTTTTGAGGAATACTGGTCAGGTGTTTTGTAAGATGCTGCTCTAGTGGAATTTTGTTGGTGTTGATCTCATGATTAAACAGAGATTATGGGCTTGAAGGAGTAGTAATCAGAGGTGCCATTGTCTTCACAAAATATCAAGGGTACATACTATCGGGATGAGCCACACTGTTAATACTGACTGTGGTCACCTGGTTGAGGTGGGGTTTGTCAGGTTTCTTGACTTCAGAGTTCTTCTTCCTCCTTGTTCCTGGAGAATACTGTGCTCTTTGGAAGGAGTTACCATGTGGGTCCCACATAAGCAGTGGGGTGTTACACTCCCCCTTTGTGATGGCAGAGTATCTTCTGTGCATGAGATCTTTAATTATTATTTTTTGTCTTTTTTTGTTTTGTTTTTTGACCTCTATTTTTCAGTGCTAGAAATGAAGTGTCTGTTTATATTTGGGCAAATATTAATTAAATATATAGGGCTTTGCTCATTAATATTCAGAACAACTGATGATAGATTAGCACTTTTAAGGACTTCCCAGATGGCTCATTGGTAAAGAATCTGCCTGCCAAAGTAGGAGACATGGGTTTGATCCCTGGGTCAGGAAGATCCCCCAGAGGAGGAAAAGGCAACCTGCTCCAGTATTCTTGCCTGGGAAATCCCTTGGACAGAGGAGCCTGGCAACTCCATAGAGTTGCAAAGAGTTGGACATGATTGAGCACATGCGTACACACACACACACATGCAGCACTTTTAAACTAACATTGCTCAATTCTCAGTTATTAAATCTATGGGGATACAGTGGGTTTGACTGTTTTTCCTACTTGAACATCCATTTCCTACGTCTCTATTTCTGCTTAAATATATCAGAAATATTCCTAGTAATGAAAAGTCACTTTTCATTTTTAATGTATCTCTGAATTTCTACATTGCTGAGTTTCCTGATGGTTGATCATGAAAAATTAGGCTCTGATCTTACTTTAAAGAATAATTGGCCACTAAAGACATGAGGCAAACTAGACATACTGTGAAGAGCACATTTCCCACAATAATTACTAGGTTGTTTCCTATTAAATGGCAGAGCTGTGCAGCATCACATTTAGTATGAGAATACATAGAAGCTGAGAGGAGTTTAAGGTTAAAAGGAAAACAAAGTACTCCCTGGGGTTTTAATCACTAATTACAGGTCTATAAATAGCCATTTCTTAGGTTCAGGAGGCATTTGGTCTCCTGGATATGATTTAGTTTGGCATATGGGCTTGCCAGTTTTTTTTCCTTCTTGCCTTTGTGAACTGCTTGAAATGATTGGAGAGGTCAGATATGAAGACAGGTGGTGAAAATGTTATCGGGGAAATACAAAATGTAATTGTCTTGATTTGCCGGCAGTCCTATTTAGTGAACTACAGGAGTTGACCCAGCACTATATTTAGATTTTGCAAGATGATATACCACAACATACTGTTGATAGGCTCTCATTTTCTTTTTTTTTTTTTTTTAATATTATTTTATTAGTTGGAGGCCAATCACTTCACAACATTTCAGTGGGTTTTGTCATACATTGACATGAATCAGCCATATAGTTACACGTATTCCCCATCCCGATCCCCCCTCCCACCTCCCTCTCCACCCGACTCCTCAGGGTCCTCCCAGTGCACCAGGCCCGAGCACTTGACTCATGCATCCCACCTGGGCTGGTGGTCTGTTTCACCATAGATAATATACATGCTGTTCTTTCAAAACATCCCACCCTCACGTTCTCCCCCAGAGTTCAAAAGTCTGTTCTGTACTTCTGTGTCTCTTTTTCTGTTTTGCATATAGGGTTATTGCTACCATCTATCTAAATTCCGTATATATGTGTTAGTATACTGTAATGTTCTTTATCTTTCTGGCTTACTTCACTCTGTATAATGGGCTCCAGTTTCATCCATCTCATTAGAACTGATTCAAATGAATCATTTTCTGATTAACTATTGTGTTTTCATTGAAAAGGTTTAAACTGGTTTGTGTATCACCTGGTCCATGCAATATATAAAGAAATTACAAATAGTTGATGAGAAACACTGAAACAGAAAATTCAAACCAGACAGAAGTGTAGCTATTTTCTCTTCTAATTTTGAACAAAATTTGTTTTGCATTTCAAAGTCAGTAAAGATTTAATATGTTTATGATAGCAAGCATAGGTTCTTTTGGAAAGAATAATATTTTAAAATTGAATTTGCATAATTGGAATAGAGTGTTGTATGGATACCTGCCAATATTTTTACTCCTTGTTTTATAATCATTTTTCTGTATAATTTAGGATTATGTCTATTTTTAAGGTCCCACTGGCTCTGGGATCATTATCTGTTTCCTACTATTTGAAAGAAAATTAATACCCAGACACTAGTTCTGTTACCTACTTTGATAGACTCTAAATTCATGTAAAACATAATTGGTTTCAAGGCACTTCCTGCAGAATCAGAAAAATTTCATCTTGTGCTTCAAAGGGAGAGGTGGTTGAATGTGAGTTAAAAGTTCCACTCCAATCAGAAAATCACACAGTTCCTTTACTTCATAAAGTTCAGTCTTCCCCTCAAGCTACTCAGTGTTTTACATATATAATTTCATATGTTTGAAGATAGGCAAAAGTTTAAATTTTTATTTTTATATTATTTAGTAGAAAAAGAGCTTGAGGCCCTGGAAGGTTTAAGTTGATGGGTTTGCCACAGACTAACCACTCTGAACGTTAATCTAGGACTCATTCAGCTAGGATTTCATACCAAGATTTTGAAAACTTACAATAATAGAGATAGGATAAGAATCTTCCATAAGACTCTCTCTCTTTTGCTTCTTTCTCACTTTCTCCCAACACATTCTGGACTTTCAACACTATAAGAAGACAGGAACAAGCTATTAATCCAGTACAGCTGAGTTATTTAGACCTCTGTAGTAAAGAAGAAAACCACCATGACAATCTTAGCAATATCTTTGAAGTCAAGGATGATATTTATTAGATTTTATTACTTATTTATTTTATTGAATTTTCACCAATTTTTAAGGTGAGTCTTCTAAGGCAAGAAACTGGTTTAGATAGAGTTTATAACAATAATTTCAGTTAGGCTATTATGTCAAGGTTCCAAAGCTGTTAGTCTTGACGGGTAAGCTATTTAGTTGGTTCTATAATTTCATGTTTAAGTCAAAGTCAGTCGGTCGTGTCCGACTCTTTGTGACCCCATGGACTATACAGTCCATGGACTTCTCCAGGCCAGAATACTGGAGTGGATATCTCATGTTTAAGAAGCTAGTATTTCCTCAAGCAATTAGCTAAGTTAGTTCATGCTTGTTCTTGTTACTATTTAACATGGAGAAAAGAAATTATGCCTGGTTCAGGATCCCTAACATAGGGACTAAGATTATATTGGTTCCAGTCCGTGGTATCAGTTCAGTTCAGTTCAGTCGCTCAGTCGTGTCTGACTCTTTGTGACCCCATGGACTGTGTGAGGCGTCCCTGTCTGTCACCAACTCTTGGAGCTTGATCAAGCTTAAAACTCTCATTCTTGTTGGCTTCACCTCTTACATCCATACTGCTACTCCTGTGGGTTCCTCACCATCGCCATCATCTTTCATCTGGAATGCCTTAAAACTTTCAAATTTTTCTTCTTTTTCTTATTTTTTTTCAAATCCATTTTCTATGCAGTTGTCAACCAATCACTTTTGTCTCCCATTTAATGTCCTCCATTACGTCTGCTTTTTAAAAAAAGTAGTGTTAGCTTATTTTTAGAAATGATAAAAGGTGGCAGAAATACTTAGATTATTTCAGTCAATTCATTGATTTTTTTTTAAATAATAAGCAAGCATGCAGAATGTTTTATTTTCACTAGTAAACAAAGAAATACAAATTCATGAAAATCCATATTGTTTCTTGATTTTCAAACTAGTACAATATTTTTTGAATATTTTTTTTAACATTTGTTAAAAAAATGTTAGCATCACTTTTAGCATCAGAGTAAATGGTTAGCATCATTTCTGGCATCAGAGTAAACTGATCAACCCCTTAGGAAAGCAATGTGTCAGTTTGTGACATGAGAGTCATCAATACTCTTACCCATTAACCCAGCAATTCTAGTTCAAGAGCGATTCTAAGTGAGGAAATGCTCTGTACAAAGAAATCTAATACAGTCACATTGTGTTTGTTGAGCAAGTGTTATCTGTTGCATCTCCCTGTGGTGTCTTAGTAGAGTCTCTGTCAAGCCCTGGGTGGAACAACACTTTACTCAGAGAAGAGACAGAGGAAGACAGAACTTCAGTGGTGAATGTCACACCCCCAGGTCCAGTAGGTTCCTTGCAGTAGTCAATGCAGGGCAATTGACCTGCACCCACCCTTCTTGGGCTGCAGTAGAAGGACTGTGTCCTCATCCTGCAGGGACAGATATAGCAGTGGGGCTGACCACATGTCATATGACCCACACCCTTAAGCAGAACAAGGCAGAACCCAACTGCATCTGAAACAGGGACAGATATTCCCACGTAAGGTCATAAGCCCATCAAGGACTATAAGGTTGTGAGGCTCTTTTGCTCTTGGTAAGGAAAGGTTCCAAGTTCACAGCCCATTCTTTTTTAAAAATTTTATTTATTTTATTTTTGGCTGGGCTGGGTCTTCGTTGCTGTGAGCAGGCTTTCTCTCGTTGTGGAGAATGGGGACTACTCTTCATTGCGGTGTACAGGATTCTTTTTGTGGTGACATCTCTTGTTGCATAACATGGACTCTAGAGCATGTGGGCTTCAGCAATTGTGACTCAGTGGTTCCACAGCATGTGAGATCCTCCAGGACCAAGGGTAGAACCCGTGTCCCCTGCGTTGGCAGGCAGATTCCTATCCACTGTATCACCAGGGAGGACTCATGACCCATTCTTATGTGACTGAGAGGGGGTTGAATACTGCATGCATGAGACTGATCTCTTAAACAACACTAAGGACTTCCCTGGTGGTCCAGTGGCGAAGAGTCCAGGCTCCCAGTGCAGGGGTCCTGGGTTCGATCCCTGGTCGGAAAACAAAACAAAACAAAATGAAGCACTCAACATGAAACCAAAACTTTTTACAGTGACATAGTAGGTTCTGGCTATCTTCTCTGACTTGAAGTAGTCTCACCTTTGATCCAGCAGTGTTTTCTGGTCTCGGTGAACTTCCTTCTCTTTTTGCCTTGAAGCCTATGATGGTTCCCTTAAGTCTATCTAGCGGGTCTCTGCCTCCAGTCCTGGGATAATTTTCCCTTTCAATTCAGATCTCATCTCAAAGATCATTTCACCTGAGAGAACTTCCTTAAACTACTGAATCCAAAGTATTCCCCTTTGCTCCCATATGTTATATGATCTAATTCTACTCTCTGCATATGATTCTACTTTTTTTTTTTTTTTTTAAAGTATTTGTTTTATTTAATCGCACTGGGTCTTAGTTGCCACATGCAGGATCTCTTTAGCTGTGGCATGTGAACTCTTAGTTGCTGCAGGTGGGATCTAGTTCCCTGACCAGGGAACACACCTAGGACCCTGCATTGAGAGTGCAGGGTCTTAGCCTCTGGACCACCAGGGAAGTCCCTGATTCTACTTTCTTCATATGATTTATCATTATTTGTTCACTAGTCATTTGCTTATTTATTCCCTTCTTTCTTCATATAGAATGTAAACAGGAACCCTCCGCCTTGTTTAACATTATATGCCCAGTGGACTCTTGCCTTCTATAGTCCATAAGTGAAAACTGAAAGTGAAGTCGTTCAGTCGTGTCCGACTCTTTGTGACCCCGTGGACTGTAGCCCACCAGGCTCCTCCGTCCATGGGATTCTCCAGGCAAGAATACTGGAGTGGGTTGCCATTTCCTTCTTCAGGGGATCTTCCCGACCCAGGGATCGAACGAGGGTCTCCCGCACTGGAGGCAGATGCTTTAATCTCTGAGCCACCAGGGAAGCCCATAGTATATGTTAAAATATTTGTTTTACTGTGTCTGTGGGGATTTAGGGAAATACTCTCAACCATTGCAAATGCTGGTGTGCATTGGTACAGTTCAGCAACATCTATTAGGATTGGAAATGTTCATGTTCTTTGATACAGAGTTTTTACACCTAGGTATTTATCCTACAGATATACATGGGAAAAATCAGGTACATGAAAAGATATTAATGGTACAGAAAAAAGTTAGCATAGTAAATCTGAGGCTGCTATCTTAGAAAACTTTGCTTACAAGGTAGTTCTTGGCTGGCTCTGAGAACCTGGCTGGTAAATATTTTCCTGCACTGATATGAATATTTCCTAAGTGATAAGACTGTTATGCCCACTTGGGATACTGATCAGCTGCTTTCCTTCTAGAAGTTTGGAATTTTGGTTAGTGGCTAGGCAGGTGGTACCTATGTGACCAGTCCTCAGTGAAAATCTGGGTATTGAGTTTGGGTAAATGGTTTTCCCGGACAGAAACATTGCAGACATGTTACTACATATTTTGTTGCTGAAGGAAGGTGTACACTCTGTGTGTCCCCTCAAGGAGGAAGAAAACATAGGAAGCATATGCATGAATTTCTCCAGATTCTGCTTATGTCTTTCCCCCTTACTGAACTTGTTATGTATCCTTCTGCTGTCATAAACCTTATCTGTGAAAGCAACAATATTCTGAATGCTGAGAGTCCTTCTGGTGAATCTTGGAATATGTAGATTGTCTTGGGGACTTCTAAACTATTTATTATAAATTACCTTCACAGAAAATTATTAAAGCAAGTAAAATGTCTCTGAATAGAGAACAAGGGACTTCCTTCGTGGTCCAGTAGCTAGGATTCCACACTGACAAATGCAGGAGGCCTGGGTTCAATCCATGGTCAGGAAACTGGATCCCACTTGCTGCAATTAAGAGTTTACCTGCTGTAACCAAAAAAAAAAAAAAAAAAAAAAGAAAGAAAGATCCTGCATGCTGCAATTAAAATCCCACATGCTACAACTAAGACCCAGCACAGGCAAATAAATAAAAATATTTAAAAAAAGAAAAGAGAACTAGTTACGGCAAATATACAGAAAGGAGTACTATGCAGTACTCCTGTACAAAGCAATCCTGTATTCTGAGGTGGAATTATTATTTCTTCTTTAATTTTATTTTATTAGTTGGAGGCCAATTACTTCACAACGTTTCAGTGGGTTTTGTCATACATTAACATGAATCAGCCATAGAGTTACACGTATTCCCCATCCCGAACCCCTCCCACCTCCCTCTCCACCCAACTCCTCTGGGTCTTCCCAGTGCACCAGGCCCGAGCACTCGTCTCATGCATCTCACCCGGGCTAGTGATCTGTTTCACCGTAGATAATATACATATTGTTCTTTTGAAACATCCCACCCTCACCTTCTCCCACAGAGTTCAAAAGTTTGTTCTGTACTTCTGTGTCTCTTTTCCTGTTTTGCATATAGGGTTATCGTTACCATCTTTCTAAATTCCATATATATGTGCTAGTATGTTGTAATGTTCTTTATCTTTCTGGCTTACTTCACTCTGTATAATGGGCTCCAGTTTCATCCATCTCATTAGAACTGATTCAAATGAATTCTTTTTAACGGCTGAGTGATATTCCATGGTGTATATGTACCACAGCTTCCTTATCAATTCATCTGCTGATGGGCATCTAGGCTGCTTCCATGTCCTGGCTATTATAAACAGTGCTGCGATGAACATTGGGGTACACGTGTCTCTTTCAGATCTGGTTTCCTCGGTGTGTATGCCCAGAAGTGGTATTGCTGGGTCATATGGTAGTTCTATTTCCAGTGTTTTAAGAAATCTCCACACTGTTTTCCATAGTGGCTGTACTAGTTTGCATTCCCACCAACAGTGTAAGAGGGTTCCCTTTTCTCCACACCCTCTCCAGCATTTATTGCTTGTAGATTTTTGGATAGCAGCCATCCTGACTGGCGTGTAATGGTACCTCATTGTGGTTTTGATTTGCATTTCTCTGATAATGAGTGATGTTGAGCATCTTTTCATGTGTTTGTTAGCCATCTGTATGTCTTCTTTGGAGAAATGTCTGTTTAGTTCTTTGGCCCATTTTTTGATTGGGTCATTTATTTTTCTGGAATTGAGCTTCAGGAGTTGCTTGTATATTTTTGAGATTAATCTTTTGTCTGTTTCTTCATTTGCTATTATTTTCTCCCAATCTGAGGGCTGTCTTTTCACCTTACTTATAGTTTCCTTTTTAGTGCAGAAGCTTTTAAGTTTCATTAGGTCCCATTTGTTTAGTTTTGCTTTTATTTCCAATATTCTGGGAGGTGGGTCATAGAGGACCCCGCTGAGATTTATGTTGGAGAGTGTTTTGCCTATGTTCTCCTCTAGGAGTTTTATAGTTTCTGACCTTACATTTAGATCTTTAATCCATTTTGAGTTTATTTTTGTGTATGGTGTTAGAGAGTGTTCTAGTTTCATTCTTTTACAAGTGGTTGACCAGTTTTCCCAGCACCACTTGTTAAAGAGGTTGTCTTTTTTCCATTGTATATCCTTGCCTCCTTTGTCAAAGATAAGGTGTCCATAGGTTCGTGGATTTATCTCTGGGCTTTCTATTCTGTTCCATTGATCTATATTTCTGTGTTTGTGCCAGTACCATACTGTCTTGATGACTGTGGCTTTGTAGTAGAGTCTGAAGTCAGGCAGGTTGATTCCTCCAATTCCATTCTTGTTTCTCAAGATTACTTTGGCTATTCGTGGTTTTCTGTATTTCCATACAAATTGTGAAATCATTTGTTCTAGTTCTGTGAAAAATACCGTTGGTAGCTTGATAGGGATTGCATTGAATCTATCGTTTGCTTTGGGTAGAATAGCCATTTTGACAATATTGATTCTTCCAATCCATGAACACGGTATGTTTCTCCATCTGTTTGTGTCCTCTTTGATTTCTTTCATCAGTGTTTTATAGTTTTCTATGTAGAGGTCTTTTGTTTCTTTAGGTAGATATACTCCTAAGTATTTTATTCTTTTTGTTGCAATGGTGAATGGTATTGTTTCCTTAATTTCTCTTTCTGTTTTTTCATTGTTAGTATATAGGAATGCAAGGGATTTCTGTGTGTTAATTTTATATCCTGCAACTTTACTATATTCATTGATTAGCTCTAGTAATTTTCTGAAAGAGTCTTTAGGGTTTTCTATGTAGAGGATCATGTCATCTGCAAACAGCGAGAGTTTCACTTCTTCTTTTCCTATCTGGATTCCTTTTACTTCTTTTTCTGCTCTGATTGCTGTGGCCAAAACTTCCAAAACTATGTTGAATAGTAGTGGTGAGAGTGGGCACCCTTGTCTTGTTCCTGATTTCAGGGGAAATCCTTTCAATTTTTCATCATTGAGGGTGATGCTTGCTGTGGGTTTGTCATATATAGCTTTTATTATGTTGAGGTATGTTCCCTCTATTCCTGCTTTCTGGAGAGTTTTAATCATAAATGAGTTTTGAATTTTGTCAAAGGCTTTCTCTGCATCTATTGAGATAATCATATGGTTGAGGTGGAATTATTAACAAAATATCCGAAGGTAAAAACCAGAATTCCAAGTGGTTTGTGTAATCCTCTATGCTTCTATTTGTGCATGTTCACATCTATATGTGTTTGTAGATGTGTAGAATATCACTGGAAAGATATTCAAGAATCTGGTAATAATGGGTTCCTTTGAGGAGAGGAACTTGGTGACTGAGGGGAAACATTGGGAAAGAGAGGTTTTGCTATCTACATTTTACTAATATGTTGGCCACTAGTCATATGTGGCTGTTTAAATTTAGCTTAGTTAAAATATAATAAAATATTCAGTTCCTCGTTTGTTCTAACCATATTTCAAGGTTTAACATGTGGATAGTGGTTACCATATTGGCACAGAAATAGAAAATTTTCATCTTTGCAGAACAATGATTTGCAGAGTACTGATCTATATTCTATTTTTTAATCATTTAATATTCACACCATGTTCATGTTTTACTTTTTCAAAAAATTAACTAAAATGAAACAAAATATTAGCTGAATGAATGAATCATGAATGCTAATGGTAAGTTCTCTATTAACAGACTATCCTGAGAATCTCAAGAACTAAGGTCAAGTCACCCATTTTTGTGGTGGAAGTTTATATCTAGTTATAGTAGGTAAGATAAACAGCAGCTTAAATTCTCTCAACCTATTAATCAAAGCATAACTTCATCTTAGCGGCTGAAGCCAATTCCATCTCTTGGAAACTTTAGCAAATTCATTAAGGAGAGTGCCAAGGAACGCAGAGCTCTCCTTCACCAGTTCCAGCAACTTGTGCTATGGGCATTTGGCTAGCTCCAACATATACTAGAGTAAAGCAGACCTCTTTGCTGTTCTTCCTCACTCCTTCAGTAGATAGAGCTTATGTCCCCAGGTAAATTATCAATTTTATATGCTTAGTTGGAAAGATGTCAAGAATGATATTTTTTATTAATATTAGTATTTTTTTAGTTCACAGTCCAGTATTTATTAAGTCCTACTGAATCATAAATGGTATTTACCCTTGAAACTCTTTTGATATAGTATGGGAGATGGAAAAAGGGAACAGACTGTTGATTGATATATTTGCATTAAATGATGCCAGTGTAAAGGTTTGCTCAAGATGCCCTTGGATGTGGAGCAAGGCCGCCTGATCCACCATGAGGGAAGCATAAGGCATTTTTAGGTACATACAAGGGGGAGTGTGCTTTAGGCAGAGGCAAAGACAGGAGGTTGTGAAGAAGTCTATCTTGTTGGGAGTCCCACAGTAGTTAAGTCCTAGAGTCCAAAACTAACCATAGAGAACAGGGCAAGGAGTGACAAGAAAGGCAAATAACAGTGAAGTGGTGGGAGGCCTTGTGCTGAATGCTATGTAGTTAGATTTATCTGTATTTGGCAGGGGTCTGGAAGCCTAGAAAAGGAGGAGTATCAGATGCATCAAATGCGTGTTGATATGGGTTTAACAAAGCAAAATATCTGCCTTCAATGCAGGAGACCCGGGTTTGATTCTTACATTGGGAAAATCCCCTGGAGAAGGAAATGGCAACCCACTCCAGTATTCTTGCCTGGAGAATTTCATGGATAGAGAAGCCTGGCAGACTACAATCCAGATGGTTGCAGAGTTGGACACGACTGAGTGACTAATACTTTACTTCACTCCTTGAAGGCATGGTGATCTGGATTTAGAAAAGCAAAACCTAGGCAAGGTAACTCATTAGAGGACTGCTGTCACAGCCCAGATGAGAATGAAGCTAATGAGGGGCTTTTCTTTTCTAATTAATTATTTCTTTTGATGAGGGCCTTTTTAGATGATTGACTTTCTGTGAGCATTTGTCTCCTTCCTGTCTCACTTCCTTCTGCTTCCTCAATTGTGTTTCTTGAGGTCATTTTTCAAATAGACTTCTTGAACCCAAATCTTTGTCTTAGCATCTGCTACTGAGAGAATCCAAAGGAAGAAAGGTAGTATATGGTGAGTAGAGTCAGTGCTGCTCAGAGGACAAGTAAGAAGACTGAAGTTCCCTGGTCTGGCTTCCTCAACATGGAAGTCATTAGTTACTTTTGCAAAGGCAGTTTCAATGAAATTGTGGCAGTAGAAGCCAGATTGCAGAGAACCAAGGAGGAATTTTGAAATGAGGAAGAAGGAAGTGAATACCATATCCAAAACGTATGGCAAGTGATAAGGTGAGATGTAGAGGGAGGCACAGGTTCAAGGAGTTTTCCAGAACAGGTGAGGTTTTTAAATATGATCCTACCCTTCATGTAACAACTTTTCAAATAATCTTATCCTGGTTGAAAAGACACCAGTATAGTAAAAGAAAGGCAGAGAACTGGAAGTAAATTAGATTATTGACTGCATAATTTGAGTTTCTGGATCCAGTTTTGCCTGAGGCTTCCAGATTCACCTTTGTAGCATGACTTTTGAGTTAAGTAATTTTCCATTTTGTCCAAGTCAGATTGAGTTAGGTCTTTGTAACTTGCAAACTATGAGCAGTTCAAATCTTTCTTCTATAAGACTAATTGGAATACATTTCTGTTTTTACAAAACACACTCACACACATATACATGCACACATAGAATCTATTCCAAGTGTTGAAATGATAGAACATGTAAGGAGTAAAAAAGAAAGTGGTATAAAACAGACCAAAAGTAGTTCATAATTGGTGAAGCAAGGAGCTTGAGAGGATGGTAGCTGATGAAAGCAAGAACTTGAGTAAAATGATTATTTCTAAAAATACTTTTTAGAACTTCTTAGTATGAAGTTTTGAAACACGCAGAAAAGTTGAAAAATCATAAAGTTAGCAGTCATGTACCTAGAGTCTACAATTCATGTTTTGCTACATTTTCTACTTTTGCTTAATTACATATCTCATTTATCCATCCTGCTATCCATGGAACAAAACATCTTGTATTTTTGATACATTTCAAAAGAAGTTGCAGATATTTGTACTTTTCACTTCAAAATATTTCAGCAAGCATATCATTAACTTGATTTCCAAATTTGTTTACAGTTATACGTACCAAATATTTAGGAAAAAACTTACCCATAACACTTCTGTTATTCTGATGAACTATCTCTTTGATCTTTTAAAATTCAAGCATTGTTATTATCTTGGTGTTTTATTATAAATTTAAAGGATTTTTTAAACAAATTCCTCATATTTCAGAGTGTGATCCATTAGAAAATTTTCTGCAAAATATAAATTAGACTTATTCAAGTAGGTTTCTAATATGATACCTTATAGATGAGTCAGAAATATTCACACTGAAGAGTATGAAGTTTGGCATATGTTTACTGTAGTCCTAAAAATCAATTGCAGGGACTTCTCTGGTGGTCCAGTAATTAAGACTCGAACTTCCCCTGTAGGATGCATAGGTTTAATCCCTGGTCAGGGAACCAAGATCCTACATGTCATGTGGTATAGCCAAAAAAAAAAAAAAAAAAAAAAAAAAACTAATTGCATACCAGGGGCCCTTTCATTATTATATTACCAACAGCCTTGGAGGTGACCATGCTTGAGCTTCAATTAATATTTTCCTTGATAGGATGCTGACCCTGGAATGCATGGTCAGCCTAGGCCTACTAAGAGCTTTGACTGTAACAGAGCCTAGGAGAATATATTTTTTGGAAAATACAGAAATTTAAATATTCCATACAGAAATTCACCTTAGTTCTTGTCCTAGCCTTTCACTGTATCTAAATACTTTGTTCTCCATAATGTATAGCATAGAGAACTCCAGTTAATGCACTGTAGTGACTTGAATGGGAAGAAAGTCCAAAAGGGAGGGTATATGTATATGTATGACTGATTCATTTTGCTGTACAGTAGAAACTATCATAACATTGTGAGTGAGTGAGTGAAAGTCGTTCAGTCATGTCCAACTTTTTGTGACCCCATGGACTATACAGTTCACAGAATTCTCCAGGCCAGAATACTGGAGTGGGTAGCCTTTCACTTCTCCAGGGGATCTTTCCAATCCAGAGATCAAACCCAGGTCTCCCACACTGCAGGCGGATTCTTTACCAGCTGAGCCACAAGGGAGGCCCTCACAACATTGTAAAGCAACTATATTCCAATATAAATTAATTTAAAAATACTTTATTCTCTTTATATTATTGACCCTTGCATTCTGAGTTTCATTTCTGGATCTATGAATATTTATTTCTTGGTCTGGCATCATTTGCTAAATTGCTGCTGAATCCTCTTGGGTGCTCAACAGTCCATCATAGTCCCCTCCTCTTGACCTCACAAGGACGTACAGTCCAGCAATGTGGGGCTGAAAAGAAACTCCAGTTCTGCTTCATTCACTCTGCTCACATTTATGTGATTTTTTTTTTTTTTTTTTTTTTTAATATTATTTTATTAGTTGGAGGCCAATCACTTTACAACATTTCAGTGGGTTTTGTCATACATTGACATGAATCAGCCATATAGTTACATGTATTCCCCATCAAATCTTAAGTCATATGTGCCATGTGTCTTAGTGTCCTCATTTCTGCGGTAGATTGAAAAAAAAATTCTGTTGATTGCACATATGTAAAACATGTGTGGTCTCTGAAAAATGGTCTAACTGGTCTCTCAGAATTTGAAAGAGTGTTCTTCTCATTCCTCTGTGCCTTATTCCTCCAACTCTTCTCTGGATCCCAATTTTGCTCTCCTTCCTATGGGACTTGTACCAGCAACACCTATGCCCTTTCTCTCCCAAAGTTTCACTGTAACCCTATCTATTGTCTATTTCTTATCAGCACTTAATTATACACAGAGCACTCCAGTTTCTTGCCTGAAAAATCTCAAGGACAGAGGGTCCGGCGGGCTTTAGTTGAAAGCAATGCAAAGAGTCAGACACGACTGAACGACCAAGCATACACGTCATAACATTTTTTGTTTTAAGAGTCTTTCTTTAGCCTCTTAGTTCCCTCTGGGAACCATTTTGCCTCTTATCCCTCCTTCTTCTAAGACTTATTCATTCTCGCCATCTCTCCTTCTTTATCTGATTTAGACCTACATGGACAGGTGCAAGTACAAAGGATTATCACGTCCTCTCCAGAGTTCGGCCAACACCAAGTTTGCAACAGGCAACACCCACTAACACACACACACACACACACACACACACACACACACACACACACACACAGAGTTTTAGCATAAAGGAAGTCTGAATTCTAACTCAGGTAAACTTGCTCTTTGGGACATTAGTCTGCTGGGACATTAGTCTGTCATCTTTTTGGTCTGCTGGTCTCTGAATAAAGTTGCTATTTGTTGCGACAACATCTTGTCTCTTGAGCAGTATGAGCTTAGACTTGGTAAGGATACTACTTAAAAAGGAAATGTCTCTAAAGCTGGCTTTCCATAACCTAAAATTCTAACTAGAGGACAGTGATCACTTTTTCATTGAAAGGAATTTTAAGATGTTTTTGTTGTGGGTATCTTACCATTTTTTTCCTCTTCAGCATCCAACATGATAACAGAAAAATGGACTTATAGTTGATAATTTGGTTACTTGTACTCCAAAAGTGAATATCAACTAAATTATTACATTGTTTTTTCCCCAAATAATTCTTAATTAATAGGTGAATAAATCATGGCTTTAGACATATGTCTGACTGCAGGCACAATACTAAAATTAAAAAGGAAAAAGCCAGATTTTCTTAACTTCCCATGATACTTTAGGAACCTTTCTTAAAATACAAAAACTTTTTCAAAATCCAAGGCCTCTCTTTTTAAAAATCATGACATGAGTGTTTAACATGTCCCTGAGCTACCTACCAGTGTTCCATAAATTCTTTGCTTTCATCAAATAATTAATTACATTACCTATAAATACAAGGATCCTATAAAAGAAAAAAAAAATTACTCCAAGAAGCTGCTTGAGGTAAAATCTTCATAAAAGTTTTTTTTTTTTCTCTTCTCTTCTTTTCTTCCAAACAGAACTTTAAAATAAATTTGGAGTATGGAACAGAGTATAGTTGTGACAGCAGTGTGCCTATCAAAAGTTGAATTCTGTGTCAGAAATGATAATTATCAGCTCTGAAGCATAAAAACTAACTCTGTCCTGATTACTAATTAATCAGGTGCTAAAGGCATTAAAACAGTGACCCTGTTTCAGCAATGGAAATTACAAAGTCATGCTTAAGATTTAAAGAGACACTGGGTTCTTCTTCCCATTCCTCACACCTCCAAAAGGTTAAATGTAGCATTAAAATAATTCCCTATTAGGTGTGCATGTATGCGATCATTTGTCTTATACTCGATGAAGCATAACAACAGAGAGAGCATCATTTTCTGAATGCTCAGTTTTGAATTCTACTTTAAAGGATCATATATCATGATCAAGTGGGATTTACTCTGGGGATGCAAGGATGGCTTAACATCTTCAAATCAATCAGTGTGATACACCACATAAACAAAATGGAGGATAAAAACCATATAGTCACATCAATAAGCATAAAAATTGCATTTGGCAATATTCAACACTTATTTACAGCAAAAACTGAGTATAGAAGAAACATAATAAAAGCCACAAATGACTGACCCAGAGATGACATCATATTTCATGATGAAAAACTGAAAGTTATCCATTTATCCCATCAAAAGCTATCTAGGAACAAGATATGGATGCCACTTTCACCACTCTAATTCAACACTGTATTGGAAGTCCAGGCAAGAAAAAGAAATATAAGACTTTAAAACTGGAAAATAAGTGAAATTGTCACTATCTGTGGATGGCATGGTTTTGCATATAGAAAACTTTAAAGACACTACAAAACCCATAGGAACTAACAAGTAAATATGGTAAATTGCAGGATACAAAATCAATATACAAAAATATGTTGTATTACTATACATTAACAATGAGCTAGCAGAAAAATAATAAAATAATTCTATTTATAATCTCAACGAAAAGAATAAAATACTGAGGAATACATTTAACCAAGAAGGTGAAAAACCTGTCCACTTAAAACTATAAGGCACTGTTGAAAGAAACTGAAGAAGACTCAAAGAAATGGAAAGATATCCCATGCTCATGGATTAGAAGAATTAACCTTGTTAAAATGTCCACATTACCTAAAACAATTGGAATTTAGTGCAAATCCCTGTCAAAATCCCAACAACATTTTTCACAGAAATGAAACAAAAATCCTAAAATTGATAGAGAGCTACAAAAGACTCTGAATAGCCAAAGCAATCCTGAGAAAAAAGAACAGAGCTAGAGGCATCACAATCCCGGGTTTCAAACTATATTACAAAGCTACAGTAATCAAAATAGCATACTAGTGGCAAAAAGACTGATATATAGATCAATGGAAAAAAACTGAGAGCCCAGAAACAAACCTACACATATATAAATAATTAATTTATGATAAAGGAACAAAGAACATACATTGGAGAAAAGAGTTTTTTAAATAAATGGTGTGGGAAAACTGGGCAGCTACAGGCAAAAAATGAAACTAGATCACTATCCCATATTATACACAAAAATCAATCCAAAATAGATTAAGGACTCAAATGTAAGACCTGAAACCATAAAACTTCAGAAAGAAAACTCTGTCAGTATGCTGTTTGACATTGGTCTTAGCAATATCTTTCTGTATATGTTTCCTCAGGCAAGGGGAACAAAAGTAAAAATAGACACATGGATTACATGAAACTCAAAAGATTCTGTACAGCAAGAGAAGCCATCAACAAAATACCTCTTACTGAATGGAAGAAGATATTTGAAAATCATATTTCAATAAGGGTTAATATTCAAGATGTATAAACAACTCTTATAACTCAACAACAACAAAAGTCAAACAACCTGGTTAATGAGCAGAGTTGTTAAATAGATATTTATCCAAGAAAGACATAGAGATGGCCAATAGGTACATGCAAAGATGTTCAACATTATTAATTTTAGAGAAATACAAAAAAAAAGAAACCAAGAGTTATCACCTCACACCTGTTAGAATGACTATTATCAAAAAGCAAGAAGTAACAAGTCTTGGAAAGGATGTGGAGACAAGGGCATGCTTTTGCACTGTTGGTGGGAATGTAAATTGGTACAGTCAGCATGAGAAACAGGTTTCTTGAAAAATTAAAACTAGAACTACTGTATGATCTAGCAGCCAAGACATAGAAAAAAAATCTAAGTGCCCATCAATGGATGAATAGATAAAGATATAGTATATACACCCCCCACCCCCGACACACATGTACTCTGGAATACTCCTCAGCCATAAAATGATGCAGTCTTGCCATTTATGACAACATGGATGGACCTTGAGGGTATTATGTTAAATGAAATATCAGTTGAGAAAGACAAATATCATATGATTTCATGTACATATTGAATATAAACAACAAACAAAAGCTCAAGAGAACAAACCAAACCAAACAAAAACAAACACATAGATACAGGGAACAGAGTAGTGAATACCAAGGGGTAAGAAGGGAAGGGTGAGCTTGGTAAAGGGGAAACTCTATGATAATGATGGGAAATGCACTTTTGATTGTGAGCAGGTCACAGTGTTTATAGAAGTAGAAATATAGTGTGTACATTAAACTAATGTTACTCCAATTTACAAAAATAATTGAAGGAACACTTTGTCCTTCTTCTCCCTCTCCATACTACCAAAAGGTTAAGTGCAGTATTCTTTTAAGGGGTGTGTGTGTGTGTGTGTGTGTGTGTGTGTGTGTGAGAGAGACAGAGAGACAGGGACAGAGAGAGAATTTGTCTTATTCTCATTGAATCAGAATTCAACAGAATGTGGTTTTCCAAAGGCTCAGATTTGAATTATAAATGATATCCTTGAATGGGTTCCTAGAGATTATAAAAATTCTATATCCATGTTGACAAAGAAGTGAAATTTATCTTAGTAGATAAGATTTTATTTTTAGGTAATGTATGTTCATTGGTAAAGATTTGAAAAATTATCAAAAATAAATAGAGAAGAAAAAAAATCACTCATGATGCTAGAGTTTTACGTTTTTGGTGTCTATTTTCTGTATATTTAACTTTTATTGGTGGATCAATTTATTAAATCACACACAATATATTAAATCATGTTAAGGTTATATCTTCTATAACCCTGTAGTTATATAAACCTTTTCATGACACTAAATTTACTTTGTCATATAACATGATTACTGGGTAGTTGTCAATTGCATAATGTACCAAAGTTTATTTATTCAATCTCTATTACTGGACTTTTATTTTATTTTTTAATTTTTATTTTATACTAAAGTATAGTTATTTTAAAATGTTGTGTTAGTGTCAAGTGTATAGCAAAGAGATTCAGTTATACAATACGTATAAATATATCTATTCTTTTTCAGATTCTTTTTATAAATAGGTTATTTAAAAAGCATTGAGTGGAGTTCCCTGTGCTATCCAGGTCCTTGTTCATTATTTATTTTATATATAGTAGTGCATATATGTTAATCCCAACTTCCTAATTTATTCTTTTCCCTTTTGGTAACCATAAGTTTGTTTTTTAAGTCTGTTTCTGTTTTGTAATAAAGTTCATTTTTATCTTTTTATTAAATCCCACATATAGGTAATACCATATGACATTTGTCTTTCTCTGTCTGACTTACTTCATTTAGTGTGATAATCTCTAGGTCCATCTGTGTGGCCACAAATGGCATTATTTCATTCTTTTTTATAGCTGAGTAATATTCCACTGTATATATATCCATATATTCTTTAGCCACTCCTCTGTCACTGGACATTTAGGTTGTTCCAATGTCTTGGTTATTGTAAATAGTGCTACAGTAGACATCCGGGCGCATGTATCTGTTCAAATTATGGATTTCTCTGTGTGTATGCCCAGGAGTGGGATTGATGAGTCATATGATAGCTCTATTTTTAGCTTTTTAAAGAACCTCCATACTATATTCACAGTGGTTGTACCAGTTTACATTCCCACCAACAGTGTGTGAGGGTTCCCCATTCTCCACACTTCTCCAGCATTTATTTTTTGTAGACTTTTTAATGATGGCCATTCAGACTGGTGTGAGATGATAGCTCATTGCAATTTTGATGTGTACTCCTCTAATAATTAGTAATGTTGAGCATCTTTTCATGGACTTCTTGGCCATCTGAATGTCTTCTTTGGAGAAATTTCTATTTAAATCTTCTGCCCATATTTTGATTGGATTTATTTATTTATTTATTTATTTATTTTTTTAAATATTATTTTATTAGTTGGAGGCCAATCACTTCACAACATTTCAGTGGGTTCTGTCATACATTGACATGAATCAGCCATATAGCTACACGTATTCCCCATCCCGATCCCCCCTCCCACCTCCCTCTCCACCCGACTCCTCAGGGTCCTCCCAGTGCACCAGGCCCGAGCACCCGACTCATGCATCCCACCTGGGCTGGTGGTCTGCTTCACCATAGATAGTATACATGCTGTTCTTTCAAAACATCCCACCCTCACGTTCTCCCCCAGAGTTCAAAAGTCCGCTCTGTACTTCTGTGTCTCTTTTTCTGTTTTGCATATAGGGTCATTGCCACCATCTATCTAAATTCCGTATACATGCGTCAGTACACTGTAATGTTCTTTATCTTTCTGGCTTACTTCACTCTGTATAATGGGCTCCAGTCTCATCCATCTCATCAGAACTGATTCAAATGAACTCCCCTCAATGGATGAATAACATTCCATGGTGCATATGCACCACAGCTTCCTCATCCATTCATCTGCCGATGGGCATCCGGGCTGCCTCCATGTCCTGGCCATTATAAACAGTGCTGTGATGAACATTGGGGTGCACGTGTCTCTTTCAGATCTGGTTTCCTCAGTGTGTATGCCCAGAAGTGGTATTGCTGGGTCATATGGCAGTTCCATTTATTTATTTTTATATTGAACTCCATGAGCTGTTTGTAGATACTGGAGATTAATCCCTTCTCAGTCACATTGTTTGCAAATATTTTTTCCATTCTGTGGGTTGTTTTCTTATTTTGTTTATGGTTTGTATGGCTGTGCAAGAGCCTTTAAGTTTAATTAGTTCCTATTTGTTTATTTTTGTTTTTATTTTGATCAATATAGGAGGTGGATTAATCAATTATTTGATCAGTTTAGGAGGTGGATCTAAAAAGATCTTGCTGTGATTTATATAGTAGAGTGTTTCTGCCTGTGTTTTCTTCTAAGAGTTTTATAATATCCAGTCTTACATTTAGGTCTTTGATCCATTTTGAGTATATTTTTATATATGGTGTTAGAGAATGTTCTAATTTCATTCTTTTACATGTGGCTGACCAATTTTCCAAGCATCACTTATTAAAGAGAGTGTCTTTTTACTATTACTGGACTTTTAGACTGATTCCAACTCTTCATTACTATAATGCTGCAGTAAACATCCTTTTACATAATTATTTGTGTACATCTCTATGTAATTCTTCAGGATAAATGGTTAGAGATTGAGTTTGTAGGTCAAAGGGCAAAAATATTTTAAGACTTTTAACATATTACTGTTCAGAAAATATGTACCAATTTCATGACTGTCAGCAGCAAATAAAGGGATTCCTTTCATTAACCTTCAGCAATATTGAATAGTAGCTTTTATTTTTTTAAAATATTTTTACTAATAAGAACTTTATTTTTTTTTCTATTTATTTTTATTAGTTGGAGGCTAATTACTCTACAATATTGTAGTGGCTTTTGCCATACATTGACATGAATCAGTCATGGATTTACATGTGTTCCCCATCCTGAACCCCCCTCCCACCTCCCTCCCCATCCCATCCCTTTGGGTCATCCCAAGATTATCTGAGAGAACAGCATCAAAACATGTATATCATCAAGTGTGAAACAGATCACCAGTCCAGGTTGGATGCATGAGGCAAGTGTGTGGGGCTGGTGCACTGGGATGAATAGTAGCTTTTCAAAAAATCTTTATAAGCAGATAGGTGAACATGGAATTTTATCTCAAATTGCACTGTTTTGCATTCTATTAAAATTGAACATTTATCAAGAATTCCTATGTAATCTTCATTAAATTGTCTATTAATGTTCTTTCTTTTTCCCTTTTGACTGTTAACTTTTTTATTAATGAGTAGGACACTCTTTACATATTAAAGTTATTAGCATCTTTATCTTATATAATGCAATTTTTGTAGACTTTCATTTACACTAGAATTTCTTTTGCCCTTTTTTGTACTTTGAAATTAGAATGTGGATTTTCAGTTATAATAAATATGTAACCTAGAGAAAGGAATTTACTTTTTCTGGTACTCAATTGCCTCATCAGTAAAATGTGTGTGGGGAAAGAGGGATGGGAGTGGTTGGGAGGAAGAACTAGATAGATTAGATGAAATGATCTGTTCCAACTCTTCCAGGTCTAAAATTCTCTGATTTCATTACTTCCCAGTTCAATACTAATTATTGCATATAATCAAGCCATATGGCACTTTTTTGATCTTGTATATTTTGGGCAAGCGTTACTATAGCTCATTAAAGTGCTACAAATTCAGGGTTAATTTTCTTTTAATGAAGAAACTTCTGCGTGCCTCCAGGGCTTTATTTTCTTCTGTTAAACTGTTATGAACCATTTCCATTTAAAAACCACCAATAGCTTTAATGAGTTAGGCCTGCCACTTTCATAAAATTGCAGCTAACGAATGACCTTGCAGACAGAAATGGGCAACACAATTAGAATTACCAAAGTTTTCATTCTGACTTTGAGCCAGTTTAACTTTTACATCATGCTCATGGACACACATATAAGGCCTCTGAAAATGTGTTTGTGGCTGCAATGTTAATACAAGAGACAAAAGAGTTAATACCTGAAGCCATCAGCAGTCGCCTGCTTTACATAAAGACACGGCTGCTTGTTGAAAAGTGGTTCTCATGTTCTCATGGTGATTTACAACTACTATGTTTAAGATGTGTGTATTTGTAGATTTATATATTCTATGGCATATTCTCTATTTTTACACTTTAGTAGGAGTAGCCTGGGGAAGTCCCAAAGCACTTGCCTTGTATGAGAAGAGCATTCTTTGCATCATAGTATTGGCAGAGTATTAAATAGGCAGATTTTAAACTTCTGTGTGGCCTACCTTCGTATATCACCAGAGACCTCTTGGACAAGCCAAATGATTCTCCTTTTTTTAGGGTTTTTCTCTCTTTTTTTTTTTTTTTTGGCATTACATTAAAAAAAACTTAATCATCATGAACTCTCTAGAAGCTGGCATTTCCTGCAGAAAATGTCTATAAAAATCTCTGAGGGACTTTCCTGGCAGTCCAGTGGTTAAGACTCTTTCTTAAAGGGATGTGAGTTTGATCCTTGGTCGGGGAACTAAGATCCCACATACTATGCCAAAAATTTTTTTAAAAAGAAAAAAGATCCCTAATTTCAGGTTGTTTTTCATTAAGGTACTTGTTTCCTGTTTTGCTTTATTCATGATAGTTTTGAAAGATCCATTTTATGGTCAGTTTTCCCAGAAAATCTTACTTTATAATTACCTGGAACCAGCAGCTTATTTCTACTTAAAATGTTTCCTCCTCTGCCAAATATCACTGAGGGAGGGGCTGGGAATTTCTCTTCGGGAAATTACTTCTATGAACTGAAATAGAGTGAATTTCTGTTACACCTGTGAATGTTACTCTCAATCCAATATAACTGTTTTTCCTTTTTTTCTTCCATCACTAAGTATTTGAAGACAGCTCCTGTGTGTTTTTTAGGTTATAAGCTAGCGTGTGAGAAGTATGGTATTTCTGAAAGCTTTGTGATGTGTATTTCTTTGTTGGTAAATTCTCCTCCACTGTCCGTCACTACGGACAGGGAGCTTAGCCAACTAAGCTAGAGGCTGGACGAGGAAGATATAGTCCAAGGGAGGGAAGCCAGGAAGGAGAAGGAAGAGGAAAGCTCCTGATGGCAGTTTCAGAGGGCTAGTGGAAGGAGGAAGAGAGTAACAGGTGAGAGAGACAAGAGAAACTGAGCCCACCTTTTCTTTGGCATTCAGCCTGGGCATGGGGATTTCACAAGCCAAATGGAATGATGTGGCCAATATTTCCCTTTGATTCATTCTGGGATCCCAGGAGAATACTGCCTCTCAGCCTGCTCTCCTGCTGACCTGGTTCTGGTCACAACTGAGAATGCCCATGGTACAGCATGGGAAGACCACCTAGGTTGGCTCTCTGAGTTGCCTTTGGCTGGTGTGTGATCTAAATAGAATCTGGAGGTCCTTACATGCTCCTGTGGGAGGTGGAAATAAGGTATCTGGCTGGACGTCTTCCTAGCACAGTGGTGACAACAATGGTATTAAACGCTTATATAGCGCTTATATGTGCTGTACTGCTAAAAGTATTTGACCGCTGTTAATTCATCCTCATAGGAACTCTGAAAGGTATATACTATTATTATTATCCCCCCTCCACCTTTTACAGATGTGGAAACTGAGGCACAAAGGATATTAAATTGCTTGCCCATAGTCACAAATAGTAAGCAGTGATTTGAAAACAATCTGATGTCATACTCTAGGTGATGATCATTCTTCAGAATAAAGTGGTCCTATGCCTAGTGTTAGTCATTCAGTCATGTCAAACTCTTTGTGACACCATTGACTGTAGCCTGCCAGGCTCTTCTTTCCATGAAATTCTCTAGGCAGGGATACTAGAGTGGGTTGCCATTCTCTTCTCCAGGGCATCTTCCCGACCCAGGGATCAAACTCAGTTCTCCTGCATTGCAGATGGATTCTTTACCATTTGAGCCGCTAGGTAGGCTCAAAAGTGATCCTATAATCAAGGTGTACAGGGGAAGCTCCAATGCTTTGGCCACCTGATGAGAACTGACTCACTGGGAAAGATCCTGATGTTGGGAAAGATTGAAGGCAAAAGGAGAAGAGGGCGGCAGAAGATGAAATGGTGAGATGGCATCACCAACTTAATGGACATGAATCTGAGCAAACTTTGGGAGACAGTGAAATACAGGGAAGCCTGGCATGCTGCAGTCCATGGGGTTGCAAAAGGCATGACTTAGAGTCTGGACAACAGCAACAATAGGACAAATTGCCAAGACCAGACCTCAGGATGCCCCCAGATCAACAAGGGCCAGTTACAGATTCCTGTGGAACCCGGACTGAATGAAGAGTCAGTTAAGTGATAGACTAATCTTTACTATTCAATAGGAGATGCTAGAAGGTTCAGTGATGAGGAGGGTTGCACATGGAACACAAATACATATACATGACTCCCTTCACATGCTGCTCCAAGAGCATGTCATTCTCTGTTACATTCCCACTGCCAATCCGAGGAAGGAAGTTCAGTTCAGCCACTCAGTCATGTTCAACTTTTTGCGACTCCCATGGACCGCAGCATGTCAGGCTTCCATGTCCATTGCCAACTCCCAGACCATGCTCAAATTCATGTCCATCGAGTCAGTGATGCCATCCAACCGTCTCATCCTCTGTTGTCCCCTTCTCCTCCTGCCTTCAGTTTTTGCCAGCATCAGGGTCTTTTCCAAGGAGTCAGTTCTTTGCATCAAGTGATTGAAGTATTAGAGCTTCAACTTCAACATCAGTCCTTCCAATGAATATTCAGAATTGATTTCCTTTAGGATCGATTGGTTTGATCTCCTTGCAGTCCGAAGGACTCTCAAGTGTCTTCTCCAACACCACAGTTCAAAAGCATCAATGCTTCAGTGCTCAGCTTTCTTTGTAGTCCAATTCTCCCATCCATACATGACTACTGGAAAAATCATAGTTTTGACTTTGCTGGCAAAGTAATGTCTCTACTTTTTAGCATGTTGTCTATGTTGGTCATAGCTTTTCTTCCAAGGAGAAAGTGTCTTTTAATTTCATGGCTGCAGTCACCATCAGCAGTGATTTTGGAGGCCCAAAAGTAAAGTCTGTCACTGCTTCCATTGTTTCCCCATCTATTTGTCATGAAGTGATGGGACCCGATGCCATGATCTTAGTCTTTTGAAAGTTGAGTTTTAAACCAGCTTTTTCACTCTCCTCTTTCACTTTCATCAAGAGTCTCTTTAGTTCTTTTTCTTCACTTTCTTCCATAAGGGTGGTGTCATCTGCATATCTGAGGTTATTGATATTTCTCCCTGAAATCTTGATTCCAGTTTGTGCTTCATCCAGCCTGGCATTTTGTATGATGTACTCTGCATAGAAGTTAAATAAGCAGGGTGGCAATATACTGCGTTGATGTACTCCTTTCCCGATTTGGAACCAGTCTGTTGTTCCACGTCTGGTTTTAACTGTTGCTTCTTGACCTGTATACAGTTTTCTCAGGAGGCGGGTAAGGTGGTCTGGTGTTCCCATCTCTTTAAGAATATTCCCATTTGTTGTGACCCACAGGAAGGAAGGGAAAAGGGTAAAGAACAGCCTTTATGTAAGCACAAATGTGTGACCTAAGTTGATGGTTCAGCAATGAGTTTGGCCTGGGATTATTCTATCAAGCTAAAACCTAGTTATTTTCCCTGCAATCCTGTGGGTGGGGCTCAACAGGGAAGTTGAACCTGTTATAGACAGGGTGAAGTGAAAATTGCTCAGTTGTGTCCGACTCTGTGACCCCATGGACTATACAACCCATGGAATTCCTCAGGTCAGAATACTGGAGTGGGTAGCCTTTCCCTTCTCCAGAGGCCAACCCAGGGGTCATACCCAGGTCTCCAGCAGGGTAAGGTAGCAACATTTGAGTGTAATGTCAACACCCAAAAGACTGAAGTCAGTTTCTTTTTCTGGGCACTAAAGGTACTGTGGTATAGGTTTGTCATCATCCATGGGGGGAAAATAAACCTTAAATGTATTATTATTATTTTCCTTTAACCAGGGTGAAGTATGACTCAACCAAAATTATCTAAGTGTTTTTGTTTTGTTTTCTCTGTGAAAATTGCTGTAATTACATGTCCAATTATTTACAATTACTGAAGTGCATTTTTCTTTTAAAGTGACCATTAGAACACAATCTCTGCAGTCACACAATTTATTCTGATGGCTAATGTAAGAGCCAATTACCTTTCTATTTCTGAAAGAATATAAAATAGTAAAATCATATAAGACAGTTGCTTAATTTAAGAATTATATATATTTGTCCTTGACAAAGACTCTCTTGAGGGTTAAGGAGATGGTCCAGGGAGTGGGTAGACAGTGCAGTTCAGGTAAGCCAGAGCCTGACTCAGCAGGGTGTTATAAATGCCCAGGGTGATTCCCGGTAAAAAGAAGTGCTTATTCACACTTTGACATTCTCAGACAGAATGTACTTGGACTTAACTTGAGAGCAGTTTGGAGCCTAGACAGACCTGGGATTAGGGTTTTGATGTTAATTGGATTATGGTCTGGGAAAGTTTGGGGTTGGGTGCAGTCCCTCCTGGGCTTCATAGAAGTTTCTATCATTTTCTCATGGAATGTCCCAAGCTTTAAGCATTGCAGGACTGTCTTCACTATGACTGTAGTGCTGCGTTTTGAATACTTTTGTTTCAATTAATTCAGTGTTTACCTAAACACATTTGTTTAAGGAGGAACACTTGTCTGATTATTATAAATGATTAAAAAAGAAAAACCTTTGCCATAAATAAGAGGTCATAATCAACATAAGTACCTTTAGCCTTCCTTCTTGATGTGAATAAGGGTTGAAAGAGAATTGGAAAGGCAATGACACTAACTTGGTGTCCATGTACCACTGAAGATCATCTGCTATATTACATAATATCATTTCCACAGAAATTTTTGATGACTGGAAATACCAGCTTAGGAGAAAATATACATTCTTTTACCCAGGACTGTTCCTGCCTCATCCAGCCATCGAGGTTCTGGAGCCCTGCTTGAGCTACGCTAGTGATGAAAGGCATGGGGGAAAACCAGTGGAGGGCTTTCAGTTGAAATCTAGTTGGGTAGCATGGAAAAATGCCTCTTAACCAGCACAATCTGTGGAGTGGTATATCACAAACTACCCAGGATCTTCTCTTTAAGGTGAAAAGTATGCAATTAAAGGGAATACAGACATTTTTTAATTTGGGTGTGCTGACTGAATGGGTCTTCCCACGTGGCGCTAGAGGTGAAGAACCTGCCTTCCAGTACAGGAGACATAAGAGACACAGGTTGAATCCCTGGGTTGGGAAGATCTCCTGGAGGAAGCCATGGCAACCCACCCCAGTGATCTTGCCTGGAGAATCCCATGGAGAGAGAGGAGCCTGGTGGGCTACAGTCCATGGGGTTGCAAAGAGTCAAACACAACAGAAGCAACTTGGCACACATACACACACACACGTACATGCACGCGTGTGCACACCAAACCAAGTGCATTGCATTTCATGACATGAACAAGACAATTGTCTTTGTGGACAATGAATGGAATTGCTGGTGGTCTTGATTGGAATGATCACTGCCTGGAATCATAGTATGTGACACTGAAGAAGTTAGGGATGGTATTAGTTTCCTGAAGTTTCTGTAACAAAAGACCACAAACTTAGTGGGTTTTTAAAAATTAATTTCTATTGGAGTATAGTTACTTTACAATGTGGTGTTAGTTTCTACTGCACAGCACAGACATATGCATGCATGCCAAGTCTTCATCTCCATCAAGGAGGGGGTCTAAACCCTTAACTTAATCACATTTCAAAGACATTTTCATAAATACTTTACAGATATAGATTCTAGGCACTGTGATATGGATAGCTCTGGGAGGGTTTGCTTTTCAGTCAACTACAGGGAGGGACTGTTATCTGACTTAGTGGAAAAGTAAGGTTTGTAAAGCACCCTCTATGAACCAGATATGGTGCTGAACGCTTTGTATATCAGCTTATTTAATCCTGACAACAGTCTCAGGAGGTATTGTTATCCACATTTCACAGATGACAAAGCTGGAAGACAGAATTTGAAAACATGTCCAAGATTACAGAACCAGCGACTGCTGGCACATGCTTTTAGCAACTAACTTTCAGTAACCATATCCCATTATATTTATAACCTCATTGATCTTATGTTATCTAGTGAGCATATTCTGTTCTTCTGGGTGCAATGCATCTGTCTAGTGTCTGCTCAATCTCTTTGATCTCTATTGAAGGCACCTTTATTTAACCTGCCATGACAGTCTAGGGTGAGGAGAGACATGATTTTAGACAGTGATCTGTAGTCCTGACAATCCTGAATTCATGGGTGAAGGTAGACTTCTTTAAACAAAAAGAGGGGAAAAAAAACCCTCTCAACCAGGGAGCTAAAGCACAGCACATTATCTCCTTATTTAATATCGAAGCTGCTTTAGAGTTCATCATGTATTCAGCGGTATAGTTGAATTAATCAACATAATGATATGTTGTTTATCTTGCCTATAAGAGGCAGAAACATTGTAATTATTCACTTTCACCTGCATTTTATGTGGTCCTAAATTATTGTTAGTAGATGCTGGAATTGCTGCTCAGAGGGGAATTTACCAAGGCTCTTAAATATGAACCTGTCCAACAGCTTTACTTGGACTGAACTTTTGCAAGGCCTATGAAACATTCAGGCAGGAACAAACTTGCCTGGGACATTTCATTTAAGGTCTAGGTTTAGGGAAAATGTTAGCAAGGATTTCCACGTATCCTCCTTCAATCCAGTTGAAATTAGAAAGCAAATGACGAACGATTCTTTTACCACCATTAGGTTAGATGTGGTTTCCTAATTGCCTGTGTCATGCGCTAAGCTTAAAGAAGAAGAGTGACAAAGAACTAATTCCTTGCAGACCAAAGGTATGTTGATACTGTTTAAAAGGCCTGTCAGAGCCTGGTTTCTGAATCCCAAATATAATGCTGCTCTACATGGGGAGAGGAAAAGAAGTGAGCCTGGGCATTGATGTGGGCGCTTTCCACTGTTACGTAATGGAGAAAGAGATCATTGAAAAAAGCATTCAGCATTTTGCTCCAAATATGAAAAAGTTTAACAACCATGTGTTTATTTTTGCAGAGGTGAGACTAAAACACAAATAAACAGATTTCGGTCATCTTGCACATAGTTAAAAGACTCTATACACTTAAGATTCAGAGCTGTTTTCTTTGGAAGGCTGTGTTTTCCCTTTGGAAGCTGGGTGAAATAAAGGTGTCTTCTCTCCAAAGCCCCTTCCTCCTACCTCCCAAACTTCAACTCCAGGCAGTTTCCCCTGATCTCGAACAGCTGCTCCTTTCCAATTCCTAAAGGTTTGTCTCCTTTCCAATGCCTAAAGGTTTGTGTCGTAGCTCTGTATTTATCTTGGACACTCCCCTGGGTTGAGCTTATTATCTTATTGCTTTGCCACTGCAGAATTTATTGAATACAAGGGAGCTGCTACTGGCTGTGAGCTATGAGTGGAAAGTCCAGAGTTGCATAGTCTCATGAATTAGGGCACCAGATGCATAAGTAAGATAAACCTGTTACCCCTCTAGCCCCTGGGATGAGATTTCTCTCTTCCAAAGGCACCATCTGCAGAGTTAACAATTTAGATTAAATTAGTTCAGAACACAAGAAGGCAATTTTCATTTGTAAAGGGATTGAAGGATTTTTTTTTTTGCTTCTTTTTCTTTTTAAGTTAGACCAACAATCTAAACACAAAGATAAATTGAAATGAGATTTCTTTTAAATGACTTTCAGTAATACAAATAATAATATGAAAGGAAAGCTATTGGGATGATGCTGAGCAGCATCTGATCATGGCATTTTAATAACTGTAGGTAATAAATTTAAGGTTTTAATTTGCAATGCTGGTATTTTAACTGCTTTACAGAAATATACAATTGGGAACTGATGATACCTGTTAGGACACTTCTTTCAAGAAGACTAGCAGAAATATTGATATATCAGTCTCTAGAGAGATATCCTAGGGCTACACAGAAGAGAACTATGAAGGAGATAGCCTTTGGTTTAGAGTAACTTACGTTCCTAATGCATGTTAATCTATAAAATATTTGGCTGAATGTTTTATACTGGGGAAACTCCTATTCATCCTATAAAATATAATCAAATGCATTTCATGGCAATGAAATGCTCAGGTTTAATGAAGGTTTCTCTTTCAGTGTGGAGTTAATATCCTAGAGTTGCAGAGGATGAGATGGTCAGATGGCATCACTGACTCAATGGACATGAGTCTGAGCAAACTCCAGGAGACAGTGAAGGACAGGGAAGCCTGGCATGCTGCAGTCCTCGGGCTCACAAAGAGTCAGACACAACTCGGTGACTGAACAGCAACAACAACAACGTCCTGTTTAAAATTACTCTGTCCAGTGAATCTCTGAGTGAGTGATTACTCACTAAAATATTCTATGGAGTCTTTCACAGACATCAAGAGAATGGTGACAAAATGTCTGTTCCTTATTTCTACTTGCTTAAAAAGTACAATGATTAAAAATAAACAGTGTAGAGAGTCTAACACTTTGAGACAGTTCATACTTCTCTGTTGCTCGGGAGACTTGTGAAGGAAGTCGTGCAGTCTCTGGTTACCACCTGCTCCTTTGGTCATAGATTAATAACATCTGACCAAGCATGAAGGCATGCTGAGGCCATCTGCCGTACACATAGCTGGTGGGTTTCAGCTTCTTTAAGTAGAGTTCTGACTAACG
Organism: Muntiacus reevesi; assembly: GCF_963930625.1. Lineage (NCBI taxonomy): Eukaryota > Metazoa > Chordata > Mammalia > Artiodactyla > Cervidae > Muntiacus > Muntiacus reevesi. The sequence goes on along the minus strand of NC_089256.1, from coordinate 5,074,212 downwards.
GTCGTCCTATTGGGCTGCATGGTCCAGTTATTTTGATAAGAATTCAGTACTCATCTCAGTCAAACCAGAACTACTTAGTCTGCCTGGTAGTGGTTAACATATCAGGCCAGCTGTGTAATCTCAGTGACAATTATGAGCTCACTTCTGAATTTCCATAGTAATAGGATGTCCAGTAAAACCTTTGCATTCATCTCTGTGCTTTGATGTAGTGTTCAAAACTGAGAAAAATAGATACCAAGAACCTATGTATTTTAAAATGAATTGGATCCTCTTTCCTCCACACTGATCCCTCACCTCCCACTTGCTTTACCATACAGACTCCATCACCTTCACCACCATGATCATCATAATTGTGACCACTGGACCACTGCTGTCTTTAAGATTTCTTCATGCTCTGGCCTTTTGATGCCAGGAGCCATGAGCTGATTCTATGGATTATAAAGAAGGATGGGGTTATAGAGGAGGATGCTCCCCTGGTTTGGTATCCATAGTGTAATGGTCCTTACATCCCTCTCCTCATCTTTCTCCTTCAGAATATAGAGTGGTCCCCAATGTCATCATTATTGGCATTCCAGAGGAATTCCACTCAATAGTCAGAGAGTGGGAGGAGGGAGGAGGGTGCAGTAAAAATGACATTAGCCCAAAGATTAAAAGGACTTGTTCTAAATGTAAATAGCTGGGCCATCTATCAAAACCCATTGATCTCACAAAGCAGTTGAAATTTTTTCACTGCTCAAAAATTAGAGGACTAGAATTGATAATCTTAAAATTATATTATAAAATTTTATGGTGTTGTTGTTAGAACTACTGATCAGACCTCATACCTCCCTTCTTTATCCCACCTGGAACAAGACTGACTATCTGTGCATTAAGATTTGGGAATCTGGGCCCCTGATGACTTCGCTCAAGTGCCATTCCAGGCCCAAACTGCCTTTTCTCAGCTTTTTGTTGTGTAAAACAATGCACTCATATAGTAAAAATACTTTTAGTTGGTTTTGTGTTGCAAAGAACTGAATACAGTTTTAATGAATTCAGTCTTATACTAGTACCACTCATTAGGCAATTCTGAGATTAATAAGCTAATTGTACTGAGCATTCATTTAGTATTTTGTAACCATCTCCAGTTTAAACTGTTTCTATCAGATACTTGAAGATTTTAATTTCTTTTAATGATAGAGTTTTTAGCACCCCTGCAGAAAAAATTGCTTTAATGTTCTCTTACAAATGTCTTGTTTTTAGATGACAAATCTGAGCACAGTATTTATAATCCACCCCTTCCATATAAACTCATAACCGAGAAGAGGTGATTCCATGAATCAAAATGGGAAATACTAAACCAGAGAAACTACTACATCATTAACAATTAGTATAGTTAATCATGATGATTTTTTTTAGAGTAAAAGAGGATGATGTTCTGTTATGCACTAAAATCATTAACCTAATCTCTTTGCTAATTTTAGACAGACATTCATTTCTTTTTACCTTAATAAACCAAATACAGTATTTCCTATAAAACTGAGTGGCAATTTTAACTTTGAAATAAAACTTGGATTTGAATTGCATTTCAACAGTGAAATAGATTTAATAAGTAAATGTTTATCTTTAAAAATGTGATTGAAATGTTCTAGTCTTCTATATATTCACATTTTGATAAGTATCAGTAGATTGCTAAAATAAATTGAAATTCAACTGTAGTCTTCAAACAAACACAAAAATCCTTTGGAATAAGATTCTGGCTTGAAATTTGAAAATGTTGAAGACATATTTGGTTGAGAGATGTAGTGGAAACATGTTACCTAGGTTACATGAATTTATGATCAAAAATATAAAATGGATCTTTTAAAAGCATATAATCCATCCTCCTTCAATTTAAATACATCTGAAGTCTGTTGCCAATTTGATGACTCCTGCTTTATAACATCATTCATATTTTTATATCAAAGGGAAAACATTTTTTCAAGAGAGTTAGTATCTCTGTTCCATAAAGGTACAATGGCTTATCTATAACATGAAATTTGTATCATAGGTCACCAGAGAGAGAAATCAGGTGTTTTTTTTTGAAAGAGTTGTTAATGGAAATAGAAAAAGTTTGGATTTTTTTAACCAATATATTGAACTTCTATATAATAGTTTACACTTATGTAAAAGATGTATAGATTAATGAAAGGGATGTAGCCTTTGAAGCCAGACAGGCTTGCATGGAATTCCAGTTCTTGTAATCCACCTGTGGCTGACACATGTTTAGCTCACCCAGCTGGCTTTCCCAGCCTCCTTTTCTCTCCCCAGCTTCCCACAGAGAAACTGAGAAAGTAAGATTCCTGCTTCCCCATCCTCCCTTCCCAATAAGTTCTGTCCACGAAGCTGTACGAGGAAGCTTCCAGGGCACTTCTAGGAAAACTTTTTCCTTAAAAACACAGAACAACATGAGGAAAAAGTCATTTCCTTTTTTGCCACCACCTCGACTTCTTGTATTGCATCTGTAAGCGGGTGAGCCGTTGTATTTATCTCTGACCAGGAATCAGAGAACAAGAAGATGCCAGGACCCCAACTGACATTCCCATCTGGTTGAATCATTGACTCAGTCCTGGGGTTACCTGCTTTCTGATTCCTTGCTGTGTGGTTAAAAAAAAAAAAAAGGTACTTTCATTGCTTGTATCCAAAAGCATTCCTTACTGATATCACATTGTGATGGGCAAACATGTTAACTTTTCAAAGCTTCAAATTCCTTTTATGTAAAATGGGACTAATGATTGCTGTTCTGTAAAAATTCATTGAACAATGCATTTTTACAGACAAAGCAGCAATTCACTAATAAATACTTTTTTAGCTGTACTATTGGAGTTGCGTTGCTTTAACCAACATGCAGAAGAGAGAATAAGGATCTTCTAGTTTGCCAAAACTTCAGCTTCTTCTTTCTTATTATTTAATTCTTCCAGCAAATCTACAAGTATCCTATGATATTCCATTTACAGATAAGGAAACCAAAGCTTAGAAATAGGGACCCTTCCAAGATTACACAGTTTGAGTGTGTTGGAGCTGGAATTTGTGCCCTAAAAATCACCCTATGTGCCTTAGAGGATAGGAGATCTCTGACCCTGGATCTTGAGAAGGTGTCAAATTAGAGAAAGAGGATTTCAAACTCAGCCAGGGAAGTCCAAGGTGAGTGCCAAAGAGATACTGAGAGTTCCAGAATGTATACGTACATATCTAGGGATGCCAGTGGGAGGTGAAGTGGAGGACTTGGCAGCAACTGGGATGGAGTGCAAGAAATAGACTGAGAAACAGGAGCCAAGAACCTGGGTCCAGAAAAGCAGATAAGGATGGTGGCTGATTCACATGTTTTCATGAGCTTAGTTGGTAATATGAATGTGTGAGTCTAGTGGAAGCAAAAAAAAGGATGGGAAGCAAGGAAAAACTGGAGAGGAGGAATGTCTCAACTAAAGTCATTTATTTTTTTTTTTTTAATACTGTGCTGACCAAATAAGACACATCTTTGGAAAATATTTTCTTGCTGGCCATTTGTTTGCAGCCTTTCAGAAAGTAATATAGCACAAAGTAGAACTCCAGTTTGCAAATGATTTCAAGGCCCAAGCTATTTTCCTTACCACGTATTATTTGATATTAATTTACTCCTCCATTCATTCATTGGCTTTACCAGTCAATAGCATTATTTAGTATCTTTGGGCCACATACTGTGCTAGATTCTGGAGATACTGAGACTCCAGAATGGAACAAAACACAATCCCTATTCTTAATAGAAAGAATATCATATTTATACATGGGAATAATCAGTGAGAGGCCTTAGAATAATTCTTTTACAGAGTGTCCAGATGCACAAAGGACAGAGCCACTGAGTCAGCTCTGAGTGATCATGGGAGACTGCTCAGAGGAAGTGAGATTTTACCGAGCCTGTATGAATACACAGGATTTTGCTTTTGTTGTACATTGTGCATTGTATGGGGGCAGTAGTTGGAGTAAAGGAGATTAAGAAGAAACTGCTTTAGTGAATAGATGAGAATAGGTGGCTCAGGTGGTAAAGAATCTGCCTGCAAAGGGGAAACTCTGGTTCATTCCTTGAGTCAGGAAGATCCCCTGGACAAGGGAATGGCTACGTACTCCACTATTCTTGCCTGGAGAATCCCACAGACAGAGGAGCCTGGCAAGCTACAGTTCATTGGGTTGCAAAGAGCTGGACACAACTGAGTGACTAACACTAATAATATTATTTTATATATCCAGCTCTCTGATTTAAGTGATTCATTTCAAGCATAGGAAACAGTATATGTAATGGACAAGAGACATTTGAATGGGCAAAGGAGTGTTATTTTTTGGGGTACACTGCCTCGAAGGAGGGCCAGATAATACAGGGCTTTTATGGCAGCAAGTTAAGGCATTTGAATTTTATCCTGCAGGCATCTGAAGAATTTTAGTTAGGAAAATTCATGTGCAAATTAGCATTTAGAAGACTAGCTCTTGACACTTTGTGAAGGCTGGATGCAGAAGGAGCAAGCTTGACAACAGGGAAACCATGTAATGCTTTCTTCCATAGCATGGGTGAAATGTAAGCAGGGATTGGATTAAGATATGGGAAAGTCTGGAACTGACAGGAAAAATGGGAGGAAAGTGATGGGCTATGCTTATTGTTCAGAAAAGGCAGAAAAGAGAGAGAAATCTAGGGTGGTGGTTGTCAAACTCTAGTGAGCAACAGAACTACCTGAAAGATCCCTAGCAGTTGGGCTGCTGGTTAATTTGCATTTCTAACACCTTTCTAGCTGATTCTGCTGTCTAGGTACCACACTTTGAGAAAACCCGATCTGGGTAACTATCAGGACTCTGCCTTGGGTGAGCGAAGGCTTAAATTTATTCTACCATGACCTTTGGAAATTGAGACAAGTGCTGAATTGGCAACATATCTTATTAATGAGTTATAAGCAAGTCATACGAAAATAAGTAGTTAGATAGGGAGTTGATGATTTGTCGAGTCTCCTATTCTAATATGGACTAATATCAAAAAGTTTTTAAGACCACACAGTTTTATTTTCCATAAATGAAACAGTCATTGAGACTTCTATAATTAGGAATATAGAATAATTTGGAGAGATGATTCAGTGAAATTTCTTTGTAGTAGTTATCATAAAAAGTATAAACAGGCAAATAATAAAAAAAAATTGAAGTAATAATTCAGCCCTGTAGAAAGTACTTTCTGAGAGAAATAGGAAATGTGATTTTCTCAGAAGAGCATCTTAGAAGTAAAGTTTGGCTGGAGGATAATAAATGACACTTGTTTTCTGAGGTTTTTTGTAGATTTGTGCTGTAGTCTAGATCTCCTCAACTCTTTGCTTCTGCTTCACTGTGGGTTAGTCCAGCCACTGCAAACGTATTTAGGTGTTTGATGGTACAGCTGTGGCCCTGACCCTCCACCAAAGACTGACTGATATCAGAGTCTCTGGGGAGAGAATCTCTCACTCTATAGAAACAAATTCCCAGGTGAGTCACAGTCACACTGAAGTTTGAGAACTGATAGCATAAATATTCGGTTCACAGGGAAACAGGTTTTCTTTTCTCAAGAGACATTCCTACACTTATGTTGTTGGTCCAGCTTGTATGCCTCCAATGTTGCCTCTTTACTCCCCTCCAGTTTTGTTGAAATTTAATTGGCACATAATATTGTGAAAATTTAAGGTCTACAATGTGTATATGAGACCCATATATATTGTGAAATTATTACCACAGTATAGCTAATGCTCTATAGCCTCATGTGGACTTACCTGGTGGCTCAGACGGCAAAGCATCTGCCTTACAATGCAGGAGACCCAGGTTCAATTCCTGGGTTGGGAAAATCTTCTGGAGAAAGAAATGGCAACCCACTTTATCACTTTTGTATATGTGTGTGCATGTGGTGAGAACATTTAAGAGCTAGTCTCGGCAACTATCAAGTATATAATATAGTATTATTAACATTGTCTCTTAACAAGCAATTACGGTAGGTGTTCATCTCAGTCTACAAACTCTGGAGCTTAAGGAAGCAGCTCTTTTTTTTTTTTCTCTCTTCATTCCTCTCTTCTTCCCTCCCTCCTTCTCTCTCTCTTCCTTCTTTCCTTCCTCCCTCCCTTCCTTTCCACATCCTTACTTCATTTTCCCATGGTTGAAGCTTGGTTACCCTCAGTCTTGGGTGGGGAAGAGAAGTACAGCTTTTATTTTCAGCAATGGCGCAAGTGTTGCCCATATCACTTTCACTCATGCCCAGTTGGTGAGAACTCAATCTTCTCGATTCAAGGGAGCCTGGATAATGTCCTGGCTGGGCAAACACATGTCCAGCTAAGTTCTCATAATTTGGAAGGAGGGCAGAATGGATTTTGGAGGACTAACTAGCAACTTGCCATGCTCTCATTACATTTTTCTTTCCTTGTAATTTTGGCTAGCTGCCTCTCTAGAAGTTTACCTGAAGATTTAACTTAACACCAAGTGATTTTTTTACTCAAAGCTTGAACAATATTATTTTAAGCCTGTTTTTTGAGGATTGAAGAGATGCTTGGGAAAGCACTTAACCTGCATTCACTGCCAAGTTTAAGAAACATCTAGGCTTGTGGGGGAACCCGTGAATGTCCTGACAGAGGTCTGTGTGCCTCCCCAAGGATGGCTCATCCTAAAGCAAGAAGCCCGCCAAGGCCAGCAGAGTCTGCTAGCATTGGAAGGGTACACCCAGCTAGTGCAGGGTGGTGATTGACCCTAAACCACTGATGGCATGTTTGGGTCCTTGGGAGGAAGAGCAGTATGCAACTAACACCCAAAAGAACTTTATAATATTTTTGGACCCATGACATGTTGGTTTTTGAGAATATTCTAGTAGTTTTTACATGAATGGAAGCACTGATTTTCTCCCATTGTGCACACATTTTGATACCTAAGAAATCCAGGAGCATACCTGTGTAGGAAGTTGAATCTGAGAGGCTTTCAGAGAGGGCATCCTTCCGGTGGAAGCAACACAAGGCAGCCTGAGTGGTAAAACTGTCATTTGCATCACAGTGAAATTTGTGTCCTAAAGATGCTGCTCCCAGATGAGGATAGAGGATGACTGTATCCCAAGAAGCACAGCGGATGATCAAAAGAACAAAGTGGAACAGATTAACAACAGCATCATTGGAAGGACTGATGCTGAACCTCCAATTCTTTGATTATCTGATGCAAAGAGCCAACTCATTGGAAATGACCCTGATGCTTGGAAAGAATGAAGGCAGGAGGTGAAGGGAATGCCAGAAGATAAGATGCTTGGATGACATCATCAACTCAATGGACATGAGTTTAAGCAAGCTCCGGGAGATGGTGAAGGACAGGGGAGCCTGCCATGCTGCAGTCCATAGGTGGCAAAGAGTCAGACATGACTAAGCAGCTGAACAACGACAGCTGGGTGCAGCTTGGAGAGTGATGAATAGTCTGGAGGGCCCAGCACATGTGAGACCCTCCCTGGGGACACCCCTGACAGGGAGTTTGTCATAGGTTAGGGCTCTTGTGCAAGCTGATAGAAGCCAGAGACAGTGTAATTTAGATTCCTGGTGTGGCTTAGGCTAAGTGGAAAATATTCCCTTTTACTGGTAAGGAAAGGACATCTACTCGATAAATTCTATACTTGAAAGTTCTGGAATTAGAATTTGAAAATCTCTCATAATTTAAATTGTACTGGTTTGTACTAAAGAATACTTCCCAGACTGATCACATGCCTTAAACAATTTGACTTAGTAGAGAAGGAGCAACAGTTTAAGATGAGACAGCACGTGAAGTATAACTAACCCCAGAGAGACACTAACAATGATCCTCCCTCCTGTGTGCCCTCATAATGCATTACATTTCTCCTGGGTTGTTGCTGCTCAGTCACTAAGTCATGTCTGACTCTTTGTGACCCCTTGGACAACTGCATGCCAGACTCCTCTGTCCTCCACTATCTCCCAGGGTTTGCTTAAATTCATGCCCATTGAGGGGCTTCCCTGTTGGCTCAGCAGTGAAGAACCCACCTGCCAGTGAAGGAGACACAGGAGATGCAGTTCAATCCCTGGGTCAGAAGGACCCCCCTGGAAGAGGATAATGGCAACCCAGTACAGTACTCTTGCCTGGAAAATTCCACGGACAGAGGATTTGGAGGGCTATAGTCCATGGGGTCTCAAAGAGTTGGACATGACTGAAGCAACTGAGGATGAATGCATGCATGTCCACTGAGTTGGTGATGCTATCCAATCATCTCATTCTCTGCTGCCTTCTCCTTTTGCCTTCACTGCTTCCATTTCTTCCCCTTCTATTTGCCATGCATATCTTTTTGCCTTTTCATACTCTCTATGGTGTTCTCTAAGCAAGATACTGGATTGGGTTGCCATTTCCTTCTCCAGTGTACTATGTTTTGTCAGAACCATTCACTATTACAAGTCTGTCTTGGGTGGCCTTGCATGGCATGGCTCATAGCTTCATTGAGTTATGCAAGCTCCTTCTTCATGATAAGGCTGATTCATGAAGGGGATTTCTCTTGCAGTTCATTGCTTCCAGCCTTTTATTTTATTTGATTTATAAATTGTTAAAGCTGGAAGATATCTCTGAGATTAATTATAGACAAGGACATGTTTAGTCAAGCTCAGAGAGATTAATTGCTTGATTAAGATCACATTGTTTCTTATGCCTTCTATCAGGTTACAATGTCCTCAAGGGCTGGCATCACGGCTCACCTGCTAGGCCACACTATACAAAGCCCAGTGTCTTGTTCATTGATGTACTGTAGAGGTCAGCTGAAATAAGCTAAGCTGGATCTTATCTATGTGAGATGCATTTTATATTGGGAATTAAAAAGAGAACTAAAATCTTGTGAGAAACCATAGAAGTATTAAAGACCTGTTTCTATGTAAGAAACTAGGACTTGGATAAAATTTGAGCAAAGATATATTTGTGTTAGTTGTTCAGTCGAGTCTGACTCATTGTGACCCCATGGACTGTAGCCCACCAGGCTTCTCTGTCCATGGAATTCTTCAGACAAGAGTACTGGAGTGGGTTTCCATTTCCTTCTCTAGGAAGATGTATTTACTTATAATTTATTTATTTAAATTGCGGTATAGTTGATTTGGGCTTCCCAGTTGGCTCTAATAGTAAAAACAAAACAAAAAACCCTGCCAATACAGGAGACATAAAAGAGACGGGTTTGAGCCCTGGGTCAGGAAGATCCCTTGGAGGAGGGCATGGCAACCCACTTCAGTGTTCTTGCCTGGGAGAATCCCACAGACAGAGGAGCCTAGTGGGCTACAGTGCATAAGGTTGCAGAGTTAGACATGACTGAAGCGACTTAGCAGGTATGCACCCATAGTGGATTTACCATGTTGTTTTAATTTCAGGTGTACGGCAAAAAAATATATATATATATATATATATATATATATATTATACATTTTTCAGATTTTTTCCCTTATAGGTCATTACAAAATATTGAGTATAGTTGCCTGTAAGTCCTTATTGGTCATCTGGTTTATATATAGGAGTGCTGTGCTGTACTTATAGTACAAAGAGTTGTACTTAACTCTTTGTAATCCCATGAACTGTAGCCTGTCAGGCTCCTCTGTCCATGGGGATTCTCCAGGTAAGAATGCTGGAGTGGGTTGCCATGCCCTCCTGCAAGAGATCTTCCCAACCCAGGGACTGAACCCAGGTCTCCCACATTTCGGACTGATTCTTTGCTGTCTGAATCATCAAGGAACCCCAAGAATACTGGAGTGGGTGGCCTATATTTTCTCCAGGGGATCTTCCCAACCTAGAAATCAAATCGGGGTTTCCTGCATTTACAGGCAGATTCTTTATAAGCTGAGCTACAAGGGAATCCCATATATAGTAGTATGTATATGTTAATCCTAATGTTTATATGGGCTTCTTTGGTGGGTTAGATGGTAAAAAAGAATCCACCTGCAACACGGGAGACCTGGGTTTGGTCCCTGGGTTGGGAAGATCCTTTGGAGAAGGGAACAGCTACCCACTCCAGTATCCTGGCCTGGAGAATTCCATGGACAGAGGAGCCTGGAAGGCTACAGTCCATGGGGTCGCAAAGAGTAAGACTTTACTGAGCAACTTTCATTTTAAGCATTTATGTAATTCTTACCATACATCAGGCATTGTTGCAACAGTTTTACAAACTTCCACTCCTTTTGCCTCCATAATAGACCCAAGAATTAGATCCCTACAACCTTCACTTTACAGATAAGGAAAGGAAGGTATGGAAAAACAAGTAGCTTATCGTGGATCACACAATAAATAATGATAGAGCTGGGATTCAAACCCAGTCAGCCTGGCTCCATGCTGCTTCTCCAGGGGTGTGGACTGCTTGGGAAGTTCTGAGCAATTCTCTCTCCCTCTCTTTAAAATTATTACTGACGTGCAAGGCTTCCTTTGGCAATTTCTCTAGCCTGGTCAGAAGCACCATGTGAGGTTCCAAGAAGTCGACATTGCCATGGCTGACATATATTCAAGTCTGTGTCAGCACAGGATGAACCACAGCCAAACATGACATAACTGATGAGGGTCTGCGACAGGTGCCCTGATCGAATCCTCGGGCAGAATCAGCACAGGCAGAGACTTGTGTGACTTTGCTGACACAGCTTGCCAACCTCAAGAGATTTCTTGGGTGGTCAGAGTGGCTTGGGAGGAAGTTAAGACATCAGGGTTTGTAACTTTATTCCTACATCTTGCAGAGATTGTAATTCATTCTGGGGAAAGTGCTGGAACTTCAAGCATTAGATATATGTCCTTGAATAACTTTTCTTATCCAAGATTTGAACAAAGTACAAAAGTGGTTAAACTGTCGTTTAGACTTGCCAGAGAACACAGAAGTGACTGGAACAATTTGCCATAAAAGGAAAAGTACTCATTTCCAAAGCTTTTACTGAAATGATTTGCTTTACTCAAATTTCAGATTTCCCCAGAAAAGGTATAAAACTAGCCAGAGACTCTTGGTTCAAACTGAGGTTGTTTTATCTTAATGACATATGTTGATTCTAAAGTAGAAAACGGGAGATTTTAAACCTCACATGTAACGTGGAGTTGGTATTTAGTAGGTTAGTGGGAAATAGATTGAGAATAAGTGGTGGATGAATACCAAAACTTGAAAGAAATCTTGAAATGTTCTTTGATGTGATTGTCATGAAATATTAGCTTTCAATATTCTTACTTAAGTTCTTTTGAATTCCTAGGCTGTTGTGATTTGGCCAGTATAAAGAAAGGAGTCACTCATCAATGTGTGGCGATTTCCAAGTCAAAGCCCTAACTTGGGACAGACTGCTTGTCATCTGCTCAGCTGTTTCACAGAGACTCAGTAAAGGGAGCATCTTTCCCATTATAAAGAAGAAATTCCATTTTTAAAAGTTGTATAATTGGATAAAGTGTAAATAAACCCTGAAATAATATTAGAACCAGATCAGATTCTCAGGTTAAAATCATTATCTTGGGACATAGTCAACTGTTTGATGACAAAAGCCCACCTCCTGGGATTTATAGCCTGAGAGACTTTCACTTTGTTTGGAAACAAATTAAAGAAAAATATTTAAGCCAAAACGTGTATCTGTAAACAATATGTGGGGCTCAGATATTTTCCATTTGTTTTTCAAGATCAAAATGCATATTGAATTTCAACGAGGTGCCAGATATAATGTTGTACAGTATGGTACAATGAGAGTTCCGACCTCAACAAGTTTACAAAGTAGATTAATTTAAGGGATTGTTGCATAATTTTTACTCTTTTTGGTGTCAATGGATCCTAGATAGGCTATGATTAAATTCAGCTGGAAGAGACCAAAAACTTCAAATAACTATGCCTTAAATTAGGTAGTAGTTATTTTTTCTTTCCTGCAAACCCAAGCAAACTGTAACTAGAACAGGATCTCCACGATCAGCAAGGATGAAGGATTCAAATAGGTTTTCCTTTCAACACTAGATTTCCATCTCATATTCCAAGATGGCTGATCAAGCCCTAGCCATCATGTTGATGGAAAGAGGATGAAGATAAACTCTTCTTATTTAATAACATAGTCATCTGTTGATGCCTTGATGCAAGGCAAGGTGGATAATCCAACTTTTTTTCTCAGCTAAAAATGAAGGGAAGGATGAATACTGGAAAGGTTGGCAATCATCATTCTATATGACAGACATCTTCAAGAATCTTTTCAACTACCAGGAAAAAAAGGAACAAACAATTACGTAAAGACTAAACAACATGCTACAAAAAAAAAAAAAAAAAAAAAAAAGGATCAACAATGAAATCAGGGAATACCTTAAGACAAACAACAATACAAACATAGCCTCAAAAAATCTATGGGACACAGTAAAAGAACTGAGAGGGATGTGCAAGGAATATGGGCCTTCCCAAAGAAAGAAGGAAAATCTCAAATAATCTTTTATAAATGATAAGACATCTTTTGAAAAATTCACGTATGCACACATGCATATATGATTGTAGAAATTTTTTCAGGCTCACCTTCTGCCAGAGTCTGACCAAGATCCCTAGGAATATGAAAATATATAAATGACACTTTTTGTCAGCATCACCGGTGTCACAAAGAGGATTCTCTAGGAAGTGTATTTCAGATGGAGTTACAAATTTTAAAGGTTTTGTTGGAGGAAAAATACTTGTCAAAATAAAAGGAAATGAAATAGGGTTGGGCAGGTTGGAGGCATCAGATAACTATGCAGAACTGAGAAAACTGCTAATTCAATGGAGGGACTTTTGGGCAAAAAGCAAGGACTTTTGCCTTTTAGAGAAGTCTCACACTGGGCAGAAATGGCAAGGCCCCACTGCCTTGATTAATCATTCATCTGTGGCTTTCCGGGTTGGAGAGAGACCTTGAGAGTAATGCTTAAGGGAGGTCTTAAAGGAGATAAAAGCAGAGACATCACTTTGCTGACAAAGATCTGTCTAGTCAAATCTATGGCTTTTCCGGTAGTCATGTATGGATGTGAAAGTTGGACAATAACGGAGACTGAGCACTGAAGAATTGGTGCTTTCAAATTGTGGTGCTGGAGAAGACTCTTGAGAGTCTCTTGGATAGCAAGAAGATCAAACTAGTTAATCCTAAATGAAATCAACCCAAATATTCTTTGGAAGGCCTGATGCTGAAGCTCCAATACTTTGGCCACCTGATGAGCTGAGCTGACTCCTTGGAAAAGACCCTGATGCTGGGAAAGATTGAGGGCAGGAGGAGAAGGGGCAAAAGAGGATGAGATGGTTGGATGGCATCACTGACTCAATGGACATGTGAAGTGAAAGTTGCTCAGTCATGTCCGACTCTTTGTGACAGTCCGTGGAATTCTCCAGGTGAGAACACTGGAGTGGGTTATCTTTCCCTTCTTTAGAGGATCTTCCCAACCCAGGGATTGGACCCAGGTCTCCCACTCTGCAGGCAGATTCTTTACCAGCTGAGCCACAAGGGAAGCCCAAGAATACTGGAATAGGTAGCCTATCCCTTCTCCAGCGGATCTTCCCGACCCAGGAGTCAAACCAGGGTCTCCTCCATTGAAGGCAGATTTTTACCCACTGAGTTATCAGAGAAGCCCCAATGGACATGAGTTTGAGCAAACTCCAGAGAACAGTGAAGGACAGGGAAGCCTGGTGTGCTACAGTCCATGGGGTTGCAAAGTGTTGGATCAACTGAGTGGCTGAACAAGAACAAAAGAGATAAAAGCTAGAGGCTATCTAATAATCAAGGCTTGCGCAGGGGATCGGGATGGGGAATACGTGTAACTATATGGCTGATTCATGTCAATGTATGACAAAACCCACTGAAATGTTGTAAAGTGATTGGCCTCCAACTAATAAAATAATATTTAAAAAAAAAAAAAAAGGCTTGCAGCTGGGCAGGAGTCCTTTCTCAAAGGGATCTGAGTGGTGCATCTCATTTTCTGCAACAAAAACCATTCAGAGGTTTGAGTTACCATAGGACCATCAAAGCCAGCTGTGGGTCTTAATGTCACTCTTGTAAAATTATACCTCTGTGTTACCACACTGAAATTCATGGAGATCTTTCCCATTCATTAATCTTGCATAGTTCATGATGAAGCCAGGTAACAATGCCTTTGGCCATTTTTAATGAATGGCTCAAGAAAGGAGCAGGATACCATCACTATAGGATAACAAAATGGAGGAAAAGTTTCAACATCTGAGCCATCTATGTCTGAAATGTCATCTCTACCATTACCTACTAACCTGAGAGGGGCTAATGTTGGCCAACAGATGAGTTATGGATAGTCCCCATTACCTGAGAGCAAGTTTAATGGTAGCAATTGCTCTACCAGGCCAAAGAGTGATATGCCAACACTCTAGGTCCTGTTCAGGGAGGAAGAATATAAATTCTACATGCTGACAAAATAGCTTGATTACTCAAAGTGATCAAAATGGAGCACAGTTAGTTTTGTAGAAGTTCAGCTCAATTCCTGTCATGAGTTCATGATTATTCACATAACTTAAAGCCTAGGAGTTGTTGCCGCATAACTTACCCATAAATGATGAGCTTACTCAGTGCCATGAAGAACTCCACTGTAACAATATGTTAACCCTCTAGTGAAAATGTGAATTTGAGACATCCAGTGTCATTTTTTTCTTTCTTTTTGGACAACAGGTACTAAAAGTTGATTTAATTATACTCTTCCATTAATGGCACACTTATTAAGTAACTATTGTACTCTGTGGCTTCCTTAATTTAATTTTATTATCCTTTGGTAGGTCTGTATCTTTTAAAAATGGATATGGTTATTCTGTGTGTATCTGTATTTTACATTTTATGTACATTACTCTATCGAACTTTCGGTTTTTAAAGATACAACATTATGTTTTAAAGTTATTCTCCTGTTGCTCTACATCCATCCAGTTCTTTACATCTAACTACTGCCTAGGATTTCAGAGCTTGTGTCCATATAGCTTTATTGACCCCTGTGCCTAGTGGTAGATCTCTTAGGTCAGTCTCAACTCCTTGATGCCACCATCAGTGCTTTTGAGAGTCACATCTGCTGAGATAAGATACAGGAAATGCAAGCCATAACTCAGTGCCATTAAAGCACTCTCAGAGTTGAATTACAAAAACTGTTGAAATAGTAAAAAATCTAGCATAGTGGTACCTAACAGGGGGTGTTTTGGCTCTCCTCAGATCAGGAGACATTAGACAATGTCTGGAAACATTTTTCATTGTCATGACCGGCATCAGGTGGGTGGAGGCTAAGAACGCTGTATTGAAGGATAGCGCTCTACACCAAAGAATTATTCAACCTAGAATGTCAGTAGCACTGAGATTGAGAAATTTTCTTAAAGCACAATCACATTTAACTCTGCAAATATATTCCCTATGTACATTCTTAGATTTTATTTTTTTATTATTTTTTAATTAGAGTATAATTGCTTTACAATGTTGTGTTAATTTCTGCTGTACAATAGTGTTAATCAGCTATTTGTACATATGTGTCCCCCTGCCTCCCTCCCAGCCCCTCAGCTCACCCCTCTAGGTCATCACAGAGTGTCAGGCTGAACTCCCTGTGTTATATAAAAGTTTTCCATTAGCTATCTATTTAACACATGGTAGTATATACATGTCAATGCTACTTTCTCAACTCATCCCACCCTCTCCTTCCTCCACTGTGTTCAAAAGTCCATTCTCTACTCTGCATCTCTATTCCTATCCTGAAAATAGATTCATCAGTACCATTTTTCTAGGTTCTATATATATGTGTAATATATGATATTTGTTTTTCTCTTTATGACTTACTTCACTTTGTATGACAGACTCTAGGTTCATCCACCTCACTAGAACTGACTCAATTTCATTCCTTTCATGGTTAAGTAATATTCCATTGTATATATGTGCCACAACTTCTTTATTCATTCATCTGCTGATGGACATTTATATTCTTTCCATGGCCTGGTTATTGTAAATGGTGCTGCAATGAACACTGGGGTATATGGTCTTTTTGAATTACAGTTTTCTCAGAGTATATGTCCAGAAGTGGGATTGCTGAGTCATAGGGTAGTTTTATTTTTAGTTTTTTAAAGGAAAATCCATGTTGATTTTATCAGTTTACATCTCCACTAACAGTGAAGTTTTGTCCAGGTTTGTTTTCTTGTTTATGCTTCCTTGCTGTACTGTTACACTGACATTCCTTTCCTTTATTTCCTTTCTCCTGCTTTATTCATTGACTTTGATTTATGCTCTGTCCTGTTCCTCAAACTGTGGTCATCTGTTTTGACTAGGATCAATTCTTGGCAATTTCCACTGGTCTAGGAACTAAGATCCCACATGTTGTGCAGTGTAGCCATAAAAAGAAAAGAGGCTGTGTCATAATAATTTAGTCCATGGATGGCCAATACAAAGATGTCACAAATTTTCCCTCAATGATGACATTATTTTTATGAGACTGGATGACCAATAGTACTATCAGTATCTCTCTAATCCAGAAATATCAAGGGTTCATATTGTGACTGGATGGCTCACCTCTTAAGGATGTTTCAGAAACAATAAGGTGAACATGACAATAATCCTTCTTAGGACACTACAACTGCCAAAGTTGTTCCAATCCACTTCTTGGATTTGGAAACATCGCTCTAAATACCTCAGGGTATGATATCTGATTGTCATATATAGATAATGTTATATCAAGGTATAGAAATGCTACAAGAGCTGGGGAGGCTGAGATTCATTGTTTCTAGTCCTGGGGTGGGGGGTATTTCTAGACTAATCTATAAACTGGAGAATGACCACTTTCCTCTGTCTACCTGAAGTTCTGGGGCAGATGAGTGCTTGGCTGTACTCCAAAGAGAAGGCTGTCTGAATGAATTAGTGCTGAGTCACTTGAAGCCACCCAGGGGAGTTTTCTGAAACTTCATAAAAACCTGACCAGTGTTTCTTTGTTTTTTTTTAAACCACTATTGACATAATCTGACAGAAATTTTTTTAAAAAGTTAGAGTTAATTCCTGGGGCAAAGCTGGAAAATGGAGAACATCAAGATATACACAATAATGTGATATTAGGGAAGACCAATCCTGTGGTCTTCCTCAATATTTCCAGGGATGTCAGAGGCCTAATTTTTCTGGTTCACTTTTAGTTTTGAATCCTGACTTCTAAATTATCCCTTCTCTGTTGTGAATTTCATGTATAGCCTTTTAAAACTTGGCATCACCAGGCAGAGCATTATCTACATCCCTTTATTTTTTGAAGTGCAAGGAGATATGACATAAGTGTTGCCTTCTTGCAGGAAAAATGAGGTACAACGTGGTTAAGAAATTTGCCCAAAGTCACCCAGCTAGTGAGTTAGAAAGAAAACATCATGGATCATGTTCTCAGGGAACTTATAGTCTTGGGACAAGGCATACAATGACTATACAAAGTTCCAAGAAGTGCTGGACTGGAGGGATGGAGAGTGATGGGATAGTTGCTCTGCCTGGTAGAGGAACAATGCCCATAGAGAGGAAAGACTGCCATATACTAGAGTCAGGATGTGAAAGACAAATAGACACCCAGAAGCTAGGAAGAGAGGGGGGAATATGCAAACAAAGACCCAGAGGCAGGAAAGTATGGCTGCATTCTGAATCACCAACTATGGGAAGTAGCAACAGTAGCTAGAAGGTTGCTTAGATAGAGGTGTGCCATGCTGAGGCTTTATACTGTGGGCCTTAGGAGGCCATTGGAGGGTTTTGAGCAGGGGCAGGGTAGGGCTGAATTTCTAGGTTATTCTATTTGAGTGAGTTCTCTGCTCACTGGCAGTGTCCTTATTCCCTACTAAAGCCTGTCACTGATGTGCTATGAAACCTGGGTCTATGGTCTCAGGAACTGTCCAGCATGAGCTGACTCACTGTGACAGTAAGCACCATATCAGGCATGCCATCATCTCTTCCTCAGTGACAAGGAAGCCACCCACATCATCAGCTCTCTGGGTGTTTTGCTCTCCCAAGTCAGAAGAAGACAGCTTCAGGGATTCAAGTCAATTTCCTTCTAACTGAATCTCCAACTTCCCTTTGGAAATAGAATTGTGCCTGACTCTTTTGAGACCCCATAGACTGTGACCCACCAGGCTCCTCTCTATAAGATTTCCCAAGGAAGAATACTGGAAGAACACCCATGGAAGAGAAGGATCACTTCCACCAGTCCCTAAGTCCTATGATACATATGGTGCTGACCTCAGCCAAGCCTCTGTGATCTACCCAGTCATATTTTCTATTCCTGTCCCTAAAAGACTTTGGGATTCAAACCAGCAACCACTTCCTTCTATTGCAAGTATCTCAAAAATGAGGTTCCTTGCTCACACTATAGCAATTAGAGGTATAAAGTGCTCTTGAGAGACTCGCTGGTTCTGAAAAATAAGGTTCTTTTCAATATTGTGAGAGTATTCAAGAATTGATAAAGTTTCTGTGAACTCTGCCCTTTCAACCCCACACCTCAAATTCTAAACTGAAGCACTAAGCAGCAATTATCTTAAAATTCTCCTAATCATTTTGCCATAAGTAACTTTTTCCCAAATAGTCTAATGGCATAAAGAGTTTTCTTTCAAAAGAAATTTCCCAAACTTCATTTCTAATATTTTTCCCAAGATGGTTGAATTATCTGAAATGTACATAAGACTTATAAGATGGAAATAAAATTACCTTAGTAAGACTTTCAACCCATATTGAGTTTCTGAAGTCATAGTTCTCCTCTGGGACAGGTCTGAGGCAAAATGATACCATAGGAAATATTTGCACATAACTTGTTGGCAAATTTTTCTCAGGGATGTCTGATTTCAGACTTTATACCTTAGAGTGGCTGTACAGTCATGTAGTATCTCTCACAGGTTAATTTTCATTTTGAGACAAATTGCTACATCGCAGGCTCCAGATTTTCCCTAGCTGAGACTCGATGAATCAAGCAGTGGGGCTAGATGAATCCTGCCTCTCTTTAATGACTATCAATGTGCATTTATTAACTAACCAGGGAGTGAGAAGTTGCTAGGAAAAAAAATCTTGAATCATGTTCACAAACTGCCTTTGGACTTATATTGCCTGCCTGATGAACTTGGGAACCAGGAAGCTCAATATCAATAATCAAATGGTTCTAAATGTGTGAGAGGATTTGATTCCTATTTACCTCTTTCACTATACTGAGCTCCATGAGGGTGAGGGCCATGTCTATTTTTTTCTTATACTGATATTTTGCATACACAGTACTGGGCACGTAGGTACAGGCAGAGAGAATAAGATAGCCTGGAAACTAATTGAGAGTGACACATGAGAGGGAAGGGAATGGGTGTCTTAGTCATCTCAGGCTGCTCTAACAAAATGCCAAAATCTGGGGTGCTTAAACAATAAAATTTTGTATTTTACATTTCTGGAGGCTGGAAAATCCAAGGTCATGGTGCTGGTCAAGTTAGTTCCTGATAAGAGCTCTCTTCTTGGCTTACAGATGGCTTCCTTCTCACTGTGCACAGTGGTGGTGGTGTAGGAAGAGGGAAATGGAGAGAGAGATGGAGGGATCTTCCATCTTCCTGTTCTTACAAGGCCACAGTCCTATTGAATTAGGGCCCCACCCTTTCTTTGGACTATAAAGAAAGTTGGACTATAAAGAATGCTGACCGCTGAAGAATTGATGCTTTTGAACTATGGTGTTGGAGAAGACTCTTGAGAGTCCCTTGGGCTGCAAGGAGATCCAATCAGTCCATCCTAAAGGAGATCAGTCCTGAATATTCATTGGAAGGACTGATGTTGAAGCTGAAACTCCAATACTTTGGCTACCTGATGTGAAGAGCTGGCTCATTTGAAAAGACCCTGATGCTGGGTAAGATTGAGGGCAGGAGGAGAAGTGGATGACGGAGGATGAGATGGTTGGATGGCATCACTGACTCAATGGACATGGGTTTGAGTGGACTCTGGGAGTTGGTGATGAACAGGGAGGCCTGGAATGCTGTGGTTCATGGCTGAGTGACTGAACTGAACTTATGACTTCATTTAACCTCAATTACCTTCTAAAGGGGGCTTCCCTGGTGGCTCAACAGTAAATAATTCACTTGCAAATCCAGAGATGTGAGTTTGATCCCTGAGTTGAGAAGATCCCCTGGAGAAGGAAATGGAAACTCCCTCCAGTATTCTTGCCTGGGAAATCCTATGGAGAGAGGAGCCTGATGGGCCACAGTCCATGGGATCTCAAAAGAGTCATGCACAACTTAGGGACTAAACAACAACAAAAAACCTCCTAAAGACCCTATCTCCAGATATAGTCACATTGGGAATTAGAGCTTCAACATACAAATTTGGGAGGACATAAACCATAGCAATGGGTTTCAGAGAAAGAAGGATCTGAGGTCAAATAATGATAATTTACTTACACTCTGTACGATCTCAGGCAGCTTAAAGTTTCTGAGTTTCAGTTTCTTTATATTAAAATGAAGATAATAATAGATACCTACACGTTTATGAGAAGGCTAAGTAATATAAACAACACTTGACTCAGGACTTAGGGAAAGAACTCAACAAATATTTGCTCCCTTGTTTATCTTTGTGGGACTTTCTTAGGACTGGCTTCAGATGGGACTGAGGCATGCCTGGCAAACACTGGAGGGTGGGATATCCAGAAGCCCCTTCACATGGGGATCCTCAGTGAGGAAGAATCTGGGTTCAAGAAGCCTGACTGTTGAACATCATACAGATGAGAGGAGTTTGAGTGATGACTGATTTATCTGAGCCCCCCTTTAACTTGTACTCAAGTACTGTGGAGACCAAGGACATGAACAAAGAACAAAGACGTTGTCAGTAAAAATGGTGATGAGAAATTTCTCTATAAAACCTGTGAATGAAATATTAATAGCTTCACATGGATATTTCTATAACAGAATGGAGGCAGAGAGTGGGGAAGGAGAGAGAAAAAGAGAGAGAGATACATATCGATGTATATGCTATCAGTTCAGTTCAGGTCAGTTGCTCAGTAGTATTTGACTCTTTGCGACCCCATGAATCACAGCACGCCAGGCCTCCCTGTCCATCACCAACTCCTGGAGTTTACTCAAACTCATGTCCATCAAGTCAGTGATGCCATCCAGCCATCTCATCCTCCGTCATCCCCTTTTCCTCCTGCCCCCCAATCCCTCCTAGCATCAGGGTCTTTTCCAATGAGTCAACTCTTCACATGAGGTGGCCAAAGTATTGGAGTTTCAGCTTCAGCATCAGTCCTTCCAATGAACACCCAGGACTGATCTCCCCCAGGATGGACTGGTTGGATCTCCTTGCAGTTCAAGGGACTCTCAAGAGTCTTCTCCAACACCGCAGTTCAAAAGCATCAATTTTTCAGCACTCAGCTTTCTTCACAGTCCAACTCTCACATGCATACATGACCACTGGAAAAACCATAGCCTTGACTAGATGGACCTTTGTTGGCAAAGTAATGTCTCTGCTTTTTAATATGCTATCTAGGTTGGTCATCACTTTCCTTCCAAGGAGTAAGTGTCTTTTAATTACACGGCTTCAATCACCATCTGCAGTGATTTTGGAGCCCCCAAAAATAAAGTCTGACACTGCTTCCACTGTTTCCCCATCTATTTCCCATGAAGTGATAGGGCCAGATGTCATGATCTTAGAATCTTGAGTTGTCTGGTTCCATGGTGAAAATGCTCAGTGAATATCTGATGAGAAATGGTGTTGCCCTTCTGACCTGATAATACCCAGCAGATACCTGGCAGGAAGGAACATTTGAGAATTTGTGCCAAGATAGAAGCATACATTTTTCAAAGAAAATCTCCTAGAAATACTGTAACTTCTTTTCTGGTGGATGGAATCCAACCTGGGCAGAAAAGGGTTAAAATATAGGATGTTCTGGATGATTATTATTAATATGACTTCTTTGGAGCTGGTAAGTCTAGAGGTCTAAACTGCATGGAACTTTTATTGGCTATTTGGTGAGATATATGGGGAAAAGAGCTGAATCTGCAACCAGAAGTCCAACCTGGAGCAAACTCAATTCTGCTGCTTGCTAGGTATATAACTCTCCTTTAAAAAATGCGAGGTCTAGCTTACTTATAAGTATGTATGATGATCGTGTGTTATCCTATAGGTTGATGCTATGGATTGAATGAGATAAAGCATGAAACATGTTTATTGAACTGAGTTGCCAGGGCAGCAAGACTCATGGAATTTTTCCATCCCTACCCTCCACTAGCTGTGTCCACTTTAGCAAGTCTTTAATAATTGCTGACTTATTACTAAATTCTACCTTTGAGCAATCTGTCAACACCACCAATTTCTCTGATCTGTTTCTACCTTGCCAGGTTTTATTTATTTATTTTTAATTTGTTCTGTAATAGAGAACAATCACATTGGTAACAGAGGTTGGCTGTGAGACTGCAGCTGCATCCCACGAGTAGCATTTTTGAGTGACTCCCCATGGTGGTCCCAAGAAAGTGAAGCCTACTGGATTCCTGCTGCATAGGATTCATGAGACCATTTCATAAATGTTGTTTTTCAGAGGGATTCTGGCTTTATCATTCCCAGAGCAAACTTTGGACTCAGGTCAAGATTTTGGGGCCAAATTCTTAATTTATAAAAAGGGAGGCGTTGAGGTGGCGGAGATAAGTTTAAAAGAGTACAGTGACTCAGTGCTAAGGACAATCAGTCCTAAGGAGAACTTGGTTGGTTTACCCTGAATTAGATCCTTTAACTTTAGCAAATGTTAAGCTTGTAATAGATTGTTATGAGAAATTAATTGGCATCTTGTGCTATTTTTTTATGATGTATGTTCTTTCTTTAGAAACAAGAGGACTTAAATTGGGTTTCTTCCCAAGGTTTGAGCTCTTCTTGTTCCCAAGAGAGGATTAACAGATTTTTGTAAAAAGAAAAAAAAAAAAAAGGGAAAGAGTCTTAGGCATGACCCAAAGAGCAGGAGAGAACTCTGTTGGTACATTGTGTTTTCACTGGGTAATTTCTGTATCCAAGAGGCTGATGCATCAAACACTGAGAAGGAACACAAATGGGTTGCAAGTGAGTCAATGAGGTCACCAAGAGGTGGCAAGATATTGAAATGAATGCTTGCCTGGGAGTAAGGGGGCATGGCCACTGAACTCAGTGAAGTGTCTCTGGTGTGCTTGGGAGAAGCACCACAGAGCTTTGGAAGGATTCTGTGAACCTAGTCAGGGAAGAGCCTCATCATCCACCTGATGGATCGATAACTAGATGCCTCATTCTTGACAAGTTGGGGTTCCAGTAAAATGGATGTGAGAGTGAAGAAACCTTGAGTATTTATGCTATCAGATGTCTAGAGGGCCTTGGTGAACAGATAAAGAATTATAGTCAGTTTAGTCCAAGCAAATAAATGTGACATGATTTGCACATTGAGGGCTGTTGAACAAATTATACATGTTACTAATCCACCTAATCCTGGAATAAAGAGTCACCCACTCAGGAAGATCTTTACATGCCTAAATAGGAACTAGTTATGAAAACTTTATTGTTTTGTTGATGGGAAAGCTTTCTTAAAAACATAAAAGGAGCAAAATATCAAATCAGCATATTAAACATTTAGAAAAGTCTAAATGTCCATTAGCAGAGAATAGAGTGTGAGGTTTTAATACTAAGAAATTCAATGACAGTATTTATGATGGGTGTACATCTCTATTATGCAGGAATCTAGTTAAAATGTAGGTTATAATCCTTTAGGTCTGAAGTGGGTCCCAAGATTCCACATTTTTAACAGACTTCCAGGTAATGTAATACTGCTGGTCCACAGACACTACCTGGAAGAGAAAGGTTCTATCCAACAGTAAAAATGAACCAACCAAGATAAAGAAATTTCAAAGATATGTCTTTGAGGTAAAAAAGTTGTAGTAGGCTATGTAGGATATGATAAAATTTACATAAAATTTAAATAATCCGAAGCAATGTATATTTTGTATTGAAGCTTGACAGTACATACTGAAAGTGTAAAAACAAAGGTAAGGGGGCTTCCATGGTGGCTTAGTGGTGAAGAGCCCACCTGTCAGGGCAGAAGACATGGGTTGATCCTTGACCTGGGGGGGGTCCCACATGCTCCAGAGCAGCCAAGTTCATGCACCCCACCCATTGAGCCTGTGCTCTAGAGCCCAGAAACCACAGCTACTGAGTCAGTGTGCTCTGGAGCCTGTGCTTCACATCAGGAGAAGTCACTGCAATGAGAAACCCTCGCAGAGCAACCAGAGAGGAGCTTGCCGCAACTAGAGGAAAGCCCACATAGAAACGAAGAACCAACACAGTCAAAAGCAAATAAAATTATAAAAATGAAGCAAAACAAGGGTAAAATTGATAAACATTAAGTTTATAATAGTGGTCATAATAGTGGCCTAATTTGAGGGGATTGGAGAGGAAAGAGATTGAGGAGATTTTAGACAGGTCTTTGATATGATCTGCAATGTTCATTTCTTAAGCTTGGTGGTACATACAAAGGTTTATGTAACATTATTTTCTTTACTCTTTTATGTCAACTTTAGGACTTGTGTGTGTGTTTATTTATATTCAGTTGTTTAGTAGAGACTTTGTATAAAAATTTGATCTTTTTTCCTTGTGATATTTTGTTTTGAAGATACAGTTAAAGAATAATCACCACTGATTTTATTCCTTGGAGACATGAAAGATGGGTAAACGAAAGTCAACAGTACTGTACTGAGAAAAAGAAAACAAAATTTATTTAAGAAGAGATATGCCATTTCCTTAAGTATCTTTAGCAGAGGTTTCTGTTTTTTCCACATAGGTAATTCATCACATATTTCATTGTTAACATTTAAAATTTGCCAACCAATAAATGTTGACATTCTGGTAAGAGTTGAGCTGGTAACACATTGGAAGGGTGTTATTTAAAAACAGTTCATATTTTATCATTAGCTGCATATAACATTGATGTACTTACAAGGAAACATTTTCTATTTAGTTACTCTATGTTTATTTATTTATTTATTTATTTATTTTTTATTTTTCAGTGGGTTTTGTCATACATTGATATGAATCAGCCATAGAGTTACACGTATTCCCCATCCCGGTCCCCCATCCCACCTCCCTCTCCATCCGATTCTCTATGTTTAAAATTGAGGGCTTTTTAGGTATCTTCATTATTTTTTAAATTTATTTCTTTTTTATGGAAAGATAAATGATTTACAGAATTTTATTGTTTTTTTTTTTTTTTGTCAAACCTCAACATGAATCAGCCATAGGTATATATGTATATACATTCCCTCCCTTTTGAATTTTCCACCTATCTCCCTCTCTATCCCACCCCTCTAAGGTTGATACAGAGCCCCTGTTAATTTTCCTGAGTGTTTTTTTTTAAGGAAATAAAAGAACTAGGACTTTTAGTGAATAAAAATAAATGTCACAAATAGAAAAAAAAGGTAAGATCTACAAATGTAAATGGATAAAATACACAAATATAATTCTAACAAAGGAAATACAATTTATGTACAAGTCTCTACAATTATGTTCAAGTGCTATTGGTTTGATATGTATGTAACAAAACAGTTGTGAATGATGATTTTTGCCCTTCTAATGAGCAAAAAGGTTTTATTTTTGTAAATTATAATCTTTAATTTTGCTGAGGATGTAATATAACCAGTTTTTGTTGAAACTAGAGCAATTTGTAGCAATTTGAAACCTATTTGGTAACATGTGCCAAGAGTTGTAAAATGTTCATTTTGCCTACTGAAGAATCTCACTTAAGAATTTTATCTGAAATTCAGGAATTATGCATAAATATTCTCATTAAATTTTATATACAATTGTGACACTTCTGAAGTAACCTAAGTTGGTTTGTATCTTACAGAAAGACGATGTGACGATGAGATTTATACATGTGAGATTTATGGGGAAATCTGTGAAAGACAGAGAAGGGGGAACAGAGGTTGGAAGAGCCTTCAGGTTGTAGTGCAGCCTTAGAAAGCCTCAGCTATACTGATGGGGAGTACACAGAACTTGAACAAAGGTTGTAGGGTCCTTGCTTTGGGTAGGATCAACCCAGCTGTAGTTTGTACCACGCGCTCAGTCACTGGCTGGGAGCAGGCAGTCTAGGAGCCATACCAGGACAGAGCCGAGGAACAGCGCCTGAAACTGTGAGTTAACTATGCTGCCGGTGCCTTTTGTAGAGGTGAGCAGAGAACTTCCATGACAACCACAGAACCACTACGTCTAGAAGATAAAATGTTATGGTGGGTCACACACCAATAAGGGTAACTTGAGGATGTAACATACAACCACTGTCATGACATAAAGAATGAGGTTCTAATTCTTGCTCATGTCACCATGCAATCAGGTATTTGGTAAACGGCCTTTTACAAAACAACACAGCCTGTTGGACACTGTTTGGTAAATAACACTCTGTTTATTCAATGCTGCAGGTTCTTTCCGATTCCTGCATCCTTAGTTGCTCCTCTGTATCCAGCTGAGAGAAGGAAGGGAGAGCAGAGGGGAGATTTGCGGGAGAGGCTTAAGAGTGATATACATCACTCTCATCTACAGTTCACTGACCAGAATATCACTAACCTAACTTCAAGGGCATCTGGTAACGAGCAGAGACACATAGGTGCTGGTACCAAGAGTTCCAATATTCTGCCACATCCACAATCCATCCATTCAGCAAAATATTATACAGAGATTTACGAGTGTCTTTAAAACTCTTCCTTAATATTTTATTGAAATCTACAGGTAAAGGTAGTAAGGTAATAAGATTATAAGGCATATGCGTATATTAATTTTAAAAAATAGCCTGATAGCATCACTGATTCAATGGATATGAATCTGAGGAAACTGCAAGATAGTGAAGGATAGTGGCATGCTTCAGTTCATGAGGTTGCAAAGAGTCAGACATGACTTAGCAACTGAACAACATGAATAGAAATAATTCAAGAAAGAAATTTTCTAAAATACCTAAAATAAAATGATTTTCTAAAATCATTTTCTAAAATGATTTTCTTAGAACATGCCATTGTGGAAGCTTTTTCATTTTAACTGTTATTTTTCAGCCATTTTGTCAGGATTCCTGTAATCTGCTATTTTATGAACATAACCTATAATAGAAAAATGTAAAGGAATTAATTCCAGGCCTTTAATATTAATTACTGAAAAATTGAATTAGGAATGGGAAAGGGTGAGCTGAATAAAAGGAAACAAAATTATTTCACTAAGAGAAATGTGTACAAAGGTAAAATACCCTCCAGATATTTAGTACAGAAATTTAGCTGAAGTTAGAGTTTACATTTCAAAGATGTAATATGATTTATTTTTGAAAGACAAATGTTACATCATTTAAATAATTAAAATGAAATCACTGACTTTTGTATCTATTTAACTCCCCAAATTTAAGCAACTTCTACATGGTTAACATGGCTAATGTTGGACATAGGCCCCTCTGATCTGCTGAAGTGTCTGTACTCTGCCCCTCTCCTTTTCCCTGCCCTCCCTCCGCTCTCAACGATGCAGCTACTCTTGCGCATAACTAGTGCTCTGCTCTGGTTTCTTCCGATGCCACGTTCTCTCCCAGTAGGTTAGTGCCATTTAGCGAAATAACAGCTTTAATGCCAGCCACCACGGCAGGCGTGAAGCCATTCCTGATTAAGTAGGATTGCTGCCACACATACGGTGAAACTAGTGCTCTAAAACAAAGCAAAATAGCACACACACATAACCTAAAAAACACAGTACTGGGCACCTCTTAGAGTAAACTTTTCTCCTAAACATCCTAATACAAAGTGAACATATGGTATATTTGGTTGTCTTTTCAACACTTATCAGCTATTTCCGAAATAAATTAATCCAACTCCAGGGGTCTCCAATCTATAGTATGTTTACTTCTGATCACTGGCTTCCATCTTGAAGTCCAGATGGGGACTAGGAGCCGCTAAACTTTCTTTCTGATTGGATTGGCGGTTGCTGTAGCAGCTGGGGGCAATCTCTGGGGGAATTTGGTTGGTGTGAGTTCTGTCCCTTAAATGAAGAGGCTCACTTTATCTTTAATCCCAATTCTCTAAATCTGCTTATTTGCCATATACAAATACCAGCAGCAAATTGGCCTAGAATTTTAACCACTGCTATTTATTTGATGAAAATTCACCACAATTATCCTTATCTGGACCAATTTTGTACTGATTGCTACATTGGACTCTGATTTGGAAAACCTTTGAAAGAAATTGTAGGTGGCCTATTTGCATAAAATAGCCAATTGGGTACTTGCTTCATAATATGCTCATCTGATTTAGTTGGTGATTAAAAGGAAATATTCTAGATTCCCTCAGGAGCCATAAAAATACCGCAGCTAACAGATGTTCTCAGGAACAAACCTTGATTCATCTTGGAACCCAGTCTAGCCACTCTTGGGTGGCAGTTCTTAGGCTCCGGGAGCACAGATTATGATGAACATTTACTAGGTGACTTTATGTGTGAACACAGTGTTCCTGTAAGACTGGCACACATGTGATTTGTGAACTTTGGTCTTTGGGTTTGTCCTGCAATTCAATCTGTCAACACCCACCACTCCAGATATGGATGTTGGATGAGTGATTGCTGATGACACCTTCATATGTCCAGGACTTTGTGATCTTTTACTTCTGTTTTTTTTAACTTTAAACTTTTTACTTTGTATTGGGGTATAGCTAAAAATGTGCTGGCAGTTTTAGGTGAACAGCAAATGGACTCTTTTGGTAACTACTTCCCAACTGCCCAATTCAAAGGCCTAGATATCTGCCTTAGTGCCATACAGATGATGGTGTACACATATTTTACTATTTATCTTCTTGGATTTCAAATGATTGTTTATGCTAATACTGGGAAAAGAAAGTACCATTCAACACTTGACTTAGATTTTTATCAACAGGCTTTCAGGATTGTTACAGAGGTATAATTAATAATATTTTCTCATCTTCAGGTTAGTTCTTTGATCTACTGCTGACTCTCAGCACTTCTTTTTTCTATAATGGCTTCAGCATCCTCAAGGAATAGCAGGCATTGGCTACATCTAGCCTGCAAAGAAACATGGATTTGTTCTTCCACCAAATAGTCTCTTCAAAGTCAAACTGGTTCTTCTCAGCAATTCTTTAACCTGTTTCTATATTTAATGTTAACTTTAAATAATGCTTTTTATTTTGGTGATGTTTAGCCCTCCTAGTTTTTTTTTTTTAATTAGGAGGTAATTGATTTATAATGCTATGCTAGTTCCTGCTGTACAAAAACTTGAATCAGCCATGAGTATACATGCTTTCTCTCCATCCTGAGCCTCCTCCTGCCCATACATCCCACCCCTCTAGGTCATCACAGAGCACCCCAGGTTGAGCTCCCTGTATTATGCAGTGGTTTCCCACTAGTGATCTCTTTTCATCTGGTAATGTATGTCTCAGTGCTACTCTCTCAATTTGTCCTATCCTCTTCATCCTCTGCTGTGTCCACGGTCTGTGCTCTGTGTCTCTCTTCCTTCCCTGCAAATAGTTCATCAGTACTATTTTTCTAGATTCCATATATATGTGTTAATATATGATATTTACTTTTCTCTCTCTGACTTACTTCACTCTATATGACAGATTCTAGATTCATCCACCTCACTACAACTGACTCAATTTCATTCTTCTTATGGCTGAGTAATACTCCATTGTATACAGTTACCGCAGCTTCTTTATCCATTTATCTGTAGATGGACATCTAGGTTGCTTCTGTGTTTTGGCTATTGTAAATAGTGCTGCAGTGAACATCAGAGTACATGTGTCTTTTAGAATTGTGGTTTTCTCAGGCCATATGCCCAGGAGTGGGACAGCTGGGTCATATGGCAATTAGCTCTTCTATTTACTCACTTGTTGGAATGATCACTTTCCTGAGTAGTAGGTTTCCCCAACACCTATAGGGGAAGTGCTGCACTGACCTCTGTCACCTGCCTTGTGAATCTCAGTCCAGTTGAAGTCAGTGCAGAAGGAAGATCAATGTGTCATTTCTGCTCTCTGTGGCTTTTGTAAAGGGTCAGGTGCACAAGGACTTATTTTGATTTGGGGGTGCTTTTTCTCATGAGGCATAGCTCTTTCATGACCATTTGCTTTACTCTGGAGTTCACTTGTCAACCACCAGTGAGAATTATTGCAGAGGTGTGAGAAAATTAATAGGCTGAATGCTAGTAAGCGTTTTACAAGTGAGAAGTACTTTACCATGGCTGATTATAATTTATCTAAATATTAAATCTTTTTATTATGTGAAATTATATCTATAGAATTTCTGTTGACAAGGTAAATGTGCTGAAACATCTTTGCTTTGAACCAAAACAGATAAAGTAGTTTAAGCCAAAATGATGATTCCCCAAATTTTCTTTTGGAGCGATTGGCTTAAAATCAAACTAAGTTTAACCAAATTAAAATGAGGCAAGCCAAACTCTCCAGACAATAATATCCTTAACAACAGCCAATACATCTTACTATGTCATCATATTATGAGGCAACATCATGTACTTAATGGTACGAGTTTTGAAGTTGCATAAACTAGACACAAATTCACACTTTTTCCATTTATAGGTGTAAAATATCAGGCAGTTATTTAAACTTCCTCAAAATCAGTCTTCTTATCTGTAAAATAGGATGTTGTGGGTGAAACTGTAATTCATACCAGGATTGAACCCATATGCTGGGACTCAAACCCAGTCAAAAGCCACTGTCTTCCAACTGAGATCACATGCCTGGTTTCAGAATTTAATGAAACTCAGGTCCTTGATGGCTCATCATAGAGTTCAGTGAGAGGCAAAGTGATAGCTTAAGTAGTGGATTTATTTAGAGAGAAATATTCTTTAAATTCCGTTTAGTGGAATTTTATTCCATTATTCTTTAAATTTATTTAGTGTGGGCCATCTCAAAAGGTGAGAGGCCTTGGGAGAAACACACTCCACAGACAAGAGTTTGGGTCACCTCAGAAGGTGAGAGTGGCCTTGAAATATGATGTGGTTAGCTTTTAAGGGCTGGGTAATTTTATAAGCTAATGAATGGGAGGATTATTCTAACTATTGTGGGGAAGGGGCAGAGATTTCCAGGAACTGGGCCACTGCCCACTTTTTGGTCTTTGCTGGTCCACCTTGGAACTGCCATGGTGCCTATGGGTGTGTTATTTAGTTTGCTGGTATATTACAGGGAGCATATACTGATACTCAAATTCTAGTGGAAGTCAACTTGTCCACCATCTTGGACCCATTTGGTTCTAATCAGTTTATTTCATGTTCCTGGGCTATGGCATTCTTTCAAAGGTTGAACCCTATCCCCTTTCCCCCTGTTTCAGGAGGACTAAATACTATAATGTGTTTGTAAAATTAGTGACTGGTTCAAAGTAAGTGCTTGATTAATATGTTTGGGCTATTATAACAAAAATGCTGTGGACTGGTGGCTTAAACAGCAATTTATTTCTTACATTTCTGGAGTCTGGGAAGTCCAAGGCTAAGGTTCTCGTGGATTCAATTTCTGCTGAGAGCCTGTTTCCTAGTTCATAACTGACCATCTTCTTGGTGTGTCTTCACATGATAGAGCTCTCTGGGCTCTCTTTTATAAGGCACCAATCTCATTCACGAGCGCTCCATCTTTATAACCTAATCATTTCCCAAAGACCATACCTACTTAAATGAACACTCTGGGGCTTACAATTTCAATATATGATTCTGGGGGAACACAAGCATTCACTCCGTAACAGTACTCAACAAAAACTAGGGCTATGACGTGTGAACATTGACATTCAGCCACTGTGCACCAGTGTCTCATTTCTTCAAACTGTAAGCTGCGGCAAACATCTGGACTGATTGGTGATATTGGAGAATTGCTATTCTTGATTCACCTGTGTTTTAACATTTGTTAGTATTACCCTTATGTAGTAATACATTGTGAGACTATTTCAAAGCAAAAAGAAAATAACCTCTTCATTCTCTAATTTTCCCACCTCAAATTTCATACCTCTTTAAACAGACCTCACAATAAAAACAAACTAATAAAATAAACAAAAAAATTAACCGAAACAATGACATGGTCTCTCCTTTGAGATACCATGTTATTGATAAAATGATAAATTAAATTGTCTAAAGACAAATACAGATGAACAACAGCAAGAAACTTAAAATCTTCTACTGGTTTCAGAAAATCTTTCCTAAGCTATAAAAACTTTGAGTTGCTTGATATATTTGATTGAGTACCAACCTGTCTCCCTTTGTTATCTTTTGCTTGATCTTCTATCTAGAGCAAAGACTTTCGTCGGAAGAGGTGGCATAGCCTTTGCTGAATTCTAAATTAGGAAACACTTGTTCTAGGTCTGACTTGGTTGCTGACTTGCTGTTGACTCTGCCCTCCTCACATAGCTTCTCTGATCCTTAGTTTCCTCTACTCTTTTGGTAGCATGGTGTATGTAAGTGGTAACTATTGCATGTTAATGATGATGTTATTTTGGCAAAATAGATACGAATTCTTGGGGCCTCCCAGGTGGCGTTAGTGATAAAGAACCCACCTTTCAACACAGGAAATGTAAGAGATACAGGTTCGATTCCTGGGTTGGGAAGATCCTCTGGAGAAGGACATGGCAACCATTCCAGTATTCTTGCCTGGAGAATCACATAGACAGAGGAGCCTAACTGCCTACAGTCTGTAGGGTCGCACAGAGTTGCATGACTGAAGCGACTTAGCACACACAGCACAGATGCGCATCCTCAAATGGAAACTATTTTTTTTTCTTCTCAAGAAGTCACCATTTGAGATAAACAAAAAAACAAAGAATATAGTGGCAGCACAAATAGTATTGGTCTTTGAATTTAAGCAGTTCTGATAACTCAGCTGAACTTTGAGGAATTATTTTTTCTTTTGATTTAATGCTAAATAGGTCAAGATAACATCAAACTAAATCTGGCTTTGCCTGTTTTTCTCCTAAGCACAAGCTAGAGACCTTCTTCTCACCCAGGAAACCTGAACATAAGGCATAAGAGAGAAAACCAGCAAATATCCAGGAGCCAGGATCACCTACCTTAAAGAGAGTGCAAGAGGGATGAAGAAGTGGGGGGAAATGGGGAGAGGTGGAGACTGAGGATCTGAACAATAGCAGCACATTGACCATTCAGAAATTACACAGTGAAGGAACACCTCTCATGACTAGCATTAACTTGAGTAGAGTAACACCATTGTGCACTGCCCAGAATATGGGATGCTCAACATTGGTGGTGTTACTTGAAAAAGTTGGGATGTTATGCTTTTTCAGTCATAAACAAAGATCACTTTGGCTATAATCCTGATTAAGAAAGCATGGATTTGAAACCAGGCTTTTATTGTAAATAGGACTTCCCTTGTGGCTCAGATGGTAAAGCGCCTGTCTACAATCAGGGAGACTTGGGTTTGATCCCTGGGTCGGGAAGATCCCCTGGAGAAGGAATAGTACTCCAGTACTATTGCCTGGAAAATCCCATGGATGGAGGAGCCTGGTAGCCTACAGTCCATAGGGTCGCAAAGAGTTGGACACGACTGAGTGACTTCACTTTAACTTTTATTGTAAATAACCTGACTTGGATTAGGCTTGATTTCAAAGGGGTTAACAGCTTGGTTTGAAACAGCAGTAGCTGGAGGATGGACCAGTTATGGGGACTTGTTCTGGGTCTTTCTGTGGATTATATATAACAGTTGAGTGCTTAAAAGCATAAAGCCTGAGTTTGTAGTGCAAAAGCTTTTAAGTTTCATTAGGTCCCATTTGTTTAGTTTTGCTTTTATTTCCAATATTCTGGGAGGTGGGTCATAGAGGATCCTGCTGAGATTTATGTCAGAGAGTGTTTTGCCTATGTTCTCCTCTAGGAGTTTTATAGTTTCTGGTCTTACATTTAGATCTTTAATCCATTTTGAGTTTATTTTTGTGTATGGTGTTAGAAAGTGTTCTAGTTTCATTCTTTTACAAGTGGTTAACCAGTTTTCCCAGCACCACTTGTTAAAGAGGTTGTCTTTTTTCCATTGTATATCCTTGCCTCCTTTGTCAAAGATAAGGTGTCCATAGGTTCATGGATTTATCTCTGGGCTTTCTATTCTGTTCCATTGATCTATATTTCTGTCTTTGTGCCAGTACCATACTGTCTTGATGACTTTTGCACTACAAAGGAAACTATAAGTAAGGTGAAAAGACAGCCCTCAGATTGGGAGAAAATAATAGCAAATGAAGAAACAGACAAAGGACTAATCTCAAAAATATACAAGCAACTCCTGCAGCTCAATTCCAGAAAAATAAATGACCCAATCAAAAAATGGGCCAAAGAACTAAACAGACATTTCTCCAAAGAAGACATACAGATGGCTAACAAACACATGAAAAGATGCTCAACATCACTCATTATTAGAGAAATGCAAATCAAAACCACAATGAGATACCATTACACGCCAGTCAGGATGGCTGCTATCCAAAAGTCTACAAGCAATAAATGCTGGAGAGGGTGTGGAGAAAAGGGAACCCTCTTACACTGTTGGTGGGAATGCAAACTAGTACAGCCACTATGGAGAACAGTGTGGAGATTTCTTAAAAAACTGGAAATAGAACTGCCATATGACCCAGCAATACCACTTCTGGGCATACACACCGAGGAAACCAGATCTGAAAGAGACACGTGCACCCCAATGTTCATCGCAGCACTGTTTATAATAGCCAGGACATGGAAGCAGCCTAGATGCCCATCCGCAGATGAATGGATAAGGAAGCTGTGGTACATATACACCATGGAATATTACTCAGCCATTAAAAAGAATTCATTTGAATCAGTTCTAATGAGATGGACGAAACTGGAGCCCATTATACAGAGTGAAGTAAGCCAGAAAGATAAAGAACATTACAGCATACTAACACATATATACGGAATTTAGAAAGATGGTAACGATAACCCTATATGCAAAACAGAAAAAGAAACACAGAAGTACAGAACAGACTTTTGAACTCTGTGGGAGAAGGTGAGGGTGGGATGTTTCAAAAGAACAGCATGTATATTATCTATGGTGAATCAGATCACTAGCCCAGGTGGGATGCATGAGACGAGTGCTCGGGCCTGGTGCACTGGGAGGACCCAGAGGAGTCGGGTGGAGAGGGAGGTGGGAGGGGGGATCGGGATGGGGAATACGTGTAACTCAATGGCTGATTCGTGTCAATGTATGACAAAACCCACTGAAATGTTGTGAAGTAATTGGCCTCCAACTAATAAAATAAAATTTAAAAAAAAAAAAAAAAAAAAAAAAAAAAAAAGCCTGAGTTTGAATCCTATCTCTGCTACTATTTATACAGCCATAGGTAAGTCATTTGACTTCATACTTCAGTTTTTTTTTTTTATTCTTAAAATGAGAGCTACTATGAAAAAATTCAACTTTGCACAAAGAATAGTCTGACCTTTGCCCAACTATTGGAGATTATCTGTAAGTCCTTGGAATGTCCTGCCTGATAAGATGTCTTTGTTTACCCAGGGGCTTTGAGCCCTGCCAGAAGGTCTACGAATGTGATTTATGGTGGTGATGTTGAGTTTCATGCTATTGGTTTGACCTCTGAAGGGAGTGGAAACTGATGTTAGCTATGTGGACAGTCAATGATGGAGCCCCAGTAAAGACTCCAGAGTTCAAGTGAGCGTTCCAGGTTGGCAATGTTCCATGTATACAGTCACCCATCATTGTCAGGAGGAGTTGACACCACCCACAACTCCAAGGAGAGGACCTGTGGAAGCTTGGGACCCTCCTAGACTTGGCTCTATGCACCTTTTTCCTTGACTGATCTTTAATTTTTATTTTATATTGGAGCATAGTTGATTAACAATGTTGCATTAGTTTCAGGTGTACAACAAAGTGGTTCAGTTGTAAATATATGTGCATCTACTCTTTTATCAAATTCTTTTCTCATTCAAGTTATTACAGAATATTGAGCAGAATAGTGAACCTATGCATAGCATAGGTTATCTATTTCTATGTAGGTATACATGTCAAGCCTTTGGTTGATTTTAATCTGTATTATTACTATTATTATTATTATTATTATTATTTTGGTCTCACTGTGTACCATGCAGGATTTTAGTTCCCTGACCAGGAATCCAACCATGGCCCCTGCAGTGAAAGCATAGACTTCTAACCATTGGCCCATCAGGGAATTCCCTAACCTGTAGTTTTTACTTTATAATAAACTGTAACTATGAGTCTAATGGCTTTTGATGAGTTCTGTGAGTCCTTTTAGTGAATGAATGAAAATAAAAGTTGTCTTGGAGATGCTGAACTTTCAACTGGTGTCAGCAGTGAGGCAGTCTTCTGGTCTGTGCTCCCTCTAACTCACACCATCTTATAGGATTTTTGTAGAGGATTAAGTTGAATAATAGATGTTGAAGATAAATATGCCTGACACAGAGCAAACTTTCAATAATTCAGTTACTTTCATTGTTTACATAATTTCAAATTATATCACACAAGATCCAAGAAGTGACTCAGTCAGGGTTGTCAAACTGAGCAAATAAAAATACTGAGCATACTTATTCTTTTTTTTTGGGGGGGGGGTGCTCTCATCATGCTTCTGAGTTCTAGCACTGCACCAACCATATTTTTTTTTTTTCCATTTTGTAGTCTTTTATTGTTTGTAAGATAGTTCTACATATAGTCTCTTATTAAACCTCACAACTCTCTGAGGAAGGTATTACTGTTTTTTGTTTTTTTTACTTTTTTTTTTTATATTAGTTGGAGGCTAATTACTTCACAACATTGTAGTGGGTTTTGTCATACATTGACATGAATCAGCCATGGATTTACATGTGTTCCCCATCCCAATCCCCCTCCCACCTCCCTCTCCACCCGATTCCTCTGGGTCTTCCCAGTGCACCAGGCCCGAGCACTTGTCTCATGCATCCCACCTGGGCTGGTGATCTGTTTCACCATAGATAATATACATGCTGTTCTTTCAAAACATCCACCCTCACCTTCTCCCACAGAGTTCAAACGTCTGTTCTGTACTTCTGTGTCTCTTTTTCTGTTTTGCATATAGGGTTATCATTACCATCTTTCTAAATTCCATATATATGTGTTAGTAAGAGCATACTTATTCTAAAAAAAAATTTTGTTCATCTGAAACTCAAATTTAACAGAGCTTCCCTTTTTTTTTACCTCATGACCCTAAACATAGCTCTGCATGTTAATTTTCTAGATGAAGAAACTATATCCACAGGGGTTAAATATGCTGGTGTCTATAGTTAGAATGTGGTTGACATGGGGTAAGAATGAGGATCTTTTGATTCCCAGGTATTTAGGGGAAAAGAAAACCTGAAATATACTACAGGTAGGAGAGAATTACTTTGAAAGGAAGGCAAATAAGGAGATATAAAAGCTGGTGATGTATAATGAGGGGTTTTAAGTGCCCATTTTCAGCCACTCAATCAAGGAAACCTAAGAGGTCTTCTGGGTTCTATCCAAGGAGTGGGGTAATCACTTGACAGAGAAATTTAAATTTTATGTGTTAGGACAGGCCATTTGAAATCTAGTCTGAGCATCAGATCTACTCAATGCCTTGATACTGTAAATATTTTCCACACCTGCTTGAAGGAAATTGGTATTTTCTGGGTACCTGTCATATGTACTTAGAATTTTACTTACATTACTTTGCCTACAAAGGTCCATATAGTCAAAGCTATGGTTTTCCAGTAGTCCTGTACAGATGTGAGTTGGTCCATAAAGAAGGCTAAGCACTGAAGAATTGATGCTTTTGAATATTGGTGCTCTAGAAGACCCTTGAGAGTCTCTTGGACTGCAAAATCAAACCAGTCAATCCTAAAAGAAATCAACCCTAAATGTTCATTGGAAGGACTGTTGCTGAAATTGAAACTCCAAAGTCTGGCCACCTTATGACCAATTCATTGGAAAAGCTCCTGATGCTGGCAAAGATTGAAAGCAAAAGGAGAAGAGGACAGCAGAGGATGGGATGGTTAGATAGCTTCACCAATTCAATGATCATGAATTTAAGCAAACTCTGGGAGATAGTGGACAGAGGAGCCTGGTATGCTACCGTCCATAGGGTCAAAGGGAGTCAGATATGACTTAACAACTGAACAACAACATTTCCTTGTGGTTGTTTAGTTCTTTACAATTTATAAAGCACTAGTATTACGTCCATCTTCACAATAACTTGGAGAGGTAGGCTGAGCAGATAGTAAAATCTTAGTTTTATAAATGAGTAAACTGGAGCTCAAAGAATTTTTGGCATGCCCACATTCACTGGCTGCTGTGTTGAGAGATGATATAAGATCTTCCAACTCCTGGTCCAGGGATTTCCTTACTATTCAAAGTTTAGGATTCCAGACATATGTAGTGAAATTATACATGAATTTCAAAATAATTTCCTTCTATACTAGTTTTTTCTTGCTACCATAACAGAATATCATAGACTAGATGGTTTAAATGACAGAAATTTACTTTCTCAAAGTTGTAGAGGCTTGAAGTCCAATATCAAGATGCCAACATAGTTGGTCTTTGGATAGAGCCCTCTTTGTGGCTTATAGATGGCCACCAATCTCACTATGTCTTAAGATAACTTCTCTTTTGTGCACTGATGGAGAGAAAGAAAGAGATCTTTGGTGTCTCATCCTTTTTGCATGTTTGTTTGCATTTTAAAGAATTTTGTAAAAAATTTATTGCAGTATAGTTAATTTCTACTGTAGAGCAAAGTGATTCAGCTATATATATATATATATATCCTTTTTCATATTCTTTTTCCATTATGGCTTATCACAGGATATCGAATATAGTTCCCTGTGCTTTATAGGAGGACAATGTTGTTTATCCATTTTAAATTTAATAGTTTGCACCTGCTGGTCCCAAACTTCCAATCTCTCCCTTCCCCATCCCCCTCCTCCTTGACAACCACAAATCTGTTCTCTATGTCTATGAGTATATTGTGTCTCTGCTTCTTGTGAGGACATCAGTCTCATCACATCAGGGCCCCAATGTTATGATATCAATTAACCTTAATTACCTCCTTAAAGGCTTCATCTCCAAATGCAGTCATATTAGGGGCTAGGGGCTTCACAATATGAATTTTATAGGGACACAATTCAGTCTATAATACCTTCATTAGGGACCTTTCTGTGTTCAGTTCTTGGTTAATGCCAAGAGATGTAATGGGAAAGAGTGAGATTTCTACATGAGACTGATGAGGTCCACTCCCACCTTCTTCTGCATAAAATGGTTAAACTACTTTAACCTCCATGAGCCTCAATAACAATACCTCATAGGGCTGTTGTGTGCATGACAATGAAATGATGTTGGTAAAGTACCTAACATGTGCAGAAGAAAGTGTTCAAATACTAATACCCAGTCCCTTTCAATGCCACAAATAAGGAATAAAATGAAATATTGACTAATTTGTCTTGAGCATTATATTTTTATTTTTGGGGGAGAGAATTGTGAGGTTGATCACCAATCAAATTCTTAATTTAAAAAAAATTAAATTTTTTTCTAAATTGTTTCTGCAAGTTCATTTTCAGACTACATTTGCTTTTAAATCATAATTTTTATGTTTTAAACTTTCTTATTTAACTTGAAGGATCCCTGTAAAATCCTTGTCTATGGGTGGTCTAAAAATGCTGTTTTAGGTGAAGCTGTTTATTTTGCAGATAATTCAGTAACAATCCTGTTTTGACTTTTCTCCCCTGGATAGTATCACGTTTTACAAACATACGAGTGAAACATGCTGATGAAAAAAACAAAGAGGCCTTCATTCAGAACAGACATAACCTTCCCAAATCATGAGGATCAACTACAGACTTGCCTATGCAACCCATCTGACTAATGTCTGTAGTGGCTACAGAAATTGTTTGACTCATCAATATTGAAATATACAATGCTTACTTTACAATGTGCCACAATATATTTGTTGTGTTGGAAAAGCAATGCAGGACTACTTTGACCATCTCGAGAGCAAAACCAGTTGATTTGGACTTAAAATTTTGTAAGCATTTAAGCTTGACTTTGGATGTTACAAATTTTGAGGCAAGAGAAAAAGAAAATTCATCCCTTCAGTTTTTCATGACATCATTTCATCCTCTGCGCTACCTCCTTGAAATATTTAAAAAGGGAAACCTTTAGTTTCTTGCTGCTATTTTGTTTAGAACGTTGTCTATAAATTGAAACCACCTGGGGAGTTTTTACTCTACGGGTGCCAGAATCTCACATAAGCCAATTAAATCAGAATTTTTCCAGGTGGGGCTCAGGCATCCATATGTATTTGTGAAAGCTTTCCAGGTGCTTCCAGTCAGGGGTCCTCATAGAAGAAGACAGACAAACCTTTTAACCAGAACAGTAGTTTTCAACTAAGCTAAGCATTACTATCACCTGGGAGAATATGGAGAAACTGTCATTGCCTGGGGCCCCAGAGTAAGTTGCTCTAATTTTATGTGTTTGGGAATTTTCTATACCAGACAGCAACTTACCTGTTATATATATCTAGAGTTAAACCCACAGCTTTGAGCTGTGAGAGCAAAGCAGTAAGCTCCTTTCCTATCCTCTGCAAATCCCTGGGTGGTGATTAGACATACACTTCCCAGGTTCTGTTGTATTTATGAGTGCTTTAACCTTCCATTTCCATACAAATTCTCACACGGTTAAAACAAAACAAAAAGATTAATATGCACAGTACTCCGAAAAGATGGACTGTGCATATAAGACGAGCAGAATGTATATATAAAGCCAAAAATGTCAGGAAAAACACAAAAAGTAAAAATCAACACTATTAGTTGTGAGCATTTACAGCTCCAGGTACTATGCTAAATATTTGTTGGGTGTTATCTTGTTTAAACATCTAGCAGCCCTACAAGATAAAGACTGTTGCTAACCTCATTTTTTAGATGTGAAAACCAAAGGTTCATTTCCAAAGTCTCATGCCTATTAAGTGGCAGAGTGTCAGGTCTGAGGTTTTTACCTAAATTGTAAGCTAACATGTTAACCCTTCATAGTTTCATGGATGCCTACAAAAGACACAACACTCCTGGTTTAAAGACCCAGGTAGCATGAATCTTGGGCCCCTGTCAGTTACTCTTGCCCATCAAGTCCCAAGGAAGCAATGTGGAGGCAGACCCAGCTGGATTCTATGTGTTTGCCTCACAGCAAAGGAACCCCAAATTTATGAGATCCCTAACTTTTTAATGGGTTACACACAAACTTGTCCAATGATTGCTCCAGGTAGAGACATTATTATACTGGGCAACAAATAATATGCCTTCTGCTCCAGAGATGCTTGGACTATCTCTGTTGTCAAAGGTTGTTTACTATACAACAACTCTGAAAAATTAATCCAGAATGAAAGCCATTAGTACCTCTGCTGAAAGAATGTGCAGAAATGTGAGAGACACATGAAGAATTGTCTTCCAGTATGGAGTCATATTTTCAACCCACATGGTCTGACTCTAGCCTGTGCTTTCAACTATCACATAGCCTCTCCTTGATAAACTGAAATAAACAGTCAGAAGAGAGGAGATAGGAAAATAAAATTCAAAGTGGATAGAGTGGGAAGCTGTGGAGTAAGTGTTGAAGTTGACAAAAGAATTAACCAGTTACGTATCATTTCCATTTGTCATGTAAAATTGCCTGACTTAGGAATATGGACCACCTTTAACAGAAGGTAATCATCATTCTATTTCTCTTGAGCTTCCTTTTCTGGGGATAATTAAGATACTTTATTGTCTTTCCTACTTCTGGCATCTTGAGAAGTCAGTAAAGAAGGGACAGAGGTTGAGGGTTTTTTCCTGCTAGAACATCATGCCCAGAGATGAGGTCTTAGAGCTTCCTCTAGGATAGAATGACTTTCTTCACAGCACTGATATTGTAAGTAAGCATTATTATTGATGATGCAGGTTCAATCCCTGGTTCGGGAAGGTATCCTGTAGTAGGAAATGGCAACTCCAGTATTCTTGCCTGGGAAATTCCATGAACAGTGGAGTCTAGCAGGTTCATAGTAGGTAGCAAAGAGTTGGACACAACTGAGTGACTGAACATGCACACATGATTATTGATATGGTACATTGCTATTGATAGAGTATTGATGCAGCATAACCAAGTTGTGGGGCCCATAACTGTATTGTTTCCAAGTAGAATGTTATTTTAGGCAACCATCCTTTGAATGAAATTTTGGAGTGTAATACACCATAAATGGAAAGTATTTCTATAATATCAGTTGTATGCATATTTCTTTTAAAAGGTAAATTTTGATTCCTAATTTCAATTGTTTCTGAATGTAGCATGACCAGATGCCATTTATTTTCTAATAACTCTTTAGTGGAAAAATTCAGCAAATCACTAAGAGGAAAAATATGTTAGATTCAACAAGGCTGTATGCATGCTCATATCAACTGGACACATTATCCAAATATATTTTATAATTCAAGAGTGGAATGATAGAATATAAACTGAAACGGTGCATACATTAACATGACATGAATTATATTGCTTTAAGACATAAAGTGTCTGTTTCTCAATTTATAGATGGATGCAGAGGTTTGGTGAGTGCCTTGTTGGCTTCCTACCCTTATGAGAACAACCAATAATTATCTTAATATCTCCTGAAATGATCTACAAGTAATTCAAATTGATGACAACTTGAGTGGTGCCAAATGACTTGGCAGGAAGTCAGAGATGTCTTTGAATGCAGACATTTGTGCTGACCTGCTCTGTAACTCGATATAATGTGATTTGACTGATGCAGCATAACATTAGGCATCTAGAATAAAACTGGGAAGTAGCACTCTGTCCAAGATAGCAACATGAAAAAATATGGCTCTGAACTGTGTGTGGAAAGGATTCATTTTCTTCTTGCTATTTGCTAGTTTAACATGAGACCACTGAGTCTGGGACAACTTGCCCATGTAAATGAGCTGGATATGCCCCAAGAGATCTGGGCTGTGTCACCATTCAGAGGTGATAAACTGGTCAATAGATGACAGATAGTTGAAAGCAGAGACAGCTTTTGTCCAGGGTTATTTCTAGATGGAGTCAGGACTTAGAGAAGTGTACTCCTGAATTCTAAATAATACTTTATTTTCAGGATTATGAATGCCAACTCTTTCCATTCCTAGCTTTCGTTAGAGATGAGAAAATAATCCACTTATTGACTTGAAATTATCTCTATGACATTCTTGGTCATTACATTACTTCCCTAAATGTGTCAATGACTTTTGTCAAGGAGTAAATTGACGTGGTTGTGGAAGCTGGGGAGAGCATGGCATCTCTCCCACTTATGATAATGGTGATATTTTGTGACCTTTCATTTCAATGTGAATCCCATGGGTCAAACTCTTCTATTCATTATAATCTTTCCTTGATTGCCATGTGCTTTAATTATTTTAAGGAAAATGTTTTATTTTTATCTGCCTCAAAATGTAATGTCCATATTAGGCAGGAAAGTTTATTTATATATAATTTTTATTTTTTAAGTTAATTCTTGCTGGAGTATAGTTGATTTACAATGTTGCATTAATTTCAGATATAGAACACGGTGACTCAGTTATATTTATACATACATACACATATATGGGTATGCTTTATATATTATATACTTTTCCAGATTCTTTTCCTATGAGGTTATTACAAAATACTGAGTATGTTCACTGTGCCATTCAGTAGGTCCTTTTTGGCCATCTATTTTTTATATAGTAATGTGTGTTATGTTAATACCAACCCTCTTATTTATCCTTCCCCAGCCCCTTGCCCCTTTAGTAATCATAAGATTGTTTTCTATACCTGTGGATCTATTTCTGCTTTATACATAAGTTCATATATATATATATATATATATATATATATATATACATACATGTTTAGATTCCACATATAAATGTAATTTGTCTTTCTCTGGCTTACTTCACTTGATATGATAATCTCTAGGAATAAAAGCTAATTTTTAAAATATATTAATTTCACTTAATTATTAAACAAGTAATATGTGGATCAGCTATGAACCAAGCAAAGGGCTATATTTTACAGATAAAGAGATGAATTATACATGGCCTCTATAGTTGAGGAGTCTCTAC
This sequence comes from Muntiacus reevesi, assembly GCF_963930625.1. Taxonomy (NCBI): domain Eukaryota; kingdom Metazoa; phylum Chordata; class Mammalia; order Artiodactyla; family Cervidae; genus Muntiacus; species Muntiacus reevesi. Next base: position 5,030,214 of record NC_089256.1, on the reverse strand, counting down.
AATTACGTTCATAGCCCTGCTTGTCTCAGAAGTGTCAGTTCTCCTTGCTAAGTAAGTTGCTTGGAAATGTTTCCTAATTTTTAAAATGTATTTATTCTAGCTGTTCAGATGCAAGTTTTCTAAAAGCCACATGCAGCAGGCACTTAGCTGCATGGCTCAGATTCCCATCACCCATGTTGGCAGCTCTCAGATCTAAACTCTTTCCTGGAATTTTCCTCAGCCACCTCACCCAAGGAAGTGTCCCCTCCCTGAGGCATCCACTGTCTACTCCCTGGAGGATCATGTAGAAAAGCCCAGCCCCTTCTCCCCAGGTCAGAACAACTCTGAAAGGCCATCATAGCTCCAGGGCTTCCTATGGAATTTCTAAACAGCTGGTGTATATATGAGCTTCCTAAAGTTGGAAATACAATTAGATGAATCATGTTAGAGTAAATACATTAATTTGTGTCTGGTCCTTCATGAAATCCTACTAAAAGGATATCAAAGATATTAAAAGGCAAAGAAACCCACAGGGAAAAAAATGAAGAAAAAAAGAGAAGACTATAATAGACTAAAAAGATTAATTTTTTAAATGCTGGAACTGATGTATGAGTGGTAATTGTTTATCAGACTACAGAAATCTCAAATCAAAACCTGCTGGTGGGTGAGTCATGAAGAACCGATCAGTTTGTCCTGTGAATGCCTGGGAAGGCTAAAGAGTTGGTGACACTGGGTACCTTAGGACGCAGGTTATATGATGTAAAAAAGAAAGATCAGATGAAAGTCTTAACAGTAACAGACCACAAGATCACCGTCCTGATTATACATGGTTACTTCTCCTTAATACATGAAGAAGAGTGCGTAAGATTTTCTTACTCTAGGTATTCAGTCAGACAAATTCTGACTTGAAGAATATTGAATATATCCAAGGTGGCTGTGGTGGGACACTGAAATCATAGGAATTAGGTGAAAGGTATGTACTGAATTGTGAGATCTTTATACCATACTTCCCCTCCTTCATTCCCAGAATGCTCTGAGCTGCTTGATTTCCCCAGAAAATTTAGGAAAATTGCTTTCTGTGAAGCTGATTAGTCTAAGAAAAAAATTCCTATTTGCTTAATCAAGGTTCCTCAATGAAGCTGTTGGGTTTTAATTTGACTATGCTCCAATAAAGCCCATCCATTGCCAAGATCACTCAGATCTATAGAAATCCCATTCATCAGTTTAGTGCCTTGCTCTTAAATGTGAAGAGGTAGCCAAAAATCACCTAACTTTCAAGAAAGCTTCTAGAATAAAGATAGATGGAGAAGAAGCAGAGAAGGGGAGAGAATACAGTCAAAGTAGAAGAGGCAATACAGGTAACGGGCTAACCCATATGTGCACACACACATACATACACACACACACATACATACACGACTATAGACCAGACACTTCTGCCCCTTGCCCAGACACGCATGTGAAACCTAATCTCCAGTGTAATAGTATTTGAAAGTGAGGACTTACGGGAGTGATTAGGAAGCTCTTAATGAATGTGATTGATGCCCTTATAAAGGAGACCTCAGAGAGCTCTTCACCATGTGAAGGCACGCTGAGAAGACAGCGCCCTATGAACCAGAAGGAGTTTTCACCAGAAATCAGATCTGTTGGTGCCTTGATCTTGGACTTTCCAGGCTCAAGAACTGTGAGAAATACATTTCTGTTGTTTATAAGCCACCTGGTTGGAGTCTGTGGTATTTTGTTATAGAAGCTAATACACAAACACACACACACACACCCTAATTACCATCCTCATAGAGATTGTACACATGAAGTACGAACAAGGAACCATAAAATAAAGATGAATCAGATAGTAAGATACAGTAACATAATGTTAAAAATGGTAATATAATGGTCAAAATATAATGGTCAAAAGGATTGAAAGTTAACTTCTAAATAACTTTCAAAGTGTGTAAAAATAGTGGAGGTGAATTAAAAATAATATGCCTAATAAACCTAACATTCCATGAAAATGAGTTTCAGAAGGACAGAACGAAGAAAGGTGATGCAAGGAAATTACCAATATATTTGAATCTTTTCCAGATTCTCCAGTTGGAAAAGTCCATGAAGTTTCCAGCAAAACATCGCAAGTTCTCAACAAAGTACATCATCTGTATATTTTAAGTATCAGGGCCAAAGTGAAGAAACTTTAAAACTTAGAGTCTAAAAACAAAATTAAAAATTATTGTGTAAATGAATTAGAAATCACAATGCATTAACCTACCAAGGAGTGGCAAATTATGGCCTGTTTTTGTGAAGTTTTACTGGAACATGGCCATACTGATTTATTTATAAATTTTCTATGACTCCTTTGAGCCACAACAGCAGAGGTAAGTGATTGCAACAAAGTTTATACAGTCTGCAAAGCCTAAAAATTTAACATCTGATTTCTTATTGAAAAAAATTGACCAACCCCTGGACTAGAAGATAATTAAGGCCTTCCAAATGTTCAAAATGTATGATTTACAACTGATAATTTGTTACATAGCCACACTAAAAATCAAACATGTCTGTAGTCTAATGGCATTTTCAAACATGTAAAACATTGAACATTTTACCACCCAAACACCCTTCTCAGAAAGCTAAATTAAAGCATATTTTAGGGTGAAATCTGTAGATTGAATAATGCAGTTTGAAGTAGGTAGATGGGGGATTTAGTAGGGATATTGTGATGAATAACTAATATTGCTAGAACACTGATTACCTATATTTAGAGGAAGTTGGAACACTTGGAATGAATTACTGTCAGGTATATGTACATTATACAGCAGATTTAAAGTATAAGGAAAGTATACCTGCAGGGAAGTACAAGTTTGTATGGGAAAGAAAATGTAATAATAGCATTCTTAGTAGCTTAACTGTGAACAATATTTACCTGTCTGTAATAGTGTGAACCTAAATCAAATCCCTTATGACTATACAGTGGAAGTGAGAAACAGATTTAAGGGACTAGATCTGATAGAAAGAGTGCCTGATGAACTATGGATGGAGGTTCATGACATTGTACAGGACAGGAATTAAGACCATCCCCAAGAAAAAGAAATCCAAAAAGTAAAATGGCTGTCTGAGAAGACCTTATAAATAACTGTGAAAAGAAGGGAAGTGAAAAGCAAAGGAGAAAAGGAAAGATAGTCCCATTTGAGTGCAGAGTTCCAAAGAATAGCAAGGAGAGATAAGAAAGCCTTCCTCAGCGATCAATGCAAAGAAATAGAGGAAAACAATAGAATGGGAAAGACTAGAGATGTCTTCAAGAAAATTAGAGATACCAACGGAACATTTTATGCAAAGATGGGCTTAATAAAGGACAGAAATTGTAGGGACCTAATAGAAGCAGAAGATATTAAGAAGAGGTGGCAAGAATACACAGAAGAACTGTACAAAAAAGATCTTTACAAACCAGATAATCACGATGATGTGAGCACTCACCTAGAGCCAGACATCCTGGAATTTGAAGTCAAGTGGGCTTTAAGCAGCATCACTACGAACAAAGCTAGTGGAGGTGATGGAATTCCAGTTGAGCTATTTCATACCCTAAAAGATGATGCTGTGAAGTGCTGCACTCAATATGCCAACAAATTTGGAAAACTCAGCAGTGGCCACAGGACTGGAAAAGGTCAGTTTTCACTCCAATCCCAAAGAATGCTCAAACTACCGCACAATTGCACTCATCTCACATGCTAGTAAAGTAATGCTCAAAATTCTCCAAGCCAGGCTTCAGCAATACATGAACTGTAAACTTACAGATGTTCAAGCTGATTTTAGAAAAGGCAGAGGAACCAGAGATCAAATTGCCAACATCTGCTGGATCATGGAAAAAGCAAGAGAGTTCCAGAAAAACATCTATTTCTGCTTTTTTGACTATGCCAAAGCCTTTGACTGTGTGGATCACAATAAACTGTGGAAAATTCTGAAAGAGATGGGCATACCAGACCACCTGACCTGACTCCTGAGAAATCTGTATGCAGGTCAGGAAGCAACAGTTTGAACTGAATATGGAACAACAGACTGGCTCCAAATAAGAAAAGGTGTACATCAAGTCTGTATATTGTCACCTTGCTTATTTAACTTGTATGCAGAGTACATCATGAGAAACACTGGGCTGGAAGAGGCACAAGCTAGAATGAAGATTGCTGGGAGAAATATCAATAACCTCAGATATGCAGATGACACCACCCTTATGGCAGAAAGTGAAGAAAAACTAAAGAGCTTCTTGATGAAAGTGAAAGTGGAGAGTGAAAAAGTTGGCTTAAAACTCAACATTCAGAAAACTAAGATCATGGCATCTGGTCCTATCACTTCATGGCAAATAGATGGGGAAACAGTGGAAACAGTGTCAGACTTTATTTTTGGGGGCTCCAAAATCCTTGCAGATGGTGACTGCAGCCATGAAATTAAAAGCTGCTTGCTCCTTGGAAGAACAGCTATAATCAACCTAGACAGCATATTAAAAAGCAGAGACATTACTTTGCCAAAAAGGTCTGTCTAGTCAAAGCTATGATTTTTCCAGTGGTCATGTATGGATGTGAGAGTTGGAGTATAAAGAATGCTGAGCACCAAAGAATTGATGCTTTTGAACTATGGTGTTAGAGAAGACTCTTGAGAGTCCCTTGGACTGCAAGGGGATCCAACCAGTTCATCCTAAAGGGGATCAGTTCTGAGTGTTCATTGGAGGGCTAATGTTGAAGCTGAAACTCCAATACTTTGGCCACCTGATGCGAAGAGCTGACTAATTTGAAAAGACCCTGATGCTGGGAAAGATTGAGGGCAGGAGGAGAAGGGGATGACAGAGGATGAGATGGTTGGATGGCATCACCGACTCAATGGACAAGGGTTTGGGTGGACTCCAGGAGTTGGTGATGGACGGGGAGGCCTGGCGTGCATGGGGTTGCAAAGAGTTGGACATGACTGAGCGACTGAATTGAACTGAACTGAATAATATGAACATCAAGTACTAATTCAACCCGAAAAGTTGATATAACTGTATTTGGAGGACGGAGGGTATATGGACAGTGGCATTATTACATATAACAATTTAAGAACTGATAGCAGTATTTTTGATTGTTGTTTAGTCACTCAGTGGTGTCTGACTCTTTGTGACCCCATGGACTGTAGCCCCCCAGGCTTATCTGTTGATGGGATTTCCCAGGCAAGAACACTGGAGAGGGTATAGCAGTATAATCACCCACTTTCAACTCTCATAGCTTTTTCTTAGGGTGTATACATCCATATTTTAAGATAATAGTATAATCATGTTGTTTTAAAATACAGATGTATACATATATATACTTTAAGAAAAAGCTACAAGAGTTGAAACTGGTTACTTTTGATGAGTTAGAATCAGTTGTTGGCAAGGAAAATTTGGAGTAGGGAAAGAAGGGACAGAAGACAGCAGCTTTTCATTTTACGTCTAGTATATACTTTGTTTTTAAACTGTGAAACTCTATTTTTAAAAATTGAAGTATAATTGATTTGCAATACTATGTCAGTTTGTGTATAGCACAAACTATACATATTCAGTTATACATACATATATATTCATTTTTGGATTATTTTCCATTATAGGTATTACAAGGTATTGAATACTATTCCCTGTATACTGTGTGTAGTTCCTTGCTATAGAATAGGTCCTTGTTGTTTATTTTATATGTAGTAGTGTGTATCTGTTGATCCCAAACACCTCATTTATCCCTCCCCACCAGCTCTCCCCTTTGGTAATTGTAAGTTTGTTTTCTCTGTTTTATATACAGAGTCATTTATATTAGTTTTTAGATGCCACATATAAGTGATGTAATATCTGTCTTTCTCTGACTTATTTTACTTAGTATGCTAATTTGTAGATCCTAAAATGTGAACCTCTTACTTTCAGAAAAATGAAACTTAAGTCTTAATTTTAAAAAAGAGGTCTGAATTCTAGCCTTTTACTAATTTGAACCTATTTGAAATTCCTTAATTATCAATTTTCATGTGCAAAATCAAATGTTCATAGATTCTGAAATTTGTTGCAAGTTGAGATGTCATCATTCTGTAGATGGAAAATTTCCCCATTTTCATTGCACATAGCTATTTCATAATGAAGGAACAGCTCAGAATCATTGAGAATTTGAAAATGGTTCTCCTTCCTAGAAATGGGTCAAATATTCAAGGGAAAAGTGATGAAAATATAATTCCTTTCTAGTAGTTATAGCAATCTGTAATAAAGACATTCACTGAAAAGATTTTTAGAATGTAATACTAACTTTGAGGCAGATGGCTTAATTCCAGAAGAAAATTAATAATCCATAATTATAAGAGATGAAGATAAATATAAAAATGATAAATATAAAAATCTGCTCATTAGACTGGAAGATTAACTTGACCTACAATTTGGGAATTTCAACTACATTTCTAGACAGAGGTCTGAATGCACAGTAGCAATAATAACTACTGCATCTTTTATGCAAGATTAATAATACACTTCCACTGGTGATTATGATTTATAACACAATACATATTTCATAGAGATTCAATCATGCATTTTCCAAAGAAATTATGCATTCTTGACACTAGAACCCAAAGTTCACTAATGTTCTCATAGCATGGGTCTCTAAGACCCATGGCAACATGGCCATGTTCTTAGAATAATTAGAAATATAATTCATTTGAATGTCAAAGAAGAATAAACTTTATGTATGAGTTTCTAGAAATATAAGAAAATTATAAGAACTATTCAATTTCCAATACTTTCTATCCCCAAGTCTTGGAAAAAAGGAATTTACATAATAAAGACTAAAATAGTATATATATTAAGATGTGCAAAATAGCAGACAAGGAGAGTTAGAATCCACACCAAACTTTAGAAAGGCACTCATTTTAGAATTTGGTTGTTAGGATTCCTTAGATTTCAGAGATTTTAGTTTTACGTTTCTACTGATTTTGTCCAATTTAAGATTACTTTTGTAAAGTGGATGTGGTCCAACTGCCAATTTCTATACCGAAATTTCTCAGTAAAGTACAGAAAATGGTGGTCAAATGCACTCTCAATTCATGATTTTGAGCTTCTCCATTCAACTTCCATTTACTCTCCTACTGTAACAAACTAGATGGGAAGACAGGAAATTGCAAGTCTACTGTCATATCTATCTTGCTCTTTTATTTTTAAATGTATCAAAACATTTATTCAAAACATGATATTAATATTTATTTTAAAAGAAAACTTTTGTTGTCATATAGTTGCTTTATAATGTGTCATTTTCTGCTACATAGTAAATAAGCCATATGTACACATGTGTCCCTTCTTATTTTGGATTTTCTCTCCATTTAGGTCACCACAGAGTACGAAGTGCCATTTGTAGAGATGTGGATAGACCTAGAGTCTGTCATACAGAGTGAAGTAAGTCAGAAAGAGGAAAACAAATATCACAAATTAACACACGTATGTGGAATCTAGAAAAATGATACAGGTGAACCCATTTGCAGAGCAGAAATAGAGACATGGTTGTATAATACATAACTCAATTGGGGAGTTTCTTACTGAGATTTTTGGGGTGATAGTAGAAAGGAGATTTGGATACTGAAAAGAAAAAGAGAAGTTTAGCGAGTATCCACATAATTCCTCCACTCTTGTGGGTGCCTGACAACCCTCTTTCCTTAGAACTAACCAGCCTAACATGCGTAGCTCTTCTGTTTGCCACCAGTGTCACGGTACTCCACTTTGCCGGGAAGGAATGATGTCATGAGGTAAAGATTTGTATACATGAATAAATGACAGGTGATGCCTTGGTCACGCGTTTGGAAAATTGGAAGTGGCGTAACTGGGGAAGTAGTGACAGGATGCTCTGGAAGAAACCAAATAGATGACTCTCTCAAGCTAAGTCCCCAAATGCTGATGTAAATCCCCATTACAGAAGGAATCTGTAAAAATCAGGTGGATAAGATGTGCACTCTGATTTTCAGTCAGCCATTTACCACTGCTATCCTGACGTTCATTTATTGAGATCATAAAGAAAATGGGCATATTTGTATGATGGACATGGAGTCCATCTTGGGACTCAAGAGCATTTCCTTCTCATGAAGCGTGATGTGACGGCCCAATTTGCAAGAAAGCAGCTACTAACCTGGAGCTTTAATTTGGCTTTGTATCTCTATGACCATCCAACCATATGGTAGAAAGTTGATTACCCTTGGAACTGTTTACAGATTATTCCTACTGGGATAAATGTCTGTTCTGAATTTGCATGGTTTTCTATTCACAATATGGCTCTATTTACTGATGAAATTTCTTGTACCTTGTCACAGTATCCCTTGTTTTATTATTTCTGACCAAAGAATTGGATTTAAGGTAAAGAAGTTTCACTGAAATCATAAAATTGTTGAACTGACCATTGCAGGTTCACTAAGGATTCCGTTTGACACACATCATCTTATGAAACTTAGAGTTTCCCTAGCATCAGAATATATGGATTAAATAATCAAGAGAAGTAAGTGAAGGGGGTTGACATTTGTTTTCTGACTATGTTGCCATTCAAATTTTAGTTTTTTTTCTACCTGGGGAATGTTTCCGTTTGGAAACATAGCAGTGGATTCAATGCTTTTGGAAGCTTGGATTACCATCTAGTAGTCATGCCTTTGTCATGCAGCTGGGAAAATTATGAAAAACAGAATTATGGCATTAATTGAGGTTATTGGCCCTGTTTATCAAGAGGCAATAGAGCTTCTGCTGCACAGTGGTACAAAGGGACAAATGGAAGGAACCTGGGAAGCTATTGGGGGCATCAGTTTGCTCTAGTATGACTGGAAGAAACAGTTAAGACTATTACAATCCAACACATGCAAGACCACCAATCACGCAGATCTCTCATACTGCAAATTTGGATTATATCACAGAACAGGCAATCTCCTCCAGCTGGGATACTGCTGATACCAGCTAAAAGCCAGAAAAACATATAATAGGTAATAGAGGAAGGAAGAAAAAAGCAGTCTTATGGCCAGTAGCAGAAATCATGGTATTAACCTTTACCATTTTTTCTTCCTTATATGTTACACACCTATGTTTATACTTTAAAACAATATGTATTCTCATTTTTTCCCATTATTCCACTATTTTATAAAGGGAGTTCTGTCACAATTGAGCTTCTCAGGTGGTGCAGTGGTAAAGAGTCGCCTGCCAATGCAAGAGCTGCAGGAGACTTGGGTTTGATCACTGGGTGGGGAAGATCTTCTGGAGGAAAATGGCAATCCATTCCAGTATTCTTGCCTGGAAAATCCCATGGACAGAAGAGTCTGGTGGGCTATAGTCCTTGGGGTCACAAAGAGTTGGAAACACACACATACACATGTGGTAATTAGGCATTCCATTTAGCTCCTATGCTGTAGAACAGAGGTCACCAATCTCCAGAATCTAATGCCTGATGATCTAAGGTGGAGCTGATGTGATAATAAAATAAATAAAGTCCACAATAAATGTAACACACTTGAATCATTCTGAAAAATTGTCTTCCACGAAAATGGTCTCTGGTAACAAAAAGATTGGGAACTGCTGCTGCAGAATATTGATATGGTATCATGAAGGAATTATATTAGGTAAAGAACAAATGCCAGAAACAATGTCAACAGGCTTGGGTCTGAATGAATTTTTGTTGCTTCTCTAAGGGAATAGATGGATTTGTGTTATACACAGATATTGTTGGAAATGTACATGTGACAGTTTGGGTGTATGAATATTGTATAGTCAGAGTAGACTGTAGTGGAATTTGTTTTTCATTGTCAGTATAGCATAATTTCCTCTTAGAAAGCAGTATTCTTATTTCCTCTGCAATATTTATTTATTGAATTTAGTCTTGTAGGTATGCTTTAATTGCTCACATCCTCCCTTAGACAGGGGCAGAACATCACCTGAGATAATTAAATTGGATACTGTCTTAAATTTTAGTCAATGAGACAAGACAACTGACTGTTTGGAAGTAGATTTTGCCCTGGTGGTGGTGTATTGACTAGATTGTTCATGTTACCATCAAACTTGGTCCCTGCATAATTTCCTCACTAGGCCTCCTACTTTCAAACTGTGTTGTGGGACTCTGATAGCTTCTCTTTTGCTTAAGTTAGCCAGAGTATTTTTGTTGCTTGCAATTACTTATTGGCACAGAAGCAAAAGGTGTGGAGAGTTCAGACAAGCATACAAGATGCTGAATGGTATGTATGGTTTAAGGGTTATAGAAAAAAAATAATGAACTGTAGGTAGCAGGAGACATTTAGGAGATTGCAGACCACACCTTCTCTTGGATTATATTGGACATTAGAATGTACAGATTGCACTCAAGAAAAATATAAGAGATTATGTGTGGTTAAGGTTTCAGTGGACTAATTGAGGCATGGAAAATCCTGTGAGGAGTTCAGAGATAATTCTTACTGAGTGTGAGTGCAGGGAGAAATTAAAAAACAGTCAATTTTGAGAGTTTTAGTAAGCTATTTAAATAGTGATATTAAAGAAGTTTTTAAAAAATACCTGAAATTATTTTTTTTAAAAACTCTCTTAATAATCTTACATTATAGTCTCTATGAAAATCAAAAGGGCAAGTATTGTAAAAATACACTGAAAATATATGAAGAACCATACAAAAGCATGAATATTATTATGATTATTGTGACTATGATTGTTGTTTTTACTTAAATTGATTCATGTTGATTCATGAAATATTCTCTTTGAACCATTACAAAAAAAATTTCTAGATGCTGTAAGTCAAAAATGATGCTGTAAGTCACTGGGCACAGTAGTTTAAATCCATCCTTCATTATTGAGGAGTTAAAAAATACAGCACTAGGAAAAAAATCTTTTGACTTTATGGTTTCTACATACATGATTGAAAATGGAATGTGAATATATGCCTTTTAGAATGCTTTCCTTTTAAAAAATGCATATTAATAGCTTTTGCTTATTGACTCCTTAGGAAAAATCATAAATGCTATGGTATGATGGAAATATCAGTGAACTTGGAATCAAAAAACCTGGAATCAAAACTCAGGCTAACATCTGTATGAGTCCTCTCAGTCACAGTATTCTTCATTTTTATAAAGAGAGTAATAATCTCAACTCCCAGGGTTGCAGTGATTTTTAAATGAACCATTTTAAATGAAAATATTTGTAAAACATAAAGAAGCGTGTGAGCAATTATCATTAATAATTAATAGGTTTTTCAGTATATTTCAACTTGCTTTTCAGAAAAGCAACCAAAGTAAGACAAGACTCATTCTTTCACCCCCAAAATATTTACTAATTTATTACTCTGTGTTTGGCAGTATTCTCGGTATTAAGGATAAAACAGTAAATGAGACAGGCAAGATTTCTTCTCTCATGCAACTTCTCGTAATGATCAAATAGAAAATAAACAAGAATCAAATAAATGGAAGAAAAAAGATTCAGATATGTGTGTGTGTGTGTGTGTGTGCTTGTTGGTCATATAGTAAAGCAAAGTTATGTGAAATAGGGTTATTGGGAGAGGTAGCTTAGGTTGCATCTACTTGGAATGGCTATCAGAATTAAACAAGGGAGTCAACAGCAGAAATCAAGAATTTGTCCATGGACATATTCCAGTGGGAATGATAGGTAAGAACATAATGTTTGGACAGGTTTAGACTCATATATAAGTTTGAGAGTTTTCAGCATCTGGAAGTTGTCTAAAGCCATTGCAAAGCATGAAATCATCTAATGAGGAAAATACATTACAAAAATTAGAAATGATTCCAAGTGAATTCTTGTTTTTAAAGATCGAGTACAGGAGAAGAAATCACAAAAGAGAGTAAAACTGAATGACCAGAGAGGTAACGGGAAAAAACCTCAAAGAGAATGAAATCATGGAACAAGAAAAGAAATTGTTTCTGGAAGGTATAAGTGATCAGCAATGGAAAATACTGTTAAGAGTGTGAACTGTCTGAGGAAAGAAATGTGTTCATTGACTTAACAATGTGGAGGATATTGTTGACTTTGAGAAATGCAATTGTATGGAGTGTTAGCTGTCTGAAGGATGAATGGAAATTGAAGAAAATCGGATTACTGGTGTCATTTGAGAGCTAAGTTTCTCAAGATGCTTAGGAGATGGGGCCTGGAGCAAATCATCTTGAGAAATAATTGAGACCCGAGGAAGTAAGGAACATGAATGGAAGGTAGTGTTGTTGAAAATTTGAGGAGCATTAAAAAGTACTGTGCCTGTTTTCATGCAGGAGGAAAAAGAACTCTTGGAAGATATAGGGGACTGAAAATCAAGTTACTACTATGTGCCTGGTACGTGCAGATGTTGCATTTAATTCTTATAATCCAATGAGATAGGTTGGAATGTCACTAATTAGTTGATGTGAAAAATGAAAAGAATACATGCACAAAACTTAAACAGACCATCCTAGTTCCCAATACTGTACAGTAATACATACCCTTCATTCTTCCTCTTTGAGAAAGAAATAATCACGGGCACATGAAAAGATTCAATAGATTCCAGTGAACATATGAATCTCTGGGATCAATGAATGTGTTTTGATCTAAAACGATTCTTGGATAGTGGTTAAGGGCATAAACTTTTTTTTAATTCTTGTCCAGATTTAAAACACTGTCATTTAATACATAGACAACTTGCATGAATGATTGTGTATTCACTTAGGCATCCAGATTCATCCTTTTTTTCCCCCCTTGTAACAGAGAGCTTTCTCCCACCAAAGGGTCAGGTTATATTTCTTTGCTTCTTGACTTTAAGTTCAGCCATGTGCCTTTAGGAATTGATGATGTGCCAGTTCCCAGCCTAAGCCTTCTGAATCCTTGCATATTTCTGCTTGTCTTCTTGCACTTTTTACTACCATCATTAAATGACCGTATATAGCCTGGTTCACTGGTCCCAGAAGGAAGAGGAGAGTCACATGGAACAAAGTGTAACCACTTGTATAAGCCCACCTAGATCAGCCAAGCTCCATCTAAGACTCAGACCCTTAAACAAGTCAGCCAAGATGAGTCATATGTCTTCCAAAATGCAACCAGCCAAGTCTAGTCTATGGCTTTGTAATGTTATTAAAGCTTTGTAAACCCCAGGTTTCTTGTCTGTTGACTATGAATAATCTAAAGATATGATGTATGCAAAATGTATGAAACATCAGTTCAGTTCAGTTCAGTCACTCAGTCTTGTCCTAGTCTTCGTGAGCCCATGGACTGCAGCATGCCAGGCTTTCCTGTCCATCACTAACTCCCAGAACTTACTCAAACTAGTATCCATAGAGTTGGTGATGCCATTCAACCATCTCGTCCTCCATTGTCCCCCCTCTCCTCCTGCCTTCACTCTTTCCCAGCATCAGGGTCTTTTCCAATGAGTCAGTTCTGCACATCAGGTGGCCAAAGTACTGGAGTTTCAGCTTCAGCATCAGTCCTTTCAGTGAATATTCAGGACTGATTTCCTTTAGGAAGGACTGGTTTGATCTCCTTGTAGTCCAAGGGACTCTTAAGAGTCTTCTCCAACACCACAGTTCAAAACCATCAATTCTTTGGTGCTCAACTTTCTTTATACTCCAACTCTCACATCCATACATGACTACATGACTACTGGAAAAACCATAGCTTTGACTAGACAGACGTTTGTTGGCAAAGTAATGTCTCTGCATTATAATACACTATCTAGGTTTGTCATAGCTTTTCTTCCAAGGAGCAAGCACCTTTTAATTTTATGGCTGCAGTCACCATCTGCAGGGATTTTGAAGCCCCACAAAATAAAGTCTGTCACTGTTTCCCCATCTATTTGCCATGAAGTGATGGGACCAGATTCCATGATCTTAGTTTTCTGAATGTTGAGTTTTAAGCCAACTTTTCCACTCTCCTCTTTCACTTTCATCAAGAGGCTCTTTAGTTCTTCTTCACTTTCTGCCATAAGGGTGGTGCCATCTGCATATCTGAGGTTACTGATATTTCTCCTGGCAATCTTGATTCCAGCTTGTGCTTCCTCTAGCCCGGCATTTTGCCTGATGTACTCTGCATATATGTTAAAAAAGCAAGGTGACAATATACAGCCTTGACATACTTCTTTCCCAATTTGGAACCAGTCTGTTGTTCCATGTCCCATTCTAACTGTTGCTTCCTATAGATTGCATATAGACTTGCATATAGAATTCTCAAGAGGCAGCTCAGTTGGTCTGGTATTCCTATCTCTTAAAGAATTTTCCACAGTTTGTTGTGATCCACACAGTCAAAGGCTTTGGCATAGTCAATAAAGTAGAAGTAGATGTTTTTCGGGAACTCTCTTGCTTTTTTGATGATCAAACGATGTTGGCAATTTGATCTCTGGTTCCTCTGCCTTTTCTAAATCCACTTGAACATTTGGAAGTTCGTGGTTCACATATTGTGGAAGCCTGGCTTGGAGAATTTTGAGCATTACTTTGCTAGCATGTGACATGAGTGTAATTGTGAAACATAGTAAGCATTTAATGAAAATATTTAATATAGACTGAAACATATCATTTAATGAAATTATTATCACTATTATTATTTTGTTAGATTAATAAGATAATATTCTCAATGAGATTGAAAGAAAATTGGTTTTTCTGGAAATGAGAAATGCAATAGGAAATAAAATATGCAATAAAATTAGTGAATGGAAGTTTGGATATTGAAAAATAACCTAATTTGATTTTATAATAGTTCTCAGTGAAAGTTCAAGGACTCAGAAACACAACGTAAAGAGAAAAAGATAATAAGAGAAAACACAAAAGACTATTGGCATAGATCCAGTAGATCCAAAATGTATAAAACAGGAATTCTGAAAGTTAATAACTAAGAAGGCAGAAGAGAAAAAAATTAAAAATATAGTAAAGTAGTTGAGCCCACATACAGATTTGTATATTGTGAATTATAGCATTTATTAAGTAGTAGACACTATTTTCAACTTTTTATTATGGAAAATTACAAGCCTATAGAAAGACAGACTAGGTTGATGAACCCTTGCATACCCATCACCCAGTTAGTTATTAGTCCTCAGTCAATCTTATTTCATCTACACATACATTAACTTCTTCCTTCTCAATTTTTCTGAAGCAAATTCTAGACCCCATGTTATTTCCTTTGTAAATATTTCAGTTCTTATTTCTAAAACAAATACTTTCAAAGAGCTTAACCATTAACATTCTTTAAAAAATGAATTGATAATATTTCATTAATATTGTCAAATACGTATGTAAGGCAAATGCTAACAATTATGAAAGGGGAAATTAACAACACAATAATAGTGGGAGACTTTAATACCCCGCTCACACCTATGGATAGATCAACTAAACAAAAAATTAGCAAGGAAACGTAAAGTTTAAATGATACAATAGGCCAGTTAGACCTAATTGATATCTATAGGACATTTGACCCCAAAACAATGAATTTCACCTTTTTCTTAAGTGCACATGGAAACTTCTCCAGGTTAAATCACATCCTGGGCCATAAATCTAGCTTTGGTAAGTTCAAAAAAAAATTGAAATCATTCCAAACATCTTTTCTGATCACAATGCAGTAAGATTAGATGCCAATTACAGGGGAAAAAAAACTATTAAAATTTCCAACATATGGAGGCTAAACAACACACTTCTGAGTAGCCAACAAATCACAGAAGAAATGAAAAAAAAATAAATCAAAATGTGCATAGAAATGAATGAAAATGAAAACACAACAACCCAAAACCTATGGGACCCTGTAAAAGCAGTGCTAAGGGGAAGATTCATAGCAATACAAACTAACCTCAAGCAATAAGAAAAAAGTCAAATAAATAACCTAACTCTACACCTAAAGCATCTAGAAAAGGAAGAAATTAAGAACCCCAGGGCTACTAGTAGCAGGAAAGAAATTATAAAAAGTAGGACAGAAATAAATGCAAAAGAAGCAAAAGAGACCACAGCAAAAATCAACATTAAATCAACAAAGCTGGTTCTTTGAGAAGATAAATAAAATTGACCAACCATTAGCTAGACTCATCAAGAAACAAAGGGAGAAGAATCAAATCAACAAAATTAGAAATGAAAATGGAGAAATCACAAGAGACACAGAAATACAAAGGATCATAGGAGACTACTATGAGCAACTATATGCCAATAATGGACAACTTGGAAGAAATGGACAAATTCTTAGAAAAGTATATCTTTCCAAAACTGAACCAGAAAAACATAGAAAATCTTAACACACATCACAAGCACAGAAATCAAAACTGTAATCAGAAATCTCCCAGGAAACAAAAGCCCAGGACCAGAGGGCTTCACAGCTGAATTCTACCCAAAATTTGGAGAAGAGCTAACACCTATCCTACTCAAACTCTTCCAGAAAATTGCAGAGGAAAGTAAACTTCCAAACCCATTCTATGAGCCACCATCTCCCTAATACCAAAACCAGACAAAGATGCCACAAAAAAAGAAAACTACAGGTCAATATCACTGATGAACATAGATGCAAAAATCCTTAACAAAATTCTAGCAAACAGAATCCAACAGCATATTAAAAAGATCATACATTATGACCAAGAGGGATTTATCCCAGGGATGCAAGGATTCTTTAATATCTGCAAATCAATTGATGTACTATACCTCATTAACAAATTGAAAGATAAAAACCATATGATTATCTCAATAGATGCAGAAAAAGGCTTTGACAATATTCAACATCCATTTATGATAAAACCCCCCAGAAGGCAGGAATAGAAGGAACATACCTTAACATAATAAAAGCTATATATGACAAACCCACAGCAAACATTATCCTCAATGGTGAAAAATTGAAAGCATTTCCTCTAAAGTCAGGAATAGGACAAGGGTGCCTACTCTCACTACTACTATTCAACATAGTTTTGGAAGTTTTAGCCACAGCAATCAGAGAAGAAAATAAATAAATAAATAAATAAAAGGAATCCAGATTGGAAAAGAAGAAGTAAAATTCTCACTGTTTGCAGATGACATGATCCTATACATAGAAAACCCTAAGGATTCCCACTAGAAAATTACTAGAGCTAATCAATGAATATAGGAGATTTGAAGGATATAAAATTAATACGCAGAAATCCCTTGCATTCCTATACAGTAACAATGAAAAAACAGAAAGAGAAAGTAAGGAAACAATCCCATTCACCATTGCAACAAAAAGAACAAAATACTTAGGAATAAATCTACCTAAAGAAACAAAAGACCTATATGTAAAAAACTAAATACTGATGGAAGAAATCAAAGAGGACACAAATAGATGGAGAAATATACCATGTTCATGGATTGGAAGAATCAATAGAGTGAAAATCAGTATGCTACCTAAAGCAATCTATAGATTCAATGCAATCCCTATCAAGCTACCAACGGTATTTTTCAGATAACTAGAACGAATAATTTCACAATTTGTATGGAAATACAAAAAAGCTTGAATAGCCAAAGCAATCTTGAGAGAGAAGAATGGACCTGGAGGAATCAACCTGCTTCACTTTAGGCTACACTACAAAGCTGCAGTCATCAAGACTGGCGCAAAGACAGAAATATATATCAATGGAACAAAATAGAAAGCCCAGAGATAAATCCACACACCTATGGACACCTTATCTTTGAAAAAGGAGGCTAGAGTATACAATGAAAAAAAGACAATCTCTTTAACAAGTGGTGCTGGGAAAACTGGTCAACCACTTGTAAAAGAATGAAACTAGAACACTTTCTAACACCATACACAAAAATAAATTCAAAATGGATTAAAGATCTAAATGCAAGACCAGAAACTATAAAACTCCTAGAGGAAAACATAGGCAAAACACTCTCTGACATAAATCACAGCAGGATCCTCTATGACCCACCTCCCAGAATATTGGAAATAAAAGCAAAACTAAACAAATGGGACCTAATGAAACTTAAAAGCTTTTGCACAATAAAGGAAACTATAAGCATGGTGAAAAGACAGCCCTCAGATTGGGAGAAAATAATAGCAAATGAAGCAACTGACAAAGATTAATCTCAAAAATATACAGGCACCTCCTGCAGCTCAATTCCAGAAAAATAAATGACCCAATCAAAAAATGGGCCAAAGAACTAAACAGACATTTCTCTAAAGATGACATACAGATAGGTAACAAACACATGAAAAGATGCTTAACATCACTCATGATCAGAGAAATGCAAATCAGTACCACAATTAGGTACCATCTCATCCTGGTCAGAATGGCTGCTATCCAAAAGTCTACAAGCAATAAATGCTGGAGAAGGTGTGGAGAAAAGGGAGCCCTCTTACACTGTTGGTGGAAATGCAAACTAGTACAGCCACTAT
The DNA here is from genome assembly GCF_963930625.1 of Muntiacus reevesi. NCBI lineage: Eukaryota > Metazoa > Chordata > Mammalia > Artiodactyla > Cervidae > Muntiacus > Muntiacus reevesi. Next base: position 5,011,937 of record NC_089256.1, on the reverse strand, counting down.
GGAGAACAGTGTGGAGATTCCTTAAAGAACTGGAAATAGAACTGCCGTATGACCCAGCAATCCCACTGCTGGGCATACACACTGAGGAAACCAGAATTGAAAGAGACACGTGTACTCCAATGTTCATCGCAGCACTGTTTATAATAGCCAGGACATGGAAGAAACCTAGATGTCCATCGGCAGACGAATGTATAAGAAAGCTGTGGTACATATACACAATGGAATATTACTCAGCCATCGAAAAGAATACCTTTGAATCAGTTCTAATGAGGTGAATGAAACTGGAGTCTATTATACAGAGTGAGGTAAGTCAGAACAAAAAACACCAATACAGTATACTACCGCATATATATGAAATTTAGAAAGATGGTAACAATGACCCTATATGTAAGACAGCAACAGAGACACACATGTATAGAACCGTCTTTTGGACTCTGTGGGAGAAGGCGAGAGTGGGATGATTTTAGAGAACAGCATTGAAGCATGTATATTACCATATGTGAAACAGATCGCCAGTCCAGGTTTAATGCATGAGACAAGGTGCTCAGGGCTGGTGCACTGTGATTACCTGAGGGATGTGATGGGTAGGGAGGTGGGTGGGGGGTTCAGGAGGGGGAACACATGTACACCCATGGCCTATTTTTGTCAATGTATGGCAAAACCCACTACAATATTGTAAAGTAATTAGCCTCCAATTAAAATAAATAAATTAAAAAATATAGCATCAAATACTGAATCTTGTTGAATTTCTAATTGTCTCATGAAGTGAAGTGTTAGTCACTCAGTCATGTCTGACTCTTTGTGACCTCATGGACTGTAGCCCGCCAGGCTTCTCTGTCCATGCAATTCGTCAAGCAAAAATACTGGAGAGGGTAACCATTCCCTTTGCCACAGTATCTTTCTGATCCAAGGATCGGACCTAGGTCTCCTGCATTGCAGGCAGATTTTTTGTCATCTGGGCCACCAGGGAAGCCCAGCTATGTCGTAAATGTCAGAAAATAAGTTTTTAAAGATTTTTGGCCATTTGGTTGAGTCAAGGTCTAAATAATGTCCTCACATAGAAACTGGTTGATTTTGTCTTATGTGGTTTATTAGATTGCTTTCATTTTTTTTTTCATTTTTACAATTATTTCTTATTAAAGAAAAGGTAGATTTTTGTTTTATTTTTAATCCTGGAGTTTTCCAGTCTGAGTTTTGTGACTTGCCTCCCTGGTGTATTAAATAACAAATATTTTTTAACTCCAGTATTTTCTAAAAGTTAGCATATGGATCTAGAGGCTTAATTAGAAAAGCTTTTTTTTTTTCTCTCTCTCTCTTTTTTTTTTTGTAAGGTTGCTTCATGACTGCTTTCTATTAGGAAGGACAGAATGTCTGTGTTTTTATCTTTTTGTGATATTATAAACAGCTGATCAATGCCCAGACTCATTATGGTTTGAATAATAGTAATATTCTGTCATTCATTCCTTAGTTAGTAACTGGAATATTTCTATAAAAGAAATTTCCTTTCATCACTATCTGGTTACTCTGTTGCACAGAATACAAAAGGCAGAACAGGTATATAATCGTTTCCCTTTTTACTAGTTTTCAAAATTATGACTTGGTTCATTAACATCTTATGTGTTTAATTTTTCATACCTTAGAAACACAGATTTAAATATTTCTGATGATTTTCAAACTACTTTATTTCTTGTTAATAATGAAAATATCTGTCTTTGACTTATGTGAGCATCTTCAGATTGATTTCTGAGTTCTTTAGGCATGACCTGTCTTGGAATATTTCCTTGCTGTGAGGTCTGACAGTATACTGAGCTCACTTTGTAAAATTTCTACTCTAGACTTGAGATCAAACATTTTTCCAAAGAACCTCAGTTGTTTTTAATGAGAAACAGTATGTGGTGGCCATAGTTTAAATGCTAAGAGCATTTATTGTAAATGGGTTGGTCGTTCTCTCTTGGCTTTTTTAGCATGCAGAGTTAGAAAATATTTTATTTTAAAGGAAAATTCATCACAACTTTGCATTGGTACTTTCAATTCAAATTCAAGATTACAAAAGATTTTACTTAACTATTTCAATGTTACATTTGTATCTCCTCTACTCATGCTGAGACTCCTGGTTCTCAATAACATGGGAGAATTATAGAATCAGAATATCACATTTATACATTTTTTTACAAAATAATATCCATTTCAGATTCAGACTAACAAAATCAACACCCTGCTTACAATATGATTACTTAAAAGTTCATTTTAAAATTCTTTTTACTTCTTGGGTTATATCCTTCTACGGATTTACAATCAAATTACTATTTTTAAAAGTCATTTGGAATAATCTCTATGTCCTCAATTAAATACACATTGTTTACTCACAAATTATCATTTTAATTTTTTAGAAATTGCTTTAAAATAAATTTATTTATAGATATATAAAATGTATAAAGCAAGATACATTCAAAGAAATGTAGATTTTTAAATTCTTTTTCTCCTTTTATAAGAAACCATTGTTTTTTATTTTTTTCTATTGTTTACTTCTTAAGATCAGAAAATGATTTTTATTCTATTTTAGAGTTACATAGTAGTACTTTGTGGGTATATTTATACTTTTTAAAACTAGCTCTGTTGAAGAATATTTAGGTTTTACAAGGTAATAATCTTGTAATGAATAACTCTGTACAAATAGCTACATACTTCTGCCAGGGTATCTTCGTGAAATTTTTTAGAAGTAGAATTGTTGGTTAGAAGGTAATATGTAAGTAATTTTATTAGATGTTAACAAATTACCTGCCATAGAAGTTATGCATTACATACTCATATGAGCAATATGAGAGTGTTCATTTCCCTACAGTCTCATTGACAGAGAATGTTGTCAAACTTCCAGATTTTAATTGCAGGCAAAATTAACAAAAATTATATATCCGAAGTATATCTTGGTAAAAGTTGAATTTTTATAAGGAAATCATACATTTTTTGCAAGTGGTAAAATTCCCTTTTTATTAGCCTTACTAAACTAAAACCAGTTATCTAAATAAACAAGGAGTTAAGAAACACACACATGTACATACATATGGGGTGCCACTGAATTCTCCATAATACTGAATATAAGAGACATTGGAATAGTTTCTTCAAAGTTTTAAAGGGATAATTGACACCAAAGCATTCCATAACCTATGAATCTATATTTCTTAAATAAATACTTCAGAAAGAAATTTTAGACAGGCAATGATTCAGAAAGTAGACAGCCCAAGTAGACTTCCTAGTGAAAAAAAAAAAAATCGTTAGGAAACTTTCTTTAGCTACTCAATAAATGAAACCAAATGAATATCTAAAGTATACGGAAAATCTGAGTTTTGAAAAAAGTTAGCATAGTTATGCACTGTGCATGTGTGTGCTTAGTCATTCAATTCTGTCTGACTCTTTGCAACCCTGTGGACTGTAGCCTGCCAGGCTCCTCTGTCCATGGGGTTTTTCAGGCTAGAATACTGGCATGGGTTTACATTTCTTCCTCCAGGGGATCTTTCTGTCCCTGGTATTGAACCTGGGTCTCCTGGGTCTCCTGCATCTACAGGTGAATTCTTTGCCACTGAGTCATCGGAGAAGCCTGTTTTTGGGATCAGGGAGGCTTCCAGTGACAAGCAGTCCCTGAGGGATGGGGTTGAGGAGAGGTTCAGGTGTATGTTCTGGGGGAGGAAACAGAACAGAGTGTGGGGACCAGTGGGCAAGAAGGCCAGGAAGGGAACTGAGGCCAGAGGATAGAGAGCTGTGAAGGGAAGATTAAAGTTCTCCATTAAAAGGGAGCATGTCATGGGGGCAGAACTCGGAAGACAGCCTGGGGAGGCCACATTTGTGATCATGGGACGCAGGGTTGCTGCCCTTTCCTCACCTCCCAGCTTTGCTCTCTTGAATGAGGACTGTGCCAAGGGGTGAGTCTGTGTCCCATCCCCTAGGGGGCACCTCCTCCCCCCAGGTGAGGATCCAGAATTGGTTGGAGTGGCTAGGTGCCCGATTGTACCAGGCCTGCTTGAATGCACTAATATGTGTCAAAATATTGTTTTTAAAGAGAGGACACAATAAGAACAAATAAAATATTCTGGATATAAAATTTCCAGACTATTCTAATGAAAACTATGAGTTGAGTATGGTTAGAAAGAAATATATGCTAAATTTCTTATCCTGATGATGGGAGAATTCTTTTCTTTAATGGTAGTAGAGAGATAATAGCTCAGTTTTTAAAAGTTAATTTAATGTTAAGCACTGAAACCAAAAATTTAAACTACTTGATGAAAAATATAAAGAAAACTCAAGTAATATATCAATATTAGAAAGGAGAAAGCAAAGAAGCAAAAGAAAACATAAACACCAAAAAAAAAACCCCCCCAAAAAAAAAACAAAACCAAACCAAAATAAGACCCAGGAAAGAAGACTTTATGTAATTTATATCCAACATACTTAAGACAAAAATTATATACAGAAGATTGAAAACAAGACTACATATCAGGAATAGTGAAAGTGCAAGTCGCGCAGTCGTGTCTGACTCTTTGCAACCCCATGGTCTATACAGTCCATGGAATTCTCCAGGCCAGAATACTGGTGTGGGTAGCCTTCCCTTCTCCAGAGATCTTCCTGACCCAGGAATTGAACCGGTGTCTCCTGCATTGCAGACGGATTCTTTACCAACTTAGCTACCAGGAATAGTGAATATCTGTTATGTTTTTTGATTATCTAGCATTTTTTAAAAACTCTCCTATGTTTGGACAATTTCCTACTTATGTGTTCAGCATACTCAAAGTAGAAACTAGAAAATTCATTTTGTCTGCACTTAAAGGCACAAGTGTGTGACCTGGGTAAATCCAATTGAATGTGGTGCTAGACTGTAGTTCAGAAGTGAGCAGTGTCAGAAAGGGGCTCAATGAAGAATTCATTTTACTAACCATGCTAGTCAGTATAGTACTTAAACATTTGGCTGTCAGGTATGAATTGCTTCCAGGACCGAATTCCTGGCACAGAAGTTCCATCAGTATCAGGTGCAAATAAAGTCTTATCACTGAGAGTCATGTAAACTCTAGCCTCAAATGCTCAGTACTGGTGGCAGTAAATTTCCCTCTTTGGATTGGTTCTGTGATATGGTTATGGGTATTAATTCTAGAATCTTTCGCTTGTTCCTCCATCCCTCTCAAAATTTCATCAGCTGCCGTATCATTATAGCAAATTCATTTTCTGCTTCGACTATTAAAATTAACTTCCTTTGCTTGTAACTTATAACCCTGACTGATACAGACACTAACTCCAGAAATCATATTAGAAAACAGAACCTCAGGCAAATAAAAAGTATCTGGAATTGATTATCTGGTCTGATTCAGGCTGAAGGCTCTGAAATCTAGCCAATATGAAAGGCTCTTGGCAAGCAGTAAGAAACAGCACTCTAATTTTCATCTGTGGTCACCTGCAATGAAGTAGCCACAGAAGGTAAGCCTTTGAGAGAACCAGGGCTACAGCCAAATAACCATTTGCAGAGACATAAAGAGCTCAAGGAAAATAGAGTGTTTGATTCTAACAGCATTTAATGACTTAAACAAGAATTACAAGTCCAAAACCTGAGGTTCATACTTCAAAAGAGAGAAAGAAAGAATTTCTTGGCTAAAAGGCTAAAAAATATTTTATCAATTGCGGCATAGGTCTGAGATACATAAAAAAGAAATTCACATTTTGATCCTACAGTCGCCAGTAACTTGCAGTTAAATTCACAGTCTTGTCTGGAGTAGGAAATGACAACCCACCCCAGTATTCTTGCCTGAAAAATTCCGCGGACAGAGAAGCCTGGTGGGCCACAGTCCATAGGGTCACAAAGAGCTGGGTGTGACTGAGCAACTAAGCACACACATCCCAGTCTTGTCTGATCTCAAATGTGACAGTCAGGGCTTTGGGAAGGACTGAAGACAGAGAGAAATGGATTGATCACACACAACACATTCATTTATGCCTACCCCCTAACCCATGTTGCCCAAAAGGGCTCTGAAAAAGGCTCTCTAAAGGCATAATTATTGAAAAAAAAATTGTTGGTAACATCAGTCCCATCATTATCTTTGAAAAGTACTTGAAACTGTTCTCTGACTTGGAATGCTAGTTAGAGACATTGGCATTGAAATGGAATGCTTCATTTAAGATGCAAAGACAGCTCCTGGAGTGGTAGATTCAAGCCATTAAATGCCAGAGCATGGACATGACTATAGTAATTGGTAGAAAGATAGGTTTTTTCATTAGACTGGTTTGATTCACAATGATCCATGGTGGGTAATTGTTTATTGATCCCTAGACCTGAAAAAAATGAGAAGTCTACCTTATTAAGAAGGATAGTACTTGATTTTTATAACTTAAAAAAAAAATAGTATAGTGAACAGAAACCAAAGAGTCATAGCTTTTCACTCAAATCTTAAACCTATTCTTGCTTGGAGAATTCCATGGGCTAGAGGAGCATGGTGGGCTACATGGGGTTGTAAATAGTTGGGCATGACTAAGTAACTAACATACACATGGCCCCTGAAAAGAGGAAAGACATTCTTGGGGGAAAAGCAGGTATAACCTCACAAACATATACTGAGAACCTGCTAAGTTTCTATGTGGCCTTCACCTGGTAGCCCAGATGGTAAATAATCTGCCTGCAATGCAGAAGACCCTGGTTCAATCCCTGGATCAGAAAGATCCCTTGGAGATGGGAATGGCACCCTACTCCAGTATTCTTGCCTGGAGAATTCCATGGATAGAGGAGCCTGGTGGTTACAGTCCATGGGATTGCAAACAGTTCGACATGACTGAGTGACTAACACTTTCACTTTTCTTTTTTCACCTGAGTTACTATACTGGGAAAAGACAAAAGATCAGAGCTTTCAGGCATTGTTGGAGATGAACTTGAACAGACGGAAAAATCACAGGTCTCAAAGTATTATTTTTGTCTACCAATCAGAATGGAAGCTTGGGTGGATCAGTAGAGGAGATTTGGACCCAATTCATCTTCATGGACAACTTATTGGTACCCCCAAACCATTATCTGGCTTTTCTCCAATTTCTGTGTATATAATTTTATATAAATATAGACAGCAAAAGAGACACAGATGTATAGAATAGTCTTTTGGACTCTGTGGGAGAAGGTGATGGTGGGATGATCTGAGAGAATAGCATTGAAACATGTATATTATCATATGTGAAACAGATTGCCATTCCAGGTCCAATAATTGAGACAGGGTGCTCAGGGCTGGTGCATTGGGATGACCCTGAGGGATGGGATGGGGAGGGAGGTGGGGGGGGGTGTTCAGGATGGGGAACAGATGTACACCCATGGCTGATTCATGTCAGTGTATGGCAAAACCCACTACAATATTGTAAGGTAATTAGCCTCCAATTAAAAGAAATACATTAAAAAATAAATATACTTAGTAAATGATAGGATTTCCATAGTGACTTTCCAATTCTTTGAGTGACAGATATTAGGATACAATGAAGCATGTAGAAGTTCCTCAAGATTCCCCTTTCATCAAAACTGAAAACCAAGAGCAGATTTCTTTCTAAAGCATCTTGGTGAAACAAATGCAAAATGCAAGCCAGAAGACGAATTTGCTTCCTTATTGAAATTTCTGAGGTCCAGCTGATTGGGACTTGCAGGAAAATTTTTGCAAAAGCAAAGGACAACTTGCTGTAACTTGAATTTTGTAAGCAACTATATTATAGTTGAGAATTTTACCCCATTTCCTATTGTTTTGTTGTTGTCCAGTCACTAAGTCATATCCAACTCTTTGTGACCTGCAGCTCACCAAGGCTTACTGGTCCTTCACTATCTTCCAGAGTTTGCTCAAACTGAAATCCATTAAGTCAGTGATGCCATTCAACCATCTCATTCTCTGTCACCCTCTTCTCTTCTTGCCCTCAATCTTTCCCAGCATCAAGGTCCAACTATTGTTTATTTATGGGCAAATTACTAGAAAATCCTGTAGTGAGGGAGAAGGAGCTAGTGCCCAACTCTAGATTTATGCTTTTATATTTGTTACTGGAGGAAAATTAAACAACTTTAAAGGCATATCTTAAAAGGGGGACAGTTTGACAGTTGAGACAGATTCAGAAAGTATAACAAACTTATGTGTGATCCAGGCAGTCTTGTGAGACACTATTTGATTGTGAGAAGGAATTTACTTGGCATTGATATTCTAGACTTAGGTTTGTCAATAATTTTTTTCACATCTTTCATCATACATAACAAGAACAAAATATTGTAAATAAAGTCTCAGGAGCAGCGCCATGAGAGGGCATTAGAGAAAGAGAGAAAGAGCATCAGAAGACAGCTCCCGCCACCCCGAAGATACTCATTATGAATAATGAAAGGGGCAGAAAAGGTAGGGTAGATTTCTAAACTATTTTAGTATATTGTGTATAAATTGCTAATTTATGGTGGATATGAAAGTACATTGAAAGATAATAAAACTTTCGAACCTCCATTCTTGGATAAATTTTCTGCAGAGATTCCATAAACTTTGAGTCGTACTTTAAACACAACTAGCAATACGAGACAGTCAGATTTGATCATCCCTTTCCTTTGCACTATTTTCTAATCACATGTATTGTTATGTTCAACCTTATTTACTATTCATGAATATGCATATAATCGAGCTTCTTGTGTCAATCCCTACTTAAATTTGATTCCCTTAATTTCAGGGTTATGATAATTTGGAAATGGAATAGAATGAAAATTATCATTAATGCATACCTATAATTACTTTTCGGAGAAGGCAGTGACACCCAACTCAAGTACTCCTGCCTGGAAACTTTCATGGAAGGAGGAGCCTGGTAGGCTGCAGTCCATGGGATCGCTAAGAGTCTGACACAACTGAGTGTCTTCTTTCACTTTTCACTTTCATGAATTGGAGAAGGAAATGGCAACCCACTACAGTGTTCTTGCCTGGAGAATCCCAGGGAAGGGGGACCTTGGTGGGCTCCCATCTATGCGGTCGCACAGAGTCAGACACGACTGAAGCGACTTAGCAGCAGCAGCATAATTATTTTTAAAAAGTGAAAAATAAAGAACATTGAAAAAATAATAAAACAAATACCCATAAACCTCCTTGAAGATTAAGCAGGGGTTATTTTTCACTAATTATTCCAAATTTAAAAAAAAAATTAAATATTACAAATAAATCTATTTTCTTTCCTTTATATTTTCAGCCCGTTTCCACTTTTGAGACAATCCTAATTTAAAACTTTGGGGTATTATTTTCTATAGCTATGTATCCATATACAATACTTTACATTGTATTAGTATATTATTATGTGTACTTGAAAAGGGACATGATGCATCTATAAGTATAAGTCCAGAACTGGGTGCTGTATCTTCCTCACTACTATGATTTTCTATAAATTTACTCAGTAATTTTTCCCTATTTTTTGTTTCTGAGATTTATATATATATTTCTAGTTTAATAATTTGTAGTATGTCATATTAATATATGTATATGTATGTATTTCATTGATCTCATTGGAAAATACCCTGATGCTGAGAATGACTGACAGCAAAAGAAGGGGTGGCAGAGGTTGAGATGGTTAGATAGCATCACCAAATCAAAGGACTTGAATCTGACCAAACTCATGGAAATAGTGGAGGACAGAGGTGCCTGGCATGCTGCAGCCCATGGAGTTGTGAAGAGTTGGACATGACTTAGCAACTGAACAACAACATTTCATAGACACATAAATCACAGTTATGCCTCTTTCTCCCACTGAGAATCAGATTGCTCCTCTTTTTCACTATTACTATCAGAGCTGCAATACATAATTTTGAATTTGTCTCCATGTGCACATGTAATGTCTTCTCTAAGGTAGACACCAAGAAATGATATTGTCAAAAAGTCTCCAAAGAAACTGCAACATTCTACAGTTTCACCAGTAGAGTATAAAAGTTCCTTTACATTCTTGCTTTCATTACTTTCTAGTCTGCTGTATAATAAATCTCATTGTTCCCGAATTTTTATGTTACTTTTGTGGCAGGCAGGCTAATGAAATGTCCAAATGTCCAAATGTCCATGTTTTAATCCCAGGATCTGTAAATACATTCCCTTCCATTGCAAAAGAGACATTGTAGGTGTGATTAATTTAAGGATTTAAAAATAAGAATATTATCCTAGATTCCCTTGATGGCTCAAATAAAATCACAAAGGTCCTTAGAAGATGGAAGAGAGAGGCAGAAGAGTCAGAGGAGGAGATGTGAGGCAAATGTTGGAATGATGTAGTATCTGGTCTTGAAGAGAGAGTAGGGCCACAAATCAAAGAATGTGGACAGCCTCTGGAAGCTGGAAAAGTCAAGTTACTACTGGTTGAATTCCAGATGGTACATATTAAATTGCAGAGATCTGCTTAATACTTTCTTCATGAATCTTCACTCTTTGAAAGTCAAGTAAGAGTGGGGCTGAACTCATTAATCCAGTCAGAAACCAGGCTGGCTCAACTGATTTGTAACTTTGGTGGAGCTCAGTTTACCTTTCCTTCTTCTCTGCTCTGTGTGATAACCTTCCAGAACATTCAACTGGGAGGGTATTGCATGCCCTCAGACTCTTCTCCCTGGTTATTTCTGAACTCTAGTCCTTGCCTCTTTGGCCCATTGGGTTTCTAGAAAATTCTGCTCTGCCTATCTGGGTCTCCAGGCCTCAGCCTCCTTCCTCGTGCAGCATCAACATTTGGCAATTGTCTAAAGGAGAACACCATCAAGTCTCCGGTTAGAGAATCATCAAGTCTCCAATCTTTCCATCTTTTTAGACTACTAAAATCTCTGATGATGTTTCTATTCCTAGTAGAATTTTCTGCCCAGGAAAAGTCTAAATTCTTAGACTTTCACCCAGTTTCTAAAATCAACAAGTGGACCAGAGAAAAAAACAGCTGCAAAAAAGTCAGCTCATTTTTTCATGGTTCTACTGTCTCCATAATTCAGACCCTCCTGCATTTCATTGATCTGTAGTCCTTCAATAAGATTTCCAAGCAGAGAATTTTTGTTATCACCAACTTTTCCTACTGTTCTGATAAGAAATATAACTTCAATTTATCTAGAATTTGATGTGTTGTTCTATTACAAAAAATTCTATGGGGTCAAATCTTGTTTTTATGTCTCTTGACTCTTGCTTGGGTACATTTCCCATGTGTTATGTCATCTTTGGTTGCAAGCTAAGTTTTAGCAAGGTCTGCTTTATCTATTAGTCTTGGGCGGCTAATTAGCCTCTGTGAGCAGAGCCCTCCATAGGCATTTGAGAGTTTTTCTCCATACTTCAAAGCCACCAGTTTACAGAGTGGGCAACCCATTTAAGGATTATGACTTTTTGCTAGGATCTCAAGTAGTGTGGTTCTCTTGCTACTTTAAGTCCCTAGATTATTTAACTCATATGCAGAGTACATCATGAGAAACCCTGGGCTGGATGAAGCACAAGATTGCCGGGAGAAATATCAATAACGTCAGATATGCAGATGACACCACCCTTACGGCAGAAAGTGAAGAACTAAAGAGCCTCTTGATGAAAGTGAAAGAGGAGAGTGAAAAGTTGGCTTAAAGCTCAACATTCAGAAAACTAAGATCATGGCATCTGGTCCCATCACTTCATGGCAAATAGATGGGGAGACAGTGGAAACAGTGACTGACTTTATTTTTCTGGGCTCCAAAATCACTGCAGATGGTGATTGCAGCCATGAAATTAAAAGACACTTACTCCTTGGAAGGAAAGTTACCGCCAAACTAGACAGCATATTAAAAAGCAGAGACATTACCTTGTCAACAAAGGTCCGTCTAGTCAAGGCTATGGTTTTTCCAGTGGTCATGTATGGATGTGAAAGTTGGACTATAAACAAAGCTGAGTGCAGAAGAATTGATGCTTTTGAACTGTGGTGTTGGAGAAGACTCTTGAGTCCCTTGGACTGCAAGGAGATCGAACCAGTCCATCCTAAAGGAGATCAGGCCTAGGTGTTCATTGGAAGGACTGATGTTGAAGCTGAAGTGAGTGAAGTTGCCCAGTCGTGTCCGACTCTTTGTGACCCCATAGACTGTAGCCTACCATAGACTCTAGCCTACCATAGACTGTAGCCTGCCATAGATTTTAGCCTACAGGCTTCTCCATCCTCGAGATTTTCGAGGCAAGAGTACTGGAGTGGGTTGCTATTTCCTTCTCCAGGGCATCTTCTCAACCCAGGGATCGAACCCAGGTCTCCCACATTGCAGGCAGACACTTTACTCTCTGAGCCACCAGGGAAACTCCAATAGTTTGGCTGCCTGATCCAAAGAGCTGACTCATTTGAAAAGACCCTGATGCTGGGAAAGATTGAAGGCGGGAGGAGAAGGGGATGACAGATAATGAGACGGTTGGATGGCATCACCGACTCAATGGACATGGGTTCGGGTGATGGTCCGGGAGTTGGTGATGGACAGGGAGGCCTGGTGTGCTGAGGTTCATGGTGTCGCAAAGAGTCTGACATGACTGAGTGACTGAACTGAACTGAAGTCCCTAGATTAATCTCAAAACTCAGTCCCTAGATTAATAATACTGGATTCAGTATTATTTCATACACACAGAATGGAATCTTCAGAGCCCTCTTGAGGTTTACCATCTGAGATTTCCCCTTACTGTTTTTTTTTTAAGTTATTCTATGTATTGAAAAACAAACATTCTATTTTACCCAGTTTTTCTAAAAGTTTGTATCAGTAGACTTTTTATATAACAGCCTACCAATTTGCTTTTTCTACTGATTATAAAACAAAGATTGGGAAGATAATTTGCTACCAAAAAAAATCTTTGTAATTCAGTGAACAAACCATATTTGCACTTGAGAATATATTTGATGTACTATTTAGAAATATTTTTTATTCATATCCTTTGAGACAAGTTGTTAGGAATATTTTTGGTCTGGTTTGAGTTATTGCATATACTTGAAAGAGAAAAGAAAGGTACAAGAAGAAAAACAAGACAAAACAAATATTCCATAATTCAGATTTATCATCTGCCAGAATTGATGAAGATATACAAAGTTCCTTCTTATCAGGATATAATTTTTAAATACTTTAAACTTCAATGCTTGAAGCAACTTGGCAACCATAAAACTTCTCTAGAACTAGAGTTTTCTCTGATATCTCCTTCTACAAGTATGCACACCCTTCTACCAACTGCTTCTACCAAGGAGCAGAATAGGAAAAGTCTTTGCAATCATAACAGCATTTAAATGTATCATCTAATTCCAAGGAGCTGAGTTCTTTGTACTTTAATAAATTTAGAGCCAGGATTTTTTTTTTTTTTTTTTTTTTGCTGTTGTTCTGGGATAAAACATTTAGTGACATTGGAAGGGAATGAGGCAATTAACATAGGAACGAGGTCTTTTTGATTAGGACAAGTCATTTTGAAACCTTTATTGTTGCAGAATTTTAGTCATGCCTAACAGACTATACTAAAATTGATGTGCAAATTTCCCATTGCTTGATGAAATTTTCACTAAATGAGTTTTCCTGAGTTTTCCCTTATAAGTCAGAATAGAGGTTCTTTTATGATCCAGTAGCAAATATCATTAGTAGAGATGGTAGAAACTTCCTGAGTTTTTAATGCCTTCTGAGAAACCACCACAACTTGGCAAAGTTTCTCTGTGGTTGCTTTATTGTGTAGATCCTCACTTTGTGTAGTAAAACTAAAACCAAATTCATTTGGGCACTGTCTTTTTGTTGCTTTATTTAATTTTCACTTTGGCATATCGCCCTTCAAGCTTTAATAGGGCAGATGTAGCTTTGGAAGAGTTTACTAATCCAACTTGGTTAATGACTTCCACAGGAGAAGCCAGCTCAGCAGTTTTCTCTCAGTTCATCTTTAGTTCCTCCTCTCTTTGATTTTTCCTGTGGAGGGAAACCTCCCCATGGGGTCACCTGTTATCAGTAGACATTTCTTGAATTTTGAGGCAACTGCCTACAGGCTTTTGGGCTACAAAAGCACAGGCAGAGTAAATGCTACTAACAGTAAGTTATTAATTCCTGGAGGGAAAAAGCAAGCTGCAACTCCTTTTATGACCCACAGCATGGTAGCTCTAGATTGCTCTGTAGGAGAGAGAGTTGATTACATAGCATTAGTGTTTGGGAAAATCCTGCATGAATTAGGATTTTTGATGATCACTGGCCTTCCTGATATCAAGGCAGCACCATGAGGGAATATGAGCTGCAGAACCAGGCAGTCCATCCATCAGTTTCTGAGGGACTGGATAATGTTCTAGTTTTTCTGAGTCTAATTTCTGGCAGCAATATATATGAGTGACTAGTTCACAGGATTTTGTGAGAATTCAGTGTCTGGAAGTGGTATTTCTCAAACTTTAGTTATTCACATACCATATGAGCAATTTTGAATGTTCTATCTGGGTTCTATGTATAATACTATTTACTTAATCATGTTCTAACAAGTAGTTCTTCCCATTCCCATTTTTAAACTTATCCTTCTTGGGCCTTATCTCAAAGCAATTTGCAAAAGTTTGATGCACTGGATTTTTCTATTACACGGTAAAAAATGTAAAATTTTCTCTTGCGCATCTTGGACAACACTGATATTATGTTCAGATAATATTTAATATGGTAGCCTTCACCGACTCAATGGACATGAGTTTGGGTAAACTCCAACAGTTGGTGATGGACAGGGAAGCCTGGCGTGCTGTGGTTCATGGGGTCACAAAGAGTCAGACACGACTCAGCGACTGAACTGAACTAATTGTATTAGCTTGTATCTCCCACTAGACTACAAGTTACTTAACAGCCAGCACTTTTATCCAATTAATTTATTCTTATATTTTTATTACCTAGCATAAACTATGTCATATAGGAGAGCCTCAAATTGTCTGAAAATTACCCTGAAGGTTTTTGTTTCCTTGATAAAGGAGCCAGATGAGAGAGGAGACTATTCCTTTTCTCCATGGAAGGTATTGCACCCACGCTCAGTATCCCATAGGACTCGGGCAGAAGGGGCTCTGGCAGGAGGCTCTGGACTTGAATGTAACTTCCCAAGAGCTCTAAGAGCTATATGATCTTACTTTCCCAGATGACTACAGAGACTTCTAGAACTTTACCCAATCTGCCTGGTTTCCCAGTATTCTGATTCTCATTTCCACATTCTCACTTCTGTTAAACTTTCTTTCTTCACCCCTGCCCACATCCTCTTTCTCTCTTTTAAACACACACACACACACTAAGTTGTTTTTATGATCACCTTGTAAGAAGGGAGATAAATGCAGTGGCATGGGCTCTCTCCTGGAACCTTCACCCACGGCATGTCCAGGCACACTGATCTGCCGGATGACAGAAGGTTGGAGCCTTTGCCTTCTCTTCTGTTGTAAACCTAGGTTTGTCACACATGTCCCCACTGTAGCTTTTTCCTTAGCCTATACAAAATGATATTGTGGAACTCTTCCCAAGTCCTCCTTCATGACAACTGGCAAATAAAAAGGAACATGCTGTATAACCAAAGGATGGCAGTGTATATTTGTAAACCCATGTTCAGTTAAATAAAATACTCTGAAATCAGATCATGTCCTTACCCAGTGCCCAGTCTCTGTCACATAGCAGCTACACAATAAATATCTGTTGCCCCATAATGAATGGATAAATGAATACTTGTAGCCAGTGAAAGACTATATGGCTTAAGAAAAAAAAACTTTTCACAAGTTGTTGTTTCATGTCTAATAGAGTGAAATGCAGAAATCTCAGAGTAGTAGTAAACTAGAACTTAAGTTAGCTGACACTTTTAGAGGATAACTTATTTTAGATAGCCAAATTCCCCAAACAGTGAAATTTATTCTTCAAAATATATATGCATTTACTTTTGAATAAGCTCTCTTTTGAAGGATAACCTACTTATCTGCCTTATTAAATTGAATATGCTTTATATAATTCAGCATTACCCTTAATACTTATTAGTAAAAACCCCATTTTAAAGACAATTAAAATTAGATATAGACCTAGAAAGTCTAGGAGTCTTCTTTGGTGTAATTTTTGCTTTGCTGCAAAAATAACCTGTGTAACCAAGAGATACAGACACAAAGTGTGTAGAATGTGAGTAGTCTTTGCTTGGGGTCTATTCTTTATTTTTATGTTTATCTAGCATGGATACTTCTCTAGAGAAAGGAATTTGAAAAGATTATACATAGGCAGACCTCAGAGATATTTCAGGTTTGGTTCCAGACTACTGCAATAAAGTGAATATTGCCATAATCATGTGAATTTTTTCTTTTTTTGTTTCCCAGTGCATAGAAAATTTATGCTCCACAATATATCATAGTCTATTAAGTGTGTGGTAGCTTATGTCTGAAAAATTTATACCATAATTAAAAAATAATTTATTGCTAAAGAATGCTAACTATCATCTGAGCCTTCATAAAGTTGTAATCTTTTTGCAGGTGGAGGGTCTTGCCTCAATACTGATGACTGCTGACTGGTTAGGGTGTTAGTTGCTGAAGTTTGGAGTAGCTGTGGTAATTTCTTAAAATGAAATAGCAGTGAAGCTTGCTACATTAAATGACTCTTCCTTTCATAAATAATTTCTCTGTAGCATGAAATGCTGTTGGCAGCATTTTAACCACAGTAGAACTTCTTTCAAAATTGGAGTCAATTCTGACTACTACACAAAGCAGTCTACTGATTGAATGAAATCCCTATCAAATTACCAATGGCATTATTAACAGAAATCAATAAAAATATCTTAAATTTCTTTGGAAACACAAAAGACCCTGATCAATCAAAGCAATCTCAAGAAAGAAAAAAACTGATCTGGAGGGATCAGATTTCCTGACTTCAGGCTATTCTACAAAGCTACATTTTTCAGAACAGTATGGTATTGTCACAAAAGTAGGAATACAGATCAATGGAACAGGATAGAAAGTTCAGAGATAAACCCACACACCTAATCTGCGGCAAAGGAGGCAAGAATATGAAATGGAGAAAAGACAGTCTCCTCAATAAGTGGTGCTGGAAAAACTGGACAGCTACATATAAAACAATGAAATTAGAAAACTCTGTAACAACATACACAAAAATAAACTCAAAATGGATTAAAGACCTAAATCTAAGACCAGATACTATAAAGCTCTTAGAGGAAAACAGGCAGAGCACTCTCTGACATAAATTGCAGCAAGATCTTTTTTGATCCACCTCTTAGAGTAGTGTCAATAAAAACAAAAATAAATAAATGGGATCTAATTAAACTTAAAAGCTTTTCCCCAGCAAAGGAAACCATAAACAAAACAAAAGACAACCACAGAACAGGAGAAAATATTTGCAAACAAAGCAACCAACTAGGGATTAATCTCAAAATACACAGGCAGCTCCATGCAGCTCTCTCTCTTTAAAAATATATATGTATATAAATTTGTATATGTATATATAAATAACATTATTTATAAATTATATAATATATAATATAATATACATAATATAATATATAAATATAAATATTTTGTTTATATATAACATATAATAACTATAATATAATAGTGTTTATAAATACATATATAAAATACATATTAATATAATTTATAAATACATATATAAAACAACCCAATCATAAAATGAGCAGAAGATATAAACAGACATTTTTTCCAAAGAAGACATACAGATGTCCACCAAAGACAGTAATATATGCTCAAAATTACTATTTATTAGAGAAATGCAAATAAAAACTACAAGGAGATATCACCTCACATTGGCCAGAATGGCCATCATCTACAAAAAATGAGTGCTAGAGAGGGTGTGGAGAAAAAGGAGCCCTACAGTGTTGGGAATGTAAATTGATATAGCTACTATGGAGAATAGTAAGGCAATTTCTTAGAAAACTAAAATTAAAGCTACCAATATGATCCTGAAACCTGGGCATGTATCTGGAGAAAACCATATTTCAAAATGGTACGTGCCCTCAAGTCTTCATTGTGGCACTATTTATAATAGCCATAACATGGAAGCAACCTAAATGTCCATTGACAGAGGAATGAATAAGGAAGATATACTTTGATATACACAAAGGGATTCTACTCAGCTATAAAGAACAATAAATGCTGAGAGGGTGTGGAGAAAAGGGAACCCTCTTGCACTGTTGATGGGAATACAAGTTGATATAGCCACTGTGGAGAACAGTATGGAGATTCCTTAAAAAGCTAGGAACAAAACTATCGTAAGACCCTGCAATCCCATTACTGGGCATATACCTTGAGGAAACCATAATTGAAAAAGACACATGTACCCCAATGTTCATTGCAGCACTATTTACAATAGCTAGGACATGGAATCAACTTGGATGTCCCTTGACAGATGAATGGATGAAGAAGTTGTTGTACAAGTACACGTGGAATATAATTCAGCTATTAAAAAAAATGATTGCATTTGAGTCAGTTCTAATGAGGTGGATGAACCTAGAGTCTATTATACAGAGTGAAGTAAGTCAGAAAGAGATAAATAGATATCATATGTTAATGTATGTATATGGAATCTAGAAAGATAGTATTGATGAACCTATCTGCAGAGCAGCATTGGAGATGTAGCCAGACATAGAGACCAGACTTGTGGACTTGGGAGAAGAAGAGGGTGGATGAAAGGATAATATACAGTATTATACTGATAATATGCAGTCACTTTATCTTCTGTATGTTACATATACATTATCATTTGTAAAACAGATAGCCAATGACTCAGGGAGCTCAAACGTTTGCTCTGTGACAACCTAGAGGGGTAGATTGGGGTGGGAGGTGGGAAGGAGGTTCAAAAGGGATGGGACATATGTGTACCTATGGTGATGCATATTGATGTATGGCAGAAACCAATGCAATATTGTAAAGCAATTATCCCTCAAAAATAAATAAATGTTAAAAAGAATGAAAAAAATGCCATTTGCAGCAACATGGATGGATCAAGAGATTATCATGCTAAGTGAAGTAAGACAAGAAAAACATCATATGATATCACTTAAATATAGAATCTATTAAAAAGTGATACAAATAAACTTATTTATAGAACAGATATAGGCTCACAGATCTTGAAACCAAACTCATGGTTACCAAAGGAGAAATGTGGAGGAAAGTGATAAATTAAGATATTGGGATAAACATATACACACTACTATATATAAAATAGATAACTAATAAGGACCTACTGTACAGCACAGGAACCCTACTCCATTTTCTGTAATAACTTAGGTGGGAAAAGAATCTGAATAAATGGATATATATCTAATATATAACTGATTCACTTTGCTATGCAACTGAAACTGGCACAACATTGTAAGTCAACCCTACTCCAAACTTGAAATGAGACCAATTAAACCTAGAGACTGTCTTTAAGTGTTCATGTGACAAAAACAACTGCATATCTTTCACTTTAAATCAAAAGCTAAAAATGATTAAACTTAGTGAGGAAAGCATGTCAAAAGCCAAGACAGGCTGAAAATCAGTATTCTTATACCAGTTAGCCAAATTGTGGATAGAAAGGAAAAGTTCTTGAAGGAAATTAGAAGCACTACTCCAGTGAACATATGAGTTATAAGAAAGTGAGACAGACATTGCTGATATGGAGAAAGTTTCAGTGGCTTGGATAGAAGATCAAACCTGTCACATTTCCTTAAGCCAAAGCCTAATTGAGAACAAGATCTTAATGTTCTTCAATTCTGTGAAGGCTGAGAGAGATAGAGAAGATGCAAAAGAAGAGCTTAAAGCCAGCAGAGGTTGGTTCACGAGGTTTAAGTAAAGAAACTATTTCCGTAACATAAAGTACAAGGTGAATCAGCAGGTGCTGACATAGAAGCTGCAGCAAGGTATCCAGACTATCTAGCTAAAATAATCCGTGAAGTTGGCTGCTCTAAACAGCAGCTTCTAGATGACAGCTACATGTAAAAGAATGAAATTAGAACGCAAAGATAAAGTCAAAGTGGATTGAAGACCTAATGGTATTTGGCCTTACATTAGGTCTTCAATCCACTTTGACTTTATTTTTGTGTTCTAATTTCATTCTTTTACATGTAGCTGTCCAGTTTACCCAGTATCACTTATTGAAGAGGCTGTCTTTTTTCCATTGTATATTCTTGCCTCCTTTGGCAAAGATAAGGTACCCATAAGTAGGTGGGCTTATATATGGGTTTTCTATCCTGTCCCTTTGATCTATATTTCTGTTTTTATGCCAGTACCATATTGTCTTGATTACTTAACTTTGTATGTGTGTGCGCTTAGCTGTTCAGTCTTGTCCAACTCCTGCGATCCCATAGACTATAACCTGCCAGGCTCCTGTATCCATGGGATTCTCCAGGAAAGAATATTGGAGTGGGTTGCCCTTTCCTTCTCCAGGGGATCTTCCCCACCCAGGAATCGAACCTGGGTCTGTTGTATTGCAGGAGGCAGTTTTGTAGGCAGTTTCATAGTTTTGTAGTATAGTCCAAAGTCAGAGATCTTGATTCCTCCAGCTTCGTTTGCTTCTCAAGACTGCTTTGGCTATTCAGGGTCTTTTGTGTTTCCATACAAGTTGTAAAATTTTTTCTAGTTCTGTGGAAAATGCCACTGGTAATTTAATAGGGATTCCAGTTCACCTTCCTCTTTATAATTTCCTCTTCCTTTAGACCATGAATGGATTGGTGTTCCTCATTCTCTAAGAGGCTTTTCTAGATATTTCCCTAAACAAAGGTCCATCTCCATTAGGGCATGGAAATAGTGATGGTTAATGTTTTTTGTTTTAAATATTGATATTTTCTTCTCATTGCATCTATTACTATTGAAAATTACTTAAGTGTGGGATAAGACAGTGACAACTGAAAGATATCGTTATAGGATGGATTGTATGCTTAATTTCATAGGAAAGTATCCACTAAACATTAGTGAAAAAAGCAGATTATGAAGGATTACAAAACACTATGTGCAGTTTGATACTTGACAAGTCTATTATTTGTCATAGACTAAAACAAGTGATCCCCTTTGGGTCTATCCTGATATGGAAGAGTGTTCTCACTTAAATCCTCATAACTGTTGTGCCTTCCTATACCACTTTCACTAACAACTAACAGTTACAGACTCTGGGGGCTTATTCTGCACCAAATACCATTCTGTGCACTTCACAAGAACTAATTCATTTAAACTCATTCAAAACAACCCACGGAGGCATGCACCACTATTATTCCCACTTTATAACTGAGTAAACTGAGGCACAGAGAAGTTAAGTGCCTTGTTCAGCTCATAAAGCAATAAGTAGGCAAACCAGATTTGAACCCAGAAAATCTGGTTTCAACCATACATTCTTTCTGCTAAGCTGGGCTGCTTATCCTCTTTCCTCTCTCCTTCTCGGCTATTTGTTCCTACTTCAAGCGGTTCTGCTTCAATCGACCTTTGCCATTTCTCCTGTGTGTTCCTCTGTTTGTTGAGGAGAGTGAGGATGTTCAGAGTAAATATAATCTAACTTAGTAAATTGATAACCTTAATTTTATGTGCAATTCTAAATCAACAACTTGTGGTCAAAGAAATGTTTATTAAAGCTCTCCTGGCCCTCCCATATAGAAAGGCATAGGTCTTTCCTTGTCGTTTAGAAACCTCTTCTTGTTTAACACAGGTATGAGGCTGTTTCCAGTAGTTGAGTAGCTGGAAATCTGATTGTTGGATGTCATCATGCTGTAATGGTTATACACTTAGTGCTATCTGCTGGTTGGCCCCTTTACTGTCTATGGAAGGGCTCAGAGATAAGGGGGTTAAGAGAGCATCTGGTGCCTCCAGTGATAAACTTGGAAAAGCCCCAGGCCTGTAAATAATAGATTGCAGGTAGATTTTTTTTTTTTTTAATTTACCCTTGGACAGTCTCTGAGGTGAAGAATCATGGGTGGGAGATTCCCACACAGCCTAGTGACCCTGAGAGCACACTTGACAGTGGGCAGGGCCCTCTCTTCCCTGGTCCACTGCAGCCAGGCCTTCAACAGGACTCCTGAAACACAACCACTCCAGTTGTTTGCCTCCTCCACAGGAGAAATGAGCCCCCTGGTTGGCAGGAGAACAGTGGGCCTCCCAGCATGCTGTTACAAAGTTATGTTTTCATCTTGTTCCAACCTCTGTCTGGCTAGAGAGAAGTTTCTTCTCTGTAAGAGTGCATCATAAATGTGTCACCACATGCATTCTCGGTAAGAACTGGTAATTCTTCATGTCTTCCTTCAAATGTTTTAGTAATCTATTTCCCTGAGGTATCCTGCTGGAGAATATTAAGCCAGGAGATCAAAGACAGCTGCACAAGTGAGGGTGCTAAAAGAGGGGGAAGGTGACACTGATTTACAGTAGATAAGATGATGTTTGTTGCTTTACTGTGGTCTCCAAAACAAAATACATGATGAGAACTAAACAGGACATTCCTGGAGCTTGGTTGTGCATCAACTGATTTTTCTTGTGCTCTCTGTGGCTGCAGTGGGAGAAAAGGCCTTGGAAGATGGTATGAGATGACTGAAAAGCAAATACCTTTGTACTGAATTTATTATCAAGTCTTTGCAGTTGTTTGACAGTGGGATTCTGCTCTCCAATCCTCTTACTGCTCTCTACCATATCTTACCTTATCTATTATTATAAGGTATCCAGGTGACTCACAGGCAAAGAGCCTGCCTGCCAATGCAGACAACCTGGATTCCATCCGTGGGTCAGGAAGATCCCCTGGAGAAGGAAATGGCAACCCACTCCAGTATTCTTGCCTGGGAAATCCCATGGACAGAGGAGCCTGGCGGGCTAAAGTCCAAGGAGTCGCAAAAGAGTCAGTCAAGACTTAGTGACTAAACAACAGCAATACTTTAAAGGAATACATGTGAAAAATTGATGCTTTTGAACTGTGGTGCTGGAGAAGACTCTTGAGAATCCCTTGGACTGCAAGGAGATCCAACCAGTCCATCCTAAAGGAAATCAGTCCTGAATATTCATTGGAAGGACTGATGCTAACACTGAAACTCTAATACTTTGGCCACCTGATGGGAAGAACTGACTCATTTGAAAAGACCCTGATGCTGGGAAAGATTGAAGGCGGGAGGAGAAGGGGATGACAGATAATGAGACGGTTGGATGGCATCACCGACTCAGTGAACATGAGTTTGAGTAAACTCTGGGAGTTGGGGATGGACAGGGAAGCCTGGCTTGCTGCAGTCCATGGGGTCACAGAGTCAGACCTGACTGAGCAACTGAACTGAACTGAAGGCCCTTGCATAATCTCCCTTTAAATCATGTGTTCTTCTCGACATGTACAGATTTCCTTGGTCTCCTGTAAGATGCCAAAGTTTGAATGTTAGGATAGCTGCCCCATGGCCCTTTGACTGGCTGTGTTGCCTTTGTTATCACAGTAACTCAACCTAGATTTGCCCTGTCACACAAATGTGCCATCAGTAGCTTAATTTTGACAGTTTTAGCTATGTGTCTTCTTATACCATATTGTCACACACTGACAAGAAGCAGTGTAGTTTGCTAAATATAAATCCTATGGGAAAAAGAAAAAAATAGCTCTTGGAGTAAAAGCTATAAATTATTATTGAGTTCATTTGTTTCATGTTGGATCAAGAACCATTTCTAGGTGATGAAAAAATATTTTAATACCTAGTTTATAAAAAACAAAGGGTTTTAAGCAGACAACTAATGAATGATTTAATAACATTGAAAATTTATCCTTCAATTGTATGCAGTTACCATAAAATACTAGTAAAAATAAGGATGTGGTAAGACCAGCCTCACTTATGGCACCAAATTTATACATGCTCTGCTCTACTGAAGGAAGTTCATGATGGTATGTGGCTCCAAACATGAAGGATCATAGGGTGATGCTGGCATAGATGTACACTGACCATCTGGCGTGGAGGAGGTCAGTTACATTGGAGATATCTGATCTCAAGCATAGTTTTGTGAGGAATAAAATAGACTTTTTTTTTAACGGGTTATAGACTTCCCTGGTGGTCGAATGGTTACGAATCCACCTGCCAATGCAAGGGTCGCAGTTTTGATCCCTGGTCTTGGAAGATTCCACATTCTGCAGAGCAACTAAGCCCATGTGCCACAACTACTGAGTCCAAGTACTGCAGCTACTGAAGTCCACATGCCTAGAACCTGTGCTGTACAAGAGAAGCCACTGCAACAAGAAGCCAGCACCCTGCAGCTAGAAAGCAGTCCCTGTTTGTTACAACTAGAGAAAAGTCTGCATGCACCAGCAAAGACCCAGTACAGTCAAAAATAACTAAGTGAATAAAAGTTAAAGACAGGTTGCAACAGGCTGGCTCAGGTGGTAGAATATGAGCATGAAACTGTTCAACTCATTGTTGAGTCCATGTTCCTAATAACAGCCACAATAACAGGTTTCAGTGCTTATGTCCATCAATCCCAGCTCAAGGTTTCTTATTTTATGTCTTCTCTTTTAGATTATTTTTTATTTGATCAGTGTTTGATGTGATAAGAGCTTAGCCTTATGAACGAAATGTTTTTTGTCTGATATATCTGAAGTCTGAATGCCCAAATGTGGCTTTCCAGATGCTAATAATCAAGATTTTTCTGAATAGCTTTTTGTTGTTTCACAAACAAAAGATGAAACAGTCTGCTCTTTGGCCAGTGTGACCCTTTAGTTGGGGACATCCTGATGTCTTCTTGGTTTCTCTCAATTTATTTTTTCCCTTCATGGCTAATTCTCTCCTCTATCTTATCATGCAAATATGCCTACCTTCTTAGAGGCTATTTTGTTCTTATACTCCTTTTTTGTTTTTAAATTTAAGTACAGTTAATTTATAATGTTGTGTTAGTTTCAAGTGTACAGCAAAGTGATTCAGATGTACAAATATATATTCTTTTTCAGATTCTTTCCATTATAGATTATTATAAGGTATTGAGTATAGTTCCCTGTGTGATACAGTAGATCCTTGGTGTTTACTTATAGTAGAGACTATATGTTAATCCCAAACTCCAAATTTGTCTCCCCCACAACTCCCAATTTTCTCTTTGGGAATAATTAGCTTGTTTTCTATGTCTGTGAGTCTATTTCTGTTCTGTAAATAAGTCTTTTTTGTACCCCTTTTTAGATTCCAAATATAAGTGATATCATATGATGTCTGTCTTACTCTTTCTGACTTATTTTACTTACTATGACAATCTCTAGGTCCATCCATGTTGCTGCAAATGGCATCATTTCATTTTTTCTTATGACTGAGTAATATTCTGTTATATATGTATATAGTGCATCTTTACCCATTCATAATGGGTTTCCCTGGTGACTTAGATGGTAAAGAATCTGCCTGCAATGCAGGAGACCTGGGTTCTATCCCTAGTTTGGGAAGATCACCTGGAGAAGGGAATGGCTATCCACTCCAGTATTCTTGCCTGGAAAACTCCAAGGACAGAGGAGTCTGGAAGGCTACAGTCACTTGGGTCACAAAAGAGTTGGACAGGACTGAGCAACTAACACTTACCTATTCATGTGTTGGTGGACATCGCTTTCTTATATTCCTCTCAGCTAGCTTCATGTCTATCTTACAGTCTATCTACAGTAGATGTCCCATCAACTGTAAATTCCTCAAGTGACAGAAATATTTCTTCTTTAACTTTGTTTCCTGCAGGGAGAGCAAATGCTCAGTAATTACAAACTTAAGTAGAAGGCCCTGAAGGAAGCCTGAGAGCATGGAGCATGGTGTCATTATCCTTGTAAAAGAGTCCAGGAGTTTCTAGTCTGCGTGATGTTTCATTTCATGGTGCCTCCATACATCTGGATGATTTATTGGCCAAGTGGATGAACCTGAAAATAATTTTCTCCTCTCAGAGTTCACTTCATTGTTGCTTTTATTCTTTTATTCAAGTGTACATTAATCATAAAAGATACAGAAACAATAAACTAAACAGAACAAAACCAACAAAAATAAAACAAATAACAAAAATTAGACAAAACAACAGCAGCAGCAAAAAAAACCAAACAAACAAAAACAAAACATGAAAACCAAAATGAAATGATTAAAGCCAAATAATAAAAGGTGGCAGAGAAAAAGAAAGCTAGAAAGTTTAGCTTAATTAAGGTACTCTCTTGTACATTTACTGACTTCTCTTGTACATTTACTGTAAGGGAACATTAAAAGCATTTGCAGTGTCTCTGACGTAATTAAACCAGTGGCCATTATGGCAATTCTTTGAGAGCCCAGATGAATTAATTAGCATACTCTGTAGCATCAAGGGAGTTCCCAAGTGGCTCTAGTAGTAAAGAACCCACTTGTCAATGCAGGGGAAGTAAGAGAGGTGGGTCAGGAAGATCCCCTGGAGGAGTAAATGGCAATCAACTTCAGTATTCTTGCCTGGAGAATCCCATGGACAGAAGAGCCTGACAGGCTACAGTCCATCGAGCTGCAAAGAGTTGGACAGGACTGAAGCAACTTAGCATGCACACATAGCATTAATAAGATCAGTTGGGCTTTTTCAGAACCTGTACAAGAAACACACACTGAAATCTCTAATAAGTATCTTAACTGGAGATATTCTGAGCTGTTGAAAGAACTTCTCAATTTAGGGCCCCTGTCCCTTGGATTGCCTGCTCCAAGACTGATAGGACTGAATGGTTGGAAAGGAGGCCTTAACCAATGAGTCTGTGATGCTGGTTGTTCAATAATCCATTAGTAGCCACCTCCAGGTATATAAAAAATGTCAGTGGTATTTCCGTGTACATATTGCCAGTGTTTAAAACAAAGGGTCACAAAGTCCGAGGTAAGACTTATAAAGGACTGACAGGTAAATTGATCACGGAACAAAAGGTTTCCTTAAGTCTGTCCAGTCCTAACCAGTTAAAGTAAAAAGCAGGGAGAAGATAATGGATGTTTACAAGAAAGCAGTGGAACTTTACCAAATGGAAGGGCAGACCGTGGATCCAGAGCTAAAAGGTCAAAAATAGAGGTTCCTCCACTTCTCGCTTGACTGCCATTATTTGTTTCAGTCTGTCTGCTTCACCTTCTGCCTCTTTATAGACCATTTTTTTTCTGTTTCTTCGTGTAAGGACACAAGTACCAATATGAGGCACATCATTTATATGTCCTTAAAAATTCAGTGTCATCAGGTAAGTGACTGGAATCTCTGAGTCTGAACAATAAACTCACAGGTGGGAGGATCTCATTAATCCAGCTTGGATCAATGTTTACCTTAATTGAACAATTTAGGCAAAGGGAGTAGGGTCCGAGAGGGTAACCGCTGTTGTTCAGTCACTAAGTCCTGTCCGATTCTTTGCAACCCCATTGACTGCAGCATGCCAGGCCTCCCCGTCCCTCACTATTTCCCAGAGTTTGCCCAAGTTCATGTCCATTAAATCGGTGATGCGAACCAATCATCTCATCCTCTGCCACTCTCTTCTCCTTTAATCTCCAGGTTAACTGCTGGAAAGGGGTTAGAGAGAAGGGCAGAGCCTGGGCAGTGTTCACAAAGATCCCATTTAAAGAACATAAGACCAACCACATTTGCAGAAAATGAGGACCATGAAGGGGCTTTGGTCTGTTGCAGAAAAGGAATATCCCAGAATACTCAGGAGTCAGTTTTCATCTCCTTCTAGGTTAATGGAGGGAAGTATTTTGTACCTTAATGAAAGCTCTGCTTGGATCATAAGTGGCATTATTTAAAAGCACTGAGTCTCGGCCACTCCTATAGAAAGCAAGAGAGCGAAGTGCAAACACATTGGTGAAATGTAAAGGCAGGAATAGTCACTTACATAGTCAATTCTGCCCATTTATCTTGAGAAAAGCTGTATCGGGGACAAAATTAATGATTTTAATAATAGCTGTCCTTTCTTACTGTAGACATTAATCTTTCAGCTATCGAATCACTTTTTTTTTTTTAGATCCTTGTAGAACAAGACACAAATATCAGTTCCCTTTGAACCATCAAAAATGATGATGGCTGTGGGGATGGTAGCTATTGGCAGCAGCTACTTCCTTTCGCTTGCACTCCTCCGGGGCTCCCAGCAGGACTGCTGTCTTCCTTTGTCATCATTGGCTCCTTGCCTTCTCCTCTCTCCATGGATCCTTGTGCTGCTTTTATGTCTGCTATAGATACTGCTCAGCTCAACACTTACAACCTCCACACTTCCAGTCAGAACACGGAGCCACGCTTTATGCTTGACACTTTTCCCATGAAATGTAGACCTTTACGAACATGAAGTTTAAAATATAAATTGCATATCTGAGTCAGACCAACCTACAGCAAGTCCATTTTAAGAATGACTCTGTAATATATCTCTTTCTTCTTTTCCTTTTACCTTTTCAAGTGATGATTTTTCTGTTTACATTATACTGTGACTTTCATTATTGTGGTTTAGTTCTGATGATGGCATTACCAAAATAATAATAGTGTCTGTTCTAGTAATTTAACAGAGGAAAACTTACCACCAACCATTCTGAAGCATTAATAAAAAGCTTGGAGCTAAGGGAGCTTCAATGGTGTTGGAAGGAAAGACATTAGATATCAAGGAGTGGAAAGGTTACTTCTAAGCAAACTAGGTATTATGACAATTTGAGAATCTAATAGTTACATATTTTCCTTTTTGTGTTTCTGTTGTTATGGAAATATAGTGAGCCTTTATTCTATTCTTTGTTTAGTATCCCATATAATTTCAAGTAGATGCGTGACAGAAATCTTTTCAGATTCCTAATGCCTCAGCTGAGCACACAGCAGGTGTTCAATAAATGTCTGTTGATTGATCGACATGAACAAATGTTAATAAACACTTACCCTTGTAAAAAGTTTTCTTGGGCCTTAAATAAATCTTAGAAAAGCCCAATATAGCACAGAGTACAGTTTTTGTTTTCTGGTTTTTTTTTTTTCCTATTCCTGCTTCCCTTTCCTCCATAAATAATTCAAATGGGATTGACAAAGGTATCCATGTCACTGGAAATGGGAGCCAGGAGGGCCCAGAGGGAGCTGGCAGTCAGAGGCTTCCCAGGGTCAGAAGGTCACCTCCATCATCTCAGGGTGGCTCAGCATGTTTAGTCAGAACCTGAGCAGGGTGACTTCCTTGAGGTCATGCAGTAGTTAAGAATCTGCCTTCCAATGCAGAGAACATGGATTCGATCCTGGTCAGGGAACTAAGATCTCACATGCTGCAAGGCAACTAAGCCCATGCACCACAAGTACTGAATTCGTGCATCACAACTACTGAAGTCCACATACTCTAAAGCCCGTGCTCTACAACAAGAGAAGCCCACGTACTGCAACTAGAGAAAGCCCATGTGCCACAAAGAAGACCCAGTTCAGCCAAAATAAATAAACACATTAAAAAATAAATAAAAACCCTAGCTGGAAGAGAGAGAAATTCATGTGGATGGGTGGTCTTGTTCAGCATGTCAGAGTATAAGCAAGTAGAAGAGGTATTCACAGACAGGGTGGACAGCTGCCATAGGGAGACAGAGCCCAAGCAGGCTGGAGTGGACATCCAAGCTTGCTTTTGAGTCTTTGGATGGGAAATATCCAGAAGAGGAATAATGACTGTGTATAGAGTCAGACATAGACCCACAGTCCTTAGGGTTACAAAAAGTTGGACACAACTGAGCACGAATGCAATTACGCACATGGAGAAACTGATCAAATAAATAAGTATTCTAAAGATAGCGGGTATCAGTTTCTCATGGTTGGAAAAGGCATTACAAGTATAGCAAGGGAGAAAACTGGAATGAACTCTGTGGTTTTGATTCAACAGTAGGAGTGTGAATTCATGATGTTTAGTATAGATTGAGAAAGATAGAATTAAATATAGTTAGAGATCAAACCAGTCAATCCTAAAGGAAATCAGTCCTGAATATTCATTGGAAAGACTGATGCTGGAGCTGAAACTCCAATACTTTGGCCACCTGGTGCAAAGAACTGACTCACTGGAAAAGACCCTGATGCTGGGAAAGATTGAAGGCAGGAGGAGAAGGGGACAACAGAGGATGAGATGGTTGGATGGCATTACTGACTCTATGGACATGAGTTTGAGTAAGTAAGCTCCAAGAGCAGGTGATGGACAGGTAAGTAAGCCTTGTGTACTATAGTCCATGGTGTCACAACAAGTCCGACATGACTGAGTGACTGAACTGAATTGAACTGATGTGTTTGTAAACACACTGAATATTGATGCACATGTATGTCTGTGAATGTGTTATGTGTATACTTACATATATTCCCTACCTCTGTCCACTGAGAGCCTCTGAAACAACTATTCTCCACAAAAAGATCCATGGCTCCTTTGAGAAATGCTATTTTCAGGACAGGAGTGGGAGAAGTTTAAGAAGCCTGTGTTATCTGTGGCAGAAGAAAGCACTCAGAAGTCTTCTTGGAGAGGTTTCCAGTAATCAAACCAAGTATAATTTGAGTATCAAAACAATGAATGATTTTAATGAATTATAACACATTGGCAAAGTAGGAAATCATGAGTCCACAATGATATAATTAAATAAATAAATAAAATAAAAGCTTGATAAGAAGCAGGATATTTAGATCCCATTTAATAAAGGGATCAAAGTGAATATCACTATCAATTGGACAAAATGAAATTATGCCCCCAATTCATATATCTTAGATGAATAAGTGAATGACTAATAAAATATGAAGAAGGAATTAATGTAGATAAAAGTTGAAATATATAGAGACAGAATAAAGGTCTTATTAATAAAAGCAATAGATAGCAAAATTGACATGCATTTGCTAATTCTGATTGAGGGGGGAAGAAATGAATAATAATATAGTAATAGAAAAGAGGAAATAGGACTACTAACTAGAGCTGTGCAAATTAATGAATTTTAAGAAAATGCTTTTTAGCATTTTGGACCAAACACATTTACAGTTCTACAAGAAAAAAATCGTTTTTCTAAGAAGTTGTAAATTAATAGCAATGATTCAAAAAGTAGAAAACTTTAAAGCCATCAATAACCACAGAAGAAACAGCAAATGTAGTCAGAAAATCACCCTCAAAGGAAGAACTAGTGCCAGATAGTTTACTCTGTTTCATAAAAATATAAAGAAAGAACTAATTCTGATGTTTTAGAAATTCTTGCAGATGATTAAAAAAATTGGAAAACTAAGTAATTTTCCACTTCTAGTTTTAGAGTATGATATTAATACAAAAAGGAAAATTTCTAGTAGTATTCTGATTATAAACATAGCTGCAAAAATTCAAAGTAAGTTATTAGCAAGAAAATTGCAGCAGAGTATTGAAGGTATGGCTAAGTAGGGATTATTTCAGAAATTCAGTGTTTTCATCAAGAGATCTAATGTAATTCTCTGTAGAAAGAAGGGGGAAATACCATATAATTATATTAATTGATGTCCTTCAAAAACAGTTTAAAAATATAATACCAATTAATATTTAAAACTCTTTACTCGGAACAGAAGGGAAGTTCCTTAATGTGTTAATAGGTATCCTATCCACAGCAAGTGTCTGAGAAAATGGTGTAGTTACTGAGGAATTCTTCAGGAATAATACAAAGATACTATCACGGAAGCTATTCAACACTGCCAGAGGAATAAGCCCAAACAATAAGTTCGATAAGAAAAAAAGAGAGAGGAACTGTTGGAGAGTAAGAAACAATGGTCATTATCTCATAGCAAGTGGTACTGGGAAAGTCATAGAGCCACATGCCAATTAAAAAAAAAAAAGAAACAATGGTCATTATCTATAGATGATACAATGACTTTACATAGAAAACCATAAATTTAAACCAGAAACTTTTGAGATCAGAAAGACAAATGTGTAATTAGAATGGAAACTCTAGGCTTATGAGAGGGACCACTGTCAATGATACCACTGTTTCTGGTCCCTTTTTGGCCAGGAAACAAAATTAATTTTATATTTAAAAGCATTATATTTAATGCTTAAATTATATTTAAATTTATATTTAAAAGCATTATTAAATATGTGTACTATGTTAGCTCAAGTTGTTTCTATAAGAAGTCACTTTGCTATCTTTAGCAATGAAGCTTCTATGTGTTATGTCATTATTTGGAAAAAGTTTCAAAATAGAAAATAGAATTGGGCTGGATTCCAATAATTTTGCTGTTCTTTCAAAATTACTATTTCCTGATATTTACTTTCCTTTTTTCAGATGATTACGGAAAGCCAGCAGATTCCCATATTTGAATATATACAAATTCACATTCTATATTGGCACTGGAGTTCTCTTTTTATTTGTATGACCTTCTGAGTTACAGAAATTATTATTATTGTCATTATTACTTTCATGCATCATTGAACCCTTTTCAAGCCATTGAGCTAAGTTTTCAAACCAGGGCATTAACTCAGCATGATACCTTCAGTAGAAAATATTAAATTCACAATTATGAAAAATATATCATAAGCGATGGAAAAAATCATCAGCCAAGACAAAAATATGCTCTGTTAACTGAAGAATAGGCAAGAAGAATTGATCAATACACTCACAGAATCTACAAAACTTTTCAAAAGATGATGATTATCAGAGGTGTGACAAGATTTCTATGAAAATCAGATCATTTTACATTTCACCTCATTTCTGAAATGCTTGTTAGCATAATCATTTCATTGCCTTTTCTTTTAAAGTTTCAATGCTATCTAAGGCCACTTGATTGACAACTGTGGACTGTCAGCTGCCTGGAAACCTCACTTCAGGAAACCCTGCTCCCGAATTTGAGGAAATAAAGTTGAGACAACATCTGAATTGAAATTATATAGATGAAATGGCTGAGAAAAAGGCTTACCTCTACCCTGTTTTCACTGGAGGTGAGACTCAAAGCCATTCCCTGGAACTGAGACAGGAATTGATCCTTCCTTTTCCATATTTGAGGACTTATATACTAAGTGTCAAAGTCTGGAAGCTTCCATGGTGATGATGATGCTTTAGAAGTCATTGGGAACAGGAACACAGAACTTCATAGGACTTTTTTCCTTAATAAAATTACCTTTAAAACTATCTAGATCTTGTCTTTGTTTTCAAAAGGCACACATTATTCTTCTCAGTTTAAAGGAAGCTTTCTAAAAACATTTTTCAAAAGTATAAAATCTACTTTTTTATTGTAATAATCAAGAAATATGAGTCCATTTAGTACAATATTTGGTGGCTTTTAGACAAAGAAAATAAAACCTTCAAAGTTCTTAGGAAAACATTCAAACTTGATGGCGCCTTTAGCCGTTGATATAGGCATGTGGCTTTTGGTTTCTGCAATATTGAAGGGACTGGCTATGGCAAAGTAAAATAAAAATGTATGCATGTGTCAGTGAGTGGAAAAGGAAAGAGAGAGGAGAGACCTCTGCGGAAGATTCCCTTTGCTAACCTCATGTTTCCTTGTCTTTGAAGTGGAAATATCTGGCATTTCCAGCTTGGACTAAATCACAGATTTCTAATGAGTTTTCTTGATATTTGCTCTGACCTGATTCAGGTCAGCTTATTGCTTTTTCTTGTAGTCTAAAAGCAAAGGAACAGGAGGTAAGCCTTCCTTTGCTCATTAAGGTTTCAGTGAGTGATCTTAACTCAAGCATTTCTAATTAAAATATAAAGATCATTAGTATGCATCATTAACAGAGGTTTGTCTTTGGACTCAGGACGCTCAGATGGAAGTGCCAGGCGCACTCCTGCACCCACTGGGGCTGAACAACTGCTGCTTTTGGCAAGGTCTGAAAACAGACTGGGGCTTCTGTCTGCTACCTAGGCTGCTGGTGACAACTGCAACTCATGTCAGGCTATGGGCAAGGAGGAGCCGGGAGGAGAAACAAATTGCAAAAGCAGATTTTTCTTTTTACTGCTACCAATTTTCAGCACTGGCACTGCTGAATCGGAAAGAGGAAGAATAGTGAGGCTGATAAGAAAGACATTAATACTATTTTAAAATTATTTTCCACCGCTCCCTTCCCCCTCGAAAATAAAATATATATTCATATGGTGGCATCATTTGCATTCCTTTTCGGCTGGAAGAATTCAAGTCTCTATGTAATCCCTAATCATGCTGAACATTTTAATATGTTTTATCTTTTCCTAAATGAATATTAATTTTAGCTTGCCATTTTAAGTTGAGAGATCAGCTGAAATTTTAATTGTAATGACTAAATTATTTAATTTTAAATATAAAATTTGTAATTAATTAAATTGTTAAAGGCATATTATGTGTGTATAGAAATTTAATGAAGGGTTTAACCCAGAGCTTGTAATACTTACTGTTTATTTAATATATGTTAAAAGACTAAATTGAAGAGACATAATAAGCAATACGTTAAAACACAGAGAGCTATGAGAATGGCCTATTATTTTTACATGGACTTCATTTTAGAATTAATAATATTAATTCAGGGATTTAAGGCAAATCAGAAATAAGAATAAATTAATGATGTTCTAGACACTTTTTAATTATAAAAAGCTTTTTGTTAATTTATTTGCTTCTCTATGCAATCATCTGAACTTCTGACTCATTTCAACTAAATTACAATAGAATTTGGAGCTAACAGAATAAAAATAGTTTCTTCCACAATCAAGGCTACAGTGTTATCTAGGGAAGACTTCACTGGTGTGTGTGTGGCTGTGTGTGGGTGTGTGTGGCAGGAGGAGGTGGGAGGGGGTGGCTATTTGTAATTTCAAATTTGGTTAGATTCAATGGCAAATACTCATAATTTGTTGTTGTTCAGTTGCTAAATCGTATCCAACTCTTTGCAACTTTATGGACCATAGCCTGCCAGGCTCCTCTGTCCATGGGATTTCCCAGGTAAGAATACTGGAGTGGGTTGCCATTTCTTTCTCTAGGGGATCTTCCAGACCAGGGATTGAACCCATGTCCCCTGCATTGCAGGTGGATTATTAACCACTGAGCTGCCTGGGAAGCCTCATTTATAATTTACATGTATATTATTATGCCTTTTTTTTTTTTGGAAATTACTCCTTAACAGGTGTTTTTGTTTGTTTATTTAAAAAGAGATTCTCTTTCTTAAAAAATCTGAAAATTGTTGCCACGTGTAATCTCAAAAAGGCATGCATATTATCTATGGTGAAACAGATCACCAGCCCAGGTGGGATGCATGAGTCAAGTGCTCGGGCCTGGTGGGCTGGGAAGACCCAGAGGAATCGGGTGGAGAGGGAGGCGGGAGGGGGGATCGGGATGGGGAATACGTGTAACTCTATGGCTGATTCATATCAATGTATGACAAAACCCACTGAAAAATTAAAAAAAAATTAAATAAAAATAAGTAATAAAAAATAAAAACTAAATTAAAAAAGAAAAAAAAAAAAAAAGGCTTTAGAGCCCCTCCCATGTTATTGAGTCCAGAATTGTATGCTGAATAATTGTGCTTCCCTAGTGGTTCAGCACCAAAGAATCCACCTTTGAGTTAACCTTGTTTGAATTATTTGAAGAATAAAATTCATTGAAGATTTAGAAAGTTTGGAGGCTGAAAATTTACACTATGCTATGACAAGAGGAAGATTATTGTTCCCCATATATTTGTTATGAGAAGGTGCTGGGTTTTCATCTGCATGAATGAAATGCTCACTCCATATAAGGCTGTAAGTAGTTGGAGGACATGAAGGAATATAATCATCTGACTACTGTGACAGAAAAAGAGTGGTTGAAGCAGAGTTGAAGTCAAAGAAGAGGTATATTACAATCACTTTCTTTTATACTAACAGACACTGTCTGGTTTTCATTTCAATATGGTTATATACACAACTTAGTGACTGGACAAAAACAACAGAGTGACTGAGTAATTCCCTCTCAAATACTGAGTAAGCCCAGTATGCCAATATAAAAGCCTTATGAAAGACGTTGAGTAACACACATAGTCTCTGTGCCACGCTGAGCTTATCAGAGTGTGCAAGACCGTGATGGTTAGACTAGTTTCCAAGCCTGAATGGTCATCAGACGCACCTGAGGGCTCATTCAACCCATACTGCTGGGCCCTACCCTCAGATTTTCTAACAAGTTCCCAGGAAACATTGATACTGCTATCTAGGGGCCCTATTTTAAAAACTACTGCACTAGAAGATGCTTAAGAGATTTTTAGGAAAGATTTTTCTGCCTTTACACTTGACAAGATTTTTTTTTTCTGTGTAACTTATCAGAAAAAAAAAAAAAAACAACTGTGACATCACTCTAAGATACAATATGCAACTATTTTCACATTGTTTTAGATTCCAACAAACATGTATTACATATACCTAAAACATATATGGTTTTATATCTATTTATCTCTATGACTTACTAAAATATAGCTTTTTGACAGATGGATTTGGTTAGAAAAGGATTGGAAGTAAATCTCTGAGGATTAAATACCACAGCTCCCCCACTCCCACACTGATTTTAGTGACTTGCAGAGAAAAGGGTAAGAAAAATTCGTAAGATCTCAGACATATCGGATATCTTGATTTGTTCTGTCCTTTTCCAAAAATACTTTAGCACTGAGATGTTCTAATATTTGAGATTAATAATACTTTAAAATTATAAAACTAGTTAAATGTGAATACTTTGGTTAGACTCATCTACATATTTGGGTGTCCTTCCTTTAAACTATATACTTTTCTAATCAAACTTCCTCAATTCAGTCTTTTTTTTCCATTATTTATTTTATTTTTTGGTTGCACTAGGTCTTTGTCGTTGTGCATGGGCTTTCTCTAGTTGCACTGAGTGGGGGCTCTTCTTCCGTGTTGTGCACAGGCTTCTCATTGCAGTGGCTTCTCTTGTTGCAGAGCACAAGCTCCAGATGCATGGGTTTCAGTGTTGCAGCCCTCGGGCTCCGTGGTTTTGGCTCAAGGACTCTAGAGTGAGGGCTCAATAGTTGCCCTGGAGCATTTGGGAATATCCTAGAACAGGGATCTAACACAGATCCCTTCCATTGCCAGGCAGATTCTCAGCCATTGTAACAGGGAAATTTCCCAATCTTAAAACCCTGTCTATTTCAAGATTACTTTGGCTATTCGAGGTTTTTTGTATTTCCATATAAGCTGTGAAATTATTTGTTCTAATTCTGTGAAAAATACCATTGGTAGCTTGATAGGGATTGCATTGACTCTATAGATTGCTTTGGGTAGAATAGCCATTTTGACAATATTGATTCTTCCAATCCATGAACACGGTATGTTTCTCCATCTGCTTGTGTCCTCTTTGATTTCTTTCATCAGTGTTTTATAGTTTTCTATGTATAGGTCTTTTGTTTCTTTAGGTAGATATACTCCTAAGTATTTTATTCTTTTTGTTGCAATCGTGAATGGTATTGTTTCCTTAATTTCTCTTTCTGTTTTTTCATTGTTAGTATATAGGAATGCAAGGGATTTCTGTGTGTTAATTTTATATCCTGCAACTTTACTATATTCATTGATTAGCTCTAGTAATTTTCTGGAAGAGTCTTTAGGGTTTTCTGTGTAGAGGATCATGTCATCTGCAAACAGCAAGAGTTTCACTTCTTCTTTTCCTATCTGGATTCCCTTTACTTCTTTTTCTGCTCTGATTGCTGTGGCCTAAACTTCCAACACTATGTTGAATAGCAGTGGTGAGAGAGAGAGAATGGAACTGGAGGAATCAACTTGTCTGACTTCAGACTCTATTACAAAGCCACAGTCATCAAGACAGTATGGTACTGGCACAAAGACAGAAATATAGATCAATGGAACAGAATAGAAAGCCCAGAGATAAATCCACGAACCAATGGACACCTTATCTTTGACAAAGGAGGCAAGGATATACAATGGAAAAAAGACAACCTCTTTAACAAGTGGTGCTGGGAAAACTGGTCAACCACTTGTAAAAGAATGAAACTAGAACACTTTCTAACACCATACACAAAAATAAACTCAAAATGGATTAAAGATCTAAATGTAAGAACAGAAACTATAAAACTCCTAGAGGAGAATATAGGCAAAACACTCTCTGACATAAATCACAGCAAGATCCTCTATGACACAACTCCCAGAATATTGGAAGTAAAAGCAAAACTAAACAAATGGGACCTAATGAAACTTAAAAGCTTTTGCACTACAAAGGAAACTATAAGCAAGGTGAAAAGACAGCCCTCAGATTGGGAGAAAATAATAGCAAATGAAGCAACAGACAAAGGATTAATCTCAAAAATATACAAGCAACTCCTGAAGCTCAATTCCTGAAAAATAAATGATCCAATCAAAAAATGCGCCAAAGACCTAAACAGAGATTTCTCCAAAGAAGAAATACAGATGGCTAACAAACACATGAAAAAATGCTCAACATCACTCATTATCAGAGAAATGCAAATCAAAACCACAATGAGGTACCTTTACACGCCAGTCAGGATGGCTGCTATCCAAAAGTCTACAAGCAATAAATGCTGGAGAGGGTGTGGAGAAAAGGGAACCCTCTTACACTGTTGGTGGGAATGCAAACTAGTACAGCCACTATGGAGAACAGTGTGGAGATTTCTTAAAAATCTGGAAATAGAACTGCCATATGGCCCAGCAATCCCACTTCTGGGCATACACACCAAGGAAACCAGATCTGAAAGAGACACGTGTACCCCAATGTTCATCGCAGCACTGTTTATAATAGCCAGGATATGGACGCAACCTAGATACCCATCAGCAGATGAATGGATAAGGAAGCTGTGGTACATATACACCATGGAATATTACTCAGCCATTAAAAAGAATTCATTTGAATCAGTTCTAATGAGATGGATGAAACTGGAGCCCATTATACAGAGTGAAGTAAGCCAGAACGATAAAGACCATTACAGCATGCTAACACATATATATGGAATTTAGAAAGATGGTAATGATAACCCTATATGCAGAACAGAAAAAGAGACCCAGAAGTACAGAACAGACTTTTGGACTCTGTGGGAGAAGGTGAGGGTGGGATGTTTTGAAAGAACAGCATATATATTATCTATAGTGAAACAGATCACCAGCCCAGGTGGGATGCATGAGACAAGTGCTCGGGCCTGGTGCACTGGGAGGACCCAGAGGAATCGGGAGGAGAGGGAGGTGGGAGGGGGGATCGGGATGGGGAATACGTGTAACTCTACGACTGATTCATGTCAATGTATGACAAAACCCACTGAAATGTTGTGAAGTAATTAGCCTCCAACTAAAAAAAACAAAAACAAAACAAAACAAAACAAAAAAACCTGTCTAGAAAATGGGTTGCTGAGAGCAGATATTGGGTGAATAGCTGGGCAGCACTTGTCTGAGCCGCCCATTCTTCCCTGCTGAGGGCTGCTGGAGACTTAGAAGGTCTCCCACTCTCTCCTCTGGCTCTCACCTGCCCACCCTTGATAAGAATTTGAAAATGACAGACACTTTTGAAAATGACAGAATTTGAAAATGAAAATGACCCTTACAATGGGCAGGCTTCTTAGCAAAGAAGATGCCTCCAGTTTTCCTCCTAGGAGTCTGTCTGATCTCTGTGGGAAGTGTCACCATCATGGGCTCTCATGGCTTGTTATCTCCATGTCTTGTTTTGTCTGGAGACAGACTAGGTAAACAGTTGAGGCTTCAAGTTTTCGTTGGAAGATTGCCTCTGATTTTTTTTTTCCTAGCATGGTTTTTGTATCTGGCAAATTAGCATATGTTTGTGAAAGTTCAGTACCCTATGTCCACTGAAAAACATCTCTTCTTTGGTTGTTCCATTTTTTTTAACTTTTAATTTTTATTGAAATATAGCTAATTTACAATGTTGCATTAGTTTCAGCTGTACCAGCACAGTAATTCCAACAGACAGATAGATGTTCTTTTTCAGAGTCTTTTCTCCTGTATCTTATTACAAAATTAAGTCTAGTTCCCTGTGCTTTACAGTAGATCCTTGTTGGTAATCTATTTTACATATAGAAGTGTGTATTAATATATGTTAATCCCAGCCTCCTAACTTATCCCTCCTCCCTATCTTCCCCATGATATCCATACATTTGCTTTATATGTCTGTAGGTCTATTTCTCTTTTGTAAATAAGTTTGTTTGCATTTTTTTTTTCACTGAGAAGCATTTTAATCTTCATTTGATCAGAAGATACAAGGGTGTGATGGTAGTGGAAATGTAGGTGTTTTCATAAGGTATGAATTTGAGAGGCAGCTCTCATATTCACAAGGAAATTGAAAAAGGTTAAAAAGGAGATGACTCATAAGCAGGTTGAAGCATGCAAATATAATTATATCATGTATATCTATAACATTAATTTTTTAATTTGTATGTATAAGTTTTCAATGCATATGGTTCTAAAACAGTTTGTTTCGACTTAAAAGCATATCATGAACATTTGTCCAATTTGGCTAGTATAGACATACTATATAGTTTTTAATAGTAGCCTAAATTTGTCATTGTATGGTTGAGTTCTAATTGATTTAACCAATCTCCTGTTGATGCACATTTGTTATCTCCATGTTATTGCTATAGCAAATGATACTGCAGCGTGTATGTGTTTGTGTGTCTCTGTATGCATGTAAGAATATAACAATGAGACAGATTCTTCAAAACTAAAGTTTCTGGACTGACATATATGCACATTTGGAATTTGGAGTTATTGTCTAAATGTCCTTTAGAATCCACATTTAGAATTCCACTCACATTTGAGAATGACTTTTTTCACCCCGTCACATATTTATAAGATATTCTGATAAGTGATAAGATGTATAGACTAGATATTTTGATTTACACTTATCTAATCATTATTGAGGTTCTCATCATATATATTAATAATTATTTGCATCCTATGTTTAGTTACTTGCTTTTGCACACTGTAGCTGATTTTTAGAAAAAATATTTTTATAAATGATATTCTAATAGTTATATAGTTTTATTTTTAATTTTCAAACTACTAAAGTTCTGGAATCTAGTTTTAGATAAACCATAAGACAGGGGTCTAAATTTACTTATTTTCCAAATAATTTGCAAATTCTTCCAATGCTTGTTGTGAACAAAATAATTAATTCACTGATTTGAATTGTCACCTTTATAATATTAAAAAATTATCTCACGCCTACATCCATGTCTGGATTCTTTTTTGTTCATATGAACAAAAAACTTCCTTGTTGGCTAGTTTTCTGTGTGTCAGGGATTGTAAAAAATGCTTATTCTCCACAGAACAATAGCCTGTGCAAAAGCATAGGGCCATGAGGCAAGTGCTTCATTTAAATGCAAAGATTTTAGTGTGGTTGGAGTTTTAAGTTTAAGAAAAAATAATTACAAACATTATTAGGAAGTCCAGAGAAAAATCAATGAAAAAAATTACTGTAAATAAAACACCACTCTCCAACAGAAACATATTAATAGTATTTATCCATTTCAAATTGTTTTAGATTTTCCATATGTGGCCTTATTTTACGCCTTTATGATTTTTTATGGAAGATCAATATACTTAAGTGCAAAATTTTAATTAATCTTTGCCTTTAACCCATTATTGTAGTTTCTCAAAGTAAATATTTTTATCTATTTCTGTAGTTTTTCTCTTTCTCCTTGGGAAGAAGAAATACTGAGAAAACAGCTGTTCTGGGATTTTGGTGTTTGCATCTAACCTAGCTGAGAATTTCTCAGCTTCTTCCTCTTTCTCTCCTTCTTTCGCTTCCTTCCTTCCTCTGGAGTTCAAAAGAACCTAAATATAAGATCATGTGACAGTGGAAGCAATGGCATATATGTAGATAGAAATTGTGCATTACAGTTTTAGTCGTTAATTTTTCATCCTTAATGTTGACACTTTTGCAAAATAAATGCAACCATAGCAGACTGCATGCTGACATGTCCAAATGTTGCCTACTACACCTATATCTTTCCATTGTGATTAGAAACCCTAATGCAAATAAATAACAACAAAAATACCCCAGACCCACAACTCATTATATTTTTTAGTTAGAACTTATTCTCTTTTTATTATCTGTTCCCATTTCCTTCTTGTCACGTGTTCAGATAGCTTCAGGCAAGAAAAACACTCTCGAAAGTTATTTTGACTTAAATCAGCATCACTTCCAAGGTTTAACCTTCTAATTACATTAACATGTAATTAGAATGTCATAATACTACTTTTAAATTGCTGATTCAGATTCACATATCTTAATGTAATATAAATTTTTCAAAAAAATTAGCTTCCCTACCCAAACAAAAAGACAAATAAAACAACAATGTTGTTTCAGATTTGCTAATAAAATTAACATACTGTTCTACAACTCCAAAATATCCACTGAAATAAATTTAAGCTTCTTTTTGTTGTTGTGGAAAGGCTGAATGTTTAAGGATATTTCCTTTCCAATATCATGGGTATGGTACACAGGGAAAATAATGTAAGAGATTCCTGGGAAAATAACATAAGAGAAATGTGAGAGAATGTTGTTTATAATGATTGGTAGCTTCAAAGCCCTACATTGGAGCACCATGTAAATATGCCAAATTGACTGTTGTGAAAATAGACAATTTGTGAAACTCTGGACATTTTCCACATCCAATGATGCCAGGCCCTGGAGCGGGTGGATATTCTGGTCTAGAAGCAAGTAAACAAGTCAATAGAAAAACTGATTGTCAGAAAGACTGACCTCTGAACAATGGTATTGTATTGCTAAGCTCCCTTTGGGGGAGCTCCTTTTGGGGTCAAGTTGGATTTGAGAAATATTTCAGTTCTCACTGTGACACGTAATCTTGGATGCTGATCAAAGTGCTTTGTTTTGGTATCTGAAAGCTCAGCCCCTGAGATGGTGCCAAAGGTTTTGCTGTCATGATGTGTGGGGTATGTGAGCCAGAATTTCTGGCTTGAGAACTCCGCACATTGTTCTAAACTAGAGAATTTGCTTCTTACTGTTTGCCTTCTTGGTTTGTATAGTAAAAATTCCATAACAAG
Source organism: Muntiacus reevesi (assembly GCF_963930625.1). NCBI lineage: Eukaryota > Metazoa > Chordata > Mammalia > Artiodactyla > Cervidae > Muntiacus > Muntiacus reevesi. The sequence goes on along the minus strand of NC_089256.1, from coordinate 4,969,173 downwards.
AAACTGTTCTTTTTTTTTTCTAGTAGACTTGGAAAAGAACTAAGGAGCAACCTTCTTAATACCGTGGTGTTGGGAGAGCTTATGGGAGACAATGACCTGGTTGAAATGAAAAATTATATAAGAGACTATGAGGACCACTAATGTGAGTCCCATATAGTTGAGTTGCAACCTAAGTTGAATGTTTGAGGGTGTCCAACCCTTGCTTTTAACATTTCTATTTATAGAAGGGAGGCAAACAGGCTGTGTTGTATCTTGTTTTCTGGAAAAGTATTAGAACCTTGTTAATTATGGTAGGGTGAACATGGCAGGAAAAGGAAAAATATAATTTTAAATATAATGATGCATGCTGGAAACACAGATTGGCAAGCATATGGGATTCTGGCATCTGGACAGAAGCCTTCATAACCATCTGCTTCTCAGAGGTTATTTTGGCGATTTTTGCAGCCAGTGATTCACAGGTCTGGGATAAGGATGTTAGCAAGCAGCTAGAGGGCACGGGTGCACAGAGACAGTTACTGGGTTTTCTGTCCATACATTAGTTTCATTGTTGTGAATCTTGTCACTTTAAAATGGTCTATGTGCCTGTATTTCATTGTGATGGCAGCAGATGCTCCTTCATGCTAATAATTTTTTTCCCAATTTTATTCCCCCAGTGACACTCATTTTTTGCCTTCAGAATTAATTTGGTGTATTGCCTCCCTTTGCTGTGGAGTTGTTAGAAATATGTGAAGGGAATGGTGTTTTTGTGCTGCTGCTTGTTCTGAAGTGTGGAGACCTCGTTGGTAACCTCCAACTCTCCTTGACTTTCTTATTCTACCAAAGTGCCTTGGGGATTTTGAGAGTTACAGCCTGTTATTAATAGTTAGTGTGATGTCATGTAATAATATAATAAGAACTCACATGCATAGAGTCATTTAACATAGGACTTTTATGGCTAATCATAAAGCAAAATATTAACTAACTTGATGCATTACAAATTGAAAATCTATATTAGTTTTTAAAATTGAAATGCAGTTGATTTGTAATGTTATGGTAGTTTCAGGTGTACAACAAAGCAATTCAGCTACATCTATCTATCAATCTAGTTATCTATTTATCCTTTTTCAGATTCATTTCCACTAATAGGTTATTACAAGATATTGAATATAGTTCCCTGTGCTATACAGTATGTCTTTGTTTATCTATTTTATATGTATACTAGTATATATTTGCTAATCCCAAACTCCTAATTTATCCTTCTACCCCTCAATTTTCCTTTGGTAACCATGAGTTTGTTTTCTATGTCTGTGAGTCTCTTTCTGTTTTGTAAATAAGGTAGTTCATTTATATTGTTTTTTTAGATTCCACATATAAGTGATATCATGATATTCTCTCTCTCTCTCTCACTTCACTTAGTATGATAATCTCTAGGTCCATCCATGTTGCTTCTTATAGCATGATTTCATCCTTTGTGTGGCTGAGTAGTATTCCATTGTATAATGTACCACATCTTCTTTATCCATTCATCTGTCTATAGACACCTAGGTTGCTTCCACGTCTTGACTATTGTAAATAGTGCTTCTGTGAACATTGGGGTGCGTGTATCTTTTCAAATTTGAGTTTTCATCTTTTTTGAGTATACACCCAGTCTATATAAATTTTTCATCATAAAAATACTATTGCTTGCTCATGCAGCTCAATAAAAGAAAAAAGAAATCAAAAAGTGGGCCAAAGAACTAAGCAGACATTTCTCCAAAAAAGACATTCAGATGGCTAATAAACACATTAAAATATGCTCAACATCACTCATTTTCAGTTCAATTCAGTCGCTCAGTCGTGTCTGACTCTTTGTGACCCCATGAATTGCAGCACACCAGGCCTCCCTGTCCATCACCAACTCCCAGAGTTTACTCAAACCCATGTCCATCAAGTTGGTGATGCCATCCAGCCATCTCATCCTCTGTCGTCCCCTTCTCCTCCTGCCCCCAATCCCTTCCAGCATCAGAGTCTTTTCCAATGAGTAAACTCTTCGCATGAGGTGGCCAAAATACTGGAGTTTCAGCTTCAGCATCAGTCCTTCCAATGAACACCCAGGACTGATCTCCTTTAGGATGGACTGGTTGGATCTCCTTGCAGTCCAAGGGACTCTCAAGAGTCTTCTCCAACACCATAGTTCAAAAGCATCAATTCTTTGGCACTCAGCTTTCTTCACAGTCCAACTCTCACATCCATACATGACCCCTGAAAAAGCCATACTCTTGACCAGACGGACCTTTGTTGGCAAAGTAATGACTCTGCTTTTTAATATGCTATGAGAAATGCAAACCAAATCTGCAATGAGGTATCATCTCACACCGGTCAGAATGACTACCACCAAAAAAAGTCTACAAGCAATAAACGCTGGAGAGGGTGTAGAGAAAAGGGAACCCTTTTACATTGCTGGTGGGAATGCAAACTGGTACAGTCAGTATGGTGAATAGTGTGGAGATTCCTTAAAAAACTGGAAATATAGCTGTCATACAACCCAGCAATCCCACTGCTGGGCATACATACTGAGGAAACAAGAATTGAAAGAGACACATGTACCTCAATATTCATTGCAGCCTTTTTTTTTTTTACAATAGTTAGCCCATGGAAGCAACCTTGGTGTCCATCAGCAGATAAATGGATAAGGAAGTTGTGGTACATGCAGAGAATGGAATATTACTCAGCTATAAAAAAGAACAATCTGAGTCAGTTCTAATGAGGTGGATGAAGCTGGAACCTATTATACAGAGTGAAGTAAATCAGAAAGAGAAACACCAATATAGTATATTAACACACATATATGGAATTTAGAAAGACAGTAACAACAATCCTATATGCAAAGCAGCAAAAGAGACACAGATGTAAAGAACAGACTTTTGGACTATGGGAGAAGGTGAAGATGGGATGATTTGAGATAATAGCATTTAAATATGTATATTATCATATATAAAATAGATGACCAGTGCAAGTTCAATGCATGAAACAGGGCACTCAAAGCCAGTGTTCTGGGATAACCCAGAGAGATGGGGTAGGGAGGGATGTGGAAGGGAGGTTCAGGGTGGAGGGACACATGTGCACTCGTGGCTAATTCATGTAAATATATGGCAAAAACCACCACAATATTGTAAAGTAATTATCCTCCAATTAAAACTAATTAATTAAAAATACTACTGCTTGAGCATTTACAGACTATCAGGAAATAGGATAAATGTTTGAAACACAGGATTGCCAATACAAGGATGTGAGTAAAAAATGGGAGGGGGGAGCCCTCTGCAGGGCCATTTGGCAGTGGCCCTCAATGTCTTAAATGCATGCATTTTATGACTACCCAGCCCAACCTCATTCTTCTTCTAAGACTTTATTTATCTTGTAGAAATATTATAACATACTCATAGGATTGTATATGCTAACTACAAGATTAGTAGAGAAAAATGAAAACAACCTAAGTGTCATTCAATAGAAAATGGTTAAATAAATTTTGGAAATGCCATACTATGGAATATCATATACAATTTTAAACAGTGAGATTGATCCACAAGGACTGATATGAAAAAATATCCACAATCTATTTTTAAGTTAAAAAACTTATTTAAAAGAACATATACAGCGTATTTCTATTTCATTGTAAAAACTAGTATTGATTTATTTAAATGTGTAAATATATAGAAGATATGTACTGAGGGTTGACTGTTTGTGTCCTTCCAAGATTTGTATTTTGAAACCCTAATCTCCAATGTGATAGCATTTGAAGGTGAGGGCTTTGGGAGGTAATTAGATTTAGGTGATGTCACAAAGGTGAAGCTTCAATACTTTGGTCGCCTGATGTGAAGAGCCATTCTTCCATTTCTCATTAGGAAAGACCCTGATGCTGGGAAAGATTGAAGGCAACATGAGAAGGGGGCGGCAGATGATGAGATAATTAAATAGCATCACCAACTCAACGGATATGAATTTGAGCAAACTCCGGGAAATAGTGAAGAGCAGGAGAGTCTGGTGTGCTGCTGTCCATGGGGTCACAGTCAGACAGGACTTAGTGACTGAACAACAACAACGAGTGTGATCATGATGGCATTAGTGTTTTTATGAAACAAGATCAGAACCCATGCCCCCCTCGCCTCTGTCATGTGAGGAAACAGCAAGAAGGTGGCCATCTGCAAGCCAGTAAGACAGCATTCGCCAGAAATGAGCCATGCTGGCATCCTGAATTTAGACTTCCCAGCCTTTCAGAACTTTAAGAAGTATATATCCGTTGTTTAGCCTTTTGTACATGCATACATGCTCAGTCGCACCTTACTCTTTGTGACCCCAAGTACTATAGCTCTCCAGGCTCCTCTGTTCATGGAATTCTCTAGGCAAGAAAACCGGACTGGATTTCCATTCCCTTCTCCAGGGGATCTTCCCAACTCTGGGATCGAACATGCCTCTCTTGCATCTCCTGCATTGGCAGGCAGATTCTTTACAAAGGCATACTTGGGAAGTCCTTAAGCCTTCCAGTCTGGAGAACTTTGCTACAGCAGCTTGAACTGAGATGATATGGAGGGTTTCCAGGTAGATTCTAAATACAGCGTGATTATCTTTGGGGTGAAATGAAGTGAACAGAAGAGATTCTCCTTTTTTAAAAATATATGCTTCTTTATTGTCTGAATCTTTTCAAATATGTTTTTTATTTGTAGAGGAAGGAAGGACAGAAGCCCTGCATCAGCTGAGGATTGATAATTGGCAATAAATCAACTGATACAATACATATCACAAAAGTCCATGAGAGAGACCGCAAAAACACAATTCCAACTTCCCGGAGCAGCTCATACTGGTATGCAAGCTTTCTTTGTCGTTATAATGTGCCTATTGATGATCATGCAATGTAGGGGTCATGAGCAACAGAAAGGCCAGATATCAGGGACGGCGGCCAAATCTTGCAATGCTAGAGAAGGTTTTGGCTTAAGAAAGGAAAGGACCATAGGAAAGGACCTTAAGAAAGGAAAGGACCATAGGAAAGGACCTTAAGAAAGGAAAGGACCATAGGAAAGGACCATCAAGTTGTCTGTTTCCACACTCTGATGAATGTTATGAAACCAATCAAGTTTTATAAGATGCTCTGAGTCAGAGATTTCCCTGGTGCTCCAGTGGTTAAGAATCTGCATTTCAATGCATGGAATGTGAGTTGGATCCCTGGTCATGAAACTAAGATCCCACATGCCTGGGGGCAACTAAGCTGGTGTGTCATGACTACTGAACCTGTGTGCTCTGGAGCCTATGCATCACAACTAGAGAAGCCTGCACACAGTGCAACTAAGACCTGGTACAGCTAAGTAAGTAAATAAATATAAAAAAGATGCTCTGAGCCAGATGTGTTCCTCTTCTCAGTTCCTTGAGCTCTCAGGGTTCTAGGACTACTGCAGGGGTTTCTCATATTGGTTTTGGAAAGCTTTTTAAAAGCAGAAATTAGATCCCATTATACTCTAATTTTTATCTGTAACAAATTTTGAGTGCTGCAAAGAAATTTGCGCAAAATCTCTTATCCTCAAGGATTTAAAAATAGTGGAAGTTCTGTTTAAGGTAGTGAGTGCCAGCAAAAGGGATTTTGATATATTTACTAAACAAGCTTTTGTTTGAAGTTATTAGTAAAGTACAGAGGAAAAGTCTACATCATATAGATATATTTATTTTTCAATTTTTTTAAACTGTATTCTGAACATATCCAAGACAGAGATGAGTGCAATGAATCTTCAGGTACCCCTCACCTGAATTTATTAACCAACAGCGTTCTGCCATTAACTTCCATTTGTGTGCCATTTTTTCCCCCCCTGGAGTATTATAAAGAAAATTCTAGGTGTAATATCACATTAACCATAAATACTTCAATGGGAAAAAGACACTGAAAACAAAGATAAACTAAATTACATATCTGCATAGACACTAATAGAGTTTCATCTACTATTTCAGTGCTTGAAATCTCACATTTGTTTTACATTTTACACTTGCCCCTAATTTAAGATGAATAATATAGGATTATCATAAGAACTACTTATAAAATAAACTGAGTAGAAAGATAATTTATAAAACAATAAATGTTAAAGCTCTTTGGAGAGCAACATTATAACCTACAAAGAGAAATGTTTCTTTTGTAAATTATTATGTTTGTTTTGCTGTACCTCAATAAGAAAAATGAAAAAAAATTATAGGATCCTAATACAAGACATACAAAACATTTTCATATAAGATTACTATTAGATAAGAAATAATCAGGAGAAATCAAAATAATTCTGAATATCTGTACATACTATCAATAATTGGGAAAAAACATAGTCATTCATAAGAGAATTAAACTTATTATTTGTATATTTACTAAAAATTTTATTTTTTATTGATATGTAATTGACATATATTAGTTTCAGTGTACAGCACAATTATCCTGTATCTGTGTATATTGTTAAATGATTACAATAATAAGTCTAGACAACATCTGTTACCTCGCATAATTACAAATCTATTTCTCTTGTAAGGAGAACTTTTAAGCTGTAGTCACTTAGCCATCAAATATCCAGTATTATAAGCTGTAGTCCCCATACTGTACATTACCGTCCCATAATTTATTTATTTTACAACCGGAAGTTGTGCCTATTGACTCTGTTCACCCATTTTGTCCATCTCTCAGTCTCTGGCCTCATCTCTGGCAAGCACTGATTTATACTCTGTATTACTGAGTTTGTTTGTTTTTTTTTGATTCCACGTGAAAGTGAGACCATACAACATTTGTCTTTCTGTGTCTGACTAATTTAGTGAAGCATAATGCCCTCCAATCCATTTATGTTGTGACAATGGCAAGATTAATTTCATTTTGATGGTTGAATAGTATTCCATGTGTATTTGTATGTATGTATATATACATAAAAATTCCATGTATATTTATATGTATGTGTATGGTGGAGAGTTCTGACAAAACATGGTCCACTAGAGAAGACAATGGCAAACCACTAAGCATCGTTGCCTTGAGAACTACACGAACAGTAAGAAAAAGTAAAAAGATGGGAAACTGAAAGATGAACTACCCAGGTTGGTAGGTGCCCAATATGCTACTGGAGAAGAGTGGAGAAATAACTCCAGAAAGAATGAAGAGATGGAGCCAAAGCAAGAACAACCCCCAGTTGTGGATGTGACTAGTGATGGAAGTAAAGTCCTATGTGGTAAAGAACAGTATTGCACACGAACCTGGAACATAAGGTTTATGAATCAAGGTAAATTGGAAGTGGTCAAACAGGAGATGGCAAGATTGAACACTGACATTTTAGGAATCAGTGAACTAAAATGTACCAGTAGTCGTGTATGAATGTGAGAGTTTGACTATAAAGAAAGCTGAGGGCCAAAGAATTGATGCTTTTGAATTGTGGTGTTGGAGAAGACTCTTGAGAGTCCCTTGGACCACAAGGAGATCCAACCAGTCCATCCTAAAGGAGATCAGTCCTGGGTGTTCATTGGAAGAACTGATGTTGAAGCTGAAACTCCAATACTTTGGCCACCTGATGCGAAAAGCTGACTCATTTGAAAAGACCCTGCTGCTGGGAAAGATTGAGGGCAGGTGGAGAAGGGGACGACAGAGGATGAGATGGTTGGATGGCATCACTGACTCAATGGATAGGTTTGGGTGGACTGCGGGAGTTGGTGATGGACAGGGAGGCCTGGTGTGCTGTGGTTCATGGGGTCGCAAAGAGTCAGATATGACTGAGCGACTGAACTGAACTGAACTGAACTAAAATGGACTGGAATGGGTGAATTTAACTCAGATGACCATTATATCTACTACTGTGGGCAAGAATCCTTTAGAAGAAATGGAGTAGCCCTAATAGTCAACAAAAGAGTCCAAACTGCAGTACTTGGATGCAATCTCAAAAATGAAAGATTGGTCTCTGTTCATTTCTAAGGCAAACCATTCAATATCAGAGTAATCCAAATATATGTCCCAACCAGTAATGCTGAAGAAGCTGAAGTTGAATGGTTCTACGAAGACCTATAAGACCTTCTAGAACTAACACCAAAAAAAGATGTCCTTCTCATCACAGGGGACTGGAATGCAAAAGCAGGAAGTTAAGAGATACCTGGAGTAACAGGCAAATTTGGCCTCAGAGTACAAAATGAAGCAGGACAAAGACTAACAGAGTTTTGCCAAGAGAATGCACTGGTCATAGCAAACACCCTCTCCCAACAACACAAGAGAAGACTCTACACATGGACATCACCAGATGGTCAACACCGAAATCAGATTGAATATATTCTTTGCAGCCAAAGATGGAGGAGTTCTACACAGTCAGCAAAATCAACACCGGGAGCTGACTGTGGCTCAGATCATGAACTCCTTATTGCAAAATTCAGACTTAAATGGAGGAAAGTAGGGAAAACCACTAGACCATTCATGTATAACCTAAGTCAAATCCCTTATGAATATACAGTGGAAGTGACAAACAGATTCCAGGGATTAGATCTGATAGACAGATGCCTGAAGAACTATGGGCAGAGGCTCATGGCATTGTACAAGAGGCAGTGATCAAGACCATCCCCAAGAAAAAGAAATGCAAAAGGCAAAATTGTTGTCTAGGAGGCCTTAAAAATAGCTGAGAAAAGAAGAGACGCTAAAGGCAAAGGAGAAAAGGAAAGATATACCCATGTGAATACAGAGTTCCAAAGAATAGGAAGGAGAGATAAGAAAGCCTTTCTCAGTGATCAATGCAAAGAGAGGAAAATAATAGAATGGGAAAGACTAGAGATCTCTTCAAAAAAATTAGAGATATCAAGGGAATTCTTCATGTAAAGATGAGCACAATAAAGGACAGAAATTGTATGGACCTAACAGAAGCAATTAAGAAGAGTTGGCAACAATACATGGGAGAACTATACAAAAAAGATCTTCACAATGCAGATAACCATGATGTTGTGATCATTCACCTAGAGCCAGACATCCTGGAATGTGAAGTCAAGTAGGCCTTAGGAAGCATCACTGTGAACAAAGCTAGTATTGGTGATGGAATTCCAGTTGAATTATTTCAAATCCTGAAAGATGATGCTGTGAAAGTGCTGCACTCAATATGCCAGCAAATTTGGAAAGCTCAGCAGTGGCCACAGGACTGGAAAAGGTCAGTTTTCATTTCAATCCCAAAGAAAGGCAATGCCAAAGCATGTTCAAACTACCGCACATTTTTACTCATGTCACACACTAGTAAATGCTCAAAACTCTCCAAGCCAGGCTTCAACAATACATGAACTGAGAAATTACAGATTTTCAAGCTGGTTTTAGAAAAGGCAGAGGAACCAGAGATCAAATTGTCAACATCCGTTGGATCATCGAAAAAGCAAGATTTCCAGAAGAACATCTATTTCAGCTTTATTGACTATGCCAAAGCCTTTGACTATGTGGAACACAATAAACTGTGGAAAATTCTTCAACAGATGGGAACACCAGACCACCTTGCCTGCCTCCTGAGAAATCCGTATGGAGGTAAAGAAACAACAATTAGAACTGGACATGGAACAACAGACTGGTTCCAAATTGGTAAAGCAGTACATCAAGGTTGTATATTGTCACCCTGTTTATTTACATCATATGCATGATGTATCATATGAAATGCCAGACTGGATGAAAAACAAGCTGGAATCAAGATTTCTGGGAGAAATATCAATAACCTCAGATATGCAGATGACACCACCCTTATGGCAGAAAGCAAAGAAGAACTAAAGAGCCTCTTGATGAAAGTGAAAGAGGAGAGTGAAAAAGTTGGCTTAACACTCAACATTCAGAAAACTAAGGTCATGGCATTTGTTCCCATCACTTCATGGCAAATAGATGGGGAAACAATGGAAGCAGTGAGAGACTTTATTTTTGGGGGCTCCAAATTCACTGCAGATGGTGACTGCAGCCATGAAATTAAAAGATGCATGCTCCTTGGAAGAAAAGCTATGAGCAACCTAGATAGCATATTAAAAAGCAGAGATATTTCTTTGCCAACAAAGGTCTGTCTCATCAAAGCTATGATTTTTCCTAGTAGTCATGTATATATGTGAGAGTGGACTATAAAGAAAGCTGGGTGCTGAATATTTGGTGCTTTTGAACTGTGGTGTTGGAGAAGACTATTGAGAGTCCCTTGGACTGCAAGGAGAGCCAATCAGTCAATCCTAAAGGAAATCAGTCCTGAATATTCATTGAAAGGACTGATGCTGAAGCTAAAAACCAATACTTTGGCCTCCTGATGAGAACAACTTATTGGAAAAGACTCTGATGCTGGGAAAGATTGAAGGCAGGAGGAGAAGGGGATGACAGAGGATGAGATGGTTGTATAGCATCACTCACTTGATGGACATGAGTTTGAGTAAACTCTGGGAGTTGGTGATGGACAGGGAAGCCTGGATTGCTGCAATCCAAAGAGTCCAAGGAGTCTGACATGACTGAGCTACTGGGTTGAAACAGAAATATATATATACATACATACAAATTTTCTTTATCCATTATTCATCAGTAGACACGTAGATTACTTCTATGTCTTGGCTACTATAAATAATGATTTGGTATGAGTAGTACTATTATAAACTAGGAGTGCATGCATCTTTTTGAGTTACCATTTTCTTTTCTTTCAGATGGACCGAAAATTGGAAATGCTGAATCATATGGTAATTGTACATTTAATTTTATTTTAGCAAACTCTATACTGTTTTCCCTAATGTCTGCACCAATTTTCATCTTTTTTTTTTTTTTAATGACTCTCTGAACCAAAAGAGCACAGTACATTCCTAAAAAATATAAATGGCATTTACTGGGTTGTCTTTATTTACTTGTTGTTACTAACAATGCATTAACAGTAAATTTAGGCTTGCAAACTATTTCAAGATGCTGATTACTTTGTTTCTTTACTATTCACTCATATTTAGTTTAGGAAAGACCCAGCCCATTTGCAGATAGTGGTGCCTCTTGTTTTTTCCCACAATTAATCACCTTTGCCAGTTCCAAACTTTCTAGTCTACAGGGATGACCTTGACCAACAGGATTTAAATAAAACTGCTTCAACTTCCATCACAAGACTAGGAAAGTGTGAGAAATTCTGTTCCCATCTTAACAGATTGGGGATCTTTGTAAGATTTCAATTTATCATTGTCTCCTCTTGCTCTACGTTTTGGTGTTGGTCAAGCTCTCCACTCTCAGGCATTCTGTTACCTTCATACTACATTGACCCACACTGGACACCACCCAGTTCATTTCACCTTCAAAAGGCTCATCCTCAGGAGACAGCCAACTGATGCTGGTGTTTTGGGAGTTAACTCATGGATAATTATTTCATCTCCACCCCCAACTGCCTGTTAGTCCTTCCTGTCCTCTGCTTACCTCATTTGCTTCACCCCCAGAGTTGGGCAGCCCCTGCATCCAGTCATCTTGCTGGGCCCTCTCTTCTTCCTCCTTAGACACTTCATCATGTATGTCCCAGCCTTTTTTTTTTTTTTTTTTTTTTCATTTATTTTTATTAGTTGGAGGCTAATTACTTTACAATATTGTAGTGGTTTTTGCCATACATTGACATGAATCAGCCATGGATTTACATGTGTTCCCCATCCCGATCCCCCCTCCCACCTCCCTCTCCATCCCATCATATCCCTCTGGGTCTTCCCAGTGCACCAACCCTGAGCACTTGTCTCATGCATCCAAACTGGGCTGGTGATCTGTTTCACACTTGATAATATACATGTTTCAATGCTATTCTCTCAGATCATTACACCCTTGCCTTTGCCCATAGAGTCCAAAAGTCCATTCTGTATATCTGTGTCTCTTTTTCTATCTTGCATATAGGGTTATCATTACCATCTTTCTAAATTCTATATATATGCATTAGTATACTGTATTGGTCTTTATCTTTCTGGCTTACTTCACTCTGTATAATGGGCTCCAGTTTCATCCATCTCATTAGAACTGATTCAAATATATTCTTTTTAATGGCCGAGTAATATTCCATTGTGTATATGTACCATAGGTTCCTTATCCATTCATCTGCTGATGGGCATCTAGGTTGCTTCCATGTCCTGGCTATTATAAGCAGTGCTGCGATGAACATTGGGATACACGTGTCTCTTTCAGATCTGGTTTCCTCAGTGTGTATGCCCAGGAGTGGAATTGCTGGGTCATATGGCAGTTCTGTTTCCAGTTTTTTAAAGAATCTCCACACTGTTCTCCATAGTGGCTGTACTAGTTTGCATTCCCACCAACAGTGTAAGAGGGTTCCCTTTTCTCCACACCCTCTCCAGCATTTATTGCTTGTAGACTTTTGGAGAGCAGCCATTCTGACTGGCATGTAGTGGTATCTCATTGAGGTTTTGATTTGCATTTCTCTGATAATGAGTGATGTTGAGCATCTTTTCATGTGTTTGTTAGCCATCTGTATTTCTTCTTTGGAGAAATGTCTATTTAGTTCTTTACCCATTTTTTGATTGATGTCCCAGCCTTTGAAGCTTAAACTTCTTCTAACATATATTCTGCTAAATAATTCAGTATCCTTTGTTTAACATATCTGGCTGAAGAACTGTGCCTGAGCACTTCACTTTTTATATGTAGGAAGGATTTTTTTGAATGCAGTGTGCCAAAGGGAGAAAAATTATTCTATTTCTCTAGAAGATGGGGACTCTAGTTATGGGCAGATTTAAATGCAATTTTTACCCTCCTGATTACATTCTCTCTCTCTATCCTCTGTCTCTGCTGCACTCTCTTTCCTTGCTCCTCTCGCTCTCCATCTGTCTCTATTTATCAACTCACCCAGTCATCTACACAGTTTCACAAATATTTGAGCAAGGGCAAGCTCCGATACACATGCTCTCAAACATTACTCGACTGTCTCTGAGCTCATTCTTCCAAGAGACAAGTAAGAAAATATCCTGGGGGCAAGTTAAGTGATTTTGGAAATGTGAGAAAATTTTTATATGGATGGCTTTTCATATAAGCTCCTCTGGATGATAAAGCAGAGGGATTCGATAAAGATTGTTTTAGTATTGGGTAAGTGGGAAATTATCATAAGGCTTCACAGATTGGCAGAGTTTGGAGAGAGAGAGAAACCACCCCACTCCCCCAAACAGATCTCTTCACAACATGACCCCTTTAGATCTCTGCTTGTATACTTAGAGGAATGTAAGCCTTGTTCCTCTGTGAAAGGGTCAATTTTATTTTTTCAATAGTCTTAATTGTAAATGTTTCCTTTATATCGCATCAAAACGCGATTCTGTAACAATCACTCATTGGCCCTGGCTTTATTCTCTGGAGTTTCACAATATAAGCTTATTCATTCTTTCAAATAATAGCATTTCAAATATTTGAAAAAACTCTCATTAATTTCACGTAGTCATCTCTTGCCAGGCTAAACACCTCCTTTTCCTTCAGCAATGTCATTTATGTTGCAGCTTCCAGACCCCTTACCTTCCTCATTGCAGTGCTTTGGAGTCATCTGTTTTGACACTGTATAGTATCAAAATGCCATATCCAGCTAAATGACACTCACAAAGCAGAAGGATAAATGCTGACAGAATTTAATGTAACTGAACCCCATACATTACCTCCAGGGCCAAGTCCAGAGAAACTATCCCCATCTTTCATCTGTACATTATACTTTTATTAATACAATGCAAGATTGCATTAGCTTTATTATAAATCACATGGCCTTCTGATATAACATGTCCTGACCTTTTGTTCTTAATCTCCATTCCTTTATCTGAATCTGAGCATTGGATTTCCTGAACTGCAATGCAAAGTTTTACATTTTACCTCAGACATTTCATTTTGTCAATTCTATCCCATATTTTTGTTTTGTGAAAATTTGAATGTCTATCCTATCATCAAAAATATCAGTTTTCCTGACACTTTGGAGGGTTTTTTTACCTTTTTTTTTCTTTTGAGGATTTGATTCTTTCAATGGAAGTCCATTGCAGTGATGAACCTATAACCTAGATTTCTTTGTTTCTGTCTCTGACTGGCATTGTAGGACCACATGTCTTTTGGGGAGATCACAGGATTTATGTCACACCTGGTCAAGCACAGTAGAGTCAGCTACAGTGTGGACCTGTGAAGCTGTCCTTCGCTTTTGCCCCTCCTGTGTGCCTATTAAGCCTCTCCACTCACAAGTTCCCACCACTACTGTCACTCAGGACCCGCAAAAGCATAGCCACTGCCACTTGTTCCCAGGCAACAGGCACTGTGGCCTCTCCCAGTTCCTCCTGTCACTTCCGTTGCCCTGAATCATTCAAGGTGCTACAACCCCAAGTGTTCAGTAGCAAAATCAAGGGTGACTATTTCCTTCGAACACCAGTGTTCTATATGCCATGATGTCAAACAGCATTTTAATCAAAGCTGCTTGTCTTAATCAATTCTTTCACTGTGACAATGCTGCCCAACAAGTAACACCAAAATATGTGTGGCTTACAGCCACTAACACTTAATTTTGACTTATGAGTTCATGGGCTGGCCATGGCTCTGCTGGGTTTGGGTAGAGTTGCCTGGGCTTAGGCTGCAGGTTGCATTCATATACATGTTCTTATGGAAATGGCAAAAGCTCAAGTACTCAGGAAAGGCATGATACCTTTGACCACTACAGAAGACACTTTAACTTCCATCCACCTATTGGTCCAAACAAGTCACATGGCCAAGAAGTATCTACTCCAGTAGGTGTGGAGAGGAAGGAAGGAAATTTTTGCACATAAATCTCATTTTTTATACAGCCTTCACTTTTATTCTCTTCAGGAGTCTAGAGGGCAGCAAAAGAATCCCTTTGATAAATATCATATCAGAATCACCTCTTCACCATGAGGCATAGAGCTCTGTCACTAAGTCAAGCCTATTTTTCCATTTCAAGATATTTTGTCTTCCTAAAAATGTCCTAATAAAGAGATGCCAGCAGGCCTACTCCACCACTTTCCCAGGCATGCTGTTTGAAACTAGCAGTAGATATATTTATGCTCAGGCTGAGGAGAGCTTTGCACCATTTGTCACCTTCTAAATCAAACCTACTTGGGGAAATAGGTGGGACTCCATAGTGTAACACAGTAAAGCATCTTTATTTTTCCACCATCTGTCTCTTTTAACCTGCTCAGGGTACTAGTCCCCGCCCCCCACTCTTTAGGTAAAAAGTTGGGTAAATTTAGAGACATTTTTAATCACTCTCAGATAATGGAATATCTTCTAGTCATTTATGCATATTAAGATAATTTTTAAAAAGTGTTTATTTATGTATTTATTTGGCTGCATTGGGTCTAGCATTATCATTTGGGATCTTCAGTGGGGCTCATGGACTCCCCAGTTGTGGGCCACAGGTTCAGTAGTTGCCACAAGTGGGCTTAGTTAATCCATGGGCATGTGGGCTCCTAGTTCCCCAACCAAGGATGAAACCCATGCTCTCTGCATTACAAGGGCAGATTCTTAACCCCTGAACCACCAAGGAAGTCCCAAGATAACTTTAGTTCAGTATTTAACATGTTCAGTCCACTACAAAAATACAGACTCCAAATGTCATTCTGTTTTTCCAAATTGGCATGGGTGTGGCAGCAAGCCTGCTGGGCAGTGTGCACATGGCCAGCGTCTTCTCTATTTCCTTGTTAAGTGACTGCCCCCTCCCCTACTCAGAAGGCTTCCCTGACTCCCCAAGATTGGAAGCAAGTAGGAAGGAGAGGTAAGGGGCAAGATTTTGCTGTTGTTGTTTAGTGGCTAAGTCCTGTCTGACTGTTTTGCTGACCCCATGGACTGTAGCCTGCCAGGCTCCTCTCCCCATGGGATTTCCTAGGCAAGAATATTAAAATGGGTTGCCATTTCCTTCTCCTGGGGACCTTCCTGACCCAGGGATCAAACCCAAGTCTCTTGCATTGCAGGTGGATTCTTCACTTCTGAGCCACCTGGGGAGTCCAAGGGGTAGGGTTAGTACTAAAGAAATCTGGCGTTGGTTCCTCTTGGCCTTGGCAGGTGCCTAAAGCTGAAGTTTTATCTTGTGGTAGCATCCTGAATATCTTTCCCAAGTTCCAGACTAATCCCTTGGTGTGGTATGAACCTCCCCTGCCAATGGCTGCTTATACTGTCCTTCTACTCCCACCCCTACTCTGGCCTCTCTCTGCTGAGAAGGCCTCACCCTGGCCATGCCCTGACAGACTGCTCTATTGTAGTGTTGGGCTGCACTCCACAGGCCTGGAAGCCCTTTACCTGCCCAGCTTCAAGACTGAAGACAAAAGCCCGGAGTCGGCAACAGAGACATAAGTGGTTTAGTGGATAAGAAACTCTTGCACATCTGAAGCAAAGTCTTGGAGGGACACCCCATTGTGAGGGACAGGCGGTGGGCAGGATATATTGGCAATAGTCATTACGTGGGAGCTGGAGGAGGTTACCAATTACAGGAGGAATAGATATCAGGTTAGCTCATCAGTTACCATGGGAACCAGCAGAGCTGGCATACCCCTCTCCATCTCTTTGATAGGAACAATCACCAGCTGGGCCTGGGGCAAGTATGTCATAAGTTTAATCATGTGAGTAGGGAGTAGATGAAGCAGGCACTGGTCAGGCAGGGAATGTACCGAGAGCAAGAGAACAACCACCTTGAGTGGCCTGACCATACAGGTAGGCTTCACACTTGGATTTGGGGAAATATATACACATGATTTTGATCTGCTCTCAGTGGTAATGCAGGCATTTCCCAAATAATGCCTTTTCATCATTGCTGCAAATGGTTTCAGTTAGGACCTTTTAAAAAATGAGACACCATTTTACTGTAAATCCTAAATTCAAAGAGCTGTTCTGCACTATCCCCAGGAAGCTCCTCGCAAGTAGCTGAAGGTCAAGGGAGAGGACTTCCTTCCCCTGCCCTGCCCAGCAGGAACAGACAAGGGGTGGGGGGCGTGGGGTGGGGAGAGGAGAGGCTATGTGAGGCGCACGGCCACAGCAGATCAGTGACTTTCTCCAGTAAGACTGTTTTGCCCTCTTCAACCTTCAACTGGCTAAACTTTCAGAGTGGGTGTTGGCTGACCAGACAGAACATGTTTTTGGCCCCTCCTAGATGAGTGTTCTTGCCTGGAGAATCCCGGGGACGCGGGAGCCTGGTGGGCTGCCGTCTATGGGGTCGCACAGAGTCGGACACGACTGAAACGACTTAGCAGCAGCAGCAGATGAGTCTTGGGGGAGAAGGCAATGGCAATTCACCCCAGTGTTCTTGCCTGGAAAATCCCAGTGATGGCGGAGCCTGGTGGGCTGCTGTCTATGGGGTCACACAGAGGTGGACACGACTGAAGCGACTTAGCGGCAGCAGATGAATCTTGGGCTTCCCAGGTGGCGCTAGTGGCAAAGAACCTACCTTCCAATGCAGGAGACATAAGAAAGGCTCAATCAAAGGGTTCAATCACTGGGTCAGGAAGATCCCCAGGAGGAGGGCACAGCAACCCACTCTTATATTCTTGCCTAGAGAATCCCATGGACAGAGGATCCTGGGTCAGTACGGTCCATAGTGTCGCACAGAGTTGGACATGACCGAAGTGCCTTAGCATGCACCCAGATAAGTCTTACCTAAGCCTTAAGTCTTACCTTACCTTCAGATTGGAATTTGCAGATACCTCGAGGTATTGGCAGCATTCTTTCTGTTAAAGAAAGAGATCTGAACATCTTATCTATTCTATAAATGAGATAAGTTTCTGAGAAATTAAGCAAAAGTTCCAAAGTCACACAGCTTCTTGACATAAAAGTATTCAAGTTATGTGTAATCTGTGATCCTATTAACGTCTCTTTTCTTAAATTGATCATAGTTAGAATGGGCTAATATACAACAGAAGATGGTAAGTCAAGGCTTACATAAAGGTTAAATGAATGAAAGTGTTGAAAGCTTTTAGCAGAATATGGTAGAGATGAAGCACTCAGTCCTGGCCCTTTCTTCTCTTTTCCTTCCTTCTATCCTCCATCTTTTGACTTCTTTCACTTTCTCCAAAGATTCACGTATACAATATTGCATGCATAAGCAAGTTGAATAAAAATTGCCATTAATCATAAATCAATTTGGCAAAAATCATCTTTAAAGTTATAAAGCCTAGTTTTATCCTTTATACTTAAAAGCTATTAGGGGATAAGAAACAGGAACTTCCAAACTGTAGCATTAGTTTTGCTCTGTCTATAAAAGCAAATGATTTAGGAAAACCTAAACGTCCAAAAATAAGGGAATGTTTAAAGGAATTAAGGGAGGCCTGTACAGTGATGACATGGACACTAAATGTGACATGGATACAAATATGACATGGACACTAAAATCTCATAGACAAACAAAAACATATTAAATGAACAAAAGTATTTTTTTCAAAACTGTGGTATAGTCTAATGTCAGTTTTAATAATAAACATTTTTATTCTTTTATATTTTATTTCTGGAAGGATAAACCTGAGGTTGTGAACCAGAGTGGTCATCTTTGGGCTGGGAGTTATTGATGATTTTTTACTTTTATACTTATCTGTGTTTCTCAAACATTTGTACTATAGTTTTTTTTGTTTGTTTGTTTTGTTTTTTTAGCGTATATGAAAAAAAAGGGTGGGAGATGATTGTGAAATTGAAAGATAGTGTTGAACTTTAGGATAAATGGGTTTTGCCAGAGTTATGCTCTATTGGTGAAAGGAAGACCTAACACATATATGCAGGAGGCTATGCTCACTGATTCTCTGCCCAGGAGCAATGGTCAAAACGCAGAGAATAAGAGGCTCTTTCGACTAGGAGCAGATGTTTCATCTGAGCACAAGCCTCCAAGGCTTCATATCATGCTCAAAAAACCGTTTTATAAAGTCTGTAAATTTGACAGAAGTAAGCAAATGCTCCCAGTCAATGAAACAGTTTTAAATGTCTGCTTTTCCAAAGAGGTTGATGAGAAATAATAGTTTCTCCACTAATTTCATTTTTCTCTAAAGAAAGCAAGAGAGAAAGTGAAATGTGACATAATAGAAAAATAGAAGAGCCAGCAGGTTGAATATACTCATTGTTTCTTTCTTTCTTTCTTTTTTTTGATGTGCAAGGGAGGGATCATCACTCTCTCAGTGGGGAGAATTCTCCTTCTGTTTCATTCAGACATCCATGTAGCCAGTAAGTGTTCAAACACTCACAGAATGCCTACAGGTGAATTTGGTGAGACATCTGAAAGTTTCACAAGTTTGGTATTTCAGTGTAAGTTAGGAAGAAAATTTCCATGTTAAATTGAATTTTAAATTTTCTGGCAATTAGAAAGGAGTCAAGGATGAATGACAACTGAAATTCAAGGGATATCTTTTGAAGAAATAGTAGTGGAAAAGTTGTACTTATAAAATTTAAAAATGAATACTGTGTATATAATGTGTATATATATATATATATACACACACGTAACAGACAAACATCAAATTCCTTTTTCTTTGGACTTTATATACCTGTGCGTGTGTGTGTGTGTGTGTGTGTGTGTGTGTAGGGTTCTAAAGGGAAAAAATAAATAAATACCTGCAGTTTTTTAATCTTATAGAAATGTATTAGTAAAATGGCATGAAATGAGTGCAATGAAAGATTGGCTTATAGGCTCATTATGGAAGAAGTTCAGACTTTGGAGCTCTTGAGACAGATCATTATTTACAATGCTCAAATCAGGGAAGTATATCTGCAATAATCAAACCTCTCATTTCTTAAAGAATTCATCACATCCGGGTCAGTTCCAGTTGCAAGGACCAATGTTTACTCCGTGTAGAAACAGATGGAAGCTCTGTATTTTCTGTCTTGATCACGGTAATTAACTTCTATTCTGTTGTCAAGTACTGGTCAGGGTAGTGTTAGGATCCAAGATAAAGCAAGATTGACATATAAATTCATCCGTAGGATAAGCAATCCAAATGGCAAAAGGACACGGCAATAAGGACGGTGCTTGAGAATTCCAAACCTTGCCAAGAGCAGTGTTTTTCACAACCCAAGGCAAGACCTAGAACAGCAAGTTAAAAAAAACAAAATAAAACTCTACAAGTCAGGAATGAGAGGGAAGAGGGCAGTTTAGCAGGCAGTGATCAGGACTGATTCAATGATGTTTAAATGGGCCCCATAACTATTAAAAAGACACCTCATTCAGAAACCAATACAGATAGAGGCTTAAAGGCCAGGAAACTGCAAAGATGTGATAAACCACTGAATACCAATAATTGCACTTCTTTAGGTAAAAGGCTGAAAGTGCATCAACATTTCAATTATTAGGTTAAATTGGTTAATATGCTTTCCAAATAATAAAATGGCTTTTTAAGATGTCAGAACAATCTACTACTTTTCTGCTTATAGTACCTAGCTTTAACCAATTTCAGATATAAGTGTGTTAGTCACTCAGTCATGTCCAATTCTTTATGACCAAGACTGTAACCCACCAGGCTCCTCTGTCCATGGGATTCTCCAGTCAAGAATACTGAAGTGGGTTGTCATTCCCTTCTCTAGGGGCTCTTCCTGATCTAGGGATCAAACAGGTCTTCCGCATTGCAGGCAGATTCTTACCATCTGAGCCACCATTGAAGTGATGTCCTGTGTTAAATTCTCCTTAATATTTTTCCAACTTAGGGTATTCTTTTGTTTTGGACGCTTGTTATAGGAAACAAATGTATTGGCCACTGATCTGTTATAATAAGAGGCAGATTTATTTAAAGAGCACAATACATTGTTTCTCAAGAATTATGTTCACATTTACGGTGATTAAATATTAATTAGATTCCTATATCCCATGAAATGCTAAAGGGAAAATAGTAATTTAAATGATATTCTTAACTTTTACCATGATGTCACTTATCAAAGGCGTCTGTGATATCAAAGAATTGTGTATTTAAAAGGTATTTTGCCCCTAAAGGAAAGCACAGCTATTTTAAAAGCTCTGTAAAGGTCTTAATTCTGTTAAAAGTCCTTTGAGCCCTCAAGGAGAAAGAAGTTGCAAAAAAGACAAAGTATTTTTTATAATCATAGTTCATTTAGGATCTTATTATTGTATATCTGATTCATAATAAAATTTGAACATATCACTTTTGGCTAACTGAAAGAGGTTTTAAAGAAATATTTATTTATGACTACATCAGGTCTCAGCTGCAGCACTCAGGGGGCTTCTTTATAGTTGTGACTTGCAGACTCTCTGGTTGTGGCACACAGATTCAGTAGCCCCATGATGTGGATTTTAGTTCCCTGACCAGGGATCAAACCTGCATCTCCTGCATTGGAAGGTGGATTCTTAACCTCTGGACCACCAGAGTAAGTCCCTACATGAATTTTTAATAGAATCTAAAGACTTTTTCCTCTGCTTAAGCAAAATGCATTTACATAGGCAGGATAATTTTCTGCTACAATGTATTTCTACCACTCAGACAAAAATCAATGTTTTCAAGGTTCAAACTGAAAATATGTTATTTCTCCAAGCTTTCAGATTTCAGGAAAAATTATAATTGCCAAGAGAAGAACAAAGAAAATATGAGATTTTCTGCACTCTTAAAAACCCAAAGTTGTTTAATTCATGTTTTATCATTCAGATAAAGCCAGGAACTCCATGATCTCTGATGTAATGTTTTCACAGATAAGTGATTAGTTTTTTGGAAAGCTTTACCAGATGCCATAGCTTCATTAGTTGCACAAGCCCCATTTGCCACTACAAGGCTTTGATTCATGAACAAAACTAGTGGAGGTGGTGAAATTCTAACTGAGTTATTTAAATAGAAGGGGAAAAAGTGGAAGCAGTAACAGATTTTACTTTCTTGGGCTCTCAAATGACTGCAGACAGTGACTGCAGCCATGAACTAAAAAGACACATGCTCCTTGGAAGGAAAGCTATGAAAAACCTAGACAACATATTATAAAATAGAGACATCACTTTGCTGACAAAGGTCTGTATAGTCAAAGCTATGGTTTCTCTAGTAGCATGTACAGATGTCGAGAGTTGGACTATAAATAATACTGAGTGCTAAGAATTGATACTTTCAAACTGTGGTGCTGGAGAAGACTTTTGAGAGTCTCTTGGACTGAAAGGAGATCAAACCAGTCAATCCTAAGGGAAATCAACCCTGAATATTCACTGGAAGGACTGATGCTGAAGCTCCAATAGTTTGGCCACCTGATGTAAAGAGCTGACTCATTGAAAAAGACCCTGATGCTGTGAGAGATTGAAGGCAGTATAAGAAGTGGGTATCAGAAGATGAGATGAACAGATAGCATCACTGGCTCAATGGACATGTATTTGAACAAACTCCAGGAGACAGTGAAGGACAGGGGAGTCTGTGGTGCTGCGGTCCGTGGTGTCACAAAGAGTCAGACACGACTTAGGGACTGAACAACAACCAGATACCACGTTTCATATGTGTTTCAACATATGCTTAGGCTAATAAACTGACTTAAGTTTAGATTTAGTAAAATACTTCATTACTTTTTAAGAATTTAAATGCAGTGCATGCTTTCAGGCAGAGTGGTAAAGAATTTGTCTGCCAATGCAGGAAGTGTGGGTTCAATCCTTGGGTCAGGAAGATCCCCTCGAGAAAGTGAAAGAAGTGGAAGTCGCTCAGTCATGTCCGACTCTTTGTGACCCCATGGACTGTATAGAATTCTCCAGGCCAGAATACTGGGGTGGGTAGTCTTTTCCTTCACCAGCGGATCTTCCTAACCCAGGGATCGAACCCAGGTCTCCTGCATTGCAGGAGGAGCAATGCTGAACCAGCTGAACCACAAGGAAAGCCCAAGAATACTGGAGACGATAGCCTATCCCTTCTCCAGCAGATCTTCCTGACCCAGGAATTGAACCAGGGTCTCCTGCATTTCAGGCAGATTCTTTACAAACTGCACTATCAGGGAAGACCTAGGAAATAGCAACCCATTCTAGTATTCTTGCCTGGAAAATTTCATAAGCAGAGGAGCTTGTTTGACTAAAGTCCATAGAATCACAGAAGTGACAAACATGACTGTGTGCGCGCGCACACACACACAGAGAGAGACATTTTCTTTTGCTTGTACAAAAATGTGTTTAAATAGTGGAGGGGAATTTTCTGTTATGATAGATTTCTATCACTGAGACACAAATGGACATTTTCAAGGTTCAAATAGAAAATATGTAAATTCTCCAAACTCTCAGATTTCAGGAAAGACTATAATTGCCAAAAGAAGAATAAAGAAAATATGAGATTTCTGCACTCTTAAAAACCCAAAGCTGTTTAATTTATGTTTTATCATTCAGATAAAGCCAGGAACTCCATGTTCTCTTCTGTAATTGTTTCACAGATAGATGATTAGTCTTTTGGAAAGCCTTACCAGATGTTGTTTCATGTGTGTTTCAACATGCTGTTAGGCTAATAAAATAAGTTAAGTTCAGATGTAAAATTTCTTGTTATTTTTAAAAATGTAAATGCTGTTCATTCTCTTTTGGATTTTGATTAATCTAAGACGACTCGAAGTGTTCTAGGGCATCAAGATTATTATGTTTTTGAAACTTAACTTGTAATATGAAATACACAGACTATGTAATAATAATAATATCCAGTTTGAAGAGCTTATGAGCATTGATCTTTATGTGTTTTGTAGTAAGTAGTGGATAAAATAATACCAGGAAGACTGTGAATCTGTTTTCTTATCACCAGAAACAGATTTTGAGATGGAAAATTACACACAGGAAGTTTAATGGGAGTAAGTCCCAGAACAACACCTGTGGGGGTTGAAGGAAGCAGGATTGTCAGCAGGAGAAGATGGAAAGCTTTCACGAGTCCAAATGGTATTCGCTATTTCTCTCTGTTTCATGCATTTGTTTCAGTCTTTGCATCTTTTTTATTCTTCTTTACCAGGATCTGGTTTATCTCCTTTTCTATGCACAAGGGAAAGAGGAAGATGAGGAAGATGACTGACTGATTGGTTCCCTTCTCCTTAGTTTATATCCCTTCTATACTAATTCCCAGGGAAGACAGAATCTGATTGGCCCAATTTGTATCAGGTGTTTATTTTGAGCCAATCATCTGTGGCCAGAATGGCAGAGTCACTGTGTTTTAAACATGGCTACTGAAGTCCTTCCCTGGTGGGTGGAATTAGTTCTCAGAAGAAGGGACTTACCATAGGCTGAGAAGACAGCACAAAACACCTACTGTACCTGTTTTATTCTCCTTAGCTCTCCTCTGCATCTCTGCAAATTGCAAGACATTCTTGATGGGAAGTTTCCTTAGTGTTTTTCAGCTTTACAAATATGGATGCAGAGAGCTAGATATAAATGTGAATCTTTCCAAATTGGAATAATGTATTAATTAGTTTAATCATATGTAGCAATATCACATGCCATAGTTGAAAATAATTGCTTCATACAGAGATCTTCAAATAGAGCTCTTTCTCCTAATTGAAAGAAAAACACACTGAAGTTGATCTGTGTAATGCTTAGAGTGGTACATTTACCAGGTACCAGGGAGAATGTCCTCCATAACCCTTGATACCCAGGTGTTTACACTGAAAAATAGATCTTTCTGAATTAAACCAGAAAAGCTTTAGATAATATTTTCTTTACTAATTATACTCTTTTTACTCTTTAAGTCACTCTGCCTCACTGCTATCAGCAGTGGGTTTAAGTAAAAACAGGAAGAAACATGTAAGCTGGGTCCACAGATTGCAAACTGTGTGGAGATCATCTTTGCTTTTTGCCTTTAGCATAAAATTTACTTGTACCTTATCTTAATTGCCAGTCTTTATCCTTGTAGTAAAAGTAAGATACCAGACATGAATGTGGATGATTTCTTCTTCCAAAAGACAGTGAAATCCTTTGACTCTGCCAAGTAAACAAAAGCCGTTTTCCATTAGTTGGCCAGTTCCTTGGTTTCTCAAATGCATGGTCCCTATGCGTGGGCAGAATCAGTGCAACTCCTCGTAAGGGAATGTCAGTTCTTTCCCAGGAAAGTACAAGGGTGACAAGTTTCTGTGATAATGCTTTCTGTTCTGTTCCTAACCCACATCTTTTAAAAAGGAAATTTTACCATGCCAGTCTTGGACTTGGAGCCTCAGCTGAGGCCTAACAAGAAGAGAGTTGTACTTCTTAACATGAACGAACATGGTTTGCAGAATAAAGAGTGTTTGTAAAACATGTTTGGGGTACATAGAGCACACCAGCCTGCAGGGATGGGTTGGGGGAGGGTGACTGGTGGGGAGAGGAGGGAGGTTGAAAGTTTGATAAGTGGAATCATCTAAATGTCTAAGGTAAGATGATAGATGACCTTCCTCATATACAAACTTCACTTCTTATTAAAGGAAGGAAAGAAAGAAAGTGCAATAGATAAAAGACATGCAGCTACTGGAATGCTCACACCAGCTGGATCATTCTTTCCCTATCATGGGTCTGAGTAAGTTGCAACACAGAACAAATGTTGATTTTTCTTGCTGGGAAATGGCCTCTAATTTTTATGGTCATGATATATCACCAAGTTTTTAAAGTGGAACTAAATGGTCGCAGGAAGATGAAAATAGAAAAGGCAATGTTAGAATCCTATTTTGAGACCTTTCTTGTGCAGGCAGCATCCTTCTTTACACTGGTAATAACAAATGATTTCCTTTTGTGAGAGTTTTCTTTTCAGTGCAAGGTCACTTGTCTTTATACTGATTTCTAGACTTTTGCAGTAGCTGAGTTTTAGCAAACCAACTTATAGGTTTCTATTGTTTTTCCATTTGGTATTTGATTATTTCATCAAACATTTCTGTCATTTTTAGTGATATTCCTTTTGTATCTTGTGAATTTTTAAAATTTTATTTATAGGCTTTTTTTTTTAAAATTTTTTTTTTATTTTTCAGTGGGTTTTGTCATACATTGATATGAATCAGCCATAGAGTTACACGTATTCCTCATCCCGATCCCCTCTCCCACATCCCTCTCCACCCGATTCCTCTGGGTCTTCCCCGCCCACCAGGCCCGAGCACTTGACTCATGCATCCCACCTGGGCTGGTGATCTGTTTCACTATAGATAATATACATGCTGTTCTTTCAAAACATCCCACCCTCACCTTCTCCTACAGAGTTCAAAAGTCTGTTATGTACATCTGTGTCTCTTTTTCTGTTTTGCATTTAGGGTTATTGTTACCATCTTTCTAAATTCCATATATATGTGTTAGTATGCTGTAATGTTCTTTATCTTTCTGGCTTACTTCACTCTGTATAATGGGCTCCAGTTTCATCCATCTCATTAGAACTGATTCAAATGAATTCTTTTTAATGGCTGAGTAATATTCCATGGTGTATATGCACCACAGCTTCCTTATCCATTCGTCTGCTGATGGGCATCTAGGTTGCTTCCATGTCCTGGCTATTATAAACAGTGCTGCAATGAACATTGGGGTGCACGTGTCTCTTTCAGATGGTTGAAATGCTTGAATGTGGATTTTGTGAGATGTTGGTAACTTAAATCTGGGCTTCAATTGTATGTTTTTTTCATACTTCTAACTTTATTCAGTCTCCCATTTTAGTCAGTCTCTAATTGTGCAGTAGTTTGAGCATTCTTTGGCGTTGCCTTTTAATGGGATTGGAATGAAAACTGACCTTTTCCAGTCTTGTGGCCACTGTTGAGTTTCCCAAATTTGCTGGCATATTGAGTGCAGCACTTTAATAGCATTGTCTTTCAGGATTTGAAGTAGCTCAACTGAAATTCTATCACCTCCACTAGCTTTGTTCATAGTGATGCTTCCTAAGGCCCACTTGACTTCACATTCCAGGATGTCTGGCTCTAGGTGAGTGATCACACCATCGTGATTATCTGTGTTGTGAAGATCTCTTTTGTACAGTTCTTCTCAGGTTTTTCGTAAAACTGCTGGTGCAGTTGCAAAATTAACATGGCTTTTTTGAGTCTGTTCTGTTGTGGCTAAACTTATCTTGTCACTTCAAGACATCCCAGTAAGAACCTGCAATATCTGGTATTGCTTTTAATCAATCAACTTCATGAACAAGATTGCCCTTGTTTGTCATTTTTGCAATATAAGTTTTCAAAGCATATATATATATATATTATCATATATAGCTGTGATATATTTACCACTAAGCCACCTGTGAAGCCCCATATGTGTAAATAATATCACATATATCTGTGAGGTCTCTATGATATCATATATATGATGTACCTATGATATATGATATTACTTTTAAACATATCATGTGTGTGTGTTACTTGCTCATTCGTGTCATACTTTTTGTGACCCCACGGACTGCAGCTGGCCAGGTGCCTGTGTCCACGGAATTCTCAAGGCAAGAATACTGCAGTGGGTTGTCTGTCATTCCCCTCGCCAGGGGATCTTCCCGACACAGGGATCAAACCCAGGTCTCCTGCATTGTAGGCAGGTTCTTTACCATCTGAGCCACCAGGGAAGCCCCAAATATATCATAGATATATATTATATAGATCTCCTTCAAATCACTATATTAGAATAATCTCAGAACTCTAAAAATACTTTCAGTAATCTCTTATTTTTAATTTTGAGAATTAAAGAATCTAATGTGTCTGTTGCTGCTGCTGCTGCTAAGTCACTTCAGCTGTGTCCGACTGTGCAACCCTATAGATGGCAGCCCACCAGGCTCCCCCGTCCCTGGGATTCTCCAGGCAAGAACACTGGAGTGGGTTGCCATTTCCTTCTCCAAATATGTCTGTATGTTTGTGAGAAAAGATACCACCATATGAAAACTATCGCTCTCAGGCATACCATTCATACCTCTCTGACCAGTATATGAGAATTGGCTATTGTTTTGCAAACTGGAATTTAGCAAGAAATGCTGCATTTGTGATTCTTCGGGACAGTTTGGCTGGTGAAAACCCTGGAAGCCAAGGAACCTGGGCAGTTAGAAGCAGGCCACCTCTTCCAGCCACCTCTGTTGTGAATCCCATTCCTTCTCCCTTACACTGACATAAAATCAATGAACCGGCTGCTAGATCATTCTGGAAATGCATACATTTTAATGTCTCTTACTCCTGTAATGCAGAAGCCCTATAAAGCTGCAAAACAATTTTCTCCAGGGAGGCCTAGAGAAGGAGGCCCAATCAAGGAGGCCTAATATAAAACGCTGGAGCCTGGGGCTTGTTGATTTCTGGACTGCCCCTGTGAATTTCTCCTTTAATATCCACGAGACTCTATAGGAGTTTGCACAACTGGAATTTTGATAAAAGCTAACCACTTCAAAATGCTGCTGTGGAGGAAGAGTCCAAAGCAGTTGTTCTGGGGCAGTTTATGGCTGTAAATTGTACCTGTTTTATCAATTATAACATCACCGTCTATTCCATTCCTACTTCACACTACTTCCAGAGAGTGCTGCTGTTTTTTTGAGTGGTTTGCTTTATCATAAATATTTTGTTTCTATTTAAGACTTTTGTGGTGGCGATATTCCCTTTACATATAGGAAACTGAATCAAGACAAAGAGAACAATGTATTTCATGAGAAATGTTTTAGAAAAGATAATATGTGTGTGTGTGTGTCTGTGTGTGTGTGTGTGGTGTATGGTATGTGTGGGTGTTCTTCCCTAGAAGAGCTATTAAAATGTTGGACTATGAGTAAGATTTTTTTTCATTGTTTCCATATTCTCTAGGATTATGCTAATTATACTTTAAGCCTTTTTTGGTGTTTCATTTACATTTTAAGATTTTGAGGGGCGTAGCATTGGACCATTAGCAATTATTGAAAACTTCAGAAAGTAAATGAAATTTTATTGATTTCTTTCTTAACTTAGAACACATTTTCCTTTCAGTATATTCAAGAGAGATTTCTATAAATCTCTACTAAATCAACCTTATTTTGTTGAACTACATCTTCTGTAACTTACTATCTCACTTTTTTTAATCTTCACAAGGTGTTGATTTCTAAGAATAGTATAGATTTCAGGACAGGTAACGTCTCTCTTGGAGAAGGCTAAGGCACCCCACTTCAGTACTCTTGCCTGGAAAATCCCATGGATGGAGGAGCCTGGTAGGGTGCGGTTCACGGTGTCGCCAAGAGTCGGACAGGACTGAGTGACTTCACTTTCACTTTTCACTTTCACGCATTGGAGAAAGCAATGGCAACCCACTCCAGGGTTCTTGCCTGGAGAATCCCAGGGACGGGGGAGCCTGGTGGGCTGCCGTCTATGGGGTCGCACAGAGTCGGACACGACTGAAGCGACTTAGCAGCAACGTCCCTGTTTGGTGAAGCTGAGTGCTCAATTTTTGCTGGGTTCTGAAACTGCAGGGTATTTTGGGAGGGTGGAACAGTGCCAAAATCCTGCTTGGAACTTATTGGGCCATTTTAAATTAAAGACAAGGTGCAAATGAAATTATTTGCAAAACAGAAGTAGAGTGACAGAAATAGAAAACAAACTTATGGTTACCAGGGGTTAAGGATGGAAGAGGGATAAATTGAGAGATTGGAATTAACATGTACTCACTACTATATATAAAATAGACAACTAATAATGAGCTGC
Organism: Muntiacus reevesi; assembly: GCF_963930625.1. Lineage (NCBI taxonomy): Eukaryota > Metazoa > Chordata > Mammalia > Artiodactyla > Cervidae > Muntiacus > Muntiacus reevesi. The sequence goes on along the minus strand of NC_089256.1, from coordinate 4,939,748 downwards.
CATATAACATAGGGAACTCTGATTAATACTCTGTAATGGCCTGTATGGGAAAAGAATCTAAAAAAAAAAAGGCTATATGTATATATATAGCTGATTGACTTTGCTGTTCAGCAGAAACTAATACAACTTGGTAATTCAATTATACTCCAATAAAAATTAGAAAAAATAAAATAAACTGAAGGCATATTTCTCTAGAACTTTGTGATTTTTTTATAACGATTTTTTTTTTAAACTGGGAAGTTTTTTGTTTTGTTTTAATCATGCCATGCAGCTTATGGAATCTTAGATCCCTGACTAGGGATTGAAATCAGGCCTTGGGCAGTGAAAGCCTGGAGTCCTAACAACTAAATCACTAGGGTACTCTGGGGTTCCCTGGGGTTCATTTATTTATTTATTTTTGTTATCTGTGCTTATGTTTTCATGGTGTTTTTCTTGAATCACATAGTGATTCTCCATCATGTAGTTATCTTTGCATTTGAAAATTTCTTATTCTCCTTTTGCTAGGGGCTATTCAGATAACCAGAAGTCATCTGGTGTGACTGTGATAGGGGTGGGTGTGTGAGTGTTGCGGTGAGTGACTTATACCCATAGTATGCCTTCTGCTGGCTCAAAACTAGGTGAGGCACTCCCGTCCTTATTGCTCTTCATTATGGACACATGCTTCTCCTGCCAGTTTCTCAGCACAAATGTGGAAGGGGTATATTTGCTTATAACACAGTTTCTTGTTTCCAGTTATTGCCCTGGGGTCTCGCATGTTGTTGTTTAGTTGCTAAGTCACATCTGACTTTTTTGCAACCCCATGACCTGTAGACCTCCAGCCTCCTCTGTCCATGGGATTTGCCAGGCAAGAATAAAGAGAAATGTTGCCATTCCCTTCTCCAAGGGATCTTCTTGACCCAGGGATCAAACCCACATCTCCTGCTTGGCAGGCAGGTTCTTTACCAACTGAGCCCCTGGGGAATTCAGGGCCTCTCACGAGTCCATGAAAAAGCCTGGATAACCCTGGAGATGCCCTCATTTCTGCAGTTGTCCCTGCCTGCGTGTGTATGATCTGTGGCTTTCTCTACTTTTATCCTGGTTTCTGTTTTTTCACAGATTCATCCATGTTTCTGATTCACAACTGACAATATTTCTTGGTTAGCGGTGATATTATGAATATATTTTCAGATGAATTCATTTAAATATCTAGCTAACTCTCTATATATTCTGACAAATTTGAATGACTTCAGTCAGCCATCTTAACCTAGTTTCTTCTCTTGTAATATTTCACAGAGATAGAAGACTGTGGTTGTAAATAGCATCCTCTTTTGTTTATGCCTTTTATTTTAAAGCTGAGGATCTACTTTGATTAATCTTCATATTGAAGTTTCTATTACTACACTAATTGAAGTATGTTTTGATACAAGAGTTACTGCTGAACTAAACAGAGCTGTTTTTCATTCAAATCAGAGTGATTTCTAATTTCAGGATTTAAGAAACACTTCAAACCCTCAAGCAACATTTTATAATGCAGCACAGGTAGAACCTTTAAGAAACTAAATCTGTGCATCATTAGCAATCAGTGAAAATATCACTAATAAATGCCCATAATTACTAGCTCTGGGAGGAAAAAATTATGAGAGGCTGAAGCAATGTCTTAGAAGAGTCCAGATGATCTCTCTAATCAATGATTTTCTTCTTTGGAGTTGAGTGATGAGACAGTTTTGCCCTTTATCTTACCCTGATGAGGCAGAGTGGCATGAGATTCAGTAGAATCAGTTTTAAGCTGCGCTGGTACCATGGAAGACTAGTGGACTGGCTCCCAAGATGTTTCTGGTAGCCAGACTTAGGAGAGATTAAAGTGAATATACCCCTGAATATATTGAGCTCATGCTGTCAGTTTCTCTGATACTGTGTTCAGAGATTCAGTTGATTCCAGAGTCCAAATATCTTGTTGAGAGACAAGATATTTTTGGCTTTTTTGTATGAATCTTCACAAATCCAGTCCAGGTGGAACTATTTAGAAATGAAGTGAGGAAATGTAGCAGCTTAATAATCCTTGGGTTTCCTGCCAGAAATAGCTTGCTAATACGAAGAAAGATGGTTAGGCAGAAGGAAATGCCTCTATTAGTGGATGCCTTAATTGAAGCTGAGGTGATTGTTAGCTATATTATCTCAAACTGTATAATTTCTACTTTTGAGGTAGTAGGCTGTGTGATTTCCTCAATTTGATAAGACACATTAAGATGATTAGTTGTATTAGCAGCTTTTTTTCTTGATAACAAACAACTCTGAGAAAAGGGAAGTAGAACAGGAGAAAGTAATATGATAGGCCTTGGACACTGAAGTTATTGTCAGACTGAGGCAACACAGGTAGGCCTCTGCTGGATTCTGGCCACAGAGATAAGAGTCTGGAATAGAGGACCTCAGCTGGGCCTGGAGTGTGGCTAGTTTCAGCTTCATGGAAAAAGGCAGCTCTTTGCAAAATGGAAAAAAAAAGTCACGTTAGAGGAATCTGAACTCAAAGAATTGAAGAATATGATGAATGATGATCACACATAAATGGAAACCAAAAGGGCTAATTAGCCCAAGTTGATAGGAGCTGGTCCCTTTCAGCTCTAAAATTCTGCTGACAAAATGAACTCAAACAATCATGACCTCTGTCTTCTGTTTTCTTGGAAACAAAAAGACTAGAAAATGAGAACATCTCAACAATCTGTGTTTTCAACACTCTCACTTCCCTTTTCTAACTCCCCATGTCCTGCAGCTGGATTGGAAGGAAGATCTGGAAGCTTAGGCATTTCGGGCTGGGAAATCAGGTTGAGCTTGAGCTAATTCCTTGCTTTCTGTTCACTCTCCCTTTCTTCCTTCTTTATTATTTTCTAAGTCTTGTTATAATAGTCTTTATTATTTTCCCACTAAGTACTGATGCTCCCTGTTCACAAAGATATAAAGGAAATAACGGGATTAGATAGAGTGAAGAAGCAGGAAGAAACCGAGGAAGGAAAGGGTGAAAGGGAGGGAGTCGCTCAGTCATGTCCAACTCTTTGTGACCTCACCGACTGTAACCCGCCAGGCTCCTCTGTCCATGGAATTTTCCAGGCAAGAATACTGGAGTGGGTTGCCATTGCTTTCTCCTGGGGATCTTTCCAACCCAGGGATTTAACCCAGGTCTCCTGCACTGCAGGCAGATTCAATACCATCTAAGCCACTGAGGAAGCTGAAAGGGAGGGAAGAGAACAGAAAAAGATGTGGGATGCAAAAGAAGAGGCAGTTTCAGTTGGTGATGAACCTAATATTTGGTTCTAAATAAATGATCAGACAAAAGCTTTACATGAAACACAGGGTTTCCCTAAGAGCGTTTGGTGAAGAAATAGTGGTTGGATGTAAAGAAAAGTAAAGAGGTGACAAGAGGAGGCTACAAAAGAATATCGCCTCTCCTGAAACTTTTTCCAAAGCCATGCCATTTTTGGACTATTTCTGTGTGCTACTGCTGACTGTATAATATCTCCATGCCCTTCCCTTGAATGTATGTGTTTTGTCCTAATGAGTGTTTGATGAATGAAAGGAACATTGGGGGAAATGGCTATTCTCTTAATTCAGGTTAAAATTGAAGCCCTCAAATGTAATTTCTAAGTTTTAGTCAAATTAGTTAGCCAGTGAAGGGACGGAAATGGGAAAATGGGGAGCAGTGAAAAGTCCCAAGTGTGTGTCATGTCTACGTGCAGGTATGAAGTCTCTTAGGGCCGGGCGCCCCGACCCCCAGGTCATGGACCAGTATTGGTCTGCGGCCTGGTTTCTACCTGCCACACATGGGAGGTGAGTGGCAGGTGAGCTAGAGAAGCTTCATCTATATTTACAGACTCTCCCTGTCGCTTATATTACAGCCTGAGCTCCACCTCCTGTCAGATCAGCTGCAGCATAATAATTGTAATGTTCTTGAATCATCCTGAAACCAACCCCCACTCTCAGTCTGTGGAAACATTTTTTTCCTTGAATCTGGCCCCTTGTGCCAAAAAGTTTGGGGAACACTGTCTTAGGCATGTGACCAGTTGAAATCTATAATAATATTATTAATAAAATACAGATAACTCAGAGTTAGTTCTAAATGTTCCCAAATATTTTGGAACTTTTTTTAATCAGTGCATCCTCTCACTAGTAGAGATGATGTCTCCTCGTTATAGAGATATTTAGCGGTAGTTTGGGATAGATGTAGATCTATTTCAGCCTAATGATCAACATTATATCTTCATTCTGTGCTCCAAGATGGGTACTGATTAGATATAATCTACAGAAATGAAAATGAAACTAAGCTTTTAATATATATTTGAAGATAAGTAGATGAGAGAATCTCTGCTTGGACAGCAGCTATCTAAGCAATGAAGATTATGGCTTAACTCAGCAGTTATTTAAGTGTGTTTTCTCCCTTTCTGGCATGATGATAATGGCTAGTGTAGTGCTTTTCATTTTTCTCTAGAGTAATGATGCAGCCTCTAATCATCCCATTGCCTGAAATTACTTTCAATATTGGTGAGAGAGGAGCAGGATGCTCTCATGGTTAAAAAATATATATAAATAATTTTATAAAATGAAGAGGGAGGGGCAGAAATCTGAAAAAGAAGCCATTGCTAGGAGTAGAGAAATAAATGAATAGATCATTAGGGTGAGATTCTTTAAATTTCTTCAGGGGAACCATATATATTTTAGAAACACTGCTCTGTTTTGCTTTCTTCATTTTGCCAAAATGCTTTGAGGGCCTCATTGATTTGTTACTACCAAGAATCTCTTGCTTCTCCTAATAACATCCAAGAGCAAAGGACCATTCATAAATGTATGGATGGGAGAAGTAAAGAGAGCCAGCCTTTAGTGAACTCAGGTTAAAAGAGGGAGCTGGATTTACTTGCTGGAATACCAAGCCACTGAGGCATCTGAGGGTCAGTTTGTGCAAGAGTGTGTGCATATGGTATGAATGTGTTTGTGTCCTCAACTTGCATAGGAGTGCCTACACATTACGCCAGAATATGACCTGAAGTCCAGCATTTACCATGGTTTATTCTAAAGGTGTGAGAATTTTGCTTTCATTCCTATTACATATCTTCTATCTTAGTTTGTTGAAAAACCTCCTGTTAAATTTAAGACTAAAAATTATTGGAATGATGAAATTTACTTTGAGTAACAACACAACCTATAAACAGGTATACCATGCAATGCCTCACTTAAATAAAAGTTGCTTAAATGCCATATTCTACTGTTTAGGAATAGTCAAGAATCTAAAAGTAAGGCTTGAAAAGACTTTTGATTAGCCCAAATGTTATAGTCTTTGCCAACAACAACAACAAAAAATCCTCACTTAGAATTTATGTTTAGCTTATGTTGACTTTTAGCAAGCTTGTTTATCTAACTTCTGAGACTACAGGATATTAGAGTATCCAATTAAAGAAAGAGTCATTCTAGCAAACCCTTAAAAATTCTGTTCGACCTTTTTTCCATATAGCAAAGGAGAGGTGACAACTTGGCTAATATGGTGATGAAAAGCAATTAGAAACAGACAAAAGTCCTTCCAACAATAATACTGTATTTTGTGGATATATACTATTCTTTGGGAGCCTATAAGTATGGTACATTATTTAGAACAATTAATGCCAAGGATTTTAAGAAACACAAACAAAATAAATATTTTAAAGAGTGTATATCATTTTCAAATGACCAAATGAGCTTCGGTTATGAGAAACATGGTTGAGTACCTGATCATATTGAATAAATAAGGGTTTGCTGTATACCTGTACTGCTTTCCATTTCTTCATAAAAAATATATATCTATTAGTATTTTTTTTATGATAAATTCATCCCTTTTAAACAAATTTTCCACTTTCTGGAGCTAAACACTTTGGCAGTAGTCATTCTTGGTCACATGCTTGGGGAGGTAAAAAGTGTTTTAGAGCGCAACCAAGTATACTTCTGTATGTAGGTTTGTGGTTTCTAAGTTGTAAGTCCTGAAGTTCCATGAGGTTGAGGCCAAAGTGGTGAGAATTTTCTCTATTATTTTTCTCTTGACTCCTTTACCCATGCAATTTATTTTCCAAATTGGGACCTCAGTTACATGTTCCAAATTTTCCTCAAGGCAGTAAGTGATTGAGCTTTGGCCAATGACAAGGGTGGGGGGGGGGGTGGAAATTAAGTTAAAGAAATGGGGCAAGGATAATGGAAATCAGAGTTGAAAAAGTTTTATTTAGCTATAAAAGTGTTCCAGAATAGAATTAGTTTCTGGCTATTCCAGAGCACAAATACACTTGCTGTCAAACTTGGTTCTTTTATACCTGACTTGTCCTTTTAGAAAGGACAAAATTTCTCTTAACACATTGGCATGTTTCTGTTCATTTCTTCCATGAGCGTGCTTATTTATAGTGCTTTTTTTTAATATGTGTTTTATTTCAAGGACACATTCTTGAAAATTTGATTAAGCTCATCTTTTCTTTAAGAGGTTTGTAATTTTTCTTTAAATGTTTTTCCAGATAAATGGAAATTTGATGTCTGCTCAGGGATCAAATTTGTGACACTATAATTGCTAGGGTCTTAAGTCTCCTCTTGTGAAACTAAAAGGCCGTCTATGGGAATCACTGTTGAATGATACACCCATCAGAGAAGCTCAGAGTAGGTCAGGAAGCTTGACATTCTTTCAGCTGGATACCCATGCAGTTATCAAACATCCTCCTAATACGATGACTGCAGAAAGGCAGGTGTAACCTAAGCTAGGGCGTTGATTTCTTTTCTAGTTTGCAATAATCATTTTGGCAATAATTTGTGCTCTGTTATAGATCACATGGTGTGCTCGTTGACTTTGAGGACCTCATTAGTCTTGGGCTTCCCAGGTGGCACTAGTGGTAAAGAACAGGCCTGCCAATGCAAGAACTGCAGGAGAGGTGGGTTTGATCCCCGAGTTGGGGAGATCCCCTGGAGGAGGGCAAGGCAACCCACTCCAGTATTCTTGCCTGGAGAATCCCATGGACAGAGGAGCCTGGTGGGCTACAGTCCATATGGTTTCAAAGAACGAAGTGACTTAGCATGCTCTGGTCTTAATTCTTATTCATTCTAAAAGATCTTTGGTTTCAAGCAGTCACTTTAGCTTCAAGAAATCGATGTAAAAATTGTCTCCATTTTTACCTGTGTGTTGTGCACACATAATATTGCTTACTTGAACGTGCTTCAAAAGAAATTCTACTTTTATTTCAAAGTTTGTTTGTGATCATGCTTGATATACATGAACCTTGCTTATGAAAATTCACTTTCAGCATTTGACTACTTCTCAAGGTTATCACAGTCTTTTGGAATTCAAAAATTACCTCACCTACATAACCTTCAAAGCTTTCCCATCTAAGAGACGGAAAAGTCTCTTATAATCTCTGCATCTCCATCTTTCTCCAATTTATGTTTTCCAGGTAACTAGCTTTCAAGAGTATACAACTGGAAATATACTAGGGCCATCAGTGAATAGGAATAAATTAGCTTTTGGCTGGAGGCCATATTATTATGTACTTCTATTTTGTAATCTTCTAATGTACACATTGATGACTATCTGTGTGACTCAGGCTAAACCACAGGTTTTATTCTTTGAGAGAAAGTAAAATATGAGAAAGACAGATCCCAAATTCTAACCAGTAAATAATGACATAATTAAAGATGGGCCTTGTAAAATCTGGAGGTACTCTGATATGGTAGTAACCATGCATATAGTCTCATAGTAACAAAATTAAATTTCAATGAAAACTTTATCATTTGAACATTTTAGCCTTTTGTACAAATCAGTTGAGTTAGGGAAGTCTTACTGTATTTCATAACTAGCTCTTGGATGTTTCAAAGAGGCTTGATACACTTATGATCTGAGCCATATCTGATGACCTGATTCATCAACTTTAGAGATACCTTTGAAGGATTCCTCTTGACAGGAAATATCTTCCTGAAAAGTTAGTAGTCATAGTACATTTCATTTTTATTTTCAGGTTCTAGTGAGAACAACAAACAAATAATACGATCCTGGGAATTGACGGGCTTCTGTTAGACAGTATAACTACTTTGGAAAGCTTACAATAGGATCATGGTCTTTCACCACAACACTTCAGCATGGTTCTAATACTTGGTTATTTTTCTATCCAGAGGCATTTTTCCAACTATCGTAGTGAAATTTACCTGAGGTTTTAGCTTTTATTTATTTGCTCCTTTGAGGAAAAATTTCACAATAAAACCAGCTGGAATAGTTCTTTAGCTAAAAGGAAGAAATGAAGGATGTTGCATTAGAATATACTTGTCTATCATCTCTTTCATTATTTCCATTGCTATTGTTTGAATCAATTATTAATCCATAGCTACCTCCAAGAAAAAAGAAATTACAGGAAAAAAAATGAGTCTACTGTATGCTGTTGCCTGTGACCTTAAACAGACATCTGGTTTGCATTTTCTGTCTGCTTCAGAATTTTTTACTGGCTCTTGAAAACATAATGGGAAAATTAAACCGTGGATTAAAAAAAGAAAAAAGCTGTTTCAGAATCAGACTGAAGAGGAAGAAAAGGCTGTAATAGAGTAAAAAGTAAAAGATCTAGCTCCTTCAGAGGAGGTAAGAGGACTTTACACCCCTCTCCCAAAGTGATCTATGCATTTTGGGAACATGGTCTCTGGGAGCAGGGCCCCTCACGGCCCCTCTCTTGCTTCAGAATGAAGGCATTAGGACAAGTATCTTCTGTTACCAACTTACCCTCTTGCTGCTTTCTTGAGTTAATCCTAAGGAGAAGAGAGTCTTCCCCAGTGGCTCATATGGTAAAGAATCTGCCTGTAATGCAGCAGACCCAGGTTTGATCCCTGGGTCAGAAAGACCCCCTGGAGAAGGGAATGGCAACCCACCCCAGTATTCTTGCCTGGGAAATCGCATGGACAGAGGAGCCTGGTGGGTTGTCCATGGGGCACACAGAATAAGACATAACTGAGTGAGTAACACTGTTACTGTTAAGAAGAGAGGGGATCTGGATGCTCCTGAGACAAATTTATTTTCAGGAAAAAGATGTATCTAGGTCCTTTTTCACCTCTCTTCCTTCCTCTACTTCCTTTTTTAAAAAAAATTTATTTATTTTTATTTTTTTAATTTTTAGAATGTTGTGTTGACTTCTGCCATACAACAATGTGAATCAGCAGTAGTAATGCATACATCCCCTCCCTCTCAAGCTTCCCTCCGCTCCCCCATCCCACCCATCTAGGTCATCGTAGAGCGCCAGACTGGACTCCCTATGTAATACAGCAACTCACCAGCTATCCACTTTACATATGACAGTGTATATATGTTAATGCTGTTTTCCCCATTCATCCCACTCTCTCTCTCCTCCATTATATCCACAAGCCCATTCTCTGCGTGTGCATCTCCCTTCCTTCTAGATTCCATATATATGTGCTAATATATTTGTTTTCCTCTTTCTGCTTTACTTCACTCTTTAACAGGCTCTAGGTTCACCTTTCTCTACTTCTTTATTAAACATCCACAAATCCAGTTAACAATGTCATGATGTTGTGTTATTAGCAAGTGGTACAAAATAATTTCCAATTTAGAAGATAGAGCTCTGGGGGAAAAAAAAAAAAGAGGACAATGACAAAGAGTACTGTAGGGAAAATATGTGTAGAGATTGGGTAAGGACCAGAATCATCAAACTATGGCAAAGAGAAGACATACAGCATCTGCTGTTTCTAGATAAAAATCCCTTTTGGCCAAGGACTGATAATGGTTTTAACTGCTTTAATGATTCATACCGTTAGCTTTAACCCAAATCTTAAGCAGTATACAACTCCATGAAATATCAACATGAGGACACTTACTTATTTTCTTTTAGGAAGTGCTTTCATTCAGAAATGTATCCTGGTTTCCAAAGGTTAGCAATGATTGGCTTAACACAATCTGTATTTTTGCCCAGAATTAAAGAGCAATTTTGTGCAATCTCCTCCAGGGTTTAGGATGTAGAAATAATAACTTGTCTGAGGTTTTGGGTTTTTTGTTTTGTTTTTTAATTGTTATCCCTTATTTTGTTCTATTTTCTGATCTGGAAAACATAGGAAGGGTCAAGGAAATAGGTTTTGTCCATCAGCGCTTTTATGATTTCGGGTGCCCACTTTGAGCCATAAATGGTGGAGATAGAGAGATGCAACAGCTCTGTTTACAAGCTGGGGCTTCAGTGGGCATACATCCTGACACAAAGTTCTCCAGCTCTGGGAAGCCTGGTTTTCTTCCTCAGAAAGACCAAGGATAGTGCTACAAAAATGAGTTGAGCAGTGCTTCTAGTCCTACTTTGGATCCCATAGTTTCATTTCCTTATGTCCTATTAGGAATAATAACAGATACAAAGTATACTTATGCTCACCTCCTTTGACACTCTCCAGGTTGTCCATTTGATATTCTGAAACAATACCTATTGTTTTTTCCCATTTTCTGCCTTATTTTTCTTGTTTTTTAAAGATTTTTTGATGACTGTTTTAAAGAATTTATTGAATTTGTTACAATATTGCTTGTTTTATGTTTTGCTTTTTGTCTGCGAGGCATATGGGATCTTAGTTCTCCAACCAGGGATTGAACCTGCACCCCTGGCAGTAGAAGGCAAAGTTCTAACCACTGGACCACCAGGGAGGTCTTCATCTTCTTCCTCTTTGTCTCTACATGTTCCTTTATTTTCACTTAAAGATTAATTATCTGGGTTCAAATATCAGTTTTCCTACTTCCAATGTGATCTTGAACAAAGATGTGCCTCTGTTTCCTCTTCCTTAGAGAAGAGATGATAATACCATCTCCACTTAGAAGGGCTTTGTGGGATTAAATGACTTGCACACATGAAAGATTTAGAACAATGTGTGGCTTATTGTAAAGATGGGCTGTTACAGATGGGAATAGGGAGTTGCAGGTGTTGGTTGAATTTTGAGTCAATGAAGTTAAATGAAAGAGCTTTTATCAATTTTCTTTGCATGGTCCTTGAATCTTGTTCACGTGAAGAGATTTTTAGGTGCTCTTATTGAGTGCTTCAGGGCTTCTTTTTGTAGAGGTACAGAAGAAAAAGAGGCTTTGGCCAGGAAGAAATCACCAGTAGCCAAATAAATAAATAACATGCAGCAGCAATATAAGAGGAAAGTGCTGCACTCATGAGTTGAGAATTGGCAAGTAATTTAGTACAACCTTTCTTGAGGTCAATTTGGCAATATATATTGAAAGACATAAAATGTGCATACTTTTTGACATAGTAATTTTGCTTTTGGGAATTGTTCCCGAGGACATAACTAAGGATGTGGGAAAGGTTGAGCTTCCAGAATATTCACTGGAGTATTCTTTGAAAAAGCAAAAGTTGGAAATCACCTAGCACTCAGTTGGTTAAGCAAACTATAGTGCTTTCAAACAATGAGCCACTATGCTATAAAACTTTTGAATTTGTTAAAATGGGGACATGATCATAATATATCAGTAAATGAAAACAGCAGCTTCAAAAGCAACAGGGTTTGATTTGCATATGGTGTGATAGGAAGGGGAGTTTAGGGGCTTATCTACCAAGATGCCACGGTGGTCCTCTTTGAGTGAGTTAGATTGGGTATGGTTTTAATTTTTTTTTCTTTTTCTACATACATTCTGATTCCTGATTGTAGACAAGTATCCCTTTTTCAGTTTTAACTGCCAGTCAAATGAAAAATGAAAGGCTTCAAGAGTCCAAGTCTCATGTTTGATTTTTAAGAATTCTGAAAACATGTTGTGCACACATTTTCTGTAAATCTTGGCTTCCAAAAATCTAGCAAATGCCAGTCCAGATCTTTATTTTCTCATCTGTGGGATGGTTACAGAAATGAGAAAACTGCCTCTGTGAGGCTGTGTGGATCAGATTAAACAATAAATGTGAAAGTAATTTGAATCTTGTAGGAGTGTCATTTGGAACTTACAATTAATCTGGAAGAGCAATTTACTTAACCCTGATGAAGAGAGGGATAATCTATGATTGAATAGCCAAAATGACATGATTCCTTTTTGCCCAGTTTGTGCAGAACTGTTGTTTCCCAGGGTTCTTTGGAGCAGGGATCCCCAACCTTTTTGGCACCAGGGACTGGTTTCATGGAAGACAATTTTTCCATGGACTAGGGGTGGGAGTAAGGGGGAATGGTTTTGGAATGATTCTCTTATCGTGCATACAACCTAGGTCTCTCATAGTGCAATTCACAGTACGGTTTGAGTTCCTATGAGAATCTAATGCCACTGCTGATCTAACAGGAGGCAGAGCTCAGGCAGTAATGTAAATGACAGGGAGCAGCTGTAAACACAGATGAAGCTTTGCTCACCTCTCACCTCCTGCTGTGCAGCCTGGTCCCTAACAGGCCATGATCCAGTACCTTCCATGGTCCGGGGGTTGGGGACCCCTACTTTAGACGGTATCTCATGATCATCTCATGAGATAGGTACTGAAGAACCCAATTGCTCAAGAAACTGCCAACACTGACTAACAATTTTGTGAAACTTCAGATTCCTAATACAGAAATAATCAGAGTGAAGAGATAGTCAAGGTAGGATTTTTTAGACATATATTTAGCAACTCACTTATAATGGCAAATAAACAGATCACAGGGGAATAGTCTGTCACCAAAACCTCTTACATGCCTTGACGTTTAGTTGTAATTACAGCACAAAAGATAACTGGCTAAATTCAGCATGAACTCTCTGCCAGCATTAGAAATGATATAGCAGATGCTTCATTTAAAAAACTCTAAAATACAATACATTTTTTTTGCTTTAAGAGTAAGTAAAAAATGTAGGTTAATAATGATAGCTAAAACTTATTTACTGCTTTCTTACTGTTTCCCAAGAATTGTGCTAAGTAATTTGCTTCCATTGTCTTACGTGGTTCTCAAAGTCTGGTTTCCAGATTAATAGCATCAGCATCATCTGTTAACTTAATAAAAATACAAATTACTTGGACCCCATCATCTCAAACCTTTTACATCAGAAACTCTATAGGTGGGGCCAAATGATCCATAGGTCAACAGTTTCTCCAGGTGATTGTTTTAAGCCATTTTAAAAATTGAATATAGTTAATTTACAATGCCTCATTAGTTTCAGGTGTACAGCAAAGTTATACATACACATATGTATATATGGTTGGCCAAAATGGTCACTCAGATTTTTCCATAGCATCTTACTTGTGTACATAAGTAAGATGCTATGGAAAAACCTGAATATATGTGTGTGTGCGTGTTTGTGTTAGTTGGTTAGTAATGTCTGGTTTTTAGCGACCCCATGGACTATAGCTCATCAGGCTCCTCTGTCCATGGAATTCTCCAGGCAAGAATCCTGGAGTGGGTTACCATTCTCTTCTCCAGGGGATCTTCCTGACTCAGGGATTGAAAGCTGATCTCTGCATTGCAGGCAGATTCTTTACCGTCTGAGCCACCAGGGAAGCCCATATATATATAAATGTATATATAAAAATATTCTCTTTCAGATTCTTTTCCATTATAAGTTGTTTGTTGTTTAGTCTCTAAGTCGTGTCCAACCCTTTTTTGACCCCATGAACTGTAGCTCGCCAGGCTCCTTTGTCCATGGGATTTCACAGGCAAGAATACTGGAGTGGGTTGCCATTTTCTTCTCCAGGGGATCTTCCCAGACCAGGGGTTGAACCTGCATCTCCTGTATTGGCAGTATTTACCACTGAGTCACCAGGGAAGCCTTATTATAGGTTCTTAAAAGGCATTGAATATGCTACCCTGTACCATACAGTTGGTCCTTGTCATTTATTGATTTTTTAATACAGTAGTCTGTATCTCTTAATCTCAAAATCCTAATTTATCCCCTTACCCTTTTTTGTAATTGTAAGTTTGTTTTTTATTTTCTGTTTTGTAAATAAGTTCTTTTATATCATATTTTTAGATTCCATGTATAAGTGATACCATATCGTGTTTGTCTGACTTACTTCACTTAGTAAGATAATCTCTAGGTCCATCCATGTTGCTGCAAATGGCATTATTTCACTATTTCTTATGACTGAGTAATATTCTCTTGTGTATGTATTGCTTTGTGTGATCCTTATATGTGTTCTGAGGCTGATGCAATTATCCCTCATTCTAACTTCATGCTTCTGCTGTAATACCTATTCTATAGTTGAGGAAATGAAAAGATAGAGATTATAAGCACTTTTTCTGAGGGCCCATAAGTAAGTATTCAGTCCAGGGTATGAAATCATATCTCCCTGTGATTCAAAGCAAGTGAACAACACCACTACTGAACCTGAATATTTATTGCTCTTCTTTTCCTACTCTTATTTCATCTCCAACTAAGTGGTAGCAGGAGTTGTATTGAGATGAAAGAAATTTAGACAGAATCCAGGATTCCAAACATCCAATTCAGTTCAGTTGCTCAGTCATATCCAACTCTTTGCAACCCAATGGATTAAAGCACAATCCATTGAAGGCTTCTCTGTCCATCACCAACCCGTAGAGCTTGCTCAAACTCATGTCCATAGAGTCAGTGATGCCATCCAAGCATCTCATCCTCCGTCCTTTCCTTTTCCTCCTGACTTCAATCTTTCCCAACATCAGGGTCTTTTCCAATGAGTCAGGTCTTTGCATCAGTTCTTTGCAAAGTATTGGAGTTTCAGCTTCAACATCAGTCCTTCCAATGAATATTCAGGACTGATTCCTTTAGGATTGACTGGTTTGATCTTGCAGTCTAAGGGACTCTCAAGAGTCTTCTCCAACACCAGTTAAAAAGCATCAATTCTTTGGCACTCACCTTTCTTTCTTTTTTTTTTTTTTTCATTTATTTTTATTAGTTGGAGGCTAATTACTTCACAACATTACAGTGGGTTTTGTCATACATTGACATGAATCAGCCATGGAGTTACATGTATTCCCCATCCCGATCCCCCCTCCCACCTCCCTCTCCACCGGATTCCTCTGGGTCTTCCCCGCCCACCAGGCCCGAGCACTTATCTCATGCATCAAACCTGGGCTGGTGATCTGTTTCACTATAGACAATATACATGCTGTTCTTTCAAAACATCCCACCCTCACCTTCTCCCACAGAGTCCAAAAGTCTGTTCTGTAGATCTGTGTCTCTTTTTCTGTTTTGCATATAGGATTATCATTACCATCTTTCTAAATTCCATATATATGTGTTAGTATGCTGTAATGGTCTTTATCTTTCTGGCTTACTTCACTCTGTATAATGGGCTCCAGTTTCATCCATCTTATTAGAACTGATTCAAATGAATTCTTTTTAACGACTGAGTAATATTCCATGGTGTATATGTACCACAGCTTCCTTATCCATTCGTCTGCTGATGGGCATCTAGGTTGCTTCCATGTCCTGGCTATTATAAACAGTGCTGCGATGAACAGTGGGGTGCACGTGTCTCTTTCAGATCTGGTTTCCTCGGTGTGTATGCCCAGAAGTGGTATTGCTGGGTCATATGGCAGTTCTATTTCCAGTTTTTTAAGAAATCTCCACACTGTTCTCCATAGTGGCTGTACTAGTTTGCATTCCCACCAACAGTGTAAGAAGGTTCCCTTTTCTCCACACCCTCTCCAGCATTTATTGCTTGTAGACTTTTGGAGAGCAGCCATCCTGACTGGCGTGTAAAGGTACCTCATTGTGGTTTTGATTTGCATTTCTCTGATGATGAGTGATGTTGAGCATCTTTTCATGTGTTTGTTAGCCATCTGTATGCCTTCTTTGGAGAAATGTCTGTTTAGATCTTTGGCCCACTTTTTGATTGGGTCATTTATTTTTCTGGAATTGAGCTTCAGGAGTTGCTTGTATATTTTTGAGATTAATCCTTTGTCTGTTTCTTCATTTGCTATTATTTTCTCCCAATCTGAGGGCTGTCTTTTCACCTTGTTTATAGTTTCCTTTGTTGTGCAAAAGCTTTTAAGTTTCATTAGGTCCCATTTGTTTATTTTTGCTTTTATTTCCAATATTCTGGGAGGTGGGTTCTAGAGAATCCTGCTGTGATTCATGTCGGAGAGTGTTTTGCCTATGTTCTCCTCTAGGAGTTTTATAGTTTCTGTTCTTACATTTAGATCTTTAATCCATTTTGAGTTTATTTTTGTGTATGGTGTTAGAAAGTGTTCTAGTTTCATTCTTTTGCAAGTGGTTGACCAGTTTTCCCAGCACCACTTGTTAAAG
This sequence comes from Muntiacus reevesi, assembly GCF_963930625.1. Classification (NCBI taxonomy): domain Eukaryota; kingdom Metazoa; phylum Chordata; class Mammalia; order Artiodactyla; family Cervidae; genus Muntiacus; species Muntiacus reevesi. Next base: position 4,923,595 of record NC_089256.1, on the reverse strand, counting down.
AGGTTGTCTTTTTTCCATTTTCCATCCTTGCCTCCTTTGTCAAAGATAAGGTGTCCATAGGATAGGTTTGTGGATTTATCTCTGGGCTTTCTATTCTGTTCCATTGATCTATATTTCTGTCTTTGTGTCAGTGCCATACTGTCTTGATAACTGTGACTTTGTAGTAGAATCTGAAGTCAGGCAGGTTGATTCCTCCAGTTCCATTTTTCTTTCTCAAGATTACTTTGGCTATTCGAGGTTTTTTGTCAAATTGAAAGATAAAAACCATATGATTATCTCAATAGATGCAGAGAAAGCCTTTGACAAAATTCAACACCCATTTATGATTAAAACTCTCCAGAAAGCAGGAATAGAAGGAACATGCCTCAACATTATAAAAGCTATATATGACAAACCCACAGCAAGCATTACCATCAATGGTGAAAAATTGAAAGCATTTCCCCTGAAATCAGGAACAAGACAAGGGTGTCCACTCTCACCACTACTATTCAACATAGTTTTGGAAGTTTTGGCCACAACAATCAGAGCAGAAAAAGAAGTAAAAGGAATCCAGATAGGAAAAGAAGAAGTGAAACTCTCACTGTTTTCAGATGACATGATCCTCTACACAGAAAACCCTAAAGACTCTACCAGAAAATTACTAGAGCTAATCAACAAATATAGTAAAGTTGCAGGATATAAAATTAACACACAGAAATCCCTTGCATTCCTATACACTAACAATGAGAAACCAGAAAGAGAAATTAAGGAAACAATACCATTCACCACTGCAACAAAAAGAATAAAATATTTAGGAGTATATCTACCTAAAGAAAGAAAAGACCTATTCATAGAAAACTATAAAACACTGATGAAAGAAATCAAAGAGGACACAAACAGGTGGAGAAGCATACCATGTTCATGGATTGGGAGAATCAATATTGTCAAAATGGCTATTCTACCCAAAACATTCCTCTTTCTTAACCTAACCTTGCTTTTACTGTCTTACTACATGTGTGGGCAGGGGTTTGAGGCATGGTAAGTGTCACCTTTGGTAAATGATTGACATTTACCAATCAGTGGTAAATCATGACTGACACAGGCTTGGCTACACATTAGGATCACAAGACTGGGTACTTACACACCTCTCCCTCTCAGGTCACACCCTACTGATTGGTTCTGGGCTTTGATAAAATGTTGACAGGGTGGGGGTTGAGTTAGCCATTAAGACAAATGTAGCTGAGGATTATTGGAAAGGTTGTTTGCACTGACTTCTCTAAACAAGATTATAAGAAATAAACACATTTCTTTTTGTGGATGATATTATGTTTGCTTGTGATTCCTGCAACACTAACAGCCATCTTGAAACCCTGAGGTGCCTAGCCCAAGAGGATGAGCAGATGTGCTATGGGGAGGGGCATAAATGAAGACGGTATAGGTTTCATTCTTGATAATATTGGCTCAGAGCCAGTCTATCTTCAGATTTATTTCTATGTGCAATAATATATAGCCTTTAAGATATTTTTCAAATTTTTAAAAATTATTTGCAGCCAGAAATATTGTGAGACTCACCTGTTTTCATGGAATGACAAATATCACTAGCTTTGACTGACTACAGATTTAGTTAAAGCCTAGGCTGAGGCAACTATTTTAAAGTGTGATTAGGGTGGTTCTCAATTCAGAGGATGGATGGTGATGGGTAGGAATATAAAGTTAGAATCATCTAGGGGGATTTTATAAAAACAGACATATATTATATCTCAGCTCTTTGGGAAGAGGGGGTGTATTGGAATCATGGGGGTAGGTGTTATATACAGAGAAAGAACTAGGGAAACATTTTGAAAAACTTCCTAGGTGATTTGGATATATTTCCACACACTCCTCATCTAGAATAAGGAAACTATTAGCTTCTTACTAATCATTTAAATTAGGGCTTCCCTGTTGGCTCATTGGTAAAGAATCTGCCTGCTAGTGCAGGAGATGTGGGTTCAATCCCTGGGACAGGAAAATCTGCTGCAGAAGGAGATGGCAACCCACTCCAGTGTTCTTGCCTGGGAAATCCCATGGGCAAAGGAGCCTGTCAGGCTACAGTCCATGGGGTCACAGAAGAGTCAGACATGACTTAGCGACTGAGCATGTGCACCAGCTATCATTTAAATTACAAAACTCTTTGAATTTCAACTCTATAATAAACTAGAGTACAAGAAATACCTAGTCTTTGTGGTAGTCTAGGAATAATTAGATTATGCTCAACTGATCCTGCCCTCATCAGTTTCCTTTACAGGGTGTGTGCTAAGTTGCTTTAATTGTGTCTGACTCATTGTGACCCGATGGATTATAGCCCACCAGGCTCCTCTATCCATGCAATTCTCCAGAACCATGATTAAATATTGTCTTCATTATTCACAAATCTTGACATGTTGTTCAGTGGCTAAGTAATGTGCAACTCTTTGCAACTCCATGGACTGCAGTGCTCTAGACTTCGCTATCCTTTACTATCTCCCAGAGCTTTCTCAAACTCATGTCCACTGAATTGGTGATGCCATCCAACCATCTTGTCCTCTATTGCTCCCTTCTCCTCCTGATCCAATCTTTACTTGGGTATAAAATACTTGTATATATATATGTGTATATATATATATATATATACACACACACACACAACTTATAAAAATATAATTTGTACAGTTGCTTATCTCCAAGAATCTCAAGGGCTTTTTTAGGAGACTCAAATGTTTCTTGACATATACAATCATCCTGTTGGTTGTTGTGGTACCCAGTAAGCCAGATCCCCACAGCCAGTGTCTTGATGGCAGAGTTGTCACTGTGGCTGGTCTGGAACTTTTTTCCCACAGAGTAAGCTACTTTTGGCTCCAAAGAAAGTACTTTTGTCCCAGCAGGGCATGTTGGTCACTAAGTGTAGGGTTCAGGGAAATAGTACTTTCAGCTCATGTGTCCAGCCCCTCCTCTCAAGTGCTCTGAAGTTGTTGGCTGAGGACAGATTTCCATGGCCAGAAACCACCACTTCCACTGGACCTGCATTCCTTATCTGGAGATTGGAAGCCAGATTTTTCTCCCTGAGAGCAAGCTTTCTTTCAGTTCTCTTATGGTCCTTATTCATTAGCCTGGTTGGTATGTCCAAATATCAGTGCTGTTTGTAGAGGCCTTTTGTTTTTCCTCCAGAAAGTTTTCTAACCCCCACTGAACATAAGTCGATGCAATATTCAAGGGTTGATTTCCTTGAAGATTGTCTGGCCTTCTCATGGTACTTACCAATATCTAGAATGATCCTGTAATTCGTTTGTAATATAAACTCTATGAAGGCAGAGTGGCTTGCTTTGTGCACTGCTGAATCCTCAGTTTACATCATATGTTTTGGATTATGTGTGTGCTCAGTCACTTCAGTCATGTCTGATTCTTTGTGAACCTATGGACTATAGCCCGCTAAGCTCCTCTGTCTATGGGATTTTCCTGGTAAGAATTCTGGAGTGGGTTACCATGCCCTCCTCCAGTGGATCTTCTCAACCTGGGGATGGCACTCGGGTCTCCTGTGTCTCCTTAATTGCAGGTGGATTCTTTGCTGCTGAGCCACTGCGGAAGCCCATTTTGGATAATATCATGAATGAAATCACACAGATGCACCTATGCCCTTTTGAAGGAATTAGATGAGTTTTACTAAAGCTGGAAATGTCTGATCTTCTTTTTGAAGCAGCCCTAAGACAGGAAAATGAGTGTAGGAGGGCATGCAGATACATAGAGGAGTGTGTGAATTTCTCCAGAAACTGCAGGTGGTCCGCAGTGCAGGGTGTACAGTGGTTAGTGAAAGGGGAAGCTGGCCAAACATCCATGAGTCACATCCTCTTGGAGCAAGAGCTTAGCAGGGGGTTGGAAGTGTTGACATTTATGTTTCAGGACAATTCAAAGTTATTTCTCCAAGTGGTATTTGCAGTATACAGCTTCTTAGGTTTCTCCAAGATATGAATCTGGCATTGCTGCCTGGGCTGATCTGGGATGGAATAAATAGAGATTCGACTCCGAGGGGCATTGTTGTGCTACTGAAGGCTGAAATCTAAGGCAATATTTGTGAAGTTGCGCTTCATCATTCCCAGATGGCCCAGTGATAAAGAATCCGCCTGCCAATACAGAAAACACAAGAGATGTGGCTTCAATCCCTGGGTTGAGAAGATCCCCTGGACAGGAAACCCCCAAGAATCCCCTACTCCAATATTCTTGCCTGGAAAATGCCATGGACTGAGGAGTCTAGAGGGTTACAGTCCATGGAGTCCCAAAGAGTCGGACGTGACTGACCACACACACACACATCCTTAGTTGGTCTTTTCCATCCTTCTCTTCTTCCACAATGCTTTAGATCCACCCAGAACCTTAGAGGTGGGTTGTTACTGCCTCTCACAATGTGGCATTTCTCACAAGGACTAGAGCTACTTGTTCATCTCTTGGGGAGCATGGTTGTACAAGGCAGACAAGGTTAGTGGAGGAGTTTATCTTTTTGAGAACCTGAGGAGTACACCACCCATTATATTTCTTGCTGCCTTGGTTCATTTGTATTTTAATTATCTTCCTGATCATCCTGTGAACTCAATGAGTGTGGAGCCAGGCTATAGTCATCATTATTTCATCCACATTTGACAGAGGGTTTTGCAAATCAGCACTCAATAAAGCTGTGTAAATAAATGTCATGTTTAGACTTAAGTTTTGCTTTTGCCTATGGTAAATATCTGCATTGTGTTCTTGACTGGATTGGTTGGCTTTTGTCTATAATAACAGTTGTAATTTTATCAGACTTGTGCAAATTGCCTCATCTTTAAAGGGAAATATTAAATAAAATGCCACCAAGCATTTTTTTTTTTTTTTTACTTAAGAAAACTTCTCCCAGCTTTTTTATCACTGGTGCAGGGTTGTAGATGTAGTGCTGCTTTTTGAAACAGATACTCCTCTGGTTGAATCATGGTTCTGACACAAACCAGTGATGAAGTTAAGCTACTTTGAGCTTAACTGTCCTCTTCTATAAAATAGAGACAATTGATCAGTTTTATATAGAGGGTTGTGGTAAATATTAAAAAGAGATAAGAAATTAAGAAAGCTTTGTACTCTGCCACATGATAAGTACCCATTCATGTCAAGTTCCAAATTTGACTTTTCTAAATGAAAAAGTAAAATGTCACCTATTAAGGGACTGTGCCAAATAGAAAACACTTCATCCAATGGTAACTAAAACTTGTGAATTACCCACTGAATTTCTTAGTAATTTTCCTAGATGGTCCTTGGAGCTAGATCTGAATGCAGAGTTCAAAAGGGAGGGTGGGATGTTTCAAAAGAACAGCATGTATATTATCTATAGTGAAACAGACCACCAGCCCAGGTGGGATGCATGAGACAAGTGCTCGGGCCTGGTGCACTGGGAAGACCCAGAGGAATCGGGTGGAGAGGGAGGTGGGAGGGGGGATTGGGATGGGGAATATGTGTAACTCCATGGCTGATTCATGTCAATGTATGACAAAACCCACTGAAATATTGTGAAGTAATTAGCCTCCAACTAATTTAAAAAAAAAAAAGAAGAGATAAGAAAGCCTTCCTCAGTGGTCACTGAAAAGAAATAGAGGAAAGACTAGAGATTTCTTCAAGAAAATTAGAGATACCAAGGGAACATTTCATGCAAAGATGCACACAATAAAGGACAGAAATGGTATGGATCTAACAGAAGCAGAAGAGATTAAGAAGAGGTGGCAAGAATACACAGAAGAATCATATAAAAAAAGATCTTTATGACCCAGATAACAATGATGGTGTGATCACTAACCTAGAGTCAGACATCCTGGAGTGCAAAGTCAAGTGGGCCCTAGGAAGCATCACTGTGAACAAAGCTAGTGGAGGTGATGGAATTCCAGTTGAGCTATTTCAAATCCTGAAAGATGATGCTGTGAAAGTGCTGCACTCAATATGCCAGCAAATTTGGAAAACTCAGCACTGACCACAGGACTGGAAAAGGTCACTTTTCATTCCGATTCCAAAGAAAGGCAATGCCAAAGAATGTTAAACTACTGCACAGTTGCACTCATCTCACATGCTAGCAAAGTAATACTCAAAATTCTCCAAGCTAGGCTTTAACAGTACACAAACTGAGAACTTTCAGATGTCCAAGCTGGATTTAGAAAAGGCAGAGGAACCAGAGATCAAATTGCCAACATCTGATAGATCACAGAAAAAGCAACAGAGTGCTAGTAAAACTTCTTTATTTACTACACAATAGCCTTTGACTGTGTGGATCACAATAAACTGTGGAAAATTCTTAAAGAGATGAGAATACCAGACAACCTGACCTCCCTCCAGAGAAATTTGTATGCAGTTTAGGAAGCAATAGTTAGAACTGGACTTGGAAAAATGGACTGGTTCCAATTGGGAAAGGAGTATGTCAAGGCTGTCTATTGTCACCCTGCTTATTTAACTTATATGCAGAGTACATCATGTGAAATGTTGGGTTTGATGAAGCACAAGCAGGAATCAAGATTGCCAGGAGAAATATCAATAACCTCAGATATACAGATGATATAACCTGCCATAAGGCAGAAAGTGAAGAGGAATTAAAGAGCCTCTTGATAAAATTGAAAGAAGAGAGTGAAAAAGCCAGCTTAAAACTCAACATTCAAAAAACTAAGATCAAGGCATCTGGTCCCATCACTTCATGGCAAATAGATGGGGAAACAATGGATTGAAAGACTTTATTTTCTTGTGCTCCAAATTCACTGCAGATGGTGACTGCAGCCATGAAATTAAGATGGTTGCTTTAGAAGAAAAGCTATGAAAAACCTAGACAACATATTAAAAAGCAGAGCCATAACTTTACTGACAAAGGTGCATATAGTCCAAGCTATAGTTTTTCCAGTAATCATGTATGGATGTAAGAGTTGGACCATAAAGGAAGCTGAGTGCCGATGAGTTAATTCTTTTGCACTGTGGTGTTGAAGAAGACTCTTGAGATTCCCTTGGACTGCAAGGAGATCCAACCAATCAATCCTAAAGGAAATCAGTCCTGAATATTCATAGGAAGGTCTGATGCTGAAGCTGAAACTCCAATATTTTGGCTACCTGATGCAAAGAACTGACTCTTTGGAAAAGACCCTGATGCTGGGAAAGATTGAAGGCACAGAAGGGGATGACAGAGGATGAGATGCTTGGATGGTATCACCAACTTGGTGGATGTGAGTTTGAGCAAGCCCTAGGAGTTGGTGATGGACAGGGAAGCCTGGAATACTGCAGTCCATAGGGTCCCACAGAGTTGGACAGGACTGAACAAATGAACTGACTGACTTGCTGAGTTTCTTAAGTAGTTTTCTTAGATGGTCTTTGGAGCTACCTTGCACATGTGCATGCTAAGTCACTTCAGTCATGTCCGACTCTTCAACCTCATGGACTATAGCCTGCCAGGCTCCTCTCTCCATGGGGTTTTCCAAGCAAGAATATTGTAGCGGATTGTCGTGTTCTCCTCCAGGGGAGCTTCCCAAGCCAGGGATCCAATGTGTGTCTCTTATGTCTCCAGCATTGGCAGGTGAGTTCTTTACCACTAGCCCCACCTGTGAAGCCTGGAGCTACCTTGATATTTGCTTATTTCAATACTTTGAAATATCAGCCTCCCGAACATCATTGCTGTTGAGAGTCATGATGGCTGATGGAGAGCATCACTCTCTCTCTCTGAATCCTAGTGACTGAAGGTGAGCTGTTGTCTCTCATTTGGTAACTTTAGATAGTGCATGAGCATCAGGTAGGAAAACAAGTGTTTTGCTTAGGACTGCAGAAGTTGCAGTGTTTGTTTAATGATTACTATAGCTTGCTTTGTAATTTTGATTGCATGGGTAATCCTGCACCATCTAGGGAACTTTCAGAAAGTAATGACAATAATTTATGGCCATGTGGTTTCATCTGGATGCTCAAGTACTTGGTCAGTGTCCTGCTTGCATGCTCCATTGCCTTCCTGATGGGCCCATTCTTCTCCTGCAATATTTTTCCCTTTCTTGGTGAGACATTGTATAATGGACACTGAGATTGTGTGAAAGACAAAGGAAAAAGAATGTGTGTTGGGAAAGGGAGATTGGGAGAAATTTCTTTCATTGTATTTTTAGCATTTCAATCGATGAAAAAAAAAACCCACAGTTTTCTTTTTTTTTTTTTTTCCAAGAGAATGGAATATAAAGTCAGTACAAATTAGGTCCCTTGGTGGCTATCCAAAGTTTTAAAAGAACTTGGAAAATTCCTGTAGGCTTCAGGTAAACTCTGTGAATGTTTTCTTTTAACTGTGTATTTTTAGATAATTGAAAATGAATTGAGGTAACTTTTCATGGCTTACAGTTACTCATAAGCATGTTTTATTCATGATGACAAGCTCCTTCAAAAAATAAAATAAAAGCTTCATGTTTAAGTCAAATTCAGATTTTGGGGGAAAGACAGGAATGATAAAGTTAAGAGAAAACAGTAATTGAGCATCTACTTTCTGCCTATTGCTTTTGAAAATGTGCCACATCCTGAAAGGAAATTCTGTTTATGGTCTCCAAAAGGAAAATGAAGACATTGGTTCAATTCTTCAATAAGCCAGGCCCAAAGAATTTCCTTTGAAGTTGTTTTATAAGCTTCTCCACCGAAAACTTTAAGATAAGTTATAACCCTGCTTTGTGCTTTGAAAATAAATTCAGCACATTAATTGTATTTATGGGAGAAAGTAGTAAATGTCCCAGAATGAATACACAGCTGTAATTTACCCAGCAGCAAATGCTACTGCCCATAAACTTCTCTTCTTCGCTTCTCCTGGTTTATGACATCAGCCAGCCTCACAGATGAATCACTGCTTTGTGCACCATCAGGTCCCTGCTCTATGTAAATTTCTACCAAATGCATATCAAATAGGATTATTACTTATGGCATATTTTCTTTGCTGATTTTCCAGGAGATTAAATACAGTCTGTATTTTATAGGGAGGGCTTTGGTTTATCTGAGCTACATACTCATTTGGGTTCAGAAATACTTCAATATCACTGGCAGAATATGAGGTAGATGCCAGGAATCTCTGCATCAGAAATTAAGAGGTCCTGTAAGGAAACCTTATCTTATACAGGAAAGAATTGGGTACATACATGAGCTTGGTCTGAAATTGAGCCACGTCTTGCCATCAAATGGAAGAAGTGGCTAATGCATTGTAGCATGTGTCACACTGTTGTTGAGTCACTAAGTCATGTCCAGTTCTTTGTGACTCCATGGACTGTAGCCCTCCAGGCTTCTCTGTCCATGGGATTTTCCAAGCAAAAATACTGGAGTGGTTTGCAGTTCCTACTCCTGAAGATCTCCACTCTGGGATGGAACCCATGTCTTCTGCGTTGGCAGGCAGATTCTTTACCACTGAGCCACCAGGAAAGCCCCCTGGAACACTAGTACAACGGTCATATATACACACTTGAGTTTTAGGGGCAAAATGGTGCATGCTGCTGCTGCTGCTAAGTCGTCTCAGTCGTTTCTGAGTCCGAGAGACTCCATAGATGGCAGCCCGCCAGGCTCCCCATTCCCTGGGATTCTCCAGGCAAGAACAATGGAGTGGGTTTCCATGTCCTTCTCCAATGCATGAAAGTGAAAAGTGAAAGTGAAGTCGCTCAGTTGTGTCCAACTCTTAGCGACCCCATGGACTGCAGCGTACCAGGCTCCTCCGTCCATGGCATTTTCCAGGCAAGAGGACTGGAGTGAGTTGCCATTGTCTTCTCCGAATGGTGCATGGGTAAAACCAAAAGAGCTACCTTTCTATCCAACATCTCTGTGCTGTGTTGAGAGCAAAGGGCAGCTTTGGTGGTCAGGGTAATAGAATAGTAGTAAAGGCGGAAGCAGGCAAATTCCACTTTGGCCAGGGACACTTCTGGCTTGAGTGAACTGACACTTCAGGTAACCCAGGTGCAGTGGTGAAGAGGCCCTCAACCGTGTCACATCAATACTGGCAGGAGATTGGACCTTGAAGGAACTGGGAGACACAGGCTTTGTCATTCCATTGCTTTCCTCCTTCTGGAGAGCAGGTGAGGCTGTTTCATGTACCACTGGGAGCAGCTAAAGCCTCTGGACTTAGCAGCTGCTGAGAGGATGGGTTGTAAGCCCACACGTGCTGGTCCTTAGAGACTTGGAACCAAGTGTGATGTGACTTTGAGGAATGAAAGGATCTTCACACTTTGGGGAATGAAATCCAGGATAATGCTGTTTATTACTAATAATGAGACACTATTTCTCTCTGTAGGGTGATGTGATCTGAAGCTCAGTTCAGTTCAGTCACTCAGTCTAGTCTGACTCTTTGCGACCCCGTGAACCACAGCACACCAGGCCTCCCTGTCCATCACAACTCTCAGAGTCCACCCAAACCCATGTCTACTGAGTTGGTGATGCCATCCAACCATCTCATCTTCTGTCGTCCCCTTCTCCTCCTGCCCTCAATCTTTCCCAGCATCAGTGTCTTTTCCAATGAGTCATCTCTTCTCATCAGGTGGCCAAAATATTGGAGTTTCAGCTTCAACATCAATCCTTCCAATGAACACCCAGGACTGATCTCCTTTAGGATGGACTAGTTGGATCTCCTTGCAGTCCAAGGAATTCTCAAGAGTCTTCTCCAACACCACAGATCAAAAGCATCAATTCTTCTGTGCTCAGCTTTCTTTATAGTCCAAGTCTCACATCCATACATGACCACTGGAAAAACCATAGCCTTGACTAGACGGACCTTTGTTGGCAAAGTAATGTCTCTGCTTTTTAATATGCTGTCTAGGTTGGGCATAAGAAATAGGGATAATTCACTTGCATTCTCTAATTTCCCATTTATTCAGTTTATACTAGTTTTGGATATGAAGTGAAAGTGAAAGTGTTAGTCACTCAGTCCTGCCCAACTCTTTGTGACTTCATGGACTGTGGCCTACCAGGTTCCTTTATCCATGGAATTTTCCAAGCAAAAATACTAGAGTGGGTTGCCATTCCCTTCTCCAGGGAATCTTCCCAACCTAGGGATTGAAACCAGGTCTCCCACATTGAGGCAGATTTTTTTTACTGTCTGAGCCAGCAGGGAAGCTTTGCTGTTGATGTACTAATGGTTAAAAAAAAAAAATCATCAATCAATGGTAGAACCTTTACTAATCCATTTTTGTAACTTAGCTCTGTGCTATCAAATATTGCAAATGATTTTCCAAATAAATATCACTTGATCCCAACAAATTCTCTATGATCTCCTACCCTTGCATTGGTTCTATCTCCTATGCCAAAAGTGTATACTTTTTGGATTTCTCTGGTGGTCCAGAGGCTAAGACTTCATGGTCCCAATACTAAGGGTACAGGTTTGATCCCCAGGTCAGGGAAGGAGATCCCACATGCTGTAATTAAGACCTGGTGCAGACAAATTAAAAAAATATATATACATGCACATACATATGCATATATATATATATATATATATGTATATAAGTGTTTGTTTTTCTAGTGCTCCCTGCGCCACCAGACCTAGAAAAAGTGGTAAGAACTAAGATTTATGGTTTTAAGATCCAAATGTAATAAAAAAAAGTAAATTAAAAACCATGATCTTGCTCATATCTGTTTGAAGAGTGTAGAGGCTAGAATAGTAGCACCAATGTATTTAAAATACTTTTCAGGCCTTTCCTCTGATTTCTCATTGATCATGCTGTTTGATTTCCTGTGAGGTTATCTGAATTTTTCAGACATACTCAGGTGAATCAGGCTTGTTTTTTATCTCCTGTCCATTATTTGCCTCTCATGACTCTAAGAGATGTTTGAGACCAATTCACAGTTTACTTCTTTTGTTTTATATTTTAAAGGTTTGTTTATTTGTTTATTTTTGTCTGTGCTGGGTCTTTGTTGCTGTGTGCAGTCTTTCTTTAGTTGCAGTCTTTCTAGTTGGGGCTTCCCTTTTTCTTGGTGCGCAGGCTTCACATTTTGGTATTTTCTCTTGTTGTGGAGCATGGGCTTCAGGACTTGTGGTGTGTGAACTCAGTAGCTGTGACTTACTGGATTTAGTTGCTCCACTGCATGTGGAATCTTCCCAGACCAGGGATCCAACCCGTGTCCCCTGAGTTGGCAGGCAGATTCTTAACCACTAGATCATCAGGGAAGTTCCATAATTTATTTTTAAATAGATGGAATACTGTCAAAAGTTTGAACAAATTCTAGCAAATTATCAATGAAAAAAAAAATTCAAAGCAAAGCAGGAGCCATGTAAACTCTTTTAAAAAATAAATTAACAATATTTGCAAGGAAGAACACACACATGCCATTCTATTCTACTTTTAGCAAGTGCTTGTCCCATTAATGCAGTTCTCTAATAATTTAAAACTAAATGACAAAGGATGTATAAAACCTGAGAGAAGTGGTCAAAGAGAAACAATAGAGGTTTTGGAGTCTGAAATATACTTATTATGATAATAAATGAAATGTGCTAAACTCAAGGAGTTATTACAGAAAAATAAATTCAAGCAAAGTAGGAATCATTAAATATGAGAGTTGAAATTAAAGAGAGAAAACTTCTGAAAAAGATGTTAAAAGTGAGAACCTGGTGCATTGAAAATAAGTTTTAAAAGACATCTTTTTGTTTATACCAGAGATAAATCCACGAACCTATGGACACCTTATCTTTGACAACGGAGGCAAGGATATACAATGGAAAAAAGACAACCTCTTTAACAAGTGGTGCTGGGAAAACTGGTCAATCACTTGTAAAAGAATGAAACTAGAACATTTTCTAACACCATACACAAAAATAAACTCAAAATGGATTAAAGATCTAAATGTAAGAACAGAAACTATAAAACTCCTAGAGGAGAACATAGGCAAAACACTCTCTGACCTGAATCACAGCAGGATCCTCTATGACACACCTCCCAGAATATTGGAAATAAAAGCAAAAATAAACAAATGGGACCTAATGAAACTTAAAACCTTTTGCACAACAAAGGAAACTATAAGCAAGGTGAAAAGACAGCCCTCAGATTGGGAGAAAATAATAGTAAATGAAGCAACAGACAAAGGATTAATCTCAAAAATATACAAGCAACTCCTGAAGCTCAATTCCAGAAAAATAAATGACCCAATCAAAAAATGGGCCAAAGATCTAAACAGACATTTCTCCAAAGAAGACATACAGATGGCTAACAAACACATGAAAAGATGCTCAACATCATTCATTATCAGAGAAATGCAAATCAAAACCACAATGAGGTACCATTACACGCCAGTCAGGATGGCTGCTCTCCAAAAGTCTACAAGCAATAAATGCTGGAGAAGGTGTGGAGAAAAGGGAACCCTCTTACACTGTTGGTGGGAATGCAAACTAGTACAGCCACTATGGAAAACAGTGTGGAGATTCCTTAAAAAACTGGAAATAGAACTGCCATATGACCCAGCAATCCCACTCCTGGGCATACACACTGAGGAATCCAGATCTGAAAGAGACACGTGCACCCCAATGTTCATTGCAGCACTGTTTATAATAGCCAGGACATGGAAGCAACCTAGATGCCCATCAACAGATGAATGGATAAGGAAGCTGTGGTACATATACACCATGGAATATTACTCAGTCATTAAAAAGAATTCACTTGAATCAGTTCTAATGAGATGGATGAAACTGGAGCCCATTATACAGAGTGAAGTAAGCCAGAAAGATAAAGACCATTACAGCATACTAACACATATATATGGAATTTAGAAAGATGGTAATGATAACCCTATATGCAAAACAGAAAAAGAGACACAGATGTACAGAACAGACTTTTGGACTCTGTGGGAGAAGGCGAGGGTGGGATGTTTCGAGAGAACAGCATGTATATTATCTATAGTGAAACAGATCACCAGCCCATGTGGGATGCATGAGACAAGTGCTCGGGGCTGGTGGGCTGGGAAGACCCAGAGGAATTGGGTGGAGAGGGAGGTGGGAGGGGGATTGGGATGGGGAATACATGTAACTCCATGGCTGATTCATGTCAATGTATGACAAAACCCACTACAATATTGTAAAGTAATTAGCCTCCAACTAATAAAAATAAATGAAAAAAAAAAGACATCTTTTTGTTGATAGAACAGACATCCAAGATAGAAAATTTAGAAAACATGAGCAATGAAAGTATAACTGCAGAAATTGAAGCAATTAAAAATTAAAAGAATTTTATGAAAAGCCTTACATGAGCAATTTGAAAACAGATAAAATAACTGTCTCAGTTAACATTAGCCCAAGAAGAACCAAGACATTGGTACAGAGCAATGCCATTGAAAAATTTAAAACAGTGATTTCTATTTTTGATAATAGGGCAAATTAATTATCTTAGAAAGATCTAACAACCTACAAGGACTATATCATTTCTTTATTAGGTAAAAATTTCCAGAAAAAAAAAAAACATGAAACTTTAAACTCAATGAATGAATGAATTGAGAGTTACCCTGATACTAAAACTTAACAAAAATAATGCAGAATTGGTACTTTTTTTTCTTTTGGTAATTTTGAGTTTGTACTTGACAATTAATTATCTAGGTTTCAAGATGTTATTAAAAGCTAAGTTTGCTTAGTAGATTCAAAATATGACTTAGTTTTCAGAAACTTTATATGTGTAATTCTCCAAAATGTACCTGATTTGCAAGCAAATTTTACTCATGAAAAATATCAAGTCAGTGAAGGGCCATTTGAAAATAAGCAAAGGTTGAGTTCAAGTTGCCACATAGAGAAAATTTACTTCATGAAATAACAAGAAGATTTTGGAAAAAAAGAAAAAAGCAAACCATACAACAGGAAAACAGGAGTACCATATGCAGCTCTATATTTCTGAAAGAGAGAAAGCAGATAGGATCAGACCTATGGGCAAAAACAAGATGAAATAACAGGTAAAAACACGTAGGAGAATATTGCTATGGCAATAGAATAGTTTTAGGAGCTAAAACCAGGAATAAATGGACTAGAAATGTCAAGAGAAGTCAGTGGGTAAACGTTCACTTGATTTAATAAAATTCAGTGTTTGTCAGATAAATTTATAAAAATAGTTTATTTTTCTATATACTAGATAATTTAAAACAGTACTAAAGTAATTGATCCCATTAAAGGAAGTAAAATAGCAAAAATTAAAATTTCTAAAATACCAGGAAATAAACCTTATAAAATATAATATTTTTATGAAAAAATATGAACCTTTACAGAGAGACCTAAAAGAAAATATTAATGAATAAATCATAGAAAAATTAAAATAGTTTTATGAGATTTTGAAAGGATATGAAGCTAGAAAAAGAGCGTCTCCCATTCTAACAGAAAGAAGCCAAGAAATCTATGAAATCATTGTTTTCCTCAAACTCATAAAGAAGTTCAAGAATGAGACCTAGCTAAAGTCTCTTAGTAACTAAGTGGCCAGAAATTTAGGGGAAGGAAAGTCTCCAAAGAATGTTAGGATGCCAGTAACATTTATTTGTAGAACAGAGGGAAGATAGATGCATTGTAAAACAATGGAGAAAGAGTGGTCTTTTCAACAAAGAGTACTGGAACAATTGGACAGCCACACACACACACACATAGACACACACACACACACACACACACACACAATGAATTTTGATTCATGTTATAGACTGAATTGTGTCCTCCACCCTCAACTTAAATTGTTGAAATCCTAATCCAGTACCTGGGCTTGTGACTCTATTTGAAGACAAGGCTTTAAAAGAGGTCACTCAAGTTAAAATGAGGTCATTAGAAGCTATGACCAGTTAGCATATTAGAAAGCAGAGATATTACCATGCCAACGAAGGTCCATCTAGTCAAAGCTATGGTTTTTCCAGTGGTCATGTATGGATGTGAGAGTGGGACTATAAAGAAAGCTGAGTGCTGAAGAACTGATGCTTTTGAACTGTGGTGTTGGAGAAGATTCTTGAGTCCCTTGGACAGCAAGGAGTTCAAACCAGTCAATCCTAAAGGAAATCAGTCCTGAATACACATTGGAAGGGTTGATGCTGAAGCTGAAACTCCAATTCTTTGGCCACCTGATGCGAAGAACTGACTCATTGGAAAAGACCCTGATGCTGGGAAAGATTGAAGGCAAGAAGAGACGGGGGAGACAGAGGATAAGATGCTTAGATGGCATCATCGACTCAATGGACATGAGTTTGAGCAAGCTCTGGGAGTTGGTGATGGATGGGGAAGCCTGGCATGCTGCAGTCCATGGGGTCTCAAAGAGTCGGACATGACTGAGCAAACTGAACTGAGAAGGGTGGTGCCTTCTCTGACTGGTGCTCTTATAAGAAGAGAAGCTTGGGACGCAGACAAAGACATCGGTTCTGCCTTCTCAAAGCAGAAAGGCCACATGAGGACACAGCAAGAAGGTGAGCTAAAGAAGGAGGTCTGAGAAGAAATCAAATCTGCCTTATTGTGAATTTTGGGCCTCTTGAAATGTGAGAACATAAATGCCTGTTGTTTAAACCACCCAGTCTTATGTCAGTCCTAGCAAATAAATCTAATTTGTAAATCTAATTCAAAACTCAAAATAAGGGAAAGAGAGAGTGGAACGAGTGAAAAAAGTAACATTGACATATATACACTATCAAGTGTAATATAGTTAGTGGAAAGTTGCTATATAACACAGTGAGCCCAGCTTGGCACTCTGTGACCTAGAGAGGTGGGATGGTGGGGACAGGAGGGAGGCTCAAGTAGAAGGGGATATATATATATATATATATGTAATTATATCTGATTCACATTGCTGTATGGCAGAAATCAAGACAGCATTGTAAAAAATTAAAAAAAAAAAAAAACCCTCAAAATAAGTCATAGGCTTAAATATAAAACCTACATCATATAACTTTTAGAAGAATGTATACAATGAAAATCTTTATGACCCTGGATTTAACAAATATTTCTTAGGTAAGACACTAAAATTATAATTCAAAAAGAGTAAATTGGTCTTGACTTCATCACAATTAAGAATCTCTAATCTTTGAAAGTGTTTAGAGAGTACAAAGACAGGTCAAAGACCAGGAGAAAATACACATATCTGATAAAGAACTTGTATCTAGACTATATAAATAATGTTCACAATACAATAATGAGAAATAAACCAATGAAAATGGGCACAAGATTGGAACAGATACTACATCTCAGAAGATATTTGAATTACAAACACATGACAAGATGCTTAACATCATTAATCATAGGGGAAATGCAAGGTAAACCCACCATATTCATCACTGCACACTTTTTAGAATGGCTAGAGGAAAAAAAAAATTCAAAACCCTGATACTATCAAGTGCTACTGCTGATGATGACAGGTAATTGGAACTTTCATACACTACTGGCAAGAATGCAGAATTGTACACTCCCTTTGCAAAACACTTTAGCAAGATTTTTTTTTTTTTCTTGTTGCCTTGCATGACTTGTGGTATCTTAGTTCCCTGATCAGGAATTGAACCCTTGTCCCAACAGTGAAAGCACTGAGCCTTAACCATGGCACTGCTATGGAATTCCCTTGCAATTTTATTTCTTTTCAACATTCATTTACCAAATGAATTCATATTCTTGCTCCTAGGGCTTTATCGAAGATAATTAAAGGCATATATCCAAAAATATTATAGTGACAGTTTCTAGTGATTTGTTATCATCGAGACAAAAACTATCCAAATGTTTTTCAACTAGTCCATGGTAAAATAAGATGTGGTCATCGGTACAATAGAACAACACTTAGCAATAAAAAGTAACCGTCTCCTGGCACCTTCAACTAATGAGATGAATCTCAAGAACATTATGCGAAGTGAAAGATGTTAGACTCAAAAGGCTATGTGGGGGTACTTTCCTGGTGGTCCAGTTGTTAAGACTTAGCCTTCCAATGTAGGGTGTGGGGGTTCCATCTCTGGTCCAGGAACTAAGATCCCACATGCCCAGTGGCCAAAAAACCAAAAGATAAAACAGAAACAATATTGTAACAAATTCAATAAAGACTTTACAGTCCACATTAAAAAAGTCTAAAAAAAAGGTCTGCATGGTATATGATACCATTGATATGACTTGATGCAAAAGAAAAGTATTTGTTGTTTTTCAGTCACTAAGCCATGTTCAACTCTTTGTGACCCCATGGACTAGCATGCCAGGCTCCTCTTGTCCTCCGCTATCTCCCAGAGTATGCTCAAATTCATGTCCATTGAGTCGGTGATACTATCCAACTATCTCGTCCTGTGCCATTCTCTTCTCATTCTGCCTCACTGTTTCCCAGCATCAGGGTCTTTTCTAATGAGTCAGCTCTTCTCGTGGCAGCCAAAGTATTGGGATTTTAGCATGAATCCTTCCAATGAATATTCAGGACTGATTTCCTTCCGGATTGACTGGTTTGATCTCTCTGCAGTCCAAGGGACTTTCAAGAGCCTTCTCCAGCACCACAATTTGAAACCATCAAATCTGCAGTGCTCTATCTTCTTTATGGTCCAATTCTCACAACCATATGTGACTACTGGAAAAAACATAGCTTTGACTATATAGACCTTTGTTGACAAAGTGATGTTTCTTCTTTTTCATACGCTGTGTAGGTTTGTCATAGTTTTTCTTCTAAGGAGCAAACATCTTTTAATATGGCTGCAGTCACCATCTGCAGTGATTTTGGAGCCCAGGAAAATAAAATCTGTAACTGCTTCCACATTTTCTGTTTGCCGTGAAGTGATGGGACTTGATGCCATGATCTTAACTTATTTTTAATGTTGAATTTTATGACTCAATGAAAAAGAAAGCCTTAGAAAAAAGATTAGTAGTTGTCAGCCTCTGGGTAATGGGCTAAGAATTGACAAAAGAGACTTGAAGGAATTCTTTGGGGAGATGAAACTGTTCTGTTTCTTAAATTGTAATAGTGGTATCATCTGCCTGCATTTGTCAAAACTTGTGCACTAAAAAAAATGGATTTTATTGCTTGTAAATAATACCTCAATCGATGTGGCTTCAAAAGAAAGGGTTTAGAGAAAGAGTAGGATACTAGATTGGATTAATTTAGGGAGAGAAAGGTCTTCCTAAGCAAACACAAAAGGTGCAAATGTTTTTGGATACAAAAAGATTTAAATTTCAGTAGAACAAAATTCATTAAAATACAAAGCCACACTTGTGTTAAGGTGGAGAAATATTTGCAACATATTTAACAGACATAAGGTTGTTATGCAGAATATCTAAACTGTTTCTATAAGTAAGAAAAATACAAAAATCACAGCTAAAAGATGTCTTCAAACATGAATTTTAGTTCCCTGAAGTATAATTCAATGAAAACATGCTCATTTATATTTCTAATCAGGGAAAACGTAACACCTGACGTGTTTTTACACATTAGATTGGCATGAGCTGTTACGGGTGAAGGGCAAGCTGGAAGTACTGGGAAGGTGTTATAGTGTCTCTTAAAAATTTAATAAAAGTGTACCAAGGGTACTTCCCTGGTGGTTAAGACTTCACTGGTTTTATTTCCAATATTCTGGGAGGTGGGTCATAGAAGATCTTGCTGTGATTTATGTTGGAGAGTGTTTTGCCTATGTTCTCCTCTAGGAGTTTTATAGTTTCTGGTCTTACATTTAGATCTTTAATCCATTTTGAGTTTATTTTTGTGTATGGTGTTAGGAAGTGTTCTAGTTTCATTCTTTTACAAGTGGTTGACCAGTTTTCCCAGCACCACTTGTTAAAGAGATTGTCTTTTTTCCATTGTATATCCTTGCCTCCTTTGTCAAAGATGAGGTGTCCATAGGTTCGTGGATTTATCTCTGGGCTTTCTATTCTGTTCCATTGATCTATATTTCTGTCTTTGTGCCAGTACCATACTGTCTTGATGACTGTGGCTTTGTAGTAGAGTCTGAAGTCAGGCAGGTTGATTCCTCCAGTTCCATTGTTCTTTCTCAAGATTACTTTGGCTATTCAAGGTTTTTTGTATTTCCATACAAATTGTGAAATTGACCTAATGAAAATTAAAAGCTTTTGCACAACAAAGGAAACTATAAGTAAGGTGAAAAGACAGCCCTCAGATTGGGAGAAAATAATAACAAATGAGGAAACAGACAAAGGATTAATCTCAAAAATATACAAGCAACTCCTGAAGCTCAATTCCAGAAAAATAAACGACCCAATCAAAAAATGGGCCAAAGAACTAAACAGACATTTCTCCAAAGAAGACATACAGATGGCTAACAAACACATGAAAAGATGCTCAAAATCACTCATCATCAGAGAAATGCAAATCAAAACCACAATGAGGTACCATTACACGCCAGTCAGGATGGCTGCTCTCCAAAAGTCTACAAGCAATAAATGCTGGAGAGGGTATGGAGAAAAGGGAACCCTCTTACACTGTTGGTGGGAATGCAAACTAGTACAGCCACTATGGAAAACAGTGTGGAGATTTCTTAAAAAACTGTAAATAGAACTGCCATATGACCCAGCAATACCACTTCTGGGCATACACACTGAGGAATCCAGATCTGAAAGAGACACGTGCACCCCAATGTTCATCGCAGCACTGTTTATAATAGCCAGGTCATGGAAGCAACCTAGATGCCCATCAGTAGATGAATGGATAAGGAAGCTGTGGTACATATACACCATGGAATATTACTCAGTCATTAAAAAGAATTCACTTGAATCAGTTCTAATGAGATGGATGAAACTGGAGCCCATTATACAGAGTGAAGTAAGCCAGAAAGATAAAGAACATTACAGTATACTAACACATATATACGGAATTTAGATAGATGGTAGCAATAACCCTATATGCAAAACAGAAAAAGAGACACAGAAGTACAGAACAGACTTTTGAACTCTGGGGGAGAACGTGAGGGTGGGATGTTTTGAAAGAACAGCATGTATATTATCTATGGTGAAACAGACCACCAGCCCAGGTGGGATGCATGAGTCAAGTGCTCGGGCCTGGTGCACTGGGAGGACCCTGAGGAGTCGGGTGGAGAGGGAGGTGGGAGGGGGGATCGGGATGGTGAATACGTGTAACTATATGGCTGATTCATGTCAATTTATGACAAAACCCACTGAAATGTTCTGAAGTGATTGGCCTTCAACTAATAAAATAATATTTAAAAAAAAAAAAAAAAAAAAGACTTCACTGGGAAGACCCAGAGGGATGGGGTGGGGAGGGAGATGGGAGGGGGGATTGGGATGGGGAACACATGTAAATCCATGGCTGATTCATGTCAATGTATGGCAAAAACCACTACAATATTGTAAAGTAACTAACCTCCAACTAATAAAAATAAGTGAAAAAAAAAAAAAAGACTTCACCTTCTAACGCAGGTGGTGTGGGTTCAATCCCTGGTTGGGGAAGTTATATCTCACATGCCCCATAGCTAAAAAACAGCAATATTATAATAAATTGAATAAAACCTAAAAAAGCATACCATTGACCCAGAAATTCCACTGCTAAAATTCTACCTAAAGGTATATTTTATAAAATTGTACCTTATCTTTAATAATAAAATTTTGGAAATGGTCCACAGTAACTGTCATCAGGGGACATGTTAAATAATAGCACTTAACTATATTATACAACCAATTAAAAAATAGGATAAAGCTATATATATTTACATGGAATCTCTGCAAGTCATATTGTTAAGTGAAAAAGTTAATTAAATTCTATTATTTTTGAATGCTTATTTTGTATTGGGGTTTAGTTGAATAACAATGTTGTGTTATTTTTAGGTATACAACAAAGTGGTTCAGTTGTACATATACCCATGTCTATTCTTTTCAAATTCCTTTCCCATTTAGGTTATTACAGAAATTTGAGCAGAGTTTCCTATGCTATACTATAGGTCCCTGTTGGTTATAAATTATATTTTAATATATAGGCTTTCATATCATTTATGTAGAAAAAACTTTATACAGGTGTGTCTATGCATATGTGTGCATTGCATGTATGCTTAGTTCCTCAGTTGTGTCCAACTCTTTGTGACCCTATGGTCTGTAGCCCATCAGGCCCCGCAGTCCATGGGATTCTCCGGGAAAGAAGAGTGGAGTGGGTTGCCATGCCCTCTTCCAGGGGATCTTCCCAAGCCACGGATTGAACCTGCCATCTCTTACATCTAGCCTGCATTGGCAAGCATGTTCTTTAATACTGTGTAAATAATATGAGACTTGTCAAGCTTAGAGGCCACCACTATCTGTGGGAGTGAGGTAAATGGAGAAGGATTTGAGGTTTTGTACTATATGTTTTTATATTTGAATTGTTACACTGACAAAAATATTTATCAATTACTTAGGTAGTTTGAACAAAAGAAACAGGAAACAAATTGTAGAACATATAATGTGCAGTGCTGCACAATGCCTGTGTTTTGAAAGGTCTTATTTAAAGCAGTTTATAATTGTTCAAATATTTTGATCTGGTCGTTTTTGAGTTAGGAGCACTTAAAGCATCGTTACTTTGATGCTTAAGTTATTACTAACAGTATCTGCTTCCTGCCTGCCATTATTTACAACATTGTTAGAAAATAGTTTGTCTCTATAGAAATTATGTCTGTTCCCTCCTCTTGGGACTCTTTACTAGGTTACGGAGACATTCAGATTGGGATATGTAAATATCCCAATACTGGGATAAATGCAGTACTGTGTAACTAGTTCCTGGTCATGCTTGTGTTACTATGGGGAAAATTCAGAGCCATATTTGAACCTCTAAATTTTCTTTTTCCATAAGTGTGAAACAGAGGAAGGAATACAACATGCTCATATATAAGAACTCTTTACAATGTAGACAGCTCATCACATAGGATTCAAAACACTTTGCATGTCAATGTTTTGCTTCTTTACTGTCAGTCATTGAGTAGTTCAGGCTTCCATCTGATGGGAAGATTTCACTGTTAATCTCAACCACCTCCTTCCTCTGCTCAGAAATGATCCACCGTCAATCAGTCACTACATCTCCTTATTTTCTCGAAGGGTGGTGTTATTAAGCAACTTTCCTTAAGCCACAGAAGATTTCAGTGGTAAAACCTAGATAGAAATGCCAATTCCTAGTTCAGTACATTTATCAGTAAGCCTTGCTCCCTTAAAGGAAACTTTTCCTTTTGCAGATCTAAGTTCAGATTTGCTACAGAAAGTATGATAGCTCTTGCAGTTTCCAGACAGAGTTCTCACTGCCAGTTTATAAAGATTACTGAGGTAGCTAAGGGGTTTGTTTCCATTCAGGGAGTCAAAGGAACTGGGTATGGAACTCTGAATATTAAACTCAAGAGTGGCAGCTATTAGTGTTCAGAAATATTCAGCTTTCTCCTTCTAAGAACCTGAAAGGGATACACAACTGTGACCAATTGCAGTTGTGTGTAATCACATGATTGGGGTTAGCCTTTGAGATGTGAAGAAAGTGATGTGTATCATTCCAGGGGGCAGCTTTAAGAGCCAGTGTGTGCCTTGCTACATCTTTTCCCCATTAGAGTAATGGGCGCTGTTCCAGATAGTGATTGTTCCATCAGCCAAGGTCCTAAAGTGAAAACAACATGAGTCAGAGCCACATGTGCAGTAACGTGTGACATTAGTGAGGAAAACCCCCAGAAACCTATGTTTTAATCCCTTAAAATTGGCTTATATATTGGTATAATATATGTCTATATTTTTAAAATATGTGGCTTCTCCAATTCTTATTTAAGGTAACATTTTGCATTTCAGTTTCTTAATTGTCTTTAAGTTCTGTAACACTGGATTTTCATACCAAGGAATAAAATTAGTCTACGTTTTATTGGTATATATTTCTTGTAAAAGTTAAAGTTGGGAGCTTAAGTTTTTTTTATGTACTCCTAGGGAAAACTGATTGGGGATCACTGTCAGTTCAGTCAGTCAGTTCAGTCGCCCTATCCTGTCTGACTCGTTGTGACCCCATGGACTGCAGCACACCAGGATTCCCTATCCATCACCAACTCCCAGAGCTTACTCAAACTCATGTCCATTGAGTCAGTGATGCCGTACAACCGTCTTATCCTTTGTCGTCCCCTTCTCCTCTCTTCTTCAGTCTTTCCCAGCATCAGGGTCTTTTCAAATGAGTAAGCTCTTCATCAGGTGGCCAAAGTACTGGAGTTTCAGCTTCAGCATCAATCCTTCCAATGAACACTCAGGACCGATCTCCTTTAGGATGGACTGGTTGGATTTCCTTGCAGTCCAAGGGACTCTCAAGAGTCTTCTCCAACACCACAGTTCAAAAGCATCAATTCTTTGGTGCTTAGCTTTCTTTATAGTCCAAGTATCACGTCCATACATGACTACTGGAAAAACCATAGTTTTGACTAGACAGACCTTTGTTGGCAAAGTAATGGCTCTGCTTTTTAATATGCTGTCTTGGTTGGTCACATCTTTTCTTCCAAGGAGCAAGCATCTTTTAATTTCACGGTTTCAGTCACCATCGGCAGTAATTTTGGAGCCCCCCAAAATAAAGTATCTCCCTGTTTCCATTCTTTCCCCATCTATTTGCCATGAAGTGATGGGACCAGATGCCATGATCTTAGTTTTCTGAATGTTCAATTTTAAGCCAACTTTTTCTCTCTCCTCTTTCACCTTGATCAAGAGACTCTTTAGTTCTTCACTTTCTGCCATAAGGGTGGTGTCACCTGCATATCTGAGGTTATTGATATTTCTCCTGGCAGTCTTGATTCCTGCTTGTGTTTCAGTAACTCCAGCATTTCTCGTGATGCACTCTGCATAAATGTTAAGCAAGCAGGGTGACAATATACAACCTTGACATACTCCTTTCTCACATTGGAGCCAGTCTGTTGTTCCTTGTCCAACTCTAACTGTTACTTCTTGACCTGCATACAGATTTCTCAAGTGGCAGGTAAGGTGGCCTGTTATTCCCATCTCTTTAAGAATTTTCCACAATAGGTAGCTTCTTTATTATTCTTTACCCAGGAATTTTAATTGTCCCAAGATATTATATTTTCTCCTACTAATGGTCATAGCCATTGCTCATTAAATATCTATGATCCAAGCTTAATGCTTGTTTCCTGATATATTTTATTTCATCAAGTCCTGCTTGTATTTATGCAAGGTATGCCGCAAACTGAGGCTCAGAGAGATTAAGTAACTGCAATGTTTCAGGGATGTTGGGAAAAGATTACCAACTGAAAACCTGGGAAAAAATATTGAGATAAGAGAGAAACCAAAAGAGTGATGTCTTGGAATCAAATTAAAGCAAGTTATTTTAGACAGAAATGCTCAACTGTGCAAAATGTCACTGACCATTCAAATCAGAGGGTGACTAAAGCTTGACCATGAAATTTGGCAACATAGGGGCCAAGGTGGCCTTGACAAAAGCATGGTGATAAAAACCTTAGGGTGGTGGTGGAGCTAAACTGCCTGGAATGGGTTAAGAGGGAGTGGGGGGAGATGATGGGAGAGAGAAAATACAGATCACTCTTTCAAGGAGTTTGGCACTAACTAGAAATAGGAAAGTAGGATGTGACTGGAGAGAGAAGTGAAGTGGTGTTTGTTTTGATTTAGCATTGGAGAGTTAATGGTATGAGAGCATGTTCCACAATGCAGAGAATTACTAGAATTCTCTCTTTGAGCTGGTATGAAGAGGGGCCTCAGTGCACGTGGAGGGCTGGGCCTTCCACTACTTACCTGCTGGGAAGACCAAGTGTGTGCTCACCTTTTGGGTAGATGTGGAAGAGGGTGGGGGACTTCTGGAAAGTTCTATTGTCTCAGAGACATAGAAAGCAACTCCCATCACAAGAGAAAATGGGAAGAGACTTAAGAGGAGAGGATGCAAGCACATCATCTCTGGGAGTGATGGAGGGAACAGATTTTGGTAGAGGATGGCAACCCTGAGCAGCTAGTGTGATGCACTGTGATGACTTAGGATTCAGAGATGCAGGATTTCAGGGAAGGAAGGGAGAAAATGGCCTGGAACCAGCAACGAGGACCAAAGGAAAGATATACCTTCTCCAAACATTGGAACCAAGGATGGAGAAGAAATAATTGTCTTCACTTGTGAAAGCTGCAGAAGTTGTAGTGTGTTCTGAAGATGTCCAGTGCTCAATTAGAGCTAAAAGAGGAGGGACACACAGAGAGATGAGTCTTAGATTGACACACCAAATGGTAGAGAAAGCTGGGGAGGCTTGTGCAACTCAGGCCACATTGGGCTTCCTCTTGATCTCTCTAGGTGGAAAGTAAGAGGTAGGTGTGTTCTTCATGCATGTTACTTACTTGGGGTCTCCGCTAGTGGGCAAGCTTCACACTAGACCATTGTTGAAAGGGAAACCCAAATTACTAAGTATGTAAAGGAGTGTTCAGCTGTACTTTAACCTCAGATTCCAAAGAAATTAAGCCATAACAATGAATTCCTCTGGGTCTCATTAGATTTGCAAAAAAATAGAAGTTGGATGTTATCAGATGTTTAAGAAAATGAGTAGAAATGGGGCCTTTTGTGCCCAGTGGTAAGATGGTAACTTGTTGCACTTATTCTAATGAATAATCTGGGAGTAATTAGGAAAGTTAGTATGCTTGAACCGTACCCTAGCATTTCTATCCTTGGGTGTATCTGTCAGGGAAGAACTTTCACTGGTCCATAAGGAACATATAGGAAGATGTTCACTCTAGCACTGCTTATAGGAGCAAAAGTTGCAGGCAACAGAGACTTAGCAGCTAAGGATGTGAATAGAAAAATGCAATGTATGCACATGATGGAACTGACAAGGCTATATGAGATGAAATGACAAATTAGACACAAAACATGGACTCATTTTAAAGTATAGTATTGAATGTGAAAACAGACCTGTGTTGATACTTATAGTGCAATTTAACTCATGTGTATTATGTCACACACAAGAAATACTATATATTTCTGGAGATGCATATACACTAAGGACATGTATTAAATTATACTATAGTGAGTGGCCAAGGGGGAGAATGGATTTGGAAATAGGGATCAAGGGAAATACACTAAAATTAAGTAGGAGAAAGAAAAGAAAGAAAGAAAGAAAGAAAGTGAAGTTGCTTGGTCATGTCTGACTCTTTGCAACCCCATGGACTGTAGCCTACCAGGTTCCTCCGTCCATGGGATTTTCCAGGCAAAAATACTGGAGTGGGTTGCCATTTCCTTCTCCAAGAGATCTTCCTGACCCAGGGATTGAACCCGGGTCTCCCGCATTGTAGCCAGACGCTTTACCGTCTAAGTCACCAGGGAAGTCCAAAATAAAGTAGGAGAGGAGTTTGTAAAGATGATAAACAGCCAGAAAGGAAGGAGTCTGATTAACTTCTTTTCACACCTGAAGTTTAAAAGAAAAAAAAATTCCTTTATAGTCCACTTCTTGAATCATAGTTTAGATTAAACTACATTTGTCATTTTACAGGCCCTTATTCAAAGATAAAGTTGTAATCAAGTGCTATACTAATTTTGGACACTACATATGTGTTAATAAATTTAAATAAAGAACAAAAAATGCATTTTTTGTTACCTCTCTACTTTTCTCTAAGATATTTTTGTAGTAAATGTTTATATCAACATTCAAAAAGTATAAGCAGTTACTTTCTACAAAGATGGTGAACAACTCAACAAAGAGGATGATGATGTTATCAAGTCTCCAATATAGTGCTAACCAAGGTGAATATTTAATAAATTTTTGCTGAACATAAGTGGGTTTTATATATTGAGGAAATAGTAGTCAGTAGTAATATTTTCAAATAGCAGGCAATGAAATCCATTGTATGATGTTACACATTTTGTTGGTGGCCGGCAAGGTAGCATGACCCAATTAATGAGTTTTAGGTTTACTTCTTGTACAAGAAGAGTTTGTCCAATGGAGCTCATATTTCTAGTTAATACATACATTCTTAAACCTGCATTGAGAACTACTGCAAAACTTGAGTAGGTCCTGTTTAATAATTTAGTATTTAATCTATGAATCATGACAATTGGGATGTTGTTCCAATTGGCAGATCTGAAAGTCATGTTTGCCTGGATTGCAAAACCCAAAACTTTATTAGATAATGCATTTTAAGTACAGTGACATGTCACCACACATTTATTGATTTCTTTTATGAATAGAACCACAGTATGTGCTCTTCTAACTATCTAAAAATATTTTTTATGGCATTGAATCATATCAAATCGTGTAAATCTTACCTTGGCTACAGTCCAAGAATCATGCATCACTGATCTTTTCTGAGGACTCAGTGTCTATCCCCAACTGCAGAGAATGCCACAGCCCTGAGAAGAATCTGAGGAAAAGCTAGAAGCCAGATGAGACCAGATCCGCAAGAGACTGGAGACCCTTAGAAGGCCAGAAAAGCTGAAATCACTCTTCTGTTTGAGATTCCTACCTCAAGGAGAGATTATAAAAATTGAAAAAAAAAAAAAAAAAAAAAAAAAAAAGCACAGTCACTCTTGCCTAGAAAAGCAGGAATTTGGCCAACCGGTCCTTGAGCCTAAATAGTACTTGTAGCAAAGTCATTCCACAGGGTCAAGATGTCAGTTAACACTAGAAAGAAAGATTAGTTTAACCCACCCACAGACTGTAATGTTTTACAATTTGAATACTTTATACTTAATGTGCCATTCTCTAATTGTTGGACTTCAGGGTATTTCCATTATATGTATTGTGGCAATAATTATTTTCAGCACATGTTTTTCTTTAGATTGCTTAATAATTTTTAAGGTAGATTTCTTTGCATGGAATGTACTAATTTACATAGTAGAAAATGTTTATGATTCTATATTACCAACATATTTTTTAAAAATTCCAATTTATCTTTTCATGCTAGTTTATAAGACAATTACTCTCAATAATTTCAGCAACTTGTATCTTTTGTGGAACTTTTGCCAATTTGGCAAAAAGTTAAATTCTTTTTTTTATGTATATTTTGAAATATGTGCAATTGACCAATATTTATATACTTTGGGAGTGTATGTTTCTCTTTAAATTTCTTTTGTTAAAATTTGTATTGGATAACAATTGAATAAACTATACACAATGTTCTGTTAGTTTCTGCTGTACAGCAAAAGTAAATCAGCTATACATATAGATATGTTGCTATTCTTTTTTGATCTCCAAGTCATGTCCAACTCTTCGAGACTCCATGGACTGCAGCACGCTAGGCTTCCCTATGCCTCACCATCTCCCAGAGTTTGCTCAATCAAGTTCATGTCCGTTGAATCAGTGATGCCATCCAACCATCTCATCCTCTGTGCCCTCCTCTTCTTCTTCCCTCAGTCTTTCCCAGCATCAAGGACTTTTCCAATGCGGATCAAGGGGCCAAAGTATTGGAGCTTCAGCTTCAGCATCAGTCCTTTCAAAGAGTATTCAGGGTTGGTATCCTTAATACATGTAAATCCATGGCTAATTCAAGTCAATGTATGACAAAAACCACTACAATATTGTAAAGTAATCAGCCTCCAACTAATAAAAATAAAACAATAAAAAAATAAAAAGATTGACTGGTTTGATCTCTTTGTTTTCCAAGGGACTCTCAAGAGTCTTCTCTAGCACCACAGATCAAAAACATCAATTCTTTGGTTCTCTGCCATCTTTATTGTCCAGCTCTCGCATTCATACATGACTACTAGAAAAGATAGCCTTGACTACACAGACCTTTGTTAGCAAAGTGATATCTTTGCTTTTTAACACACTGCATAGCTTTCCTACCAAACAGCAATTGTCTTCTAATTTCATGGCTGCAGTCACCATCTGCAGTGATTTTAGAGCTCAATAAGTGGAAATCTGTCACTGCTTCAACCTTTTCCCGTTCTGTTTGCCATGAAGTGATGGGACTGGATACCATAATCTTAATTTTTTTTAATATTGAGTTTTAAGCTGGCTTTTTCACTCTCCTCTTTCACCCTCATCAAGAAGCTCTTTAGTTCCTCTTCACTTTCTGCCCTTAGAGTGGTATCATCTGCATGTCTGAGGTTGTTGATATTTCTCTCGGAAATCTTGATTTCAGCTCATAACTCATCTAGCCTGTCATTTTGCATGATGTGCTCTGCATATTAGTTAAATAAACAGGATGGCAATAAACAACCTTGTTATACTCCTTTCTTAATCCTGAACCAGTCAGTTATTCCATACAGGGTTCTAACTGTTGTTTCTTGACCTGCATACAGGTTTCTCAAGGGACAGGTAAGATGGTCAGGTATCCCCATTTTTTAAAGTGTTTTCCACAGTTTGTTGTGATCCATAGAGTCAAAAGCTTTAGTGTAGTAAATGAAATAGAGGTAGATGCTTTTCTGGAATTCCCTTGCTTTCTCTATCTATGATCCAGTGAATGTTGGCAATTTGATCTCTTGTTACTCTGCCTTTTCTAAACCCAGTTTGAACATCTGGAAGTTCTTGGTTCACATAATGCTGAAGCCTGGTTTGGAGGATTTTCAGCATGACCTTACTAGCATGGGATGAGTGCAATTGTCCAGTGGTTTGAACATTCTTTAATATTGCCTTCTTGGAATTGGGATGGGGATTGACCTTTTTCAGTCCTGTGGCCCCTACTGGCTTTTCCAAATTTGCAGACATATTGAGTGCATCACTTTAACAGCATCATCTTTTAGGATTTTAAATAGCTCTGCTGGAATTCCATTGCTTCCACTAGTTTTATTGATAGCAGTGCTTTCTAAGGCCCACTTGACTTCACACTCTGGAATGTCTGGCTCTGGGTAAGTGTTCAGACCTTTGTGGGTATCCAGGTCATTAAGATTTTTTGGTACATTTCTTGCCATCTCTTCTTGATCTCTTCTGCTTCTATTAGGTCTATACTGTTTCTGTCCTTTATTGTCCTCATCTTTGGATAAAAGTTCCTTTGATATTTCCAATTTTCTTGAAGAGACATCTAGTCTTACCCCTTCTGTTGTTTTCCTCTATTTCTTTGCATTGTTCATTGAAGAAGGCCTTCTTGTCCCTCCTTGCTATTTTTCTGGAACTTTGCATTTAGTTGGGTGTACTTTTCCCTTTCACCCTTGCTTTTTGCTTCTCTTCTTTCCTCAGCTATGTAGAGCCTCCTCATACAACCACTTTGCCTTCTTGTATTTCTTTTATTTGTATATACATATATTGACTCTTTTAGATTCTATTCTCATATAGATCAGTAT
Source organism: Muntiacus reevesi (assembly GCF_963930625.1). Taxonomy (NCBI): domain Eukaryota; kingdom Metazoa; phylum Chordata; class Mammalia; order Artiodactyla; family Cervidae; genus Muntiacus; species Muntiacus reevesi. Next base: position 4,892,540 of record NC_089256.1, on the reverse strand, counting down.
AGTATTGAGTAGAGTTCTCTGTACTATAGAGCAGGTCCTTATTAGTTGTCTATTTTATGTATAGTAGTGTGTATATGTCGGAGAAGGCGATGGCACCCCACTCCAGTACTCTTGCCTGGAGAATCCCATGGACGGAGGAGCCTGGTAGGCTGCAGTCCATGAGGTAGCTAAGAGTTGGACAGGACTGAGCGAGTTCACTTTCACTTTTCACTTTCATGCGCTGGGGAAGGAAAGGGCAACCCACTCCAGTGTTCTTGCCTGGAGAATCCCAGGGACGGGGGAGCCTGGTAGGCTGCAGTCCATGAGGTCGCTAAGAGTCGGACACGACTGAGCGACTTCACTTTCACTTTTCACTTTTCACTTTCATGCGCTGGGGAAGGAAAGGGCAACCCACTCCAGTGTTCTTGCCTGGAGAATCCCAGGGACGGGGGAGCCTGGTGGGCTGCCGTCTATGGGGTCGCACAGAGTCTGACACGACTGACGTGACTTAGCAGCAGCAGCAGCAGTGTGTATATGTAGAGAAGGAAATGGCAACCCAGTTCAGTATTCCTGCCTGAAGAGTCCTGTGGACAGAAGAGCCTGGCGGGCTATATAGTCCATGTGGGTGCAACGAGTTAGACTCCACTGAAGTGAGAGCACAGCACAGTGTGTGTATGTTCATCCCCATCTCCAAATTTATCCCTCTTGCTTTTCTTCCCACATTTCCCCTCTGGTAACCATAAGTTTGTTTTCTATGACTCTGTTTCTGTTTTGTAAGTTCATTCGTATAATTTTTTTTTCAATTCCACATGTAAGAGATATCATATGCTATTTATCTTTCTCTCTCTGAACTTAATTCACTTAGTATGATCATCCTAGGCCCATGCATGTTGCCGCAAGTGGCATTATTTCATTCTTTTTTAAGGCTGAGTAGTATTCCACCATATATATATATACAACATCTTCTTTATCCATTCTTTCGTTGATGAACTTTTAAGGTGCTTCAATGTCTTGGGTATTGTAAATAGTGCTGCAGTGAACATTAGGGTGCATGTTTCCTTTTCGGTTATGGTTTTGTATGGAACTTCTTCAAATATTTTGTCTTATTTGTATGTTTTGTCTTTAATGTAATATTATTTTGCCTGTTTTATAGTGATGCATTTGTAGTTTTATTATTGTATTATTTGTGTTATTAATACTTTAAAATACCAGTATATCACTTCTGGCAAATAGTTGTCTCTGTGTATTATTATTTTTCCTTTATTTGTGGTAGTTCTGGGAATAAATTTATTTTATTGGATTTTTGAAATCAAAAAAATAATACATATACCTATAACAAATCAAATAATATAGAGATCTTTGCCCCAGCCCACATACTAATGTGCCACCAACTCAAAGATGACCAATATTGGGACTTCCCTGGTGGTCTAGTGGTTAAGAATCTACCTTCTAATGCAGGGGACGCTGGTTCAATTCTTGGTCAGGGAACTAATATCCCACATTGCTGTGGGGCAACTAAGCCTGCACACCACAACTAGAGAAGTCCAGGCATCCCAATGAGGAGCCAACACAGTCAAAACAAAAACTAAATAATTAAAAAATAAATTGTACCAGTTTTTTTTTTTTAAAAGATGACCAATATTAAGCTTGATCTTCAACCCTCTTCATAGTCTCTGTTTATATAAACATATGTACATAGATACTTTTTAAAATCTTTTTTCTTAAATTACATGTAATTATAGCATAATTATGAAAGTAATTTATACATATTTTAGAAAACTTAGTAAGGCTAAAAAATACTATACTACCTCAAAATACTATTCTACCCAGAAACAAAACCTTGTTGACATTGCTATATTTTATTTCACTGATCATTAATTTTTTATTTTCTAGCAATGTTTAACAATTGCTGATTATTGGCACAAATGATAAGGCTTCCCTGGTAGCTCAGATGGTAAAGAATCTGCCTGCATGCAGGAGACCAGGGTTTGATCCCTGGGTTGGAAAGAACCCCTGGAGAAGGGAATGACTGCCCACTCTGATATTCTTGTCTGGAGAATTTCATGGACAGAGGAGCCTGAAAGGCTACAGTTCATGGGGTTGCAGAGAGTTGGACACGAGAGACTAACGCCTCCACTTAACTTCAGCACAGATGATAGTAATTCTTTAAAACTGAATTCTCCGAAGGCCTTAAGTAGTCATGAAGAGGAAAAAAAAGGCATGAAGAGAAAAAAACGTTATGCAAATATTTCCTTTCTAATTATCTACAACAACATTTTGTAATGGTTATTTTATATCTACTTCATATATTGCTAAAGTAGTACCCTATTGTTAGGCATTATATTGATCCTAGAATAATATTAAGCCACAAAGGTAATGGGAGCGTTTGAGTCTTATTCCTGCTTTTAATAGGAAAGTCTCTAGTCTACACTGACCTTGAGAATAATTAACTAACAGCATTATTTGGTGTGTTATTGACTAGTGGTTTTAGATGTTTTATTATCATGCTCCCTAATTACTTCCTATTTCCCCTTTTCTAAGTTCTTTTGTCTAGTTTGTTAAAAGGTTTAGTGAAGGATTTTTAAAATGTTTCCATATCAGTTGATCAATGGCTTTATTTTTTAAATGATCTACTCTCTCTAGTAAATTTTCCAATTTTATTTTATTTTTTATTCTTTTTCTCCATTTATTTTTATTAGTTGGAGGCTAATTACTTTACAGTATTGTAGTGGTTTTGCCATACATTGACATGAATCAGCCATGGATTTACACGTCTTCCGCATCCTGATCCCCCCTCCCACCTCCCTCCCCATCCCATCCCTCTGGGTCTTCCCAGTGCACCAGCCATGAGCACTTGTCTCATGCACCCAACCTGGGCTGGTGATCTGTTTCACACTTGATAATATACATGTTTTGATGCTGTTCTTTCAAAACATCCCACCCTCGCCTTCTCCCACAGAGTCTAAAAGTCTGTTCTGTACATCTGTGTCTCTTTCTGTTTTGCATATAGGGTTATCATTACCATCTTTCTAAATTCCATATATAGGTGTTAGTATACTGTATTGGTCTTTATCTTTCTGGCTTACTTCACTCTGTATAATGGGCTCCAGTTTCATCCATCTCATTAGAACTGATTCAAATGAATTCTTTTTAATGGCTGAGTAATATTCCATGGTGTATATGTACCACAGCTTCCTTATCCATTCGTCTGCTGATGGGCATCTAGGTTGCTTCCATGTCCTGGCTATTATAAACAGTGCTGCGATGAACATTGGGGTGCACATGTCTCTTTCAGATCTGGTTTCCTCGGTATGTATGCCCAGAAGTGGGATTGCTGGGTCATTAAATCTACTTGTATTTCAAAGTCTTATTAAGTTCAAATTCTTTTACCATAGCATATCATCTGAGAAATTTAGAGCCCCACTAAATCCTGATTAAAGTTAAAAATTTAACTGTTTGGATTAAATATTCAATGAATATTTAATTTAATTAAATATATTCAAATTCATATTTACCATGAACTGTGAGATCCTTCTGTGCTTGTATGGGACCCCCTTCCCTGCATCAAAGTTTGGAAAGTGCCTCCAGGCAGCAACCTAGAGTGATTATAGGGCTCATTTCATTTTTTTTGTTGTTGTTTTAGCTGTTCTCTCAGGTATCACAGTGCTGCTTTGTATGTCATCCAGTATCTATAAAGAGTTATTTTGTCTAATTTTTCATTGTTTTTTTGGGGAAAGGGATTTGGTTCAAATTAATACATTATGGCCAGAAGTAGAAATCTAACAGGTAAAATCTTAGAGCAAAATGCAGTTAAGTTATATGTCTTTACACTATTACTTTTATTCCCTCTTAATGGAAATTTATTTCATTTGGACAATTTTTAGGAGAGCTAGTTTCATGTTCTACTCTACAGTCTCCAAGAAAAACTTCTCAATGTTCTAGATTACTCATTTTAATCAGGAAACATCTTAAAATATAGACTATTAGCAAATCATTACATAAAGGGACAACAGCATTAAATATTATATATGTAATATAAATATATAATTAAAAATAATCTGGGCACTCACTAATATTTGATTAAGATTAGTCAAACTAATAGGTTGGTTTGGGTAGTTTAAGGGTGCATTTTTCAACTCACTTATAATTATGAAAATTTAGGGGTGGTATCATTCTTTCTTTGCTTTTGGCTGTGCTGGGTCTTCGATGTTTCTGTGGCCCTTCTCTAGTTGCAGTGAGCAGGGGTTACTCATTGCTGTGGTGTACGGGCCTCTCCTGGCAGTGGCTTCTTTTGTTGGGGAGCTCAGGCTCTAGGTGTGTGGGCTTCAGTAGCTGTGGTATACAGGTTTAGTTGCCCTATGCATGTGGAATCTTCCCAGATCAGGGATCGAACCTGTGTCCCTTGCATTGGCAGGCAGATTCTTATCCATTGCACCACCAGGGAAGCCCAGATAGTGTTATTCTTAATATTTAAGTGGTATGGCACTGAGGTTTTTCAACAGTTGACAATAACTAATCATAAAACAAAGCAAACACAGTCATATAAGCTTTAAAAAGTATTCCTGAGTGAAACTATTTTGCTCATGATAAAACATATAGACAAGAGTCTTTACTGATACTCTGTCCAAGACCAATTAAAAAAAAAAAATTGTTCCTAAGCTGGCATCCTGCTGTAGGGAGACTACTTGTTTGTGATGAGAACACGTGCAGTTGTTGACAAAAATGGCAAGTCTCTGACTAGTAACTAAAGCAAGGAGGTTTAGTCTTAACTGACAACTGAGAATATTTACACTGCAGTTTCTTGTGAGAATTTAATCATGAACTGGCAGTAATCTAGCCTCAGCCAGAGTTACCTAAGGAATCTGGTATTTGAGAGGATCTAATAGACATGTTCATTGTTTCACTATTGAAAATTACCCCCCAGATTAACTTAGAGCCTGAGAATGTGAAGCTCTAGACTACATTGTCTTACCTTCTCTCCCAAATGCTCTCATTACATTATACTTCAACTTGATGCATACTGTTATTACAAAGGGTGATCTGAATGGAATTTTTGTAATCACATAATTCTATAATCACATAATTGAGGTGGTGTGTTACTTGTTCTGTCTTCCACAGGTTTCATGTTATAAATACCCGCTTGAATTTCATTCCAGAAAGTAGCACAAACTACAGAGATAGTTGTGTATACTTTTGTTCATCAGAAAAAAATGCATTTCAACATGTTTCTATTGGAGTTTCCAACTTGTAGAAAACGGGGAGCTCAGTGGTGTCCAACCCAACCTCCTTTTACTTCAAGCAAGGGATATCTTCTTGCCTTTGGGTTCAGGTGTGTGGTTAAAATTGTTTTATCCCTACTTGCTCTATTTTATTTTATGTTTATCTAGTAAGACAGTTTTAATGCCTTTCGGAAGGATTTGAGATATGCAACCTAAATTAAAAAGTCATTTTTTTTTTTTTAGCATGGTCTTCTTTGTTCATCTAGAGAAGTTCCTTTAGCATTTACTGTAAAGCTGATTTGGTGGTGCTAAACATTTAGCTTTTGTTTGTTGATAAGTCTTTCGATCTCTCCGTCAAATCTGAATGAGAGCCTCGCTGGGTAGAGTATTCTTGGTTGTAGATTTCTCCCTTCCATCACGTTAAATATATTGTGCCACTCTCTTCTGGACTGCAGAGTTTTTGCTATTACCCGCCCTCCCCCCAAAGTCAAATAATAAATGTTGGTGAGAATGTAGAGAAAAAGGAGTACTTGTACATTATTTGTGGGAATGTATATTAGTGCAGCTGCTGAGGAAAGCAATACATACGGAAGTTTCTCAAAAAACTCAAAGTAGAAATACCACAAGACCCAGAAATTTCACTACTGGGTATACATCTGAAAAAAAAATACTAATTCAAAAAGATATCTACATATACCCGTAACATTCATAGCAGCATTATTCATAACTGCCAAGCTATGGAAGCAACCTAAACTTTCACCAACAGGTGAATGAATAAAGAAGACGTGTGTGTGTGTGTGTGTGTATGTGTGTGTATGTATTGCAACATGAGAAGTATAGCAAATATTTTATAATAACTACCAAAGGAATATAACCTTTAAAAATTGTGAGTCACTATATTGCATACCTGTCACTCATATAATATTGTACACAAACTATATTTCAATAAAAAATAAAATTTAAAAAAGCGAATGTAAGAAGACAGAAGAGTCTACAGTGGGTGATCTGGGTTGATTACAAGCTAACAAGAAAATGATCAGAGAGAGAAAGTGATTTTAGGACTAAGAGTTCATTCAGGAGTACGGAATTTAGTAAAAAATCATGATGCTATTAAAAGCCGAGCAGGGACCTTGGGATCTGGCTACTTTACTGCATCAGTGGGTGAATGCAAAGGTAACCAAATTTCAGGGATTTGAGAAATTAGATGTAAGAAATAAAACTCAGAGAAATAGATTGTCTACTTAATTAATCTAAAACATGAAATGTTTAAGAAAGAAGAAATATGAAATGCCATAGCTTGACCATTTGCAAGCAAGAGCTCTGGTTTAGAGCAGAGGAGAAACCTATAATTTTGTATCCTACTTCAGATTCTCATTATCTATGCTAAATATGCTGTATGCTGTGACCTAAAAGCACTTATTTTCTTTTAATTTTAGAGTTTTTATTTTTGGGTGATTAAGAAAATCTATCTTGTTTGGGGAGGATATTTTTTCCATGTGTTTTGGTGTAATAAAGTAGTTTTCCAGAAAAAAAAAAAAAATCTTGCTTGTTTTGCTGAACTTTTCACCATGCAACTAGCTTTTTTTATTATACTTATGCATTTAAAACAAACAAACAAACAAACTGTTGAGTAGAGCTTGGAAAGTAACACAGATAAATCATAAAAAGTTTTGCCACAAGGAAAGCCCCACAAAGGCAGAGATTATAAGTAGCAGGTTTGCTCCAATTTCTCTCTGATGTTTGGCTAAATAAACACTTATTGAATGAATTGCAAATGGCAACATACAAGAAATAGTGCCCACACACTTGGGGGTGCATCTTCTGTATATTTTAACTAGCAGGCTTAGAATTTCTTCAGAATGGCTCCTATTTGGGAAGCTGAAATAACACTTGTCAGGACTTAGATGAGCTGACTTCTGGGTATTTGCTACTTGTGGGAAAAGCAAATGTCTGGTGTCCTCACTGTCCATCAGGAGCTCAGAGTTCCAGGATAGTTCTACTTCTCTCTTAGCTGAGTACCAGTTTCATGGACCGAATGCAATTCCCTTCAGCTTTCTGAACATTGGCACACCCTTCTGCAGTCAGGAGGTTGCTTTTCTACTGTCTTTTCCAGCTGCAAATTTTATGATCCTATTTTAGGTACCAGGTGTGCAGTATTTCAGATATCCACCTGTCCAGGAACTGCTCATTCCTCGCTGAACTGAGAAACCACCCATTCTTTTTGTAGAATTAAGCCAAATTAGACCCTTGTTTACCCTTATCAGGTGCCACTAGTGGCAAAGAACCTGCCTGCCAATGCAGGAGACACAGGCGATGGCATTTTAACCTCTGGGTAGGGACAATGCCTGGAGGAGGAAATGGCAACTCACTCCAGTATTCTTGCCTGGAGAATTCCATGGACAGAGCCTGGTGGGCTACAGTTCATAGGGTTGCAAAGAATAGGACACATCTGAAGTGACTTAGCATACACATAAATAAGATGCTTGTTTGTCCTTTGAGCATATTTTAGAATGCTGGTTCTGAGAAAATTTCTAGTGCTTTAGGTATAAGAGCTGAGCCTTCAGCTCAGAAGCAGGTGGTTTAGGTAAGTTCATAGCTTCATTGACAGAAACAAATGTATGCCTAGCACAAGTGTCACCTACTTGTTTATGAGATCACTGTGTCTGCCAGCAAGGTACAAAATGAAGAGAACAAGACTGTTTCAGCACCTCTGCAAAACAGAAAGTGCTTTTGCTATTTTTTAAAGTTTTCTATGTTCTGACATATGACTATGAGGAGGAAATTTTATGCACCACCAGCAATATATTTGGGTTTAAGAATCAACAAAAAAAGAATGACTCCTCTGTTCTTTTTCAGGATTCCTAACAGATAAAATGTTAGATATTTTGGAAAGAATAAATACAGTCTTTGTTGGTTTGTTTTGTTTGGTTTTTACTGGCTTCTAATGACATTCTTTTTGAGGTATTCATCAGAGTGGAAGAATAGGTTGAAACTGAAAGAACAAATTCCCACACCAATGTTATTTATTTTTATGTCATATCCCCTCCACCTGTGTCTCTCTCCATTCCTTTCCAGTCCTTCTGTCCAATGAGGATAAAGAGATAAAATTGTCTTTCTGGACAGAGGGAATGGAGAAGGCAAGCTGGGAGTGAGGGCAGTCAATTAGCTATTATGGTTGCATTAACCCAGGTAAGTAATAAGAATCAGAACAAAGACAGGGTCAGGAGGAGTCGTTTCAAGACATATCTGCTAAGCAGAAGTCTAAACTGTGTGCCAAGAAAACCAGAAAGACCTTTATCTTCTGGCTTGGAGGGCTGGTAGATGTGGTGATACCACTATTTAGAGAAGATAGCAGATTTGGGGAAAGATGCTGAAATTCATTAGGAAATTTGTGATTTTAAGCTTCTGGGGTCCCTCCAAGTGGTGGTTGACGTCTAAGACAGTTGATGATGTAGGTCTGTTGCTTAAAAAGATTTGCAAGACTATGAATTTGAAATATTATTGTTTCTGTTTTTAAAGTCAAGCAACTGAGCCAAAGAGGTGAATTCATTTAAGCAAAGTAAATTTTCAATATATGGCATAGTGGGCATTCAAAATTTGTGCATCCTTTCTGTCCTTTTTTTTTGAAACAGTTGCAGTGAAACTTTAAAACAGAGACAAGCACAGGTTTTTTTTTTTTTTTTTTTCCTATAAAATTCTATATTAGAGTATCTTCCTGTCATCAAAGGAAACTATGTTTGAGAAAAATGAAAGGGTCTGGAAGAAGTTTCAGTGCTAATGTATCAGGACCTTTCACCTGCCTCCCCATCTAGTCTCTTTCAAAATGGGTACTTGCTGCCCCAGAGTCATCACACGTAACAAACACGGGTTCCGGTAGGAGCTGGGAGCCACACAGACCTTGGTGGCTCTGGTGTTTGCTGATTCGACTTCCTATGAAATAAACCACTTTCATTTGATGCTGTGGTTCCTGTGGTTATGCTTCAGGTAGGGGGTCGAGAGAGTTGACAAACAAAGCAACTGAACTCTTTTCTGTTCTAGCACTGTTGGTATCCAGATGACTTCACTCTGTTCCCTTTTTCCTCTCCAGACTCTCCCCCTTCACAGCTCTTTTATCCCTGTTCCACTCAACATCAAATCTGCCCCAGCCCCAGCACTGGTCAGTCCGCTCCCTTGGGGCTTTCTACCTGCTGGCTCCCCATTCCAGCTGACCTGAGAGAATGGGTACTGCTATACCGGGCAAACTGGATTTAAATTATTTTTTGTTGGAGTACAGTGGCTTTACAATGTTGTGTTAGCTTCTGTTGTACAGAGAAGTATATCAGCTATGTGTATAATATATTCCCTCCTTCTTGGACCTCCCACTCAACCACGCCCTATCCCATCACGCTAGGTCATCACAGAGCACCAAGCTAAGCTCCTTATGCTATGTAATAGCTTCCCACCAGCCATCTGTTTTATACATGGTAGTGTAGAAATGTCGATCCCAATTTCCCAATTCATCCCACTCCCCCTCCTCCCACCCCCGCGTCCACAAGTTCTTTCTCTACATTTGCATCTTTATTCCTGCCCTGCAGATAAGTTTATCCGCACCATTTTTCTAGATTCTACATATATTCATTGATATATGATATTTATCTCTTTCTGACTTACTTCACTCTGTGTGAGAGATTTTGGGTCCACCCACATCTCTACAAATGACCTAATTTTGTTCCTTTTTATGACTGAGTAAACTGCTCTTACTGAGTAAGCTTCAGCAATACGTGAACCGAGAACATCCAGATGTTCAAGCTGGTTTTAGAAAAGGCAGAGGAACCAGAGATCAAATCGTCAATATCCGCTGGATCATCAAAAAAGCAAGAGAATTCCAGAAAAACATCTATTTCTGTTTTATTGACTACGCCAAAGCCTTCGACTGTGTGGATCATAATAAACTGTGGAAAATTCTGAAAGAGATGGAAATATCAGACCACCTGAACTGCCTCTTGAGAAACCTGTATGCAGGTGAGGAAACAACAGTTAGAACTGGACATGGAACAACAGACTGGTTCCAAATAGGAAAAGGAGTACGTCAAGGCTGTATATTGTCACCCTGCTTATTTAACTTATATGCAGAGTACATCAGGAGAAATGCTGAGTTGGAAGAAGCACAAGCTGGAATCAAGATTGCTGGGAGAAATATCAATCACCTCAGATATGCAGATGACACCACCCTTATGGCAGAAAGTGAAGAGGAACTAAAAAGCCTCTTGATGAAAGTGAAAGAGGAGAGTGAAAAAGTTGGCTTAAAGCTCAACATTCAGAAAACTAAGATCATGGCATCTGGTCCCATCACCTCATGGGAAATAGATGGGGAGACAGTGGAAACAGTGTCAGACTTTATTTTGGGGGTATCCAAAATGACTGCAGATGGTGACTGCAGCCATGAAATTAAAAGACGCTTACTCCTTAGAAGGAAAGTTATGACCAACCTAGATAGCATATTAAAAAGCAGAGACATTACTTTGCCAACAAAGGTCCGTCTAGTCAAGGCTATGGTTTTTCCTGTGGTCATGTATGGATGTGAGATTTGGACTGTGAAGAAAGCTGAGGGCTGAAAAATTGATGCTTTTGAACTGTGGTGTTGGAGAAGACTCTTGAGAGTCCCTTGGACTGCAAGGAGATCCAACCAGTCCATCCTAAAGGAGATCAGTCCTGGGTGTTCATTGGAAGGACTGATGCTGAAGCTGAAACTCCAGTACTTTGGCCACCTCATGCGAAGAGTTGACTCATTGGAAAAGACCCTGATGCTGTGAGGGGTTGGGGGCAGGAGGAGAAGGGGACAACAGAGGATGAGATGGCTGGATGGCATCACCGACTCGATGGGCATGAGTTTGAGTCAACTCTGGGAGTTGGTGATGGACAGGGAGGGCTGGCATGCTGCAATTCATGGGGTCGCAAAGAGTCGGACAGGACTGAGCAACTGAACTGAACTGAAGCTGAATCTTGATTAAGAAGTGAACATGCCACTTAAAAACAGAGAACTCCCTGCAAAGGTCCCTTACCTTTGGAAAAAAAAAATCCTATACCATCTACTAGTTCCATCTGGACTTGCAGATCAAAAATTATGGTAACTTTTAAAAAGCATTTTCCCGAACATTTTTTTTTAACTTTTAATTCTTTGCTCTAATTTCAGTTGTGCTGCCACCATAATCTCAAAACATTTTTCATTTCAAGCCACTTTATTTCATTACCTGCTCTTAATGCTTTGAAGCTGGCATGAAAATGTTGTAGACTAATTTTTAAAAGTACCACAAAAGTGACGGAGAGGCAATATATCTTATAATATCAGAATGCAGCAGCACTACTCTGTATTTTCAAATCTCTTTGAATCTGATGACCCCATGGGGCTTTATGAAATACACAATAAAATATAGCCCAGTTTGAAATTTTTGATACTCAGAATGGCAATTCTCATTAGCACCTTACCAAGGATTTTAGTAACTATAAGAAAAGGGAAGCTCACTAATGCAAGAAATGACTTTAAAATGCCCATTTTGGTGGGGTTGGGGTGGGTGGAAGGGAGATAGGCTATATATATATTTATAGTGATGGCTCAATTGGTAAAGAATCTGCCTGCAATGAGGGAGACCCCAGTTCCATTCCTGAATCAGGAAGATTCGTTGGAGATGGGATGGGCCACCCACTCCAGTATTCTTGGGCTTCTCTTGTGACTCAGCTGGTAAAGAATCTGCCTGCAATGAGGGAGACCTGGGTTTGATCCCTGGGTTGGGAAGATCCTCTGGAGAAGGGAAAGGCTACCCACTCCAGCATTCTTGGGCTTCTCTTGTGGCTCAGCTGGTAAAGAATCTGCCTGCAATGAGGGAGACCTGGGTTTGATCCCTGGGTTGGGAAGATCCTCTGGAGAAGGGAAAGGCTACCCACTCCAGTATTCTGGCCTGGGTAATTCCATGGACTCTATAGTCCATGGGGATGAAAAGAGTTGGACACAACTGAGTGACTTTCACTTTCACTTTCTTAACTGATTCATGTTGTTGTACACCAGAGACTAATGCAACAATGTAAAGCAATTATCCTCTAATTAAAAAAAAAAAAAAACCCATTTTTCAATTGCTAATTTTAAAGTAAAACTTCCTAGCACTGAAACAGCTGAAAGAACATACTATTGGTTCAGGTGACTAGAAACAACCTTCATATCATTAAAAAGTACAATATTAGACTTGTCAGGTAAGAAAGGAGTGAGGCAAGATGTACAGAAAACTTACTCAAATGCCCTTCCGACAGGGCACATTGTTTTTTCTTTTTTTCCCAAAAGAGGAAAATAAATTTTTAGTCTTTTATTTGCTATTTTTACCTACTTCCACTACAGGGCTTTTCTGATAATGCTAGTCTTTTGCTGGAATCAGGGCTATGACAGAACTTCAACAGTCTTTATACAGCATTGTCCTGCTTGCATAGGATCAACTGGGCTTTAGCAAATAATGTCCTTCAGAGCTGTGGGCGGAAATGGTCTGGCAGGAGCAATGGTGTCAGGGAAGGGTCTATCTAGGACATCTCGTTCCCAGCTCATTGTGCAACCCATCAAAGTGCTATTTCCTCTCCACTTGGCAAATACTGTTCTGTATTGTTCTGATCTTATTATTTATTCCACTGGACTAATATGTCTATTCTTTTCTGAAAGTCAGGCATGGCATGACTGTGATTAAAAATTGTCTGTGATTAGAAATTGTGAAACTTCACTTTGAATTAGTATATTTGCTATAAATAATTTGCAAATTTCAGAAGTCTGAAATTTGCAAATTCTTTATGTAAGTCTATCCTATTCTTCTAACCTTTGCATTCTACTCTCTTATCTTTATGGTTCAGGTAGAGACACAAAAAATACATTGTCAATTGGAATAAAAAGTGAGAAAGATGATGAAAATTTTCCTCTAAAATTGATATACAACAGAACCACCTGGAGAACTCATTCAAACACAATTTTTTTGCCTCCGCAACCAACCCCCAGAGTTTCTGATCCAATAGCTTGGAGTGGGACTGAGAATGTACATTTCTTTAAAACAATTTTTTTTATTGAAGTATTGTTGCTTTACAATGTTGTGTTAATTTCTACTGTTCAGTTCACTTCAGTTCAATTGCTCAGTCATGTCTGACTCTTTGCAACCCCATAGGCTGCAGCATGCCAGGCTTCCTTGTCCATCACCAACTCCTGGAGCCTACTCAAACTCATATCTGTGATGCCATCAAACCATCTCTGTTGTCCCCTTCTCCTCCTGGCTTCAATCTTTTCCAGCATCAGGGTCTTTTCCAATGAGTCAGTTCTTTGCATCAGGTGGCCAAAGAATTCCTTTATGATTGACTGGTTGGAACTCTTTGTGTTGCGGTCCTTTAATGGACTGGAACCTGGTGGTACGGAGACGACGATAAGAAAGTAAAAGCGAGAAAGAGGCTGATGTTCCCTGGTTTATGCAGAGGACCAATAAAGCCCTTGACACAGGACTTGCATTGCTCACGAAAGCACCAGGCGCCCCGTCGAGGGGGTCTTAGAAGCCTGGGCAGGAAAGTGAGCAAGATGGGTCTCCACGCTTCAGAGAATAAGCGAGAGAGAGAGAGAGAGAGAGAGAGAGAGAGAGAGAGAGAGGAAGGAGAGAAAGAGAAACAAAAAAAGACATGGGGACCTAAGCTCTGACAGAGCAAAGGTGCTAAATGATTTTTCTGTGAGTATATATAGGCTGTGGTACAAGAAGTTTCTTACAATGATAAAGGCAATGATAAAGATCAGAAAGCCAAAAGCATAGTAACCATTACCAAGGGAACAAAGGATAATAATGGTCACAAGGTCAGGAGACAATCCACATCTCAAGAAAGGGGGTGAGACTAAGCAGTTTTGTCTTAAAGAGAATGTTTCACTAAGGAGACCCAAGCCTGTCTCACACAATGACCTCAGTCCTGAGAGCTGTGTGCAGTTCTACTCGCTTCTGGCAGAAGCTGATAAGGAACAGAGGATTTATGAGAAACAGCCCATAGGAATCCTCCCGTCAAACAGTCCCTGACATCCTTGCAGTCCAAGGGATTCTCATAAGTCTTCTCCAAACAACACAGTTCAAAAGCATCAATTCTTCAGTGCTCAGCTTTCTTTATAGACCAACTCTCACATCCATACATGACTACTAGAAAAACCATAGCTTTGACTAGATGGACATTTTGGTAGAGTAATGGTCTGCTTTTTAATATGCTGTCAAGGTTGGTTGTAGTTTTTCTTCCAAGAAGCAAGCATCTTTTAATTACATGGCTGCAATCACCATCTGCAGTGATTTTGGAGCCCCCCAAAAAGAAAGTCTGTCACTGTTTCCATTGTTTCCCCATCTATTTGCCATGAAGTGAAGGGACCAGATGCCATGATCTTAGTTTTTTGAATGTTGAGCTTTAAGCCAACTTTTTCACTCTTCTTTTTCACTTTCATTAAGAGGTTCTTTAGTTCTTCTTAGCTTTCTGCCATAAGGGTCATGTCATCTGCGTATCTGAGGTTATTGATATTTCTCCTGGCAATCTTGATTCCTGCTTGTGCTTCATCAAGCCCAGCATTTCACATGATGTACTCTGTATGTAAGTTAAATAAGCACGGTAACAATATACAGCCTTGACGTACCCCTTCCCCAATTTTGGAACCAGTCTGTTGTTCCATGTCCAGTTCTAACTGTTGCTTCCTGACCTGCATACAGGTTTCTCAAGAGGTAGATCAGGTGGTCTGATATTCCCATCTGTTTAAGAATTTTCTACAGTTTGTTGTGATCCATGCAGTCAAAGGTTTTGACATAATCAGTAAAGCAGAAGTAGAAGTTGTTTCTTGAACTCTCTTGCTTTTTCAGTGATCCAGTGGATCTTGGCAATTTGATCTCTGGTTCCTCTACCTTTTCTAAATCTAGCTTGAACATCTGAAAGTTCATGGTTCACGTACTGTTGAAGCCTGGGTTGGAGAATTTTGAGCATTACTTTACTAGCGTGTGAGATGAGTGCAATTGTGCAATAGTTTGAGCTTTCTTTGGCATTGCCTTTCTTTGGGATTGGAATGAAAACTGACCTTTTCCAGTCCTGTGGCCACTGCTGAGTTTTCCAGATTTGCTGGCATATTGAGTGCAGCACTTTCACAGCATCATCTGTTAGGGTTTGAAATAGCTTAACTGGAATTCCATTACCTCCACTAGCTTTATTCATAGTGATGCTTCCTAAGGCCCACTTGACTTCACATTCCGGGATGTCTGGCTCTATGTAAGTGATCACACCATTGTGATTATCTGTGTCGTGAAGGTCTTTTTTGTACAGTTCTTCTGTGTAGTCTTACCACCTCTTCTTAACATCTTCTGCTTCTGTTAGGTCCCTACCATTTCTGTCCTTTATTGAGCCTATCTTTGAGTGAAATGTTCCCTTGGTATCTCTAATTTTCTTGAAGAGATCTCTAGTCTTTTCTAGTCTATTGTTTTCCTCTATTTCTTTGCATTGATCACTGAGGAAGACTTTCTTGTCTCTCCTTGCTCTTCTTTGGAACTCTGCATTCTAATGGGAATATCTTTCCTTTTCTCCTTTGTGTTTAGCTTCTCTTCTTGTCTCAGCCATTTGTAAGGCCTCCTCAGACAACCATTTTGCCTTTTTTCATTTCTTTTTCTTGAGAATGGTCTTGACCACTGCCTTCTATACAGTGTCACAAACCTCCATCCATAGTTCTTTGGGCACTCCTTCTATCAGATCTAATCACTTGAATTTATTTGTCACTTCCACTGTATAATCGTAAGGCATTTGATTTAGGTCATACCTGAATGTGGTCTTCCCTACTTTTCAATGTAAGTCTGAATTTGGCAATAAGGAGTTCATGATCTGAGCCACAGTCAGCCCCCAGTTTTTAATGACTCTATAGAGCTTCTCCATCTTTGACTGCAAAGAATATAATCAGTCTGATTTCAGTGTTGACCACATGGTGATGTCCATGTGTAGAGTCTTCTCTTTTGTTTTGGAAGAGGGTGTTTGCTATGACCAGGGCATTGTCTAGGCAAAACTCTGTTAGCCTTTGATCTGCTTCGTTTTGTACTCCAAAGCCAAATTTGCCTGTTAATCCAGATATCTCTTGACTTCCTACTTTTGCATTCCAGTCCACTATAATGTAAAAGACATCTTTTTTGGGGTGTTAGTTCTAGAACATTTTGTAGGTCTTCATAGAACCGTTCACCCTCAGCTTCTTCAGCATTACTGGTTGGGGCATAGACTTGGATTACTGTGATACTGAACGGCTTGTCTTGGAAACAAAGAGAGATCATTCTGTCATTTTTGAGGCTGCATCCAGGTAATGCATTTTGGAACCCTTTGTTAACTATGATGATGGCTACTCTGTTTCTTTTAATTGATTCTTGCCCACAGTGATAGTACTGTACACCAAAGTAAATCAGCCATATGTATATGTAAGTATGTATGATGTATGTATATATATGCATGTATGTGTGTATGTATATAGATGTATATAGTTTCTCGGGATTTCCTTTCCATTTAGTTCACTACAGAGCATCAATCAGAGTTTCATGCAATATACAATAGGTTCTCATTAGTTACAGGCTGCATATGGGAATGTACATTTCTAACAAGTTCTTAGGAAAGTTGATATTATGGATTGAGAGACCATGCTTTGATAATCACTGTCCTAAGTCAAATTAAGTGTAAAGTTGAAATACTTTTCTTGATATCTTGCTTTTCTATTCCATGTATTTTACCTTTTTCTATCTTATCTCAGTCTTATCTCTTTAAATGCAAAGTGGAATCTTGATCACACACATCAGGAAAACAGCAAAGCTTAGCTAGCCTCAGTCATGGCCACCTCATCCCTTCACAGGTTTTCTTTTCTCCATCCCCTCAACTCTCACATACATACTCCTGTTGGCTGTATTGTCCTTCCACAGCATCCCACATTCTCTTGATGATTCCTTTCTGAAGAATTATCCTGGTTTGACCCCGGGACTCTCCATAACGTCAAATTCCAGGGTTTTTACCCTTTTATATAACACAAAATAAGATATAAGAGACGCCTGGCCATTTTCCACTTCTGCTTCTCAGCTGTAACACACAAGTTGGTATTCACCAGTAAACAGGCTAGGTCCCCTAAATAGATCTATACACCATTCTTACCCAGGAGAGGATATTAAATGCTTAATTTTTCTCTTTAGTTTCATTGTCCTTCAGTTTACACTTGAACACAGGAAGTGAAAATGTTAGTTACTCAGGTGCGTCTGACTCTTTGCAGCCTCATGGACTGAGCCTGCCAGGCTCGTTTGTTCATGGAATTCCCCAGGCAGGAATACTGGAGTGGGTAGCCATTCCCTTCTCCAGGAGATCTTCCTAACCCAGGGATTGAACCTGGGTCTCCTGCATTGCAGGCAGATCCTTTACTGTCTGAGCCACCAGGGAAACCCCTTAAACACAGGAGACTGTGGTCGAATAGCTGAATAGAAAAGCAAACCTAGGAAAATTAAGTGAAGAAAATTCACTGCCTAGGTGCAGTACTCTTGCTGACCTTTGGACTCTTTCTCTACACCGTGTTGTTGGCATGTACCACAAAACCTTCAGGGTATTTAATAATATAATATAATAAATCATGATGGTTGCAGTAATTTACTGAACACTTTAATAAATAAGAGGAGGATACTGTTTTTTTCCATGCCTGTCCTCTTAAAAGTCACAACTCCAGTAGATATTGATAGTATCACTCCAGTTTTTACCTAGAAAAATGAATGTTAGGATTTTCAATAGTTTGCTCAAGATGCCTCAGTTAGTAATTGGAAATGCTGACATTTGTGCTCAGATATGTCTCATTTCAAAGTCCATCATCAAGACATTTTTTAAAAGTAGAACAGAGCTTTTGAGAAGGAATACTAATTTCGCTGTGGGAAACTAGCTGCAGTTAGTGAATTGGTAACTAATTATGATATTAATAATAGTAATGTTAAATATCAATAACAATTATGGTACACTATGTTCCCAGCTATTAGCTTTACATGATTTTTCTCACTTAATTTTCAGAACAGCAGTATGTTGTGGGTATAATTATTATTCTCATTTTACAGGTGTAAAAATTGAGATTCAGGAAGGTTAAATGAATTTTCCCAGCTTTTGTGTTTGTCCCCTGATATAATAACTAAGTAAGTCACAATGGCAGGCAGCACTGAACACATATTGTGAGAAAGTAACAGAAGCCTTGACCTACCAATAAGAAGAAGTTAGTTCTAGGCCTGATTTTGGCACCAATTATGCCCAAACATGTGTAGTACTTTATAGTTTTAATAACTTCTATGTGCATTTATATTAAATAATCTTACTTTCTGACCATATCCAAGTTTCATACAATTTCTTGGTCTCAATTTCCTCATCTGTAAAATAAGGTGGTTAGATGTTAGGGGGGTGTGTGTGCGTGAGTGTGTGTGTGTGCACGCGCGCGTGCATTTTAGTCACTCAGTCATGTCCAATTCTTTGCAAACCCATGGACTATAGCACTTTAGGCTTTCTGTCCAAGGGATTCTCCAGACAAGAATACTGGACTGGATAACCATCCCCTCCTTCAGGAGATCTTCCTGACATAGGGATTGAACCCATGTCTCCTGTGTCTCTAGCAGTCCAGGCAGATTCTTTACCATTGAGCCACTGGGGAAGCCCCGAGGGACAACAACTCCATGAATAAACTCTTTTCCTAGCTGGACAACTCCAGATAATAGAACATATTTTCCTTTAGTAAGTCAAAAACTGTACTTCCTCTAAAACCTTCCCATTATTCTTAGTTCCAAATTCTGCAGCAACTCACTAAGTTGAGTGCATGGTCTCTTCTCACATGCTTTGTAAGATTGTTTGCATACTTTTTTTTTTTTATCTTTTTAGGGCTGAGAACTCCTCAAAAATTATTCTATAATCTGGCATCTAGACAGCTTATTATGTTCACTACCAACATTTTCCTCTCAAAACTTTTTATCCCCGGACCTTAGCCTACTCATAAAATTATTCTGCTATCTATGAATCCCCAGTGTAGCATCCTACCTGATTAGTGATTCTTTATTTTTTAACTTCACTACTCAATGAAGTCTTATTTGCCCATGATATATTCTTAAAAACTCATTTCTATGATAATTCAGTGAATTAATTCAAAGTTTATTTATGTTTCATAGGTGTGTTTCAGTTGGTATCTGGAAGTAAAGTCAATAAATAATTACAACAGATACGTTAGGGATATAGTATATTTGTGTGGGAGAGAGCAGATTGGCCAAGATGGTGTGATCAGACTCTCTAGCCCCACATTTTTTAAATAATGACTGTAACAGCTGAGATCATCTATAGCACTGTGCATGTGTGTCAAGAGGTACTTGCTGATCATGGGTTATGTTTGGTACACATATTTATGAGCTCCACCCAGAAGAAGTGGCAGCATATTACTGCTGCCTCATGGCTTTGTTGAGTCAGCTATGAGAGGAGATAATATAGTGTCTGCTGATATGGCTGCTGCATAGCCAGGAGAGAATAAACGTGTCTGCAGTTCCTAGGGCCCCTCAAGTCTTCTCCCAGCCTCTTAGTTTGCACCTTGCCTACACTGGGTTCAGCAAACAGTGCAAACAGTGTGAACAGCAAGACAACTGGTGTCACAAACAGGATCAATGATACAATTTGATATGTTTTTCTTCCATAAACTGGTAAGCAAAACATAACAATAAAAGTCCTGAATTTTGGAGGCAGGCTGACTAAACTTTTCATCACCAGTTGTATTATCATGGACAGTATGCTGTTCAAGTTTCTTAATTTAGAGGGATCGCATGATGTAAAACATGTGAGAACAATGAGTTCAGGTCTTGCTACATCAGAGGGCACTTAAGAGTTTTCATTGTCTTGTATCTTCCAAATGCTTCCCTCAGTTCAGTTCAGATGCTCAGTCATGTCTGACTCTTTGCGACCCCATGAACTGCAGAATGCCAGGCTTCCCTGTCCATCACCATCTTCAGAGCTTTCTCAAAATCATGTCCATCATGCTGGTAATGTCATCCAACATCTGTCGTCCCCTTCTTCTCCTGCCTTCACTTTTTCCCAGCATCAGGGTCTTTTCCAGTGAGTCAGTTCTTTGAATCAGGAGGCCAAAATACTGGAGCTTCAGTTTCAACAGCAGCCCTTCCAATGAATATTCAAAACTAACTTCCTTTAGGATTAACTGGTTTGATCTCCTTGCAGTCCAAGGGACTCTCAAGAGTCTTCTCCAACACCACAGTACAAAAGCATCAATTATTTGGCACTCAGATTTCTTTATAGTCCAACTCTCACATCCATAAATGACTACTGGAAACACCATAGCTTTGACTAGACAGACCTTTGTTGGCAAAGTAGTCTCTGCTTTTTAATATGCTATCACGGTTTGTCATAGCTTTTCTTCCAAAGAGCAAGTGTCATTTAATTTCATGGCTGCAGTCATACCATAATTTTGGGACCCCCCCCCCAAATAAAGTCTGTCACTGTTTCCATTGTTTCTCCATCCATTTGCCATGAAGTGATGAGACCAGATGCCATGATCTTAGTTTTTTGAATGTTGAGTTTTAAGCCAACTTTTTCACACTTCTCTTTCACTTTCATAAGGAGATTATTCAATTCCTCTTTCGTTTCTGCCATAAGGGTGGTGTCATCTGCATATCTGAGGTTTTTGATATTTCTCCCGGAAATCTTGATTCCAGCTTGTGCTTCATCCAGTTTGGCATTTTGCATGATGTACTCTGCATATAAGTTAGATAAGTAGGGTGACAATATGCAGCCTTGAGTACTTCTTTCCCAATTTGGAACCAGTCTGTTCCATATCCAGTTCTAACTGTTGCTTCCTGACTTGCATACAGATTTCTCAAGAGGCAGGTCAGGTAGTCTGGTATTCCCATTTCTTTCAGAATTTTCCACAGTTTATTGTGATCCACACAGTCAAAGGCTTTGCCATAGTCAATAAAGCAGAAATAGATGTTTTTCTTGAACTCTCTTGCTTTTTCAGTGATCCGGTGGACATTGGCATCTTGATCTGGTTCCTCTGCCTTTTCTAAATCCAGCTTGAACATCTCAAATTTCACAGTTCATGCATTATTGAAGCCTGGCTTAGAGAGTTTTGAGCATTACTTTACTAGTGTGTGAGATGAGTGCAATTGTGCAGTAGTTTGAGCATTCTCTGGGATTGCCTTTCTTAGGGATTGGAATGAAAACTGACCTTTTCCAGTCCTATGGCCACTGCTGAGTTTTCCAAATTTGCTGGCATATTGAGTGCATCACTTTCACAGCATCATCTGTTAGGATTTGAAATATCTCAACTGGAATTCCATTACCTCCTCTAGCTTTGTTCGTAGTGATGCTTCCTAAGGCCCACTTGACTTCACATTTCAGGATGTCTGGCTCTAGGTGAGTGATTACACCATCGTGATTATCTGGGTCATGAAGATCTTTTTGTAGAGTCTTCTGTGTATCCTTCACACCTTTTCTTAATACCTCCTAATTCTGTTAGTTCCATACCATTTGTGTCCTTTATTGTTCCCATCTTTTCATGAAATATTCCCTTGGTGTCTTTAATTTTCTTGAAGAGATCTCTAGTCTTTCCCATTTTATTGTTTTCCTCTATTTCTTTCCATTGATTCCTAAGGAAGGCTTTCTTATGTCCCTTGCTATTATTTGAAATTTTGCATTCAGATGGGTATATCTTTCCTTTTCTCCTTTGCATTTAGCTTCTTTTCTTTTCTCAGCTAATTGTAAGGCCACCTTAGACAACCATTTTGCCTTTTTCCATTTTTTTTTCTTGGGGGTGATCTTGATCACTGCCTCCTGTACAATGTCATGAACTTTTGTCCATAGTTCTTCAGGCACTCTGTCCATCAGATCTAATCTCTTGAATCTGTTAGTCACTTCCACTGTATAATCATAAGGGATTCGACTTTGGTCATACCTGAATGGTCTAGTTGTTTCCCCTACTTTCTTAAATTTAAGTCTGAATTTTGCAGTAAGGAGTTCATGATCTCTACTGTATTATTTTTTTCTAGTTCTTTAATTTTCCCACTTAGATCATATTCTGATCATTTTTCACCTCAATGACTGTGTTTACTTTCCTCCCTTCAATCTTTTATCTATACTGATGCCAGAATTCTATGTCTAAAATAGATTTTGTCATATTATTCACCTTCTTAGGAACCTCTGATGATATAGATTACATAAAGAAGAAAGTCATTTTTGCTTGGCCAGATACACGACTAGCTTTTCCATATGACATGCTAGCCTTGAGACCATTTTCCTCTTATACTTTCTGCTTTTGTTACATCAAACAGTTAGGCAAGATGGCCATATGACAGATGCTTTCATATCTTTAAGTTTTTGTACAGTAAGTTTCTTTAACCTAGAATGTCTTCCATGCTTTTCTTCATGGTAACTTTGCTTACCAAATCCTTCTTATCCTTTTGTATTTGACAAATGTCTCCTTCTATAAAGCCATTCCTGAACCTCCCAGACAGAATTCATCATTTGCTTTCTCTGGGTTCACTTGCATGTTTATACCTCTCTGGACAAATACATTATTATGTTGTAACTATTTGTTTCTGTGTAATTGCAGTCATAATAATATTTCATTTAGTATCTTATAGTTATATAATGTCTACATGCATTTGATCTTCACAATCATTCTGAAAATCAGAGCTCCTGTTTTATTTATGAGTAAAGTTGGAGACAAAAGAGTCTCATTTGAATATGGTAATAACTCAATAAATAATTTAGATAGCATGTCTTAAGACTTACCATGTATGAAGCATTTTAAAGGTATTAGGTGAATTGTTTTCTTAACATAGCTTGTTAAGGTACATATTAGTACTGTTCTTCATTGAATTTTTAAGATATGTGTTGTTCAGCTAGCTATTGTATGATAACACTTCCCAAAATATAATGGCAAAAAAAGTAAATATTCCTGCTTACTAGCTTATATAGTGGTTTGCTTACCTGGGTGGGCTTACATGATGTCATACAAACTTGCTTATGCATCTGTGATCAGCTGCCGGGTTGGCTGGGAGCTGGGTGGTCCAGCAAAACCTGGGTTGAAGTGAACTGGTTCTATTCCATATGGTCCTTCAGTTTATCAGGAGATTAGTGAGGATTTATTTGCCTGGAAATGGCAGAGTTCAAAGACCAAATGGAAGTTTGCAAGACCTCTTGAGCTTAGATTTGCAACAAGAGCACCATATGTCTATCATATTGTATTGGCCCAAACAGATCATGAGGCAAGCAGAAACTGAAGTGTTGGGGAAATAGACTTCTTCATGGAAGGACTTGCAAAGTCATGGTGCAAAGAGCATGAATTCAGGGAAGAAAAGTAGTGAGACCATATTTGCAATCAATATGCCACACATCCTTTTTCCTTCATTATAACATCTCTGAAATTTATCTTATAATCAATGTTATCCTGGAATGGCTTCAGCCTGGATTTCCATCAAATTCTTCCAGAGATAATTTGTGTGTGCTTCTGCCAGTCACCTGGAGCTTGACCAACCTAAAGCCACTTTACAATAAATGCTTTTTAGGTTTTGCAGACCATACAATTCACTGGGCTGAACAGCATGATTCCTGGCTTCTTGTTCATATTTTAGGGGACTTTTTCTTTTTTTTCTCTCTCTCTCTCCACTCTGTGCCAGGATAGAGGTGTGAAAGTTTTCTAGTGCTCTTTTCTGTCTGTCAAGACGTCTTCTCATTTTTCTCATGTTGACGTCATAGCCCTTTGGTATATCCACTTAACACAGCATCTTCTCGGCTCTTTCCTTTGGGTGATTTTTCTTTTGTAGTAATACATAAAATAATGGTGTGACTTATAATCAAAGGCATCTTAGACAAAAATATGATACATCTCTAAGGATGAAGAATTTGAACTATGGTGATTTTAATTAAGTTGCCAAAGGCCTCTAAGATGGTGGTTTAATCACTAAGTCATGTCCAGCTCTTGCAACCTCATAGACTGTAGCCTGCCAGTCTTCTCTGTTCATGGGATTTTCCAGGCAAGATTACTGGAGTGAGTTGTCATTTCCTCCTCCAGGGGATTTTCCCAACCCAGGAATCGAACCCAGGTCTCCTACATTGCAGGCAGATTCTTTACAGACTGAGCTATGAGGAAAGCCCGCCCATAAGACACGCCTGTTAAATTGTAGACAAAGGATAGAAGTCCTGTTATTCTGGCTGTAGGAGCACCACTTCTCAGCACTGATATTATTGAATTATGGTACTAAATATTTAACTTTAAAGATACATTATAGCTTAAGAATTTCCTTATAGTGTGTCTTTTATTACCAATTGTCATGTACTTTCTGACAGTACATGGAAAACTGAATAAAGTGAAATTTGCTCACTTATGTCTGACTCTTTGCGACCCCATGGACTATACTGTCCATGGAATCCTCCAGCCCAGAATACTGGAGTGGGTAGCCTTTCCCTCCTCCATGGGATCTTCCCAATCCAGGGATAGAACCCAGGCCCCCCACATTGCAGGTGGATTCTTTACCAGCTGAGCCACAAAGGAAGCCAGACAGTACTTGGGGATTACATAATAAATAAATAATTTAATATGCAAAAACATATAAAGGATCAAAAATAAATAGATAATATTCTCTCTCTTCCAGGCAATACACATTATTTTATTTTATTGTTTTAAACTATACTCATTCTTTAAAAGATTTTTTTGATGTAGATCATTTTGAAGTCTTTATTGGTTTTGTTACAATACTCTTTCTGTTTTGTGTTTTGACTTTTGGTTAGGAGATATAGGGATCTCAGCTTCGCAACCAGGGATCGAACCCACACCCCCTGCATTGGTAGATGAAGTCTTAACCACTAGACCACCAGGAAAGTCTCAGTATACATTTTTTTTAAGTTTTATTTTGTATTGGAGTATAGTTGATTAACCCAGTACACAATATTCTAACAGTAACTTAACTTTATGAAGTTAATAATACATGTGATTACAAATGCATTCAGTTCAGTTCAGTTGCTCAGTCTTGTCTGACTGTTTGTAACCCCATGGACTACAGCATGCTAGGCGTCCCTGTCCATCACCAACGCCTGGATAGGAGTCAGACAAGAGTCGAACTCTTGTCCATTGAGTCAGTGATGCCATCCAATCATCTCATCCTCTTCTCCTCCTGCCTTCAATCTTTCCTACCATCAGGGTCTTTCCCAAGGAGTCAGTTCTTCACATCAGGAGTTTCAACTTCAGCATCAGTTCTTCCAATGAATATTTAGGACTGATTTCCTTTAGGATTGACTGGTTGACTGGTTTGACCTCCTTGCAGTCCGAGGGACTCTCAAGAGTCTTCTCCAACACCACAGTTCAAAAGCATCAATTCTTCGGCTCCAGATCTGTAGTAGGTTCCATTAAGAGATAATTTCCAGCAGTTTAAAAATATATATATTTCTATAATCACCCTATTAAAATTATCTGTTTCCATCCCAATATAATACTCTGTCTTCCCAAGGAAATAAGATTCATCTGTATATCTTTGGTCTAATATCTGGTCTATCTGCTAAATTATTCACTATTAAGAGAGTGTATACACCCTTATCTAACTCACCCAAACATTTCAAATAATTCATGTACAATGAAGAATCAACAAATATTAATTAAAAGATAATGAATGAAAACCCTAATTACAAGAACATTTATACAACTGTGAAAATGTATGAGCTTGAAATTTTAACCTTTAGTGTTTTCTTTTTAATTTTGCAAAGAAAGAATTACCTTGTTACTCTAAGCTGTTGTTTTCTCCTCTAGCTTTACATTTTAGAACTATTAAACATTTTAAAAAATTCCATACAACTTGAGATAAGCTCTGAAATATTCACCAATAAACAACAACAAGTTTTTCTCAAGCTGCAAAGCAGCAGTGGTATATTAAATATTAAAAAAACCCCAAAGTGTTCTTTCTGAGTTGTCATCCCTTTCTAAAGAAACGTTTTAAAAGAATTCCCTCTTGTCTCCATAGAATCCCCACATTTCATGAATAAAGGTAATACTTTTTCCTCTCTGCTGTAAATAAATCTAAAATTTATTCTAACTAACACTGCTGAAAGTAAACATACAATGCTTTGTCTCATAAGCTATAAGGAGGCCCTCAAATAGATTTTCAACACCTACAAATATCCAGGCTTTAGTTATTGGAGAGTGCCATATGTTTCTCAGTCTGGCACATTGGTATGTGGGATTTCAGTTTTATTCCAGTTGGAGATGTGTGGTGTCAGACTGTCATACTAATAAATAAGACAAATAGTTCAGAATCTTTCTAATTTCTTCAGTAGATTTCTGGGCATATTTAATTCAACAGATTTGGGAGTTGACATGTGTTAAATCCATATTTCATTTTGGGTAAATAAAGCAATAATCTTCTAATGGATAAACATTCTTCGGTTATTTTTCAACAGCAAGATTCTCTCGGAAATGCCATATTTTACTAAATTTGGTCTCTTTTTTTTTTCTGTAAAAGTTTTATTTGGTAGTTCTTTGTTAGCTCAAAGACATTTTTTTAAATCACAAAGTGTGCCTAAAATGTTAAATATTTAGCTGTTACTCTTCATTGTCGTTTAGTGTCTATCATAATCTTTTCCTCTTAGAGTCAGTTTTTCTGGCAACTTCTGTTGCCTTTGAAGATTCCTTTTTTTTAAGTCTAAATTTATTTATTTTTAACATAAGTCCCTGAAAATGATTTCTGTTCAACAAATTATTGATAGATATGGTAACACTAAAAAAAGAAAAAAAAATCTAACATTTTACTTAGTAATATTTCAAATGTTTTATTTGCTCAAAATAGTGCAATTAAGGCAAAGAAAATGTACAGTGTTTCTAGATCTAAGAAATAAATTTAATTTTTTAAAAAAAATTCCCTTTCCTACACAGAAACTTACTATGTTGATTTGGGATTTATAGAACTATTATAGTGTAGGGGAATTCTGAAAGCTTTCTTCTGCTTTTCCTTAACCTGATCAGAAGTGGAGTCAAATTAAGTCTGTGTGATTGTCTCCAAGGATGGCTTCAGTCAGTTCCTTCCGTCTCTGTACATGCATGTTATGTCTCCATCCAGAAATAAAAAGCATTTTGTTTGTTTGTTTGTTTGTTTTCTATAGTTTGGGGTTGGCCCTCTGACTGCTCTCTGATCAATAGAATGTAGCCTAAGTGGCGTTTTAGGTCTTCCGAGGCCAAGTCTTAAGAGAAATTGGGGCTTCCTACTTCCTACTTTTTGAATTCCAGCAGCCATACTGTGAGGAAGCCTGAGTAACTATGAGGATAGGTCCACATGGAGCACAATGGAAGGCTCTGTCTGTCAATCCCAGAAGTCCCAGCCGGTGATCTAACCAATAACCAATGTCATGCTGTCTGAATAAAGCCTTTTAGACTTTGCCACCATCTCAGAATACATGTAACTGGTATTGGCCTGCGATTCTGTGTAAGAACAAAGACTAAGGCTAGGCGCAATAATAAGAATGAGACCTGAGGGATCAGGGAAACAGGTCGCCAGGGTGTGCCAGGCAGTTTGGCATTCTAAATGCTAAACTGTTTAACTTCTTATTGTGAATCTGTAAAAAATTTTCCACAATTCTACCAGTAATGTCCTTACTCTATACTCTGGGTTGAAGAGAGAGAAAGGTTAGTTTATTATCTAAAAAGTGCATCTTAGCCAAACAATACACAGAGAAGTCAGAGAGTGTGCAGTAAGACTCTTCTAATCCCTGTAGATTGTGTGCAACCAAAGAACACTGGGGTGGCTAGGGGTCAGGGCTTCACCCTATTCAGCTTGTTCCACTGGCTTCTCAAAAGGCACTTATCTTGTCCCCTTTTCTCTGTTAGCACTAATTCTATCCGTTTTGTTTCCCCACACCCTCTTGCTGTTCTAGAGGGTCTCCTGATCTTCTCATTTGGAGGAAAAAGTCGTTTGACGCCATTTCCTTCAGGCGTGCCAACTCAAAGTCCACTGTCTCCAAGATGGTCCTATATTTTACTGCACTTTTAATGCCATTTTCACTTAGCATTATGAAAGCTGTCGTGCTAAAATACAGAGCCTCTTTTTTCTGTTGTTAATTGCTACAGAAGGCAGCCTTATTTTTCTTTGCATTCTATACTCTGTATCCTAGGCAACCCTTCCTTGTGCCCCGTCCCCCAAAAACCTGTCACAGAAAGATAGCTTCAGATTGCAAATTAGTAGGTCTTTTTGCTGATTTTTATCAGAATATTTTTAGGCCCTCAACTTTACCTATGAAATTATTGTTGTTGTTGTTGTTTAGTTGCTAAGTGGTATCCAACTCTTTTTTGATGGACTGCAGCCTGCCAGGCTATTCTCTCCTTGGGATTTTCCAGGCAAGAATAATGGAATGGATAGCCATTTTCTTCTCCAGGGGATCTTCCCAACCCAGGGATTAACCCAAAGTTTCATGCTTGGCAGGCAGGCAGATTCTTTACCACTAAGCCACCTGTGTACTAACGCCTAAAGCTAATAACTGTGGGAAGTGAATTTTAAGAATTTTAAAGTTGATTAGATCATCCATGCAGGTATGACTTAAACAATTAAAATATGTATATTTTAGCAAGAGGGAAATACTTTTCTGTAATAAAACCAAAATAAAGTCAAGATTTAAAAATTATTGAAGTCCATTAAGTCATCATTAAAGTAGTTCATTTGTTATTACTATGAGGCAAAAATTCACATAAACAGGCACTGAAGCCAAGACAATAAGCCAGAATCAAATTTAATTGTATGAAAGATTTTATATATTGAATCAAATAATACTAGTCAAGCTATTCAAACTGGTTAAACATATCAGGAAATTATATAATCTAAAATAATCAATTATGAATTTTAAATAATTGAACCATAGTGATTTTTATGGAATGTTTAGAAATATTGGTGTTACATAAAAACGATTTCTTGCAAATTCATAAAAGCTATGAAGTATCAGTTATTTTTGAAGAAAAAGGGGACTAAAAATTATCTTCCAAACATTTACAAATAAAAAACAAAGCTGGCTGATAACATTTTTATCACTTAAAAAACATTGGATCAACTTCTTTGTTAATTTGATAAAATGACCAACTCTCAAGAATGGAGAGAAGCCTATTTGAAGAACTGGGACCCTTGGGTATATAGAGGTCATTTCTATATTACAATACATTATCTACAAAATGCCACTTTTTCTACATGTTGGTCAAGAGTTTCTTGAAAATTAATGATAATCTTCAGAAATAGCTACTGTCAGTCCCTGAAGATTCTGACAACATTGATTGTACCATACCACATTCATTAGGAGGAAGATTAAAAAGTATGTCAGCAGGACAAAAGAAGCTGATGGCAGATGTTTTACCTCTGTATAAGCATGCACCAATGGAAAAAAAGTTACTTTATTCAAGAAAAGAGACACTGTGAAGGATGATATGACAAAATAACATTAAAAATCCAAATGAACTTAGCTGCAAGTAATCTTAAATTTAAAAAAAAAAGAATCTATTTGTCTTCACTTTAGCCAGTATTTTTTCTCTTTTATGCAGTTTTGAGTATTTCAAGATACTGAAGTATCTTGTAAATCCCCAAATCAGAATTCAAGTTTTGTTTGTTACTAAATTGTAATCATTCAGATATGGGTAGCAGACTATTTCCTCTAGGTTAGCCAAATCCTTTATTAACCAAAATGCTTCATTATGTAAGCACCTTTGGTAATGAAGCGTTGCATTCACAATGACCACATGGCAAGATACATTTCCTTCCTAATATGAAACTATATATTGAAATCAAGAAGGTAGAGAGAGTCAAAGATATGTTCAGAAAAGGGATCCTGTGTCTATGAAAACCATACAGAAGTGAAGTGATAAGAGTAAGACTGAGATGTGAGTGTGAAGATGTTTCACAATAATAGTAATCTCTAGTATGTATTAAGCATTTTTCATGTAGTCGATGTGCTCAGTATCCTTAACATAAATGAGGCAATGTTGGGTTACTATTATTGTAATGGTATGATATTTATGCTCATTTCATAGGTGGTACTGATGAAGGACTTAAATGACTTGCCCAAGGCCACACACCTGACAAATGGTGGTTGGTTAATTGAACACAGACTCTTTTAATACAAATGCCAAACTCTTAAATTAGGAATTCACAATACAGCAGACACAGGACAAGGATAATTGTAAACATAATTGCAAACAGAGATTCTTAAACAATTGGTGAAAATTGAGTAAATTGATGTCTCCAAAATAAATCAAAGTAAGTGCTCTTATTTGAATACATGAGATGCTGTACAGTTTTATCCTTTAAATTTATACGCTCTTGTTTTTCTTCTTTATTTCTTTTATGTAAATTAGGACATTGATTTGAGACCCAATTCACTTAGCGCTAAACAGGCCCTGTTCAGAATTCCAAGATGCTTGGAAAAGTATTTGCCAAAAGCAGAATCTTTTCTGTTTCTCCTTTTGTATTCCTATGGCCTCACATTCATTCCCAGAATTCTCAAATTTCAGGTTGTAGCTGTTGTTCTGATATTGACCCTTTTGCTTTCAAAAGGGTCACCTGTTTTGTCACCTGAAACAGGTGACAAAACAGGATATGTGTAAGTGAGGTATTACAGAGCCCCCTTTGAAGCATGACACAGGCTTTAGGAGAACACTCTGAGTGTGTTTATAACATGTCACCTAGTAATTTGATCATAAAAGCTTCCATATGATTGATAACTCTCTTTATCTTTGAAAATTTCACAGGTTAACTTTAATAAAAAAATTAGAAAATACCACCATTCCACCAATTTGTACCACTACTCAGGAGGGTTCCAAACTTTCATAAATTTGCTCTAATATTTCATGACAGAGAGAACTAGCAGTTCAAGCCTGGAATTTTCTCCCACTTTGAATTTTAAAAGTCTTACAAAGATAGGAACCTGCATAGGGGAATTGACCTTTGTGCTTTTATCCAGTCATACTAATGACAGTAGCGGCAATAGGCCACATGTATTGAGTCATTGTTTTCTGCTTCTGGGGATTGTGGTTAATAAATATTTCTACATTTATTATTTCATTTAATGTTCACAACAGTACTAAGTAATAGTGTTCCAATCAGTCCTCTCTTATTGATGGACTTGGAGATTTTAAACAGCTTTAAACAACCCCAGAGGGGTTGTCTAGTTAGTAACAGAGTCTAGTCTGAAAGTCTGCAATCTCATTTTAGTTCCTATATATTTCAATTTCTAAGTAAAAGACAAAAGTTCCCAGCAATTACCTGGAGGTTTGAGCAATTAGTTGGCTACTTGCTGTGTTAGTCTGTTATGGCAGCCTTAACAAAATACCAGAGGCCAGGTGACTCAAAAAACAGGCACTCATTTTTTCACCAATCTGGAGGCTGGAGGTCCAAAGTTAAGGTGTCAGCAGGTTTGGCTTTTCCTGAGGCCTCTTTTCTAGGCTTGCAGATGTCCATCTTCTCTGTGTGTCCTCATACGGCCTTTTCTCTGTACACCCCTTCCCCTGGTGTCTCTTCTTTTTCTTATAAAGCCACTAGCTTTATTGGATTACATTCTTACTTTAATTTTAAAGGCTTCCTAGGTGGTGCCAGATCATAGTTATGGTTTTTCCAGTAGTCATGTACAGATGTGAGAGATAAAGAAGGCTGAGGGCCAAAGAATTGATGCTTTTGAACTGTGGTATTGGAGAAGACTCTTGAGAGTCCCTTGAACAGCAAAGAGATCAAAGCAGTCAATCCTAAAAGTCATTGAAAGGCCTGTTACTGAAACTGAAACTCCAATACTTTGACCATCTGATGTGAAGAGCCAATTCATTGGAAAAGACCCTGATGCTAGGAAAGATTGAAGGCAGGAGGAGAAGGGGATGACTGAGGATTAGATGGTTGGATGGCATCACCGACTCAATGGACATGAGTTTGAGCAAACTCTGTGAGATAGTGAAGGACTGGGAAGCCTGGCGTGCTGCAGTTCCTGGGGCTGTGAAGAGTTGGATACAGCTGAGCAGCAACAACAAGATGGTGCCAGTGGTAAAGAATCCTCCTGCCGATACAGGTGATACCAGAGACATGGTGTGATCTTTGGGTCAGGAAGGTCCCCTGGAGAAGGGAATGGCAACCTGCTCCAGTGTTCTTGCGTATAACATGGGACAGCCTTTCACCCTATACTTGGGGGAGATCAACTGACTGCACTCAGACTCCCTAACTCTGGACAAGGTTTAATGACACTCTTATTTTAACTTTAGAATGGTTATTAATAGTAAAAGCAGAAGGTTATGTGAAGTGCAGTGTGAAACACACAGAAGACAAATTTAGGGCAAAATAATGGACACATTGTATGAAAGTAATTTAATATTTAAAGCTGAAGGCAGAATAACAAAGAGAAAAACCTGACAGAAAATGTGACACATTATCCCTCAGGCACAAACAAATTAAAAATTTGGTTGAAAAGTAGATGAAGCTTGTTACAGATTCTGGGCTGCATCCCATGACTAAGGAGGTGGTTCTGATGGTACAGGAAAACTCACTGAAGCCCTCAGTGGAGAGGTTCTTGTCCAGTCAGCCCTGCCCTCCTCCTTCCATCAGCAAAGTCCTTAAAGAGCCCGCATGGGATATTTAAATATTTGGTGGTTATATAAAATTGCTAAGGAATATATCAATTCTGTCCATTATTATTAATCAGAAAAACAGCATATGCCTCATCTGCCTTTAATAAAAATGTACCTGCTTTGGCGAGATCACCAAACATCCTTCTCTTTCTTTTTAAAAAAATGGTCATGGGATCCATTTTTCCCCTAATTTTGGATTGTATGCTTAGTCACTCAGTCGTGTCTGACTCTTTGCAACCCCATGGACTGTAGCCCAGGCTCTGCTGCCCATGGGGCTCTCCAGGCAAGAATACTGGAGTGGATAGCCATTCCCTTCTCCAGTGTATTTTCCCGACCCAGGGATGGTGCCTGTGTTTCCTGCATTGCGGAGGATTCTTTACTATCTGAGCCATTAGGCAAGTTATAAAGGCAGAATATTGTATTCAGAGAAAAGACCAAAGTAACTAGAATAATTTAGACCACAAAGCACAAAGTCATTAAAAATATTTCAAGAATATGAGACCTTATTATAGACAAAATGATAACGATTTGCAGGTTGACAGAAGGAGAACGTTACTGTAGAATTCAGGAATCTGGCTGGGTATAAACAAGACCCTCCCAGTTGTGACAAGTAATAAACCTTCTCTAACTATTCTTCAATGTCAAGGATAGTGAATCACAATCTTTCTGCAGATTTGAGATTTTGTTTTACTGGTTTGAGTCTATATTTTCCCATTTCACCCATAATTTAAAAATGTAGTATGAGATAATTGCCTTTTTGTAGACTCACTGCTTATAAATTAGTTTTATGTATATTTTCACATTCCTTATTTCACTTTGTCTGTAATACCTCTAGAGCATGGGATATAGGCTTTATTAGTCTTGTGTGTATGTGTTTAAGATGAAAAAACTTGATCATTGGCATCTTATTTAAGTATTTTGTCCAAGATCAAATAAATGGTATTACATTTGATGCTTTTTAAATAAAAAATTTTGGTCTAATTTGCTATTCAACTGTAATATGGGCTTGGAATAAGGACAGATTACTTATTTCTATTTGTGACTACATGCAGGATTTTGTGGCATTCTCTGGATAATGTTATCCTCCTACACAATAAATTCGGTGTGTTCTGGCTGCCTGTCAGACAAATTCCAGGCTCCCCAGCCTGGGTTCAAAGGGCTACAGATTATCTCCTGTCCTCTTTTACCAGTTTTCCATTTGCCAATCTCCTAGTATCCCTGAGGCATCCCTTCCCCACCTGTGTAACCACTCTGAGTACAGGGTGCATGATGTAGAATGTGAGGAATGGGATAGTCTTAATTCATATGTGGAATGTTATTAAAAAATATGCTCCCCCAAAGGTTCAGTGGAAAAGAATTTGCCTGCTGATGCAGGAGACTCAGGTTCAATCCCTGGGTCAGGAAGATCCCTTGGAGATGGAACTGGCAACCCACTCCAGTATTCTTGCATGGAAAATCCCATGTATAGAGGAGCTTGGATGGCTGCAGTCCATAGGGTCACAAAAGAGTCAGACATAACTTAGCAACTAAACAACAAAATTAAAAATTATACAGAATCCTCAACAAGAAAGAGAAAACTATCTTGCCCATGTGCACCTTTGGAAGGGGCATGGATTTAGAAAGATCAGGGATGTCATTTTAATATATAGGTAATTCTCCAGGCAGCTGATGCTGCTCTCCCAGCGGGTTATTCATCAGCTGGCAGCTGGAGAACCACACTTTCTTTTGTCTAAGTATAAATCTTGGCATGGGAAGCAACAGGGTGAAAATCTGTGCCTGGAGGAGATTATGACTAGCTTCCTTTTATGCACAAACAGATAACAGAAGTGAGTGTTCATGCTCTAATTGTAATATATCTTCTCCATTTAAAATGTCCACTCTAGTTTTATGTCTTTAAGTTCTACTTTATTGGACAGGAAAAATAACAATAGATTTAAAGTGGGACAAACCTGGAAATCATCTTGGTTCTGCCATCTACCAGATGGACACTCTTGGGCAAGCTAGACAACCTTTTCAAAAGATGGGGAGGGAGGTGGGGGGGGGGAGTTCAGGATGGGGAACACATGTACACCCATGGCTGATTCATGTCAATGTATGGCAAAAACCACTACAATATTGTAAAGTAATTAGCCTCCAATTAAAATAAATAAATTAATTTTTTCTTTGCTCTCAAGTTAATATAGTCAATTACCTACCTAACAAATTGTTGTTAGGATTAAATAAAATAAACTATTTGGAGGTGATTACCTACATGGTACTTTCTCTATATACACCAGGTACTCAATCAGAGGACAATTAGAAGAATAATGATAGTTCTATCTCAGTTTTCCCAAAATAACTTCATTTTTTCCCCCTTTTTTTTTGAATGTTCTGGGTCTTCTTTGGTGAATGTGAAATTCTCTAGTTGTGGCTCAGGAGTTTAGTTGCCCCACAGATTTGGGATCTTAGCTCCCCAGCCAGGTATTGAACCCACATCTCCTGCATTGGAAGGCAGATTCTTAACCACTGAACCACCAGTTCAGTTCAGTTCAGTTCAGTTCAGTAGTTCAGTCGTGTCTGACTCTTTGCAATCCCATAGACTGCAGCATGCCAGGCCTCCCTGTCCATCACCAACTTCCAGAGTTTACTCGATGCCATCCAACCATCTCATCCTCTGTTGTCCCCTTCTCCTCCCACCTTCAGTCTTTCCCAGCATCAGGATCTTTTCAAATGAGTCAGCTCTTCGCATCAGGTGGCAAAAGTATTGGAATTTCAGCTTCAACATCAGTCCTTCCAATGAATGTTCAGGACTGATTTCCTTTAAGATAGACTGGTTGAATCTCCTTACAGTCGAAGGGACTCTCAAGATCCTTCTCCACCACCACAGTTCAAAAGCATCAATTCTTCGGTGCTCAGCTTTCTTTATAGTCCAATTTTCACATTTTTACATGACTACTCGAAAAACCATAGTCTTGACTATACAGACCTCTGTTGAACCACCAGGGAAGTCCCCAAATAGCTCCATTTTTGTAAACACTCATTAATCTATACCTTGGGCCCATATTAGTGTATACAAGAGTACTGTTAGTATTAATAAATTAATTATTTAAGCATATATTGAACAACTTTAATATTGAACTTCCAATTATGGGGATGTCAATATATAGACAATAATTTGAGTAAGAACAGAAATTACAACTTACAAAGTGTTAAGTGAGGAGGTATACATGGTATGTGGATAAGTGCAGTAGTACCCCAGTAATGAAGGAGACTGTAAGTTACAATAGGAGACATGATGGATGCAAGGTGATTTAAGTTGAAGCTAGAAGGATGTATTGGATAGACCTGTCAGGGTGGAAAAGACTGAACCTTCAGGGTGGGGAGTAGCTAGATTTGAAGCCTAAGAATTAACACATCCATGGTTGTGTCATGATGGGACTGCTCTCCTTGAGTCAAGGATGTGTTTGGGGCACAAGGGTGTGTGAGGGCACTTGTACCTGTTGATAAGCAAGGGAGATGCACATGGTAAAGGACCTTCAAATCCATTGAGATTTAACTTTGATTCAAAGGCAACAGGGAAGTGGTAGAGGTTCAAGAGGAAAACAGTGGTACAAATGAGAACTTTTGCTTGTCGGTCACATAGAGAATAAATTGGATAGGAAAAGAAAAGCTTATGAGATTTCTCTGTTGGTTCAATGGTTAAGATTTCACCTTCCAATTCAAGGGGTGTAGGTTCAATTCCTGGTCAGAGGGCTAAGATCCCACATCCTTCACAGCCGGGAAAATAAACAAAAAACACATAAAATGGAAGCAATATTGTAAGAAATTCAATAAAGACTTTAAAGTGGTCCACATCTCATGCCAATGTATGACAAAACCCACTGAAATGTTGAGAAATAATTAGCCTCCAACTAATTAAAAAAAAAAAAATAAAGTGGTCCACATCAAAAAAAGTTTTAATTTTTTTTTTTTAATTAAAATGCCAAAGAAAGAAAAGCTTATTTAACAGCCTTTGATGAAATGCGTGTGGTGTTAGTGGGGCGTCCCAGGTGGCACCAGTGGTAAAGAACACACCCGCCTGCCAATGCAGGAGACATAAGAGACACGGGTTCAATTCCTGGGTTGGGAAGATCCCCTGGAGGAGGGCGTGGAAACCCACTCCAGTATTCTTGCCTGGAGAATCCCATGGACAGAGGAGCCTGGCGGGCTACAGTCCATGGGGTCGCACAGAGTCAGACATGACTGAGAGAACATACCACACACGCCCAGACATATGGTAATAGTGAGTAACTTCACTTGGCTCCCTCAGGATGAGGAAAGGGGGACCTTAAAAACAAGGGTGGTGGGTAGTGGGAGATCATTCACAGGAGTTAGAGACATACAAGTTAGAGAGACAGGAAAACTCCAGTGATTCTAGGCTAGAAGGCAGCCTAGTCGTGAAACTGTCATGTGAAGTTGGGAAGAATATCTCTGTGTTGGGAAGAATATCTCTGTTTTAGGAAGATCTTGAGTTAGACTTTGAGAATGCTGTACTACACACTGTACTACCCATGTGGGAAAAGTCCACTAGGAACTTTAGCTACTCAAATCAATATAAGTTTAAGGCAACTTTTAAAAATGCTACCCTGAACCTGACCTGAAACCCTAAAATCTAACCTCAACTCTAATTCTAACCTTCTACCCATTTATCCATAAGTGATGAAAAGAAATACCTGGCACAAGTAGAAAGAGGCTGAATCTTCAGTCAGTAGAGATTTATTTTATTCTGTGATTGCTTCTGGGTAGACCTTTCATTAATGGATTTATTAGTTAGAAATAGTTATGGTAAAGAAAGGATCTCTTTGGTGTTTCCCTCTCAGATATATAATGAAGATTATTCTTCAGGTAACCATGAGTTTTGAAGGATCTAAGCTTTCTCAATCTTTCATAAACCATAAATTAAAACTGAGCAAATCTTTTTGGTTTTGATTCAACTTAACCACTGCATAGAAAAATCCATGTTAGGTCAAGATTCTCCCTCTTCTCATGTTAACTGAATTGGATCAATTGATAGCAGATGAGTAGATGAGATGACTTTGTAAAAATCCAATCAAATGCTTGCTAATCCAGTGTATTATAAACCTTCTCTGAGGTTATTTGGTTTATTTTTGATGAGTTCAAGGTAAAGTGATTGTAATTTTGGGCTGGCTACAGAAGTGTTCAACAGCTTTTATGTGTTCTTTACAATGTAGCTGAAGTATAAATATTAAGGTATCTAGTATCTACCATCATCTTCTCATGTATAGGTGTCCCCATCAAACCTTCCTTTCTCCTTCTTATAAAGAGGGCTGGGGAAGTGTTCCAAGAGGAAACTTTTATTTTGCTTTCTAAGTTGGGAAGCATACAGTGTGGTGACTCAATGTTCTCTTACTATTCAGAACCTAGTCTGTGCATTATTTCTAGATAACCATATGCAAAGATTGCTTCTATTTATGAAATGGCTGATGATTTCTGCTGCCTCATATGCTATATTTCTTTCTGATTGATGGCAGTGGAATAATTCCAGGGTGAATATGACATAAGGCTAAGAGATCAACATTATTTCCTCGGTGAATTGATTACTTTCCTCTAAATTTATAGTTCCTACCAGGACTGCAAATTAATATGGTGGATGCACTTAGTTATTCTGATTGTGCCTTCCATTTAAATGCGGCTGCTTAGACATTAAATGTTTCATATTTATAACTCATAATCAGATGGTAGGTCCTGAGAACAAGAGGAGGTACTTTGTATCATGTCTGAATATAAAATGTTGTTGAAATAGTAGATCGCTAAGTTGGGTAGTATATTCTGTAACATGAAATGCATGTCTGGCAGTCATCTATTATTCATTACATCAATATGTATTCAATTCAACATCTGACTCCTGGTTCACATCCAGGAGAAATGAATACCTGTACCAATAGCTTGGGAAAGTTATATGCAGTATCTATACACAAATTACGCAGTAAGCCCCCTACATATGAACCTTTAAGTTGCAAACTTTCAAAGATGTAAATGTGTCCCTATAACCGACTGTTGTACTGTACTACTATACTTTTCGAGGTGCTATAATGTAAGAGAAAAATGTTCTCTTTTTTTTTTTCTTTTTTAATGTACTATTTGTGTGAAATATGTCATAAACCTCTTACAGTACAGAGAGTACTGTCTTAGTTGGGTACCTAGGCTAACTCTGCTGGACTTACAAACAAACTGGACTTATGAACGGGATCTCAGAATGGAACTCGTTCATATTTAGGGGACTTATTCTATATGCGAAACTACTGTGTAGGCTTACTGTGGTTTAAAAACGGTCCTTATGTATGTAAGCCCATAGACAAAGAAAGCTTTGCTTTTTTCATTGTACAGCCTTTCTATATTTGAAGGTAAGTTACTGGGAGAGAGGAAATTAATTGTAAAGATTGCAATTTTTGGAGGGGGCAATTGTTGCTACTTTTGCAAGCTATGATATAACTTAATGTTTTCTTTACCCAAACATAGGATTTTAGAACTAAGAAGACATCTGAAATGACCTTCCCTAACGTTCTCAGATTCCAGGTCAGTCTATGGAGGCCCCAAGCCGCCCCAAATGACTCAAGTGGGTCAGGCCACTTCTCGCTGACAGAGCTGGTACTCTGACCCAGTTCACTGCTTTTGCCGCTTTATGCTCTGTATTTGCTTTAATCACAAATACCTGCCACATGGAATCTCAATTCTTACATTCTGTGGCTATTTTAACTATGGTGATCTTCAGGATTTTCCTAGGATAAACAAAAATAATCAAGAATTTGCTAGGTTCTATATTTTTCACCCTAAATTGTGAACTCCACACTAAAGTAAAAGAAGATACCATTATGACTACATTATATTATTTTGAAAAAAATTTTAAGGAAAAATGATTGTGTTTGCCTTAGGTCTATGGATATAACTGTGTCAGACATATCTTTTCCTTTTAACATTGATCACCAAGATTGTGAGACAGAAAAACCCCACACTAAAACTATGGCACAATAAAAAAAAGAAAAAGAAAAAAAACCTGTTTTCTCAGTTGTGATGGCACAAAACCTCAAGTTAGGTTCCAGAAGGTGTCTTTTTAAATGACTGAAATCTGAATGCCATCCTGGGGCACATTGGATACATTTGGGGATTTGTTGAAAGCATAGTTTATTCTGGGTAAATTTTTTTTTTTTTTTTTAGCGTGTGAAAAAATGCCCTTTAACTCTTGAGATAATTGATGCTGATGGGGTAAATGTAATAGCAATAGAAATGCATGTGCGTATATTTAGATAGAACTTGACTCACTGGCAACTTTATTAGCACAGCAGCTGCAGGCTGGAATTTATCACTTTCACATAACTTGTTTGAGACTAAAAACATAGAAACCGCTAGATACTATGTGCACATTTTTTCTTAAATTGCTCATCAGCTGCTTTTTAAATGATTTGTGTATTCTTTCTCCAAAGCCAGAATACTAGCTGTATGTGGAGGTGGTGCCTTGAACACCATGACACGTTGAGTAATCGTTTTCCACTCATTCCACTGTTTTCCAAAATTATAACCAGTGGCTATAAATCTGCCATGTGTTTATCATCTGCTGTATTGCCTGGTATTTACCTTTCAAGGCATTATATATTTCCCAAAATTGTACAAGGAAGTGCAGGAGAAACTAGTTTAACACAATAAATCACCTTAGTCCAAAATTACCCATAAACTGCTTTTAAATAATCTCTTGTCTGTTTGCTTTTGTTCTTTTTGCAATTATTTACTCCAAAAGCTACAGAATATCTTCTTACTCAATGGGAAAATCCCAATCCAAAGGATATATTTTTTTCTCCCCAAATGTATCTCCAAAGAACATGGTCTTTTCCAAAAATATGAGAAACATATTCATTCCTTTGTCTTTCTCTGATTTTAAACTTTTTGTCCTTTTATTGTCTGTCGTCCATATAGAGAAGCCACAGTTTGAAAAAGTAGGATATTATCCAGCTGCTCCTCATCAGTCATTGTAGAGCTAAATATTGGCAGAGGCCACTCTGCCACCCTCAGCAATGTCAGTTCTGCATCATGATGGGTCTTCAGCTCCTGAAATGTTTGCTGCTTCTGGCGCTGGTTTTCAGTAGATTCAGACAAGTAAAACAGGGGGGGAGAAGAGCTTTCCTGCATTTGAGGGCTCTGAGTACGTGCCTGGATTCAGAGGCAGGAGACTTGCTGGGAGCTTGGCTATCGGGAAGTCAATGCCCGGTGGTTGGTAACAGCTGCTGCACTTGGGTTTTCCTTGCCAGCGCTGAGAGGGTGATCTGGGTTCCCTGCCTTTCCACTCCACTGGCTAGAAACAAGCAGAAGCTGTGTACAGGGGGAAGCGGCGGCGGAGAGATCTCCACTTGACTTCCTTCTTCATTTCTCAAGTTCAAAGTTAATCATATTAGATCTTTCAAAGATGGTACACCACATCTCCTGTTAGTCTATTAAATTCGTCTTCAGGAAAATGAGCTGTAGTAATACTGCGATAATACTCTGCCCTCTAGAAGAGAAAATGTATACAAAACAGAAACTTTAATAGTAAATATGAATATAGGATTTAGAAGTATAAGGAGAACTTCACATATACTTTTTTGTTATATTTAGTACTTAACATACTTTGCAGTAGACATTATGATGAAATGGAGGCTAAAATAACCTAAGGGGTTCCTCCCTCCCCACATTCCACAGTCAATTAAGAAGTGGATTTAGAACTTAACTCTATATAGATTTTGAATCTATGTAGATCGCACATTTCAGGCTTCATTCGAAGGCTTGTATTCACTCCTGTGTGAATGATAAGTCATGCATAACATGAAGTTATAATGCATTGCTATTTTTATTGAATTAAGTATCAATTATTATTTTTATTGAATTAAGTATCTTAGTTTTTCACATGATGCTCAAAGATTGTATTTAATGAAAGCATGTTTTAACAAGTTTCACTTATTTCTTTTTAGTTTGCATTTTATTTCATTTGAATTTCTGTGTTTGGGATGTTGAAATGCTAACATCTTGTACAGCACAAGCTGTGCCAGGTTTTATAGGTTATCTCAACTTTGGTTATTATAAATTACTGTTGCTATGCAAAAATCTATAATAAGATTCCATCTTTTATATCTTGAGCTTTTATAATTGCTCAAGAAAAATGCATTATTGACATCGTTTGAATAAAGTGGAATTCAAATGAAATTATCTTGATGAAAATTAGTACTTTTGGGGCTTGCTTTTTATAACCTTATGAATACCCCATTCAGCATATTTTTTAGTGTATATAGTGTTTATAAACTTAAATATGCTACCTGTGTTTAAGATAAACATGCATCAATTATATATAAAATTATTTTTCTTTTTTTTTAACCTAAAAATGAGACATCCTGGTTATAGACAAGAACAAAGAAACATATATTCTGGTTTCCCTTATTTTCTTTTAGTGAACCTCTTTATCATCTTTCTGTCGTTTCAGACTACAAGAGTAAGCAGAGCAAGCAGAACTCATAGGATATTTATCAATGACAATATCATTTTTGTTTCCTATCATCCCTTTAATTAAAAAATATCAGAAAGTATTCCTCTATCCCTGGATAGATAATTTTGCCAGATACGTGGCATTTATGATCGCTTAGGTAACTGAGTCTCTTAAAGTCACTTTGTATTTCTAATATGGCCTCTACTCGGAAATTAGAAGGGACAGTTCCAGGTAGTAATGAGAACTTACAAGGAGTGTTTTAGTTAAATCTTTTCCTCTTCCTTGACTGGGGTTCTTTTGCAGGCTGGTGGTTGGCAATCAGAGACAGAGAAAGATTGCTTCTCTAGAAAAATGTTTTTTTAAAAGCTTTCAATATAAAATGAGCACATATTAAAAATGTGTATAACTCATACTGGTTATACAAAAATGTATATAACTCAGCTGGTTTCAGAGCATTTGAGGAATCAATATAGTCACTCAGGAGAAGAAAGCTGAATTAAGTGTCCTAAATTTGTCCTAGAACTGTGCCTTTTGGGCTCTGTTTTCTCCTGGACAGAAATCTATTAGTCACTGTCAAATTCTAGAGTTTGGCCCTTAATCAGTAGAGATAATAAGTGAAATAATGAATCCCCCT
This sequence comes from Muntiacus reevesi, assembly GCF_963930625.1. NCBI lineage: Eukaryota > Metazoa > Chordata > Mammalia > Artiodactyla > Cervidae > Muntiacus > Muntiacus reevesi. Next base: position 4,849,587 of record NC_089256.1, on the reverse strand, counting down.
GGGTAAACCTGTTAGCCATGCTTCAAAAGGACACTGAATGGGCATTCAGTCTGTCTTTTGCCCCTCTTTCTCAAATTTTCTCAAATTTCCCACTAGCATCCCTATTCCAGGCTTTTTATTTTTCCCTCTTGATCTGTTTGCTTTCCGACTCTGAAGGCTGAGGAAAGAAGATGCAGAAGAGTGCAGGAAGGGCTTTTTTGATTGCCTCTGTGGGCTTGGCTTCTGTTTCACATTGGCTTTCAGATGGGGGAGTTTCCCTGTTTCAGAGTCTCCTCCCCCCAGATTTTCTCTGGTGGAGCCCAAGGGACTTTCCAAGATGGTTTTCTCTCGGGGCTGTCCTCCTCAGCAATTATGGTTGACTTTATATTTTGAGTGCTCACAGCTCGTCAACAAGAAACAGACACGCTTTGCTCATATAATTTCTGGGCAAACCAGTCTCCACATGGAAGCAACTCTCATTGTCTGTCTCAACAAGAAAACTCTCTGACCCATCCCTCCTGCATACTAAGCCTCCTGTGTAAATGGAAGGTTCAGTTCAGTTCAGTTCAGTTCAGTCACTCGGTCGTGTCTGACTCTTTGCAACCCCATGAACTGCAGCATGGCAGGCATCCCTGTCCATCAACACCCGGAGTCCACCCAAACCCATGTCCATTGAGTCGGTGATGCCATCCAACCATCTTATCCTCTGTCATCCCCTTCTCCTCCTGCCCTCAATCCTTCCCAGCATCAGGGTCTCTTCGAATGAGTCAGCTCTTCGCATCAGGTGGCTAAAGTATCAAGAGTTTCAATTTCAACATCAGTCCTTCCAATGAACACCCAGGACAGACCTCCCTTAGGATGGACCGTTTGGATTTTCTTGCAGTCCAAGGGACTCTCAAGAGTCTTCTCCAACACCATAGTTCAAAAGCATCAATTCTTCTGCACTCAGCCTTGTTTATAGTCCAACTCTCATATCCATACATGACCACTGGAAAAACCAAAGCCTTGACTAGACGGACCTTTGTTGACAAAGTTATGTTTCTGCTTTTTAATATGCTGTCTGAGTTAGTCATAACTTTCCTTCCAAGGAGTAAACATCTTTTAATTTCATGGCTGCAATCACCATCTGCAGTGATTTTGGAGTCCAAAAAAATAAAGTCTGACACTGTTTCCCCATCTATTTGCCATGAAGTGATGGGACCAGATGCCATGATCTTAGTTTTCAGAATGTTGAGCTTTAAGCCAACTTTTGCACTCTCCTCTTTCACTTTCATCAAGGGGCTCTTTAGTTCTTCTTCACTTTCTGCCATAAGGGTGGTGTCATCTGCATATCTGAGGTGATTGATATTCCTCCCAGGAATCTTGATTCCAGCTTGTGCTTCCTCCAGCCCAGCATGTCTCATGATGTACTCTGCATATAAGTCAAATAAGCAGTGTGACAATATACGCCTTGATGTACTCCTTTTCCTATTTGGAACCAGTCTGTTGTTCCATGTCCAGTTCTAACTGTTGCTTCCTGACCTGCATACAGGTTTCTCAAGAGGCAGATCAGGTGGTCTGATATTCCCATCTCCTTCAGAATTTTCCACAGTTTATTGTGATCCACACAGTCAAAGGCTTGGCATAGTCAATAAACCAGAAATAGACATTTTTCTGGAACTCTCTTGCTTTTATGATGATCCAGCAGATGTTGGCAATTTGATCTCTGGTTCCTCTGCCTTTTCTAAAATGAGTTTGAACATCTGAAAACTTACAGTTCATGTATTGTAAAAGCCTGCCTTGGATAATTTTGAGCATTACTTTATTAGCGTGTGAGATGAGTGCAATGTTAGGTAGTTTGAGCATTCTTTGGCATTGCCTTTCTTTGGGGTTGGAATGAAACCTAACTTTTTCCAGTCCTGGGTCATTGCTGTTTTTCAAATTTGCTGACATATTGAGTGCAGTACTTTCACAGCATCATTTTTTTAGGACTTGAAATAGCTCAACTGGAATTCCATCACCTCCACTAGCTTTGTTCGTACTGATGCTTCCTAAAGCCTACTTGACTTCACATTTCAGGATGTCTGGCTCTAGGTGAGTGATCACACCATCATGATTATCTGGGTCATGAAGATCTTTTATGTACAATTCTTCTGTGTATTCTTGTTACCTGTTCTTAATATCTTCTGCTTCTGTTGGGTCCCTCCCATTTCTGTCTTTTATTGAGCCCATCTTTGCATGAAGTGTTCCCTTGGAATCTCTAATTTTCTTGAAGAAATCTCTAGTCTTTCCCATTCTATTGTTTTCCTCTATTTTTTTTTGCATTGACCGCTGAGAAAGGCTTTCTTGTCTCTCCTTGTTCTTTGGAACTCTGCATTCAAATAGGTACATCTTTCCTTTTTTCCTTTGCTTTTTGCTTCCTTTCTTTTCACAGCTATTTGTAAGGCCTCCTCAGACAGCCATTTTGCTTTTTTGCATTTCTTTTTCTTGGATGGTCTTGACTCCTCTCCTGTACAATGTCACAAACCTCTGTCCATAGTTCATCAGGCACTCTGTCTAATAGATCTAGTCCCTTAAATCTATTTCTCACTTGACTGTATAATCATAAGGGATTTGATTTAGGTCATATCTGAATGGTCTAGTGGTTTCCCCCACTTTCTTCAATTTCAATCTGAATTTGGCAATTAGGAGTTCATGATCTGAGCCAGACCCCTGTTTACTCTTTCATCTTCTCTGCAGGGAGTGGTCCCTTTGAACCCTCTTTCTTCTTGATTCCTATAGAATTCCTCTTGCCATACAAATTCTTCCCCCTTAATTCTTACTTGACTTGTTTATATTCTTAATTTGGATATAAGTAAAGCACAGCTTTAAACTTACATTTTACTTAACAATTTCCTCCAAAAATGTTTTTGTCCTGTATCTTGCCTGCATAACTAATATATTTCCTAATGTCTCAGGTGAAACTTCTACTTTAACAGACCATGATCGACACTGGTTTCTGGAGACTAGGAGTCCATAAGAGACCTAGGCATGCTATGCTAAGTTGAATCTTTCCTAGAATGATTTTGGGTTTCCCAGCTGTCAGAGTGGTAAAGAACACGCTTTCCAACCAGTAGACACACATTCAATCCCTGGATTGAGAAGATCCTTTGAAGAAGAAAATGGCAACCTGCTCAAGTATTCTTGCCTGGGATATCCCAAGGACAGAGGAGTCTGGTGGACTAGAGTCCATGGAGTAGGAAAGAGTCAGGCACAACTTAGTGACTAAATCATCACTACCACCACCAGAATTATTTTATCTGTTTTTTTTTTTTTTTTTTGGGCTAATTGTCTGTAGGACACAAAGAATTAGGGCACCTGTCCTGGGACCTATGTTTAGAGGAATATGGGGGATGGATATGAAGAATGCAGTAGTGAGGGAGGGCCCAGAGAGGCAGGAGGTCATGAAATGTCTTACTCCATCTCCTGGTCTAAAAAGATACTTGAAATTATACATCTAGGCCAACACCATCTCCTCTTCTGCATACAGATTTATTTTGTATTTTCCAATTCTAGGAGCTCTCCGCATTTTGACTTGCTATCACAAAACACAGTGTTCAGAGGGGAGAATTTAGTGTGCTGTATTGTAATAGTGTGTAGATTTATCTTCCCCCCTAGAAAATTTTTTCCTTGAAGGAAGAAACTGTATTATTCTCATTATTGTATCCCCAGCCCTAGATGGTACACAGTGTACAATCAATACATATCTACTGAATGAACAATCGAGATAAAGAAGGACACATGTGGAGTAAGATTTCCCTTAGGGCCCTGTTTTCTAGAAATGGTTTTGTCTCTATTTTTCCCTTTTAGAACAGTAGGGATTGGAGAAATGGTGGGAAAGTAGAAAACGACAGTTTCCATTGTTTGTAACAGATATTCTATCAACATGATTCCTCATTCATCTGTGCCCTGTGACTATGTGTGTAGGAGGAAACTCTAAAATTACATGTAAATTTGAATAAAATTACATTTCTTGAATATATATATGTATATATATATATATATATATCCTGATTTTTTATAAACTGTGTTAGGTTGATAAGTTATTTAAGGCTATAATGTCATCTTTCATTACACGCCATATTCATATTTAGAATTCATGTATTCAATTGAATAAAATGACATCAGCTTTCCCTATTCTGGGTTTGGAAGGTTTGATCTCCTATTTGGAAGGATTATTCTAATTTGTAGTCTTTTCTTTAGTATGCCAATAAATCTTTTGAATGCTACCCGCTTTATTCCTTCTTTTCCTCTACTTGATGCAAAAGAAAACAGCAACCCAAACTTAAAAGGCAGACGTTGTTATCCTTTATGGCAATTTCCCTCTGTTCCAGATATTAGAGTTTACTGTAGTACAGCCCAATAGAATTGTCCTGGAAATAGATTTTCTTGTAAAGTATTAACTTATAGTATTATGTGTAGCAAAAGGAAGGATCAAAATATTATAGAGAGAAGCTACATTGTTATTTCTAATAGTCTTGACATCATAAATCGTCCTTAAAGAGCATACATCTGTTCCACTCAATGCTTTCTTTCTGAATTTACCATGAAATGTGTTTTACTGACAAGACACAGAATTCTGATCCATTATTTCTCTAAAAGCCTGCTAAAGAGATGTGAAGTGCAAGATATTGCTCATGGTCTGTGGTATTTCATTAGAAGTAGAAACTTCTTTTCTGAAATTGAAGGAAATGAAATATGTAGTCCACAGGTATATGTTCTTAGTGTCCGTCCCCTCTATTTGTATTATTAAATACTGAACTTAAAGAAAGACACTTTAAAAGAGTTATATTTAGACAACATGGCTACTTGTTTTCTGTTGGGAAAAGACAAAATTTAAAACTTCCCTAATAAGATGTTATGGAAAAATTATACTGTGCAAGTGACCAAATCGTGTACATGCTAAGTCGTTCAGTCGTGTTTGGCTTTTTGAAATCCATGGACTGTAGCCCACCAGGCTCCTCTGTCCATGGGATTCTCCAGGCAGGAATACTGGAGTGAGCTGTCGTGCCCTCATTGCAACCCTCAAAAAGTGGCACTTCTATTTTTCTCCTGGACTATAGAGAAATTTGAGTGGAACTGAGTTTGTTATTGAGCACCTGTCTCTCTCTGACTTGAACACTTATTTTTCCAAAGAGGGGTTGGATATCATTTTAATTCTAGACTGAAATTGATTGCTTGGTTTCAGATGGGGGTTACCTTTCCCAGATTTGGAGAAGGAAATGGCAGTCCATTCCAGTATTCTTGCCTGGATAATCCCATGGACAGAGAAGCCTGGTAGGCCATAGTCCACGGGTTCGCAGAGAGGTGGACATGACTGAAGCAACTAAGCACGCAGGCACATTTCCCAGAAGGAATTTGAAGATACTTATCAGTAAAATGAGGGATGAAGAATACAGCCCTAATCTGTGCACATCAAAGCTCCTGGATAATGTCAACAGGCTAGAACGGAGTATGTGGCCCTAATCTTGCCTCTTGCTTTCTTTTCCTGCCTGCTAGTGAACCTGAGGTGAACAAGATGTCCTTCAGCCCAGTTGATGATGGTTATCCTCCAAGGATAGTTTGCTGAAGTAGCTGTGTGAAGCAACCCCAGGGACCACAGTGAGAAGAGTAGGAACTCCTGCCTCCTAACTCCAGTTGAGTGGAGCCCTCCTTGGACACCATACGTACATTCTGGGGAAATCTAGCGTTTCAGCTAGTTTGAAGTCCTGTCTATGAATATCATCTGAGCAGTTCAGACATAGGAATCAATGGACCATGAAATATATTTTAAAACTGCATGTACAGAGTTGAGGCTGTTTGACTTGTGAATATTCATTTTGAGGGCTGTTTACTGTAGCTGTCTCTCTCCCCCAAGTAATATCCACAATCAGTACCTCAGTGACTTTTGCTGACACACTTCCTCTTATCAGTACAAAGGGCACTAGAGAAACTAATATACTACATTCAGGGATTTTTTATAGTTTTTATGTATATCAGCAATAGAAATCAGCAATAGAAATTTTAAGATGGATGGTTTTAAACTTTAAATGTACATTGGATTAAGAAAAAATGTGATATTTACCATAGAGATATTGAAGAAGAAAAAAATGAAGCATTTCTGAGCCTAGATTTCATTGTACTTTGGTTGATTTTATATATTTAGAACATATTTATAAAATATATTTCTAATCTGTTGTACCTCCATGTTGATAATCAGTTTTGGTTTTTTGTTTTTTTTTTTTTGCTGCCAAGTAAGTTTCTAAGAGTGAATCCTTCAACTCATAGGTTTATCACTATAGGAGAAAAAAGTGTAAAGTGTTTTGAATTACGGCAATAACTCATGAAGGATTTACTTATAAATATGGACTCACAAAAGAAAGATAAAGGGACCAACAAAATAAATGGAACTCATCATATCAAAAACAGAATACAAGTCAATCATAATTAAATTCTAGAAAAATTACATGTACATATAAATATACTAAAGGATAGTAGAAATGGTTGATATAAAGAGATCCTCACCAAGGATAAAGGATAAAATCACTGTGGATCACATGTTGGCTCCCATTAAAAGATGGCTTAGTTTTCAATCTTAGTTCCAAACTCAGTTTGGAGCTCAGTTCTTGCTTAATTCCAATCTCAGTTTGGCTTCTCCCATCATTTTCTTTGCATTGTTCACTTAGGAAGGCTTTCTAATCTCTCCTTGCTATGAATTGGAACTCCACATTCCGATGGGTATATCTTTCCCTTTCTTCTTTGTCTTTTGCTTCTCTTTTATCTCAGCTATTTATAAGGCCTCCTCAGATAAACATTTTGCATTATATTACTTGTTGCATTTCTTTTTCTTGGGGATGGTTTTAGTCACCACTTCCTGTACAATGTTACTGCAGCCATGAAATTAGGAGACACTTGCTCCTTGGAAGAAAAGCTATGACAAACCTAGACAGCATAATAAAATCAGAGACATCACTGGTGACAAAGGTCTATCTAGTCAAAGCTATGGTTTTTCCAGTAATCATTTATGGATGTGAGAGTTGGATCATAAAGAAGACTGAGTGTTGAAGAATTGATGTTTTCTAACTGGTGTTGGAGAAGACTCTTGAGAATCCCTTGGACTGTTAAGAGATCAAACCAGTCAATCCTAAAGAAAATCAACCCTAAATATATATTGGAGAGACTGATGCTGAAACTGAAGCTTCACTAATTTGGCCACCTGATGTGAAGAGTCAACTAATTGGAAAAGACCTTGATCCTGGGAAAGATTGAGGGCAGAAGGAGAAGGGGGTGACTGAGAATGAGATGGTTGGAAAGTATCATTGACTCAATGAACATGAGTTTGAGCAAACTCCAGAAGACAGTGAAAGACAGGGAAGCTTGGCGTGTTGCAGTTCATGGGATGGCAAATAGATGGACTGAATAACAATGAGTGACTGAGCAACAACGGTCATTTTCTCTTCAGCCAGTTCCCTGTAGCCATTAAGAAGGAGCTGAGAAGAAGAAAATTCTACTGTGTTATGGTTGGAGAGGTACCTGGTAAATAATGAGAATTTGGGTACAGCAGACCCAGATTTCTCAAAAGTGTTGCAAATACTTGACCAGATAATGTATTTTCTTATTTCAATTAGTTACAAAGAGTCATTGCCAAGATCAGGTGCTTCTTATACAATTCCAATGTGGCTAAAAGAAGCAGCTTCTCTCCATTCTGTGCTCTCACCTATCTCTTAATCTCAAATTTCAATATATAGATATATTCTACTATTAATAAAAATATATAATTCATGATCACATTTGCTCCTATGAAATTTCTCCATTTTTAACTGCCGAGATAATATTTTCTATTTTCCATCTTTCTTTTTCCAAAGCTGTGTTTTTGTAATCTTAAAATCTAAAGAACAAAATATGTATATGTATTTCTGACTCTATCTGATTGACATCTGAATTATAGTAACCTTCAGTTCAGTTCACTTCAGTTCAGTTGCTCAGTCGTGTCCGAATCTTTGCAACCCCATGAATCTCAGCATACCAGGTCTCCCTGTCCATCACCAGCTCCTGGAGTTTACTCAAACTCATGTTCATTGAGTCGGTGATGCCATCCAGCCATCTCATCCTTTGTCATCCCCTTCTCCTCCTGCCCCCAATCCCTCCCAGCATCAGGGTCTTTTCCACTGAGTCAACTCTTTGCATGAGGTGGCCAAAGTATTGGAGAGCTATATAATAGAGTCAGACTTCTTTTGACCATACAGTATTGGGAGCTGGACATAGCTGAACCTGGTAATAATTATTTCCTTAGATGTTACTGCAACTTTTTGTAGAACTATTTTAATGGAAACTTTTAATAAGTAAACCAAGAGGTAGTATTTTTTAATTCACACATTCCAAATTGCTAACTTAGGGAGTTATGAGAAATAATTGTAACATTTGCCATCTCATTTGATACTTGAATGGTAGATCTAATATTTTTGGAGGAAAACTTTGTGTGTGTATATCATATGCTTTCTCACAACTCAAGTTACTTTGGTATTTGATGAGTTAAAAGGTACTACCTGTTTTTTGTTTTTTTTTTTTTTCCTTATTAAGAATTTCCATTAAAATATTTCTACCAAAAATGCAGTAAAAATTAAGCAAATAACTACCACTAGAATCAGCTATGTCTAGCCTGATCTGCTATGTCTAGATCTCAAAAATGATAGGTAAAAAATTAAATATATTTGTGTGTGTTTATGGGCTTCCCTGGTGGTTCAGGTGGTAAAGAATCTGCCTGTAATGCAGGAGAAACAAGAGCTGTGGGTTTGATCCCTGGGTTGGGAAGATTCCCTGAAGGAGGATATGGCAATGCACTCTAGTATTTTTGCCTGCAGATCCCATAGACAGAGGAGCCTGCTGGACTTCAGTCCATGGACTCACAAGGAGTCAGACAAGACTGAAATGACTGAGCGTAGCATAGCACATATGTATATACACACATATGTATATATGTACAAATACATATGCATATGATATGACTGCAGAAGACATTGCTATACAGTTTTGATATATTAAGCTTCTGGCTTTATTTACATATTTCAAGCAGAATATAATTAAGATGCAATTCTACATTTATTGTGTTTCATTCCTAAACAAACTGTTGTGAAGGACACTACTGAATGGAGTTTAAAATGGGACAATATGCACTCAGATCCTACAGAAAAGAAAATCTCTTTGTAGAATTCTAGACAGTAACCATGGAGAAGGCAATGGCACCCCACTCCAGTACTCTTGCCTGGAAAGTCCCATGGGCAGAGAAGCCTGGTAGGCTGCAGTCCGTGGGGTCGCGAAGAGTCGGACATGACTGAGCGACTTCACTTTCACTTTTCACTTTCATGCATTGGAGAAGGAAATGGCAACCCCCTCCAGTGTTCTTGCCTGGAGAATCCCAGGGATGGGGGAGCCTGGTGGGCTGCCATCTATGGGGTCGCACAGAGTCGGACACGACTGAAGCGACTTAGCAGCAGCAGCAGCAGACAGTAACCAGTTTGAGACAACATAGTTAAATGTTTTCGTATTTAAGATAGAAAAAGATACAGAAGGTTTAAAAATCTCACAAAGGTTTTGGTATAACTTGCAATTATATGTTTTAATGGTAATTTCATAAATTATTTTCAAGTAGTTTGCTCTAAAGTAACTTCTTATATTCAAAAAGAACCCCATAAAAGATGTCTTTTATCTTGTACTACACTCAGAATAACTCCTTTTCCCTTTTTCATTTAAATTTTCAGCTTTATATTGTCATAATGTTTGACGTGGTGTTACCTCTTGAAGTGCTTCATGATCACATAATTGGGACTAAGTAGGAACTAAATGCACCTAAGCTCAGTAGTTGCTACTCACCAACTACCTAATGATTATCAGGGTGGCTAAAAATGTAGAGTGTCTGTCAAATATAGAAGAGGCCCACACGGGGAGCAGCAGTGAGGAAATGGAAAGCACAACTGGAGGTAATGATTACTCTGTCTTGCTACAGCAAACATAGCATTTGGAAATTCATGAATATTCCTTTTACATGTGCAGAAGTCTTTGCAATACAAACCATACATTAACTAAAACACTCATGACTGCACTGCCTACACACTAAGCCACCCATAATTTGGGGTAAAAGTTCTTTCTATGCAACGTCAAAAGAAACAATCATAAATCTTTTATTTCAGAATTGGCTTTGGTGACAAATAAGCTGGAGATAAAGAATATAGATAAATCTACTTCTCTGACATCCAGTATTCAATGCTATACTGCATAACTTTCCAAAAAAAAAAATTGCTTTTATTAAGTGCAGTATGTATCCAATAATAATTTTCTAAATGTGGTCTTTTGCTAAATAGTGCAGAGTACATGTAATCTCTCACTAAAAAATTCATCATCCCAGACTGAGACTCTTAAAAAAATCCATTTGGGTTGGTAAGTCCCTCTTTGGGCAGAAACGCCAGCCTTTTTGGTAAAAAAGGGAGGTATCCATTTTTAAAGGACTCAAATCCATTTCAGTTCATATGCTTCTCTGCTCTTCTAGTCTCCATGAGTCAAGGCTCACTTTGGTGGTGGCCACCCCACTGCTTCCAGGAACATATAAGATATCGCAGGACTGTAGTAACTGAGGGGTGAAGATGGACAAACCAGTTTCTTTTATTCCTCTGACTCCTGGTAAATGGTCAACAAATATTTTATGAATGTGTGAATGAAAAAGGAAAGAAAGGAGGAAAAAGAATACCCTTTATTTTTCAAAATACACCCATGGAATGGGTGTTTCCCTGAAGAAGCAGTGTGAATATGGGCCCTTTTCATTCTTAAATCGTTTCTTAGTTGGAAGCCCTCTCTTCCTGAGAAACAGGAGTCCATTGCAAAGCCCTCTAGCCTATTGTGGTCACAAAAGCCCTTCATAGTCTTGGAAAATATTGCTTTTTTTTTTTCTGTTGAGGATTACATTTAGCAGAAATGGCTGTGGTTAATGGTAGTGCTGAGATGATTTGTCTCCTTACTCAATTCACCATTGTTTTCTCAAGATAACAGTTTTGCAACAACAAATATCAATGTAATCTTCATCTTTAGCTGATTCCAATTCTGCTAATGGTGTGAGAAACTGAGAGTGGGGAAGAGGTCACTGGAAAATCAATTCTATTGAAAGTCTCTATTCTAGATCAAGATACTATTGTCCCTGGAAAAAATGTCAGCTTCTATTTTCAAGAGGAGGAAATGAAGTTACAGAAAGTCACTTGTATCAACAAGGACCTACTGTGTAGCACAGGGGACTCTACTTGATATTCTGTAATAATTTATATGAAAAATACCAGGTAAATATATAACTAAATCACTTTGCTATATACCTGAAACTAACAAAACATTGTATCAATGATACTCTAATATAAAATTTTAAAAAATAACCTAAAAAAAAAGTAACTTGCAAGATCTTCAACTTGATGACTTAATAAGGATTAGAACCCAGTAATGTCTAATTCTAACCAGTATTATTTCCATAATATAGCACTTCTCCAAATCTTAAGAGAGTGAAGGAAATAGGAGCCATTTGGAGGATAAGGGTAATTACTACATAGGCTTATGTGGGAAGTACAGGGAATTTTGCATAGCAATTTTCATGGAATTGAGATCTTAGAGACATGGAAGTGTGCCATGGCTTTAGCCAGAGAAGATCTTGCAAGCTGAGCAGTTGTGACTATTATTATGGGGCCATGTGATTTTCCCCTGAAATCATTTGCAGAAGTCTTTTGAGTGTTGTGGTTTTCTGGTGTCAATTTTAAAATAAAATCTAGAGATTGCCTAAAAGTGAAGTAAGTCAGAAAGAGAAAGACTGATATCATATAATATTGCTTATATGTGGAATCTAAAAAAAAGTGAAACAGATGAACTTATTTGCAAAACAGATAGAGCGTCACAGATGTAGAAAACAAACTTGCAGTTACCAAATGGGAACAGGATGGTGGTGGGATGAATTGGAAGATTGGGATTTATCTATATGTACTGAACAACTAATGAGAACCTGCTGTATAACACAGGGAACTCTATTCAGTGCTCTGCAGTGACCCAGATGGGAAGGGAGTCTGAGTCTGTTATATAGAATGAAGTAAGTCAGAAAGAGAAAAGCAAATATTGTATATTAACGCATACAGGTGGAATCTAGAAAACTGGTACAGATGAACCTATTTCCAAGGCAGGAACAGAGATGCAGAAGTAGAAAACAAACATGTGGACACAAAGCGGGGAAGGAGACAGTGGGATGAATTCGGAGATTGGGATTGACATGAATACACTACCATGTGTAAAACAGACAGCTAGTGGGAAGCTGCTATAAGCACAGGGAGCTCAGCTGACTGCTTTGCAATGATCTTGAGGGGCTGGATGGAGGGGGGGTGAGAATGGGAGAGAGGCTCAGAGGGCAGAGATTATGTATTCATGTGGTTGATTCACTTCACTGTACAGCAGAAACTAATGAAAAATTATAAAACAACTATACTCCAATAAAATTTAATTAAAAGTAAAATAAAACCAATTTCATGGAATTATGAAGATAAAATATATTTGAGAGAAGAAATATGAAAACAACAAGGAACCATTGAAATACTGTTTAGTTATTTTTTCACTAGTTTGAAAGGCTACCAGTCAGTCTACTCAACTTTAGCCTCTTTTCAGAATATACGTCAGCTTTTGGAAATCATTGAGGTCATGTTTCCCAAAGATTGTTCTAGGAGCTTATTTCCATGGGACGCAAATACATGTTAAGGGTTTTGTGGCTGAACATGTTTGAGAAGCACAGTTAAACACAGCTTACAGAGAGTCTTCTGTTGGTTAATGTACTCTTGCCAAAGCTAGGAAGCCCTGTTTACCAGAATCCTTTGAACTTGGACCCTTTATACTTAAAGAATCACTAAAGAGATAAGCAGCTTCCAAAACCAACAGAACTTTGCGTCCCATATTCAAAGCATTCAAATCTGAACTAACAAAGAGATTACTGTTTCCTAGAAATACCCTGTTACCTCTTTGCTGATAACAAAACTTGCTGACTAATATTTTACTGTATAAATACTGTGACCTTTTTCATCTATATCTTAGCAGAATTCTTTCTAAATAACTTTCTGTAATTTGCTGACTTATGATTACAAAGTCCAACCTCACCTCTGCTGCTGAGAGCTGAGTGTCTCCTCCCGGCTGACTCTGAGGCAGGGATTTGATGGGGTTCATATGCACAAGAAGGCTTCGCTGATGGCTCAGTGGTTAAGGATCCACCTGCAATACAAAGAGAAGTAAGAGACACGAGTTTCATCCCTGGGTCAGGAAGATCCCCTGCAGGATGAACTGGCAACCCACTCCAGTATTCTTGACTGAAAAATCCCATGGACATAGGAACCTGGTGGGTTACAGTCCATGGGGTTGCAAAAAGTTGGACATGACTGAGCACGCATGTAATGTCAATGTCAATATGCCCAAGAAATCCTGATTCTGCTGTGATGAGAAACTGGAGTGTGGAGTCTCCAACTTTCGGGTGAAAAATGATCCCCTTAGTCCTCTGTAATATGTATTATAAGTGGCAACATCTTTTTAAAAAGTCTTACGGTGCAGTAGGTTTTTCCACACTAAAAAGGACCACAGACCTATTGGAGAAATGCCATTTGATTCCAATGATACACCTTTTTAAATGAGAAAAATCAATGCCAGAATATTCTCTGCCCAAAGAAAACAGAAGTTGGCATCTCTGTGGGGGAGTAGTTATCACTTTGGAGTAACTGTAAGATAAGAACTTTCCTCAGTTTGCTTGCTCTTTTCCAAAAGAAAATTGATATCCTCATGACTTAAAAGAGAAAGTAAGCCTGGAGCTTAAAGGATGAAATCACTATCTTTGACAGGTTGCAAATATCCAAAATAAGATATGCCCAAATAAGAATTTCTGAGCTGGAAAAGAAAATATTGTCTCTGGAGAATTCTGGATAATTTTTTTATATAACATCCCCAAAGTTCTACCACTGTATAATACCATGCAATAAAAATGAGCTCAAATGTGTACTGCACAGACTCACGAAGCAATGTGAAGTAAAGACTGTCATGATTTCCAGTACCTGTGTTTGTAGGTCTGTAATACTTACAGGTTTCCATAGACCTGTGAGGGAAGCCCCTATTTATTTATTTCAAAGTTAGTCACTCAGTCGTGTCTGACTCTTTGTGACCCCATGGACTGTAGCCCACAAGGCTTCTCTGTCCATGGAATTCTCCAGGCAAGAATACTGGAGTGGGTTGCCATTTCCTTCTCCAGGGGATCTTCCCAACCCAGGGATCAAACCCAGGTCTCCCAAATCACAGGCAGACTCTCTACCAACTGAGCCACCTAGGAAGTCATTTATTTATTTATTATTAATTAATTAATTTAAATTTATTTTATTGAGGTATAGATGGTTTACAATGCTATGTTGGGAAGCCCCCATTTTGAACACTATTATTCATTTAGCAAAACTGATTATCTTGTTTAATGAACTTTTTGCATTCTAGTAGTCTCTTTTTTGTTTTCTTGTTGTGAAAAATAATGATGAAATACCATGCAAACTCCAGAATCCTTTGATAACTCACATTCAAAGACTTCTCTCTTTTAGGAAATAGAACAGTGATATGATGAGCTGGAGGTTAGTGAAGGGGATGCTGTTGCTTCACCTGAGAATATTTAGCTTAGAATTTCCTACAGCAAAATTTTTAATAATAATTAGGAATTTCTTACAGCAAAATTTTCAGGAAGTAACATTTTTATTTATGGGACAATGTTACCCTCCACATCTCTTCTCCAACGTGAGCAACATCCTCACAGATGAGAGATCAGTCTGGGTATTGGCAACTTCCCTGGTGGCACAGTGTATAAGAATCTGCTTGCCAATGCAGGGGACATGGGTTCGATCCCTGCTCTAGGAATATCCCACGTGCCATGGAGCAACTAACCCTATGAGCCGCAACTACTGAGCCTGTGTTCTAGAGCATGTGAGCTGCAATTGCTGAGCCCACTCATCACAACTACTGAAGCCCATGCGCGCTACAAACTATGCTCCACAATAAGAGAAGCCTGCTCAAAGCAATGAAAACCCAGGGCAGACATGAATAAATAAATAAATAAAGATAAGAAAGCTATTTTTAACAATAATGTACACATGTAAAAGATACATTGTTAAATTAGAACACATGCCAGGCTACCTCTTCCCTCAGTTTGCCGGACTAAGAATTCATGTTCATTTCATGATCTGAGTATTAATGCATACTCCATCAGGAACTTTGTTTACACTGAGCTCTGAGAAAGGTGTGCCAGCTAAGTTGATTTCCTGATTCTGATGCTGGAATATTTGATGACACAGACAAAAGTTCTCTGAAATATTCTCAGCCTGACAGCAGTAGGAAAAGGTATTCTATTGATATGTTATATCTCTGAGGGCAGGACTTAGGTATCAAATTTCAGGACTCACTGTGTGATTCTGTGAGAAGACATTCTGGGAGAATTTGTTACCCTCTCAGCCATCTCCACTCCTCAGGTCAGTGGTTTCTTTCCGTGGCGCCACCATGCTTCGAGTCATGGAATCTCTCATTCCCTCTTACCCTATCTGTTCTCCCACTTAGTTCATGCATTAGGTCCTTTATCATACAGATTTTGAGAAGTTGTTATGTTCTCTAGTGCTCTTTCAGTCTAAGAGAAAAGCTTAAAAATTAGGAAAAAATATTAGAGAAAATGGAACAAAGACTTTGATCACAATGAATCAGAACAACTGCAAATATTTCAGGCTCATCCCCATGCCCAATCAAAGTTCATTTAGCTTTGGTTTTGACCATTGATACTTGATTATTGGCTTCCCAAAGCTAGTGGATGTGATGGAATTCCAGTTGAGCTATTTCAAATCCTGAAAGATGAGGCTGTGAAAGTGCTGCACTCAATATGCCAGCAAATTTTTAAAACTCAGCAGTGGCCACAGGACTGGAAAAGGTCCGTTTTCATTCCAATCCCTAAGGAAGGCAATCCCAAAGAATGCTCAAACTACCGCACAATTGCACTCATCTCACACGCTAGTAAAGTAATGCTCAAAATTCTCCAATCCAGGTTTCAACAGTACGTGAACCAAAAACTTCCAGATGTTCAAGCTGGTTTTAGAAAAGGCAGAGGAACCAGAGATCAAATAGCCAATATCTGCTGGATCATTAGAAAAGCAAGAGAATTCCAGAAAAACAGCTATTTCTGCTTTATTGACTGTGCCAAAGCCTTCGACTGTGTGGATCACAATAAACTGTGGAAAATTCTGAAGGAGATGGGAATACCAGACCACCTGACCTGCCTCTTGAGAAACCTGTATGCAGGTCAGAAAGCAACAATTAGAACTGGACATGGAACAACAGACTGGTTCCAAATAAGAAAAGGAGTATGTCAAGGCTGATTATTGTCACCCTGCTTATTTAACTTATATGCAGAGTACATCGGGAGAAATGCTGGGCTGGAAGAAGCACAAGCTGGAATCAAGATTGCTGGCAGAAATATCAATAACCTCAGATATGCAGATGACACCACCCTTATGGCAGAAAGTGAAGAAGAACTAAAGAGCCTCCTGATGAAAGTGAAAGAGGAGAGTGCAAAAGTTGGCTTAAAGCTCAACATTCTGAAAACTAAGATCATGGCATCTGGTCCCATCACTTCATGGGAAATAGATGGGGAGACAGTGGAAACAATGTCAGAATTTATTTTGGGGGGGCTCCAAAATCACTGCAGATGGTGACTGCAGCCATGAAATCAAAAGACGCTTACTCCTTGGAAGGAAAGTTATGACCAACCTAGACAGCATATTAAAAAGTAGAGACATTACTTTGCCAACAAAGGTCTGTCTAGTCAAGGCTATGGTTTTTCCAGTGGTCATGTATGGATGTGAGAGTTGGACTGTGAAGAAAGCTGAGCACTGAAAAATTGATGCTTTTGAACTATGGTGTTGGAGAAGACTCTTGAGAGTTCCTTGGACTGCAAGGAGATCCAACCAGTCCATCCTGAAGGAGATAAGTCCTCGGTGTTCATTGGAAGGACTGATGCTGAAGCTGAAACTCCAATACTTTGGCCACCTCATGCGAAGAGTTGACTCATTGGAAAAGACCCTGATGCTGGGAGGGATTGGGGGCAGGAGGAGAAGGGGATGACAGAGGATGAGACGGCTGGATGGCATCACCGACTCGATGTACATTAGTTTGAATAAACTCCAGGAGTTTGTGATGGACAGGGAGGCCTGGTATGCTGCGATTCATGGGGTCACAAAGTCAGATACAACTGAGTGACTGAACTGAACTGAACTGACATAGGATCTTAACCCTTCATATATTGAAATAGTCCTTTTGTATGATTAATTTCCTCAGAGGTGCTGCCAATTATCAATATTTTCTGCATTTCAAAGAAAATTAACGTCTAAGAGCTTTCTGTTAAAGATCAAGAGATAGGACTTATTTTACACATCCTTCTAGTTTTATAAACCACAGTATTGAAAAACAGAACATTTTGAGCTCTTTGTCACTGAAATAAGTAATGCTGTTTAGTTTATTCTTTATGGCACATGCTTCCTTAGCAGAATATTGTAAAACACCCTAGAGGACCTCTTTGCCAACTGGGCTGCATGATACCACCTTAAGGCATGAATTATATTTTACAGATTAGTGCATGACAGTGCCATTTGCCTAAATCTCTATGGGTATACAACACTAATGCCAATAATAGATTTAACTCTTAGAAATATATTTATTAGAGAAGAAACACTGATAGACTTTGATATTTAGGTTTTGAGAGTTATATTCATTTCTTATTCCAAGCCCTTATAGACTAGTAAATTAATCAACTCAATTACTTGTTGACTTACATATGAATTTACAAAGCATGAGATAATACTCATGAGGATTTAAACATCTAGCAGATTACTATATTTTGTTTTCAGGATCAGCTGGAATGTTAATATACTTATTAAGCACAGTGAAACACATTTATATTCTTTGACTCACTATTTCTTTGAGGGAATAGCTAAAAGTTTATATTTATTTTCAAATGCATTTTAAATATTATCTCTTAATTCTGCTACATTTTACTGGAAAACTACCCCCTATGCTGTTTTGAATTTTCAAAAGGAGTATGTTTATTTTTATTGAGGTAAATTTTTATAATGTACAGATCTTAAGTATATAGTTCAGAGAGTTCTGAAAGATGTCTGCATGCATGTAACCATTATTCCAGCTAGGATATAGGGCATTTCCATCACTCCAGAAAATTCTTTCCCCAACTTCTAGTCAATCCTTGCTCTTACAGGCATCCACAGCTATGATTTCTATAGGCACAAATTATTTTTGCCTGCTCTTGAACTTCATTTAAACTGAATCATAAAATATGCACGCTTGTGCTCGCTTCGGCAGCACATATACTAAAATTGGAACGATACAGAGAAGATTAGCATGGCCCCTGCGCAAGGATGACACGCAAATTCGTGAAGCGTTCCATATTTTTTTAATATCCGCAAATCGATCAGCGTAATACACCACATTAACAAGTTGAAAGATAAAAACCATATGATTATCTCAATAGATGCAGAGAAAGCCTTTGACAAAATTCAACACTCATTTATGATTAAAACTCTCCAGAAAGCAGGAATAGAAGGAACATACCTCAACATAATAAAAGCTATATATGACAAACCCACAGCAAGCATCACCCTCAATGGTGAAAAATTGAAAGCATTTCCTCTGAAATCAGGAACAAGACAAGGATGCCCACTCTCACCACTACTATTCAACATAGTGTTGGAAGTTTTGGCCACAGCAATCAGAGCAGAAAAAGACGTAAAAGGAATCCAGATAGGAAAAGAAGAAGTGAAACTCTCGCTGTTTGCAGATGACATGATCCTCTACACAGAAAACCCTAAAGACTCTACCAGAAAATTACTAGAGCTAATTAATGAATATAGTAAAGTTGCAGGATATAAAATTAACACACAGAAATCCCTTGCATTCCTATACACTAACAATGAAAAAACAGAAAGAGAAATTAAGGAAACAATACCATTCACCATTGCAACAAAAAGAATAAAATACTTAGGAGTATATCTACCTAAGGAAACAAAAGACCTATACATAGAAAACTATAAAACACTGATGAAAGAAATCAAAGAGGACACAAACAGTTGGAGAAACATACCGTGTTCATGGATTGGAAGAATCAATATTGTCAAAATGGCTATTCAACCCAAAGCAATCTATAGATTCAATGCAATCCCTATCAAGCTACCAACGGTATTTTTCACAGAACTAGAACAAATAATTTCACAATTTGTATGGCAATACAAAAAACCTCGAATAGCCAAAGTAATCTTGAGAAAGAAGAATGGAACTGGAGGAATCAACCTGCCTGACTTCAGACTCTACTACAAAGCCACAGTCATCAAGACAGTATGGTACTGGCACAAAGACAGAAATATAGATCAATGGAACAGGATAGAAAGCCCAGAGATAAATCCACGAACCTATGGACACCTCATCTTTGACAAAGGAGGCAAGGATATACAATGGAAAAAAGACAATCTCTTTAACAAGTGGTGCTGGGAAAACTGGTCAACCACTTGTAAAAGAATGAAACTAGAACACTTCCTAACACCATACACAAAAATAAACTCAAAATGGATTAAAGATCTAAATGTAAGACCAGAAACTATAAAACTCCTAGAGGAGAACATAGGCAAAACACTCTCCGACATAAATCACAGCAAGATCTTCTATGACCCACCTCCCAGAATATTGGAAATAAAAGCAAAAATAAACAAATGGGACCTAATTAAACTTAAAAGCTTTTGCACAACAAAGGAAACTATAAGTAAGGTGAAAAGACAGCCCTCAGATTGGGAGAAAATAATAACAAATGAGGAAACAGACAAAGGATTAATCTCAAAAATATACAAGCAACTCCTGAAGCTCAATTCCAGAAAAATAAACGACCCAATCAAAAAATGGGCCAAAGAACTAAACAGACATTTCTCCAAAGAAGACATACAGATGGCTAACAAACACATGAAAAGATGCTCAACATCACTCATCATCAGAGAAATGCAAATCAAAACCACAATGAGGTACCATTACACGCCAGTCAGGATGGCTGCTATCCAAAAGTCTACAAGCAATAAATGCTGGAGAGGGTGTGGAGAAAAGGGAACCCTCTTACACTGTTGGTGGGAATGCAAACTAGTACAGCCACTATGGAAAACAGTGTGGAGATTTCTTAAAAAACTGGAAATAGAACTGCCATATGACCCAGCAATACCACTTCTGGGCATACACACTGAAGAATCCAAATCTGAAAGAGACACGTGCACCCCAATGTTCATCGCAGCACTGTTTATAATAGCCAGGACATGGAAGCAACCCAGATGCCCATCAGCAGATGAATGGATAAGGAAGCTGTGGTACATATACACCATGGAATATTACTCAGCCGTTAAAAAGAATTCATTTGAATTAGTTCTAATGAGATGGATGAAACTGGAGCCCATTATACAGAGTGAAGTAAGCCAGAAAGATAAAGAACATTACAGTATACTAACACATATATACGGAATTTAGATAGATGGTGGCGATAACCCTATATGCAAAACAGAAAAAGAGACACAGAAGTACAGAACAGACTTTTGAACTCTGTGGGAGAAGGGGAGGGTGGGATGTTTTGAAAGAACAGCATGTATATTATCTATGGTGAAACGGACCACCAGCCCAGGTGGGATACATGAGTCAGGTGCTCGGGCCTGGTGGGCTGGGAGGACCCTGAGGAGTCGGGTGGGGAGGGAGGTGGGAGGGGGGATCGGGATGGGGAATACGTGTAACTATATGGCTGATTCATGTCAATGTATGACAAAACCCACTGAAATGTTGTAAAGTGATTGGCCTCCAACTAATAAAATAATTAAAAAAAAAAAAAAAATATGCACGCTTTCCTTTGTATAATATTTGTTTGTAGGATTCAAGCATGTTGCATGTATCACTAGTCAATTCTTTTTATTATTGAAGTAACATCCTGTTGAATCAGTGTACCATAATTTGTTTTTCCAGCTACCTGTTGATGAATTTTTGATTGTTTCTAGTTGTTGACTATTATGAATAAAGTTTCTATAAACATTATTTTATAAGGTTTAGGTATAAATTCTTAGAATTGGAATTTTTGGGTTCCCTACTAGGTATATGTTTAACTTTCTAAAAACGGACAATTTTTCAAACTGATTGACTCATATTAAAGTCTCCTTGAATGAAGTAGGGTTCGATCTCCTTCTCATTTTTGCCCTTATTTACTGTTCATGGTGTGAGTGAGTGAGTATGAAGTCACTCCAGTCGTGTCCGACTCTTTGTGACCCCATGGACTGTAGACCACCTTGCTCCTCTGTCCGTGGAATTTTTCAGGCAAGAGTACTGGAGTGGGTTGCCATTTCCTTCTCCAGGGGATTTTCCTGACCCAGGGATTGAACCTAGGTCTCCTGCATTGCAAGCAGATGCTTTACTATCTGAGCCACCATGGAAGCCCGTGGAAGTTCATGGTGTATGAAGTGTTTTATCACTATGAATTTAGTTTCTATTTTTATAATAATTTAAGATGTTCAATGGGCTTCCTTGGTGGCTCAGTGGTAAAGAACCAGCTTGCAATTCAGGAGATGCGGGTTCCATCCCTGGGTCGGGAAGATCCCCTGGAGGAGGAAATGGCAACCCACTCCAGTATCCTTGCCTGGAAATCCCCATGAACAGAGGAGCCTGGTGGGCTACAGTCCGTGGGTTCACAAAGAGTCCGACATGACTTTGCAACTGAACAACAGCAAGATTGTTCAACATCTTACTATGCACTTATTAGACATTTATTTAACTTATTTTGTGAAATGTCTGTTCAAGTTTTACCCATTTTAAAATTATGTTTCATATATTATTCAATTGTAAGTGTTCCTTTCTATAATTATTTTAAATTTATTTTATTTATTTATTTTTAGCCACATAGGGTTTTAGTTGTGACATCGGTGATCTTCCCTTATGGTGCTCAGGCTTCTCTCGAATTGTGGTCCACAAGCTCAGTAGTTGCAGTATTTGGGCTTAGTGTCCCCACAGCATGTGGGATCTTAGTTCCTTGACAAGGGATCAAACCCGCATGCCCTTCACTTGAAGGCAGATTCTTAACTACTGGTCAACCAGGGAAGTTCTTGTAAGTGTTCTTTACTGGAGTCTGGATAGGAGTGCTTTGTTATATACTTATGCTGGGACTATTTTCTCTCAGATTGGACTTTGCTTTTCATCTTTGTGAGGAGTATCATTGGATAAGCAGCAGTTTTTAATTTGATAAATCCAGTTTATATATAAATGTATATATATGTACTTCATTTATCTTCAGTATTTTTGATCATCTCTAAGAAATCATTGCCTACCTCTGGATTATGAAAACATTCTGCTTTACTCTTGTAAGCTTTTCAGATTTAGTTTTTAAATTAGTTATCATTATCAGTGATCCTCTTAACATCTTTTGGGGGTATGGATTTTAACCTTGTATTTTAAAATTTACTAAATACATCACTTTTAGAATTTTTAAATATTTCTGATGAGTTGCCCCTGTTATCACAGTGTTTGGTAATACTTCTTTCTTGAAATCTGACTTGTTTGCTGTTTATACAATCATATTCTAATTGTTTGAATGATTTATAATTCTTTTCCTTTTACTTTCAATCTGTTTTGTATATGTGGTATACTTGACTCTTACTTTTTTATTTAGTCTGACAGTTTTTGTCTTTTAATTATTTGGTCTATTTGCATTTAATGTAACTAGTGATATGATTCCATTTAAGCCTATAGTTTTGCTATTTTTTTCCTGCTGTTCCATTGTTTCCTTGATTTTTCTTTTCCTATTTTCTGTTTCCCTTTTCATTACTCAAATATTGCTTTTCTATTTCATTTAAATTTCTATATCAAATTTTTATTATATGTTTTTGTTCTCATGTTTTAATAGATTGCTGTGGGACATAAAATTGAGTTTAATTGGACTTAATATGTGCCACCTTATGTAAAATAAAAGATCCTTTAAAATGTAGTTTCTTCAACCCCCTTTATCCTGTAATTTGCTTCTACAAATAGAAAATCTACAATGTAATATTATTTTTGCTGTAAAAATTCAATGTTTTTAAAGAAATAGAGAAAAATAGACAAGCTTTTATATTTGCCCAAACACTTACTAGTTTCATTGTTCTTTATCTCTTTGTATCACCTCCAATTTCCATTTGTTATCATTTCTATCCAGCTTGAAGAATTTCTTTCACAAGTTTTTAGATCTCTGATCTGTTTGTTGCTGCCTCTGAGTTTTGATTTTTCTGAAAAATCTCTCTCTCTTTCTCTCTCTCTCTCTCTTTTTTTTTTTTTAAATGTTAAGAGCAGTGGGATGATATTGGAGGGATTTAAGCAGAGCAGTAAAACCATTATTTAATTTTTCTAAAGATACACACCATGAGAATAGTTTGTTGAGCACAAGTTGGAGATGGGCCAACAAGATGCACCAGGTCAGGTTACAATTAGAGCAGGTTAAGCAAACACAGGGGGAGAAGTGGGAGAGCTGGATTCACAGGCTTTTAATTATGACTTGGGCTTATTAACTGTCCTGACCAAAAGACACAAACATTCTGGTCTCAAACTAAGTCTAAGCCCACTATAAGTTATCAAATTGACATCCTGACTTACCAGCATATTTTACATTTTGGGAACTTAAGTTCTAATCACATGTGAGTAAATAGACAAAAATCAAATGCTCTGCACAATTAAAGATCCAAGTCAGGAACTATAGTCTAAATTTATTCATTTTTTTGACTTTGACTACAATAAATAAATTTAAGCTAGCCCTCTATAAACTATAGTATAGGAATACTTATGCGTTGATTAAAATGCATCATTCTTTTATGTGTCTGTTGTCTAACAATGGGGTCCAAGCCAGATAATAATTGTCCAATTTTTATAATAGCTGATATCAATGCAAGAAATATTATTCCTCTGGTAATTAATTACCTGATATTACCATTACAATTCATATATAAATTTAGTGAGTCACAAGAGTAGCATGAGTGTTAATATAACAAAAAAAAAATAGAAAATTTAAAGCATTTCTTTTTTGCTTCTCTCTTATTACCTTCAAAATGGGGTGGGATAGTCAGAGAGTGAAAGTATCACAATTTTTTATAAAGAATCCTTTTGTCAAGGAAGCTCCCATACAGTAAATCTCAACTGTGGCTGATAATACCTTTAGAAAGTTTTTGGGAAAGTGTAGAGGCACTTAGTTAAATTAACTAGAGGATGCTACCAACATTTTAGCAGATGAATAACAGGAATCCAAAACATCCTGAAATGCACTGGGCCATCCCATACAATAATTATCCTACCTCAAATACTGATAGAGCCCCTGTTGCCAGGTAGGTTGGGGGTGATGCTGATCTCTTCTTTGAATCCTCCACTGTACTCAGCATTATATTTTATACTACAGTTATTGGTTATTGTATTTTGTTTTATATTTTTAAAATATTAACAAAAGAGCTATTCAAAACATTTGGGTAATATGTTATGAAACATGCAGGGATTTATATCTCTGACCCAGTAAGGACATAGAGATTTCATTTTGGTTGGTCATTCCATAATTTATAGTTAGAGCCAATTCTTCCCCACCACTCCATGCCCTGTTTAAAGTGAATTATTTATCTTCTTTGTTAAGATGGCCTAGATCCTTTTTATTTAAGCATGATACATGAATTAATGCTGGCCTTACCCAGTAGGCTGGTAAAGAATCTGCCTGCAATGAGGGAGACCTGGATTTGGTCCCTGGGTTGGGAAGATCTCCTGGAGAAGGGAAAGGCTATCCACTCCAGTATTCTGGCCTGGAGAATTCCATGGACTGTATAGAGCCCATGGGGTCTCAAAGAATTGACATGACTAAGCGACTTTCACTTTCACTTAACCCAATAGAGCCAAGAGCACAGTAGAATTACTGGAGTCTTTTTATTCTTATAGAATTGCTATGTAATCAGTTGTATGGCCTAATATTCCATTAGCCAAATTATTCTGTGTCTGTATTCATTAAGTAAAAGAAAGAAGATATAATCTGCTCTGCTTCTGTTCTGCATATTTTTCATGTACTAAAAATGCAAAATACCTCTGGATATTTTTTCCAATTTATAAGTTTCCTTTACATGAGGGTTCAGTTCAGTTCAGTCACTCTGTCATGTCCGGCTCTTTGTGACCCCATGAACTGCAGCACAACAGGCCTCTCTGTCCATCACCAACTCCCAGAGTTTACCCAAACTCATGTCCATTGAGTCGGTGATGCCATCCAACCATCTCATCCTCTGTTGTCCCTTTCTCCTCCTGCCCTCAATCTTTCCCAGCATCTGGGTCTTTTCAAATGAGTCAGCTCTTTGCATCAGGTGGCTAAAGTACTGGAGTTTCAGCTTCAAAATCAGTCCTTCCAATGAGGGTACATAATAACATATGTGGGACTGTGTAGGTTTTAAAATAATTTGACTAATATACTCATTTATTTTCATATGACAAAAAGTATATATCATTTCTATAATAATGGCAGAAAACAGAGAGGAACTAAAGAGCCTTTTGATTAAGGTAAAAGAAGAGAGTAAAAAGCTGGCTTAAAAATAACATTCAAAAAGCTAAGATCATGGCATCTAATCCCATTACTTCATGGGAAATATATGGGAAAAAAGTGAAAACAGTGGCATATTTTATTTTCTTGAGCTCCAAAATCACTGCAGATGGTGATTGTAACCATGAATTTAAGAGACCCATGCTCCTTGGAATAAGAGCTCTGATCAGCCTAGACAGTGTACTAAAAAGCAGAGACATAACTTTGCTGATCAAGGTCCTTATAGTCAAAGCTATAATTTTTCCAGTAGTCACTTATGGAAGTGAGAGTTGAACCATAAAGAAGGTTGAGTGCTGAAGAATTGATGCTTTTGAACTGTGGTGCTGGAGAAGACTCTTGAGAGTTCCTTGGACAGTAAGGAGATCCAACAAATCAATCCTATAGGAAATCGACCCTGAATATTCATTAGAAGGACTGATGCTGAAGCTGAAGCTCCAATACTCTGGCTACGTGATGTGAAGAGTCGACTCATTGGAAAAGACCCTGATGCTGAGAAAGATTGAGGGCAGGAGGAGAAAGGGGTGACAGAGAATGAGATGTTCGGATGGCATTGCAGACTCAATGGACATGAGTTTGAGCAAACTCTGGGAGATTGTGAAGGACAGAGAAGTCTGGTGTGATTCAGTCCATGGGGTTGCAAACTGTCAGACACAACTTGGCAACTGAGCAGCAACAATGGATGTTCTGCTCCATAATGGAGGTATAGTAAGAAAATTTCTGCTTATAAGAATTTAGAACTTAAAGGCGAAGACAGGCAGATGAGTGTGATAAAGAGATTTGTACTCTTGACAAGCATAGGCTCAGTTCCTAAATGAAGTCCAGAAAGGAATTAGCCAGATTTACCATCATACACAGTTGTATATGTGTAGTGAGGGAGAAGAAATGGTTTGGGGAAATACCTCAATGAGATGGTGACATGAGCTGGATCTTGAAATATGAGTGTATATTAATTAACCAGGGAAAAGGAAAAGGAGGAAGAGGAAACAATTTAGGCAAATGTTTTTGCCCAGGAAGCAGTGAGGCACTTTTGTGCCTCTGAAGCCCATTTCTCAGATTTCCATAGTGGTGGTTAGGAGACAGGGCTGGAGAGACAGGTTGACAAAGCCCTGTACACCAAGCTATACAGTCTTAAACGTATACTATCAGCTCACGGTTGTTCTACCATCAATACCACCACTTGGGAAGTTATTAAAAATGCTCATTAGAGGGCCCATCTGAAATCTACTAGTTCAAAAATTCTGGGAGTATGGCCCAACAATCTGTATTTCACCAAGTCTTCTAGATGATTGAAGCATACTAAATTTTAAGAGCCATTGGGCTAAGAGAAGCCCCTAAGTGGCATTGAGATGGTGATAATATGTTCAAATCTGTATTTTAGAAAAAGACTATGCTAGTGAAATTTGATTACAGGGAGATAAAATGAGCAGAGGGACTATTTATGAGTACATGTTGACCATCACGAGACCATGAAGACAGGCAGGTGTGAAATATCAGAAAGGAAAGAGATATATGGAGAAGTTCCAAGGGATGTTTAAGGAGGAAGAATCAATGGGATCTTGAGCAGAAATATTAAATGGGCTGTTGGGTATGTGAGCATGGAGCTCTAGAATGAGTCCTGAGCTGAAAATGGAGATGCGGAAGTCTTTATCTATTTTAGGTGACTGACAGGATATGGGTAGGGCAGTGTGTTGGATAAAAAGAGAGGATAAGCCCTGTAATGCTTCAGGGTCTCTTGTGGGCCAGGCAGAAAAGGAAGTACCTTCTCAAGTATTCGGTGAGGTTAGAGGAAAACCAGGAGAGTGTGTGGTCCTGGACACCAAAAGGAAAGAGAATTCCCAGGAGGAAGATATTAGTCATCAGTGCCAAATTATGGAAAGATGAAAGCCCAGGAGAAGGTTTTATTTTGATTTTAGGAAATCATTGGCAGCCTTGATCAAGACTGTTTCTCCAGTGCAGAGAAGGTAGTTTTTCTTGAATCTCTGGTCCAGCAAGGACAGCAAACTTCCCATTGTAGACAAAGGTGCCAGTTTTATTTATTTCTAAAATCACTGAAGTGGATAAGAGGCTAATGTTCAGCATTCATATGAAATTTCCAGTGGAACCAAGTAAAACAGAGAAGGTTTCAGGTCTTGAGAAGAGAGGATATGATTTCTCCTAGATAGAAAAGAGTGGAGTAGAGGTACTGGAAAGGAAGATGAAGGGATGAGTGAGACTTGCATCTTCAGCAGGCAGCGCTAACATCCTAGCAGACTGAACATGAGACATCAGTCCTTGAGTCACAGGAGGAGACATGAGAGGTCTCAGTAGTTGGGGCTTCAAGCTAGTAAGAGTTGAAAAAGCAGCCTCTGCATACATAGAGAAGGCTGTTTCAAGGTGAAAGCAGGAATAATCACTTTTTCATTTGCTTGTCTTATTCCCAATGTGCAAAGGTAAGACTTTGGTCACTTCTCTAACAAGTATTCAAAACCGTGGGATAAAGATACCATAGGTCCACTAGTCTCTGGTGTTGACTTCCATGGCTCAGGATGTTAGGTTTAAACTTAAATTAAATCTGAAATTTTCACTGTAGTCCAAACCTGAAAGGCATGTGTGACTGGAAGAGTTGGATGGCCAGGAAGTTTGGGCTTTGTTGTACTAGTACCTTTGGCCCATGATGGCTGAGGTCACTAACTGGAGTTAAACAATGCCTGTATTTTTTTTTTTTTCTTAAATGAGCTATGAAAACGTATTGCATGTAAATTTTTGAAGTAAATATTCTGAAGAAAGAAACACCTCTCATTGATTGCAAAAGAAAATCATAATTTTCATTTTAGAGTGCCCTTTTAGCCTGTAATAGCTTGTACCTACTGCCCTCACCCCCCACAAGGGCAGAGATCAAGTCAATTAACAACCTGAGATGAAATAAAATATCCAAAGACTGTTCTCTGGCTTCTTATTTTTAGGACTGGGTTAGAAAGAAACTTGTCCCTGGAGTTTGGGAGAATTAGTTCATGATACCCAATAGCACTGAACACTTAATTGGCTTTTGATCTAATTCTGGGTGTCTGAGACAGATTCTATTTAATAATTTAGGCTCTATTATTTTAGGATTGAATTGAAATGACCTTTGAATATCTGGGGTACGTATTTCCTAGAAAATCCCCATATCTTAGAGCTTCAAATGTTCATACTTGTCATACCATACCATTTGGCTCATATTTGACAATAAAGCATATTTCTCATTTGTCATTTTCCCCTGCCATTTCTGTCTAACTAGCATAAGTGAAAATATACAAGCGCCAAGTCACACAGTCTATTCCTCTTCTTAAGAAATTACTTCTATGGTGGAAAAATCATGTTCATTTAGTGCAAAGAGAATATTTGGATTACAGAGAAGTCTGGAGGAAAGAATCCAGAGGAAATTCTACCAACTTTTTATTTTGCCAAGAAATTAGTAACAAAGAGGATAAATTTATAGAAAACAGTTTTGTAGATTTCTAAAATCATTCAAATGATTATGAGGCCAACATGCATATGAAATCACAATCTTAAAAAGACATACCTCAGTTTTGAAGGTATGTCTCATTTATTATCTGACTTGAAGTGCTTATACATAAAAGGTCTTTAGTTTATATTTGACATGTATGTCATACTGTAAGGCTCAAAATGGGCTCTACAGACAAATAACTGAAATGATTAATAAAATTACTAAGTGGCAGTACAAATGTTTCCTACCATTTGGTTTGATGTTATTCTCCCCCAAATTCAATTTAGCCAATAAACACTGTGCTTCACTGGTGACTCAGATGGTAAAGAATCTGCCTATAATGCAGGGTTCAATCCCTGGGTCAGTAAGATGCCTTGGAGAAGGGAAGGGCAACCCACTCAAGTATCTAGGCTGGAGGATTCCATGGACAGAGGAGCTTGGCATGCTATAATCTGTGGGGTCGCAGAGAGTAAGACACAACTGAGCAACTAACACTTTCACTATCTTCTGTACAATAGATTCTGCTCTTTATTATTGCAACTTTGGCTACAAACAAAACTGAATGGCCCCAGCCTTCAATATGTATGCAGCTTAATGAGAATGGCAGACAGTAAGCAAGTAATTATGAGTGTGACAGTTGTCATGAAAAACAAAAATATAATAAAATGAATAGCATTGTAGACTATCCTGATTTGGGGGCCAGGGCTTCCTGGAGAAAGGGAAATTTAGACTTATACTTGAAGAATGCCCAAGTGGGATAATTAGATTTATCTTAGGTATGTCTAAGACTAGTAGGTGAGGAAGATGAATAGTGATAAGCCACAAACAGTAAAGAAAACAGTGTGATGGGGACATAGAGTGCTAATCAGAGTGATGAAAGATGAGGGTTTGAGAGTAGACAGGAGCCAAGTGTGAAGGACAGTATAAGCTGTGAGCAAGATTTGTGATTTCACCAAAGGCCTAGGGGAAGCAATTGTTAGGTTTTAAGTCATGGACCTTTGTGATTATACCTGTATTACAAAGTGTCTGTAGATAACAGATTTTAAAAGGGTTGGAGAAGAACTGGAGAGGAAATTGCAGCACTGGCTTATACACCATGCAGGGGTCCTGCGAGGGAAGGACCACTACTCAGATGAGGGCAGTGGCAGTGGATATGTAGGTACGGGGATAGTTCTGACAGATTAGCAAGCTATAGAAGCAACAGTCTTAACTGATCGTGAGTGTGTGTATTGGGTAGCATCACTGAGAAAAAAGGAAGGAAATTTTCCTAAGTTTATGACTTGAGAAATTAGGTGGAAGACAGCGATCTTTAGCAAGTATTACAGAATTTCTGATAGATTCCAGTTAGAATGAATGTAATTTTCTGTTATGGTATTGAATGACACAACCCACAGAAGTAAGCAAATTTAAAATATGTGTCATTGTATTATAATCCCCCAAATATCCTCATGTACAGTGTAGTACATAAGGAATATTACTTCCACATGATTCATTTTGTTCATGGACCAATTTATATAAATTAAAATTATTTTATTGAACTTTCCAGTTAATTGCAGAGTATTATATTATTGCAGTGAGATAAAAGGCCAACACAGACACACAATTTTAAATATTGCTCAAATTATTTAAATTACACATTCCTCTAAATGAATCTTGGGACCTTCTCTCAAAGTCTCCTGTTTTTGTTTTTGTTTTTTTTCCCTAACACTTCTCTTCAGCCTCTAGTGAGCAGAAGGAGCAGCCCTCTTCTCTTTGATCACTCTGTTTTTCCTCTAGGATGCTTTCTTCCCCCAGGAACCGGAGTCTCCTAAATTGCAGGTGGATTCTTTACCAACTGAGCTATCAGGGAAGCCCCTAGGAAGCTTAGCTTCCAACATCATCATCTTTTTCTCCCCAGTGCCCTTCTCTTGTTCTGTCTTTTGTCTCCTTCCAAGTTAATGACCTTCCATGTGTTCAGGGTCCTCATGATCTTTCCTGCGGAGGAAATTTTGTACCACAAACCACCCAACACATCCAAAGCAGAACCCAAGTCTCTGCTGCATTAGAATCAGTTCCCCTCCTGAGCCTCTGACTCTTCCCTGAATTCTATTTAAATCCCTTGGGAGCCTTAAACTTCTCTTCTAATAGAGTTAATGGAAATGGGTAACATGAGTCGGGCACTTACTGACATTCTTTGCTTAGCGTTTCACAGACATGAAGTCATCTGTTTGCCCGCCAACACCGTGCAGCTGCTGTTCTGAGCGACCCTAATATACAGGTGAAGAAACTGAGGTTTGGAATGGGCACGCAACCCCTAGTGTCACACAGTTAACACATGGGAAAATATGAACATTAAACAGTGTTCTTCAGACACTCAAAGAACCATGTATTTATATGCTCTCATTCACTCCTCTAAAAGGCCTTTTACCACTTGACTGGTAAGTTATCAAGTCATACTAGTTTGTTTAGATATTTCAGGTGAACTCATCCTTCCCATTGTCACTCCAAAAGTCCTGGGTCAGGTCTTTACACAACATCCAGGGATGAATATAAAAACTTTTCTGCCTAGCCCAAGCATCCTTTGCTTTGAGGCATTCAGTGTATTGATGCCTGAATAATTGTTTTAGATGATCACTTTTATAGTTACTTTCTTATATAAGTTTTTAAAAATTGCCATGCCCTAGGTAGGCCACACTTCACATAATCAAACAAGTCTTCTACCCCCATTTCTAGGCACAGTCCCCATCTACTAATAAAGTATTTATTCTGCAAATTGCTCTAATGCAATAACTGCCTTCTCTCCAAATTCCACTCTCTTCACCGGCAGCTGCTGTCTACATGGATATCTGATTCAAGGATAGCCCATCTACAGGCCTTTAAGGGAAGGGGTGAATCCAAAGAATGTCATGGAACCACCTGCTCTCTCAAGATTTGACTGGCCATGTTAGATGAATCATTGCAGAGGAAGTAGGAGAATTTTCATAAAATGATTCATCAGAGAATGTGACCATGATGTTATGAGAAGGAAGCATAATTAACTCATCTCCTTAGATCCTTGGAGCCTGAACCACACTCTGATATGGGGATCTGGTTACTGTGAAGCCAGGTCGACTGTGGTTTCTATTCTCTGGTGGTTCTTGCGTGTGTGTGTGTGTGTGTGTGTGTGTGTGTTTTGTTTTTTTTAAAGACCTTGTCCAGCATTGCCTTTATTTCTGTGTTTACTGCTAGAAAACAAACAAATCCATGTTTGAAGAAACTGAGTAAAGAAGTGTTTATTTTTTTCCTAAAGGAACCCAGCATAGGATCTTTGCTTTTTATCACATTAAGTCACATAATAACTACTCACAGCTATTATGTGCACCTCATATGTCAGGGACAGTGCTAAATTTAAATGCATTGTCTTGTTTAGTCCTCATAATTTTTTAAAATGCTTCTTTTTTCTTTTTTTTTCATCTTCATTAACAGATAAAGCAGCTCAGGCACAAAGAAATTTAGTAGTTGGTCCAAGGTCACTCACCTAATAAATGGCAGAGCTAGGATTTGAGCTCTGATCTCTGTGATTCTGTTACTCACATTGTTACCAAATTCTGTAACTCCTCTATGTAGTTTTAAGGACTTCATGATTTCCTGACATAGAACTTTGTGCTCACTTGTTCTTCTGTTCTTATGAAAATGGCATCCTTATCGCTGTCCCACTGAAAAATCAGTTTTATTTTATTCACTGCTTTTTGTTTTGGGGGGCTTTTTAGGGAGGGGTGCCATTTGTCCTTCCACCTACATGCTCTTCTAGGCTTATCTAATTAAACCCTAAATTTCCTTGAGGATTCTGCCTCAGTCTTCTTTAAAGTTTTCTAAATCCATACCACTTTCCCCACAACAAGATCACATGATTTTACATTGTTGAATCTTCATTCTATTGTTCAACAGCACTTCATGTAAGTAGGTTTCTTCTCCCCAGTTAGGTTAATTTGGTATCTGGAGTCACATATTTTCATTTCTGTTTCTGTGAAAACACCTTTGGAGTTCTGAGGTCATTGTAGACATCACCATATCAAATGCTGTTTGGGTAAAAGAGAGTAAATATATTATATAATAGGTATAAAGTATATTTTACATTTAGTTTTACCCTGAAAGATTTGAGAATTGTGAGTAATTTCAATTCACCTTTAAAGTGATTTTTGTCACTTGACAATTAAATGACTGTTTCTTTTTTCTTGGTCATAAATCCATGATTGTCATCTGATGAACATCCTCCTTTATTTTCAGCTCAGTGCAGAAATCTTCACTTCTGGCTCCTGGCTTATTGTAACTGTATTGCTCTGGTAACTGTGATTCAGGAATGGAGAAACCCAATCAAGGGAAATGAAATGCAAGGAGAATTTCTGGAACCATTGAAAGAAAGGCATGGTTCTTGTCTCTTTGATCTTTTTTTTTTTTTAAGATTTTTTGTTGTGGACCCTTTTTAAAGTCTTTACTGAATTTGTTACAACAATGCTTCTGTTTTATGTTTTGGTTTTTTGGCCCCACGGCATGTGGGATCTTAGCTCCCTGACCATGGATCAAACCCACAGTCCCTGCATTGGAAAGCGAAGTCTTAACAACTGGGCCTCCAGGGAAGTGCCTGTCTTCTTGATCTTATGAGTAGTGGGGAGTATGTAAGTCAAAAGTTATGGGAGGCTACAGGAAGAGCCCGAAAGCAAACCTTAGAGAGAAACAAAGTCCAGATGAATGTATTCTTGGATCAGATGTAATAAAAACCTGCTCTAGTCTCTTCTGATACCTGACTCAATAGAGTTCTTTTTTTCTCTTAAGTTAATTTATGCTGAGATTTATGTCATATGTAATCACAAGAGATCTGACTAACCTTTTACCAAATAAGGATGAGATTCACATGTTCACTGCCTATTTCTTCCAAAACAAAGTAAATTCCATATAGTCCACTCACCCTGTAATATGTAGTCACTGCTTCCCCCAGTCTACCATAACCATAACCAGTTATTATCTAACTTTTATTATAAAAAGGATCAAGTAGGGAATTCCCTGGTGGTCCAGTGGCTGAGACTCTGTGCTCCCAATGCAGAGGCCTCGGGTTTGATCCCTGGTCAGGAAACTAGATCTCATGTGTTACAACTAAGAGTACATGCTGCAACTAATGATCCTGTCTGCTTCAACGAAGATCCCATGTGCTGCAACTAAGACCAGGTGCAGCCAAAATAAATAAATATTACATAAATAGATTAAAAAAAATTAAAAGGATGAAGTAAGGTCTATTAATAGGTATACACAAAAACCAAATCCTGATTCTAATTGCTAGAATTCTCAAATTCTAATTCTAATAGCTAATTGTACATTATTCCTTGGGAATAGTTATGACCAACCTAGATAGCATATTAAAAAGCAGAGACATTACTTTGCCAACAAAGGCCCGTCTAGTCAAGGCTATGGTTTTTCCAGTAGTCATGTATGGATGTGAGAATTGGACTGTGAAGAAAGCTGAGCACCGAAAAGTTTATGCTGTTGAACTGTGGTGTTGGAGAAGACTCTTGAGAGTCCTTTGGACTGCAAGGAGATCCAGCCAGTCCATCTTAAAGGAGATCAGTCCTGGGTGTTCATTGGAAGGACTGATGCTGAAGCTGAAACTCCAGTACTTTGGCCACCTCACGCGAAGAGTTGACTCATTGGAAAAGACCCTGATGCTGGGAGGGATTGGGGGCAAGAGAAGAAGGGGACAACAGAGGATGAGATGGCTGGATGGCATCACCAACTCAATGGACATGAGTTTGAATAAGCTCTGGTAGTTGGTGATGGACAGGGAGGCCTGGCATGCTGCGGTTCATGGGGTCACAAAGAGTCAGACACGACTGAGCGACTGAACTGACTGACGAGGAGAGAGCAAATTAGCCAAGATAGGATGCCCAGGCTCTCTCGCCCCACATTTTGTAAATAACTCTGTAACAGCTGAGATCACTTATAACACTGCACAGGTGCATCACAGGTACTTGCTAGGTCACAGGCTGTGTGCTCCACCTAAAGGAAGCGGGGGTATTACTGCGGTGTCACAGCTGTGTCCATTGGGTCAGCCACGAGAGGAGAGAATATAGCATGGTCTACTGCTGCGTCTGCCGTGCCAGCCAGAAGAGAATAAATGTGTCTACAGTTCCTGCAGCTCTTCAAGTCTCCTTCCAGCCTCTAAGCTCACGCCTTGCCTACTCTGGGTTCAGCGAACAGTGTGAACAGTGAGACAACTGGTGTCACAAACAGGATGAAGAGCAGTACAACTGGCATAGTCTGCAGGATACCCAGCAGGTAGGGAGCCTGAGGCTCCACTGGATGGAGGAGGCCAGTGGCCACCATATAGCCTGTGGTACTGCGTGGCTATGATCCTTTCAGCTTGGCTCTGGTGGAAGCCTGGGAGGTGGTGGATGGTTCACCGGATAGCAGTGAAAAGATGTTAGAGGTGGTGAGTTCCCATTTGGCACCATGGGGTGGATTTTCCTCACTGCCCTGAAGGTGGATACGGATGGTGCCCTCTGTGATGCCACATCAGTGCATAGTACAGAGAAGCTTGGAAGAACTAGAGCATCGTATGTTGGCATTAGAGCAAAAGCCCTGTAGCCATGAAGGACCCAGCCTCTCTGACAGCGAGGTGGTAAGTGACGGTGGCGATGAATGTTATGAGACCACGGGTCCCTGTTTGGTAGCGAGGCCCGTTGTATAGCAGAAAGTGAAGCATGAGCAGTCTAAGGCCTGGGGTGGGGGGCATGCTCAAGGGGCCCCAGTGTGACTGAGTTCACAAAGTATTGACCATATACTCAGGCGAGTTGTTCAACTTGGGTAAGTCGTTTTGGCAAACACAAGGGGAACTTTTGGCAGCTTGGCTTTTGTGACTCTGGGACACAGAGCCTTTCACAGGCCTTTCCTGAGAGAAGTAGAGGGATGGCATGTGAGATGCCATTTTGAAAGTGTGAAGACCCCAAAGGGTGACCGAGCTGGCAGAGGCCCCATCCAGGTTACGCGGATGCAAATGTGGGCTGATTTATGGGGAAAGTGGGAGGAAAAAAAAAAAGTGAAAGTCGCTCAGTCATGTCTGATTCTTTGTCATCTCATGGACTGCCCACCAGGCTTCTCTATCCATGAAATTCTCCAGAAAAGAATATTGGAATGGATAGCCATTTCCTTCTCCAGGGGATCTTCCCAATCCAGAGATTGAACCCAGGTCTCTTGTATTGCAGACATATTCTTTACCATCTGAGCTACTGGGGATGGCCTAATTTATGTGAATGTGTACTGTAAAGGCTGTATCCTCTCTTGTAGATTTATAACAGTGTACTGTAAAGACTGTATCCTCTCTTGTAGATTTATAGCAGTGTACTGTAAAAGTTATGCCCTGTGTAGATGACTGTACTGTAAAGGCTGTGTCTTGTGATATAGATTGTACTGTAAATGCTGTGTCCTCAGATTTAAAGTATAATCATGTGGGTGGACTGTGAATGCAGCAAGAAAACACCCTCTTTGAACGGGCAGACCCAGTGCCTGTGGGGGGTTTTGTGGGTAAAATATGAAGACCCTGAATGGGGCCTGAGATGGCAGGGGTCCCATCCACGTTACGCAGATGCAAATGTGGGCTGATTTGTACAAAGGTAGTACTTCAAAGGCTGTCCTGTGATATAGATTTAATAGAACAGTGTACTCTAAAGACTGTTTCCTGTGATGTGTATATTTAGAACAGTGTACAGTAAAGGCTGTGTCCTGTGATGTAGATTTAATAGAACAGCATACTGTAAAGGCTGTGTCCTGTGATGTAGATTTAATCGAACCATGTACTCTCAAGGCTGTGTCCTGTGATGTGGATTTAATAGAAGAGTGTATAAAGCCTGTGTCCTGTGATGTGCTACTAACCTCTGATTCTCTTGCAGACTTAGAACAGTGTGAAAGCATTTGGAATCATATTGGTGGGCTGTTAATGCCACAAAAGTCCCCTCCTTGAAGGGGTGGGCCTGGTGCCTGTGGGGGGTGCTGGTTGTGGGTCCTCAGTAGGAAACTCCACAGGATGGAGTTGCACCTGTAAAGGCTTTCCTGCGATTTCACAAGGACAGACTGTGGACTGGACTTGGCCATGGACGATAAAGCACTGCATGCACTGGGTGGTTCTTCTAGCCCCGCGAAAGTAAGGATTGCAGCATGAGTTCCAGGTGACACCTGGTGCTGGGTTTTGTTGGAGATGTAACTGTTGTTTTAGCTACTGCTGTTGCAAGATGTAAATCCAAAGGTCAGTGTTACTCGCCAAGGGAATGTCATAGAAGACAGACTGCACACAGAATGTGAGGCAAGAGACCCTGACGTGCTGGGAGAGAGCAAATTAGCCAAGATGGCTTGTTGCTGCAAATGGCATTATTTTATTCTTTTTTTTATGACAGTAATATTTATAATAGCCAATACATGGAAGCAACCTAAATGTTTATCCACAGAGGAATGGATAAAGAAGAGGTGTTACACACACACACACACACACACACACACACACAATGGAATATTATGCAGGTAGTACCTGTCTGAAATAAGAATGTTAGGGTTACGAGTTTTGCTAATTCACCTGTATTAGACAGGACTGTTTAGGCATAACTCTAAGAGGTGCCCTTCTAGACTGACTCAGAAGTCCTCAGGGCAAAACAGACCCAAATTGAGCAATTCATAGCAATTGAATTTTGAAATGCAAAACTTCTTAAATGTCTTTGTCCTAAGATAATTGAAAGGTTTCTAGCTCAAATACTCTGGTGCTTCATTTGGCAGTAAACTGATACAGTCCTTCTCAAACAGAATTATCGACAGGCACTACATTAGAATATTCATTAGCAGTATTTGGTGAGCTTAAATCACCAGGGAGGTTCAGAATTAGCAAGATATTAATCTTTAACTGCACAAGATTACCATTAGTTTTATCTTTCAAAGTATTATAGTGTATAGACAGTCACATAGCTTCAATTTAAATGTCGTCATTTTATTATAACTGAATCTTGCTCTTAATTGGGACTTTATAGAGAAAACACTGAGAAATACAAGTGTTAGTCTGCTGTGATTATGATGAATACTGTATCATTTGGGAAACAGTTTTGAATTGATATTTTTATTGATAGATCTAGTACATGTGGAGAAAATTGCATGTCTATTAGAATGTTTTCAACTGTAGTTAAAATAATACCACATTGAAAGTGATTTAAACAATTAGGATTTACTGTCTAAGAGAAAAAGAAGTCCAGAGTTGGCAAGTCTTGAATTCTACCTTCTAGAAAAGCAGTGTTAGGGTCCTCTCATCTTCTATTCTTGGTGATTTGGCTTTAGTTTTCAGGCGTCTTCTCTCATGACTACAAAGTGATCTCTAGGTAACAAGCATATCCTCAGACAACACATTCAAAGCCAAAAAGAGGTTTTTTGTTTTTGGTTTTTTAAATTGGGGATGAAAACCTCTCCCAGAAACCCCCCAGCAGACTTACAACAAGGTTCCCTTGACCAGAACTGGCTTACAAATCCATAACCAGGCTGGAAGGAAGGACCAGCAAGTAAGAATCTTATATTTTCAGCATCTGCAATTGGTAGAGAGAAAGGAAAATTAGCAGAACGACCCATGTCTATCTTGGCAATGATTCTGCCATGTTATAACTTTGTAAAGAGGCAAAAATTTAGCAGCAATGGCAGCAGATGTTGGCCAAATGAAGTAGTATATTAGAATCCCAAGTTAAATGAAGATTGACAGACATTCCTTTGTTGGGGAGAGCCAGGGGAAATGAACTGTCTACTCAAATCCTTTCCTTCTTTTTCTTTTTTCTGAGTCATTTTTATCTAACATCTGAGACTCTACCCAGAGGGTCAGTCTCTATACTAAAGAAAACCCTTCCTGCTGCTGTCAGTAAAGGAGCGTTTTGCATTACAATGGATACTATGCTCTTAAATAAATGGGCATGCTTCTTTTTCATTCACTGTAAAGTTTTCCCTTTGTGCTCTTTCTGTTGTCAAAAATCTATGTGTGTTTTATAAATGGAGTTCTAGACTACTGTGTTGTGATGAAGTCTTTGAGAAGAAGAAAGTTTCCTAAATTCAAGAGGCTATAAACATAATTATGTTGTTTGAAATGATTCCTGGACAGGCTTCTCATTTCAGTAGTTTTGTTTTATTTTTAAGCCTGAAAAGGTAAATTAACACACACATAACAAAACAAACACAAAATTCTAAAAAACAGGTAGGCCAAAGACTATTTAAATTTGGTTTAAATATTGAATGATTTCTTTCTCCTTTTATCTTTGTTCATCATTGAATGTTCTGTTTGCTTCTTTTTAACATGTAAAATTCAATCAATATTCACTGAGTTCCTAATGTAGAGAACTCATCATATTAAGCTCTGTAGGAATACTGCTAAAATATGTGTATATGTAAGCAACTTATCATCTACAAATTAGACCAATATGTAAATGAGTATAATGCTAGGTGTCAGCCATGTACTTTTACCTGAAGTTTAAACACTTACTATGGAAAGTCAAGTCTCTGCAGGATCTGGGGAGGTTTTGTGGAGGGCTTGTCTATAAGTTTACTTTTCAAGATGAACAAATGAAAGGAAATAAGATGCTGGTAGCCCAGACTGTGGGATCTAAATAACAGGGAAGGTGTAGTATAAGGTTAGGAAATGTGGAGCAGTTAGATGTGTTAGACTATAGGGTCAAGTTGGATTAAAGCAGAGAAGGGACCTGAAAAAGTAGGCTTGAGTTAGACTGAAAGACACATGAAGGAGTATGGAAGCAACAGATTATTCCTAGTCAAGACAAGAGCTCCTCTAACCTTTAGAACAGCGCTTCCCAACCATTTTGGCACCAGGGACCAGTTTTTTGGAAGACAATTTTTCCACAGACCAGAGTGGGCATGGGGGGACTGAGGGGATGGTCTGGGGATGATTTAGGCATGTTACAGTTGTTGTTCACTTTATTTCTATTGTTATTACATCAGCCCCCACCTCAGATCATCAGACATTAGATCTCGGAGGTTGAGTACCCTTGCTTTAGAACTTACATGCCTCTGTTTGCAAATCACTGGCATTTGTTGAATACTATGTTCTGGTCAACACTCTAAGTACTTCAGACATACTAACTCACATCATCCTCACAAAACCCTATTAATCACTCATTAAATGTAAGTTCATTTTATATATCAAGAAATTTAGACACAGAGAGGTTAAGCAATTTGCCCAAGGTCACACTCTTAGTTACCACCTCTTTGGATGGGAAGAAAAACACAGGTATTCCTTCTTGGTACACATCATTATTTTCATATTTCTATTAAAATTAAAAAAGTCACACATCAAAGTAAATTATTTTATCTTTGAATTTGTTTGATGGCTTACTGTCCCTTGAGCATGAGGATGAGATGGTTGGATGGCATCACCAACTCAGTGGACATGAGTTTGAGTAAACTCAGGGAGTTGATAACAGACAGGGAGGCCTGGCGTGCTGCAGTCCATGGGGTTACAAAGAGTTGGACAGGACTGAGTGACTGAACTGAACTGATGGCTTACTGTAACAAATTTACAATATAAACTTCAATTCCTGTAATTCTCTGGACAGGACAGGAAGAAATCTTATAGAAAAGTTAAGAATAATAATAATGCATTAATAATCATAAATTTTTCATCTGGAAGAAAAGTTTGAAGCCATTTAGGGTATCACTACATTTATAATATTTATTAAAACAAAAAGGAAAAGACTTTAAAATAATTCATTTAGTAATTCACAGGACATTAGAATTTAAAGGGACTGTGATCATCAGCTAGGCTAGTTTCAATTTGGCTGCCCTCAGATGTGATATTATTTAGCCTCCACAGTGATTTCTTCTCTGTTTTAATTGAATAACTTGCCAATTTCAAAAAAATATGGGAAATTTAGCCTAAATTATCCACTTCCAACACCTCATAAGAAGTGGAATGCAAGACAACAGTGAATCCGGATTTCTATGGTAATAATCAAGTAGAGCTGAGTTAGTTGAGGCTGGTCCTGTAAAGCCTGATTAGTCATAGACAGTGCACTACTTTTCTACTGCAGCATAACAAATAATATCCATTTATTAACTCACATGTCAATAGGTCAAAAGTTCGTCAGCATGAGTGTTTTTTCTGCTAAGGGTTTCACAAGACTGCGCTCAAGGGACAGTTAGTCATACAACTTAAATGTGTAAGGGTTTAAAGCGAATCCCAATTTATTTATTTACACAGTGATGGGAATATTCTTGCCAATCTTCTTGCATTCTCGACAGTTGATTTAATTTTTACTGTGGATATTAACTTTATGATTCTCATTTTCTATACCAACTCCATATTAACTGACATTGATCATTTTTCTATATGCCCATAACTTATGTTTGGTTGAAATCAAGTTTATAAGCCTGAAAAAAAATTCTGTTTCTTTTCTGTGACGTTACTTATTTCTACTTGATCACCTCTGAGTATATTTGATACTGGGATTCCCAGTTGGTATAAACTATTTTCCTTATTTCCAAACTTATTTTACTCCTCTCATTTACACATGCAGTAATTGACAACAGCAGGTGTTGCTTGGATAATAAGGGCCATGTTCATACATTTAATTTTATCACAGTGTGTTTCTCTATAAATGTAAGCAAATTTCCCCTACAAGTCTTTCAAAGCACTTGCCAATTATAAAAATTCATCCATTTGTGAATATTTGTTTTAAGTTTCTTTCATTTTTTTCCCTTCACAATTTATTTCCATTTAACACAGATGTTTTGTAAAGAATTACAAGGGTTCCTGGAGTTTTTGCAAAGAAGATACAGTTGAGGTCTACATCATCAAACATTTATTGATTGCTGAAAATAGAATCATCCACTCAATCAGAAAATTTCATTAACTGTACAGATAAAGCAATTCATAAGTCTACTTTGTGCTCCAGAGAAAAAGAACATCTATTAAAAAAAAAAAAAAAACTATTAATCATGAATAATATATCTTGCCTTTATTCTGATCTTTTTACATGATTGTCTCTAAGCTGTGGTAATTCTTTCTGGAAAAAATCATAGTTTTTTCCAAGTGAACAGATAAATTAGAATAAGTATGATATAAAATTTGGGAAATTATACTTTTTAAAATTCTCCTTCCATAATGACTAAAGGACGAGACCAAACAATGATTTTTCTCATATTCTTGCAAGAGTTTATCTCACAAAAGTTATGATACAATCTTACAATTATTTTATTTTGTATTCTGATGTGATTATTCAACTTCTTATATATGCAGAGGTAACAAAAGAATCTTTAACGGATCAGACAGTACTACATGGGGTTTTCCAGGTGGCACTAGTGGTAAAGAACTTGCCTGCCAATGCAGGAGGCATAAAACATGGAGCTTGATCCCTGGGTCAGGAAGATCCACCGGAGGAGGGTATGGCAACCCACTCCAGTATTCTTCCTGGAGAATCCCATGGACAGAGACTGGAGGGCCCCAGCCCATAATGTTGCAAAGAGTCAGACACGACTGAAGTGACTTAGTAAGCACACATGCACTGTGCTCCTTATAAGACTTCCATTTTCCTTGAGCTTAGAATTATGTAAATTCTCTCATTGGTTTTCCCTAAGATGAATATGTGTAAAAGATCTCATTCTTGCAAGGAATTAAAGGTCAGAACAGTAAGTCAAAGAATCACTACTAAAGTTAAAAATAACGTATATTATTCTTCCAGAAAAGTTAAAAGATGCCCTTTTTTTCAGCTATTGTGATTGACTGATTTGAACAATCTCAACATTTGATATTACGGCTAAATCAGTTAGGTTCAGTCGCTCAGTCGTGTCCGAATCTTTGCGACCCCATGAATCACAGCACACCAGGCCTCCCTGTCCATCACCAACTCTCAGAGTTTACTCAAACTCATGTCCATTTAGTCAGTATTGCCATCCAGCCATCTCATCCTCTGTCGTCCCCTTCTCCTCCTGCCCCCAATCCCTCCCAGCATCAGTGTCTTTTCCAATGAGTCAACTCTTCGCATGAGGTGGCCAAAGTATTGGAGTTTCAGCTTCAGCATCAGTCCTTCCAATGAACACCCAGGACTGATCTCCTTTAAGATTGACTGGTTGAATCTCCTTGCAGTCCAAGGGACTCTCAAGAGTCTTCTCCAACACCACAGTTCAAAAGCATCAAAAAATTTCAGCGCTCAGCTTTCTTCACAGTTCAATTCTCACATCCATACATGACCACTGGACAAACCATAGCCTTGACTAGACAGACCTTTGTTGGCAAAGTAATGTCTCTGCTTTTAATATGCTATCTAGGTTGGTCATAACTCTCCTTCCAAGGAGAAAGCGTCTTTTAATTTCATGGCTGCAATCACCATCTGCAGTGATTTTGGAGCCCCAAAACATAAAGTCAGCCACTGTTTCCACTGTCTCCCCATCTATTTCCCATGAAGTGATGGGACCAGATGCCATGATCTTAGTTTTCAGAATGTTGAGTTTTAAGCCAACTTTTGCACTCTCCTCCTTCACTTTCATCAAGAGGCTTTTTAGTTCCTCTTCACTTTCTGCCATAAGGGTGGTGTCATCTGCATATCTGAGGTGATTGATATTTCTACCGGCAATCTTGGTTCCAGCTTGTGTTTCTTCCAGCCCAGCGTTTCTCCTGATGTACTCTACATATAAGTTAAATAAGCAAGGTGACAATATACAGCCTTGACATACTCCTTTTCCTATTTGGAGCCCATCTGTTGTTCCATGTCCAATTCTAATTGTTGCTTCCTGACCTGCATATAGGTTTCTCAAGAGGCAGGTCAGGTGGTCTGGTATTCCCATCTCTTTCAGAATTTTCCACAATTTATTGTAGTCCACACAGTCGAAGGCTTTGGCATAGTCAATAAAGCAGAAATAGATGTTCTTCTGGAACTTTCTTGCTTTTTCGATGATCCAGCAGATGTTGGCAATTTGATCTCTGGTTCCTCTGCCTTTTCTAAAAGTAGCATGAACATCTGGAAGTTCACGGTTCACGTATTGTTGAAGCCTGGCTTGGAAAATATTGAGCATTACTAGCATGTGAGATGAGTGCAGTTGTGTGGCAGTTTGAACATTCTTTGGGATTGCCTTTCTTTGGAATTGGAATGAAAACTGACCTTTTCCAGTCCTGTGGCCACTGCTAAGTTACTCAAATTTTCTGCCATTTTCTGGCAAATTTTCTGGCAAATTTCTGGCAAATTCCAAATTTCTGGCATTTTCTGGCACATTGCAGCACTTTCACAGCATCATCTTTCAGGATTTGAAATAATTGAACTGGAATTCCATCACCTCCACTAG
Source organism: Muntiacus reevesi (assembly GCF_963930625.1). NCBI lineage: Eukaryota > Metazoa > Chordata > Mammalia > Artiodactyla > Cervidae > Muntiacus > Muntiacus reevesi. The sequence continues at coordinate 4,805,128 of NC_089256.1, read as the reverse complement.
CTTTGTTCGTAGTGATGCTTTCTAAGGCCCACTTAACTTCACATTCCAGGATGTCTGGCTCTAAGTGAATGATCACACCATCGTGATTATCTGGGTCGTGAAGATCTTTTTTTATACAGTTCTTCTGTGTATTCTTGCCACCTCTTCTTAATATATTCTGCTTCTGTTGGGTCCCTCCCATTTCTGTCCTTTTCGAGCCCATATTTGCATGAAATGTTCCCTTGATATCTCTAATTTTCTTGACGAGATCTTTAGTCTTTCCCATTCTGTTGTTTTCCTCTATTTCTTTGTATTGGTCACTGAGGAAGTCTTTCTTATTGCTCCTTGCTATTCTTTGGAACTCTGCATTCAAATGGGAATATCTTTCCTTTTCTCCTTTGCTTTTCGCATCTCTTCTTTTCACAGCTATTTGTAAGGCCTCCTCAGAGGCCATTTTGCTTTTTTGCATTTCTTTTTCTTGGATGGTCTTGACTCCTGTCTCCTGTACAATGTCACGAACCTCTGTCCATAGTTCATCAGGCACTCTGTCTATCAGATCTAGTCCCTTAAATCTATTTCTCATTTCCACTGTATGATCATAAGGGATTTGATTTAGGTCATAAAATAGAAGAATGCAAACATTTGAATTTCAGCATTTGAGAGCAGATGCCTTCATTAGCTCCTTCAACTTGCATTTACTGACTTTTTCCATTGTGTAAAGGCCATAAAAGCACAAAGAGGAGTAAAGGACTGTACAACAATGCACTGTACATCACCCAAATAAGGAGCACAGACTCTCCAAAATAAATGTTACAATTCAATTGCAATACAATTCAAAAAGAGAAAGCTAGTGACAAAATGCATACAAATAATAAACATTGGTACCAAGGTTTATTATTTGCACATATAGTACAAAAAGTGTGGTACCAATAATAAATGCTGTAGAAGATCATAAGGGTGAAGACACTTTTTGAAGATATTTGAGCTTAGGTAAAAGTCACAGGCCAGCAACTGTGACAGTCATTTTTAAGTGGCATCATAACTACAGACCCTACCTCTAACTCAATACCATGAGGCTTCCCTAAACAGGATTTCTTCAGTCAATCAAAAAAGTCATATATCTTTCTGTAAGTAATAGGAAAACTTATTTCTTCCTAGTTCCAAAGAAGCTGGGAAGTGAGTTGCAACTTGTTTTGTCACTTTACAATAAAAGACACTTTGGAAATGTGTACTTTTGAGAACACTGATTGAGGTATGTGTTTTGTTCATTTGTTTGAAAAACTGCTCTTTCAGGTAACAGGGAAGAGTTGAATTTAGTGTATACACATACACACACACACACACACACATATATGTATGAATGTATATTTCTTAGGTCACCCTCAAAACTTCTGGTTGGCAAAAAAGAGTTGTCTAACAAGTTCCATTTTGGCCAAATTGGGTGATAGGAGCAGGGCAGAGCAGAAAATTCACACATAAGATGTGCATTATATTGAAATATATGAATTTGCTTATATAAACCAACCATATTTAATCTTAAACATGGTAATTTAAAATTTAGCAACCTAATAAATAGAACTCCTTTTATCTTATTTTTGACTGAAGCCCTCAGGCCAGAAATAATAGATATCAAGTATCCCAAAAGTTTCAAAGAAAGGTGCTTCCACTTTTCTTTGGATGTGTCAAAATGGTTAAATTAATTCTGTTGTATTAGTGATTACTCACCTCCACCCACAAAAGCATAGAGGTAGAAAATGTGTGAGGGAGATTTTCTTTAGAGAGAGTATGAACTGGTCATGTGTTCTCCCTTGTCTTGGGATGAGAGGAGAATGATTCCTTCCAGACCTTATGTCAGGTGAGATGAGTCTTTGGAAGGATCACCCAACTTACCCACCTGGGAGGAGCCTGATTGGGAGCCGTTTTGAAAGGAAATTCATGCAACAGAATTCTGGGTGATAAAGCTCAGCAAGGGCCTGATTGTCCATGGCTTCTAATGCTGGGAATGATGCACCCATCCTGTGCATTATCCATATTCTGGTACGAGGCAGTAGAGAAGAAGACCCCCACAATGGCAATCAAAGAAGAATTCAGTTGGACATATGCCAGACTCATAGGACAAGAACATCATTTCACAAGTTATTTGACATTGCCTTATCTCTTTAATCTTCTTTCCCCTTGGATTCTACCCCATAGAAGTCATCTGTTTGAATTTGTCATATATGACACAATGTTAAAACAATAATAGCAAAATATGCACCAAAATTTAGCTTTCCAAATAGCTCTTACATCTATATATGCAGAATAGATATCTACTAGGATGGTGAATGTGTGTGTATGTGTGTGTGTGTAGACAGACAAATAAGCACATAAGGTTTTAAAATTTCAAACAGAATTTTGCCACTGGCATATTTAGAAGTTGTCTTCATGTAGGAACAGATGTTACTATAAGACAGGAATTGGATTGTCTTGCCTAGGGTTTTCTTTCACCGCCTGTTACTTTCACTCTTGCTTTCATTTCTGTTCTCCCCGCCCCCCCCCCTCCCCACTGACTATCTCACTATTTCTGTTTCATGTTTCTACTTGTTTATGGAGCCGCTTACAAGCTGACCTTTTTCCACGGGAGGCGCCGAGCTGTTGAGCGAATCCCGCCATTCCTGTCACTCCTCTGGTCAGGCAGCTAGGTTTCAGACAGACGCCCCAGTCTTGCTGGGGTTTGCTCCCTCTCCACCTTTTCGCTGGAAATTCCTACTCCTCCCACTAAATAACTCCCTCCTGGTCTCCTATTTCCCCCATGATCTTTGGAAGGAAGAGTCCTTATCTGAACAGAAATTCTTTATCTTTCCAAAAGTTTGCTGTGGCCAGACTTAAGTAAAACAAAGTACTCATTAATTGAGATGACCTTTTTGGAATGGCCCAAGGGAATACCCACTAGATAGAAAATAAAGGTATTATTTACAAGGCTTCTGAATGTATATAGGCACCATAAAAATACAGTTCCACATGAGGAGCATAAAATGTTTTCATCTGTTGCAATCTGACAGTGATACCTTATATGAGTTCTTTGACCTTCACTTCTCATTTATTTATTTATTCATGTGACTGATTCTTCACATCACATTGAATTTCACCTTCCCTGTGATTCTCAGTTGCCATGACTGCAACATATCTGAAAATCATCCATGCTGAAGTCAGTCCATTAAAAATAGTCATAGAAGGCACAGACACAGAAAAACACACACAGCAAATAGCCTGGAAATTCAGGGGAATATGCCTTCATGGCTGGAATCCAGTTTATCCATTGGGAAAAGACAAGAGCACAGGCAACTACTTTTATGAAGATGATGCTCTTATCAGAAGTTACCTCTAAAGTGTCATTTCACAATTTCTCTTATATACAACCTATAGAAGATGATAATTTTCTCCCTGTCTGCTCCTGTCTGTGGAAAAGACTGTTCCCAAAGTATTTGCACCTCAGCCCATCTGTAACTCATTCCCAGCACTTGGGTTTGGAGGCTCTGCTTCAGGGTTTATTGTCAGACTGGCTTCATTTAAGGTTTTTATAAGTGATTGGGAAGATGAAGTGCCCAGTAAAATCTTCAAGTTCACAGATGATACTAAGCTTCTCTGGGTAATTAAATGTCAAGCTGATAAGGATAAACTGCAGAAAAGTCTTTCCTGCTTGTGTGTGAGGTCAGGACACAAAGATGAACTTCACCAAGGATGAATGAATGTTGTAGAATAAGAAAAAAATGAAACAAGCCAAATTTTACATGATGATGACCCTGGGACATCAGTGATGACCCAGGATAAAGATTTGAGAGTCTTTACTAACTTCTCCTCCTGGAGACTTCTACCTGAAGTTTGTGGTGACAAAAAAAGTTATTACAATTCTGTAAAACATCAGAGAGGCCACAAAAATGAGAGAGAAACATTGGTAGTCATTCAAACATTTTTATACATGCTATTTTGTTTAGTCCTCAAAACAATCCTGTGGTACTTTTAATGCCTTTTGCAAATGAGGAAACTGAGGCTCAGTAAGTGATTTACTCTTGCACCAATACATAAGCTTCTGCAATTAGTTCTGAATGTTACCTCTAAAGAAAATGGAAGTGAAAAATATTCAGAAATGGACTTTTCAAATAAAATCTGGGGAACCAGAAGGGAGAACTGAGGAAAGAAAGGTATTTCCACAGAAGCATGTATTTGAAAAATAAGGAAACTTTGATATGGGAAAATGACTTGAATACTGAATGTAAGGTGGCTTGAGTGAAATTCTAGAATTCTACAAACAACTAAGAAATGGTATGATGCTTAAAAACAGTTTATTAGTTTACAAGGGATGCCATAACAAGGCACTCAAACTAGGTGACTTAAACAACGTTTTGTCTCATAATTATGGAGGCTAGAAATTCAAGGTATCAACAGGTATAGCTTCTTCCAAGAGTTATGAGGGAAGGTTCTCTTGCAGACTTCCTCTTCCTGTGTCTCTTCACACTTTCTCATCTCTGTGCATGCTTGAATCTGTATTCAAATTTCCTTTTTATATATGGACACCAGTCACATTTGATTAGAGCCCACTCTGATACCTCATTTTAATTATGTCTGCAATTACCCCACTTCCAAATAAGGTTGTATTTTGAGATACTGGGAGTTAGGTTTTGGGTGGGGGGGGTTTACAATTCAACCCATAACAATTGGCAAGGAAGCAATACACAGTAGATGATACATTTATGTAAGTTATTGCTCTGAATAAGAACAAGACCTAAAGACTTTAAAAATGAAAAAAAGCATCATTGAGAAAGCATTAAGCCAATAAAGAGCTGTGGGTGGTGGTGGAAGGGGAGATGGTAACAGAATCTTATTTATAATAGCATCATAATATTAGAGATTTGTGGGAAGCCATAGAGATCACTGTATTTTCACACAGTTGAGCAACATCCAGAAGGGAGAATCTGCTCTCATTTTCCAACAAAAACGTAACCAATTGATTTCACCTAATAGGACATTTGCATTGCTATTTATTTATGCCAATTTTTTTTCATCTCAGAAAAAATTAAACCCCAAATATTTAAAAATATGGCTTACAAAAACCCAAAGAATCTCAACTTTTTGAATACATAATGAAAGCTCCAGGCTTGGTTTTCTCTAT